>NW_026575082.1:9162500-11662500 GCF_905146905.1 Nyctereutes procyonoides | reverse complement strand
ACTTTCAACTAATGCCAGGGTAGACTAATTTCTGGGACCTATCCTTCTCAGGAGGTTCAGAGGGATTGGGAAAGACAGTTGCCTTACATGTGACCTTACCTGATGTAGCAGAGTAAGTGCAAAAATGCCACTTTCTACCCTGGCACATGTTTAAAGGTTTAGCCAAATGTACGTTTGCTGTGACTTCATGCTTCCAAGTCTATTTTCCTGGATGTCTCCTAAAACTTCTCCTAGAACTTTTCTTTTCTTATGCCCTATATAATGGAACTGTGCAAGAACAGTGAAATGAAAATATAAGGCATAAAGTGATGGAGATCTAGCCAAAGCCGTTTCTCTGAACCTCTACCATGGCAACGAGCAGCCCTCAACATCAGGGCTGGCCACAACAAACATTTCTGTCTTGCTCCTTTCAGAGGGGGCTGTGGGTGGCTGTGGTGATTCTCATGGATTTTCAGAGGAAAATCTGAGATCAGGAACAGGGGGAAGAGGGGACAAGGCCCACAGAACTTCCGAACTTTGGGAACACATCAAGCTTCTGCTGAAACACAAGTTAACCAAAGCCCAATGGCTTAGATGTTTATCCTGTCTATAAAGCAGAATAGGAAGAGTATCCAACACACCAGTGTTGAACACCCCAGGTGTTTATTCCATGGTAGATGTTCTATATGGTAAAATTAAGAATAAGTTGCCTGCATTGATTTCAAATTTTCCTGTTGGTGAAGTTTTCTCTTTTGTTTGGCTTGTATGTGCATCTGAAATCCCATTGTTTTGTGAGGGGCAGCTGAAGGGTTCCATTGGCAGGACCTGGTAACTGCCTCTGAGGGAGAATTGACCTGTCTACCATCCTTTATACTGATTTCAGGCAGAGATGTTTGATGTCCAACTATTTTTTCTTTCTTAATCAAAGCACTGAAGAGTAAGCAGCTTGCGTCTAAGGATTAGCTACTTCTCTGCTCCAAGGACAAAAGTAGTGAAATTTTATACATCTCACTATTTACAGGAGAAGGAATGCTTGTAATATGGTCAAAGTTAAAAACTTCCTGTTTGGGGCACCTGGTGGCTCAGTTGGTTGGGCCATTGCCTTTGGCTCAGGCCATAGTCCCAAGGTCCTAGGATTGAGCCCCTCATGAATTTCCCTGCTCAGTGGGGAGCCTGCTTCCCCCTTTCAGCTCTGCTGCTTGTCTTCTCTCTCTCTGTCAAATAAATAAATAAAATATTAAAAAAAAAATAAACAAATCTCCTGCTTTCCAAACATACTGATTACTTAAAATTTTCCAAAATATTACCCACTACAACATAAAATGCTCTTTATATAAAATTCTTAATTTGCTGGAATCATTTAGCATTGCAATCACTATTCTGGTTTCAACCCAGAAGACAAGTTAAAGCCTTTAACCTGCCGTGGAGTATAGTCTCGCTTTCAACGTTTCCTACTTTTCTTCCTTTTCCACACTATCATCAAATCTGACTCGACTAACTGGAACAAGACTATCCCCTTGAGCAGCTTCTGCTGATATCATCTGTTAAAAGAACTTTTGTTTCTTCAGCTCATAAATGTTAGATTAATGCCACCCAACTCCTAATTCTGGACCCATCTTTCCAGAGTTCCAGTACACAGGGAATATAGAAGCATATGATGGTAGTCTTATAAATTAAGCATTTTATTTAATCAACCCCAAATCTGGTTCTATATCTTCTTCTTTCTATTCAAGTCTAGGAATTTTGAGGAAAACAATAAACATTGTTGATAATTTTTTGTGACTCTAAATTGTCTTGTATTATTCTGATCATTGATGCTTTCTTATTCTACTACCAGTTAACTCACCTAGATGCTATCTGAAAACTATTTCTCCCATGGGATTAAATACCCATTCTCTCTCCTGTCTTCCTACTATTGTATTTTTAGCCTGGTCCTTGTGTAACTTGGTGGTCAGCCAAGGTTTGGAGCCGGAATTACACTCAGATACACGGGATCATTCTCTGTTTCTTTGCTTCTAGGAATGTCCAATTAATCTCCAGCTGCTTTGCTAACCTTGGACTACATCCTCTGACACTTCAAACACATATGACTTTAGCTGTCTACTAAGCTTCACTCTGTGAAGCAGAAAATTTACGAATCTTGCCTGATGCAGCTTTTTTCAAGAATTGATTATATTTTGGTTTCTGCCTACCTTTCCACCAGACCCCCTATTGTTTTTCCTGCACATACTTAGATTACCTTCAGCCAATGATATGGGCAGAATTTCATATTTATATTCTGAGTCTTCCTTCTTCTGTAGTCATCTTGCTGCCAGGATTTTTTTCCTTTTGATTTCAGCTGATCCATCTGTCTTGAAGTCGGGTTTTTTGTTTTGTTTTGTTTTGTTTTTTTTTCAAATAAAATCACAAGGCTGTACATTTTTGCTTCAGTGTTTAACTGCCAAAGCCCTGGATGGTAAGCAGCACGCTTAGGTTCGAAAACTCCAAATCCAGATCTTTAGCATTCCAATGGTAGTATTTCTTAAATAAACTTAAAATTTTTATTTCTGCTTTTCATGCTTAAATAGTATTTAGCATTTTTTCATAATTATTATCTGCAGAGAGTTCAAGTGAACATTTCTTTCTGAAATTACTGAGTTTATTCAAACTTCACTCTCATTTCACCCCTATAAGATCGTTAACTATACATTTCACAGTCATTATACTATTACCCAAAGTTCTTATACTTTGATCTTAAGAATATTTAAACAAGAACATAAACACGTTATGTATATATACATATATATAAAGAAGTGATCATGTATATATATGTAATGAAATTTAGCATTTTTGTTTTATTTCCATTATATAGTAATTCAACCTCAGAATTCCAGACTTCCTCTAACTTTGTGAATAAGATTACAAACTGCCCAACATGGTGTTCTTCTCCCAGTGTGAACTTAATGTATTTTGACTAAATTAGAATATACTTGGATTATTGAAAACCAAAGCAAGGCTGCTCTACATTAGCTCTGCATAAACAAGGGAAGAAACAATCCTAGAATAGTAAATACAAAATCAGAACCTAAGAAGCCTTGACAAATGTGTCAGGTTTGGGGAATATTTTTTCAGCAAGAAATTATAATTCTACTGAAATGTAATATTATGGCCATATTTTGATTTTAGTTTTATGTGACTGAAATATTTTAATTAACTTATAATCTTATTATAGATATTGGTAAAAATAATTTAATTTAGAATAAGTATAAAGTCCAAAAAGAATGGAAAATAAGATACACAGTTCCTTTTATGTTGTGGAACATTAGCAAAATAAACCTATAATAAGTTTACTTATTCTTATGTGTATGACCACTTATATAAGAGTTCAGTTGATGTTTCTCCCCCACCAGCTTTGAGATATAAATGACAAATAAAAATTGTATATATTTAAGGTGTATAACACAATCAAGCTAATTAACATATCCATTACTGCACATAATAAAAATTGTTATTTTTTGTGTGTGTTTGGAGAACACAAAATCTACTCTCTTAGCACATTTCAAGTCTACAATACAGTATTATGAATTAGAGTCACCATGTGGTGCATGAGTGTTTTGTTGCCACCTGATATCACAGGCTATTCTGATGGGAACAATTGGAAGTAAGCAATTTAAATCATAATTCACCAGATAAGTTCTTCCTTTTGTTTATTAACAGTTTACTAACTCTAAATTTAATATTGGCCTCACTGACTTCTCCAGAATGAACTCATTTAAACTAATTAAAGTAATAACTAAGATTAGGAGAAAATAAAAGTAAACTTACTTAGCATCAACATATAAATCAGTGAGCACATTTGCATGAAAGGGATTTGGGATTCATTTAAAAGAAACCAGTAGCAAAAGAAAGATCAAAATGGATAAATAAGGGAATGTGCTATTTAATATGTTAACAGTTCTACTTACAGGCCAAAAGTGAATTTCAGAACAAGAAAACAAATGAATTACCCCAAAAACATTATTGATGGAAATGGACTACAAGTATATAGATTATTATATACATATGATGATAGGTCATATATATATATATATATATTATATATATTTATATGAATGAATACTTTCCTGTATGATACATAACCATTATAAAGAAGTCAGCAAATCTTAGTTGAATGATCAGTTTAAATTCATTATAATAATAATTCTTACCTAGGAGTTGAGTGAGAAGTTTAATTTCCTGTATTTTCTCATAAAGGAGGCAAATAAGATCACTGTCCCTTCAATCTATAACCTAAAGGGAAAAAATGCACTAGATGTATCAAGTGACCATTTTCAGAGTACTGGCATATCCTGGGCAAATTGATCAAGTCCAACTGGAAGTATTTGCAATCATGTAATAGCTTTTACTTCTGACAGGGATTTGGTGATCCTGCCCTACCTGAATGTTAACCCATCACTATGTTTGAAGGTAATCACCAGCCGTCCCCAGTATAAAAGAAGAAACAGTCAATTTGCTAAAAATTTTCACGGGACTAAGATTCATCTAATTCGGTAACATCTGAATTATTGAATACATTTTTATTTTTATCAAAATGATTGTTATGTAGACCAACAGTGTTGCAATTTTAAATTTGCAACCCTATGAAACATTTGGTGAAACGTCATAACTCCTATCAGCTACTGAATCAGCTGACACAGAGTCCAGCCTCCTGATGACCACAGCTTTGTGTAATCCTTTCCTCCTGAATGTGAGCTGAGCCTTGTGATTTTTTTTCAACAGAATTTGGCAAAAGTGATGGGATGTCATGCCCAAGCTTAAGTTACATAAGACTTTGACTTCTATTCCCTTGTACACTCTCTCTGTTGCCTCTTGTTTGCTTGGTTTAATGAGACCAGCTGCCATGTGGCAAGCTGCTCCTGTGGAGAGTCAGGCCCACATGGTAATGGAATGAGGATGCTAGGATGCTCTCCAGTCAGGGACAGCAAGAAGCTGAGGTCCCAATGGCATAGAAGGAGCTAAATCCTGTCAACATCCACACGAGTGAACTTGCAAGCAGATCTTTGCCTTATCAGGACTTGACTACACTGCCAGCCAAAGTTTTGAGTACAGTCATAAAAGAGACCCAGAGGACCCAGACAAGCTGTGCACAGATTCCTCACCCACAAAAATTATGGGGTAATAGATACTGCTGTTTTAAGCAATGAGGTTTTGGGGCAGTATGTGCTATGTAACAATAAAAAACTAATACAACATCTACAGAAATCTTGACAAGCTTTGCCAAAAATTATTAAACTGCTTTCGTTTGAAGACATTTATCATGATGATATCAGAAATACAGAAAATCTACAATTGCATATTAGAGGTATATTAATATTCAAACATAATATATAGTTATTAACTTATGGATATAATATTAGATGATTCATCCGTGTCTTTGTTTATTCAAAATATATAAAGAAATTTTTAAGAAATAAAAAAATTCATTATGGAAATTTTTTCATTTAGATAAAACATAATAAAACAACAATTGAATTTTATATTTATATTGTGAGATGAGTTGCCAGGGGTTACTTGTTTATTTTCTAAGTTAATACAAATATTCTCTCACAACAGCTTATAAAATAACAATAACTAGCCTACTGTTTCTCAGGTCAATGCTTTCCAAATATAGGTTGTCTCAAAAACAAAAGTAACAGAAAAGTCATAACTTAGAATCCTTTTAGGGATAGAGCTAAGTAATTTTAAAACAAATAAACAAACACACCCATCATCATGGGAAACTGAAATAGTATTTGTTAATTTTCCTTCTTAAGGGAACTAACTTGGATTATTGATTGTTCTTCTTCTTTTTTTTTTTTCTGTTCGATCTTTTTGAAACATTCAATTAAGGAATAAAAATATATATCCTAAAAATGCTGAAAATTTTTGTTTTATTTTAAGATGGGAAGAACAGACTCCTTATATATATTATGCAATGCTCCCAAAACACTAAATTAAAAAAATACATAAGGGGTGCCTGGGTGGCTCAGTCAATTAAGCATCCTACTCTTGATTTGGCTCAGGTCATGATCTCAGAGTCGTGAGATCAAGATCCACATTAGGTTCCACATGGAGGATGGAGCTTGCTTCAGATTCTCTCTTTCCCTCTCTCTCTACCCTACCACCGACACACCCATGCTTTCTACCTCTCTCTTAAAAAAACAAAACAAAAACAAAAGCAAGAAGCAGAACCTAAGCATGTGGATTTACCTTTAAAAGAGGCTATATTATTGGCCACACTCAGTAACTAATACACTTCTACAATTTTAATAAGTATAAAATTATTTATTCTATCTATGGCCATTTTATCCTGGATTAAGACTGCCTTCACAGCTGGAAGAACGTTTACTTTGAGAAGCCTCTGACATTCCATCCTTCCTTTTAATCTTTGTACTGAAGTCAAGACTTCTTAAGTTTGAAAGATGGCTCCCTACACCCTGAGGGAAGAATAAAACTTCTGGAAAACAGAAAATCCTAAAATAGAATCTTCTTGCTTCTTTGATTATGGTAAAAGGAAATCATCAACTATTTAAGAAAAACTTAAAATTATGAAAGCCCACGCAATTCTTGCCAACTAAGGAAAGGAACAGGAGAACCAGGAGTGAAGTGAGGAAAACAATTTCGTTATTTTGAAATTGGTTCTCATCACACACATACATAAATGGTAGCTATGTGAGGTGATGAATATATTAATTAACTTGACCGTGGTAAGCATTTCACAATGTATATGTACATTAAGCCATCACATTGCACACCTTAAAAAAAAAACATGTCACACAATGTCAATATGTACAATGCTCATTGGTCAATCATAACTCAATAAAGCTGAAAAAAGAAAAAGATAATCTTGATTACAGAAAATCAAAGCTAATTCAGGACACCTAAAATTAAAGCACAAAAATGTAAATTTAATACAAATAATTTTTTACAAGAAAATTTAGCAGCCTACATTTGAAGCTATACCCTTATATCTTTCCATTGCAAGTTGTGTGACAATATGCAGAAGAGTCTGTTGCAGTGATCTTTTTAAAAGATTTATTTATTTTACAGAAAGAGAGAGAGAGAGAGTGTGTGTGTGTGTGTGTTGGCAAAGAGCAGAGGAAGAGGGAGAGAATCTTAAGCAGACTCCCTCCTGAGTGCAGAGCCCTACAGGGAGCTCAATCACACAATCCTGAGATCATGACCTGAGACGAAATTAAGTCAGTTGCTTAACGATGAGTCACCCAGGTGCCCCTAAGTCAGTTGCTTAACGATGAGTCACCCAGGTGCCCCTGTTATTTCTAAGTAATAACTGTTTCCTATTTTTAGCTGTGGATTCTTTTTTTTTTTTTAACAACACCTCGTAGCCAGTACATAAATCAGGTAAACAGTACATAAATCAGGCATTCAATTTCCACTTACAATAGTAAGAAGGATTTGTTACAAATAGACCCTGAATAAAATGATAATTTTATTGCATTACTAGGTTTTCAGAAAGGAAGAGGACTCTCAAAAGGCCTAAGAAAAGAAAAAGGAAAGAAAGGAAAAGAAAAATTAAGAAAATGAAACACCAAGAAGCAAACATGTAAATATAAATAAACATCACTATTACAAAATAATAAAGACAGTGTGTAATTAATAGGGACTCAAAAAAGGCTAAAGCTTAGGTGATAGAGACAACAGCAAATAAAGCAGTGAGAGCCTGATTTGAGCTCATATTCCAAAGAACTTATTGCTCAGGAATCTGATTAATAGGAAAGCTTTATACTCCCATGAGCTGATGAGAAAAAGAAGTGAGGAATTATTACCAGAAATTAAAAGTTTATGTAACTTCCAAACTGAAAAGAAGAAGAAAAAATAATGAAATAACCCACAAAAAAGCAATTCAAATCCATTTTAAAGTAGCAAGAAAAATTTAAAACATGTAAAGTAAGGCATAATTTCAAATCTGTTACTAAACACAATAAATGTAATTGAACTAAGTTCAGGAAAAGAAGTCAGAATGGATTTTAAAAAATTAGTTATAGGTTGTTTATAAGAAACAAATCCCAAAAGATGTATAAAAAACTGGAATAATGAAAAAGAAAAGGATATACAAGAAGATACTAGCTAAAAATTGGATTTATATGAAATTTTCAATTAGCCAAAATGTTATAAAATAATAAACACATGAAGCTAATAAAATAGCCTGAAAATATATACAACTAAAATGATAAAACCTCAGGGAAAAATTACTAAAAACATTATTAACATAATGAAAAATTCTAACTTAGCTCTTTTAAAAATAAACAAACAAAAAAATGCTACACAAAAGATTTGAAAAACAATAGCAAGCTTGGTTTATGAGACACTTATATGATCCCAAGCCAACATTTTGTGATATGAGCTCTTTTTAGGCACATATGAAACACTTATAAGAATAGAACATATTTTAGGCTATAAAATCAAGTTTGAACAAATTATCCATATCAACAGAATGTAAGTTCAATGAAGGTGAAGTTTTTGTTTATTCACTAGTATATACATACATGAAGATAAGCACCTGTCATATAGTTGGCAATGAATATTGCTTAAGCAAATGCAGTATTTTCTAAGTCAAATAATTAAATCAGATGTCAGTAACTAAAAATTTACAAATAAAAATTAGATATCATAGTAACAATTATAGATAATACATGTCAAAGAAGAAATAGTGATAAAACTTGAAATTTATTGAAAAGGAAATTGTTTTCAAAATATTGCAAATTAAAATGGAAGGAAAGCAGCTAACAAACACCTAGAAGAAAATTTGTAATCTTAAATATTAATAGGAGAAAAACAGGCTGATGGTAAACTAACTGTCTGAAATTAAGAAATTAGGGGCAAAAAAATAAATGTGAATTAAAAACAACAAAAATAAAGTCAAATGTTGAGCCTTTGAAATGATCAAAAATATAGGCAGTTTCAAATAATAAAAGGATTGATTAAGAAAGAAGGGGAAGTAATGAGTAAAAATAATTTATATTTGGAATAAAAATAGGCACATGTACATGTCTAACATTAAAATTTAATGAGAATAATAAAAAAGTAAGCCAACAAATTAGAAAATTTCAAAAAAATTTAGCTTACAAAACCAATGTCTAGAAAATATTTTTAAAGTAAAAAAATACTAATAGTATTAAAGAGAGTTATTCAGGAGTGACTTACACGGTTAAGCATCTGCCTTCAGCTCAGGTCATGATCCCAGGGTCCTGAGATAGAGTTCTGCATCAGAATCCCTGCTCAGGGGATCCCTTGGTGGCGCAGCGGTTTGGCGCCTGCCTTTGGCCCAGGGCGCGATCCTGGAGACCCGGGATCAAATCCCACATCGGGCTCCCGGTGCATGGAGCCTGCTTCTCCCTCTGCCTGTGTCTCTGCCTCTCTCTCTCTCTCTCTCTCTCTCTCTCTCTGTGACTATCACAAAAATAAAAGTTAAAAAAATATTTAAAAAATAAAAAAAATAAAAAAAATAAAAAAAAAAGAATCCCTGCTCAGTGTGGAGTCTGCTTCTCCCTCTACCCCTTCCCCCTGCTCATGCTCTCTCTCTCTTTCTGTCTCTCCCAAATAAACAAAATCTTTAAAAAATATAAAAATAAAAATAAAAAATAAGGAAAAAAGAAAATTATTCAGTAGTATGATATTGTAATTTATAACAGAAAATACATACTTGATCTTCATCTAATTTCTGGCGCAACACTCCTAAAACCCTTGGAATTTCCCAATGATGAGAGCAGAAAAGGCATCATTTGTTATGTTACTAAGGTGACTTTCACTGCCCCTGAGCATGGGATTGGCTGCCAAGAGAACCAACCCTGCGATTGGAGGGTTGAAATTTTCAGCCCCACCCCCTTGACCTCTAGGAAGAGGAGAGGGGCTGGGGCCAGAATCAGGTGGTGAGACTGAATGTTCCAACCCTCTAATCATGGTTGGCTCCTATAAGCCTTTCTAGAAGTCACCTCATTAACATAAACCCAGTTGGAGTAGAAAGGGGCTTATTATGAATGATAAGACACCAATTTCACCTTTATGACTAAAGCATTTCAGGAACTGAGGACAAGAGACAAGTATTCTAAAAAATGATGTTTCCATTGCTCTTAATGCTCTGGAAATTTCAAGGGTTTGGGGAGCTGTGAGTTAAGAATCATGCACAGGGAAGACCAAATGTGTGTGAGAAATATATTTTAGTCAGCTAAATGACCAAATATGTATTTCTGATAAATCACAATGTCACATGTATTCACATTGACTGTCATATGGCTAATATAGTTTAGGCTGTCTGAGCATCTGTTCTTCAAGCTTTGTGTTCATTGTTTGGGCACGGCTCCAAGTTACCATGGTCTTGGTCTGCTGCACATCTCTGGTTCTCAGATCCAGGCTAAAGGAGGAGCAACTACCTGGGTATGTTTTCCTAATGGTGGATATTAGTGTCTGAGAACTAACCAGGGCAAACCACCCTAGGACATTTATGTTTCCTGCTGGCTTTAAGTTTATTAACATTCCATTGTTCAAAGTAGTCACATGACTAAACCTGGAGAAGTATATTCCACTGTAGGAGAGGAAATTTTTTTCCTCTACCTATCTAGGTTCTTTTGGCCCTTCTGTTAATTAAATTGACATAAGCAAGATTTAACAGGGGGAAAACAAATTTCTAAAAAAAAAAAAAAAAAAAAAGAAAGAAAACAAATTTCTTTTTGTACCGTAGGGGTGCTCCACAAAGACATGAGAGGCTCAAAGACAGTTAGGCAATTGAAGTTTATATGCCATCCTGAGCTAAAAAGCTGCCTTCAAAGGGAAGTCAGACCGGAAGATGGGAAAAGCAAAGTTTGTCATGCCATGCAGAGACAATGGGACCCAGAGAGGAATTTGAGCAAACAGGCCTTGCCAAGTTTCCCCCAGTTTACCATAGCTAGCCCATACTCTGTAATTATCTCTGGTGATAATTATCTTCCTAAAACACAATCTCTATCTAAATTTTTAGAGGCAGTTAGGGGGAGGTAAAAAGCTCTTCCTGAGGTTTTTTTGGGCCTTGGCTGGCTTTAGCGCAAAATAATCCACTTGCCATACTGGTACCTTTTGGGGACACTTGTCTGAACCCCTTCACCACCACATATCTTTGAAGAATAAGTCTTTGCTTACCAGCAATCCAATCTATAGCGAAAGGCAATGCACATGTTGACATATTTATAAATTTACAAGAAAGCACAACTAAGCAGTAAGTTGCTCAATGATATTTACACATGTGAATAAAACTTTTTACGTTTTTTTTTTTGAAACACAATAGAATGACAAACACTACTATAAAATAGTAACTTCCTGTGTGAGGTGAGGGAAATGGATTTTTTAAAAAGATTTTATTTGTTTATTCATGGGAGACACCGAGAAAGAAGTCAGAGACATAGGCAGAGGGAGAAGCAGTCTCCATGCAGGAAGCCCAAAGTGGGACTCGATCCTGGGACCCTGAGATCTCGCTCTGAGCCTGAGGCAAGATGCTCAACTGCTCAGCCACTCAGGCATCCCAAGGGAAATGGATTTGATAAAGAATGTGCTTATAGTTAAAAGCAAACTTATTAATAATATTCTTATTTTGGGGGCGATAGAGTCTAAGTATTTATTTTATTATTATGCATCATATTATCAAATATCGAACATATAATTTGACACATAATCATTATTATTACATAATTTAAAAAGAAATACAAAGTGCATAAGTTCTGGAAACTTATAAAAATGAGTCCTGGCTCTGCTTACCACGTGACCTAGAGGAAGTTACTAATCTGTGTGAGTCTTTTTTGTCTTAAAGGCACATATATAATGAAAGCAATAATGCAAACACAAACGATGTTATGATAATTAATTGAAACAACATATATAAAGTGCTTAGCACAGACAAGATGCTCAGTAAATAACTCCTCTAGATTAAGATCTGTGTTCTCCATCTATTCTCTTTCTCTCATCAAATGTTTAATGCTATCACTAAAGCTAACAAAAGCATTTGTATAGTTCCAGAAGAGTTGCACTACAACTAACCGTTCTTTCTGAAAGTCTATGTCTATTGTGAAACATGCAACTCTGACAAACAAACAAACAAAATCTATATGTAGCCAATGAATCAACAGAGTAGAAGTAAAATTCCCAATATCATTCAAAGAAATTGGATGTCCACACCGCTGAAGTGCATCAGGAGAGCAGTAAACAGGATGAAACATCAGAGCATGGTAGGGAGGACAGATTAGAACATTTAGCAGGGCTCCTGGGTACAAAATCCAATGCTGCCACCCATCAGCTGTGTGAATTTAGCTTTTGTCTCTCTAAATCTGCTCACATATCTGTAAAATAAAGTTAATAAGAATTTTCTCATGGAACATCTGTGGATAATAGATTAAAAATAGATAAAATGATAGTTAAAACATGCTATTGTAAATAACTTATCAGCCTAAGAGGGAAGCAGCATCGTACTTCTGAGGCAGATACCAAGGAGATAGAAATTGTGGGGAAACCCACACGTTCTTTGCCAACAACTGCTAATGAGCACAACCTCAGACAGTCAATTTTATTGTTAAATTTTACTTCAAAAATGTTTAGGACATAATGATAATTTTAAACACTTGAACTTATTACTTCAAGTTTTCCATTAAAATAAAATATTAAAAAATGAAATATAAACATACACTAAGATAAATATATTCTTGAGTGTGCATCAAAATACTGGATCCTTTTAGGAAGAACCTACATATGGCCAACGTGTGTGTGAAAATGTACCGAAGTCCTGTGGGTTGGATTTTAGACACTCACTCTAATTTCTCATAGAGTTAAGAACAATACCAATCTCAGGATCTGTCACAAAGTAAGTCACAGAGTATTTGTTGAATATCTAAATGAACCAAAATAAGATAATAACCTGAAGTCACGTTCTGAGCCTTGGTTTCTGTTTGAAATATTCCGTATATCAAATAATTTTGTCAATAACAGTAGAGAGACATGGTCAAGTAAAGATAAATTGATAGTAAGTAAGGATATGAGAATTTTGTGGAGTCATTGTCAGGGCCAGCCCTAAACTCATGTCCTTAAAGAATTGGATCATAGACCCTTACATTTGGGAGAAGAACTTACATTGTGAAAGTTCTCACACCTCTATCTTAGTCCAAGAAAATGATATTTATAGTGGTCACAAAACACATTTGTAATAGATTGGGGTCGGAATCCAGCCTTTCTAATAAAATCCAGTCCTCATTCTCATAATATAGTCTACAAACAGCTGGAGTTTCTGAAATGTATTATGCCATTACATAAAGTATGAGTTTAGATATAAGAATAGTGTCATTTTTAGTAGACTTAATATTTCCTGGATTTGTGAGAGCCCCGAGGCCATCCATTCTACAGGCTATATTCTTATTGCCAAACATTTTTAAAAATGTTCAGTGTGATGCCATACAAAGCACAAAGGGTTGAATCTGCTTAATTGTTTCTAATTCTAGCTTTACTATTTTTCATATAATTGCCAAGGAAGTGACTGCATACATGTTTGCATCTCAACTCATCAGATTTGACATGACAGCTCTACAAATCCTGAAGGTGTCACCATATCAATGTTCTCTGTGATTCTAGTAATGTACAGTATTTGCAGATACTCTTTATATACGTGAGAACAGAATATGGCAGAGAAGACCAGAATAGAAAGAAAGAGAGCCTGGAAAGTTGAACCAAAGCTTTATGATGCTGTGTTTTTATGAGGATTTTCCTTGGTCTATGCCTGTATTAATTGAAAAGCATGCTGTAATGTCATCCTTGAAATGTAAAGCAAATAATTTGGGCCAGCATACATTTTTTTCCTGTCAAACATTTCAAAGACTAGGGTCTGTTGGCAGCTTAAAAGCCTCTGCCAAAGTTAACAGAATTTCTTTTTTTTTTTTCCTTCACACTGGCTCCGACAAAAGATGTAGATCCTTGATAAGTGTCTTTATCTAATTGCGGCTTATCATTATTGATTCTACTTTACTTTATGGGGGAGCATGTGAATTTCCTGAAGACCTTAAATATCCTGCAAAAAAGGTATACGATGGCTTTCTACTTTTGATCAGTATTACACAAAAGATCAATAGACTAATCGTGGGGAGCAGGCTTAACGATTGTTTCTTAGGGTCCATGCTTGCAGAACATTCTGTCCAAGCACAACATTGTATGGATTGGGAGAGGGCAACAAGAAAGTGTTAAGGTAATTTCTGAGGAAGCTACAGAGAGGGGATCCTGGAGGAAACAATGGAAACCCACTCACGGAGGGAGTGCACTGCTGTAGAAAGATTATGCAGTTTGGGGTTAAGATTGATCTCAAGTCAATTCCCAACTCTGTCACTTATTACTTCTGTGAGCTTGGACAAATTACTCAGTGCATGTGAAGCTCAATTTTCTCATTTATAAAATGTGATTAAGACTAGCAACCTCTTAGGATTTTTATCAGGATTATATGAGAAATTCTGTGTAAATCCCTTAGCTTGGTGCTGAACACACAGTAGGTTTATTAACAGTGGGTCCTAAGCTGTTAGGACAGATGGGAAAAATAAAAAATCAAAAACTAAACTGCAGGTCCTCAACAGATGGCAACATATTTCTATTTCATAGAACAGTATGGGGAGCAAGGGTCCTGGGAGGGTAGGCAGCTCTGCTCAGTAGGAAATTCAAGAGCAGACGCAGGTTCCTTTTATCTTGTTCCTTTACAAATGACACCTTAGGTGTTGTGTTGTCTGCATGTTCAAAGCCTGCTCTCACTCTATACCAATCAGAGTCCCAGCAGAAGGCCCATGGCAAAATCCGTTGGTATATTTGAAGTGACTTTACCCCATGAACAGGAACAAGGCAAAGATATCCACTCTCACTTTTATTCAGCATAGTCCTGGAAGTCCTAGCCAAGCAATCAGACAACAAAAATAAATAAAGGACATCCAAATCAGTAAGGAAAAACTAAAACTCTCACTATTCGCAGATGATGTGAAACTATAGAAAACCCGAATGACTCCACCCAAAACTTGCTGGAACGGATAAACAAATTCAGTAACGTCACAAGAAACAAAAGCAATGTACCAAAATCTGTTGCATTTCTATATGCCAATAATGAAGCAGAGGAAAGAGAAATTGAGAAAACAATCCCATTTATAATTGTACCCCAAATAGTAAGATACCTAGGAAGTGACTTTAATGGACAGTTTACAACAGCAGGACAAGGTTAAAGGAAACCAAAAAGATTTGGTTAAATGTGCAAGAGGAGGCCATGGTGAGGAGCCTTTGGCACTTTGCTTGAAGGCAGGAGTATTTACCAGAATTTGTAGGAGAGAGCCCATTCAACAGCACTTGTCATATTTAGCAAAGCGAAGCAGCAACACGCAGCAGTCCTGGAATGGACAGAACCAGAGGAATAAATACCCTGCCTCATTTTCCTCCCACCCTCTCATCAGAGTCTCCTGGTGGGGGACACCATCTACATCTTGATCCCAAGTATGAGTGACCCCATGGAGACTGTTCATAGGGTCTACCTCCCAGAGCACAGAGTATAACCGAGGGGCAAAGAGGAGGAAAAAAACAAAAGACCATGTACAGTCCATTATTTTTCTCCACCAGAAGCCACTTTTGTCATTTGTCTTGAAAGAAAAATATGTTCCCCAAACAGACAGCACAGTAACTCCCATCAGCTATTGTGTTCTTTCAGCTCAGTGCCCTTTTGGTCACACTTAGATTTGACAAATAAGTGCAGTTACTATCCACACTCATCATGCAAGGTAAGGGGTAAAAGGAAGGGAAAATGAATAATGAACTAACAAAAATCATAGCTGCTATTGGTCCCTCTCATTTTTCCATCTTTCCATTACCTTCTGCTACTAACTTGGCTGGACAGGATTCTTTTTTTTTTAATTTTTATTTATTTATGATAGTCACATAGAATGAGAGAGAGAGGCAGAGACACAGGCAGAGGGAGAAGCAGGCTCCATGCACCGGGAGCCCGACATGGGACTCGATCCTGGGTCTCCAGGATCACGCCCCGGGCCAAAGGCAGGCGCCAAACCGCTGCGCCACCCAGGGATCCCTGGACAGGATTCTTTACGTGATTGGCTAGCCCAAACTTCATTTCTTCAGTAACTGTTGGCCCTGTCTTTATTGGTCTATTATGTTTTTTCATGATTAAGACAGATAGGCAGAAAAGGACCAGGATTTGCCTTAGTGAATATCCTTTGTTCCATATGGATCTTCTTGTCCCCATCATTTTACAACAGCCTGGTTTCCCTTCAGGGATTGAGATAGAACACTCCGACCAGTGGAAACACTATCTCTTTTTTTGGGGGGGGGGGAGGGGGCATAAGGAGATAAACATTATCAGTTCTGCTTCCCATTTAACAGAACTACATTATTGTTCAAACCCTGCCCTTGTTGGGTACTAGAACTTTTAAATAAACTGAAGTCTTAGTGATAGAAAGATAGTATTTTATGGGGAGTAATAATAGTGAGAGAGGCCATTTCCACTTCTATCCCATTTGGTAATGGGATGGAAACTTTGCAAAGGATTATCTTCAATCAATGATCCTATAACTGAGCCTTTAGAAAGCAAATTTACCATTATAAAAAGACAATTGCTTCTGAGTGATAAAGAATGAGAAAAGGCAGCTTAAGGGGGTGCCCTCAGTCCATCCCTTCCTTTACTGTAAAAGGGATGCGCCTCTGCAGAAGCAATGTTGTTTGTTATACTACAGCAATAGTATGATAGTTTTTTTTTAAAGATTTTATTTATTCATAGAGATGCAGAGAGAGAGACACAGGCAGAGAGACACAGGCAGAGGGAGAAGCAGGCTCCATGCAGGGAGCCCCATGTGGGACTCGATCCCAGGACTCCAGGATTGTGCCCTGGGCCAAAGGCAGACGCTAAACCACTGCGCCACCCAGGGATCCCAGTGTGATTGTTTTTAAGTCCTGATATGGGAATTATCTCCAGCTTCTGGGATGTATGCATCTTGCTAAGTCATTTATGGCATTTCTTGCTCACCAAGCATAATTAGGAGAAGATTATTAAGGATAATAAGTATGAATATAATGATTCAGTTTGGGCTGTTATAATAGAACATCATAGAGTGGGTGACTTAAACAACAAACACTTTTTTTTTTTAACAAACACTTTTTGTTCACAATTTTAGAGACCAGAAGTTCAAGATCTAAATGCCAGTAGATTCAGCATTCGGTGAGAAACCTCTTCCTGGTGTGCAGATGGCTACTTTCTTGCTGTAGTGTCACATGGTGAGAGAGAGAACACACACATGTGTGAGCAAGCTCTGATCTCTCTTCCTTTCCTTAAAGGGCAGGAATTCCATCATTCCGTTCATCTAAACTTAAATTAACTCACAAAGGCCCACTTCGAAATACCATGGAGCTGGAAGTTAGGGCTTCAACATATCAGGTGTGTGGGAACATGAAAGTGCAATCCATAGCAGCTATTGATGTAGTAGACAAGCATGAGAAGTCAACTGATTCTCTTTTCTCTTAGGGATACAAATGGGAACAATAATTTTTAGTAATGCTGTTTTTCTCTACTAACTACAATCTTTCCAGAACCACAGCTACCAATGGTATCAATACCATATTAAGTTTGCTGTAATCTCTTGCTTCTCAAAATATAAGAGGCAACCAGCAACATTTGTATTTACCTATCAAGAATGTGTTAGTAATGTGGACTCTGACACTTCTTCCTAGACCTTTTCAATGAGAATATGTGTTTTTTACAAGATTCCTGGGTGATTTTTATGCAGATTGCAGTTTGGGAAGATAGTTAAAACTAGTCTCCACCCGCCCGCCCCCCCTGCCGCCCCAGTATCTATTTGGTCTTGGGCCAGCCAACCAGTGAGGATCTTGGAGAAATTGACCTCCTTATATTTTTCATGATTTTGGAGGCCGGGGGGAGTTCTAATTTCTGCCGTGCCCCAGAGGCAACATTGTTGTTGGTTTCCTATATTGCACACTGGTGTCAGTGTGGAAGGCATTTCTTCTATCTTACTTTTTTCTCCCCTCTACCATGATAGGCATCATTTCAACATTTAGAAATGAATGTCCCCTTAAATATGTCAAACACCTTAGTAGTCTGCCTATCAATTTCATTTATAGGACTTTTGTAATCGGTTAGCTATTACAAAGACTCATCAATCAAAACATTTTGAATATCATGCTTGCTACTAATCGCTACCACTTTATCCTATAACCACTTTGTCTCTTTTAAGTGCCATAAAATGGTGTCTACCTACTATGATCCCCTTCTTATTCAGATCAAGAACTCAAACTAGTTGTGGTATTCCCCATTTTCATACCCAACCTGGAGAGGAAGCACCCCTGAATTCTGCCCCTGTCTCTAAGGTATGTTTTACTACTATTGTGAAGATAACACTCTCCTGGATTCAACTATTCCAGTAGGTAAGACTTAAGACCAGGTTAAACTCCTTCAATTGCACACAATAGATCCCCTTTGATATTCTCACGTTTGAGTCTGAATACCCCTTTCTTTAGAATATACCAGAGTACAGCTGATATTTCCTTTCATTGACAAAAGGTGAAGCAATTAGCCCCTCCCCCAGAATACAAATGCCACTCCCCAGGGCTTAAGCTAACATTTAAAATCCAGAGGCTTGAGTAAGTGCACCAGTGTCAATAAATCCAGGTTGATAAGGCACTATGTTTTGTATGCCTTCTCTAACACCTTCAGCGTACAATCTCATTATAATTGTGAAGTACATGTTGATCAAATTTGATGATATCATGCAAGTCTTTCAGTATATATACATTTTTCTGCCAGCCCTTGTACTTTTATATTGACAATGGATTAGGAACTAACTCTTATTGTGAACTTGGAGAAAAATGAGGGGTTCTCAGGGTGGGTTCTGGAGAGAATCCCTTTAAAAGGTAACTGCCCAAGATAGAATAAATCAAAGATTTTTCAAGCAGAAAAAAAACCTAGCTCCTTCAGACAGAAGGGAGATAGACTGTTTCGAACAGAAAGGGAAATCCCACATAATTTGAGAGTTCAATATTTCAGCTTCAAATGCCCCATACCCAATATCTGGGTTTCAGTGTCCTCTATCACTTCCTTTATACTACCTAGTATTACCTAACCTGGTAGGGATAAGCATGTAATTGGTGCTGTGGTTCCACGGCCCATGAAATCAGCTTCTGGGCCTGACCCCTTAATCTTATCTTCCCTACAGAGATTTTCTAGCTTTGTCTTCAGAGTTGGAATTAGACTTTGAAGGTCATCATTTTGGCATTTTTCCTATGTATTATTTTTAGGCCAACAGAAGGAACCAGGTTACCCTATATCCTTACATTTACTATGATCTCCTGAGCAACTCAGTGCCATACCCACTTTATCTCTAGATGCTTTTGTCTGTGTCCTTTTTTTTCTCCCAGCAAGGAAAGCATTGAATATATGAGCAAATGTATCTCATAAATATATTTGTTTGTTTCTTAGTGCAACTTCTGGTACAATTCTCTGTATCAGTGAAGGTGTTGGAAAGAGGTGGTGGCGGTCAAATCACATTCAGGTAGTTACAGAAGTACAGGTAGAATTAAATGAACCCGACAATATAGGAGCTGTTCTCAAGCCTTCATGCTTATATGTTAATTTCAAAATAGAAAAGAAATTAAATTTGATAGTCCAATATTTAAATAAATAAATTCATGCAGAAAGAATCATTATAGCCACTTCTTCCTCCTTCAGATGGTATACAAGATTTAAATAGTTGGATACCAATAATTTCTATGAAAAACACAAGAAACGATTTTCAATGCATTTGTTTCTGAATTCCACAATAAAAGAAAACCTAATAGCTTTTCACTAAAAATATAACACCGTCAATCACTGACCTAAATTTATTCAGTTTGTCTCCAATCATTGAAGTTCTAATGAAAGATAAATTGTTAGTCTTGATATATATGATTTACTAAGTCATATTTATGTTTCAAAGAGGTGAATGGGTCAAAAGAGGTCATTGGACTGAGCTAATGTCTTCTCATGTTCTATTTTACTTTATGTTTTCTACGAGAGATGATATGCATTTGTTTGAAAAAAGGAGTGCGTTATTTGACTGATTTGGGTAACGAAACTGGCATCAGCTTAAATTCTTTGGTGCTCAGTGATTTTTATATCGCATATTTTGGTTTTACAATAGTGCGAATTAATTCAATTTGTAAGGTGCTGTAATAGAACAAAGGTAATTATGAAGGATGTGTCAGCCTCAGCTAAAATATGACTATCTTAATGTGCCTCTTGAAGAATATATCTTACCATAATTGTAGTGAAAGAAATAATATTTTTTATAAATCTCTTTTTGGAGGTAAAACATATCAAAAGCGCATATTGTTATACAATAATATGCAAATAATAAATAAAAACATTTTTACCTTGCTCTATGCAATCAAAAGGAGTAGGCATAGTTATAGATTAGTCTCACTGGAAATAGGAGATACAAGTGAAAAGATATACATGCATACTTATTTTTACATATTAGAAGATAGAACTAACTGCAGAAGCATTATGTAGAAATTACTTTTAGCTTAAGTCCTTAAAGAAGTGTAGAAAATACTCAATGAAGAAATCTCAACAAAAACCATAACTATACTTTTGTTTGAAAGTGTTGTTAAAGAAGTCATCTTCAAATATTTTACCACACATACATGAAACACACATACACATTCTGTTTTGTCCTCTACACTGATTCTCTGTTTCCAATTTCCATTGGCTATGTTTGTAATTTTTGATTAAACAAAGTAATAAAAAAGAAATAAGGTAAAATGAAGATCATGTCTATTTTTTAGTGGGATATATATTTAAGGCTGTGGAAATAAAATGCTAAGTATTTACTTATGATACAATAAACATATTCCTCTGTGATTCTATTATTTATGATTTTGTTTTCCAGTTTAACTAGCATAACTTCTATCAATCATGAGCTTTCGGGGGAGAATGTTTCATCTATCGCCATATTTCTTGGAATTGACTCTAACAGGTGTTACTCTCCTCTTTCCCCCATGTGGCTAGAGTCCTGGAAGTTAGTGATTATATATATATATAATATCTATATATAGATATTAGATAGATATATATATATATAGATATATTATAGATATATTATATAGATATATTATATATAGATATATCTGCTATATATATATCTGCTATGTTAACCCAAACTTTCTCTTGGACTGTTCTGACCTCAAGGTGCATGATATGATTAAGAAATCTCTATCCATAAAGCCAAGCCACATTCAATAATGCAGCTTTAACAGATAGGAAGCTTTTATTTTTAATCTCAATTTATTCTTTTTCTAGTGACCTATTGTCATGTAACAAATCACTTTAAGATCCCGTGTCTTAAAACTAAAGCAATAATAACTTGTTCCATCTCTGAATGGGTGATTTGTGCAAAACTCAGTGGAAATTGCTCATCTCAGCCCCACAAACATAAGTTGAGCAACTCACCTGAACATGGAGAATCTACTCCCTAAATGGCTTCTCACATGTTTGGTAATTTGGTAGTTCGTTGGTTGTCAAGTGAGAACTCAGCTGGGATTTTTGGCTAGTTTCTTTCTATGTGGCTTCCTTATAGGGTTCCACGTGAGTGGCGCTGGCAATTCTTCACAGCATGGTGACTGAGTTCCATGATAAAGTATTCCACAAGACTAGGAGTGAAAGTGTATTAAAAAAAAAGTGTATTACCAGGATTTTCCAGAGAAAAAGAACCAATAGGATAAATATATATTGGAAGAGATTTATTACAAGGAATGGGTCACACTCTTAAGGAGGCTGAGAAACCCCAAGATTTCAAGCTTGAATTCCATTTGCAAGCTGGAATTCCAGGAGAGTCTGTAGTGTAATTTGGTCCAAAGTCCAAGGACCTGTAAACCACAGAGCCAAGGGCAGGGGAAGATTGATTTCTCTCCTCAAGCTATTAGGTAGGAAAGGCCAAATTCTTTCTTCCTCAGTCATTTCTGTTCTATTTAGGCCCACAACAGATTGGATGATGCCCATTCACATTGGAGAGGGAAAACTACTTTACTGAGTTTGCTGATTCAAATGCTAATTTCATCCAGAAATACTCTCACAGATTTACCCAGAAATCTTGATGGTTAACCAGATATCTGGACATACTGTGATCCAGTCAGATTAGCACATATAATTAACCATCACAGGAAGTAATCTGTTTCTTAAGACTTGGCCCCCAGAAATGGCAAAATGCAACTTCCACCATATTCTGTTGACTAAGTAGTTCCAGAAGCCAATCCAGATACCCTGGGAAGGGATAGACCCCCACGAGCCATAAGAAAACACACATCCATGGCCTTGTTTCATTCATCACAGTTCTCAGCTCAGGAGGGGATAGAAGAAGTGTTTTTATCAGTCACCTAACAATATCATCCACTGTTATTTTGTGTATTTGTGTAATGTAGATTGGTCAATAATAAATTTATTGTTTTGTTTATATTTTTCTTTAAAAATGGTGAAACTGGGACGTAACTGATTAACAACTGACTTTATCTGTTCTCCCAATGAATCCATGGCTCAAAAAACAATGAACAAAATATAATACAGAATGTTTCAGAAGTAATTTAAAAGTACATGTCTGCTTAATTTGATTAAATATATATTGAAATCCTATCTTAGATTTTATGACACATGCAGCCAAAAAGACATTTGATCTCAAGAAAGTCACAGTACAGGATAAAGATTCATGAAAATAGCCATAATACAAGCCTGAAAGAAATAACACCTGAATTCAGCTCCATTATATGCTCCAGGATGTTACACACTTGTGTTTTCAAAGGAAACATGTGCTAGAATTTATTTTTTATACTTTTCATGAGCATGTTGGAGTTCCTCAAGACACACATTGAAGAACTTTTCCCTTCTCACTTTTTTTTAATTTGAAAATCTCATTCACGATGATGTTTCATTCAATGAACCAATGACTTTTAAATTTTTGTTTCCTGTATTGATTCCCCGTCTTAGCTCCAGACAATATATCCAAAATATATCCAATTGCCTACTTACTGTTTCCACATAGAATCTTTAAACACAAACCATTTTTCCCAAACTAATTCACCTGGCCTCTCAAACCTGGTCTCTTTCCAGCATTCCTCTGGATAGTAGTCATGAACTTGCAGAAGTGCAATTTGGATTTATCTTTGACAATCCTATCTCCCAGTCCCCATACTACAGTTATTTACCTGCTACACTGTAAACACCATGAAGACAAAGAATTTGCCACTTATTGTTTATCATTACATCCCCTATGCCTGGCCGTGTGTTGGTGTTCACTACATTTTGCTGAATGAAGTAGTTGTCCCTGCCTGTCTTTATTTTGGAAACATTTTTGATAAATTCGCAAACGCAAATGAAGTTCTGAAGTACATATGGTAAGAAACACGTAAGAATCTATTTTCTGAAGTTTGAACATTTATAGAAAAGAATCAGAGTACAGTAGGAATCGTTAAGGACAAAATATATATATATTTGTGGAAAGACCTACATCTTGTAGATACTGGGGTAGTTTCAGGATTCTTTAGGGACTGTACAGGCTTTTTCCCAAAGGAAGTGCTAAATTTAGGACACTCTGAATTCACATCACAAAATAGTCAGGAGATTTTATAGTTCAGTCACCAACAGAGAGAAATGGCAAAATAGCACAAAAGACTGTTTTTCACACAGCGTAAATCATGTAGCAAGAATAAGATTTTCTGTTTTCTATATTATCAATATAGCTGAAAGAATTTCCTCTGAGACAGGTAACACAGAAGCAGACAGGCCATTCAGATGTCATTTAAACCTTAATACTGATGGGCTAGGTACTATTATTGCTCCTTTTCCTATTTATCAAATTTCTAGTAACCTCATAATGTTTTTATCCCTTTCTGTCAGGGAATCATTTCCCTTATCGCTCGATAAAATTTCTTTACTCCTAAATTCCTTTAAAAAGGGGGCTTCTGACAATCCTTTTTCACTTGTCCTCAGCTCCAATAAGTTCTAATGATACCTTTAGTTGAGCAATAATTTGTTATTTACTTTTTTTGTTTTCTCCAATAGACAGGTTCTTAAGAGTGAATATAATGTTTTATGTATTATATATATATATATATATATACACATACATGTATATGTGTCTGTATATTTTCGCATTTTCTTTCCTTAACACAATTCCTGCCACCCTATAGAACATTGGTATATACCTATTTAAAAAAAAAGGAGAAAAGAAGAAAAGGAACATGCTATCCAGATACAATTTAGGAAATGAAAGCAGAATGATACTCTGAAGGATAAAACGTAGGAAGCAACAGAACATACTACTGTGAGAGAAAAGCAGTAGGGAGAATTTGGAGTCAAAAAGCTCACATTAATAGTTTGCAAACTTCCATTTAATTTTTACTCTAGATTATATAAGTTCATCAAATATATTTTAAGTTCATTTAGAGTAGTGTCTTTTCAAGTGTATTTTTCACAAACTATATTAAGAAAAATATTGTGTAAGGCACGTGGCTGGCTCAGTCATGTCTCAGGGTCCTGGGGTGGAGCCCAGGACATCCAGCTCCCTGCTTAGTGGGGAGTCTGCTTTTCCCTCTCCCTCCACCTCTCCTTTGCTTGTGTTCTCTCTCTCTCACTCCCTCTCTCAAATGAATAAATAAAATATTAAAAAAGAAAAGAAATATATTATGCATAAAAACTATTCATATACACAAACAACTGGAAAAACATTCATAAATGATACATATCCTTCCTTTGTGATGAATTCCAAGATTTCATCATTAAATTCTGTTCTGTGTTGGTTTTATAAATTGATTTCAAAGTCATTAGCAGGTTGGGACTTAAAGTTTGAAATTACAGTAGATAAAAAGTGTTCTGGATGCATATATTTAAGGCAGCAGGATGTTGCATATGGTACCTGTAAGCGACTAGCAGTGCCTGCCTGACTCTGCAGTGTGGTTCTTCATTACCTCAGTGGTGAAGGTAGTGGCAAAGGTGAAACAATGAGCTCAGGGTCCTTTTTTACTTTTTAAAGATTTTATTTTAGAGAAAGTGAGAGGGGGAGAGAGTGCACGTGAGCAGGAAGGAGGGGCAGAGGAAGAGGGGGACCCCGAGATCAAGAGCTGAGCTGAAACTGAGCCCTACAACTGAGCTACCCAATCTCCACTCTCCCTCTGCCTTTTTGTTTTTGTTTAGAGTCCAGGATCTTTAAATGTACAGGGCCTAGATTTTTGTGGAATCTCTGTCTATGGCAAAACCACAAAACTCATATAAAGAGAGTCCCTGATTCACTTATTCATTATGTGTCAGGTAAATAATTTACGGAAATGTCTTTGAGCCATTATGGCTTAAATGAGCCCAAAATATTTTAGAGGGGAAAAGGACATATTTGATTAATGCCTGACTTATGAATATTAAACAAATATTTTTCTTTTCCCATCAAAAGGATTATTTTTAATCTATTTGTTGTGATTAAATTCTTCCTTACTATTTCATAAAACTGATTTGATGTCACAAGGATTTAATGCATAGATAGTATAACAATTTTGAACTAAAAGCACTGAGCTAAACATTTTGTTTTTCTGATAACAACTATTGATATATGAGAAAGTAAAAAATTCTTTAGATAACCTTTAAAATTTAATACAAGATTTTTCATTTTTATCCTAAATTAAACTGAAACAATTTTAAAGAGGCCAAGACACAGGATGCCTGGGCGGCTCAGTGGTTAAGCATCTGCCTTTGGCTCAGGTTTGTGATCCTAGGGTCCTGGGATCCAGTCCCACATCAGGATTCCCACAGGGAGCCTACTTCTCCTTCTGCCTATGTCTCTACCTCTCTCTATATCTCTGTGTATTTCATGAATAAATACATAAATAAAATATTTTTTTAAAGAAAGAGGTAAAGACACTTAAAAGTTTATACATTTCTCTTTTGAAGACTTAAATAAATGTTGAGGAGGTCCAGAAATATGTATAAGGTGACAGGTAAAAAAATAAAGAATAAATAAAATTACTCAAACTTCAACAGGTGAAGTTTGGGGCAGTATGTTCAAACACATGCTTTGTAGTAGTCTAATATAAAATATACAATTCTGGAGATGCTACTTATATTTTCAGTTCAGATCTGGAATGCAAGAGCATATCCAAATGTCAGAACTGAAAATGTAGTCTCAATATACTTCATTATGGCACGTTATACTTCCAAAGATATATTTACTTTATATTTTTTTGTGAAATAGTAAAACAATATTTTATGATACCATGTAACTATAACTATAAAAAGGAATTGCTGAAAATATAAATCGTTCAAAGACCTGAGTAATTTATTGCAAATCACTAATAGAAATATAATGATCTTGAAATAGAGATGACAATTTTACTTAGACCCAAATTATCTGCTAATATTTAGGAAAGGTAAAGGTCTTTCTCTACCCAGGTTCTTATCAGACTTCCACTTTGCCCTGGATTTATTTCATATTGATGTTGCCAGTTAAAAATAGATGGTATTTTTGAGGCAGAAATTAAACAGAAATACGTGTGAAAAAGGAAGTAAGTCTATAAACACATTTTCATCATATTGTTAAGAAGATTATCATATATGGGAAAGCTTTTTAAGTGGCAAAATACGTAAATTTATGAGGATTGTATATTTCAAAGGTTTTATATTACATCTGTACATGTTAGAAATGTTTGATGGGGGGATCCCTGCATGGCCCAGTGGTTAAGCGCCTGCCTTCGGCCCAGGGCGTGATCCTGGAGACCCAGGATCGAGTCCTTCGTCGGGCTCCCTGAATGGAGCCTGCTTCTCCCTCTGCCTGTGTCTCTGCTTCTCTCTCTCTCTCTCTGTCTCTTGTGAATAAATAAAGTCTTAAAAAAAAAAGAAATGTTTGATGAATTCAAAAGGCAGAGAAAATGTAAAATGATCAAATTGGCAAAAAATAACCAATCTATAATATTTTTCACTTTTTCTCACATGAGTTTGATATTGTAACCAAATCAATATTTAGCAGATGTTTAATTAAATTTCTATTTGGATAGTTGAAATTAGGAAAGTAGTAGTTAAGGGCATGATCCCTGAGTCTAAATCATGGTTTTAACCAATATTCCTGGTGTGTGCTCTATATCACAAGGAACAATGAATATTTAGGTCTCAACCTACTTCATTTCTTAGAACAAAATGTAAGGTCAGCATTGGATTGGAATATCTTGATAATGTGAATACTTTTTTAAAGATTTTATTTATTTATTCATGAGAGACACACAGAGAGAGAGGCAGAGACAGAGGGAGAAGCAGGCTCCATGCAGGGAGCCCAATGTGGGACTCGATCCTGGGACTCCGGGATCATGCCCTGGGCCAGAGGCAGACGCTCAACCGCTGAGCCACCCAGGGATCCCATGGTAATGTGAATACTTTTAGCATTTTTCAGGAATAACTCTAAAATGAAAAGAGCCAGGATCTTCTCAATAGCCAAATTAAAAAGAAATGAAAATCAAAATAATTATACTGGAGAGAAACACTGCAATTTTGAAAGTACAATTTCATAATGACAAGGTTGAAGTGAAAAAAAAAAGTTTGCCTGTAAGCAAACGTGATTGTTTATTCTCTCTCTCAGAAAATGGAAAAGAGGGAATAACAAAAACAATAAATTAACCATATTGTCCTGAAAACAGAGGACAGAGGAGGACAGAATAGTGCCAAATAGTCCCAAATAATAATGACTTAGGAAGTTTGTCAATTTTGATTGGCTCATGTGAATTTTCACAAATATAACTACGTACATCTTAGTCCTCATCTCTCAGACACAGATGACAGCAAAATCCGTATGGATAGACGGTACAGCAGCTCACATTAGCCAACCAAAGCTGAGGCAGTTTCCTGGTCTTACATCTGGTTCTGCAAGAAGATTGTAACTCCATAGAAGTGCTTGAATAAATAAAATGTGTCCCTAGCCATAGAGAAGTATCAAAAATAACTGAGAAGTTAAATCTAGGAAGCTACAGAATAATAAAGTGATAACAATAACAATAGTAATGGAAGTATGTATTAGTAGTATTAGTAATGATTTGAAAAATGCAGGTCTAGAAAAGCAAATATTAGATTTATCATTCTTTTGTAACTAGTTTGCTTTTGCTTTGTAATTACTGAGACAGTTTACAAGTTTAGCCTATTAATAATATAGGTAGTAAATTTATTATTATAGTACAATTAAAAGCTTAAAGATTAAATTATTTAAATAATATTAGGAAAATCTTACTAAATAATTGTAACTAATGTTTACACATCTGGGAAATTTAAATGTTAACTGATTTTTTTCTTTATTATTTATGTCGCTTGCATTTAAAATTTTAAAGGAATACTGGTTAGACAATTTTGTAAAAGGAACCAATTGTACAAAGATATTGGATTAAAGAATTTAATAATATAAGGTTTGTCTATAACTTAGGGACAAGTTCATAATATTAGTATATGAGTAGCCCAGTGTACTCTTTTTTTTTTTTTTGGTTTTTCAATCTTACAAAAGGTTTGAGATGGAGGATGGAGAGGAATAATCAATCTTCCCATATTGAGATGATGTCTAATGAATTTACATCGGACATGGAAATTATGGTACAAAGAGAATAATCTTCCTAACCAAAAGATAGCTGTTCTGAAAAAGACAGTGTTTCTTTATTTTTGAAAATTAAATTCTGAACTAATATTTTCAATAAAGATCTCCTGCAACTTTTGTTTTTTTAAGAATTAAGAGCAAAATTGGGTGAAATAACCTTGAAATTATTACAATATAAAGCACTGAAAATTCAAAGTTTGTTGGATTTAGTTAGCTTTTTTTTTTTAAAGATTTTATTTATTTATTCATGAAAGACACACGAAGAGAGAAAGGCAGAGGGAGAAGCAGACTCCCAGCAAGGAGCCTGATATGGGACTCGATCCTGGGACTCGATCCCGGGACTCCCGGATTGCACCCTAAGACAAAAGCAGGTGTTAAACTGCTGAGCCACCCAGGGATCCCCAATTTAGTTAGCTTTGTGATCTCATAGTCATGTTATATACTTGGGACTATTTTGCAAGAGAAATAATTGATATGGCCTTTCACACTTTATAATACTTAAAAGTATTAATATACCTCTTAAAAGATGCCACGCAATTTTTAAAATGTTGAAAGGAAATATTTTGCTCTTGATATGACCTTTATCTTGTCAGTCACCTAGTTGTAATATTTAAGAATAATTCACCAAATGATGGTTATGCTATCATAGGTCAATCATTCCACTTTGTGTTTAGAATGTGTAAGGAAAAAGCAACATAAAGATTAGGTTTTGGAAAAAGTAATTCTAGAGCTTCCCAGAAAGTTTTTACAGAAGGTGAACATCATTTTTGAAAGCATTTGGGAAGCCAATTTGCCTTCTTAAAAATAGCATACTATTTAGCCTGTTCTTCACTTGCTATGACATATGCATGGCATATTACTCTGAGATATCTAGTACCATGCAGTGAGCATTACTTGCATTCTGCAAAAGGACCCCATTTTAATAAAGGAGAGTAGATTAAAGCACATCGAATTATTGGCATAGTATCCTTATGCCTACATAATGTGGGTTGTATTTGTCTACAACCTGCAGCAGGTCCTCTTTTGGAATGAGGCAATCAGGATTACAGACAAGAGCTAGAGTAGAGAGACTCAGCTTCTAGACCTGGCTCTACTACACATCAAGCCACCTATTTTGGTAAATATGTTAATCTTTGCAATACTCAGTTATGCCATCTGGAAAATAATAGCTAGATTACATCAGTGGTCTTCAATCTGTGCTCTGCAGAATTCTAAATTGATTCAGAGTCACAATCTGGGGGCCCCCACATGGGGAGAAGAAACTGAGCTTTTGTATGATTTTTATATTGGAGTTTGCCCAAAGATCTTTGAAGTTGAAAAGATTACAAGCTGGTGAAAATAAATGGATTAAATGGTATCTATGAATGTATTTTCATCCTCACTAGAGTTGTTTCATTACATTAAAAAGCTTCAACTGGAATTTGATTTACTGTATCTGCTTAGGGGCATGATGTTCTATTTTTTGAATGAAAGCTCCCTAGGAAGGGATATCTCCTATGACTTATTACAGAATGGATATTCATCCGAGAGTTGAATAGATTTGCCCATGTCCATTTTAAAAATTAAATGTTAAATAAAAGTGATTTTCTCCATATATCCATAATTATCCTCAAAGAAAACATGCTGTAACATATGCCACTTCAATTCACCACTTTCTTTTAGTCATCAAAATTCCTCCAGATTAGCTTTGTTTCAGAGTGATGAATTTTTGCACTTAAAATATCCCATTGGGAAAGCAATCTACAGCATGAGGATAACTTTAACTCTTTTTACAACTCACTAAATATAAAGTTACAAATCTGAAAGCATTTATGTCTCTAAAGGAGAATATCAGAGCTACTAGAATAAGTAAGTTATATACTATTCGTATTTCTTACTTGGTAAGGTTACTGAAATCTTTTTCAATAGTTCTTACATATAACATATGTCATTTTTAGAGTATAGGTTATTTGTACTAAGGGGTATTAGCATGTGTTCAAATATAGAAACTTACTGAGACATTCCCCTAAAAAATGTAAAGTAAAAACAAAATAAAACAGAACAAAAGAAATCAAACTATAGGGGCAAGTCAATGTTCATTAAAATTAATATGAGTAGTTTTATAAATAAAAAGGAAAATTTAGAATCTGAAAAATTGAGTAAATTAATTAGAATTCCTGGAAACTCTAAAAGTTCCTTTTTCAGTTTTTGTTCAAATAGCCACACAGTGATTTCTACCTTTGCATAATTAGAAGAAAGACTAAAGAATATTTGGGAAGATGAACCAGATTGTATATATTTGTCTTTATATTCATATAAATATATAAATTTATAATAATGTATATGCAGAAACATTATGTATACACACACACACACACACACACACATACTTTGTACATTTAAATCCCAGCAACCACCACAAGCTGAGGTAACAGCCACTGCCACTGACCTACTCTTTCATAGTCCACCTCAAATGTCATTACTCTCTGTATGTTTTTGAGGGCTTTCTCCCATCCCCTGAGAATTTCCTCAATCTTCCTTCAAGGCAGACAAGAAGCACCTGGGATTTAATATTGCCTACGAGCAGCCTTGGACCAATTAAGGACAGGATTTTCTGGGAAAGTTTAAAATATTATTGTAGTTGGTTTCTCAGAATGTTCCTCTGAGACTGAGCACCAATTGCTCACAATGGCAACCTAATCATTAAAATACCTTTTCTTGACTCTTCTCCTTTCTCTACTTCCTCTCTTAGGCTTCCTGAAATCAGATCCCAAATAAACTACCTGTATTCAGATCCTGTCTCAGGATCTGTTTTAAGGGAACCTAAGGTAAAAAATCAGTTTTAGTAAATTATCAACATGTTTCCAAATGATACCTTATATGTGTATTATGGGCCATTGCTTTATGGAAATATTGCTTTAAGTGGAATCTAGAGATATTCTTTTGTCTTGATTTTATAGAAATGCCAGAGGGATCCATAGCTGGAAACGCATTAACAACTATTAAATCCAATTTATAACCTATGTGAAGAACTGAGAACCAGAAAATTGAAATTTACATGGTACTCAAGGGCAAATACTAATTAGTAATTGAACAAAAATCTACAATTCCTTTTCCAGAAGAGTTTTGTCCATTTTATTAAATCTGTTTTAACTGTAGATATTCTGTTTTTATAGAGAGACCTATCAACATAAAGTATAGAAATACTATTTAGTTTCCAAGAGAAAAAATGGTTTATTAATTTTCTTTACTCTTTGGTGCACAGTTCTATCTGTAATTTTAAGTGACCTTTTTCAAAAGTCAGTATTTAATGTTTTTTATCTTATTTTTGTTGAAACACAAAACCTTGCACATATTTAATGTATATAATTTGACAAATTCGGTCATATTCATCTGGCCACAAGAATCACATGCTTTTGAAGAATGTATTTGGGAAAAGATGGAGAAGCAGAGAAGTAGAAAAAATAATTTTGAAAACACAGATGAAAAAGTCTGTTAAGTATGCATTGCTATAAACCAAAGCTAAAGTGGTGAACTATTTACAAAAGTGAAATTGAGAGATAACATTTTTTTAAATCATTGACTACCCTTTTAGCTGTTTTCACCTTCCTATTTTTTCTCAGTGTCCTGAATGTCTTTCTAACATTTGAAATCTATCTTTGATAAACCCAGCTTCCCTCTCTAAAATATACATAAATATAAACATACTTCAGGGTATATTTTCCAATCACCTAGAAAATAAATAAAGAACTCCAGAGGCCTATTTACTGGGCTGAAAAAATCAGGCTCTATCTCTTCTGTGGAGAAATTGCTGTTTACTTCTTTTAGGCTTAGTTGGGCACTTGGACTCTGCTCCATGCATGCAGTATTTGGGGATCATCCCAAGATGTGAATAGAGCTTATTTTCAGAATTTGAAGATATACCTCTCTAGCTTTCTCCTTTTTAAGATTTTTATTGTCACATTCCAGCTACTGAATGTCCATTATGATTTCTTAAGAGAATGTTAGGTTCTATACTTTTTTGAGTCTGCCTTCACACAGGAAGCCATGAAAATGGGAGAGTGACCTCCTGTTCTTGTTTTGCATCAAGTCTCCTCACATTTCTGCCTTTTTTTTCCTGTCCTTTTCCTATGCTATGTCCTAGTAGATGATTTTTTAAACATTTTTCCAGAGTTTAGACTTGCTATCTCTGGGAGGATTGGTTTGGTAAGACACTTCTATTATTAGAAGTGTAATACCAATTCTGTTTTGATTGTTATTTTTAACCTGTAATAAAACCACTTTCTACTAGCTGATTTGGATTTGATACGACTAAAGTTTTGTTAACTCCATAGGGTGGATGTTAATAAAACCTTCTGAAAGTTTTAACTGTCCCTTGCTTTTCCTTCTATCCAATTCACTTAACTCATAATAACCTGCTGAGCTGAGCATATTCCTCATCAGTTGCCTGTTTGCTCGTTCAGGTGATTTAGATCTTCCCAGAGGTCCTCCATTGTTAAATGTTTAAAACTATACACATTTTCTTCTGGCTCCACCAACTCTTGTAAGGAGTTATTTTTGTAATAAATCCTCTTTCCAACAGCTTTCTTTACATTTACCTACCCTTTGCTCTGTCACTTCTTTATTTATAAAACCAGAATATCCTTTCCATTAATTCTTTAATTAACTAACTATCCATTATCTCTTTAATCCTCTACTCCACATGCACATACTTCATTGAACAAAAGAATTTAGGTGAAACTTTTATTCAATAGTCTCCTAAATTTTCAAAACTAATTAAAATCCCACACTATCCATGTATTTATAATGATCTCTTAGCCAAAATAAAATAAAATAAACCTCTTTTATATCCAATAACCCTAACTTTTGGCTTAAAAATTCCACCAGTATGTTTAAGTTGGTAATTCACTTTCATCAGAGTTTTCAGGTTTTTTCAATATAAGAATACATTTTGTGTGGGTTATAAAATGCCCACTAAGTAGCTTCCATCCTGTAAAATATTCAACAAATGATAGTAAAATTCATGAAATAAATTAATGACTTCATAGTATATGAAAGCAAATCAAAAGTAATGACTTTTGTATTCTAAACTGGAAAACTTTTATTGAAGCTCTTATGCTTTCTAAAACATTTCCTTGCAGTTGTCAGATACCAGGGTAAAAACTGATCACAAACAAAATGAAACAATTACAATTTTTGATAAGTTCCACAAAAGACAATAGAAGGCAGAACAAAAGTCCCCACTTTGGGCAGGAAGGACAGAGAAGGCTCATTGAGCTGTCATTTAAACAAGAAATCATTTGTGATAAAAATTCAACCATGCAGAGAAGGATCAGTGAGTGAGGACTGAAGAAAAAGTTAATGGAGCCAAACAAAGCATTGAAGACCACTGTGGTTCAGCATTTTACAAAGATTTTTTTTTTTTTAATGTCTGGATTCCAGGGAGGGAGGGATAAAAAGAAGGAGGGAAGTAGAAATGCATTGCAGGAGAGGATTTTGACAGTGAGAAGGAGCTAGATCATAGCATGACTTGTAGACTAATGTAAGAAAATTAGACTTCATTCTAAATACAATCACAAGCCTTTGAATGATTTTAAATTGGGAAATTATATGATGTGATCTCTGTTTATACAGAAACATTCTGGCATCTGAATGCAAATGGACAAGAGAAGGATTCCAGGTAAAGTTAGAACAAGTTTTTTTCACACAATTTCAGTTACGTTTCTTTCCTCAGTTGAGATCAGACATGCCCATCCTTGTAGCCTGTCCCTCGGAGAGTCATGCTTATTCCCCCAAATCCTTAGCCATCGGGTCCAAATTTGTTAAATTAAGCTTTCATCTCAGAGGATTTGGTAACCACAGTAACACAGCATACAGAGTGTCAGTTATCTGAGCTTCTTTCTAAACACCCCACTTTGTAAGAATTAAGCCTGGATAAAACTTTTGGTTGAGAATCAAAAGGCATGCTCTCTAGTAGACTATTCTGGAAAATATGCTATTTTCTACAGAATGAATGTCAAATAGGACTGGAGAATTGCATTTAGTTTTAAATATATGTAATAGTTACCAATGCTTTACAAGTATAATGTATTACATAAATAATGTAACCCTGGTTCAGGATTGACTTGTCTTATCTTCCGCACACAACCATGATAAACAGTTTAGGGCTTTCTCTCTCAGCCTCCAAAGTTCCTTTTACAGCCCTAAAGTCTACTCCTGACTGTTGTTGTTAAGGAAAAAGAATTTTTTATTCTGACAACTCTGATATCCCTTGCATTTTCTACAAATGAGTGAAAGGAAGATATTGTGTGGAGGGATTTGATTTGTGGCACAATAGCTGCATTTCCTCAGCTAAAGTAGAGAGCATGGAGCAAATTTACATTAAGTGTGTGCTCTTATGAAGGAAGAAATAAGCATTTGGATTTGAAATATGTCAAACACCATTTTTATGAAGGGAAAGTCATTTCATTCATGTGATTTTAGTTCTAACTAACAAAGGCTCACTCCAAGCATTCATTTCTACTTCTGGATGTTTTGTTGGTTAAGCTTTAAATCTTCCACATTGTCCCTTTCTTCCCTAAGAGGTAGATTTCAGACAATGTTGGCTCTGCTGTTAAATTTTACAGCTCGGTGATAATAAAATATCAAGGAAGCTATTTCATGGCCTTTTAGCAATGCAGATAGATGGATTCAGAACAGAGAAATGTATCTGGTCATGTAACTCATCTAATATATGCCCTCATTTAATTGATGACAGATCTATTACCTGTACAGTATAGTCCTCAAAATGGATTTTGTGCATCCATCCTAGTTACGTTTTTTTTTCTGTCAATGAAACATTTGAAAAAATACCGAAAGGTTAAACCACTGGTGGTCACAGTTAATAGGAAACATTTGAATAGCAGATGGTGGGATAAACCACAAATGCACAGCTTGAGTAACTTCTTGGGCCCCAGGAGACAGAATAATGGACTGAAGCATAGCTGTGTCTCATTTACTAAAACACATGTTACCTTTCTTGCTTTCAAATAAAAGGAATTCTGGTGGCATGGCTGTATCAACAGCAATAAAAGAACATATATAAATATGAAGATGGTACCATGGTCTTATTCCCATTGTCTTTCTGTTTATTCTGATGATTGCCAGTGACCCTGAACTCCATGTATTGTATTTGTGTTAGACCTGGGAATATGGCTTCCATTGTAGCTTTTGGCAACAAAAGAAATTACTTGATACTTAAGGTCAGCTACATAGATTAGTCTGTGTAGCAGCATACTCTAATAGTTTCTTCGCACCATGGAGAAATCAGGTTGCTTTTGGCTGTAATAACGTAAGAAGTCCAACTCAAATTGCTTTTGAAAAGAAGAAAACATAATAAATGGAAGTCCAGAGATAGTTACCTTTACAGTTGACTTAATTATTGAAGATTTCAAGCTCCATTTAATCACATTTCTCTCATCTCAGCCCTCAGTGTTCCTGATCTTAACCTTAGTGTGCCTGGCCCTTAATCACAGACCATCAAAAATGTCTGGAAAACTTCCAAATGGCACATCTGAATGACAGAGACTGTGTCCTTCTGTTAATCTCAATTCCAAGTGAAGACATATTGCAGATGCCCAGCAGAGAATTTTTCACATCTCGTAGCCCCAGTTTGAGTCTAATGCTAATTCCAAAGTGTGCATTTAGTGTGGGGAACACCACACACCAATTGACTTAAGCCTAATTTCTGAAAACTAGTAGTAAGATCAGGACATTTCCATAACTGACTTTAAATAATTAAAGCTCACTGAATGGATATGGGAACATCAAATACACTGTCTATGTGCCCTCACCCTGCCTTAAAAGGTGGGGGTTTCTGATGTGAGTAAATAATATACAATCATTAGGATCTAGAGTTTTCATTGAGTTGGAGGTGGGGAGGTGCATAGAAAATAAAGCTCCCTCCACTGTTATACTCTATTTGGTTTGGTCTGTCTTTTACTCCATCTGGGAGTGTAATAAACTTAGTTCCTTCTATTTGGAAAATCCTCCTGGCACTGAAAGGTCTAGAAAGGCCTGGATGTTGTAACAGTAGACACATAAATATGACATCTTTCTTCTAGACCTATGGAAATAAAAGCTTCTCTTTTCTTATTTATGTAACAGACATGGTAGTAAGAGCTAAAGGAACAGAAACAGACTATACCCTAAAAGACAGTTGTTAAAAGCAAAAGAGAAGAAAGAAAAGAAAGGAAAGAAAGAAAGAAAGAAAGAAAGAAAGAAAGAAAGAAAGAAGAAAGGAAGGAAGGAAGGAAGGAAGGAAGGAAGGAAGGAAGGAAGGAAGAAAGAAAGAAAGAAAGAAAGAAAGAAAGAAAGAAAGAAAGAGAAAGAAAATTAGGTTGTTTTATATGTAGGTCAAAGCCAAACAAAATTGGTTCTCAGGTATTATCTAGCATGTATTGAGAGAATAAAACACTATACAGAATTTGGATCATCATCCATAACTAGTTAGAAAAAGTGAAATCTAATGAAGATGGGGAATGTAGGGTAATAGCCTCATTGCTCTATTTCCTAAAGCCCTTAAGCTATCTGGATTAGTATCTATAATCTAGGATTTCATATCCTACCTGTGTAGTATATACAAAATATGAAATCTTTATATGCATCTACCTTAAATTATAAAATAGCATTTTAGGTTATAAAATGATATATTATTTTGATAATGATATTCATCATTTGCCCTCATATGTAGCAGCCTTTATTATTTATTTATTTATTTATTTATTTATTTATTTATTTATTTATCTTTAGTGTTAAGATGTAATCTACTCAATCATTATACAATTCTGAGCATTCAACATCCCTGGTCATAGATGACACATTTTTTGCTAGCTTTTCTTTTTTTTTTTAATTTTTTATTTTTTTTATTTACGATAGTCATACAGTGAGAAAGAGAGGCAGAGACACAGGCAGAGGGAGAAGCAGGCTCCATGCACCGGGAGCCCGACGTGGGATTCCATCCCGGGTCTCCAGGATCGCGCCCTGGGCCAAAGGCAGGCGCCAAACCGCTGCGCCACCCAGGGATCCCTTTGCTAGCTTTTCTAAAACAAAAGAGATGATTAACAAAATCTTGTCATTGTAATTGGTTATTTTTTGCTAAGAATTCATGAGTTTCAATATTATTCTGAATATTCTCAGCATCAAGGATAAATGAGTCAGAGCAGAATGTAGTCTTGAATTTTCACTTAACTGGAAGTTAAGCTCCAATGTCCGGGGGATCCCTGGGTGGCGCAGCGGTTTGGCGCCTGCCGTTGGCGCAGGGCGTGATCCTGGAGACGCGGGATCGAATCCCACGTCGGGCTCCCGGTGCATGGAGCCTGCTTCTCCTTATTCCTGTGTCTCTGCCTCTCTGTCTTTCTCTCTCTGTGACTATCATAAATAAATAACAAAATTAAAAAAAAATAAAAAAAGCTCCAATGTCTGGCAACGAACTGTAGTCAACATTGGAGGAACTGACAAAAGATAAAGAAAGATAAATAGAGAGCAATAAATGGTATCCAAAGACTTTTTTTTCCTTTTCTGGAAATAGTCTATGTAGACACCTCCAGCTCTAACATGCTATAAGCCAATAATTCCGATCCCTACTGAACAACATATGATCTACTATGAACTGAAACAAAGTGAGTCTATTAAGTTTCCTTGAACTCTTTGGTGTGTAAACTTTTTTTTTTAAGATTTTATATATTTATTCATGAGAGACACAGAGAGAGAGAGAGAGAGAGAGACAGAGACAGAGACACAGACAGAGGGAAAAGCAGGCTCCCTGCAGTGAGCCAGACATGGGACTGGATTCCAGGCTGGGATCAGGACCAGAGTCAAAGGCAGAGGCTCAACCACTGAGCTACCCAGATATCCCTGGTATGTAAACTTCTTTTCTTGCTCTTGATATTGTTCAAATCATTTCCAACATTATGATTCTTTCTTTTTAAAACTTTCTCTTCCAAAAAATAAAAATAAAAAAATTAAACTTTCTCTTTAGAAGGTATATTTTAAGCTTTGGCAATTAACGAGTGCAAAGATATAACTCATTTTACTAACATTACTTCCTTAATCAGGACTTGACTTTTAATAGGAAAAAGAAATTCTAAATCTGTGTTGTCCAAGGAAATATAACATGATCCACAAATGCGAGCCACAGACATAATTTTAAATTTTCTGGTAGACACAATGAAAAAAAGAAAAGAGGAAAAAAATAATTGCGATTAACATCAATAGTATTTTATTTAGAACCATGTACTTTTAACAAGACAATTAAAATTTAGTATTATTATTTGGATACTAAATATTCTTTTTGTGTACAATGTCTTCAAAATTCAGTATGTATTTTTACACTTAGAGCAAATCTGAATTCAGCCACATTTCAAGTGCTCAATTTCAAGTGCTACATGTGTTTGGTGGCTACGTCATTAAATAATGCAACTCTAATGAATGAAATATATGAACTTACAGCACCATTGAAAAAAGAGTATACATCAGGATGGAGATAGCACAGGGAAGAAAGGCTAACTGAAAAAAAAAAAAAAGGCTAACTGTCTTAGTTTGAGCTGCCATAACAAAGCACACTAATAGATAGGGTGGCTTAAACAACATACAATTACTTCTCACAGTTCTGGAGGCTAGGAGCTCAAGATCAAAGTTTCATCGTGATCATTTTTTGATGAGGATTCCTTTCCTGGTTTGTAGATGATCACCTTCTGGTGATGTCCTCACATGGAAGACAGATTGAGAAAAAGAGATGGAGAGGCAGAGAGAGAGAGAACAAGCTAGTTGGTATCTCTTCTTACAGGGACACACATCTCACCCTACAGATCCCACACTTAATGATATCACCTAGCCCTAATCACCTCCCAAATGCCTCATCTCCAAATACCATCACACTGGGAGTTATTAAAATAAATGAATCTGGAAGTGGAGGGGGGCAGCAACCAAATTCAGTCACTAACACTGTTGCTATGGTTCTAGATTGTTATAATTACTCCCCTGATATGTCAGTTGGGGTCATTATGATCCTGTGTGCAGCTTTCTCTTAGATTTTAGAAGACATTTTTCTTTGAGTTGTTGTGGATTTGTTTTATAAATCCTTTTGTACATAACTAACTGCAGACTCTAAAAGACAAAATAGAAACATATGCTCTCTTAAAAAGTGCTAACCTGAGAAATTAAATGGAAATTGTCTTACTTGGGAAATGGCGCTATCCTCATTAGTCCACTTGTCTTCTGTAACATTTTTAAAATACAAACGGAGAGATTATCTTAATGAGGAAATATTTCAATTAAGGAGAAATAGATCATTTGGGGGAAATTAGCTGACTGGTTTGTGATTTAACTTTTCAAGCATAGATTTTTATTTTTTTATTCTTATTTTTTAGCTCCTGAGCTCCCAGATCTACTAGCAATTTGCTTTCTGTGATTCACAAAAGAGGCTGAGATATAACTGATCAACATCTGAATTTAGCTTCAAGTTATGTTCCCCATATACTGATCTAGAACTCTAAACTCATTCACACGTATGTAGAATATTTGACTCAGAGATGAATTGGTTTGACTTTACAGATAATGAAGATTATAATATCTGCTTGTATGAGTTGTAAAACAACTATAAATGACTAAAAAAACAGCTTCAAACATACCCCTATTACTGTGTAAGTAGATAGCAGTTTTTATTCTTATATTTTAATTGAAGAAACTGAAAGAAGAGCATTTTTTTTTAAAGTCACACAAATCCTCTGTAGTGTATCAAGGCTTAGGTCTCCTAGTCCCCAGTGCAGTGTCTATTCACTGGAGAGTATTGAACATCCAGACCATTGCAATCCAATTATTTGTCAATGTTGGCATACTGCTAAATCACTTCCTCAGGCTTGATGACAAGGGTATGAGGATGAGCTCTAATAGAGGACTCCTGGATTTCCCACCACTTCATCTGCCATCAGCACTCATTTAGACCCCACCATATAACAAGTGCTGGAAAAGCGCTTCCACTTAGCCTCATAAAATCTGAAGAGACTTAAGCACCATTAAATGAGATCAGTTTTCCTTTTAGTGAATAGATACTAATATGTATCTGAGTTACTAAATGGTCATTTTTCTTAGCAAGCATATTTTCAAGAGGAAACAAATGTAAACAGAAGGAGAAGAGGAGGAAGATGGGGGGACTTTTAGATATCATAATCACAGTAAATTGTAGGAATATTTCCCATTCTCTAAGGTTTCAGAAGTCTGATAATTTAGGGGCATTCAGGAAATACTATGGATTATGTCAGAGATGTTAACCGGTGAACTAAACTAGCATATTATTGTTATTATTCTTTTTTGTTGATAGTAAATATCTTCAAAAAACTGTCAAAATAATAATGTTTCTGATCCACCAGTATCAAATTACCAAGTTATTCATCTATGGAAAGCATAGTAATTTTCCAAATTACTAAATGAAATCCTTTACATGCTTTAATAAGCAAATAAACCAAAATGTTACAATTTTAATTGTCTCAAGTAGCTTTACTGTGTATTTATCATTTTCACATTTATCATTTAAAGAGTGAGAAAATAAGAGTCAAAACCTGTTTGGTGAAGTGTTAATAGATTTATCTTTAAAATAATTTCCAATCATTTTGTTGATTCAAAAAGAATAAGTTGTTTAAAAAGAAATGGATGATACATTAGGTCAAGGATTCCATTTAATCCAATGTCAGGGGAAACATTTTGAATGTTTCATCCTCTTAAAAAGCACTATGATATGTGATTTGAATTGAGTGTCTACAAAAATGTGCATTTTTCTACTGTTTCTATTTTGACAAGCAAGTGGAAATTGTGGAGGTGGTGTAGCTTTTTTTGGAACTTCCTTGGTCTCTGGTGCAGTGGATCAAAGGCAACTAAACAAAGTCAGGTTGTAAAAGTGAAATTAGAAACTGCATTAAGAGGTTTGGTTATTAAAGTAAGTCCAGATAATAAAGTTCCATTACTTGTCAAAATTAGTGTAAGCCCAAGAAAGTTAGAGGTCTAATTAATACATTTCTTCCTATATACTTACACTGAATTTATGAGTTCACATTATTTTTGCCTAATACACCAGATACTTTACTTGTATTTTTTCATTTAATCTCTTCAAATAACCAAATTAATTTAGTGCTAACATTATACAAATTTTATAGATAGGAAACCAAAACTAAGAAAGAAAAGCAGATATCCCAAGACCACAGAGTTAGTATCTGTTAATCTGACTCAAATGGATAATAACTTCATAGTTTAAGTTTTTAAAAATCTTGCTAAATTTTCTATCTACATCTTCCAAATATTTTTTAAAAAAGATTTTATTTATTTATTTGAGAGAGAGAGAGAGATAGTGAGTGGGGGTAGGGGAGACAGAATTAGGCTCTGCACTCAGCAGGGTGTCCAACAGTGACTCAATCCCAAAATCCTGAGATCAGGATCTGAGCCAAAGGCAAATGCTTAACTGACTGAGTCACCCAGGTTCCCGTACTTCTTCCAAATCTTAATCATGATTAATTCTCTGGAAAAACTGTTGATTATAACCAGACAAATGTGCATTAGAATAAAGGTGAATTTAATCCATCCACCACAAGTGAGAAGGCAACTTATTTTGAAATTTTGAAATTAATTATAAATGTACCATTCTCTTTGGTATACTATGGGTACCATATATATATTTTTTTTTCTCATTCAAATAACAAACACTAAAAGAATTGTTTCATTGTCCTGTTAAATAAGTTCTAATCAGTCTTTCTCAGAGAAACTACATCTTGGCCTTTCAGAATATAGAAATATAATTCATACTAGAATCCCAGTTATTATTATGAGTGATATGACATATTCAAAATGTTAAACTGATTTGAGGTAGGCAACACTACAAGTACAAATCTGATTCCTTTGCATAGGATGCCTTGGCTACCTTTGACTTGTTATGTAGCTAGGTCTTTGCTAAGTCTTGCTGTCTTCTCTCTATTACTTCTCTGGTAGCAATAATAGCAAACATAAAATACTTCTTTGGAATGACACCTTGTAATTTTGCTTTGAGGGATTGACAACTGCCAAATGAATAGATATTTTAGTGAAAAAAGTATACAGGTTTTCAAAGCAAGTAAAATAGAATTTAAAATGTCTTATTTGTAAGGTTCCATCATTATTGTGAGTGAAAGAAAATGCCAAGGGGATGCTACTCCTTTTACTCTGAACCAGCCTATATGTTGAACTGACTTCTTCATATACATGAAGAACGAGGCACTGTGTTCAAGGTCGAATGAGACTGTAACACAGAAAGATAAAACCAAGTTGTTGTTGTTGTTTTTTTCCAAGAAGATGATGGGTCTACCATTTCATAATTTTTTTCTCCATTAAATAGAAAAATTCAACAATAATTATATTTTGAGCCTATCTTTGAGCAGAAAATATGATCCAGTTTCTCTGGCAGTGCTGAGATTATAAAAATGAATATGACATGGTCTAAATATGACATGGTCTAAATTTGAACAAAATAAATGCTTGCTGATCCATATCTCATAGGTTGCACATCTGTGTATGTGCGGTGAGCCAAGGCTTGCAAAATCCAAATTATGCACAAATAACTTCTTAAGGAAATTTTTACCACTGAAAATTTCACCACTGACATCATCCTTTTGAATATGGTCACCATTTCCAAGATGCTACCATTTCTAGAAAGGATTTAAGCAGCATGTCTATTGTCCCCCTCCCAGGAAAGAAAGAAACCAGGAAACCTGGTCTATTATGGGGAAATAAGAATGACAGATTCCTGAAAGACAAATGCAATGGATTTTGTTCATAGGAGGGTCATGATCTATGGAATGCTTTTAGCAGAATATGCTTCATTCTTTATTTTTTGTTTCAGCTTTATTGAGGTGTAATCAACATAAAAAATGGTGAAACGCTTAAAATGTACATCATTGTGATTTGACACACGTGTACATTGTGAAAGGGTTTTCTTCTTCTAGCTAACACACCCATCGTCTTACTTTCTTTTTTCCTTAATGAGAACATCTAAGTTGTATTCCTACTAAAATCCGGTTATACAATACAGCGCTATTAACTGTAGTCACCATGTTTACCTTAGATTCTTAGACCTTATTATTCATCTTATACCTGAAAGTTCATACTCTTTTTACTAATCTTTCCCCAATTCCCCCACCTTCCAGCCCCTGGAAACCACTTTTCTACAGTTTCTGAGTTAAATTTTTTTTAATTTTATTTTTATTCTTTTTTACATATAAGTGATACCATGAAGTATTTGTCTCTGTTAGAATTATTGAACTTAGCATAATGTCCTCAAAGTCTATCCATGTTGTTGAAAATGGCAGAATTTTATTTTTTTATGGCTGAAAAATATACCATATTCTATGTACCACATCATTTTTATCCATTCATTCCTTGTTTCCATATCTTGACTATTGTAAATAATACTGAAATGAACATGGAAATGCAGATATCTCTTTGATATCCTGTTGTAATTTACTCTAGATATGCCTATTTCTTTACTTATGGTATTTCTTTACTTACAGAATTACTTAAGGTAAGAAAGTTATTAATCTATGGTTTCTAGGGCCTGACTCCCAGGAAAATATCCTATCAGTCATATAACTATATGAATACAAAATGAAGAAGTCAAATGAACTAAATAACACCTTTGTGTGTGTGAATGAGGTGATCACACTACCAACTGCATCTATTATTTTGGGCTAAGACACATCAGATATGCAAAGAAAGGACCTGGGGACTTCTACTAGTAATGCCTGGGTCTGGAGAAAATCTTTGATTATGGTTAAAACTGGCTTGATAATTTGAACCTCACATTCATAAGAGTATGAGATATAGATCATCCAGCAGAATAATGTATGAAACATGTATATATGATATATTTCTCCATATATTTTTACCTTTTCTCCCTGCCCTCAAACCATCTCACAAATCAGTTGTTCTCTAGATATTTTATGAAATTCCTTGACTTACACATTTTGGTGAGACATAAAGCAGAAACACACTAAATAAACATTTATTTCTTAAGAAATTATTTTATTTATCCTGGAGGAAAATTAAATGCCTTTAAGAAGCAAAATGTTGGAGCAGCTGGGTGGCTTAATTAAACATCTGCCTTCAGCTCAGGTCATGATCACAGGGTCCTGAGATCGAGGCCCACATGCATCAGGCTCCTTGCTCAGCAGGGAGTCTGCTTCTCCCTCTTCCTCTGCCCCTCCTGCCTGCTAATGCTATCTCCTTCTCTCTCTCTCAAACAAATAAATAAAAATCTTAAAAAAAAAAAAGGATCAAAAAGTTTACCTACTATATTCTGTAGAATCAGTGGAAATTTTCAAGAAGAATGGAACCTTGTAGTGTTACAAAACAGTGCTTGGTGAGGGAGCCATGATTCCAGGCAAGCTGGTCTTTAGGCATATTGTTCCCAGCTTTAGCAAAAAAAAAAAAAAAAAAAAAAGCATAATAAAAACAAAAACCTCTAGTACCTCACTGATATACCAGGGAAAAGACTGCTGATAGATTTAAAGGGATATTGTAAATTTTAAAACAAAGCTATTAAACACTAGTGATCAGAAGTTCTTCCCATGTTCTTTATGTATTACCAACTTATTCCAGATAACGGTGAAATTCTGATAGTGGATAAGAGTCCTAGTAATGACCGGGATGGGATTTCTCATCAACCTAGCAAAGAAGTGGCTTCAATATACACACAAATGACAACAAAGAAAAATGTGTTTTTTTCTACCTGGATTCTTTTTTTTTTAACATTTATTTATTTCTTTTAGAGAGAGCATGAGCATATTGGTGAGGAGGGACAGAGAAAGAGGGAGAGAGAGAATCTCAAATAGACTACCTGTTGAACACAGAACCTGATGTGGGGCTTGATCCCAAGACCCTGAGATTGTGACTCTAAGATCATGACCTGAGCCTAAATCAAGACCCTAATGATTAACTGACAGAACCATGCAGGCATCCCCTACCTAGATTTTTAGACTGGTACACACATGAGCCCATGATCTAGTTACTACTGAATAAGAAATAATTTAATAGTTTTATTTATTTATTTATTTATTTATTTATTTATTTATTTATTTATTTTTTTATTTACGATAGTCACAGAGAGAGAGGCAGAGACACAGGCAGAGGGAGAAGCAGGTTCCATGCACTGGGAGCCCGATGTGGGATTCGATCCCGGGTCTCCAGGATCGCGCCCTGGGCCAAAGGCAGGCGCCAAACCGCTGCGCCACCCAGGGATCCCTAAGAAATAATTTAAAAAGAGGATATAGAGGTAATAAGAATTAAACTGCAAAGAGAGAGAGAGAGAGAGAGAGAGAGAGAGAGAGAGAGAGAGAGAGATATCAGATACAACAATACAATGATTTTTAATATTCACTATATGGCATCCAATGATTCTATGGAAGTTCCTAGGTGTTATGGATATTGGGGTATGAGTAGAAAAGACACTGAATATTCTGTCCTGACTTTATTTTGAAGATCTCAGATTTCTTTCAAAACCAGCAAAGCCATGCCAAGTCCTTCTCATACTTTAAGTCCCTCTTACTTATTTTTCTATCATTAGAGAAAGCTCTCTGCTTTTAAGGATTCATAGGATTAGGTCAGGCCAAACCTGAAGAGTCCCTTCACTAAAAGTCAACTATACCGTATATTACAACTGAATCACCAGAGTGATAGCTCATAATATACACAGTATTGGGGATTACATTTGGAATCCTTGGATAGGGGCATGCTTTTTAAAATTCTGCCTTCCACAGATGCCATGCTTGGCTAAAAGGGCTCTGTTTTTTAATCCTTATTGGTTCAAAGTTATGACATAGACAGAATTCCACAGTTCTAGGGGTACATTCTTTGAGGTCTCTAGGCATTTTTAACTAAAGGGTGGGAAGGAGATTAAATTTTAATGTAATAAACTTATTATTAAAGAACATATTTGACTGTTAAAAACAGTCATCCCCTGGTATGGATATTGATGTTAAGTCTTTGCTGAGAGCAAAAAGACTACTGAGTGGTCCTCAAGTTTCCTTCTGACTCTGAGTCAGTGCCTTTGAGGATTATTCACAGAGCCTGATGCGGGGCTTGATGAAGGCATAGCCTCCAAAATGTGCATTTTTATGGTTTTAGTATTAATCTTGAATTAGTTAAAATTGAATTTAAAATCAGAATTTTAAGAAGAAAAGCACATAGTTATTATTTAAACTTATTACATTTTATATATATGAAGATTAAAGCCCAAAGGAAGCTTAAAATAACTTCACCTGTTTTCTCAATAACAGATTTTGAGCTCTAGTCGAGATATTATGCCGCTATTCACATAAGGTTTTGTATATGTTTGGCTTGGTCTTTGCCAAATTAGAACCATAGAGAAAAATGCAATGATGAATAATGTCTAATTTTGACAGTAGACTTTTTCATTCTCCTTACGATTTTTACAACTAGAAATGTATTTAAAAAATAAAAAGCAACTTGAATGAGGCTAGCATATTCACCTCTATTCTAAATTCACAGAGACTCAACAGAACAAGATGGCCTTGAAATGAGAAGTTAATAAGAGAATTCCCACTAAATGGATATAAAAATAATTAATTAAAAGAAGATACATTGCCTTTCTGAAGAAAGAAAAAATGAAGACATTTCTGAAAGGACACTGAAATTCTATGCAATGTAGTGTATACGACCTAGGATTTTGTAATTAAAAATGATAGAATTGTTTGAGAAAAGAGATAATGCAAGTGGAAGGCATGGAGGAGTAGTAGTTTAGAATATTTAGCAAGGTGAACTTGGAGGGAAATGTTGCATCGATATCCTTTCCAACATGTCACAAAGGCAAATGGGCAGTAATCCCAGAATATAGATATTAAAAGAAAACAAACCCTATGGTATAAAACATTTACTCTCTGGCCATATTTATGAATATTAATTGAATTAAACAAGAATTTATGAGAGGCTACTATGTAGACACCCTCAAATCTGGTACTGGGTAATTAAAAACAAAGCACAAACAAGAGGATAAGTTCACAGGTAACTCAAAAACATTACAGTTATAACAAATTATGTAATGTAAACAAAATAATGTCTTACAGAATCACAAATTAGGGAGTAATAAATCATCCCAGGAGAGTAATAAAAGAATTCCCAAATATGGAAATCTGAGCTGGCTTTTTTTTTTAAGATTTATTTATTTATTTATTTGAGAGAGAGAAAGAGAGCACAAGCAGGAGGGGCAGAGGGAGAGAGAGAATCTCAAGCAGACTCCACACTGAGTGCAGAGCTCAGGGGAGGAACTCAGGAGCTCAGGGCTCAATATCAGAACCTGAGATCATGACCTAAGCTGAAACCAAGACTCAGTCACTCAACCGACTGTGCCAACCAGGCATCCCTGAATTGGCTTTTAACAAGTTTTAATGGATTAAAATGAGTGGACTGAAATGCTAGTTAGGTGGAATAAAATGGGAAACCATGAGCAAAACCATGAAGCCATTCCCAGTGCATGCTCAGGTCAGAGGAAGAAATGCTAGAAGGAAACAAACAGTAAAGTATTTTAAATCTAGAGTAGGAAGGGTCTTAATTATTAAGTAGGTTAAATCTTCTCTATTACTTAAGAAGAAATCCCTTTGATATAAAAGATACAAAATATACTATTTCTTAATAATTTTAGTGGAATTGTGAAGGACAGGCAAAAGACATCGAATATAATGACATGGAGATCTGTTGTGGCACTACTCTAGAAGTTCAGGCCACTTATAATAAGGAATTCACATCAAATGATTCTGGACAATGTGAAAAGAGACTGAAGAATTGAAACTATCTCATTTCTTCTTTTCTGGTTCTATATTACCTTTTTTACTTGCTTGTATTCACTTTTTTATTTTGAATTAACCTGATTAGAAAAAAAAGGGCAATCAACACAAATGAATAGCTCTACACTTTAGAATGGTGGTATCACCTTGGGTATTTTCTGTCTATTCTCACTGGATTGTGCTGAAGCTTCAATTATATGAGACTATTTTCTAAAGATTTAAAAACTCGTAATAAAAAACAACCAAGGTTCTATCCACAGGTGGTTAAGAAAACTTATTCCTTTCTTTATTCAGATTTCAAATTATAATATAACCTTTAACTAAGCAACTGAGATGCTCTGTGGATTTGACCTATAATGGTGCATATGCACATACTATCTAAAAGCCCTCAAATAATAATTCTTCCTCAAAATACAATAATGCTGTAAATTAATCTAATGAAGGCTTTAATCTGCCACTTTTGTTGACTTGTTTTCAAGAAATGCTCTCTTCAAATAAGGCTCATACATGAGGGTTGAATAGTATTCATCTTTTTTATCCATTCATCTGTCAATGGATATCCAGGCTCTTTCCATATTTTGATTATTGTGACCATTGCCTATGGGAGAACATAGGCAGCAACCCCTTTGACCTCAGCCACAGCAACTTCTTGCTAGGCATGTGTCCAAGGGCAAGAGAAACAAAAGCAAAAATGAACTATTGGAACCTCATCAGAATAAAAAAGTTTTGTACAGCAAAGGAAATAGTCAACAAAACTAAAAGGCAACCCATGGAATGGGAGATGATACTTCCAAATGACTTATCAGATAAAGGGCTAGTATCCAAAATCTATAAAGAACTTCTCAAACCCAACACCCAAGAAATAAAATATCCAGTCAAGAAATGGGCAGAAGTCATTATTTTATATTATTGTCCTTTTACTAAACATGATAAGGTACAATACATTTAACATGAATTCTTGATTATTTTTTTTGGAAAAATAATGAGAAATATTTTCCCACCAGTCATATGCCTTTAACAAAATTTACTTTAGATTTTTTAAAATTTTTATTAACTTTAGCCTCATCTACTGCCCTCTCTAGACACAAACGCTTATATCTTCACAAGCCTAACCCTTCATGTAATAATATGATAGGATTCAGGTATTTCACTAAATAATTGATACTGTCTTATTAACTTCTCATAAACATTCAGATAAATAGATGCTATTTCAACATTTAGGAGATGAGAAAATCTTTTCAAAGTGACTAGAAAAATCTATTAAAAGTCTCTGTTAGTAAACCAAAGTATCATGATTCAAATCCAAATATATCTTCTTATTATCTCCTTAGTATTCAGATCATTATCTGCTTTTCCAACAGACCCCATTTTGTTTGGAGTTAGAAAAGTGTATATTTGCAAATACCTTGCAAGTACTCACTTGTGGCAATCAATTGCCCTTTGACCAAGTTACAGATAATTAAATATACATGAAAGACTATTCTTTAAATCAAATCTGTAAGATTTCTGGAAAAGCTATCCTTTTCCTGTTTAAAAAGTAAAAACAGACAGTTCAGACAAATGGTCAGCATCTTCCCAACTTGTCAATTGTGATTGCCAACATAGCAACCATATGGTCAGAATGAAGACACAGCCACAAGCTAAAGAGGAAGAAAAGAAGACTGAGTCCCTTATGACATAGTGGAATGAGTCCATGCACTTGCTGCTTCTGAATTTCTTTCTGAGTGAGAAATATATATCTCTGTTTCAATAAGCCATTGTATTCAGATTCCTACTAAATGCAGCCAAAAGTCATACAGATGGTTGGACATGGCATTAAATAGGAAGACAGACATTATGGACTGCAGAGTTGAAATGAGTAAGTTAACTTCAACTGAACAATTCTTGGTTTTGAGTGTTTGAGCAAACAAAGTTATCAAGGAAACACATTTGGTTATATAAAAATAAGAAATTACAGAACATTGTAAGCAGCAATAGGAATAGCTTAACATTTAGAGAATGTACTCTCTGGGAAAAATGGCACTAAGTACTTCATTTGCATCATCTTTAATCCTCAGCACAATAAAGACTTCACATTAATTGAATAGTAAAGAAAGTAACAAGTGATACGCCCCCACACACACATATATCAGGGCTCAGTGCATATAGAAATATAAACACACATATATGGAGATCTACACAATGAAAATGCTATCTGTGGTCATTTTTTAAATAATGGGATAATAAACTAAATTTTTAATGTTTAATGAATAACTGTAGTCACTAATTATTCCATGAGTTAAAATTATAATGTTTGCCAATTTTTTTTTGGTTTTTAAACAACCTGTATTAAGACAATATAAATAACAGCAGCAACACCAATAATGATGTTACGTCTCTCTCTCTGAATTCTCTTCATAATCTCACAGAAATTCATAGATGCAATTATTTAATCAAAGTGAATTAAATGGTCATTATCTGCTCATTATGTATCCTACCAACACTGGAATGTTATCAATACTGGAATGTCTTGTTAGTCACTGTGGCTGCTTTGGGGTGAGACAATATATGGGAGTAGGAGGGACACAAATTTTCAGACTCCAGAGATATACATTGGCCAAAACCATAGGCACCTGAAGTCAATTTCCAGGTACAACTTGCCTTTACAAAAGTTTATTTGCTATACCTGTTCCCATCAATTGAAAAATCTCAGAAATAGCTCCAAAAACTCTTTCACAATGAAACTCAAATGGATGGGGTAATTTATTTGTTAAAATATTGTTAGAACTTAGATTTTTCCCTCTTTAACCTGCCCAATTCTTTATAACCAGTTTGGTGATGGTTTTATTTGGTCAATTGTCCAACTTCTTTTTCTTTTGACTTCTATAGAACACGGCATTCTTGAGTAATTTGGCCTTGTCCAATTAACATTTCACAGCCTTTATGTAAGTCAGGAAGCTGCAGTGTTGTGGGACCAGGGATATTTGACTCCCCAAATTCCAGCAGCAGTATATAAAGTAAACAAACACCAAGAATACAAAGTGTGAAGACAGAAGAAAATGGCAAGATGATATATAGCAAAAATCATCATCATTATCACCACTATTATCAGCATAACCAAGACTCTTAGCATTTTATTCTCCCTGAGAGATGAAGGTAAGGCAACCGGTCAGGTGATCCAGCCATGTTTCAAGTGCTTGATTTCCTGTTCCTAGTGGCTACCCTACTGGCACAATTCTAGATAACTAAGATAAAGTTTGTCCGGCTTATTTCAGTAAAATTAGGAATTTATCTTTTAAAGTCCTTTAATTAATATTTTAAAATTTACTTAATATTTTCTTTTATTTTATATGTTCCGAAGTCTTAAATTTTATGTAGCTTACTGTTGTTTGCATTTGTTCTGTTGTTATATATTTCAAATGTTCTTTCTACAGAGGGTTTTAAACAGTTTTTATTTTATAGTTTTTCATTATAGTTTTTATTTATTGTTTTTATAGCTTATTCATAGGTTACTTTTTATTGTTTATTTCTAGCTTATTTTTATTTAAATTTATTATTTATATTTGTTTTTTATTTTTAGTTTATTTTTCATTTTTTTATAGTTTTTTAATTTGTGGTTTACCTTTGTCTAAGCCTCTTAAATTTATCTTAGCTGTATTTTTAAATTTTTTATTCTTAGTTTTTTATTTATAGTTTATTTTATTTTTTATTTATAGTTTTTTTCAGATATTTCACTAAATGATTAATATTGTTTTATTTTTTTAATTTATAGTTTACTTTTACCTAATCCTCTTAAATTTATCTTGGCTGGGGGAACCTGGATGACTTCATCAGTTAAGCATCTGCCTTGGACTCTGGTCATGATCCCAGAGTCCGAAGATAGAGCCCTGCATTAGGCTCCCTCCTCAGTGGACGGTCTGCTTCTCCCTCTGCCCCTCTTTTTGCTCATGCTCTCTCTCACACTCACTCTCTCAAATAAATAATCTTTAAAAATTATTTTGGTTGTATTATGATATATGCTGTAATATAAAGATCAGTAATTTTGTAAAATTTAGATAATTTTCTTAGCAACATTTTTTAAAAATATTTATTTTTATGATAGACATAGAGAGAGAGAGGCAGAGGGAGAAGCAGGGTGCACGCCAGGAGCCCAACGCGGGACTCCAGGATTGTGCCCTGGGCCAAAGGCAGGCGCTAAACTGCTGAGCCACCCAAGGATCCCCTCTTAGCAACATTTGTAAAAGATTTTATTTATTTACTTGAGAGAGAGAAAGAAAGAGAGAGCATGCGCATGCACACACAAGCTGCGGGAAGTGCAGAAGGAGAGGGACAAGCAGACTACTCACTCAACTGGAAGCCCAATGTGGGGCTCCATCCCAGGGCCCTGAGCTCATGCCCTGAACCAAAGTCAGACACTTAGCTGACTGAGCCACCAAGGCACCTGCAACATTTTTTATCAATCTTTTATTTCCCCATTGATTTGTAGTATCATCCAATACATGAATTCTAGAGAGTTACCTTATTTTTCTCTTTATGTTTACTTTTTGGAATCACTTTTTATAGATATAAATCACATTGGAATTTTTATTGGAATTATATGAGATTTGTAATTTACATGGAAAAATTCTTACCATTTCTTGATTAACCTGTGTTTCACTGGAACCCCCAACCATTATATTTCAATATGACATTTGTTAATCCACCCATGTCCTATATTGCTTTCTTCTTGGTACTCTTTCCCACCTGGCATTGTGTTGTTTATTGTTTATGATTGGTATGGCCAAGCAAGTTCTATTAAGGAAGTCCTATAAAGTATAATATCTGTCAAGTCTAGAGAAATATAAGTATGTAGTACATTCTTAACAGATATATGCTGAACTAGGAAAAAATGGAGAATTTGCAATATTTTGTTTTTTTTTTTTTCTCCAAGAATCTGGAGCTAGAAAACTACAGACTGTTGAGCAAGTATTTAACAAAAATAGATAAATTAAGTTATAATTAAACATTTTTAAGGCAAATAACAATTATTGAGTGAATACAAAATGCCAGTAATATTACTGGAAACTATATACAGTTTTTCTTTGCTTTCTAGGTTACCTACAAGACTATTTGTTTAGTTTTAAAGATAAACTATCTGAATCAAGGTCCAAGTCAGTATGTAACTTATTCAAATTCAAAGTAACATATGGGAGAGTTTGAGTCCCAAGGGATTTTTTGCATTGCTTTTTTTTACCTGTTCCATGTACAAATGCATGAAAGAAACAAACCATGCAAGAAGTTACTCTTGGAGATGTGCTAGAGAATTTCACATACATGATCTCATTTAGATTTTATAACAATGCTTAAAGTATTATCTCCATTTCTAAAAATAAAAAATGAAGATAGTTTGAAAACCAGCTAGTCCTACAAATAAGAAAGATTCACAATAGAGACTTAACCACATGTGTAATTTGCATGGTGACAATTTATCGTGAAGGATCATTTTAAAATTTTCAGGAAAATATTTATGATCACATTCTTTATTTGTCACAAAAGGATTTTAATGCAAATAAATTTTCCTTAATGATCAATTCTATTCTGAAATGGTACAATAAACAATGGTGCAAGCTGAAGAAAGTTGATGTCAAAGTGTTTTATCTCATATAAACTTCAACATTGTTCCAAGTCTCCTTCTTTTTTCAAATTAATTAAAAGAAACTCTTTTTAGAAAAATAAGTAAAAGACAGAAAACACTGAATCTTGCTATGTCTTCCTCCCAATGACTGCTTAATTTTGTGCCAGCGTATGTACAACTAATAACCTACTCCACAAATTCATTCAAGCTACAGTAATTTAACAGGGATCTGCATCTGTAAGTTTTAATTATCTGTTTAATCAGGCTGTGAATAAACTAAAGTAGGTTAATTTTTAAAATACTACTTGGAGCAAATGTTTTGACTAAATTTGAAACTTAGCCAACACCTGGTGAGATTATAGGAAAGGAGTAAAACAGACAAACTGACTGAAATTATGTTTGCCATTATCCATCACTTGGTTTTGTTTTGATAAATCAACAGTTTTCTAAATACAACACTTGTAATTAATTAAAAGGGGGGTGGTCATTAAACCAAATGCTGTGTACTTTTATATTGATTATTTGATAGCAATGTATTATGTTCATTTCAGAGTTTCAAGAACAGACACTCTGAAATGTTAGTTGAGACAATATTGAGATGAACCATGATAGTTCAGTATACTCTGAACCATTAGACGTCCATGTCTTCTATGTTGGGTCCTCCTAGGTCTGTTGGGATAACTGATTCCATAGAATATTTAGAGCATTCATGGACTACATATATTTTTATAACATTTAGGTGTAATAGCACAAGTTGGCCTATTTGTAGTTAATCTCAGTGATTATTATGGCAATTCTTTAGAGACAGCAATGCACATTGTAATGTGAATGCTAATTAATTTCAATATTCAATACTTAGAAACTGGTCCCTTCAGAATTATTTTGCCATAACTATTATATGGGAAAAGCAAAGGAATTATTTTCAACTCTAGAATTGGGAAAGGGAGTTCAAATTCACTCAACATTTCACTCAACACTAGGGAAAATATTGAACATTTATTGCAGCAACAAATGATACTGAAGTTCTGTCTTTGAAGGTTATATAGTGATTCCCCAGAGAAGCAGTAACCAGCTATTTTAGTATGATAAAGAAAGGAGTTGTCTTGTTTTAGTACTTGATCGAGGTACCTACATTTGGAAATTTTATGATCAAAACTCAAGATACAGCGTTTTATAGTAACTACTTCACTTAAAAGCTAGAGACTAGATTCCCCAGGCACATTATTCTCCTTGTTGTGGAGAACATCTGTTGACTACAAAGAGAAATGGCATTAAAAAGAAAATTAAAATCCTAACTCAGGTTGAAGGGAATTATACAAATGTTGTTATCAGGAATAAACAAAATAGCCTTGTAAGTGGTATTGGGACAGGTTTATTATCTTTGGGTAGTAGATATTCATAATAGCTGTATAAAATATAACATTATTTTAACAATATAGATGCTAACTACATAAATTATTTTATGATGAATAACTAACGTGACCATAACTGATATTTTCTTATATTTTATTACTTAAATTACTAATGTAATGCTGAGTGGGAAATATTACTTAACTTGAATGTCTATCTATATTCTGAAATTGAAAATGTATACTTGGGATCCCTGGGTGGCGCAGCGGTTTGGCGCCTGCCTTTGGCCCAGGGCGCGATCCTGGAGACCCGGGATCGAATCCCACATCGGGCTCCCGGTGCATGGAGCCTGCTTCTCCCTCTGCCTATGTCTCTGCCTCTCTCTCTCTCTGTGAGTATCATAAATAAATAAAAATTAAAAATTAAAAAAAAAGAAAGTGTATACTTTATAGAATTAGTTTTATGTTTACTTGAAACATTTTTCTAGACATATATAATTAGTATGGATTTAGCTAAACAAATTGTGATTTTGATAGATTTTTAAATACCTTTAATGCCAGTTATAAGTTATCTTGATTTATTATATCTGCAACATGGTCAAAATGTATAATTCTGCTAGTTGCACTATCTGTAGTTGACTTCAAAATGCTTTAATTTAGACAGCATACCAGAATATGATTGTTTTGTTTTATGTTTATCCAAAGAAGGTCCACTCTCCAAATCAGAAATACATGCTGCAGAAATGACTAGCTAGTGTTCAGTAAGGAGAACCCACTCAAGTGGAAGCTGTTAGATATCTTCATTCTCCATTTTTTATAATCAACAAAACAGATCTTTCTAATTAGTAGCATAAATATTAAACATTAATTTTGGATGATGTAATCAATGTCTTGTTAATCACACCCCTAGAGGGTGTTAAAAATGGTTTTCATTGGTGACATTAGTATCATGAACTGCATATAAGTATCTAACTTCTCACCTTCACTCTTAGGGAAAGTAGTCCAGCTTTGATTCCTAAATAGTCCTTTGATTTTTGATGACCTGAACCCAGGGACTTTTAGCACAGATACTTGAAGCTCAGTGTTCATTGCAGCACCGTTCACAATAGCCAAATAGTGTCAGCAACCTATGTGTGTATCAACAGATGAATGGATAAACAAATTGTGGTATGTACATGCAATAAAATATTATTCAGCCTTAAAATGGGATGAAGTTTTGGGACTCCTGAGTGGCTCAGTTGGTTAAGGGTCCGACTCATGATTTCACCTCAGGTCATGATCTTAGAGTCCTGAGATTGAGACCCACATCTGGCTCGGTGGTAGACATGAGATTCTCTATCTCCCTCTCCCTCTATTCACCCTGTCCTCCTGGCTCCCACTCTCTCTCTGTCTCAAAAAAAAAAAAAAAGAATGAAATTTTGCTGCATACTAACTATATGTGGATAAATAATAAATAGTGTGGTTGAACCTAAATAATCCAGACTCAAAATATCACCATTTGTCACTATTTGTGACACCATTTATATGAGATATCCATAGTAAGTACATCTAGAAACAAAAAGAAAGATTGGTGGTTGCCAGTGGTTGGGAGGAGTTGTTGACATGGAACAACTTGACGGTATGAGGTATTCTTTCAGAATGGTGAAAATCTTTGGAAACTTGATGGAAGTGTTGGTTACGCAACATTGTGATTTACCAAATGCTTCTGAATTGTATACTTTAAATGATTAATTTTATGTTATGTGAATTTCATCTCAATTAAAAAAAAACCTTGTTCATTTTCTGCAGTGTCATGGTATGAGGAGGACTCATGGTGAAGCTTCTGGGTCACGTGACTCATGTTCTCTTAACCTGTAGAGAAATATTCAAGTCTGTATTCATATCATTGTCAGATGCCAACATCAAATAAACTATACAAACTATAAATCCCCTCTTATGAAAATAAATAGCATCTCATTTGTTCTTTTTTACTGTAATTAAGTAAAACCACTAAACATAAAAACTTTTCCCTGAATAATTATTTCTCTTGCTATCAGTTTTGTGAACGCTTAGTTGCATTTAGTATTACACCTTAATGAATTTACTTTTCAATCATTTTCTTAATACATACTTAGTAAACACTTATTCTCTGTACTTGGAGTATCTCATAGAATTAAACACAAATTCCCAATTATACAGAATTTATGTTCCAGCAAACAGAGAGAGACAGTAAAGAATGAATATAAAAAATAAATTATGTAATATATTTATAGAAGCTACAAAAACAGGTTTAGATTGTAGCAAGTAGACTATGGGATTGTGCAGTGCATAACTTTTAAAAGAGTATAAGGGGGAGTCCCGGGATAGAGTCCCACATCGGGGTCCCTGCATGGAGCCTGCTTCTCCCTCTGCCTGTGTCTCTGCCTCTTTCTCTGTGTCTGTCATGAATAAATTTTAAAAAAAAATGTTTAAAAGTGTATAAGGTCTGACTGGGCAAAACCAGTGCTGTCTTCTTTCACTTGATTATAGAATATGATAAAATTTAACAGATTACTAAAAAAATAAACTATGTTGTCCTCAAGCTTTTATTTTTACTTGCATGATTCCTCTTTTTGCATTTTAGAAAATTAAGACCAATTTTTGTTATATTTGTTTGTTTCTTTTCATGGTAGCTTTCTCCTTAAACTGTGACATAGATCATTTAATACATTTATAATTGAAAACCCACTGAAACAGCAAAAAAGTAAAAATATACTGGCATGACATTAAAATCTGTATAGTGATTAATAGTAAAGTTGAACCAATCTTTTTGTATGCTTGTCTCTTGGATTTCCACTTTTGTGTAGTGCCTCTTTATTATTCATTATCAATTAAGAGGTAGATTGCCTTTGAAAATGTGAATATTTAAATTAACCTTTGCTTGGGATACTTATTAAGATAAATATTTATAAGTAGTTATAGACATGTTTTGTATTTGAAAATCTAAATTACTTATTAACATATCATTTTACTTTATTCAACCCTTCCTTAAAGTGAGCTAATTCAGAGTTTACCCACATCTTTGAATCCACATTTCACTTATGTATGCTGCATCTGCACTGGGAACCTTTCTAAGGTCTTCATGCCTGTTGACACAAGTGAAGTTACATTAGAATCAACACACCACGTTTTCTGCTTCTATTCAGGCCTCTGGAAGTTTCTCACTAATAATATCTGAGGAGGTTATGGAAGGCTTGTAGATGGATTTATTCACAGGAGTCTCCACTCTGTTTCTGCCTTGTTCTTTGCTCTATCCCATTTCACTGTGGGAGCTGCCTGAGGCTCCTTCCCTGCTCTGGTTGCTTTTGTGACTCACAAGAAGACAGTAACCACACCAGTAGGGAGGCCAACCAAGGCTTTCAAAATCTTCTATCCTCTTCCTGCCAGCTATTATTGAGTTCCTTACCGAAGAGCAAGGATCCATTCCCGACAATTTTTTCAAGATCATGAGAAGCCTGAAGCAAGTACTCTGGGCACAGATTATAAAAATGGCCTTCAAGAACATAGCTTTTTCAGCACCTTGACTTTATGTCCTCTTTTCATAAGGAATGGGATTTAGTTCAAAAAGGTCAAGCACAGCACAGATTCCATACTTCCCAGTCTATTTATTTTGTCTCTGTCTCCTAGCTGGTGCATCTCCTTATCCAACATACCACAAGCAGTCAAACAAATACTTCTCACATTTGCCCACTGTCACTAATAGATTTTGAGGCAGTGTCCACGAGCTTTCAGCAGGCAGTCAATCTTTAAATGTCTACTCTGCAGCAGGTGCATCCTGGTTAATTTGGGCTGATTGCCTTTGGGGCTGCCACTGATGGCCTGTGACAGCCGATCAACTTCCCGATCTTCTTGTCTCTCAGTTCCCCTTTTTAAAAGTTAAAGAGGTGCATAAGCATGTATATCAATGGAATCAAGTAAGATAATTCATATAAAATGTCTTGATCATAGGCAGGTGTATATTGTTCATATGTAGTACATTTATCTTCGGTGAAAAGATGACATGAATTTATATTCTATTAATTTTGAGCTTTAGAAAATCCAGAAATGTTTTGCTATTTTTCTTTGTCTGTATTACAGTTTCCTCCTTAAATGTAAAGTGTATAGCAAACATAACACTTAAAATCCAATAATTCATTGAAAATAATTGAATGATACAGATTCAAATATTTTATGTAATGAATAATGATGTGAATATATATGCTTATCCTTTTCTCAGATTTCCATTTTTGAAAAGAGCCTGTTTAAGCATATAGTCCAATTTTCTTTTTTCTTTTTTTAAGGATTTTATTTATTTATTTGAGAGCAAGACAGAGACAGAGAGAATGAGTGGGGGAGGGGCAGATGGAGAAGCAGATGTGGGACTGATCCTGGAACTCTGGGACTCTGGGATCATGGCCTGAGCTGAAGCCAGATGCTTAATTGAGCCACCCAGATGCCCCTATTGTCCAATTTTCATAAGTTCTTTTTTCTGCTGGCTTAGAGGAGCTCCTTATGTATTTTATATATGATTTTTTTGTCATTCATGTTTGCTACAAATATCTCCTGCCATTCTATAAAGAATTTTTATTTCTTTTATTTATCATGTCTTTGATTTAATGTGGTTAAATTTATCAATAATTTTCTTTGCAAAATCTTTTTTTTACTTTATGGTTCATTAAATAAATATTTAATATGTGTATGTTTCATATCTATACATACCTTTGTGTGTGTGCAGTGTATGATAAGGGTCCAATTGTTTTGACTGGTAGGGGTTTTAGACACACATTACTTTTAGCACTTCTCTATAGTATCACTTGTGTCATATAATGTGTGGTTCATATGTGGCTGCATCTCTAGGCTTCTCTTTTTTGTACAATTGGAGCATCTGTTTCTACTGTCCCTAGTCATATTTATCAGAATGTCTTTAAAAATAATTACATGATGATAGAAAAAATTCTTCCTTTTCTTCCTTCTACTTCAATAAAAGATTTATTTAACCTATCGACTCTGGTCCTTTGCTTAGTTTTGTAAATAAAGTTTTATTAGAACACAGCTACACACATTTGTTAATATATTGTCAGTATTACTCTTGTGCTACAATGACTGAGTTGAGCAGTTGTGAGAGAGTATAGGTTTCGAGGCCTAAAATATTTATTATCTGGCCATTGACAGAAAATATTTGTTGAGCTTTGTCATATAGGGATATATTGATTATGTGGGGGTTTTATGGATTTTTGTTTTGTTTTGTTTTGTTTTGTATGCAACTCTTCCAATTCCGTTAATTAATTGTACACAATTATCTCATCTGCAAGAAATAACAGATTTGTTTCCTTTTTCCAATTCTTTCTCTCTCCCATTTTACTAAGTGACTAGAACCTCTAGTACAATGTAGAGAAAAAAATATTTGAAGCCTATCACATGGATAGCCTTGTTTTTCTTTATATGCTTTGAATATTAGTTTAAGAACATCTGTTTATATTCCTACTTGGTTAAGATATTTTCTTTTAAATCTGGCTTTTCTTCAAACTGCCTTATTTTTATTAGCTGAGAGAATTACTGGACATTTTTTATTTTGTCTACTAATGTGATAGAATATATCAATTGGTCATTTGCATTTCTGGCGTAAATCTAACTCCATCAAGATATAAATTTTTGTCCTCCTTTAATTTGGTCTAGTTCATCATAATTTCTTTCAAATTTTTGATATTCTCAAAAATTCTGAGTTATTTTCAGAGGGCTGATTAGTCTGAATAACCTAGTCTGTATTACCAGAAATGAGATCCCATATCTTATGATTTTGCATATGTTAAAATGTTCAAAGCAGTGTCATCTTCAGTACAATTTATCTTTAGACACTTCCAGAAGGGGAAATTGACTTAGCATCAGTAACTTTTTCAAATTAAGAGCTCAATTTTAGGAATCAAATTTTAGTCAGGAACAGTGAAATCGTTTTCTTTTTATATTAATTTAAATGTTAAGTTGATTTGATATTAAGTTTAATTAAAACCTAACTTTTATATTAACTTAAATGTGTAACTTAAATATTAAGTATTAATTTAAATATTGACTTAGTTAACTATATCATAAATACCATTTTCAGGGATCCCTGGGTGGCGCAGCGGTTTGGCGCCTGCCTTTGGCTCAGGGCGCGATCCTGGAGACTCGGGATCGAATCCCATGTCGGGCTCCCGGTGCATGGAGCCTGCTTCTCCCTCTGCCTATGTCTCTGCCTCTCTCTCTCTCTGTGACTATCATAAATAAATAAAAATTAAAAAAAATACCATCTTCCATGCATTTATTTCAACATAAACTTAAAGCAGGTATCATTTTTAAAATATCAAACACTTGAAAATGATAATTTTCTCTCTAAAATAAAAATCTGTGGCTTGCATTTTGCTGAACTATCTTGATCTGGCCATTATTTTGGATGAAACTGTCTGCTAACCCTAGTCTTGTGACTTTTATTGGTAAGAATATATAAAAATTGACTGCGTTTTTTTGTTCTATATCGGGTGCTCACTTATTTTACTTCCATACAGTATTCTGAAGCTTGCATTTGTGAACAGCTTACTATGATTTAGCTGCCGAATTTTTAAATTTAATTTTAGGATTCAGAACCTCCAACATTATCCAATTTTCTATATTTCCCACAAAGATGATTTGAAATTTGATGAAATTTGATTGAAATTTGATCAAATTAGATCAAATTCAAATTGATGAAATTTGATGATTTATACCATTTCCTGAATAGAGACCTTAATGCCAGTAGACCATTGTCCTTTCTTGAAACTTACTTCTCTTTCCAGCCCTATCCTACACTCAAGTACCATCACTACCTCAACAAGGAACTCTCTGTTGATTTGTTTCATTTCCAATATGCAGTTAAGAAATATTATTCAATACAAATGTGTACCATTGGAATTAAATGAGATGAATTAGATATTATTTCGGTATGACTTTTTTATTAGATTCACATAAATTATATTTGAAGTAAAGAAACTCCAACCTCTTGAGAAATTTTGCTTTGCTTATTACTCTTCATCCCCACTGTGAGAAAGTGAGACCAGTTATTATTCAGTTCATTTCACTGCTATTAGTTTGTAGACTTTTCTAGACAACAAAGGTGGCATATTTTTTTTTTATTTTAAGATTCTCAGAGACCAGCACAGAGCCTGATTTGATAAGACTAGTGGTCACCTGTTTTACCCAACACTTTAATTAACCAAGTAGGTGCTTGCCAAATGAATTAACAGGGTATTTTCTTATTTAATCTTATGTATCATAATATAACATTTCCATACTTTAATTAGTTTATAATGAAAATCCTGTTGGAATTAGCCCACTATTTGCTAGGACAAAAAAAATTATATCATATTAATATGTGCTTATCATTAATATACTGTCAGTTTATGTGTGTATAAATAGTGTCAATCATTTCAGTAATTGAATAGATTGGGTGGAAGCAGCCAAGACAACAAGCTGTTTAAATTTGGCAGCACCATCTACTGACCTTGTCCTTAACGCTTGCCTATATTAATGGGATGCCTCACATACCTACTGTCTTAATTCTATTTGGCCTGTAGTGTAGCCAAGGTTTGAGCTGATAACTTTGTGAAAATATCCTTTGTAGATCAGTATAGGCAAGGACATGTTGCAATGGCTCAACATTTTACTATAGTATTTGTAGAAAGGTTTGTCTCAAATACTCAGAAGCAGAGCAATATTGATATTTTAATATCATTGCTAATGTATCATTTTATTTCTTTATTCAAGGAAAAATGAATCTATGAGTAAATTCTCAGGGTCATTTTTCTTCTGTTTATATCTTAAGAATAAAATAAATATTCAAAATTTACATCTTCCTATTCAAGATGAACCCCTGAGAAAAAGTAGCAGTTAGTATTTCCTTTGGTTACAGTATAGCTCACCAGAATTTTAAAAGTACTTAGGATTCATTAGTTTCTATAGGTGACTGTTTATTTATAGATGATCTTTCCTATTATTGCACCAAGTTTTATAATAAATCAGCTATATTCAATAGAGAAAAAGTTTTTGAAAATATAAGCTATACTTTAATAACATTCTGGGTTAAAAAATCAATTAAAAACTATAAGTTAAAAATTCTCATTTGAAAATGTGATCCAGCTACCACTATATAAAGAATTTGGATTCTTAAATTCTAAAACTCAAGCACAGAAATTCAGATATATATTTTGAAAGGCATAAAGAATAGAGAAAAGTAGAGACTATGTATCTCAGAGATTCAGCATTTATAGTGAATTTATCTTTTTCTACAATCTAAAAATACCATTAAAAATACAATAAAAATAACCCTTTGACTCTTGAGTATCCTTAGATGCAGCAGAATGGCTAATGAACTAGCTATACCAGTCAAAGAGAACAGAGCTATAAATTACAGCCCAAACTAAAGTGATCAAATAAAAAACACGTTCTTTGCACATAAAAAAAGGTATTGTTTATCCCCATTGTGTAAAGCTCAAATTTTATTGAGGCCTTAAATAGAGATTATGGATGTTAAGTTCAGAGACATTAATATTGAATCTACCTTCAAAAAGACCTTTTTTGTAAGGCTTGAGTTTATCCTTTAATGTTTTATGGTGGTGTATGTGCTGCTAAAAGAATTATAATATCAAAATAGAAGAATTAGATATTACTGACACATACAAGTGGTGAAAAGGTCAATAGACCCAGATCTAGAATAACCAGATTTTGAGAGACCATATTTTTACAATAAAATTTAGAAAAAAAGTAGAAGCTAGGCTCCATCTTAACTACAGTGACTACATTAAACTGACAGCAAAAGAAATAAAATTAATAGATATGACATAGTATTTGAACAAGATAGAAGAAGAAAAGCAAAGGATCCAACAGGTACTAATAAATGCAAGACTTGACTGTGAAAAGCGTAACGGGAAGGTGCTCTACATGTGCTTTAAAGTATTTTTCCTACAACACCTTGCAAATTATTTTCCACTTATGCCTATAAGAAATTAAATGAATTGCACAGATCTTTACCACTATAGAAAGCCAGCCCAGGGCTTTACCTTGACTCTGAAAGCTCTGCTCTTTCCTGTGTACTACATCCTTGAAGAAAGCAGTTAAGATTAAATTTCAGAGCAATCTTTACTTTGCAGATGAAAATAAATCACTGTGAAGAATACAAAAGCAATCCAGGACATGTGACGCATGTCACAGAGCACACTTAGTACGTTCTTTGGCTTTCAAAGTGATTCACTAATATGGCACCCTAGCTATAGAGTGGAATTATGGTTCTTTGATCAATGGGAAAAACTCATTCAATCATGCCAAGTTTAAACTCAGAAAACCATAAAATTACTCACTTGGTATCTTTCTTAAAATGGAAAATAATTTATCATGAATAGTGTGCCTATAGGCTTTAAGCCCGACATTTTATGGTCTTTGGCAAAAATCCAATCATGTGGCTTCTTACAATGCTGCCTCTGTAACATGTGCAAAAATACAAAATTAAACATTTTGCTCAAATGTCCCTTCAATCATTAGAGAGAAAAGTAGTTTTTTTAAGTACCAACCTATCCCAGAATATATCATACCTTATTTTCAGAAAGACACATACAGAGTACCACCTTTTAATATTTAATGACTATGGATCACGTTAGACCCAGGAATCACGAGAGGTGATACAAATACTCCCCAAGAAGGGTTATCGCTTAGGAACACGCCATAGGACATACATGATTTATTTCTCCTAAACGCCTTGTAATTTTCTAAAACAGCTTAATATCTGTGGTGTCAGAAGATAAAAATAAAACTTATTTTAACTAGACTATAGCAGTACTTTAAGTTTATATTCATGGAGTGGGGAGGTGCCTGCCTGGATTAATAAGTTATAAAAACTAAATACATTTAAATGGCTTCTTAAATCACGACTTTAATTCAGAGAGTTTTTTCTAGATCCTAAATAAATATCTGTTGCTTCATGCTCTTTATTAATATATACAACTGATTTCCATTATTGAAAAGTCAATACTCACTAATATTAACTATATAAAAATATATCATTATGGGGTACAATTACTAAAAATCATTATTAGAGAGTATTTTTCAACATGTAAGCTGATCTCCAAACAAAAATAGCAATTCAATATGTTTTGCATTAGTTACTACTTAGTTTGCAAGAGAAGAAACAAAAAGCAGAGGATACATTTTGTACAAGCTAAGTGACCCTATTTGTCCCAAGGGATCAGCTTACTCAAAGAATATGATTGAATATAAATCTTACTATTTGAAGCACTTGAAAAAGCAAAGAAATGGAAAGAGATATAATCCTTGAACTCTAAATTCTGCTTGTAGTCTAAAGTAATATTGATTTCAACAACAACAAAGAAAACACAAAAAGCAACCTCCACTATATGAGGGAGCCAAAGCTCAAGCCCCGTGGAAACCTATGTGGTATAGACTCTCCAGGCTTTCCCAGCAGACAACCCTGGATGCAAAATTTGGCCTCTGTCAAATTGATCCTCAGGCTTTACCCCTTTATTCAAATCCTGGAGTCAGAATCCCATAATCACCCACCCTCATCAATGTGAAAGTTATTGTTCCTTAAATGTTTACATTTTAAAAATTCAAATACTAATGCTGCTGAGTAAATGAGATTCATATATATTAGATACTGGCAAAACAACAGACATTCAAAAGAGGCTGCCCTTCTCTTTCCACCGGTGTCTAAGAAGATATTTACACATGCATATAGCACAATCACAAAAATATCGTTTCATAAGTTGGGAGCTTTATTAGTTATGAAATATGTAAATTTTTCTTGGTCAATTTTTATTAATGCATGTAGACTATAAAGGAAAGAAAACAAGTAAAAGTTTAAATGAGTGAAAGTTTTATATAAAACTTGACACTTTGGGGATCCCTGGGTGGCTCAGTGATTGAGCGCCTGCCTTTGGCCCAGGGTGTGATCCTGGAGACCTGGGATCAAGTGCCACGTCGGGCTCCCTGCATGGAGCCTGCTTCTCCCTCTGCCTGTGTCTCTGCCTCTGTGTGTGTGTGTGTGTGTGTGTGTGTGTGTGTGTGTGTCTCATGAATAAATAAACAAAATCTTAAAAAAAAAAAAAACTTGACACTTTGTCAAATACTTACGTAAGCATTAACTTATTTAATTCAAACAGGTTATGGCGGGATCCCTGGGTGGCGCAGCGGTTTAGCGCCTGCCTTTGGCCCAGGGCGCGATCCTGGAGACGCAGGATCGAATCCCACGTCGGGCTCCCGGTGCATGGAGCCTGCTTCACCCTCTGCCTATGTCTCTGCCTCTCTCTCTCTCTCTCTCTCTCTCTCTCTCTCACTTTGTGCCTATCATAAATAAATAAAAACAAAAAATTAGAAAAAAATCATGTTATGGGTTTTAGGTGTATTACAATTCCAATTTATGAGATTATGAAATTATGGAAGTTCAGTGATACAGATGAGTTGAGCAGGATCCTATAGCTCAAATTAAACCTAACAGCCTCTTAGGACAGTGAATTCTTGCCGATTTTCACCTTCCACCTCACCACACACACTTGCGTGAGAAATTGCAGATATGAATGGTGATAAGTTCTCATTGATCACTTATGCTGTTGCCTGCTTGAGTCTAGAGTCACAAGTGGGGCATATTTAGAGGCTAGAAGAGGAGAGTCAGCAGTTGCTTTCAAAAGAAAAACATTAAAATGTCTATGTTCAGAAAACTTAAGTAGAGAGCTTTAAACATTTTACTGAAGCCAAGCAGTTAGCCACAATAAATAAAATCCCGAAAGGTATTTTAAAAGAAATAACTAAAAAATTGTGATTATAACTTCCAAATGAGGTCTCAATACTAGAGAAGAAGCAGAAACCAAGTCAGAGATGCTTTGTGGGAACAGAAAGTTATAGTGATCTGGGTAGAAGAATGATACATTTCTGACCTGAAGATCTGAATAGAGGGAAAAAGAGGATTCATGGCAGCGGTTTTTTGCATGAGAATGGCTTTGCCTTATTTATTTGTTTAAATACTTATTGACTTATTATTTTTAATAGTGTTTGGATTTTTCCTTTTCTTTCAAAATCATTTTGTTGACATGCAAAATTATGCATATATTTGTTTTATATAAATTAATAGGTTTGGGGATAAGTATATATCCATGAAACCATCACTAATTAGTTCATTTATTAGTTGGTGAATTCACTCATTCATTCATTCAGTCATTCATTCTACCTACCCGCCTTCCTAGGCTCTGACTTGGAACGTCTGATGAAGCTGTTGGAAGACAGCTCAGGAACCTGCAGATTAACGAGGTCACCTGGTGACCGGTGGGAACACTGTCAGCCACTCTGCTTTCAGAGGTGGTAAGCTGGTGAAAAGGTAAAGCTGAATGTTTGAACAATCTCAGTAAGTAAGATGTGAAATAAGCAAAATCATAAATATTATAAGAGTTGATACATACAGATGTATATACACACACATATAATATCGTAGAGGACAGGGGTTAACATTTGATGTTGACTGTCACACCATATTGAGTAAGGGGCCACTTGTACTCAGAAAAATCACTGCATTTGGGGAGAGAAGTGACCTAAGTTTTCAGCTTGTCATCCAAAGACAAGGATTAGGGTAGTTTGTTTAGCAAGGAAGGAATACAAGACAGCACAGCAAATGGTAGAATCATGTGACATAACCATCAGGCCAATGCTTCCAATGATATGCATATGAGGGGCTTTTGGAATACTCTGTGTTTAGGCTGGGTTTCTCCAGACCGGCGTCTTCCAAAGATTTTGCCCAGTTACCTACACTTTCAGTTTCCACCATTAAAACCATGATCTTCAGGCTGCTTATAACCTAACAATCTTGATGTACATTAAAAAAAAAAAACAAATGTCACTAAGACATATAAGCAAAGATAATTTATACTTTTTGCAAATTATTAAAATCTTCAACTTAAAACTAATGCAGTTATAAACTTAATGTCTCTGGATCTAATTTCCCTGAAAGAGAGTGAAAGGAAAAGTGAAGAATATGAGCTTCACGGTCAGAGTGCCTGGATTTACATCCTGGATGCATGGCTGGGAGATGTTGACATGGGGGTTAATTACTAAGCTCAGGTCTCCCATCTAGAACATGAAGATAATAGCATCGCCCCTTTAAAAGGTGGCTCTTGAGTGAGCTCACAAATGACAACGGTGTAGGCCCGTGCCTGGTGCAAAGTGCTCTGTACATTTTAAATGCTCTTCAAAATTCTTGGTCTTTATTAATGCCCTCTGAATTCACTTTCAACTCCTATTTTCTATGATTCCCAGACTCCTTTAACTGAGGTTTATAGATTTGGACATTCAAAACAGTAAAAACATCCGTTAACCCTCCTCCATCTTTCTGAACCCCCAAGGACAGCTCCTGGGGCTCAGAAGTCACTTGGAGTCATGAGACTTGAGAATAAAGATTGAACTCAATTCTGCAATATTTAACAAGAGCTAATTAGTTATAAGACTGACTATGTGGGAAAGGCAAAGATAAGTAAATTGTGGTTTCCAATCTTGAGGTCATAGACTGAAAATGTCTGTAGCCCATGAAATGACTCTAACAGAAAGCAACATGGAGATAGAACTAGAGAGCGCTGATGGGGAAAGTGAGTTGTGTTCACTATGACACAACCCTGACACAACCCCCTTCAGAAAGTTAGAGAACAGGAAAAAATGCAGGTCTTTATCAATTTCAGTAAGATGAAAGGTACTGATGCATTGAGAGGAAATATGGCAGGTTAAATATCAGATAAAATACCCCAAGAAATCCCAAGAACAAACCAATTTTTTAAATGAACAATTTTCAAAAATCCCCCCCTAATTTATCTCACTAATTTTAGTGGCTAGATAAAAGAAATGTCTTTGTCCAGCAGATCTCCTTACTAGTGTATCCATATGACATTTCAGTCTCTGAAAAGATGACTTGCACAGCACAGCACTTCTAGAGGAGCAAGAAGTTGTATAAATATATTTCAATGACAAATTATCATATCTTAAATGGACCATTTAAAAAACAAACTCATATACAATATTTCAAAGCAAACTTCAGCTTGTTTAAAGATGACTAGGAACTGGATGTTGACTTTTCTAGGTTTGGAGATTTGAACTAAAACAAATATTATTCCATATCCAAAATAGATATAGCAGAGAAGAGCCAGGATGATTGAAACAAAACATTGTACCTGATTCCATTCAACTAAGCAGGGGAAGGATAGTAGAAAGTACCATGGGTGTGTGGGGAAGATTAATGAAGAAATCCTTGAGATTTAAAAAGAGAGATCTTTTAAAGCTAGCTGAACTACTGTCAACAGGGCAACAAATGACAATGGCTCTGGAATGGGAGATAAAAACACTTAAGCTTAGTTCCTTATAAAAATTCAGTGTAATTTACTCACAAATTTTTCACATGGCACTTTTGCAATTGGAATGATTCCAAAGCGAGTGACTTTAACTTGAAAACTCATCTCTAGAAAAAAGCTGACATCCACCCCACTTGAAATCACTCTGCAAATGTTGATAAATAACAAATCTCTATCCAAGCATCATTGTGAGATACAAAGTGAAAATCTTTAAAGAACTATCTGCATATATTAAACTAAGATGCTTCTTTGGTAATCTTCCAAAGTTGGATTTTACCTCCAATGTACTATTTACACTAAGAGAAAAAATAAATTATATTTGGTATTTTTTACTTCTTCCTATTTTAAGCAATTAATACTCAAAACTGATCACCTGTATCATGCAAGGCATTGCGTTTACACACACACACACACACGCGCGCGCGCGCGAGGATCAGTTCGTTGAAATTATGTCTTGATTTAGTTTGGAACTAATTTATTTTTTCTAATTTAATGCCTGCAATTATGAGCAGTGGGAGCCCAGGTTATCATCTGACTTTTGCTGCAGGAATTTTTCTAGTACCAGTTGCAGTCACTTCAATTCACCTTGGGGCTGACTACTGTAAACTTTTCTTTAAAGAAATCAAAACTTATCAGCCTTTGTTAAAACTGAATTATATATTTCTGAAATGGTTGTCTACATTGTTATTATAAATTGGAGAATATCTGTTGGGTTGATTTTCAGGATGTAGTTTATGGGCTGTTTGTTTGTTTTTTGACTTTGTAGGAATAAACATCCCAATACACGCACATTAATCTATAAAAAATGTAGATTAATCTCACTATTTCTTTCATTGTTTTCTTTTTCAAAGGTATTGGTTACTAGTTCCTTTCTGAAAACATGTGTGTTAGTTTGCTCTGCTAACCAAGAACATATGCTAATAAAAGAAAATATTATGTTACAGCTTTAGCTATTCACATAGAAGGATGTTATGGGACCGCCACACCCATGCCTTTGTTTTACTTCTTGGATAAGTAATGTTTTACTAATTCATTTCGATCTACCCTTGAAAACCAATTTCATTCAGGCATGATTCATCAACCAGCTGTACACTTCACAACAGCAGTTATGAGACACATACTTTTATATTGGATAAGAAAAAAGATAATAAAATTGTCAAAGTGTGTTGGGAAAGAAAAAAGGATTTGTTCAAGATATTGTCCTTTTGATTTTTGAATCAGACGTGCTTACTGAAAGAAAAAAAAATGAGATTTCAGGACACACAAGAACTATAATACCCAAGATGGGTAAAGCAAATTGATTCCAAACTAAGTAAACGCAAGACAGAGAACAAGCCAGGGAAGGGACATGTCAGATAGCTTCATTTGAAGTTATTTTATTTTATGTTATTTTACTCTATTTTGTTTTAATTTATTTTCTGTATGTTATTAGCTGGGTTGAAAAGTTGCCTAATACTCAAACCTGGCAATTTAAATTTTGATTTTGGTTTGTATAAAATGACAGTTTCCCAGATATGAGGAGTTGAGCTTTCATAGTGGTTGGGAGATGATACATTAAACTGATTGGTCTTATAAAATGCTCCATCTTGAAGGGTAGGAATTGCTTGCAGTGAATGACTTTCAAATATCATCTTTAGTTATCTCCCAAGAAAATACTTTCCCTTTATCTACCAAATATCCTACCCTTTTTTCTCTTTTTTTTTTCTTTTCTTTTCTTTTCTTTTCTTTTCTTTTTCTTTTTTCTTTTTCTTTTTCTTTTTTTTTTTTTTTAGTTATTTATCATTGTTTCAAATGGGATCTGTCACTCTCTCCTGGCATCACTCGAACAGTTGAACTAGACCTTTTATATATATATATATATATATATATATATATATATATATATATATATATCTCCAAATAATTAAAGCTTTAAATTGTAATATCACTTGAGATTTCTGATAACCCTTCTGAAATGTATCTATATTAAACCCAAATATAGTCTGTTTTCCTGAATTATTCTTTGAATGCCATTTTAAATCACTTCAGGTGCTGTCAATGGTTCATTACAAAAAGGATGACATTTCAATATAGGCTTCTTTAGAAAATGAAGAGTTTTCCTTAGGGATGACTTCCCTTATGTTGTGGTTGGAAGTCTCAATAAAGGTGACTTTATTTCACATCTTCAAAAAACAAAACAAAACAAAACAAAAAAAGAAAAGTCAGTTTTTCTAGAAGTAAGAAATAAATGAATTTTGTCTGGTAGTACTGGAACACAAAGATTCTTCAACAAACAGGGCATGAATTTTTAATTCCTCCATTGATATGCAAGCAGCACATAGTAGACAGATTTTACCATATCTATACTTTTCTTTAAGGTTTGACTTATTCTGTTTTTTTTTAATGCTTATCTCTGCTCTTTATTCATTGGACACTGAGGTCAACCCCAGATCTTTTTCACCAAAATTTTTTTTTGGGGGGGGGGATTCAATGACTATTAAGAAGAAACATGGTTGCCAAGTAAGTTTGACATGCTACAGCTACTATTGTCCTTCACATTCCAGTTATCCTGTAGGCCTTTCTTTCAAAGCTGGACTCCTTGAACCCCTCCTTCACAAGATGGAAACAATATGACATTCTGGGTACTTGCATCTGTTTTCTTTTGATAAGGAAACAAAGACTAAAAACAGACTATTGTACTAAAAATGCAGTACATTGTTTCTGGCATAGTTGATGAAATAAAGGTAACGTGTTGTCATGGATAGGAATTCTATAAATATTCTTCTTAAATTCTTAAAAAATAGTGAATAGCCTTAGGGTGTGTGTTTCAGATAGCCACCCATCTCAGTACCAGTACATGCTGTCTGAAGACATGTTTTTGGTTTTAAAGGTGGTTCAGTTAACTCTTGAATAGCCCCTTAAATGAATACAAAGGGATTATAGATAAATTCCTAGTATAAATAATTTACAATTTAATTGAATTGTATTTTCTATAAATATGTAAGAATATGTAATATAATATTAGAATCCTCCTTTTCATACATTCAGGTTACAGTCACAGTGATACAAGTAATCCTCTAAATAAGAACAACTGAAAAGTGTATAAAGACTTTCATTTAGAAAGCTTTATACTTAGAGATGACTGTACCCAATATTAGCGACTCACATGTTCTCATTCTGCTAGAATTTTATTAACATTAATATTTTTCATGTCAAAATGAATATATGTATATATACTTGAAATTTTTTGAAAACAAGATGACAAAAAGTTTTAAGAGCATAAAAATTGAAAGTATTTTCTATAAGCGTATTTGCTCTAGCAACTGGGTACACACATTTTAAGGTTTACTAGATGTGCTAAATTCTTCTCTTTAAGTAGAAGAATCACTCTGATATTGTATGTAGATATTAGAGAATTTTATCATTATATTCAGTTCTGAAAAGAAACTACCTTTTTCTGTGCTTTAACTTTGCTTTTAAGGATGATTAGTGAGATTAAGGTGCTTTTCAAATTTACATTTAGTTTTCTATTAATTTCCTGGGTAGTTATTACTCATTTCTTTGGATCGTTTTTTAATTGCATGTGCTTTATAATATTATTTTTTTCATAAAATGGGTGTTATGATTATATGTACCCTATATGAATGCTTTATATTTTATACTTTTATTTAAAATATGTAAATATCTGTGTATCATATATATATGTGTATATATGTATAATCTTTAACCATATATTAATCCTTCAAATCTAATTATGTTGCCTTTGATTATTCTGATGTATTTTGTTCTCATAGCAAACATTTTCTGTTATTTCTTTATAGTTTCCAAATTACATGACACAGAGAAATCCTTGTTTATGTGAAGAAAGTAGAGGTAAATTGCACTGCAATAGAAACCAATGCACTGTAAATCCCCTTTGGGCCATTGACTCTGGCTTTTCTTTGTCTCCCACCTGATTTCCAAAATTCATGATCTACAAAGAGCACTCCTTTTCGAGTTCTCCAATTCTAGCACTGTTTCCTTGTTTTTGAGCTATTTCCCAACTCTGCATAAATATACATGATCAATGGGAAGTTTGGTTTTATGGTTTGACTATTTGGTGGTCTCTGGAAATAGATTAATGGTTTATAAAGACGTCTGTTGGGTGAGAAGTGACAATGAATCTGGTGTGTTAGCATATTTTTCTATTTTGTTTATTTGTGCATTATTCTATTTTGATTTCAAGACAATTAAGAATCTGTGCCTGCCAAGAAGGAAACACATTCATAGCTAAACTAGTGAATTTTTGTGTTTCTGTGTTTAATCTTGACCCATGGCCAAAATTTTAGAATTGATACTACAAACTCTTTCTGTTTAGGTTTGTATGTCCAAATGTCTATGTTTCATAAAGATGTTTAACTTTCATTGTATGACCATTTGATATTTTCCTATCTCTGTGTGGTCTTTATAAATTAGATTGTATAATCTTTAAAATTAGAGGATCTCTCTCTGATCGGCATATAGAGATAAATTCCTAAAATTACCACAAAATAAGGAAATTTTACTTCTAACTTGCATATTAGAGTAATAGAAAAGAAACATGTTTATGGAAACTAAGTGAAATGATTTTAGAATTGAAGTTCACAAAACATAAAAGTCTTTGACAAATAAGGCTAATATTTTCAGTTTAAGAAAAACATCAATGCCTTCTCTGATTTGTCAATATTAAAGGATAATAGAATCATATGTTTGTATTCTACTTGCATATTTTCTTCCTAAACTTGTACGGGTTTCCTGATCAAATGAACCATCTCTGCTTTTAGTTAATATTTAAGATTGTAAAGAATGTAAATTTGTGTTCGACCAATTTGAATTATTATTCTGACAAACAATTTCAATATTAATTATTTTTGTAGAATGTCAGCTTAGGTATGCTCTCTAAGATTTTAGCTAGGTGTACTTTGGACTGATACTAATTTGTGTTAGTTAATTGATATTTATTGGGTACCTAGGCCATTTATATGCACAATAAAATACTGAAATATTGATTACCAAGCAATATTTTAAGTTCATATCCATTTAGTTTTTATTTTCCTGTATTACAAAGAAGTTCTATCTTTAGAACTTACTTTTCCACAACAGAGCAGGTCAGCTAATGAACATGTTCATTTTTTCTTCTTTCAGAAGTTTTTTAAAGGATAGTTGAAGCTATAGAAACTTGTGTTTTGTGTATTCATGAGCTCTGTTAGTCTATTAAGATGCTGGTGTGTGTCAGAGAGTTCACAACAATTCATTCTATAGTTTTCTTTGTGAAATAGAAGTTACTTTGATTAAAAGTTATAATTAGTGTATGTAAATGAGACTACTAAGGGCAATAATAGCAGAAAGGTCCAAGTTTGTATAGAATATAATGAAATAGGTTTTTGTCATTAAGGGGAAAGCACATAGTTTTGTCCTAAAGCAAAATGTTTGGCCATTCCAGAACAAGAAAGAGGAATGTGGAGGACAAAACCTGAATGGTTATAGAAAGTTGTAGATTTGTGCAAAGGAATTTTATTTGTCTTGAGCTATTGTATGTTCGAATGAGTCTGAAAGGAAGCAAGGAGATGTGTTAAAATTGTGCCAAAACTCAGGTGCCTGGATGACTCAGTCCATTAAGCATCTGACTCTTGGTTTTGGCTCAGGTCATAATTTCAGGGTCCTGGGATTAAGTCCTGCATTGTGCTCTGTGCTGAGGTAAGAGCCTGCTAGAGTTTCTTTCTCCCTCTCCCGCTGCTCTTCGGCTCCATTGTGTTCAAGTGATTTCTCTCTTTCTCTAAAGTAAATAAATAAATCTTAAAAAAAAAGTTTGCCAAAACTTCTAACCCATAATTCTATGAAATAAGAATTAATTATATAAGATTGAATGAACTAATGAGAGATTAAGTGTAGTTCTTGTTTTGAGTATTGTCAATGTGGCTTTAGTGTTCTGTTTTCTGGTTATATTAGGGAACACTCTTTCTTCTTAGGCTGTCAATAACCTAAAATAATTTAATGGTTTCTGATTTTGTAAGGCAAAATAAATCATTTTAAAAAATATCTTAAAAAAATAAAAAAATAGAAATAAAAATAAAATAAAAATAAAAATAAAATAATAATATCTTATGTTCCCTTACCTGACCCTCTTCCCTGAGAATTCAGAAACTCTTATTAAGTCTTACTTCTCACCGCAATTCAGTTATTTGCAGAGGTACGGTAAGAAATCACTCTCTTTCTTATTAGGCTTTAATTGGAAAATTTGGCTTAACAACCAAAGATTTTCCTGGAATGTCATATTTGAGAGTGATGCTCATTTGGTTATACATGAAGAGAGATTTTCCAGAAACCAAGGTTAGCTTTACAGAGCAATGCTCACACAAGACATCTTGGAAAACTGGCCTGGTACCTGGCTTACAGGATTGCCAGCCTTACGGACAAGTAAGGAAGGCCATTTCCTGATAGATGTGGGAACTTTAGGATATTTGGGGACTTTGAGAATTCATTTAACTTACAGGCACTATAAGTAAAACCTGGTGGAGAGAGTGTCTTGGCTTGGATTCTTAGCACAGGATAAGTTATAAGACAATTCAAAAATCTTTATCTGAGATTCCTCATAAAACTTCCAACAAGGGGATCCCTGGGTGGCTCAGCAGTTTGGCGCCTGCCTTTGGCCCAGGGCGCGATCCTGGGGTCCCGGGATCAAATCCCATGTCGGGCTCCCGGTACATGGAGCCTGCTTCTCCCTCTGCCTGTGTCTCTGCCTCTCTCTCTATGTCTATCATAAATAAGTTAAAACAAACAAACAAACAAACAAAAAACTTCCAACAAAACAAACTTGCAAAGGGCACCGTGGCAGATTTACATTCTTGCTACAGCTATGCAAATACTCAGTACAAATCTAATGAAAAAAGCCTTTTGTAATTAAGAATAATTTTTCTTTGAGACTGTTTATCATAGAATGAAGGAAAAACCTTAGGAAAACATGTGTGTCAGCAAACCACTGTACTGCCTGGACCATCCAAGAGTTAGCAGCCATGTTTGAGCTGTTCTACAACTCTGCAAAAGTATGCTTTTTAAATTCTCTTGAACTCTTAGTAACATCTGCCTGGTTCATTCACTGAGTGAGTTAAATAATCTTTTAACACATATTTATTTTTACATCTTTATGACAATCATGATTTCACCTTTTCATGAAAATTGCCTTTAAACATAAATATTTCTCTAATAGTGTAATTGATTTTATATTTCCTCCCAGGATTAATGTGCAGAGGGATCCTTCTTAATTTTGTGGGTGCTTGTTTATTTTCTTATGGATTTTGTTTTCTAAATATTTGTAAGATATTTGGTGAATAGTCTATGATGTTCCACATTTCATCATTTTCCAAATACCACTAAGTACGTTAATCTGTTTCTGGACCCTCTCCTCTGTAGCATTCTATTTCTCTAAATATGCCCACCACCAGATTATTTTTGTTGGTTTCGTTGTTTTTTTATTTCTATAATTGTAGAGTAGTGTTTAATATGTGGTATTTTAAGTAATATATTATTTAAAAGTTAGCCTTCTTTTTCAGATTGTTCTTGTCTCTCTCCATACACTTATTCGGGTGAACTTGAGAATCCATCAGGGAAGGCTTATTTTAAAAATGCTATCATATTTTAGGCAGCCCAGGTGGCTCAGCAGTTTGGCGCCGCCTTCAGCCCAGGGCGTGATCCTGGAAACCCGGGATGGAGTCCCACGTTGGGCTCCCTGCATGGAGCCTGCTTCTCCCTCTCCCTGTGTCTCTGCTTCTCTCTCTGTCTCTGTGTCTCTCATGAATAAATAAATAATATCTTTTAAAAAATGCTATTATATTTTTACAATGGCTGAGAAGAAAAAAATATCCAAGCTTTTTTGTTCCAATCTTCAGTGAAAGCCTCTAAACAGACAAATTACATCAAGAAAAAAAAAAGTAACTTAGATATTAGGTGAACTAAAACAAACATTTTTGAAATTTTAATTTGAATTTATTTGTATGAAATTGATATTCTTATGATGTTGAACATCAATATGGAAGGGTCAAATGCTATTTTGGTGTCCTCATATGCACTTAGTATAACATAAAGTGAAACAGATTTTTAATTTTTTTCTGTAAGTATAATTAACATACAGTTTATATTAGTTTCAGGTGTGTGTTATAATGATTCATCAATTCTATACATTTCTCAGTACTCATCAAGATAAATGTACATCCAGATCGGTAACAAAGAAATAAAACTTGCACTATTTTCAGATGACATGGAACTGTATGGAGAAAACCCTAAAGATTCCACCAAAGAGTTACTAGCACTGATAAGTGAATTCAATAAAGTCACAGGATATAAAATTAATATAGAGAAATCTGTTGCACTTTAAACACTAATAATGAAGTAGCTGAAAGAGAAATTTAAGAACAATACCATTTACAATTGCATCCCAAAAAAGGAAATACCTAGGAATAAACCTAACAAAGGAGGTGAAAGACCTCTAATGTGTAAACTATAAAACATTGATCAAAGAGATTGAAAATGACACAAGTGAAAATGTATTCCATGCTCATGGATTGGAAGGCCCAATATTTTTAAAATGTCCATACTATCTGAAACTATCCACAGATTTAATGGCATCACCATCAAAATATTAATGGCATTTTTCACAGAACTAGGAAAAATAATCCTAAAATCTGTATGGAACCAAAAAGACCCCAAAGAGCCATAGCAATCTTGAAAATGAAGAACAAAGCTGGAACTCTCACAATTTCAGATTTCAAGCTACACTACAAAGGTGTGGCTAGGAGTTCCAGTACTTTCTAATAACCAGCATCTCCAAGAACTGCCTGCCCCTCTTTCTTCTTTGATATGAGTAGGAAATGTATTTATATGGTATTAGTACACTAATGGAATTTTGAAGAATGAATGTTTTTTATTGTGATATATTTCAACCCAATAAAGTCTAATTAATGATGAAGTGACTATTACTTTTCTCTTGGAACATTTATGTTTACATGGCTGGCCCTCTGTTGCCAGGTACTGCCTTTTTTTTTTTTTTTTGTACTGCCATTTTTTAACAGAAATCTAAAATCTGGATTTTATATGAGAACTCTACCAACAAAAGTTGTCACTTTGCTTTGACTTCATAGTGGCCAAAAAATAATAACAAGTTCATGTTTGTATGAGGTCACTAAGGTATGAATTTGCAACCTCAGATCTCACTTTAGGGAGACATTACATTTTTCTTATTTTGGACAGTTAACAAAAATATTTAAACTTAATATCAAAAATATATTAAACTAAAATATGTCCTTATTTAAATTTTGAGGTGATTAAATCAGTAGCTAACATCTATGGCCAGTCAGTTTATGTTTTTCCCAACAAACAAGATACCTTCTAGTTCTGTCTAATGGTGGGTTTATCTGAAATTTTATTTTTGTTGAAACACATACCATTAATGTCAAACATTCTGTTCACTTAACATAGGAGTCACTTTTTAGTACAGCTGGCTGTGGGGAGGACTTCTAGTACTATGTTGAATAAAAATGGTGAGAGTGGACATCCTTGTCTTGTTTCTGACTGTGAGGAAAAGCTGTCAGTTTTTCACCATTGAGTATGATGTTAGCTGTGGGTTTTTCATACAATGGCCTTGAGTACCTGGAGGTATGTTCCCTTTAAACCTACTTCGTTGAGAGTTTTTATCTTGAATAGGTGTTATATTTTGTGGAATTCTTTTTCTGCATCTATTAAAATAATGATATGGTTTTTATCCTTTCTCTTGTTAATGTGATGTATCATGTTATTTGATTTGTGAATATTATACCACAGTTGCATCCCTGGAATAAACCTCACTTGATTATGGTGAATGATATTTGTAATGTGTTGTTGGATTTGTTTGTTAATATTTTGTTAAGAATTTTTGCATTTATGTTCATCAGAGGTATTGGCTTGCAATTTTCATTTTTGTAGTGTCTTTATCTAGTTTTGGTATCAGGGTAAATCTGGCCTTGTAGAATGAATTTGCAAGGTTTCCTTCCATTTCTACTTTCTGGAATAGTTTGAGAAGAATAGATATTTAGGCTTATTCTATTTTTAAAAGAATATTTGATGTACTTCTTTTAGAAATTGATAGAAAGAAAGAGAGAGTGGGAGTGGAACGAAGTGCAGAGGGAGAGAGGCAAGCAGATTCCTTGCTGAGTACAGAGCCCAATGCAGGGTCAACCTCAGGACCCTGAGATTATGACCTGAGCCAAAAAACAAGAGTTGGACACTTAATTGACTGAACCACCCGATTTCTAAATATTGGACAGAACTCACCTATGAAGTCATCTGATCCTGGACTTTTGTTTTCTGGGAGTTTTTTGATTCCTGACTGATTCAAATCATTGCCAATAATTGATCTATTCAAATTTTATATTTCTTTCTGACTCAGTTATAGATTTCTAGGTTATATATTTCATATAGAAAGTTATATATTTCTAGAAATTTGTTTCTTCTAGATTGTCTAATTTATTGGCATATTGGCATACAGTTTTTCATACTATTCTCTCATAAATAAATATTTTAAAAATAGAACATATCAGTATTCAAACATTCATTATAAAGTATTATGGATATATTATCAAGATAACAAAAATTATATTAATGCATGATTTTATAATTCTGAGCAATTGAAATTGTGGACTTTTGAAGAAACATGACACACAATATATAGCACTAAAAATATAAACTGGTAATATGAGTGTATTTTTATTTGAGTGTAAAAAATTGGCTCTTAAGTAAACAGAATGTTTAACATTAATGGTATGTGTTTCAACAAAAATAAAATTTCAGATAAACCTCCCATTAGATAGAACTAGAAGGTATCTTGTTTGTTGGGAAAAACATAAACTAATTGGCCATAGATGTTAGCTACTGATTTAATCACCTCAAAATTTAAATAAGGACATATTTTAGTTTAATATATTTTTGATATTAAGTTTAAATATTTTTAACTGTCCAAAATAAGAAAAATGTAATGTCTCTCTAAAGTGAGATCTGAGGTTGCAAATTCATACCTTAGTGACCTCATACAAACATGAGCTTGCTATTATTTTTTGGCCACTATGAAGTCAAAGCAAAGTGACAACTTTTTTGGTAGAGTTCTCATATAAAATCCAGATTTTAGACTTTTGTTAAAAAACGGCAGTACCAAAAACAAAACAAAACAAACAAACAAAAAAAGGCAGTACCTGGCAACAGAGGGCCAGCCATGTAAACATAAATGTTCCAAGAGAAAAGTAATAGTCACTTCATCATTAATTAGACTTTATTGGGTTGAAATATCTCACAATAAAAAACATTCATTCTTCAAAATTCCATTAGTGTACTAATACCATATAAATACATTTCCTACTCATATCAAAGAAGAAAGAGGGGCAGGCAGTTCTTGGAGATGCTGGTTATTAGAAAGTAGTAAATTCCTTCTTGAAGTAAAAGGAACCCTCTGGCACACAAGGGTTTAGTCTTCAGCTGTGTAGTTGTGTTAAGGAATGAATTTGTCAAATCTCTTTACTTTGTCCCATGCTTGCTCTTGATCTTTAGAAATACATGTACAGTAAAAATAATGGAAAGAACCTATTGTTCACTGGGCAGATTATCATCCATATATGTTAAAATTTTAACCCATGTCTATTCTTTAAGATTCTAATAGAAGCTATGATACTTGTGATTTTTTTTGTCACTCAATCTGGTTAGAACTGTCAAGTGTTGAAATTATGTAGCTTATTACTCATTTGAGCATATATATATATATATATATATATATATATATATATACAATTTCATCTCACACAATGTGTGTGGGAAGGTAGACAGACATTCAAAACTATGACTCAGATGTGCAAAAGGAGTTGGACTGCTTCCACCTTCCCCATGGCAACAACATCCAAGCAGAGCGTACCTGGAGCCTTCCCTCTCATCACTATAAGCCTCTCACACTTCTCTGCCTGCCTTTGACTCTCTGCCAAAGGCAAGAGATGATGGCTGATCTCCTTGTCAGAATATGCTCTTGTCTTTTCTTTTGGGTCATCTTTATTGTTTCCACAATATTTTGTTGACTGTGTTTCTTCTCTTGTTAGCATAAAGCTCCTGCATAGGATTCTCCTCAGTGTTCCAAATTGGAAACAAGGATCCAGCTTCTCCAGCTTTCTGCTTCCCCCTTAACTTGTCTGAAGTTTCTAGCATCTCAGTCTTCCTTGGCTTTGAGCTCCAGATTAAGAACCCATCAGTATTTTAACCTGGATCTTACCTCTTCTGGATTTCTCTACCTCCTACTCCAATGTCTTGTGTTAATATTTTTCATAGAAGAATTTAAGGAAGTCTGGTTTGATTCATCCCATGTCCTGCCACTACTTAGTTGATTGTATGCATGTACAAACTGCTCTATTTTGAATTTTATGTAAGAAACAAGATTTCTAGTAAATTTATTTGAAACAACAAAATGATGGTTGCCAGCGGGAAGAAGGTGGAAGGATGGACAAAATGGGTGAAGGGGAGTGGCTTCTAGTTACGGAATGAATTAAGTCCCTGGAATAAAAGGTACAACAGAGGGAATATAGTCAATGATGTTGTAATAGTGTTATATGGTGACAATGTAGCTTGTGGTAAACAGAGCATATTTTATAGAGCTATTGAATCACTATGTTCTACACCTGAAATTAATGTAACACTGTGCGTCAACTCTACTCAAATAAAAAAAAATTAAAAATCAGTTCTAACATTTTCTTCAGCTGGAAATGTTTTATAGGAAAAAACGTGACTAGTTAACATTTTTGATGAGGTATTATAAAAAAGGCAATGTCTAGTGAAGGTTATTAAGCTCCTCATAAAGACTAAAATTTAGCTTTCTGGGCAAATCAACTTACCAGAGGGCACTTAATCTCATTGAGCCTTTCAGAAATTGTTTAAACGTTTTTCTAAAAAGGATTGTTAATTCCATTGATTAACTAAGTTCTGCTCCAGTTGCCTATCATGAGTTTAGACTTTTTTTTTTTTTTGAAATAAAATTTTTAAGCTCTGGCATGCAGAATGCAGAACTTTACTTTTTCCCTAACCAAAAAAAAGCATGATTTTTTTTTACTGTGGATTTAAGAGAAACCTCTAATTTGATAACCAAAGGTAGGTAATTATTTGTTTTAGGTGACACTCACCATCCCCTTCATTTAAGCAATAAGTTTCATATTCTTGGCCTATACCTAATGGCAAAAAGCTGTAATTTAGAGGTGGTACGTAGGGATGGAGGAAGTATATATTGAATAAGGCTGAAAACAAAATACTTCAGGTGATTTTATCAAGATTTATTAAGATATAATTGACATATAACACTGTATAAGCTAAGATGTACATGAATTGGTTTGATATAAATATAATTGTGAAATTATTTTAATAAGGTTAGTTTAACACATGCATCACTTCACATAGTTAATTTTTTTGTTGTTTTTTGATATGGTGGAAACATTTAAGATCCAATCTCTTAGCAACTTTCGGGTGCACAGTTTAATATCACTAACTGTAATCACTGTGTTGCACATCAGATCCCCAGAATATATTATTCTCATAACTGGAAGTCTGTACTCTTTGGCCAACAGCTTCCCATTCCCTCCACCACACACATGAGCCCCTGCCAACCACCAATGTATTTTTTTTTGTTTCTGTGGCTTCAGCGTTATTAAGTTCTACATGTCAGTGAGATAATTAAGTATTTGTCTTTCTCCATCTGATTAGTTCACTTAGAACTAGTGTCCTTCTGGTTCATCTGTGTTGTCGTAAATAGCAGAATTTCCTTTTTAGGACTCAGTAATATTCCATATTGTTTTCTATAATGGTTGTACCAAATTACATTCCCACCAACAGTCTATAAGGATTCTCCTTCCTCCACATCTCAGCCAGCACCTAGCCCTTGTCTCTTTAGCAATAGTCATTCTTATAGATATGAAGAGATATCGAACTGTGTTTCTGATTTACATTTTCCTGATGTGTAGTGATGTTGAGTATCTTTTCATGTACCTGCTGGCCATTTGCATGTCTTTTTTGGAAAAATGTCTATTTAGGTCCTTTGGATTGTTGTTATTACTACTATTTGCTATTGAGTAGTGTGAGGTCCTTGAATATTTTGGATATTACCCCTTATCAGAAATACTTTCTCCCATTCTATAGGTTGCCTTTTCATTGTGTAGATTGTTTCTTTTCTGTGAAGAAACTTTTTAGTTTGACGTATTCTCACTTGATTTTTGTTTTTGTTGCTGGTGCTTTTGGAATCATATCCAAAAAATTACTGCCAAGAAAAATATCAAGGAGGCTTTTTCCTTGAACCCTTTGGAGGTTTATAGTTACAGATTTTATATTAAGTTTTCAATTCATTTCAAGTTAAGTGGTATAAGATAGGATGCCAATTTTATTCTTTGGTATGTGAATATCTAGTTTTTTCTAACTTGGAAAATGCTTAATTTGCTAAAAGAATGATTTTTTCCCCATTAAATATTCTTGGCTTCCTTGTCAATATCAGTGGACTATATATGCCTGGGTTTATTTCTGTGCTCTTGATTCTGTTCCATTGATCTATGCAACTGATTTTGTGTCAATGCCAGACTGTTTTGATTACTAGAGCTTTGTAAATATATAACTGATCCTTGAACATTGCAGGGGTTAGGGGTACCTACCACCCCCTTCCAAATGAAAACCCATATAGAAATTTTGACTCCGGGACGCCTGGGTGGCTCAGCAGTTGAGCATCTGCCTTCAGCTCAGGGCATGATCCTGGAGTCCCAGGATCGGGTCCCACATTGGGCTTCCTGCGTGGAGCCTGCTTCTCCCTCTGCCTATGTCTCTGCCTCTGTGTGTGTGTGTGTCTCTCATGAATAAATAAATAAAATCTTTAAAAAATTGATTTGCCCTTTAAGAAAAAAAGAAATTTTGACTCCTTCAAACTTAACTACTAATAGCCTACTTTTGACCAGAACCTTACTGAAAACATAGTTAATTAACACGTATTTTGTATGTTATGTGATTATATACTGCATTCTTAGCAATAAAATAAGCTAGAGAAAAGAAAATGTTAAGAAAGCCATAAAGAAGAGAAAATACATTTGCAGTACTGTACTACATTTATCAAAAAAATCTGCATATAAGTAGACCCACATAATTCAAAACTGTCGACTGTAGTTTGAACTCAGGAGGTGTAATGCCTCCAACTTTGTCCTTCCATCTCAAAACTGCTTTGGCTATTGAGGGTCTTTGTGGCTCCATACAATCTTAGAATTGTTTTTTTCTATTTTTGTAAAAAAAATACCATTGGAATTTTGATAGGGATTGTATTGAATTTATAGATCATTTTGGGTAGAATGGACATTCTAACAATATTAACTTTTCTTTTGAACACGCCATTACCATTTATGTGTTGTTTACCTTCATGGTTAAATTAATTCTTAAACAGTTTATTGGTTTTTATTAAGGTTTTACTTATTTATTCATGAAACACAGAGAGAGAGAGAGAGGCAGAGACACAGGGAAGGAAGAAGCAGGCTCCATGTAGGGAGCCCAAAGTAGGACTCGATTTCAGATCCCAGGATCATGCCCTGATCCAAAGTCAGATGCTCAACCTCTGAGCCACCCAGGTGTCTCTATTTTATTGTTCTTAATTCTCTTGTATGTGGGATGATTTTCATTTATTTTACAGATAGTTCATTGCTAGTGTGTTAAAATTCAACTGATTTTTCTATATTGATTTTTTTTATCCTAACTATAGAATTTGCTTATTATTTCTAATGGGTTTTTGTTAGTTTAGTGTGGTCTTTAGGGTTTTCTATGTACAAGATCATATCATCTGCAAACATAGACTGTTTTATTTCTTCCTTTCTAATTTTATGGCTTTTGTTTCTTTTTCCTGCCTCAGTGGTCTGGCTAGGACTTCTAGTACTATGTTGAACAGGAGGGGTGAAAATGAGCACTATTGTCTCATTCCTGACCTCAGAGGAAAAGCTTTCAACCTTTTACCATTGAGTGTGATCTTAGTGGTGTTCTTAGTATATATGACCTTTAAAATGTTGAAGTACATCTCATTTTTTACCTAATTTGTTAAAATATTTTATCATGAATGGATGTTGAAATTTATCAAATGTCCCTACTACCCTGAAAATCTGAGACTCTAGCTGAGGTCCTTGGTAAGGTTGCTCCCTGTGCTGCACAATCGCCTTTCGTCAGCTGGAATTATAGGATGGTGGGGTCTAGTAGAACAGTGCTACTGACTAGATTCCATAGCTGGGTGGAGCTAAAGCCTGGGCTCTGCAATCATCCCCAGTTGGGTAGGACTCTAGGCTATGATCTCTAGCTGGATGGTGCCACTATTTGGACTCTTCTTTAGGCAGAGCCACAGACAGGGCTTTATTTTGTACAGAGTCATGGACTGTGCTTCATGGTCACGTAGGTTCAAGGTATACTCCTAAATTGGGTAGGGCTGTAGGCTATAGTCTACATCTGGGCAGGGTCATTTACTCTTCTCTGATGCCAGGCAGGGCTATAAGCACGTCTCCATAGCTAGGCATGGGATCCTGGTCAAGTGAAGCCAAAGGTTATACTCTACAGTTGGGTGGGGCTCCTGGCTAAAATCTTTGTCTTAGAGGGTTTGTAAGATACACTTCCTAGCTGCCCAAAGTCTCAGACCTGGCTTCCTGGCCTGGTGGGGCTTGAGGTCATGTTCAGTAGATGGGTAGTGCCATTGATCTGCATTGCTATCTGAGTGGAAGTATAGATTGGGCTCTATAGTCTGTATGGCCCATTTACTGGGGACCCAAACCAGGTAAAACTGCCAACCAAGCTCCTCAGTTAGATGTGACCAAACAGTTGGCTTTCCAAATAGGCAGTTGCTAGCTGGGATTTCTACTTGTGTGCCACTGCCACAAGCACACAGTACACCAAGACCCACACACTCATTGCTATAAGCCCCACCCTCTTCTTCATCTCTAACAGACCCTTAGGGGTCTAGTCCTAATTATTCCATCACTAGTCTCTTTTAAGGAGAGACCTTCATGGGGCTCACAGAAAGTATCCTATATGCTGGGAAAGCTAGATATTCACCTTGGACTCTCTGTCTTCCCCTGGAGAAAGGTAAGCCCAGGGGTAGCCTCTCAGTGAGGCATTGTGGAGGCCTCAGGAAGGTCAATTTGGTCAAAGTTAAACCACTTTTTTTGGTCTTCTTTTTCTTGATTTTTATCGTTCAAAGGAATACTTTAGTCTCACCCTCAGGTATTGATAATTTCACAGAGGCATATTGTCTCTATTTTGGTATTTCTGTGAGGAAAACTTAAATCAATAACCACCTATTCTGGGGCACCTGGGTGGATCAGTGGTTGAGCAGCTGCCTTTGGCTCGGGTTGTGATCCCGGGGTCCTGGGATTAAGTCCTGCACAGGGGTCTCTGCATGGATCCTGCTTCTCCCTCTGCCTATGTCTCTGCCTCTCTCATGAATAAATAAATAAAATCTTAAAAGAAAACAACAACAATAACAACAACAATAAAAACCCATCTATTTTGCCATCTTGTTGAGTCACTCCATTTAGGTTATTCTGCAAAATCTTCTTCCATGAAATACATGATTACTTTTATCAATAGACTATTTAAAAATTCTTTAATTTTAGCAGTTTAATAAAGGAATACTTTCTTCAGAAATTTTGTGGCCAGGATATTAACAAGACAGGAAACAACAAATGTTGGAGAGGATGTGGAGAAAGGGGAACCTGCCTGCACTGTTGGTGGAAATGTGAACTGGTGCAGCCACTCTGGAAAACTGTGTGGAGGTTCCTCAAAGAGTCAAAAATAGACCTGCCCTACAACCCGGCAATTGCACTACTGGGGATTTACCCCAAAGATACAGATGCATTGAAATGCCGGGACACCTGCACCCCGATGTTTCTAGCAGCAATGTCCACAAGAGCCAAACTGTGGAAGGAGCCTCGGTGTCCATCGAAAGATGAATGGATAAAGAAGATGTGGTTTATGTATACAATGGAATATTACTCAGCAATTAGAAATGACAAATACCCACCATTTGCTTGGATGTGGATGGAACTGGAGGGTATTATGCTGAGTGAAGTAAGTCAATTGGAGAAGGACAATCTTTATATGGTCTCATTCATTTGAGGAATATAAATATAGTGAAAGGGATTAAAGGGGAAAGGAGAGAAAATGAGTGGGAAATATCAGAGAAGGAGACAAAACATGAGAGACTCCTAACTCTGGGAAATGAACAAGGGGCAGTGGAAGGGGAGGTAGGTGGGGGGGATGGAGTGAACTGGGTGACGGGCACTGAGGGGGACACTTGACAGGATGAGCACTGTGTACTATCCTATATGTTGGCAAATCAAACTCCAATAAAAACATATACAAAAAAAAAGGAGGAGACAACTTTGTCCAGATATATCTTTTTGCTCTCATTTATTGGTATACATTAGTGATAGTAGTTTCTACAGTGTCACTGGTTTATTTCATTCAAAGTCGGAAACTTATTCTTAAGTATTTGTTTTCTCCCTAAAAAGGAGTCTCTTGCTCCTTTTTTATTAACTGAGAATTTGCATATGTCTATTGTCAGAAAAGCCTCTAGTATAAAGTTCCAGGTGAATTTTTAACATTGTAAAAGCAGCTTGAACAGAATTTGAGACATGACCAAACCTGTTTCAATGATACTTTGATTTGATTTTCATGAGAATCTGCAGTTGATAATTCAGGTTTTTTTTCCCACCTGGCAGACACTCAGAGAAAGGAATAGTTATGTTTAATCAATGGATATAGTGACACTGATGACTGCAGGTAAGGTCAGTAAAATATCCAAGAAACTAATTTATTTTCTGCAGTTGAAATGCTTTTTGAAAACTACAAATACTGTAGAATGAATCCAAGCCAATTTACTTCTTATTTTACCTTGTGTTTCACTGCCTAGGCCATTCACCATCTGTGCCTTGATTTGTCAATTACATCTTCTAGAGTCATATTTTTACATGTTTCCATAAGAATAAAAATGTCACATCAATGAAAATGGAGAGTTTCAAATTCTCTGGTCAGTTTTTAGCAGAATTGGAGAGATAAATATTCAGAGCAACCATATATGACACTTACCCACACTCCTATCACAAATATGAATAGCTCAGTCAATTGTATGATTCATACTGGCCAAAACTTAATATCAGGCTTGAGGATCCCTGAAGCTACTGAACCAGCCCTCGTCTTAAAGCATGAATCCCTTTACAATAATACCAATAAGTGGTCTTATATATGAAGAAGTCCATTGCAGTTTTACATAATTTTACTTGTTAAAAGTATTCTACTTTGATAATGAGTTGAGTTTTTCCCCTCTCAGGAACCCTTCCATACATTTGATATGCATTATTCCCACAATTTTGCAAGATGTGTTTTATTACTCTATTTTGCAAATGAGATGCTGAGATTCAGAACCACTGATTTTCTTGATCAAGTTCATAGAACTAGTAAGCAGAAGAGCTAAAATTCCCATACCACTCTGCTTTACTCCATATTTTCACTTTGTTAGTTCTCTGATCATATTTCCCTGGGTGAATTTCTATGCCTTGAGCTAACAGTGACACAAGAGAAATATGGAAGGCACTTGTTGGGAGGAGAATACTAAGCATGTATTCATAGTACATTGATGTAGTGCTTGGTTTTGAATACAATTATTTCTAGAATTGCCATATGCAGTCCCCTAATGGATCTCTTCTGACCACCACTAATAACAATTTTTATTTATTAGCATGAACGGATGAGAACGAATTGAAATAGGAAGCTGAGTAGTTGTTACCTAATGCCTATTTCCAGATAATAAAAGCAAACTCCAAATTAAATTACTAGGTGATTTAAAAGCTATTTTGTACTCTACAGACTTAGCCATTGAGTCATTTTTTGAGGTACAAAGGATCAGATATGGTTTTATCTGCTTATCAAACATTTCTCAACTTTCATTCTTTACTTGAATCACTGCTACCATTTTTAAATGACTACAAAAGCATAAACTACTGAGCTATGTTAAGTAATGAAAGCTGCCAAATAGATTTCAATAAATAATCTTGATAAGACTTGCAGTTTTTAATTAGTTCAATCAGCACTCATGGAGAATATAATTATCACAAAGGACTCTCTTCTGAACAGTGTCCCACGTTTATAAATGTTTCTGAAAAATGCCTTAAAGGCCATTTTTAATTAAATGTAGAGTTCTTTTCCCCTTAAGAACAACTTGTGAGGCAAAAATACATATAAATACATTAAAATGAAGTAAAATAAAAGTATTCTAACATTCAGTGCACTTTTTTTTTTTAATATCCTTCAGGGAAAGTTCCTGCCAAACATGACCAAGGAGTGTTTTACAAGTTTAGATAATTGTTTTAGTTACAGAGGTGAAATATGCAGTAAGCCTATAATTGTTTAGAAGTTTTTCTCCTGTAATACGTGAATAAAACTGTCTCTCTGTAGAACATGTTGCATATTTCACAAACAAAGCAGTCTTAATAATGCGTCCCCACCTCATGAAGATATAATACTCAGAAAAATCTCAAAAGTCAGTGTGAAACAATGATTAAAGTATTAATCACCCAATATAAACTTAAAAAGGGACTTCTTCAATGTTTTATGTATTACAATAATAACAACCACTACACTCATTTATTGAATATTTTCTATGGAGGGTTATTTCCCCTATATTAGGTTATTTAATACAAGAATCTCTGAGATAGGCATTATGATTATTAGCTCAATTTTAGAAATGAGGAATACGGGACACAGAAAAGTTGAATGACTTACCTATAATCACAATTGACAAGTAGTGAAATGAGGTCCTATGGGTAGAGAGCCTGAATTCAGCTACAATACAGGCTATTGGATGATTGCCTTCTTGTCTATCTAACCCATTGACTGTGTCCCTTAAATGTTGACCACCTTGTTATATCACCATTTAAGTGGCTACCTAATGGTAAATCTCACTACTTATTCTAGACAGTGAAGTGCTAATATTGCCAGTAATTCAGTTTTATTCACTTATTAACAGTAATATTCACAGGAACACTAGAAGTGATTTTAATTGGGACAAATACTGAAATATCTTTTGGAATCCATTATTTTGTACCATAAAGACTTTCAGGACAAAATAGATGTATTCTAATAATGTACCTTTAAAGTAAATCCCTATAGAGCAGCCCGGGGTGCTCTGAGGTTTAGCGCCACCTTCAGCCCAGGGCCTGATCCTGGAGATGCGGGATTGAGTCCAGCGTCGGGCTCCCTGCGTGGAGCCTGCTTCTCCCTCCGCATGTATCTCTATCTCTCTCTCAATCTCTCTCTCTCTCTCTCTCTCATAAATGAATTTTAAAAAAATCTTAAAAAAAGAAAATCCCTATAGCCATACTGTTGTCATTATAGAATTAGAATACTTTAAATTACTTTAAGAGCTAACTTCATGAAAAAAATACTAATAGCATGGTTATGTATGATTAATGGAAAATTCATATTCCCATAAACCATATTCCTCACTCTGTAAATTATACATATTTTAGAAATTCAGTAATACTATAAAACATATAAGAAAACATGAGTTATCTTTTTTCAAGGAATGAGAATACTCTTTTGAATACATTTTGATATTTTTAACAATACATTAAAATTTATTTACAACTATTCAATTTTTCTAAATACATTCTAGGAAGAATGAAACTAAAAATGAAGCTGATATATAGCAGGTATTTCATTCAGTTAATCATGTATATAATGTAAAATTATTATTACTCCAGATAGTGAAATATCAAAGTACTTAAGCAGGAATCATTACTGCCGTAATCATTCTAGAATGCTGTAGGAATATCCAAGTACAAATTATTGATAATTAATCTTTGCATTGCATCCCAATTCCTAAAATTTCTAATCCTAGTGCTAATATAATTTGTTTACACTCCTATCGTAAACATAATAGTCTCTTTTCAAAATCTTTATTCTTGTGCTCCTGGCAAAGTGTAATTTTGGTTTTCATTACAGCTGTAAGATGGGAAAAAAAAAACAGCAAGAATAGTCTATAGTAGGAACAAGAGAAAAAGAAAGCATTGTTGCTTTCCAATGGTTTCTGAACAGTGATCTTTCAACATAAAAATAATCACATCAACAACAGTAGCCAAAAAAAAACTTGTTCTTTAAAAGAGGAGCTCTGTAAAGTGTCTGTCCAAAGGCTCTTTGACATGATAAATCCTTTCATCTCCTTTCATTTCCATTTAGTACAAAAAACTTAGAAATATAGAGAAAAATTAAGTTACTCTAAAATGTTCCTGTATTCCCTTTACAGATATGTTTAAATCTTTACCTCTGTTTTAGGAAAAAGTATCCTTGAGTTTGGAATCAAATAACCTAGAGATAAAACCATGTGTTGCTATTTAAATTTAGGTAATTTCAGAGAACTTCTTGACATATTCAGGTTTCTCACATGTTTAATGAGATAATAAATAATCTTGCAAATATTTACTGAAATTTAAAGAAAATATTGCCAATAGCAATAGAGCTTGTCAACAGTAGGCATATAAGAAGTATATTCTGAAAGCAGATATAATTTTAATTAAGTACAATTATAGCATAGAAATAGAAAAAAATCTAGTATAGAATTTTATATTTTTACTCATTTATATAAAATGTTCTCCAGTTATTATCTGCCATAAAATAAGCACATGGTACCATGTTGATCTTAGTAAGCCTGACATAATAATATATCAAACTTGAATAATGTAGGATTTTCTACCAAGTAGAAATCTTTTTTTTTTTCTTCAACAACTTTATTGAAGTTTAATTGATAAAAAAAAAAAGCAGAAGCCTTTGCTAGTGACTGGAATGGACAGAACATAGCTTTTCACAGCTGCATTTTGTTTTTGGTTGCTGATCCAAGGGTAGCATGACCACCACTGTGGATGACTTACTCACAATGTGGTTGTGAGTTGGGAAATTTTAATGACAGGAACTTTGAATGGATGTGACTGGTTTGTGTCCTGTTGCTGCCATTTTTTAGTAATGTGTCCTGAGACAAATCACTTGCCCTCTTTTTGTTCTGGTTCCCTTATTTGTAAAACAAAGGGGTGGGATGAATTGGTCATTTGAATTGCCTTTGTTTCTGTAGACCTATAATCTTATGCCAACTAACTATATGCATATTAGCAGCTTCTGTGCACTCATCTCTTCTGTAAATTGACAAACCCCCCAGTTTAGAAGTCTCTTTGGCATTTTGTGGTTTCGGATGCAAAGCTTTGTATGCTAGGACACTTTCCAAGGACTAGTACTGCTGGCAATCTCTAGGAGGCACTGTGAGATATTTTACATACCTTAATCACAGATTCTCTGCCTTGCTAAAGATTTGGTTCTTAATCTCAGAGGCAGAGGCAGAAGAAAGCATTAGGTTTTAGTAGGACATGAACTACCTACAACTACCTCATAAGTTTGTTTTATCTTTTTTGAAGCCTTGAAAAGCAAATCTTGGTCTACCTACTGGATTGTACTGTACATGTAATCAGTAGCTAGTAGATGTGTTGAAACCAACAAAAATATTTTTAAGCACAACCCAAAGTACATAATGTGGTATCTTTTAGAAAGTATGTAATCAAAATGTTATCGGAACAATGTAAAACATTGTCTTTATGTTAAACTTGATAATTCTCAATATACTTTACTTTTCTCTTTCTTTAAGGTAAGTTCTATGCCCAATATGGGGCATGAACACATGACCCCAAGATCATGAGCTATGTGGTTTATCAACTGAGTTAGCCAGATGCTCCTATAATATTCTTAAACCAAAGATTTGCTTTAGTTATAGAATGTAGCTCACTGGAGCATCTTCCCTGTCATAGTATTGTCTGGAATTAAAAACAAAATTACAATAAAGAATTTCTTTCAATCTTGTCACTTAAAAGTATAGTTTGTTATAGTCCATAGTATAAAGATGTGAAGACAACAAATTTCTTATTCTCTGTGATATTATGATAAAAGCATATCTACAGATTGCATCAAATATGTATAACTATCTTATTCATTATCGAGAAATTATTGCACCAAAGTCCAAATCCTTCATTTACTATAGCAACTGCAGCAAACATATTCTTCTCCATTATTCATACTGATTTGTTCTGGACATTTTGGCAAGGGCACTGTTTTGTCAAGAATGAGTATTATAAAAAAAATTAAAGCTGAAATTAATAATTGTTCAAAGAATAGTACAGAACAAAATGCATTTCTATTCAAAAAAATATTAGAAAGGCTTATTGATACCATTTGATGCTGCTTAGAATGAAGAAAAAATAGTTTTCTTTAAAATTGACTGCCAAATTGCAGAACTTTTACATAATCAAAAATCTATTCACAATACTCCTACTGTGTTAAGACACTGCTTGATACAAGACAATGCAGCATGACTCAGGCTAGTTGAAGCTAATCCCAGGGGACCCATGTTATAGGGTTGTTTTACCTAGAGCCTATCTTCATGACAGAGACTCCAAAGACAAAGATTGAGAAATTAATACATTTAATGACAATAATTAATAAAAACTGTGTGTGCTCAATGATTTTGGTTTTCTTTTGCAGGCAAATTTTGAATGTTGAGGTTTGGTTAATTGTTTCTTTTTTTTTTAATCTTGTCTTCTTTATTTCTCTGCCCTATCTTTTTATTTTTAAACTGCATAGTGACGATTTTTACCTTGAGTTATTAAACTATTGGGAATTTTGGAAGGGAATTGTGTCAGATAGAGATAACCTTTGTCTTTTCAACGTTTGCACACCACTTATGGAATATAGTGGTTCCCTCTTACCCACGGCTTCACTTTCTGCAGTTTTAGTTACTCGTGGTCCACCGCGGTCTGGAAGCAGATGATTCTCCTTCTGACTTATCCTCAGAAGGTCAGTGGAGGAACCTAATGCCAGGTCACAATGCCTAAGTCATTCACCTCACTTCATCTCCTCCCATAGGCATTTTATCATCTCATATCATCACAAGATGGGTGAGTAGAGCATAATAAGATATTTTGAGAGAAAGATCATAAACACTTATCATGTATTGTTACAGTTCATTTTATTATTAGTTATTGCTAATCTCTTATAAATTTATAATTTATAAATTAAACTTTTTCATAGGTTCATGTGTAGAGAAATATAAATGACACCGTAGTATCCATGGTTTCAGGCTAGACTGGGGATATTGGAATGTACTTCTGATAGAAGGGAGTACTGTAGTCTGTTTTCATTTTTATTTTTTTTAAGATTTACTTATTTGAGAGGGGGGGGCAGTGCATGTGAGTGGGGGAAGGGGCAGAGGGAGAGGGAGACAAAATTTTAAGCAGACTCCATGCTAACTAAGCACAGAGCTCGAAGTAGAGTTCCATTCAATAACCCTGAGATCATGACCTGAGCTGAAATTAAGAATCAGACACTAAAAAAAAAAAAGAAAAAAAAATCAGACAACTTGACTGACCACCCAGGTGCTCCTTAATTTGTTTTTAATGCTATTAAGCCTTATTGGTTATATATGAAGGCTCAAAACCAATAATTGTCAACCACTACTTCCTGTTAGACTCAATTGAGAAACTTTTGAACATGCCAATGCCTGAAATAACCTCCAAGAATTCCGTTTATTGGTCTAGTACAGGGCCCAGGTATTAACGTTTCAATAACTTGTAGTATTTGAAGTATGCTAGGCGAAGCCCTGCTTGAGGGTTAAACTTCTGAAATTTGAAGTGGATTCTCTCTCTCTCTCTCTCTCTCTCTCTCTCTCTCTCTCTATATATATATATATATATATATATATATATAAAATCTGTGCCTCAGTTTCCCCACTAAGAAAATCAGCATATTAGTATTTCCTAACACAAGGAGATCCTGTTACCAAACCCAAGTTCAATTGCCCATCACTTGAAAAGCCAATACTCAGAGATGAGGGTTTTTTTTTTAATGTTATTTATTTATTCATGGTAGACATAGAGAGAGAGAAAGAGAGAGAGAGGCAGAGACACAGGCAGAGGGAGAAGCAGGCTCCATGCAGGGAACCCAGGACCCCAGGATCACACCCTGGGCCCAAGGCAGGCACTGAACCTCTGGGCCACCCAGGGATCCCCAAGAGATGAGTTTTGATCAGAAAGTCATCTGAGCTTTATTCAGGAGACTGGCTACTTGAGAAGGCAGACTCTTGCCCAAGGAGACTAACTGCAGTTTTAGCCTGGCCCACGGTGTTTTTAATGGAGTTTAGGGCAATCAGTAAAGGGAGTATAGTGGTCTGTAGCATTTCTTGATCACGGGCAGACTTGATGGTACCAGCTACAGACATTTCCTCAGTGTTCTGAGGCTGTGCAAGGGGGTCTGGTTCCTTGGTTCTGGTCAGCAGAGGGCATGGGTGGGCATTGTGCAGTTTACCAGAGGGTCTGGTAATGTGCAGAAGGGCTCTGTTCTTTTTTAGGAAAGAATGCATGATCTATAGATCTTTAAAGAAAGGTCTAATCCATCACATGGGCGAAGGTGTGATTGCTAATGCTTGCAGACTATTAAGTTGGCTGGAAGGGTGAAGGTGGCTTCAATATCTTAACAATTACATGATAAAATTCAGAAATAATTAGACACAATGAGAGAGGTGGCTGTGAAGAAACGGATGTAGATATCCCAGAGGAAGTAACATGGCAAAAATTCTCATTAAAGGAACTCAGAGATATTTTATGACATTGGAAGTACAAAGGATAAAATATTGCATGTTGACCCAAACTTAGAAATGAGACAATTTGTCTTACTTCATATCATAAGTTATATAATGAGAAGGCTAGCACTGTTCAAACTGCTCTTAATAACTTTTTCACAAAGACATAAAATAGTTTAATTCTCGATGTTTCTGATGTTTTTCCTTCAGGTACACTAAATATATATTATTTTTATTATTTATGTTCATTCCCTTATACATTGACAACCAACAATAGGAGAGTGTTTTATGTTTTCACAGAAAATTTCATAAATCATAAAACATCCTTCGCTGTGAATGAAAAGAAAGGAATAAAAGGACTTCATACTTTTGCATTTATGTCATTGGGTACTGATAATGAATTATCAGTACTTTGAATTATGAATTAATTTAGAATGTTATAGAGTATTAGAAATTTTTGTAAGCATTTCTGTTTACCTACATCTGAAACTGCCATTTGGATGTGTGTGTGTGTACATATGTGTGTGAAATTATACAATCCAATCTACATTCTGTCTCTCTTACTATTACAGTTTTGTTTTTATATTTTTGCACCACAGTTTTTGTATCCAGCAACAGTTTTTATTGTTTTACCTAAGCAATAAATATTCTAATTTGCCAGGCATTTTTCTAACAGCTTTGCTTGTATTAACTAATGTAATGTACATAATGATTTTCTAAAGAAGATATAGTTTTAATCCCCTTTTAAAACAAAGAAATTCAACCACAGAATGCTTATATAATTTGCTGAAATTCACATAGCTAAAAACTAGAGGAGCCAGAATTTGAAACAAGATAGTCTGATTCCAGAGTCAATATTTTATTAGTCTAGCTGCCTTTCAGAATTATTAAAAACATTAAATATTGAATACTAAACTCAATTCAGACAACCTATTCTTTAAACCAGCATTTATATTCAATAAGTATTTTATAATGACCAAAGGAATGATTTTTATTCATCCTATTATTAAAAGTCCTAAATGTTGCATAGTTTATCTTCATATAGTTATCTCTTTACATTAAAAAATGATGATATTCCATTCTCTTTATATTCTATCACTTAGGGTAAACTATATCTTGATTATTTAGCTAATAAGTGGATATGGTAGCTGATAAATGGTCAGAGTTACAGAAATTATGCTTCCGCTCCTCATTCTCGTTTTGCCAGTGGCAAACATCTGTTGATACCTGCCATCACTAATATTGCTCATTTTGTCAATTTTTCTTGTTTTAGTGTTTCCCACAGAACATCACTTAACATGTGCTGTCTATCATGATTTGGTTCTGCTGCCCCTATATGCTGATCTTTTGTTTCATTTTTTCTCCTTTATGAGGGTCATTATAGTGATGACAGTCAGTTGTTTTGTCACCAGGCAACTGACCCACTACTTTCTACCTGTTAGAGTGTCATAAGGCAAACTTTTAACAAAGCCTGAATTATGACTCCTACATAGTCAAAGGAAAAAAATTAGGACATTATAAAATTAAAGGAAGACAGAGAGAGAGAGAGAGAGAGAGAGAGAGAGAGGATTCAGTTGGATTGTAAGGAATATTATGTTCAACGAACCCAGAACTAAGGTGTAGATCATGATAGTCATAACTAAGGACCACAATTCAAATTGAGCAAGTATTTACTTGTATGAGGTTCATACATCCATTAAAAATATGCAATGACCTACAAGGTGAATTTTTGTTCTACTTGGTTGTAGAGCTGTTAGTGGAAAAGTATTGCATTGAAGTTTTAAAACTTTTTGCCTCTATAGAATGTTTAAGCATTCTTTAATGCTTTCATACTATCAGTTATTATCATGTATTTGAATACAAATCAATCAAAATCAAAACCTAAAGTTTTCTGTCAAGTTTTTTTTTAAGATTTTTATTTATTTATTCATAGAGACACAGAGAGAGAGAGAGAGAGAGAGAGAGAGAGAGAGGCAGAGACACAGGCAGAGGGAGAAGCAGGCTCCATGCAGGGAACCCGATGTGGGACTTGATCCGGGGTCTCCAGAATCACACCCCGGGCTCAGGCGGCGCTAAACTGCTGTACCACCGGGGCTGCCCTCTGTCAAGTTTTTATACAGTCCATTAGAATTTACAAAATGATGTGAAGCAAAAAAAAAAAAAAAAGAAAGAAAGAAAAAAAAAGAAAGAAAAGAAAAATTAGTAAATCTATGAAAGGTATCTAAAATGTCATGAGATTTGTATAACTCCAGAACATTACAAGACTTGTATTTTAACCTACTTCTAGTTTTCAAAGAAAAGAGAAACTTTTAAATTTAAACCGGGGACTTTTTTTCTGTCAAGTTGGAATAATAGAAATTGGATTTATACTCTTACCTAAAACACCAAAAAATAACAGTGAGTTTCATACATTGGACGCCACACAAGGCAGACAAGTGATCCCTGAGAAAACAGAAAGGAAAGAGTGAATCACTATCCTGCTCAAGTCACTGCCTTGATTGAGTTATGAGGATGACATCTAGGCAAGAGAACTCAGGCCAAGCCTGGTAATCTCCCTGAGTTGAGGAGAGGGACCTCAGAATCTACAAAGGTTGGGACAATAATAATCCACAGAATAGAGTACCAAAGGGGAGAGAGGAGCATGGAGAGAAACTTCTTTTAAATAAAACTTTGTTCTGCTTAAGGAATGTGTCCTAGGCATCTGGCCAACCTCACTATTCTGTTTCTGATGGGGAAAGAATGGGGTCTTTGTAGTAACATAATATGGTGCATACATACTATTTCCTTGTGTTGGCTGTGGGACAGGACCTCTTGGCCATAGAGAACCGATACTCACTATTGAGCCAATATGTACCTTTCCTATGTGATTAGTGTTGATCTGTTCAGGGCCTATGTGATTCCTGTCTTTCTTGGTGAACTGACATCTGCAAAACATGCAGCAAGTTGACATCCTGGGACTGCTGCTTTTGGTGGTAGGCAGCATGTGTCACTTGCAAGCCACAACCCAACAGATTTAAAATGCTGAGTAAGCCAGGCAGGCAAGCAGGCAACCAAGAAGGAATGAGGGAAAGAAGGAGAGAAAGAAGGAAGGAAGAAAGTAGGTCACATAATCAACTTGCTTAAGACAAGTGATAAAAAGAGTATCTTGAAAGCAGCTGGATCGGGTAGAGGTGGCTATTATGTATAGGAGAACAAAAATAAAATGTCAGTACACTTCTTGATGGATACAATGCAAGCAAAAACACAGGAGCAACATTAAAGTACTAAAAGAGCACATCTTTCAACCGAGGAACCGATATCAAGAAAATTATCTCCTAAAAACAAGATGAGGGGGATCCCTGGGTGGCTCAGTGGTTTAGCACCTGCCTTTGGCCCAGGGCGTGATCCTAGAGTCCCAGGATTGAGTCCCATATCGGGGTCCCTGCATGGAGCCTGCTTCTCCCTCTGCCTGTGTCTCTGCCTCTCTCTCTGTGTGTATATCTCATGAATAAATAAATAAAATCTAAAAAAATAAATAAAAAAATAAAAACAAGATGAAATACTTTATCAGATATAAAAAGCTGATAAAGTCAGAATTGGATACATGCTCTAGACAAATGTTCCTGTAATACCAGATGTAATACACATTTAGGAAATAGACAGAAGTAAAATATATAAAGACATAGAGCAAAAGACCATGAGAGGGGGAAGTGTCCTGCTGTAACATTTTTATACTACATGTGAAGATTACTTGAAAGTGGACCATGATAAATTATGAATGCCTATTACAAATCCCAAAGCAATTGCTCAAAAAAAAGTAAAGTAAAAAGTAACAGATAATTAACAAAGAAGATAACATAATTCAATTATGTTATAATTCAATTATGTCATAGTTCAATTAACAAAATATTCAATTAATCAAAACGAAGGAAGAAAAAAGAACTGAGAATGAGTGGATAAATAGAAAACAAGAGCAAAATGATAGATTTAAATCCACACCTATTCCTAAACACTTAAATCCACTTAAAAAGCCAAAATGCAGGCAGCCGGGGTGGCTCAGCAGTTTAGTGCCGCCTTCAGCCCAGGGTGTGATCCTGGAGACCCAGGATCGAGTCCCATGTCAGGCTCCCTGCATGGACCCTACTTCTCCCTCCTGCCTGTGGCTCTGCCCACCCCCCTTCTGTGTATTCTCATGAATAAATAAATAAAATCTTAAAAAAAAAGCCAACATGCACCAATTAAAACTGAGATTATTGGAATAGAAAAACCTATCACCTAACTATGCTGCCTTTAACAACCACCAATGCAAAAACAAAATCTCAAAATACTTTAAATATAAGGACACTTATATGCTAAACATAAAATAATAGGACCCAGTATGTCAAAGAACATTAATCAGATGCCAGTCTGAGTGATTCCGTTAGGGTTGACAGACTTTAGGGTCACTCCATGATCTCCACCCCTTGATATTTGCATCCACCCCTAGAGAGTGGGGAGGACTTAGAACTTGCTTTAGCAAACAGAAAATGTCAAACAGGAACTGTCAGCTAGCATCAGCCTCTAGGACCCAAGGACAGCCTCTAGCCAACAATGAACAGAATAACAGAGACTACAATCATACTGCTACAGAGAAATAAATGTTGTCAACAACCTGAGTGAGTTTAGGAGCAGATTCTTCCTCAGTCAAACCATGAGACTGGACTCTGAGCAGAGGACACAGATGAGTCAGGCCTGACTACTGATAGAAGGAAACCAACATTGTATTGTTACTAAACTTGTCATTCATTTTGCATCATTAGAAATTGAATACAATAGCAGATAAAGTGGATTTCATCGCAAAAATATTATCAGAGCTAAGATTAATTAATAATGAGTCAGTTCAGCAAGATATCATAAAAATCCTAACCATTTAATATCTTAATAATAAAGCCTTAAAATACATCAGGCAAAAACTGATAGAAATGCAAGGAGAAGTTGAAAAACACATATAATTATATGTTGGAGATTTTACCCAAGATAAATGAAAGCATGAGTCCATACAGAGACTTGTACATAAATGTTGATAGCAACTTAATTTGTAAAAACCCCATACTGGGAACAATTCCAATGGCCATAAACATGTGAATGCATAAGCCACTCAGGGTATATCCCTACAATGGAATTCTGTTCAGTAATAAAAAGGAATAAACTATCAACATACACAGCAACAAGGATAACCTCAAAATAATCATCATGAATAAAAACACCAGACCCCCCCAAAAAGTGTCTAATATATGGTTCTACTAAAAAAATTAAAATTCTAGGAAGTGTAAACTAATGAAGAGTTATAGTCTGTCAGAGTTGTTTCGCATTAAGTGGGGTATGAGAGGGAAGGGGAAGGAGATATGATAAAGAGGTAGGAGGAATTTTGGGGGGTGAAACTATTCACAATTATGTTTGTTGATGGTTTTATAGGTACATACTTGTGTCAATACCTATCAAATCATATACTTTAAATGTGCGGTTTATTTTTTTTTTAAGATTTTATTTATCTGAGAGGGAGGGAGACAGAGATAGAGAGAGCACGCACAAGTGGGGAGGAGAGGGAGAAACAGGCTCCCCACTGAGCAGGGAGTCCGACACGGGGCTCAATCCCAGGATCCCAGGATCATGACCTGACCTGACCTGAAGGCAGATACTTAGCCAACTGAGCCACCCAGGTGCCCCTAAATGTGCAGTTATTGAATATCAATTATACCTCCATTAAGCTATAAGAACTTAAATTGGAGTAAATCTCATTGTAAAATCAGAATGTACTTGTAAAGACTTGATATGTATCTTTCTAATCAAGTTACTTTGAGGTACTTATAACTTACCTACTATAGTTTGGAGGTGAAAAATGCAAAATGATGAAAATAAAACAAAAAATCTAAGTAAGATAGTAGATAGGATTCTTTGGCCAGTTAATATCTCAACAGAAACTCTTTGGTTCATCTTTGTTTTTTCCAGTTCATCTGTAAAAAGAAATACAAATTTAAAAAATTCTCACCTTGTTTTTCATTACTTATGTAATATCAGAGAGATTTTACAATCCTTTGTTTTATTAGTAGACAATATCCTCCAAAAATGTAGTAGTGTCATATTTTCTTGTGACAAAACTTTATTACTTTACTTGGCATGACTTCCACATCTAAAGTCTATAAACTTTTCCTGCTCAGATATATTAAAACAATTACAAATAATTAAAAGTACCTGTAACAAATGAAATATGAAATTATCTTGCTCCATAAATGCTATCTTGAGTTGTATTTAGAAATTAAGAAAGTAGGGGATCCCTGGGTGGCTCAGCGGTTTGGCGCCTGCCTTCGACCCAGGGCGTGATCCTGGAGTCCCGGGATCGAGTCCCACGTCAGGCTCCCTGCATGGAGCCTGCTTCTCCCTCTGTCTATGTCTCTGCCTCTCTCTCTGTGTGTGTCTCTCATGAATAGGAATAAAATCTTAAAAAAAAAGTAGATATTTTCCATTTAACAACAGTTTAAGTGACAACTCTAATGGGAAGAATTGTAAAAAGGGAACACAGCCACCTCTGCTTCCCTGGTGGCAGCGAAGGCCTTGCACATATTAAGGGCTCTAAATCCTCCCCATTTCATGGCATATTCTTGAGGGTCAAGGGCGAGGTGGCCGCTGGCAGTCTTATTGCTTTATTTGGTACATAACACATCTTATAGCTTAATCTGGTACACAACTCAAGCATAATAAAAAGGGCATTAGACATCAGCTTTTCTTTTGCTAAGGAAATCTATGAAGACACAATATTGAGATTGAAATGTTTCTTACATCTATCATGGAAGAGCTACAGGGAGCCCATATAATGATGTGGCCCTAAAAGAGAAAGAAAACTTCATAGCTATGTGTGCTCCCTTTAGAATGTTCCTTCAGAGGGCCTGATTCTTCTAACAGAGCTCAGGCCCTATCATTCATCGGCTGTGGGGTGACGCAGTACCTCTTTATCCTACATGTTCCCTAGATTGCAATACATTGTAAGTATTGTATTATCCCTTTCTTTTTTTTTTTTCCCTGAGTTCATGCAGAGAAAAACTATTTAAAAATTGCTGTTACTGGGAGAAAAAAACATCAGAACAAAACAGGCTTTTCTCTTTACAAGTGATGACTTGAATTTTTCTTAAATACCTAACAATGTTTGGCATTATGTTATATTTTACACTCTAAACATTATAAAAATAAAAGCTAAATCAGTACACTGGGCAATATGATACACTATTTTGTCTTTAAGGAAATGCAGATATTATTCACTGATAATCTGCATTATGTGTAAATTGTCTATATTGGATCCTTTAAATTCTGGGCTTTTCCCTTATCCCTGTGACATATGAGTCCAGTAGACATTGTTTCAGCTAGTTGTCCTCCGGCCAGAGGAAAAATTAAAATGCACACCTTAAATAATTCATGACTAAATTCAAATGAGTATGTGATATTCATGGTCATGTTCTGGAATATTGACAAAGGCTTCTCCCTAAATAATCATGACTCCTATTCCTGCAGGTGTTTGAAAACCTCAGCAGCCTTACATGTTCAACTGGTATATTTAGCTCACATGCAGTCATGAGGGCCAGATGTCCCTTCTCTAAGCAACTGACCGCTGTGGTCACTGAGTATCACAAGCTGTGCTATTTATTTGATTACATTTAAGAACCACAGAACCAGATCCATTCGTTAATAGAAAATTGCCCAGTTTTAGCGTCATTTTCTTGTAGACATGTTTCCCAAAAAAGGCCTTAAAATTGCTTGCCAGTGGAAGTAAGGGGCTATAATTAGTGAAATAAAAATAGCTTTCATAAACATTGATATATACAGTGGTTCTTGCCTTTTAGTTCCTAGGAATCAGTTTGGGGATCTCTTTTAGAAAAGAGAATGGGATCTTTAAACTTCTAGTGTGTCCTATATATATGACTAGCACGTGTTGTTGCCTCAAAATCAGATTGAGAATTAAACACTACCTTCCAGTTGATCATTTCTTGGTATTGACCATGCAAAAAGCTAGAAGCTCTATTCAGTTATATTCCGTAATATGGAATCAAAATAAGTTTATATTTGAGTGAATGGATCTATTGCTATATACTTTTTAAAGAACCCTCTAAAATATATTTCAGTATATAAGGTTTCCAGTGTTGCATGTACATGAATTAGTACAACCAAGAAAATGCAATCAAGCTATTAAGCTTAAAACTTCCATTAAAGTTACCTGCATTCTAGAAATGAACTTATTTTTCACTCTCATTTTTCTGTTTATCTACTCTGACTTGCAGTAAATTTCTTTGAAGGAATACCTCTGGTTTTCCTTTTCCTCTTCTTTAGGAACATACTCTAGTTAGGCTATTTCCTGCTCCCCACTCCCAATTCCACCAAAACTTCTCTGTACGAGGGCAACCGTTTCTTCTCCGTGTTTCTAAATGCCCTGGGTCAATTCTTAACTATCAATTTAGTTGATCTAGCAACAGCATTGGAGTCAGTATTCCTATCTCTTTAATATACTCTCTTCTCTACCTTTCCATGGCCCCATTCCCTCCAGGTTTCCTATCTGCTTTCCCACTCACTTCTTGCTCGCAATTGCTGATTGCTCCTCTTCTGCCAAACTTCATGATGTAGGTCCCCAGAAACTGTCCTCTATGATTCTTTTGCTCTTGGTGATCTTATCCAGGATATGGGGCTCAATCCCAGGATGCTGAGACCCTAAATCATGACCTGAGCTGAAATCAAGAGTTCAATTCTTAATGGACTGAGCCACCCACTCCATCTCAGTGACACTAGTGTCTTGTTGTTATTGGAATAGAGAGCGTCCTGCCAACATCTGATTTTGCATCAGTCATTCCCTCTACCTGAAATATATTTTTCCTTGGCCACCTATATAGCTAACTTTCTTCAAGTCTTTGCTCAGGAGCCACCTTAATCCATATACTCTGTGCACATTACTTAAAATTGTAGTCCACTCCCCAAACTTCTGAACCTTTCCACTCCATTTTATATTATGTGTTTGGATAGTACTCAATTATTCTCTTTTAGATTATATACTCTCCTCATTTATTATGTCTATTAATTGACTTTTTCCCCTCTCCATTACAGTGTAAGTTCCACAGGGGGAAAAAAAAATTCTGTCAGCTTTGTTCACTGATGTCACTCAACCCCCACAAGAACAAACCAAGAGCTTAATTAAAGACCAATTGTATTGAATTGACTCATCTACATTATCAAGAAGAACTGGATGCCAAAAAGCAGACCATTCCCTGGCCATCAACCATCCTTCTAGAAGAGAGTTTTATATAACACTAAGTGGGACAAAGAACTCTATATAGAATTTATGAACACTCTCTTGAACATTCAGCTCTATCCTATAACTATGGATCCTCAAATAACTACTTAAATTAAATAAACCTTAGTTTCCTTAAACAGTAAAATAGCTCCACAAGATAAAATATGTGGAACAGTCAAAAAGCTAAATTGGATAAAAAATACATGAAATACCCAGCAATAGTCCCTAGAAATGAAATGGCAACTAATTAAAAGACAGTTTCCTTTTATCCTTCCCCCGTTCTATTTTCTTTCTGGTTTCAGTTTCCTTGCCCTAGGGAATCATGCCTTAAAAATCAATTTTTATTTTTGTTTGTTTTATTTTAATGTATTTTGTTAAGCCCTTTCATTGTATCAGTTATTATGCTGTTATAATGTTATGTTTATCATTATCATCCATGAATCTGAACTCTTAGAGGGAACCTTCCTGCACTGTTGGTGGGAATGTGAACTGGTGCAGCCACTCTGGAAAACTGTGTGGAGGTTCCTCAAAGAATTAAAAATAGACCTGCCCTACGACCCAGCAATTGAACTGCTGGGGATTTACCACAAAGATACAGATGCAGTGAAACGCCAGGACACCTGCACCCCAATGTTTATAGCAGCAATGTCCACAAGAGCCAAACTGTTGTAGGAGCCTCGTTGTCCATCGAAAGATGAATGGATAAAGAAGATGTGGTCTATGTACACAATGGAATATTACTCAGCCATTAGAAACAACAAATATCCACCATTTGCTTCGACATGGATGGAACTGGAGGGTATTATGCTGAGTGAAATAAGTCAATCGGAGAAGGACAAACATTATATGGTCTCACTCATTTGGGGAATACAAAAAATAGTGAAAGGGAATAAAGGGGAAAGGAGAAAAAATGAGTGGGAAATATCAGAAAGGGAGACAGAACATGAGAGACTCCTAACTCTGGGAAATGAACAAGGGGTGGTAGAAAGGGAGGTGAGTGGGGGGTGGGGGTGACTGGGTGACGGGCACTGAGGGGGCACTTGATGCGATGAGCACTGGGTGTTATTCTATATGTTGGCAAATTGAACACCAATAAAAAATAAATTTATTTAAAAAAGAAGTAATCTTCTAACAATAATATATGCACATCAAGAACAAATTATATTTAGTCCAAATGTCAGTCATTCACAACTACACTTTAAGAGGCAAATTAAACTTTTTCTCTGCAAGAAGATTATGATTTATTATTAATAAGACAAGGTAACTTTTGAAAAAATAATGTAAGGATCTCCAAGTTTTCTGCATCAGTAAAAACAAAGTTGATTTTAGGAATGATCACTTTTGATAGACAGCATAATTTATCTCAATTTATAGATAGAAACCACATTTATATGAACATTCTCTATATACAATCAGTCAATCAACACGCAAGTCATTCATGTTATGCTTACCACTTAGCCCACTTTCCTAACACCCAGTAGTCACGAGCCCAAGCAGTTGTCATATAACCTTGTTATCACATATTCATGGGAGAACTCTGTCTTCACTGCTTTAAATAGTGTCTAATGTCTTTGATTTGGTTGACCTATCTAGGAAGACTGCTAAAGGTGTTTTCATGTAGAATAATATTGAGAGTCAGTTGAATGGAGGTTTATATCTATTTACAATTTTGAAGGCTTCATGAAAAGGTGTTCCACTTGGCTATGTAAGAAACTCTTCCTTCCATGCTTTGAAAGTATAAAATAAAGTAGATTAAGAAAATTCAGTCTTAAAGAGAAGTATGATTGATGACTCTCTCCACCCCTATTCTATACAATCTTACCATGAACACTTTAAATATTAGAAGATTAAAGTGGGTGCAGTACAAGTTAAGAGTGTTTTAGATTAGGAAAAAAAAGTTACCTTCAATAACTCAGAAGCACTACCATATGCTTCTTTCCTGTATTTCCTAGATCACAAAACCCAATACTGCTTTTATGTCATGTGTTCTACTTTGCAACAATCTTTTTTCAAAGGCAAGATAAACCAAACAAACAACAAAACAAACAAAAAAATAGGAACTATATCAAGGATTATGTAGCATATACTCTTAAGGAACACTATTACATTGAACCTAACTCTAAGACTCTTAAACTTAAGAAAGAGTGAGAACTCTCTTACTGTCAAGAAGCAAAAAGATAATAATGTGAAATGACAACTGATCAACTTGTGATCTATAAGTAAGTGAATGAATGAGACTGAATTGTTTACTTCCTATTAGTTCCAACCTGAAGGTTGTCTTTAACAATGAATGAGAGAAATAAAGATGGAGAGGAGACAGAAAATAACATGTTTTTAGCACTTGCTGTATGCAAGGCACTTGACTATGAGATTTTATACTTAACTGGATTTAATTTTTTCAAATGACCCTGGGGGGTGGTATAATAGGGCCTATTTTTCTATTGCTTAAATATGAACTTTAACTAAGTCAAGCCTTATTAGACTTTGTTGAGTCTTGACCTAGTTGACATTGCTGGTAACTGGCAAAACATCAAAAGTACACCAAAAGGAAAGATATCTGATAAAATACTATACAATTAGAAGAGAATGAGGCAATAGCCAGGGCCTGTGGTACTTGATCTATTAACAGTATTCAAAACATGATTGCTAAATCAGTTGAAATGGTATGTAAGACCTACAAAAACTTATTTCTGTTGAAAGTAATTAAAACCCTAACAAGGGCAAAGTTTTTATGAGAGAGTAAAAATTTAAACAATAGTCAAACCAAGTATATTGGCTTTTCAGTTATCAAGGGTTTTTATTTGTTTACCTATTCAGATTTTAGGTAAAATAATCTGACACAAAGATTGGGAAAAGAAAAAAAAATAGGTGATTATAACCTCTTAGATTCTACCAGAAATGCTGATTGGTACAAGGGGTCTAACAAGACGGGTGACAAAAGTGCTTGGAGACCAATAAACCCTGCATGGTTGCTTCCCCTTAGACAGGTAGCTGAGGAATTCTTACACTATAAATTAAAGAAACAGTTGGAACTCACCTTTAAACATCAGCTTTCCTGTCAAAGCACTGACAAGGTGATCTGTGGCACTGACTCACTTTTAGCAAGTGTTCAAAGGCACATTTTTAGTAGCAGATGCTTAGTTTAAACAAAACGCATTCCATTTCTATGGAATCATAGCCTCTAGCCTATTCTCTTGTGTCTGCCTTTACAAGTTGAGCCTTCTTTTGGAGACAAAGATTATGTTTTAATGTAACATATGAATTGAGATTCAAGACTGAAACAATGACAAAACTCAATGAGAATACAAAGAAAATGTAGTTTGAGTCATAATTATTCAAACAGAACTGCAGCTCATAAATGTTTTGTCTTTGCTTTCATTTTTTTAGGGGATAGAGACTTGCTATTACTTTACACATTTATGTATATTTTGTAATTACACATGCCATGAACTTTTCCAGTTGATAAGCAAATTTGGATTTAAGTATTTTGGATATTTTTGGTAGATGCATCATACTTGGGCCTGAGCTTTTTGTGTCTTAAAACTTAAAAAAAAAAACATTTTTAAACTGGCTCTTTTCTGGAAAGTCTGTGTACATTTGAAACTCATTTCCTTATCTTTAATGTGATGATAACACCTAAAACACAAGGATTTGTTGAATTAGATTGATATATGTGAACTGTGAGTATATTGACATATATTGAATCCCACTACCTAATTACATCCATGGTACAAACACTACCAACTAAATGACAGAATGACTGAGAAGTATATAGCACACTGGCACATAGAAAGTTGTCAATAAATTGTTGGCAGTGGTGATGATGATGATGGTTTTTATTATTATGTCAGCAGGCCTTTAGTTACCTACTCTGGTAAATATAGGATAGGTCTTGAAATCTTGTAAATGTTTATCTATTGTTAGCCTGATTTTTAACTGAAATTTGATAAAATTAGTGGTATGACTTTAAATGACTTGGATGATAGGTGGATGTAACTTGGAGAATGAATGGTGGATTGTTTAATGAGTGAACTTCAGCACTAACAGAATTGTAGCTGAGTACCTGGAGGAAGGCATTGGAGAGCAGTCAGCTCTGAGAACCAAGTTGGAGAATCAGTCAGGTGAGAAGAGAAAATTACTTCCTTCTGATTAGAAACAGAGCCATGGGAATTTGTTCTGCTGATGAGCAGACACGTAACATAATGGAGATCTTTCTTCTTTGTGCTTTTGCCTAGAGAGAGAGAAACAGAAAAAGTCTTCTAACAAAGAATATGAGGAAATAGAGCGGGGACTTTCTAGATGATTAGGAAGACCAGGAAAGCAAGAAGGATAGCCATCTCCCTAATGGACTTAAGGAACTGAATGGAGAGAAACCACCAGCAGAAAACTCGTTCATGAATTCTTTTACACACAGTTGCCCTGGAATCCCCAAATTACTGTTACATAAATGACCTGAAAGGTTGTTTTGGGCTGAAGTGATCTCCTAGATGTAGTGGAGCATTGTGGGAAAAGAAATGGCTTTGGATCCAGGCTGAACTAGGTTTCTGCTGTTGCCTGAACCTATATTGATAACCTTGTGCATATTATTTAACCTCTCTGAGATCCAGCGTTTTGTTTGTTTTTGTTTTTAGTAGAAGGTAGGTAATAATAGCATCCTAAAATTATTATGGTTAAGAACAAATATAAACACATTTTATGTAGTTTATTGCAGAAAATACTCAGAAAAAAAACCCTAACATCGAAGACTATTCCCTCCCTTATCTCTTCTACTGATTTATTTTTTCCTTCCTTTTTTAACAGGATTTTCTCCTCCTGCTCTTTCATTGTCAATCTCAGTCAACATCAACTTATGCTATGTCTTCAATAATTAAATATATTATGACGCCTCGCTCAGAATTTTTTTCCTAAGCTCTGACTCTGCATGTAAACTGCTAACTAAATTTCCATCTCCACATGTATGTCCTGGAGACATATCAGATTCAACATGTCCCAAGGTAACAGCATCAGATTACCTCTTAATCTCTTTCTTCTCCTCCAATAATCACCAGCTCAATTAATGGCTATTTATTCTGAATGAGTGATCCAGAGTTTGGCTCCCTTACTTGTCATTTCGATCTGGTTAAAGATTATATTCTTTTTAATATTTGGAACCTATATCCATTGCCAATCATGAAATTTAAGTCTATATCATCACCTGTACTAATCTTTTAGAGACTTTTTCCTCCAAACCTCTTTCCTCTAATAAATCACCAAAATTTGTCCTGGGTTCTGTAGAAGTCAAACATCTTACAACTGGGTACAATTAAGCTATGCAAAACAGAAAAATCAGTAAAAGAATCCAGGTAAACTAGAGTTAGAAACAAATAGTATGTGATGAGAGTAGGTTGCAGTGCAACCAGAACTATGTGTCGATTTTAAGTTCTTTTATCTCTTGTCAAGTAAGAAATATAATTATATATAAAGCATTTATAGTGGAACAAATATATGTGACATAATGAACAAAAATCAAGAAAAAAAATGTTCTGTTAACAATACTTCTCCCTCACATATCCTCCCTCTGTCAGCTTTGAATGTCGTGAAGGAGCAGCTAGCCCATGTAGCTTGTACTTCCTGAATACTGTCTCCTTTCATTCTGGCTTGTATTGCCACAACTTGTTAGAAAACACTTCTTTACAAAACACTGTATTTAATATCATTACTGGTTTTAAATCCTTAAATCCATTTATCTTGTATCAATTCTCACCTTACATAGATTTTCTGTGGCATTGGGCATTTTAGCATATTTATTAATATGTTAAAGTGTTATGAAGAATCCAACTTTTGCCTTGTGTTTTAAATTACTCTTTAAGAATAACATTATTGGGGGGATCCCTGAGTGGCTCCGCGGTTTAGCGCCTGCCTTTGGCCCAGGGTGTGATCCTGGAGTCCTGAGATCGAGTCCCACATCAGGCTTCCTGTGTGGAGCCTGCTTCTCCCTCTGCCTGTATCTCTGCATCTTTCTCTCTCTCTCTCTCTCTCTCTCTCTCTCTCGAATAAATAAATAAAATCTTTAGAAAAAAAAGAATAACATAATTGGGACACCTGGATGGCTCAGTGGTTGAACATCTGCCTTCAGCTCAGATCATGATCCCAGGGTCCTGGAATCAAGGAACTTGATGCTCCCAACAGAGAGCCTGCTTCTCCCTCTGCCTATGTCTCTGGCTCTCTCTGTGTGTGCATGAATAAATAAATAAAATCTTTAAAAGAAAGAATAACATTATTATATCTGGAAAATGACTTTCACAATGTGGAATGCCGATAAACATATTATTCTAAAAGAATTCTTCAGTATTCATTTTTGATTGTTAATTAGAAGTACATCAGTGAGGTCATAGTTGGTGACTAGGTAATACACAGCTTGTGAGTAACTTCATATTTCTATGGTAACCATTGTTTATAACCTTAACTGGGTCACTCATTATACCAAATGTGCTTTCCTTCAATAACGTATATAGTCTTATAAGACAAATGCCCTCAAAATTATTAAAATTTTCATTATTGTCAAAAAATAGCATGGGCTCCTTTAATAAATAAACTTACACTGAAATTTGATTTATGATAAGTTATAATTTGTAAGGCAACCACCAGAAACCCAAACTTGTACTAAGTAGAAGTAAGATCTTCTAAAAACTGTGAAGTGTCCCAAATGGGGAGACTCCCAAATGTCCATTTTAGACATGGCCATGGAAGAAATGGAGGAGGACAGAAAAAGTAATTTATTCTAGAGGAAGAACTAAGAACCATGAAGACAATGAAAAGACATATCTAGAGAACAGAATGGGGTGTTGCCATATTGGATGACTAATCTGACAAGCCAGATTCCTTGAAAGCTTGTCGAACAGGATGATGTTTGTGTTACAGACCAGTGTGGTTTCCTTTTCAATTACTTTCTAAAACAGAAAGTCGAATTATACTTTTTAAGTTCTTTTACTGCTTTATAAACTGAATGCATATTTTATGTTTATTGTATTGGATGAATCTAAATCTAATGTAAGCCAATATAAGTATTTCCCTAGTGACTATTTTTGTCCTAAAGGAGACACATGACTACATTGACTTAATCAGACTGAAGAGAAGGTTGGTCATCATGAGTTGGGAGAAAGGTTCTTTATCTTATGGAGGATGTGAACAGGGAAGTACTTTGGTGTGGATTTTGCTGACAGTCATCCTAAAACCACAAGGAAGAACTAATCTTAGAATGAGGCTGATACTGTAGACAGAACAAAAGAGAGAAGGAATTCAGAGCCTCAAACTATTGAAGTGCTCCATCTACCAGTCCTACATGCTGTTACATGAGCTGGTGGACTTCTTCTATATTCTGTAGACTGGGTCATGACTTCTACTACTTGTAACAGATGATATAATTTAGACATGATTTTAGATCAACCCTTTAATATTCCCTCTTCTGACCAAATGGCTTTTTATTTTTTTTTATTTTATTTTTTTTATAAATTAATTTTTATTGGTGTTCAATTTACCAACATACAGAATAACACCCAGTGCTCATCCCGTCAAGTGTCCCCCTCCGTGCCTGTCACCCATTCACCCCCACCCCCCGCCCTCCTCCCCTTCCACCACCCTAGTTCATGGCTTTTTAAAGCTACTTCATTTCATTTTATTGTACCTTTTTCCTCAGTAGTCTTGGCTAGAATCTCAGAGTAAGTCTTGGCTTGTCCCCTTCTTAAATCCTATTTTACTGAGTAAGGCCACCCAGCATTGCTTCCCCTTAAACATCCCTACAATGACTTTATCCAAAAGTAACACCTGTGGGGATACCTGCGGGGCTCAGCGGTTGAGCATCTGTCTTGGGCGCAGGTCGTGATCCCGGGATTCCGGATCGAGTCCCACATCGGACTCCTTGCACAGAGCCTGCTTCTCCCTCTGCCTGTGTCTCTGCCTCTCTCTGTGTCTCTCATGAATAAAAAAATAAAATATTTAATTTAAAAAAGCAAAAGTAACACTTGTTATTTAATATAGGATCCTTTGGTCGTGTGGAGATTACAGAAAATCTTAGATATGCAGCTTGTTTTATGTTTGTCCATCTTTAGGAGTAACATCATGCTGCCCAGATAATGCCGCCAGTCTGATCTTTTAACATCTATAATATAATATCCTATTTACAGTTTCTATTTATTTCCAGCCACTTGACCAAGGCAGTGTTAGTGGAAATAGATTTAATGAATCTTCAAATAAAATATATCTTTACAGATGATGTGAAATAGCGCAATCTTGAGAGTCAGTTATATTATAGGACCTAAGTTCCACTGAACAAAACTATTTATCCTGCTGCTGCAATTCTTCCTGAATACTTCTATTTGTGGCAAATAATAAAGATTTTTCAATTTTTTTGTGACTGTTTACCTTTCTGGCTATATGGTGGATTTCTAAAGGTTCAAACCATGTCTTATCTTTTTTTGCATTACTTATATAACACTAGTGCCCACATTACATATCAGTTGAATAATCAGAATATTGAATAATAATGAAGACTCAGAACAATCTATGTGTTAGTTTTCTTTGGCTGAGCAACAAATTGCCACAAATTTAGTAGTGTAAAATACCACTTATAATATCATATTTCCTGTTTTATAGAAGTCCAGCATGGTGTTTTTAAATTTTCTTCTAGGGGTCTCAGCTAAAATCAAGACATCAATAGACCAAGGTTGTTCTCTCAACTCTAGAGACCCCAGCCCCAAGGCTCTGGGTCCTTGCATCAGCACAGTGTTTTGGGTAGAATACATTTCCATCTCACACTTTGTACATGGTCCCTTCTACCATCAAGTATATCTAATCTTTCCTTTGCTTCAAAAATCTACTTTCTCTTCTGCTTTTAAGGGCTTATGTGATTACACTGGGCCCACCAGGTTACCCAGGATAATTTATCTTAAACTCAACTGAATAATAACCATAGTTATATTTGTAGAATATTTTTTTCAGGTTTCATAACATATTCACTGACACATCGGAGGACAAATTTCATGGGGGCCAAGATTCTGACAATCATGGAATATATAAGGCATATGTTTTCAAGCACAGGAGAAGAGAAAATGTATTACACTGTGATTGCAAATGTGTTAACATATAAGTAGTCAGAATCAGGAAACATCATTCCAAAATACTAAGACTGATATTGATTAATTGTTTTTCTATTTATTAACAAGTTCTTTACTCTTACATAATTTATATAATAAAATAGAAAAAATGAAAACCAAGAAGTTTTCTAAGGTTAAATGCAAGTACATTTTCATTAGGAGCAAAGCTTAAAATTCTAACACTATTACCAAAAGTTGAAATTTTTCTGTGATTCAGAAAAGCTTAGTGGGTTATTTTTCATCTTATTGGGTAATGATAAATAATCTATCTGTCAGAATGACCCAATAAATCAAATATCTAATTTGTATGGCTGAGGCAGAATTTTTTTAAAAAAACATTACAGTGCTAATGGAAGGAATGCAGCCATATATTAACTCAGCATATGTATCCTAAAAAGAGGATGAGAAATATTGTGATATGTTCAAAGATGTCCATGAGTCCGAACAGGTGATTCTCATTATAAATTTACCATTATGAACAAATTTTACAACAGAGCAAGAATTCATGTTGGGTAAAAGTTCTGTGTAACAACTATTGTGTAAAAACATTGACTTATTTTTATCAGTTTTCAACTCTCAGTTCTTTCAAATTTTAGTCTTGTTAGCTACTAATAACTTAGGGACAATAATGGATAATAACCATTATGTCAATCCAGAGATTAATCTGAGAATCTTCAAGTAATAATCTCACCTTTAGAGATTATGTGAAATAGCGCAGTAAAGCAGGGTAAAATACTAAATTGTTTTTGACATAGTATAGATTAACAGTTGTCCAAATGGAAGTACACTCGAAGGACTACTTTCATTTTGCCTAGTAAATCATGAATTATTTTGAGGGTTATTAATTTAAGTTGGATCACACTCAGTAAAAATGTAGCTGTTTCTTCACTGTAAATAAACTCTGAAAATACACATGAATAAGCAAACAGCCCTTGGGATGTGTGTGACAGTATGTATGTGAACAGGTTTTTAAATAACTTATTTTTTAAACAAATTTAAATTTCTTCAACATTGTTTTCTCCTTTCCTCCCCACCTCTAAATATCCAAATACTCAGTGGTTTTGTGTAAAAATAAGGCACCCTCCTTCCCGGTGGCTAAGGATAAAAAGGCTGCATTGGATCATGGTCAATGGGATGAATTCCCCAAGCTGTTTGGAGCTGTGAGAAACTGAGAGATTTGACAGCGAGTGATAGTTTGTGATGAAACTAGAGATAATCAAAAGGTTTTTTACACATTATTTACACATTGTTTCTATCAATTCAATGGCATTCAAAAAATCCTGTTTTAGGGATCCCTGGGTGGCGCAGCGGTTTGGCGCCTGCCTTTGGCCCGGGGCGCGATCCTGGAGACCCTGGATCGAATCCCACATCGGGCTCCCGGTGCATGGAGCCTGCTTCTCCCTCTGCCTGTGTCTCTGCCTCTCTCTCTCTGTGACTATCATAAATAAATAAAAAATTTAAAAAAAAAAATCTATAAAAAAAAAAAAATCCTGTTTTATGACAATCCAGTTCTCTGATTCTACAAATAAAATTAAAAACAAACATATTTCTATGCAATGTAGAAAAAATTGTGCAAAATTCATTTTTTATTTTAATGTATCATGATTTAAAATATTATAGAATATTCTTTATTTTTTATTGTATTTCTAGGTGAATCACTCCCTGTTCTATATGAAATAATTGCTTGTTCCATTTTATAGAATGTTCTTCATCTATATTTTTATAATAAAAATAGATAAAATAGGTAAAAATAGATAAAATTCATAAGAAAGAAACAAAATTGGTGTCACTCAGGTAGTATTTTAGTTTTTTAGCTGTAAGATTTATCTTTACTCAATTTATGTCTATCAACTTAATCTTTTCTCATTTTAAAACTCCAGTTGGGAGACTGGCAATATGAAAAGCCAATATTCAGAATAAAAATGTGCTGTTGAGAGCTCATTTGAAGACACTGAAAGAAAAACAAGAAAGCATACAGGAAGTAAAAAATACTAGTTCTTTAGGCAGCAATGTGGTTAAATATTTGAATAATCACCTACAATTAAGAAAAATATTAAAATCAGGTAATGAGATAAAATAGAGAATAATGCCATCTTGTCAATAAGTTAAAGAAACATTTTTTACCAAGTAAAAGTAATAGTCACCTTTGTCATTATGTCTATTCTTCAGTTTTTCCATCTAATTCTTCTTCAGTTTTGGAACCATCTTTCCCTGGATGCATTTGCAGTTTATAACAGAAGAGTATACCATTCATTTGTATCAACTTTTTCTTTTTCCTTGTCATCTTTATATAGATAGGTGGATAAACATGCACTAAAACCTTCCGTATGCTAAATGCTGGAAATAGATCTGGAAATAGAGAGATCTGAAATCTAGTGGCCAAGTTGGAAACTGGAGTCCAACAAATAGTAAATATGTGAAAAAGTGGAAGTATGAAGATCACTTAGTTAGGGAGTTCATAGGGAGCCTCTTACTGCTTGGGATGGGTGGCAGCATGTGTGTGTCAAGAATAAATATATTAACTAATATGACTAAGTGTATAGATGAGGAAAAATATCAGACATTAAATACGTGATTCATTTGAGAAAATCATGATCTGAAATGTCTACAAAAGGTTTTAAGAATGACCCATTGGGTAGAAGGAATATACTTATAACTTAATCTTTTTTCTCACAAATGCATATAATGTGCTATCTTGACCCAGACCATCATTTAATGTAGTTTAAGTGCCGACATAAAATGACTGAGCACAAACAGTGTGTTATGTGCCCAGTTTCCTTGCCCAAATAGGTAGCTCTAAATATATTTGTACACTGATGGAAGTCTTGCATCCTACCGCCTTTCCCAATTTCGTTGTTAGATGAAGAGAGGGTAGAATGCTTAACTGTCCTTGAGTCAAAGGAAAGTAGTATGGACTACTTCTCATGGACCTCAGTATACTTAGATTTCAGTTTACACTTTAAAATATAAAGTATAAAAAATAAATTCTTTGTAGATCCTAGAGTAACTAAGGACCAGTTCTTCTTGGGCTCTTGGTTAACAGTCTGGAAATCACATATTTCTAAGAGCACACCAAGCAGCAGGTAAGGAGACATAAGAATGGTGGAGCCTGCTTGGATCCATAGGAATAGGGCCAGGAAGCTACAATAAATAATACATTGAGGATTTAATAGCGGAAGTGAACAATTAAACACAGAGTAAATGTAAAACTAGAATGATGTGTTCTGGCGAAATGCATGTTAAGCGTCTTGCAACTATATTTGTGGACTGTGGCAAGACAATTAATGAGGGAGGCAGGAAAGTCGGCAAGTAATGCATTATAATTATCAATCAATAAGTGCAATGAATACATTGATCAAAGTCTAAACATCTCCTGAGTTAAGTAAGGGGCATAATGGAGCTATAATTACTAGTACGGGTGGAATCCCAGAACAATTTCTTCAAGGTCAATCATAACATTGAAACGAGAAAATGTTGGGCAAATGGCCCAATTAGAGACATTTATAAGTTTGAGATAAAGGAAGCTGAAAGACAGCTGAGTCAGTAAAAGATAAGAATTTTCCATGCTTAGTACTTACTGAGGTTCTGATTAGCCAATGTTTTAAATTGAGATTCAGAAACACCAAGGGGAAAAAAGCCATACTGTTGTTTATTAGGGTAAAATTGTACCTCATTCAGGAGTGTATGTGTGTGTGTGTGTGTTTTTGCACATTTGTGTATGTGTGTTGAGGAATACACGCACACATATGTTAAGTCATTTATCCCTTGAAGGGATCACTACCAACAAAACAATTTACTTGCTAAAATTGAAAGGAACATGAATGTATGCAAATATTACTTTAACTTTTATTTATCAGGAACTTAAAAAGAAAAATTACTATGCATTTTGAAATTTGTATTATCCCTTGTTTTTAAGATTGTTCCTACATACATCTCTTTGGTGTGTCAGTATTATTGATTAGATTAGATTTGGTTTCCTTCAGGATGCCTCAAACCAATTTAGTTGGCTAGCCTTAAGTGTTCTAGCTGACAGATTACTCTTCTTCTTGTCAGTTAAAGGGAATTGCAATGATTTTTTTGAACTCCGTAAAAAGTGTCATTAAGGATTTCCTCCATGCTAGGCATGACTATTGCCTTCAACCCTGCTTTGACATTTCATTTATTCAAGGGTGTCCTTGTTGCCTTTCCCTCATCTAAACTCAATAATTATGGTGCCATGCTATTTAGCCTTGGAAATAAATTTCCAGAACAATTCCATGTAGTTCAAACCTCACTATACTGTCAATTCATTTGCTCCAATAGTAGTAAAATCATTTATACCATAGAAAATGTATAGCCTTATGATCCCCGATATAATACTTTTACCAAAAAGTTAAAATATCCTCTCTTTAAAAAATAACCTTCTAATTAAGCTTCTCAGAGTGACACAGCTCTCGAAATTTTCCGTCAGTATTTATTAAAAATACTTACTGGAAATGGGATACATGAGTGAGAATTTTAATACTATATCAATACTGACAAATTGTGCAATAGTCAGAAGTATTAAATATGGATTAACATGTGTCCCTTAAACATTTCTCTTCCATTCTCCAAACACTATATATTTTGTTAAAGCTTATGACCTCAGATTATACTATTTTATTATTTATTTATTACTTTTAGGCACCAAATCAACTATTTCTCCTCACACATTAAATGACTGGATTCCTTTCCACCACTTCTGGGATCATTCCTGAGAACTTCAACATCACAAGGAGAGCCTGATACAGGACTCGATCCCAGGACCCTGGGATCAGGACCTGAGCCAAAGGCAGATGCTCAACTACTGAGCCTCCCAGGTACCCCTACTCTTTCTATACAATAGCCAGAATGACCTTCTAATGTACAGCAGATCATGTAACTCTACTACATACAACTCTCCCGTGCTCTTGTAAGCATTCCAAGTGAAATTCCATATCTTTATCATGGCTTACAAGCCTCTCATGACTTGGTCTTTTCTTTTACAACTATAACTACCCTGTCTCCTAAATATAATCCAGCCACATTGGTCTTCTTTTTGTTTCCTGTTCTAGCCAAATTTGAGACACTCTACTTTTGGACAGATCTTTCTCAGTTCTGCCTTCTTAAGTCAAATCCCAATCAAATCAGGTAACTGTTTAAGAAGTAGATAGAGCTACATAAGCTAAGGTAACCAGGGATTGCCTCTGTGTCACTTAGTTTCATTGACTTGTACCTACCTGATATTATCTTACTCACCAATTTACATTATTCCTATCTCTTTCTCCCCAACTGGAATATATGCTTCAGGAGAAAAAAGCCATTGTCAATATTGCTGATTGTTGAAGCCTCATATAACTTAGAATTCCTAGTACATAGGATGGGTACAGTATGTATTTAATCAATGAACCAAATAAATTAACATAATTGTGACTATTTTCTCATTCTAGGATCAAGTTAAGGTTTTGTTCTAGAGTTTGAAGACTTTTAACACCAATTTATCTTTATAATTTATTTTAATTTGATAAGCTCAATAGAAGTAAATTAATAGATCCAGATTCCTAGAATTTCCTAAAAAAAAAAAAAAAAACCAAGAAAATGCAGAAATATCAAATCATGAATGCCACATCTACCAAGCTGACTCTTCTCATTCAAATTTCAGATATGGCTCTTGTTTCCTGAATTTCTTAACAGTTGTGTATCTTTGTCCTTGCCAGAAGTACTCTATGGCATTAAGCCTCAGCATCTATTTGCCATGGTGGCCCTCTATACCTTTTATCATAAATGGCAGTTCTTCTTCTAATATCTGACTCTCCTTTCCTTACCTGGGGCTTCTCCACTCATTCAGCCTGTAGCTACTTTATCTTCTTTGAACTGACACTAATGCTCAGTTTCTTATCCTAGCACCACTGACATGTAGGGTAGGCAACTATCCCTTATGGGAGGGGCCTTTCCTGTGTATTCTAAAATGTTTAGCAGCATCCTGGTCTCTTCCCATTAGATGCCAATAGCACCCTCCCCAGCTGGGGCAACTAAAAATGTTTCCAGTTATGTCTAACTTTCTCTTGGGGCAAAATCACTACCCACACCCCCAAATGAGAGCCATTGTTCTAGTGGACAACTCACACAAGGAGAATTTGTAGAAAATAATTCTTCCCTTGACTTCCGTGGACTGATTCTTTCTTATTTCCTATCTACCTATCTGCCCCTTTTTTGTTTTCTAAGGGAAATGATGTCCTAGAGTTCCTCAGTGTTCAATCTTATGTTTTTCTCTTTTCATCCTATATAACTCCTAGGAAATCTGGTCATTCATAACTTCAATATTAACTTCAAAGCTGCTTTCTCAGGAAAGATCCCAAAAGCCCCAATTCCCAGGGTGTGTGTCTTTGTTACATATTCTTAGAAGAGGCTGTTGCTTCCCTTCAGAGCACTTAACTCAAATTGTAAGCCTTATGTAATACATTCATAACTGTAATACTATTTTTTTTTTTTTAATAGATTATTTATTTATTTATTTACAATAGTCATACAGAGAGGAGAGAGAGGCAGAGACACAGGCAGAGGGAGAAGCAGGCTCCATGCACCGGGAGCCTGACATGGGATTCGATCCCGAGTCTCCAGGATCACGCCCTGGGCCAAAGGCAGGCGCCAAACCGCTGCGCCACCCAGGGATCCCTGTAATACTATTTTTATTAATATATTTCTCTCACATAAGACTATAAGCTCCCTGAGTGCTGGAGCAATTACATATTTTGTTTGCCATGTATTTCAGGAGAGTTTAAGATACTAAATTGAGACCTAAGAACAAGATGGGTTTCCCCATGTTAGACATAAAACATACTCTTAAGTAGTCATATTAACTAAGATTATTTCTGACAAAACTCAGTTATTTTCAATAAACCCAGTGAGTTCCAAGCATGCATGGACAGATATTCAAGTATGCTAATGGCCGGCATTGTGAGTACAGCTCATACTCTGACAACATGCTTACCCACTGAGAAATATTTATTATGGCTCAAGCTGTATTACTTGAGCTTTTTACCTTATCTTAATATAAGCTGAATTCAGCACATCACAGCCTCCAAATGAACTTGTAAGGTGAAAGCAAATCTTTTTTTTTTAATTTTTATTTATTTATGATAGTCACACACACACACAGAGAGAGAGAGAGAGAGGCAGAGACACAGGCAGAGGGAGAAGCAGGCTCCATGCACCGGGAGCCCAACGTGAGATTCGATCCTGGGTCCATGCACCGGGAGCCCGACGTGAGATTCGATCCCGGGTCTCCAGGATCCCGCCGTGGGCCAAAGGCAGGCGCTAAGCCGCTGCGCCACCCAGGGATCCCGGTGAAAGCAAATCTAAAGGATAGTCCTGAACCTTCCTTAATGCCTTATCTTACTACAAAGAAACCAATATGCCACAAACATAATTGCTAAAATGACATTTTCATGTGAGGTGTTCCTAGCTACATACCATTACCAGCAGAAAGAAGAATGGAAATGAACCTTAACCAGAGATCAAAATTGTTTCATCCATTTAATAAATACTAATTGAGGGCTGGTTATTTGTCAGGCACTTTATTAGGCTCTGGGATACAACAATGAGCAAATTAAAAAAATTAAAATTAAAATTATTTATTCTCAAGGACTGTCTCCACCAATAACTCATAGTGAGGTTATATAGCTGAGTGACCTTTTTTGTTGTTCTGATCTTCAGTTTTCTCACTTATAAAGTAAACATTAATAATCCCTAACTTGCATTGCTCTTGGAAATGCTGAATCTTATAAAAATTAAATATAAAGTTTATGTAAAATTATATTTCATAAGTGTAGTGCTCCGAAGAAAAAATGTATAAAATAGTAGTACTTTTTTCTTTGTTTGTTTAATTTTTGGATGATTTCTAAGTTCTGTTCCAAATCTACACATGAGAATCTGAGCTATGTACTAAATGTGGGAAAATACCATGATCCTAACTCTCTTCTGTACTATTACCATAAATAAAATTAGACTGAAAATATAAGATCTTCCTCAAAGCATTTGACATAATTATGATTTTATTCATATCTAATATAAACAAAAGTAATAATCGTTTTGCAACTAAAGATTTTATTTATTTGCTTATTTTTAGAATAGTAAGATTTAAAATTCAGTCATAGGGATGGCTGCACTTCTAGTATAGAGGAGTAAACTTCTAAAAATGATTCTCTCACAACTATGTACAGGCATCTATCTCATAAAAGCAGCACTCACCCCAAGGTCTTGTAAGTACAGGGTTCTGCATTTGACAGCACCAAGCTCTCCCCTAAATTTTGCAACCTCAGGTGTCTTGTTGTCCCATCTGCTCTTTTTTAAAAATAGCTCTTTGATATACAATGTTATATTAGTATATATTAATTATGCTATATCCTATATTACCTAATCCACTCATTTATTTTACTCACTTTTATTTTTTGTTTTATTTTTCAAGTTTTTATTTAAATTCCAGTTAGTGGAACGTATAGGTGTCTCAGCGGTTGCCTTTGCTTCAGGATGTGACCCCGGAGTCATGATCAAGTCCCACACCAGGCTTCCTACATGGAGCCTGCTTCTCCCTCTGCCTGTGTCTCTGCCTCTCTCTCTCTGTATCTCTCATGAATAAGTAAATAAAATCTTTAAAAATAAAAAAAATAAATTCCAGTTAGTGAAAACACAATGTACTATTAGTTGCACATGTCGAATTTAGTGATTCATCACTTGCATATAATACCCAGTGCTCATCACATGTGCCCTCCTTAATACCCATCAACCTTACTCTTAATATTTCTACTCAGCTTGGTGTTTATTAGTCCATGCAATCAAGCAGGAAGTACATGTGAAAGTCACAAAGATTGGAGAGGGAGAATAAAACTATTATTTGTCAATGATTAGTTATGTATGTAGACATGCCTAAGAAATTATTAGAAATAATAAATGAATTATATAAGGTTGACAATTGCAAGGGCAACATAATAAATGGTTGTGCTTTTACCTAATAGCAGTAAGCTAATGAAAAATGTCATAAATGTATCATTTACATTGCCCTCACAAAATACAAAATGTGTAACAAGTATGAGGCAGATACACTGAAGATGGGGAAACATTGCTGAGAGAAATTAAAGAAGACAAATAAATGGAAAATATGTCACCTTCATGACTACATGATTTAATGTTGTTAGGTTAGCAGTACTTTCTGAATTAATCTATAGTTTCAACAAAATTACAATCAAAATCTCAGCAGGAGTTTTTGAAAAAAATAATGATCATATTCAAAAATTAATAGAAAAATAAAAAGGGCCTAAGTAGTCTAAATAATCTTTAAAAAGCTGAGTAAATTTGTAGGACTATATTACTTTATTTCAAGACTTTCTCAGAATATACAAAAATTGGGAGACCTATATATATGTAAAAATAGATAGATAAATCAATGTGCTTTATACCTCAATAAAAAAAAAACACAGAAAAACAATTAGAAAATAGGAAAAACAGCTGTCAGGATAAATACAAATTAAAAATAAGAGGCATCATTTTCCCTGTTGCAAATTAGGGAAGAGATTTCTCACCGCTCTTTTTTCTTAGAGCATTCACTTTAGAAAACTTGTAATTATAACTTCTTTCTCAGTCTCTTTGAAATGTATGTAAATCATTTCAAAAGCTAAATAAGCCTCTCACCAGCTTAGCAACCTGGGAATATCTTCCTCAAAGACCTGGGAACCAACTCTTTGAAATGTCATCATCAAAGATAACACCCTAGTTTCTGTGGGAGGAAGGAGCCTCACTAGGGCTAAGGCCTTGCGCCAAAAGTACCTTCTGTCTTAAAGATAGGAGATATGAAAGAAACAGGTGAATTATACTGATACTTTCATTAGGTCAAGAATTATTGCTCATACATGGCTGTAAACTGCAATTTACTGAGTTCTTCTACATGCACAGTGGTAAAATTTAAACTTCCTTCCAAATCCCACCTGTCTTAACCTCCATCCTTTCTGAAGTAAATTAATTATAGAATAGAGTATGTGAGGGTCTTTCAGGTGAGACTGTAAAACCAAGGTCTTGTCTGCCGTGTGTGGATATTAAACATCCCCTGGCACTCTTTTACAAAAATAGAGTTAATCCTGGTGTGACCTTGATCAAATGTCTTTTTTCTCTTCCATTTGTGGATTGTAGCAGGGTTTAATAGCAGGTCATTAAATTCCGTTATCATGCCACCGTTATTTTCAGACAAGTTAGTAAGTCTTAAAGAAAATCTAGGTATCAATCACAATTAGAAAAATGAATACATTATACTGGTTTCTTATGCAGCATTTAATAAAGTGCTACAATGTTATATATATGCTATATATGTTACATATGTACATATTTGTATATTTACACCCTATGTAATATATATGTGTAATTATGATAGCTAGAGAGGTAAGAAATGTATCAAATACCCACTTAACCATAATCTCTCCATAAATGGAAGTTGTTCATTCAATAAATAGTTTTATATTTAATAAAATTAATAATTAGCTATGCAGATTTGATTTAGTCCAATATATAAGGTTAATACATAGAATAATATCCATATTTTGAAAGAAGATGAAACACCACCCAACAAAGTAATTGAATATCCTTTTTGTGAGTTGGGAAGTTATAATATCTCAAATATTAAATGATCTACGATCAGCAAATCTGTGATTTTAGGCAATAGACAATTTTAATCTTCCCAAATTTCAAAAAATATAAGTAGAGACTATCTGCTTTAAACAGAACAATCAAATCTTAAAGTGTATGCCTCTGATGCATGAAAGATGATCTACAAAGCTACATTTTTTTAATGGTCAGTAAATCAATAAAGTTTTCAAGTTTTCAGGAGTTCATCCGTTCATTTGTCAAATCGCATTACATTCTTAATTTAGTAGACATGGTACTGTGCATAATTACAAACTGTATCCATAAAATATAGAAAATATAATTTGGAAATAATAGCATCGCTGAACCAAATGGTTTTAGTTTTTATTTAAAGCCATCACTAGAAATTGGAAGTTTGCAACAACTTGATGAGAATTACAAAATTTTTTTCATGAAGTTACTTCATTAGTATTTATTCTTCAATGTTTATTGCACACTTTTTTTGGATTAAAAAGTTTCAACTTGGTTATAAAATGTAAACACCCTCATGTTGATTAAGCATTCTTGTAGTATAGGCAATATATCATGCATTCAGTAGAATTTACTTTTTCTTACTTGAAATATTGTTATTCATTATTCTTAATTTCCTTACAATTTCCTTTTTCTCATTACAATTATAATAAGGTGTTCAAAAGAAGCATAGAGATGAGTTATGGATTTCCACTGGCAATTTTACAAGGACCTTTGCAAATGGTAATAGAGTGCAGACTCAAACTTTATTCTGTTAAAATCTCTATAATTTATATTAAAGATCAAACTGAAACTATTTTGTGTTAAATAAGTCATATAATAAATGACATTTGGTCAAAGGCAGCAAACCTCTGATCCAACCTTTTACGGTATGCTGAAGAGTCATATAATTATAGGCTCACGATTTGGGATTAGATAGAAAAAAAGAACGAGGCATCATGGCTTTTGGCTTCCTATCACCTGCTGCATTCAGCTCAGCAAGTTTGCAGGAACTAAAATCTATGTTCCATTTTATAAAGAAACCTTTTCTGTGCCTCACTAAAGTATCCTTTTTACACCAAATCTTCATATAAATTATTATAAATTTTAGGGTGGCTAGAAAGAAAAGATACATATAGTAACTGCTTGGTGATTTCATTCAAGAAAGGAAAGCCTAGGTGCTACAATAGGAGGTACATAACCTTTGAACGTTCTTCCCCCAGATGCCCATGTAACCTGTTTCTGCCATCAAACTGTTGTTCCTAAACTACCATCATCCCTGTAAAGCTTTGTCTAATGTTTTTATTTAAATTCGGAGCACACCACCCACCAATTCATACTCATTCTCATGCCTTTTTCCCCTCATTTGTCACCATTTGATAAACTAAATGTTTTTAAGTATTCTTCTCCATTACAATGTATACTCCATGAAGGCAGGGTTTCACAGATACATGGTGGATGAGTCAATCCTCTTTCCTGCTTGATCTGTCATGACCAAAAGACTGGTTCTAGAGTCTCCAATTATAAATCACTATTATTATAATAATGATTTGTCTATTGCTTCTTGCAGCATCAATTAATTTTTGCTGCAACCTAACACACTGTGTGGTTAAGAATTAGTATGTCTTCTTGGAGAATCAGCTCCTTCTATTATTATGTAATGCCTCTATATATTCTGGACTCTTTTCCATTTTCTGCAGTCTTCTTTGTCTGAAATTGTAATAGCTACTCAAACTATCCTTTGATTAGTGTGAACATGATATTTCTCTACCCTTTAACATATCTGGTCTTTATATTTAATGCAGGTTTCTTGTAGAAAACATAGTTAAGTCTTTTTTTTAATCAGTTCTGAAAATCTGTCTTTGAATCAGTATAGTTAGAGCCCTCAGATTTACAGCAATTATTGATCTAGTTGAATTAATATTTTATCCTTTTGGCAATGTTTTCCATTCATTGCATATATTGGTTGTTTCATTTTTTCACTTCATTTCTGGTGGTCTTTTGGTTTAGTTGAGCTTTTAGTTTGATGCCATATTATCTCCTCTTTCAGCACATCAATTGTACTTAGTGACTGGACTCCCTATATCTTACAGTATATATTTTTAACTAATCTGACCCCACTTTCTAATAACACTAGTCTGCTTCACATATAATATGGGTAGTTTATAAGGGAATATCCTCAATTTCTCACTCCCATACCTATGGCCTTGCTGTGACTCATTTCATTTATCCATTCAATACCATAATACATTGTTAATACAATTACTTTAATATCTATCTTTTAGATTAGTTAAGAAAAGGACAAATAAAAGTTATTATTTTAACTTGATTTATTCCTCCTCCACCGCTCTTTCCTTATTTGATCTTAACTTCTTACCTATCATTCTCCTCCCTAGATTCTTTTTTTTTAAAGACTTTATTTATTCATGAGAGACAGAGATACACACACACACACACACACACACACACACACACACGAGACACAGGCTGAGGAAGAAGCAGGCTCCATGCAGGCAACCCGATGTGGGACTTGATCCCGGGACTCCAGGATCACACCCTGGGCCAAAGGCAGGCCCTAAACCGCTGAGCGACCCGGGGATCCCCTAGATTCTTTTTTTTAAGTATGTCCTACAAAACAGTCTGCTGGCTGGCAATGAGTTCCCTCAGTTTTTGTTCATCTGCAAAATTCTTTATTTCTCCTTCACTTATGAAGAATAATTTTTCTAGATATAGAATCCTTGCTTGATAATTTTTCATTCAACACAGTAAATATTCACTACTTTCTTTTCTCAACTGCAGTTTGTAAAGAGAAATCTACTGTAACTCTCATCCTTGTTATTTCATGGGGAAAATGCATTTTCCCCTCCAGCTTTGTTCAGGATATTTTTCTTTGCCTTTGTTTTTCTGCAATCTGAATATGATATGCTTAGATATAATTATTTTAAATTCTATTGTTGATTTTCCCTGTGAATTAAGTTCTTTAGCTTAAGAAGAATTGTTGATTTTACGGTTGTTTTGTTTTGCTTGTTTGTTACTTTCCTTGTTTTAATTATGAGAGTGACATCTTTTAAGCTCTTTTCATTTCAGAGCTGAAACGTATCTTTTTTAATAGCCTTAAAGAGGGTGAATAGTATTATGTTCACATTTCCCATATCACAGAAACAAGAACTTACATGCTCACTCACAGGCCATGAGCATTCTACAATGAGGTAAACCTCACAATATAATATGCTACACTTTATTTTTTTTTAGGATTTTTAATTTATTCATTAGAGAAAGAGAGAGAGAGACAGCACATGAACAGGGGTAATAGGAAGAGGGAGAAGAAGAAGTAGACTCCCTACTGAGCTGGGAGCCTGCCTTTGGGCTCAATCCCAGGAACTGGATATCATGACCTGAGCCCAAGGCAGACGCTTACGACCTGAGCCACCTAGGTGCCCCATGTGCAACACTTTAAATTGAGTACTTTTTTGTTAAAGAATACTAAAGTGTTCATTTAAATACTTTTTATGGAGTTCATGGTATATTTTTATTGAAAAAAATAAAATATGCTGAAATGTGACAATTTTATAAGTAGATATATTTAGGATTCTATAAAAAATAGTATAATCCAGAAACATATACCTAAACACTGGGGGAAAATTCTACTTTGTATTTATTATTCATGTATCCATCCACATAACAACATTTATTGTATGGTGAACAAACATGTACTTTTGTACTCAAAACAATTTTGTATTATAAAACTAATTAAAATTCTGCCTGGTATCAGGCAATATTCTAGATACCGGTGATTCAAAGAAGTAGGGAAAACACTTTACCTCCTATTTAAAAAATATTTACAGCTTAGTAGGGAGGATATAAATAAGTAATTACATGGGTAATTATTTTTAAAAAGATTTTATTTATTTATTTAAGAAAGAAAGAGAGAGATCATGAGCAGGGGGAAGGGCAGAGGCAGAGGGAGAAGTGGACTCCCCTGCTGAGCAGGGAGCCTGATTCAGGCCTCAATTCCAGGACCTTGAGATCATGACCTGAGAAGAAGACAGACACTTAACTGACTGAACCACCCAGGTGCCTTTAAGTAGATAATTTAAAGACAAAAACTCTCTGTGCCCCCCACTCTACCTCCAGGTAGCACACACTTAATAAATATTTGCTATAGTGGTGTTTAGTAATGACATTTATTCTAATAATTTGAATATGAAGCCAGTGCCCCTCCACATCTGCCTTCAGCTCAGGTCATGACCACACATTGGACTCCCTGCTCAGTGGGGAGTCTGCTTCTCCCTCTTTCCCTGCCTGTGCTCTCTCTCACTATCTCTCTCTCTCTCTCTAATAAATGAATAAATTCTTTTAAAAAAAGCCCAGTGCCCCTCCATATAATTTAAAAGATCATCTCATACCAATGTTATGAATATGCCAAGAAGTTGCAAGACATATGAATTTGCCAAGGAACTTGCAAGCCACATGTGTCCCTGTAGGTTGATGGTCATGAACCACTGAGTGTTGTGGAGTGTGGCACCAAACAACTGCAGTTGCAGATGCACCAAACAACTGAGTGTGTCTCATGCTTATGCTAAGCCCTAGACTCATGCATACTGTGAAATTGTAGTTTGAAATGCAATCCAACAGATATTTATTGGGAACCAATTGTATTACTTTGAAATATTTATTGATAATTTTAAATTAAAATGTAGGTATTTACTATGAAATATTAGAAACATTTCTAGACGGCTGGATAGGATCTGCTATTGAGTCACTGCTTCCATTAAATTACTCCTTTTCCACCCTCATAAGAGACACACTAACATAGACATAGATACACATTTTTACTCTACAATATGTGTGTTTGCATATTCTTATATGCTGTTTCATATACGGTAAAGTAAATCTTCACTAGGGTATTTATTTTGTAAAATGGTACATTGCCAAAATTGAAAAGTGAAAATTGGATAAGATTGGTGTTCTTTCCAAAATCATCTCAAAATATTAGAAATTAAATTTTGCTGAAATGGTAGTTTTATCTAATTAAGATAATCACATTTTACTTAATTAAAAATATCCATAGGCTAATTCAGTGTTTCTGCTTTTTACTGAATTATACAAAGCTTTAATTTTAATTTTGTTCACCAACATGTTCAGTGCTAGAAGAAATTTTAAACAAAACAATTTTCCAAGGGCTAACATCATTTTACCATTTGTAACTCTTTAATTTGATTTGGAAATGTGCAGTTTAAAATGTTAACACTCCAAAACACATACTATGTTTGCTATTTGGAGAAAGTCTGCAAGCTGAAAATGACCAATGACTGAAAATTAACCTTTTTTAAAAATTTTTTATGTTTTTTAATTTTGGATACTGATGAAAGATTATAATTGTTGTTTTATAGATGATAGTCCATCATATTTCATAGCCATTTTTAGCCATTTGAAGGAAGTCTTGTTAGGTTTATCTTCAGCATGTATTTGCTAGACAAATCAAAACCAAAATCCTAGTTCTATGTCCTACTTACTCACCCCTGTGGCGCCTCTGGTATAAGCAGAATATCTCTCATAGGTGCTAAAAATAAAATTAATAACTCCACCTTGTTACTCTCACAGAATAAAGAAGCTTTATTAATGCTTAAGATAAAGAAGATAAAGAAGATAGTATTAAAAATTTTTTTCACTACTTTTGTAATTTTCTAGTACTTTTTCCAGATGCCCGGATATTCTTCTGCAAAGGGACAGAGAGTCCGAAACTTGGGGTGATAGGGTCAACTTCCTTAATAAAGAATTTGGGGTTTCTCTATACGCTTTGGTTTTCATTATTTTAATGAGTTATGGAATTTTTTAGCCCATTGGCATGATGGCAGAGTGGAAAAGTCATCTGTTGTTGGTGACAACACAACTTCAGCTTGTAAAAGAAAAATATACCCTCAATGATGCAAAAAAAGGCAATTTAAGAGCAAATAGTTTGCTGAGCTTTAATGGGAGGAGGAAAAGATGATGCCCATATACATTTTAATTACATAGAGATGTTCTCTTCTACATTACTGTTAAAAATGTTAATACTTTGACTTGGCTGCAAGTATATGTTTTCAAACTAGGACAGATTTTTAAGAGGTATTTGGGTTAGAGATTAATAATCAGACATCAAATGGCAGTATATTTAGGATTGTTGAATTGCATGGAGTCCAAAGCATTTATTGCTGTAAAAGAAACAGTCTTTCAGGTGACCTTTTAATTATTTTATTTTCTTCCATAATGAAACTGAAGGAGATAATAGTAAGTGGAAATTTACAGTCAGTTATTACCCAACATAATTGATTTACACTTCTCCAAATGGTCCTATAGCCTAATAAGATATGGATTTGTAGGCAGGAGATTTTTCTACATGGAGAATGTTCAGATAAACCAAGCCATCATTAATCTGAGCTTCCTGTGAAACAGGACAACTTGGTGGATGCCCAGTCACAGCAGGTGTATCTGGAAATCAGACTGCCCCACAATAATCTGCCACCTGGGTGTCTTGGAGATGGTGCACATGAGGCTCTTGGTATAAAGCTTAGTAGAAACTGATCACAGAATAGAAGCTTAGCTGCTTTTTAAAAAAAATCAAATGTTTGCTTTATGAACAAATATTGAAGTTTTAAGGTGAGATTTAATGGCTTGACAAAGAATGAAACACATCCAAATGATACCATAGGAATGAGAAAAAAATTCATTCTTCTGTGTTTTTTTTTTCTTGCCTCAAACTCCTAACATATTTGTGTAGGAAGTACATATTCTTTGTGGCCTATCATCCTCTAATATCTGAGGACAAAGTAACTTCTATATATACAAATTAGACAATGTGGGAGAATATAACAATAGTGTCAGGCACTGATTGACAAGGACTAAATAATTCAGAAATGAGTTTCTTTTCTTTAGTCTTCTTATAAAGTGCTTTTGGCATGTGATTGATAGATATTGTGTTCTATCTAGGGTAAAAGTTCCAGTTAAAACTTACATGTAAACTCTTATCTTTTGCTTCATATCCAAAACATACACACAAAGAGAAGCAAATGAAGTCTCAAGGTTAGAGTGGTTCAGACACAAAAGGACAGATTCAGTACCCTACAAGGTGCATATGCCTTAAACCCAATTCAAGCATGTTCATTGTGTGAAAGACAAGAAGGCTATAGAATGTTTTGTTTTGTTTTGTTTTGTTTTTAACTGTAAGTCTTGCTAAGGCTGTTTGGAATTGCATGCGAAAGTCAGAATCCTGGTTGAGTTTAAAGTTTTAAAAACCATTTATATTTCACCCATGAACATTTTCATTTTGTTTAATTGGGGTCTGATTGCCGTTGCTAAGATTAGAAATACTATATCACTTGTACTTACTGGCATATACCATGAACTTTCAAGTAGTTCCTATTTGTGTTACTTACAAACCTTCACCTTAATCTTTTTTGGGGTCTCTTTTACACCATATCACATCCATGTATATTCAGTAAACAATATTGCTTAATAATAATGTAATTGCTCATCTAGAATTAAAATATTGTTATTATCTATGTGTTCTGCATTGGTAGGTACCATTATCATAAAAAGTAGGAATGTAGGATTTACCTGATAGGGCGTATAAGTGCTATTTAAATTTTTTTTCAAAAAAATAAAAATAAAAATAAAATAAAATTTTTTTTTCAGCTAACTCCAGGAAGCAAACAAAGGGTTGCAGAAGGGGACGTGGGCCCCTGGGTTGGGGTAACTGGGTGACAAACACTGAGGAGGACACTTGATGGGATGAACACCGGGTGTTATACTATATGTTGGGAAATCAAACTTCAATAAAAACAAATGGAAAAAAAAAGAGTTCCTGGCTTTGATCTTTTAAAAATAATTATGATAAAAAAAGTTTTTCAAATCTCTAAGAATGAACACATAGATGATATCCTGCAGATAATTAATTCTAATTATTATTATATACTTCATATTATTTTTCATGATGTATTGCATAAAGTAATTGCTATCAAAACTATTAAATTCTTCCAAATAATGGCTGAACTCCTCTTTTTTTCTTTAAAGATTATTTATTTATGTGAGCGAGCGAGAGAGAGTGCAAGCTAGGTAAGGTAGGGGGGCAAGGAGAAGAAGGGGGAAAGAATCTCAGCAGACTGCCTGCTGAGCTCAGAGCCAGATGCTGGGCTCAACTTCATGACCCTGAGTTCATGACCTGAGCTGAAACCAAGAGTCAGTCATTTAACTGACGGAGCCAGCCAAGTGCCTGTGAACTCCACTTTAAGCGGGATATGAAATATACAAATGATGATACTGCTGGGTATTAATATGAATGCACATGATTAAGTCATAACTTCTACCTGGATCTTTTACCTACATCTTATAGTCGTGTCACTCATTTAACTTTATACCATATATATAAAGATTAAAAATAATCCTTCTTTCTTTGCTTGTGACTACCTTTCTGCTCACCTCTATCTTTCATATTGAAGTTGCTTCCCAATCTCTGATGATTATTAGGTAATAAATTAATGACTAATTACTAGTTGTAGAATGTATGTATTATTACCAACAAGACCTTAATTTATATTTTTAAAAAATTTGTATATTTTTTATATTTTTAAATTTTTATTTTTATTTTTAAAAATTATATTTTTAAATTTTAAAATTTATATTTTTAAATATATTTTTAATGTATATTTTTTATGAATTTATATTTTTTAATTTATATTTTTTAAAAAACTGAAGGAAATTCATAAACATGTGTACATGGGTTCCGGCTTATGTATGGCATATCTCAGTGCATTTGCTTGCTTTATGGTGGGAACAACCCTTGCAAAGGCTTCGCCCGTTACCAGTATCTTTGGAATAGGACTCTGATGTCTCCATCAGGGCTATACCCCCACACCTCACTTCCCTTTTAGGGTCTTCTATTTCTACTGAAATTCTAGGCTGCCACCATCCTCACTCAGTGGACTTACACTAAAGGAGACAAGAAATGGTGGAGAAACTCTTCTGCTTTTCTAAACACCAAAAAGATTCAGAAGCTGCAACACTGGTACATGTTTAGTGTGAAAATTGAAGCTTTTTGAACATCTTCTCTAAATTAAAAGATAAGATGTTACTCCTCACATCCCTACCTGAGGAAGAAGTATGGCACCCACTGATTACAAAAGTAGCATGGAAATACTGCTTAAGTTGTTTGTAAGTCATTTAGAGGGTGTATTGATTAATTTTATGTGTCAACTTGATTGGTCACTGGGGCCCATGTTAAATGTTATTTCTGGGTGTGTCTGTGAGGGTGTTTCTAGATAAGTTTGGAATTTAAATCAATGGACTCAGTAAAGAAAATCTACCAATATGGGTAGGGATCAGTCCATTGAGGGCCTAAATAGAACAGCAGAAAGAAGGAATTCAACTCTTTTTTCCCCTGCCTCCATGCTCAAAATGGGAGCTCTTTTCCAGCTCTCAGACTGAGATTTTACACCATTGTGTACCCTGGTTCTCAGGCCTTTGGATCCTGAGTGAATCCCACCACTGACTTTTCCTGGATCTCCAGCTTGCAGATGTCAAATCATGGGACTTGATGACATTGAGCCATTTCCTCATAATAAATCTCCATGTATAGTGTTTTGTTTCTCTGGAGAACTTCAAATAATAGACAAGGTGACTAATTCTTAATGTTGCTCAGAGAAAGAAGGTGCTTTACCATAGGTCTGAGTTGCAATGTAAGTTGTTCTACTTCTTAGACCTTATTACCAAATCCAAATAATTCTAGAGATACCGCCATTGTTAAAAATCTCTGATAAGCACCTATAAGAAAGTTACAGACCAGACACGTAAGGTTGTGAAGTTTGGCCATGCTACTCAGTGTCAAAGGAATACCCCACCTTTAGCACACATATACCTCTTACTGTGCTATTTCATAAAGACTGAATTCTCAAGCACTTCAGATGATTATTCATGATGATCTGTGCATTATCAGATTTTCAGATCCACCAAGCATAATGTCAAACAAACACACTGGTATTCCACTGTTACATGGAAATGGTTTATTTGGAATGGATCAGGAAAAATTGAGAAAACTTATGTAAATTGCATGAGCAGGTGGCTCACATATTTGTTACTCCTGTCATCAGGTCTGTTATACTAGTGCTTCTCCCTCTATTCACATTTATGGCCAACTGACAGAAGAGAAAATAAGCAAATAATTTGGATCTGTTTCACACGGTGGTTGGTATGTTATGTTGGTGGTAGTCAGCATTGGATGCCTATCAATTTACAGTCCTCTCAAAAGTAACTAACAGTTGTGGAGGGAAATTCTCCCTGTGGGAAGAACTGCAAGTAGTACACAGGTTTCTCGGTTGATAGCAATGAAGAATCAGTCAGAGTATGGATGTGCATTAATTTCTGTGCAGTAGAGGATGGTTTGGCTGATGGTAAGAGGGCTGGAAGAGAAAGAACTGGGGAATTGAGAACAAAGTAGTATGAGAAGGAGCCCTGTGCACATCCCTATGAAGGAGGATATGAAGTATATAGAACTTTTATAAATAACCACCAGAGAGCATCCAACCAAGAGGAGGCCTTCAACTATTTGGTGGGTAGGATGACTTGATTTTGGATATTACCCAGCCTCAGCCCTTGGCCATTATCCACTGCTTGATTCCATATAAGGTGGCATGGTAACAGCTCTGCATGTGTCCAATATCATGGCTCTACTTCATCAGGGCCAATATAACTATTGGTAGTCCTGGACAGCAGCAGAGAACAAATCTGACTCCTCAATGTGGCATCATTTCTTCATGAAACCTATCTAATATGCATCAACTATTTGATGGAAATTCAGGTAAATTGGTCCCGGTCTACTTGTTCTTGTGGGGGAGGCAGCAATTTTTCATTACTAGAATTAATACTTGTTCTGAATATAGAGTCACTTCTCTATTCACAGAATGGCAGCTCTAGGAACCTAATATTCCACATATATCACCTCAGAACAAGAAACTCTATGGAAGATGGCAATGGAATTCACTGGTCTTATGTGCATTATTAGCCACACATAGTCCATCTGAAGTCTCAGCTAAAACTGCCAACACAGGAGAAATAGTTTGTGGGTTTGGAACACTATCCTCCATCATGAGGTGTATGCACTTATGTAATGACTGATTTAAAGTACTATTTCCCCAATTTCTCCAATATATTGATATGGGAACCAAAGAGATGACATAGACCTGACCCCTATCACTTCACATTCTAGAATTTAATTGTAGAATTTATGCTTCCCAGTCCATAAATTTAAACTCTGTCAGTTAGAAGTTCTGGTTTCCATGGACAGAAAGCTTCTGTTGGGTTCCACTGAACTGAGAGCCATGACTACCATCTGATAACTTTAGCACCTCCTTGGCAAAGGACCAGAAGGTAGGTAAAGGAGTTACAAAACTGCCAGGGATAACCGATTGTGATCACCATGACCCTCCAGGGTTGCTGCCACACAGGAATAGAAAGGAATGTGTCTGTAACCAAATGCAGTTACTGGGGTGTATCCTGATGCTTCTGTGCCTGGTGACAGCCATCGTGTATCTTAGCAACTATGCCCCAACTAGGATAAGACCAATAAGGACACAAATCCCTCAGAGTTTATGATTTGGATTACACAACCAGACAAGCAAGCCAGACCAGCTAAAGTGCTGTCCAGGGTGAAGGAAATTTAATTTTGGAGGCTGAAGAGGGACATACTGCTCATCACTGATAGCCTAGGAGCAGGTGTGTGGCACTTCTTAGTTCTTTTTAGGAGATGGCAGTTTGCTACCATCTTGAGGGACTTTAGTCCCCACCCTCATACCCTACTTCAGGGGTGAGGGGGACGAAACATTTTTATTCTAGGAAAGCTCTAGGTATTATAAGATAGTGCAAACCGGTTTGAGTGGCCCACAAGTAGACTATATTAAATTAAAAGATCTCTGAAATTCCCTTGATTTGAGGGTGGGGATTCTCTGGAAAAATTTGCTGTTGTTTCCATACTTTTGTTGCCACTGCTGCTATAAGAAATCAAGAGTTAAAGGGGTGGGGGGGCAGATAAAGCCAATGGGGCAGTGGCTGCTGATCCCTCAGGTGGCTCACAGGCACTAACAGGGTCCAAAGTCCTGCCACGCCACATAACAGTTGGTGGATTTCTTCTCCCTTTCTCCTGCTACAGGTTTGGTTCAGTGAAGCAATAGCTTTATAGAGCCTCAATGAGACCAGCTAGTAAGCCTGAGCAATCAGCTTATCAAAAATCACTCTTCCACTTTCCTGGGAGCACACTCTACCACAAAGCATTAACACCTGAGCTTTCGCCTCAGGCTCTGATTTCTAAGAGCTCTTGGCCATGAAAGTCTTTTCCCTCATTCTCACCCTGCCCTTCAGATTTGTTCAAAGATCGGTATTATCATCACCTTGTGAGAGCCTATAATTGAGATTTGGAGACACTGAAGCAAAGGGAAAGTTTATTTTTAAAAACCTGTGTTAGCTCATGGGTTTAATTGTATACACAGAGGGTGAGAATCTAACAGGTAAATACTTTTGCTAATTTTCTTACCTGAAAATTGTCAATTAATTAGAAATACAGTCTGATAGATATTCCATATAACCTTAATAGGGATAGTTTAACATTTTCTGTTTTCTCAACCCATTATGCTTTTATAAGAACCTGATTGTGTGGTCTACTTATCCACTAATTTTATTTTTCTCTAATTTTAAAAATAACTAAATACTAAGTATCTATATTATGGACATATGGTTCTGAACCTCATAGGCAGAATTATAAAACATACAGTCTATGGAGGAAAAAAATAAATTTATAACTAAGTTAAAAGAAAAATAAATAAATAAATAAATAAATAAATAAATAAATAAATAAATAAATAATAATAAAATGATAGGGGAGGGATGTGGATAAAATGATAGGGGGTGAAAATGTGACCCAAATAGTTTTAACATTCCCCCAGTATCAGTACATTTTAGACAGCCTTCTTTCTGAGTCCAAATCCTTACCTTTTCCGTTCTTTCCTTTCCTTTCCTTTTTTATTTTCTTTTTGCCTTTCTTTCCTTTCTTTTCTTTCCTTTTCTCCATTTTTCTCTTTCTTTTTCACAAAATATAAGTACATAATATTTAATATCCTTTTTTTTAGAGAAATTTTAGATTCATAGCAATACTGAGAGGAAGGTAAAAAGATTCATCGTATCTGACCTGTCCTTGTACGTGCACAGCTGCCCCCATGTCAGCATCCCCCACCAGAGTGCTACATTTGTTACAACGGGTGAACCTACATTGATACATCATTCTCACCCAATTTCCACAGTTTACACTTGGGTTTACTGGCAATGTTGTACATTCTATGAATTTAGACAAATGTATAATGACATGTATCCATCAATATGTTCTCACACTGAGTATCACTGTCCTAAAAATTCCTCTGTGCTCCACCTATTCACCCCTTCCTTCTACCTATCCTCTGACCACCATTTACCTTTTCACTCTCTCTATACTTTTGCCTTTTTTAGAATATCTTATGGTTGGAATCAAACAGTATATAACCTTTTCACATCAGTACTAAGTTCTTAGTATTATGCATTTAAGTTTCCTCTATGTCTTTTTATGACTAACGGTTCATTTCTCTTTAGTACAGAATAGTATTCTATTGTCCAGATGTACCAATTTATTGATCCATGCACCTACTGAAGGCCATCTTGATTATCTCCACATTTTGACAATTATGAACAAACTTTCTATCACCAGGTGTGTGCAGAATTTTGTGGAGACATAAGTTTTCAGCTCATATGGGCAAATGCCAAAGAGTACAATTGTTGGATTATACGGTAAGGGTATGTTTAGTTTTGAAAAATAAAGAAGGAAAGAAACAGCCAAAGTTTCTTCCAAAGTAATTTATCATTTTGCATTTCCATCAACAATGAATGAAAAGTTTTTTTGCTCCACACCCTCACCAGAATTTGTTGTTTTCAGTACTCTGGATTTTGGCCATTCTAATAGGTATGTGATGGCATCTTATTGTTGTTTTGACTTACGTTTCTCTGATGGTATATATCTTTCCATGTATGTATTTGCTGTGTATCTTCCCTGGTGAAGTATCTGTTAAAGTCTGGCTTATTTTTTAATCAAGTTGCTTGTTTTTTTATTGTTGAGTTTTAAGAATTCTTTGCACATTTTATATCACAGTCCTTTAATAGATGTCTTTTTGCATACACATTTCCCCAGTCTGTGGCTTTTCTTCTCATTGTCTTGATACTACTTTTAATTTTAATGAAATCTAGTTTATTTCTTTCATGGATCATGCTTTTGGTGCTGTATCTGTAAAGTCATTGTCATACTCAAGGTCATCTTGGTTTTCTCCTACATTATCTTCTAAGAGTTTTTCTTTTTCTTCTAAGAGTTTTATAGTTTTGCATTTTACATTTAGTTTTGTGATTCATTCTGAGTTAATTTTTGTGAAATTAGGTATGTTTCTAGATTCATCTTTTTGCATGTGTATGTTGGTTGTTCCAGCGCCATTCATAGAAGAGACTATCTTTGCTCCATTTATTGTATTTGATTCTTTTTTAAAGATCAGTTGACCATATTTGTGAGACTCTCTTCCTAGACTCTTTATTCTGTTCCATTGATCTATTTGTCTTTCTTTCACCAATACCTCACGGTCTTCATTTCTTTAGTTTTTAGTAAGTCTTAAGGTTAGGTAGTGGCAGTCCTCTAACTTTGCATATCTTCAGTTTGTGTTGGCTCTTGTGTTTTTTTTTTTTTTTTCATTTCTATATAAGTTTTAGAGTCAATTGTCAGTGTCCACAAAATAATTTGTCAGGATTTTGGTTGGAACTGCATTGAATTTATAGATACAATTGGAAATAATTGACATCTGAACAATATTGAATCTTCCCATTCATAAACTTGGAATATCTTATTTACTGAGGTTTTTTTTTTATTTTGTTCTTCAGAGTTTTGTAGTTTTTCTCATATAGATATTGTACATATTTTTTGATTTATGCCTATGTATTTCAGTTTTGCGTATTCTACTGTGTTTTTAATTTCAAATTCTACTTGTTCATTGCAAGTATATAGGGAAGTGGCTGACTTCCTTTTTTTGAACATTTACTTTAGAAAACTTGTAATCGGGCAGCCCCGGTGGCACAGCGGTTTAGCGCCGCCTGCAGCCCAGGGCGTGATCCTGGAGACCCTGGATCGAGTCCAACGTCAGGCTCTCTGCATGGAGCCTGCTTCTCCCTCTGCCTGTGTCTCTGCCTCTTTCTCTCCCTGCATCTCTATGAATGAATAAATAAAATCTTTAAAAATAAAAAAGAAAAAAAAGAAAACTTGTAATCATAAATGCTTTCTTTGCCCCTTTAGCATATAAATCCTTTTAAAGCCTCTTCAGTTTTACAGTCAATGGATTTATTTGTCAGGAACCTGAGAGCCATCCCTTTAACATGTCATCAGAGGAAGATAGGGCTGGAGCCTAATTTAGGTAGGATCTTGCTTCAAGTTGTAAAATTACTTCCTGTCATGAAGATATGAAAAGTTTATTTTTCCCTTGGAGAAAGCCAGTTAATAATCACAAATGGCCTAAGATTTGCCTCACTTTCTCCAACTCTTACAAACTTTTCCTTTTGTTTCAGTGAAGTAGAATTCAGACTCAGTTATGGTCTTTCTCCCCTATATCAATATCTTTAAATATGGTCTTTGTTGCCTGCCTAGGCAGGTCTTCGCTGCCTGCCTTTATTATTATTATTATTATTTGAAAGAAATCATACTGTTTAGGGTGAAGTTGTCAGGGAAACTTTTCCTGAGAAGGTGACATTTGATTAGAGGCATAAATAATGTGAAGGACTGACACTATAAAATAAATATCAGGCAGTGTATTCTAGGTAGAGGGGAAAGCACATGTTCTCTGAGGCAGGAATGGATGTGGTATGTTTTAGGAACAACATAAATTCAGTGTAGCTAAAATAGGCTGAAAGAGGACTATTAAGTGAGGTGTAAAAGACCCAGGTTGTGGAGGACCTTGTAGGCCATTTAAAACACTTGACTACTCTTTATGAGATGAGCAGTCTTTTTCACTAGGGGAGTGACATGTTCTGATCTGTTTATAAAAGATCATTCTGGATGCTAAATGGAGAACAAACTGAAGGAAGGTCAAGAACATAAGCATATAGACCATCCAGGAAGTAGTCTGACAAATGTCACATGACAAAGGCTTGGGCCAGAATATTATTAGCAGCGAATGTGAAGAGATGTGGCCAAATTAGGCTACAGTTTAAATGTAAATGTAACAAGATGGAAAGACAGGATGTTAGATGAAAATACTAATAAACATTTGTAATATGTTTAAGAATAATGATTTAGAATTTTTATTAAGAAATCCTTTATTCATTTTTGAAAAAAATATTAACCTAAATCTGATTTCCAACCGTGGTGTATTTTGTTTATTTTGACTGGTAGTCTTCCTAACCAGATTCTGCTAGGAGGAATAAAGTATGAAAAATTACATATTTTTATTTTGCTTTAAACATTATTTATGCTAACTAAAGTACTATAATAAATCTGCTAAGAGTGTAGATCTTAAAAGTACTCATCACAAGGAAAACATGGACATTAACTAGACTTTTGTGGTGATCATTTACACATATGGAATCATTACATTATACGTCTGAAACTAATATAATGTTACATGTCAATTATACCTCAATAGAACAAAAACACAAAAAATATGCATTTGCCTGCATACCGCAAAATGAATTCCCTCACATAAACTTCCTGCCTAGCATACTTATTTGATAGAAATCTCAAGCTACAATGTCAGTGTACTGTTAATATCTTCTCAGAAAAGCCTTAAGTAAATGTGACAGTTGATAGTGATTATTAACCTAGCATTGAACCAGTAATTAAACGATGAAGTCTGTGTGTGAAGGGGGGTGCACCACAAGCTTGCCTACTCTTGCGTGGTGATCCTTCTGATTCTGTGTTCCCTAATCTGACATTATTTAAGCTCATTATTATTCCCTGTCAGAGCTCAAGATTTAAATCATTACATAGAACATTTCTTTATACTCTATGTACCCATTTTGTTCCCAAGTAGATTTGTTGTATACCTCAGCTCTGATGTAAATGGATGGATGGATGGATGGATGAATGAATGAATGATGAATGAATGAATGAATGAATGAATTTTTTAAAAAAGTAAAACAGGGGGACCTGGATGGCTCAGTCATTTAGGCATCTGACTCTTGATTTCAACTCAGGTCATGATCTCATGGTTGTCAGATTGAGCACTCCATGCTGGGTATGGAACCTGCTTGAGATTCTCTCTCTCCCTCTAGTTCTTTCTCCTCCCCCTTCTCCCCCTCTCCTGCTCTCTCTGTCTCTCTCTCTCTCAAAAAAAGAGTAAAACAAAAATCAAATTTAATTCAAGTCTCAACTACCTTTATTTATATGGTTTGCCTAATTCTCTAAATGGATTGGAAATGTAAAATAAAACATAATTTTTGCTTTTGAGGTCTTCTATGATTATTAAAGGCTTCCTATTTTCACCATGATCAATATTTTTTGTCTTGGCTAATTTAAAGTATGCATGTGATGAGGAGCGAGGGAAGACTCAAGACGAGATTCATTAAGTACATTCTACATACCATGTGCTCTCACTACTTTATTCTCATCAGCCTATTTGGTCCTCACATCAATCCTACTCACATTGTCTTTTAATGAAAAACAACTGAGGCACAAAATATTCATGTTGCTCTATCAAAATTACAAGGTTTTGTATTTTATGATTCTGTCTCAGAAGTGACTTTAAATGATGAGTGACTTCTCTACTAAATGGTGCATGAGAAGGCCAGCATTTTCTGAATAAGGAGAAATTGGACACAGATTATAAGATTACTATGAATAGTTTTGATATCAGCTCATTAAAAAGGATACCTATCTAAAAGTACAGCAAGTGTATCTTTCTAAATAATCATAAGTGATTAAGTAACTAAGAAACATTGTACTCCTGATTTACATCATTAACTTCTTCTGAAAACCTACAAGAATAAAAATTATCACTTAATGACCCAGTAAAGATTTATGGAGTATCTCCAAAGGCCAGACCTGACCTTGGAACTTAAGGATTTATTATGCCCCTCACAGGTAAAGTTGCTACATTTTGCAAATAAAAATATAGGATGCTGGTGAAATTTGAATTCCAGATAAGGGTCATATATGTATTTTTTATCTGATGTTCAAATTTAACTGGACATCTTATATTTTGTCTGGTCATACTCCTAAGACCTACAGTAGAATTGAGAAAAATAGAATATAATGAAATGAACATAAAATCCAAAAGATGAGAAAGAATTCAGTACACAAAGGTAGAAAAGAAAGGCCTTCTGGGCAGAAGTAAAATCATGAACAATGACACTGTGACAGGAGGCATAGAGTCTAAAAGCACTGAATGAGATCTAGGGGCAGATGTGGAGGGGGAAAGGGGTGTGTTTTACAATGAAGGTATGGAGCAGAGTCAGGGCCTGACTATGGAAATCTATGGAAAGCAGTGCAGTAGGGAACCTCCCAAAGATTCCTGCCTCTTGGTATTCACAACATTGAGTTATTCTTTTAATTTAATTTAATCAATTTAATTCTCTTTTAATAAACAAAATATGTGAAAGTGATAGCATGCCACTTCTGAGATTAGGCTACAAAAAATTGACTTCTACCTCTTTGGGCCTCTCTCCTCTCCCCCACATTTAGCAAATAAAAATAGGGGATGCCCAGCTATGAATTATTCAATTTAGTATCTCAGAATTTTAACATAGTTACTAGCACTGGCCATAGAGACTAAATCAAAAATATTTTCAGTGATACACAATGAAAATTTTAAAGTGAGTTTTTTTAAGATTTTTGTCTATTTAAAAACTTGTACTTTCCATGTTACTTTATTATATACTATTTCTGCTACCAGAGTTTAACTGTTAAATTGTGATATAAAAATCTAAGATAGTATCCCTTTAATTCACCCTATCAGTCTTCAAAAGAGTGTCCTGATGGTATAAAGAGATGTTTCTCACCATTATCTTTTCAATTCTTTATTCTCCCCGTCTTCCTTTGCTGGGACTCCATTTATGCAGCTGTTGACTGTTGACTATTCACCATGTCACAGGTGTGAGGATTCGTACTTGAACATATCCTGTAGGGTATATAGTTCAATACATTCTAGTTGGATATTGTGTAGAGTGTTTTTGAAAATTCCGATTACATTATTTCCTCTAGAGTGAGTATAGTCTATTTTGTTTTGAACAAGAATAGAATGAACAGGAACTGAGCTCACTTAAAGTTAAGTACAGTTTTTCTAAGATTCTTGTTCTGAATGATCCCTATAGTTACATTTATCCTATCAAATTTTCTCACTACGAACTAGGATATTCTAGATTCTTTTTTTGGGGGGGCAGGGGAGGCAGATTCTATTTCTAATTTTTTGTCTTCCCAGCACTATAAGATTGATGAAAACTCTTTGTGTTTTAGAGACTTTTTACCTATTTGTTATCTCTTAGCCCTCTGCAGCTTAAGAAATTGGCATATGCATCCAGGGGAAAGCTGGAATGTCAGATTTACTTTTCTACATCTCCATTCTCAGGGATTTTGGACCTCTAAGTTTGGAGCTTCTTGGCATCTCCAAATTCAAAATTTTGTTTCTGTAGCATTGTGAGAGTGCCAGAAACTCTGACAGCTTGTCTGCTCTGTGCTGTGATCTTCTGACATGTTTCCAAGAGCCCTATCTTATGCCATGCCATGTGGATCAGAGACAAACTAAGCAACTGGCCATTTCCTAAATCCCTTAGAAAATCTTGAAAACAAAATCTGAAAATCAAATAAAGTCGATTTTAAACCACTAGATTCTGTGATGGTTTGTTACAGAATAGTAAAAATAAATAAATGAATGAATGAAAGAATGAACAAATAAACAGAACAAAACAAAAAGATTTGACACTGTTAATTCACTCAACATCTATTACCAACATTCTTCTGGCTTCCTTTTTCCTACTGAAGTTAGTAAAATAAATACTAACAACATCCCTTCCAACTAGGGGATTTGCAATATATAACAATTTCCCATGAGATACAGGTGCAAGTCTTCAAATATGCAGCATCTTCCCAGTAATAGGAAGGAGGAAAAGAAGGAAGGAAGGAAAGAAGGAAGGAAGGAGGAAGGAGGGAAGGAAGGAAGGAAGGAAGGAAGGAGGAAGGAGGGAAGGAGGGAAGGAAGGAAGGAAACAAGAAAAGAAAGGGAAAAGAGAAAGAAAGAAAGAAAAGAAAGAAAGAAAGAAAGAAGAGGAAGAGGATGAAAAGGAAAAAGAGAAAAGTCTTATCATGAAGAAACTTTCTTTTTTCCTCTTAAATGTATTTTCTTCCTTCCTGGAACATGCACATGAATAGCAGAACTCTTGCTTCCATTAACTGTGAAACATAGTGGTAGAGGTCCACCTACTGTGGGTGACAGACAGAAACAGAGAGAGCTTGATCACTGAGGGCACAGCAGCATCACCTCTGTGCACCAGACCAAAAATATAGATGTAAGATAAATATATTCTAAATGAAACTAAAACTGTCCTAAGATATCATTACATCACTATTTTCATATAATTAATTTGTATAATATATATAGGTATATATATACCACCTTCTGGAAATGGTAATTTTATAGATGTCTACAACCTTTTAGAAGCTTATTAAAATTAATAATTGCAAACGTGTTTCAAATATTAAAGTTTTTCTTCAAAGAGTTGTGCATGTTTTCTTCACATATGGAGTAACCCAAAATAAAAACACTGGTTGACAATTTGTAATTACTGTATTTAAAATCATACACTGGCAAAGTATCCTGTGCCTTGTAGGCTATAGATACTCTTTCAGAAACCTAATATGTAACTATTTGAACTTAATAGCCTTATGAAGTAGTAACCTAATTTACTCTCTGAAACCCTAACACTCAATCTTAAAGAATTTTGAGGCACAAATAGTCATCGTTAAATTCCTTTAGGCAATATAAATACTACTATGAAACAGGAAGAGGAAATCAATTTCTAAGATTAGAATCAGAGATTCATTAAAATATTCATTATGTAGATGAGATATTCTTGTGGTCCACAAGAGTACCAGACTGAATGATAGAGAAGATACTGAGGCCAAAAACATGCTACACTGAGAACATGATTTTGTAAGTGGCAAATCCCTGTACTTAAAATCAACCTCTGTCTAACATCAGGTCATATGGCAGAAAATCCCTGTCATAACATTTTCTTTTTCCAGAACTTTTTATTAATTTTTATTTATTATTTATGATAGTCACAGAGAGAGAGAGAGAGAGAGAGAGAGGCAGAGACACAGGCAGAGGGAGAAGCAGGCTCCATGCACCGGGAGCCCGACGTGGGATTCGATCCCGGGTCCCCAGGATCACGCCCTGGGCCAAAGGCAGGCGCCAAACCGCTGCGCCACCCAGGGATCCCCCCAGAACTTTTTAATGTAATCTTATATTCGTGGGAAAATTACCGTGTATTCCATGGACTAGTAAAACCATCTATATATTATCTATCAATAATTTATAGTAAATTTGCTGAATATGCATCATCCACCAACTAGGAGATGTGTATATAGTATAAAATGGGACAAAACATTTCTATCACATTCTCTGTACCAGTGATAAAATTATTTCTTAAATAATTTTTGTTTATTAAATTTTATTCCATTTAGCATGCCTAGAATAGAAATGAAATTAACACTATAAAGAGACAGAACTGAGAAGACAGACCTCAGTGCAATATAATTTCCTTCCTCTAGAACTAAAAGAAAAAAGAGAGAAAGAAAGAAAGAAAGAAAGAAAGAAAGAAAGAAAGAAAGAAAGAAAGAAAGAAAGAAGAAAGAAAGAAAGGAAAGAAAATCACTGTGCTGGATCTTGACCAGGCCCAATATAATAAATGAAGTGCTTTGTCCTTTTCTTGATGAAAGTTGGTGGAAACATGCATATAAAATAAAAGAGAGAAAAAAAAACTATAGGTGTTTTTAACAAATGATGCTGGAACAACTAGCTGTCCAAATGCAATATATATATATATATATATATATATATATATATGCAGACCTTATACTCTAAAAATTAATTCAAAATGGATCAGAAACCCAAAAATAAAATGTAAAACTATAAAACTCCCAGAAGGTAACATAGGAGAAAAATCTACATAATTTTGGGTGTGGCAATGGTATTTTGGATGCAACACCAAAGGTATGATCCAAGAAATAAATAATTGATAAGCTGGACTTCATTAAAATTAAAATTTCTGCTCTGAAAAAGACCATGTCAAGAATATTAAGAAGTATAAGACAATATTTCTCCACTGACTGGGAGAAAATATTTGCAAAAAGACACGTCTGATAAAAACGATTATCATCCAAAATATACAAAGACTTTTGAATTTCAACAATAAGAAAACAGCCCCATTAAAAATGAGCCAGAGATCTTAATAGACACCTCAGCAACGAAGTTATGCAGATGGAAAATATGCACATGAAGAGATTCTCCATATTATATGTCATTAGGGAAACACAAATTAAAATGAGATACAACTGCACAACTATTAGAATGGCCAAAAGGCAGAACATGGACAATGTCAAATACAGACGAGGAGGTGGAACAACAGAAACTATCATTGCTGGTGTGAATGCCAAGTAATACAGACACTTTGCAAGATAGGCTGGAAGTTTCTTACAAAATAAACATATGCATTATATGATCCAGCAACTAGACTCCTTAATATTTACCCAAATGAATTAAAAAGTATATCCACCCAAAAGCCTGCACACAAATATTTATAACAGATATTCATAATTGCCAAAACTTGGAAATAACCAAGAGGACCCTCAGTAGGTGAATGGATAAACTGTGGCCCATCCAGACAATAGAATATTATCCCCTACTAAAGAGAAAGGAGATATCAAGCTGTGCAAAGATATGGAGGAAACTTGAATGCATAGTACTAAGTGAAAGAAACAATGAGGTTTGCTGGGGAGAGCAGCTTTGTTGAATAATAATGAAAAAAATTGAGTTCACACAAAATAGACCATCTATTTTGAATAATTGTTTAATTTTCAGGTCCTCACTTATGCAAGAAACATTTGAAAATTATATATATACGTGAAAAATGGGCATGATTACAACTATATGACAATATGGAAATGACAAAACTATGGCAACAGTATAAATATCTGTGGTTGTAGAGAAGAGTAGTGGGATGAATGGCAGATCAGAGGGGATTTCTAGGGTAGTGAAAATACTCTGTATGATACTAAAATTAAGGATACATGTCATTTATATGTTTTTCCAAAAGCTCACAGAATGTACAACATCAATGATGAGCCTTAATGTAAACTACGGACTTTGGATGATAATTGTATGTCAAGGGAGATTCATCACTTGTCACAAGTGTACCACTCTGGTGGGGAGTGTCAGTAACAGGGGAAACTGGGCATGGGTGGGGACAAGGGGTATATGGAAAATCTCTGTACCTTCCTCTGAATTTTGCTATGAACCTAAAACCGTTTTAAAAAACTAAACTTAATAAAAATCAAATTTTAAAGACTCTCTATTGTAACTGAGTTTCTAAATTATGGGTCAGAAGTGTGTTTTCTTCAATACAGGTAATTTTTATTAAAAGTTTTATACTAATAATCAGTCAAGGTTCAAGCAGAAAAGCAGAACCTAAGAGAAAAAGGGGAAAAGAGAGAGGGAGACAGAGAGAGAGACAAAGAGAGACAGACAGGTAAAGAGGGAGAGAGAGAAATAGAGACAGAGACAGAGATTGATTACAAAGAATTGGCTGACACATTTGTAGAGTCTGGCTCAGCAAGTCCTAAATCCATATCCTTAGTCCACAAAGCAAACAAGAAGGGAAGATTGCCAGCAGCCTGGATGGAACCCACAAGCATGGACTGGAGATATCATCCAGAGGCTGAAGGCTATCAATCAATTCCTCTCTCTCTCTCTCTCTCTGTCTCTCCCCTTCCCACCTTCCCCCTTAGAAAAGCCCACATCTCTCTTTCTCTCTCTCTTTTTTTTGAAGATTTTATTTACTTATTCATGAGACACACACACACAGAGAGAGAGAGAAAGAGGCAGAGACACAGGCAGAGGGAGAAGCAGGCTCCATGAGGGAGCCCAATATGGGACTTGATCCTGGGACTCCATGCCCTGGGCTGAAGGCAGGTGCTTAACCTCTGAGCCACCCAGGGATCTCCCCCTGCCACACACACACATCTCTTTTAAGTCTTTCTGACTAATTGTATTCCATCCAAGATAATATATTTAAAGTCTTTAATTATATCTACACAGTATGTAAAACTTTGGGGACTGTAGGTTAGCCTAGAGACATTTACACAGCTAACACAACCAAAAACATATGCTGCTTTTATATATATATATATTTCAGAGTAATCAGTTATCTAAATTTTTAATTAATTTAAGTGCTGGCATTAATGATGAAGTTGGAAAACAATTCAGAGAGAAGAAAAAAAAACCTGACAGAGATTCACAGTTGGGAAAACAGGTATGCAAAATAAGGAGCCTGGAGGTCCATGAATTTTAAATTTGGCCATATTGTCACAGTACATAGGAGTAATGAAGATTGCTATGGCTATGTCTGAACTTTTTTCCTTAGTATGTTTTGTACTTCATACAGGTGTTAAAAATTCTAATTTTCTCTCCAAGGCAGATAATTATATTTCAAATTGGCAAGGAAATAAATTTTGCTAAGTGCACAGCAGAGGATACTAAAGGGGACATCTGGAATGATTAGTGTTACATAGGTGATATCATTATGGAGAAATGAGAATAAAAGACATACAAATGTACATACGCCTCTTTTGAATACAAAACACAAGAAAATATCTTTTAGTCTTCACACACCCTTACCTTCATCTTCTCCCAATTTCCCCTGTCAAATGCAACCCAACAAGGCCTGGAGAATTTGGGGGCTCTACTCTATTTTCCATATTCATAAAGCAACATGCAAGAGCAAGCAGGAGCAGATGTTTTGTTTTTTGGGTTTTTTTTTCTCAAGGAAGGACCAAAATGCATAAAATGTTAATCTATAATACTAATTTTTCAGGTATATGAGCCTTAGTTGACAGTGTTCATGGTTATTATCACATAGCTGGGTCTCTGCTTTTCCTATTACTGAGAGCAATGAGAGTTCAGCATTAAACATCAGCTTGGTCTCAGTTTGACGAAGGGTACATTGCAAAAAGAGATTCCAGGAAACAGCTATGCTTATTCTTAACAAAGCTTTTTAGACTGCTCCTCTTTCTTTTTTTAATTGTATTTTTGCTTTTGAAAGTAACATCCATATTTAGTGAAGTTCAGAAATGCTATCAATATGTATTTCTTGCATAAATGAGGACCTGAAAATTAAACAACTATTCAAAATAGATGGTCTACTTTGTGTGAATTCAATTATTTTCCATAATAATGAAAATAATAGTCAACAAAACTACTCTCCCCAGCAAACACCATTTCATTTTACTTGGCCTGTGATTTTTATCCTAACTTTGTTGACTGAGTTCCCAAAATATGTTTCTGGATCCATCGAACATCACCTAAATGTCTGAGTACTTGGATATAAGCAAATAGATCATAAATGATAATGTTTGGTTGAACTCTACTCAGATTAGAGGGATGATTAGAGATTTATGAGTATTAAATAAGGAAGGAGAAAATAGAATAATAATGTCTAGGGGCTCCTAAGGGGCTCAGTCAGTTAAGCAGACACTTCTGGCTCAGGTCATGATCAATCCCGTGTCAGGCTCCCTGCTCATCAGGGAGTCTGCTTCTCCCTTTCTGCCCTGCCCACTCATGCTCTATCAAATAAATAAAATCTTCAAAAAGAATAATAGTGACTCTTTTCCACATAAAATTTTAATTATTTCCTGCAAACAAAAGAGACAGCAGTTTAAAGTTTTAATTTATTTCCATTTACTCAGTTATTTGATGTCTGATACTTTAATATATTAATTCAGAGAAATGTGATTTCTACAAAATATGATTTCTAAAACATCTACTTAATATCATTTATGTTTCAATTATATGTAAATATTATTTTTAGCTGATACATGGGGAGATATTGTTGAAATTGAGGAAGGAAAGATAAGAGATAAAAAAAATATTAAAGTATATACAGGGCAGCCTGGGTGGCTCAGCGGTTTAGCGCAAACTTTGGCCCAGGACGTGATCTTGGAGACCCGGAATCGAGTCCCAGGTCAGGCTCCCTGCATGGAGCCTGCTTCTATCTCTGCCTCTCTCTCTCTCTATCTCTATCTGTGACTCTCATGAATAAACAAATAAAATGTCTTTTTAAAAAAATAAATAAATATAATGAAAGTACATATACAGAGTATTTGAACCAACACCTCTGCAGAGACATATAGAAAAATTATTTAATATATTTTTCAATGTCTGCTTAATGTCACCAGAAAGATACAAAGATTATGAATACTTATTGGATCCAAAACTAGACAAAAAACAGACACCTAGAGGGATGTGTCTAATAGGCAGGGGTCTTTTTTTTTTTCAGTGTATTTGTTTGATCTGGAAAAGTTTGTGTGAGTCTAAGACTTATGGACATATTTGAAAATTTGTGGGATAGGGGTAAATAAATCAGAGACCAGGCTCATCAACACAGACGGTGTCTGTAATAACACCCACTTACACACTGGGTTGAGAACTCAAATGCACACATTTTAAAAGTGAGAGTGAATTTAAAGAGTGCTGGTCCTTGTAGAAATGAAGTTTCAGCTTCAAATCATCTTAATATTTGAAATTGAATTAAAATTATCCCAAAGTCTATCATCTCAGCCACTTTCCAAATGAAAATGAAAATTCTCTCTGGAGGTGATAATGTAACAATAAACCTCAAATTATTTCACTGATTTTGCATAAATAATGTACAGCATTCACTCAAAATTAATTAGGCATGAAAAGAGACAGATTGCTTGAAGAAAGAACCACAAAGAGAACATGAGAGACAAACACACACACACACACACACACACACACACAGATAATAATTTAAAAAACAAAACACGGGATGCCTGGGTGACTCAGAAGTTGAGCGTCTGCCTTTGGCTTAGGGCATGATTCCAGTCCCCAGATCGAGTCCCACATCGGGTTCCCCACAGGCAGCCTGCTTTTCCCTCTGCCGGTGTCTCTGCCTTTCTCTCTGTGTGTCTCTCATGAACAAATAAATAAATAAAAACCTTTATTAAAAAATCCAGGTAAAAATAAATAAAAACAATAAAAAACAAAACAAAACAGACCTATAGGATTCCACATATTGTAGTCCATATCTCCATATCTGAAGCCCAGACTTTAAGTTAAATATCCTTAATATTCTTTAAAAAAATAAAATATGGGGGTGCTCAGTTGGTTAAGCATCTGACTTGATTTGGGCTCAGGTCATGACCTCAGGATTGTAAGATGGAGACCCACATCAGACTCCGTGCTCAGTGGGGAGTCTGCTTGAGATTCTCCCTCTCTTTCCTTCTGCCCCTCCCCCCATGCACTCTCTCTCTCTCTTTAAAATAAATAAATCTCTAAAAAATAAATAAAAGACAAGACTTCAAAATGTGGTAGAATATAAGAGTCATAAAAAAGAAACAAAAAATATAGAACTTAAAGACACAATAATCAAAGCCAAGACCACAGTGTATGGTTCTGACAGATGACTAAACACAGCTAAAGAGAGAATCAATAAACTGGAAGATAATATCAGGGGGGAAAATCCAAACTGAACCCCAGAGAGATGAAAAGGGTGGATAATACAAAAGACAAATGAAGGGATTGTGGCATTTTAAGTGACGATTTGTAGGTGGATGAGGGGTTCAGCTATGTAAGTATATGGAAGAAGGATTTTTCAAGCAGAAGGAAGAGCAAATGAAAATTTCCTGAGATAATACTCAGGAGAAAGCCACAAAACCATCAGCCTGGATGAGTTTGGTGGTGGAGTGTGCTCATATTGAAACATGATTGAGAAAGTGGAGTCGTGTATATGTCCAGTGCAAAGGAGTCAGGGAACTGAGGAGTTACAGAAGGAAAGGAGGTACAGAGAAAGGAGACAGAGATGAAAAGGCCAAAGAAGTATAAGAACAACCAGGAGACTTCCATGTCCTGAGACCATGTAAGAAAGGTTTAAAGAGAAGGGAATGTCAAACTGATGTGTTAATCTTTAGATGTGACCAGTAATGTGGAGGTGATTTGTGGTGGTGACAATGACTGTTTGACAAGTGTGTAAGCCCTTTGGGAGTTTTTATGGAGAATGAGAGAAGAGCACAGAGATACTGAAGATATATTTATGTGGCATTTTACTAGAAAGAACAGGAGAGAATTGGGTGGTGGCTGAAAGTAATAATGAAGTCAATAGATATTTAAGGCAATATAAATACAATTGCATGTATATTCCTATAGGAAATATCCAGTAGAGGGGAAAATAATTTATTTGAAAAAGGGAGGGGTGCCTCAGTGGCTCAGTTGGTTAAGCATCTGCCTACACCTTAGGTCATGATCCCAGGTCCTAGGATGGAGCCTAGCATAAGGCTCCCTGCTCAGCAGAGAGTCTGCTTCTCCCTCTCTCTTTCCCCTCTCTCACCTTCCCCACCCCACTCCTGCTCTTGCTCTCTCTCTCTCTCTCTCTCTCTGTCTCAAATAAATAAAATCTTTTAAAAAAAGAAATAAAAAGGGAAAAATTGCTTGACTAAAATCCTCAAGTACTTGAAAAGGGATAGAATCAATGACACAGATGGGTGTATTGGCCTTGTTAGAAGTGAATGTTTTCAGGAGAAAATATAAATCATATTAGCACAATTGCAAGGAAGTAGGTAGATAATGTTGTTATGGGATTTACAGAGGTTGTACTCCAATTGCTCCATTTTCTCAATGAAATAGAAAGCTAAGTAATCAATGGAGGAAAAGATGAGGGGAGGAAGTTTTGGAGATTTAAAGAGAGAGGACACACCAGGGAGTAGTTTTCCCATATGAGTCCGAATAAACCAGGAAGATATTGTGTGATTGCCAGGGACACTGAAGACTGAATTGAAAATCAGGAGGATCCAGAGTTAAATAGGAACAGTTAGTTAATTGTGTCTCCTTTTGTTGCATTCAGCCACATAGTTTCTGGTGTTGATGCAGAGTGGGTGGACTTGGATCTGACTGTAGTCAAGGGTTAGCCAAACAAAGATGAAACTAGTGATAGGATAAGAGAGGTAAGGGGGGTATGCAAGAAAAATGCTTATTATAATTGGACTTTATGCTTCCTAAAGGAAGACGTAGAGCCCTGAAGACGGTGAGGAAGTACAAAATCAAGTCTATAAATTCTAACTTCTGGTGGGACCTATTTATTTATATCAGAATAAGGGAAAAGTTCTGAAGCGGAGTCTGATGGTGATTAGAAACAGGATGCCCTTGCAGTTACTGATAATGACAAGGTCTAAAACATGATTTGGGGTTGAGAGGTGGAGGCATGAGGAAGAACAGGATTGTTGAAGGAGAGTTTACATGCAAGAGAAGCCACAGAGTGTGGAAGGGTCATACATGTTATGTGTAGGTCATCAAGAACCACAGCAGTAGTGTTGCAATAAGATAGTAAATTTCAGCTAGTGCACGTCACTGAAATTCATTTTTAATAGAAGATACAGAGCTTATCATTATTTTATTTATCATTATACTTAAGACTAACTCCACTGTATTTCATTTCCTCTAAACCTTTAAATACAACCAAAGGAAAGGAAAGACAAGGGGAGTGAAGGGAAAGGAAGGGAAGGGAAGAGAAAGGAAAGGGGGGGTCATAATTAAGTGGTAGCCTCATTGTCATGTTTACCAAATCTGTTTATCAGCAGATGATATATTTTCATTTATTGGAGTTGTCTAAAACAGGTAAAAAACTAGAAAATTTCATATTAAAAAAACAGTTAAAGTAATAATAATAGTAGTAGTAGTGATTACTTGCAAAGATCTTCATTACTTGTTTACAATAAACTTATGAGGTAAATGTTGTAATTGTTTCAGTGTTGGGAAACTGAGGTACAGGGAGTTTAAATGGTTAATCAAGGTTAAAGAGCTAGTGAGTAAAAGAGCAGATGTACTGACTCCTGAGATTTTATTCTGTACCCCATGACCAGTACAAAGTGCATATTAATAGACTTTACACAGACTATTATTCTCCTAGTGTGCTTTTCCATTTCAAATGTCTTTGATTTTTCAAATTCATTACATTCTTTCAAATGGTATCCTTTATTTGTCTGTCCTTAAATGAAATCATTTTATAGAATATATTATCAATTATGAAGGTGATGAATTGCTGCATTACTTTTCAAAGAGCTGTTTCAGCAAGCTGTCAAGTATAAAATTTCTTCAAAACGCACTAAGGTCACGATTTGTCTTGTCACAGCCCTAACAAGGACTCTTCCTTTGCTAGTGATGCAATTAGTTGTCAGTTCTCATCAAATGTTGTTTCTTCATAATTAATTCAAGGCAAATACTGGGTTGCATGGAAGCTCATTTTAAACAGGATTCCAAGGGTCTTTTGAGACATATTAATTGAAGCGTAGATGGTCAAAAACTGTTCACTAGGTATTCTTCAACATATTTAAGTATCATCCATGAAGAATACTGTATTAGAGGAAGCATTTTAAAAATCTATATAATTAGAGCCAAATATACTTACCAAAATAGTTGTTAATTGTGTTAAGAAGTAAGCACAAAACTTAAAGCACCCACATATTATCATTGGTTTTGTATTTATATTTTCCTGTGCATGAATTTCTTCCTGGCATTTTTTTTCATGTCTGCTTCCTTCTCATCATTTAGATATAGCGTTTAGTTTTCATTCTTAGGAAGATTTTCTTGCCTGCTTATCTAAAAGAGCATTCCTTTCTCCCATTATGTTTTATTGCAAGGCTGTGTTAATTTAATTCATCATGGACTCTTTCATTCGTTCTGAATGTTTTGTTCCCCCAAAATTCATATGTTGAAATCCTAACCCTCAATATGAGAGTATTAGGAAGTAGGGCCTTTGGAAAGTGATTAGATTATAGCACAGGGCCCTCATGGGTGAGATTATTGCCCTTAGAAGAGATCCCAGAGAACTCCCTCACCTTTTCCACAATGAACCAGGGGGTGGGAGCAGGCTCTAAGCAGATACTGAATTTGTTAATGCCTTGAACATGGACTTTCCAGCCTCTGGAATTGTAAGAAATAAATGTTTGTTGTTTAGGCCACCCAGACTATATTATTTTTTATGGGAGCCTGAACAGACATGTACAGTCAAAAATTATTCTTTTATATTCTTCCCAGGCCCTAATGAAAGAAGAAATTAGAAGGTATCATTGGGCATTATAGTTAAAAGTCCTTAAGAGTGTCTAGCACAGAGTAGCTATTACAGAAACTGTGAACAACCCTTGATTTGCTGCATATTCATATGAAATAATTTTAAAAAAATTCCCTGTTTTATGGTCTTTTGCAAAGAAAACTATTTTACAAAGTTCAAGAACTGGCCAGTAGAAAACTCATTTTGAGTTCAGTCAGTATTGCTTTGTGAAATCTCCTGTTTGAAAACATCTCATATGGTTTAAAGAAAAATGTTTTCTTTTGCAAATTTATATATTCTGACTGCATTCTTCGTCTTGTTTTTAATATGCTTAGCTAAGCCTGAAAAATAGGCAAAGACAAATGCAGAGCCAGTTTTGTGAGCACTGAAGCTTATATCAATTCAGGGGTAAGGAAACTCTTTATAAAAAAGCATAGAAAATTATAAGGGCAAAAACAGTGGTAAAATGAATAGATTGTGAAAGTAAATACCAACAAATTAAAATTAAAAGCTAGCAAATATTAAGCATCATAAAACTGAGAAAAATGTGTTTTTGTTAATCAATCGCTGGCACATTTCTATTACACTTTTCTTCTAATTGTTTTGGCTGAATATTCCTTGAACGACTCCTCATGTGACAATTTTGTAATATTTTCTACAGAGAGAATAGAAAGGTAATTAAATATTTTCTCTAGAAGATTTTAGAAAGTTTTTGTTATTATTTATAATTTCTAACTATTTCCCATTATTTCTAAATTCAAGTATATTTTAGAATTTTTGTCAAATTTGAGAAAACTGCTATCAGTGTCTTTTGCATGTTAAGATGTAAGACATCAAGACACTTCACATTTTCCTCTATAGTTCATAGTCTTAAACACTGTTTGAATTGATAAAAACCATTAACTCATTTGTCACTGATGTCTTGGCTTTAGTGTTATATTGGGATTCTTATGTTATCCTGGTCCATATCAGTATTTCATGTCGCATCGGCAAGAAATGTAAATATTTTTCCAACATGTGTATATGATTTATGTCACTTCATTAATTGGACTATCAAACAATGCAAAAGCCTATTAATTACTTGTATTCAAAACTTATCTCTTCCCTTATATGAGTTACTACTTTTGGTGTGATCTGAAATCATTTTTCATTATAATTAGCTCCTCCGTGTCAGAATTATTTCAATTTATTATTATTGTTGTTTTGCATTGCATCAATTTTATCTACATTTTCTCGCAAGTCTTTACTAAGCAAATTTAATATTCATGTGTATTTTCAATTCTGGAGTTTGTAGTTTCTTAATTATGTTATTGAAACTTTCCCAATGAGGTTTGTTCGAACTGTAGGTTTCTCAGATTATTTCCCTCTCCATGATGCTGGGTCCACTCCAGTGCATACCAAATAATAAGGAAGGGTATTCTGGAGAAGCATCATTATGCAAAGAGGCAGTAATCTTGACTAATTTTGGTTGAAGTATATAATTTTTATTTTTTAATTAAACAAAATGCATATGGCCACTTGAATATATTGACAGGGTCCCTTTGAGGGCATTGGAATTGAAAGGCCTGCGGCTTAGAAGCTTCATCACCTCCATGGTCTGTCTGCCTCGGGTCAAAAATAAAACTAAAAATATCATCTCCCTTAGTAAGTCTGTTTAACGAATAGGTGTTGGCTACTTTGATTTACCCTCTTTCCTGGATAAAATCCCCCCATTCTGCTTGTCACATTGTTTTTGCTTTAAATTTATTTATTTAAGCTAATAAAATCAATTAAGTTCATACCAGGTACTAGAAACATAGTAATTATTTTCTTTTACAAAATGATTTTCACTATCTATTCTAATTTGTTATGAACAAAAGCTCCCCTTATTAAAATTGTTTCTGTTATCCATATGCTATGGAGAATCTAACCATTTGAATTTATAGCTAAACACCAAAGACAATTAAGCTAGGAAAAATCTGGATGATGGTAATGAGAAGAGGGCCATCCAGATAGAACTGTTGTTGATACCAGAGCACCTGCTAGAGCTGTTCTAATACAGCCCCAATGACAGCTTGCAGACTTTCTCCATCCTCCATACCCACACGCACATATAGCAGTGTTTTAGGCTTCCAGCCCCATCTCTTAACCCTTTTCCAAACTTAGGGCTTACAGGTGTGCTGAGCACTGAACTGTGGTCCAATCACAATATTCAGACTAGGGTCAAACCCTATTGGACAGACAACTGGGGAGACAAAGGTGGAGATTAAAAGGCATAGGTCTTAAGTGCAATGATGGGAAGATCTCATATCCATGAAAGCTGAAGTTGGCCCAGCTGAACAGAGGCCTTAGTGTCCAGTGTTCTGGGACCTCACTCAATGCCTAGGGCATCTCTTGATCCACTGACCCGTTGTTTCTCAGGCAACACCCCTTCACCCACCCTTACCCTGATCTGACCTATGATTCCTAATTTTAAACTTTTTCATCCAAACACAAAACATGGGAGTGGGGGCAATGCTAATCTCCCTATATTTAATAATAGACCTTTGAAGTCCTGGAGACCAAAATCATTAATGACTAAAACCCTGGATCCTCTAAAACAATAACAAAAACAAACAAACAAACAAACAAACAAAAACCTGGATCCTCTTTCCTTGAGAGAAATGAGGTCTCTGTCTTTAAAAATGATTTATGAGCAAGAGGAAACAATTCCACTCATTTTGGAATTTAGGGCACCACAGACCTATGGAGAAGGCTGAATTCTTTCAATGATAGAAATAGAACACTAATGAGAAAGAGTTGTTTCTCTCTCTCTCTCTCTCTCTCTCTCTCTCTCTATATATATATATATATATATATATATATATATATATATATATATATATATTACATATGTGTGTATGGTATTTTACATATAAATATAATATACACATGTATGTTTATGAGTTCCAGGTGTCAAAAGTGAGTTATACACATCATATTAGAGACCAGAATTAAATAGAATATTACTCTTGCTTTCTAGTGGTTAATGTACCAGTGGAGACATAAATTTAAACAGAAAGAAGTCCAAATTCCAGAAAAGAAAAATCAATAATATCCAATGTCACAAAGATGTCAAAAAATAGGACTTAAAATTATCTAGGAAGTTCCACTTCAAAAGGTCAATAGGATTTCCCTGTATGATGGTGTGACTAAAGTCACGGTGCAGTGGATAGAAAACTTAATGGCAGGTGTGTGTGAAATTTTGGAGATGAGAATTACAGCATAATACTCTCAGGAAGTTACTTCTGAAAGGAAAGAAAAGAATAGAGCTATCAGCGGGATAGGACAACAATGAATGTCTGAGGAAGACATTATTAAGGTTGGAGTTGTTGAAGCAAGAAGGAAGGATAAATTAGAGATAAACATAAAGATTACAATTAATGGAACAAAGTGACAGGCAGTAAGTGGACTGGATCCAGAAGATGATGAGGCGATTAGTTTTAGATAGAGTTATGAGTTACTCTTCCTCTAGGAAAAAGAAAGAGGTATGGCTGAGTTGGGGTGCAGGTGAATGATCTGCACACAGAGAAGTACTTCAAACAAGAGGCTTGCATTGCCTATGTGTGCAAGCCTCTTTACTTCTTTTGCTACTACCCTCACCTCTCACCAAGGTTATTGCAATGGTCTCATAATCATTTTGCCTGATTTAACCTCATTTCCCTTCCCTCTTTTCTCAATGCTGTATCCAGAGTGATGTGACAATTAAGCCTGCCCACATTACTCCTCTGGACACAACTAACTCTCCAAGTACTTGACATAAAAGCCAAAGTCTAAATAGTGACCTATTTGATCTGCCTATATTGTGCTCTGTACCCATGCCCTCACTTCCAAACTCTCTGAGCCATCTACTCTCTTCCCTGGGCTCTGTTACTCCAGTCACAGTGGCCTTTCTGAGGCCTGGTTGAAGTCACCAGGTAAGTGCTATCCACCATTACCCAGAATTTTGCCCTTAATTTTCCCTCTCCTTGGAAGGCTCTTCCCCAAGAATCACAGCTCAACTTCTTTACTCCTTCAGATGCCATATCTCACTGAGACCTCGTCAGGGTACTATTTCTAAAAAAATCTAAAGCATTCCTCCATTAACACTTTCTATGCTGGAATCATATTTACAGTTTAGACTAGCCACTCCAATTATATAACATACTTGATTGCCTTGATTTCTTATGTGCCTTGGTTTCTCTCTGACTCCACCCTGAGAGTAGGGGTTTTTACTCCTTGTCCACTGCTCCATTCTCAGCTCCTAAATTGGTGGCCTAGTAGGCATTCAATGCCTATTTGCTGCAACAAGTGTGATATATAATGGAGGACGTGAGCTCCTTGGGGACAAGTTAAAGGCTGTCCAAGAAGTAGTGATGGTCATTTTAGGCTAGAGATAGACATTTTTCGGTTATAAATATGTATATTTGTATGATTTCTTTTCACCAAATTCAATATTCAGGAGTTGATAGTGAAGAACATACACACCTTGACAAATGTATATCAGAACTGCTCAACAGAAATATTTGCAAACCACAGATGTAAACCATATATCTAATGTTCTTTTTCTCTGGCTTTATTGAATGTGAATGACAAAAAGTCTATATATATAAGATGTAAAATATGATGATTTGATATACATATGCATTGTGAATTGATTACCACAACCAAAATAAGTAATGAGATTTTTATATTCTTTTTTAATACTAAATGAGTGAACTCTGGTGCCTACTTCACACAGCTGATGTATTTCAATTTAAATTAGTCACATTTCACATGACAATATGGCTAGCAGTTGCCATATTAGACAGTATATATCTAGTTAAAAATAGAGTTGGTAATAGCTTGGTTCTAATTGGAAGATATGATATGGAGGTAATTGAGTGTAAAAATAAGACACTTGTTGAAATTACATAACGTAAAGTTGCATCCATAGGAGAAAAAGTGGAAGATAAGCAGATTATGAATGGAATTTTGAATTATGTCAAAGAACAAATTCAGTGGGATTAAAATATAGGAGTCTGTGATCACAGATTATCTGAAGCATGAGTTGGACACAGAAGTGGTTATGGACAGAAAGTACAACTCGGTAGCAACAGTGGGACAGGAAAATGAGAGGTGTTGTTGTGAGCAAGAAGACTGTTGCCAAAATCCTCAAAGAATGTAGGTGGAGTTGAGTGACTCTCAGGTCAAAGAGGAGAGCAGCAGATTCCAGAGGATGACTGCTGGAACCCATGACACTCAAAATCGCAGACGTTAGCACAGGGTGAAATGATTAATCTTTTACAAGTGTTAATGTGAGGTTCTAGAGATAAGTAAGAAAATTCATCAATATGACAAGCAAGAGTCAGGAGAAAGAAAAGTGTGATAATGAGAAAAATAGAATAGAATAGAAGGCATCTGGAATAGTCAGGATAAGTCCTTGTTTTCCAATTAGAAAGGTAAAGCATATCTGTTCAATTAGAAGATGGGGCTCCTCAATTATATGTCAATAAGGATATTTCCTGGCTGGATGTGAAGGAGAATATTTCCTCAAATAAACAGGTATTGACATCTTGCCTTAATCTTTTAACATCATATGGTTCTTCCCAAGAGCAGAGTGACTCTTGGGTAATGACTCAGATAGCCAAGATGAACTACTTACGTCTGACAAGCTTTATCGAGGCAATGCTTTCCTAGAATTCACAGTATTATTTATTATACTCGATGTCACTTTTCATATTACCTACTTCAGAAGCGTCTTTAAAGGGATAAAGGAGAAAATAAAGGAGACCCCAGCTGAGTCATGGGTCTCAAAACAGTGCATCTGAGGCTTTATAAGAGAATATTAATTTTTAAAATGTCTTAAATTTTTAAAAAAGAAAGGAGAGAAGTCAGTATTTAGGTTGGGATATTTTATTTTGCCTAACAAATACTGAACTAGTTTCAAAAATAATCTTAAATTATTCATTCAATGCTGGTCATTATTCAATATTTATTCAACAGACCATTAGTGTATTTTAGCTGGTTCTCACGTACATTACAAAGTTCTTTAGACAGTGATAAAAAAAGATGAAATTTCTCATGAAGAGTCTCAAGTTAAAGCAGGATGCTGACAATTAACTAGGGAATTAAAATAGACTGTGGAGGAACTTTCCAGGCCTCCCCATCTTATATCTGAGAGATTGGTAGAGATATAACATCATCCCAGCCAACCTCTTGCCATTATCCAAGTAACCAGGACTTCATAAAATTGACCAAATATGAGAATATAGAAGAGAACCATGTGACACATCAATCAGCAAAACTGCCTAATGTTACCTTCCAACAGGTTTTATTTTTTTCTAAAAAATTCACTTCCTGTGGTAATCCTCACATACTTATCACTCAAAAATTTCAGATTCTCTCCTCTCTTTTCCATATACTTTTTTCAAAATCCAGTAGTTCTCACATTCCTCTCTGCAAGAAAATTATAAGAGAAGTAGTTCCAAACTTGGCTGCACATTTGAATCACTTGGGAAGTTTTTAAAATGTCCTTTGCAAAATAAATAAATAAATAAATAAATAAATAAATAAATAAATAAATAAAATAATAAAATAAAATAAAATAAAATAAAATAAAATATCCTTTGCCCAAGACAAACCCCAGACCAATCCACTCAGAACCTTGGGGTGGGTGGCTTTCCGGCATCAGTTTTGTTTTGTTTGTTTTTACAGCTCCCCAGTTGCTTCCAATGTGCAGGCAAGGTTGAGAGCCACTGCCTTAGAGCATTCAATAAACCCAAACCTGGTCATAATTCAAACCATGAGTTCCTGTGCCTCAGGCATGACTTCTATAAAGAGCTTAAATTCATAGCTTCCCCAAACAATCCAAGTCAAACCTGGTGGTGGAGTTCTGAATGCAAGTTAGTAAGGAAGACAGTCTTAACAGATTTGAGACCAGGTGGAATCAAAGTTGGTCTAGTGGTTTGTGGTCTGGGCAGGTAGTGGAGAATGTAAGTGTAGTTAATCACATATAACATGTATATGTTTGTGATAACTAAAGGTCACTGGAGTGTTTAACATGGATGTAACTGGGTAATTTTAGAAACTTATTTTTTAATAAGAATGCAATTAATTATACTATTTTTGAAATGAAAGCAATCAAAATCCATGTGATGCTGAGATAATCATTAACTCTGAGAAGTTTTCTAAATGATGATATTCAAATTAAGAGAATATCACATAATAATATGCTCTATTTGGGGAGAGATTAAGAGTAGACCATGGAATAGAGAAGTCGTGCTCTTTTTTTAACAGATACGTCTGTCTTGCAGTAGATTCTACATTCTTCTCACCATTGAATCTTCAAATCTCAGTAGCGTTCTGAATAGAATAATGTTTTTCTCAAAAGCGTATTTGTGTGGGAGTTGTAATCAAAGGAAAATAAAAGTAATTATTATTATATAATTGACGAGGCCTGAGTGAGTACCTACCCTTCCATCAGTGTCTTACCAGAATTCAATAACACAAAACATTTTCCTCAAATTTCCTCACACTGTAATTTTATGTACTTTTCTTTATAATTCCTCAAGATGTCTTAGAATTTCCACCATTTTTTACATACCCTTTATGCCATTCTTACCAGTAGAATCGTAAAATAAAGGCATTCTTAAGCCTCTATCCATTGAGGATTTCCTCATCTGGGGCATAAATATAGTGCTATGAGTTTGGTTTTAACAAACAATGTATGTGTCATAACTTATAATTCTTTCTTGGCTTTGGTTTGACATAAAAAGAGAGGAAAAAGCACACTCAGAGCTCTTTTACCTTTTGTACCAGGCATGCAATGTTCTCCAAGAAGACAAATGACTGGATTACATTTTGGTTATTAAAGTGAGGTTTATTATGCTGTTCAACAAAAGTGCATTTAATAGCATTTTCATTATATTCAAATCATTTCCAGAGTTACACACTTAAAAAGTAAATGAAGTGTAGTTCTGTAGAGAATTACTCCTGTGTGAATTCAGGCAAAGTAAGAATAGTATATTATTCTTAATGGAAAATCCCAAATACATATTTGAGCTATAAATACATGTAAAGATGAATGATATGTTTTCCAAGCATATTTTACTGTGAAGTTAAAGGTGGTTAAGGCAAAAATTCTTGAAGAAGTTTTAAAATCTCTTATGGAAAATGGGCACATGTTATTCAATCTCTGCAGCCTTATTGCAACCCATCGCTCAAGTGACAATCTTTGCTCCACGGAACACCAGATTTTTGTGTGTCTTCATGTCCATGTGCTGAGTAATCATATTTCTTCTGCTTCCCTTGGAAGACATGAGTCCTTTCTGCTACCAGAAAAAGCCCCAAATACATTTGTATGCATAATTTTTTTCTCATACCACCTGCCCTTATTCTCTTGGGTTAGGTGAAAGCTTTTTAAATAACTATATCCTAACAAGTCTGGCAACCAAACAATGTACAGAGTAGAGAGAAATAATGATAAAGAAAGGTAATTATATTTGTTCTACTGCTTGCATAATATAAATTATGATATTCATCATTTAAAGGTGGTAATGATATGAGAGAGGAGTTAATCATGTATCCTGAAATAAAGGAATGATCAAAAGTTAATCTGAGGTTAACAAATTGCTTATATTCTTCCAGTTTTACAATTTAAAAATCATTTCATAATTAAGTAAAAGGACTACTGAAATAACTTTTTACTTTTTCATTTAATACCCACGGACAGAATTGTTGCTCTACAATATGTCAGTACCTTTTGCTTTGAATTAGAGCAGCACATTTTGTAAGTAAATGTAAATTTATGGAATTATTTGATAATTTCCATTCTAGTTTTCTGCATTAGACGTGTAAACCTGTATTGATTTATAATCTGAAATAAATTAGGTCAGGCTAAATAGAAGTAAGCTTGTTGGTCAGAAAACAAACTAAAACAAATATTAAAAACATGACCTGCCGCACTATTCTATCAACAATGCCTCTACGATCAGTTGTTTAGAACTGTGAAACTGGCAAGCCTATTGAAAATATGTTTTCATGTGCGTCTCTTAAGATATCTCATTGCATTCTTTTATTTTGAAAAGAAACTCTATTATAGAATTGAGCTTATTGTATTTTGTGATAAATGCATATTTGGTCAAAGAAGAATATTTATGATAGTACATAAGTATTAGAATCCAGTATTTAATAAGCCCACTAGAATTAAATTGTATTTAAAAGTTCTCAGTCAAAAATGTACCAAATACATTGCTGAAATTAACTTCAGCTTTATGTTATTTCTTTTTAATTCTTAAACCAATTTTAAAAATTTAATCAAATGTGCATACAAAAACTATACTTGGTATGGTATGAATTTTAAGTGATTGTAACTTAGACCTACTTAAAAGCATATCTTTATCTTAGTATTCTTTAAGAATATCAGTGTTATTTATCACTTATGTTTTATCCTTACAATCTTCTATATAGCAGTTTGATCGTATATACTTTGAACAATATGAGCAGCTACAATTTCAAATTAGTCATCATTCTAACCTAGTGAAAAACACCAATGAACTTTAACTTCTTTAAAAATAAATTTTAGTTTTATAGTAAAAGTATCAATATAATTTTGGATAACATTACTAATAAATTAGGTTTTAAGACTAGTATTTTATTAATCAATAAATAAATTAATCTCTGAGGAGAATGACACTGGTAATATTGAAGACTTCTGCAGATTCAAATATGCTGAAATATGAATGCCTCATATATGTTAATTTTATTATATTATAAATTTAGAAATTATTCTTTTAAGATTAATTAGAGAGGCACCTGGGTGGCTCAACAGGTTAAGCCTGTGAATCTGGGTTTTGGCTCAGGTCATTATCTCAGGGTCATGAGATTGAGACCCACCCTCCATACCCCTCACCTGTTGGGCTCCATGCTGGGTATGGAGTCTGCTTGGGATTCACTCTCTACTCTTCCTCCCACCTCAAGTAAATAAAGTCTTAAAAAAAAAAAAAGAAACGAGAAGAACTAAAGTTTCGAGTCCAGTTCTAATGGTTTCAATGGAAAATACACTGAGAAATACCTTTCTAGGAAAGAAGTTTTATTGAGGTCCTTTTAAAAAGTCAGTCACTAAATATCTTATATTTTTTATGACATTACAATTTTATTTTATATAAAATGGAGCCATATCAAATTTCTGTTGCATATATAGCAGTCATGAAAGGAAAAAATCTTTAAAACAACAATTTATCCAAATATCTTGTAAATTTTTTAAAAAGGTTTACTATTAAAAAGATGTGGAGCGTCTGGGTGGCTCAGTCGGTTAAGTGTCTGCCTTTGACTCAGGTCATTATCTTGGGGTACTGGGATCCAGCCCCATGTTGGACTCCCCACTCAGCAGGAAGTTTACTTCTCACTCTCCTCTGCCCTCCCCCTTGCTCATTCTCTCTCTCTCTCTCTCTCTCTCTCTCTCTCAAGTAAATAAACAAAATCTTAATAAATAATAAAAATAAAAAGATACGGCATATAAATGAAACTGATATCACAGTATATGATAACTGGTATACAAAAAAAAAAACCTTTAAATTTTTTAAAAGATGTGCCATCATATTAATACAAGGTAAATGTAATTACTGAAAAACGTAATGTGTAACAGTAGTTACGTTTGCATTTTGAAAGCATCTGTCTTCTTCTCATTGTCCAGGACAAAAAAAAAAAAAAAAAAAAAAACAACTCAGCATTGAAATCAGGAAATCAAAGCCGATTTTTCCATCTCCATTCTCCCAATGCCAATTTAGTCAATGGAACAAATATGGTACTTTTAAAAAGTGCAGCAACACTCCTAATTCACCAGGGCTTAATACATCAACTGTGAAGCGCAGCGCACCATTCCCTGATGGCATGAAAAACTTAACGCTCTTTAAAAAGTCCTGAACACTCATGGGAGGAATTTATGTACTTGGAATATTGAGTCGAATAAGATTTTAGTTATAGCATTTTATTGAGCTATGGCTTTTTTGGGTTTCATAACTGCAAGAACTAGAAAATAGGGGTGACTTTTTCATGGTATCTCATTTAATGTTAAGAACCATGTTCATAACTATGGATCTTTTTCACTTTTCATACTGTGCCCTGTGGGAGATGGAGTACAATTTTGTTTCAGTGAGTCAGTTGAAACTTCCCATGGAAAAATCTTCAACTCAGTAAAATGAAAGACTGAACAATTAACTCTCAAGTAAATATATAATATATATGTGTATGTAATATATATGTATATGTGTATATATGTATGTATATATCTGAATCATTCTCTAATTAGAAGCCATGTGAGGCTCACTAATAGTGTAGGTAAAAAATCAATTCCATTTTTTTCCTTTCTTTTCCTCTATTGGCCCTGGAGTCCCCACTCTCACCCCAGTTTCTGTTTTGAGATCCATCTTCTCTAGCAAGGATCCCATAAGTAAGAATTAGTCTACTGCATTAATAGATGGAATTAAGCTTCTTTTCACTAAACCAGAATGTGTGGCCTTCTACTTTATTGTTCAAATTAGTGTCCTTGGAAATTTAAAGCACCTAATATACTTGGCAAAGATCATCTTAATCTTTACACTTCCGTCATGGTTATCAGCAGTTGCCTAATGTTTCCTTCAGCTTGACTAAACTGGAGACAAGTTTCTACCTGACTATAGGCCTCCTGACTTCCTTAGAACTTTTACTTTAGAAAACTTGTGATTGTAGATTCTTTCTCTGCCTTTTTGAGATGTAAATCTTCTACAACCTGGGAATTATCCCTTTGAAATGTAACATCTAAGAAGATAGTGTGCCTCCCTCCCCAGTCTGTGAGAGGGCAAAAACCGAACTTCCATAGTGACAGTTAGCAAACACAGATGGCCTGATCACATTGAACATCTTCCCCACTACTGTCCTCCCATTAGCTACTTTCCCATTAGCTAAATTCAGCACTTTAAAACCCTTCTTTTCATCAAGTTGAGTTGAATCTCTCTTCCATTATAGTCCCTCCTCTATCTAGTCTTGACACTTTGTCTTGAATGAAGTCTTCCCTGACACTTTTAACATGTGTCCAGTGCAATTTTGCATTTACATCAGTTATTAAGTTTTCCTTTCTCTATTTCTGTACTATCTACAAGTATATCAATCCCTAGATCTCTTAGTCTATTTCAATAGTTTGAGAAGCTTTGAACTAATAAGAACCATGATACGTAAATGAATGAATGAATGAATAGAAATGAAATGAAATGAAATAAAGGGAAAGGACAAACATGCTCCAATATGTTTTTCGCAAAGCATGCAATATGTAAATAAGAAGTTCATTAAGTTATGAGTACTAATTTAAAATTCTCACAGTCTAAAGGAGACGTTAGAAGTTGTATGAGAGTGGCCCCCCAGGGCGAAATTTATTTGACATGCTCAACGTGTTAAAAATCAGGATATTTCATTTAAGTTTTCACATTTCTAGCATCTTAAGCAAACTGCATGATCTCTCAAACCTAGGTATATTCCCGCAAGACAGAGGAAGTGGGATAATAACAGCCTTCATTTAGAGGTAAGGACACTTCTTCTTCTTTTTTTTTTAAGATTTATTTATTTATTTATCATAGACAGAGAGGCAGAGACACAGGAGGAGGGAGAAGCAGGCTCCATGCCGGGAGCCCGACGTGGGACTCGATCCCGGGACTCCAGGATCGCGCCCTGGGCCAAAGGCAGGCGCTAAACCGCTGAGCCACCCAGGGATCCCCTGAGGTAATGACACTTCTTAAAAGATGTGCCTAAAACTTATTTTTCTTTATTCTGGAAGCTGCATTAAGCATATAATGTGTTCAGTTCTGCCAAAGACTTAAAGTGCTAGCTGGATTTTGACAAAATATTTTGAGTTTCTGGTTCCTAACAAACTTGCACTTTATGTTCCCTGCTTTTATAATTTGTCAACAAAACTGATAGACCACTCAGATTTAATATAGAAATTAGAGTGGTTTTCCATTTTTTTTTTACATTTTCCCCTTATAACAAAGCATATTTACTAGCAGAGTTTGGAACTATCTTACTAGTATAAAGAAACTTATGTTTTGTACATTTCAATTATTATTTTATTGTTTTGAGATAAAAGTGACAAAGTCTGATTCTGGGCTTAATACCCATTGTAAAATGAGTAATAAACAATTGATAAACAAGATTAGTTACAACTGTTATGTGTGTGTATTTTGTTTCATTTTAATGAGAGAGGACATAAATGAGCGTGCTTTCAGCTGACTTTGGTTTCGTTCTGTTTTCCCAGAACACTAGCTTTGAGTCAATGTTCCTCTCATCACTAGTTGAGTAAATTTATACAAATCACTTAAGTCAATTCAGACCTGTTTCCTCATAGTAAAATAAAGAGGTGGAAGGACACACTTTCTAAACTCCTTCAAACTCTATAATTATGTGATGTGAGCATAATTGCTATGGCCCATGTTTATGTATTATGTCAAGCATGAGTTTTAATGGGAGGCAAACACTAGGTTCACTGCCTGCTGTACTTCTAGAATTTCAGTATGAAATGTGATGCTTACTGTAGAATGTTTTTAATCATAGAATTTCTATTTATAGATTTCTGTCGAGTTAAAGAAGTTTCCTTTTTTGAGGTGTAATTGATATATGATATCACATGGCATGAATTATTTCTTTTATAACTGGGAGTTTATACATTCTGAACCCTTCATTCATTTCTTCCACCCCCCACCTCTGGCAATCACCAATCTATTCTCTATATCTGTGTTTTTTGTTTTCATTTTTTATGTTCCACAGAAGAGTGATATCATTCAATATTTGTCTTTCTTAGCTGACTTACTTCACTTAGCATAATGTCCTCAACATCCATCCATGCCATGTATGATGAGATTTCATTCTTTTTAATGGCTGAATAATAAATATTCCATTGTAAATATATATCCTATTTTCTCTATTCATCTGTAAATGAACATTTAGGTTGTTTCCATATTTGGGTGTTTAAATAATGCTGGAATGAACATAGAGGTGCATATTTTTTTTTTGCATTAGTGTTATTTTCTTCTTTCCCAGAAGTGGGATTAGTAGATCATTTGAGGGAACTCCATACTGGTTTTCATACTGGCTGCACCAATTTACATCCCCACCCAACAGTGTGCACAAGGGTTCCTCTTTTCTCCATATCCTTGCCAACATTTGTCACTTCCTGTCTTTTTGATAATAGCCATTCTGCCAGATGCAAGGCAATATCCCCTTGTGTTTTTGATCTGCATTTCCCTCATGATCAGGGATGTTGAGCATCTTTTTATGTGCAGTTGTTCATCTGTATGTCTTCTTTGGAAAGATGCCTAGTCAGATCCTCTGCCCATTTTCAAGTTGGATTGCTTGTTGTTAGTGTTTTTATACGAAGTTATATGAGTTCTTTATATATTTTGGATACTTATGCCTTATTAGATATATGCTTTGCAAACATTTTCTCATTCAGTAGTTTTCTTTTTCATCCTGTTAATGATTTCCCTTGCTGTGAAGAAGCTTTTTAGTCTGATATGGTCTCATTTGTTTATTTTGGCTTTTGTTGCTTTTACGTTTGGTGCCAAATCTAAGAAATTCATCAAAAAACCTGATGTCCAGGAACTTACCATCTATGTTTTCTCTAGGAGTTTTATGATTTTAGGTCTTCCATTCAAGCCTTTCAACCATTTTGAATTAATTTTTGTGTATGGTATAAGATAGTGGGCCAGTTTTATTTTCTATGTGGCTGTCCAGTGGACCCAACACTATTTATTGAAGAGACTGTCCTTTCCCATTGTATAGTCTTGGCTTCTTTGTTATACATTAATTAAAAATATAAGTGTGGGTTTATTTCTGGGCCCTCTATTCTGTTCCACTGATATGTGTCTGTTTTTATACCAATACCATACTGTTTTGATTACTATATCTTTGTGATGTAGTTTGAAATCAGGGAGCATGATGCCTCCAGCTTTGTTTTTCTTTATCAAGATTGCTTTGGCCCTTCAGGCTCTTCAGTGGTTCATATAAATTTTAGGATTATTTGTTGCATTTCCATTAGGAAATGCCATTGGAATTTTGATAGGGAATATATTGGATCTACAGAGAAATGTCTATTTCATATTTCCAAGTGTTTATTATGAACATATATTCAGTATTATTAAATGATTTTTGCATTAATCAGGATAATACATTATTCTGTTAATGTGGCAAAAATACATATTTCCTAATGTCAAATAATTCTTAGATGCTTTAACTGGGATGAGTCCTCTGTGATCAGATTTTACAAACACAATATGCTGAATTAATTTTGTTAATATTCTATTTATAATTTTTATACTTATGTTTCTTATTTCTTATTGACCATAGAATATAATTTTTCTTTTACCAAGTGTCTTTGGCATAAAAGTTATACAAGATCTACAAGGTAGGTTGTAAATATGTATGTATTTCTGTGTGTGTGTTTGTGTGTGTGTATGTGTTTGTGTGTATTCATAACCTTGGGATCAATGTTTACAAGATTACATGTTGATCACATGTCCTTTGAAAGTCCAAATCATTCATTTTGTTGATAGAATTTGAATGATTTATTTGACTTACCCAATTTTTTCAATGATTATAAACCTATTTAGTTTTTTTATTCATTTCTGAATTAGTTTGTATACTTTGTAATATTGTCATTAGAAAATTGTCTATTGCCCATACCTTTCATACTATAGTATTAAAGTGTTTACAGAACATTCTCATAAATTTAAAAATATTTGCTGATGTGTATTCTTATATCATCTTTTATTTGCATTTTAATGCTCTACTTATAGTTTATTTAATATTTCACTGATTTCTATCATTGTGCATTGCTCGATTTCTTTTTTTTTTTCCATCCTTTCTAGAAAGTAAGCAGGGAACATGTCTTCTTCCCTGCTAGTCTAGACCATAGTTGTTCAGGGCTTCCTGTGCCTGTGTATCATGGCAGATCTCCTATTTGCAGAGAGGATCAGTAAAGCCCAGATACCTCAAAGATCATAAGTGCACTGAATCTTTCTTCTCACATTTCTCAATAGTCTAGCAACCATTTACTGGAGTAGTTATGAACTGGGAAAATACAAATGCACATATTATTGGAGGACTATTTGACTTGATTATGCATCTGAAACAACATTAACTTGGGACCAAAAATAACTCATTGACTCACCTGTCAGAATGGAAGCCAATTTTGATGTTGGGAATTAAATGGTGCTTTTACCTTATATGATTAGCAGTATTCCTAGGGGAACCACAATTTCACCTCATTAGCTCCTTAGTTCCTGAGCTCTCCAAAGGCTCTCCCTAGCAAAGAAATTGTGTATCCATGGGGGCACCAGAGATCTTATTCTTATTATAAGGATTAAATTTATTCCAAAGTAGTCACATTTTCTATCACATTTCCATTTTAACTGTCCATTTTTGTAAGTGCAAAAGATGGCAAGACTTATTAGAGAACAACTGAATTTCTAAACTTAATTAACTGGTGACTCCAACTGAAGTTATTGCTCCAGTTGCTATTTTTACTAAAGCAAATAAACAGCTTTTGGTATCTGTTATGGCCAGTGATCTGGTGAATGTTTATTTCCCTCCCTCTTGATTAATAACCAAACACAATAGAAGTTGCTTGAGGTTTGTACATGGCAAGTACAGCAATATACTTCTATTCATTGTGCTATCTCAGGCTTGCATCAACCTATGACTCTGTCTACAATTTAGTCCAAAAGAAACTTAATTGTCCTCCTCATCAGCATAACATCAAGCAAATTATTCTTTTGATGACAGCATGCTAATAGAAATTAGAGAACAGAAAGCATCAGGGCTTAGAAAACAGAAATGAATCCCATGAAAATACTGGGGCTTGATAAACTTTCTGTGCAGAAAAGAGGTCTACAATAGTCTGGAATGTATCTGGATATTATGTTTACATCTTAAAGAAAGACATTGTACTATGTGACACTACTGCTTTATCTATCATCTCTCTTTCTTCTTTCTTTCACTTTTTTTTACTTTGTTTCAAGTTTTTATTTATTTATTTTTTTTAATAAATTAATTTTTATTGGTGTTCAATTTACCAACATACAGAATAACACCCAGTGCTCATCCCGTCAAGTGTCCCCCTCCGTGCCCGTCACCCATTCACCCCCACCCCCCGCCCTCCTCCCCTTCCACCACCCCTAGTTCATTTCCCAGAGTTAGAAGTCTTTATGTTCTGTCTCCCTTTCTGATATCTCCCACACATTTCTTCTCCCTTCCCTTATATTCCCCTTCACTATTATTCATATTCCCCAAATGAATGAGAACATACACTGTTTGTCCTTCTCCGATTGACTTACTTCACTCAGCATAATACCCTCCAGTTCCATCCACGTTGAAGCAAATGGTGGGTATTTGTCGTTTCTAATGGCTGATCAAGTTTTTATTTAAATTCTAGTTATTGAGATACCTGGGTGGCTCAGTGTTTAGCATCTTCCTTTGGCTCAGGGCGTGATCCTGAGGTCCTGGGATCGAGTCCCACATTGGGCTCCTTGTATGGAGCCTGCTTCTCCCTCTGCCTATGTCTCTGCCTCTCTCTCTGTGTGTGTCTTATGAATAAATAAATAAAAAATCTTAAAAAATAAATTCTAGTTAGTTAAATATATGGTAATATTACTTTCAGGAGTAGAGTTTAGTGATTCATCACTTACATATAATACCCAGTGTTCATCACAACAAATGACACTATCCCTTTAAAAGGCAGGCTTATCTTGTTAGAGCTCTTTGGATTTAGGAAGAAACATACTTTAAAATTAAAGTTATTCAACATTATATTTATAAGTAGTACAAAAAGCTGTGTTTTTAAATATTTTATTTATTTATTATTTGAGAGAGAAAGAAATTTCAAGCAGGGTGAGGAACAGAGGGAGATGGAGCAAGAGGGGGAAAGAATCTCAAGCAGACTCCTCACTGAGTGCAGAGGTCAATGCGGGGCTCAATCCCATGACCCTCAGATCATGACTTGAACTGAAACCAAGAGTTGGATGCTCAACTGACTGAGCCACCCAGGCACCCCAGAAAGCTGTATTTTAATTGGAAGGCAGAACAAGAAAATAATAATAATAATAATAAAAGCTCCTGGTTGGTTCAGACTAGAATATAAGCAGGTCTAACATTTGGCCCTTATAATCAAACCGATAGAATTGGTTGCTGTGTGTATCAATGGACAGGATATTTTATGCAAATTTGATCGGGCATATGTATCTGAAGCCCAGTGGCTGCACATAAAGTTTTAGAGCACAGCCATATCTATTCTCCAAAGAACTACTCTACTTTTGAGAAACATTGCTTGCTTTGCTATTAAGTTCCCAAAATGATTAAATGCCAAATTATGAAACTCCAGGTGTCCTTGCAAACAAACCTGCTCAGCATCAATGGGTTGTCATTTGATTCACTTAGATACAAATTTGGGTGTGTGGAGGAGCACTCCTGCCTGATCCTGGTCCTTTAGAAATAGTTTCTATAGCATAAATTATACGTAAGTTTTAAAACTAAATAAGTTTGTACTAGAACTCCCATCTTGCCTCCTTCTGCCTCAATACTACAATCTTTGAATCTCCAGAGGGCTTCCTGTGACTCATTTCTATAGTGGAAAATATGTGAGAACCCTGGTTTTAGAGAAAGCCCTGTCTCATAGAGGGTACCAGCTTCAGGATGACACTAACAGTGTAACTACCTCATTAAGGCTCAGCCTTGACTAACACATCTAGTGTTAAGCCACTCACTTTGCCTGGAAAGAGAGATGACCTAAGCATGAACCAAAAAGTGGCTTAAGATTTTGACTGGATGTTCAGGAACTTGAAACAAGATTACATTACTGGTAACAAGGAGTCTTGGGAGGGAGGAATGTCAAGGCACTCAGATATATGAGATTACATATCCACTGTGGATGCTCTCCAAAAGTCCCTACATGCAGGCCAGGCACTTCATAATCAGCCAGACAACGTGACTAGATCTGTGGATGTTGGGCTTGTTCTTCAAATATCCCAAGTTATAACTTCCCCTCACCATGTAGGGAGCAGAAATTCTCATTTCAAACCTGACAGAAGATGGATCGGTGGTTGTCAGCGTCTCAAGAGAATGTTACTGTATTTTCTTTGGGACATGGACACAAGACTTAGTCTTTCTTACTTTGCCTCTAGTAGATGGATGTGCTCATCTTTTCTTTGTAAGGTATGGAGCCTTTTCTTCTGAGTCCCAGGTTTTGCAGAGGTTTTGGTTCTAACTCCCCATCTTGCAACCTAGAATCCCTGTCCATTTTCTTTACACTGTTTTGAGTTTTGGACCCCAGTAATCACTTCTGTATCTATTACCTGACCCTTCTCCCCCCAAATCAGGATAACCTACCCCGCCCTCATCAGCTAGATAGCCCAGCCTTTTTGCTATCAGTAACGTTTTCATGTCTGGTATGTCTAACTTCTCTTTCTTTCTAGTAAGCATAACCATGCATAACAATATATTTTATTATATCTGCTTCATATTTCATTAGCATTCTTAGGAGTTTTACAGAATTGTTTGAATGCTGCCCTGTTGAGCTGTGAAATGACTCCTGCCTTTCCATTATAGCAGGATTTTTAATACTCATTTATATTTTATTTGCATTACTAAAGTTTACCTGTAGAATACATATAGCTACCTGGTAATGATGTATATAGACCTAAGGTATAGTACATCTAATCATGGTGATTTTAATACAGAATTTAATGTGGTTTAATAATAAATTTTAAATTGCCAATTTGAATACATTTCCAAATCAGAAAACACTTTATTGTCCAATCTATGACTATTAAAAAACAAAATGAAATGTGATTGCCTAATTATATATTCTTTAAAATGGAATTGCAGATACTGGTTGGTATTTATGTAGAATTTGAGAAGTACTGGTCAGTGCATCTAACCTAGAATAACATTGTTATCTTGTCATATCAAGGATACAAATTTTTCTTATAATTTCTTATAGTAGACTCGCAGCTTTATTTACTATACTATAACTGCTGTGTAAAATCTGTACTACTCAAGAACATAAAATAGATGTAAACAAACACATATTAGGAAGACTAAATGAATGTCCCTGAGAGATTTTTTTCTTAAAATGCTGTTTCCTTGAACTATCTTGAAAACAAGATTCTTAACACATTAACCATGATCGGGTAGTTAAAAAGCACTAATAGCAAAGGGCAAATAAAGTGACTTTTCTTTTCTAACTAAATATTAAGTTAGCTCAACTTCAACATTGCTTGAGTTGCAACATGCATTATAGAATACAGAGCTAATTGCTTTAGTGTTTCAACCCTCCAAGCAGTGCAGATGTTATGCAAATGGTTTAGTGCTCATTTTCAGAAAGTAAACAATTGTGGTAAATTTTGCAAGGGTATTTTCTTTTTTTTTTTTTTTTTGCATTAGCATTAAACTTTCCAAAATTGTTGTTAGCTGCAATGTTAGTGCTCAGATAAATTGAATTTTTTTGTGGGGCAAAAACCTGTCAGATGTGAAAGTGTAATGGATTTTTTTCATATATATATATATATATATATATATATATATATATAACTCTATTACATTAGAAAGCAATGTGGAGTTAAATAGAACAATTAGTATTAAGTTGGTCCCATAATTTGATGAAACATAATTGCTATCCATGGACAATAATAATTTGTCAGGTGTGTCTATAAAAGAAAAATAAGTTAATTTTCAGATGAAATCTATACTTAGGATTTAATTTTTTCATAATTCTATACTGATTTTGTGTCAACAAAGATAAATTTAGAAAAAAATCATTAATAATAAATTATTGTAAAGATGACTTTGAAATTCAGTAGCTAATTAATTTATAATTATTTATAAGTATATCATCACTGTAGCATAGAAATCTGTTTTAATAATTTGTAAGATTCTTACTATATGAAGGTAGAGTGTAGAAACTTCATTGTGAATTTGAGAAAGAATATGTATTTGTTTCCTACTGCTGCTATAACAAATTACCACAAATTTGAAGGCTTAAATTCATACAAAGTCCTAAATTTAAAATGTTAATAGGACTATGTTCCTTCTGAAAGCTCTAGGAGAGACTCTGTGCCCTCTCTTCTCCAGCTTTTACAAGTTGTCTGCTTTCCTTGGCTCCCAGCCCGTCCCTCTGTCTTCAAAGCCAGCAGTACAACATCTTCAGGTCTATCTCTGTCACTGTCTTCTCTCTCTTTCATTTTTGTTTCCATTGCCATATCTCTCTTTCTGACATTGATTCTCCTGCCTCTCCTTTTCCCTTATAGGGATTTTTGTGATTACGTTGGTCCCATCCAGATAATCCAGAATATTCTCCCTACCTCAAGTGCTTTGACTTAATCACACTGCAAAGTCGCCTTTGCCATGTTTAGCCTCCAAAAGATATGTTCAAAAGAAAAAAAAAAGATATGTTCACCTGAACTTCAGAATTTGGCTTTATTTAAAATAAAAAAAAATCATTGTCACTGTAACTAAAGTTAAAAAAATGAGATCACATTGGATTAGGCCCAATTAAGATTAAGTCCATAAACGTGACAGAAAAAAAAAGTGACAGAAAAGATTTAAACATAGAGATACAGAGTAGAAGGCGATGGGGAAAGGTTCTTTCTCACTTTCTCAGAGCCTTCAGAAGGAATCAATCTTTCCAACATCTTGGTTTCAACTTCTGGACTCCGTAACAATGAGAGAATAAATTTCTGTTTAGTGATAATTGTTTATGGCAGCTGTGTGAAACAAATATACTAATTAAACTAACGTGGTTACAGGAACTAAGGATTATACGATATGGGCATCCTGTAGGGGCATTCTATCTACCATGAAGTATAAATATCCTACTGATTTTGAGAAATTGTCCTCAAATTCTGACATTTTGTTTCTGTAGCATCACTGTCACAAGATGCTTGAAACAGTCTTAATATACCTCTTTATGGGTGATAATGATGTGATTGCTAGATATCCAAGCACAAAATGTTTATGTAAAATGTAAAAGTGTAAAAATGTTATTCCCAATGGAACAACTTGCTAAAAGGATGCTGATGAAAGAAGTTTGGTAAGGTTACATAAAGAGAGACACACTCTGAAAACTTGATATACAAGCCTATAAATTAGAAATATTTGCTATTCTAATTGTATTGTTCATTAATTGCAAGAACAATAAAATTCATAGAAAGTAGATTATCAACTGAAATTCTCTGGAAGAAAAGACAAGCCTTAGTACAATCTCAGTGCTTTCCCTGTGAACTCAGATTGATTGAAATGGAGATCATACTTATTTAACTATTTCTCCTTTATTTGTTTTCCAGAAGATAATAGCTGCATCTAAAAGACCCCAAGTTTAATCTGGCAGTGAGTTATAGTTGAATCTCTCGAATGACTCCTCAGTGTTTGATTTTTGTTGTTGTTGTTGCTGTTCACAATTACATTTTACTAATGATTTATTGTAATTATAAATTCCTGTTTAATCTCTGCATAAACCTTTTCCATACTAGACAAAGATAGTTTTTAGCAGGTCAGATAGAATTGATTTGATCTACCATCAATAGCAAAACTGCAGTTGTTAATTTATGCATTGAATTTGAATAACCCCAAATCAATGATGAAAAAATATAGAAATCCTTTGTGAAAAATGCTTATAGATTTATCCAGTTTGCTGACAGTTCGCCAAGGGTCTTCCAAATTTAATCAGATATCTTTTTGCAACTGCCAGTTAAGTCTCTTTGTTGGATTTTAGAAATAATAACTGAAAGCTGGCTATTCCTATAGCTATCCATGTCCCTAGACTTACTTCTTCAAGCAGTAATGAAATACATACAAGGAAAATAAGGTATGTTTTCTCACTATTTGCTATCATACAATGCAGGTAATTCAAATGAATAAATATGTTAGCACATTTAGGTATAAATATCATAGACAGACATAGTCTGGGAATTAAGTGTTTAATACATCTTACTATAATCTCTTACTGCCTTAAATTTCCTTTCAGAAGAGACATGAATTATGTAGTTTTCTATGGATTCTATTTCTAGTTGCCTTTTAAAAGAATTTATGGGATTATGTTATAACTAATTGAACTTAATTGAATTATAAGAGGCTCACGATTTCTGAAAAATGCTATTATCTTTTGGTCAAGCGGTGATATATAACAAGCAAGAGAGTGAGAGAGTCTTCTGAGAACACTATATGATGTCTATACTTCAAACAATACTTTTTGGAAGAGAGGTTATCATGAGTTGTAGAGCAAAATTGTAGGATACAAGAGTACTTTTAGAAATGAATAACACAGACATTATTATTTTTCAGTGATTTACTACAGAAGTTTACCAGAGGTAAAGACCTGTTTAAGGTACTTTCAACTACCACTGGATATTGCAACACTTTATTAAAAATCACATAAAACAGATAACATTCATATTACTAGACTACAGTTAACTATCTGCTAATGTTCTGACATGTTCATAAATATAGTGAACTTCTAAGTAACCACAGCAATACATAATAATTGCTGTTAAATATCTTATAGAATCTGCATTATTATTCTAATACATGATGGCATAATTTCCCTTGATTGGGATATAGTTTCTAATTACATACCAATTTCTTAAAAACACATCTAGATGTATACATCTTTTAAGCTAATGAAAGTAATCATCCAGGGATCCCTGGGTGGCGCAGCGGTTTGGCGCCTGCCTTTGGCCCAGGGCGCGATCCTGGAGACCCAGGATCGAATCCCACATCGGGCTCCCGGTGCATGGAGCATGCTTCTCCCTCTGCCTATGTCTCTGCGCCTCTCTCTCTCTCTCTCTCTGTGACTATCATAAATAAATAAATAATTAAAAAAAAAAAAAAAAAAAAAAAAAAAAAAAGAAAGTAATCATCCAAAAAGGTTATCCATGTATAAGTTTATAGGATTTTATCCAATAAAATCAATAATGATGTGACAGTAGGTATGAATAACACACCTAGTGCATTTCTTTTCAGATGTAAAGTAAGAAAAGTGAGTTTTAATAAAATTTCTTATTTTATGGGCACTTTTTTAGAAACTTCCTTTTGATTGTCACAAATCTGGAAAATATGGAGAGTAAAAGAAATAGGGGAAAAGAAAGAGAAGAATAGAAAGAAGGAAAGATGAAGGATATAGAGTGATTAATAAGAAAAGCAAGAAAAAATGATGTAATTCCTAAATTAAGAGTGAGTGGAGACTCCAATATATCCCATAGTATCCTCCATTATATGAACAAAAACAAACAACACAAACTGATCTCTCAGAAAGTACTCCTGGCTGCCATTGCATTTTCTATTCCTAGTTCCCTTTCCTTAAACTGATATTCCCAGTGTTGTTTAGAATTAGCAGCTTTGCATTACCATCTTATACCAACTGAACAAGAAACTATGGAAGTAGGGCCCAGAATTATGTTTTTTCTTTCTTTTTCCCTTTTTTTTCTTCTTAGCACACCATCAAGGAGAGTCTCATGTACACTAAAAATCTAATCCAAACCATCTAATCCATGTCTTCCTCAACCTCTTTATATTCATCAGTTTCCATTTAAAGAATCCAAACTCCTTAGAAGGCTGAATGGGACATGAGTAATATGTGTTTGTTCCCTCTCTCCTTCCCTTCTCTACAATAGGGCAAGTCATTACTGAACACATGACAAAATTAGAGTGCATTCCTATATTTGACATTCAACAAATTTAAGAATAAAAGCAAGTAAGCAAACATTAATGAAATGAAAAAATTCCCCGACTACGTTTTCATATATTTAGTAATCCCAGAATTTAGAATTCTGGGACTTCTTTCCTGTCTGTCCTCCCTTCACTACAATTCTATCTAAAGGACCAGGAATATTATCTTCCTTAAAACTAGGTCTAAAAAAGTCAGCATATGGAAGTTTCCTGTGTGTTTAAAAAATAAATATAAATGATTTGGGACTTTTCAAATCTCCGTTTTTAAATCTTTCCTATCACCTACCAACTTTCCCCAACCTTAACTCTTTAAACTTTCCAGCTCATTACTCCCATGTGACTTTGCATTGTCATGTCAATACCTTCCTCTCGCTGCATTTATACCCATGCATGATCATATTCCCATTTGAACCTATAAAACTTCTACTCATTTTAAGTTCAATTTCACGATGTCCTCTTTGGTAATAAAATGTAACTACTATGTCCCATCTTTATTTTTGGTATCTTATTTTAGCCATGTTTTTCCTTCTGTGTTCTCTTTGATCATTTGCTCATCTTTATAATAAAGCCTTGAATATTTCATGTAATTTATTGAATACCACACTGAAAGTGAAGAACAGAATGGTTGTATGGGTACAGATGGTTGTCAGTGAATCAGTTGTTTACTCTCATGATTGCATGACTGACTGGAACTTGCAGCTTGCTGCCACTGCCCTGCAAGATGTGAGAGCATTGTACCTCATATCACTAGGCCAGAAAAAGATTAAAATGCCAAATCTAAAGTATGGTTTCAACTGAATAAGTATTGCTTCTACACCATTGTAAAGTAAAAAAAAAATCAACATCGAATCATCATAAGTTAGAGACCATCTGTATACAAATATTGCTTTATTTTCTGTATTAATTTGCTAGTGCTATTCCAACAAAGTGCAAAAAAATAAAAAAATAAATAAATAAAAAATAAAAAACTGAGGGGCTTAAAAAAAGAGAAATTAATTTTCTCTTAACCCTTGAGGCTAGATGCCCAAGATCAAAATGTTGTCAATGTTGGTTTCTTCTGAGGGCTGTGAAGGAATGATCTGTTCAAGGACTCTCCTCAGCTTACAGATGGCCACCTTCTCCCTCTGTCTTCACATATTCTCTGTATATGTGTCTATGTCCAAATTTTCTCTTCTTATAAGGACACTAGATATATTGGTTTAGGGCCCAGTCTAATGACTTCATTTTAACTTAATACCTTTTAAAGACCTTATCACTGAATAAGCTCGCATTCTGAGGTACTGAGGATTAGTACTTCAAAATACGAATTTTAGGAGAGACGCAATTTAGTTCATATACTGTTTAAGGAAATCATGGAGAATGGTATAATACATAATAATATGTAAAGTGTAATATAGAGAGTAAGACCAATTATTTGGAGAGTTTAAGCGGTGGGGGGGGGGCTTAATGGTTAAATCAAGGTCATAATACTTAACTTGCATGGTCTAAGTCAGTTGAAAACATCATATAGTTCTTTTTTTCTTTAATCATTTCCCTCTCTTCCAGTTCTCTCTATTGGCATAGTTTGAAGCCACAGGAAATGCATAGAATAACATCAAGTTTACACATTTGTTGTTAAATAAAATGCCTTCTTAAGAGCCACAGTAGACCTTTAGTAAATTATTGCTGAGCTGTTGCACTGCAGGCACTGAGAAAAATTCAATCATTTCTGCTATATTCAATTGCAAAAAACTAAAATATCATTCCTGAATAAGCTTGGTTGAAAGAAATCCCATCATATTTAATAGTGTTATTGTTTGGCATTATTTCCTACAGAGAATTGGTTTGGATAGAGATAATCTGAACAGAATTGTGAAGATTTTTCAGTCATATTCCTTGTCATCAGTTATTAAATGATCCGCCTTATGTTATGTTGTTTATGAAATACTAATAGCATTTAAATAATACCTAATACCTTTAAATAACTATCCATTCTCTAGATAGAAGACAGAATAACATGGCATATTTTAACTACTAAGAGTGACTCACCCTAACAGATTCATGTAGAACATCTCTAACAAACATAAAATAAACAGAAAACAGCAGGTGTTCTTTTATCTTTGAGAAATAAGACAAATCTTCAGCCTTAGTATAAATTTTTTATCTTCTGCATTATATGATATAAAACTTTCATCTTATGAAACTTTTTAAAATCATAAAAATAATCAGTTAATTAAATGAATTGACAGGATCATAGAATTTTCAATTTAGGGAGATTATATTGTTGGAAAAAAATTCTACATTTTTTTCAAATGTAGAAACCAAGGATTGTAGAATTTGACTCCCTATTCACTAATGAGATAGGTACTATGAAAAATCTAAAGAATTTTATATAGTTCATCTTCCTCACAAGTTCATAACCTATGCAGAAAGGAAGATAAGTAGGTTACAAATTAAATAAGGCAAATATAATCATAGCAAAGTGAATAAATGCCATAAATAAAATATTTTAAATAATACACATTTAATTTGTAAGAACATGAATGACAAATGTAGGCAAAATTTTTGCTAAACAAACTTAAATCATTTCTATACTAATCTCCCAATTAAGGCATTAGGGTTAGTATATGGGAGAGTGTTTTTTTGTTTTTTTTTTTAAGATTTTACTTATTTATTCATGAGAGAAACAGAGAGACAGGCAGAGACATAGGCTGAGGGAGAAGTAGGCTTCCTGCAGGGAGCCCAATGAGGGACTTGATCCCAGGTCAGGGATCAGGCCCTGAGCCTAAGGCAGAGAGCCAACCAGGCATCCAGAGAGAGTGTTTTTATATGCTGCCTGGGCTACAAAAAAAGAAAAGAAAAACCAAACGGGGAAATGTCAGGGATTTTGAAGTCTAATCTGATCTCACAGTTTAAAGTTATCAGATTACATGGCTTGTCAAAGATCAAAAGTTACTGTTTTGAGAACTCTCAGGATTAGAAGATATCATCCAGGTCATCCATCTAGTTACGCCCATCTAGTTGCTAACAAGCTTCTCAGTGGCTAAACTGAAAATGGACCTTTTGGCTCCTAATTGAGCATTTGCGTTAGTTTTTGTTTTTGTTTGGTGATATGGATATGGGTTACAAATAGTTGCTTCAATTTGGGGAGGACCAGATTGACTTCATCTAAAGTGCCTTTCATCTTTGTTTTAGAATTTATTTAAAAACCCCTGGAAAAAAAAAAGACATAGGAACCCCTCACTGTCCTCTTTCGGTTGCCATAACAACTTGTTAAATTCATCCATAACTCAATCTCTGCTACAACAAATCTGCAAGCTCATACAAGGGCAAATATTTAAGTTGTATAAATCCAAGAAAGAGGTTGTAAGGTCAGTTACAGTCATATCTCAGCTGTACTTCTGATAGAATTGCATTTTTTAGTTGTGTTTGTACATTAGCATTTTCATAGGCACCTAATTTTTAAATAAAAATTTAAAAAATTTTTAAAAATAAAATTTTAAAATTTTAACTGGGTGGCTCAGTCAGTTAAGTGTCTGACTCTTGATGTAAGCTCAGGTCTTGATCTCAGGGTTGTAAGTTTATTTAAGCTTCACATTGGGCTCCATAAATAAACAAGTAAGTAAAGTAATATGAAGTGAAAATCCTGAGAATAAAATGGCATAGAAAAACTAATAAAATAGAAAATTTGGTAAAGAAACTTACTGATATAAAACTAGAGTAATATTGTGTGTCAACTATAATTTAAAAAAAAGAAATTTATTGAAGCAGTGTGTATCTAGAAAAAGTTTAACCATTCACAAGTTTTCATGAGAGTTTTGTTGGTTCTGAATGTTCTCACTAGGATACTTGAACATTTTGTAATATTTTTGAAGTACCAGATAAACCTTGTTACAGACGATTGAAAAGCCATAGGGCAGTGTGGGTACCATTGAACATCTTGTTGATAAAGCAGAAGGTGTTGGAAAGACTTTGAAGAGCTGAAGTGGGGAAAAAAAAAAGGATAGAACAAAGAAAGAATTGAAAGACTGAATTTCAAAGCAACTTTGGGATGGTTTAGCAACTTATGTGGAAAGGCTACCCTATGCTTTCCAATTAGTATAAATTGACTACCCTGCAAAGCAGATATTCTAATTTGTTAAGATAGGGGACTTTGGAAATAAATGACATCTTTTCTGGTCATCTCAGAGATGAAAATAAAAAGGTACTGACACTTTCAGTGCCCAAAGATAGGCTCACCCTGTTGTTGGGTGTTGTGTAGATGGAGGTCAACCTTTGTCATCATATGACTCCAAAAGCTGCAAGGCCCTTTAAATAATGTTGTAGAGTTCACAACCCGCTATATAGCATGCATGTTATAAAGCCTAAATGAGAAAGGAGGTCATTCAACATAGAAGAAATTTATAAGATGAGAAGGAAAATCTTAAAGCTGTGTTCCTTGATAATAGCACCTCCAGAATGTATCAATTTAAAAATGATTTATTGATTTATCAGGATAATACTGAAGTGAATTTTTGGCCTCCTAATTCATGATTATTGCAACTTTTTGGACCAAATTGTCTTCACCACCTTCACAGCATTTTCTAAGTGGTTTTGGTCCAGGGCACAATGGGGATAATATTGATTCAATGAAGAAGTTACAAAAAAGTTTTGGCATCAAGGAGACACTTTAGGAAATAAAAGTATCAAAGTAAAGATCAGAGAATGAGAGAAACTATTTTTTTTCTTGTTTCTTAGTTTTCAAGTGTTGATGAACTATCTGACCACCCTACTCTGAGAAGTGAAATAGTAGGCATCTATATACATTTCATTTAAATAGGAAATGTGAATGTATATTTCCAATCTATACAAAACCTCAAAAATTTCCACAAACTGTTAGCATAAAATAATGAAGAATTTAGTCCTGATTATATTTAATTTGAAATTTATCATTGCTTGGAAGAAGAGGAAGATGGATAGCCATGAATATTGGATGACAATAATTTAGTTGAAATTTTAGGTAATGAATTAAAATCTCAGTGAAAATAATCAGCATGAGAAGATGCATCACATTAAAATAGACCTGCCCTACGACCCAGCAATTGCACTGTTAGGGATTTACCCCGAAGATTCAGATGCAATGAAACGCCGGGGCACCTGCACCCCGATGTTTCTAGCAGCCATGTCCACCATAGCCAAACTGTGGAAGGAGCCTCGGTGTCCATCGAAAGATGAATGGATAAAGAAGATGTGGTTTATGTATACAATGGAATATTCCTCAGCCATTAGAAACGACAAATACCCACCATTTGCTTCAACGTGGATGGAACTGGAGGGTATTATGCTGAGTGAAGTAAGTCAATCGGAGAAGGACAAACAGTGTATGTTCTCACTCATTTGGGGAATATGAATAATAGTGAAGGGGAATATAAGGGAAGGGAGAAGAAATGTGTGGGAGATATCAGAAAGGGACACAGAACATAAAGACTCCTAACTCTGGGAAACGAACTAGGGGTGGTGGAAGGGGAGGAGGGCGGGGGGTGGGGGTGAATGGGTGACGGGCACGGAGGGGGACACTTGACGGGATGAGCACTGGGTGTTATTCTGTATGTTGGTAAATTGAACACCAATAAAAATTAATTTATAAAAAAAAATCTGTAATGACAAATTTGTCTTAAGCTATTAGGATTCTTGGAATTCTCAAGAATCTTGAGAAATACGGGTTTCTTGGATTTGGTAATTGATGAATTTCTGACACTTATTGTTGCTCCTTTACTGGCGCTCACTGTAATCTGCCACCCATATGCATGGTGACTGATTTGACTCTCTTTTATCATCACCAAACCTCACTTATGTAATTCAATCATCATTAAGTAGTAATTTTGCTTAGTGTTACTTGAATTCCTTATGTATCTTTATCATATCATTTTGATTTTTAATAACAGTAGAATTGGATGACTATCCATCACAGTTTAACTATTGTCCTAGTACAATTTTAATCACATCACTTAAAACTGGTGTGATCTGTTATTAAGTGACAGTCATAGTATTTATAGCATATATTGTAGTTTTAAAAAAAGTGAATATATTTTTGATAATATATACAGTATCATGCTATACAAAAAAAATACTTACCAAAGTTATTTAATTGATAAGTAATTGGGTAATTTGTATTTTACAACTCTTCTGTGGGTTTTGCACAACTATTTTACAGTGTTTTTAAGATCTGTGAAAAACTTTGAGGTTTTGCAAAGATTTAAAATATATTATCACATTTCCTATGTAAATGAATGGTATATGGATACCCACTATCTAAAAATTCATTATCCAGTCAATTTTCAGGAACTGATTAATTCTGATAAGTGAGGAATACTTGAGCTACCATTTGATCAAGAGTGAATTACAGATTTATAAAAGAAACAGTACTCATTGATCCTTATATATTGTAGTAGAGCAGTATTGAGTTCATTTTATTCATGGATAGAAAGTCCAAACCTTGCCCAGTATCTCTGCCTCAGTCAGCAAATAGAGGTAAAATTATTGATCAGCATCCTTAGTGAAATTGAGAGATGAATTGTATTTATATATAATTGAATTAAATCAGTAGTTGTTTTTGTCTGATTTGTGTTACATGCTATTTTCTCTCTCTCTCTTTTAATTACAAAACTAATAAGGGCAAATTTATTAATCTTCTTGGAAAGAAAAGTTATTTTGTTTTGTTTTGTTTTTAATGTGGCATGGATTAACAAGTCCACTTACATGTCTAACAGAAAGAAAGATAATTGTTATAAAAATATAATAGGTTATCAAGATTAGTATTATTGAACTACCATCATACGCTGACACAGCTTTCATTTAAGTGCACAGAATAAATGAATAGATCTCTTCTGTAACTGAGATTCAGCTGGGCTTTTATTTGATCATTTCATTGCCTGTAATAAACTAGGGCTTATTCAAACGGAGTGAGCTAGCTCTTCTCTTTTTAAATCTGAATTAGGAAGCATTTTAATGGGTGAAATCATGGAGATTGCATCTAGGATGCACTGCTTCCATTGGTGGGGAAAAAAAAAATCTGATGCCAGTTGAGGACATAGATGAAGAGGAGCTGGATGACTTTGACAAATTAGCAATACCTTTTCCTTTTATTAAAAAATAGAAATTTGCATTTGCATCATAAAACATTCATATTTAAAAATGATTCAGCCTTCACATAAATATTGATTTTTCAAATTTCATAATTATTTTATTAAAGAGGTAATAAAGAAATATACGAATCACAGTAAGCAAGAATACAGGTGATGCTCTATTAGGGCCAAGCCTCAAGAAATTATGGCCAATTTGTGATCCTATTTATCATTCAACTCTTTACACTTAGTGGAGATGTCTATCTATATCTATATCTATATCTATATCTATATCTATATCCATATCCGTATCTATCTATCTATCTATCTATCTATCTATCTATCTATCTATTAAGCTAGCTAGCTAAATAAAATTGGTAATCATGAATGAGTAGCATTTCTTGCCAGAATTTAACTTGTCCCAATAGGTGAATTGGTGACCACTGTCAAATTAAAATAAAAAAAAAAACAATAAACAGACCAGATATAGCAGAAAATTATCTTTAAAATTTAAAGATAAAATATCAACTGTATTCCTAAAGCATAGCCAACACCAGGTCTATATACTTATTTGTTTAATTGACAGGTCTCACTGATTCACTTATTGAGACAGTCAAATTCTGACAGGAAGTGCGACTCATACATGATTACCAATTTACTAAAAGTCACCAAATAATATCAGTGATCATACATTTAAAAATTTCCAATTGAAATTTGTTGGAAAGTAATTCATTATAGAGTACAAATAATAATAACAATAACCTTTTCCTCTATTGTTCCTCATAGCCATTTTCCCTTAACCAATAAACTTATTTGGGGAAAAATTGTTAGTTCACAAATAAATAACTGAATTTATTGATTGATTGATTGATTGATTGATTGAGAGGGAAAAGGAGGTTGGGGAGGAGTAGAAGGAGAGAGAGAATCCCAAGCAGGCTTCATGGCCAGCATGGAGCCCAATGCAAGGCTCAGTCTCACAACCCTGAAATCATGATATTGATCAATATCAGAAGTCAGATTCTTAACTGACTAACCCATCCGGTGCCCCAAATAACCAATTTTTAAAGAAGCTTAAGGATATTATCACATTTGTTGATATGTAAAATGAGGAAGAAAAAATATTATTAGTTCTATATATGTATATTTTAATTCACTTATTTAATTATTCTTTCAATCATCCATTTGCATTTTCTGTCAGGGAATATTTGGTAAACTATATCATGTGTTATCCATTGTGTTATGTATTGTGATACAGTATATAATTATGCCATATACCTAAACTTTTAGAATTCCCAGACTTGGGCAACATAAGTAAATAGACAATTTCAATATAAGTGCTAATACTGAGGTAAATTCAGTGAAGAATCTACTCCATGTCTGTAGGTCATAAGTTTGACTTGAGTCCCACAGAGTTAAAATCAACATATAGTGGACTGTGTTCCTCTCTGGAGGCTCTAGAATAGGATATATTTTCTTATTTATTCTGGTTGTTAGCAGTGAGGTTCCCCAGTTCCTTGGTAACTGACATCATTTCTCAGCTTCTAGAAGCCAGCCATGTTCCTTTGCCCATGGCTTTCTTCATATCAAAATCAACAGCAGAGTTCTTCTCATTGCCCATCTCATGCTTCTTCTAGCATCAGTACATCTCTCTGACCAACCATCTGTCTTTCTCCTACATTTCAGGGCCATTGTGGTTACAATATTCATAGATTATAGGGATTAGAGCATAGATGTCTTCTCTTAACTATGTTTCTGCCCATCATACTATTCCTGTGCATTTTTACCATGTATGCTTGTAGGAAGACATACTTTATCTACTAGTGTTCTAATATAAAATCACACATTCTTCTAAAGGTTGAAAAACTTCTTATATTCAAATATTCTCTCATAAATTCATTGCTATCTTCTCCTTAATATATGAAGTGATTCTGCTTCATTAATTATTTTGTGTCAAAATTGCTTTTGCATTTTACAATTGCTTTCTCGGGTTCCCTCTCTATTTACCTCCAAGATTGATTGAGTTATATTTTAAAAATATAATCCTCAATTACTTTGCAAACTGTTCATATAAACTTTTATTTTTGCATTCTCTTAGAGTGAATTAGTTCATATAATCCAAATTAATACATATGTACTTTCCTCATCTACTTGTATAATTTCAGATTTTTTTGTTTTTTTTTTCTTTTTTATCACTATTTTTGTTTTTATTAGTATTTGTGCAACATTGTGTAGATCCTGCCAAACAGAATGAAAATAATACTTCCTATCAACTATCAGCATTCTTTCAACTATACAACTATTTTATATTTTTAATGTGCAAGTTCTAGAAAATTACCCAAAAGCTATTCTTATGAAAGAAACATTTTGACAGTATTTAATCAATGCAATAATATCGCTAAACCATGTTTTCAGAATCTTTGTCACTTGGGGAATGAATAGTATGTCACATCTGCAGGCTTGGAGACTTGAAAGCATATTATTAGGATGGTCCAGCTGAAAAGTAAGAAGGTCCCAGACACGAGAGCACAGAGAAAGAATCATATAATGTTTTAGAGATCAAAGCAGATGAGTCAGTGATTTAATTCATGAACCAAGAAGAAAGGAGTCAAAGATGACTCTCCTGTTAGTGTCTGGCTAACTGATGGTGACTTCTCAAAAACAAGGTCAGAGGAAGGGCAGGCTTTTTTGGATTACATAAATTGAGTTTGGGACATATTCAGATTGTGATGCTAATGAGAAACTCCAATTGAGATATGGATTTTGGAATTATTATAAATTCAATATATAAAAGCAATTAAGATTCTATTGGGAGGGTTAAGAGAGAACTTAGGGAATGCTAATATTTAAAGAATGGACAGAAAAAAGGGAATGCAGAATGGTATATGCAGAACAAACTCAGGGTGGTATGTTACATCATAGGCAAAAGTAAGAATAAATTCCAATAGACAGTATCTTCTATCAAAAATTTCAGATAGGCCAAGTAATTTGAAAACTAGAATGTAACTATGAATGTTGATAAAGCTCAGGTCCTATTAGGTTTTTATAATCCTGGGTAGATGGACTTAGAAAGCTTAAGTAACATGCCTGCAGTTATAGCACAATAAATCAGAGAACATAATTTTAGCCAAAGTTAATTTGACCGCTTGATCTTAAACATTATAGAAAAAAAAAAACCTCAAGTGAATAAAAAGCTAAGGTAAGGAATGGCAAATATTTATTGGTTCCTGTGGTACAAAGATTTTTCTAAATTTGGTAGCTTTTGAAGGAAACTAAATTAGAGAAAAAAATTAATAAAAATGGGTAACATATATAAAACAATAATAGCAACCCAAGAGGAAAACATAATACTTATAAATGATATACCTGTAAGTTTTAATTTAAAATGTTCCAAACTTCTACCAACTTTTAAAATCACCTAAAGTGACTCAAACACTAAATCTCATAAGGATACTGAAAACTATAAAACATTACAATAATCTAAAAGGAAGTACAAGACCTATGGGGCTGAATTGAGAATTGCAATTGGCAGCTGACATGAGTCTTGCCAATTGGAGCAGATGGTATAGATATGATTTGGTTCTGTGCCACAATCTCCCCCTGGTAAGAGACTGGAATTTATGCCAACAGAAAACTTGGAAGCTGCCCTCCCACTGCATAGATATAAGATTTTCAGAGGACCAAAGCAGACTTGCTCTTCTGTTGCTACCCTACTGCAAGTACCTCTCATTATGCACAATGTAAAATTGTAAAAGCTAGAATAAAGGCAGAAACCCTGGGATTGATAAAGTATATCCTGTGAAGTGTTTATACAATATATTAAATTTTGTGGGAAAGATCAATAAGTATGTCACTCTTAGTATCTGCTGAAGACTAAAGTTTTTTTTCTGAAGTCTTTAGCATAATAACAGAAAAAGATACCCTTTTTAGCATAGTAACAGAAAAAGATACCCTGGCTTATTGAGACTAGATACCCCAGTCAAGTAGAACTAAGGTACCTAAATATTTTTTAGCACAGGAAATAGGCCTATGAATTCTGTCATTAATCTAACATAAATGAACCAAGAAGCACAGCCTTGCTTGCTTTTTTCCTCTCTACCGGGTTGGTGCGTGAGCTTTCTATTCAGAAAACAAATGCTATAAAGTCACTTATGTTAAAATGGTCTCCCTTACTCCATTGGCTTGAAGCACACAAAACCTTGCCAAATTGAAGCTTGAATAGGAAAACATAAGGCGTCAGTCCAGCAATGCTTTCTGATGCTATCTGAGAAGTATACCCAATGGACAGTGAGAAAACACAGGATAAGACATAACAATTTTTCTCTTTTTTTTTTTCTTGGAAACAGCGAATGTGCTAGGCAACTCTTCATTCTAATGTAAGTAAACCAAAGTTCCACATGAGACTTGGGGTGGGGAGCGGGGAATAAGGTGCAGGGCAATGAATAAGGAATAAAGTAGCTTTAAGATTCAGAGAAAGATTTTGCATATAAAGATTAATTTTTTGAAGTCATATAATCAAACATCCTCTACACACAACATGATTCAGATCTTCCAACTCTTCTGCAATATTATCGTCTTTACTCCTGATTTTCATCATTATCGAGATCTCCAAATCCTAAATTCCTCTTCCTTCCTCTAATTTGTTTTTTCCTCATTACTTCCTACACACTTCAGATTCCAGGGCCTCTTCCTTGACATTACTTTTGTGAATAATCTCAACTTTTCTTTCTCACTAGTTATAGCCACCTGGACTAAGCTCAGAGTTGAATAGACCCAAATCTGCATTCCCTAAGCCTATACTAGGTCTGCTGAGCTGTGCTAAAAAAAAAACTTATATGATTGCAAAGAGTATAGCCTCCTCCTTAAACTGATGGACCTTTGATTTTATAGATATAGACATATATATATAAATATATATCTGATTAAATATATATCATTATAAATTATATATGCATATATAGAGTATAAAAATAAATCATATATATCTATTTATAAATATCATATATTTATTATGTATATCATATATACGTATGTAACCTTATGGATATGTTATATCTATGTATATACTTATTTTCCTAGTCTTTTTGTTATTGTCTTTGAAAAGGTACATTTATTTTTTTATTTAAATTCAATTTGCCAACATATAACACCCAGTACTCATCCCATCAAGTGCCATCCTTAGTGCCCATCACCCATTTACCCCATCCCCCCACTCACCTCTTCTTCCGCAACCCTTTGTTTGTTTCCAGAGTTAGGAATTTCTCATGGTTTGTCTCCCTCTCTAATTTTTCCCACTCGATTCCCATCCTTTCCCTTATTTCCTACTCTAGGATAAGTTTGAACAGAGTTGAGAAAATATAACCAAACACTCCACTCTGTGGAAGAAGCACCTTGCTTTGCAGATTAACCAGTGCTCATCAGATGAGAACATATTCCAGTCTTTAATCACCAAAATTGAAAATTATGTTGTCATTAGTCTTTATTTCTTCATGTTGTAGAGGAAAAAAAAATGTCTTTCCTGGCTAAACAGGAACACACAATAGGAGCAGCACCATATCTAAAAGGGGTTGGACATAGAGGGAGGCTATTAGTTGTCACGGCTGATGGATGAATGTTACTAGCATCCACTGGGTAGAAATCAGTGGAAGAAGTTCTAAAATGTGGAAGGAAGTCCTTTCATTGAAATGTCCCATCTCCTGCCATGACTTTCAAATATCTCTCTGGAGCTCAATAGGTGAAAAATTCACTTATAATATGAGTATAGAACATAACTCTGATTGAGAGATATCCCACCATTTTTGTGGGTGTATTACATACTGAGAGTTCCAGAACTGCAGTTATGATAAACATGAAGAGAAATTTTGTTTTGTTCAAAATTGTACCAAAAATTATTTACCAGCTTGTCCTTTTGGAGGTGACATTCTGTTCTTAGAATACATATGGAGTATGTGGGAAAGTGATAAAGGCTATAGAAAAAAATTAAATAAGGAGAGTATGGAATCCTAGAAATTTGACATTTAAGTGGGTGTCAGAATAGGCCTAAGAGAAAGTGACTTTTGAGCCAATATTTGAGGAGATGATGGAGTTATCTATTTATTAATTAAGGAATGCACAAGAAAGAATAGCCGCTAGTAGGAACCTCACACACTCACGACCTTGAATGCCTCAGGATTGATAGCTATAAAAGCTCTCGTTAATGGTACTGTTAATAGAATAACCTTGGTGTGAAAATAATGCATGTCCTAAAAAGAATCTTTACATTTAAATCATTCATCACAAGAAATTTGATTTCTCTGCAGATACTAAAATGCTTAGTCCGAGTATTGCAAGAAAATATAATAATGAAAAGTTAAAAATAACTAAATGTCCATTAAAATAAAAAATTATGGAGTAATTACAGTGTTGTTTAATATACTATAAGGAAATAAAATATAAATTTTACTTCTATGGTTAACAGAAGTTGTTGGCTTACTGCAAAGAACATTAATAAAATATCTCTGTATAGGCTTTAAAGTGTAAACAATAAAGTAAAAATAACACTCTTTTATTTATTTTTATTTATTTTTTTAGAGAGAGAGAGAGTGAGTGAGGGGAAGGGGCAAAGGGAGAGAATTCTAAACAGATCCCTGCCCAGTGTGAGCCCCATGAAGGGCTCTGTCTCATGACCCTGAGATCATGACCATAGCCAAAATCAAGAGTCGGATGCTTAAATGACCAAACCATTCAGGCACCCCTAAGTATTCCTTTCATTTTAAGTGCTTATATTTAATTGGGTATTTATAATTTGTATATTTGGTTTAACTTTATGTTTTACTTAATATAAGCTTAATATGTTTATGATATTTTTAAATATCATTAATGTATTTCAGTTCTTAAGTATGTAAGGCCTACAAATATCTGAGACCAAATATTTGCAGACATACTGTTGAAGTTTTCCTTAACTAATGAGATTATTCCTATTGTACCATTTTTATTAAAAAATAAATGGATACCTACTCATACATTAAACAGCAAACTATTTTCAAATTACAGACATTGAGACTACCTAATATCTCTCACATTTATAAAGATTGCATTTCATTAATTTTGTTGAACTTTAATTATATATATAATGATTCAATTTCATATTAGAGTTTTATATTTTTAATTGAACTTGAGTAGTGACATAAAAAAATGGGGAAAATGAACCTCACTATAAAGTATTAGAAACAAGAAGTAGGAGTTCCATCTGCTTTGGAAAAGATTGCTTCTTACCCATTAGTTAAATGTTTGTAAGCATTGTGAGAATTTCTCAAAGGATGTCTGTATTCCTTAAAGTAGATGTCATTTGTGAAATCAAATATAAATATTCATAAATTAGTGTGTGGGCATATACAATATTGATTTTTTTAACAAGGTCTCAAAGTAGAGCATTGTTAAAAGAATAGCAAAATGCAAAAGGAAGAAATGTTTCATTGTCTATTATCTAATGGCACAAAAAGAGAAGTCACCAATTTGAATACTCTTTTATTGCAGCTAAAGAATTTTTTTAGTAAAAAAAAAATAAGTAAGCTAAAAAGCTTCTGTGAATCTTAATAGAAACTCAAGGAGAAATTTTACATGTTGCCCAACAATCTTATATAAAGATGCTCCTTTAAATAAAAAAAATATATATAGGAAGTTTATTTGTGATTGAGATGAAGCTGATTGCTCATTCAAATCAAAATTAATTTATTTCAGGATGAAAACACACCTTTCATTTATAGTAAGTGATAATTCTATTTAAATTGTTGGTAGAATACTAAATTGCTAAATAAAATGTCTCAATCTAGTGGTTTGGCCTCATAAACAAAACTATGGACACAATTGATTAAATTGTTCAATTTTCACTTAAATATTTTACCATTAACTAAAATCACTCTAAGTTGGTAACTTATATGTGCTATATCCTGTTGCATACATTTTCTTTAAAGTGGATTTTTAATTTTTTTGTTTCCAAAATATTTATATTTTTCCAAAGTTTTCCAACATCATGTTATATTTTACTTGCTTATGTACAGTATATACACAGTGTATATGTGTAGTGCCACTTAAACACTCATTTTTTGCAATAGTGCACTATACTTAAGAAAATTATAACTAGATGGGTTTTGTGTTAATTATTTTATTTTGGCACCTTACTATACCTTTTTTAATCATCCATTTTTGCTTAAATACAATGAATTTAGTTATTTGTTTACTTAATCATTTCATTTATTTAGTGTATTATTTTAGTTAAAAACTTCTAGATATAAGAATAATTGATGGCATTTGATCATGTTATCTCCAAAAGTCAAGTGGCTTCAAAATGAAGGGAACCCTTGCGAGGACACTGGAGACAGTGTCTGAGTAATTGCATAGTTCAAGCTTAACAGAACTGCTTGCTAAATTTAATGAACGTGTTGTCCCCATGTCAATAATAAGAAATCTAAGACATTGTGTATTTCCACAATGGTTCATGTGTGTTAGCTGAAACTGAGTTAAACAATAGTTAATTCACACTTGCTCTGACTTACTTCTCAATCATTATTTTTCACTGACTTAACTGGCTATTTTAGCTGTAACTGAAGAATTAGTTGTCTAACTGACTAAGAGTAGTACTTTTTTTTAAGCATGTAAATTTATTTATTTTCCCCCCTTTTAATTAACTTTATTTTAATTCCAGTATGGTTAGCATGCAGTGTTATATTAGTTTCAAGTGTACAATATAGTGATTCAACGCTTCTATACATCACCATTCTTATCATGTAGGTGTATGTGCTCTTAATCCCATTCACCTTTTTCATCATCTCCCCACCCCCACTCCTCAGACCCCCCTGGTAACCATCTATTTGTTCTCTGTAGCTAAGAGTCTGTTTCTTGGTCTCTCTCTCTCTCTTTTTTCTTTTTTTGTTTTGTTTCTTAAATTCCACATATGAGTGAAATCATGTGATAATTGTCTTTTCTGACTTACTTATTTAGCTTGGCATTGTACTCTCTAGGTCATCCATGTTGTTGCAAATGGAAAGCTTTCATTATTTTTATGCCTTAATAATATTTTGTTATATAGCATATATATAGAGAAAGTGCATCTATATAACGAAGATGCAATATATATATATATAGTTCTTTGTCCTCCTTATTTTTTAAGTTTTATTTTAATAAAATATGTATATATTTAGATTTGGGTAATGACATGTTCAGAAATTTAAAAGACATTTTGATGAATTCTAGTAATTTTAGATATGGTAAATGAATGTCAATTTGTAGAAGTTGCTTAAAGATATATATTCCAGCTCTGATGACATGTGGAGAATATTTTGAAAAAAAGTTTTGATAAATTCTAATTATTTTGTAAATAACAAGTGAATATTTATATGTGGAAATGGTTTAAAAGTATATATTCAGTTCTCTGTAGCTATAATGCACTTAGTTTACAAATAAGGCAGTACTCATATATTAATATTTACATATAATGTATGAAGTTTTATGTGAATTAATAAAATTTGATACTTCTGTAAAAATGCAATATGATTTTAACTGCAATACAGAATTTGGAAATGAGGTTAGTATAAAATGATGAATTTTTTATTGACTATTCATGAAATAAATATCTTATATTATAAAAATGTAGTCCTAATAAACATTTTATCTAATCACTTCCTATTTGCACTACAGATGATCTCTCTTTTGGATTAGTTTCACAAATCAGTTGTAAAATTTTACACCCCTTCCAATGTAACCTTCTAAAGGAAAATATTCATTAATAGGAGCAAAGAGAATTTTATGAATAGATGCTAAAAGAAGGTAGCTTCAAAAGTAAAGCAGAATGCTAAAGGCCATAGAATGTCATTCAAGGATATTGTTAAATTTGCTTAATTCCAAAGAATTTATCAGAGTTGTATTTGTTTTGTAGATTCGTCATAGCACCCATGAATGGTTAAATAAAAGGAGGGGAAATCAGTGACATACTAATTTGGCACTACTTCATTCTGAAACAGAAAACTTTTGATAATTCAGTAAACTGCCTTGATAATCTGCCATATTGTACACAATTGCTATGTCAATCTTAATTAAAAATGGACATAAGTCCTGCCAGAAGTGGTAGGTTCAAAATGATTATAGTTTTTAAATGTTTTGAAGATGCACAATTGTAAGATGCTAACATAAAAACAGAATAGAGAGAAAGAAAACAATAGAGAGCTCAGAAATAAAAGTACAAATATATATGGTTAAATAATCTTCAACAACAATGCCAAGAACACATTACAGAGAAAGAATAGTCTCTCCATAAAAAGATGTTGGAAAACTGGATATACATAAGCAAAAGAATGAATATGGAACAGTATCTAACACCATACACCAAAACAAACTCAAAGTAGATTAAAAACTTAAACATAAGACCTAAAAGCATAAAACTCCCATAAGAAAACAAGAGAAAAGCTTCATCACATTGGTCTTGGCAACAATTTCCTAGATATGACACCTTAAAGGCACAGCAATAAAAGCAAAAGTAGACAAGTGGGATGACATCAAACTGAAAAGCTTCTGAACAGCAAAAGAAACAATTGGCAGAGTGAAAAAGGTATGTACAGAGTGGGAGAAAGTATTTGCAAACTATGTATCTCACAATGGGTTAACATCTAAAATATATAAGGAACTCATACAACTTAATAGCAAAAACAAACTAAAAACAAATAACTTGATTAAAAAATGAGCAAAGGGTTTGACTAGATATTCTCCAAAGAAGACATACAAATAGCCAACAGGTATATGAAAAAATGCTCAACAACACTAATCATCAGGGAAATGCAAATCAAAAGCACAATGAAATATCATCTCATCTTGTCAGAATGTCTGTTATCAAAAAGCCAAAAGATAGCACGTTGGTGAAGATGTGGAGAAAAGGGGACCCTTGTGTGCTATTGGTAGGAATGTAAACTGCTAGAATGTCTATGGAAAACATTATAGAGTTTCCTCCAAAAACTGAGAAATAGAACTACCATATGATCCAGTAACTCCAATTCTGGGTATATATCCAAACAATTGAAATTATGATCTTGGAGAGATATCTGCACTCCTATATTTATTGTAGCATTGGTCACAATAGCCAAGACGTGGAAACAACCAAAGTGTTCATCGACAGGTGAATAAATGAATAAAATGGAGTATATATACAAATGTGATTGTTAGTTGTAGGGGCTAGGAGATGGGGAAAATGGGAGTTGCTTTTCAATATGTGTATACATTCTATTTCACAACTAGTAACTGTATAAACATGTGTTTCCAGAACAAATTATTTGGTAATATGCCATAAAGTTTAGAGCTTCCACTCAGTAGTTAAACTGCTAGGATGTTATCATAGCAATAAGTGATATGAAATGATATATGCACATGACTAATTATTATAGAATTATTTTTAATAATGAAAACCACAAGGTATAATTTCCACTAGAAAATTGTCAATTTGAGCTTGTAGGAGATTTAATGTAATGGAGAAATACAGTAGGAGATTATTTAAATAAATTAAATTAGAATATGTCCATTTTTTTATAAAAAGTTAAAATCTAACTTGCTTATCCCAATGCCTAGCACATAGTAGAACCTAATAATATCAAATAAGGTAAAAAGCCAGGCAAACAGGCAAATATTCATTTTTAATTAAATAATTGACATACAGTATTATATTAGTTTGAGGTGTACAATATAGTGATTTGACATGATTGGCATTTGGGACAAATGGATAGATCTAGACTTCCATTTGATTTGATACATTATGGAATGACCACCAGAATAAGTCTAGTTACCATCTGTCATCATACAAAGTTGTTATAGTATCACTGACGATATTCCGTATGCTATATACTACATTACCATGTCTTATTTATTTCATAACCAGATTGTACCTCTTAATTAAATCCTTCACCTATTTTAGCCCATTCTCTACCCAACTCCCCTCAAGTAATCATCAGTTTTTTTTTTTTTAATGTATCTATGAGTCTGCTTCTATTTTGTTTGTTTCTTTTTGGATTCCTTATGTAAGTAAAACCATACTGTGCTTTGTCTTTCTCTGTCTGATTTATTTTATTAAGCATAATACCTTCTAGGTCCATCCATGTTGTCCTAAATGACAAGATTTCATTCTTTTTTATGGCTGAGTAATATTCCATCATATTTATTTATCATGAATACTTTGTATTTTCATATCTTTGCTATTATAAATAATGCTGCAATGAATATATGGCTTCATATATCTTTTCAAATTAGTGCTTTCATTTTTTTGATAAATACCCAGTTGGAATTATTGAGTTAGATGGTAATTCTATTTTTAATTTTTTGAGGAAACTATACTATTTTCCACAAGGGCTGCACCAATTACATTCCCAACAACAATGCAAGAGGATTCATTTTTTTTTCTATATCCTCAGCAACATTTGTTTCTTGTCTTTTTGATAATAGACATTTTGACAGGTGTGAAGTGATATATAACTGCAGTTTGATTTGCCTTTCTCTGATGATTAGTCATGTTGAACACCTATTCATTTGCCTATTGACCATCTATATGTCTTCTTTAGAAAAGTCTATTCAACTCCTCTGCACATTTTTAAATTGGTCTTATTTACGTTCTTTGTATATTTTGGATATTTACCCTTTACCAGATATATTATTTGAAAATACATTCTCCCATTCAATAGTTGCCTTTAGTTTTGTCGATAATTTCTTTTGCTGTGCAAAAGCTTTTTATTTTGATGTAGTCTCGATGGTTTATTTTTGCTTTTGTTGCCTTGCCTGATAGGACATATCTAGATTAATGTTTTTACAGTTAATACCATAGAAATTACTGCCTATGTTTTCTTCTAGGAATTTTATAGTTTCAGGTCTCACATTTAGATCTTTAATCCACTTTGAGCTTGTTTTTGTATATAGGCTAGGAAAGTGGTCTAGTTTCATTTTTTCCCCATGTCACTGTCTCATTTTCCCAACACTGCTTCCTGAAGGAATTATCTTTTTCCTGTTGCATATTCTTGCCTCCTTTGTCACAGATTAATTGACCATATAAGCCCAAGTTTATTTCTGGGCTGTATTTTGTCCATTGATGTGTGTGTGTGTGTTTACAGTTCCATACTCTTTAATTACTATAGCTTTGTAATAGAATTTGAAATCTGAGTGTATGATACCTTCAGTTTGCTTCTTCTTTCTTAACATTGCTTTGGCTATTTAGGATCTTTTGTGATTCTAGGCAAATTTTAGGATTATTTGTTCTAAAATGTAAAAAAATGCTATTGGCATTTTGATAGGGGTTGCATTAAATCTGTAGATTTCTTTGGATAGTATGGACATTTTAACAATTTTAACAATATTAATTCTTCCAATATATGAGCACAATATATTTTGTGTCATCTTCAATTTCTTTCATCAGTGTTACTGGGTTAAATAAATTTTGGAGTACACATTTTTTTAGATAAGTTTATTTCTAGGTAAATTATTATTTCTGGTGGAATTGTAAATTGAATTGTTTTCTCAATTCCTCTCTCTAAGAGTTCATTATTAGTGTATGAAAATGCAACAGATTTCCACATGTGGATTTTGTATCCTGAAACTTTACTGAATTCACTTATTAGCTCTAACAGTTTTTTGGTGGAGATGAAAGAGCTTTCTATACATAGCATCATGTCACCTGCAAATAGTGACAATGTTACTCCTTCCTTTCCAGTTTGGATGCCTTTTTCTTTTTCTTGCCTAATTGCTTTGGCTACATTCTCCAATACCATGTTGAATAAAAGTGGTGAGACTGGACATCCTTGTCTTATTCTTGATCTTTATGAAAGTCTTTCAGTTTAACTGTTGCGTATGATGTTAGCTGTAGGTTTGTCAGATATGGCCTTTATTATGTTGAGGCATGTTCCCTTTCTACCCATTTTTTGGAAGTTTTTATCATTAATGGATGTTGGATTTTGCCTGATGTTCTCTCTGCATTTATTGAAATGATCATATAGTTTTTATCTTTTCTTAATGTAGTCTATCATGTTGAGTTGACTGAGCCTATGTTTGTTGACAGACTTAAAGGAATTGACTGTAACTTAAAAAAATTACAGACATAGGAAAGGAAAAGCCAGTAGATGAATGTACTAGCTAAGAGAGTGTTGCATTATGGTCCTAAAACTCATGGGAACCCACCTATTTTAAATATTGCCTTAGGCTTTAAAAACTTTTAGACAGTACCTTCAGTATTAGAAACCAAAAAGGATTTATATAATAAAACTGATGACAGATAAGTACTTAATTTTTTTTGGTTTATAAATATGTTCTAATATCAGTTATCATACAATAATAATATCCAAACTTCATTAAAATGTTACATATATCAGAGAATTTTAGAATAAAAGAATTATCTTAGTCTATAAACGGTGCTATTTTTCCCTTTAAATAGGTATCCATTATAATTACTAATTTGAATCTGGAGAAAGTAAAACATAAAACACTCATTCAGAGTCAGTGATATAATTACCAATGGTGTCATAATAGCACCATTCTTGTTTTAATCTTATCAATTTAACAACTTACAAAAATAAGTTAAAGTTACTTTTGTATAAAATGGAAAATTATTATTTGATAATATTTAGATTTTCATAGTGCTTGATAATTCAGTTCACTTGTCTGTGTATAATAAGGTGATATTGAAGGTGGGTGTGAAATTATAGTTAATAGACAATAAACTGAGAAGAGAACATTTCATGACCAATTCAGTTTTAAGACCTGATTGTATAAAAAAATGACAAGCAATTAGCATTATAGATTTAGTTCACAGTAAGAAATCCTGAATGGCTAATTCTTCTCACAATACTGAACAGTGTTGTAAAAATTAGATTACAGAAATTATAAGACACTCTATTGCCAGTATAAGTAAGATATAAGTAAGAAAAATTCTACAGGATTTAAAAGTTAAATGAGCTGGGATGCCTGGGTGGCTCAGTGGTTGAGTGTCTGCTTTTGGCTCAGGTTGTGATCCTGGGTCCTGGGATTGAGTCCCACATCAGGCTCCCTGCAAGGAGCCCATTTGTCTCTCTGTCTATGTCTCTGCCTCTCTTCCTGTGTCTCTCATGAATAAATAAAAAAAATCTTAAAAAAGAAATAAAATAAAAGACAAATGAACAAAAAATCATAAAGTTATGCTATTTGGTATTTAACGTATAAAGGAATACCTTGTAATAATAATATAAAGGGGAGCAGTAAGTCAGAGCTTATAGATAGGTCCATGGATTCTGTATACTATTAAAGTTTAGTTGGTATCTAATTGAATTGGACTGTTATTAAATTTGGATGTTAAATGCAATCCCATTGAAGATCACAACATAATATTTTAAAAATATAGACAGAAGGAAGATAGAAGTGAATCAAGAATTTGTTTAAAAAATTAAACACAAAAAAATTAAACGCAAAAGAAGGCATTAATAAAAAAGGCATTATTAGATGAAATGAGGGACCCCAAAAAACAACTATGAAATATGAAGAAAACAAATAGCAATTGGCAGAAGTCAATCCTCCCTTATCAGTAATTGCTTAATGGAAATGGATTAAACTCTCCAACCAAAAGATAGTGGTTTGGTAGATGGATTTGGGGGAAAAAAAAGATTCAAATGTATGCTGTCTACTAGAGGCATATTTTAGATCCAAAGACACAAAAAGATTAAAATTGGAATGATGGGAAAACATTATATGTAAATAGTTACCAAAGAGAGCTCATGTGGTTACACCAATATCAGACAAAATAGATTGTAAGGGAAAAACGGTAACAAGAGAAAGGATATTATATATATTGATAAAAACATTGTTTTATCAAGACAATATAAAAATTAAAAACACATACACAAGATGGTTCTGGAAGGTAGGAAGGGACAGGAATTTTCTCCCAACTAGATAACAATTGCACTAGCAGAATCTATCTAATGTAACTTTTTTGGAACTCTGGAGTGTATTGAAGGCTTACAACTTTCAGGGGAAGGCTTGGAGGGAAAATTGCATTTCATTTCAGTCAATTTTAGCTCTAAGCACAGTTGTAGCTACCAATCCCCCAACCTGCAGCCTCCTGGCATGCAACTGTGCATGTGTTCCTGGATCAGCTTCAGACACTTTGCAGGAGACAGGGTGGGTCAAAAGGACCCTGTCTTAAAACTGGTGAGTCTGTGTTTTCATTGGTGATTGCTGTTTCTGATCACAGAAATAAAAATAAAGAATAAAAAACAAAGAATAAGCAGCCATTTTTTTTGCACCCACCCCATTGTTACAAGCCCCTCCCTCTTCTGTTGAAGTGACTTCTAGGAAATTCAAAGGGTCAGTACTCAGTATCTGCCCTTTTATTTTTTTCCTTTTTCCCTTTTGGAAGCCAGATTTTAATGACTAGCACATTCAGAATAACTACATACACAGGAAAAATTAGAAAGTGATTGCACATGACCAGAGAAAACTATAGGCTCAGGAGAACCTGAGACCTATTGTTTAAACTCAGGCTGACTCTCAGCACAGAGACAGCCTATAATAACCAAATAAACAAATGTAAATTTTTAAAAATAACACAAAAGAGCAGAAACAATGTGATTTCCAGAGAAACAACATTATTAGATTCAAATATCTAACGTTCAAAAAAAATCCAAGAAATAAAATAAAACAGGAAAGTGTGACCCATTTAAAGGGAAAAATTAAATTAATTAACAAAAGAAATCCTTGAGAAAGACCTAATGGATGATTTTTTAGATAAAGAGCTCTCTTAAAGATGCTGAAAGAATTAAAGGAAGATGCAGAAAAAGTTAAGAAAATGATGTATAAATAGAATAGAAATATCAAGAAAGACATACAAAACCTAAGAAAAAAAGAATTTCTGGTGCTTAAAATATAGTAAGTGAAATGAAAATTCCACTAGAGGCATTCAAAGGCAGATATGAACAAGCAGAATAAAGAATCAGAGAACTTGAAGATAGGCAATAGAAATTATCAAGTCTGAAGGATAGAAAAAAGACAGATTGAAAAAAAGTAAGTAGAACTAAAGGTAATTTTGGGATAACATTAAACCAACCAACATATATATTGTGGGAGTCCCAGAAAGAGAAGAAGCAGAGAAAGGGGCAGACAGGATGTTTGAAAGAAAAAAAATGGCTGAAAACTTCTCAAATTTGATGAAAGACAATAATAAAAATATCCAAGAGCTCAACCAATAAAATAAAATCAATATAAATACCCAAGAAGCTCAAAGAACTCCAGGTAAGATGAACTAAAAGGGACTCACATCAAGAAACATTGTAAATCAAATTTTGAAAGACAAAAACAAAAAGAGAAAGTTACCGGTAATAATAAAAAATAGTACAGTTGCCAAAGAAAATGATTTGGTAATGCCTCAAAAAGCTGAAGATAGAATTACCACATTACCTTTCCATTCCACTATTAGAGATTTACAAAAATAAATAAATAAATAAATAAAATTAGAATAGTCACACATGTCTTGGATTTACAATGTTCACTTAATGATTTTTCGACCTTACAATGATACAAAATTGATACACATTCACTAGAAACTGTACTTTTAATGTTGAGTTTGGATATTTTTGCAGGCTAGTAACATGTGGTCCATACTTTTTAATGATTCTGGGCAGTGGCAGGGAGATGCAGCTCCCAATCACTCATGCAATCACAAAGGTAAGCAACTGATATAATTACAATTGCTCTGTACCCATACAACATTTTTTTTTCATTATGGTATAGTATGGTATTAAGCAAGTTACACAAGACATTCAACACTTTATTATAAAATAGGCTTTATGTTAGGTGATTTTGCCCAACTGTAGGCTAATTTAAGTATCCTGAGAATGTTTAAGGTAGGCATGGCTAAGCTATGATGTTTGGTTAGGGTAGGTGTATTAAATGCACTTTTTACTTACAATAATTTTAACTTATGATGGGCTTATTTGGACATAACCCCATTGTAAATCAAAGATCTTTACTAGTACAATGTTAATTACACAATTATTTATAAGTAAAAGGTAGAAACAATCTAAGTGCTTATCATCAAATAATGGATAAACAAAGCATGGCATATACATATAATTGAAAATAATGAGCCTGAAAAAATTAATGAAATTCTGACACATGCTACAACATGAATAGATGTTGAAACAATATGTTAAGCAAAATAAACAGATACTAAAGGACAAATATTGTAAGACTCCACTATATGAAATATCTATGCAAATCCACATTGACAATTAGAGCTTATCAGGTGCTGGGGGGAAGGATAGACAATAATTTTATAATGGTCATAGAATTTTTGTTTGGGTTGTTTTTGTTTGGGATGCCTGAGTGGCTCAGCAGTTGAGTGCCTGACTTTGACTCAGGGTGTGATCCCGAATTCCCAGGTTCGAGTCCCACGTCGAGCTCTTTGCATGGAGCCTGCTTCTCCCTCTGCCTATGTCTCTGCCTCTCTCTATGTGTCTCCAATGAATAAATAAATAAAATCTTAAAAAAAAGAAATAGTGATGTTTGTACAACATTGTGGATATGTATGATGATGCTGAATTGTATACTTAAAATGGTTAAAATGACAGATTTTGTGTTATATGGTTATATATTTTTGTGCCAATAAAAAAACGAAGTCCCTCAATCCACCAAAATATAAAATAAGCAAACAGAACAATAATAACAATAGACATGCTAATCAGGAATTAGATTTTTTAGAAAATTTTGACTCATAGAGATGTATCTATAAGAAGTTAATTAACAACAAAAAAGTAGTTGATTAACAAGTTATTTCATCAAATGTAGTATTTCATGTGAAACAAAAACAAAAATGATATTCTCTGAAATTCTGATTTTTCTGAAATGTGACTTTTAAAAGCATTAAAAATATAAAGTCATATAACTGATTAAATAATTTTGTTAGATAATGAGCTCCTAAACGCAGGAATAATTTCATATTTTAAACACTATTGAGGACCTTAAGAACTTTCATTAATGTGTGTTATACTTACTGATATTTACTATATCATAAATACAAATAAGTATTTTAAAAATATGGATTCATAAGCTAATTTTTAAAAACAGACATTCATGTCAACATAAGCACTTTATGTAAAAATATTATTTGGATAAGTATATGTACATTATTATTTTACATGTGTGAAAATCTGTTCAATATCTGGCTTTAAAAAAAAGACACAGATTCTCATCTTTGCCTTCTGCATTCTACTTGATAAGATACATTATTTTGCTTTAAAAATATAAAGGAAATCCAACCTCACACAGATATGTAGCCAGACAGGATCTAACTGATCCCCGAAAAAGTCTAAGGGACCCCAGGGCACTTCTCCCCACACTTCAGAACCATAAATCTATCTGTAAACCAAGTTACCAAAAGATCCTCATCGTTTCTGACAGTTATATATGATGTTAACTATATAGATCCTAGTTAGAGTTATATTCATTCTCCAGAGCTTAATATGAATGACACATTTGTTAGGAAACGATCTCAAATATACATATTTTAGGATAGCTAAGACTTTTCTGTTTTCCCACAAAACCTAGCTTATCTTTATCCTTACTATATCATAATCAGTTTTACTTACTATTCTTCTCACTTATTAGACTACCAGCTCTTATGGGGTATCAGAAATGCTGTCCTTTCACTAGTTAGGGCCAAGTCACAAGCTAAGCCTACAATGAATAACTCTTTAATGAATGCATGAATGAAGTGGAACGAGTGGATGAAGGAAAATATTTGAAATTCTGTTAAAAGGGAATATAATATCTTCTTATAAGACTTCAAGACAATAGAAGTGTCCGTGTTCTGAGAGGATTTAAAAGGAGAAGAAGTGAGAAAATTGTATTCATTTACAATGGTGAGTAATTTGACATCTTACAGACCTCTGGCTGTTATCCCAGACAGTTAAAAAACAGCGTTTTTTTTCCCCTGCCCTTTTTTTTTTTCGGTTTGCTAATGTCATTTTAATGGTAGCATTGCTTCTATATTAATCTTAGTATTTAGGATCTGCAAAAACATTTTATAGAAACAATCTAACTTATTTAAAAACAACTCCCTAAATTCAGATACTATGGTAGAAGAAATAAGAAAGAAAAAAAAATACCTACAACTGAATCATAAAAAAATACACTCTCCAGCCACACAGACTGGTATGACTTCTTATACCTCCATCAAACCCCTGACAGGTTGATTCTATCGTTGCATTTTATTTATTTATTTATTTATTTTTAATTTTCCTGTGGTTTTATGTTGATTTTAAAATTAGGTCTCTGAGTTTATGCCTACATGCCCACATATGAGGGACACAGAAAAATGACATGTGGCCTGCAGAATACAGAGACAGAATCTTGCCATTTCTTTTGAAGTTTTGCCTTTCCCCAGTTAATGTACTGTACCTAGAATTTGTCATTTCTCTCCCTACAGTACTGTATGAGGAAGGAAAACATAACCGTCCGTGTTTTAAAAAATACAGAAATGGGGGTTAATTGAATTATCCATATTCAGTCAGCTAACGTAGAGGAAAAACTTCTGCATCTGGAGTCTTTTTCACTTCATTGCCCTCCTCTTTCCTCTTCCTCTCACCAACCCAACTTTATTAACCTGGATGTGTGTCTCCTCGTCCCTATCATAGTTTGGATGAATGCATAGCTGACTTTGTGGATCTTCTTACATGATGAAGCATCTGGTGGTGGCCCTGGAGCTTCTGGCACTCTGGTGAGTTTGCCCCACAGCTCAGTGCAGATGGCCGAATTATTGATGGAAATGATGGCCTCCTGCGTGAATGGCTGCCACAGGGACAGCTTCTGCCCTTGTGTTTCTGGTACCAAGCCCCACTCTCTTACTCACGGAGGAAGAGTGCCTATTTATGAGGCAGCCACTGGATGGGGCAACAGTGCATACTTTGTAAGAGGACATCGACTTAATTGCCAAGTATAATAGAGATAAATTAAAAGTGTTTCCCCTAGTTCATATTTTGAAGCAAATTGGAAGGTTCAAATTCAGATTCTAAGTTAAGGTCTGAGTTTTCATTAACTAGCATACCTTCTCTACAATTTGTATTAATTGCATATACCTCTTTATTCACTTTAAACAGCATGCGTCACACACACACTACACAGTCCAAGGGCTAAACGTAATAATTAATTCATATAATAGGAAGTAGAATACCAAGTTATCATTGTCATTTATGATAAAAATCCTCTTTCTAATAGATCTTATTTGTTGGGCATTTCTGGTCTGAGTATGTATATGATCATTTTGCTTCAATGTGGCAATTTGAAAAAAATGATAGTTTATTGCATTTTTCTCCTTGTTTCTGTTGCTTTGTGATTGTTGGAGTTACATTCATCAAACAGCACATTCATATGCAGCAACATAATTGTGGCCGTTTCGTGTCTATAATCACTTAAAGAGAATGAGTGGGGATTAGCCCTTAGCTGGAGTGTTTAAAGAGGGAAAGAGGGAGCTTTAGTGTTTAAAAACAGATGAGCCATTTTCTACCTCCAGATTTCTTGCAGGATTTGTGCCTAGTCTGATTTTCTTTAGATTGAGGAAAATGCTTCTATCTATGAAGAATTTAAATGAGTACATTATACAAATGTTATATTCAGGTGGAATGTAGTATTATATAGTAGTCTATTTAAGGGATTCAATGCCTGGAAATCCAGCACAATGAAAAGTTCCATTCCCTCAGACTTTTTTGTTTTATAGACAATGTGAAAAGATTGCTCTAAAAATGAATTCTACATATAAGAGGAGGCTCCCCCCTTTTCAGGTATGTTTGTAAATATGTGGAAATAAGTGAAAATGATAATACCACAAACATGTCAGCATCAGATTTTAATTAGACGATGTTCTAATGAAGAAACATCAGTTAGTGATATTTCTAATTTTTTTTTATTCTGTGTGTGTGTTTTTTCCTCCATTAGAGAGGCAAGACTCTACTCTCTTTTCAATGTGAGGAGTGGGGCACACAGATATCAGAGTATCTAATTTGGAAAAAAAGAAGACGTCAATGTTGAATGATATTTTTTCCTTTTCTTTTTAAATTGTCCTTCTCACATGTTATTGTCAAAAATGTCAGCTTTAAGATGAGGTATTTCAGGAGAAAATCCCTCTGCTTTCTGTTTTAAATTCTTTTTTTATGGTATAGGATTTATCAATGACAATATGGCATAGTGAGCAAACAAGATATTCAGCTTTTCCATATATATCTCATTTTGCTCAAGTGTGTTATAAAAAGTGTTGGGAAAGAGGTGAAAATTGCATTCAGCAATCAAATGCTGTATTCAACGTGTCCACTATTCTACTATGACTGACTGGGTAAAGGAACGTCATACCTGGTTCTTCATCTGCCTCATTTATGGCCACTGAGTAATTCTACAGGATAGCTCAGTAATAGCTTTGTGAGTCAAGATACTGCATTTCTAAAATAGGAACAAAATGACCCATCCAAATACATCACGGAAATTCGATGGGTATCAGGACATGAAGAGGGAAAACCAGAGAACTAAAGAGGCTTTAGGTAAATAATAATAATAATAATAATAATAATAATAATAATCATCATCATCATCAACATCATCCTATTTATATGTTGAATTATGTTCCCAGTCCTATACTAAAAGATTCATATCCCTTAACTTTACTCCCCATAATTCTGCAATAAAGGTTTATTTTTTTCAGCAGAGTGAGGAAATACAGCTTGCCTAAGATTACCCTGAAATAGGGGAGGGTCCAGAGTGCATTTATTATGACTATGAAATTGAATGTAAGGAAAGGTAGATATTTGATATTTGTTTATTACCCTAAAGTTTACCGAATGCCATCATACTACCATTCGATCCTTTCAGGAGCTCTATGATATACAAGTATTATTACCCCAGTCGTACAGATGAATATGTAAATATTTAAAACAACAATAATCACAAGCCTAATAAGGCACCGAGCCTAAGGTAGGAAAGAGTTTAGTGTTCTACCAAGTCAAACCAGTTGGCTTGGAGCACTGATTGAACCTAAAGAATATAGATATATAGGGAGAAGAAAGATATATATTCTGGAGGCCAATTCAGATGAGGATTCATGGATTTTTATATTTATTCTTGTTCTACGGGTTACTGGAAGAAATGTGTCTGGAGGGGAACCATGGGAAGAAAAAAATATTTGAGGAAATAAAGGTGGCTTACAAAGGCTTTGTGTGTTGGCAGAGTTCCGGAAGAGCTAAATCCACCCACAGTTAAGAGAGGCTGAGAGTTTATGAGGAAAAGAGCCCTGGACCTGAAGGCAGCTGCTGTGGGTGTCAGGCCAGGCTCAGACACTCACAAGCTGAAGGATCTTGGGGGTCACATAACTTCTTGGGGACTTATTTTCCTCACTTGTAAAATGAGAGTGTTGAGTTATACAATGTCTAATGGACTTACCGACTAAAAAGTTTTGACTCTAGAGTTTAATTATATTTCAAGCCTCATTAGAAAGCTATTACCAATAGGGAGACAGCTCAATGGGCTCTCCAGAGAAGGAAGAAGCCCAGAATATCTCCTCTCTGCTCTCATGGTGCTTCCACCCGGACACCAACATCAACACAGGCAGGAATCATACTTGCCTGCTACTTTGTCCCTACTTGTCTTCCTTGCAATCCATTCAGGTAAAAGAAAAAAAAAAAGGAAATTCTGAGGAAATAGGAAGATCAGAAAAAAAAGAAAAGAAAATACAATGCAGAAGACTCTTTGATTTTGTAACTCCCAGTTAGAGGATCATCTGCAGGACTGCTTTAATACTAGACCATAGGTTTGAAGAAAGAAATAAGCAATGGCATATTCTTAAGGCAAATGAGCCACATTTTGGACACTCTGTGTTCTTCCCTAATTTTCAGATTATGCTAACTCCAGGAGACTTCCCAGCTCTCTATTCAAGTGTTGATCAGCTACCTCTGTGCTCTTAAATACAACAAAGAGAGCACACTCTGCTTCTGAGACTAGTTGTTAGTCACTTTGTTTCTTCTGAATATATCACAAAAAGCCAGGGGTAGCTTGTCTGGATCCCCCAAAAAAGACAATCCCTCTCCCCTTCCAAGATGCATCTAAATCCATCATTTTCCATGTAGACACTTTGGACATTGGTAAGGGAAATTTTGCCTCACCCCAACTATTTACATATTGAAATAGACATTATTTTATCATAAATTGCTTTTTAAGTCTCATTTATTTTTTTGTTGGAACATAACATTGATTTTTGTTTTTTAGTTTCTCTAAGTGTACAGGTGGGTCTACTTCTATGAATTTCATTTCAGGGTATTAAATGACCATTACAAAGGACTTATTCTGGAAGAAATCACTGGGTCTTGTAGGAGTCAAGCTCACTGGTATAAAATAACTCAACATTATTAACTGGGTGGAAGGGACCCAGCCTGGGCAAGGGACCCCTACCATAGCTCTCAGTGTACCTCTCACAGCCTTGATTAGCCAGTTTCCTAGTTTCTAAGTTTAGCAGGTCATCTGATTTTTTTGTAATGTTCATATACAGAATAGGAGCACATGGGTGAAAAAGTCTCAAATCTCTCCAAACCCTGTAATAATCAGCTCAGCTAATATTTACTGAAAACATACATTGTGAGAAGCTAAATGCTCAATAGATACACATGATCACTATCTCAAGTATTAGAAAACAAATAACATGCTATAGAATTGCAGGAGAAACCATTCTTTTTTAAAGATTTTATTTATTTATTCATCAGAGACAGAGAGAGAGAGGCAGAAACACAGGCAGAGGGAGAAGCAGGCTCCATGCAGGGAGCCTGATGTGGGACTGGATCCCTGGGACTTGATCCCTGGGACTCCAGGATCATGCCCTGGGTTGAAGGCAGGCGCTAAACCGCTGAGCCATCCAGGGATCCCCAAGGAGAAACAATTCTTAACAGCAGTATTCAGAGTAGGTTTTATGAAAGAAATAACATTTAAATAGAGGCTTAAGGGTCGAATAAGGTTTTGATATAGTAGGAAAGCAAACAGTCTGAACAAAGTTAATTGCCATAAAAATGTGGCCATGTTCAGGGAATAATAAGCAGTTGATAGGAGCACTGAAGTGTGCCTCCAGATGGAGCTGACAGGCAGGATATGGTCATTCCTTGGCCCGTTTTGGATGCCGTACTTAGGAATTTTAACCCGTCCCCTTGGGCAGTAAGGAGATTCTTCAAGTTTTGGGGAGAAGGTGTTGGCATGATCCAGATTAGTTCAGGAAAATGACTAGCAGTAGTGTAAGGAATAAAAAAGGGGGGCAAACAAAAAAAAGGGTGGGCAGGGAGACTCATGAAAAGTTTCTTCCATAATCCAGTGGAGAGTTGACATGGCTGGACTGAAGCCAGGCACTGATGCAAGAATGAGAAGGAGGACAGTGGATAGGAGAGAAAAGGGTAGTTCCTAACTGTGGGTGTTGGGACAAGGAAAATCTAGGAGAAGATGACTCCAGCCTCCTCATAGGGATGGTATTAATAAGTAAAGGAGAGGGGTGCCTGGGTGGATCGTTTGGTTAAGGGTCCAACTCTTGATTTCAGCTCAGGTCATGATCTCAGGGTCTTGGGATCAAGTTCAGCATCATGCTCCACTCTGGGGTGTGGCATCTGCTTCAGATTCTCTCTCTCCCTCTGCCCTGCCCCTGTCTGGTCTCCAAAATAAATAAATAAATCTTTAAAACAAATAGGTAAAAGAGAGAACATCACTCTGGAGGACTGAATGTTTTGAGAGAGGACAATGAATTTGGTTTGGAACACACTGAGTATCTCCCAAAGAAGCTTTAGTCTCAATTGAAGTGATATCAGCATTAAAAGCACATCTCCTTCCCCCACCCAGTCAATACTAACTTGTTTTTATGGCACAATCCTGGCTGGTTTAAAAAGCCATTCAAAATATAAAGGAGGTTCTGTTGTGATTTACAGAAGAGGTAATTGGATCATAGAGGCATCAGTATTATCAGTGGACTTTATTAGCAAACGTAAAAAAAAAGAAAGTTCTTGAATGAATGCTACCATTGAAAACATGTATTGTGTACGTCATCTGCCAATAAAACACAGCTGTTCACAATACTTCATGTGTGATAGGGCCTGACAGGATATGATACCATACAGGGCAATAAAATGAAGTTCACATCAGTAGAGCAGATACTAATATGCAGGCACATTCCCACATCACTTTTAAGAAGCCACTTAATGTACCTACTCCAATGATAACAATCTGGCATAAGGTCTTTGAGCAAGTGTTAATATCTGCCCTTTTTGCTGCTGTTCCTCAGAAGCAAACAGGTGCCCCTTACGCTGACAACCAAGACTTGTTTCTATATGATAGCCTATTTTGAAATTCCATTAATTTGGGGGATTTTATAAAACAAATGACCTCTCATCTTTTGATTGCACGGTCACTGGGAAATGTTCTGGCACTGTTCTGGGTATAGATAGTAGGGAAAGAAGGACCTCAGAACTGGAGAGACTCCCCTCCCCAGCATCCCATTCAATCAATTTGGATTGAATTAAACATCGGTGAAGCATTTTTTTTTGAAATTATTATTTTTATTTATTTATGATAGTCACAGAGAGAGAGAGAGAGAGAGAGAGAGAGACAGAGAGAGAGAGAGACAGAGACACAGGCAGAGGGAGAAGCAGGCTCCATGCACCGGGAGCCCGACATGGGATTCGATCCCGGGTCTCCAGGATCGCGCCCTGGGCCAAAGGCAGGCGCCAAACCGCTGCGCCACCCAGGGATCCCCGGTGAAGCATTTTAAAGAAAAGATAAGGACATCCAGGTAAGACAGGACTTGGGAAAACAAAACAAAACTGATCACTATTTCTAGAGAAGGAAAGCGTTAATAAGAAAAAGAAGTTAACTGTAATAAATAATAAGCTATTGGGGTAGATGTGCATGAGTCTATTTTAGCCAGACATCTTTACACTTTTAAATCACATAACTAACAATCCTCAATCTGACTTCATGCTCATCAAGTAGCAGCCTGATAATAATGTGGCTTCCCATGTGGCATGCCTGCAGGTTGAGTGCCTAGTTGCCTCTCCAATTAGATGGCTCATTATGAATTAATAAACTGGTATTCATTCCTTTTGAGCTTGGACAATCTGAGATCACTCCTGCTTCTGGGATGTTGACAAATCAGCTTTGTAAGCTACCTAGACTTAGAGCCAATTCTTGAACCATAATGAGCTTAAGGCTGCCTCCCTATGAAGCTTCTTTGGAGATAGAAACATCTTCCTTTAGGGCTCTCAATATCTCATAGAGCACAAGTTTTTTGAATTAAATTTTAATAGCAGTCACTGTTGGCAGAGTGAAGGTCAGGATTAGAGAAACTACGTGGTAGCATGGTGGACCTAGAACTGTCCTATTCAATAGCAGATCGCATTTGAGAATGCAAAGGAGCACTCACCAAATGTGAGTACAGAATGTTTTTAAAAGTTTTCAGAGGTCTCTCTTAAGAAGTCCGTGGTATATGGCCATCCTACTCACCTCAGATTGCTAGACCAATCTTGAGGTTGAACTTGAAATTTTCATTATGATTCTTTTATGAACCTATAATGGACCAGTGCCAATAAAATATAGTTTTTTCTCTATCATCCAAGTATAGAACCCTCCCAGAACTTCCTGGGACAGCTCTCTTGGGAGTTCTGCACTTGGCGTGTCATAGCACAAGCAAACTTTATCCTTTAGGATGACCTCCAGACCTGGTGACCTCAGTTGTGCATAGATCATTCTGTATCTGCTGTTTTGGGGCTGAGGAAGTCTATTCCCTAGGGAGAAAAAATGAAGTTTAGGTCTGCACAGAACTGTCAAAGATTCTAAAGTGGTTTTCTTTGGAGAGACGGCATGGAAATCAAAAGGAAGGAGAAATATTTACTTTTTACTTATACTTTTTGTACTATTTGAATTTTCTGGAATTCATTTGACTTTTAATGGTAGTCTCTTTTTTTTTTTTAAGTCACCTTACACCTTCTAAAATTCTTACAGACTTGTGCACCTACTCAGTGAAGACTCCCTACTGGAGGCCTATATGTTTCTGAGGAAAGCAGAAATATTATATATTTTTGAGTATCACAGGGGCTTACACAAGGTTCTAGTAGAGAAAAAATGTTTTAGAAAATAATATAATATGTACAACATAATACTAGTACATGTTATATACATTATTTTATTCATTTTATTAATTTATTTAATTATGGAATATATATGTATATCTATATGTTTTGTCTGTATCTATTATATCTAATATGCAATATATATATGTATGCACATACATAATCAGAGTTCCTACTTCCTACTGCGCAATTTCTACACTGGATTTCCCTTTCTCTCCTGGTTGTCTTTCGTTTGGGTTTATCACTGAGAACAGTCATGCTGAAGTAAGTCCCCATGGTATGTAAAGTGAGATGTCTGAGTACAGACTTCATTTGCTGGAAAAGATTCCTTTGAGCACATGTTACAGATAAAGACAGCTGCTATAAATCATGTAGAATTAAGTAGTACATTTTAAATTTCTTAAAATGGAATTAATTAAAATTAAAACATATAAACATGTGAGTGAATAAATATAGAAAAACAATTTAAAACTCAACAGCAAATTTTTATTGCTTAAAATCAGCTCCATGTTTAAGGTTGCTTTCGGTTACATTATCAATGATTGTACAAAAAACATTATTAAGATTGAATCCAAAGAGCAAAGCTACAGTATAAATGACTCCAATAATGTAAATCATAGAGATCACAGCCAAGAAATAAACTGCATACCCGTCTTCTTGGCTTCTGATATGGATACTACAATTTTGGTGAAATAAATGGTCTTCCAAGCTTATTGACTTTCGATATATGCCCAATCATAGACAGTTTGTGATGAGATGAAGAGCACCTCAGTCTAGCATTAGCAAAAGAAGGGGAAGGATTTTAAAAGAAAAGTAGAGAAACAAATTGAGTAGGATTTATTTAAATTGAATAAGTCGCATGTATTTAATACATTTTTAAATATTACATCAAGCAAGTAAATAATTGCACTTGTACTATACCTACAGTTATTTAGAGATTCTGAATTCCTAAGTCAGAAACACAGAAAAGGTGAAAATAAAAATTGTTAAGGCATTAAGGTAGGCAAACTGATGATGGAGAGTACCCAAAAGCCATGGATCAAAAAGATAGAAGACTATTTGTCTTTCAGGTAATGTTTAGAGAAGATAAGCAGGTTCCGAGCAATAAAACCAGCCAGTGACACAGGCCAACAATGGCTCAGCTATATTTTCCACACAGCTTCCAGTGCCACTCTGGACAGTCCTTTCAGACAACGGGAAGGGGAATAACAGAAGAGTAGAGGAAGGGATTTCCTCATATGCAGGACAAATGGACATTGCACAAATAAGTCCTATTCACATTCCATGGAGAACTTGGGCTCCTGACTTTGTGCAATTCAAGGCAGGCTGAGAAATGTACCCTCTTCACATACTTACTACAAGAGAAAGATTAGTATTGATGGGGAGTTGCCAGTCTTAGCCACATAGGCACAGTGGATGTTTTCCATCTTTTCTCTGTATTATTATTATTTATTCAATAAAGATAAATAAACAGTACTAATTGGGGACTATTTCCAAAATAACCCACCATGTGTTCCTTTGGATGTTGCCCGGAAACTCAAAATTCTTTAGGAGTTGAAGAGTTGGTTGTGACATGAAAGGAAGTATCATATGACTTCAGTTGACACAAGCAATCCTTGTGTGAGAAAAAATATGAGTTACCATCCTGAGCAGACAGAGGGTGCATCTCATCTGGTGGCCAATACCAGATGTTTCACTAAGAGGAATAAACCTCCCATCATATACTTAATTTCACAATATTATACCATGGGGGGGAATATCTTCCTGACCCATCTGGTGAGCAGTTTCTGCCCTCAAGCATGAAGATTGATAGCTGGTGTAATTCTATCCTAGCTAGTGTACTGTAACTGCAGATGCCACTCTTCCTCATATGACTCTCTAATTATCTTTAGGATCATTTTCTCTCATTCACATCCGGTTGCCTAGAGTTATGCAGGTTAAAAATGTTGTTAATCCTTGAGTGTTATTCTAAAAAAAACCTACTTATGAATGTTTAATGCATTGTCCTGTCTTGTTTCACTAGCTACAGGTCATCTGCTTTTTTGAAAAAAAAAAGTTCTATTTATATTTTATACTGCCCCCAGGGATTTGAGAGGTGCATTGATAAAGTAATTTTTCTCAAAGTACATCATTGCCTCCATTTCTCCTATGCCAAATGTCTTTGTTTATTTTCCATGACAATTTATAGTCATGAACTAAATTCCTTGCTGCTAATTTCACTGTAAATTTCATTGTGTTACCAGATATCCTCTGGACTCAACTCTAACAGATCAATACACTGAATTTATATTTGGTATGGAGCTATTAGCACCAGTATCAGCAGGGTAATTAACTTCCCAAACAGAGATATCATTCCCCATCTTCATTATTAATAGTGTGTATATCTTGAAGAAATACTTCTATTTGCATCTGACACACATCAAAAGAACTTGTGGCTAAATTCCAATGCCCATGTGAATTCTAGACTTTAGGGACATAATTTCCTGGTAGGGATGGTTTTTTTAAGATGTATTAGGAAAGGAGTAAGTTGAAGAATGTGGAAATTGCCAATCATGAAATGAGCTACACAGAGAAACAAAATATAGAAGTCATATGGAAGAAAGAGCTCAATATTAAATACTAAGTATTTGTATCATCCTTTCAGAAATAATGGAGTTAGTCCCTATTTAAATGACCATGAAATTCACTTGAAGGTCAGTGTTCACTTTAGTAAAGCAAAGGCCAATGACTTCCCACTGATGAAAATAATTTGTCCCTCATAATTTAAGAGGTAAGGAACTACCTTAGTTGAAAAATATGTTATATATAGCTTAATGACCATTGGAAAAAAGTGCAATGTCTTTCATATATCTGTATTTATTTTTATGATGCTATTATATCTTAAAGTAGTTTAATATTTAGACATAATTCCTTTACTGTCTGAGTAGCATATGAACAGGCAATAATACCCATCCTCAATAACTGCAATTCTACTGGAGATAGGAAGAACAACATTCTAAAACAAAAGTTCTAACATATAAACATTTTGCCATTATCTATGGATGGGAGATCTGGGATTGAATAGGGCTCATAAAAATAATTACCCTGAACTTTTAACACAATAATAAATGTTGGGAACTGAAAACTGTGGAGTTGACAATATTAATTTAAGGAATACAATTCCATCCAAAAAGAAAAGAATCTCACTTATTCTTAGATAATATATGCCTAATGAATGGGTCAGGGACATTTTATTTTAATAGTAAATATGAGGTCTTTGAAAAACATTCTCTTAAAATTCCTTTAAAAAAAAAACATTTCAGAAGCCCTGATTTAAAATGATAGTGCCATTTAAATCACTTTATGCTGACTTTATATAATTAATTCTGTTATTATTTGGCATACTTTACTCTCTGTTTTTGGAATATATCCATCTTGTTAAACTGCTTATATATTCTTTTACTTAAATTGGGAGACAATCCATCCAACTTTGCCTAAACTTCACTTTGTTTAAAATCACTTCCTGCTTAATGGATTTTATTTTTCTTTATAAATGTCTTCAGCACATGTGTCATGTGCACCTAAAGAGATTGTTTATCTGTCTAGTGACAGTGAGAATTCCTCAGGTGTCATGAAGACACAGAAATATAAGGCATTTGATAATTAGGTGTAACTTAATAGATGCGCAAGTCCTGTTTTTTTCTTATTGTCATTCGTATAACTATCTTGTAGTTTCTTATGTCATTATGGCCTACTTTTCAATATGACCATGTCTTAATATCCAGTGTATCAAATCTAATCCTACGGTTTATTGTGGGCAACCCCGGTTGGTCTGTTCTGTGCTTTTCCCTCCCTTCTGAATGAATGGGAGTTATACTTATGCCCTGCTGGTTGCTTGAATCACCTCAATTTGTTCTGGCAATCAGAGGCAGCTGCTTCATGTGAAAGGCGTGAGGACCACTGAACACCACATTAGGACTGACCTCAAGCTGAATGTAAAAGGCTCAGTCCTTTCTGCCGGGCCAGCAGAGCATGTGCAAACAGATTTGCTCAAGTGCAAAATGGTCAAATGATTTAAAGCAAGGGTTGGTCTCTTCTCTTTCTCATTCTCTCTTTCTCTCTCTCTCTCTCTCTCTCTCTCTCTCTTTCTCGATCTCTCTCTCTCAATTTCTTCCTTTAAAAACGAAATAGGATAGTAGACAGGCTGGTATTATCTTAGCAACATCTGTTGCCTTTCACAAGGGTCTTAGCTAAGGACAATAAGTTTCAAAAGGGGACCGAATTCCTGTGGACAGGGGTAAAATAAAAGCTCTCCACTAACGGGAGTGTGGACATGTTTCCCCACACAGTTGAGGCCTTTTGTGCCTTCTATCCCAATAGGTGTGGAGAAACTTTTCTTCCATTTTTTTTTCCTGATGAAACTGCCAGAAAAAAAATCTTTCCCAATTAGTGCTTAATGGACTTAAAGAACTGTCGAAAAGTTACATTTTCCCCTCCTTGTTTTTATTCTCAACACTCAAGCTCAGTTAATCAGAAGTGTGAAGGAATTTATGCTTTTCATTCTTTCACATCTGTTACTTCTGAGCTTTCTTATTAAAATATTTTTATACCAAGTCCAGAAAGTTTAGAGAGCAATAATTAAGCTCTTTATTTTATTTTTATTTTTTGGCCAAAATGAGTATTTCACACTGATTATTTTTTTCCTTTGAATTTGATGTGTTCATCTTACTCCGATTATATTACGTTGGGCACTGAATATAGATAATTTACATAAAAACAGCTACCTGATTTTTATTTTGCAAGCTGTGTTTCATAAGCAATTTTGTTCACTTCAACCATGGCATCCTTTCATATAAATGAGATATGATACAACTGATAGATGTCTAACTCCTGCAGATGTTTATTCCTTAAAACAAACAAAGCAAACAGACAAAAGTCAATTCCAATATCTATACTTTTATTGACCTGGTATATGTTTTGGAACTCTTCATATTAATTTTGAAAAAAAATAGATATAGAAAGTCCTCAAGTTCAATTACACTTTATAATATAAAATTGCAGCCTAACTTGGTCAGAATTTTGGTATATAAAAGAGAAGTTAGAAACATGCATGCATAATCTTCCAATAACAAATACTGGAAGGTACATAAGCAAAAAAAAAAACAAAAAAAAAAAAACTCTACATGGGCCAAACTTATGTGGAGGCTGGGTACAATCAGAGGAGCACTTAGTTGGTACACCTTGGTTAAACAAATGAAAACATTATTGGTCTTGCTCTTTTTTGTATTAAGTCAGACAGGAGATAGGCAAATTTTCAAGGTCAGTTCAGGAGCTGTTTTCCAGAAATTTGGAAGTCTATATTTTGTTTTAATCTATAGAGGAATATTTGAATGGTTAAAGGTATCTAATAATTTTCTAAAAAGTCACGGAGCTATCGTTATTCGTAAATATATTTAAAATAAACTTACTTAGTTTTTTTAATTAGCTCTTAGGTGGAAACTATTAGATATCTCATATGATAAAGGAACTGAATTATCAATCAATATGGACTCTAACAGCAAATGGCTTGCTTGGCATGAGCTAGTCCACTGTCTTTTTAGAGCTCCAAAATATAGGCATTTTACCTAAAGCAAGTGACTCATTCAAATCTTATTCTCCTAAGAAAATGAGAATTGTGATTTATATTAGTATTTCAAGAAAATTTTAAGGTGTGATGGAGATTCATGTCAACAGACTTGTATAAAAAGACATTCAATACATATATAAATACATATATGCTATATAAAATATATATTCAATACAATATACAAAAATATGTATTTATATATAATATATAATCAACAGAATTGTTTATAGTATACATTCAATTGAATATATTTATATATATAAAATTATATATATAATTAAATTGAATATATTTACATATATTCAATTGACTATATTAAATTGAATATATTTATATATATAATCAATATGTAATATATTAATATATATAAATATATACTTATATACTTCTATATTAATATAGAAGTATATGCTTAATTATAAAAATTGAATGTATATTATTCTAAGTAAATATATATTCAATATAAATGTTTATATATAATGTATAATAATATACATTCAATTTTTATGATTAAAGTGAATACAGTCTGACCTATAAAAAATATCACATTAAGGGGCCCCTGGATCACTCAATTAGATAAGCCAACAACTCTGATTTTAGCTCAGGCCATTATCCCAGGGTCATGAGATCCAGCCCTGCTCAGCAGGGAGTCTGCTTGAGATTCTCTCCCTCTCCCTCTGCCCCTCACCCTGCTTGTGCACTTTCTCTCTCTCTCTCAAATAAATTTAAAAACCCTTTTTAAAAATATCCTATTAAAAATGAGAAAGGCTACAACCAAATTATTTTTCCATTGCTTAGAAAAGCTATGAAATTTAAGCAAAAAAAAAATCCTTGGTATTTGAAATGCAAAATATCAAATAATTAAGTCTGACTATCTAGGATCTTTAAGAATCCTGCTTTGGATATTGCAGTATGGACCAATCAGCATGCTTTTATTACTGGGTTTTGATTCTTATTCCCATACCTGAAATGTATCATAAGAATATGAACCTATCCCTTTCCCTTTCTGAATTTCAGTTTCATCATTGATAAAATAAGGGAATATGCTTAAATGTCTTCAAAGGTGTCTTATGTAGGTCATTTCATGCTAAGGTATTGAGTCCAATTATCCTTAGTGACTAGTGGTAATTTAGTGGCTTGCTAAGGCTCATTAACCCTTTCAGACCAGTATTTGCATCCACAGACATATTTTCAAGGAAGTCTTTAAGTTACTAAAACATTTTTTGTCACTATTAAATGTGAAAAGCGCTAGCTAATAAACATGGCATAATGAGTACACATTTCAACCACAACTTTTCTCATACGAACACATGAATGCATTAAGAAATGGTGTGCCTTAATTTGTCCACAAAATCTGTTTGTTTATGTTGGTCCTAATATAATTGTGTCAGTCTGAATCAAGCCTGTTCTTTTTTTGATCTTTTGCAGTAAGGGGCCCTCCCTTAATTCGGACTTTAGAGTGACCATTTTGTCAGTTGGGAATGAAATAAAGGAGAGATGCTTGTTCTACCCATTTTTAATCACTCAGACCTAACTGTGGAAAGTGGAACCATTTGCAGTTCACAAAGACAGTGACTGCTGCAGATTTCACCTTTGAGCATGAAGTAGTTCAAGTTCATAAAAAGACTACTGCTCTTCTTAACCATGAGAATCTTCTAGGGTGGTGGTTCTTCAATACTTATTAAGCATGCTTGCCTTCTTCAAAATTCACCTTTGAAGAAACTGGCTCATTTCATCTAATCTTTCTTCCTATAGTATATAATCTCTCATATTTTCTTCTCCTGGATTTTCCTTCTGAATGTGACTTCAGCCTCAAAGTCACATAGCTCCATGCAGCTGCTAGAAGTAGGGTCATTCCTACATGCACATTTTATGTGTGTTAAGAGAGTACTAAATATAATTGAGTGGCACCAGCTATAAAGCCTACAGAACCCAGAGCACGCCAGCTCTCCAGATCTCCATGCAGGGAACAATCAGGTTAGTGTTGCTCAGAGGAGCTCAGTGGGCATGGATGGAGGAATAGTGTCCCAAATACAAGGGGAACAACTGAATGCATGCTTAGGGAGCCCTTTTTTTGTCTAGGTGAGCAGAGAAAATCGAATTTTATCTGAAAAAAAAATCCCCCATTAAATCCCTTTGCTCTTTGGAGATTATATAAAGTTCTGTGACTATTCTCCTGATTTTCCTGCTGTATCCTACTGTCTTCATACTCATCATATACTAGACTCAAGTGAAATGTCACACTGGTTTATGCTTTTAGGACTTTCCAATAGCAACTATTATCTTCCTTATTCAAATCTGGTGCCTCACTGTGCACTGTTCTCTTACAGAGTTTAGTCTCATCTCTCCCGTTTAATAATTATGTGCCTGGAATATTCTGTGGGGTCGTGGCCTTACTCCCCCTTGTGGTGTCTGCAATTTGTGGCATTAGACTTGGTATGTAGCTAGCACTCAGTAAATATTTTTGAAATGAATTTATTGAGAAAATCCACAGTTTTCAAAAGATTCTATAGCTCGTCACTGAGTGATAGTGCAACGTTTAGCAGAAATTTGCATTGTTGCTTTTCCTCTAAAGGTTTTAGAAGGCTTTTATGGAACAACTGTAATTCAAGAGACAGCACAGGCCTAGCTATATTATTTCTGACAATTTTGATTGAGCTGCTTTTTAAAAAGTAATTTGTGTTCCAACTATTCTGAACCCAGAGATACAATTGCACATCAGTAGTATCATACGCTATTTAAATAAGTAAGTGTTCCCTTGCTTAGGAATTTAATACCAAAACCAAATCAGTTGTTTATCTGTTTGAGTTTGTTCTTCAGAAAGAAAATGCTGAGACAGGTAGCAGGAAAAGTTCTATTTATATTTTCAAATAATAACCACTGACCCACAACAGCACAGGTATTCTTTTTTTTTTTTTTTTTTTTAGCACAAGTATTCTCAAGCCTTGAGAAGCCCCAATACCTGAAGAAAACTGGAAATAATAGCCAGGATCACCTCTTTTGCTTAGATAGGGGGAAACCTGAATTCCTCACTTTTGGGCTCCAGTTACACTATGTCATTTTGTTCTCATTTCCTTTCTGTGGGTTTCTTCTAAATTGTTTGCGTGGGGAATTAGCTACCTGCAATCTCAAAGCCAATGCATAATCTTTGCAGCGCAAACTGAGAGTCTTAGAGAAATCTTCCCTGTAGATTTTCACTTGGTTCTCTCTGGACCTCAGATCACTGAGCATCCTACACTCAAAAGGCTTCTGCAAGGCCTTCTGCAAGGCCTGATGGAGAAGCTCCTCTTCACATGGAGAAGCTTTTAAGGAATGGCTTCCTTAGATCCCAATAGATATCTTTGCGTTTTCTAAATAATTCTGCGCTGATATAGTAGCTCTCTTGTCTCTGAATATCTTCAGGGCCCTTCAGCTGAATGATATACTGGGTGGCTCAGTGGTTGAGCATCTGCCTTTGGCTTAGGTCAAGATCCCAGGGTTCTGGGATGGTGTCCCACATCAGGCTCCCCGCAGGGAGCCTGCTTCTCCCTCTGCCTATGTCTCTGCCTCTCTCTCTGTGTCCCTTATGAATAAATAGATAAAATTTAAAAAAAATCTGAGTAATATACTCTGAAAGTATTCATTTGAACAGACAGGCTTTCTGGATAATGAGAAGGGAGGCAGGGCGAACAACCTAAGCAACAAAATTGTTATATTAGCTCAGACTTTTGATTCTTCCAGTACAGTATTCTGTGAGGGATACAGTCATCAATTGAATGTGGTTGGGGGGTGATTCTATGATGCTAATTGTAGGCACACATTCCTTTTATTAGTTTTCATTTATGCTTCTTTGCTGATAACTGATGTCAAGAAATCTTTAAAGATGATAGATGATAGATAGATAGATAGATAGATAGATAGATAGATAGATAGAAATAGATTTTCTAATTACATTCAAGAGATTTTCATACATTAGTGGCACAAATAGAGTTCAGGACAAGATATTTCTTATCTCGATTTCTCGAATAATTTCCTAAACATTTTCTCATTTCCAGTCCAATAAATGGCTTAAAAAGCCTTCCAAGCCTCCTTCTTCTACTGAAATTATGATAATGATTCTCCTTCATAAAATTCCATAAAATTCCTTACAATGCTCCATTGCCCTCCTGGTACATTCCAAACATTTTCTCTCCCCATTCAAGACTTTGTCATGTGGCCACTTTTTTTGTGATCCCACACTTGACATTTATGCATACTTCATCACCGTGTTTATCAAGATATATGGAGATGCATGTACCTCCTTATTTTCACCATAGGTTGGAAGGTTCCTATGGTTAGGAAATACATCCTAAATTCATCTTTGTATCCCATCATCCAGAAGGTTGTCAGCTGATATTTAACTAATTAGCAAATGAGTATATTGAGCTAGAATCTCTCCTATTAAGATCTTTATTTTCTAGAAGATGGAAGCATACTTAATTAGATAAAATAAACTGAAGAACATAGACATCCGCAGGAAATGCTTAGCATTACAAAATTAAAAAATATTTTAGGGGCACCGGAGTGGTCCAGTTGGTTAAGTGTCTGCCTTCAGCTCAGGTCATAATCTTTGGGTCCCGGGATTGAGCCCTCCATTGGGCTCCCTGCTCCGGCAAGGAGTCTGCTTCTCCTTCTCCCTTTGCCTGCTGTTCCCTTGCTTGTGCTTTCTTTCTCTCCGAAGAAAAAAAAAACACACACACACACACACACAAAACTTTAAAAAATATAGTACCCATAAACTTATGCTGGAAAAAAAAAGTAAATGGCCCACTTTTTGAGTTTGCCTTACATAGGTGCTTCTTACCTCCTGTCACATCTGTTTTTCTACCATGACCCCTGAATTTCTAGAACTACTTAGTTCTCAATGGTTAGCTCTCTTCTGCTCTTACCTGCAAGTCTTTGAGACTCACCTTTGGCTTTAGAGTAAGTTCAGGATGGAATGAATATGAATCTAACCTAATTAGCAATTGTATCAGAACTTTCTTATTTGTACCCAATCTGGTTTGAGAGCTAAAACCTGTAAGGAAATACCATCCATACGGTAAAAAGCATGACTGAGTTCTCCTACATTCTCTGATTTTTCCTTTTCCAAAGCATAGTTCTCATACAGCTGATTTAAAGGAGTTTTTTTTTTTTAAGATTCATTTATTTTTTTTTAAAGGGAAGACTTCCCTTTTTTTTTTAATTTTTTATTTATTTATGATAGGCACACAGTGAGAGAGAGAGAGAGAGAGGCAGAGACACAGGCAGAGGGAGAAGCAGGCTCCAGGCACCGGGAGCCCGATGTGGGATTCGATCCCGGGTCTCCAGGATCACGCCCTGGGCCAAAGGCAGGCGCCAAACCGCTGCGCCACCCAGGGATCCCTCATTTATTTTTTTGAGGGAGAGAGAGAGAGACACAGAGAGAGAGAGAGAGAATGGGGGGAGGAGGGGATGAAGAGAGGAGCAGACTCCCTGCCGAGTGCAGAGCCCAACACAGGGCTGGATCCCAGGACCTAGAGATCATGATCAGAGCCAAAATCAAGAATCAAATGCTTAATCGACAGAGCCACCCAGGTACCCCAGGAGGGTATTTCTTTAATAGAGAAGAAAAAAAGGACATTTATCAAATTTGTGCACGGCATTATATGACACTGAAGAAATAAAACCTTTGACTGAGTGATTTGAAAAAAATATTATTATATATAAGACTAGACATATTAGAACATAAATTTGAAAATTATATGGAAACATTATGAAATTTCATAAGTAAGCATATGCTGTTATGACTTACATTTGTATTTCATGGAATCTTAAACATTTGGCAGCACCTTAGGATTTATCTAGTAAATTTTTATTTGTGTTTCTCAGGAAACTAGGTTTTCTAATCAGCCAGAGTTTTAGGAAAAGAAGGGGAGAACAGAAAAATCTAAAAAAACAGTCTTGTCTCTAGACTTGACCATAGCCTAAATCTGTGGCACTCTTGTTTATGTCATTCCTAATGTTGGGCTTCATCCTGAGAATTAAAAAACACCTCTCAGGCACCTAGATGGCCCTGCAGATTTGTCCCTGGTCCAACTTAATCCATCTTGACTTTCCTCTTCCTACAGTACTCTAGATTTCTCAAACACACCCAACTCCTGCCTTCTGCAGAGATTTCTCTTTGTGTATTCTGACCGGATTATTTTCCCTTCAGATCGTCACAAATGCAACTCATTGTCATCATCAGCTCTCAGCTTAAGGGCCATCTCTGCAGAGGTCATCTCTGATGTCCTAGGTAACGGGGTGGCCCGTAGTTCTCATCTGAATCACTCCATTCTTAATTTTTTTTTAATTTATGATAGTCACACATACACACACACAGAGAGAGAGAAAGAGACAGAGACATAGGCAGAGGGAGAAGCAGGCTCCATGCACCGGGAGCCCGACGTGGGATTCGATCCCGGGTCTCCAGGATCGCGCCCTGAGCCAAAGGCAGGCGCCAAACCGCTGCGCCACCCAGGGATCCCGAATCACTCCATTCTTAATCTTGTCCTCCAAATAGAGGCACACATCCTAGAGGATGAATGTCTTGTGACTGTGAAAACCAGAATTAGTCTTCTGATCGATTGAACTCATTTTAGCCCCCTCTAGAATCCCTGTAAAGGTTATGATTTAAGGAAATTTTTTAAAAAGAAGGCAAATCATATGGAAACATGTGGTTCAAGATTGAAGCCAAATTTGTGATCAATATTTATAGAGAAGCACATGATAAGGATAAATTGTGGGGGGAAAAACCCTTAAAAAACGGTCTCCAAAATTTTTTTTTCCCTTTCCTTCCTTTGATTAGAACAAATATGGTGCAGTACTTGTTTCCTCATACTAGTGCACAGATGAAAAGAGCCAGGCAATCTCCTGAGCAGTTTACAAACAGCATGGTGTCCCCAGAGTTGTGTTAATTGCTGGATAAGATACAAACATTGGCTTCTTCATTTAACAGATATTTACTATGGCCCAAATATGCGCCGTCTTGATCACACGGAATATCAATCTTTGTCTTCCTGAAGCTTTTAGCGCAGAACAATGCTAAGAATTGGTCCCATCCCAGCGATGCGTTCATTAGACAGAGCAAGGCGAATGCATATAAGGCCATCAGTAAAATGTGAAGTTCTAGAATGTATGATATTAGCCAGAATAATTAATGATTTTATTTTATTTTTTTAAAGATTTTATGTCTTTATTTGAGAGAGAGAGCCCTCGTCCCAAAGAGCAGGAGCAGGGGGTGAAGGGCAGAGGCAGAAGGAGAACCCATGTGGGGCTGGATCCCTGGACCCTGAGGTCATGACCACCAGATCCCAAGGCAGATGCTTAGCTGACAGGGCCACCCAGACGCCCCAATTAAGGATTTAATGCAGAAAAAACACGTCAAAGGCCTCCAAGATGAAGCCAAGGTTTAACGTCTGGGTACCTGGAGAATGACAGTGTCCCTGACAGAGCAGAGAATCCTGCGGAAACCCAAGGTGACATCCAAGAAGAAATAGGTCTGTTCTGGACATCCTGAGTTTGGGCAATGGCTTGACACTCGAGTGCAAGTGGCCTATGCTAGGCCATCCAAGCAGGCCTGGACTTGGGGAGCTCTGGGGTCGGAGACAGACCTTTAAAAATGAAGCAACGTTAAATAAACAGCATGGCTAGGTATCTGGAACTTAACAGGAGCTCCCAAATTTTTTTTGCTGTTAGAATTCTGAGCATGCCACGCAGTTGTAAATACTAAGTACGTGAGAGGAAAAAACGCGAGCTAAAGGGGCAGGATGGCCTGGAGGGGAGGGAGCAAGTGTGTGTGCGAAAGGACAGGGAAGCGGAGGTGCCGACAGGGATGGGGACGAGCCCCCCCCCCCGCCCCCCGGTACGTGGGACGCTGGGAGTCGCTGCTAAGGATGGACGAGGGAAGCAGGGCAAGTTCCACGGGCACAATAAGGAAAATGAAAACGAACGCACTTGGGGACGATCCGCGCGCCTTCGTACCCTCACGACACGGCACCCAAGCAGCAGGTTCAATCCGGGGCCTGAGCAGAGGAGAAGAGCCGGAGCGTGCCCGACCCTCCGCGCTGGGCGCGCTCTCGCCGAGCCGATCCCCTGCCCCAGCCCGCCCCGGCGCCCCCCCCCCGCCCGCCCCGCGTCCCCCCCCCCCCGCCCCCGGCGCCGAACTTGTGCCTCCGCGAGCCCAGCGCCGGGAACGTGCTCCGCGAGCGCGGGAAGGACTAGGGCAGTCCGAGGAGGCGGAGAGGGCAGACTAGCACGCAAGGAAACTGTAAGTTCTGATTAGTTTTAGGACTTTGCCTTCATGCCTCGGGAGCTCCATTGATCAGGCTTCTGCGACAGGTTGGGGGCGGGAGGGGAGGGCGCTGGGAAAGGCAAAAAAAAAAAAAAAAAAAAAAAAAAAAAAAATTCTCTAAACTCTCCCGCAGCTCCGCGCTTTCAGATGCAAATACCTGGCGGAGAGATGCCCGGGCTGCGGCCCCTCCCGCCTTCCGCGCTCCCCTCGGCTTCGCCGCCAAGGGCTCGGGCTGCGCGGATCCGCCAGGAGGGCGCGGGGGGCGGGGTGCGCGGGGGGCGGGGCGCGCGCGCGGGGGGGCGCGTGGGGGAGCGCGTGGCGGCGGAGCGCCCGGCCTCCCGGTAGCCCGCCCGGGTCCGCAGGAGGGGCCCGAGGCTCGGCGGCTGCCGGCCGCGCTCAGCGCCTCCGCGCCCCGCGCCCGCCCCGCGCCCTCCCCGCGGCCGCTCGCCCTCTCGCCCTCTCGCCCCCCGTCCGGACGCGCGCCCCCGCTCGCTCGGGACCCGGCGCCTGAGCCGCGCGGGCGAGCCGGCCGGGCCCTCGGAGCGGGCGGAGGCGGCGGCGGCGGCGGCGGCGGCCCGGGGGCGCCCGCGGCCCGCGGCCCGCGGCGAGGCGGTGCCTGGGGCGCGGAGCCCTCCCGGCCGGGCCGCCCGGGTCCTGAGCGCGCGCCCTCTCGGACGCCGAGGCCGGGTCGCGGGCGCCGGACGCCGCCGGGAGCGCAGCGAGGCCCCAGGTGAGCGGGCGGGGGCTGCGCGCGGAGTTTGCCGGGGCGTCCCCAAGTTCCCGCCCGGGGCCGGACAGACGGACGTGCGCGCCGGGCCGGGGCAGCGGGTCCCGGGCTGCGCGGGGGCAGGTCTCCGCCCGCGCCGCCGCCGTCCGAGCCCGCGGGGGCGCTGTGCCTGCGGGACCCGAGCCCTCCGGCCGGCCGCACCGGCTCCGTTACCTCCCGGGAAGGTGCAGCTCCTCGAGGGGGCTTCGCTCCCCGCCCCCCCCGCCCCGCTTAGCCTCGCGCCGCCGCCGTGCGCCCGCCCCCGCCGCCTGGCTGGCACCTGCCCCGGGCGTGTTCGCGTCGGGGAAGGGCGCCCGGTTCCCGCGGTGCGGGGGGGGGGACTCCTCGGGGGCGCCTGCTACGCGGCGGCCCGCGGGGGTGCGGCCTCCGAGCGTGGATTCCCGAGAAAGGACCGCCCTGCCGCCGGGTGGCCTTCACGCTGCGGACGGTCACACCTTGCGGATCTCTCAGCTGTAAGTTCGGGTGAGTAAAGATCGGCAGGGACTTGCCCCGGCGGTGGCGGTGGCGGTGGCGGTGGGCGCTTGGGCCCCTGTGAAGAAATCGTCGAGGACCGGCTGTCTCGAGGCTTTGGGGATCTGCAAACGGAACCGTGAATATGCTTAAAACGCTTTTTTTTTTTTCCTCTCTTAAATGTTGCCGGGGATTATCTTCTGTTTATTAGATCATCCGAGTGAAATATGTCCAAGTAGGACTCGTCCTTCCTAATTCCTCTAAGCAGACAGGTGTTCAGGTCATTTTTCATACTGAAGTAGATCAGCAGAACTTTATGGGAGAAAAATAGAAAAAATGTAAGTAACGTGTGAGTGTACGGCCGGTACTAAGTGACAAGTGTACATTAAAACAAAAAAAAAATCAGGCTCATACATTTTAAAAGAGTTTAGGGGCCGTAGCACCCCCCCCCTTTTTTTTTTAAAGGAAAGTTCGCATTGATACAGGCCAGCAACATCTAAATAGTTTTAAGTGTCTTTATAAAGACAGGTCAGTTGTGGGAAGGGGGGAGCTAAGGAAAGAAGTGATTACATTGGAAGCTTTCAGTAACTCACCAGATATTACTTTTTTTTCCTCCCCAAAGAAATAGCTAGACTTTATGTTTACCCAAGTTCTTGTTACTAGATGAAAAAGGAAAATACATTAAGAGTCCTTTTCTCCGTTTGGGGGGCTATCTGGAATAGTAGGAATGAAAATGCAGAAGAATTGAGGCAAGTAGCGAAAGTGACAACTTTGTGAAGTCTGGCTTCTATGTTAGTGTTCAATATGGGGTGGAGTGGCTGAAACAATTAGGCAGCATTCCGTGTTAATAGTCTTATCTGGTAAAGTCTGGATAGAACAATAAAATAATGATCAGTAGCGCGGACCATCACCCTGCTAGAAGCTATTAGGGTTTGCAGCTCTAATAAAAGGGCATTGTGAGCTTACAACGTGAGATACCGTTGTGATTAAGGGCTGCAATAGGTCATTAGAATTGTGTTAACAATCAGCTGACAGACTCACAACTCTTAAGTCTTTTTATATAATAGCAGAGAGTTTTTCCCTCTTTTTCTAATAGAAGGGTAATTGTAAAGCATCTGTATTGCTGCAGTTTACCCTTGAATTGACTCTAGTTTTTAGTGTCCAATGAAAAGGAGAGGGTGGGGAGCATACTGAGTTTTGGCTACTGTTCAGCCTTCCTAGATCTAAAAATCAACCCACTGTGTCTCCTCAGGCGTGATTTCTTTGCTGGTCTACCCATCATCCAGCCTTTTAGTTGTTTTGATGGCAAAGCAGTTATAAACTTCTCAGAAGGTATACTGATATGAGGAAGTGAATACATCTTTGTATAGAGTCTAATACTTTCTTGTCGAATCTTTTAGAAATCTTTTATGAAGTCCTAAGCACATAAATTGCTCAGTGTTGTGAATATTTATGCTTGAGGGATCTTAACCTTCCTTGATTTTATAAAGGCTTTGGATTTATTGTGTTAGTGGTTTGTAGCATATCAGCATATCGCGGTTCTCTCTCTCACACAATTTTTTTTTTTTTTAACTTGGCTGGAAGTCTTCAAAGCCTTAGTTTAAAACGGGAGTTTCAGAAACTTCTAAAATAACGCACATTAGTGTCTTTGCAAAGGAATTGTGATGGAAGCTTTTCTCCTTGGCATGAAGGAATCAGTTGCTTCTAAATGGGGTGTGAAGGGGAGCTGAGGACAAGGAAGAAAAGACATGTGATCAGAGTCCTGTGTGTGACCATCTCCTCAGCCTCTGACAAGCAGAGCAGATCTAGCTGTAACCAGCAATACTCGAGTGCCTCCTCTGGGGATTTGCTGGTTTTGCAGAAAGCTACCCCTGCAAACATTTCCCCCTTGCCGTTCTGCAAGATTCCTCACTGACAAAATTATCAGTGCAAATGACTATGCAGACATCTGTCCGTATATTCATCTCAGATTATACTCTAGATTGTCATTCTGGTTGGAATTTCTTTTAGGTTCTTCTGCAGAATGTCTATTGAAACATAATTCCTTTTATTGAAGTCACATGAATCATACCAAGCTCAATGTAAAAGTGAAGGTAAATTAAAAATTAAAATTGACATAGTGGAGATATGTTGCAGAAGTACAAAGGTAAACCACTTCACATATAATTTTACTGTTATGATTGTACATACGTATGTATAGTACATGTATTATTTATAATACTATGTGCGATACTGTACAAATAGCTCAGATGGTTGTGGTTTGTCATTTTTGGTTTTAATTCACCCCGGCTTCTTCTCGTTAAGTATCAACTCTTGCTCCCCTTTCTTTTTCATTCCTTTTACTCGTGACAGAAGTTATTTGTGCTTAGTTGAAATTGGCTCTGTAATCCACGTAGAGAAGTTCTCATTCCATGTCTGATAGCCAGATGCACACTACAGGCTGTGTGATTCATTTCCAGGGCCCCTGCCTGAATATTTAGGCCAGTTAACGGTAGGAGGTTGTGGTCTGTGGTTGTAATGTTATCTGGCCCGGGGAGCTAATGGGTTTGATCACAGTTTCTTTACGTGAGAAGTCACACATCCGCAGAGGGTCCCCAGCCTCACTAATTAAAATGTAAAAAATTATGCCTTTTAACTAAAAGAGAAGAGGGCTGTTCGATGAGTATTAACATTACTGAAGCTACTACTAAACTTTCAATGGTATGTGGATAAAAGAGGTTAAATGGTAGTATGTTTCATAGTAGAAGCTAAAGATGGCAATATTAAATCTAGAATGATTATAAGAAGTTAGGAGCAGACAGTCCTTTACAAATACAGGATTTGTAGCAACAACCACATAACCATACATATACATCCTTATATCCTAGGATATTTCTTGAATTGGTGCCCTGTTTCTAAAACAATGAGCTATGGATTACATTCAGTGGAAATAGTTACTATAGCGTCACAGTGCAGTAGGGATTCTTTGATCACCAGATTTAGAAGGGAGAGGCGATTTCATTTATTTATTTTTTTTAATTTTTTGGGGGGGAGAGGCGATTTTAAAGCTGGATCCTCCTCTCAGTGCTTTTTGTGTGACATATAAATTACAATCATAAACCACGGGCCCCTTTACCCCCATCCTGACTGGGTGCTCCTGACCCCTTGTGGATAGGAATCCTGATGATCTACATGGAGAATTCAAACTCATGGTCATATAGAAATTTGAGTAGGATTAAATTTACTTTCCTCGGCATTTGGAGAATATGATACATTCCAAAAATGATAGATTGAAATAAAGATCTTTAGTGTCAGAGTGAGAAATGTTTAACAGACATTTTAAGTTTTCTGTTGTAACCAGTCATGCCCAGTGCCATCCATAACTTGCTGTGTGACCTTGGGCATTTCACTGGAATTCTGTAGATTTGGGTTTTCTTAGCAAAGGAAGACTAGACTGCCTTACCTTGGGATTTTCTAATGTCTGTTACAGTTCTGTGTTCCCACCACTCAAGGAATCTTCAAACATCAGGAGCAGCGGGTTTAGGGACTTCTTTACATTTTTTGTTGTTGTTGTTTTTTCTTTTTTCCAACATGAGCCCTCAGAAGTACCAAGTGATTACCTTTTTCAGCACTGACGTGACATTCTGTCCCATAAGCTTTATCCTTAAAAGCTCTGCTTGTATGTGGTGGTTGGAAAAAAACAAACAAACAAACAAACCAAACAAAAAACAAAAAACAGTGTGGCCGCAGCTCTTGAAATACTCTTTGTCCTGGATTACTTTCTTTCTATTTGTGGAGTTATGACATCTGTTCATTCATGAATGGGAGATTAGAATACCTTTTCTCTCTTTTGCATTCCCCAGATGTATTAAGTGGTTCTACTTTAAAAATAAGTAAAAGTAACAATGGACAGGTATTATCCTTGTTACAAAGCAGACTACTCTAACTTTGTGTACAGAGATAAGTCACAGTGAGGACCTGAGTGGTGACAGGTGGCTGCTGTCCTGGGGAAAACAAGGACAAATGAAAGTCTTTAAAAAAAAGGCATTGGATGAATCAGGAGGAGTCTTTTTGTTGAACTTAAATAATGCTATTAAATACTCAAGGAATATTTTAAAAGGCATCTTTTGTCAGACTTTAGTACAAAAGAACTAATATATAGAAGGTTGTTTTAGAGCCATGGTAATACTGTCATCGTGCCCTCTAACCACTGCTGTGAAATGGTATCATTTCCACTTTTGAACATGTATATTGTTCTCCTTTCATAAGGATCCATTAAAAATATGTTTCTTGTCAAAATGTAGTTCAACTTTAAAGCAGTCTTGGAAATGACAGTTTCTTCCCAAAAGGCCAACAGCAAGAGTTTTTTTTTGTTGTTGTTTTGTTTTGTTACTGTTACAACTGTGATTTTTTTTTTTTTGTACTTTTATGTTTTATAGGTTAGTGAGCAAAACATCTTAGGGAATATCAGTTAGATTTAGAGATGTTTGGCCCTCATCCATTATGGATTTTTCACATTCTCATTGATTATATTCTGTCAAATATACTGGCTCCTCAAATGTCATTCTTAAAATTGTTTTTTTAGAAAATGCAAATAACTGAATGTATTTTGGGGATATCATGTTCCACATTATTGTGAATTATACCTGTTTTTTAAAGGAGAGGCACAACTTCTTCAAATCTTCTTTCAATTACCACTAGACAATAAACCATGTGTTAGTGTGGTATACATAAAGTATATTTCAAAACAGTCTCAGACCTGTATCTGATGGAACTCCAGACACAGAGAACATAAGCATTTGCCCCTTGCCTGTCATTTAGAGAAACTGTGTTGAGAGTCTTTACCTGAGACAAGCCATCGGTTACTTATACTGGACTGCAAAGAATATATTCCACTTTAACTTTGCCACAAGATCTAAAATAGCAATATATTTCCTTTTAACATAATTGATCATCATATTTTATAGCTCAAGTTATTTCTAGAAGGCATTTAAAGAAGCAGTTTAGCATATATAAATTATTGGGTAATTAGGCATGTGTTTAAAACTACTCATGGTTCGATATTAATGGAACTGGCGGAGTATGATACATTTCATGCTCCTGGTCATGTGTTTAGCATGTTGCCTTTAATTTAAATGGAACAGGCTCTACAACATTTATGCAATAATGCAGTTGACATGCTGATGCATAAAAATATTTTTTTGTTACTAAGGGATTTTTAGCCATTGTTTTTAGGTATGATCAAAACACTGTATTAAGAGTATGGTAGTCACTTGATCTGATTTTTAAAAGTGGTTTCACAGAGATGTGAAATGGAGCAGAAAATCAAGAAAATTTTAGAATAATGAATTTGTTTGGGTAAAATAATATCAGCTATTAAGGTTAAATGAATAATAGACTGTCTACTTGGAAATAATTCTTTGCCACTTAGCTGAACAAAAATAATTGGAACAAAAAAGTAGCATGGTAAAGTGATCTCAGGTCACATAAATGATGTTGATTTAGTAAATACTGTTTGATTTTCACCACCACCCTTTTCCTTTCAATTTTAAATTTCTTTTTTGAGGATTCATTCTATATTCTCTTGATTAAGGTGTGTTGTGATCATGGTATTAGTTGCGGTTTTCATTTATCTTTAGTCTGGCAAAAAAAAAAGTTAAAAAATTCAAGTTTTATTTTTTGATAGGGATTGCATTAAATGTGTAGATTGCTAGGGCAGTATAGACATTTTAATAATATCTGTTCTAATGCATGAGCGTGGAATATTTTTCCATTTCTTTTCGTCATCTTCAGTTTCTTTCATCAGTGTTTTATAGTTTTCAGAATATAGGTCTTTCACTTCTTTGGTTAGGTTTATTTCTACTTGCTGATGGTTTTTGGTTCAGTTGTAAATGGGATTGATTCCTTACAAGTATTAACATTAAAATATCAGAGAACAATTTAAATCTTACTCAGATATATAATGTATATATCTTTAAATTTTAGGTTATTAACCCAGTAGCAGTGGGTTATTAACCCACTGTCTTTCAGACATCTGGTTGGCCACTATTCAGTTTTCTCCTCAGATAGAACCTATTGCTGTTTTTCTCCTCAAAGCTATAATGCTACACATTTGTAACTGTCTGGAAGTTGACATAGATCTGTAGAAGTTACCTAACCTGTGTACCAACACATCACATCATTGCTCTGCAGTGTCTTTTTTTTTCTGAGCCAGCAACAGTGAACAGGTCAGTTCTCCAGACCTCCAGTGGGTCGCACTCTTAAGCTTTCCCACAGAGGATGCAATGACACATGACACTGCTTGGATGCAGGGGTCTCTGCTTATTTCTGATGTGACTTTCCCCTTATTAATGCCTGTATGTAAAGCTCAAGAGGCAGAAGGAAGGGAGAAGATAAACAGTATGGGAGCCTAGCAGGGAAGGTTGCAGGGCTTGGCTTCAGGGCACAGATGTGTGTCAGTATTTAACCCATTGTGAAAAAAAAGACATGTGTGAATGGTTGTGTGCTCAAATTCGTTTATATGCAAAAAAAGTTACTGTTCTGCCTTTATATTTGTGGATATTTGTGGAAAGATAGAAAGCCTACTTGCGGGAGGAAATCTCAAGTTCAAGTTCACATTTTGATTACTTCTCTTTGAAGACCACAAATAACTGAAGGTTTTTTGTAATGCTTCAGGGCCCTTCATTTCTTTTATGATGCCTCAAAGTAGGTCAGGATGAATTGGGTTGAACTGTTGTACTGGCCTTTACCTTGAAAACCAGATATTATGAAGGAAAGCATGGATTTGGGGGAAGCCTGATGAAGGAGCACCTGCCCTGGGACTTTGCCCCTGCCATATCAGGTGTTCATTCCTGGCATAGTCAGTCACTGTCACAACTGTTGTTGAACACATATAAAGCTCCCCTATGCCAATCACCGTCATTCACATGTGAGTTTTTGATTTTCTAAGAGCATTCTATGAAGGGTATAATGGAATCATTTATTTGCTACATAAAAGAGAAGTTTATCCTTCAATAATGTACACAAAGTCAGTTAAAGTATCCTTGTGCACTCTTACAGAACTTCAGGAAAGGCAAGGAAAATTTGGCTCAACAGCCTGGCAGGTACTTCAAATACTGCAGAGAAATATGATGGATTTTTTTTTTTCAAAGTGATTGTGACCCTTAAACATGGAAGAGCTACCAAGGAATTTGTATAGGGGCTTAATTTACCATATTAAAAAAAAGTAATAAGCATAATGAAAGGAAACATTCTGTAAATGTGTACCAAGAGTCAATCGTGTGTCTGCTTCTGTTCTAGATACTATGATACAAAGGGTGGACATTTCTGTCCATCAAGGTATATATTGATAATAGGTCTTTTAAATCCCTTGATTTAAATACGAAAGTACAGAACTCTCTGGTTTCTTTCACAAATATTAACTCAGTGACTATAAAGTGACCCAGTGCATGTTCTGTGTCTCACAATTTCTAAATGTTCTGGCTGGTTTGATAACTTCACAATCTTGTGTGGAAGAGAAATGATCTTCAAGAGGCAAGAGTAATTTAAACGTCTCATGTTAATATTCATGCTAAATTTCATAAATGTGAAAAATGCTTCTTTTACATTCCTATGACTTTCTTAAATCTCTCTACCCTTTAATTATTAACAATGTGCACCTTTTCACAGCTTAAAAAAGCCAACAAAACCAATTGTATATAATTGTCAAAAGCAGACAAGTTACATCTGTAAAAAAAAAAAAAAAAAAAAAAAAGATTTTATAACTTAGCTCATCTCCCTCATTTTGCAAATGTGGAAAACCAAAATCCCAGAGGGATCCAAGGTCATACAGCAAATGGAGGAGGTTTTAGAGCAAACACCTCAGTGATCCTATTCCTGGTCCAGATTATATTTCTTTTTCTTATTAGTAAACATTTTGAGTGAACTCAGATCTCTCCAATTCTGATGCCAGTCTTTGACTTACAAAAATCACAGAGGACATGCCTTTAGGAAAGAAAGTATTACATTTTTTTTAATTTTTAATTTTTTTTATTTTATTTATGATAGTCACACACACACACACACAGAGAGAGAGAGAGAGAGAGAGGCAGAGGCAGAGACATAGGCAGAGGGAGAAGCAGGCTCCATGCACCGGGAGCCTGACGTGGGATTCGATCCCGGGTCTCCAGGATCGCGCCCTGGGCCAAAGGCAGGCGCTAAACCGCTGCGCCACCCAGGGATCCCAAGTATTACATTTTTTTAAAGTAATTTGCTGCCATTGTTTATATTCATCTAGAATTTTGGGTTCATGATCCATATAGTTCTCTGGCACTGAGACTAGAGCTATCTAGAACGTTTTCATTCATTCCAAGAGTTGTCTAAGACATTTTCCTATAAATGACATTAAAATGAGAACATCACAAACTTTAACATCACTAGTATCAAACTAAAAAATATAATATTCCCAACAGTTTTTTTTTTAATTAAGGCTTTTAGTTGTGTCAGGCACCATCCTTAATTTTTCCTGATTTGCTTATTTAATCCTACAAAGTAGATGCAATTACCATCTTTATTTTGTATGTTAGAGGTTTAAGGCTTCATCTCTGGAATTCTTAGAATGTAAATCATGTGTCCAAGAATGCATGGCTAAGGACAGAGTCAGCATTTGAATCTTTATCTGATGCAGGTGCTTATAGTTCTTTTCAGTGTATACTTTTGATAACTTCCCAAATTTTGAATTCCAGAAGTTCATTTGCTACTTAGTGTCTTAAAAGTTGGATGCATTTCATCATGTAACAATGTTATCAAGTCCACTGGAACCATAAAGTAGCTTAAGTAATATAATTTAACTATATCACGTTTAAGAGAATTATCTTCAGGACCTAAGTATTTATCTCCTTGTTCTTATGTGAAAACACATTCTCTCGTGAGGAAGTAGAGCAGTGGAACTGAAATGCTTCTTCGGCTACAGGTCTCACCTGCTAGACAGTCCTGTCACCACGACTCCAAGCCGTCCATCTCCATCCACCAGAACTTGGTTTGCCACTGGTGTGAAGGGAACTTCATGATCTTGGCCCTCTGCATGCTAACAGCCATTCCTACAAAGGTCATCCACTGTGAGTTCTTGGCCATGATTCCTGGCTCATCATAGACTAGTCCATCCCAGTCTCTGTTTCCCAGTCTAAGCACCTACTTACCTTCTTTAACTACAGATAACCTGTCTTCTCAGATGGGTTAGCTGAGACCTCCCTGCAATGAACTTTCAACTAATGCAGGGGACCTACATTGGAATACAAAGTTATGACCCCAAGTTAACTTCTTGTTTATAATTCTAAGTCTTAGAATAACTAAGCCTTCCAGAGTGCTTTCTAAATGGACCAAATTCATTTTAGATGCTTAGATGAGAGGTTTAGATTTTAGCAGAAGGTGTTCATTGCACAGACAGCAGTAATATGCTCCAATAATAGTTTACTATTTTGGTGGTTCTCAGCATACATCAATTAGCTGTACATTGGATTATTCTGGAATGCCCTTTAGAATTTCAGAACTTGATAGGGATATTTTTAACACGAATATGTTCATTTGAATAGAGCTCAAAGTCAGTGCAACCCATTTCTTAACGGTCATGTGGACTATTTTAACATATATAATATGTTTCATTTTTCTTCTATTAGATAAGGCATTTTCCATAAGCAACTTTACTGTCAGAAATCATCTCATGAGTAACAGACACTATTGTTACAGGACAGACAGGTAGAAGATGGGAAAGCTGATAATATAGAGACTGTATTTTCTGCTTTGATAAGGAACTATCATTTGATTTCATATCGTTGAACTGTTTTTTTCCTCCTCTCTCTCTCAAAAAAAAATGCACATGTTAACCCTCACCTTAATTATTATCGAATTGTTGATTTATTTGTAGGTAGTCAAGTGAATTTATAAACCAAAGTACAGCCTGGTGACTTAAGCAAACCTTTTGCCATATTCCCATTCCTCTGTGTTTTGGGGTATGTTTGGAAGTTTGTCTTGTAACTGATTTTGTATCTCTTACATAATCAAGAATTCTGTATCTGAAATAAGTAGACTTTAGAATAAAAGTTGTTTTTCTTTTGTGCTTCTATTGAAGCATTCTGGATTCACGCTCACTGCGAACCAGTCTCACAAATACAGTGGGGTTTTCTTACCTCTCTAATGATCTGTTCAAGTCCATAAATATTTAAGGAAGAAGGCCCTACTATGCACAAGCCATGCTGTAAGACGTTCAATAAATATTTGTGCTATAACGTAACTGAACATGCTGCACAGCAGACATGACAATAGGTTTGAAGGGTGGAAAATGGAAACTACTGAGCTTGGCAGCTGATCACAATCAAATCAGAACACATCAAAACAGCTGGTGTTCTGTGACTCAGAATCAATCAACCAGTTTTGAATCACCTCATACTTCTTTATTTCTCTTTACAGTTTCACAGAAGAGATTTAAACCAGCATATGTCCTTCCCATTTGTTTAAATCCCTGCTTTGAGCTGCTTTGCTTTCATATTCTAATACCAATGAATGAGACTAACTGTAATATAAAAGAAAAAAAATAAAAGCTAGCATTAAAACGATTTTTAAAATGATGTTCCATTTGTATTAAGTAACCCCTATGTTCAAATAGAATGCCTAGAAGAAACACAAAGTTTTAAGATTGTGTTAGGGAATGAGGATAATTCTGGATCAGTGGCATTTATGGGATTTATAAATGGGGCAATAGTTACTGTAAATGTGTAAGTTTCTAATTAATATTTTAATGATTATGCAAATAATGGCATCTTGGGAAAATCAATAGTAAGTTAGTAAATGAAAGTTAAAAGTTATTATGTGATTTGGTTTCTGACACTGGCTTTTCTTTTTGTTCTGCTAGGTACCTATTACACCATTCTTTGGCGAAGGTTATTCAGCAGTGGTGACCCCTTGCAATCGAACACTCTACAAATTATTATCTCTGGACTCCCAGCTGACACCCTGCCGGAGGCAAGAGCTACTAAGCCAACTGGAACTGTGCCTTTTCTCTTGTCAAGGTTTTTTTCTTACACAGGAAAAAGAAAGAAAAAAAAAAGATGAAGTTGGGCAAAGTGGAGCTCTGCCATTTTTTGCAGCTAATAGCGCTTTTCCTGTGTTTCTCTGGGATGAGTCAAGCAGAGCTCTCCAGGTCCAGATCAAAGCCCTATTTCCAATCAGGGAGGTCCCGGACCAAGCGCAGCTGGGTGTGGAATCAGTTCTTTGTGCTGGAGGAATACATGGGTTCAGACCCTCTCTATGTAGGAAAGGTAGGGCATTTGGCCTTTCAAAGTCACAATTGATGATTGTGAATGTCTGTGGTTGGATGGAGAGCTGCTATTTTTGCTTTGGGGATGGAAAGCATAAACTGTTACTCCGATGAAATAGACCATGAAGGTTTTGGCATTAGCCACTCTGAAATTAGAGTCCAGATTGTTATCCAGATGTTGAATCCATAACTTAGGGAGTGATGCTCCACTCTAGAAACAGAGGAGGAGTCTACAGATCCAAGTTTATCATGATTGTGGCCTACTAATAAAACTTTTATTTCCACAATTAGAACAAGATCATTCACTAATAAATGAAGAGTAGTAGGTGTGTATAATTTTTTTAAGCTTCTTTTTTTTCAGGGGAGGGGAGGGAGAGTACTGTATAAATGATATACATACTAACTTCATGCTTATATATATCCTTTTTTGATACTTGCAGTTTTTAAACTGCAAAGTGAAATTATTGAGCCTGTTGTTCATCAGTTATGAGCGGTTCTAACCCACTTTTCTAAGCGGTGGTCTTGTTTTGATGGATCTGTTGTTTTGTTTTTTAGATCTTCCTTTAAGCTAAAAAAAAAAAAAAATGAATGGGAACAGAAGTCAGTTTCTAATTGATATCAGACCACAAGTGGCCAGTTTGTGGCGCATGTTTGGTAGCCTAGGGGTAGCCAAATTGGGATTTTTTTTCACAGCTTCTCTTCTTTCTGTCTAAATATTTGGGCAGGGGCTTTCCAGTCAAGTGCTTTCTGAACTGAAGGGCCCTTCAAGAGAGCATGTCCCTACCATCCTCATATCATTAGAGACTGTTTCTAGTCTCTAATCTACTGGCAGGTTTGATTATGGTCATTTATTAGTAACGATTTCCTGAATTTCTCAGTTTGGTGCTGAGTGCTGGTAAAGAGTTTCTAAGTAGTGCGTGCCGGCAGGATATCTATACATCTGCACTTCTGCTCTTCACTTTGCCAGTTTTATGCGTCTATTCCTGATAAAAATGAAGGACAGCAAACTGATGAATTTATCCATGAGTGAAATTTTCAACTTTCAATGACTGAGGAAGAATGTTTGCTATTTAAACCATGGGTCATTGTTTCATTTGAACACATCTTAAGTAAGTGAAAAATCTGTTTTTGTTGATGGGTATCTACATGAGTCAAGGTAAACTTTATTATATTATTATTTTCCTTTGATGCTTCTATATTTTACAAATACTGACTGATACTGTATTATAAACAAAGAGGACTTGAACAAGTTAAGAGTTTCTGGGGATGTGGGTTAGGATTTTTTTTTTTTTTTTTGTGGCCCAGTGGTAGCATTTTTGTGCCCTAAGAGAGGACACAGGTACACAAGGAGTTTTGTTCATATATGTTTTATGGCCATTCTTCCTTTATCAGTAGTACCATCTCTCTCTCAACCTGTCTCATTCATTTTCCTTGTAAACAAAGTGAGAGCGATAATCATCGTGCAGTGTTATTGACGGAATTTGGTCCTTAATTTCATTCATTTCAATGCATATTTAACAGATTCATCAAACTTTTTTCAGCAGATAGGTATGTAATATTCAGCTAACTCATAAAGAATCAGTAGTTATGAGGTGAAATCACACTTTTATGGGAATGTAAAGTTTTCTAAAGGCAACTGAAATATTCCCATTAATTTAGTCATAAATGGAGTTGCTGCAATGAGGTTGACATTTCAAGTGAGCATCATTTAAAATTTTAAAAACTGGGACATCTGGGTGGCTCTGTGGTTGAGCATCTGCCTTTGGCTCGGGGCGTGATCCTGGGACCCTGAGATCAAGTCCCACACCGGGCTCCCCGTGGGGAGCCTGCTTCTTCCTCTGCCTGTGTCTCTGCCTCTCTCTCTTTCTGTGTTTCTCATGAATAAATGAGATAAAATACCCTTATTTTTAATTTTAAAAATGTTGTATCATAATTGAGAACACTTATATCAAAATAATCCCTGTAAGGCCATTTAGAATAACAAAAATACATACCCCTAGGTGACTTAAATTCCAAATGCATGTGAAGCTACTAGGCAATGCTATTGTTATTTTTCTAAGAGAAATTGTGTGGTCTCTTGATTAGTAAAAGAGATGGTCTGTGCTTCCCTTTCAATTAATCAGAAACCGTTGCTTGGTAGATTTTATGTGACAGGAAACAAGTTTGTGTTTATCCTTTGCAGGCCGTATATTGGGAGTTCAGTACTGCCACTCACAGTAAAAGAATGTCCAGGATGATAAGTAGGTTAAAAAGTAAAACAAACGAAACAACAAAGCCTTGATTGACGAAAACAGACAAGTCCAGGAAAAAGCCAGTAAAATAATTTGAGATGGAGAGGGAATTTATAGACAAGACACAGAAGCCTTCAAAAAACCAATTTACATTTGCTTGGAAGGAGGTAGTGAGAACTTGAATAGATTGTATATGTGAGATGATGAAATGATTTTCCTTAGGTTGGCAGTCTCGGTAAACAGTTATTATAATGATTTTGACCTCAGTACATTTTCGATCATTTGGGATATGTAGAATAAATGTATTTTCCTTATTTTTGTAAGTTAAGGGAGGTAATGACTGTGACCAGAAGTTTTCACAAGACATAGAAAAATGAAAAAGAAATTGTAGATGAAATATGAAAAATGGAGAGGCGGATGTTCATGAGAAAAAAAGAAGGAATACAATCATTACGTTTTACAGACATGTATTTAACCTACAGCTAATTAGACAGTTGGAGTCCTGGTCTTCCTGACAAAAATCCATTACTTAATTTGGAAAATATAAATAATGTCCGTGATAAACTTGATAGCTTAATTTGATCACATAATAGATATGTACGGTGTGTGTCAAACTAACTTTAGTTTAACTGAAGACTTTGCCACTTCCTACTAGTTGTAGAATTTTGGCTAATTACCTAATATTGCTAATACTTAGCTTCCTCATCCGCAAAATGGGAAGAGTGATAACCTATAATTGAAGTCTCTTTCTGAGAATGAAATAAAAATATTTGGAACATATATCTATTTAACCTAGACATTCTGTTTATCTACTACATATTGTTTATAAAATGATGGAATATGGATGATCTGTTGTGTTATATGTCCATTATTGTATTTGTGATCCTTCAGGTGAAAACAGGCATTATTTTATGTGCTAAAGACCATTTAAACATATTGCACATATTTAGGAGAATGGTCTGTGTTGGGTGTGCTTAGAAATACAGCATATTTTTGTATTTATATATGATTAGACTATGGCAAAAATGTGCTTAAGTGGATAATCCTATGTTCAATTCACATGTCAGAGAAATCATCTATAATTTTTTAGAACTTCTAATTTGGAGATCACATTTATGGTTGGTGGGCAGCAAGATCAGTTAAATGCACAGTAAATAAGATTTGGTCCTTAGGACACTGAGTAGAATGAGGTCAGAAGATGGCTATGACCTTGTTATTTTAACCATCTCCTGGGTCTGACTAACATAAGTCAAGATCAAAGCAGAGCAGTCTGTTGAAGGGGACCAGCAGGTCTTCTAAAACCATCACCAAGAGACCTTCATGGTACACACTTCTTGGTTGTGTTAGAATCTCACATTTATCATCAGCATCCCACCTTGTTCTTGTGATGCAAACTGAACTGCAGAATCCAAATGTATAGACTTAAGGAAACAATCACAGACATTACTGTAGCAGGATTCTTTTTAATTGAGGCATAATTGGTATATAGCATTGTATTAGTTTTAGGCGTACAACATAGTGGTTCAATATTTGTATGTATCATGAAATGTCCACTGCAGTAAGCCTCGTTAACAGATGTCACCTCACACTTACATTTTTCCAGTTTTATTTTTTCTTATGATGAGAACCTTTTAAAGATCACTTCCCTTAGGAATTTTTAGATATGCAGTGGAATATTATGAACTATAGTCACCATGCTGCACAGAGTACCGTTTTAGAGAGTAATAGTGCACCGTTCCCTAAGAGTATTTCTTAGTTAGGTTATGCCCATTTTCCTGTCCTTTTACAGGAAAAATGAGGTGGAGAGTCTCTTCCTTCCCCCTGTAACTTAATGCCACCTGAATTGGCTATGTGAAGTACACAGGAAGTAGCAGTTTCTAGCCATCTCATTGCATCACAGAGCGTGTTTCTAGATTAGTCTTTTCCTCACCTTGGCATTTCTCACTTAATGTCCCCTAGCCATCTGACACACACACACACACACACACACACACACACACACACACACACATACACAAAGTCGACAGAACCACTGGCTTCTGTTCCAGGTATTAAGTGTTTTTCATCTCTCCTACTATAATGGGCTGCCAGCTGATCCCTGCGCTCTGGGCTGTTACTTTCACTGAAATGTGTGCTTCGTGCCTCTTCCACAGTCCGCTTCACTAGCTGTTAACATCACTCTTGCCTTTTCTGCTACTCCCCTTCCTTCCCTCCTCATTCAGGGAGGATTTATACCTGTGTGTGTCCCCCCCTCACCCCCCCCCCCCCCGTCGAAATCACATATCCAGAAATGCAGTGCGGGATTCACTCTGCTTTAAATCTAAGCTTGCTGGAAAAAGTAAATAAAAAATAAATTTAAGCTTGCTGGAAAGTGTTGGTGAGCGTTTTTAGTGCATTTAATTACACCTTGGCAATGTCTCCTACCAAGAGATTCTCTGTCTCCTGAAAACTGAAGCTACATTCAATGTTCCAGAGAAGATATTTTCATTTTTTAAAAAAAATTATTTATTTATGAGGAACAGAGAAAATGAGTAGTGGGAGGCAGGGAGGGAATGAGGGAATGAGGGAGAGAGAGAGAGAGAGAGAGAGAGAGAGAGAGAGAATGAATCAGGTTCCCCAAGAGCAGGGAGCCCAATGTGGAGCTTGATCCAGGACCCTGGGATTATGACCTGAGCTGAAGGCAGATGCTTAACTGACTGAGCCACCCAGGTGCCCTGAGAAATTTTCATCTTAAAAATAGGGTGTGTTTAAAACTTGAGTTCTGAATTAGATTCCTTTGCTGGGCAAATCTATACTAGATACACAAAAGAAAATAATCACAAATATTAATTACTTAAGAACATGTTCATCATGGTAGCATTTCCATTCCATGGAAGGGGAAAAATGCAAATGTGTCCTCCAAATATGTAGATTACTTAAAGTTGGCTTCAGTCTTAGAAGAAAGCAAATAGTTTGTTTTCCCTCTTTGTGTATGGAAAACCGATTTTCATGCTATCTTTATAACCAGAGTGAATTAAAAAGAACCTCGTTCTTATCTTTTTGTTTCTTTGCTGATAAAAATGTGGGACTCTTGTGGCTTTGGAAGGAATTTGGACATGTATCAGCTCTATGGGATACAAAGAAGTTTAGATTTTTAGAAATACTCTTTTTGCGGTTATTTTTTCTCTTATAATATTCTAATTTAACTAAAGTATTAAATGTATTTTCTTCTCATGAAATCAATAATTCAGAGTCCTTGTTTATTTCCTTTAAACTACAATGGAAATAAAACATCAGATTTTGCCACTAACATTAAAAAATCCCTACCATTAATACACTTTAATATTGCTCATTTTCTCTTCAAAGTTATCTTAGGTTAGAAATGAAGGTTCTAATTACCAAAGGCTTTATTAGGTGAGACTATACAGCTTAAACGGGGGAGAGGGAGCTTACAGTTATCAACCTAATTATAGTCAAACTAGATAGTCTAGATTAGCTCTAAATTTTCTGATTATGCTGATCAAAGTCATTTAAAGATGTCATCTTTAACGTGTTTTGTGCATATTTTACTTGTTATACATTTGGAGGTGGGAGAAGCAAAAATTAAAATAATGCTCATTCTGTACCATTGTGTTTCCACATTGTATGCATGATGCAAGACAAGAGATAACCTAAAATGATGATATCAGGCCTTTCTGTAGTAAGTGCAGTATAATTGTTTGACAGGCTTTATTTATATGCAGGCTCATTGATACAGAATCAGAGAAATTGCAGCAGTGTCTGAAACTCACCAAGATAAATGACAGAATTAGATAAATAGCAGGACAGTCACCAAGCCTTTGCTGGTTCAAGCATATATAGATAAGAACTATATTGGAAGAAATTTCATCCTAATCATTTCACATGATTTATATTGATTACCTGTCATAGTGATTATGATCAGTGGAGAGAAACCGTAGTTTGTATAAATATGCCTAATATTACATCCCTCAAATACTCTTTGGCATGCTGTAAAGCTGTCTTGTGTTCTCTCATTTTTTTCTCTCTCTCTCCCTTCTCCAAATGCTATCAAGGACCTATTCATGATAGTTTTGTGCCAGAAGAGTTAAAAACAAAAACAAAAACAGAAACTCTTCTCTTTCATAAAATTTAATCTGGTTGATAAGCCAAGCAGGTAACCAGATGGCATTGGAAAGCAGTAAATTCTACAGGTAATCTGCAGCTGTGGAGGTGGCAAAGACAGAGGAACTAATTCATGGATCCGTTAAACAAATGATTATATGAGGAAACCTGGCATACCTCTGTGATTTCATAACCCTTTTATACAATCTTCAAGTCAAAGCAAAAAAAAATCACTTTCTTTGAAAGTAGGACAGAGTCTTTTAAATTGTTTTGGGGGAAACTTTATATGGTAGAAAGATTAGTAAATAGAAACCTTAGGTTAAACTTACAAGTTTCTTATTTTGAGCATTATGCTCTAAGGCATAATGGAATTTTATCCTCACACTGTAAAATGGAGATTAAGTAGGTAAACATTTAAGACATTTTAATATAATTTCAGACTTACAAAAAGTTGCTGTGTACTGTTCCCAAACCCGGCTTCTCCAAATGTTAGTATCATCCATGACTATCCCTGCTATTTAAACCAGGAAATTAACATTGGTGGAATACTACTTATTCATCACCAAATTGTATTCAACATTTCCCAGTTGTCACAATAAAGTACTTTTCCTTATAGGAACCTACCTGGTTATCACATCCTGCATTTCTCTTGTTTCCTTAGTCTTTTCCAGTCTTTCATTGTCATTCTTGATTATTTGGTAGCATATTTTACAGTCTGGCTCAGTTTCACATTTCTTCCTAATGGAGACATTTTAAGTGATGTAGTTTTGCTAAGGATGCCACAGAAGGGATGTTGTGTACTTTTCAGTGCATTTTGTCAGGAAGTACAGATGTTGATATATTCCTTAGTAGTGATACTGACTTTGGTCGCTCAGTTAAGGTGGAATCTGCTAGATTCTTTTGCTAAAAAAAAGTGAAAGTTTTGAAATCTTGAGGGGGGTATAAAATTATCTAAGCTGTCACTGTGAATTGGAATAAATGCTACAATTCGTTTGAGGGGGACTTTATTGGACGATGCCATTGTCCATCTTTAGGGATGAGGGATTGGATTCATCTGAAATGTGGATCAAATTTAAATCTATAATACTTTCAGGTAATGTCCATAATTTTATATGGTAATTGATCTTCTCAAAAGCACATCAATTTAGTTTGTTTCAGGGGAATTGATTTTTTTTTCTTTTGAACCAGGCAATAATATTCTCTACAGTCCAGGATTTTAAGATGTTTGCTGATCTAGAGTTACAACAAGAGCTTTTTCCTCCAGTGTTGACAAAATATAAAGAAGTCTTTTACGCTGGGAGGTGTGCCACAAATGCTTAAACCTTGTAATTGTAAATAACCATTGTTTTAGAAAATAAAAGACACTCAGGATTTGCTTAAGTAGAAGTAGCCGCAGAGAGTGCAGTCGAACATTATAGATTTTAATATAGTCACAGGAGAATTGAAATCTAAACAATGGATATAGAATTATAGTAAGTGTTTGAAAAAATTTAGTAATGATAGTTTTTTCCTAATGATCCCTGTTAGAGCCTATGAAATTTCTGTTTCGTAGTCAATGCTGATTAAATCCTCCAAGTTAAAACTTCCAAGCTACCTTCCAAGTAGGCCATTCTCCTATGAGAAATGAGGTTATTGATACTTTTGGAAGTAAAGCATAAAGTAAGGGAACAATCACTAGAACTATAATTCAGAAGAGTTAGAAAATAAATCTAGATGCTAATATCAATTCTGAGAAGTACATTTCTGGAAAAAAAATGTTAATAAGTTTTAGGTCTACAAAAATATATGGTTTTCTTGCAAAGTATCAGATTATGTTGTATTATTGCCAAGCTCTTATAACATATGTTTTTTGAAAACTTTACCTTTAAAATGACATACATGTATTCAAGAAAGAAAAATACATTTATGGGGCTCTCAAATCATTTGATAGTATTTACTAAAATTTGACAAAACTTAAAACTGAATATGGTTAGAATAATAAACAGTGCTAATAATGGAGAGATTAAATGATATTTATCTAAGATACAGAAATACTTAAGATGAACTGTAGAACTGAAACTTTCAGAATAGGGTGTACAAAAAGAACAAACTGTTGAGAGTCTGGGAAGAAAGTATTTAGGACTTCCCATTTTTAAAAAAAATTGTCATCCTTTAAAATTTCTCATTTTTGGTATATGAAATATACAATATACATAAGGAGTTTTATGTCATAAAAGTACCCTTTCCCTCAAGTGGGATGATCAGTAGCCCATCTCAGAGGGGGTTAGGAAAGAAAGAAAGGAAGGAGGGAAGGAAGGAAGGAAGGAAGGAAGGAAGGAAGGAAGGAAGGAAAGAGAAAGAAAGGAAAGAAAGAAAAAAGAAAGAAAAAGAAAGAAAGAAAGAAAAAGAAAGAAAGAGAAAGGAAGGAAGGAAGGAAGGAAGGAAGGAAGAAGAAAGAAAGAAAGAAAGAAAGAAAGAAAGAAAGAAAGAAAGAAAGAAAAAAAGAAGTTTTGTAACTAGCTGATCCCACTCTGCAGTGGAATATTCCATTGAGCCGGTGTAGGCCCATAGAGCATTAGGTCAGCCCGGAGCGTGATTATCTCCAAAGTCAGCTTAGCTTACTTTTGCATCCCATAGCTTACTATTTCAGTATAAGGGAAGGTCTGAGCACATCCCAATAAATGGCATCTAGAGAAAAAGAAATGGCCAAGAAAATACTCATGTTCGACTCAGCCAGCCTTAGGTCTTCTCAGGCCAAGAGTCTGGGAGTTATTTTTAGAACTGTCATTACAAAAGCAAAAGAGTGAGTGAGTGAGTGAGTGAGTGAGTGAGTGAGTGAAGAGAGAGCCCAAAAGAGTGTGTATACTGGGATGGGGGTAAGAGAACAAGATAGTACTGTGAGGCCATCTACTTTCTAGCCAAGTTAGAATCCTTGTCTTCTGTAAGATAAATGCAGAAGACTAATTTCTCAAGATGGGTCTATGTTACCGGAATGGTAATTACCAGAACCAAAATGATTAACATCATTCCAGCAAGTTTTGTGTGTAAACAGTGTGCAATTATCTGATAAGAATGCTTCCCTTAGAATATTTACTTATCTTCTTAGTTAAAATGCTGACATGTTTTAAGGTATTTAACTGAAAACACACAATCAAGATTTGGACAACACATACATAATGCTCAACAGATGTGAGTTTGAAAGATTTGTGATCACTAGTGAAATTAGTCAAACCCTACTTAAATTAGATTTTTTTCTGATTTGTGAGTCATTTAAAGGTCCACATTGGAGCAGAATGTGTGTGGAGAGTAAAAGATTACACATTTTGCACTTGGTTTGAAATGAAGAAGAAATAAAAGTCAGCATTTTCTTTTTCATAACATATTTGAGAAACTCAGTTCTGTATTTCACACCCACTCTATCCTTGACAGAGTTTATATAATTTTCTCAACTGAATCATAACAGAGTTGAATTTAGGCAGCTAACTAATTTTGCTTATTCAGGAGAAGTAGATACTGGTGAGTTACAGTCCTTGGTATTCAATGTAATTATATATAAGAAAAGTGAAGCTATCAGTAGTTAAAAATGATTGCTGAAGAGTTAGGTGAGGAATATCACATGACTCTGGCACATGGAGAGAGCTTACTTGTCATGCTAGTCACACATGGAGTCTAGGAAGAGATACAGAACCACATCTAAAATAAAGTAACTTGAATTGTACAGCAGATACACGACCTTGGAAACATGTTTTCTCCAAAGATGAGTATCGGATGATGGGATGGGATGGTATTGTAAAGCTTGACATTGAAATTAAAAATACAAGCTTCATGATAAAGGATAAGTTATCTTTTTGGTTGATCATTATATCATTTGCAAATAGACCATTACCTGTGGTGTAACAGCTGTGTTCAGTGAATTTGGGAGAGCAGTTGTGGAGTGTAATGATCTGAAACAAGACTGTTTTCCCCATTGATTAGATCATTTGTTGGAAATGTGAGTACAGTTGATGGTGGGAAAATATATGCAAATGAATGAGGACTTGGGGTTAGGGTCAGAAGGAGGTGTGGTGCACTTTATTTTAGATCCAATTAAGATTTCACAATGGAGGGCAGCCCGGGTGGCTAAGTGGTTTAGCACCACCTTCAGTCCAGGGCATGATCCCGGAGGCCTGGGATCGAGTCCTACATCAGGCTCCCTGTGTGGGGCCTGATTCTCCCTCTGCCTGTGTCTCTGCCTCTCTCTCTCTCTCTCTCTCTCTTTCTCTGTGTCTCTCATTAATAAATAAATAAAATATTTTTTTTAAAAAAAGATTTCACAATGGAATTTATGATGAAAAACATAGGGAACTAATATTCAAATTATTAATATCTTATAGTACATATATTTTTTAATGCTACTCCCTTCATGCTCTCTCTGGTTTCTGACTTATGTTTGATTCTTCTATAAACTCTAGTCATACTAACGAAGTCCAGTTTTTCACAGTACTCCATTTTTAACTTTGTACTCAGAGCTGAAGGATGTTTGAGGAATTGAAGCTTTAAGGAAGAAGGAGTTGAAGCTACTTTAGACAATAACCCTTTAATTATTTTTTTCAAGCAATGACCTCTCTTGGAATTTGGCAAAAACAGATTTTGTTTTTGTTTGGTTATGCATTATCACAAAGATTTTTTTTTGTTATCAAATATCAAATATGCATTATCACAAAGATTTTTTTCCCAAATCACATGGATCCTTGATGAAATGTAAATATTATGTAAATATCAACTTCTTTATCAAAAATAAAAATAATATATTATTTTTAAAGTTATTTTTAGTATTAGAGCTGCCTGGGGCTTTAAAGCTCATTCTACATAATCTCTTTCTGAATTCAGAGAGATTCTTATTCAATATCTTTAATAGGTGATCAGGTAACCTCAGGTTTGTTAGTTGGGGCAAGAATGGTGGTGGAAACACATTTCAGTCATGTGATCTGGGTTTGAGTACTGGCTCCAGCACTTGAGAATGGTGTGACTTTGAGCAAATAACTTATTTTCCCATTCATTTACTAATAAAATAGGAACAACAATATTAGCCTCACAAGGCTATTGCAAGCATCAAAAGATAGAATTAATATGAAAACATGAAATAAAGTATAAAAGTGAGAGAGTGTATTTCTAAGAGTGAGTGAGCTTCATGAAGGGATCTTGTCCATGACAAACGTGGGGCCTGGACATACGTACTGGATTGGTAGCTGTTAAGTGCACAGGAAACTCACAGAACTGTGATGCTCTGGGGTGTTGTGAGAAGATTTTTAGGACAAATACTAGTTTTAGGACAAGTCTTATTTTTAGGAACTTGAATTCTATTTGGCTATTAAAATATTTTAAGGCAGGGGTGTCTGGGTAGCTCAGTCGGTTAAGCATCTGACTCTCAGTTTCTGCTCTGGTCATGATCTCGATAGCCTGAGATAGAGCCCTGCATTGGACTCTGCACTCAGTGGGGAGCCTGCTCCAGATTCTCCCTCTGCCCCTCCCCGAGCACACGCATGCACTCCCTCTCTCTCCCAAATAAATGCTCTTAAAAACCCAAAATATTTGAAGGGAGGTATTTTGCACCCCCCCATTTTAAATAATATTTTAAAAGATTAAGGGATTTATCTTAAACATTTCATTTATGACATGATTTCCAGAATTTTCCTCATGCTTTGCTTATTTCTCAGTGTCTCAAAATATAATCAGGATTAAACTTCAGTAATTTATAACTGATCCAGTCAGTTCAAAGAAAAATTGAGATTTTTATTTCCCTCGGTATGAATTCTTCTGTTAACACAAGGCACGACTGCATAACTTATCACGGCTAGTTTTTTTTTTTAATTTTATTTATTTATGATAGTCACAGAGAGAGAGAGGCAGATACACAGGCAGAGGGAGAAGCAGGCTCCATGCACCGGGAGCCCGACGTGGGATTCGATCCCGGGTCTCCAGGATCGTGCCCTGGGCCAAAGGCAGGCGCCAAACTGCTGCGCCACCCAGGGATCCCCTATCATGGCTAGTCTTATTGTCATTAGCATTATTATCATCTCTTGAAGAAAATAATGCAAAGAATAAGGGTTTGAAACTAAATATATATGGTCATAAGATAGTGAATATGCAAAATGAATCTATCATAAAATTGAATATTAATGAGGAAAGCCAAAATTGTTGTCTCCACATACTGTTTTCATCAGAAAAATGTTAAATGAGGAGCCTAGTAACTCCCCTTCCAGAGCACACTCTGAAAATTCCCTCACAGGTTTCCTGTATTGGCTTTCTCGTACCCTTCCATTCAGGTGTCTCTGCATTCTTCTTTGGTTTTATAAGTTAAAACAATCTTTTTCATACATTCCAGGCAGAGATAGCTTGTGGCATTGTTAACGTGCCCCACAGCTCTAGGGCCAGGACATGGTATTTTCCCCATGTTACTGAATCGGATGCATCCAGGTGAGCACCATTTCCTCAGCGCTGTCATTGGGAGTGCCTAAAGCTACCACCAATTCTCAGACCATTACCAAGATACAGTCTCCTGGAAAGATGTGGGGCCCAAGAGACAAACCTCATCTGAATGATACTTCTTCCACCCTGATGACCCAGGATCATGGATTTTGTGACCTCTAGAATTCCTACAATGGCCTGATCCTGTTTTAAAATCTGTCATAAACCCATCAGGAGGAATAAATAAATAAAGAGAGAAGAGGTTGGGGGAAGGAGATAGGTTACTTTGGAGCTGTCTGGAGTGTTCAGTGCAACAGATAGGAATATTTCAGTTGGTTTTCTGATAAACTTGAAGAGGATGAAAGGAAACAGAGATTAGACCCCAAAAGTAAGGGCTTTTTACAAAAGTAGGATGCAAATATTTTGTTTAATTTTCTCGCGGAAAAACGGAAATTATGCAGCAATTTGTATGTTTTGTGATCATCTTTGGATATATTACCTAGTATGAGTGGTAGATTATGTGAGTGTATAGAGAGGAAGTTTAGCCAAATTGTTAAATACTATGTCAGATTCATAAATCAGGAAGATCTGAGTGTGAATCTCAGCATTAACATTTAACTAGCAATTAATCAATTTATGTCAGTTTAATCTCTGTTAAAATGGGTTAATAAGCCATATGTATTACAGTTGTTAAAACTAAGATAAATATAGTGCTTCATATTAGATACATGGAAAACATTCATTCAGGGTTCCCTGTTACTGTTAATAATAGTGATACATATTTTTACTTTGCTTTCAATCTCTACTTTCTATAATTGACCTGAGTTAGGTGTTTTCTTTTTAGAGACTATATTTTTTAAGACTATCTATAGGCTAAGGAGAAAACAAAGATAACCTAAGCAGGATTCATCACATTGTCATACTTTGTGACCACAGACAGACAAGTCCTTTAAATTACCTCTCCCTATTTCTTTATCACAAGGGGACGGTAGATGGAGTCAGAATCTCCAACGGGTGACATCTGTTAAAGTGCTTTGAAATATAGAAAGTATTAAGCTTTGAAGTTATTTCTGATGGGAAGAAGAGTTACTTGTTATATTTATAAAATATTAGGGTAGGAACAGAATTTGCAACTTATATGCTTTTCTTGGTAATTATTGATAAATAATACTTTGATATGTGCCATAAAAATGCTTTCAGGATTTCGCTGCTGTTTTAAATATTATACATTGACAATCAAATCAGATTTAAAATTATATAAAACAGCTTTTCAAGCCACACATTTGCAGAAAGAGCTGAACATCCATACTCACATACACAGAGGATTGCTTTATTCTCAAATACTTTCCAAATCTAGAAAGGTAATGACATCTTTGAGAGTTTCCAAGGAGGCATAAGATTCTAGTATCATTAGGATTCTACTGAATAACAGTGATGCTTAATAGAACTGGGTAAGTGAGATTGCTTCTTAATCTCTGCCCTTTTTCCTTCAAGACTCTACCTTAGTTCTGAACTTCATCTTTGTTTTGTCTGAAGTTTGGCTCAAACTATTACTTGGGTTTACCTATCCTATACTCATTGGATTCTGAATTCAGAAACTGAGCTTGACTAATTCATTTTAGTTCCAAAAATGGAACTCTTTTTCAGCATCTCTGGCCTAAGTATTGAGAATTAATGCTGCTTGCATAAAATTTTTGGAGTAGTAAAATTCTGACACTTTGAGAGAAAAAGGGTATTGAACATCTTGCTGTAATTTGAATATGTGTTATAAACAGGTATTTTCCCTTCGTATTATTAGATAAATAAAGAGAAACCAAATATTTTACAATCCTGATAGTTTTACCAATGTACAGGAGGTGGGACAGAGAATGTTCATATTGGGAAATACTGCCAGCTTCTAGGAATTGTCATTGCAAAGGAATCTGTTCGGGCAGGCAGGTGTTCTCAAATATAATTAAAGAAAACCTAGAGGGAAAAAGAAGGCCAGAGGTTATTTTTCCCTTTTTTATGAATTAAAAAAAAAAAGACAAGATGTTGAAATAAATCACCCAAAGAATATGTGATACAAAGGGAGAAGGGCGTCCTTAAATGCAGTTCTACAATATAAAGCTGAGGAAATGCTTCTGTAGCTCAGATAAGTATTTTTTTCATGTACAAAAATAATCATGTCTGTTCACTACATCCAAATGAAAGCCATGTGAGGCTTAGGGCAGATTCTATACAATTTGACCACGAAAAACCTCAAGGTTTCTAGATAAAATGAATGCTAAACCCACCCAAAAGCTCATAGGATGCTTCTTGTATGATGTTTGCAGTGAGGCTAGCTTATCGGTGAAAAGAAACACTTCTCAGGCTGGGGCAAATTTATCCATTCAGATGGATAAATTTATATTTTATCCATCCAAATACAAACATGTAGTTGAGAGAATATGTATCCTGGCTTCATAAACTCTTCACTATAGCTTGACCCCATACCTTCGGGTGATTTTTTAACCTTTATCCCCTGCCATATATGATATGAAAATTCTAATAAATCATACCCTGCTCCCATACAACACCAGAGTAACTATTCTTCAACTTAAAAATAAGTACATAAAACATGACACATGGGTGTAAAAATAAATGGACACAAGACTATTAAAGTGTCCCTTTTGTTGGATTCATAACAATGTCTGCTTAGAGAAACAAGTGTTTACTCATATTTGTTTTACTTTTGGTTATATCTCATTTGTCATCAGCCATTCAGTGATTTTAATCTGTTATTTTTCAGGGAGTCAATGGCTTTTCCTTTGTATATACGTTATGCTGATTTAAAATAAAAAGCTAGGGGATCCCTGGGTGGCTCAGTGGTTCAGTGCCTGTCTTTGGCTCAGGGCATGGTCCTGGAGTCCCGGAATCGCATCCCACATCGGGCTCCCTGCATGGAGCCTGCTTCTCCCTCTGCCTGTGTCTCTGCCTCTCTCTCTCTGTGTGTGTCTCTCATGAATAAATAAATAAAATCTTAATAAAATAAATGAAATAAAATAAAATAAAAAGCTATAGCTAAGTGTTCATCATTTTTATCAAGCAATGGTGCTGGGCTGATTCAAAAGCACATTACATGAACTAATATAGACCTGCACAGAGAAAACTGGTTTAATTTGGTTTCCAAGAATATGTACCATCCTTTGTTGTTGTTGTTTTTTATTTTTTTGGTTTTGTTTGTTTGTTTTTTGGGGTTTTGGTATTTTTTGTTTTGTTTTGTTAATTCTACTCATCAGAATGAGAGTGAGCACCATTTTCAATGTTGTACCCTCAGGGCCTCATCCTTAGGCAAGCTCTTGCTCTCAGGGTTAGAACTTGCCAAAAATTGAGCAAGGTTAGTATTTGCTAAAACTGAGAGTGAATTTGTCCTTAAATCCTGTGCCCTTATCTACCTGCCTTACTTGCTTCCTGCTAGGGACAGCCATTTGGCAGAAAGGTGAATAAGAGGATTTCCTCTCTAAATCTTTAATGCTGATTCAGTAGCACTAACATGGTCTCCATTTGAGTCATATTTGGTCCTCACCAATACTTTTTGGAAGTCAGTGAAGCTACAAAGTACAAGCATAGAACTGCTTGTGATGTGATAGAATGGGGAGAATTGACAGCCTCTTTCAGTGTTTTGGAAGGAACATCTGTGAAGCTTTAATTCTGTCTCATGGTTACATCTTTGACATTTTATCAGAGAATTGACACTGAATCCACAAATTTGACGATGGTACTTGGTACCCTTTACTTAGATTGGCCCTGTTCAATCATTCGTTTTCTTATGTATTTCAGATGTGCTGAATTTTATGGCAACTAGTTAGTAGATAATAAAAAAAAAATGAGAAGAGAAACATTGATTTAAGTAAGAAATTAGGTTAACAGCATTTAAATTTTTCTCTAAAATAGTATGAATATAATCTGACTATATATACATTGTATGTAAATATATGCAAATATACATATGATAACTTTTTACTATAAGCATTTTATGACTATTTGAATGTGGTTTCTTGGTACAAGTTTAGAGCTCTTTCACATGAGAAAAAATAATTTTGTGTTTACAAGTCAACCTTATAGACGTCTTAAAAGGCAATGTTACCAGAAAGAAGGAAATACAAAATATGTGCAGTTCAAGCACTTTTTAACTTTTACCTTTCCCACTTCCTTTTCTCTATCCCCTCTATTCCTCTTTTCCTTCACCTTCCTCTACCACATTTTAATATCTGACACTTAAGAGGAAGAGCTACTGTCTTAAGCAGTGCAAAGGGCCCTCTTTCTATTCTCTTGGTTGATTTTTATCTGTAAGTAGAAATGGAGTTTAAGGATGACAAAAGTTTTAAAGCAGAACAGGATTTTCTGTTGGATGAGTGGTTATCATGTTCAATTAATTCTTATTATTTATGGTAATTATGTTCTACAAAATTACCATGAACACTGAATTAGAAAATACTGAACCAGTGCTCCTGGGGGAAATACAGGGTTAGGTTCTTGTGAGCCTCTGGTCACATTTTCATCCTGTGATAACCCGTAACTTTATGTGTGTTATGTTTAAAGACATATAAATATGTAGGTAGATAGATGATCAGTGATCTGTTAGCATTGAACACATGGCCAGTGGCAGTATAACTCATGCCCCAACAAACTTAACTAGCGCACATATTTCTTTCTCTAAGGCACATTATGGCCTTCTTGCATGTAGGAACCCCAGGTATCACTTCAGCAATACACGGGGTGGGGAGTGGTGTATTTTAAACAGCAAGGGCACCAACAAAAAACACTAAAATATGAACGTGGGGCATTACATTGATGTGAAAAGCACATTTGTTTGCAATAGAGAGCTGAAACAGAAGGCAGAGTGTTGACCTGTTCAACCTTAGGTAGGCATGGATGAACAAGGAGACTCAAATTCTTTGCTGCTGCATATGTCCATGAATGACCAAGAACAAATACATTTTAGTGAGTAGGCAAGTTCACAAATACGGATCTGGGATATTAAAGACCCACTGTATCTAGTAAAGAGAATATGCATGAGTCCTATTTTGAGTACAATGTATGAACAGTTTAATATTAAGTTATTAGGCAACAAATCCCTAGAAGTAAATAGGACAGAGGAAATGTAAATTGAAAATGATGAAGATAAATTAACAGTAAGATAATTATGAAATGAGTAGCCATAGTTGATATTCTGAAAACTCAGAATATCACTGAAAATACAGGATCCTTTCTGAAAATAGTTAATTGAATTGCACAAACATAGCAACCATGTTTCTTATAAAATGCTGACCTACAATCCATAAGTAATAATTGCATCCTAACTTTAGTTTATAAATGCTAAATTTATTATTATAGTAAGTATAGTTAATATTATTACCTATAATAATACTAACCCCTAGTGGTGCAAAAGATTTCTCTGGACAATTTACAGAAATTTCTATGGAAATTATAAGCCATCTCTTTATGGCCACTCAAGAACGTTAATGAGCTGAAGAAAACAAAAACACTGACTTAGACTTGCAAAGAGTGCTCACAAATGTCTGATGTCATTTTTTATCGGTTTGGCCTTTTCAATGGATATTGTGAGCAGAATAAGTTATTATATATCAACAGGGATATCAGCTGAAATTGCAGATGGAGAAAGACACCAATGGAACCTACGCCTAATAGGGGACACAGGCAAAATCAAATAAATAAAAATAAAGAGTGTGATAGAGAATCTCATGTAGAGAAAAATACATAAGGGGATGGGAATAATAGAGTATAGTATCAATAGAGAGTTCATAATATTTTAAAAGGGTGGTAAGCTTTATGAAAAGTATTTGTACAAAGTCCAAAGGGAGAGGCAGAATGAATCCAGTGGACACCCAGGAAGAATAAATTCCAGAGAAAACAGCAAGAGTAGAGAGACTCTTAGCTGAGAGTGGTTGGTATGTTTGAGGGAACAAAAATGACCAGTATGGCTGGTTGGAGTGAGCAGCGTGTAATGGAGAAGAAAGGGGAATCAGATTATCTGGCTGGCTCTATAATTCCTGTGAGGTGTTCTTTGGTGTAATGACAAAGATCATTTCAAATATACTATGAGAAATGAAGTCCTAGGAAATCCATCTCCCTGTCTGCTGTACAGAGATTATCCTTGACTTGCCAGAATGGTTAGAACTTAATTTGTTATCAAGTTTTGGTAGCATCTTTTGACTCCTCCTTATTACTAAATCCCTCCCCCCCCCTTTTTTGGGCACACTTGGTATTCTAATGTTGCTCTTGCTGTTTGCTTATGCTATCTTGTTATATCTAGTATCTCTATGAGCTACCACAAGTCTCTTCTGGGACAAAGTATTCAGTATATAGATAAGTAGAGAAATGGATAATAAGGAAATTGAACTTGTGTTCTTTTATGGTATTTGTAGCAACTGCAGTTTGATTAATGGCTTTTGGATTGATCTTCAATTAACCAGAATTTAGTTAATTTATACTATAATAGTCCAATTGCAAAGCAACCCATGTAAACTATGATTTGACTGGATCCAGTATGTTGTATGTAATCTAATTCTTAAGAAACTAATTATTATCGCTTCTCGGCCTTTTGGCTAAGATCAAGTGAAGAAACTAATTATTAGAGAACACTGAGTACATTCAGAACAAGCATATATGTCATATATATGTCATTTAAAAATATACATAATTATATTGGATAATTCTCGGACCAAAGGGGACTTGTATATAGTTCTCTATAGAAGTAGAATGAAAATTAGATCATCTTCTTAAGGTATATTGCCAGTCTGGTAGAGAAGATTATATAGTGCCTTTAGTTAAATTTAGTTAAAATATGAATGGTTAAAGTGATAGCATGAAACTGATTGTCTCATTGTTGAGGCAAAATCTGGTCATTTAATAACCACATTCTTTACTCAAAATGCTCATTTGTAGAAAATTCAATAGTAAATTCTTAGCCAGCATTCCAAGATAACTATAGCCAATGTAGTAGATACTATATATAGGAGAAAATATAAAACCCTTGGGGACAGGGAACAAATGACAAAATTTAATAAGAAAATATCTAATGGTGTTTAGGGAACTTAATATATATCATTTTTCTCATGGCATTAATTTCAGAGTTCATTGTATACATCATGGATGGGATACTTATCAGTTTTATTCTGATACTGATACTAAGAAAACATGAAAATTATGATGGTGAAGTACTGTGATTTAGGAGATTTATTTCTAGGGTGTGTGGTTGGGTCAGTCAGCTAAGCATCTGATTCTTGATTTCAGCTCAGGTCATGATCTCAGGGTCCTGAGATTGAGTCCTACATTGGGCTCCACCCTGGACATGGAGCTAGCTTAAGATTCTGTCTCTCCTTCTGCCTCTTCCCACCCACTTCGTGTGTGCTCTCTATTTCTCTCTAAAATTTTTTTTAAAATGGGAGATTCATTTCCTACACAAGGAACTAAAAGATTACAACAAAATTAACTTTTAAATATACAAAATAAAATCTGTAATCATAAAGAGGGCAACAAAAATTTTAAATACCGTATTTATAGTAAGATACTGAGCATTGACTTTAACATATGTTATAAATAATTGTTGTGTTCATTGCAACTATATGTTTCTCCTCCACTGGCATGCAAAATCTTTGGTTCTCTAGGTCCACAGATATGACCTGGCATAAAGTAACTGGTGGTCGTTAATCTGAGTTAAAGCTGCCCATTAATATGGTTATAACATGAATAGGTAATGATGAAATTTTTACTGTTGTGTTTAACACATATTCAGGTTTGTTTCTACAGTGAATGTACCTAATTGTATAATGAAGGTTGATGAGGAAATAATTTTCAAACTAAACATTTCTGATATGACCTATGACATTTCAGGAGCATACCTAACATTGAAAAGAAAAGTGATAACCAGGAGAAAGATATAATTTTTATGGGTTCTAAAGCTTCATAAGAAAAAAAATATATACATACACAAAAAATGCTTTTGGATATTTTACAAAATTATGCTTACGTTGCTGTGCCAACATCCCCCAGTGTCTGGGTCTTGGGAATGACTTGTACAAGTACAGAGCCTTAAATCTTAAGGTGCATTAGCTTCAGAATAAATCCACCTTTGCATAGCAAACCATAAATCTCTACTGAAAATGTTTAATTGAATATATTAATATATGTCTGTGAAGGGATTGGTTTCTTGTTCAAAATGATGTTGTAAAAGGATTGCTTTAAGGGTTGGTACCTTTCTGGGTCAGATAATTTCCTTGGTTTCCTGCCCATCAATGAAAACTTATTATTTCTGACATAAGACTGTCATATTTTGCTTTTGCTAACACAATTCAGGGCTCATTATCATAAGCAACATTTTTTAATAATGCAGGGCAAAAGTCATGCATAAAATACTTAGAAAATTTAATCAAAAATTTAATTTTAGTAGAGATTTGATGGGTGTATATGCATGTATATATAAATATGTAGAAAGAAGAACTTTTCTGGCAAAATATTTCTTTGATGTTTCGAATTAAATTGTGCCACATATGTTTAGGTGCCTTTAGGTCTTCTAAGAAGGATTACTGAAACTCGGATTTGGAGCGGCATTGTCGACTGCTCTGTGTTGCCATTTCTGTGGCTGCTGTGGCTGTTACGGCAGCTGCTACCAATGGTACAGGTGCTTTTGGTGTCAGTTCAATGTAATTTAACAAGAATTTATAGAGTTTTTGCCATTCCTTTTACCAGATATACAGGGGTATGCTTAAAAGCATGAAAATGGAGAGTAGTTTTCAAATATCAGTAACACATTTTAAGGAATTTGTAGTCTAAACTTCAAGAGATTTGGGCTAAGTGATCAGAGTGTAGATAGAAGAACAAAAGTAGAGCTGCTTTAGTTTTGAATTCTGTGCCTTGAAAGACTGGATATGCTGTCTAGATATATAAAGGCAGGAACAACATAATAAGGCAGAGCTATAATTACCTGTTTATTGGACTGATTCTTCTCTTGGATGAACTCTTAGAGGCAGGATCTGTGTCTTTCATTTTTTGCATTCTCAGCACTGAGCAGATGGTCTGATGTAAGTATTTTTAAAATACATTACACAGATGAATATAGCTAAGAAACTACAGTTTCTAAGTAGACTGAGACTAATAGGACTGTGCACTCAGGAGATACATCGGTAATATATTTCCTGAATAAGTTGGTGAAATTCAAGGCAAAAGGAGTAAGCAGTTAGTGTGAAGAATGGAGAAGAGTAAATCACATTCGCTTTTTAGCCGGATACATTCTGGCAAGACAAAAACACTGAAATTGTGCCTTAAAATTAAGCAGGAAGCAAGGCAGATAGATAGATAGATATTAGCTGTAAGGATTTTTTTTTTCAATATTTTTACTGAACTCTGTCCTTGTTTTGAACACACTGAAAACAAGTTTGTATAACCAGGAGTTGATCCAGATACATTAAGTGGACAGTGCATTAAAGTTGAAACATCTGGGCAGTGGCTGGTTAGGTGCAGAGGCTCGGCTAAAACAGGCACCCAGAATAATTGGTGGTTATTTCAATAAAGATTTATTAAGCCCCACTAATGCACACAGCCCCTGCCCCTCAAAAATCTTTGAACACAGTGGAAGTTTTAATTACCTATAGCCATTTCTGCTATGTGCCAAATTCTATATCATTGGCTCAAGCCATTAGAGACCAAAAAACTTAAAAACAGGTAACCACTTGGGATCATCATCACTGAAGGACTGGCTTTTAGGTGCTCTATGGGATCCATTTATCCTACGTAACGCCTATAGTATCTGAAATTAAAGGTGGCGGGGGAGAGGAGAAAAAAAGAACGAAAGGGACAGAGGGACAGAAGGAAGAATGACAGAAGAAACCCTATGTGTCACATTATGTGTTAAGTTCGTATTGTGTAGCTGTAAGCCATATCATGTGGTATGAGCAGGTACATGTATAGATGCTCCAGTTCAGAACTCATAGGGAGCCATATGCTGTGTGCTCAACTAATACAAATGCTCAAGCTTCTAGTGGTTCACAGCCTCCTTCAGTCACCACCTCACTGACCAGCGAGACTTCTCACATCACGCCACTTGCCAGACGCTTGTGCAATCTGGAGAAGAGCAGAGTGAATGCTATTCGTGTGTGTCCTGAAATGGAAAGAACGAGAAGGAGGGCTATACCTGCTTTCACTGAGATGCAGTGAAAGTCTTAATGAGTCTAAGGTGGTTGGTCAGATGAGAATCAGTCTTCAGGAAGAATCTACTCAGGACCGTTTAATCCTATCCAGCTTTAGATTTCACCTGTAGCTAAAGTAGTTTGCCTGTTGAAAACCAAACCTAAGGAATAAGGAAACACCAAAATAATAATAAATAGAACTCCATGGTCTGTAATGGTCCTGTAAGAAATCATGTTGTTGTGATATTTTTCAGGTGTGCATTAATTTACTCTTTGATCAAACCTTTGTACGTGGCCTATACACTCATATAGCTGTATACTGGGGATATAGATATAAAAAGATTCTTGTCCTTTCTGTAGGTCACAGTAGTGTGAGGAAACTTACACATACCCTCAGTGTTGTCTGACAGTGGATTTTATAAATGTGCAAAGAAAGATTAAAGGCGAGAACACAAAAAATCAGCCTGAGGGAATCAGGGCAGAGTCTTTAAAGAGGAGATAATATTTCAGCTGAGCCTTAAAGGATGAGAAGGTGGTTCCCAAATAAATGGGATAAGGGAAAAAGATGTTCCTGTTCCAAAGGAGTAGCTTGTGCAAGACATGGCTTGGGGAGATAATATAATTTCTTTAGGGGTCTGCAAGTGATTCAGATGGCCAAAGAGGACCAAAGAACAGTGGCACCCATGAATCAAGAGCCACGCCATGAAACATTAATGTACTCCATAAGAAATTTTTGTTTTATTTTGTTTTCTTTTTGTTTTTACTTGCCTTTTGGAAGGTTGGTTTTGAGCCAACTGGGGTTTCAGAAAGGCCAACTCTGCTTCTATTAAAGGCTTTTCAGTTGAAGGAGGCAAGATGGAGGCAGAAGAGGGAAGGCATTAGTTCAGTGATGGTTTAATATTCCTGGCAAGAGATGGCAGGGACTGAACTATGGCAGAATGAGGATAAAAGGATAAGATGAAGAGCAGTTATTGGGAAAGTGGAGTAGGCACGATGTTGAGTTATAAATGTGGAGCTGAGAATGGAAAGATACAGGAGAGAGGAGAGGTTGCCTATCTTATCATGGTTGTGTCTACAGCGTCAGCACACAGGGAGTGTTATACAGTGAACAGTGTATCTGTGTTTCTGGCTCAAAACAGGAAATACCGGATTAAGTTGCCATTTGACATTGTTGAATTTGAAGTTGCCTGGGGGATATCCACATGAAGATGTTCATTAATGAAACCTTCAAATCTTTAAACGTAGACAGTAGGTGAGAATAACAACTTCTTGAACCTAGCTGATGGTGAAGCGTGTAGGATTGATGACTTAGTGCAGAAGAGCTGACTTTTCAGCTTGGTCATAAAAGGGCCCCTTGGGAGAGAGTATTCTCTAATATGCTGATTTTTATGTTCCCTTTTCTTCATCCTCTTTTCCTGTTCATCCAGGTAGTCAGAAATACTATTTTTAAAAAATACTGCATTAAGTATTCTTAGTATGATTTGTAGTAAAGCCACTGTTACGGACTATTTATGAAAGGTAATGGATTAGTTCAAACTGCATCCACTAAATTATGGAGTGCATACTTAAGTGAGTCACTGTGTGTAATGTAGTATATTATTTAGACACCTGGAACAGAAAATCTGTTTACAAAAGTGCATTCAGAACTATGAAGAAAAATGTTTAAGGATTTCATTAATGTTCTTGCTTTTAAGGCAACGATCTTATAAATTTGCAAAATGTCTCAACAAGAATCTAATCTGAAAACTAGGAATGAAACATCTTTTAATCTACTCAGATCTTTAGTCCTTATCATCTGCATTTGAAACATAAAGTATCTCTGAGTTTATGTATGAGTGTATATGTATATATATACGCATATATTTATATTTGCATGCGGGTATTTCAGTATTACACATCTAATCAGCTTTTTGTATTCATATATGCATATGAATTGGTAAGATATTTTGATCCTGAGACTGTCCTTTCTATGTAGAGTTCGTAAATAGCACTAACATAACAAAACCTGCTATGTATTTAGTATTTTGTAGTCTATAAGCCATATTTTTAGCACATTATCTCACTTGAATCTTACAAAAACTCTTTGAGGTTGGGGGGAAGACGTTCCCCTAGTTAACTTCTTTATATGAGAAAGTCAAAGCTGAAATAAAGTTACATACATAGCTAATAAGTGATGGAGTCAAGCCTTGGCCCCAGGCATTCTGATCACAGACTATGTTCTCCTTTCCACTATTTGTCACTATCTATTTAGACTGATGCCAGACATTCCACTAGGATTCTTAGAGGCTACGTTAAATGATATAATATATAATAATAATTTAATTTTCAGTCTGAGAGTCTTTCCAGCAAATCCTGTCATGAGTTTTATAATTTATTTAGAATATAACAGAATTAGTGGGAAAACAAATACAAATTGGCTAATCTGCATTCCTTCTGCCCTAATAGTTATATATATTCTCCTATTCCTATCTTCCTTTTCTTCATCTGTTTCTCTTTGGCCTTTGTTTTAAATTGGTATCTCTGGCTTTTAATTAAGTGACATTTGACTAAATAACCTTCTCTGTTGAGCATATTAATTTGTTTATACGGTACTTGGATATTGAGTTTTGAAAACCACATTAACTATTTATTTTATGTTAGTCTGTTACATATTTTTCTGAAGTGCCCCTAAGGCTAAAAAATGGCTCTTAGAAATTCCAGCCACACTCGGTGGAGCCCCACATGGCTGCTGTAGCCAGTGTTTTCTAAAGCATGGTGAAGCATATGCAAGACCTCTTAGAGGATGTACAAGAGAGACAAAAAGGAAAAGGAGGGTTTTCTGGGTTTTGTACTCCTGAGGACTGAATCAATGTGCCCTCTAGGGCTCAAAAGGAGGTCAGTGTCTGTTGAGTACAAGTGTGAAGAATCAAATGCCTAAACCTTGAAAGGTTCCCCTCGCAGAAGCTTGTAGGTGAAAGAAGACACAGTATTCCACTCTAGGGCTGGGTGTTAGTCATTTTTACATTTTAATTCTCTTGCCTTACATTTTTCAAAAAATAGTACAGATTGGAGAATATGTGTATCTTCTTCCTAAGGTAATATTTATATGATTAATACAATATGGTATTTTAGAATAATACTCTTTTCAGCTTTTTTATATTTTTATGTGGAAGCAGAATTGCATCATGATGTAGCTCTGGGCCCTCTAGAGCAGCAGACAGGAGAAGAGCACTCTTCACTCTGTCCACTGCCCCTCAGTTTCCAGGACACATCTCATCCATGCAACCTGATCTTGTTTGGCCTGCCTCAAAACTCAGCTCTTTACTAATGGCCATCCAAAAAAAAAAAAAAAATCCTGCAACATTAAAAAAAATCATTTTTAAAGTTAATTGAGGCCATGAAGAGTGCCATATAGCATTCCTCTTAACAAATCCCCCTTATCTGACTTCCTGTCCTTGGCCATCCCATCTCTGAGACCCTGGCTTTAATGGCTTTTCTTCTCCCTTCTTCCATGGATCATTCTGCTATGATTTCTCCTTCTCTTTCATTTGTAGTAAAGGAATTACTAATTATTCCTTATGACTTGAGTATTCATGAGGAAGGGGTAGACGTCTTAGTCTCTTTCTTACCAACTTGTTAAGACATTTCTTCTATGTAAATATGTGTATGGTAAATTTCACTGAATACACTTATTTCATTCCATAACAAACATTTTCACTGGATTAAAAGCCCTTCTAAACAGTATTATCACCATCCATTCTATAGATTGGTACTCCAGAAATTAGATCAGAATTTTTGTTAGTGGTGGTAACTATAAATTGCTTAAACGTCAGATCACACTGTACTTGTCACAGAAGTGTACTGTCACTCAGTGTGATTGCAACGGAGACTTGATTTTGTAAAGAAAATAAAAATAAGATTATCTTGAAAGATGTTTCAGAGAAAACGCATGCTGCTGCAGTACTGAACAAAATGCTATCATTTATTGACGCAGTTGTCATTATGTTTCTTTGAGCAACATATAATATTCAATGCTTCATGTGCTCTTTTCACTTTTATTTGGCTTTCCTTGATTTTCATGTTAGATAAATGTAAAATATGGATAATTTTGGCATGGAATCCGATGGATTTGATTGTAGAAAGCCTTAGGCAATGTATTCTTGCTTTGCAAAGCCTGTTGCATTTCAGAAGGGGAATGTAGAATAATATGGGAGAGTTAGAAGTATGAAGTAAGAGATAAAAACCAAAAAGCAGCACATTCTGCCTGTTGTAAGATGGTTTTTTTTTTCACATTTTGCCCTTAGAAATTGGGATGCCAGGTACAATTAATGACATCTTAAAATTGTAATATAAGTTCTTTTTTGTGTTGGAATATATGATTATCTTGCATATTAGAATCATTGAGCTCATACCATTGGAGACATTGAATGCTAAGCTGATCTTTAGTCTGGAAAGTTGTAGGGAGCCATCCATAACCCTGAGCTCTGGAGAGTAATAAAATGAATGTGGTGTAGTAAGGTGAACATGGCAGCCATGTAATAATGTGTGTTAGAAATGTTGAGGGGAGAAGAGCTAAGGAGTCCTCAAGCTTTTCATAAAGTTGAATTTCTAGACTGTTAACATATATAAGAAATAATGAAATCCAATTCAGGGTAGTGATGGATGGAGTAGGGACAAAATGACAAGATTGGCAGACTTTTGAGGGAGAATATTGGAAATCCACAACTGGGGGAGGGGGCAAAGGACATGGAGGGATCAGAAACAAAAACTGGAAAATTCAGTCGCTATAAAACCATGTTTTAACTCACTAATAGCTGGATTTTTCAACGAGAGAGTGCAAGACTCTAAAATCTTCCAGGTCATTCGTCTCTCATGGGAGAGGGTGGATGGGCACAGCGCAGTATAGGTAAGAATGGGTACATTACAGACTCTGTGTTGTTGGTAAGACTTAGATCAAGTCTGGGACATTATTGAATAAGCCTGGGCAAACATTTAATCCCGTTAAATCCTAGCTTCTTCATGTATAGAATTAGGCCAGTAATGCCTACCACAGACGGTTGTTGAGAGAATTAAAGGTCCCTTTACCACAATGTCTGGCACATAATTACACTCAGTAAATATTAGTTCTCACTATTAGCTATTTGGATAAGAGAACTATAAAACAATATGGGAAGCAGGGTGGATAAAAGTCAGGATTGCAAATATAAAACAAAAAAAATATAAAGTTACAGAAAAGAATAGAGGAGCAAGGTTCTTTAACAGAAGTGATGTGGGATTTTGACTTAGAGTGGATGAAGCCTGCAAGAAAATTTTGTCATAACTTCATGGTTAAATTGGTCCCATTTCACATAGTTTTGCAGTCCAGACTCAGCTACTTGTAGTGATTAGCGTTTTATATTTGATGCCACAACACAGGCTGATTCCATTATGGGATTCTTTATTTATTTAAATCACAAGTAGTTAAAAGGAAGGAGCTTCAGTTGGCATTCTTTTTCTTCTTCTTTTCTTTGGGTTCCCCAGTGAAGGAAGTTTTCGTTAATAGAAGCAGCATAGAAGACAAGGAGGAAATAACCACCCACCATGATGCCCTCCAGGAAGGTTTCTCTTGTATTAGCATCCATCAATAGCCAGCTTCTACCAAGAAATCATTATTGTCACAGTACAGCTTTGTACTCTTTCAAACTGAAATATAATAATACATCTGAACCATGTGTCGTAATGTGACAGGATGAAGTACAGAGAAAATGTATAACCTTGTAAATCTCAGGGAAAGAAAGAGAAAATGGGTTTCCTTAGTGTGTATATTTGTAAGTGATACTAATTGAATTTGTGTGTTATCAGACAAATTATAAGTAAGTGCCATGAATATTTCCTTTTAAATAAGTGCACTTGTCCAAACAGTTGTGTTTAGGTGGCATGTTATTTTGACATATCCTTTAAAGATAGCTTGTGTATGTTCTTGACATAGATTTTTAAATTAAAAACTAATTCTGTTGAATTATTTTAACCAGATTGCGAGCCGTTGTGCATATGCAAAACAGATCCTCCCAAGTGCCCAGAAATAAATAAGTGCCTTTTTCCCACCATGAGCCACTATAAAACAGACATTTTGAAATTATAGAAAAGAATCTTAGGAATCTATGGGATTTTTCAGAGGATACGATAATCTGAACGTGTTCTAAAGTACTCCCAACTTTCCCAAGGCGACATAACTACACAGTTGTTATATGTGATTCTATAGATTAGTTTAAGCTAGGGCATTATCATAACCTAAAACGTAGCTCTCAACGTCTTATGCAGTTCCTAGGGTAAGACAGTATCAGGAATCTGGATGGATGGCTCTGGTTCAACCCATATATACTTGGAGGGGATATATAGTGTTTGAGGAATAAAAGGGAAACGTTTAAGAACACCTAGTTCAGTCCATTTTGTAGATAAATGAACCAAAGTCCCCAGATGACACCAGTTGTTTAGGGGTTGTCCAACATGGGAGCAGTATCCATGGCACTAGCCCCAGGTTCCCTGGTTCTTGTTCTGTGCCACGGTGCTTAATACAGACGTGATTGGTCTCAATATGATTCTGATTCACTTTAGCAGTTGTGATTATGCTGCCAAAGAACTTATTTTATTCATTTTAAATCCCAGTCCTGTGAATTCATGGAGAGCTGAGTAGAGCTCTAACATTTAATACCCTTTTGAGAAGAAGGGACAGAGTCATACTATGAAATAAATGTGCTGTTCAGAAAGTACTCAGATAACATTACATTTTTTAAATTAGAACATCATCAGTTTAAAAGCTAAGAAGAATTGCAAAAATCATTCTTAAGCAGTGTAGTCACTTATCTTCCTTTGTCTGCAACTACCAGTGGGTATGTGGCCATCCCCCCCTTTCTCTCTCTCTCTCTCTCTCTCTCTCTCTCTCTCTCTCTCTCTCTCTCTCTCTCTCGGTGATACTCTTGGAGTCCTGCTGGTAATACCAGAACAACCTGTAAACAAAGACAGCCATGAGGAGTCCTCCTGGGAAAACCAACAATGCCTTTCTGGGCTCTGCGAGATGAGAGCTATTTGAGGATGTCCTGCTCTTGCATCAACTAGCTATTGACTTTGCTTTACTGCATCCCTTCCACTTCACTCTCGTGTTCCTTTTTCTCTCTTTTCTTCTTATAACTTTACTAATTTATTGCATTTGTTTATGGAAACTTTTACCCTTCTGGCATTAACACTGCAGTCAAGATTGTGAGGGGTAGGAAGCCAGGATTTTGCAGTCACTGATTGTGTTGGGCACTAGCTAAGAAGGCTCAGAAGGAACCTTGTTTTTCTCATATATTTCTGAGTGATATCTTGCTTTGGGGAAGAAAACATGGCTTAGCTCTCCTTAGGTCACCTGAGCCAGAATACGGTCTTTTTATTTCTTAAACCTGCTATATTTTAGATGAGGCAATTACATATCCCATGGAGAGTCCTGTCATGTGAAACAGGTTTATTTTTTCATTTAGGAAGCTTTTGTGTTTATTGAAATTTGGCCAGGGATTTTTTTTTGAGGTATGATTTTAAAATTTGCACCCTTTAAGCAAATTATTGGCTAAGCTCCATAGACATGCTTTTTTTTCCTCTTTTTTATCTAGTTAATAAACCTTTTTCCTGTTCTTCAAAGCAATAATATCAGTAAAATGGAAGAACATTTTCCTCACCTTCTTCTCTATTTCTTTCTTTTAGGCCAGTGATGCTTACACTGGGTGCATAATAGTATGACCTGGAGAGGTTTTTTGTTTGTTTTGTTTTGTTTTGTTTTGTCTTGTTTTGTTTCTTAAAGGCCTAGGCCCATGGATTCATATTTTGACTGAACAATTCCGTAATAAGTCTGGACATCATACCACTTGAGTGAACATAAGACACTCACCCTGAGTGTGGAGAACAAGGATCTCGTATGAGTAGAAATGCATGCAGATTTAGCTCTGGGCTCACGGAGTTAAGAGCATTTTGCTTCTTCCTCTTCTCAAATGAAAACACCACAGTGAATCCTCCCCTCTCCTGTGACTGGTTCACTCACAGTGTGAAGTTTCTAGAAATCAAAGTGGTTGGGAGCATGGAAAAAAAAAAAAGAGTCTATCAGGTGCAGACTGAAAAAAAACAAGCAGCACTCTGCCCAGGGTTATGTCTTTTATGAATCTTGCCACCCTGCTGCTGCTTCAGCTGCTGTGGCTTCTGATCTACAAGTACACACCTCTCACCAAATTATGTAAATGGGCTTCTCACTCTCCTGTGCCTCTGTGGGAGACTGTGGTATGCATGAGGACAGATGTCCGCGGAGAGCCAAGCTCTGCCACTCATTAGCTGCTGAGCTGGTTACCTGTGTGCATGCTGCAGGTCAGGTCTGCAGGAAACAGACTCTGAGACATGTTCCTGTAGGGTATTTATTACTGGCATTCTTAGATTTAACGCTTGGGAGGGTGGGAAGGAAGTAGGTTGGAGCAGATACACGTGTTGAACATGCAATCAGTTGCAACCTAGAACATGGCTCAGCTTTGGGGAGCCGTGGATCTGAAAAGTTCTTCATAGTTTCCCTGAATTAGGGGAGAAGAGGGAATTTTAAATCACTCCCTCACCCGCTGGTTTGGATGTAGGATGCCCCCAAGAAAGGAGTATTACCTTTGGCAGTCTTTGGTATTTTCGCAATTGACCAAATTGTAAACGACTCAAAAGTGACAATTTGGGAGAAGACTAAGCTGAGACACATCAGCCACCAACGCTTCCAGTGTTTGCAGGTTCAGGAAGTGAGTGGACCCCAGAGGCTTTCTTGACATCCCCTAGAGACAACCCTCCTGCCCCACTAATTTCCCTTCACCGCATGTAATCCATCCAGAGAGCAGCTCCTATGGAAACATGTTATACCTCTTCTCTAGGAGGAATTTATAGGAGAGTTAGTAGGATGAAGTGCAATCCCTGTGGTTGCAGCTGATTTTCAGATTACAACTGAAAATCATTCTTTTTCTAACCACCAGGATGGATACAGAAATCTGTACTGTATACTTTTCCTTCCTACCTTTGGTTAGAAAAGGGACAGTTCCCTTTTGAGTAAAATAGGTGAAGAAATCAAGGCAGAGAATTTTATCTAGTATTTGCTGATTAAATTACAAATACAGAGTAATTGAAAATGCTGAATAATTTAAAGCAGGACATTATTGGTCTAAAGAGGTTTGCATGTGAGTGGTTATATGTGTTAGACCAGAAGTTTTCTATCCAGAATGCTGGTTGAAAATTCATATTCCTGGTTCCAACTCAAATAGATTTCTGTAGACTTAATATTGAGCCCAGAAGTTGGCATTTCTAACCAGCATCTCAGGTAATGCTGATACAGGAGACCTACATACTGAACTTCAATAAATAATAACGTTCATTAGCCAAATAGTAGGTTAAGATAGGTGCACTGTTCTGTAGTCTTTTTAATTTTTTTAAATTATTTAAACATGTTTACAGAATATAGGTAGTGATATATTTACACTGTAAAGCCTCTTTTGGTATATCACATGCAGAAAGCATTCTCTATTATAAAGTAGTGGATCCTGTGTATTACTCAGTCTGAAGATTTCTAAAAAGGAATTTTTTCTATCCTTAGTCAAGTACCTTCCTGGAAATCAAGTTTTGCCCTTCATCATCAAACCGTTTCTTAGCAATAGGTTTCTTGTTTCAACTTAAATATCATTTCTTTAAAAAGCACTTCCCTGAACCTCTGAACTCAGTTTGATTTTCCTGTCAGATGATTTCTTGGCATTCTATGGGTGCTTTTTTTTTTCATGGTCATCAGAGTTGCAATTGTTTGCTCAACCTGGTCCACTGACAGCCTGCTGCGTTGACAGCCTTTCTCTCCGTGAGCTCATGAAAATGGGTAGCGTTTGACTCTGTGCTTCAGGCTACCCTGCCCCTCTTGTCTTCATGAATACACACCCATACACCTGGCCTATAGGAGATACTCCATACTCACTTTTAATAGATGATTAATAAATGTTGAGTTTCTAGATGGAGACAGAAACAGACTTGATCCAATCTCTGTTTTTCCAGGACAATCCAGCTTGGGCACAAGAGTGATGTCATCTGTATCTCTTTAGTTCAGGCACAAGAGCTAAGGGGCTACTTCTCACCTGGTACTTCTAATAACAGCTCAAGGGATACTTGTGATTTTAACAAAGATGCCAGAAAGGATTAACTAGACAAACATTAAATACTCAGTGACAATATTTGAAAACAAGTTTACTGAATATCACAGATTACAAATAATGTATATACTTACTGTGATTTTAAAGTTTAACCAGCAACCCCTCTTACTAAGATCTTATTAATAAGCATAAGGATGACCGGTTACAGTCTTATTCTCCTTTTGGACTAGCTCCTAGCTCCTTTCCTCTGTTCACCCGCCTACTTCCACATTATCTCTAAAATTCTGTGTTCCTCCACATCTTGTACCTTCGTCCATGCACTGGCTCTATCAGATCACACTGGACACGTAGAATCCTTGTATCAGATCTGAGAAGATAGTGTACAGTACTGTCTTTTTAAATTAAACAAGCATCAAAGTTTTCTCCCCCAAACGTAGACTCCAGAATTACGTTTCTGTTAACCATTATTGTTTGTATTTTTGAATGCACAAGGCAATACAATGCAGAAGACTTCAGGAGATATTTGGCAAACATGTCATGCTATTGCCCTCTGCAACGTCCAAAATGCCACGTACAGAACATCTGTGCAAGTTTTAAAAATGGCCTCTTCAGTTGCCCTGTGCCTCCCTGATAGTATCCTCAGTCTTGCCTAATGTTAGGACAGGAAAAGGGTTTTGGACTGATTATTGCCTAGAAGCATTCAAAAGACCATTCACATAAGTTTTATCCACTGGCCCAGTGCTTTTCAACTGATCTACAGTGAAGGGCCAAGTTTTTGTTGTTTATTTGCAAGCTTATTGGGCTTTTCTAAGAACACAGAACATACTTTATTATAACCTCCTAATAGCTTTGTAACTATATTAAAAATGAATTACTTAGAAAATAGAGCCCTCATTTTTTTCCATTATTATTGGGCTTAACAGACATTAAATTGCTCTATTAAATGACCATGAAAATTGCTAAGCATTTCCTCTCAATTTTCTGTACTTCCTTAGACTTAGACAGATGGTACCCAGTCCTTGGACTCCATATTGAGCAGCACTGTGTTAGCCTCCTGTAACATTTTGTGTACAACCAGCCCCCGTTTCAAAAGCAAGATTGAAAATTATCCTCTTGAGCAAAAAGCTAGATATTTCCAGGGGTTTGCTTTTCATTTGCTTCTGGTTGACTACTCAGAGTTTAGAACTAAGTGAGCAAGTTACTACGGGGGAGCCCTGCAGTAGAGAACATGATGTGCTCATGATTATGCTGGAGGAGGAGGCATTGGACAAGGAGGAGTTTTGATCAGTTACAATTTGACTCAAGGCAGATTTCCTTACATTGTTTGAAAGTTCTGGATGTGGCCTGGGGACAGCATTTGGAGAAAGGATGTGATGAGCTCTGTGGAGATTTCTTTAGGGAAGCACATGTAGCTGTGTGGAATAGAGAATGCTTTTCTGAGTTATCACTGGGTCCTTAATGAAAAAGATGCAGCTCTTAGTGTGAAGTTCTGAGTAACCACGCCATGGGCATAAGTGTAGAACCTTTACCAATAAAAGCAAGATTCTCCCCTCTAAGGGATGCAGATAATTCTATTGTACTGCTATATGTGAACTTATAAGTATGGATAGAAAGTTACATTTTACAAAATACTTCCAAATGCATCACTACATTTTAACCTCCCTCTAATGTGCAAGGCGGACTACACCTTTATGGATTCTGGTCTATAACAGATGAATGAACTATGATTTAAGAGTGATCAAGGCATCACAATAAAGGCAGAATGGAGATTCAGTAGCCATGCTTCTGGCTCCTTTGCCATGGTGACCTAGCAGTTGAACCTCTCAACTACTAAGCAAGTATTAAGCCCCTAGAATGAATGTCCATGGCCACTGAATTAGTGTGGGACTTTTTCCAAAGAGAAAAACTTAAACCAAACCAATCTGAGTAGTTCCTCCTTTTTACCTAATGTTGGCTAAAAAAAAAAAAAAAAAAAAAGTGAGACTTTTTTTTTGACAGTTTTGACCTTATGTAAGCACTTCCTGGATTGTATCCCTTTCCTGTATTATTCTGTGTTGTAATTAGTACCTTTAGTTTTTAAACCATGCATCTTCATCAGAGATGCTTCACAAGTAAATTGTGTTCCATAACCCTGGACCACAATGATAATTATAAATTAGAAATACTTCAACCAGAAAGAATGACTCATACACTTGTTTTCATCTATAATATTTCTTCAACAACTTGATAATTACATGGTATCCAGTGGCATGTGGAAGATTTCTATTAAAAAGCATAATGAGAAAAGAAAACTTGCCTGGAATGTGTATATACAAGCAGTTTTATTTTTTACCAGTTATTGTTTAAATCTGCCCTCTACATTTAAAATTCTGACCTTGCTAAGTTTCATAAATCACATGAGTTCTAACAGTTAATGTATTTTTAAACTTTAAAAAATTGGGTATCGATAATAAGCCAATGGTAGGAAAGTCACCTTAGAAATCCTTTGTTAATATTTAGTATCAATCATTCTCAAATCTATTAACATGCTTCTCAGCCATCATTACTCCACTTTTGTACACAGATGTAGTAGTAGTATGAATTTTTATATTTCTGTAATAATGACTTTTGCATTTTTCTTATTCAAATGTTCATTATAAGGAAAATTGAATAGAAGCTTTAATTATTTCCGTCTTCATCATAAGTAGGTCAGTGAGGATCAGAGACCTTTGTTGACTTTAGTGTTTTATTTTTTTGGTGTCAAAGCTTTCATGATAAATATTATCTCTTTCCAAATAGTTTCATCTTACATCTAGATTTACTTCTTTTTTTTTTGCCACATGGAAATTTAGTGTGTTACATTACAAAGTACAATCCTGATGTTATAGTGCTTTACCTTAATGAGTTGTGTTCTGTATCACCTCAAGTAGTTGTCACAATTGTTCAATGAAGTCCCAATACAGGTATTTTTTACTTCCATTTTGCAGAGGAAGTGCTAAAAGACAAGGTTATCTGTAAGATCAAATAACCAGCAGAATTAAGATATTCATAATGGGAAGAAAAATTGATCAACATATTGAATTGATTTTTTTTTACCTTAGTCTTTGCTAAACTGAGATTTATTCACCATATTCAGACTCTTCTTTAGGCAGGTAGATTGACAGTACGAGACCAGGTCATTTGTATCAGGCCCTAGTTGATTATTAAATAGATGTAAGAAAATTATCAGAACTGCAGTGCATTGATCTGTTTTTAGTTTTGGTCTTTATAATCTTAATTAAAAACTAAATAGTAGATTAAAAAAAGTTAAGAACATTGAGAGTCTTCCATCCAAGGGCATCCAAAGGTCTATAAAACCCTCTACCAGCCCGTGTGTGTGTGTAGGGAAACAGGAATAGGAAAGCATGTCTGCCCCAACGGGGTTCTGTCCCCTGGGGAACAGAGATGTGTAAATGTGCAAGTACAAAACAATGTGCCATATGTTACCATGGGCATACAAAATGAGCTATCTGAGCTCTGTCTAGGCAGGTCAGAGCATTAGGGGGAACAATCCAGAGATACAGGATGTTTTTTGTTTAGTTTGTTTTCTTTTTGCCTAATGCTATTAAAACGTAAAAGGATAGAAATTGAAGTAAAACAAGCACTGCTCTTTTACAAAGTGGATTATAAATTTACTAAATTTGAGACAATGAACTGTTTATTGAGAATGTGGAATATGGTGATAAAAAAGAACCCAGCTCTCAAGGAGTTTATAAATTAAAGAAAGGATTGGATATGAAAACAACTAGATTCAATTTGGAATATAAAGCAGAATTAAATGCATCCTATCAGAGAAATGCAAACAGCATGCCATGGGGGAAAATGAGAAGATTGTTAAGACTTCAGTAAAAGGGAGCTGGGCTGGACGTGAGTTGGTAGGCAAGATGATGGAAGACTTATGTTGGAAGGGATGGTGCAGCCTTCTACGCTTGGGCCACATGGTCCTCATCCAACATGCCCAGAGCGCAGAGTGCCTTCTGAGATGTGATGGAAAAGAGAGACTAAGGAGCTAGCATATGGCTGCATGGAGCTCCATGCTTAGAATTTGGGGTACATCCCTAAACCTTGGGGAACAATTAAAAGTACTTGATGAGAGGTGTGATATAATTCAATGTGCATTTTAGGGAGATAATTTCTAACACACAAAATGGAGAATAAGTGGAGAGTTTTCTAATAGCTCTAGAGAAAGACTTTAAGATTCCAAATTAGTATTGTTCTGCAAGACTGAAAGGGAAGAGTTGCTCTATCAGAGATAATGGGGTAATGGGTAGCTGTTCTGTCAAGCAGAGGATGATGGAGCCACAGTGGGTTGCTAAACGTACTACATTTTAGGGCATATTTAAAGGGTGCTTGCCATTCCTGCTTATGCAGCTTATGAAGATTCCAACACAGTGTGATATTTTCTTACATTGTTACCATACACAGTGCTGTCAGGGTGACATGGAGGTAACACGAACTGATTGTGTCTCCTTCTCTACTGATTCTTTTGCATCATGAGCTAGACCCAGCTAAGAGATGTGTGTGTGTGTTTGTGTGTGTGCGCGCGCGCGCGTGTGCGTGCATTCATGTGCGTGCACTCCTCATTGTTTGTGTTTATTTGCAAGAGTAAAGATGATGATGATGATGATGATGATGATGTAAATATTTACTTTGGAGTCACAACACATATTTTGAAGGGGGCTTAGGAATCCATGCAGTAAAGGTGAGTTTTGTGTGGTGACTAAGGAATCAAGGTTTGTTGTTATTGTTTAGATTAATCACAAGACCATGTTTAGCAGGGTATTTATGAATGAAATAGATGGAACAGTTCAAGTTCTACTCTGTCCAAAATAAGAGTACAGATACTTGTTTTCCATTTATTTTTTATTCATTTGCCATATGGTGGGACCAAAGGATGCTTATTTGCTTTTTACTGCCCATAAGTTTGTGTGTGGCCAATAGTGCTTCTCTGCTCTGTGGTAGTCATTGACAAGGACTGTGTGTACCTGCGTGTGCATGCAAGTGCACGAGAGCATCTGCACAGATGTGTTTTACTTAAACTTGCCATTAGGTAGTTCTGCACTTGCAAATTTTTCTGTGCTGAGCAGTTTTTTTTTAAGTAGAGGAATAGTTTTTCCCTAACAGCGTGGGTTTCACTCTGCCTGTTAAGATTAGAGATTAGTGCACAGTCTCCCAGATTAAATGTCTGAATGCATCTGATAATTAGGTATCCATCTTAAGCATCTCAAAGTTGGTCATCCACTTTTAACTACAGATGCTTACACTAACCTTGCAAGGACACTCAAAGCAATTTTCTGCTTGTGAATTCTGGCAGTGATTACAAGCCTAGTGATGGTCCTAGCTGGTAGAAAAGTGTCAGTGATAGGAAGGATGATGAAGTTCAGAGCTCCAGAGACAGGAGGGTGTGTGTGTGTGTGTGTGTGTGTGTGTGTGTGTGTGTTTGGGGCGGGTAGGAAGGAAGAAATCTGATTCCCAAATGATTGGAGAAACATGCAACTTGAACTTTTTTTTGCCTTTGAGCTCTTATGCTGTCAGTGATGGAGAACAGCTAACAATCCCACGTAATGTAAAACACAGTGTCAGAGCTCAGGGTGAAGGTCAACTCAGGAATTTAATGTGTATTGTGTATTGAAAAGGAATGTGTCCTCTCTCCCTTACCTGGATACTACAGGAGCATTGTATCACCATGCCATGGAAACAGCAATTAGTTGACAGGAATTAGTTAAATGAATCATAAGGGCTGGTTCTATAAATGGTAGTCCCTAATGAGACTTAGAGATGTAGAAGGCCTTTGATTAAAGACACACCTGTATGTCACTTGAGTGTCCCTGTGGTCATTGGATCTTCATCTGTTGTTTCACACCAAGGTCAATGGTGTCGTGTAGACTTTTCTAACAGCCAGAGGCATGGATGGGCTGCGGGGGCGGGGGGCATGGATGGGCTGAGAGTGGCTATGAGAAGTGTGTAGAGGGGTGGATGGGGGTACTTAAGCTATCAGCAGCTTAAAACAGCTTGTTTTCTTCCATCATCTGCATTTGTCTCAGGAACCAAGTTCTTTGCTCTGTGTTGTTGAAGGTGGCCGAGTGTTTTGCTGCTCATAATGCCAAGAAAGTACCCTTCTGCTGAGTCATAAAGTGGGTTGATGGAAACCGCTCAAAGCACCGAGCTTCTTTATGACTTGGGGGATGATCGGGGTGGACGGTCCTCTGCTGCAGCTTCTGATGGCCCCAGCTCATGGGACAGCAGCACCTCTCCAGAGGCAGGAGCGTCTTGCAGACAGTGGAGATGGAGCTTTCCAGGAGTCCCCATTTTTCCCAATCCTGGTGCAGCCACAGAGCACTGGTCATGTGACCCTAGGCGAGGCACATAGCCTTTCTTTACCTTAGTTTCCTTATCTGTGAATGCAGATAATGAAGTCATTCAATGTGAGCACCAAATGAGTTACCATGTAGAGAACATTAAGAATAGTGCCTGACACATAGGAAGCGCTCAGCAATTCAAGCTGTAGTGGTTCCAGCTAGCTTTCTTCTTCAAGGGAGATACAGAGGCAACCGTAACCCTGAGAATGACTTAAGAAGATTAGGCAATTCGCCCTATTTCAAGAACTCTACTTTCCCAGATGGAGGGTGATCAACACGCGGTACGGTGATCCACTAGATAATTTCACACTGAACAAATCGAAATTATAACTTGTACCAGTGATCATTTTTTTGCATGATTTAGTCCTGATAAAAACTATAGAAACTAAGGGAGAAATCAGGTGCTTAAGTATCCTGGAGCAGAGTATCGACACAGCTGTGACAGTACACTGGAAGAATCACTTGCAGAAGTCACGGTGCCAAAAGCAGTACCCTCCACACCCAGCACAGAAGGTAGAAAATGCACAGCATGCACACTTCCCTAAGTAGTTTCCCGTATTTTATGTCCTTAGCACCTCATCTTTTAAAGAATGCAAACATAGTTCTGTAGGATAATGAATGGCCTTTATTATTTGGTTTTTTTTTTGCATTCATATTACTCGAAGTCCAGATGATGGTGGTTATAGGGGATGAAAAATTATGGAGATGACAGATTGAGTCCTGTGTTTTTCAGGTTATGAAGTTCAGGAAAATGTATAATTATGTCTGAGTTTCCTTAGGTTCCTCTGTTCAACATAATGTTCTGACATAGAGCAGGGACAGTCCCAGATACGAAATGCAAATCCGTGGGAGCTGGCCCTGCCGCCGATTGCTGGGGTTAATCATGCAAATCTAATGCAGTTCTTGGTATTTCAAGAAAGGTTTGAGTTGAAGTCTCAGGCACATACTGATTTAAAATTCCTACTTCAGAGAGCAGTGTAATTTTTCTCGGCTTCAAATTTTAAAATCTAGAACAGGATCCGGAGGCGGATTTGGTGACCGGACATCCATCCATACTTGTTAATCAGGACAGAGGGTGGGAGGGGCTGGTGTCCTTAAAGAATGTGGGAGTGTCTAAGCATATTAAATAAACACTTTATTAGATCTAAATTTGCACATGTCCTATAGCGAGTCCCTTTGCTTGGAGTAAGATCAAATCAACCAATTATACATGTTTACTGAATGCTCTGTTCCAAAGAAGATGGCTAAAACTGGCAAGGACAGACCAAATAAAAATTAACACCACCACGAGTTCCTAACTTTGGGAATGATAGAAAATACCTTTGGAAATGAGACTGTTTACAGGAAGAAATGAAATTGTCTTGCTCACCAGTGCAAGCTGACACATGCTAACAGCCTCTCGGCTGTGCACAATAAGCATCAGCTTATCTTTCCAAGAACAATAAAATTTCATGTGCTGCTGCCTGACATAAGAATTATTTTTACATATCTCCATATCGCTGACTCTCTTGTAAGTTAATCTCATCTCACATGAATTTTTCACCAGCTTCACTCTGATGTTGATAAAGGAGATGGTTCCATCAAATACATCTTGTCAGGCGAAGGGGCAAGTTCCATTTTCATTATTGATGAGAACACTGGGGATATTCATGCTACCAAGAGGCTGGACCGGGAGGAACAGGCCTACTACACGCTCCGCGCCCAGGCGCTGGACAGGCTCACCAACAAGCCTGTAGAGCCCGAGTCCGAGTTCGTCATCAAGATTCAGGATATCAATGACAACGAACCCAAATTCTTGGATGGCCCGTACACGGCGGGGGTCCCCGAAATGTCTCCAGTGGGTGAGTAAAGAGTGTGCTGCTTTGGCAGTCTCTGATTTCGGGGGGTTCGTTTTTAAAACCAAATCATCATAGGTGCTGAAAAAAAATCACAGGAGTGTTGGTACAGTAGTTTCTAGTGAAGGTGAGGGGAAAGTTTGAGAGACATTAAAAGCCAGCATCCAAATCTAATTATTCCAATCATTACTTGATTTATATGGAAAAGTTGGAAAATTTTCCTTTCCCCCAGAGATTTGTGTCTTCAGTACATTGCTCTTGTCTTAGTCTTTTTTCAGTGTGATATTTAATTTAATAAATGCTTAAGGGGCACCCGGGGGTTCAGTGGTTGAGCATCTGCCTTTGGCCCAGGGCGTGATTGGGGTCCTGGGAACAAGTCCCATGTCGGATTCCCTGCAGGGAGCCTGCTTCTCCCTCTGCCTGTGTTTCTGCCTCTCTCTCTCTTTCCCTCTCTCTCTCTCTCTCTCCCCCCCCCCAAGAGTAAATAAAATCTTAAAAAAATAAAAGTACCCCTAGGAATTTAAAAAAGAAAATCCTTCCAGACACTGCCCTGTGATAATCTTTTCTCTCTCCTGATTAGTATTAATGATTTGCTCTTCTAAGAATCCTGTGGCCAAGGTTTCAGGCGGGCTGTCTAATGTTTAGATAAGCTGGCCTGTTTGCTTGTAGAGTATGCTTGAACACACAAATGTCCCTCCACACGCCACCACTCGTGTTTTTTGTAATTTCTCCAGAAAGTTAGATGCGTGAAAATTTATATTGAATTGATTACAAAGTTGATACTCAGTTTGAGGTATAGAAAAGAATCATGAAGGCTGTTTTATTCAGAGGGGTTTTCACATTGTCCCATTGCTGGAAAAATAGAAAGTAGAGTACTTGTGGTATATACTTTATGTATATCAAATAATAAAAACTCAGTTGTAAAGTAGTCAGATACCTTTGAAATAATTTTCAGCTGGTATGTCATTTTAGATGATCTTACAAAACAGTAAAAAAAAATGTGGTGCTTAAATAGACCAGTTGATTTATATATTTATTTCCTGTCATTTTTAGTTTTGAAGTAAGACAGTTATTTAAAGAAATAATTGAATTTGTTTTTTAACAGGCGAACATTTTACCCAGTGTGATTTGTTTTAAATTTATTGATTAAATAAAGGGTGCTTCATCCATCCAGCCTTCCGTCAACAGATCTACTGTGTTAGGAAGTGGAATTGCAAAGATGTGTATTATGTGTGCCCTTTAGGGGAATCACAATTTAGTGACCCTAAATTTCCTACAGATGGGAGAGTGAAAATTATATGGGGTACCGTTGCCCTGGTTGCTGAAGAAATAGAAACAGAAAATGAACCAGAAGAATAGATGCTTGTGGTCAGGAAAAATTCTGAACCACAACGGAAGCATCTCACCATAGTTAGCTTACATGTGAGCACTTCTTTGACCAAACAGGCTTCTTCACACTTTCTTGATACCTCCCACATCTTCAGTGCTGCTGGCTGTTGCTTAACAACAAGAACAACAGCTATGAAGACAGCAGCCACAACAAGATTTGCAGGTTTTAGAGAAAAGAGAAGGCACATTGTCCTCCCCAAATAGTAATGTTTAGAAAAACAGGAAGCTTTGAGGTGTGTTTGAGCAATTCCATAATTTTCATGTGGGCAAGTTGGCTATGCTTCAGTGGCTTGCTCCAGGTTTCCTTTGCTCCATAGGATGTAGCCATATGAACTGGATTAATGTGAACTTTGTTCATTTAGAGGCTGAATAATGCGCTGTACTTTTGGTTTCAGTGATACCACTCTGATATGAAACAGCATGATTATTATGCACAAATACAAGTTATTTTTGTTATTTGTAGTTTATCAAAATGTTTAATTCTAACCAAGTAGTACAGTATATATAGCACAAGCATTCAGTGTTTAATATTCAGGGCTGTGTTTTTCGTTGAATGCTAACTGCAAAATTGAAAACACACTAATAAGCCCTTAGGATAATTCATTCATTTCCAGAAGACCATAGATAAGCATGGACAATTTAAAGTTATTTAAAAATATGTGTGCATGTGTGTTGTGTGTATGTGTCTGTATAAAGTAAATTTCTTAGTGAACACTTTAGAAAAAAATCATATACAACCAAATTACTAAAGGAGTTTTGATTATTTTGTTTAAGTCACTTTCCTTTTCAATAAAGTAAGAAATCAGTACTTAAGTATGTCACGAGAGTGAATATTGCTGTAGAGATAGTGCATTGTAGGGAAAATAGAGAATATTGATGCCATTAATTCTAACATTTTAAAATACTCAAAATTTAATTTTAAAAAATATTTTAAAATATGCATCATTCACTATATGGTCCTACCAGGTATCTGCAGGGTGCAATAAAGTCTGTCAATTTTTTTAATTAGAATTTTAAAATAGTGCTGTATACATAGCTTTTTTTATTATAAAGCTATATTATAGTTATATAATATGCACCCATTTTTAAAGAAGATGGGACTGGTAAGGAAAACCATAGTGTGGAAAAGACAATCGGTTTGTAACAAAATGGACATTAATGACTTATTTAAAGACTTAGAGAAATCTCTTTAGAAATATATTGAAATGATATGTTAGATTTAAAAACATTTTCAATAAATTATTAGAAACAAATTAAAGAAAAGAAACAAATTAAAACCTTAGAAGAATACAAAAAGAGACTTCTTCCATTCCTGTCAATAGGAGATAAATGATAAAATAGCATGCGCTTAAATTAAGTAAACACAAGTAACATTTTTAAGATTATGCTCCAAATGGAAATAAAAAGAACACATCACAATAAATGCTTTCCATATAGAATGAGTGAATACATAGTAAAATGAAGAAGCAGTGGGACATTCTATCTCATGAAATATAGAAAACAACTAATAATGCAATTTTTAAAGCTGCCATACTTTTTCTCCTGTGAGAAGGTGGTTCAAATTTTCATTTTATGCTTTTGCTTTTAAATCAATTCATATAAACGAATGAAAACTAAAACTATTACTTGAAGAGATGCTACATAATATCCAGTTAAGTGGATCCATCAGATTTTTTTTATTCAATTAATGAAGTTTCATTTTCTGTCTGGCTCTACTCAGCTATAATAGTGAGATCCCCTCAGTGACTTGGGTGTCAAGATGCTGTTACTTGTCACACTGCCTTCTGGACAGTAATTGAGACTTATAGAGACTGCTCCTGATAAAAACTTGTTACCTGACCCTGATGGATGAGATGCCCAACATTTGAGTCCCTTCCAATTCTGAGTATCCTCCTAATGTGCATCATCAATCTTATTTTTTTTTTGCTAACATATTTCTGTATCCCTTAAATCTTTCTGAGGGCTTAATTAGCATTTATCTTCATTCTGGGTTTGTCTTTTACAAAAATATGTCAATTTTTCATATGCTTTGAAACAAGAAAAAAGAAAATAATTAAAAACAAATCTAATGTAGCGTGTTCAGCATTCTGTGAGTCATTCTGTTTTGTGGCAGTTTGAAGTTTTTGATTCACTGGCTTTTGGATTGGCATGTAGGGACCTCAGTGGTACAAGTGACAGCCACGGATGCTGACGATCCTACATATGGCAACAGTGCCCGAGTGGTCTACAGCATTCTACAAGGACAGCCATACTTCTCAGTGGAACCAAAGACAGGTAAACACTGACATTGACTCTTCTTATAATGTCATCATTTATACCTTGGCACAGAATTGATATTAGTTATTTTTATTCAATATAGATGGCACTGAAAACAAACACTACATTGCTATTGTGCTTCTCTCAATATGTGTACTGTGCTATTAAACAGCATATTATTTATAGAAACATTAGCATCTTCTAAGAATATTTTATTACAATTATCAGCATTTCTACCAAAATTAAAGTATGATATACTAATAAAGTATTTCAGCTGCTTTTTCCTGATTACATAAGAAAATGTTATTATTTATGTCAAGTTTTATTTTCATTTTGCTTTCTTTAACTAATTCATGTAGGAATCATATATGTAGTTAAGTGTAAATCTCAAGCCAAAACCCCCCCTGCCATACAGTAGAATAGGTAGGAGGTTCAGCTTATCCTGCCAGAGTCTGTTACATTTAAACTAATTTTCCTGAGTAAACCAATTAGGATGATGATCTGCTAAATAAAAAACTAAATTAAGTGATTTTTTTTTAATTTTAGAAGAAAAAACATATTTTTTATGAGTTGTAAGACTTTCTGGATAGAATATGCGTTTGGTTGGCTAGATGTTCTGTTTTACTTTTAAGCTGAAAGAGTTTACATTAAGTAAGACTATAATTTGGAACACTGTCATCTTGGTTATAAAATAACATTATTCTGCTTTTCTGGCTCTCTGTGGAGGGAAGAGAGGTGAGTGTGAAGATGGGTGGCCTATGTCACTGATTTTCTTCACCACCATGAAATCCAAAATTTCACCATATTGTAACAATTTTGTCTTTATCATGAAGAAAAGTATTCTTCAAACAGCCAAGTTCATGATTATTGGATAGTGCCTGGGACCTTAAATTATTATTTTAATGGTACTTATACTGTTTTCCATATTTATAAATGGTAATATTCATTTCAAGTCACTGTGGAAGATAAATATTTTAAATGTCTGGTGGTTGTAATGTGGTTGAGAATGGTGGTTGTAATGTGCATGAACAGAAAAATAAATTCAATCCTAGCTCACCATTAGAATTTTTACAGAAACTACTTTGCATATTTTATGTTAAAGTCAGGGTAGAGTCTGGAAGCCACCTGGAAAGTCTAACAGAGAAGAAACAGTTCTGATTAAGCAAGTCTTGAAGGAGAAGTAAACAAAAGTATTTGATTTATGATATGAATCCTATGAATGTAGAACTTGTGGTTGATTTAATGATAGATCTGAGAAGCCTAAATTCAAACACCCACCCATTCCCTTATATATCTACTTTTTAAGCCTCCAAAGACATTGACAAGTTTCTGACAATTTGCTCACAAATTATACATTCCTGCATTATATAACCTGTCCAGAAATAGCATGTACTAATCCCTAGGGTTAAATATTTTGTTGGTATTAATGATTGGCATGTGATTTTAGCTTTGTGGCAAGATGATAGTCTTTATTTAAGTCCTGTGGAGTTATGGCCTCTGATAACTGGACAATAGTCTATGTCATGGGATCACATTATTAGTATTTAAAATTAATTCTAATTTCAGAATCTCAAGGATTGTGTATTGTAGGAGATGAATTGGTTAGTTTTATTTTGTTTTGTTTAGAGTTTTTCATACTGTAATTACGGTAATCATTGGGATTTCTCTTTCTAGAGTCATTAGTGCAGAGTTATCCTGAGAATTTTTGTCCTCTGCTAATTTTTAATATGGATAGTGTGTTATTGCAAAGAAAATGTATTTTTTTCACAAAAATAGAAAGCTTTCAATCCTTAGCGGCATGGAAATGTGTAAATCAAGTTTGACTTATTCTTCATACTTGGTGTCAGCCTGACTTTTATCTGTGTGAGAAATACATGAATTTCTGAATCTTTAAGTCTAAGAGTTTTTGAGAAGAAAGTAAAATTTTTGATAGGAAAAGTACTGAAAATATGCTAAACCAAGATTTTGTAAAAATAGGCACAGGGAATCACTGTTAGGTACATTTCTATAAGGTTAACTTATGATTTCTTTTTTCTTAATGTTAGTAATACCCATTACCATTTATTAATCACACATCATGAACCTAACATGCCTAAAACCTCCAATCACATATTACACCTATGGCACCACTCACAGCCCAAAAGACCATAGGATAAGTGTATTTTCTACTTTCATTTCTCCATCCATAAAATAAGAATGTGAGTAGCTGCAAAAGCCAATGCTAACAACTTGTTAATAAGCAAACAGAATGGCACTAGAAGCAGGATAAGGCAACATTAAAAGAGCTGCAAAGCTTCACACCACCTATTTCCATAATGACTACAAACTGTTGGGAGGCTTATGGATATTCTAAGGTGTTCATCTACTCTGTAACCTGCAAAGAAGTAGATCCCTATTTCAGTATTTGATATATGGCAGGACTGGCTACATAATTTGCAGTTCAAAATGGAAATGCAGACCCTCTCTTCTAAAATTAATAGGATTGCAAGATACTATCAACAGGGCAAGAAACAAAGCATGGCACCTGTGTGCCTGCACAGGTCACATGGTCATGAAGCTGGTCCTGAAAAATGGATTGAATGATAAACACCTCTTGTCATTTAGAGTTCCTTCTTAAACATTAAGAGGTGTGACTACACAATACCTGCATCATATATTACATAACCACTTGTTACATCATAATTTTATATAAGTAATATCTCATAACAAAGCCCCCTCCCAAATATGCCCTTCAAATGCATTCCATTCTGTGGAGGAGGACCCTCACTCCTGTTGGGCTTGATGGCTGAAGATGTTCTCTCACAGATTACAAGAGTCCTTTCTTCAGGGATACTTTATTTGATGCCAACTCTGAAATTGTTTAGAGTTCCAGAAGCTTCCATGTTTGCTATTATTGGTTCTTCTCTGACTTTTTATGGTTCTGTTTTTTGTTTCACTTACAGGAAAACAGACCAAATATAAATAAGACTTAGACGCAAAATTTAGAAAGAAATATAAACTAATAGGAAGAGAGTCACTATGTACATCTATATGTTTCAGATGCACACGACACGAAGCCCTGTAGCCCTGTGTTACATAGGTCATGTGGTTGCGTGGACATCTGAGACCAGTCCAAGACCTGAGTGATTGTTCGGTTCCCTAAACAGGGGTGGATTTCAGGACAAGCTCTTATCTGTTACATTTAGTGTGTGTGTGTGTGTGTGTATATATATATATATATATATATATATATATATATATATTTAGTATACATATGTATATATGTATGTGTATATATATATATATATGTATAAATTCTTCAGAAGTTTCATGGTAAAAGAATATGCTTAAAAAAAATCAGTGGCTGTTAGGAAATTAAAGAATCATCTGAAAATGTATTCCCAGACTAAATACCAGAGAGTTGTTGAGCAATAGTGATAATAAATTTATGTTTAAAGTGCACAGCACTTTTTTGTGACTGGGTATTATGAATAATGGAAAGTTCTGGGTTACTGTGTCAGATGACATAATCTATTAAAAATTATCATTCAGGATGTTTAAAATTTGAGCTAATCTCCTTTCTAAGGACCTACGGGATATATTCTTCTCATCGTAAGTGGCTTAAAATGACTGATATTGAAACTAAATGATGTTGTTGTCTTCCATGAAAATCTCACAGACCTGTAGGGACCTGGCTAAACAAGACTGGCCTTTACTACGTTAGAGATGTAGCATTAGCAATTTGCTGTATTTCTTTATAATATATAGCAAAGTGCAAATCAGATCCAGTGCATGAGAACTCTTTTCCAAATGTAGACAGTTTTACTTAAAAGTAAAGAGCTAGCAAAAGTCATGGAACTGGAAATCTATTATTTTTGAATGTCCTTATTTAAATTCATTTCTCTCCCAATTCTATTCTTGTCAAAAATATGTTTAATAGTTGAGATATTTGGAAATTACCTTTGCCACCTGGTTACTTTGCAAACTTTGTGATGACTTTTACTTTGGAAAAGTGCTATTTATAAGATCACTTGTAAAGTAACAATTAGAGGTGTGAAAAATAAGTAACTTTGACTACCAGACTTCTTTCTTAATAATGTTGTATTTCCTTACAAAAATAATGCCACCAAGCAAAACCATGAGAGGATGAGGCTGCAGTGTTTTCCTTGCTGATTAGTTGAGATAGTAAGGCTCTCTCCTTCAAAATAAAGGTATAAGGATGAAAGCTCACTTGTACCTCTTGATATTGGAAGGAAAAATGAGATGCACAGACGTTAAAAATAAAGAACCTGAACAAATAGGAAATGATTCTAAAGAAAACTCAAAAAAAAGAAAACTCATTAATATTTTGTCATTTAATGATAGTGATCAAAAGAGCCAATCCTCAATATATTTTTAAAAAGAAGTTACAAATAAAGGATTATTAACATCAGAAACAAAAGAAAGGAAAAAGATGGAGAGATGTAAGTCCCAGAATTCTTAGACAAAGACTGTTTATGCTCAGTAACATTATTACTGAGACCAGCACTCATTGTATTATACAGTTAACAGAAGTATTGAACAAATGTGAAATACACATGGAGTCGTTATGACAGTAAGAATATGTATTAGGGATCCCTGGGTGGCGCAGCGGTTTGGCGCCTGCCTTTGGCCCAGGGCGCCATCCTGGGGACCCGGGATCGAATCCCACGTCGGGTTCCCGGTGCATGGAGCCTGCTTCTCCCTCTGCCTGTGTCTCTGCCTCTCTCTCTCTCTCTCTCTCTCTGACTATCATAAATAAATAAATTTAAAAAAAAAAAAGAATATGTATTAGACACTAATCAATCAAACCAGATTAGTATGTGACTATTTCTTACAATTTTCATGTTGCCTTATTATTTCACATACTAACTATAAGCAGTGGGTAGATCACCAAAAGAATTCAGTGAGGAACTTTAACTGAGCCTGTGTTACTGTGCTTATATCAACACTGCCTGATAAGAAAGAGTAGTCAATATTTTAAAACAAAAAAACATTTGAGTAGTCCTAAATCAAAAAAATATAATTTAAATACTTAAAATACTGATGTGTCGTTGATCTGGGTATGTGTGTGGGTGTGTTTGTGTTTGATAGCTAGTGCTCAGACTAAACAAAAGTATGGTTACTTAAGACAGTATGAGTGTTGTTTAACTTGGAATCTTGGGAACTAAAATTGCTTAAATTTTTCCTATGCTCTTGAAAGGCTTTTCTCATCTGTTTCCCACCCCTAGAATAGTTAACAAACTGTAGAGTATTATGAAGTTTAGGGCAGGCCTCGTATAATTTCTCCTAGGCTTATACTTGATATAACATACACTGTAAATAAAATATAGCACATATTATATGCAACATATAGCACACCTTTATTACATGTGTACATTGAATAATCATCCTTTAAATGATTTATTTTTTTTTTTATTTTTTTATTTATTTATGATAGTCACACAGAATGAGAGAGAGACAGAGAGGCAGAGACACAGGCAGAGGGAGAAGCAGGCTCCATGCACCGGGAGCCCGACATGGGATTTGATCCTGGGTCTCCAGGATCGCGCCCTGGGCCAAAGGCAGGCGCCAAACCGCTGCGCCACCCAGGGATGCCCCTTTAAATGATTTAAATTGGCAGCTTTAAAAGATTATAAATTTGGAGGATATGACATTTTTGTGCTAAACATGAGGGAAAAAATAAATATGAAGAAAGAGAGAAACTTCATCCCAATTTAAACAATTTTTTTGCAATTGTTTTATCCCCAAAGAGCCATCTTTTATCAAGCAACTTGGTTTTGCTACTGAGAAGTCCATGATATTAGAGTTTCTCTTCCTCAGGTCTGAATCAGTGAGGATTTAAACTTGACTTCTCCATAAAAAGTAGAATCTGTTTAATAAATTAGATTAGATATCTTTCCAGCTCTGGTCTTAGGTGGACAGATAAGACAGTCTTTGTTGGAAAAGATGAAATTGCAAGAAATAATTAAGTAGAATTCTGAACTTATATTTAATTAGTAAAGATGACCTCATATTGCTGGTTCCAAGGTCTATATTGATCAATATTAAATACATTTTTATTTGATATCCACCTCTATGTACATACACTAAGTGTAATAGGTATATATATATCATTTTATGTATTTACATATAACATTAAATTAAATTTCATCCCATAATTAAATATTATTGCCTAATATACTTAGGCAGTAATTAAATAATTATACAACAACTAATTCACTGCTCCACAATTATTCTGTCAAGTTTCCCCATTGAGCAAAATGGAACTCTGAAATCTATTTCTCATACACTGAAGCCCTAAGAGTGATCAATATTCAGTGCAATTGATTAGAAACAAACAACAAAACACGTGAATGCTTTCGGTGTTCCTGATTTATATTAACATAGTCATTCTCATCTTTAATACTTTTTCTCAGATCTTTCCGTACGACTTGAGATCATCCTACATCATAACCGCATCCACAAACATAGCCATAGTTTGGAATGGTATTTTTCTTATTAAACATAAATCACTCCTATTTTTTTCTTTGTGGACTGTTTCAGCCATTTTGCCCAAAAAGAGGTAGTAGGAACCATAACTGAAAGGTTATAGTGATATCACATCACCTGGGAGTTAAGTTGTTGGAGAGGGTGAAAGAGAAGGAGAGTTCCATTGTCATGTACCTGACAGGTGACTGCGCATTATTCTAGGTGAGGAGTTCACGTTATTTATTTGTAAGTTGATATTTCCAAACCGTATTTTCATAAAACCGAAAGATAATCCTCTCTATCCAATATTGAGAAGCCCTGCTTTTCCATATTACAGCATTTTATGTGTTTTGTAATCACATATGCAATTATTATGTCCCTTTGGTCTTGAATAGGCTTTAAGACTATTTAAAATAAAACAATAAATGGCAGGAACTCAGGAGTGACTTGCTACCTGTATCAGTGTTCTTCGATAGTATTAAATGCAATGATTCATGATGCGTTTTACTGGGATTTGAAATTTTACAGGAGTCATCAAGACCGCCCTTCCAAACATGGATAGAGAGGCTAAAGACCAGTATTTGCTTGTTATTCAGGCAAAGGATATGGTTGGTCAAAATGGAGGACTCTCAGGAACCACGTCAGTCACGGTGACCCTAACTGATGTCAATGATAACCCACCTCGCTTTCCTCGAAGTAAGCTGTTTTGTTAAATGCTGCAAGTTCCTCACTTTCATTGCCAACCTCTAGAACTGTCTTTTGAAAGGAAATTTTTCCAAATATTTCTCAAACAAGTGATTATCTTACTACATTTTCCCATAGTTTTGTTTTATCGGGGGGATGGTTTTAATTCAGAAATGTAGAATAGTAAGGGTATTGAAAGTGGAAAGAGGCAATCCTGTCTTTGTATTACTTCTGTCTTCAATATAATATGGTTTTTCTTTGGTTCTCATTTTTAATACCAGTTATTAAGTTTATTTATATAGTCATCTTTTCATTCTAAGATGTTCTTTGTAAGTTATAAGGGTTTTTGCCAATTATAACATTCAGATGCATATCATGTATTCTGTACACTAAGTGTTGATTTATTTTTTTTTAAGATTTTATTTATTTATTTGAGAGAGAGAGTGAAAGAGCACAAGCAGAGGGAAAGGCAGAGGGAGAGGAAGAAGCAGCCTCCCCCCTGAGCAGAGAGCCCGAAGCAGGGCTGTATCCTAGGACCCTAGGATCATGATATGAGCAGAAGGCAGACACAACCAACTGAGCCACCTGGGTGCCCCTAAAAGTATTGATTTGTTTTTAAAGATAAAAATAGAAGAGCGCTAAACTTTTTTTCATTTTATATTCCACACCTTTTTTTACTGCTTCATGCACATTAAACATTCCTTTAGCAGTTTTACCGTCTCTTTCTTGTGCAAACATTCACTGTTTCAAAAGAAGTCAATTCAAAGAACCAGAAAACCACATGCCCTCAATTTAGTTTGTGTGACCAAAATGGCTTTTGACTTAGATGAGAAAAGGGGAAAATAATTCTAGGTAGAAATGTCTTGATTATACAAAAGCATTTCATCTCACTCTCTTTTAGGTTTTTTCTTTCTTCTTTATATGTGTATGTGGTATTTCTTTATAGCGCTCAGGGAAATAAGGAAATTGTATAGACTCTGATGTCTCTAAAACATTTGTTCAATAGTCATGAGTAATTAAGCTCCCTTACAAAAACAGATCTTGGAAGTGAACAATGTCAAGGAAGCTTTCTCTGCAAATATGAAAGTCACTGTATCTTCCTGCAAATACTTCGTCTTTGGATGTTTCATTTTTATTTTACATATTTTTAATATGCAATATTTTATAATAGTTCTACTACAGGCATTGTAATACCTCCTAACAAAATAAAGTGTGAAATTACTCTAACTTTAGCATTCATAAAAAAATGAACTTATCCTTAAATGTGCTCTTGATAGCTTACGATGGGAGAGGAGAGGAAGGTTGTAGAATAAGCAAAGCAATGATGTAATAATATCGGGCTCATAATAAAATTAACTATTTTTCTTTAAGCCTAGAGTGATAAGAGTTGATACTTAGAATTTTTGTTATTACAGTTGTCATGATTTGCTAAGGTATAGGACAGGTTTTCTAGCTTGTTAGATACTCTCATACTTATTAAAGTGAGGGAAGCCAAGGATATGTCATGAGGTTTTTCATTTTTACTGGATTTCTCTTTACCATCTGTAGTTAATATTCTATCCTTAAAGTTTCTGGAGTTTACTAAGGATGCTTCTGGATGTCTGAAAAGGGTCACTCAAAAGTCATCAGCATATCTTGTCTTTATTTTTTTAATCAGTGACTGTTCACAAAATTTAGAAAATTGCTAATAATAATAATTCTGAGCTGAAAATGTGGTCCTTTCATATGGATACATTTTCCTTCTTCTGCTCCTTCAAAGAGAATATTTTCTTTTCACAAAGAAGTGAAAAGACACTGCATTTAACAACCAGAAGGGAATGGAATAGGTGGAGGAAGCAGGAAAAAACAGATGATTAGAGAAAAATGATTCTGAGGAGTTTCCTAATTTCGAAGGGATGATTCATGGTCATCTGCTTTCCAAGGCTTTTTTTTTTTTTTCTTGCAGGATGGTGAAGAGGAATTTTTACAAAAGAAAGTTAAAAAGCTTCTCTTTCTATTTTCCTTTTCTTTCCTTCTGTTCAAACAGTATTGCCTCTGCTCTTGGGCTGTTGTCCCAGATCAGTTCTACATACAACCCACAGAGATAACTCCTATTCCTGATAAATTTATGAGCTCAAACAAGACGAATGTGGTCTTTCATCAACTCCCTTGTCCAGTTTTCTGAAACTTTCTTAGTAAAAGACACTGTTATGTAAATCCTAACAATAAGTAATCAGAACTGTTTAGTCTCATATTTGCCCATTTGAAGCCTAAGCTATACTGTTTTTTAAATATTTATATTGATTATATTTTAATTATTTAGATTTAATGGTTATATATTAATCTCATGTATAATTAGTTTAAATTTATTTTAATATTAAAAATAGCTTATTTCTCACCATGACATACAGGAATGGAGGCTCTTATCATGCTTTCTTCAGGCTGTTCCTGTTGTCACATGTTAATTATTATTAGATAATTGCCAAGAAATTTCTTGAGTCTATATGAAACTTGTCATTTATCTCCTATTGCTATAGCATCTTTTTTAGTAAAATATAAAAAGACATTAAGCGGAGGTGATGCAAACCGCCAAATAGTTAAGTATTTAATGGTTAGCTTTCACGTAGTTTGTTCATTTCTTGTTGTGAATTTCACAGGGTCTTACCAGTATAACGTCCCAGAGTCATTGCCAGTGGCCTCCGTTGTGGCCCGAATCAAAGCGGCTGATGCTGATATAGGAGCTAATGCTGAAATGGAATACAAAATTGTGGATGGTGATGGATTAGGGATTTTCAAGATTTCTGTTGACAAAGATACACAGGAAGGAATCATTACTATACAAAAGGTAATATTTTCCTTATTTTTGTTTTCTTTGAAGGTAGCACCAAACTACCACTAGTGCCACTAATGTGGCAAAGCCACATTTGCTTTGATGAAAGAATCTATTAGTCAAAATAAATGACCATGTGGAGCTATTACTATTTTAACTGTAAGACAAAAAGCTATGCATTTATTTTTAGGTGTCAGAATCACAGAAAATCTTGAATGACATTTGTAGTAATGCCCTAACTAGTCTACTCTGAGTAAAGCCATAGCTCTTATCTGTAGTTCTGTGACAGCAAGGCACACTAGCAGATGTACTGTTTTATTTTATTTATGTATATGTTTTTTATTGGAGTTCGATTTGCCAACATACAGTGTAACACCCAGTGCTCACCCCGTCAAGTGCCCCCCTCAGTGTCCTTCACCCAATCACTCCATCCCCCCGCCTGCCTCCCCAGATAAACTGTTTTAAATGACTTATGTGGAGAGATGTGTTTCTTTGTTGACTCTTCCAGGAAACCCTAAAATCAACTACACATCTTTGTTAGCAACTAGACAAACAGTCCATATATGTGAAAACAGTGCAAAGTTGGAAATAGAAACCAAAATGTTGAAAACTTACTACATTATCAATTATTCCCTTTCCAAGTTTATACTAGTTGAAGTGTTGGAAGAATTCATACAGAGCATGAGAAGTTGTAAAGCTTATCATAATCCCTTAAATATAAGTGCAAAGGAAATAGAAAATCACTATAATCCTAACTGAAGACTCTGTCATGGTATATTTAAATTAGCTCATACTACTGATTAGATATGGGGGATAATGAGCTATTTATTCCCTCTGCTTTGTATAGACGTCTTTAACAAATGTTAAATTAAAAACAAAAGAATTATTGCAGAATATAGTCTTATTTTCTCAACTATTTGAAAATACTAAAATATAGGATATGTGAAAATCCCCACCCCCTAAATAATGGAATTTTATGCCAGTCTGACAATCCAGGTGTATAACTTTGTAATTAACACTCTTCAATAATTAACACGTGTCAAAAAAGAAAGTTATATTTTAATTGTTACAGGAAAACATATGTTTGATTTCAGGCCAATGGGCAAAACATTTCTGCAATTATTTCCAGTGGACAGCTGCTATTTTAGCTCAGCTGGTGACAATCTGTGTAAAAAAGTTTTAATAACTAGGATAGGCCAACTGTTGGCAAAATGTTTTGTTTTGTTGTCTAAAATAAAAGGAATGCAATAAGGTACAGTGCTGCTCAAAGATTTCAAAGAGTCAACTGAAATCAATCTGTTCATATTCTAGAATTTTAAAATATATATTGATTTTTATTGAACATGTACATTTCATATATAAAGAAAGCACAAATTATTCAAACATGTACATAAAATATATATGATATATTTAATTCAGTGATTAAAAATTATCCTCAATTTCTGAATATTACTTTTTAAAGTTTTAGGGGATTCATTGTTAATTCTGGTCACAGTCAAATAGCACACTTTTTTTTTTTAAGCTTAAAGCTTTGAAGTCATTTCTAGCTTCTCTTTTGCTCCCCCTTGATCCATAATAGATCTTGGCTGTATGTTTTTTCTATTCTCCTTGGCATTATCTTAAGGATGGCTATCATTGCTCACTCTAAAACTGTTTTAATAGCTCTTGAGTTCACAACCTTTTTCTAGCTTCTCAGATCCACCCTTTCTTTAAATTGTTGTTCAAGATTCAAAAACACTTTATTAATCCAACTAGGTTGAAAGCAATCTACCTTACACTAAGGGAAGAAGAGAGAGGGATACAAAAAATTGAAAGGAAGCAGTAAAATAATCATTAATGAGGTTATATACATAGAAATTCCAAAAGAATTCACTAAAGGATTATTAGAATTAACAAGAATTTTCAATCATGATAGTAGCTACAAAAGTAAGTTAAGCCTCACGATAGCTCATAAAACTGCTCTATGAACTTTCATCTTCAATCTAAGGACAGTGGCTTCATGAAAAGAATATCTATACTTGGCCCACTACCCCTAAAATCTTCCATCTTAAAGCAGTGTAGTCTGCTAACCTCCTAAGGGCAGTCTTTAAACCTAAATCCAAAGTGGTATACCATCATGAACCCAATAGGATCTTGAGTCTCTATTTCCAAGAGTGTTTTTGCTTAACATTAAAAAAAGATTAATTAGACTCTTTAGAGTGGTTTTATTCAGAATGAAGGAGGTCTGTCCTTAAGATTTTCTGATTCCCTCTGTCAGAACTAACAACTGCATATGGTCCTCAAGGCAGGATTTTAATTTTCAGTTTTATTTATTACGATTTCAGTGAAGGGGGGTTCTGGATTTCATTCCAGGTAAAATGCTATCAGAGGTTCCTCACAGCACGTGGAAATGTGTATGAGCAGGTAGAGAATAGTGGAATTATCTATGAAATCCAGAATGGATTTCTGAATCTGAGTCACAGAGCATTCTTACTAAAACCAAGAAATTCTGAAGAAAACCAAATGAAGCATTCTCCCATTGTTCTTAGAATAGTTTTAAATTTTCATTTAGATAAACAATAGAATGGACAGTCCATAAAAATGATCCATTTTTGATGGGTTTTCTAGTCTCTCCAAACTATTGGAAAACATTTTCAACCAGGCACTGCTAGGATGTTGATATATGTATTTGTTCTTATGATCGTGAATGTCTCTAAATACTATTTCACTTTGGGATAACTGAGTTTCACTCTGTTTATATAGATATTTCTTTTGGAAATAGGTTATTTTGTACCTGTGGACCATGCTTGACTATCACATGAACTTATTTTCTCTCTGTAGTATAATAAAACTTTAGTTCATTGCTTTGTCAGAAACAATGCGCTGTCATGGTTATAATGAGATTTATTCCAGTTTGAGCAAATTGTTATCATATTTGGAAACATTTACATGTCATGCTTTGCATTAAGTGAACCTAAAAGCAGAGAGAGAACAAGAAAACAATCTCTTTAAAGATATGTTAGAAAGAGAAAAATAAGTACAGAATTGTGAAAGATTACCTTCACTTATGCTATTATTGCTCCAATGTCTTATATAGAAAATGTTTATAAATATGCCCAAATAGCCAGAATCCCCAAGGCTAAAGGTTTTTGTAGATATTTTCACAGAATTATAAACATGATTGTATAGTTTAAATATTGTTTTAAATTATGATGATAATACAGTGTTTCACAGTTAAAGCAGAATACAAGCTGCTGCTTTGGCCATTTATGAATGATTTAATGATAACCCTTATACCCAGTTGCACAGGGCTTCCAAATTCACAAAGTATAAACATAAATATTATCCCATGTGAGTGAAAACTGTCTTTCTTTACACCTAGAGTTTTTTCTGCTTACATTTTCGCATCATAATTTACAACGTGGGAACTATAATTTCCTATTTTTCCTTTGAGATATGACAATCTTTCCTCTAATGTGCTTCAGTTTTCAATATAAGACCTCAGTAGGGATTAAATATGGGATTTTGCTTTTATAAAATACATTACTATACAGTTACAGTGCAGTAAAAAATGAGCATTTTCAGGATGTATTTCCTGTGAAGGATGAGTACACATTCATGTCTGACATATGGATGGTGTTTGGAGGATCACATTTTCACTGTCAAAATAGTATATTTAAGCTTTTTTCTGGCCAATCCTATGTTATCTTCATAATCTCCTTATATTCATACCTTTAAAAATTCTGAATGAAGCCAAAGCCATCAAATAATAGAGCATTATTATAGAAGTATTGATAGGGAGGCCCTCATGCCTTCCCTGGGCCGGGGAGGAAGAGTTAGACTATATACTTTCCTTTCAGCCTTCAACTCTGCCACAAGGATTTCTAAGCTCTGGGGTTTACTATCTTGTTATTGAAACGTGTCCTTTGTTTCCTACTTGCAATAAGGAGGAGCTAATTCCCAGAGTCAAGTATCTATTTCAGCACTTCGTAAAATGCTGCTGATGTGTGGTGGAGGTATATCAAACTGACAACATTTCTAATTTATATGTCTTCTTATAATTATGTTTTTCTTTCAAAAGATTTGATTCAATTAATCCTGGTGCCGTGGAGGCACATTTCTTAAAGTGGAACGAAGACATTTCTCTCATTGGACTGTGAAAAGGCATACATTTTGGATTATTTTGGTTTTAAAGGTTGGCTGTGATAAGATTAATATGGTAACTGTAGTTAACTTCTGAATTTCAGGTTATATTTTCCAATTTATTCAACCCATTATTACTGTGTATATTTAAGTAGATCTTTATATCATTTTCATCATTATGCTCATGTGTGCGTATATATAGGCAATCTACTTATTAAGATATAAACTTAGCCATGTTTGAATAGCCAAGATTAGAGAAGAATTTAGGGACTTAAAAAGGAAATAAGAAATTGACACTCTTTGAAGGACGTTGATAGTAATATAAATGTCAACACATGATAGTCTTGATCAAAGAGGCAAAGGCCATGTTCACTTAGGAGTATGTCTGTTTGCTTTGATTTTGACAGTTATCAGAGCAGTGTTCTGCTTTGATATGTATATGCCAAAGACATTTTACAGTGAGTCCATCACTTTTTTTTTTGCTTAGTGCAAGTCACAGATAATGTACAATTTTTTTTTCCTTGCTTCTGTCTTTTTCCATGGTGTGTTGTTTCCTGAATTAGTTTCGATGGGTAGACTTCCAAGAAAGACATATTTAAGAAAGAGATATTTAAGAAAGAGATACGATTTAGTGATTGTATAAGAAAGTTGAAGAGAGAATTTAAGGACAAAACTTAATGTTTCCAGTGTGAGTAACTAGATGAATAATTGTGCCATTCCTTTCAAATGGGAGTGTATGATTATTATGATTTGGAATACGTGTGAAGTGCCTGTGGTATCTGGATAATAATGTCTAGGAGGTCATGAGTAAGGATTTGCAGCTCAAGGCAGAGGTCTAGAGTACAAACTTAGGTCTGGGAGGCATTACCATATGCATGGTAATTAAAATTAAAAGGTGCACTTGAGAATATCCCTAACGCATGTATATAAAGTAAGGGAAAGGGGTGTCTGGCTGGCTCAGTCGGTGGAGTAGGCAATTCTTGATCTCATGGTCGTGAGTTCAAGCCCCACATTGGGCATTGAGGTTACTTTAAATAATATAATAAAGTAAAGGAAAGAATGCTTTCAACATTACTTGGTAAAACTAAAAAGTTTAAGTTAGCAGGGTAGAAAAAGATTCTGAGAATGGAAATTGTTTTATTTTTCCAGGACTGATGTATTTTAAAAGACTTTATAAGTAACTGAACCACAAAGCAAATCTAAAATATTAATATATTCAGATAAAGAAAAGGGAATTGCACATATTATCAGTAGAGGAGGGAACTGATGGATTCCAGAATCTATTTTAGATAATAAAGACAAAATATAAACCAATAAGGAAATGCTTAGAAGAGCCAAGGGCCTGGAATTCAAAGAAATTCACATGTCTGGATATGACCTCTCTCTCACTATTTCATTTGGTCATTTCAAGGCTATTTGGTTCATTTTCACTGTATCTGCTGCCATCATATCAAAATACGCTACCACATGATGTCAAAAACTGAAGCCACCAACTTTTATTGTTTCTCTCCATAGCTGTATCAACTATTCATTGCTACTTTAAGGAATTACCCCCAAAATCTACTACTTTAAACAACAGTATTTCTTTACGTCATGATTTTGTGAGTTAGCAATTTGATGGAAGTTCAGCCAGATGATTTTTCTGCTGACCTGAGGTAGTCTCACACTTGGATCAGTGGCCAGCTCCTGATCAGGGTCTGCCTCTATGGAGGTGTCTGTCTGTCTGCTGGGACAAGGGGGGAGTATAAATGTGTCTCATCTCCAGTAGGTAACTTGGCTTTGTTCCAAGAGTGGCAAGAATCGAAGCTACAAGGTCTCTTGAAGCCGACATCAAGAATTGGCATATCATTGTGCCACGTTATAGCCATCAAAGCAAGACAGGCCAGCCAAGGTTTGAGAAGTGAGTGGAAAAAAACACACATAAAAAGAGAGGAGCTATAAAATACTGTGGATGCTGGGAAAGTAGAAAAAAAGGTTTTGAGTCCCAGAGAAACTAAAAATTTAATCTTCGGGTCACACATAGATGAAATGGCAAAAGAATCTCAGGTCTGCTGACTTATGCTGTAGTCTTCTCTCCTGTTTCTGCATTACTCACAAAATAATTATGTGGGTCAAAATAAGTTAATATTAGCTGCTCTTTGGTAAAGGCCCCTAGGAAAATAGAAGCTAAACTGCCTTTGGGTCATAATCTGGATTCAGGTTGCCTGAAAATGTGTGAGGCCCTTCCACAGGAAGTCACTGGGTCTAATCATGCTGGGAAATAGCTCTGCTTGAGCTGTTATGTTACACTGGGAAAGAATATAGTCATTTGCAAGGCTTGTTTTCTATTTTCTGCTTATGAAACCAAAAAAAGCCTAAATTCACAGGGAGTATGTGGTATACAGGATAGTGTACCCCTGCTATGCATCCCAAAGATACCCATGTCCTAATCTCTGGAAGCTATGAGTAGTTGACCCTCTATGAAAAAAGGGATTTTTCAGGTGTGATTAAGTTAATGGGGTCGAGATGGGGAAATTTTCATAGATTATCTCATTGGGCTCAGTGTAATCATGAGGACCTTAGATGAGGGATGTGGGAACAGAACCAGAGGGAAGAAGTGATGTGTTTTAAAGATGGAAGAAGCTGTGAGCCAAGAACTCATGTGGCTTTTAGAAGCAGGAATGATTCTTCCCTGAAGCCTTCAGAAGGAACACACCCCTGCCAACACCTTGATTTAGACCTCTGAACTCCAAAATGGTGTAAAACAATAAATTGATGTATTTTAAGCCACCAAATTTGTGGTGTTTGCTACTGCAGCCACAGGACATTAATACAGAAGTCATAGTGGAACATTTCTGTTGAGTGGAATACAGACAACAGTACCTAAAAGAGAAAGCCAGACATTAATTAACTAGATATGGATAAGAATCTGGGGAGTTCCTGATTTAGGCATTCTGTGCTCTAATTGAAATAATACGTGATGACAGTAGACATTTTGATGATAACAGCCCTCAATTTCTCTCTCACCATTGCAGCATAGACTACATCAGTTTTATATGGTTGATCCTACTTTCTTCCTTTGTCAACATCCTGAGATTCACTACTATTCTTTTGCTTGTTTTAGATTACCTGATTCATGCTTCCAATTCATTCTGATGTTTTTTCTTAGTCTGTGGAAACAAAGACCATGGAACCATCCTGTGTGATTATGAACAAGAAACTCAATCTGTCCTTGACTCAGTTTCCAGATTTGTCAGAATGATCTGTTAAGAACTGTGTTATCTGACAGTATTATCTTGTGAGAATCAATGAGTGTGAGCAGTTAATAAGTTAATATTGTAAAACTCATAGAATGAAAACCTGCATATGTTAAGGCCTATATAAATGTGTATTGTTAACAGGGAATTCATTTAGCAGTTTATGGTTCTCTTTGTAGATAGGTTCAACTAAAAATCTGAAACATATGTACATTTAGTTGATGGTCTTAGATTTTTTTTTTAAGTTAGAAAATGGAGATGTGTTGTATCTGCTTAATTGCTACTGTTTGCTAGGTTAGGAGTTGTTAATTTAATACTCATGGAAGCCAGAGGACACTTGTGTGGCTAGATAATAGAAATAATTATTCCTGATATTTATATCCTTATTTTATTCTTCATATGTTGACATACTTTAACATTTCAGGCTTTAAACATTTCTGCAGTTATTCATAATATCTTCGTTAGGGTTCCAATTTACCTAGAGAGCACTAGATACTTTCTGTGTATAAATAGTAGTCTATTTGCAAAATGTGAATATTTGTATGAAATACCTGATAAAGAGTTGCATTAAAGCATACTTTTTTGAAAAGTCAAAATAATGACTCTCATAGAAATATAAACTGGACATGGTGGTACCCAGAAGTCTTTCTTGTTTTGCTTATTCCAAATTTGCCTATACTTATTTTGCTCACTTTCAGATGATTTGTTTGTCCTTACATTTTTTAATGCATCAACATGGTGCATCCAAATATAGAATCATATATATATATATATATATATATATATATATATATATATATATACACACACACACACACACAATTTGGAACATATTTTCCCTGTCTCTCTATAAAAACAGCTTATTGCCCAAATCCACATATAGGTTTCATGATGCACAAAAGATTTCAAGACAAATAAAATCTTCAGAAGATGCTGAAGTCACTTGCAACTGTCGGCAAAAATTGCACTGGACAAATTTAAACAGGGTAAGACAGACTTCAAGGATGTGGCCACAGGAGAAGGAGGCCAGAATTCAGTCTAAACTCAACTCAGGTGAGAGAGAGGGCAGGCGAGTTAAGAGCTGGAGTGTATTTGGGTGGTGGGTGGATAACAGGGCTTCTGTATGTGCTGATTGACTTTACCTAAAGGGAAAGTAAAATTTCTTGTAGCTTCACAACAGGAGGTAGTTTTATAGCTTGGAGCAAGGCTCAGACAGAGTTGGCTCTTACTCTTCACAGCAGCTCTTTCTTCCTTGATGTTGATATTTCAAAGAGATGACTCCCTGTTTCTTGAGGAAGACATTCTCGGGCTGTAAAAATGGCAAGAAGCTTTTTTAAAAAATTTCCATCTCAAAGGGGCAGAGAATGGACTTGCAAGTTTTCTAAGGTCACTGTTCTAAGAAATGAGAGTCCAGGGGCCAAGAGGGAAACATTAAGACTTTCTTAGGAACAACTCAGGGAAGGGACAAAACAAAAGCAATAATGCAGTTGTACGTAATAAAGGTGTATTTTGCTTTTGAAAAGTTCTTGATGGAGGGATAATTTTAGAATTCTTATTCTTGTATTTAGGTGTACAAAATTATTCTTGCGGAGAGACCTTTTTCAAGGTTGTAGATCACTTTTAAGATTCTGGACAGTAGATTTATTTTGAGTAAAATTATTGTAAAGGAAAAAATTGTGATTGAGGGTTATTTTTCTATAGATACCTCATTTAAGCTCCTTTACTTAGGAGGAAAAGATTTCTATTGGTTTGATCAACAAGTAGGGAAGATATTGAAAGCAGCAGAATATGCTTTGATCCAAAAGACAGCTGGAATCTCTAGAAAAAGAAGTGTCTTTAAAAATGACAAACAATCTTAGTGCTTTTGTACAAAATCCACATTAGACATAGACACTAAATATATAGACAGGCACGTGTGTGTATGTGCGCACACACTGTCTCTCTCTAATCAGCCCTGTTGGTACCATGCCATGTTTAGAAGAGCAGAATGAACAATTTCCAAAAGAAGAGTTTAACTTGGATCAATTCCTAAACATCAACACCAGCATTGCCCAAAAGTGCAAGATCTAAAAGGAGGCCATTGAGCTTAATGAGAGCACATTTGGCTATAGACCAGAAGCCAAGCTATATGGAGAAAGACAAATGCAGTGCAGTGATTCTATTAAATGGATTCTAAGATTATGTTTTAACTTAGGTTTTACTATCGAAAAGGCTAAAAATGGCAGGGGGAGGGGGACAAACTATCCAGACCTCACTCTTTATGATAGTTTTTGTTTCATTTTGTTTTGTTTTAATTCAAGACACATATTGCAAACTGACTTTACTGAGGCCTAGGTGTCATGGGGAAACAGAGGAGGAAGGCATAGTCTTAAGTGTCATTTTATTTCCTCATTATCTTGCACGAAATAATGGCACTAAGAATAATAGAATAGGAACAAAGCGAATATTTATACAGCAATTACTCAGTTTCAGTCAATGTTCTAGGTGTTTTAAATTTAGGAATACTTTACAGCAAACCTATAGGGTTGGTGAGGTGAGCAGATGCCTAAATGTGATACTGGCATACAATAAGAGACCTTAATTGTTCTTCAAGCCTGATTTTTATACCAGGAAAGGAATAGTTGGTGGGTGGACATGGCCTTGTCTTCACGTAGTGTATCTTTGCCAGCTACACAGGTTAACTTTGAACTTTCACTAGAACTCCCTGATGTTTGGTTCTCACATTGATGGATAATACCAGTCCTGCATCTTTTTAAATGCATATTCAAGATGTGTATAGAATTTCTTGTTCATAGTTAGCTTTTTGTATAAAGAAGATTTATTATTTGTTAGGTAAGGAAGTTAGGGGGACACCCATAAAGAAGGTGATAGTGGTTCTCCATGATATTTCAACTAGAGAAATTAAAGACAAAATTATGTGAAAGAAGGACCAGCAGGTGATGGTGATATCAACTGGAAGACACAAAATGTCCCACTTATCATGAATAGTTCATCTTAATTGCAGTAAGAGAGACGGGAGGAAGAAGGGTAAGCATCTAGTCTGGGAAAAGCTTATTACCTTGGGTTCCTTAGATCAGGGGTTGACAAACAACTCCCTGTCTATTTCTGTACAGCTCAAGGGCTAAGGATGGTTTTGTATTTTGAAGTGATTGAGAAAAATGGAAGGAAGATGGGTGTTGTGTGAAACGTGAAAGTTGTAGAGAATTTGTTTCATTGCCTGTAAATGAAGCATTATTGGCACTTGGCCACACTAATTCATTGACAGGTGGCAGAGAATATACAACATGAAAAGCCTAATTGTTTAGTATTATCTCCTTACAGGAAAAGGTTGTTCATCCCTGCCTTGATTATAATACTTACTTTTAAAGTTTTTTTTTTTATTTTAATTCCAGGATCGCTAACATAGTGTTATGTTAGTTTCAGGTGTGCAATATAGTGATTCAACAGCTCCACTGTTATTCAGTGATCATCAAGTTAAGTGTTCTCTTAATCCCCATCACCTGTTTCACCCATCCCCCACCCACCTCCGCTCTGCTAACCATCATTTTGTTCTCTATAGTTTTTTGGGATTTTTTTTTTCAACCCTGAAGTTCATCATCTCTGATGGCAAAATATGTAAACAGCCCTATTTTCTAGTCTAGGAAATAATATACCAAAAAAGCTGTTTCTCTCTCTCTCTCAGCATGTCTGACATACATGCCACTTGACAGATGAAAGCACAGCTTCTGCAGGTCCAGAATTGCTCTATGGTATCACTGGTTTGGGTCTGTTTGACTCCCATTTGAATCCAGGTTCTTATTCATCCCCCATATTGCTTGCTGTTGTGAACCACAGTGTAATAGGGGTTTGGGTTAATTTACAATTTTATATAGTCTCATTGTGATACATAGTCCCAATATTGGATAGAATCTGTTTAAACATTACCTTTAAAAAAATTAAAAAATAAACATTACCTTTATCTTCCTCCTTTTACTTCCTTTACTTTGTCTTACCTAAATTTTTTCCAAATAAAACTCTGTTCATAAAATCTGGTAGTTATGAAATGTATTGCTTATACAGAAGTCAATAAGAAAGAGGAATAGGAATTAAAGTTCTACTGCAAAAGCTTTCTCGCAATGTGTTTAACAACCCTATCTGTCACACCACACCCCTCTTTGAAAACTCGATGTCTGCCTTATTCTGATTTGCTCTGAAAATCATTTTGTGTAGCAATTTCTTCTGTCTGTAATCTTGATTCATAGCCTTTCATATGAATTCTTTTATTGCTCTATTTTCATAATAGCTCTTAGGCAACCAATCATCGTGCGTGATACTGTGTTTCATTATGACTCAGTGGCATCCAGATGTCTATACCTCATGTTGTTGCCTTTTAGACACATTTTAAAAAGTTGGTATAAAATAATTGCATTCATTTGTGCAGCGAATTTTGGATTTTTCTTTCATATGTCAATCAAACTTTTACTTGAATACAGAAATACTTCTCATCCCTTTTGATAGACCTGAATGAATATCTAAAAAGTTGTAGTGGCCTTGAATTGATTTAAAAGGAGATGGTAAACAAGATTTTTAAGACACATTCTGTCATACATAGAGACACATAATATACAAAAATAAGATTTCTCTCATTATCTGTCAGTTTTATAAGGAATACAAGAACAAAGTGCACAAGGTTAATATCCAAGCTATTTGTGAGTATGTTTAGAGTCTTTTAAGTGAATTTAGGTAAATAATTTCTTTTTTGTTCCTAATGATATCCACACTAAATATTGGACTACGTGTATGGTATAAGACAATGTTAAAGCAGAGTTCAGCCTTATTCCAAGAGGGTTTTCATGACAATTATCCAATGAGACTTTTGAAAATATGTATGCTTGTACTTCATCCTGGATCTGCTGAATCAGAATCATCTTAGACGGGGCCATATGTGTGTCTGAAAACTCCTCTGGGTAGTTCTGATTCTCACATTTGGTTGAGAAGTATTGGGCTAGAAATATTTTTAGGTAACAGACAAAAAAGGTAGCATCATAAAAATATCACTGAATTTGGTGATATTTAATAAGGTTAATAAGGTGATGTTTAGGGCACTGCCTACCATGTGTCCCTGCATCTTCATCTGAAAGCTCAGAAAGAATTAAAACTGCATTTTCCTGCCTGTCGCTATTTTAAGAAGTTTTTTGTGGTCAAGAAAACCAGTGTACCTGACTCTTCCTTCCCCCACTCCCTACTTTTGGCCATCGGGATTCCTTAGGGCAAAGGTATAGTTTAATTTTAAGGCTCTGTGTCCTGGATATTTGTGGTCTAGTTTTTTTTTTCCTAATTCAACAAGAATTTATTGAGTCCCTTCTATGTGCTGAATTCATAATAGGCACTGGGAGTGCTAGCAATTAAGCAAACAGTCTGGAACTTACAATCTACTGGATGAGACAGATGTGAAGCCAGTAAACATTTCAGTAAATGCTCCCTGATCTCGGTATTGTAAACTTATTTTGAGTATTGATTTGTGTATTTTTCCCTCAGTATTAATCAGAGATGAGCCATAGAAACTTTTTTTTATGTAATATATATCTGCAAATACACACACACCTATATTTGTATATTTCATATCTACATGGGTTTATGTGCCTGTGTTATGTTTTATATAAATAGTACATATATATATATATACTGTTAAATATACATACATATAACGTCTATGTACATAAACAGTGTATACATATATATATATATATATAACTTTCTATTTACATAACTACAATATTATTATTGTGTTATTTTAGTCAGCCTCACACCTTTTGGGGTGGGTTGGAATAAATACATACCTGCATGTGTGCACACCCATGCCCATGAACACAATAGATGAAGCTGAATTACAATTCTCAACATTACATTTTAGCCCCTTTTCCCTAAGACTTTTATTGTTACATAACCATTAAGTTGAAATGATAATTAAGTATGTCACAAATCGTGCTTTACTTTTAATAGCATTTCAGTCCATGTCTTCACTTTAAAAAAATATTTTTGTTTCATCTCATTGAAATGTAAGGAATATTTTGGGACAGTTTTTCAGTGGTGAGATTGAGATTGAAAGTCATAAAAATCTGTGACTCTGTATCCTTTGAAGAAAGAGAAGCATTTTATTGTCACAAACAACTTCAGCATATTGTGTATATAACTCTTTTTTTTCACAGATGGTGCTTTCCTAGGACAACATTTAATTGCTCTTAGAACTTTTTTAAAGCTACCAAATGGTTTAAGTTGGGTCACTATTTTTGAGTAAAGTGTTGGCAGTGTTAATCACTCTTTGAAAGTTCCACAACTGAGATTTTGGACTATAACTCTCAACCATCAAATACAAACAGAGACATGGTGCATAGGGGTAGAAGAATTATGGAGGCAGAAATTCTGGGTGCTTCTTTGAGAATTGGCTGTATTTTCAGAGGGCACAGACTCCACATCCCACCTAAACTGTATGGTTGCCTTTGGAGGGCCTAAAGGCTCAGGATTGTAATGCAGTCCCTGAAATCAATAAAGATGACCTTTTAAATGAAAAATCCAGTGGAAAGTTTATTTTTTTTTCTTTTTAATGTACACCCCTGGATAGTACAGTTGAATTACATGGTTGAAGGATATTATATTGATGTCTCTTTTGGAAAGAGTTTTCAATCTTATCAGTTGTCTTTCAGATGATATTCTAAAGACTTGCATTTGCCCGTGCAATGCACAGCAGCACAGTGGATTAAGTTAGCTCAAAAGCACTTACCATTGTCTGTGAGCCAGAAAAGCAGCAAGGATTACAATTGGCATTATTATTTATTATTTGTGAATGCTGATGGTGCATTTTCGTGGCTGAGTCCTTTCTGTGCTTATTGACATGCATAAATGAAAAAGCTCTGCTTAGCTGACTATTTAATTGGTAATTTAATTTCCCTAATAACTTCTTTTACAGGACCTGGATTTTGAAGCCAAAACAAGTTACACACTCCGGATAGAAGCTGCAAACAAAGATGCCGACCCTCGCTTTCTCAGCTTGGGGCCATTCAGCGACACGACAACGGTGAAGATAATTGTGGAAGATGTGGATGAGCCCCCCGTGTTTTCCTCACCTCTGTACCCCATGGAGGTGTCAGAAGCTACCCAAGTTGGGAATATCATTGGCACTGTAGCAGCTCATGACCCAGATTCTTCCAACAGCCCTGTGAGGTAAATCTCATTGCTCTCCTCTTCTGCGACTTTACAACAGTGTGCTTTATTCACAACTCATGTTTCTGTATTATGATGCTTTTGGTTCATAGCAAATGAAGACCAGTTTTGTATATGCATTGAGCCACAGCAGCAGAAGTAAAGCAGGATCAGAACAACTCAACATTTTACTGATCCAAAAATGTTTCACGTGATTATCCAAGGCCATTATTATGTAGCAATATTTTTAGGCATTCATTATCAGCCACAAGCTAGAGCTGCTGTTCCTATTGAACCAATTATCTTGAGCTCTTTCAAAGCAGACTGTGTTCAAAGATGAAGCGATGCATCTCCTAGTTGTAGGATATATGCGTATATTAGACAACTCATAAACAATTTAAATTAGGGATTAGCTTTTAAATAAATCATTTTCCCTGTTGGTCTGTTCTGATAGGATAGTTTAATTTATTGTTTCTACTTACAAAAAATTAAATAAGACTATCTATAAGGACTTTTTTTCAAGTGTTTTATCAATAGTCCTGTATCAAGACTAGGCACATGGTGTTCTAAGCAATTGATCTCTTTACGACTAAAGAGTGATGATAGGTAAACATTTCAAAATACCACAACATTCAATTTCACACCTTTTACTTCTGATTTACAACCTAAGGTCTACATGTATGTTTTTGTGTATGCATGTGTTAGTATGCGTGTGTGCATAGATAGGATACATTATGTCTTAAGTGAATATTTTACAGAGAATAAACTTGAAATTTCTTTGTGTTACATGTCTTTATTTGCAGTCATAAGTGAAACTTTTCAGTGTGACACTTTGGATTTCAATTACAAAGTCTGATAAAAAAGAAAATCAATGAACGTTTTATATTCAGATATATTCAGCCTACAAGCTTTTTAGTTTGAATCTCTCTCTGGCAATGCTAAATGCTTTTGAGCTAAGTTTGGACATTGACTACCTAGTATCATGAAAAATATCTGTAATTTAGACAATGATTCTTAGTTAAGAAAAGCATAATCTTTTACCTCCATAAAATAGTAAACTTAGGCTCTTTCCTTCTCTTTTGTCTGATGATAATACCATAGTCTAATGAAGAATTGGCATAAAATAATTTTTAGTTCAAAAATGAAGTCATACTCATCATTTCCCTATCTATACAATCAATTCAGGCTATATGGATTGGCTGTACTATTTTTAACACAGTGATCACAAACTATTCCTAAGAATATAATCTGTGCAGTAGAACATTTGAAAGTCACAAATGTAGCAGATAGAATAAGTCTTCCCTTCCCCCTGTGGTTGTCCAGCCTTCATTGTCAAAACAGTTTCCTGGCCAGCTCAGCCCCATCCACCAAGTCTTGCAGACCTGCACACACTTGAATTTGGGTTTTGTTATAGCATCACATCTCTTACAGACACAGGTAACTCTCCTTCCCTTAAGAACAATCAGACACAACATGATTTTAGGCATGGATCAGCTACTCCTGAATAGTCTGATTCCTGCTTAAATCATTTAATTTTATGGGGAGAAAAATAATGTCTTCATGAAGCATGGGATATAAAAAAAAGAGACACTACTACATAACATAATTCAGTACTTGAATGACAGAAGCTAAGAAATCTTGTTTCTTCTTTTTTTCCTTTACCCATTTCCTTGTGTATCATCCTGTTAATGCCTCTCCACATAAATATTTCACTTTTTATAATATTTATTTGAAAAAATGCTGCATTATATAATAATTTGGGGAAGAAGGAAGAGGAGGACTAAGTGGATATTGACTTCACTTAGAGATGAAGTGACCTCCAGGTCTTGGAGGTAAAGATCTCTGTGGCCTTCATCAATGAAAGAGACTGGCCAGGAATTTATTTTTACCTATTTTTATTTTTTTAAGGCTAATGAAGGTGACCTGAAAGTTGAGGTTAGTATTATATCTCTTTTTGAACACCTATATCTCACAATTAAAGAGGTACAACCTTTGTTCAAAGTGGACTAAAATGTTTTGGAAGTCTGTGTACATATTTCTTTTGCTTTTGCAAAATTAATTTCTTGACTTACTATTTAATACTTGTATTCTTGAAATATTTTTATGCTATTTTTATAAGGTCACTCAGTCACTTGTAGCTGATTTTTTTTATGGACTTGTCTTTGATACATTTCTCTTCTCCTATTTATTTGTGGTCTCCTTTAAAAGGCCACATTCCTCATACTATAATTTGATGAGTAGGTGTGCACTCTTGTGCATTCTCTAGAAGACCTGTTCTCTTCTCAGCACTGTTATTTGCTGAGTGACCTAGGGGATGCCAATTAGCCTCCTAAGTTTCCATATGCCAGGTAAAAAGGAAAAGCAAATCCTATCCCTGCTTTATCCCAAGTTTTTTGAAGATTAAGGAATAAAGGGAAAGTAACTGATAATTTTAAACTGAGAATCATTACTTAAGTATTAGGAGGTATTATCATTATACATTGCTATTATTACAATTTATTGGGTTTCCATCCCATTTTTGTTGCAAGGTCAGTAAGTCAAGGAAGGATACATACTTTACAAGCAACTGTATTGACAATCTGTATTAAAATTTGTCTTGTAGTCACATATGTTCCAATATATAGATGATATTATGTAGTTTAATGGGCATAAATATGTGTTAGTATTGGGCACTGAGGTACCTATCAAAATGGAAGCCCTCCTTCAACAAATGTCAATGGATGGGCAGAGAGCATAGTCTGCTGAGATCCTAGGAAAAGTGAATTTCCAGATTGAGATAGAATCTGAAGAGTCTCAGGGTTGTGAGCTTTGTGCTCACACCTTTAGAAATACTGTGGTTCTTAGAGGAATGGAAAAGTAGTATTTGTTTCATTGTAGTTGCTTAAAATTAGGCCAATAGTATTTGAATTGTAAACCAGGACGTGAAGTTAGGTAATTAGTATTTAAATTTATTGACATTTTTTTGTAGTATGATGCTAAAATCTAGCATATGCTATTTATATTTGGAATATTTACCAATATGTGGAGTGAGAAACTAGAATTCTAGAAAGAAATATATTTACTTTCCTCCAGCAAGCAAAATTGAGATCCTCTTCTCGCATGATCCCTGCCTTGCTCAGCACTTTTTATTTTTACCTACTTTTGACACCAGCCAAAGCTATGAGTAACTTCTTTGTGCATGTGCCCTTTCTTTAAAGGGACTGTGGTACCTACATCACCATGAAAGCATCTAGAAGTAGAATAGCAGTAGGTAGAAAGATTTTTAAAAACTCAGAGCCCAGTGCTTGTCCAGAATATAACACCCATTATGAAATGTTATATATTTGTTATAGCTTGCCTAGCATAGAGATAGGTTACCTCCCCCACCATGTCATGTACACCTATTTTCCTCTTCCCATATAGAAACTAGAAGCTGGGATGCCTGGGTGCTCAGTGGTTGGGCATCTGCCTTTGGTTCAGGTTATGATCCCAGGGTCCTGTGATCAAGCCCCACATCAGGTTCTCCTCAGGGATCCTGCTTCTCCCTCTGCCTGTGTCTCTGCCTCTCTCTCTGTGTCTCTCATGAAAAAAAAATCTTTAGAAACTAGAACCAAAAGTGGAAATTAGATAATAGTTGACATTCCTTAGCCAGGGGGAAAAAAATAAGAAGAAGAAGAGGCTTTTTTGAAAGCAAAAGTAGGTAATCCGAGTCCAACATATTTCTGGCTCTTTATGTTTTTGTAGTTGTTTACTATTTCATATAGATTTTGGCCCCAAAAGCCAAATATCAGGGTTTGTCTGTTGAACTGAAGGACAGGTCATGTTCTACTTGTGATTTTAATCATCTTTCTGGATGGTAGAAACCTCACTTCTGTGTTTTTCATCAGTGAGATGGTGGACACTGTAAGAGCAGCTTCTAGTCTAGAGCACTCTTCATTCCTCATGTCAGCACTGGGGGACTGTGTAGTACGTCGACATACATTTATCAAGAATCTACTTTGTGCACAGTGCTGAGGCAAGTAGTGACAGAAAAACCAAAGATGAATAAAACATTTCCTCTGACCCTCAAGGAACTTACTATCTGGTTGAAAACACAAGATCCCATAAAAGTTAAACAAAACGAGAGAGGAAAAAGAGCTGTAAAATGGCCAATTGTGAGATAAATTGTAATCACTCTGAGCTTACTGGACAGGAGGTTTCATTTGAAGGCGGGATAGCATAAACAGGGGGCTTTGAGAGATGGCAGGATTTTGACAAACCAAGAAAAAATTATGCAAAGTCCGTTTATGTTTTATTTAGTTATGTCCTAAGAGTCTAGTGCTGTTTTATGAAATCAGCAGATTTACTTCTGTAGGCAGTGCAAGCCCAAAGTCTCTATGCTAAAAATAGCCAATGGATTGAAACATGATATTATTACAAATAAGATCAGATGTGAAGAGGGTTTCATAAAAATTAATGGGGATTGTTTTCAGCATTTCTAGCAATTTAAATACAGAACTACATTTGTATTTATGCTCAAGGATACTACAATAATGATTCTTACCTGCAGGCTCTTTTGGCATTCCTGGTATTGTATGTTCTCAGATAAAAGGTGATAAAATAGTATCAGGTATTACATTATGTAGTGTGACTAGTATGAACACATTTGGGATGTTTGAATAATTCAGTGTGTAGTTTTTTAAGGAGCTTGTATGCATGCATATATTTGTACATATTATTTTAATCTCAATTATTTGTTACTATCTGATTTTTCTAAGAATCTTAGGAACATACAGAAAAATAGTGGTTCTTGTGAACAGTAGCAGAAATCAATTCCATCAGAAAAACATGTGCTATAATCTATTTCAAAATACCACCCAATTTAATATAACTGTCACTAAAAATGAAAAATATGTGTATGTGTGTTCAGGTATGGTGAAAATTTTAAAAATGTGCTTTTTTGTTATAGTAATGTGCTTAATATCCAGAGATAATTTTCAAATATGTTAAATACGGAATTCCTCATCTATTTGATCCACTTTCCCATCTTACATTATATTGCCCTAGAATTAGAACTCTGCTTCAAACAAAGGTCTTCTGAGTTAGTTTTCTGGAAGGCTACAGGTAAAATGAATTTATTAAAGATTACATTCCTCTTGATTTGTCTCTTATAGTATTTTCCACATTTAAAATCCTTATTGAAAAGTATGATGAATAGAAGAATACAAAATCCGTTATGTTTTTGGTGTGAGTCTTTGGGAAGTATATGTGAGGTGGAAAGATTAAGGACCTATACTTATCTCGTTAGCATTCTTTAGTTGCAATAACAGAAATTGGCCTTGGTAACTGAAAAAAAAAGAATTTATTGAAATAACTGGGGACAACTCACATAGCTAAAGGAAAAACTGAATAGCCAGTCCTCAGAAAAGAGAGGAGTGCAGTTTTTTTTTTTTAAATATGAGCAGCAAGAATGGGCAAATAGTCTTTTAAGGATGCGGCAGTGGGATGAACCCGTGCCAACCCTTTTCTTTTCTCGTGGCCCTCTGTTTAAGGTTCACGGTTTCTTGGAAAGTTTTTTGGCCTGTCTTAGGACGTGTGTCCCGTCTCTTACCCAGGAAGTTCTGGGCATCTTGATTGTGAGTACCATCAAGATTGCATGAGATTGGGAAGGTTTATTAAGGCTCCATAGGACTGTTGAGTTGTCATTATCAGAAGCGGGTGAGAATGCAAACAGTGATATCACTAAGTATGGAACTTGGTATTTTATTTTGAGGACATTTCTTGTTAAAGTCCTACAAGGCAAGCATCATCAGCCCTTCGTTATAGTAAATCTGTCCCCAGTCACACAATCAGAAAATGTGGTTCCTCAATTTTAGCAAAGTATGTATCAGAACCTGTATCAGAACTTGGCAGTAACACACACACACACACACACACACACACACACATTTCTTGAGAGATTAAGGTTTCAACTCAAATCATTCAGCTATTTCTATTGTTTCAACTTGTCCAGGTATATTTATCACATTATCGTTTGCCATTCTGGGAGTAGCACTGAGACATTTCTGTTAATCTAGCTCACTCACCCACACATCCTATTTTAGAGCATTGACATGCATATCAATAGCTGGGCAATAAGAATGATACTTGGGAAGAACGTTTTAATCAATCTCCATAGCTGATGGAATAGCAGCAATGATAACAAGTGTTTATTAAGGAATTCATTTTATAGCAGATGTACAGAACACTGAGCCCATATAGATGTATAACATGTGGTCCCAGCCCTCTTGTTTTCTAGCTGTAGAAGATAATCGTATACAAAAACTTATTTTAAAAATCTAATATTAAATCTGAAAAGTAGAAATTATCTCATAGGACTTTCTCATTCTGCAGCTAAAGAAACAGAAGAGTATAAAAATGGTGAATGGAAAGCCCAAATAAGTACAGTAGCTTAGTAGCAGGGTTGTGGCTATAAATTTTGTCCTTTAATTCCTACTGTGTGGTTTGTGGTCGTGAGCACAAAGTCCACAGATCCTACATACTGCAGGGTTTCTTAAAAAAGCATAGTTTGTAAATTGTGTTTGCTTTGGTTTTTGTTTTTAGTTTAAATTAAAGTAAAATAATTTTTTTAAGATGTAAGATCTAAGGAACACGGAGATCCAAATATGTGTCCTCCAACTGTTCACTACATTAAACATTAAAGAATTTTAGTGACAGCCTGTATTCTTTATACAAACCAAGGAAGGCCAATTATGGATTATATGTGTTTGTTATATTTTTAAAGCGGAATGGCTTTAATGAACTAAATTTCAGAGAATTTGCTTTGACTAAGAATTATTCTTTTTTTTTTCTTGGCAATATGCTTTAGGTACATCCTTGATTTCCCTGTACTAAGTGCCCTAATTTTTTATTTGATCCTAGGGAAATTAGAGTTACAAAAATATGCGGTGACTATCTGTGATAATATAGGACAATTGCTAAGATCAGACACATACAAAATTTTCGAGCTCTCTCTCTCAACTCACTTTACTGATTAATAAATTTGAGCTGAGGGATTCAATGACTGATAGATCAAGCCTTATGCTAACACCTCAGGATCTCCTGACTTCGAATCCTGGGGACTTCTAGTCACATCACATTATTCTACATTATTTTTTATGATATTTCCTGAAATTATTACTGGTGTGATAGAAGAGAAGCATACTATGGGGACAGCAGGGAAGGTGTGTGGATTGAGAGTGAAGAAAACTGTTGGATTGACAAAAATTTAAAAATCTTAGCTTTTAGGTTTAAACCTTTCTGCTTTCTGATACTATTCTTGGGCTTTCTCTCTAAAACCATTACCCATTTTCTTCCAAACAATGTATGGCAGGACCCTGTCCCATGAGCCTTCCTTTTCCTCACAGATAAATCAACCACATCCTGAACCATTTGCTGTTTTCAAGCGAAGCCCAAACCTCTGAGGCCTGAGGGTCTGTGATTTTAGGCAGGAGTGCAGTTCTCCAGGATGGCAATTAAGTCTCAGGAGTGAGGGCTCTAAGGGCATTCAAAGATGGGAAAGACGGGGATGAGTTAGAGAAGCCAAGACAGCCCCTCTGTGCCTGCTCCATGTCCAAGGTCTCAGAGACACCCTGAGTAAAAAGAGAGAAAAAAAAAAGGCTTTTTTTTCTTTGATGTAATTAGAAAGGCTTGCTGCTTTAATACTAGAGGACTATCTTCAAGGAATCCCAGGACTGCAATAACTGGAAAGGAAGAAAAGTAGAGTATAGGAGGACCAACATGGGGAAAGGCATAGAAATGGAGGCACATGTGATCTTCTTATTAATCAGTTAAAACATCAGTTTGACTGACAGTGTTAGATAGGAGAGTATTGGGGGAAAAGTGAAAAGAAGCTGTATTATAGATTTGTAAGTGGCAGGTACTAAAAGCTCATTTATAGATAATATGGTAAATAATGGAAAGATTGCTCAGATGGCATGGTTCTGAACCTTGGCTCCATCCACAACCAACTGTGAGACTTTAGTATCCAATACTGAAATACCACAATAATAGTACCTGCTTGCCCTAGTTAGAAATTGTGCTTGGCTAGTAGCAACAAAGCTTAACACTAATGACTTACTAATGAGAAGTCTGGAGCTGTGATGCACCCAAGGACTGATAATTTGGCAGTATAATGTCATCAAGGGTCTTGGCTCCTCATACCAAGCACTCATCACCTCATATTTACAAGATGGCTTTTGGATCTCTTCCCATTGTGTTCATGTCCCAGGTGAAATGGAGGGGAAGGGGCAGAAATCAAACACCAACTGAATGAACAGCTCTGTTATCATTTAAGGACTTTTTCATGATGCTTACTCAACTCTCTTCATCTCATTTGCTAAAACTTCAGTATAAGGACACAAATAGCACATCTACATAGGAGACTAGCAAATGCTCAGCTGAACACATGGATGCCATAACAGAAGCAGGGCTCTATTAATAAGAATTAATGGCAAATGAATAGAAGGTATGGAAATAGAAGTCTTCATCACACATGACCTTTCATAGTTGAGGATTCAGAAAAAAATGTAAACTATGTTTTAAATACTCAACTCTTTCTGAAATGGGAGAATCCTGAAGGAGGGATAGTTTGGGGGAAAGGTTGATGGATCTGCTTCTAGAAATATTGAGATTGAGTTTGAGCCGAGGATGCTTCAGGTATCTAGAGCAGTTTACAACTCCCAGGAAAAGGATTGGGGTTGGATATTAAGATTTTGAGCTGTCTGTCTAATAAATGGATAGGCCAGAAGCTTTAACTACTGTAGCAACAAAAATACAGAAATGATTTCTCTAAGTGGTTACTCCAACATATATTGACAAAGGCCAAATTTTTTAGGCTGTGATTTGCAGAAACTAGAGGTATCATGATGAGTCCACACACTCCTAACAGCACCAGAAGATGCACTGAAGTTCACTTTAGTATGTGGTTAGAGAAACACTGATCCTTTCTACTCAGACTCTAGTTGATTCAGGCCATAAAACATCTCAGGGCTGAGGCCAGTGGGTCCAGACTTGCAAAGATTGTGCCCCTCCAAACTTCTTTAGAGTCTTCGTTTTCTTTTGGCTCAGTCAGCCTTCCTGAGAGACATGTGGTATGCCTCACTCTATAGAGTGCCCATATTTCTTTATTTCTCTTGATTGAGGGACTGCTTTCCTCAAGTAACTTTATACGGTAGTGAGTGTCACATATATAAAATCTAGTTTTTTTGTATGTCTAGAGGGACTGGTAGAAAATAGGAAACACCTTTAATCCTAGGTGATCCCAAGTCCCTGTGGTTAAGAAGCACAAGTGCCATCCAGAGTGCTCTAGACAGTGTCCTTGCCAAGATCTTCCAGCTCTTCTCAAGCCAACAGCTCATTCTCTCCCCACATCTGCCCTGACACCCTTCATCATAGCCTAGCAGATCAGGTTGTTGGTTTTCTCTAAGTATGATGATAAGGAATAAAAAAATGCAAAATCTAGGTTAAGTGTGTGGTCATTGGGAGTTGCTGAGAAAGTGGATGCAAGAGTAAGAGAGAAAAACAAGTCACCAACAAATTCTTGATTTTTAGTTTCAACAACTAAGTGGTGGTGTCATTTACCTGGAAGAGAAAGAGCAGGAGAGGTGGAGGCTTGGGAAACTGTAGGAATTATAACATCAGTTAGGACATGTTGCATTTCAGCTCATATTGTATATCCATGTGGTGAAATTAAGCAGGTAATTCAATATGTAAGTCTGATGGGCAAAGGATATTTTATGTAAATTTGAGAGCAATCAAAAATATCAAAGTTACTTAAGCCATGAACTGTGTGAATTGCAAAGGAAAAGCATTTTATATGAAGAAGAGAAGAGGACCTGCAGGAGAGTTTTCAGAGAGTTTAAGTAAGAAAAAGTCACAGAGAGGAAAGTGAACTAGCCAAGGTGATGGCAAAGGAGCAGTGAGAAGAAACACAAAGAATATGTGACACTAATACAAGCAAATGGAGAATGTGTTTTAAAGAGGAATCAGTGATCAGTCATATTTGAATGAGAGAGATAGTAAGAAGAGAACAAAGAGAAGGTGAATGATGGATTTGATCGGAAAGCCAACAATGAACTGGACACACGAGGGAATTTGTTTTTTAAAGTACAGAATATATTTGCTTTCGATTCAAATAAAGTACAGAGGAAAAATATCTTATTGCAAGGAAAAACATTTTTGAGGTCAGAACAGATGAGATGTGCAGAATAAGTGGAACGGTTTGATTTTGACATGAACGAAGACAGTTATAATAGAAGGATGGTAAGAAAGAGAATATGGAGAAAGTCAAGATTTATTTTTCTCATATCCTATGTACCACACAGAGATCCTGCAAGTGTGAGTACATTTTTCACTGCCATTATCATTTCAAACAATTTTATTTTCTTTTTCCTGCAAAGCTCTCAACTCTTCTGTGGAATGCGTCATCAGACCTAGAATCTTCCATGTTGATATCAACCATAAAATATACAGTAATCACACTAATTCATTGAGGATTTTAGTCCCTGGAGCATTTTATTCTTTCCTAGAGTAACTCCTGGCATGATGATTGGTCACTGATTGAACTACACTGATGACTCATTAAACATGTTGGCCTTTTACTTTCTTGGTCTTCTTGACTCCCGTGATGTTCTTCTGCCTTGATTTAGTCATATATTTTTATAAAATACTCCTGACCTGTCAGCTCTTATATATATGCTACTATTAAAAATCTGCTTCAAGAATCTCCCTGTCCACCACCTCCCACTCTAGGAATTCTGCAACCTGATAGGGATTTACAATCTACTGATGCTGTCAGAAGCTTCTTGATATCAATCTATGGTCCCTTGTTTATTTCCTTTGTTCTTCCTTACCAACTTACATACTATGGGCCTTCATTATTATCACTCTTGTGTGCATGCCTCTGTCATCTATACCCCTGTCTGTCCTTCCATTGTCCATGACTGTTAAACCCAATCCTATGTTCTTTGTGCACCTTCAAACATATGGATGATAACAGAGCAAAACAGAGAAAGAGGATGACTGGTCTCATTAAATTGATGAACGTAATTTCAAAGTGGAAATCCACAATGCTTAGCCATTCCATTATACGTTCTCTAGTCTGTGTGCATGTGTGTGTTTATATTTATATATATTTCTGTCATTTCTAAAAAATGACTTCTCCTTATTTCTCAAACTACCTTCTCTTCTTTGCTCCCTCAGCTGATAACTTTGTTTCATTTGGCATCAAGAAAATAGAAACCGAAGGAGAAAGAAGTTGCTAATATTTTCAATACCCAAATACCTATTGCTGGATAAAGACAGTATTTGTTGGTTTATGATTAATTTTATAATTTTCTCATGCCTTCTCTTCCCTTGCTATGTGTCTAGCATTTTGTAATACAGCAGGCTAGAAGTAGATGATTCTAATAATAGTTGGAGAACTATGGAAACATTAAATATGTTATATTGGGTATGTGTTTGCTTGTCTATTATTTTGTTTAATTATGTCTTTAAATGAGGTTCCTTCACTCAACTATAACTACGGGGAGTAGGGGCATGGTGTTTGAAAACAGTAGGGGGAGGTGGGTAAATTTTGTGTATGGAACAAATAAGAGTGTAATGGAATAAGAATTCAGGTGGAACAGTCATTTTTCACTAATATTTGGATGACAGATATTTTAAGAAAATGCCTCTACACACCAAAATATTCATGTAATTTTAAGAGTTCTACCTTGAAATATATTTACAGAATCCTGTTCAAGATCTTGAGTGAGATTTTTATTTTATTTTATTTTTTAAAAATTTTATTTATTTATTTATTTATGATAGTCAGAGAGAGAGAGAGAGAGAGAGAGAGATAGGCAGAGACACAGGCAGAGGGAGAAGCAGGCTCCATGCACTGGGAGCCCGATGTGGGATTCGATCCCGGGTCTCCAGGATCGCACCCCGGGCCAAAGGCAGGTGCTAAACAGTTGCGCCACCCAGGGATCCCCAGAGATTTTTTTTTTAATGGAGGGATTAAGATCAGGCTTATTGTCAAGACAAATGATGTTACTAAGTGTATGTGAAAGGGCAAGATGTCTATATATGGTTCATTTTAGAGGGACCTATAACCATGACAAAGACTACTAAATCTATAGTAAGTGATTTGGAGAATCCAAAATAATAATAAAAGAAATTTGAAGTTTATTTTATTAGTTCAAATCCACTGTGAAGATAACTATACTAGGGTGTTTATTTTTTACTGACAGAAAAGCAAAAAGATTACTGACAAGCAGTTGTGAACCAAGTATATTATAACATTGGTGAAGTTTCAGACTAAGCATGTATTTATGCTAATACTATAACAGATTGTGGAGTCAGCAGGATTTGGTGGTTGGCTATGCAATTAATGAAATAAATTTAGCAAATTATAATCAAACATAAATATTGAAGTTTTTTTCTTTCTTTTTTAATGTTCAATTAGGTATTCAATTGACAGAAACACAGACTTGGAGAGATACTTCAATATTGATGCCAACAGTGGAGTTATTACAACTGCCAAATCCTTGGATCGAGAGACAAATGCTATTCATAATATCACAGTTCTTGCAATGGAGAGCCGTAAGTTGTAAGGTTTAACATTATGTTAGGATGGAGGACATTGAGAGTAGAGAATGAGTTGTCATCAGGTAATTATTTCTGCTTGAGTTGTATTGGGTGCTTATTTAAATTAAGCAAAATCTTGAAAATCTCTAATTTTAAGCTGTGAAATATATTTATATTCGCTAATTTTATTTGCTGATACTCAAAGTTATTGAAAAGAGATTACTGTAAAATAATGGGCCTGAAATACCTTCAGAGGGCTGCTTGTTGTTCTGTAGTGTTATTTCTTAGGCTGCATTTATTTTGATCTAGAGTTGGTCCAGTAGCTTACAAAGAGTATTAAATTGTTCTATAACTAATACAGTCAGATTTTCATTTTGACATTGAAGTAATTTTAGCCCCTGTTAAGGAAAACATTTAAAGAACAATACATAATTATGTTATAATAATTATATATAATGTCATAAAATATAAAAATGTTATAAAATGTTATAAAATATAAAATGTTATATGTTATGCATATTATCTACATATATAGTATATGTGCATATGCAATGTATATGTACAGTCATACGAATCTGCACTCAAGCTTAAAGAATGTTGAAATTCATGGTTTCTTGGTCATTCTTTCAATGATTTTTCTCATCAGGGACTCAAATAACTACACACATGTACTACATTTGGATCAAATTTTCTGTTGCTCCCTTGAAGTCTAGTGTTACGTGTCTACATTTCATTCAAAGTTCAGTCACTTTCATATTAGAATCATGATTTAGAGAGATCAACCATTTTGGTTGATTCTAATTGTTTTTAATAGGAGTTGCTTGAGGAAAATGGCAATGAAATAATAGCTTTAGTCTCAGAGGAAATGATAAAACATTTTCCTCTTTATTAGAGAATCCATCTCAAGTTGGAAGAGGCTATGTGGCCATTACTATACTCGACATCAATGACAACGCCCCCGAATTTGCTATGGAGTATGAAACCACTGTGTGTGAAAATGCCCAGCCAGGGCAGGTAAGAGCTTTCAGCACACCAGGCTCCTAGCTTGTGATTTCTATAAAAATATCCAGCAGCAGTTGCCTTTGAAATTCTTCCAGCTTTAAGATAAAACATAATCAGCATGTCTCAGCAAAACTAACACTTTGATGTGTGGCATAAACTAATATTGAAGGAATTTTAAAATTCTGGTTTAATTGGGATGATGAAGATACTCAGGAAGAAAGGTAAACATTATAAAAGACATGGTAAATGGGGTTTTGAGTCCTTTAAGGAGAAATCTAGCATATGAGACTTGATTGGGCTCTTCCCATTTTACACAACAGGGCTTGCATACCTGGAACTTCTAAGAATTAAGTATAGTTTAATCTTGGTGTGATTTGTTCTACTAATCCATATTGTGCGGTATTCTGTGATGGGAACTGGGCTGGTGCCATCAGTTGGTACAGCTTATTTCTCAGGTTCACAAAAGTAAATGCAAACATGAGTTTTCAAAGGGACATGATTTGTTTTTCAGAGCTCTTTTTTTAATTTTTAAGATTTTATTTTATTTTAATTTATTTATTTATTTATTTATTTATTTATTTATTTATTTATTTATTTATGATAGTCACACACACAGAGAGAGAGAGAGGCAGAGACATAGGCAGAGGGAGAAGCAGGCTCCATGCACCGGGAGCCCGATGTGGGATTCGATCCCGGGTCTCCAGGATCGCACCCTGGGCCAAAGGCAGGTGCCAAACCGCTGCGCCACCCAGGGATCCCCAGAGCTCTTTTAGATTGGGTTCATGTTAGTACATCTGGTCCTTCCTCCTCGGAAGATGATATTTATTATAAGATATAAAATTGCTCTGTCCTGTCACACAAAACATAGCAGAGCACAGCAACATGCTTTCATACTTTAATTCTCCACCTCTAGGTTATCCAGAAGATCAGTGCTGTTGATAAAGATGAGCCATCGAATGGACACCAGTTTTATTTCAGCTTAACAACTGATGCAACAAATAACCACAACTTTTCATTGAAAGACAACAAAGGTAAGGTATTATTGTCACCAGTGGAGGCAGCAGGTACAGACTCTATAAACAACTGCTTTTTCTTGCTCAGGAATGCTGATTATGGAGATATGTATGTGTATATATACGCACATAAACACACATACTAGCAAGGACGTTAATTAAAGGGCAATGAGCCCCTCAGGTAATTTTTATCTATGGATTTGCTGTCATGAAGCAGCAGCTGCTACTTAAATCATTTCAGGCCTCAATCCAAATAGGGAAGAAGCCAGATTCATCTCTCTCTGACTTTTCTTCTAGACCTTTGAGGTCCAGCTAAATGTATTAATAAGACTATACTACATAGGTATGATTTGAGACATTAAGAAAATAATTGTATGTTCTCATTCATTTGGGGAATATGAATAATAGTGAAGGGGAATATAAGGGAAGGGAGAAGAAACGTGTGGGAGATATCAGAAAGGGACACAGAACATAAAGACTTCTAACTCTGGGAAATGAACTAGGGGTGGTGGAAGGGGAGGAGGGCGGGGGGTGGGGGTGAATGGGTGACGGGCACGGAGGGGGACACTTGACGGGATGAGCACTGGGTGTTATTCTGTATGTTGGTAAATTGAACACCAATAAAAATTAATTTATAAAAAAAAAAAGAAAGAAAATAATTGGTATTTCTAATTTGATTTCAACCTAAATCTACTTGACTTTTTAGTAGTGTATCGGTTATTCTTTTGTTTTTTAACATGAAAATAGAATTAATCCATGCACATAATTAAAAGACATATTCCTTATGTGAGGAAATATAAAAAGAACAAAAGAATTTCTTGTCATCTTAAATCTCATTTTGAAGCTTCAAAAGTAAATAAGCAGTCTTACCAGTTCCATAAGTGTCATTATGAACAATTTTGACAAATACCTGTAAGTATATTCTGGTTTTGCTTATATGTGTATACACACACACACACACACACACACACACACAGACATCCTTATATAATAATTACATTTTATAAATATATATAGACTGACACATAGGCATATATAAATTATCATATATATAAATAACATATAGACAATTATATATATAATTATAGACATAGACAGCATATGGGAAATTATAAGAACTTTTAAAGGAAGTAGGAGAACTTATCTTTTTTTAATTTTGAATTTATTCACAGGTGTTTTCATTCAAGGTATTTATTTTTGCAGAAGGGCATTTGCAACTGATATATATAGAGAGAGGAGTATTTCTTAACAATACAGGAAATATAATTCCTTCAGTTTGAATATGTGAATAAGATTCCAGGGGAAAAAATGTAGAAATAGATTTGCGAGTCAAACATTGGCTCATCTAAAAAGACTTACTCAGGAGGTGGACGTTATACCATCTTCTTTAGTGCAGAAAATCCAACTTTGACCTCAAAAATTCAATCTGAAAATAGAATTTTTCCTGATCTCACTCTCTGCAAATGAGAACACCATCTTGTCCCTTTAGTAATATAAAAGGAAGAGCATTCTCTGTGTGGGTAATCCCAAACTCTCTGACTTAATCATATTTGGGACAGTTCTCAGCACTTAGATTCATCCAGCACAAATGCAGAGAGGGGGTTTTATGACATTCCCAAGAAGAGTCTCAATATTTCCCCCATATGTCATCATCCAGTACCACCATGATAGTTGGACAGTACATGCACTAAAATGTATGGATTTATAGGACATCCCCACTGCCACAAAATAGAAAGATTTCCCTGAGTCAAGCCCAGACCTCCCTAGCATCTATCTTGGAGGAAAACATGTTGAATAAGAGAAGATCAGCTCTCATATTGGCTTCCATCAGAGGAATTACATAGAGAACATGATGGATTTTGTGATCTCATTCCTGAGCATAGGGCTCTCTTCCACATACTGGGCATCTGTGCACGTGTGCCTCAATTCATTGTGTGTCTGTGTGTGCACACACTCCTTGAAGCCAAGCAGGTTAGATTACAGTTCAACAACTCTGAAAAAAATTGTATGTATCAAATCATGAATACATATAATATCTTAATAATTGGGAGGTAAAGAAATAGACACGTGTGTGATACTATTAAGTGTATAGAAACAGAGTGAAAACAATATCCTTCAGCAACTTCATGTACATATTTTTAATGAACACCTCAAATTCATGTCTTAAAATAAAAGATTTGTTTACATAAAAATTTACCAGATGGAACCTGAAAATCAAACAATTTTCTTTCTGCTACATCTGTAATTTTGGGTTATATGTTTTCTCCAGTCTCCTGTGAGCTTCCTGTTTTGTGCTATTTGGATGGAATAGATTTCAGCTTGCTCTTTCATTAGAGCATTGTTAATTCTTTTATGATAAACATTGGGTAAATATCTTTTTAATAGCTTCGAAAGGAGATACATATTAAAGTGCACTAGATGAAACTATGATCTCTTTTCCTCATTTATGTTTTAATGGCTGTAAATTTAAAGGATCACATAAATTCTCTAATTAGTTAATTAAGATGTTAGCTGGGTAAATTGCTGGTAGATAAAAAAATTATTTCTGATATGGAAATCACAGTTATGTGATACAGACTCATTGATCACCAGTAAAAGTTTCATAATTAAATGTTAGAATATTGAATATAAATTAAATACAAATGACCTATTTTATCACTGACAAATGTTTATGTACATGGGGTTTGGGTAAGGATATACACCAATTTGGATTTTAAAAACTACACAATACTTCCCCTTCTGAATATCTATGTATACTTAGTTCAAAAAAAGCTGGATTGTCTTATTTTGCTTGTTTCTATATTGGGTTTGGATTTGTCAAAGAGAGATAGATTGGACTTTTTATTTGTACTATCTGATGACACTGCAAAAATATTTAACCTGTTAATTTGAATCATCCTCTTTGTGAGTGTATGGTTTGAAATGTAGAAATAAAAGGGTATTCTCTGTGTAATTTTTACAAAGTTGCAATTAATAAGTGATGAATGACAATTTTCATATTCAGTTTTACTTTATAGCTCTTCCCTTTGGTCCTAACTGTAGTATGACGTAAATACATTAAAATGTATTAAAATGAACTCATTTTGGGTAATAGAGCTAATGAAAAATAGAACTAATAAGACACTAAACAGAATGACTTAAATCACATGAATTTGTGTGTGTGTTTTTCTTCTATAAGTTTGTACCTCTTAATCCCCTTCACCTATTTCACCTAGCCCCCACCCCCTTAAATCAGATGAAGTTTGGCCCAACTGAGTCCCTCAGAAATCTCGTGTTACACATTTGCTTTCTTTATCCTAGACAACACAGCTTCCATTCTCACCAGGAGAAATGGCTTCCGGAGACAAGAACAGTCTGTTTATTATCTGCCGATCTTTATCGTGGACAGTGGGTCGCCTTCCCTCAGCAGCACCAACACCCTCACCATCCGTGTCTGTGACTGCGATGCCGATGGGATAGCCCAGACTTGCAATGCGGAGGCCTATGTCCTCCCTGCCGGCCTCAGCACGGGAGCCCTGATCGCCATACTCGCCTGCGTCTTGACATTACTGGGTAGGTACTATTTTCAGGGCTTGTGCTGCAAGAGCCGTCACACCAACCATACATATATCATGACTTTTTTCTTTTGCCATCAGCACCTTTCTGAGAACATATGCAAACATTCAGTTCAATGGTGTTTTGTTCCATAAGCAACCGTGGTCGTTGGTCACACTTTCCAATGGAATATTTAAAATACAACTCAGAAAAAAAAAAAAATATATATATATATATATCAGTTTCATTTTTAAAGCAGCGGTGAAGTTAAATGACTGTTTAAAATGGATTTTTCTTCTCAAATTTACCACATCCCAGCTGTTTGTTTTAAAATACCCTACAGAGGAGATATATTAGCCCAGAATCTTTTCTGAGTTGTTTTGATAATGTGATTACTTTGGAAATGACAGCTTTATATCCCTCCTCTTTTCAGAGAAGAGTTAAGGTAGATTTTTAAATTATTCACAAATTTGAAAAGATTTCAATTTCAGCAATTCAAGAGTTATAATTTCCCAAGAATTAACGTATTTAATTATACCGTCCATGATTACTTTAGTGCATGGTTAAATAAGATTTATAACATATATTAGAATTCCAGTTTTATAAGAGATTATGCAGTACCCTTTTAAAAATTGGGAGACATCCAACATGGGCATTGGGTAAAGAGTTTATTCCTTAGCTGCATTGTCTTTCATAATACAGCTTCCTACAACAAGGACAACAAGCATTTAATATTACATCTGAGACTGTACCATGTGTTTTCTTGGGGTCTAATATAATTTGTGAACCCATTTATAATATATTTTTGTTAGGGCAGAATTTGGCAGTGTGAGTCATCATTGTGTAATGTTTAAAAACAAGATTTATGGAGTTAGGTAAACCTAGCTTTTATTATTGCTCCCAGCATACACTAGTTTTTCACCAGGGGAACATTACAAAGCTGGCTTCTTAATGTAGAAGGGGAAAATAATAGAACTAGACTGTAAGGTGGTTGTAAAAATTAAATGAGATAATCATGTTCTTATTATATACTGAACATACAATAACTTTTAAGTGTTATTGATGAAGTGAGCTCTCAACCTATTAACCAAGCTAAGACCTAGTTACTAATACCCTGTAAGTCATTCCATACAAATGAAATTGCTGTCTTCAATAACTTCAGCTAACCAAATAAATCTAGAAAGAAGAAAAAAATTTTTTTTTCAAATAGCTTCACATAGGTGGCAGAAAGTCTCAGAAATTCATTAGAAATAGTAATTCCCAGCTAAAGCCTGATTAAAGTAGAATACAAAGGACTAGAGTAAATTTAGGAAAAGGTGGAACCAGTACAAAGGTAGTTAGTATATGGATGACTCTTTTTGAACTTAACTTCACCAGTTCATCACGGACAATTTAGATTACATCATACTTCAAAAGAGTAAGATAAAATTGTATTCTCCAGAATTTAATCATACCCAACAGCTAATTTACCTTTTATCTGTTTTTTAATGCTATCTATCTAATGAAACCTATTTCATTGTTAGAATATACTTTTACCTTTGACCTAGGGCTTCCTTGAAAGTTAGGTTGCTTGATGGATGTAATTAGTTAAGAATCATTACCTAGCTGTCACCAGAAATAAGTAAAATAGAGTTTTATTAGATTACATTCTTGTATATGATATGAGTGCATGTGTGTGTATGTGTATGTGTGTGTTTGTGTACATATATCTCAGGGTAAGATTATAGCTTTTGTGGATTTCGTCAAAATTTAGTAAAATTTGAGTGTTTTCCTTTAACAGATACCAAAGTAAGAATATCTGTTCCACTTTTTAGGATAAGGTGTTTATGTCACATATTTTACTCATTTTTTAAAGTTTCCCCAAGTCTATAAAAATATAAGCCAAAACAGCCTATTTTACCGAGATTCATTTGGGAACCATTGGCTTTTATTTCTCTGTAAGGATGTGGCTCAGTAATCAGTAGGTTCAAATACTGGTATTTCTGTTTAGAATTGAATTTAGTCTTTTTTTACTGAGTCTTTAGAAGCAGACGATTTGGACTTTTCATATTCTTTTGGTTCTGTCTCCTCAATCACAGACTCTGGGTTTTCACACAACATGTACCAAAGCCAACATGACTGAGTATTTGGGTGGGGGAGGTGTGGATGAGATGCACAGCCCACCATGGATCATGACTTCTAGTGCACAAGTGACTCGTATTTTACACCTCAAGAAGCAAGGTGAATTTTATTTTGTGACACTAGATACCAGGATTTGGAACTCAACCTTTTTATACTTCTGAATAAATATTGCTAAGAAAAAAAACAAAGTGAAGGGTAGAAATAGGGAAGAACTCCTTGAGATCTAGTTCAGTCTAAGGATAAAATCTAAGCACCTGGGCTTTCCACCCTTAAGAAAAGGTGCTTCTCTGTATGCCAAGTTTGTGTGCCAGTGATGTTTCAAATTAAAGCTATTTTTAAGATGAGGGAAAGGGATGCCTTGAAGTTTCCAGAGTATTCATCGTAGAAGGCATCTTAGAAATCAGTTTTAACCTAAACTTTCAGAGGGGAAAATGAAATACAGTTAGGTTCAAGGAGTTCAGGAGTTCATATAACAAGCTAATGGCCATTAGGCCATCAGATTCTAGGACACCGTATGGTCAATCACTGCTTTTGGATGAAACTATAAAGGAAATATACCTTGAAAATATTTTTTCAAAAAATTGTTCACCTTCAGTCTTTCCTAAAAATTGGAAAGTCATGTTGTCTGAAGTTGGTTGTGTTGACTTCATGCTTGTGTCCTTCTAACTTGATGGGTAAACTCTTTCCTGAGTTTTCTCCCATCCCAACTTTGTTCTCACCCTTTGTAATTTATTTGTATCTGAATTCCTAAATGAAAGAGATGATCCAAAAATTAGAGCCTGAAGTTTCCTTTACTTACACAGAATACAACTTGAATGGGAGAGATTATGGTCATATTCATAGTTAATGAGAAAGTTATCAATCAGATGCAATTATTTTATAAGTAGAAACATTTCATCAATATGGGGCAAGATACTTTAATATTCTAATGTTTTCCTAAATATTTTGCCACAATACCAATTTTTAAAGATTTTATTCATTTACCGAGAGTGGGGGGACAGAAACAGGGGGACAGGCAGAGGGGGAAAGAGAATTTTAAGCAGGTCCTATGCTCAGTGCAGGGCCCAACGTGTGTCTCCATCTCACAGCTCTGAGATCATGACCTGAGCCAAAATGAAGAGTCAGATGCTCAACAGACTGTGCCACCCAGGGGCCCCACCCCAACACCATTTTTGTTATGCATTGTTATCATAGTTGTTCATAATTGTTGACGTATATGGTAGTTTTTCAACCAAGCTGAAAGCACTTCAGAAAAAAAAAATTGGGGGCATTTGGGTGGCTCAATAGTTAAATGTCAGGTCATGATCTCCAAGTACTGGGATTGAGCCCCATAGGGCTCCCTTTGCCCCCCAGCCTTGTGTGCGCGATCTCTCTCTCTCTCTCTCAACGAAATGAATACATATAATATTTTAAGAAAAAAAGAAAAATTTATGAATGATTGGCACTGAATTATTACTTCAGTGGATTTTGAAAAAATGAACAGAATTTCAGTTGTTTTAAAATACAGTTTCAGTATTAAATGTTGCACATCTATCCAGAGAATATTGTAGCTATTTTCTTTGTTAGACTGCACAGGTAGTTTCTTTGTTAGCCTTTGCATTTTCCTGAACACTAAAATTCTCACTGAATTTACTATGTTGTTTTGTTTTTCCATAGTTGGACCTTTAAGCCCAAGTAATTGAAGTCCTATAACGTCCCCTCTAGCTCCTCGCGCTTTAGCCATGATTGGGACTAATTAGACTGGCCCAGCTTCAGGTTTAATAAGACATTTGTGGAAACCACTGTTTACTACATGGAATTGGAAAGCTTTTTCAGTGGGTCCAGGATGGCCAGCTTGACATTTAGCTGTCATGCATCTTTCACTTTTCTTTCTTGATCTACGGGGTGCTGAACCATATTTGTTCCTCTGTTACTGTGGCAACTCGTGATTTTGTTCAACAGGAAAGTATTTTCCTAGTTTTGTAAGTCATAGTATTACCTAAGTAAAAAAAAAAAAAAAAAAAAAAAAACATACATATGTGTGTGTGTGTGTGTGATTGCGGAGAACAATATGATAGCACTATGTAAAAGATTGATCCCCCATCATAATCTATAATGATAGAACATACTTGATATAGCAGTCCCAGTGATAATAAAGGACAGAAGTGGCTAATTTATGGTGGCACCTGTGTTTGTCTTTCAAACAAGTGCAAGCATTGTAAAAAAAAATGAATTACATTTAATTAGCTCATACTAAGTGAGCATGGTCTAATTTAATTCTCATAACACATTTCCGAGGCAGGTACTAGCAAATAGTATTACGCCCACTTTTTATATGAGAAAACTGTAAATTAGAGGAACATGCACAGAGTTATAAGGTGTCACAGCCAGGATCCAAACACAGCCAAGACTGCCTTGTGGATGTCCTTGATAAGGTTTTTTTCCCTGCATGTTTTCCAATATGACAGAGTTGTGTGTCTCTGGGAAATCCCTGTGGGCAAGATCTGTGGGTATCTCAGCCCAGGTACTGCCAAATTAGAGCTAGCAGAATCTTTGATCTGCTTTACAGAGCAGCTTTAACACTTCTTTGGTGAACTCTGAGTGTCTAATTTATAGGATCCTCCAATTACTTCCAACCTTGAGAAAACACATCAAGAATTGTATATGATAAATTTGAGATTATACTTCATCACAACCAAAATATATAGTGTACTGATTGTCTTTGTACACACAATATTCATTGTACTTAGGTCAGTTTTATGTCTGTCTTGATACTCAAGTCATTCTAACTTGCACATTTAATGGAGAGGAATTCTGTGATACTTTTTTTGGGGGGGGTAAGCGGAAGCTCAGTTTGGGTTGTAATGTATGCTTCCCTGTTTTCGAGACATGGAAAGCAGCCATCTCGTAGGTGCAGATGATTTGCAGATCTCTAGATAGGCACCTTCATCATTCTAATGGACTGCTGGTGTTAGAAATTTGAATAGAATTATTAAATCCTGAACAATTTTCCTAGATCCCTAGCTCACCTCCTGATTTAGTCTCTAGTTCCATGCTTTTTGAGGGGGAATCAATCAGCCTTGACTCTTCTCTTTCATCTCCCACAGCTAGTCTCCCCAAAAATATGAATTTTACTTTGTTGATTCTTGAATCTATGCTTTTCTGTCCCTTGATGCTGCACCTGATTTTGCCCCGGGTCTACGGTCGCCCTCCTGAATAATGACAGTCACCCGGCTCTACCAGGTCCAATCCACCTGCATCACAGGCAGAGTAAGCTTTTGCAAAGCAGATGTGACTATGACACACACCAGCTTAAAATAAGATTGCCATAGCTCCAAACTGTCCACAGATGAAAATCACAGGCTTTCTATGACCTAACTGCTCCCTCCCATTTCCACCTTCAGCCAAATTATGGAACTGCTCTTTCTCAGACTCATCCTGCTTTGTCTTACCTGCTCTTACCTGCCTTGCTCCTTCTGTCTGGAACAACTTTCCCTCTTTTTGCTTTGGCAGAGTCCAGGTTGAGTGCCGTTCCTGCATGCCCCATAGCACTTTGCATATCCCAGAGCATCCTTTATGGCTGTATCATTAGTTTGTCTCTTTGTCTATCTGCTCCAGTAGACTCTGCTTGCAGAGGCTGAGTATTATTTTATTAGGTCTGTAGCACTTCATAAGATGCTGATATGCCATGTAGAGGGCATGTCCTATCTGCATGCTGAATGAGACCATGAATGATTTGAATGTACTCATTAGTGGAAAAGAATGTCTTATTTTATTTTTGTCTTAGCCATAAGTAGTATCTCCATTGGAACCAGATTTTCCCATTTCTTAAGATTTTATGATTTGGGAGCATTTTATCTGAAATCCAGCCTCTTTATTTTTTCTATAAAGTGGATATGGCACACACTTAAAATACTTAAATTACATTTTTGGGTTAATAGCCCTGGAGATCTATAAGGGCTCAAGAAAAAAAAATAAATCTGAATGTATGATTTTCCGAATCTATCTAAAGATAGAGTAAAAAAAAAAACTGCAGTAGAGATTTCAAGGATGCTGCATTCGTTGTTAAAATTCAGCTTAAATTTTAGTTAAAAATGCTATAGTTGATATCTAATTTACCTCATTCACATGCTTGGGTTTTATCATATGTAAATCTTCATATTCTCTGTGACTAAATAATAGAGTGAGTTCATAAGTACAAGTTCAAATTCTAGCCTTCTGTTACTGAGGATCTGCATATATCTCTTATTCTACAGCACATAGATCCAGACAAAATGACAAGTTGAATTCTCTCATCCTTAGATCTTAGCTTAGATGTCACTTCCAATGACATCCGTCTTTGATCACCAGACTGCACTAGTACCCCTGTATTTTTCCTATCATTTCACTTTTTAAAACATAAATTATTGCTTTGCCTGAGACATTTCAGAAGCACCAAATGTACTTATATAAAAATCCAAATGGTTCTCATGGCCCACAAAGCAAGACATGTTCTGACACCTGCTCACCTCTTGAAGGTATCAGGCTGTCTAATCCTTCACTCATCCTGTAGGAAGAGCCACACAGCTGCCTTTCCATTAGTTTGAAAGATGCCACCCTGTTACTGAAAGATTCTTCCTGAATCCCTTCACCTGGTGTGCTCACACTACCTTTATGACCAGCTTCAGTGTTACCTTCTCAGAGGGGATGTCTTACCTACCGATTAAACATTATTCACAACCACGATTCTTTGTCTTTTTAATTGAAGTATACTTGACATACAATATCCTATTAATTTGAGGTGTACCTTATAGCGATTTGACATTTTCATATGAAATGATCCCCACTATAAATCTAGTTACTATATATCACCATACAAAGTTGCTACAAAATTATTGACTATATTCCCTTACATTACATTCCCATGTTTTATTTTAGAACTGAAGAATTATATCACTTAGTCTCCTTCACCTATTTTGCCCACCTCCCCCTCACTCTCCACTCTGGTAGTACACAGTTTGTTTCCTATGAGTCTGTTTCAATTTGTTTTTTAGATTCTACATATAAGTGAAATCATTCAGTGCTTGTTTTTCTCTGAGATATTTCACTTAGCATAATACATTCTAGACCCATCCATGTTGTTGCAAGTGACAAGATTTCATTATTTCTGTGGCTGAGTAATATTCCATTGTGTGTAGACAGGTGTATATATACATATGGCATACACACTGTATGGAGGTTACTCAAAAGATATATCTTTTTGAATTGTTGCTTTCATTTTCTTTGGATAAACACTCAGAAGTGGAATTACTCGATCTTATGGTAGTTTTCACCTTTTGGCGAATCTCCATATTGTTTTCCACAGTGGCTATACCAATTTACATTCCTACCAACAGTGTGCAAGGTTTTCTTTTCCCTACATCCATGTCAACACAGTATTTTTCATCTTTTTGACAATTGCCAATCTGACAGGTGTGAGATAATCTTACAGTTTGAATGGCATTTTCCTGGTGATGAGTGATGTTAAGCATCTTTTCATGTTCCTGTTGGCTGTCTGTATGTATTCTTTGGAATAATTGCTCGTTTGTTTTTTATATTAAGGTGTGTAAGATCTTCATGTATTTTCCATTTTAACCTCTTATCAAATATATGATTAGCAAATATATTCTCCCATCCAATAAGTTGCCTTTTCATCTGTTGACATTGTCCTTCACTGTGCAAAAACTTTGATGTATTCTCAGTTGCTTCTATTAGCTTTCATTTCCCTTGCCTAAGGAGACTGGTCCAAAAAAATATTGCTAAGATCAATGTCAAACAGCGTACAATATTTTCTTCTGGGACATTTATGATTTCAGTTCTTACATTTAAGTCTTTAATCTATTTTGAGTTTATTTTTGTTTATGATATAAGAAAGTGGTCAGGCTTTCCCAACACCATTTACTGAAAAGATGGTTTTTCCCTGTTGTGTATTCATGCCAACTTTGTCATGAGTCTGTTTCAGTTTGTATGCGCTTATTTCTGGGTTCTTTCTTCTATTCCATTGTTATGTGTTTTTTGTGCCAGTATCATACTGCTTTGATTAATATAGCTCTGTAGTATAGTTGAAACCAGGGAACATGATACCTCTATCTTTGTTCTTTCTCAGGATTGCTTTTACTATTTGGGGTCTTTTGAGGTTTCACAAACATTTTAGGATTTTTTTTGTTGTAATTTTGTGAAAAATAACGTTGGTAACTTGAGGCAATTACATTGAATCTGTAATTTGCTTTGGATAGTATTTTTATTTTATTTTTAAGATTTTATTTATTTATTCATGAGAGACAGAGAGAGAGAGAGAGAAGCAGAGACACAGGCAGAGGGAGAAGCAGGCTCCATGCAGGGAGCCCGATGTGGGACTCAATTCCGGGTCTCCCGGATCAAGCCCTGGGCTGAAGGTGGCGCTAAGCTGAGCCACCTACGCTGCCCATATTCCTAGGTAATTTTTTGATGAAGTTGTAAACTTTCTTAATAGCTTGTTATTAGTGTATAGAAATGCAACCTATTTCTACATGTTAATTTTGTATTCTGTGACTTTTACTGAATTCATTTATTCTGGTAGTTTTTTGTAGAGTCTGGGGTTTTCTGTATACAGAATCATGTCCTCTATAAATAGTGACAATTTAATTCTTTTCCAATTTAAATGCCTTTTTTTTTCTTGCCTAATTGCTGTGGCTAGGAATTCTTGTACCATATTGAATAAAAGTGGCAAAAGTGGGCATTCTTGTCTTGTTCCTGATTTTAGAGGAAAATCTTTTAGTTTTTTACCCTGGAGTATGATGTTCGCTGTATATTTGTCATCTATGACCTTTCCTATGTTGAGGTGTAGTTATTCTGTACTTACTTTGTTGGGCTTTTATCACAAGTGGATGTTGAGCTCTGTCAGATGCTTTTTCTTCATCTACTGAGATGATCATATGATTTTTGGCCTTCATTTTTGTTAATGTGGTATGTAATGTTAATTAATTTGCAGATGTTGAACCATCTTTGGCATAAATTCCATATAATCATGGGGTATAGTTATTTTGTATGTTTTTTTTAAGGTTTATTTAAGAGAGAGAGGAAAAAAAGAAAGAGCAAGCAGGGTGAGGGGCAGAAGGAAAGGAAGACAATAAGGCTCCCCACTGAGCTGGGAGCCTAACACAGGTCTTGATTCCAGGATCCGGAGATCATGACCTGAGCTGAAATCAAGAACTATAAACCAACTGAGCCGCCCAGGTGCCCCATGCAGTATAGTTCCTTTAATGTATTGTTGAATTTGGTTTGCTAATACTTTGTTGAGAATTTTTGTACCTATCTTCTTCAGCGGTATCGGCCTGTAATTTTTTTTCTTTTGATGTCTTTGGTTTTGGTATCAGGGTAATGCTGACTTTGTAAAAAGTATTTGGAAACATTCCTTCCTCTTCATTTTTTGGAGAGTTTTTAAATTACTGATCCAATATCATTACTTGTAATTGGCCTATTCACATTTTCTATTTCTTCAAAATTCAATCTTGAAAGGTTGTGTTTTAGGAATTTATCATTTTTTCTAGGTTGTCCTGTTTGTTGGTGTATAATTATAGTAGTCTACTATGACCCTTTATATTTCTGTAAGATCAGTTTAACTTCTTTTTTTTTAAGATTTTATTTACTTATTCATGAGAGACCCAGAAAGAGGCAGAGACACAGCAGAGGAGGAGAAGCAGGCTTCATACAAGGAGCCCTATGTAGGACTCGATCCCGGAAATCCGGGATCAGGCCCTGAGCCAAAGGCAGATGAGCCATCCAGGTGTCCCTATCAGTGTGACTTCTATTTCTAATTTTATTTGTATAGATCCTCTTTTTCTCTTGAAACCTCTGGCTAGAGGTTAATGGTTTTATCTTTTCAAAAAAACTGCTCTTAGTTGTACATTGATCTTTTCTATTTTTTAAAATATTTTATTTATTTATTCATAGAGACAGAGAGAGAGAGAGAGAGAGAGAGAGGCAGAGACACAGGCAGAGGGAGAAGCAGGCTCTATGCAGGGAGCCTGACGTGAGACTTGATCCCGGGTCTCCAGGATCTCACCCTGTGCTGCAGACGGCGCTAAACCGCTGTGCCACCGGAGCTGCCTGATCTTTTCTATTTTTTAAGTCTATTTAATGTATTTCCACTAAGATTATTTCTAATTTTGGAATTTGTTTATTTTCTCTTAGGTGTAAGGTTAAATGGCTTATTTGAGATTTTACTTGAGGTAGGCCTGTAGCACTATAAACTTTTCGTTTAGAACTGCTTTTGCTATATTCTATACATTTTGAAAAGTTGTGTTTTCATTTGCATTTATCTCAAGGTATTTATTTACACTTTGATTTCTTTATTGACACATTGTTTAGTAGCATGCGTAGTTCTCCACATTTTATTTTTCTAGTTATCTTCTTTAATGAATTTCTAGTTTCATATATAGTGGGTGAAAAGATGCGTGATATAATTTCAATCTTTTTTGATTTATTGTAGTTTGTGGCTTAACATGTGATGTATTTTAGAGAATGTTCAGTGTGCACTTAAAAAAAAAGTCTGAAGATTTTAGATGAAATGTTCTCTATATATCTGTTAAGCCCATTTGGTCTAATGTGGTGTTTAAGGCCATTGTTTTTCTTATTGATTTTCAGTCTGTGATCCATTTCATTGATTCAGGTAGGGTATTCTATTTTGTATTACTGTCAATTTTTACCTTTATATCTGATAAAAATTGCTTTATATATTTACATGCTCATATGTTGGGTGCATAGACATTTACAAATGTTACATTGTCTTCTTGGAGTCACATTCTTTGTTTTAAAGTGTATTTTAGCTGATATGAGTACTGCTACTCCAGCTTTATTTCCATTTCCATGGAATATTTTTTCCATCCTTTCACTTTCAATCTGCATGTGTCTTTAGAGCTAAGTGAGACTCTTAAAAGCAGCATATAGATGGGTCTTGTTTTATCCATTCAGCCACCCTATGCCTTTTGATTGGATCATTTTGTCCATTTAAAATGTATTAATAGGTAAATACTTATTGCTATTGTTTTCTGCATGGTTTTGTAGTTCTCTTGATTTCCTATAGTTTGATGATTTTCTTGTTATTTTTGGGTTCCTTTCTTTTTTTGTATATGTTGTAGGTTTTTGGTTTGTTAGGTTCTTTTGCAGGTTTGGTTTTGGTTACCATGAGGTTCACTTATACCAACATTATAAATATTGCAGTCTGTTTTAAGCTGATAATCACTTAATTTCCAATGCATTCTACAAGTACTACATTTGTACTCCCCTCACACACATTTTTATGTTGCTGATATCATAATTTACATCTTTTTTGGGTTTTTACATTTTTCATACTAGATTTTTAAGCAGCTAGTCTACTGCCTTTTGTTATATATTTGCCTTTACTAGTGAAATATCTTTAATTATGGCCTTTTCCACTTAAAGAGGACATTTTAACTTTTTTTGGAAGTTTGGTGTAGTGGTGATGAACTCCTTTATTTTTGCTTGTCTGAGAAGCTAGGGATCCTGGGCACAATGCTGGGGCTGCCTTAGTGGGATGGCTGGAGCTAGAGTTAGACCATATGTGATCTGGAGGGGTCCCTGGGCATGCCATGCTTGGGATACCCTGGCCAAAGAGTTGAAGCTGGAGGGGGCATGGGCCAAGGGTGCCCAGGGCATGCTATATACCAACACCTGCAATTCTTCATCATGAAACCCGTGGGTTTCTTTTGTGTCAGTTATCACAGTTTGTAAACATATTTATTTGCTCTGCTCAAATTGAAGAGCACCTTGAAAGTACTGATCTTAATCTTTCTCTTTTTAAACCAGTGTATTCTCAGGGCCTAATATAGGGAATATAGGAGGAGAAATATTTTGGAATGATTTGTGAATAGTATTTATCACATTCTGTTCATTTTCCTGTCTTTGCCACATACTTTAAGCTTCTCTAGAAGAGTTCTGCTGTCTGTATTACCATCCAATAAATTGAATAGCATAGGTATCTAGATAACTAAATTAACAGGGAATTGTCAAAAATCACATGTGAGTACAAGGTGAAATTTGTTTCTTTTTGTGTATCCATTGTATGATTCAAATTTTATCAAGACCCATAGAAATAGAAACTGTATTGCTTAAAATTTTATTGTAGAAGTTTATGATATATGACCTATTATTGTGTTTATTATATACATATATTTTAAAACTTTATAAATGTAAACTCAATCTTTATAAAGTTACTATCAGATAGTTTCTGAGTTAAGTTCTATTATCTCCATTTTGGAGAAGGGGAAACTGAGCCAAAGCAAAGTAAAATATCCTAAGCTGACATATTCAGTAAATAGAAGCAAGGATTCAGTGCAATGTGGGTTTAGAGAAGGGATTTGAGATACATTCCAGGGGTTATGCTGTATAATAGTTGGTTCTTTAAGGTAGATGAGCAAGAAATAAATATAAGGAGGAAGTGAAGTTAGAATGAAAGATGACCTGGAAGTTTCTGGTTTGGTATTCTTTTGAGAAAAGAATGCAAGTTATAAAACAGATTAAACTTAATGGGTTTAAATCTGGAAATAGACATTAGGGGAGAAAAGTTATTACAGTAAAATAAATGATAGTAACAGTTAAAATTATAATTGCCATATATTATTTACTATATTCTGAGATATTATGCTTTTATTATAAGTAAAATGATGAATAGTCATTTATGAATATGGCATGATTTATTTAGAGAGATAGATGGGAGATTCATATGCCAAAGATCTCACCAATTGCCATTTGTAGAAAGTAGTTGAATTCTTGGGTTTCATTGAGCTCATATAGAAAGATTGTTGCATGAAAAAGAAGCCAAGTACAGATTTTGAGGAAGATTTACCCTAAGTATTACCTAGACAAGAGCAGCCACCAGACCATGATTTAAGAGGAGACAGTGAAACTTTTTTTTTAATTGTAAGAATTCCTGTAATATTCTATTAATTCAAGAAAACTCACCCATATCATGTTCTGTCATTGAAGTTCTGTGTCAAATATAATAGATACGCCATGTAAACTCAGCGCTGACTAGTACCCATTGGATTGGGCAGATGTCAAGACCACACAATGGTCTTGACAGACTTTATCTCAGGGGAGTAACAGAAAAGCTCAGATTCTCTGGTTTGGGGGCAATAAAGATAAGAATATGGAAATGTGAAATAGGTTACTTTTACAAAAAAAAAAGTCAGTAAAATCAAGTGTAGTTGAAGATAAGTAATTGATTAGAAAATAATGACCTGTTTTTTGGTGAGAGTATGGAACTCTGATGTAGCTCTAGGCATGGCGAGAGTGGTGGGAATTTGGAAGTGACACTGAAGGAGTTCAGAAACGGTTATTTCTGATCTGAAGCCACCAAAGTTCAATTTCAAAATTAAAAGAAAATTAGTGAAACTAAATTAGTGCCAAATGGAGAAAACGTAACAGATTTTAGTAAAATTTATGAAAATCAGCAGGATCAAAAGACAGTGAAAAGTTAAAAAAAAAAGTTATCGAAGGGCTAAGCTCTACTTGCACGTGGATGTGAATAATCATTTATAATAAATTTGCTGACCTTGAATACAGACTGTACTAGCAGATTTTTAAGTTCAAATAAGTCATTTTCAGTTGTACCCTAATAGACACAGTAATAATTGTAGTATAATAGTTGTTTTGCTGTTCGATATGTCACTTGGCAATAAAATGTTATAGTAGTACACCTTAAGATCATACGCAATTAAGATTTTTCTAGTATTTTTTAATCTTTCAGTTCATCCAAAGAAATATAATTCACAAGTGCAAACCACATATGTAATTTTAAAATTTCAGGTAGCCTCATTAGCAAAACTTTTAAAAAGAAACAATTGAAATAAATTCTAATAACATATTTAATCCAATATTAGCTATTATAATTTTAACAAGTAATCAATAAAAATCTATTTTACTTTAACAGTTGTCTTGAGGGCAGCCCGGGTGGCTCAGTGGTTTAGCGCAGCCTTCAGCCCAGGGCGTAATCCTGGAGACTCAAGATCGAATCCCATGTCGGGTTCCCTGCATGGAGCCTGCTTCTCCCTCTGCCTGTGTCTCTGCCTCTCTCTCTTTCTCTGTGTCTCTCATGAATAAACAAATAAAATCTCAAAAAAAAAAACAAAAAAAAAACAATTGTCTTGAACATCACTAAAAGCACATCTCAATTCATGTTTCAAATAGGGATAGACAGACTTCAAAAGCTCAATAGCCACATGTAGCTAGTGGCTACCATGTTGGGTAGTGAAGATTAGACCACCATTTCATTGAGTAATAAATTCTGGTTATTCATAGAGACCATAGAGAAAGTAGTGTTTTGAGGTGATAGTGGCTTATCCTTCAAGTCTTACCTCCATGTCATCTCTATTGTGAGACTCTTTCTGAGTATCCTGGCCAAAGCATACCTTCCTTTAAATATTTACATAGCATATGTTGTATTGCTAAATAATCTATTATATAAAAATTATGTTTTCTTATATAAAATATTAAACTTCAAAATGGCAAGAGTTACCTGCATATCTCCAACTCCCACCTTATATAACAAATATTTGTTGAGTGCATATTTACTGTCATGTATTGCTTTTTGTGCTCAAGACACATCTATAGGTAATAAAATCACCGACCACTGACCAGGATTACAGTTGTAGAAAGTCAATGCCCGTTAAAAAATGTTGAATTAAAAGAAATTTTGACTTTAATTTTTGGTGAGTCTTTAAACAATAGGTTAAACTTAACAAAGTGATACTTAACAGGTATAAGGTCTTCCAATTTGATTTAAAGCAGGAACCTTTTATAGAGTTTTAGGATGGAAAAAAAAACTGGTTCGATGGTAGTTCACATGACTGAGTGGTTTTAAATGAACTTCACTCAAAATTGGAAATAAGGAAAATAGTTTTTCTTTAATATAAGTAGGCTTATCTAGCAGTGGTACCAATTTGTACCACATCTGCAGAACTCTGCCTAATTCTAGGAACGGAACTGAGCATTGAGAATTCAGACATTTTTAGGCTTAGAAAATCCAGTGCAAGGGATTCGGGATGACAATGAGGTGTTGAATTCAGCAGCTGAGAATACACTCTAAGTGCTTCTAGAGCAAACCTGGATGACTTTTAAAGTGTCTGCTGTCTTTAAGGAAATAAGACAACTGATGGTGGAAGTTTATTGGAGAGGGGAATTCTTATTTGTAGGGGCTAATAATGCTGTGTTAAGCTCTAGGAAGTGTGTTAGATGGCACTGAAATACTTTCAAGACGATTATATAAAAATAGATAAGTATCTGTCACAGACTACAGGATGTTGAGAATATAAGGGTCCACTAATTTATAGTATGCTATGTGTTTTACACGTCTGTGTTTTTCTTCATTTTCTCTTTTCTTTCTTTCAGTTTGGGAGAATGGTAGTCTTCTGGGCTACATACTTCTTTGCACCTGTATGTCTGTATTTCTTCACAGTGAATTGCATTATAATTTATACTATGTTTATCTCTTTTTTTTGTTTGTTTATTTTTGGAAATATATAGCTACCATGTTTGAGGTGCTTGTATTGAGGGATCCTCTCATGATTTTGCCAATAACCAGCACTATTGCCTATATAACTGGAATACTCAAAAATGTTGAATCGTATGTTAAAGAACTGAATCCTAAAACCAGAAATTCAACAGCATGTTTTTGCTGCTCTAATTGCTTTCCTAACATCTTCTCTTTCCTCCTTCCTATCCTGAGTCCATTCAGATTTTTTTTTGAGAAACAAATATGATCATATCGTGAAATCCTTAAACCACATTGGTTATCTCCCATCGCTATCTTTACTCCCCAGTCTTGTGGGCTCCAACCTTTGCCCACTGCTTGATTGTGCCAAGAATAATCTTCCATATCGCCTCTCCACCCTCATCCTAGCTCAGCCTTCAGGAACCCTTACATAAATCTGCCTTGTGTGGACCTGTTTTTTTCTACTATAGATCTCTAATAGATCACGTTTCCCTCTTTTGGAATAATTATCACAGTTCTACTTTTAAATTCAGTGTCTCATTATTTGATTACTATCTGTCTGCTAATTTCATTACAAGTTCCATAAGGAAGTGAGCTTTGCCTGCTTCTGTGTGCAACATTATATCATCATACCAAATGCATGTAATAAACGGTTGACACAGATTTTTTAAACATATATATAAATTGATGAACAACCAACGTATTATAAGTGCCATGTGTCTAGACTAAATCTTTTCTTTCTCCTCTCAGGAATATCATCCACATGACAGGAAAGACATATGAGAAAAACCTCTTAAACTATATAATCTTGTGCTTACTTAAGCAGAAAATATTCTTTTTAATACAGGGATTATCTCCATAGACCCTGAAGAGCACTTAATACTTGTTCTACGTAAAGGTTAAATTTTATTTTTTATATGTGCTCATGTAGTTAGAAATTAATATTCTCCTAAGTCATTGAAATGTTTAATTTTCTAACCTTCTAAAATACTTCATTTTTTATAGCTGCAGGCAAGATTGAGAAATAAAATAAACTCTATAAGATATTAATATCCTTAATAGGTACTGAACCTATGGGCTGACACACCTATGGGTTCTCTCATGTTTCACTTTTACTGAGCACTATACTTGACTGTCAAAAAGTAAGTATACCAGTAGCATGAAAATACATTTACAACAGAACATAAGAAGGGATTGTTTTATATGTTAAAATAAAAATGACAAATAAAGCAGAAAAATACATAAAACAATCATTACATATTATATATGTAAGTGACAAGATTTATTGTAATTATATGAAGGAAAGAGAATTGAGAATTTTGAAATATTTTGGCTAAGTAATGATTTAAATTAAAATAGCATCTAACCATTACATAATTCTTACCCTCTTCATAGCCTCATTCACTTTAATGCCCATTCGTTTCTTACATTCTCTTGCACTTGTTTAGATATTTGCTCCCCCTCAATTCTGCTTCCAGTATGTGTGACAGATTTGTCATATTCCTACCTCCACCTATCCACTCATCATGATTCTAATACTCACCTTTCCATTTTCTCTGACTTGTCAAGAAGTATTATTTGGACCCTTTTTCTTTCTTTTGCAGTTACTTTTATTTGGGGGGAAGGGAGAACTATGTAAAAAGTTTCAGAAGCTAAATTTATACATAAATCCAAAATGTTATTCATCCATATGTCTTAAAATTTACTGGCGTGTCCTTCTCTGAACTAGCAAATTGTCACTTGAGCTCTCAGCTTGTAGCTCAATTATCTTCTACAGAAGCACCAGGCTCATAGTGTTCTAGATAGTGCAAAGGCTTTGAGGCAAGTGGTAGACTTAATTCCTACCTATTGCATTTTATTTCGTTGAACATAGGCAGGTTGTTTCACATGCCAAGACAACCGTCAAACAGGAACACGCCCAGAGAACTCTTCTGAGGACCAAATGATAGGTCCTGTTTGCAGACCTTCATTTTTCACCTTATGGCCTTTTCTCTCATTTAATCTGTAGGGCACATGCCTTGCAATATATTTGCTGCTACTCCTACTTTGCTTGTTACTTAATTTCATTGTTTTTCTTTGGTCAGAGGAGAAATCTTGAGTTGAAGTTCATGGTTGGTCAGAGGATAACAATGAAAATTTCTCTTTGGCACACAAACAAGCACTTGGCACTCTGTTAACTCTACTTACATTATTCCCCTATCTCTGCAATTTATTCTGGGAACACTGTCTAAAATTATCATATGTGGCTAGGCTTCATCAGTTCGAGTTACTTGCCCAGGATCACACAGCTATTACGTGAAAAGTCTAGACTTTTGTCCAAGGCCATTTTGACAGCAAAGCTGTATATTTATTTTCAAGGTCCATGCCAGAACACCACACCAGAAAAGGCCTTACTTAAGTAGGTGCTTGGATTTTTTTTGGCAGATTGATGTAGAGGATGGAGTAAGTCTACCCTAGTCATTGCTTTTAGTTACTCTGAATTAGAGTGATGTCCTTCTTGGCTTTATGTTTTTTATTTTCAAGTGCATTCTTAATGCCAAAGTAAAACCTTAAAGATATTTTAAATATAAATATTTCAAGGATCTTTCAAAAAAATAGGCAGAGAGTAATGATCCCCTTGGGCCTTTTAGATGTTCAAGAAAAAAATTGGCTCATGTCATAGAAGGTAATTAAAGATAAATCTTTAGATATTTTGAATCCTAAAATTGAAGAATACCTTTTTTATAACTTAATTCAAGTGCCCATGAAATCTGATATGTTCCCAATTCAGCTAGCATTCAGTCACTTATAGCCTGAGTGGAGCAGAGTATTTCTTAGGAGTGTGTACTTATTAAAAAATACAAAGAGTAAATTCAATGGGTTCAACTCTAGCGATACCCAGTGTATCTGGTGTCCTCTTCTTTCCAGTGCAAACATGTGCTTTATTATTAATTAATTTTGACAAATCTTTTTTTTGGGGGGGCGGTAGGGGGCTCAGCTGAAAATCTTACAACCTATAATCTCTCTCCAGGTATAACATGTAAAGACCAAGTTCAGTATTTCATACTGAAAGTGAGACTCCGTTTTCTATAGAAACTGAGCTTTTAATCTTCGTATATGGCCTGATGCACTGGATTTTATTTAACACTGGAGTTTCTTAGACAAGGATGAGGCATTTCTTCAAAGAACCTGACCAGATGCTGAAATCCATTTCCTTCTGAAATTGCAGTTGTTAGATTCGACCTGAAACATTTATGAATGTCATTTTGCCTTTCCAGCAATTAAGGAGTTCAAAAAAAAAAAAAACCCTTTGTGTTGCCTTGCTTTGAAATTATTATATTTATGCTGAACTGGCCCTTCAATTTGCTCTAACAAATACTTTGGCCCTGAAGAGGGAGACATCAGTTCAAACAGGTGTGGGAAAGGCTTTCTTGATGTATAAAAGTGTCCTATTTTAAAGGCATTTTAGCACATGAATTCCCATGCAGGTGGGTGGCCCATTCACTTCCCCTCAAAGCTGAGGAAATCTCTAAGATCATAGGCCTGATATCACTGGGATGAGGGGCAGTTGGTGGTGATTTACTGAAACTTTCCCTTTCCTGTCTCCTGGTTTTAGTGCTGATCCTCCTGATTGTCACCATGAGAAGACGGAAAAAAGAGCCTCTCATTTTTGATGAGGAGAGAGACATCAGAGAAAATATCGTGAGATACGACGACGAAGGTGGGGGAGAGGAAGACACAGAAGCTTTTGACATGGCCGCGCTCAGAAATCTCAACGTCATCAGAGATACCAAGACCCGGAGGGATGTGACTCCAGAAATTCAATTCTTGAGTCGACCAACTTTTAAAAGCATCCCAGATAATGTCATTTTTCGGGAATTTATTTGGGAACGACTGAAAGAAGCAGATGTCGATCCCTGTGCTCCCCCCTATGATTCCTTGCAGACGTACGCATTTGAAGGAAATGGCTCAGTGGCTGAATCACTCAGCTCCTTAGATTCCATCAGCTCAAACTCTGATCAGAATTATGACTACCTAAGTGACTGGGGGCCTCGCTTTAAACGACTTGCAGATATGTATGGAACCGGCCAGGAGAGTTTGTACTCATAGCCCTGGAACCCTCATTTGAAAATGTACTGAAGAAAAAGTCAAAGCAAAAAAAATAAATAAATAACAAAAAAATAAAAAATAAACCCACTCCATACAGAAAACAAGAACTCGACTTACTAGAGAAAACGGTTGTAAATACTTCTCCATTTTTAACTGTTTCGGTTTCTGCCTTGGTGAAGCATATCTTCATTAGACTTATCCAAGGGACTGCACTGACCACAGACTCTGAGCATTTGAAGGCTTTTTGATAAAACGAAATGCTCAGTGGTTTGTGAATAGATAGCAACTCTCAGATACCTGCAAAGCACCTAACCTCTATGAGTAAGTGAACCAAGTGTGTTGTCCGTGAACCAAGCGTGCCCTGTACATACCTTCACGGTACCTGCCAGTGAGAAGAATAGAACACGATGTGCCGTTGAAAAGTCCTGGAACTTCCTGCATATCAAAACTTGGGACAAATTTAATTTCCAGTGATGCTTTTAGCTTGCTAGATTATAGAATCCAGCAGAATTTTATTGCTGTTGGTTAGCAAATATATTTCATTTAGCAATATATAAATTCTTAGAAAATCCTCCCCAATCCTCCAATACAAGCCAATAAAATTTGGTTTAAGGCAACATAAACCATTGTTTAGCCAATAAATTGTGAAGTGTTCCAAATAAGAAAAAGGTAAATCATTCTTAAAGTTTGCAGTCGTTTTGAGATGCTTGCATAGGTATGAAAAAAGTTGCTGTCTATTCATTGATTTGTATTATCTCTTCTGATTTATACAGGAGACTATCTTTTCTTTTTTTATTTGACACATGGTGTTATATTTATTTTGGAGTTCCAGTCTCCACTAAATTCAGGTCCATCTGACTGCCTCATAGCATTAAGCTCGTCAGAACATGTTGATTTTTCTCCAGTCTGAGCCACATGAAGGAAATGAAGCATGGAAATGGAGAAAAAAAATAGTAGAGCAGTTGAGCCCTGTTGTAGTTCATATATCAAAGAGGAACACAGCTACAAGGACATAGAAGTTGTTCATCTGAGCCATTAGAATGTACCAAACAAACAGTGGAATAAAATCTTTGTAATTTAGAAAGATTTCAGAGAGAATTGAGATTTTTTGTTTTGATGCAAGATTTATTTATGTTCCAAAGACTTGAGAATTTGTTTTCCCCAGCCTCTTTTGCTATAAACATACTGAGTAAAAGGCTGGGTTGTTTTTTGTTTTGTTTTGTTTTGTTTTGTTTTACTATATCTTAAACAATGGAATGTTATAAATTTCAAAAAAAAACATCTTTAAATTCCAATGCAAATTTGTTCCTCAAGAATTAACCAGGTAAGGTAGGATTTCTGTACTGGTTTAGATGTGCCAAATGAGAAGAGGAGTGTCCAGTGTGAGATCACGTGTTTAAGTGTGAGATGGGATTCTCAGAATAAGAAACTTACGACTAAAATAATATTTCCACCAATCATTTTTTCTTAGAATAGTACCAGTTTAATGTGCATATATTTCAATAAGAATGATTTTTTTCTTTCAATTCTCCTTTGAAAAATAATTTATTGGGTTCCTGATAAATCTATAAGTAGTAGACTACTGTTAAAGGAGATTACATTTTAAAAGTGCTTCTTTCTGAAAGACAAACACTGGAATCAGAATATCAATATTTTGATTACATAAGGAGAAACTAGGATTTTGTAAACCTGTAGCTCCTCTTTAGAAATAAAGTACATGAAAGTGGCCCTCAGCTTCATCAAAGTAAATAATTCAATAAATGATTATCTACAGTCCTTTCATTTGAATAAAGTTCTGTAAACATTGTTTCAGGACTAGATAGATCTGCTTCTTGCTGGATTAATATGCATATATATGAAAAACTCATAACAGTAAAAGGTTCTGTTCGTGACTTTTAGTCAATGTAAGTTTTTCAAATAAAAAAAAATACACCATACACTTACCCAATTCAATAAAAGCAGAGTGTGGTTCAGGAATTATATAGGTGTTAAATCAGCAAGGTGCTGAGAAAACAGTTTTGTAATAATCCCCTTGTTGTCTGCAGGAAGATAAAATAGTTCAATACATTTGGATTATGATGTCAAAACTGCTGATTGTTGCACATATCACTAAATGGAGGTTTGAATGTATTTCAGAAAAGAAACATCACATCATTTACCTTGCTTTTTCTTGTTTTTAAGTATATATTTTTTTCTTGTTGTTTTTTTTTTTTTGTTCATATTTGCCGGTCACAGTGGGAAAGGAAAATCTCAAATTTAAATAAAGATTTGAAATTCTTGCATATATCCACCTGCTCTTTTATGTGTGAACAATTACATCAATGCACCATTAAAACTGATTCAGTGGTATTTTTAAAAATGTTTAAGATGGCTGAAGGAATGTTCCCAATTTAGATGAAATTTATAGGAAATACTTTACCTATAATGGGAGTAGATCGGTTATTTTAGTTTTTCTCTTCTGAAATTCAAAGCTAGATATGATTATCTCCATAGTACTTGAGAGAGACACTGAAATAGTTAATTGATAAAATCAATGCTAAACCTAGTTAGGAGATTCTCCGAAAACATTTATATAAACACCTGTTATCTAGTTATTAAAATTCAGTGGTATACCGGAACCAGCTAGAAACAACTGCCAAGAACTAGTGACCTACATCTCTTCTCAACCCCTCTTCTAGAGATATATCATTTTGGTGGGTTGAAGTTAGCCCTGTGGTAATATCTAGACAACCATGAATATCAGCAAACACTACCTGTTCTTCCTGGAGAGCCGTTGTTAAATGTTTACCAACATTTCACTTCTAAAAATTGCTTTATAGGGGATCCCTGGGTGGCGCAGCGGTTTGGCGCCTGCCTTTGGCTCAGGGCACGATCCTGGAGACCTGGGATCGAGTCCCATATCGGGCTCCCGGTGCATATGGAGCCTGCTTCTCCCTCTGCCTGTGTCTCTGCCTCTATCTCTCTCTCTGTGTGACTATCATAAATAAATAAATTTAAAAAAAAAATTTAAAAATAAATAAAAATTGCTTTATAAAGGAAAGCTCATGATTGTAAAGATGGTATGAATAGAATATCAAATAATGACATGAAAGGAATTTATGCTCTATCACACTACTAAATATAGATCCCTGTGATACTCCCTGGTATGAAGTTCTTGGAGCTACCAGTAGAAAGTAAAGGATCTACTTCATTATGGGAAGTGATGGCTTAATAATTTCAAGGGCAGATAGTAGTCCCAGAAACCAATAAATTTAAATATTTTCCATTTGTCTCTAAAGGGGCACCATTAGAAATCCAAGGTGATTAAGTAATGCATATTTTTAACACTTTAGTTTCTTAAAAATGTTTGCATTTTACTTGTTACTGTCCTTGTCAAGGAAATGTGCCCAAGCCCCAATTCTGAATTATCACTGCATAATTATGAGTCAGCATAAAAAATATGAAAATGAAATTGTATCAGGAAAGTGAGCTTTTGCTGATCAAGCCTAAATTATCATTCTGGTTCCACAGGTCAGTTTCTATGTTAAAGCAATAGTGTATTGCAGACCAAAACTAAGAGGACGACAAAAAAAGATTACCTCTGTGAAGGCAATGAGTAGCTCTTCCTATAAGCAATTAGATGAAGCTGGTAAATCTTTTCTTTTGACCAGAAGCTCTCACCTCAGGCTGAGAGCAGTTGTGGTCAGGTAACTGCAGGACACCGACAGGAAGTAATCCTGTTTAGGTAATGATAGCTGCCTTTTCACTCTGCCCTCTGAGAATGTTTTAAATTATTTTAACTTCATGCACAATTACATTTAATACACTAGATGATGAACAGGCACCGGCAATTATTCTCATGTAAGAAGTGTAGTTATATAAGGTGTGAGTGATATTTGTGTTATGGCCCACATGCCCAAAGAACTTACAAATAGACTTGCTACTTATATCCAAAAATAAAATCTGAGAGAGCTTAAAATAAGTTTAAATATATTGCAAGAGGCAAAAACAATCTAAATATCTTAAAGTTTTTAAGCACGAGCTATAAATATCTTCAAATTTTCAATTTTAATTTGACATCAACTTAACAAACTTTTAATTAACCTAATTGTTTTACAAACATTAAAGGTTTATTTACAGTTGATCTAATTAAAGTTGATGATAAGAAAGCATCAGCGTTTAACCCTTTCTGGTCAGGGATGGCTGGAGGCACAGTGTATATGACAATAGAGAAGGAAATTCATTTTCTGTTATACAGTTTTTTAAATTATTGATAATGTATATTATGTGTACATACAATGCTGTATGAAAGTTTGGCAGGCAAAGCTAATGCAGTGATGTCAGCTAATCATCAACATACCAAAAGATCAAGAAAGGAGTAATAACATTTACATTTTGAGTGTAATTGAAATTGTTTCAGAGGAGTGGGCTAAGCCCTCAAGAAAAATAGGAGTTATTTGACTCTGATTTGGCAGCCATTGTGAAGTACAGTTCTAGGGGTAATTTTTCAAGCAAAAACAAGATAGGCAGTGTGTGTGGCATTCTGACACTTTTGCATTGTTATGTTAGCTTGTAAAGGCTCAGAGTTCAACTGTAAAAGGTCATGTACCTGTGCGCGTGTGTGTGAGTGTGTGTGTGTGTGTGTGTGTGTGAGAGAGAGAGAGAGAGAGATGGGGGGGGCATCGGGAAGTATGTCTGAAACAACGTTAAAAAACTGGTCCAAAAGTACCTTATTAATGCCAATATATTATTGTCATTTGGCAAATTCTTGATAAGCCATAAGACTAGAATATCTGATATTGACTGAAGAGAGAAATATTTGCTTTAAAATTTAATTTAAAAAGAAGGATTTTGGTATGAAGGGTAAAGCATTTAGCTGAACTATCTAAATAATTGCTTCATTTTATTTTTATTGTGTAGATGTGATCTGTTAACAGAGACTGTGGAGTTTGAATTATTGATTACAAAATGTCATTGAGCTTTGGCCTTCAGTATTAGTGTGGTGTGCTACGAAGTAGCCCTGTTCTGTGGTTTATAAAATCTGGGTCAGAAGCCAGTTCTAGCACATTTTTGCTATGCCCTGGATGCCATTCTAATTCTCTGAACCTTTATATCTTCATGATTAAAATTGAGTTAATTACTATCCTGTCTGTTTCAGAGGCTTGTGAGCTGATTAAGTGAAAGTGCTGTGTAAACTGTAAAATGCTGTAAAAAATGTAAGGCTTTATTATGGAAAATTATGGAAATTATATAATAAGGTTGATTATATGTATTGTTATATGGTAAACACAGATAATGTCTGTTTTTGGAAACATGCATTAAGAAAAAAAAACATGCAATTAGTATCCTAAATTGGGAAAGAATTTTCAGAGACAATTGGCATAACTGAGTGAAGCCACTATGCAAAAACAATCATTTTTAGAAGGTCTTTAAAGGTTAGGGTCGAATTCAAACCAATTCGGTCATTAATATAAATTAAGGATATCAGTAGGGTCAAGGGATTACAGACAAAGAACAGGTATTTCCCACTCATGTTGATGATTGAGTGGAAGATGGTCTTTAGCTGATCCCAGCCTCCTTATACAGGAGCAGAGGAGACCTGTTGTAAGATGATAATGAATGTAAGTTATGAGATCTTTAGACATCCAGAGGAAATAGTGTGTGGCTCTAGGGAGTTCAAAGGTCTTGTCAGTCATGAGTGGCATATGTATAATTAATAATTTATATGCTTCAAAGAACTAAAGTACAATAATATTGACTTAACATGAAAACTATCCTGCACTCTTGTTTTGATAACTTAAAAGTACTTCCAATATCTTACTGTAGCTTATTTTAGCCTTTTATAAATGAAGAAGCCATCAGAGATTAAGAAGTAATATACATAGGATACTATTGCTTTGTTAGTGATAATCTACTCATAAAATGAGTGTTAATAAACTTTCTACTCAACTTTAGATATTAGTTATCTGATTATTTGAAGCTCGTATGGACAAGCATTATAAAAAATACATTAATAACTATGTAATTACTGAGAATGTTGAGAAGTGTAGCATACTCATACTCAAAGACATTAACTCAAAGACATTAACATTTTTATTGCATTAATTCATGAAATAATGCTAATGGTTTTTATTTTTATAAGCCGTAAAAATGATATGCTTCACTACTGTTTCATGCTGTATTTTTTTGTGAGTAAACACTATTTTTTTAATATCAAGATCTGGCATATACAGTATGTTGAATGTGATCAATACTTCAAAAGTAATCAACTTTTTAAAACCAATCAGTTAACTATATAGCAATTGCATTTTACCTGTAATGATTTTAAAGGCAAAAAATAAAGGGAAAAAGGAAAAAGAACTTACTACACAAATGTAATATGTATTATGTTTCAAATTGCATATAAATATTAAGCAATATATGAGCATATGTATGCACACACACATACACAATCTGAGGCTAAATGCTAAAGTGAAGCAAATGGCTTTTTAACATTTTTTTAAAGATAATTATGGCTACTAGATGCAATCTCTACAATTAAATTATGTGGGAATGCTGAAAATGCTACTGCACATTTGCAAAGCTGTTCTTTACAATAGATTCCAGGATTTTTTTTTACAAAAGTTAGAGAAATTAGCAATTCATATAAGTAAAATATCCAACATAACTTTCAATGAAATTATCAGTGCATATTTATGAGGCTCTATTATAATTATATTAACCAGAATTGGATCTTTTTTTTCCTGTAATGTTTTTACTTACATAAGAGTCACTTGAATAGATTGACATAAAATAGTTTTTAAAATGCTAATTCAATTAACTACAAAAAATCAATCCTGAAAGTGTAGTTCCATTTAGACTTGGAAATAAGACATCAAGTAAAACCTTGAGGTCTAAATGTATGTCAGAACCTGAAGAGATGACTTTTGTTCAACTCAAGCACTTACTTTCAGGAAGCTAGTCTGCTACAGTACTATTTGAGATTTTTTTTTTTGAACAGATAAAGGAAAGTACCATTTCATAACTATACAAGTGAATGGCTGTATACAAAGTGCACAAGAATATGAAAATATGAATCGGTTTGGGAAACTAGGAAAGATGATATGAGAGCTTAGTTTATTGCCGTGATTTCTTGATGTGTGCTTTGCTGTGTTTAAAAATATTAAGAAACTGTGAAAATTAATTTATTGCAGAATAAAATAATTTCCCAAATTCTTGATAAAACACCTGAGACTTGCAATGGCTAGTTCTTTAGTTCTCATTCTCAACTGTGGTAGTAATACCAATTTGGTTTCCAATTTGTACTTCCTGACCACTTGGTACAGAAAATGAATTCCATTGTGATTAAAGTTCAATATCTTCTTCTAAGTGACTGAATTTTATATAAAATTATCTTAATAAAAATGTTCTATTGATATGTCATTTTGAGTTTCAGAAAAATCTAATATGTGATTTCAATTTTCTCACATGCCTGTGAACTGCCCAAGGAAGGCATTGTTGTGCCTTTTCTAATGGAGACAAATTGAAACTCAGAACAATTATGACTTATCCAAGGAGACGAGTGGAATAAGCAGTAGAGAAGAAAAAAGAAAAAAATATTTTGTTCATTATATTTTCTATTATCGTAGACTTTCAAAGAAAATGGTGTTCCGGTTTGGGAGGATAAGAAGACAATTGAAACTCATTTCAAAATCAGGCTCTCCCATCTTAATTAAGCTTTAGTTTCCTTACAAAGTATAAGTCTTCTTTATTCTACTAAAAAAAAAAAATCCTAATGGGGAAAATGACATTAAATTGTGCTTCAAAGTAGTGAGAAGACAAATATTTATATTTCAGTAATCTGACAGTTAAACATCATGTTCCATTTCATCACCTGTTATGTGTCTGAGGGTGTCCATTGTCCTAAGAATGTACAATATCATAGCAGTACGGCAAACTACGTATTCAGAGGGTCACCCTCTCGGCTGATTCTCTACTTTTTACTGAATTGTATTCTCTTGAGAATGTAAGTAAAATCTTGAAAAGCCCTATACTTTTATTTAAAAAAAAAAGAAAATTTTTTTAAAAGCTGAATACCATCAAGATGAATTGTAAACAGACAGGAACATTGAAATTGCCCTGCGACAGCTGTCAATGCCTCCAGACCTTGTGGAAGGCAGCATTAAGTATTAAGCCAGCACCCACTTAGGTGTGAACATCATTTGAGGCCAGCTGGGCCCATAGTTCTGATTATTTTCAATCAAATATGAATGAACCATTAAAAACTACCCAATACAGGAGACAAACCATTGTGAAGGAGAAGTTTCACAGAAATCATCACCCCCCTCCAGGAAGTTCAGATACTGGAATTATCAAAAATATGAAAAGAAAGAGCCATGTATAAAATGTTTAAGGAAATTACCATGAGGATAAAGCGTGAATGAAGACATCGCCAATGCTGGAGGTACAGTGGCAAAGGAACCAAATTGTGCATCTCTAAGTGAAGGATACCATCCTGAAGGTAGAAAGTAGTTGGAGCATAGGTGACATTCGATACTGCACAAGAGAGGCTCCAGAGAAAGAAGACAGAACAGAAGAAATTATCTAGACTGTGGCATAGAGAGAGAAGAAAAGATGTGATTTCTAAAGCAGAAGGGACGAGGAGATGGAGGTCCAGCATGCATTTGCCCGCTGGGATCTCTGTCCCTCAGACTTCAGCACAATGTTCAGTTGCCTTTTTGGACTCTCATCTTTAAACGATGGTTTAACTTCACCGGAGGCCTCCTGTGCCTCTGACTTGACAGCAAGCTGTACACACTCTACACTTCATGGTTTGATTTATTCAGCTCAGTGATCCCTTTAACAAATATGGTCATAAATGAAGCCTCAATTCCAGTGAAAATAAATGGTGTGCATTCATTCAAACTTGGGGAACACCTATGAAGAGTGAGCAGGATGCGTAAGCAATTGGAACCAAAGCTGGATAATTACAAAGAAGGCTTTGTGTTTTTTCTCTCAAGGGTGTCTGGATGGTTTTGTCTTGTGACTGGAAATCAAAGTGCAATTTTAAGTCTTTCCTCTGAGAGAGGAGTTTATTTAGATTGGACAGAAAGGGTGCAATATATTAAGGATATAAGTGGCATAAATGAAGATGCTTGTTATTTCACTTAAAAGTACTCTTTCCCACCCCCCTCAGCCTCCAAAATATCCTTTCCTTGATATGTTCTACAGCCAGAAAATACAGCCAATGGAAGATTAAGCCATTCTTCAGCTCTCGGGCAATATATCAGTTATGAATTTGGCCCTGTACCACATCTAGGGGTTCATAGATGTATTTATTTATAAATTTCATAAAGATAATTGAGCCACGCTTTGCCATTTCACACTTGGGGATAAAATAGATTTTCTTGGTGCTAGTTTCAGATAAAAATTGCTGTTGCTTTTTTTTTTTCTTTTGAGCATCAAGAGTGTCAGAGGTGAGTTGTGGTTTTACTAGAACTTGGTCTCATAAGAAGTTAACAAGGGCCAGGGGTTTATGACAGACACAGATCTCATAACCTTTGTACTTGACGGCACTTATTTCCCTCAGCAGAGATAATAAATTAGTAAAACTTAGTCTTTCATTTCCTGGTGGGGTAGTGGAATATATATATGCCTATGATCATGTGGAAGAGACCAAAAAAAAGTCTCTTTGGTATAAGACTAAAAATGGCTCATACTCACTTTCCCTCATCTGAAACTTAGGCTAATATCTAGCCTCTAAATTGAAGATAATTAGTAAAATAGTGTATAAAAATTAAAAATGAAAGTATTTCTTATTCTTAATATGCTTTATGCATGATTACTTTCATTATTCGTAATTATATCAGGGGAGGCCTAAATCACACAAGTGTTCCTTAAATATGAAGTCAGTTTTACTATTACTGCACATATATTTTCTGAGGACATGTATTATTACCAGCATATCACCTACAAGGAAAGTGTAACTCAAAGAGGTTTGAGGAATTGGTCAATGTTCCAAAAACGTCAAGTGATGGACCAGAAACCTGAACTAAACTAAAAGCATTCTTTCTTAACACTATTATAATTGCCATAACTTGAAGCTTAATTGCATGATCCTATCATTTCACCTATTAAACATATATGGATTGCCCATCCAATAGGTGGATTAAAACTTAATTATTTCCCTCTAGGTTAACAAGTGACCACAGGGTGAAAAAAATCCATGAAAACATGATCGCTTCGCTCTAAAGTGTTTAGATGAGAAAACATGTGAAATGGGTTCATAGTTACATTGATGTAGGCAAAGTTTTGTTAACTTTTAAATATTAGTTCATGATAAAGGTATATATGTAGACCAAACAGGACTGCAACAGAAATCCTAATAGATACTTTGGGCACTTTGCAAACCTTAGAAGTAGAAGATTTAAATATAAATGACAGGTTCTAAAATTTGAAGCTATGTCTTAAAAATGAATATTCAGTATTGAACACACTGACTGAAAAACAAATTTTGTTACAATAATTGTCTTACTACATATGTTTGTAATTGAAATCCTCTCAGTCAATTAATATAGAAGCAAATAGGGAAAGATGTCTATAGTTCTTAGATCCATTCTAACACTTTTATGGAGAGGTTCAGAAAATGCTGGTTAAACGTAGAGTCTTGGTTGAAAACTGTTATTCAAAATAGCCTTAATTCATGTCAAAAATCCCTCCTCACCCTTCAGTTCAGCTTTCCCAAATATAAACATTTATTCTTAATTTTAGAAGTGCTCATTTAGCTTCTATGGTAAAATAGGTGCTGGTCATACAGTAGTTGAGTTAGACATAATTACTGCACATCTGCTAGAAAATTTTTTCAGAATGTGATTCCTGCATTACCTAAATCATTAAGGAAATTGATCCTTGTAGACTTAATGATGTGCACTAAATTAAAATTTCTGGAAGTGAGAACCTTAGCATTTTGGGATATCATCTTCTCTTGAAATGATAAGAGCTACTATATGAGAGTACAAACTGGCACCTCTGTCAGATTCTCCACCATGGAGATCAGCCAATAAAATTCTTTATATGTTAGTGCTAAAAATATGGATACAGTTGGTCTCTACACTAGATAAGTAAGGTGATTTTTTAATGATTTTATTTATTCATGAGACACACACACACAGAGACAGAGACATAGGCAGAGGGAGAAGCAAGGAGCCTGATGCAGGACTCAATCCCAGGACCCTGGGGTCACATCCTGAGCTGAAGGCAGATGCTCAACCACTGAGCTGCCCAGGAGTCCCTGAAAGGTGATTTTTTGAAGCACTTCAAATTGTCTTTCAGAATTTGAATATCAAAATAAATTCTAATAATATGGATTATAAGCTACTAAATAAAATCTGTAAGTCCATGCTAATATCAATCAATGCAAAATTATGTATATAGCATTGTTTAAATATTCACACTTCCAAAAGCAATCTACAGATTCAAAGCAATCCCTACCAAAATACCAACAGCATTTTTCACAGAACTAGAATAGTTCTAAAATTTGTATGGAAGCCCACAAAAGCCAAAGCAATCTTGAGAAAGAACAAAATTGGAAGTATCACAATCCCAGATTTCAAGATATACTACAAACCTGTAGTAATCAAAACAGCATGATACTGACACAAAAATAGACACAGAGATCAATGCAACAGGATAGAGAGGCCAGAAATAAACCCATGTTTATATGGTCAATTGCTGTACGGCAAAAAAGGCAAGACAATACAATGGGGAAAAGATAGTCTTTTCACTAAATGGTGTTGGAAAATTGGACAGCTACCTGAAAAGGAAGGAAATTGGATTGCTTGCTTACACCATACACAGAAATAAACTTAAATGGATTAAAGACTTATATGTGAGACTGAAACCATAAAACTCCCAAAAGAAAACATAGGCAGTAACCTTTTGGAAATAGGTCTTAGTGACATATTTATGGATCTGTCTTCTCAGGTAAGGAAAACAAAAGCAAAAGTAAACTATCAGGACTACAACAAAATAAAAAGCTGTTGCACAGCAAAAAAAAAAAAAAAGCAACCTAGTGAATGGGAGAAGATACTTACAAATAATATATGATATCCAAATACAGAGAGAACTTATGTAACTCAACACCAAAAAATCCACGAACAACCCAATTAAAAAATGGAAGAGGACATGAATAGATGTTTTCCTAAAGAAAACATACAGATGGCTGACAGAAGAAAAGTTGCTCAATATCACTCAACATCAGGAAAATGAAAATACCACATTGAGATATTACCTCACACTGGTCAGAATATCTATTATCAAAAAGACAAAAAGTAACAAGTATTGGTAAGGATGTAGAGAAAAGGGTTCCTGTGCACTCTTGTCAGCAATGTAAATTTGTGCAATCACTGAGGAAAACAGTATTACTGAGTTTCCTCAAATAATTAAAAATAGAAACATCTTATAGCCCAATAATTCCACTGCTGGGTATTTACCTAAAGAAAATAAAAACACTAATTCAAAAAGATGTGTTTACCCTAGTGTTTACTACAGCATTATTTGCAATTGCCAATATATGGAAGTAACACAAGGTCTATCAACAGATAAATGGATAAAGAAGACATGTTGTGTGTGTGTGTAGGTGTGTGCAATTACCAAGCCATAAAAAAGCATGAAATTTTGCCATTTACAACAACATGGATGGACCTAGAGAGTAGTATGCTAGGTAAAATAAGTAAGACCAGAAAAGATAAGCACCATGTTATTTCATTTGCTTGTGGAATCTAAAAAACAAACACACTTCCAAAAAGTCTCTTAAATACAGGGAACTGATGGTTGCCAGAAGGCATATGAGGGGGGATAAGTGAGATAGATGAAAAGGATTAAGAGATAGAAACTGCCAGTTATAAAGTAAATAAGTCACACAGATGAGAACTACAGCAAAGGAAATATAAATAATATTATAATAATATCGTATGGTGACTACACTTATTGTGGTGAGCACTGAGTCATGCATAGTTTCAAGTGTAAGGGATATAGTATTGTTTAAATATTCACACTACCAAAGCAATATTTTTTTAAGATTTTATTTATTTATTCATGAGAGACACACAGAGAGGGAGAGGCAGAGACACAGGCAGAAGGAGAAGCAGGCTCCATGCAGGGAGCCCAACTTGGGACTCTATCCTGGGTCTTCAGGATCACGCCCTCGGCTGAAGGTGGCGCTAAACTGCTGAGCCACACAGGCTGCCCACCAAAAGCAATCTTATAAAAGGATTAAGATTCACGTCATTTCGTGTGAATGTTAGCCATCTTTATGTCTTCTTTGGAAAAATGTCTATTTATGCCTTCTGCCCGTTTCTTAACTGGCTTATTTATTTTTTGAATATTGGATTTGGTAAGTTCTTTATAGGTTTTAGATACTAATCCTTTACCAGATATGTCATTTGCAAATATCTTCTTCTATTCTGTAAATGTATAGAATTACTGAATCAATATACTGTAGACCTGAAACCAATATAACACTGTATGCTAATTATACTTCAATAGTAAAACAGAATAGGAATAAATAAATGTACTTCCTTGCAATCAAATGACAATCAATAAATATTGAAAGGATAATAAAGTGAGGAAGTTCTCCATGAATATTAAAACTAGTGTCTTAATACTTGATAATAAACATGTTATTTACATACTCTCCAGGTTTCTTCCCACAATTAATTTATTAATTAAAAAGGGAAAATAATAGCTTTATGGTGGAGAAATCTGGCAGACATTATCTTAATCAGCTAATGATCTGATGACTAACATTAGGACAAACTGTTGTCAAATGTCTCTCGACATTATTACCTGAGCAGCAGACAACATCCCTTCTGTGGTATTCCTGAGAGATATGTATGATGTGTTGCTAATCAGGAAATGCATGGTGCAGACCCAAACTGAGAAATAACCTCTGAAATAGTGAATGAGTATTTTTCAAAAATGTTAAGATCAAAAAAATTTTAAAAGCTAAAGGATTTTCCAGATTAAAGGAAAATAAAGTGATATAAATGCAATGTACCTGCTTTCAAAGTTAGAAGGTATGCTTTTTTCAAACTATATTTTTATGAGACTATAACATGAAGGCCAACTTAGCCTCTGTCAAATGACGGTGTGAAATTACTCATATATTTTGTGTATAACAAATGAACTCTTTGAGTACAGCAGAAATAGAATATTACATAGAGATCGCATTATCTTAGTGCCCAAGATAAATTAAAATAATAGGACAAAGCATAGTATGAGACTTTCACATAGCAATGCTAATACATATAATTCAAGCTTGGAAGTAGTTTCTATGGTGATCACCAAGCTGCCAATAATCACGATGTTCTTTTTCCATATACCAGTACATTCTTTGTTATAAAATTCTAAGAGATGTTTCATAAGGTATTTCTATTCCACCGGCAGAATATGACTTGGCAATAGCTAATTTTCCAGAAATCCATTAGCTTTTCAAATAAGCATCTATATAGTTTGTAACAACAATTATCATTTTTCTATGATATGAATGACAGAGTTTGACTGGACTGGGACAGATTCACTTAGTAGAAATCTATATATTAAGATAAGAAATTTTATTTAGAAAATGCTTACTGTAGAATTATAATTGCTGTAACATATGATTTTTAAGTTGTCTATCATTCATTGTACTTAAGCAGATAATAGAAGGCCTAATGGTTTGAGCTATTGCTAAGTAGGCATTGAATTATTTGTTGTCAAAAACCCAAACTGGGACATCTGGGTGGCTCAGTCAGTTAAGCATCTGCCTTTGGCTCAGGTTATGTATCCAGGATCAAGTCCCATATCGGGCTCCCTGCTCAGCAGGGAGTCTGCTTTTCCATTCTCCCTATGTCCCCACCCCTTCCTTGTGTTCCCTCTCTCTCTCTCTCTCAAATAAATAAAATCTTAAAAAAAACTGATAGGGTTATGGTATGTGAGTGAAGCATTTTGTACATTAAAATATTTTTAACAAATTTAAATTATTACATCTAAGCAGATGATAACATTGGCAAAGTATGCTCTCACAAAGTGAAAGAAGACAGGAAGATCTCATAATTTATCTACTTTAATGGGTGGCAAAGATACTATAGTTTTAGATGCAAATAATAATATTGTTAAATATTTTTCTCTGAAGAAGCTTAAATTATCTCTTAACCCTTGATTATACTATCAATGTGTATAACTTACTAAACAGCTTTATCATACCTTCATTCTTTCTGCCTTCAATAAGATTAAGATATCCAGAGAATTATCCTCGCTTCCTGACAGCATCTAATTCATAGCAAAGCCCTGCTCTTTTGAACTCTCCCCCAGATCATCTAACACAAACTCCAATGTCTTTTTTAAACTTAAATTAAATTAGCCAACACATAGTACACCATTAGTTTCAGATGTAGCATTCAATAATTTATCAGATGCATATAACACCCGCTGCTCATCACAGCACATGCCCCCTCCTTCAAGCCCATCACCCTGTTACCTCATCCCTACCTCCCCCACAGCAAAAGTCAGTTTGTTTCCCAGAGTTAAGAGTCTCTCGTGGCTTATCTTCCTCTCTGATTTTTTTCCCATTCAGTTTTTCCTTCCTTACCCCTATGATCCTCTGCACTGTTTCTTATATTCCACATAAAAGTGAAGCCATATGGGGTAGCCTGGGTGGCTCAGCGGTTTAGTGCCTGCCTTCAGCCCAGGGTGTGACCCTGGAGACCCAGGATCGAGTCCCACATCAGGCTCCCTGCATGGAGCCTGCTTCTCCCTCTGCCTGTATCTCTGCCTCTCCATCTCTCATAAATAAATAAATAAAATCTTTAAAAAAAGAATGATGCTGTATGATAATTGTCTTTCTTCAGTTGACTTATTTTACTCAGCATGATACCCTCCAGTTCCATCGATGTCAATGTAAATAGTGAGTATCCATCCTTTCTGATGGCTGAATAATATTCCATTGTATATACAGACCACATCTTTATCCATTCATCTGTTGATGGACATCTCGGCTCCTTCCACAGTTTGGCTATTGTGAACATTGCTCTTATGAACATTGAAGTACAATTACCCCTTCATTTCACTACATTCGTATCTTTGGGGTAAATGCCTAGTAGTGTAATTACTGGGTCATAGGGTAGCTCTATTTAAAAAAAATAAAAATAAAAATAATGTCTTTTCTAACATCTTACTAAGATACCCAGCCACTCTGCAGTGTGTGTTCATGTTTGCTGCAATGAGTAACTAAAGCCAATGTTGGTGACCTACAGGTCTATTCCTAGGGGTCTTTGGCAGTAGGGCATTGACAGCAGTTATATCGCCAACAGTAATGGAGAAATGAAGAAGTAGCTGGAGGAGAATGTAGTGTCAAGGAGGTTTTTTCACCGATTTGTATTTCACAAATACAGTATTTTTAGAAGCTGATACAAGGGAGATAATTTAAGTGATATTTCTGAGGTGAGAGGGGAAGGGTCTAGTGTCTAATGGTTGGCCTTAGAGAAAGAGATAGCCCATATCTCGTATTATGAAGGAGAATAGGGCATATTGCCTATTGGCTTGATGTGGTAGTGAGAACATGTGGACATTCTCTTCTAACTGCTTTTGTTGTTCTTGGTGAACTAGAGGGCAGTCATCGGCAGAAAGTGATCAGGGGAAAAGACATTTTGATGATTGAGAAGGAAAAAGGTAAGAAGCAGACTTACAGAGAGGAAAAAAAAAAAGTAAAAGAACTAGAGAAATTCAGTGGGACCTCTGGGAGCAATAAGAGTTCAGAACCCTTGAACTTACTGATCACGATCAGAAATCAAGTAAAAGCATCCCTACATTTCCAAATCCCAACACATTCAATATAGTTTTTAAACAATAGTGGATAAATGTTTTATTTACTAGAGTTATCAAGCTGTTAACGTGTGCACGCACACACATCTTAAGGTGGATTTTTCAGAAGCAGCTGTTACGAGGGACAGCATAGCAGCGCTAGGTATAGCCTCTAGATGTAAATTCCTGGATCTGGGCCAATTATTTGAGTGATTCTGGGCAAGAGACTTGCCTCTCTGTGGCTCGAAATTTTCATCTATGCAGTAGGCTTAGCGATAGAATCTACTTTATATGGATGCTGAGAGAGTTAAATATGTTAATACTTATAAAGTACTTCAAACAGCAGGTACTCCATTTGCAAAATAAACAGAACCTTATCAAACTAAGCCTTACATCATTTTTTTCCTCAGTTCCTGAAGTCAAATGGGCAAACCAGTAGAAGTACTCTATCCTCATGATCTATTTGCCAACATGATTCTGTTTTTTTTAAAAAGATTTTATTTATTTATTCATGAGAGACACACAAAGATATGCAGAGACGTAGGCAGAGAGAAAAGCAGGCTCCCTGAGTGGAGCCTGATCTGGGACTCAATCCTGGGAACCTGGGATCATGACCTGAGCTGAAGGCAGATGCTCAACCACTGAGCCACCCAGGCATCCCTTGACATGATTATTTCTGATGGTCATTTGGGACAATCTTAGTGGTCTGTATCCTGGTGGCAACTCAAATAACTTACAACATAGAACTCTGAAGCCATTCATGAATGAAAATACTCTTTCCATTGGCTCAGGCATTCTTGCATCATTTTCTATTTTATGTCTAGAAAAGCATTAATAGAAACTTGTTTTATTTTTTAAAATTTTTAAAGATTTTTATTTATTTATTCATGAGAGGCACACAGAGAGAGAGGGAGAGACAGAAAGAGAGAGAGAGAGAGAGAAAGAGAGAGAGAGGAAGAGACACAGGCAGAGGGAGAAGCAGGCTCCATGCAGGGAGCCCGACGTGGGACTCAATCCCAGGTCTTCAGGATCACGTCCTGGGCTGAAGGTGGCGCTAAACTGCTGAGCCACCCGGGCTGCCCTAGAAACTTGTTTTAAAAGTTAAAAGAGAAAATTTGAGCTCCAGATAATGAAGCAATTGATTATAAATGCATCAACACATTACTAACTTGGCCAACTATACGGTGAAAAATGCATTCTTTCCTTCTTTATTTCTATTAGACAGAGAGAGAGAGCCTATGATGGTATTATCCAACACCTCTCTACAATTACCACCAAAACATAGTCATTTAATAACAGATTATTTTATGTTGAATGTATCCACTTAATGGACATGTTCTTAAGGATTATTCTGAGATATCAAAGTACAGCCCCTATGTGAAAGCTTAAATTACTATTCATTACTATCTGACTGCTCCATTTTTAATACTCAATTTTGAACTGTGGACACATTTATTTAATGGCTTTTATCCTTAAATATTTGTTTTTATACGGTTAAAGATTGTTTAAAAAGACAGGTTCTAGGAAATCTTAAAAGACCAGGTCTACTGAATGAAAATTATTTCTCATGTCCAAAAAAAATCAAATAATCAGACTTCTAAAAGAAAAAGATTTCTCTTAGGAATTTTATTGATCCCAGGTTTCCAAGCATCCACAAATTCTTGAAGTAAAACATTATGTGGTAATTTTATTAATGAAGTATTTGGAGCTAGCAATAATCTAAAGTTGTCCACATCCACCTATACTAGAACTGAAGCATTAAGACAAAGAATAGTGCCTCAGAACTGCCTAGAAGCTTCACAGGAAGAGCTGAAGTCTGCCCAGGAGAAATAAGTTTCTATTAAAATACGACAGGGCATTTAAGTGTACTGATCTTCTACTCTCTTTGGAGATATGTTCGATGGGAAGTATTAGTTATGGAGTTCTTTTTACTTTAAAAAATGCTGTTCAAAGCTTTTCTTTTTCTTCTCAAAGAATTTTGCCCTGCTTTACAGGCAATACCCACAGAGAAATGAAAGTTATTTTGTGTGATATTACACTGCATTTTACATTCAAGGACACTGTAAGAATTTGTGAATTGTATAAAAATTAAAACATTCTTTTCTTCTAAGAACAAATAAAAGGTTGAACAATGTCTGTTTCTGTTCTTCTGTACCCATTCCTCTGCCAAGGCTAGAGATCATGGCAAATGTATTAAGAAAACAATATCTTAAACTTCTTGGTAATTATTCATTCATTTATTTTTGTATGTATAGTGCAAATATAGCTTAATTAGATAACAAGGCTGAAATATGGGAATAAAGAAAATATTTAATAACTTTAAACGCTCTGGGAGTCTGTGACCTAGGGGTACTGTCTTCAAGGGAAAAAAATCTTTCTGAACTATGCAAAATTACCTTTCTGAAAAACAAATTAAAAATATTAAAAATAAGAACTATCACCTGAACAAAGAAATAAAAGGCAACTTATTTCAAATATTTAATATTGAGAATTAGTTTTATTTTTCTAGGCTACAGATCATAAAAAAGTCAATGCATTGTTTTACTTATCAGACTATGTGAACCACTGGGATTTAGAAAGTTTTTTAATGTTGCAAATACCACTAGAATTACTCATGAAGGAAAAGTAGCTAGATGTCAAATATCCATCTCCTTAGGTGTGTATGTATATGTGTATGTATAATGTATGATGCCATTACACTCAAATTGGATTCCTAGAGTTGATTCTGAATAACAAGCAATGGAATATTTTGCAAACCAAGAGATTATTCTCCCTTTGCAATAGCTAGTATAATTAAATTATTTATATTTCATGGAAAATAAGGCAAACTCACACTGAATGTGTTACTGAACCTGGTCACATGAGTGTAAAGAGTGTTATGTAAACAATTTTTTAAAAGGTCTTTAAAGATACCTTACCATTTTTCTTATTCGTAAGAAAGAAATTTATATAATGGCTTCCATGAAATTCATTTTACTTGATTAAGAATTTTTTTTAATTTAATTTATTTATTCATGATAGTCACACACAGAGAGAGAGGCAGAGACACAGGCAGAGGGAGAAGCAGGCTCCATGCAGGGAGCCCGACGTGGGATTCAATCCCAAGTCTCCAGGATCGCGTCCTGGGCCAAAGGCAGGCGCTAAACCGCTGCGCCACCCAGGGATCCCTTGATTAAGACTTTTTGATATCTTTAGGGACAAGCTTTTACATCACACTAAAAAGATCTTACGTGAATACTTGCTTTTTCTAGTTGCTTCTGTGAATTAATACAAAAAAAAATCCTCTAGAGGAGCTTGGATGGCTCGGTCAGTTAAGATCTACCTTCAGCTCAGGCATGTTCCTAAGATCTTGAGATAGAGCCCCAGGTCTGGCTCCCTGCTCAGTGGGGAGTCTGCTTCTCCTCCTCCCTCTGCCTCTCCCTCTGCCCCCATTTGTGCTCTTGCTTGCTCTATCTCAAATAAATAAAATATTTTTTAAAAAATTAAAAGAAATTCCTCTATTTTTATTTCTCAAATCTGTTTTGAAGCTGTGGATATAGTTCACTTTTAAAGAGTTCCTTTCTTCATAAAATGCATACTGTTTCAAGTAGCGTACTTACTATTTTTGTGCAGAGCAACAGGATGTAATTCAAGGATTCATATAATAGAGCTATCTGAAAATGTATTAATATATTTCTTTGAATATTTCTGCAGGTATCCTTAGTCTTTAATCTTCGATTTCTAAATGTACTGTGTTTTTCAAGTCTTATAGTTAAAGCTAAAATAAAATCAAATGATTTAATTTTTAACTGTTTATCATTTGCAAGCAACAGCAACATTTTGATAATGTGTTCAGATAGCCCCAGTGTCATGATTCAAGAGTCTGTGCCACAACCACTGAACACCTCAGAAATAGGATGTAGTGTTGACAATTGCCTGTATTCATTGGAGAACTGCTAACTTAGATTTATTAAATGTAGTGCACTTTGGAAAATGTAAAATTGAACACAGGAGACTAAAGTATAAATTGTATTCTACAAGCAAATAAATACAGCTCTTTTGAGCCTCCAAAATAAACATAAAATACACAGAGGGATGAAGAGAGACAAGTTAGAACACAATAGCTGATTTTACAAGGCTGCCTGTCCCTTCAGCAACTCGAAAATATATGGTGGCTCACATGACCCATGATTCTTTTGCTCTGTGTTGTGCTCTTTCACCTTTTATATGAGATGTTCATACTCCAGTCAGTGAAGAGCTAAGTTTATGTGAAATAGGTTTGATATTTATGGTATAAAATGTGCTAAAAAGGAACTTAGATGCATGATGCCAATTGTATTCTAAAACTTCCCTTGCGTTTTGATGATTATAAACAAATCATATAATCATGTAGAAGAAATATATAGCATCCTGGAGAAGGATGACAAACTTCATAAAAAGTACAGTTCAGAAGTATCCAGAGAGGCCATTACATAGAGTGAAAAACTGAGTTTTCAGATTAGGGCTGTATCTACCAAGTATATTTCAATTCTGGATGAAATATTTCAAATTCATTTGTCCATGCAGATGCTTTAGCTCCCTAGTAATCATAATAATGTAGTAACATTTAAATAGATATAGTGTAAAAATAAATGCACGGTAAATTTATTGAATACTATTCTTATGGGCTTTTTTGTTTTTATCAAGATAACTGTTACAATTATCTGAAAAGCCTAAAAAGGTTCTAGGTCACACCAAAATACACACATATAAATGGATGCACATGTTCCCACAGAACAAAGAAAAGCAGAATGTGTCAAAGTGTGAACTCCTGATTCTCTGCTCTTGGGGATTTTTATGAATGCATATAAAAGATTTGAAGTCCTCATTTCAATTCAAAAAGGGTTTTTTCAATGTACCTTTTGCAAGGCTCCAAATTACTGTAGCAAAATTCTAATTGGTGAGTGGTTTTCAAGAGTCCTAGCTTAAAATGGCCTTAATTTAGAGCAAGAGAAGATAGAATGATATGTTTAAAATAAAAATTATTGCCTTTGCTCAACCTTATAACCAATGAATTTGTACTCTCCTTGTACATATTTTTGCTGAGTTAAAAAATCTGCAGGTTAGTTTAACATGTTTGATATACTCTACTAAATGGCAAACTCCTTTGGGGAAGAGAAGATGTCCTTTCTTATGTCCTCTTCCACTCAATAAGCATGAAGAATTACATGTAGCACACACCTAAAATTTATTGTTTTGAACAAGCAGACTAACAAAAAAAGATAAGGCTATTAATATAGTTTGAATAAACATTCTCAATGATTAAAGTTTCATTCAATCCTGAGTATCAAAGTAGTGAATCCCAGATCTAGCATAAACATTACCATGTAAAATTAAAAAAAAAAGCTAAACAAAACAAAATGAAACCTCTGTGGAGGAATCCTAACAATATACTAGATATATTTGATATTTATTTGTTATTTATTAATAAATTAATAAATGTTATCTATTCTGAAAATTCTGATCCTAGTAATTCTGCTGTGCTGGGTATAAAATCAAATGAGGACTTCCATTCCTGGTAATGATGCGATAGCTTATAGTATAAAAATCACCCTGCAGATAACAGAACATTACAGAAAATATATGAAAAGTCATTATTTGAAGGTACAAACAGGTGAAATGAAATTAAAGAGAATTCTTTAAATGTTTTTTTTTTTTAAAAAGGAGCATACTCTTCTTATTTCTCTCCTTCATCTCCTTGCCCCTTTAAATGAAATATTTTTCAGTGCTTTCCAGCAATAGCTTCCCTTTTCTTGGAAGGTTCTGATTTTTCATATCTGTATGAAGATGTTTCAAATCTAAGTCTCCATCTCATTCTCTATCCTGAGATCTTGACACACAATTTGAACTCAGTTTCTAAAACCAGATGGCTTGATAAACTTCAAATTCAAAATATCTAAGAAAAAATATATTGTTGTATCAGACTTTGTGTCCCAAGTTTATTATTCCTATCTATCTCAGTTCAGTTAATAACATCATCATCTGTCCAAAGCAGAAATCTTTTCTTCACTTGCAGTGCCTTATTTTACTTTACCTCGTATGTAATCTGTCACCAAATCCTGTTTTACTCAAGAATGCTTTTAGTATTTCAAAGTCTAGACTGGGTCCTCATCATTTCATCAGGAAAACCTCAAAATCTTCCTAAGTAGTAGTCCCTTCTACTTATTAACGTCCATTACTATAATCATTGGTTACTTACAGGATGATGCCCTTTAGCAAGGGACCAAATTAATATATAAACCAGTATCTAAGTTACTATTCCCACAGTATTGTTGGATGTCAAACAGCCACATAATCTTTCTAGCATTCAAATAGAAGTGTTTATTGGTAATAAATCTGGGGTCCGTGGAGTCTGGTTAGGCATCTCCCCTTGATCTTATGTGGGATCGTGGTCACGTCTGAGGTTCAGCAGCCTGTCGAAAATCTAGGCTGGCCTCGCCTGGGACAACCTGCTGGATTTAGCTTGGCTGCACCTCTCTCTTATCCTCCAATGTGCTTTTATGGTGATATTTGAAGCACAAGAACACAAGAGAGGAGAAAGAAACACATGTTACTGAGGTTGTGCTCTGCACTGCAGAACACATTCTACTGGCCAAAGAGACTCAGATGAGGGAGCAAAATTCTCTGTCTTTATGAAAGCCTCAAAATCACATGATAAAGGTCTTTGAAGGGTAAAGAATTGGGGACATTAATGAAATCAATCTATCACATTTGGTCTCTGACCTTTCCTGGAACTTTCCTCTAAACTAGGGCAGCCAGAAAAAAAACCACATAAGACACTTAGCTAAAATTTGGATTTCAGATAAATAAAGAATAATGTTTTAATATAAAAATGCCCTAATGCCCTGTAGTATCAAGATTCTCCAAAAGCTAATTATAACAAAATTTAAGTAAACTGACTTGTTTGTATCCATTTCTACTTGATAACTTGGCAATAACATGGATCCCCAAACATTCTTATAGTTCAAAAAAAAAAAAAAACCAACATACATAAAAAAAAAGATTATCCAAAAAGTAAGATACTATTGAGAAATCTTTCTCCCCCAATCTCTCTCTCTCTCTCTCCCTCTCTCTCTCTCTCAAGAATGTTTGGTTTTAAGATATTGGTTCACAAGACTGTGAAGGCTGCCATGTTTAAATTTCTTAGGGCAGACCAACAGGTTGGAGATAAAGGGAAGAGTTGATGTTGCCATTCAAGTCTGAAGGCCCTCTGCTGGAAGCAACCCGTCTTCCTCAAGGGAGCTCAGTCTGTTTGCTATTAAGGCTATCAACTGACTTGATGAATTGCACTCACGTTAAGGAGGGCAATCTGTTTTACTCAAAGTCAAGTGTTAACCTCGTCTCCCTTTAAAAGTATTAGTCATATACAAAAGACAAAATCTGGAAATCATTTCCCTAGAACAGTCTCTGCTGCTTCTCCAAAGCTGAAACCTGCCCCACTTACATGTACTGACTTTCCTACTGGTGCAGCTGAATCCCCCACATTACAGAGCAGTAATTGGAACTAAATAATTTAACATTGACATTAGGCTGAACACCTCTAGTTAACACTTGTGAAGGGATCCACAAATAGTAGTCATTGTTTCACTGTGACTTTGGGCAAGTTCCGTAACAATTGAAAGTCAGTCCTTTCAAAGAACTTTTCTTATTCAAATACAAGCTGTGCAGAAGATGCATTGTAGAGTGTGCACTGACAACGCTTTCAAAATTAAAAGTATTAAGTGTGTGCAACGTTGTTTTTAGGAGACACTATCTCAAACAAAAACTGGTCTGGGCAGGCAGTTAAGCAGGAAAGGAAGACTGTAGTCAAGGCTATGGAGATAGGGAGAGATGTCGGAACTCAGGCAGAGCTCAACAATCCTGAAACAAAGGGCAAAAAGAATTTTAAGTAGATTTTAAGTGCCTGAATGAGGGCACTTTGTGTTTGCTAATTGGCCTTAGCAACTACTTAGGGGAAAGTAAACTCTTCCCTTTTTTTTTTTTTTTTTTTTTTTTTTACAGCAAGTGATATTTTTAACCTAGAGCAAACAAAGTACCTCGAAATTTAGGTTTCTGTCCTCTGACATGCTGGAAGAAAGGAATGATTACTTTTCAAAGGGATGGCCCAGATCCTTGGGAAAAAAAAAATAAAATCCTGGATCGTAAAACTGGCAAGAGGTTTTTTAAAAATTTACATCTCAAAGGGGTGAAGAAAGGATTTACAATTACAAATTTTCTAATGTAAATACTATAAGAGATGAGGCCTAGATTCACAAAGAAGCCTGTGGAAAGGTTAGTCAAGCTGAGAACCATAAGGCCATCTTGGTCACTGGCTACAACTAACTAGGAATTTTAAGATAGAATTTTAGAAGTAGAGGGAAATACATTCTTACCTTTTAAAGTAAGAAACAGGTTCCCTAAGAGAGTGAGAACTATTACATCTCAGATAACAGGACTAAAATTGGCAACAGTTAAACAACAAACAAAACCAGGAAAGGGAGTTTAGAAATTCAAATGTTAGTATCTGTTATTCCTGGGAGTTTTCTTATTGCTTGGTGCTTTTTATGACTAAATTTTCCTATTTAATGACCTTGTACCATTATTAGCATTAGTGTGTTAATTAATGCACTTAAAATGCTTACAGCCCATAGTGGGCATATTAGCAGCCCTCAATAGCAATTATTTATTTATTCTGAAAAACTCTTTCTTTCCTCTGCAAAACATCGTGCAAGCAATGCTTGGGTTATATGCTGCTGACTTTAAAAAATAATGGATTTGCAAATTTAAAGGATTTTCCAAACTAGCATGTGGGCAGGCATCTACAATTCTTGCACTTGTCTTGAATGATACAGAATCTTCATACAAGACAGATGAAAATGGCAGAGTAAGAGAAGAGTCAGTATTTCTAAATCCTATGATTCAGACTTTGATATCTTAATGATATTTTTATAATCACGGTTTGCATATAATTGTACTAAATAAGACATGGCCTAGGGCTGAAAAAATGTATCTGTTCAAAAACTGATATATATTGGGAGAAAAGTCTCTGAATAATGTTAACATTTTTCATGTTAAAGAATTGATCAAAATAGACTTGAAACAGTGATTTGCAGCATTTACTAATCTATCATTTTTAAAGGATCAGTCTCACTTCAAACAAGCATTGGAGAACTATAAAATATTAGCTGGGACTTTGAATATCCTGTATCTTTCCTGGTCTCTAAAAGTACTGTTTAGGAGAATAATGTTAAAATGGACAATTTGTAGAATAGAATACAATTCTGTAGAATAGGAGCAGAAGGGAAATGTCAGTTTAAAGTATGAGTTATGATCTGATTCTAGAAGTGCTACAAATCAGACTGAATCTATTAACTGATGATGGCTTCAAAAATAGCCACATGCCATTTCATTGCTGTGGTCAGCTATCAGTTGGAGGATTATTGGATTTCTCATTTAAAGCTATGTACGTGAATATTGTAAGAAATTCAAGAGTTCCTTAATAAAATCAAGTATTGACTTATGTTCGAAATACTTCTAAAGAATCTGAAATCTTTTAAATTTCAAATATCCTACAACTCATATGTGATTATTAGCTCTACACGACCTGCAGAACCAGGTTTTGCTGGACCGTGGGGTGAGGTAGGGGTAAGAGTACTGTAAGTTTTGACAGTCGCTCTCCCCTTTTTTCTCCATGAACCAAGCATTTTGCTTTAAAATGTTATTCAATATTTTCAGTTACCATTTGACAAAACAGATGGAAAAATGGTTCACTTAAAGTTTTTATTTTAAAGCAGCGAAAGAGAATGCCAGAGACTATAAAAATTCTAATAATGAAGTAATGACTATTGTTAATATTTGTGGCTATGCCTCATCACCATCTAGAGAAAAAAAAAAGATTCTGAATGCTACACTATGGTTCAAAGTATAAATATTTAAAATTAATTGAAAACCACTCATTTTTACTTCCTTTTCCCCCATCAGTATTTATTTAATTTGAAACAAGGGCTGTTGGCACGTCTCACAACCAGTTAGAAAGTGGTGATTTTTCTGTGTTATGTAAAAACCACTACCATTAACTCTAATTTTTCATTGTATTTCAGTCCCATTGGCTATAAGCCAAGAAGGTGAAGGTAGTGTCAGTTCAGCTCAGTTCAGATTCCTTTTTCCAAATTCTCTATGCAGATACCTCTATGGCAGTACTGATAATAAACATGTGAGGGGAGAAAAGTGCAGAAATGCCTTCATTTCTCACTGTCAGGAAAGATGAGATTTACTTCTGTAGGCTACACTTGCCTCACCTTACCCTGTTTAGAAAACAGGTCTATCCCCATTCTTTTTGTTTGTTTTGATTTGTGACTTTCCTATTTATTTTTCTTTGAGATCATTTGATATCCTACTGTTCTATCCCATTTAGATATTGGTGTGATCCAAAACATTGTCTGATTGGTTATAACTATTTTTATCATAGAAATTTATACACTTTATCTATGTGATACTTGCCTTTACAAAAATAAAAATAAAAAAATAAGCAAAGTGGGCCCCAAGAAAACCAGATAGGAACAAAATGAATAATCTTGAACAGCTTCACATTCAGTTGTAGGTTTATATACCTGTTGATGCATAGATGTTAATTATGCTTCATTATCTGTTTTCCCCATTATTCTTTTTTTTAAATGTTGTATTTATTTATTTATGAGAGACACACAGAGAGAGAGAGAGAGAGGCAGAAACACAGGCAGAGGGAGAAGCAGGCTCCATGCAGGGAGCCCGACGCGGGACTCAATCCGAAGACTCCAGGATCACGCCCTGGGCCGAAGGCAGGTGCTAAATTTCTGAGACACCCAGGGATCCCCCCTGTTATTCTTTTTTTGTCACAATCTCCAGGTAACTGTGGTATTATTGACCTCTTTGGTATGACTACTGATTGAACAAGATTTTTTTTAAGACTGAATAGATGCGCTGAAACTTTCATGTGTGTGTGTGTGTGTGTGTGTGTGTGTGTGTAAGTGGGAAAATCTTTTCAGAATTTAGGTAGAATACAGCTTGAGAGTGTAGGTGGATTACTGTCACCTTTTCTCTAAAATGAATTTTTAAAAATTAATTGTAAGGTTACTCTTAGAAGATGAATTTCTAACATTGAGTCAGTAGGTCCTTGAGGCAATGTTTCTCTAAATTGGATGGTCCCTGTGCAGTTTTGTGATTTTATATGGGAAAAAAAGATTGAAACAAAAACTTATATTCATTTCACAAAATGAAATCAAAGGTTTATTATAACTTTTGTGGAAGCCCTATCACATTCATAATAATAATAATGATCATGCTATATGGCCTGCTTTGTTGAGTTGGTCTTAGCTAATATTCAAGTAAAATAAAGTATTTTGTTAATTTACATCTTTTTTTGTGTGTCACTTTTTTTATTTTGTTAAACATGCATATTTCATCACTATTAGTGTATTATATTAAGCCCTCAATCAATTGGGTTACTAGTGAAAGAGTGGGTTACTACTGAAGTATAAATTCAGTGATTATTAGTAACATAAAGACTACAACTTAAATTTATTAATGGAAATAATCAAGACCTGGTGCAAGTACAGAAAGTAAATCTGTATGTTCTTGCACAGGTGATTCTGTGGAGGTGATAATTCACCCAAGCAGCTATAAAAAATGGTAAGTACAACACAGAAATCACATTTTTTTGAACCATCAACTCATAGAGCTCTAGTTCCCACAGAAGTGCCATATATAAAACTTTATCCAAATAGCATGAGAAGAACTCTTAATACCTTAGCATTATTACAGAATCTTGGATAAGTAGGTAACTTTTTCCCCAGAATAAGCATAATAATATATGCTTACTGCATGGAATTACTTAACATCAAAAGTTAGAAGAGTAGACAAAATTATGAAGGTGCATTCAAAGTGGTGTGTGTTATATCCAGAATGGAAACAAGAAATGCTATGGAGAAAAAAAATTATAAACTGGTAGAAATGAGTTATTAGCAAGATTATTTGTCAAACGGCAGTACTCAGTGCACATCAAATTGATGTCATACAAGTGGAAGAGCACACTCAGTCACATTTGTGAGCCAGGATGTATTTTTTTAACGCTTGGATAAAATTAGTCATATATAGAGCATGAATTCACACTTGGCTCACACAGTATACATAGAGGAGAAAGGGGTGATCATTTTGGCTCTATGTAGACTCTATCCTATTTGTGAAGTAAATACAATTGTGCAAAATTTGACATAGGGTGGAATGTTTGGGATCAAAATTTGGGGGCACTAAGAAGGAAAAGCATTGTCATATTAAAAGAGGATACTTCCAAATGTTGACCTGAGTTTATTCAGAAAGAATTCTTAGAAGTTAACAATGACTCTACTGCTCTGAATTCAAAGTTAAAAGAATTACTGGAGATTTTAAATATAATCTGACATTAGCCACTGAGTGTTCTACTTAGACTGCTACAGAAGTAAATCTAGTCCTAGGAAAAAACACTTTGTTCTCTGAAGTACACTAACAAGAAAAGAGATGTCAAGGGTATTAATTGGGCCAAGAAGAGAGTGGGCCTCTTTCTTCACTATTTTGGATTATTAGTTCATTATCCATAATATATACAGAAAAGATTCACAATGCCAAGTTATATCCAAATTTTCTACTTTTTTTTTCATTTTATACACAGAACAACATTAACTAGTGATTAATTAACTAAACCAGAGATGGTTCTGTTTAAGAGGTCTATGAGCAGAGAAACCCTGATCTGCAGGCACTCCCATGGATGTAAAATGATTCATTGCTCATGTCAAGGGGTTGTAGCCCCTCTCCTGTAACAAAAATGATTATAACATTTTGCTATTATTGCTTGGCTACTGAGAAGCTGGCTTTCTTTACAATATTAATATTTTTAAGTTGCAAACACCTAGAATTTCTCAGTAACAGTGACATATAAGACAATCTATGTTTCATTCCTTTCACTTTTTATAATCTTTGAAATACTTCTCACTTAATTCTACCCATAATTTATAAAGGTTGTATGCTATACACTTTAATGCACAATCATATCCTTGTTTGAGATTTCACCTAAGGCAGAATTTAAAAGATAGCAGGTCAATATAATGAGACTATTAAAATAATGACATCTTATTAAACACAAGCCAGGGATGGTCAAGCATGATGGGTACTTTAATCTTTGCAGTTCCTTTTAAATTGCTATTAATTTTATATGTTTTGCCATGGAGTTGTAAATTTTAAACTCTGTGGGCTTTGTCTTAATTCATTTGATCAAAATTTGGTTGATTTACAAACCTTCTCTGTATATCCCAATTTACTTTAGCTCTTTGAGATCATGGTGATATATTTACCCCTAGATATTTTAACCCAGATATTTTGGATTCCTAAAGACCATCATTATCTTTCAATTAATAAATGCATGTTATTAGTTAGTCTTACTGGTCATTATTCTTGCAGACACATTTAAAGTAATTTTAGGCAGTAATCAAACCATCTGATGTAAGAATTTTTTTTTCTATTTTTCTTCTACTGCCAAACATACCACAAGTTGTTCCTAGGAGCAGTAATAGATTTTTTTATGAACCTTTCAAAGAATGGGATGCTACATCTCTCAAGCTGAACAGAGAAATCAAACTCACAGTGAGTAATGCTGTGTAAAAAGTGGCACAAAGATTTTTCAACCAATAAATAAATAAATAAATAAATAAATAAATAAATAAATAATAAGATTTTTCAACCATTGTACCTTTAATATAATAGCTTGAAGTAACCAACATGTAGAGATAGACTTTGCTAATGTTGAACATTGCAACTTCCCAGTCATGACTTACTTCTTTTCACAAAGCTAGGCTTGCACAATTTGTCAGTCCAAAAAATTGAAGGACAACTTTGATCTAATTTTCTTATGAGCTTTCCAGTTATTGCTAATTCTTTTTCCTGCCAAAGAATTCAAATTGTAGAGTTTATTCCTGAAAAATTATTTCCACCTTCTCAGTCACAAAGTTAAGATTCAGTTTTATGAATCCAAAAGTGTAGATCATTGGGCAGATAACTCCTTAGAGTTCTATAGAACTGAAGGTTCTTACATATGATGGTTATGACTTTGGTTTCCTACAACTTGTCTCTTTCTCCTAAAAAAAATGGTTACTTTTTCCAATAGAAATATCTTATGTTTGAAAGTACTTTTTTTTTTTACAGTTTTTTCTTTCTTTTTTTTTTTTTTTTTTTTTTAAGAAAGGCAGACTGACACATACAGTGCTTCATTTGGATGTGTCTGAAGCCTTGGAAGCTTGACTACTTTCTCCTACAAATGGACCTTAAGAGCTTTTCTGAAAGTTCTAACAGGGGAGCATGGCTATTGGTATACCCTCAACCAAGATCATTCCTTCTCTATCGGGGGAAGGCTGTCCTCTTTGACCAAGGGCACATCATCATATCTTCAGGAGGGTTGCGCGTGGAGCCATGAGGGAGGAAGGGGACTCGCCTAGTCAGCCAGAGCAGCTGAATCAACCCTGATGATTAATGGGATGATTGATGTCACAGCCAGATTGCCCTCACAACCTCAAGTTTTACACTTTTTACACCTTTGAGATATAGTTGAACTGTAATATGCATTATTTAAAGTATAGAATATATTTTCACACACATATTTATCACCATAATCAAGAAAATGAAAATATTCATTAGCACCCAAAATTTCTCTGTACCCTTTTGTAATCTTGCTCTCTTGACCTTTTATGTTTCCACCACCTGCAGGCAACTACTGGTCTGCTTTAAGTCTCTGGAGATTAGTTCGAATTTCTAGAATTATATGTGAATGGAATCAAATGTTTTCTTATCAAGTTTCTCTCATTCATAAAAACATTTAAATATCCATCCACATCATTATTTGTATCCATACTTTCTTCCTTTTTAATTCTGAGTATTATCTTATTGTATTAATATACCACAATCCTATGGGTAGACATTTAAGTTGATTCCAGTTTTCGGTTATTGCAAATGAAATCTGTTATGAATACTTTGTCTTTGTATGGACATATGCTTCCAGTGCTTCCATCTTCTCTAGGAGTAGAATTTGGTAGGTGGATATTTAAATTCATAAGGATCTCCCACTGTTTTATAACTAGTTTTACAATTTTACGTTGCCACAAGTAGTGGTTCTCCATATCTTTACCAATACTTGGTATGGTCAGTCATTTCAGTTTTAGACATTTAAAGAGATGCATAGTAGGAACTCATTTTAGTTTTAAGCTGCACTTATCTAATCACCAATGACCTTGGGCCCTTGGGCATTTTTCGTGTTTTGTTTCTGTTGATTTTTTTTCTATCTCTATATCTTTTTAGGTGAAATGTCTGGGGAAATTGTATGGTTCACCTAATTTGTTGTATGTCTCAGATCACTGTTCTTTATTACCTGATGTGTAACGTTATGAAAGCTCTTGTTTCATATCTATTGTCTGGTTTGGGAATTGTTTCAGGTAGGAGAGTAAGTCCAGTCCCATCTTGGCCAAAGTAGTTCTTATCTGCACCATTAAATGTTTAGCCTTCTTGCAATGAATCCATGTATATTTTACCTACATAACAGTCATTTTATCATGCGGATTCATTTTTCCACCCTTGAGATAGAACTAAATAAATTATGTGAGGTTTCTACATTTATTCTGAATTTCTCTGCCACTAAGGATGTGGAATTTACTCTCTAATACTTCTGGAGTTGTTATAGTGAGCATCTTTACTGTTTCTGCACACATTTCCCCAGATTCCCTAGATGCCAGCTTTGGATCTATTCACAGAACTATCATTAGCCTTTGTTTCAAGTCACTGATTATCTTCTCTAACTACTACAGTTGAACAGTTTAGTGTTTTGTACAGTCAGATGTATTCCCATTTGGCCCAGGCAAATGATTGAGAATTAATAATTAGCATCTGTGGCTAAATCTGCTTATGGAGTACCCCAATTTAAGGGAAAAAAATATATATAGTGAATCCCAGATACCTATACTAGGGCTATTCCCCTTCTCATTATAATTTTCACACTGTTGAAATTGTTTCACACTATAGGACTATATAAAAAGGGGAGCTGGGTGATTCTGATAAAATGAATCCATAGCTACAACCTCAAACTAGAGAAGCTATCATCACGAGTAACAAGGAGAGAGGAATATGGTTGAAAAAGAAAATCAACTAGAAGCTTCCTAATTATATGTTAAGATTCTAAATTATATTTCCCATGATACTGATCAGCTACATATTAGGTCTGTTCTGGGCCTTAAACATTATCTCTCTGCTTTGGGTCTAGTTCCTGGATAATTAACTCATAATTTGTCTTTTATTTGGTCAAAGGGAATTTTTTTTTAATTCATCCTTTTGTTGAATGATGATTTTAGCAGGCTCTCTTTTTCCATTAATTTGCTACCTCAGAGTTTATAAACAAAAATTAACTATAGAAATTCATTGTAAGGTAATAAACTTACCACATTAGTATTTTCTCTTAATGAATCAAGTTTGTTTTGTTCAAATGTATCACCTCTTCAGCTGTAACAGAGATACACTGAGAAAGTCTTATTTCATCAAGTTCCGTCATATTGATCATAGTCAAACACATATGAGGGAATAGCTGGCTAACACTTGTGTCTAATCTATTTTTTGTGTTCTACCATTTTTATCTCCCATCAAGAAGTTATCTGATGTGAATGAGTCATACAAGAGGTCACAGAAGACCAAAATCTATCAGGTTATAAGATTAGAAAAATCTCAGAGAGAGTAGAAATAAATGAATAACTGTCATTGTCGTTTTGTCTTTATTTTTTTTCATAATGACTAAAGGTTGAGGAGAATACCACTTGGGCTTCCGGGTTTCATGCATAGCAAAGTTTTAGCGTTTTTGCTTAAAACAAAATAGGTCTAGCTTAGGTTAGAGAGTTACTTCCTGGCTGAAAGGACTCATCAGTGTGGTCCCCTCAAATCTGACTAGTCAGCTCAAAGAAATACTTCACTAATATGTTCAGATCATAAAATGTCTTCACCTCATAATGAATGTTTGGGGAATAATTACATTGCAAATTTTAACTTAATTAAAATCATATTTTTCTTTTTTAAAAATATTGTATTTATTTATTCATGAGAGACACACACAGAGAGAGGCAGAGACATAGGCAGAGGGAGAAGCAGCCTCCATGCAGGGAGCCCAATGTGGAACTCAATCCCAGGACCCCAGAATCACAACCTGAGCCAAAGGCAGATGCTCAACCACTGAGCCACACAGGCATCCCTCCTATTTTTCTAAAAAGGGTTCACAATTACTTTACTATGATAGGTTTGGTGAATTTTGTTATGAAATATTTTATATAATGCTCTGGTGGCTACATACTTTCAGTGACTTCTCAATAGGAGTTGAGTTCTCTTCTGCTGGGACTTGTTAGAGATGCAAATTCTTGCTTCAAATTGTCTCACTCTATAACTTGTTCCAGACCTAATATATCAGAAACTTGGAGCATAGCCCAACATATCTTTTAACAAGCCTTTCAGGTGATTCTGAGCAAGCCAAAGTTTGAGAACCACTGCTATATATAATATTACTTTGTTCTCAACAGTTTTGAGACTGCCATAAAATGAAGCATCATGGGAAATGTCTACTATTTATGTATTGATTTTATTCAAATATTAGCCTGTGAGTTTAACTGATGATCTATACAAAACTCTTTGCATCAAAAAAGAAAAAAACTCTTTGCATCAAATCAATTTAAAAATATGGTTGCAATAGACCGTCACACAGATGAAACTATCTGTATCAAATGTAGATAGACACTAAGGATATAGCAAATACCACACCTTGTAAGATAAGTTTAAATAGTTGTTTCTGAAAAATTTAAGCAAAAGAATGAGCCAATAAACATATTTCCCTCCTAAAATGAATTTCTTTCTTTAATTTGCTTATCAACCTCTATTGAATGCACTTAAATATTGAGCTACAAATAGCTGTAATAGTGAAAATTGTTCAATTTAAAAGGCATGGATTTGTTATCACACACACACACACCCCCTAAATGAGAAAACATTTTAAAAAAATGCTGCCCAGTGAAGGTGATAAAGCTAAATCATTCTATACAATTTTTATCTTATAAGATAATATCTTATGTCAAAGATACCTTAACAAGTTATTGATCTTTGCTTTGCCTGTCACACATAGTTTACATTTATTCCTTTATTTAGAAAACAAGAATCTCAAAGAATCCAATTCAATATACTGTGATAAAATGGTAACGTTAGTACAGCTGATTCCAATACTTAGCAGCTTTCAATATACTGAAAAGTGATAGCAATAGAGATTGGAGCTGTGATCATTCCATCAGTCTCCCCTTAGATACAGGACTTGGGCATGAGTCTACAGAGACAGTAAGAGTCAAGCCATGTTTGAGGCTTCAAGTTAAGCCAGGTTTGAGGTTCAAGAATTCATAGATGTGAATCACTCATGGCAGCTGCTGAATCATTTCCAAAGCACTAAATACTATTCCAGTTTTCTATTTGAATGTGCCTCTGTATTCCTGTCTGTATAAATAACGCGGGCAGTATAGGATGATCACTTCTGCTTTGCTGCAAGATAGAATTTTCAATAGCAATATACATCTGGGCTTTCCTTTTTATTCCATCACTCCACTCATTTTGGAGGATATTTGTTCGGAAGCTTACATTACAGGAACCTGGAGACATGCTGTGTTTTCCAAGGGCCAGAATCCTTAGAGCATGACCCAGAGTTAGGGCTGTTCATGCATATAACCAGGTGGCAGATAGGATGCAGTACAAACAGAAGACAGCGGAAAGGAGTCCATTTTCAATCAGATAAACTTGGAATCTTTGTTCTGACACTCATTTCCTCTATTTTGTGGGACTATTAAGTTAACCTCTTAGTTTCATCATCTATAACTTAACCGCATAATACTCATTTTAAATAGTTTCTTGAGATTTAATGTTCTTGTTGGTTTCCATCCTCACTCATTACCTCCTGTGGTGAGTTTATGCGGTTGTCAATAAAAGCAGTTTACTTGCGAGGCAATGATCAGTCCATTTTCATTAGTCATTGTTTTCCCTGGGACAATGATTTTAATTTCTCACTCTCATACTTTAGTGGTGCTTGCCTTCTGCAGTCTTAATAAGTTTTTGCTGTGTTCTGTAATGCTATTCTCATGAAACAGAGGCTAACTTTTACCATTCCTTTACTATTAAATATTTAATAATGTTTGAACACTAACTTCTTAAGGATGTTTTAAATATTTCTGTAATACACCGGCACAAATCATAGAGGTTTAGACTTCCTCTGGATACTGAGAAAAACAAGGAATTAAATCAACTCCAAGCTAAATAAAGTTACAAGGGAGATTTCATATGGTAAGGAGGGCAAACAACATATTTTCATCTATTTCCCTGGAGTAAGAAACTTTATCTGCTAATTGCTAGTTAATGACCATGAAGTGCATTGAAAATATGAAAGAGCCATATATAATGATTGAAACTTTATGACTCCTTCAAATACTATGATCATTTAACAACAGTTGAAAACTCTTTATGCTAATTGCTTCCCTTACTCCTTTGTACTGCAGGGTGACCGCTCCTATTTGAAAAGAAAAAGAAAATTAACATTCTTCTAGCCCTCTTCTTATCCCTAGTGAAGGCCCTCTGGTTTTCATGTTTGACTTTAGCTTAAATATTTCTTTAACTACCACACTTTTTTCTATTCCTTAAAGTGTGATGTATAAATAATGGCACTACATGGATTCTTTCTTCAGTCTCTTGTTTCAAAATTAACATCATCTAAATGTTGTCAAATGCTTAAGTCTCTAAAATCCCAATCCTGTATTTTTATTTTTAACCTTCTGTACTCTCGATTCTGGCCAATTGCCATATTTCCTATCTTCTCTCCCTCTAAAGGCACAAGTTCAATTCTCCTGTGTGTGGCTTGGCAGTACATTTCGTGTGCATTCTCCAAAGACTGCCATAGCAACATAAAAGGATAACTTATACGCTTATATAAACTTCCGTGGATTGGAAAAATAAATGCTTGGCATGACATCAATAGTTTGTCTCTATCTGTTAGTCCTCCACTCTGGAATAATATGAAAATTATGGATAGGTTGTCTCTTTTATCTTTTTTTTCATGTATGGGAGTCCAAATTAGCTTCTATGATTCATGCTGACCTTCTAACATCACTTTGTAGTCATGGTCCCTTGGTGCTCCATTCTGTGGCTGAACCAAGCAGCAATCAATTTATTACTGAGAACACAACTTAGAAATGAAGAAAAGAGTCTGCTAACAGGATGTAAATGGTTGACTGTCATCTGGATTCATCTCTTTAGAATCTGAACAATAAACATATAGTATATTGAACTATACAATGATTTATAACTAGTTCTAAGCTTATGGCCCTGGGATAAAATTATCTATGTTCCACATTATCTATGTTCCACAGTCTCTGAGCTACCATTGTTTCATTTAATCTATTCATCATTACCACAGGAATTTATTAAGGACTATATATTATGCACATTTAAGCTTCCTTTAAAAGTAATTCAACACTGGAATTTATTTTTCATAAATTTCATAATTCTATAGTGTTACTTTGGTACTTAAAACTAACATTTTTAACTGCTCTGTGTAAAATCAAATGGCAAAATAAATATGGATTTACTATGTAAGGAACCTATAACTGCATGCTTTGGCATTGAAAAAATATTAGATTATCACTCAGCATAATTCCAGTAATTGACTTCAATCATGATAAATTTTTGTTTGAAATGAGAAAGTCTGGCAACCTCATGAGCCATGGTAGCCAGACATCTAAAGTACACCTGGGGTATGCCTGGGTGCTTTAGTCAGTTAAGTGTCCAATTCTGGGTTTTGGCTCATATCATGATCTCATAAGCTGTGAAATAAGCCTCTAGTGGGGCTCCGTGCTCAGTGGGGAGTCTGCTTAAAGGTTCTCTCTCCCTTTCTCACTCCCTCTGTCCCTACCCCTGCTCACTTTCTGTCTCTCTCTCTCTCAAAAAAAAAAAAAAAAAATCTTAAAATACACCCGAATTCTGAGATCAGAGCCCATGAGGAGAGAAGACATCTTTCACTTCCAAACAGTAAGAGACTTTTGTCATTTTCATTGCTTCAACTGTGCTAGAGAAGCAGCCTACAACCTCTTTGCACCCTGGAACCTTCAAAGCAGTGTTTCATTTGCTTGAAATCTGCTCCATAGGTCTTATGTACCTCGTTTGACCACATCTTATTCCTACTTAGCTTTCTCAAGTAAAATGCCATTCCCACAATGTGGTCTTTCCTGACCCCAGACCACCATAGGCACCCCGGCACACTCATAGCACTCCGGTCCTCCTCCTTCATGACACCATCCATTTGTGACTACTCAGTCGATAGCAATCATACCTGCCAGGAAGATGCCTGAAGGTAGAGATGGTATTTAATCCTAACACATAGAAGCTCAACAGATGTTTTCAGAAGAAATGAAGAATAAATTACATATTAAAGAATTTATCATTTAAGGTATATGAAAACATTGGAGGTTTCAATTAGCTTGAAAATACAAGTTTATAATAACTTAGCTTATGACAAAGCAGCCCAAAATCAAAAGGAAGAGTGAACTAGTAAATGTTTAAGGCAAACTGGTTTGTCAAAAAGATGAAACTTACTTTTGACTCTAGATGGATTAAAAACATAAATGTGACAAATATTACCATGTAGGTAGTATGACTTGAAGAATATCATTATGTTCCACATGGGACTGCCTAAACAAGATAAAAAAAAAAACCAGCACCCTACAACATAAAGCTAACAATTAACGGATTTGATTATATCAAAACTAAAGAGTTCTGTTTAAAAGGATAGTATAGACAAGGTTAAAAGATCAAGAGCTGCTTAAAAGATGACATGTGCACACTTGCAAGGTAAAGTAATGCCTAACATTTAGAACATAAGAAAAAAATAGTCCTGGAAGTTAGCAAGAAAAGAGACAAAACCTAAATTTATGAATGGGCAAACTCCAAATGATTTAAAAAAATATAAAAGGTCATTGCTACAAATTTTCAATCAACAAATGCTTGCTAAAACATATAGATTCCAACCCATACTCTTCCGATTGTAAAAAAAAAAAAAAGATGGGTCAAGTATTGCTAGAAATGTGGGCAAATAGAGGCCATAGACTGCTGGTAACCATGGGAATGGTATAGCCATTTTATAGAGCAAACTGGTAATGCTTTGTCAAATTATTTTTCTGAACCTTTAACTTCTCTTGGTAGAATTATAAATCCATAACTTTGCCCACTGGTTTTGCATTGCTTTTCACGAAATGGGAAAAGCCTATATGATTCACTATTAATTAAAGGCTTGATCATGTGACTTCATTTAGCCAATGTGAGTGGACTAGTTACAAGCAGAGGTTTAGAAAGGGCTGTATAGTTCATGCAATCAGCCAGGAGAACTTGCCCCCTGTAGCCACAGCACCTCCAGCCTAATTGCCTCCATGAGAGAACAGCAAACATACTGGAACCCAACCAACATACAGCCTAAATGCTGGGAGTTCACATGGACTCTTCTCTTCATTCACCCATCCCCAAGTTAGGAACATTCTTCCTTGATAAGACCTGGGATAACTGTTACTTTTTCTCTATTATCATGAATGATAATTTAGTTTTGTACCTATTACATTACTATAATAGCATCTTTACTAATAATCTCATCTCCCATCTGTTTCCCCTTCCCCACACTCCATCCCACACAATTCAACCTGAAATCTTCTCCTGTCATTATTTTTTTAATGCAGATTTGATCATGGCATGGCATTTTCCTGCTTAACATCCTTCAAAGGATTTTTGTAATCCCTGCAATAAAATAAAACTCACCTCCTCAATATAAGGTGCCCATTAGGTGGACAGCTCTGGCCATTTCTCTACCTCTTCTCCCACTGCCTAGCCACATGCACCCTTGACTTCTGTGCTGGATGCCTTCTGCTATTACTCAGAATTATTCCCACACTTGTAATTAACCCTTCCTCTATAACTCACGGGCTAGAGACCACATTTCTCAGACACCATTGCCAGCAGTATTCCAATTTAGAAATTGTCAGTGTAGGGCATTGGTAAAAGATTGGGATGATGAAATAGAAGCAGAAAGCACCAGTGTTCCTCTGACATCAGCTGTTAGGTGTGTGACACTCAGCAGACAACATATAGAAATTTAAGAGTGACTAAAACAGATACAAATTTAATAGTGACAACGACGATGTCTCCTGTACATACCTACTGCAGTGGCTGCATTCACTTGAAATCACTGGACTTAGTTCCTTGCAAATATTATGACATCCCAATTTTCTAAAATCACTAGAAGTCTTTTTTGTCCTCTTGGAAGCTCACTCAGCCCAAAAGTCTTGCAATTACCTAATCTTTACATTAAATATTTTAGCTGAAAGCTCTAGTGTGTTTTCCGTTTCTATGTTTTATGACAGAAGCAATCTACAAATGAGTCAGGTGATCTCATCTCATACATTTCTGATTTTTGTCTCTGATTTTCTTTACCTCAGGTCCCCTACCATTACTGCATTGCTTAGTTTCTACTTATCTTTCAAAACTCAACTGGAAAGCCACTTTCCTTGGGAGACTTCTGAACAATCTCTTATATATCTGATGAAGATATTCCCATTTCAACCTGATTTTATCTCATCTTCATATGGAATTTTAGTTGTTTCTTAATTTGTGTCTACTTTACTTTTTTCTAAGCATCTGAAGAGCAGATACCATGCCAAATGCAATAAATAATAATAGGTACATATTTGGTGATTAAAAGACAGTTCACAAAAAAATAAAAAAAAATAAAAGACAGTTCACAATGGAGGAATATGACCACATAACATGAGTCTTTCAAATTATGTCACAGAAATAGGACTGACTCAGACATCTCAGACAAAATAAGAGACAACCCAGCATAATGTTTTATATTATTTAAGTTGAAGTTACATACACCTGAAGATTGAAACACAGCTCTGCCACTTGTTGTCTGTGTTATGAATGAAAAATTACTTTACCCTGCTTTGTGGCTGTTTTCACAACTATAACACAACTATAACAATAACCACTAAATTATAGGATTTCCAAGAGAATTAAAAGATATATTTAACACAGTGTTTGCACAAAGCAAGTAATAATAGGGCTATTATTGCTGTTATTATCATCATTACTCTAGTTCCAGGAATCACTATTCAAATTTGGAAGCAAACACATTTTTAGATGAACCGCTAGATATCTTCAGCTCTCACTACATGCTATTTATAATTCAGGAATCAAAGACAATTCAACAATGTTCTTTCCAATCGAAACAGAGCATCTGAACTCATTATTTGGCTTTTGAAATAAAATAGATTTGGATTATGACGAATACATGTATATAAAAATACACATTTTCTGCAATTAAGAGTTAGAAAAAAATAGTAATGGCTTGATATTAGGATTTATTCAAGTCATCAGTGCCAAGCCTACCCTTCTGGAATGAAATACACCTTACAAGTCACGTATTGAAATCTTGGAAAAAGAAATTAATTTAGACCCACATGAGATTTCAGAAAAACAGAACATAGTCTTCCACTCTTCACCAACACACAAGTATCTGTTTTTCTTATGCGTATTATAGTCCAATATGGTAGATTATAGCATCCAGATTATAATTACATAGATAGCATCCATATTAACATATAATCATTTCTGTTGCATATAGATTCGTAATAAATGCTATGTATAATTATGTGGATGGCATTCAAATTTTAGGTAAGGGCAGTGTGAAATTTAAGCATTTTTATAGATGTCACACTTATTTTTCTAAGAGAAAATGCCATTTGCTCTCACGCAAAGAAGTTACCCAATTTTGTGAAATACAGAGTATGAGTATTTTTTTTCAAGCACAATAGGATGTTTGAGATTCTTTGTGTAACAAAATGGTTTTCAAAATACTTCACGATTTTTTTTTCTTTTTGTGACTCGTAGAGAACCATTTCTGAAGCATTTAATCTAAATGTCTTTACAAAGGAAAACTTCCATATGTTTTAGAAAAACAAGTAAAACTATCTAGAGACAAGATGCTTATTTTTTTAGATTTTATTTATTAAATAAAATAGTGACAGAGAAATAAAATAGTGTGAGAGAGAGAAAGAGATAGCATGTGGGGCATGGGGAGACAGGAAGGAGGGAGAGGGAGAGAGGGAGGGAGAGGGAAGGAAGAACGGAGAGAGAATTTGAGGCAGACTCCAGGCTGAGTGTGGAGCCCCATGCACACTGGATCCCACAACCCTGAGATCATGACCTGAACTGAACCCAAGAGTCTGACGTCTAACTGACTGAACCACCCAGGTGCCCTGAGAAAAGATGTTTATAATAACCATGTCTGTACATTTATCATCCTTTTCTATTTCTAAGGGCTAAAATTGCCAATAAAGGCATTTATATAGTGGTCTTTCTGAAGGTGCTGGGCTGAATATGTAGGTGTGTGTGTGTGTGTCTTTGTCTTGAAGCTATGTGATTTTTTTTTGTACATATCATGCTTGTTAGAAGAATCATATTTTGTAGCACTTGTCTTTGATATGCTAGATCTGAGGTAGCACAGTCCATGATTCTCTAGAATAGATCTTCAACAATGAGGATAACATTGTTAATGCATTCAGCAGATATTATGTTTCACATATATTACATAATTGAATCTTCACAACAAAACCATTAAGAAGGTATTATCCTCATTTAATAGATGAGTTAACTGGCTTATAGAGGGTGTTAAATTCTTTGATATCATAGAAGAGAGTTGCACTATTGACCCAGTCTGTCTAACACTGGGATTTAATTATGATGGATATACACTAACCACTGAATAATACTTTTTCAAAGTGTAATGTGTAGCTATAGTTGGCTCCAACCAGCTCAGGAGGGCTGATTGTGTGCATGACTTTTCAGCAATCTGTTCAGTGATGTCATGTGGATATCATGAAATAGGCCGTGGTAAGACTACTTTATCATGGATATAGGTAAATGGTACAAATCAGAGATTTTATACTTCAGAGAACCAGTTTACCTGCATACCACTGGCAATGAATATACTGTAATTATGTCATTAAATGGCCAAAAATATGAATTCATTCTTTAATATATCACAAAAATTCATTTTGCCTATAACTATTGGCTTTGCTAAATCTAAAGCCCCCACTGTGGTCTTTGTCAGGCCAACAAGTTGCTTTCTTTGGTGATCCCGTGCTCAGCTTCCTGGACAAGAGATCTTTTCCCATAAGCCACCTTCATTCTTCTTGTAGAGCAGAGCTTTGTTTCCAGGAAACAGTGCACTGGTTGGAGATGGGTGTTTTTTTAAAAACATCAAGTTAGATCTAATATGTTGCACAAAGTGGGGCGGCTCAGCCAGAGGTGAAGTGGAAAGATTCTCTAGTATTTGCTGATCATCTTGCTGCAGCCAGAAATCCACAGTTTTTTAAAGTCACTTAAATTAGGTGTTCATAATTGTAGAGTCTTAAAAGTATATTTACTAAGGATTCTAAATCAGTATTCTTCTATAAGTTTTAATTGCTATAAAATCATTAGCAAGTGTGTGACTCTCATTGTAGATAACTGAATGAATGGATAGCTAGATACCATACTCTGGAAATTTTAGGAATTCCTCCTAAGGGTGCCCTGTAACTGTAATCTTGAGGTGTTTATTAAAATGTTCCTTTTGCTTTTTAAATGATAATTACCATTGGTTAAATATAATTCTTAAAACTTTAGTGCCTTTTTGGTTTTTGCTGATTATGTGATGTATAATAACTCATGTTTTTATGAATGATGTGCTGGGCCTATACTTTAAAAATTAATAGATTTTAGTGTATATGTGAATTGCAGTTCAAATATGAATCTTATATATTTCTAAGTTATTGTAAACCAATCATCCTATCCAACTATATTATATAAAACATTATTATGACTGATTTCTTTCTCTATTAGACAATGTAAAAAGAGTGGTCTCTGTTCTAAAAGATCTTTTTGCCTCCCCTGAGAGAATAAGTTAAAGTAGTTTCAGGCATATGTGAGAGAAGATCACTGTAACATCTTGATGGTTCAGTGTTTAAACGATAATGACAGTAAAAGGAATATATCTGGATTTATGAAGATAAGGAAAAATCCCAAGAGAGTTACTCAATTTTAATCATTTTGAGTAATATAAAAATGCTGCCAAGTTTTGATTTCTTTACAAAAAAAATTATATTTACAAAGTTTATGTCTGCTCCCTCAAGTGTGTGGGAGGAAACTGAACTGGAAAATTTGAAAGTGAAAAAGGATACTGGTCTAACCTAGAAAGAAAAGCCAACTGAGGTAAAATGTTAAGTGATGTTTAGGACAAGGTGTTGAATTATGGCAGATTTTTAACATAAGTTTTACCTATTTTTTTCTTTGAATACAATTTTTTTTTTACAGGCAGTTATCTCATTCATGGTGATATCTTCAGATAAACTTATCACCATAAAGTGTTCCAACACTTCTGTGGAAGGCTGAATAATGTTCTCCCAAAGATCCCCATGTCCAAATACCCAACATCTGTCAATGTGTTAGGTTACATGACAATAGGGAATTAAGGCAGCCAATAGATTTACAGTGGGTAACTAGCTAACCTTAAAATGAGATCATTCTAGATTATACTGATGGATCTAATATAATCACAAGGGTCCTTCAATGTGGAAGAGGGAGACAGTGGTGTTCTCCAAGAGAGAGTCATATCACTGGACTTTGCTAGCTTTGGAGACAGAGGATCGGGGCCATGTGCAAAGGAATGCGGGTTGCCTCTTGAGCCTGGAAAAGAATTGGATTTTCCCCTACCGCCTCCAGAAAGGAGTTTTGCCCTGTTCACAATTTGATTTTTGCCCAGTGAAACCCATTTTGAACTTCTAATCCCCAGAATTGCAAGATAATAATTTAGTCCTTTTTTAAGTCACTACGTTTGTGGTCATTTGCTAAAGTAACAGTGGGAAATTAATACAGGTAGGATGCTAGCACAAGGAAACATTCTGAAACGCTAGCTCGTCTTTCGTAACTTAATATGAAGACAGAGCTTCTTCAAAGAGGAAAGAAGCAAGAACCCAATTAAAAATACAGGGTTGGAGTGATAAGCAAGGCTGAACTGGTGCTAAGCCCCTTGGTGAAAAGGTCCCCAGATTCTTTCTGAGGGATGGTCAGCTCCAAAGTGAGAAACAGACCTTTGCATGTCAGCATATAAACCATATGGCCCAACGTGTGTGTTCCAACTTGAATAATATATAGACTCAGGGCACTTGGCCTGGCATCACAAAAATGGTTTCTATATTCAAAATAGACTCAATCTTTACTAACTGGATATATGCCAGCCCTTCTTTTAATATATAGAACTGCTTGGGAAAAGATTTTGTGTTTTGTGGTAGAGAGAAAGTAATAAAATATCAGCTATTAATATATGCCTGGTTTCTTGAATTTAATGACTAAAAAGCAGCTACTATGGGTTGAGTAATTCTTGTCAGCTGATTTGCTTATTGGTTTTGTCCAAATACTGATAAGTGAAACAGAGCAAATGCAGTAAGTTTTCTCTGAAATCCTGTGGCTCTGACAGATTTGATGGATTTATAATTTTTGTGGTAAATCCTAAATGACCAAGCAATTAAAGCTATTCTGAAAAGATTCAAAACATTACAAGACTAGTTGAATTTCCTCAATTCATTCTAATTATTCATAAATTCGGTACACACACACACACATACAAGAAAGTCAATAATAAGTTATTTGACATCCATTCAGTATTCTTGTGCAGTAGAATAACCCCCTGAAGATCTCTGTGTTGTAATTTCTAGAACTTCTGAATATATCATCTTAAACAACAAAAACAATTTTGCATATGTAACTAAGGTTACAGACTTCCAATAGGGAGACTCTCATGGGTAATCACAGAAGCCCTTAAAAAGAGACGACTTTCTCTGGCTCAAGTCAGAGAAATGCAGCAAAGGAGAATTAGAGAGTTGTGAAGCATGAAAAGGTCCTGTCCTCCACTCCTGGAGGGAGCCACTCCAAAATGAGTGGGGGCAGTTTCTAGGAGCAGACTAGCTTCTAGTGGGCAGCTATCAAGCATCAGCAATGAATGAATCCTACAGAGCCTGTGTGAACTAGTTAGCAGATTCTTTCCCACCCATCCAAGGGAGGATGCTGGTCCCGGGGAGACCTTGATTTCAGGCTTGTGAGATACAAAACAGAGGACGCACCCAAGCTTACCAGGCTTCTGACCTACACAAGCTGTGAGGTAATTTATTAGTGTTGTTTTCAAGCCTCGTCTTATGGGAAGTTGTTACAGCCGTGAAAGACAAAAAACAAAAACAAACAAACAAAAAAAACCCCACCTTGCTTCAGGAAGCAGGCATTGTTTGGGCTCACCAGGACTCAGCAAAGTGCCTGGCCCCAGCATGAATCAGATGCCCTGGCTGGGGGAAGGCTGGGAGTCATGGAGAGCAAGAGGATTATTGCTGCACTTACTTTCCTCTCAACTGGAGCATTGCCTCTGATTTCTCAGTCCCATTATAATATCTACAAAGCTAAAAATAAAATCAACTCAAAACTTGTAGTTCAGTGTGGAATAGTGCCCTGTGTTTTTGATTCATCTATCATGCTACTGTGCCACCTGGCTCATCCTGAACCCGGGCTGCAACGTGTAACTTTGATTTCACAATATTCTATTGCCATGAAATGTGTTAGAGGACATGTTGCAAAATCAGTCTTTTGAACACCGCCAGTTTCTGACAATTTGTGTTCCAACTCAGACCTCACTGCTGAATTGCTCCCTTTGCAGGACTTTTCCTGAGATGTTAAATGATTTGGCTTTCATTTGAATAAACACTTTTTTGCGTGCAACTTGATTATAATGTTTCTTGTCAGATATCTGTAAAAAGACTTATTCGTTTACTTTTTAAAAAAAGATGTGTTATATCTGAAACATGTACAAGAGTATCACTAGCTTGCTAAATTCTGTGAAAAACACTGCTTCATTTGCCTTTTTGCTTCTAATTATTTCCTCTGAGTTTTCCATATTGCTTCACATATATTCCTTCCTGGTTTTCTCCCTCTGCCATGTTTCAGTTAGTGCACTCATGTAAATGAAATGGTTGCCTGTCCTTGGTATTAAATGGTACCCTCTCCTAAGAATTTAAAGGCCTCCGAGTAGCATATCAGAAAGGTTAACAGCAAATGAAATGATGCATTTCGGTGACACTGTGGACTTCATTAAAATTTAGTATTCGTTATTGGTCTTTTCTAAGATTACAAGTTCCATTGAATCATTTGATTCTGCCCATGGAGTTTCACTAATAATTCAAAAACTTTGTTTCAAATATCTCTTGTCAGCATCTTTAAGCATCATGCTAATAATGATCCAGTACCACCCAAATATCAAAGAAAGGAACCTCTGACAGAGGAAGGGCTTATCCTTCCTCAGAACGAATCTGTCTCCTTTCAGCATGGCTTTCTGACTGGATGACTGGTCTCCATCTATATCCAGGAAACCTGCACTCTGAGTATGTTTTCTCTACTAATAGGTCTTCAAGTACTTATATGATGTAGTGTTTATGTCATGGTCCATAAATATTATTTATCAAAAAATTGAAGTATAGAAAAATAAAAATGAACAATAAAAACATAGAAAAATAAAAATGAACAATAAAAACAATGGATCATCCCTTTGCCTAGAGATAATTACCACCATCATTTCAGTATATTTGTCTCCAGGGATCATACAAAACTAAAATTTTACTATGTATATAGATTTTCAATCTCTTCATTTATTTTGCCTTATACAATGCATGCTTTCTATTTTCAGTAGTTAACATTAAAATTTAAATGTGAATTGACTCTCATATGGATGTAATACAATTTATTTAGCCATTACTCAATTCAGTTGTCAAAGTTGTGCAATTGTAAATAACATTGAAGTAGAGGATGTTTGTACAAAAATTTTTTCTACCCTTGAGAGATTGCTAAATAGCTATAAAGACTTTGAAAGTTCATGATACATACAAGCAATTGTTTCCCAACTCCAGGAGATAGTGTTCCATGGCTGCCTCTCCATGATTTAATATTATCTTCCAATCCTGCTAATTATAGAGGTAAAGAATAGCATTTCATTATTTTCATTTGCATTGTTTTGATTTCTAGTTAGACCATATGTTTTTAATCTCTGATTCATTATCTTTAAAAGAGTTGATAATATCTCTCTTGTTTACCTGACAGATTTATTTAAATGCTTAAATTAATCTTCTCTATTATAAGCCTTCATGATATCATGTGCCTCTCCAGCATGGTAATATTTGCAAATATTACTACAATACAGTATTTCACTGGGACATTCACTTAACGTCTCTCTTTCACACTAAGCTATATCCCTATATACTTTGAAGCATGGACCATGATAGTTTTTGCCCCACCCAGAGTCAGTCTAAGTTTTATGGGTTCCCCAGGCAAATGAGCTTGGAATCTCACAGAGGCTTAATAGCCCTTAATAAAAACACAGTGGAAGAGGTAAAGCAACCATGAGACCACATATGTCCTTATAGGCAGAGGAAAGACCGTGGATTTTGTTTAAGAAACCCATTGAGTGAGTGATGCTAAGCATCACCTTATATCTTTATTTCTACTACAAAATAAACTGTAACAAATATAGTAGTATTTGAAGAACATATGTCTTCATCCTCAAAATAAGTCACAGACGTTTTCACAGGATACAGACGGACAATTGGTAGCTAAGCAATAATAGGTGAGTGAACTTTATATATGATATTAAAAGTACAAGATGCTCACAGATACAGAAAAAAGCATTCGACGGAGTATAAAATCCATTCATGATGAAAAAAATAAACCTTCAACAAAGCAAGTCTAGAGGCAACATACCTCAACATAATAAAGGTCATATGTGCAAAGATTCAGTGAACATCATTCTTAATGGGGAAAACTGAGAGCTTTACCCCTAAGGTTAGGAACAAGACAAGGATGTCTAGTCTTACCACTTTTATTGCAGTCCTAGCCACAGCAATGAGACAACAAAAAGAAATAAAAGACATCCAGACTGATGAAGAAGAAGTAAAGCTTTGACTATTTGCACATGACATGATACAACATAGAGAAAACCCTAAAAGACTCGACCAAAAAACTACTAGAATTGCTAAATGAAGTCAATAAAGTCTCAGGATACAAAATCAATGTTCAGAAATCTGCTATACTCCTTTACAACAATAATGAAGCAATGGATATTAAGAGAACAATCCAATTTAAAATTGCACAAAAATAATAAATATCTAGGAATAAACTTAAAGTAAAAGACCTGTACTCTGAAAACTATAAGACTATATGTTTTAAATATAAATGTTTAAATACTATATATGTATATATGAAAGAAATTGAAGACAACACAAAGAAATTGAAAGGCATTCCATGCTCATGGATCAGAACAAATATTGTGGAAATGTCTATACTATACAATGTAATCTACAGATTTAATGCAAGCCCTCTCAAAATACCAACAATATTTTTCACAGGACTAGAACAAACAGCCCTAAAATTTGTATGGAACCACAAAAGATGCTGAATAGTCAAAGTAATCTTGGAAAACAAAAACAAAACTGGAAGTATCACAATTCCAGATATCAAGATATACCACAAAGCTGTAAGTAATCAAAACAGTATGGTATTGGCACAAAGACAAACACATAGATAAATGGAACAGCATATAAAACCCAGAAATAAGCCCACAATTCTATGGTCAATTAATCTTTGACAAAGGAGGAAGGAGTATACAATGGGGAAATGCTGGTTTCTTCAACAAACGGTGTTGGGGAAAATGCAACATGCAAAAGACTGAAATTGGACCATTTTATTTCATGATACACAAAAATAAACTCAAAATGAATTAAAGATCTAAATGTTAAACTTGAAACCATAAAAATCTTAGAAGAGAACATAAACAGTAATTTCTCTGTCATCAGCTATAGCAACACTTTTCTAGATATGTCCCCTTAGGCAAGCAGAACAAAAGTGAAAATAAACTACTGGGACTACGTCAAAATTAAAGCTTCTGCACAGCAAAGAAAACAATCAACAAAACTAAAAGGTGGCCTACTGAATGGGATAAGGTATTTTCAAAAGACATATCCAATAAAGTGTTGGTAGCTAAACTATATAAAAAATTGTTACCACTCAACACCTCAAAACCAAATGATCCTATTAAAAATGGGTAGAAGAGGGATCCCTGGGTGGCACAGTGGTTTAGCGCCTGCCTTTGGCCCAGGGCACAATCCTGGAGACCCGGGATCAAATCCCACGTCGGGCTCCCAGGGCATGGAGCCTGCTTCTCCCTCTGCCTATGTCTCTGCCTCTCTCTCTCTGTGTGTGTGACTATCATAAAAATTAAAAAAAAAATGGGTAGAAGACATGAACAGACATTTCTCCAAAGAAGACATCCAGATGGTCACCTGACATGAAAAGATGTTCAACATTGCTCACCATCAGGGAAATACAAACTAGACAGTACTTCACACCTGTCAGAATCTGTCAGAATCAGAATAGCCAAAAAAAAAAAAAAAAAAAGTGTTGGCAAGGATGTGGAGAAAAAGGAAACTTTGTGCACTGTTGGGCATGTAAATTGGTGCAGCCACCATGGGAAACAGTATGGAGTTTCCTCAAAATTTAAAAAAATAGAATTACCCTACAATCCAATAATTGTATTACTGGGTATTTACCCAGAAAATATTAAAATGTTAATTCAAAGGGACACATGCATCCTTTGTTTAATGCAGCATTATTTACAATATCCAAATTATGAAAGGAGCCCAAGTGTCCATTGACAGATGAATGGATAAAGAATATGTGATGTGTGTATATATCACACAATGGAATATTATTGAACCAAAAAGAAAGGAATGAAATATTGCCATTTGCAATAACATAGATTGATGGAGAGTATTATGCTAAGTGAAATACGTCAGTCAGATAAAGATAAATAGCATATGATTTCACTCATATGTGGAATTTAAGAAGCAAAACAAAATAAAGGGGAAAAAAAGAAAGACAAACCAAGAAACATACTCTTGACTATAGAGAATTTATGGTCACCAGAGCAGGAGGGGTGATAGGTGAAATAGGTGATGGGAATTAGAGCACAGTTATCACGATGAGCACTGAGTAATGAATGGAAGTGTTGAGTCACTATATTGTACACCTAAAACTCATATAACACTGTATGTTAACTATAATGGAATTAAAATAAAAAGCTTACTTTAAAAAAGTGCAAGAGAAAAAAAAAGTGCAAGAGGTTCAAAATACTCAAAATTTAAAGATCAGGTAAAGGAAAACCTGGATCATGTAGTTTCGTGGAAGCCAAGAGGGCAGTGACAGCCAAGTCCGAAGAAGCCGAGTGGCCAGGTCAGATGATAGAAAGGAACCATGACTGGATTTAGCCACATGCAGAGTATGGACGGCATATTTTATTTTATTATTTTATTTTATTTTAATTTTTATTTATGATAGTCACACACACACACAGAGAGAGAGAGAGAGAGGCAGAGACACAGGCAGAGGGAGAAGCAGGCTCCATGCACCGGGAGCCCGACGTGGGATTCGATCCCGGGTCTCCAGGATCGCGCCCTGGGCCAAAGGCAGGCGCTAAACCGCTGCGCCACCCAGGGATCCCTATGGACGGCATATTTTAGTGTGATGCTAGGGCGATTTGAGTGCGATGCTAGGAAATCTATAAACGTTGGAGGGGGTCAAAGGACAAATTATACTGGACAATGTAAACTTTAAAATCAAAGAAACTTGGGGCGCCTGGGTGGCTCAGTTGTTTAACCATCTGCCTTTGGCTCAGGTCGTGATCCTTGGGCCCTGAGATCCAGCCCCACATGGGGCTCTCTGCTCAGTGGGGAGCCTGCTTCTCCATCTCTGTGCTGCTTATGTGCACGTACTCTCTCTCTCTCTCTTAAATAAATACAATTTAAAAATTTTTTGAATATATTTGAGTTGCAAAAGATACCATTAGATTTTGATGAGGAAAGAGAGTGGTCACTGTACTTGTAAGTATATATGAGCTCAGGATGCTTTTTATTTAGTGTTGACATAACATTGGGTGATGTTACTAAGGCTTCCTACGTGCCAGATGCTGTGCTAAGCACACATGCGCTGTCCATGCAGTGACACATACGAACGTTACAACAACCCTGTGAGTTAGATGCTGCTATTCCTATTTCATATTTGAGGAAACTGAGGCTGAGTGAGTTTGTCACTTGTCCCCAGGCACAGGACACAAGAGGATAAATTAGATTTTGAGAGACTCTTTTAGATTAAAAGACTCTTTCTCTGCAGAAACAGAGTGGAGAACAAGTTGGGTCTAGAGGCAAGTATGGACTAAGAAAGATTTTTATTTTTGTTCACATAATTATCACTTCTCTAAGCGGGACAGTTTTAATCGGTTTCCTCACTGTGGTGTCACATGAACTGTTCAAGTCTTGGGCATTCCAACCTCTGCAGCTCTGCTGACGAATTTCCTGATCTGCTTTAAAATCTGAGCCACTTTCTAGACTTGTTCTCATACTCCAAAGAGGCTTGGACAACCAGGCTCAGGAGACTCTCTCTGCTGGGAAGCCTCCACCCCCCACACTCGGCACCACAACGTAGCACTACTTCACTACACATTCTATGGCTTTCCTTTTACCATAAATAAATTCTATGACGTGTCAAGTTTTTTTTTTCCACTGAATATATTAATGATTCTTTGGAACAATAACCGAAAATTATTTTTATTAGAAGCAATGGTGATTCTAATATAAAGAAGAATATATTTGTTTTCTAAAATCACCTGCACCTACTGAAATTTATTTTATAGCTACAGTGAGTGTATTTTCTGCACCGAATTGGCACATGCAGCTAACACATAAGCATATTTTGAGGAATAATGGACATAATCGGGGTTGCACAGTTTTCATATTTATGTTTGTACCTGCATCTCAACTAAAGTTGCACAAGCTTTACTTCTAGGAATGTAAACATGTATGATCTCTGCATATACCAAAGTACAATTTTCATATCTAAAAAGAATTTTTTTCTGCCTTTTGACTTCCTAAATCTAAGTATTTTTAATTTTCCCTTCCCTCTTTCTAAAATACATTTGATTTCACTTCTTACCAGAAGCTAAAAATTAAAAACAAAAAAACCCAAAACTTGGAGATTTCAAATAAGCTACCTAAAAGTATTATTTAGTTTCAGACTGAGTTTAAAATGATTGCACTATTCTTTGGATTCTAGGCAGTAAGGAAAGCATGATGATTTATATTAGCAAGTATTTTTTTCCTAGAAATTAAATTTGGAAAAGAAGAGGAAATGGACTGTTTATTTTTCGATATTTTCCTAAATATGAAAATTCAGCCTTCTAGAAAGGCACAATTTTCACTCAATCTAGACCAATTTAATTTACTCTGCGCATTTGTATGAAAACTATATATTGATTTTCTGTGTGATCTTCTTCTTTCTTCATTACATGTGCCCAAGCCAGCAAAAGCAGTGACCATGATGATGGATGATGGAACAGACACAATAAAGTAGGAGTATAATTATAATTATAATGCGAGTTCCCTCTTCCTAAAAAATTCATAGTAAATATTATGTCTTGATTTAGAGTAATTATCATGGTTTCTTCTTTTTAAAACTACAGTTCCTAGAATACTGTGGACCATGCTGCAGAGTGCTTTGGGAGAAAAAAGAAAATAAAGCTCTGAATTTCTCATTTCAAAGGCACCTGCTGAAGGCCCAGCTCATCTGAGGTCCTCTCTCTTCCTTCTCTGGGGGAAAGCAGCAGGCAACGATTGTATAAAAAGTACACTATCTGCACTATCACCTGCAGCCACTCAGGACAGGAACTCTGAAGATCATGGAATCATTCAAGTGATTAAAAACATGAGGCTTTCACCTTGCAAGAAGTCATGTGTTCATGTAAAGGGAAAACAGAAAGCCATCTGATGATGATGATGACATTGGATGAGCCCTGGTTCCACGCCTTGGAAAAGCCTGGTAAAGTGTCTCTGGAGACTCTGGGTGTGCACTCCACGGTCTCCTCATCAGTAGAGCTCCATTTACAACGTCTTCTCTCCTCTCCTACCACCAACAGCGGACAACATGCCCTTTGCTATACAGAACGAAGGTGGAAACACCAGAAAGGAAAAATTCAGCTGACTGAGACTAGAATTATTCGAGGACTCCTTTTCAAACTCCTTTTTCAAGCAGGGGCCCTGTAGTTCATCAGCTAACCACACAGTCCCTGCTGCCCCAATGGTGCCTGGGTTTCAATCCTACCATCACTGTCTGGTTATGGGGACACCTGAGCAAGGGATTATATTTCTTGGTGAGTTTATATCTAAAATAGAAGTAAAACAGAAACCTATCCAGTAAGGGTTTGGAAGGAATAAATGGTTGGTGATTATGAAAACTTAGAATGGTTTCTGGCAACATGAAAGCTTTCTGTTGACGACGGTAATATGTATACATGGAAAGGGTTCATCAATGGGGAAAGCCATTCTTGACTCCAGGAATATGTACAAATTCCAAGAAAGAGAATGCATTACCTGGTATGACTTTGGCCACATCCATTCTAGAAAAGCTCTAGTTTACCAAGGCTCTGTCTTTTTCAGCTTTGATTAACTTGTTGACACCATAGCCTGGCCTTTTACAAGCAAAAGCATATCCCCACTTTCCTGTGGTATCTTAAGGGGCAGGGGAGCAAAATAACCCAGACGGTTGTTAGAGAGAGAATGCATAGGGCTCAGCTTCATCTCATTTACTAAATCACCAAGTGCCTTCCTGCTATAGATTAGTTTGTTTGCTCTTGTAATTTTCACTTATTAGTATGAAGAATATGTCATTAGTGGAAAGGATGATTTATGATGATAATAGGCAGAGTAATTAATATGCATACATAGTATAAAGTAAATATTTGAGGCATTCTTACCATCTCAATCAACCTTAAGGAAACAAAGCATAATAGTCATTTAATTAGTTTCATCCATGACTCTGATTACTGCCAAATGATACATTGTAACAAAAAAGTCCAAGTGTTTGTGCTAGAATTTGGGAAAATATTAAGTCTAAACCTCGCTTAATTGCTCAAGAAGGTGATTTTTCTGTGTTCTAATGTGTCTCACTTCTTATTATGATAAATATGACAAATGAAAGAAGCTTGCTACCCCCACTGAATTCTTTCCAAGGTTTCTACAAGTTAAGAGAGAACGCAGAAGCCTTTGTGAATTGAAATGTTTAGCTCAGCAATTGAAATCTTTTGTGCTGGGTTGTATTTTTGTAGTGCTCGCTTTGAAAGGGGAGAGAAGTGGTGTTCTGTTTTTCGGCAGCTATTCAGCTTTTAGATGCCAAATTTAAACAAATTTCAAAGTACCCCATGAGATATTAAGATTAGTTCTAGGGAAGAATTTCCCTGAGAATTTAGGATGGTCAAATGGGAGACATCCTCCCCATCTTCACATTGTTGAATGTTCCCACCCACTCCCTTTCTCACTTTATTTTCTTCAAGTCCTCAGATAGGATTTTCTCTGCCATGACCACTACTACTCACCACCCACAGTCCCGTGCACCCCATGAAGACTTATTCCCCACGTTCTGAGGGTCACCTTCCAGCCTTGGAGTCCCACACGATGCTGCTGCATCCCCCACTGTGGGTCACAGGTCACCATCTCCCCCCCCCCCGCCCCGTCCAATCCTGTTCATCCTCCTCCTGCACTGAGGGTGTGGATCTCCCCCCAGAGTGCACCCTAGAAACATCTCAGGCCCTCAGATTCAGCTTCCCAGCCTGCTCTGTGCTGCAGCACACACAGGACACTTTAGAGCTATTTGCTTTTGTTTTTATAGGTAAACAGTTTTGGAACAAATATATCGAGAAAAGTAGATAATAAATTAGAGCTCAATGACTTTTCTCAAGCTCAGACTCCATTATAACCAGTAACCAGAGAGAAATCAGAAGGTCCCCAGCTCCCCCAGGGTCGCCTCCTCCCAGGGCAGTGTATATGTTGACTTCTAACACACAACCTTGTGTGGTTTTGGACTGGATTCAAATACAATCATGAAATCTGTTTTATTGTTGTTGTTGTTTTGTTTTTTTGTCTTTGTTTTTGTTTTTGTTTTTACAATCATGAAATTTGTGTACTATTTGTGTTTCGGCTTTCTTCTCTCCACATTATATTTGTGGGATCCATCCATGTTGTTAAGTGTAGTTTGTTTCTTCATTGCAACATGGTATTACTGTGTCACATGTTCGTCATTCATTTACGGATGGATTTATAGATTGTTTTCTTTCTCATTTGACTGCCATGAGTGGTGCTAAGAATATAAGTTATGTCTTTTGGTGAACATACATACACACTTCTTTTGGATATCCTGGCATCTTGGGAATTGCTAATTCATAAATATATATTTCAGATTTTTAGATGGTGCCAGGTTTCCAGAGTGGTTAGGACAATTTGTACGTCCACTAGTAGTGTAGGAGAGATCTGGTTCCTTCCACATGCTTGCAGATACACTCTGCTTCCCTTCTCTTAGCCTTTCAGGTGAATATATGGTAATGTCCCATTAGAATTTCAGCGTTCATTTCACTAACAACCACTAAACTGAACATCTTTTCATGTACTAATTGGCTTTTAGGGATTTTCTTTTGTGAAATGTGTATTCAAATTCCTTATTTATTTTAAAACTTTTGTCTTTTTAAGACTCATTTTTAGGAGTTATATATTCCTTTAAGTCATCATTGAATATGTATTTCTCAAATATTTCCTTCAACTGCGTGATTTAGATTTTTATTTACTCAATGGTGATTTTTCGTCAGTTCTTAATTTTAATGCAATCCAATTTATATTTTTCCCATTAAAGCTAGTATGTTTTATGTTCTACTTAAGATAATGTTGTTATCTGGGCAGCCCAGGTGGCTCAGCAGTTTAGTGCCGCCTGCAGCCCGGGGTGTGATCCTGGAGACCCAGGATCGAGTCCTGCGTCGGGCTCCCTGCGTGGAGCCTGCTTCTCCCTCTGCCTGTGTCTCTGCCTCTCTCTCTCTCTCTCTCTCTCTCTCTCTCTCTCATGAATAAACAAAATCTTTTTCTAAAAAAGATAATATTGTTATCTGAAGGATATGAAGATATTTTCCCATGTGGGACTCTAAAATTTTTATTATCATTTACCTTTCAAAGTAAACCAATATTCAATGTAGAGTTTTCTTTTTTTGTGATGTGAAAGTGGGTTAATGTTCATTTTTTAAGGAAAGTCAAATTCAATGACCATTTTAGTGGATCTGTTTCAAACTCTATTCTATTTCATGTGTATATTTATCTGCCCTTGACGCACAACTACAGTGTTTTAATCACTATCATTTTATGATCAGCCTTAACAGATGGTAGTGCAAGTGCTCTTGTTTTGGTCTTTTCAGAATTCTCTTGAATGTTTTTGGGCTTTTGTATCTATAGGTTCTTTACATTGAATTTGCCAATTTTCAGTTTAAAAAAAAAGGAAACATTGCTGAGATTGGGGTTGGGAGTGGTTTGAATCTTTAGGTAATTTACAGAAAATTGACATTGAAATCTCCTTCCCTTTACTTAGATTTTCTTCAATTGCCTTCAATTACAATTGCAGTGTTTTTTAGATTTGGACTTTCTATATAAAGTGTTTTGATGATTTTCCAAACAGCATCACTTTTAAAATTTGACTATTTCATTGTTTCTGATAAGTGGGGTTTTTTTAGTGGACTTTTCATCTAACTCTTTGTGAGGTTTACTTATTAATTCTAGTTTGAGAGACCCCCTATTCTAAATTTTTGTCTCTCCAAACTTTCAATGATCGCAAAGGGCTTTACTGGTCTTTATGCTGAGTCATAGCCATACGCTGTGACAAAACGTGAAGTTTTAGTCTCTTGTCCTGTGCCGAGATTTAGCATTTGTCCCCAGAGAAGGAACTACACCCAGAAAGTCAGCTCACCTTTCTGAGTCGCTTTTCCCTCTAGAACTTCAACACTTTAAAGTTTTGTTTCAGCCCTGATTTAAATAATTATCTCTGTATTATTGATTGATTGAGATTGTTGGTCTGCCACCATCTACTCTTGCTAGTTAGAATCAGAAGCCCTGCTTTGCCAAATGTTGATCAGTGTGTGTGTGTGTGTGTGTGCGTGTGTGTGTGTGTGTGTGTGTTATAATTGGCTTGATAATTGATATGGTAATTTCCATCAGATTCAATTTTGAGCATAGTGGGCCATTCAACGTGAGATGAAATAGGCAAATATTCTGTTTGCTACTGCCAAAAAAAAAGTAAGGTAAAATATAAAACATAAAGAAACACAAAGAAAAAATATAGCTGCATGCTTCAATGATCATCTGAAACTCAGGAGCATATTAGAGGGTAGGGTCAAAGCATTAGATAGATTTGTTCAAAAACATAGCTCTGAAGACGAACAAATTGCAGAGTATTAAATGGATGCATTTCATAGTCCCTTTGAGTGGTTGTTATCCCGTAGTCAAGATTGTATTGTAGCTGCTGCTGACTCACTAGTTTTGTTTTGAGCTTTTTAATCTACATAGTGCCAGAAAAATCCTTCAATCTAAAACTGTGCTGAAACAAAAATGGGTTGCCTCTATTTTTTCTTCTGAAATCATGCCAACATTATAGAACATTAGAGCTGGAACGGATAATAAAGGTCACAAACTCTGTATCCCCTTTATGGATATAATGAAATTCAGAACAAAGACCATTAAATAATTTACTAAATACCATATATTATTTAGTGGTAGAATCAGAGCTGCAACCAAATTTTCTGACTCCCGGTTCAGAATCTTTGCTTTCTACAACCAAGATCCACTACAAATACTAATGTGACATGTATCAACATCACTTTTGGGTTATATACACCTATTTTTTCCCCTTTGCTTTAAACCTAAATCCTGTTTACTGGTACTCAGTCCACCTCTTTCATGTTTCTTGTTCACTAATTTATTTTTTAAGATTTTATTTATTTGAGAGAGAGAGAGAGAAAACGAGAGAGAGAAAAAGAGAGGGGAGCGAGGCAGAAGGGAGAGGGAGAAGCAGGCTCCACGCTGAGCAGGGAGTCCAATGTGGGGTTTGATCCCAGGACTCTGGGACCGTGATCTGAGCCAAAGGCAGATGCTCAACCAACTGAGCCACCTCAATGCCCCTCATTTCTTTTTTTATGTATATAAAAACGTACCAAGTTGAAAGCAGAGAACTTAATGCTTTAGATAGATGGTGGGAACTGCTATGGAGGAATATTTGAAGAGGAAAAAGTTGGCAAACTTTGTGTAGGCTTTCTGGTGTGTGAATGCAGAGGGGAACTGCCACAGGAAAAAAAACAATTGCAAACTCTGCTCTGAGATGCATCATGAGTAGGCAGTACTTAGATTTCTTCTCCTTAATTCCCTTTTCTTCTACAACATAGATGCATACATATTTAGAACAACACATTCTGTTGAGATTTTTATTAGCTATAATGTATTAAGGGTGTTGTCATTTAATGAGAAAATAAATCAGAGTACAAGATTTACACCAAAGTAATATACTCTTAAATTTGTCAAAAAATCTTTTTTTGTAAGCTTACATATTGCTACAATATCATACTCCAAATCCACATGGCAAAACTGTAGTATACGTAAAAATGAAGTTCTCATGTTATAAAAATGATACCACCTTAGACTGCACTTCACTGGGTCATGTTATTTATAACAAGACTCATTTGATGAAAAAAGAAAACTGAAGTCAGGCAAAACAAAGTAATGTAGCCTGAAGCACCAATCAGACTATTTATAATAAAGTTAGGATGGTCTTAAAAGAAATCAAGCTGGAAAATAATGGAATGGTCATTTTAGTGAATCTTGAACTCTATTCAATGCTAAACTCTGTTTAGATTTTTCACACTAAAGGCTACTATCAAGTGAATGACTTCTGAAAGATGAATGAGGATAGAAATGATAACTATTTTTCAAGTTATATAGATATCTATATTGTTGATTGGAGAGATAAATGTGGATTATACAAAACAGTATTTGTGACATTCACAAATATCAAGGTATTTCTTACTGGGGCATTAAAATCAAAGATACCTATTATCACCACTCCTGTGAAAAGCAGCTGAATTGCTATAATTTAAAATCTAGAATTATTATAACAAGGTATTTTCTGTTTATGTTCTCTATTTTCCCTCAATTTTGGAAATACTTTAATCATCTACTACTTTAGCTAAATAACATTCTTGCAGCACTGTTCAATTTTCACGATTCCTATTTTAGATTACAATCTGTTTAAAATTATTTTTGTTGATGTTTGCTTTTGCTTAATTGCTGAACCACATTAAGGCCAAATGTAAGGATAGTGAAAAGTGACATCCTCTAAAAAACACACCATATTGTGCAGAAATGATATATCATAGGTTTTTCTTATGAAAATAGAGTTTTCAGATTTTATTAATCACAAAAGTTATAGAAAATAAATCTTTTATTAGTTTTCACCAGGAGATTTTTACTTAACTCACATGATGGTTTTGAACCTCAGCAAATAAGTTGATAATATCTGGAGCAATTTAGTAGTATATAAAAGCTAGTCACTTAGGTTCTGACGTATTCTGATAGGTTGAAACAGTCTTGTAAAGTACAGAAAGGCAGATTATACACACACATATACCTAGTATAATCGGAAGAGGATATGCTTCAGATTTCTACAGACCAAGTGTTAATAATTATTTTAGCCATTTCCCAATTCTGTAGACTCAAATCATGACTGTTTTCCCCTCCTATATTTGGTATTGTGCTCTGAATTGTCATTGTGTTCTAGATAGCTCAGCGATTGTGCTATGTAAATACAGATGTATATTTTTGACAATACTAAAGATATTAATAACCTAGAATGCAGCCTCAAAACAGAATATCTTGATTCTAAGCATATAATAATTATCTGCAAAACTAACTTAACTGAGTTAAGGATGCAACTAGCACCTGGAGTACCTACTCCCAGCTAGAACTATGTCATTTTACTATACACTTACAGCAAACCTTCCATGTAGGTATTTTTATTTTGGTCATGTAGTGAGACTCAAAAATGTGAAGAAACTAAGAAAATTCACACTTTGCAAACTGGTTGGAATGGTACTACACCTAGTCTAGCTGAATCCAAAGTACATGTTCTTTCCATTATACTATGCTTATCAATATTTGAATAGCATGCTCCAATTTTCCATATGAAGATGTTTTTTTGGCTATAGCATTTTACATTCTCTAAACTGTATCCACATGTGTAGATTCTTTTGCATTTTCCAAGGAAAAGAACCAATATTTACCAAACACCTACATGTGGGTAATGTTATAATTATCTTCACTGTCTAAACTGACCTATGCATCTAAGTAGATATGTAGATACCTGTAAACTATGCTAAATGAGTACTGAGTGTATAGATGTTGATACTCCATAATTTTATTTCTAATGATTTTTATTTCTCCGCTTACTCAAGACTTATTTGATTCCTGATGTTGACTTGGTGAAGAGAATTTAAGAAAAGAACATATGCTTGATCCTAAGCGTCTACAGTTTAGTGGAGAACTATATTTACAGACAGTTACTATAAAAAAGCGATCTTCTTCTTTCATGTTTCAAATTTGTTCCCTTCATTTTTTTCTAACATACTCTTTATAATTAAGAAAAGTTGGCAGAATTAAAAAAAAAAGTGATTTTCAACTCTCATACAATCTGAGCATCCCTCATATATAAAAAATGGCATGAAACAAAGTCTATATTATTTTACACACAAAATATTATCAAGTATATTATTTGATATATTGCTTTTCTTGAATAATTCTGGCATCCACTGACCTCTTTCAATACTGTCTTTTCTTATCTAGAGATACTCTGAAAAAATAATTCTAGTTATTTTTGTAACAAAAGAAAACCGTATCAATGTGGCATGGCTCTTTTTATCAACCCCAGGAATGTTATTTTTTTATAGCACAATGCCCAACACTTAGGAAGCCTTCCAAACTATTTATTGAATGACAGATCACAGTGCACTGCATTCAATTCCTAGATATTTTATACTTTAGGCTCTGAGTCTACATTTTTTGGACCTTTGCCAATACATATGAACACAAAGACCAGAGTCAAGAATAAGCACAAACACCTGGTTTTGTCCCCAGCTGCTCTCATATAGACTGCCCCTTCCAATATCATTATTGATACAAAATACTGAGTAGTCAGAGAGGCAAAAATTGAGTCATATGGTGCTTATCTGTATCACCCCAGAGGTCACTAGCTCCCAAGCTGGGGGTTGATATTTGGTAGGAGCATTGGTTGACTGCTAGCAGAAAGTAGATGGTTTTAAAAGTTTATCCCAACAAGTGGTCAGCTCTTTTGCATCTTTCAGGATGTCAGGGTGCTTGAGGTAAGTTCTAAACGACAGAGAAGAATAGGCAAAGATCTTTAAAAACAGAATTATGAGGTTAACAAAACCCTACAAGATATTTTATGTTGTAGTTTAAGAACTTTGCAGGAGGATGAATGAATAGATAGATAGATAATAGATAGATGATAGAGATAGATAAAATTAAGTGAACATTAAAAACAGCTCTAGTGGCTTCTTTTGAGACTAGCCTACATTTTCTTTTGCTGTTGTTTTTGTTGTTGTAATAGTCCTTTTCTTCTTCTTCTTTTTTAGTTCAAATTCATTTAGCCACCATTTAGTACATCATTAGTTTCATATATAGTGTTCAATAATGTATCAGTTGCGCATAACAGTGCTTAGTCTACTTTTTCTAAAAGTTCTAGCAAATACAAGCTTCAAAGCTCTTCTTTTGGAGATTCCCTTTAAACTACATCTACCAGTCTTGATGAATTTTCACAGAAAATAAAAGAAGAATATGAACAAATATTAAACTTCCTGGCAACTGACTTTTATGGAAAAAAATAAGTAAAATAGTAACTAATAGTTTGCATGATATTCTGATGTATTTCTCTATATCTTTCTTTGCAAGACCTCAGTCAGAATGGTATTTAAAAGAGAAAAATCCTAAACCTGAGAACAAGAAATGCCTTTCCTCCTCCGGAATGCTCTCTGCTCATCCCATTCACTTGATTGGGTTGGGAACTGGATCTTGGGATGGAACTGAGATGATGAAGAGACAGATAATTATGGCATTTATCTCAAATGAACAATTATTTGTTCAGCATCAACCATATGAGAACTGGGTATAGAAGGAGTTGATCTTTCACTTCTCTGGGAACTTGAAAAACCAATACATTTTTTCCTAAATTCTTATATTCCTTTTCCGTAGGAAGATGAATAAAGATCAGGTGGTTATTTTTAGATTCAATCAATCATCTAGTATATAGTCTCAGCAGTCATAGGTGGTAGCTCTGACATTTGAATGTTACATGGTAAGGGCTTAGTGTAAACCTTATGTAATCTCTGATTTTTGCCAGGACACTGATATTTTCCTAGGAAAGTCCTCCTGCACAGTTACTACAAATAGAGATTATTTCCTTTTCCTATAATGCATGAAAACTTTCAGCACCCATTAACTCCTTTGGCAAATTATCCTATAGTGGATAGTAATACATATTCTCAGAGTTAATCTATACATTTGAATTTCAGGTAAATTTTAATTTCATTCCTTTAACTTTTGTTTCTACTTAAAAAAAAAATGTTTAAACAAGATCAGTCTACAGCTCAGGGAAGGAGGCTTATGACAGGAGCACCAGAAATACCACACATTAAAGGGAAGTGATTTACCATACCCACGAACGCATTTTCTAGCATGCTGTGTGCGGGTTGACTTTTATCGGGTAATTATGTTGAATCTTCTCCTAAACCTTTTGTTCCCCGGGCAGCACCATCTTTTGCGTAAAACATCATCAGTATGCCTTTCTCATACATCATCTATGTGACAGCTTCAATGGTGTGCTGAAGCAACAGCTCATCAGAGCAGCAGTGCACTGTGATGATTTATCATAGTAACATATCATCAGAGGGAGGCAGCAAAATAATATATGGCCTGAAGCGTTCAGGAGTGTTATGCAGGAACATATTTAGTTGTGCAAGGGGACCAAAAAAAACTTGAAAACTTCACGTTAGCAGACGTGTGTCCTAATCCACATGGGGGGATATTTGTGAGCAATGGCTATCATTTACATAGAGTGGGACACCCGCCCATAGTTGGTTGTCCAAATATTTTCAGTATGTTCTTACAAACTCTTTGCAAATACAATTCAGATTGCATTTTATAAGAAAATGTGTGGTGATTGAAGGTGATAGAAAATAGCAGATACTGCTCTATATTAGCGGCACCCTAGAGTGTGTCCCCGTAGCATTTTTTTAGAAGGATGTGCAGCTTTAAAAGAAAACATTTACTCTGGAAAGCCACTCTCTTCTATGAAATGAACCTAGTCAATAAGTGAATAGTCCAACTTGAAAATTAATGCAAAGCAAAACATTTTTTTTTTTAAATGGAATGCTTATAAAATCCAACTGTTAAAGAAAATCACCATTTTAACCTGATTTACAATGACATTGTCATGTGATTTTCAGGGAGAAGTTTTGGTGAAATTCTCAGGTCTTAGGGAGTGTCTTTTTTTTCCCGGGAGTGTCTTATATAAACTAAGATACTAAGTGAATTTTCAAGCCTCCAGAAAATTCGACCTTTTATTTTCATGAATATTTGAAATTTTAAGATTAAAAACCTTCATTGGGGACATTGATTTTATTCATTTTTGTGGATAACTGAATTTGCAATGTTCCTAGTCATCATTTTTTATATATGATGTCTGATGGCCTCAGTTACATCTGAGATGATTAGCAGAACATTAAAATAAGATCCTGTTTGGGAAGCACAACATCATCCCTGCTAATGAGTTCTACTCTTGGAAGGACAGGCATGTTCTTGCCCTGATTTTTATGTACTCACATGTCCTACTTCTTTGAGGTGCCACCCGGTTAGAAATATCTCTTGGCAAACCTCCCAACACAACATTTGTCAAGATCTTATCAATTCTTAGTCCCAATTGGATGAGAAATATATCCTGAGTGAGTTATTTCTTCTCCATACAACAGGAAGCTGTTGTCACCAATTTTATGGGGCAGTAAAGAAGAGGCTTTAAAGAGACTAAATCGTACATTTTGCTGCCAGTTTGTATTTTTGATGTCCTCAATATGTGGTACCTTATTTTATGAGTTTGGATATAACATTTCCCCAACTTCTTACCGGCCAGGCTATGCTCCTATCAAATTATTTTTGTGCAACTTCAACAGCACTTATCCTTATACAATACATCATTGTAATTTATCTATTTATGTGTATGACTTTCCTCACAGGCCTTGAACTTCTTGAGAAGAATTATGTTTTATCAATCTTTGTATTCTCAAGGGTAGCACATAAGTGGCCAATTGATACCAGCTGAGATTTAGCCATCCCTCACTTTTGAAAGTTTGCATGACACAACTTTGGTTTCACAAAAAGATCCGCATTAGTGCCTGTTTTCGCTATCCCAGAGAGATCCAGGGAGGATTTTCTCTTGTAGAAAAAAAGGTGAAAAGCATTCCACATTAGGTCAGCAGGAAGCCCTCCTGGGGGGAGGCAAGACACGCCCGGAGCCGCGAGAGCAGCGCCACCTGGCGCCATCCTCGCGACCTGCGCTCAGCATCAAACCACCAGAGCTTGGAACCCTGCCTGCGGGCAGGTGTGCTTTATCTCAATTTATTTTGTGCATCCATGTCCTAGGGGGATCAAGAAAACCTAAGAGAGGTTATTTTGGAGGGCCGAGAATATTCAAAAACATATATAAATTCATGGTAATTTCTTCTTTGCTTTATGCCCATAAATCGCTCTACTTTTGTATAGTGAGGGAATCCTGTAATTTTGTTATTACTTAGAGTGATTCAAACATATAAACCGCTATTCACCTGAATGCGCTTCTATTTATACAGGTCTTATGCTTTTTTGCTTATCTTCTTCATACTGTATTTTTTTATGTTTGGTTGATGATATATATTAACTGAATTTAATTCACAAACATTAATTGAAAACACACTGTCAGGTTTGCTGTTATCAGGCTAGGAAGAGCACAATTAAGTAAGTATATAACTTTCAACATAATATGTTAAATATTGTCAGAGTAACAGTCATAATAATGATTAATCATAGTATCAAAAATACTATTAGTAATACCTGAAGTTAATACATAAGTACCAAAACCAAATTTGTCTTATAAAGCAGAATGCACTGTGCCTAACGACTAATAGCTGTTGCTGAATTACATACTCATACTCTCCGTGAGGCGGATTGTCATTATTGTCTTCACTTTACAGAAATTGAAGCTAGTTTTAAGAGGATGTGTTACTTCATCAAAGATATGCAGTTACAATGTGGTGAAGCAAAGATTCATCCCCAGGTGAGCCTAACTTGAACCTAAATTATAAATACCTCTAAAGTGTTTTATTAAAAAAGAAGCACAGATGCTCTGAAGATATCAAGGGGGTTTTTCCACAGGCTAAGTCTTCCAGAAGGGATTTCCAGAGGAACTTTCCTAAGCTGAGTCTTGGACTTCATGCCCTGGCTATGAAGATGTTATAAAGATTTAAAGAGATCAAATATCGTCAGATTTGTGAGAGTCTTTTGGCCAACTCTGGTAACAGAATTTACTTAGGAAGGTAAGAGTAGAGATAATAGAGAAGAGTGGGTCTTGGACTTTGATACACATCAATATCACTTGGAAGACTTGTAAAGCAGAGAGCTGGAAACCATCCCTAGAGATTCTGCAGGTCTGAAAAGGGCCCCAGAATTTGCATTTCTAAAATTTTCTAATGATGCTCATGCCTGCTGGTCCAAAGGCCACACTCTACAATAGCCAAACTGTGGAAGGAGCCTCGGTGTCCATCGAAAGATGAATGGATAAAGAAGATGTGGTTTATGTATACAATGGAATATTACTCAGCCATTAGAAATGACAAATACCCACCATTTGCTTCAACGTGGATGGAACTGGAGGGTATTATGCTGAGTGAAGTAAGTCAACCGGAGAAGGACAAACAGTGTATGTTCTCATTCATTTGGGGAATATGAATAATAGTGAAAGGGAATATAAGGGAAGGGAGAAGAAATGTGTGGGAAATATCAGAAAGGGAGACAGAACATGAAGACTCCTAACTCTGGGAAACGAACTAGGGGTGGTGGAAGGGGAGGAGGGCGGGGGGTGGGGGTGAATGGGTGACAGGCACTGAGGGGGGCACTTGATGGGATGAGCACTGGGTGTTATTCTGTATGTTGGTAAATTGAACACCAATAAAAATAAATTTATTAAAAACAAAAACAAAAACAAAAAACAAAGGCCACACTCTGAGAAGCACCAATCCAAATTACCACCATAGTTCAGGACAGTCATGCCAAAGACTTGATTTTAGGATACACAATAAGGCTGCAGAAGAAGAGGAGATCTTGAAAAGTATTTAGACTTTACAAGTTCACTTTCGAGGAATGAAACAACAACTGCATTTGAATTAAAAAAAAAAACAAAACAACTCTGGTAAGATTCTCATGTATTTTGGTTTGGGTGACGGTATTAATGAAGAGAAAGAAATCAGTGGGGACCACTTTTGAAAGACTAAGGAATTTGTCACATTTTGGGATTTTGAAATTTGACAGGGTTGAAAGAGATGATGCTTCATGAGTCTCTCATGCTTCTGCTCTTCCCGTAGCAGCTCTCACACTAGGTTATCTTTTAAGGATATAGGTGTGCTGAATACAGCTACAGTATCTCCTCCAGGTTAGAGGGCCCATTTGGCTACTGTCTAGGATACTAAGGTCACTTTTCTATCTGGGCAAGGATTGGGCAGGTTTATTTGTAGTCTCTTTAAAAATAGGGGTTTCCTAAGGTCACAGTGCCTCAACCGTTACACAATTCACCACGCGTACATCATCTACCAGGGCCACTCCATATTGCCTCACGGGACGTGAAGGGCAAGAAGGAGCAACACAAGTTGTGTTGAAGTAGTGATAGAAGTTTCTGCTCTCTGCTCCACCATGACTAATCAAGTCCTTTGTCTCATGTCTTGTACCAGGATCCCTGTAAATGTGACAGACTAACTTGTTAACTTGCAAACAGCACACAGCTTTAGATGTTCCACAGTTCTTGACAGACTTATCTGTGGAATATTACAAATGATATGACCAAGAGGAAGACAGATGAGGGTCAGATGCTCGGGAAAACCATCAGATTTGAGAAGGTAATTTTGTCAATCTTCAGTATATAAACTAATATAGATCAGCCAAGAGGAGCACCTGAATCTAGGTGGTCAAGAATGGAAATGAGCTAGTGTTTTCCTTTTTAGGTCCTGCATTAGAACCGGATAATGAAAATCAAAGTCCTACAGACTTAGCTATCAGTGGGAGGGGACATGGCAGCAGAAAGTTGGGAATCCTTCCTTTGGAGCCAAAATCAAAGCAATCAATTTTAATTAATTACATCATTTATCTTAAAGTATTTTTACATAAAACTATTTGTTTCAAATGTGGCAAGGAAGTTGGTAGAAAATAGAAAGTAAGAACCAATCAAAAAAGAAAATAAATATTGATACATACAATGGCATAGAGGCAGCTCAAAAGCAATAGGTGGTGGAACACAAAAGTCTACTGGGTACATAGTTTTACTTACATGAACCTGTAAAAACCACAAAAGTATAGGGACAAAGAGTTGATTATAGTTAGCAGGGACCAGGAGGGGCATTGCCCGCCCAACGGCACGAATGTTCTGAGTGGTGAAAATGCTGTGTATCATGATGATGGTGGTTACTTACTGTATATATTTGTCCAAATTAGTCAAATTATACACTGAAAATTTGTGAATTTTATTTTATGTAAATTATATGTAATAAAGTAAAACAGAATTAAGTAATATTCTCAGGGTCCTGTATACTTAATTTAATCTATGTCCTCTTTTTGAGGCTTATTAAAATAACAAATCTTAAGATTTCAACAGAAGCCTAACTTATCTGATTTCATTAAAATTTTCTCCTTTTTGACCTTTTACTATCTACTGATAACTTTTTTCATACAAATATTGCATTTATGATGTTGGCATCATTTAGATAAACTCAGCCACATTTGCTTTCTTTCTCTACCTTGAATTGATGCCACATTAGGTTTTGTATTGCTTGTTGATATATAAACTTTTTAATGGGTTTGGAATATGTCACCTTAAACTATTCAATTTTTATGTGCTCTTTCAGCTCTTCAGATCTTAGGATGACAGGATCTTGATTGTGTCCCACAAGAGAAATAAAAGGGAGTAGGTACTAGTCCAGAATACCAAAAGATACCATGTCAATATTTGAGTCAGGCTGTTTTTGAAACATGCATCTAGTTCAAAGAAAACTATTTTTTATCATAATCAGAAAAAATCTGAGTTCCAGTCTAGTTGGTTTTGCTTGGCTGAGTCATATAACAATTCAGTCTCAGTTTATTTTTAAGTGAAATATAATTAAATCTTCACTAACAAGTGTATTCTATAAATAAAAAAATTAGAGAAGGCAATAATAATGAACATATTATTTTGGTAAATGCCAGATAATTACATGTAGTGAATAATCAGAATTTCAGGGTAGTTTAATGAAATTGTTTCTCTCAAAATTACTAACCTCTCAATATTCTGTTTTGCACTGCATTAATTAATTTATTCATTTATTTAAAAAGTACCCGTCAAATTCCTAATAGCCTTGTGTCAGTCACTAGGCCAGGGCTGGGTATACAACATTAAGTGTATCAAATCCAATCCTAGTTCTCAGATTGACTACAGTCAAGTGGAAGGTAGACATCAATTATATCAACATTCTGATAAATGGATCGTAAAGAGGCTTCTTATGGAATCATAAGACATTCATCTAATAACTGTCTCTGGTCATTAGAAGAAATATCATTAATTACAAATATTCTCAGTGACATTTTTATTTTTCACAGATACATGCATGTTCAAGTAATTTGATTTTTTGATAAATAAATGCAGGAAATGGAAATAATATCAACTATGCATTTTATTTTCAGATATAATTCATATATATTTTGGCACAAATACATCATTTATATTGTGGAACTTTGTGATTTGAAGGACAAGGGTTGTGTACAGTTCCATTTCTACAGTGTCTAATATGACTTAGATGTGGGAGGAATAATTTATAGAAGCCATGTTATATAGGAGGGCATAACTAAGAAACAGCAATTCAATCAAGAAGTGATAATTCATAATATATACAAAGGTGAGCACACTGAAACATTTATGTGCATATGTTGACTTGTACTACTAACTTTAATCTTTATTGTGTAATAATGTTATTTTATAAAATTAAATAGAAGAAGCTTAATTTTGAAATTAGCATAATTTACCACTTGACTCATTTAGTAACATTATGACAAGTAGCCAATACCATTTTTATAGAAAAGTGTTGTACATATTGCAAGCCCAATATTGTAATGGATATTATCAATGAAATTTATTTTAATTTATTTTTTATTTTAGTATTTGTTATTTCTAAGAAAAGGAGGTCAAAATTTTGCTTGCAAATGTTCATTTTTTTAAATATTTATTTGAGAGAGAGAAAGAGAACAGGTGAGAGGGAGTCTTAAGCAGACTCTGTGCTGAACATAGAGCAGGATAGATGCAGACCTAATGACCCTGAGATCATGACCTGAGCAGAAACCAAGAATTGGAGGCTTAACCAACTGCACCACGTAGGTGCTCTGACAAGTGTTAATTAAAAAAAAAAAAATCTTGGATTTAAAAAAATATAGCTCTTCATTTGACAATCATAATATATATAATAAAATAAAATTACAGAAAGACCTGAAAGCTATATTAGTGATCATAATAATGTTTATTATTCTTGTGGATATAAATGACTATGGAAAATATTAGACCTTCTGTTTAGTTAAAATCAATGTATATGTGGTACAATTAGAGTGACTAAATGTATTAGTTTCCTATTGACCCCATAACAAATCATCCCTAATTTTGGCTTAAAATAACAGAAATCTATTATTTTACATTTCTACAAGTTCTGACACTGGCCTTACCAGGCTAGCATCAAGTCTTCAGCAGAGCTGGGTATCTTTCTGGAATCTCTAGGGGAGAATCCATTTCATGGATTTTCCAGTTTGCAAAACCCCCTTCCCTCCATCTTAAACCAACAACCTATCACCTCTGATCATTTCTCCAAAGTGACATCTCCCTCTGACTCTCCCCTTCTGCCTCTTTTTTTTTCTTAAATATTTTATTTATTTATTCATGAGAGAGAGAGAGAGAGAGAGAGAGAGAGAGAGAGAGAGCAGAGACATAGGCAGCGGGACAAGCAGGCTCCCGTGGGAAGCCTGATGTGGGACTGGATTCCAGAACCCTGGGATCATGACCCGAGCCAAAGGCAGACATTCAATCACTGAACCACCCAGGTCCCCCCTCTTTTGCCTCTTATTCCATTTTAAGTATCCTTCCTCACATCTGGGATTCTCCAGGACAGTCCAGGATAATCTCCCCATCTCCTTCTCTATACCCTTAATCACACCTGCAAAGTCCCTTTTGCCATAAAATGTAGCATGTTTACAGGTTCAGAAAATTAGGATATGGATATCTTCGGGAGTGGAGGCATTATTCAAATCTCCAGGATCTTCATGACATGTATTTCATTAAGATGAATTTAGCTTAACAGTGTCACTAATTAAATCAACAAACATCTGTTAAGAGTTATTATAGTCAAGTACTGTACTAGGAAATGCAAAAAGATAAAAATAAATTATACTACTTCAGTGGAGGAAAGCATAAAGGGAACCATTTAGTAAACCAACAACTATAACAGGATGTCATAATATGTCAGCATTTAAATCAGACTCAGTTGAATGGAGATGAGTGATGGTTTAAGATGTTCAGGAGTGTTGCTGTAAAAGGTGGTGCATGAATTTGTCCTGAAGAGCATGTGAGAACTAATTTGGTAAAGAAGGAAAAGAACTCTTGAAATGTGTGAACTTCTTTAAATAATTTAGTCCCCAGTGGCTTAAAAGGAGCACTAGGGGGTGACCTTCGTGGTTCAGGTAGCTGAGTGTTCCAGTTCTTGGTTTGGGCTCAGGTCATAATCTCAGGGTTGTGAGATGGAGCCCTGCATCAGGCTCCACACTCAGTGCAAGACGGCTTAAGATTTGTCTCCCTTTCCTTCTGCTCACCTCCTCCAAAATAAATAAAACTTAAAAAACTAAAATTGAAAATAAATAAGATGAGCATTAGAGTTCTATCTTAAAATTCATCATTAGGTTCTTGAACATTGTCTTTGTGATAATTTGGCACTTTTCAACTACAAGTGAGATGTACAGTTATGTAAACTTAATTTCCTACTTACATTTTACTCACTTCTTGATAGAAGGTTCACAGTTATTTCCTTTTTAGATAATTCTGTTCCATTTTATGACAGATGCTGCTGCACTAAACAGAAACATGGCTAGTAATAATCACTTTCATAGACAAAGATTATATTCTCAAGGATCTTCCGGGAAGGCTCTCATTTCCTCTCCTCTCTTCCCTAACTCTCCATTATTTATCACTGCTTCCCAAAATACACACTAAAAGTAAAGACTGGACTGTGTGCCCCACATATAAGCTTCCAGCTGAGCCCTCACTTATCATTTCTGTAAGATTTAACTCACCCCATATAGTAACTCCTAACAGACTTGTGTGAATCTCAAAATAAGAAGGAAACATTTCCATAACAAGGAAAGGGCACAATATTTCTTCACTTGTATATTCTCATTATCTACTAGACTTTACAGAAGCAAATTTTCACAAAATATTTTCAAAATAGCATTTTACAGAGTACGTATTTGTAATAGGTTTATAAGTTAGGTCTATATTTATCTGTTTTAGTAGTTTAAGAAAGTAAGGCTTATAGAGATTAAGCAATTTGCCCATGTTTTTGGTTAGCATGTACTAGGAACCTTAATTCTAATCCACACATGATGGTGTGTAGACCCTTTCATTGAATCCCCACATAATTGTACCCTACTGAGTTAGGTGGACTGAGGAGAGGGAATTGATAGATCCTTCCAAAACTACAATGCTCGTGGGAACTCCAGCTTCCAAAAATGGAGAAAGATTTCCTCAAGAAAGCAAACCTAATAGAAGGCATAATAGAGATGGATCAATTGTGGAGTGAGAAATTCAATGGTAGGAAAACGCTCAAAACTACCTGGGAACAATTAACCTGCCCTTGTTTTCTGCCACAATTTTAGGGAGAATAACACATTATTCCATTCAGTGGTTTTATGTCTTTGTTACACTCAAAAGTGATTTTAACAAATCCAACATTTACTCTCGTTATAAATGAATGTTTCATTTTGAATACATTTTATTTACAAAATAAAACTTTTATTTATATCATTAATGTTGAATAAAGAAAAATGGCGTAGCAACTTAGGTACAGCAGAAAAGAAATAATAAATTATTTTCAGTTTTGGAAAATAGAGTCAAACAAATTCTCAGCTGAGTATGTGACATATGAACGAGGGCCCAAGGATGGCAGTCCTGTCATGTCTTGCGCTGGATAGAAGTAAGGACTTTGAGGTCAGGCAAAATTGTCTTGGTTTAAAAAATAAATAAATAAACTGTCTTGGTTTCTCCAGCCTCATTCTCTGACTCGATCATGGATTCAGTACATATTAGGTGTCCTATCAGTTTTCAATATACTGAGCATCAGAAGAGAAGACCTCACTACAGCATTTCCTTCTTAATTAGATTGCTCATGGTGACTCAACACTGTCATCAAAAATGTTCTAGTTATTTCAAGGACTTAGACCCCAGGGAGGTCATGACTTCCCAGGACTTAGAGAAAAACCTATTATTAATGCAAGAATATAATTTGCCTGAAGATGGTATAGTTTGTTATAAAAAAGAAGAAAAGTTTCTTTACAGCATTTAATTTGGTAATGAGATTTTAGCTACCAGCAATGAGTAGAAGATGACAGAGTTGAGTGATGAGGCCAGCGGTCCTACCTTATTAGTAGTAAAATTGTCTGGTTCCCTACACCCATTAAAATAGATTAGTGGATAAGGAGGAGCTAAGACATCTACATACTTACCACTGGATAGAATACGTGATCTCATCCCAACATTTGAACACCACTAATGTATACCTTTTAAAAGCAAACTCATAATAATTGAGGGGCTACTAATTTGATTTATAAATTAACCACTGATTGACGGTACAGTTTGTGGATTTTTCAAAAGATTTATGTTTTTTTTTTTCCCCTTTGAATACTGAATGCGCACTCCGGCTCTCTTTGCGTTCATTAGAATCTCAATTAGAAACACGGCTATTTATTACAAGTTATGACAAAAGATTATGGCAGATGGGGAGTGGGTAGTAAAAATTCTGTCATTTCAACTTTCCTATTTCCCTTAGGATTTTTTTTTTTTTTGAGCTTTCTTTTTTATTCAAGAGTTCCCTTAGAGATGTTACTTCAAAAATCCAGTCTCTTCATTTCCCACTAAAATCTTTTCAGATAATTTGAAACAGTATCTCTAGTTAGGAGACGGAGGAACCACGTTTACATTTCCAACATGAATTTCTGAGTTTTACCTTGTTCCTTCTACGTTGTGATTTTCTTTTTTCTTTTGTTAATTTCATGAATGACAGTTGAAAAGAAAACATTAAATTCTCAAAAGGTGCCCAAGAATTCTTAAAGCATTTAAAGATGCACTTTTAGGCCTGGTTGGTGCTTTATGCCCATGGCAATCTTGACTAATGAGGCCATTTACATTCATGAAATAAAAAGATGGTCTGCAGAAAGTCATGAGGTACATTTTTACACATTTAAATACATTAGTGGTATTATCTGGACATTATTGAACTGCAAAGCCAGGAACCTCAATTATTTGAGAAGCATATTTAAAATGGCCAAATTTTTTAAAGTTTATATTACCAGGATGCCATTTACAATGGGTGCTAATGGTTACTCATATTAAAAAATAGAGCTAGGGTATTTCTCATGAGATGGACCATTAAAGCTTATTTTCATAATTTTCAGTAGTTGTAATGTTATAATAGAGTTTCATAGTGTTTAAAACATTCTCTGATCCCAATGAGTTTAGCCCGCTGAATTAGCTGTTTCAAGATATTAAGGTGATATTTGAATAATTAAAGCAGGAAGTTATTTAATAATATCCCAGATTCTTTAACATCCAGTGGCAGTTTGCGCAAGAAGAAAATGTAAGAATATTTTACAAGTGATTTGTCTTCTTAATTTTTGTCCTTACATTTCAGCAATATCAATGAAAATAGTACTCTTTTAGGTCAAGAGCAAGATGGAAATAACTTCAATTTTGCACATTATGTTTCACTTCCTCTTAAACCTTCAGCTGCGTTACTAGTTTCTCAATTCTCAGAAAATATATAGGTGAGTCAGCATTATTTCCTTTTTAAGAGTTTGTGCATGCACAAATAGCCCCCCACACACTTCTTAAAATGATAATATAATTCTAATTCCTTTTATTTGTTAGAAAGGAAGATCCTTCTTGACCTAGAGATTGATTTTTCTTCCTAAATCAGAGAACTTATCTTCAATATGTTCATAGCAACTCAAATAAAAACAGTACCAATACTTGTTTTCTAAGCTTTTGTCTAAGAGAATGTTTAAATAAGTTCGATATACATACATGATTTACTAAATGCTTTTAGTACACTGCAAAAGTTTTATTTATTTTTTAAAAATATTTTTTTTGTTTCCTTTTTTTTTTATTTTTTATTTTTTATTTTTTATTTTATTTTTTTATAAATTAATTTTTATTGGTGTTCAATTTACCAACATACAGAATAACACCCAGTGCTCATCCCGTCAAGTGTACCCCTCAGTGCCCATCACCCACTCACCCCCACCCCCCGCCCTCCTCCCCCTCCACCACCCCTAGTTCATTTCCCAGAGTTAGAAGTCTTTATGTTCTGTCTCCCTTTCTGATATTTCTCACACATTTCTTCTCCCTTCCCTTATATTCCCTTTCGCTATTATTCATATTCCCCAAATGAATGAGAACATACACTGTTTGTCCTTCTCCGGTTACTGTGGTCAAGTTCAAAAAGGGTGTTGCCTGAGTTCTCCTCTGGGATTTTGATGGAATCTTGTCTCACATTTAGATCTTTCATCTATTTTGAGTTTATCTTTGTGTATGGTGCAAGAGTGGTCCAGTTTCATTCTTCTGCATGTGGATGTCCAATTTTCCCAGCACCATTTATTGAAGAGACTGTCTTTCTTCCAGTGGATCGTCTTTCCTCCTTTATCGTATATTAGTTGACCATAAAGTTCAGGGTCCACTTCTGGGTTCTCTGTTCTGTTCCATTGATCTATGTGTCTGTTTTTGTGCCAGTACCACACTGTCTTGATGAACACAGCTTTGTAGTACAACCTGAAATCTGGCATTGTGATGCCCCCAGATATGGTTTTCTTTTTTTAAAATTCCCCTGGCTGTTTGGGGTCTTTTCTGATTCCACACAAATCTTAAAATAATTTGTTCTAAGTCTCTGAAGAAAGTCCATGGTATTTTGATAGGGATTGCATTATACGTGTAAATTGCCCTGGGTAACATTGACATTTTCACAATATTAATTCTGCCAATCCATGAGCATGGAATATTTTTCCATCTCTTTGTGTCTTCCTCAATTTCTTTCAGAAGTGTTCTGTAGTTTTTAGGGTATATTTTGAGAACCATTTGAATGGTAAATGGTTCTCCAACCTTTTATTTTCAGGTTGTAGGTGTCCTTCTGTCTAAAATGAGTCTCTTGTAGACAGCAAATAGATGGGTCCTGTTTTTTTATCCAGTCTGAAACTCTGCGCCTTTTGATGGGGTCATTAAGCCCATTCACGTTCAGAGTTACTTGAACTTCTTCTTAAAGGGGAGTTTTAAGAGTCCCCCTTAAAATTTCTTGCAGAGCTGGTTTGGAGGTCACATATTCTTTCAGTTCCTGCCTGTCTTGGAAGCTCTTTATCTCTCCTTCCATTTTGAATGAGAGCCTTGCTGGATAAAGTATTCTTGGTTGCATGTTCTTCTCATTTAGGACCCTGAATATATCCTGCCAGCCCTTTCTGGCCTGCCAGGTCTCTGTGGAGAGGTCTGCTGTTACCCTAATATTCCTCCCCATGAAAGTCAGGGACTTCTTGTCTCTTGCTGCTTTAAGGATCTTCTCTTTATCTTTGGAATTTGCAAGCTTCACTATTAGATGTCGAGGTGTTGAACGGTTTTTATTGATTTTAGGGGGGGATCTCTCTATTTCCTGGATCTGAATGCCTGTTTCCCTTCCCAGATTGGGAAAGTTTTCAGCTAGGATTTGTTCAAATACATATTCTGGCCCTCTGTCCCATTCGGCGCCCTCGGGAACCCCAATTAAACGTAGGTTTTTCTTCCTCAGACTGTCATTTATTTGCCTTAATCTGTCTTCATGGTCCCTTAATTGATTGTCTCTTTTTTCCTCAGTTTCCCTCTTTGCCATTAACTTGTCTTCTATGTCACTCACTCGTTCTTCCACCTCGTTAACCCTCGTCGTTAGGACTTCTAGTTTGGATTGCATCTCATTCAATTGATTTTTAATTTCTGCCTGATTGGATCTAAATTCTGCAGTCATGAAGTCTCGTGAGGCCTTAATGCTTTTTTCTAGAGCCACCAGTAGCTGTATAATGGTGCTTCTGAATTGGCTTTCTGACATTGAAGTGTAATCCAGATTTTGTAACTCTGTGGGAAAGAGGGCTGTTTCTGATTCTTTCCTTTGAAGTGAGGTTTTCCTTCTAGTCATTTTGCTCAGTGCAGAGTGGCCAAAAACAAGTTGTATTGGAACACGGGGGAGTATCACTGGTCCGTCTAGCTGGTCTTCTGGGGGAGGGGCCTGCTGTGCTGATTTTCAGGTGTTAGCAATTGGGGGAGCTGCTCTGCCCCTGCCTGCTGCAGGGCTCAGCGGGGGTTGTTTACCCCGTGGGGCCCCAGGACGAACAGCCCCAGTGGCTATGGCAGCTCTGGAAGCCTGGATTCAGCCTCCGCAGGAACTGCGGGGCTCGGGGCTCTCGGCTCTCCGTCCGCAGGGCCTGGAGGCTCCGGGGCGGGGCCGCTGATCTGCTCAGCTCGGGGCAGGAGCGTCCTCGCTGTCCTGGGCCCTCCCGGCCTCTGCCAGTCCCGGGGGAGGCCGGATCCTGGGCTGTGTCCCGGCGCCCTGTGCTCCGGGGCCTGCGCTGTTGGATTCGCGCTCCCGCCCCGCAGCCCCCTCCCTGGAGCCGCCGCCCGAGCCCCTCCGAGCTGCTCCGGTGGGTCCCGCCGTGCGCGCTGCAGCCCTTAGGGAGCTCGGGGCACTCTCCCGGGGCGCAGGTGTCTGTTAGTGTCCCCGGGAGCCCGAGGGCATCCCCGCTCTCCTGGGTCCTGCTCCAACTCCCTGCGAGCCCCTTTCCGCCCGCCCGGGAAGGTTGGTGCAGCTCCTGCTCCTCCGGACGGGACGGGGCTCTCCTGTCCTGGGGACACTCGCCCCGGCCTCAGCCCGGCTCCTCGCGGGGCCCCTCCCCCTCGGAGGCCTTTTGTTCCTTTATCTCTTTTTCCCCGTCTTCCTACCTCGATAGAAGCGCGGACTCTTCTCACTGTAGCGTTCCAGCTGGTCTCTCTTTACATCTCAGGCCGAATTCGTAGATTTTCAGGATGGTTTGAAGGTTATCTAGGTAATTTGGTGGGGACAGGTGATTTGGGGACCCTGCTCTTCCGCCATCTTGCCCCTCCGTCTTTTAAAAATATTTTATTTATTTATTCGTGAGAGTCACAGAGAGAAACGCAGAGACAGGTAGAGGGAGAAGCAGGCTCCGTGCAGGGAGCCCGATGTGGGACTCGATCCACGGACCTGAGATCAGGCCCTGAGCCAAAGGTAGACACTCAACCACGGAACCATCCCAGGCATCCCAAAATGTTTTTATTTAAATAAAAGACCTATATGTTTTCAGAGATTGGTATTGGAACAGATTTTTTTCTTAAGTAAATAAATCTGTTGGTATTTGAATTCTCGTAGATTAGGGACAGAATCAATAATACATGACATATTCTTTTTATAAAATAGCCTTAGATAATTTCATGTTGTAACATGAAAACATATTTAAATTGTAATTTCTATAACATACTATAAAACTGTTTTCTTCTCTAATCTTATCTCTTGACAAAGCACTCTATGGATGCTTATTTTGGTAAATATTTATTTTGAATGCCTAGTTTTCCTCATACTTAACTAATTGCTGAAATTACTAATATCACAAAGCTTTTATTATATATGTCAAATGTTTTTTAGTGTTAATCTTATGAACTTCAATCACAATAACATTCTATTTTCAATGAATAATGTATTTTATTTACACATGAGATACACCTTTCTTTAGATAGCATTGGTTTAGGATATGGAGTTATATTTTAGTTTCATTTCCATATCTGAATTTTTAATTGTACATTTGGGTGATTATGAATGATACTCTAATTTTTCAGTTTTAAAATATGAATATAAAATTGGTAATTTTCATTGATCAGGTTTGTAATTTAGAGCCAGCTTTACTATAGAACTCATCATTCACTTGTATGTGAAAGCAATAAAAATGTTAATGCTGACAACTTATCTTAGGATATTTTAGTGAATAATTCTCAGATTTTGGGTTTTGCTCTATATGTACAACATTTACCAATTAAAACTCTAAAAATTATTTATTTTCTGCCAAAACTGGGGGGAAAATTCAAGAGAATATGAATTAGCTATGTATCAGAAGGAAGGAAAGAGGGAGGGAAGGAAGGAGGGAGGGAGGGAAGGAAAAGGGAAAAGGATAAGTGGGAGGAAGGAGGGAAGGAAGGGGTAAAGGGAGGGAGGGGAAAGAGTTGGGGGAAAGGGGGAAAGCGGGAAGGAGAGAAAGAGGGAGTTGGGGGAAAGATGGGAAAATGAAGAAGAGAGAGAGAGAATCTCTAAAAACCTAATTGCATGATCCCATATCACTCAGAAGACACCTATACTTCGATAGAAACAGCAGCATGTCAGCACTGTCAACTTCTCTGGTTCCTTAAAGCTCTCAGAATTAGGGGCACAGTTTCAGCTTTATATTTATAAATATATATTATATATTATATAATATAAATTTATATAAAATTCAATATATAATTATATAAATTATATATAATAATATATAAAATATAAAATACAAATATAAATATATAAATATATTATAAAATATATATAAATATATTTATAAATATATTTATATTTATGGAAGAGGAACATATAAATCAGAGATTGACTCAAATTAATATTCAATCACAACTCTAGTAAGATTTACAAAGCAGGGGGACCTGGGTGGCTCAGCAGTTAAGAGTTTGCCTTTGACTCCAGCCGTGATCCCGGGGCCCTGGGATGGAATCCTACATCGGGCTCCCTGCATGGAGCCTGCTCCTCCCTCTGTCTATGTCTCTGCCTCTCTTTCTGTGTCTTTCATAAATAAATAAATAACATCTTAAAAAACAAAAAAGTTACAAAGGAGTATAATTGGGGGATATGACTTAAATATTCAGCTTAAGAAAGGTTTCCATGGGCAGTGATGTCTAAGCTAGAATATTACACAAAAGAATAGGCTTTTAAGATTCCAGACAGAGTGTGCAAATGACACGTGGGATCTACACAGATCAAGCATTAAAAGGAGAACACAAGGTTTGGAGTACTAGAGCAACGTGGGAGTATATTGTCCATAAAACTATCAAGTTCGATGAGACCAGAATGGGAAGGTGTTTATGTGATATTTATGTTTATAATATGGAAATTCACTAAGTTACTTAAAATAATTTAAATTTAAATTTATAAAAATTACTTTCAGAGTGGAAAATGGACTGGTGTGTGAGGGATGATGCTCCGTGTGTGCGTGCTTCTTCTGTGGGTCTCACCTATTGCTATTGCTGCCATAATGATAACAATAACCAAAATACTACTCATTAAGCTCTTAAAGCAAGTTTATGTGGTAAGAACTATTTTTTTTATTTTATTAGAGGGATAATATAAGGCTTAGAGAAGTTAAGTAAATTGTGAAGATTAAACACCATTAGTAAGTCAGGCAACTAAATATTGAACCCAATTCTTCAATTCAGATTCCCAATTTTTGGTTTCTTAAATATTATATTATATTTGCTTTATTGTTTATCTATGAGAGAGAGAGAAAGTGAGTGAGACAACACAAGAGGGTGGGCAGCAGAGGGGGATGAAGAAGCAGACTTTTAGCTGAACAGGAAGCCCAACACAGGGCTCTATCCCAGGACCCTGAGATCATGACCTGAGCCAAAGGCAGGCATTCAACCCACTGAGCCTCCCAGGTGCCCCAAGAATCCCAGTTTTTCATTACAAACAGCATGTTCTTTTTGCCACCATCATACTTGTGACTTGCTCTGACCCACTGACTTGGGTCAGGAGGGGCCTCTCCTAGTAGCCTGAGTAGAGTGTTGATGTTCCAGGAGAGGGAATACTTCCCTGTTATCCTGGTTGGGTGCAGCTTCCTTGAACTTCTCTCTTTTCTCTGAAACAATTCAGGTTAAGGATTGTTCATATTTCTCTACCCCTTATATCCACTAGGACTATGAAACTTAAGAGATTTCTGCCCCTCTGCTGGCCACCAGTTATTCCATGTTTCCAAAGTCAATGACAAATTCTCAGCCTACATTTTGTGCGTCCCCTCAGCAATATTTGACACAGTTGATCTCTCCCTTCTTGAAACACTTGTTTCACATGTTCAATACATCAAACTCTACCCTTTTATTTACATCATTTGCCACTTTTTCTCATTCTCCATGACTGCATCTTCCAACTCTTTCCCAAAACAAGGCATTATAAGGCCTTAAGTCTTGGTCTTTAATCAGCACTGAGTCTTTAAGTGAAATCTTTTAACATAAGATAACATCAATTCAATGAATCCCACAAAAATAAATCCCCAGCCTTCTTCCAGAACTCTAGAGTCATTCATCCAACTTTCTACTCAACGTCTACATTTGAACACTGCTAATTTAACATGCCCACACTCGACTATTCCTCACCCTACATCTATTTCTCCTCTAGTTTTCTTTTTTTGCTGTTGCTGTTTTTTTTGTATTTATCAGAAGATGAATGTTTAGATCAAAACATGAAATTTTCCTCAATTAAAAAAAAATTACACTCCATATACAATTCATTAGCAAGTATAGTTGAATTTATAATCAAAAGTATATTGAATCTGACCACTTCTCATCAGCTTAATCTTTATTTTCTAGTCTCATAGGACACACAGAAATGATAGAATGCCAATATATCCTTTTTTTTTGTTTTTACTGGCCTAATCACTCTAAGGGAAGCCTCTGCCCCCTAATAGATGCCTTCATTGCAAGCCATGGCCATTTACTACTGAGTTTTCACACAGCTATCAAAGTGAACCTCTTAAAATGTACATAAGATCATAGAGCTCCCATCTCTCTAACCTCCAGTACTCATCCTGTACAGAACAAAATCCAAATTCTTCTCATAGACTCAGATGGTCATACATGGTCTGGCCTCTAATTATTTCTGTGTTATCATCTTATTACTTTTATCCTTTTATCTCAGGGTTTTATTACTTGTTCCCCTGCCCAGAACATATTTTTTCCTCTTGATGTTCTCATGGCTATCTCATTTGCTTCATTCATGCCTCTGCTCCAACATTATCTCCTCAGAATGCTTTTTCTGGTTAGCCTCTATATAGCACACAATATGTAATCGTAGTTTTAACATTTTATTCATCACTTACTCATAGCATTATAATGTATACTTTAATATATATTTATTTTTCTAGTGCCTGCCCCTCTGACTAGAATGTAAACTCTCTGCTGGTAAGGACTTTGCCTCTTTCTCACTAATATTTCCAACATCTAGAAAAGCATCTGATACATCCTAGGAACTCATTAGATATTTTTTCAGTGAATTATTAATGAGTCAGTCTCTGTGTCCACAAAGTTAACAGCTACATTTCTTTGAGTTCTTCTTTTAAGACTGCCTTGGGGCTAGAGTTTCTCTCATAGGAGTCAACCAGTCTCTTTTACCTTCACCCAGTACCCTTCTGCACATAATAGGCAAGTGCTTGAACCTTGGAGTTTAGTAGCCCTGGACTTAATCCCCAGTCCTTTGTCTTATTGACTATGACCATAGGCAAGGTCTACGTATCTCACTTTTCTCAGCTGGAGATTCGGCATGTGTACCTACCTCATACGACTGCAATATCAATTATGTTGGAAACTTCTTGAAGTACTAAACCCTGGCACACAGTAAGAACTCAAAATTGATGTTATTCCTTTTTTCATCTCTTAAAATATCTTCTCAGATTAAGCAAACTAATCTAGTCCATTCCTATATTGTTAAATTTTTAAAACAATTTATTCTTTTTTTTTAAGATTATTTATTTATGTATTCATGAGAGACACAGAGAGAGGTGAAGCCATAGGCAGAGGGAGAAGCAGGCTCCCTGTGGGGAACATGATGTGGGACTCTGTCCCAGGACCCCAGGATCACGACCTGAGCCAAAGGCAGACACTCAACCACCAAGCTACCTAGGTGCCCTAACACAGTTTATTCTTTTTTTTTTTTTATACCTACTTCCAGGGCTTTTTTTTAAATTTTTTTAATAAATTAATTTTTTATTGGTGTTCAATTATTCTGTATGTTGGTAAATTGAACACCAAACAGTTTATTCTTAAGTGTAATGCTAGATGATGTTGTGTAATCCAACCCATATATTACAACTATATGCTAAAACACTCCCATTGGACTACCATAATACTCTGCTTTATGGTTTGTCTTAATTTTTGTATCTGTTATATGCCTAAGCATGTAAGTCATATTTTCTTTTAGTAACATGTAATTGGTTACCTTCTAGCAGAGAAAGAGTGGTCATTTATAGGCAATCTCTTGTCCTAAATCTTCATATGTTTAATTTTGTTGGCAGGTAATCTCTTTGTTAAAATATTCTTTTGCTGTTTGTTGAAAATTTGTAATATTCCATTTCCATTTCCATTGAAATGACTCAAATTAACCAAAGAAACATGCTTTAAAATAATGTAGATCATAAAACAGTGCATGCAGAGCAGATGCCTAATAGAATGCTTATCCTTACATTTTATGTTAGATCTGTGGCCAATTATATTTAGTCTTTAGTTTAATGGAGTCAATCCCAAGCAGAACAAGAGGTCTAAATGAGCCACTGAAATGTGCTGTGCTTCATAAGATAACTCTAGTTGACAGAGGTTTCATTCATTGAATCATGTAAATGGATTTTCTATTTACTTCTCAAATATCTCGGAAAATTGATGCTTGCAAGGTCAATAATATAAACATGGGACTCTTTAAATAGAAAGAATGGGTAACTGAGTCATGCTTTTAGGAATTCAATACCTCCTGCATTCATACTTCTGAGATTTTTATTGATCAACTAATGGTGAGGACTATTATCAGCTTATATTAGTGTAAAATTATTACATATTCCAATAATGTTTTTTACCATATTATGAGCAGATAGTTTTGGAAGATCTCAGGAGAGCGTTCCCTCTACTTATCTGATGTGCAAGGCCCTAACTATATAGATGTTAGAGTGCTATTATCAGGCCCATCTCAATATTACCGCTAATTATGAGATTTTGGAAATTTATCTAACTAGACTCAATTTTCCTCTTTGAAAAAAAAAAAGACTTGAACTAAATTGTTTGTAATGCTTTTCTGCTTCGCTGGCTCATCTATGCTATTTCAATGTCTAAGGGGAAAGTCTGGCACAGTTGCTATAAGCAAGCTTCTGTGTGATGGGTTAACCCAGTGCTGAAATACTTAAATCTGGCATTTGTGGTTTAAAATTGTTAGGGGAAAAAAATCTCAGCCATCTTCTAGAAAATTCATACCATAATATATTCATCAAGCATTCAGACTATTCTTATCACACAATAGCTAAAAGATTTCATATTGTCCCCAGTATGTGTAAGAGCCACCACCGATTTGAGGTATATTGTATTGATTTTGCTTATTCTTTAAGAAGTACAAAAAGGTTTTTTTTTTTGATAAATGATATTTTCTTAGATAAATGACCATTGCTATCAAGAATGTAAATATAACAATCTAAGATTTTCAGAGATGTTCCTGGAATTTAAATTCTACCTTATTGCTTATTTGGGGATTCAGAAATATATATGCAACATTTTAAATATGCAAAGGCATCTAATTTCTGTAGTTAAAGGAAGATAAATTTATTAGTATTTGTTCATAACATTATTATTTTGGGTGGTAATATAGTAGAGCTATTGGGAAAGATATCAGTAACTTGAATGGATTTCCAGTAAGTTTGTAAGTGGGTCTTAGGGAAGTTTATTTTGCTTCACTTACATGAAGAGGGTCCACATTTTAAATGCATAGCTCTGCATTTAGACATGTTTTGAATACAAGCTGGTCCCTGAAATTAATGTTCTAGCTTTTTCTCTTAATTTTCAGTTCAGCAGAGTGTGTCCTGATGGTAGTTCTAATTTACTATTGAACATAAATTAAATATGTATTAATCAGTTTACATGCAAACACACTCAAATATTTAGATGTGGTGGCCTTCAATGTTTATATTTAAACAACCATCTCTTTAGCAATCCCTGATAGTTCCCCCACCGCAGGGAACAATAAAACCATACAGATGGCTTAGTTTTATATATGGGCTTTAAATAAGCAATGTGTCTTTCTTTTCTTTAAAAAAATCAGCTAGAATTTATTGATTGCTCATTATGTGCCTAGGGGCAAGACTCAATTTTTACATTGAAAACTGTGGAAATAACTTTTCTGCTAATAGAAGTGAAATAGTTCCCTCTTAGATTCAATAACTCAATCCTTCCTCTTGATCAGTTCATTGTTGGATAAAGTGTAAAATGATTCAAAAGACTGTAATTTTTCCCAATAAAGAATCAGAATATGTGATAAACTTGGAAAATGAAGAGGTTGTGGAATGGGTAATCTATCTACTAAATTTTGATTTTTATTATCTCTCTGCTTCTTCATTTTGTGTATCATGATACTGAAATTCCATGTGTATGGAACATCTCACTGGAAAGTCATTTTCATGCAAACTTGGATATATTTTTTTCTCCAAATGAAGTTACAGATATTCCCCCACTTTTTAAAAGTTTACATTACTCTACTTCAGTTTGATAAGACCTGCAATAGTATGTATTTTTGCTATCTGAATGAAATCAGAAGAGGATTTTATCTCAGGTAAAAAGATGAAAAGTGCAAATAGCCTTCAGCATGTGATTTGCAGGGAGCCAGTATGGAGGCAATGCTCACCTGAGCAGTGAGAGTGGGACAGCCCAGCCTTCTCCCCAGGAACTACAATCAGCATCTCAGCTTCAAGCCATGACATTTGAACTGTGTCTGTGACCATCTGTGCTTTATCTCAATTTATTTAGTGCATCCATTAGCAAGACGTGTATTAAGATATCAGAAAAGCTTGAGAGATATTTTTGGGGTCTGGGAATGCTCAAAACATTTTCCATTTAAATTAATGGCGATTAGTTTTTATGCCATTTTAGCTTATGAAAGGTTTCATAGAACACGCTACTCGCAGATAGTGGGGGAAACCTATACTGAATTGAGCCCAAGCTTAAGATTCAGGTTTCCTATGTGATCTTGGACAAAAAGAAAAGAAGCTAATTAAAAACAGCTAAAGAACGAAATGTATCATGTATCCTCTGTCTAGATAAGAGTCTAGATAATCTGGTAGATATTGATAGACTGGAGATCCATGTTATACTACGATAAAATGTTCAATTAAACTACACCATGCAGTAATTTGTATGGCCTACCCAGTGACATTGTCTTGCAGTAACATTGGTGGTGCTGGCTCAGCCTAAACTCTAGAGGTAACACACAAGATGAAAGCTTAGAACTAAATGTTGCTTTCTCTGACTGCTCTTATGAAGACTTGATTTTAGAAAACTTTTGACCAGATTGAAAGCCAAGGGCAGGAGGGGGAAGGTTGGGGAAGAATGGGAGTATAAAGAGCTTAGCCAAGGGAGGAGGGGGTGGGGGAGAATAGGAATGTAAAGAGCTTGATAATTAAGGCCTTAAAGTCAGAAACCCCAAAACAAAGCAGATTATACTTTAAGAAGCTTTAGGAAGACAAAGCATGAGCCAAATTACTCAGTTGAATAAAGTGATTCAGGGAAAATGTTATAACATAATTAGAATGTTGTAACCAATGAAATTACCTAGTTTAATAAAAAAACACATGGAAAGTATCAGAATTGTAGGCTTAGGGTAGGCTTGAATTGAGAGAGGAACACACACACACACACACACACACACACAGAACCAAAAACGAAAGGAATGAAACATACTTTCCAGATACATATAAAAAATCTGGATATTATTATTGGCAAATGAAAACACTCTTGCACAAATCAAATTCAATGTGTATTTTGAGAGGACTAAATTGTCAAAACACAAGCCTGGATTTTTTTTTAAAAGCCTCTGAAACTTTAATTTTATACATCCTTTAGGAATACATCCTTCCACTGGTAGCAGATAGCTAAGAGATGTATGGCTTCCTCAGAACGGCCTAATCCTAAATGTCTACTTCAGATGTGGTATAAATCACAAAAGATGAGAAGTAATGTACACAGTGTAGGAAGCTGCTATAGAGAAAAACAGGCAAGAGTAGGGCAATATTATTAGTTAGTCCCCTCTTGACCACAGCAGGAAAGCTTGTCAATCCATTATTTTCAGTATTACAATAATGCTATGGAAAAGTAACTACTGTTTTATTCAATTCTCTCACTTCCTGAAGATAGGACTAGATGTTATTTATAGATTCTGAACTTTAAACAAAATTTGGTGACTGGGAGTGAGTTTGTGCTCTCTCCAAAAAGAGGTTAATCACATTCTCTTTGTGGGACATTAAGGAAAGAGTGCCCTATACCCAGAGATACAGCAAGGGATCACCAAATCATGTGTTTTTCTATATTTCTCAGACTCCTTGGTAATTAAGCATGAACAATATACCAGGGTTCTGGCCAATGGGATATAAGTGAAAGTGAAGGAAGGCACTTTACAACATAGTTCCCAAACCCATCTTTCGGAATCCTGCTGTTCTTCACTCTTATCTGGTGACACATCCCAGAGGGAACTATACACGAGTTAGGGTCCTATCCAATCCTAATTGAACAGAGATGTGAGCAAGAAATAAAATTGTATTAGTTTGTTATGTTAAGAATTTGGGTGAATGTATTATCAAGCATAGGCTAGACTGTCTCTTGACTTCCATTGTTGTCCTTGAAATGACAACTTTATACTCTAAATTTTTTGAAAATACTCTGCATTGTGTGTGTGTGTGTGTGTGTGTGTGTGTGTGCGCGTGCTCATTTTAAAGATATTTTCTTGGGATGTCTGAGTGGCTTAGCAGTTGAGCATCTGCCTTTGGCCCAAGGCATGATCCTGGAGTCCCGGGTTGGAGTCCTGGGATCGAGTGCCACATCGGGCTTCCCACATGGAGCCTGCTTCTCCCTCTGCCTAGGTCTCTGCCTCCCCCTCCTCTCTCTCTGTCTCTCATGAATAAATAAATGAAATCTTTTTTTAAACATAAAGATATTTTCTGTTTGGCTTCCTGAAGTTTTTATAAGTTGTGGATTTATTATTTTTATTGAATATACTGCAATTCATACATCTGAGAATTGGTGTTTTAGTCTGCACATTCTATGACTCAAACACTGTTTCTGCCTCATCTTCGCTCTCCTTTTCCTGTGAATCCTTTATTTTTTTAAATTTTTTTTTCCTGTGAATCCTTTAAAACACATGGTAGTTATTCCATATTCTTCCTTTTCTTTCTCTCCATCTTATCTCTCACTTTGTAGACTTTCTCTGACTTGTCCTTAAATATATCAGTTCTCTTCAACTCTGCTTAATTTGCTACTAAATTTATCCATTAATTTCTTAACTTGTTATTGTATTTTTCTCTTCTAGAAATTATTTTTTCTTCAAATGTGCCATATTGATTTTAGAGTTTCTAGATCATTTCTGAGGTTTTCAAGTTTGACTTTAGGTTTTTTCTTATTGTTGGTCATTTTGTTGTATGCCTGTCTGTTCCTGATTATCTTTGGTTTTATACAAGACATTGTTTTTAAGAAAAATAGATACAAATAACATGAGTCCTCAGATAACACTCTATTCCTCAAGAGAGTACTTCTACTTACTTTCATGGAACTCCCTTGAGTGCTGAAAGTATGGGACTCTTGAACTCCACTGATAAATTGTAAAGGCGAACTAAAGCGCCAGAGAAAACAACTCTTCTGGTTCTCTAACTACCAGGGTATATAGCCTGTTAGGTGCTTAGCCTCAAGTGTGGGCCAGATTATCTTGTTTCCTGCTCTGAAGGGCTAGTTGATGTTACTTGATTTCTAAGCTCTGATGCAACAAAGTTATGTGACTTCATCTCCTGGGGGAAAAAATTGCTGATGTCACAAAAGCAGAGGATGCAGTCAGTATACTGAGAGATAACACACTTTATTCCTTTCTATTATTTTCCAGAATTATTTAGTAAAGATAAACTGAATCTAACATCATATCTAGCCACACCACAATTAAATCCGTATCTTAGTCATAATTTTGTGTGTCTATATGATAACTACTATTTACTGGGATGAATATTTCATTTTAAACTATATCTTTCCATTAAATTTTAAAGGACAAGTTATATGCATGTATATGTCTTACACATAGACCTAAGTACTTCATTAATTGAAATTGGGTATGTGCAAAGAAAGATGGTGCCTTACTAAGGCAGATGAGGTAGGAAGCATGCCTCACAATATGGTGATAAAATATGGTTAGTTCTCCTTTAATGATTTAAAATCATCTATATCACTCATTTCAGTTAAACTTATTTCCTCCCCCTGATTTCAGTTTTTATACTTCCATAGTTGCCTTTTAGGGTCTCAAATCCTTCCTTCCCTTTTAGGCTCTCAAATCCTTCCTTCCATCTACCAAAATTTACTTGCTTAGAAGAAGTAATTAGAATAATTTTTAATGTAAAATCCAGCCAATGAATACTTTGCAGTTTCACACTTATCTCTATTGAACAAATTTTTTTTCCATTCTTAATCATTTAAGGTTTAACACATTGGGTTGATAGCATAGTTGTGGCCATGGGATCAGGGAGATAAAAGTATTGGGCACTTTTTTACAACCTATAAAATAGTCCACTGAAGACCAGTTTCAGCTAATTTTAAATCTAAAAATTAGAATTAAGTTACAAAAATTTCATTATCAGAAAAGGTTGCCACTAGACTAGCAAGCAGAGGGACTCAAGAAATATAGCCTTTTCTTATAATGCCCGTCAACTGCTTAAGCTTTCCTCCTTTCAAGAATTTATTCAGGAGAGACTCTCAGCTTTATTCTGGAATCCCCCTCTTTAACCAAAGAGAAATTTGAAATATTGAAAATAATTGTCATTTTGAAAGGTAAAATGTTAAATTTGTATCTAGAAGGCATTATGGCTGTTAAAAATGTTGATATAGCATCCACAAAGACAGCAAGCAATGGTTTTCATTTTCAATTCAAATGCATGGAAAGAAAATCAAAAAAAGGGTCTGTTCATAAGTCTTGTGAAAGCATAGAACCTGTGTCCTGCCTGGCAGAGAGAATAATTTTAAATGTCCCCAGAAGTGTTAACTGAATGTAATGTCAAACTGTCAACAACCGCTTTCAAAAAGTAAATTACCTCTAATACTTTGTGTATTTTTTCACACCTTCTATTCCCCTGTTACCAATTAGTTAATACTCGCTTTGACAGAGAGATGATGATTCTCAATAATCTAGGACTTTAGATATAGCATGAATAACTTTAATAATGCTCTTACAGGGGAAAATCTCTCATAAAGCCTCACTATATCAAATCCTAATTTAGAGAAATGCAGCAACAAGCGGCAAAGTGCTCTCAAGTTAATGGGCAAATGTTTATTGGATTCTCATTTCTCGTCAGTTTCATGTTTCACCGATGTTTCTATCCTCTCCCAGGGACACATTTCCTAAAGGAATTTATATTGTTTTTATTGATCGCCATAGAAAATTAAAGTTATATCCAGCAAGAATAAAATATATCATTCTTGAATTACTAAACAGTCTGTGCTATGATACACATGAGAAGCATAGTTATCAGAAAACGAGGTCACATTTTAATGTGTCTGAAAGAAGTATTTATATGAAGAGGTTGGGGATGTGGGCCAGAGTATAATAAAAATTATATATGAGTCAAGTAAACAAGCTAAAGAACTTTCAGACTAAATAGCAAGGCAACTATGTCTTAGGTAGCAGGTAAGAAAAAATTAATGTTGTATCAGAGAATCTGGAAAAATCTAAGATATTACACTGTAATCAAAATAAGAAGGCTATTATAGAGTTTAATCTTAGCAGAATTCCAAGTTTATGGTCTTTTACTTTTGTAAAAGTACTCTACCCAACCCCCTTCCCTTGGCTCCTCTTCTCCTTCATTGACCTCTATCCCCAGCCCCAGGTCATCATGGTACTCCTGGGACTCTCAGGACACTGACTATGGAGCACATGGGTCTGCCTCTTTTCTGTACTCCTTCCCTTTCCTCCATCGTCTTCCAGTAAAATATTATTATGTGCCAGAGTCCACTACTTTCCCCATTTGTCATGGCCATAGAGCTCTTGGTATAAAATAAAGCTCCCCTTATTTTGTGATAAATGCGTAGCAAATGCTAGGAAGAAAAAACACAATTTCTCTCAATTCTTTACTTTCCACACAGGCACAGCTGGCTGAGTGCTCTCATTAAAACCGAAGTCAAATTATATCCATTCTTTGATCACAACTCTCCAATGGATTTCTGTCTTACTTAGATTCAAAACTGAAGTCCCTGCAATATTAAAATGATCTACAAAACCTGATGCAATCTGCAATTAGACAACGAGTCTTCTCTGCCCACCCTGCTTGTACTCTCTGACTTTTCATCTCTTTGCATTCATTTCCAGTGACACTGCTTTCCTCAGGGTCTCTACCATTTTGGGACACTTCTGGTCAGAGCCTCTGTTCTTGCCCTTACTTTTTCCCAAAATACTATTTCTCAGTGATCTATAAAGTTGAACCCCTGACCTTCTTTAGGCTTTGCTGTAATGTCACCTTTTTTAGAAGAGCCCTTTCCTGTTTGTGCTATAAAATTGCATTCCCTAGTTTCCTTTCTCCACTTCTTTTCACCCTTAGATCTCACTACTATCCAGTGTACTATATATGTGATTCATTGTTCTCATTTTTCTCTATCTTCTCATTAGAATATAAGCGCCGTGAGGGTTGAAATTTTTGCCTGTTTTGCATACTCGAAGTGCCTAAATAACACTTGGTACATAATATACTAACAAAAAAGAAAAATGGTCACTGCCAGTACATGAATATATCTCATAAAGTGGGCATTAAAAACTGAACCTGTATATACTGAGGAGCAGAAAAATTGCTCAGGTCCAAGAATTGGACCTATGTCTTTCTGCCTTTTATAGCAAAGCAATTTAACAGTTTTTAAGTCAGTGGGACTTTTTCATTTAACACTGGCTTTCTTGCAGCAATTTTTCATCAAAAGCATTGTGTATTACAGTTAAAGTTTCAGTTGCCATGCCAAATTTTTAAAAATAATTTTGATCATTCCCCTCAAATCTCACAAGTAGAGGGTACTTTTCTAATGAGACCAGTACTCAGTTGTGTTTATAACATCAAGATATTAAGAGCTCATGTAAAGACCCAATGTGGAATAAGCAGTCTTTTCTTCTGTCCTTATAATAAGTAAAAAACCAAATAACCTGAAAATCAGTGACCTTTCTTGCAACTATATGAAAACTGAGGGCACAGGACAAATCACCACCCTGAAATCTGGGGAAACAGGTAAATCCAGAATGTCAGGGTCCAGATAAGCTTACCTGGAACAGAAGCCACTGGGCCATAAGCTGATAGGAACAGTTATATACTACTTTTGACAAATTGCTGGAGGCTATGGGTGAACTAGCATGAGAACAAAAAACTCAGAGCCACAGTTTTCCATCAGACCCCACATTTTTACAGATTTCACTTAAAAGGAGACCCAGTAAGTTCTCACAGTAGGAAAGACCCTCTGGTGGCAGGGAGGGAGAAGTTACCATATGAGATATATCAAGAGTCTTCTCCATAACTAAAGCCTGCTCTCTAAGAGGAAACAATTTGCCAGAGTCTTATCACAGGTGGGACAGGGTATTTCTCTCACTCCACCCCCCTCCAGCCTTCCTGTCTCATATAAGGATGAAAAAAATCTAAATCATAGCTGTGAATGTCACAACAAAGGAATTTAGACCAATGGAAACACTGAGATTTAATCATAATTTTATAAGATAAATAACCCTACATCTTTCCACCACACCAACAGGACTCCAGTATAATATGAATGGATTACAGCTGTAAAAGATAAAATGCAGATTCTGTTTAAGGATTTTTTAGGAAGACCCAAAGACAACAAGAGAGACAAAAACAAATCAAAGCCTCTGACAAATATAGCAAACTTTAAACATAGACCAACTCAACCAGTCAACATAAAACTTCATACTGAAGGCTTATAACCACATTTACTACTGCCTGATGCACCATATCTATCTTTCAGCAACAACAACAACAACACAAAGTTCAAAGGCAGGCTATAAAAGGCAAGAACACTATCTTAAGAGACAAAGTTAGCATGAGAACCAAATTAAGATATGGCACAGATTTTGGAATTCTTGTACAGGAAATTTAAAAAATAACTATGATTAATATACTGAAGCATTAATGGGAAAAGTACACAGCATGCAAGGACAGATGGGTCATGCAAAGCAGAGAGGTGAAAACTAAGAATCAAAAGGAAATGCTAAAAATCATACACACTTTGGCTTTGGTGGGCTCATCAGTAAACTTTAGATCCAGCCAAGAAAAGAATCAGTGAACATGAAGAAATGTCAGTAGAGACCTCCAAAACTGAAATGCACAGAAAAAAATAGGAAAAACAAATAAAACACAAGACAAAAGAAAAACAGAATAAGCACGAACTATTGCACAATTTGAAAAGATATAATGTACACATAATTGGAATAGTGGAAGAAGAAAGAGGATATACAAAAAAATATTTGAAATAATAATGGTTGAAAATATTTCCAAATCAATGACAGACACCAAACTATAGATCCAAGAAGTATAGAAAACACGAAACAGATTAAATACCAAAAAACTGTGCACACACGCATATCATATTCAAAGTACAAAAACCCAGAGACAATGATTTCTGCAGAAAACAGAGGGAAAAATTCACCTTAGCTATGCAGAAGTAGTTACAAGAATTACAGTAGATTCTTTGTCAGAAACCATGCAAGTAAGAAGAAAGTGAAGTATTTAAATCACTTAAAAAATAATAATAAATTCCTAGAATTCTATATTAAGTGAAATTATCCTTAAAAACTAAAAGATAAATGAGAATCTCCCAGAGAAAACACAAAATGAGAAAATTTATCACTGCAGAACTGCCCCATAAGAAATGCTAAAAGATCTTTAAGCAGAAGAAAAATACGATAGTTCAGAAACTTGGATCTCCATTTAAAAAGGAAAAGTATTAGAAATAGAAAATGAAATATAATACATTTTAATTCTTAATTGATCTAACAAATTACTGTGTGTAAAATACTAGCAACAGTATATGGGATGATAATAACATATGGATGATTGGAATAAATAGCAGCAGTATTATAAAGAGAGAAATTGGGAATATTGTGTTACAAATTATCTAGAATACACGTGAGGCAGATACTATTATTTAAAGGTGGACTTTGATTCATTAGTAATATACACTGCAAACTTCAGGGAGCCATGAGAAAATTTAAAAGAAGTGTAATTGCTAAGAGAGGAATCCCATAAAACACCCCGAACCAGTAAAGGCAGAATAAAGGATAAAAAGAGGGCAGCCTGGTGGCTCAGCAGTTTAGCACCACCTTTGGCCCAGGGTGTGATCCTGGAGATCTGGGGTCAAGTCCCATGTCGGGTTCCCTGCATGGAGCCTGCTTCTCCCTCTGCCTATGTCTCTGCCTCTCTCTCTCTGTGTCTCTCATGAATAAATAAAATCCTTTAAAAAAAAAAAGGATAAATTGAGACCCAAAATACAACAAATAGAAAGAGTTACAAACATGGTGGGTATCAATCCAACCATATCAATAATCACTATAAGTGTGAATGGTTTAAATATACCAATTAAGACAACATATGTTAGATTAAAGAAACAAAAATAATGAGACCCAGTTATATACAGTTTTCAAAGAAACCACTTCATTATATAAAGAATCTATCTAAGGAATTCAATTTAGTCTAACAAATGCCATTGAGCTCAGCTTAAGTGTCAGATCATCACTGTTTTAGCATCAAGGATAAAATGGAGTAAAAATGCACCATTGTCCTTGTCAAGATTTCATGGTTCCAATACTTTTTGTGATCAGGGTATGTTATGGACTAAATGTTTGTGTCCCTGCCAAATTTATATGTCAAAACCCTAAGCCCCAATACAACACTATTTGAAGATAAAGACTCTGAAGGGATAATAAAAGTTAAGTAAAGTCATAAAGGCATATGGCCCTAAACTGAAAGGGCTGGTGCCCTTAGAAGAGGAGGAAGAGAGTTCTCACTCTGCCATGTTGAGGACATGGCAAGAAGGCAGCCCATCCGCAAACCAAGAAGAAAGCCCTCAACTAGATAACAAATTGCCTCGTACCTTATCCTGGACTTCCCAGTCTCAAAATCCATGAGCCAAGCTAAGACTTCCCCTACTCGCAGAAGAGCCCCAGTGGTAAACCAACCCATCTGTGACTTGTCTATTCCTTCCTATATCATAGGAAAACCCGTCTGTCAGACACTGATGTTAGGATCTGGGGTGCCTTCCCCATTGCAATAACGTAAGTAAAATCAAACTTGCTTTTCCAGTTTTTATCACTGTGCCATACTGAACATGGATTGATCTGCCTTTTTACCAATAAAGGCAATTCATACTATAAAGAAAGCCATATCATTTAAGTCTCAATGAACTTTGAAAGTACATTTTCATGGGTACATATGAATTAATTCTCTGCTTTTTGTTGAATTATATCTAGCAATATTTTAATGTTGCAATGTTTACTTGTAAATGTCTGCATTTGCATAGGTATTAGTTTCCCCTAGTTTGTAATAAAAATATATTTCAAGTGCTTTGCATGAGATTACACATTTTATTCTAATATTTTTATGATGGGTACCAATATTATTCCAATTTTACATAAAAGATTATGAAATTTGCCCAAAGAGAATCTATTTTCAGGTAGCACAATTATGCATTTTCAATTGTGTTCTGTAACAGCATTGCCTTCCAAAATGGCTGATCCATTTAATTTGTTCACCAGCAATGTAGGCATGCCCTTCCCCCACATCCTCATCAATGACTGATAATTTCAGACTTTGAAATTTTTGCAAGAATGAGTGAGAAATATTTCTATTTAATTTATTTCTGGTTTTCCCTTTGCTTTCTTTTGATTATTTGATATTGTTCAAATAATTGATATAATATTTTTCCTCATTGATTTGTAGGCAATCTGTAAATATTCCTACATGTTAATGTTTTATCCAAAAAGATAGGCAGTATTTATATAATTTTGTTTCTTATTTCTTTGTTTACATAAAAAAAATTAATTTGGATGTTGTCAAATGGATTACTGTACACTTAAAATTCTGATATGTATCTTTTAAGAAAATCATTTTTCAAAAAATAATAAATAAATAAATAAATAAATAATCTTTCCCAAGTTTACAAATACAATTTGTTAAGATTTACCTACTTTTTATCTTTTTGTCCTACCTCTGAGCTCAGAACAAATTAATAAAAAATAAATGAGATTTGGAAAAATAAAGGTTGCCAGAATAATCCACTTACAAGTATAGTTGTGTGCTTGGGTTTTCACAGGAGCACAAGTTTCTACCTTCAAGTAGCCACCAGATGGAGTGTTCAAGATTGCAACACAAACAACTCATGCCAATTAAGCTTCACTAATGGGCAAAGACGGTAAAAGAGCAGGCTTCTGTACAAACCCAAATATTTTTGCCAAATATGAGGGCAAAGTATAATTGGATTATCCTGCTGTAATTTCCAAAACACATTTTTTACAATATTGAACAAATTTCCTTCAATTCTTAATTTGCTAAGATTTTATTCAAGAATGGATATTTGGATGAATTTTTTAAGCATTGAAATGCAAATATGTTTTCATATATTCTACCCACGTGGCAACTTACAGTATTTGATTTTTGAATGGTAAACCAAATTTGTATTGCCAGAAGAAACCCTACTTGGCATTGATCTTCCAGTTCATGAATTTGCTCTTTTTTATTTTATTTTATTTTTAAAGATTTTATTTATTTATTCATGATAGACACACACAGAGAGAGAGGCAGAGATACAGGCAGAGGGAGAAGCAGGCTCCATGCAGGGAGCCTGACGTGGGACTCGATCCTGGGTCTCCAGGATCACGCCCTGGGTCAAAGGCAGGCACCAAACCGCTGAGCCTCCCAGGGATACCCCTTGCTCTTCTATTTTAAAATGCTATTATATCTATTTCTTCAGCTCCAAGTTTCAATTATTGCATTATTCCAGTTAAAAATTTCCATTGATGTTTTTCATAATTTGGAGTTCTCTGATGCAATTCCTTATCATCTCATCTAATTTCTTGTTTATATAAACCACACACATTTTAGAAACTGTGCCTGATTATTCAGATTCATGGGCATATCACATGTATTGGCTCTTTGCTCTGTTTCCTGTCATGTAACCTTATTTCCTGGTAAGAATGGTAAGGCTGGATTGAATGCTGGACATTACATACAAAAAAATATTCTGGAAAATGGTAATAGAGTAAATTGTATTAGACTTTAAGAAATCAAATGTGTATTTAAATCTGTAGTATAATTACTAAAAGAGTAACAAAAATCTAAAACTAGCAAGCTAGAGTAGGGTCACAAAATGACATACTAAAAATATTTAAATGACCCCAAGAAAGTTCTCTCCTACTATCAATTATATAATGAGGAGGAAGAAAGAACTGTTCACCTAGTCTTGATAAGATTTTAGAATAAAATGCTCTAATTCCCAACATTCTAATATTTTATTTATCTTTTAAACATTTTATTTATTTATTAATGAGAGACAGAGGCAGAGACATAGGCAGAGAGAGAAGCAGGCTCCCTGCAAGTAGCCAGATGTGGCACTTGATCCCATGACCCCAGGATCACACTCTGAGCCAAAGGCAGAGGCTCAACCACTGAGCCACCCAGATGCCCCAACATTCTAATATTTTAAACCTCAGTGTGTGAAGTAATTACTTTTTTTCATTTCCCTATGCATTTATAACAGAATAATGTTTTGACAAATGTATAAAGGTCACTGAATAATCATTTATGTCCCATTGACCATTAAGATCATTTTGCAGTTTTAGGTCACAAAGACTATTTTCACAGTCCTGAATTACCATGCAGAGCGAGGTCTAATCTGAATAAACAAAACCTTTCCATACTTGCTACTGAATATGAAAATGATTACAAGTTATTAGAGGTTCAAATCCACCTGTTTCTAGTTTGTTTTGTGACGTATGATGCATGTGAGTTCAGCATGACCACTGCATAGATTTGATTCAGTAGAGAAAGCATATATATATTTATTATCACATTAAACTATTTCCCAAAATAACCTAGTGACTTTGTTAAATATTAGATTATTAGCCATGTTTTCAAAAACATTAATAAGATGGTAATTTAGAAAGATTTTTCAACAAGATAGTAAATTCCTGTAGAGGTTTTAAATTCTAAGCTATAATTTGATGTTTTATTGACAATTCAAGCATATACTAATGCTGCTAAACATTAGTTTATTTACAGGCATATTTATAATAAACATGTCTGAAAGATTAGGTAGGGGCAACACTGTGGAAAGTCCTGAATGCCACCTTGAAAATGTGTACTTATTTTGGAAAAAAAAATACTCGAAATGTTATCAATGCTACTTTTAAGAATGTTAGTAGCTAATGCTTTATAGTACTTACTTTGAGTCAGGCACTATTTTAAGCACTACACACCTATTAATTTTATTCTCACTTTTACCAGGTATTGCTATTATTATTCCCATATTACAGATTTATGCTATAGTAATTTATTATACATAGTAATTTATAATTAGTATTATTCCCATATATATCCTCATATTATTATTCTCATATTATAGATTCTGATTATAGATGGAGAAATTGAGGCATATATAGACTAAATAATTTCATGAACCAGACACAGCTAGGAAGTAGCAATGCTGGGATTTAAACCTAAGTGTCTTGTGTAGCACATGGAGCGCGCTATTTTTTCTTGTACCATATCGTACCATTACACATCATAAATTATGCCATATCACTGCCTATTCCTCTCTAGGACACTCTCCCAGGTCATATTCAGAAGGTGTTTTATGAGTTGAGATTATAAGTAAAAGAAATTATGATAGTTGAATAATAGTTCTATTTTATATATGTTTAGAGATTATATTAAAATTTCATATTAAAACAATTGATCTGGTAAGACAGATTTGTAATATAATGAGAAGAAAATTCCTAGATCTATTTTTAAATATTTATTTATTTATTCTCAAGTAAAATATTAGTGCTTTAAATATGTTGAATATATGAATGAGCTTTTTTTTTGCATTTTTATTTGTCCTATTTTCATTCACATATTTTATCCATTTTTCTATTGGCCATTCTTATTTTTGCTTATTTTGCTTATGTTTGCTTAGATTCCGGAGCACTTAATCTATCTTCAGGTTAAATGCTTATCATGAAAGTAAAATTCAAAAACAAGAGGAGGGATCCCTGGGTGGAGCAGCGGTTTGGTGCCTGCCTTTGGCCCAGGGCGCGATCCTGGAGACCCGGGATCAAATCCCATGTCGGGCTCCCGGTGCATGGAGCCTGCTTCTCCCTCTGCCTGTGTCTCTGCCTCTCTCTCTCTCTGTGACTATCATAAATAAATAAAAATTAAAAAAAAAGAGGAAAATTATGTTACCTTTTAGTTGGAGTTAGAATCTTATTCACAATTTATTTTGCAACTTCACCATGAGGATCAATATGTATTTTTCTACCGTTTTGAAAACAATGAAATATCCATTATTTATTTTTTGTTTACAATACTAATGAATAGCCTGATGTATTATTTCTCCATGGGTGGTAGCAATGTAATCTACAACCTCAGCATATAATAAAAGATTATTTAAGAGTAATTGTGAAAACTTACCTATTTGTTTTAATTGTGAGACAAGTAGTTATCTTTTAAATATATCTTTTATGTAGTTCCAAGTCTCTTCAGTGATTATGAAACTATAGCTACAGTTTGTAATGCAATATTATAACTATTATAAATCAAAATAAGAAATTATTTAAGAATAAATAAGCATGAAATAAAATACAGGAAATAGACTGAAAGAATTCCAGCAAAGATGGTGGTAATTCACTCTGGCATGGGAGTTCTGGAAAGAACAGTTTGAAATGGAACTATTCATGTACATATTTTAAATTTTAAATCCTAGAGCATAAAGCCTATATAACGATTGCTAAATATGACTGATATGGGTATGTGTTTGTTACATGATTTTTTTTTAGATCATTTTCCTTGCTCTTTTTTTTTATTTATTTATGATAGTCACACACACACAGAGAGAGAGAGAGAGAGAGAGAGGCAGAGACATAGGCAGAGGGAGAAGCAGACTCCATGCACCGGGAGCCCGACGTGGGATTCGATCCTGTGTCTCCAGGATCACGCGCTGGGCCAAAGGCAGGCGCCAAACCGCTGCGCCACCCAGGGATCCCTTTCCTTGCTCTTTTACAGCTTACTCCTTACCCAGAACTCAGGAAAAATAAAACTATTGTCAGCAGTGGGCATCTCTAACATAGAAGTTATTTGATAAGCAGATGGGTTTCATTTTCATGTTATTTCCCATTCCATACATCATACATTTAGTGGTCAAGGATCTCTAACGAGAACATTAAACATCAAAGGACTTATTTTAAATGGTAACCTGTTCATTGCCTTAAATGCCACAACTTTCTTCCTAGGCTGTGCTTTAAAAGGCATATAATTTAGCAAATTGTTTTTCTGTTCCTGAAAATTTAAGGAGTATAATTTGTGGAGGTAAGTTTTGTGTATCAACTGGGCTAGACCGTGATACAGGAAGAAGTGTGAGGAAGAGACAGCCTCCAGATCCCATTCAGATTTGTGCTGCAGCACCTCTTCTGCCCTAGGTCTCCAGCCTGCCCTGCAGAATGTGGACTTGCCAGTCTTCACAATCATGAGTCAATCACTTAAAATAAAATTCTGTCCATAGACAGATAAGTAGATTTAGACAGGGAAATATCCCTCCACATATATATTAAACATATTCTATTGGCTCTGTTTCTCTGATAAACCCTGGCTAATACATAGTGTCTTTACATTTTTTACCTTTCCATTTAAAAATATTTAGAACACTGTAAATTTGACCGTAACTTGTCAGAAGATTCATCCCACTGCATTATTTTGAATGCAGATCTGTAGCCAGAATTAAGCTTCTAAAATATGTTCTTTCCTAGGCGTTATGTCCCAATTTACTGAAAAGCATCTAACACATGGAAAAAATTGTAACAACCAAATTCAGACTAACATCAAAGGAAATATACCTTGATTCTATATCATCCCCACTTTCTACTGTCCACTTAAGCAAAATGAAACCCCTACCCACTTTAAGGTAAAAACTATATTGAATTAGTTGGTGATCTGATATTCAAGCATCAGCAAACTAGAAAGATACAGGAATGTATTTAAGAGGGCAGACTTCTCCTTTAATTTTCAGATAGATTTATTTTTCAGAAGATCCTCGTTTGTCATCTATTTTCATTTGTTGAGTACACATCACATTTTCTATCTAAACAAGTATCATAATCATTCAATATGAAAAAATCAGACACTCCCACTGCCTTCCAAAATTTAAAAAAATGAAGCCTTAGAGTAAAACCCTGCTTCCTAATCACATGTTCTCTGATAGATGGGCCACTGTCATTCTTGGATTACAGATGCTAATGAGCCGTTTAGAATAGCTCACTTGAACTAAGACAACAGACTAAATTTTTTTAGCCTGTATTGAAGGTTACTGGATTGTGCAGTAATCTGATTTTTTCCATTATACATCATTTAGATTTTTCAAAATACATGTGAAAATATTGTATGTTATGCCTATACATATTTGAAGACAATTCAGGAATATTATGCTTTCATTTTCATTGATGATACATTTTATTTTTTCAGAAACAAAAAGTTGAAGTAACTAGTCTAGTATAGAGGTTCAAAATGGATAGATTTAGGAACTAAAAATACCTTTTTTTTTTCTTTTTTGGTTACTCTTCTTTCCCTAGTCTTTTCTTTCTGCTCTTCCTGTCATTTTCTTATCTATCCAGTCCTTCCTTCTTCCTCGTTATGATATTGCTAATTCTGGCAGAGAACAAATAGCCTTCATGTCTTTTTCTTTTTTAAGCCAATGTTCTATATTTCTATTTATGTGTGCTCAAGTATTCATCCTCCACAAGCAATTACAAGTGCCATGTCAGCACAAAGTAATTATATGCTTTTACAGATTATTTGATGATTATTCCTTACATTACTAAGTACATTCAATTATTAACATGTAATTTTTTGGAATGCATGATAGTAAAGCATTTGAATACATTTTTGAAAGAGAAATCTATATTGCAAAGCATTTGTACTTTATTTTGTCCATTTGCAATGAAAAAGCAATAAGTACATGTGTAACTAATAGGATTTTCTGAACATAAAATGTTCACTGAAAGTAAGTGGACTTAATTTTCTCAAAGAGTAGTATTAGCCATAGGTACAAGTTTCTGAAGTCAGAAAATATGACTTCATTTTTATTGATTGGTTCATTTGACAAATATTTATCGGATGTTTGCCATTTGCTGGGAATAGTATTAAGTGCTGGGGAGACTTTAGAAAACAAAAATGAACTCAATTCCTGTTCTCATTATTATTTCAACCTGGTGGAAAAAGTAAAGATTGATCAATAATCACATAATAGAGTTGTGACTTTGATGTATACTCTGAGGGGGTGGTATATGGTGTCAGATATAACTTGGAGATCTGACCTAGTCTACATTGAAAGGAAAAGGGGAAAATTGATCATGAGTCTAATATCTGAATGATGAAAAGGAAATAAATGTGCAAAGGGAATTCCACGCAAAGGCTTTGGTTCTGGAGAAAATGTAAGAAAGACGTATGGCAGGCTCATTGAAAAGGAAGTTGGATCTACAGAAGATGCAAGACACAAGAGAGGTATGCCCATTGTGGGGCATGCTGAAGATGATCGTCTTGCATAAGACTAATGGAGCATCTTTGCAGGGTTTTGAGCATGCTGGAAATATCAGATTTGGAAGTATCTAGGTGGAGATCTAGGAAGGAATTTAAGAAGCTATTCAAGGACTTCACATTAGAGATAGTATGCTGGGATTAAGGATGTAGCTGAAGAGAAGGAAACATGAAATTCATCAGAGAGCTACTTAAGAAGGTAGAACTTAGTGAATTGGGAAAGAAGTGCCAGGAATATCTTTTGTTTTTCTGACATGTACAACTGAAAATACAGAACAGTGAAAGACTGATTTTTCAGTCAAGATCATTAATTCTGTAACTGTTTCTGAGGATTTTCAATTTGAAGGTACTTGATGCCCTCTCAAGCAGTTAGGTCAAATAAGTAGTTGAATTGTAAATGTAAATTCTGGGCCAGATTTTGATGCTCCATAGGTGTTTAATGAATAAGAAAGGAGAGTATGTGTGATTTAATCAAGCTTACTATTAAGCCAAGTCTCAAATTTTGATCTCGTGATCCTGTACATCTTTCACTAAGCCATGTAGCCACATTTTGATTTTATTTCTGCAAGGAATTCTTTTTTTTTTTTTTTGCAAGGAATTCTTAATATGCTATCACTTAGACTCATTGATAGGTTATCTCTATCTCATGGTTTCTCAGGATAAAGATGCTTTTGGTGACTGACCTGAACCTATTAACTTTTGTAAACATGGCTGCTAAGGCTCATCGAGAAGCCTTCTACAAAGTATTTCCCTTGACCAATTGAAGCCACCTCATCTGACAGGTCTCCCACACCTTGCATGCCGAATCAATGACTAACTTTTATGGGAGTTAAGTAGGCTAATTTCTTTACCTCAAGCTGGGACACCTTCCTTTGTAATGTAATTTGTACTCTACAGTCATCACATTTGATGTGATGGATCAGCCTAAGGCAAGGCAAAATTTGAGTCTCAGTCTAGCTCAGTCATTTCTGATTTTCTCACTCTTTTTCATCTTCTTTACTAGAAGGGCAACCTTCATGTCACAGTGTTGTGTTACAAGCACCCTCAAACTGAATAGCTCTCTAACAACAGCATTCATTTTGTCCACTAACTGATATTTGAGAAGATTTGCTGGGGACAGCTTTTATCTGTTCTATTCATCAGTAATTTGAATGGTTAAAATCCCCTAAAGGCTGGTTCACGCTGATGCTGGTTAAACTCCGAGAGCTGCAAGATGGAATAGAGATGTCCCTTAGACAGCTCTTGCCGTCTCTGTGGTCCTTCTGCATGATCCCTTTAGCATGGGGATGTCAAAGTAGGCAGACTTCTTACATGTTAGCTGAACACCCTGAATGTATGAGTCACAACAGGAAGAGCCAGGTAGAAATTCTATTCTTCTCATAGTTTAGTCTCAGAAGTCACATAAATTGTCCCTACCACACTGTCTTGGTTGGAACAGTCATGGTTTAAAGGGAAGGGAAATTGACTTCAACTCTTGTTAGGAGATTGGAGGACATTTGGAATGAACGAACATATGTGGACTGACCAATTTGCCACTCTTCAATTAATCACATTTATTTGAATCCCTGTCTCAGGCTGTCCTTCTAGGAAATCCATTAAAAGCAACTGGAAAAAAGTGAATTGATCTCTATACTTCTAATATTTTGATAGAATATGTAACTATTTCTGAAAATACTTATAGTAACTTTATCAAACTCAAATTCTATTAACATAAACTCTGTATTTTTTTAATTTTTGTTGACTCTGCAGAGAGTAACAATGAAAATGAATCAATAATTCTTTTGCATCATTATGCATTTCATATAGAATTTTTAAAGATATATCTTGTTTGTTAATTCATGATTTTTTAAACAATCCTTATAGTATACCAAAGGAGCTTCTGGACTTTATCAAGTTCTTAATATTTAAAAAATGAAATTATATCACATAATAATGATTAAATACAACAAAATGTAGTAGTTTTGATTTCAAATAGTAGTTTTGATTTCAAAACATTGCTTAGGGAAAAAAAAAGAGTGAAGGTAAAGGGCTTTTGTTTTTCATGGATTAAATTAAAGATAATACATGAGAACAAATTGTCTCTCCTGGGGAACAATTTTATTCCAATATAGAATAAAAGGAAATAGAAAATAGGAGTTTCTTAAAAGCCCTGGAGCTATCTTAATTTGGGGTCAAAGCACATAAGTTTGAGTAGTTAAAGAAGAATATGAAGGAGGGGTGGTTAGGTGACTCAGGTGGTTAATTGCCTTCAGCTCATGATCTCAGGGTCCTGGGATCCAGCTCCTCATTAGGCTCCCTGCTCTGAGGAGCCTGCTTCACCCTCTGCCCCACCCCACCCTGGCTCAAGCTCTCTTTCTCTTTCAAATCAATCAATCAATCAAAGAAAAAAAATAATATGAAGGGGGAAGAATGAATGGTTGTATTGATAAATCACAAGGGAGGCTGAAAATTGGAAGAAAAATGCAATGCGCTGCGTTTTCTCATTAGGCTTGCCATGGGAAATTTATTTATTTATTTATTTATTTATTTATTTATTTATTTATTTATTTATTAAGATTTTGTTTATTTATTCATGAGAGGCACAGGCAGAGGGAGGGGCAGGCTCCATGCAGGGAGGCCTACGCAGGACTCAATCCCGGGTCTCCAGGATCAGGCCCAGGGCTGAAGGTGGCACTAAACTGCTGAGCCACCCGGGCTGCCCTTGCCATGGGATTTATTTGAGAGTAAGATTGAGCCAGAAGAGGAGAGCGCCATTGGCCTAGATTACCAAATTTATTTATGGAAGTACTAAGCACTGATATTGGTTTGGATGTTTCATCATTTGAATTTATAAATGAGTTATTTATGAATTATCATCTGAGCCATATTTTGCTTTCTTGTATTTCACTGTTGTAAACCAAGTTATTTTCATACCAATGCACATGTAAGTAATCTTTCAGTTTTGCAATCTGGAGCAACACAAGTTGTTGATGTTAATTACTCCTCTGCCACCTGTGTTTTCAGTAAAAGGCTTTCCCAACTGACTTAGGTTTTACTCTTTAGAGTTTAAACTTCTAGTTTAGAACTTCTGAGATTTTTTTATATGCAAATAATTTGTGAGCTATAAATAAAATATTTATTGATTCAAATGAAATTATTTCTTGGTGTTCACTATGGGCTGCACCTACTGGTGTGTACTTTATAAAAATGAATGTAATTGATTCTCACATATGGACAAGGAGACTGAGCTCTGTTCCTGTTTATGAATAGAACCCGAGATTTAGAAAAATTAGTTGCTTTTAATGGGTCACAGAGATGATAAATTACACAAAAAGAGATTTTAACATAATATTTACTATGCTTGGGACACCTGAGTAGCTCAGTGGTAGAGTGTCTGCCTTTGGCTCAGGGCATGATCCTGGGGTGCAGGATTGAGTCCTGCACTGGGTCCTGCATTGGGCTCCTTGTGAGGTGTCTGCTTCTCCCTCTTCTTCTAAGTCTCTGCCTCTCTCTGTGTGTCTCTCATGAATAAATAAAACTTTTAAAAAAATACTTATTCTGCTGCTGTTGCCATTTGAATTGAATAAATAATCAAGAATTGCTGAACAAATGATTTGGAAATTCTAAACAATATTACTGGGAAAAAATAATTGGTTTTAATTGGGGTCTCTTAATGTTTTGAGTAGTTGAATTAGTTCCTTTCCCATTGAAAAAATTATATATACATAATATACGTATACAAAATAAAATGTTCTACATTTTTACACACACACACACACACACACACACACACATATATATATATATGATATTTTCTTAGTTTTTTATGTTCCTGGATAAGAACTTAGTGTTTAATAGCAGAATCATAACTTCAAGTCAATTTCTAAATTTTTAGTGTTGTTTCACCTTCACTTGAATTGATAATAGTGACTCTTTATATTTTAATTCCAATTTGTTCTGCCCTTCATACATGTGAATCAATTATGTTATACCAAGCATTTAAATAAAGTATTAGAAGAAGCATGAAATTAACTCTTGTGAAATGTAATACATCTGTGATTCAGAAATGGCCACTCCCTAATTATTGTTTTGTAAATGCATATTAAATGTGCAACATTATTTTGCTTTGTTCTTTCATTGACCTATAACTTTATTCAATTCTATAACCTGATACTTTATATATTTTGTTGCAAAGAAAAGCTCTGAACTAGAATTACTAATATCACAAAATGAACCATAAAATATCATATAATAATCATTTATCATGTATAATTCTTAGTTAAATAAAAGTTGGATATAGAATAGATTGAAAGTTGATACTGTTATGTATCTACATTGCAGAGCAACCAATTTCTTAGTGAATTTGGAAAAGTATCTTTGTTTTCTACAAGGAGAACATATTCTTTAACTCATCTCTGATGGCATTTATAAAGAATAATGCTGAATTGTGTAATTTGCCTCATTTTATTCATGATCTCCTAATCAAATGATGCCCATGAATTATGAAGTAGGTTACTTCCTCCTGGTCTGTTAAAAACTCTTTTTCTAACATTTCCACTAAAGCTTTTTCCAATTCCATAAAATGCCACAAATATCTAAATGAGAGTACTGGCTTTAGGCAGACTTTTGCAATGTTGATACCTTGTCCCTGTTGAAACAGGAACCAGCCAGTCAGTCAACAAATACTTTCTAGGTGCTGGAGTTCCAGCCTTGAGCAAGTTAGCAGAAGAAGGGATGAGATACTAATCTGAATATAAACTCCCTACAAGCCCTAGCTGGCTGCTAAATTGTGAGTGAACAGGAGAGACTCCTGGGACACAGTGAAAAGCAGATCAAAACCTAAGATTCTATCCTTGAAGGACAGAACTGAGTTAAGACTTTCTTGGTTCTTTCTGAATGCATTCATCAGCCCACATGCAGCTTAAACAGCAGAAAATGGAAGATTTACTGGCTTGGGGTGTCAGATGACAAATATCAAGGCAGGCACAATGGCAGGAAATTTAGTTGGGAGAGCCCCAGAGCAATGGGAGCTGCAGAGATGAGTGCACAGTTGTGAGTGTCAACTGCCAAATCTTTCAGCGCTGAAGTGTGCAGGCCCAGGGGAGACCACCAGAGCACCTCCATAAATAAAGTGGCAGCTTTGAGCTTTAAGGCTGAGCAGAGACACCCCTGCACTGGGACATCACACCACAGTGGACACGGAGCAGCTGCACAACGCCAGGGAGACAGAGTTGGCATAAAACAACTACCTCCTAGGGCAAAAACCAGGAATCGTTTGCTCCTAGAGCAAAAACCAGTAATCGTTAAAGGAGTGGTTAATGGATGAAGGAAAGTGAGAATTGGGAATTCAGAAGACAATATAGAAATTAGGGGGAAAGATAAAATGTGAATAGCTAAAAGTTGAGATTTTTTTTCCCCCCAGATAAGGAAGGCCGAAAAAGTCTAAGATTTGGGGAGGACTGGGAGTAGAAAGAAAAAACACTTCTGCATATCTTTTTGGTTCTCCTTCCTCTTCCAGACTCCTTCTGAGGGTAGCAGGGCCTCCAAGGCCAGCTCCTGCTCAGGTTTGGGGCTCCCAGGCAGGACCACAGCCTCCTAGCTCCTGCTCCCTACAAAGGCATGTGCCTCTCTAGATTTTAGTTCAAATTCCCTCACAACCACAGTTCTCTGACAGCTTTTAGTGTCAATGATGTCCTATACCAATCATTTATCACTGATTTCAATAATAAAAGTATCAATTAAAAATAAGATTTTAAACCCATTTGACTTTGTTCACCATTATAGTGTTTTATCATAAACTTCTACAATCTAACTGGAGACAGAAGTGCTATTGGTCATGTACTAGTTACACCTTTTTGTATCTATATCATAATAAATTAAATTTTTAAATAGTCAAGTAGAAATACTAGCTACTTTAAGGTTTAATAGGTTAATAATTAGGATTTTCTGAATAACACGAGGAAATTTGTAATTTCACGGAGACAAAATTTAGTTACAAAAAAAATGTAACTGGGTGATGTTACTATTCGTGTCTGCATCTCCAAGAGGCTCTGTTTGCCTTTATTTTCTTATCTACTGTATTGTTTTAAAATGATACAAGTCTTGTCTCTTTGAAGGACTTTGTCTACCACTGTTATGGAAGGAAGGTAAAACTAAGACATTTTAGAAATTTATACCAAGTAATCAGATGATGTTTACGTGTGAGAAATACATCCACTCTCACAGTGGTTTAGATCAGTCAGTTAGATGAATAAACCTGTTGTTTATTCATATCACTCTAAATTTCATGAAGGAAATTATGGCTTTTATAACCTGCAAATGTGAAAACTACTAAGTTTTTCAAAACTATCCTTTCCACTTCTCAAAGTTCTATTTACAGTGATTACACACACGCACATGCACAAATGGTACAGACTTCACACTTTGAAGAGATTTCTTTTACAGTTCTGCACCTTTTTTGCAGAATTTCAATCAGATTATTTTGTTGTTTCTTTAATATTTTTCTTAATACATTTGTGAATGGGCATTTTTTTTAAGATCGATTCTAAATTCTTCAACAGCCTTCTGCTGTTCAACTTCTAATTCTTGAGCTACAATCTTTTTTTTTATTTTTATTTTTTTTATTTATTTATGATAGTCATACAGAGAGAGAGAGAGAGAGGCAGAGACACAGGCAGAGGGAGAAGCAGGCTCCATGCACCGGGAGCCCGACGTGGGACTCGATTCCGGGTCTCCAGGATCGCGCCCTGGGCCAAAGGCAGGCGCCAAACCGCTGCGCCACCCAGAGATCCCTTGAGCTACAATCTTAACTCCTACACTCCTAACTCACTACATCCTATTCACACTTATTTTAGTTTTCCAAATTTCCTGTCTGCCTCAAATCTTTACACCAGCCCTTTCCAGTGCTTGAGAAGTTCTTGTTTTTCTCTCTGTCTACTCATATGTATCTTTTAGCACTCTGTGGAAATTTCAGTTTCCTACATTCTCATGTCAAGATTATTCTATTATACATTCATATAACCAACTATACTTGTTTCATTTGTCCTTGACAATATACATCACCATTGGTATTACAGAATTTCTGTCCATTTTGACTTATTATTTTTCTTTTCCATTAGATTGTGGTTTAAGAATAAGTATTTTTTTGGAATATTCATAATTCCCCAGGCCCTTCGCATGATCTGGTATCCAGAAGGCTTTCAGCAAATGAAGGCCTAAGGAACGCCTAGATCCATCAGCCTAATTTTTGTCTTACATTTAAGCAAAGAAAATTATCTCTGGGTATCACTCTGGAATTTTGATTTCTATCTTTTCTTTGGCTGCTTAGGTATTATTTCTCAATGGACTTTTCTGAGTTATCTTTTTTAACCAATTCAAGATAGAAAGTATTACCAAGGATTCACTGCATAACATATGGTTCACTAGAGCTTGTTATAATCTTTTTCTATGACTCATACAAAATAAATGAGTCATGAAAATAAATGCATTAATTTTCATTTTCTCAACATGGATCTATAGAATATCTTGGATATACTACTTTGTATTGATTGTATTAATGTCTGTATTAATTTATCTGCTTGCCACAAATCCTGTGATCTTTGTTGTCACAGAGTTGGAGACAGAAAATGTGGATAAGATCATTTGTAAAATGTATGTATATGATTCTCTCTCCTGAGCATTATTTGATTTTCAAGTAAACCAACAAATCTTCACAAAAATGAAATTCAGGTGGTCACTCAAATACATTAAATGAAAATGAAAATCACTATTTCCAGAAGAAACATTTGTAATATGTATCGAGAACCTTATACATATCCATTACTTCATGTAGTAATTTAATTTGTAATAACTCATTCTATGGACTTAACTAGATAAACCAACAGAGAAGTATATATATTTTCATTACAGTACTTTAATAGTATACAACATCGAAAATGAAGTAAATGCCCACCAATATGGAAATGATTATATAAAATTATTATATTCATATGGTATAATAAAATATAATGGTAAACATTCACTTAATAACTTTATGATTCCATAATTTGGAAAATGATGTTGGCATAAGGCTAAGTGAAAACTGATGCAAAATGGTAGATGCAATAAAACGCCAGTTAAATATGGATGTTTAATTTATATGCATATACACATACACACAGTACAATACTAGATGAAAAAATAATTTAAAATAGTTTATGTAAATCATTAAACTAAATGTATGTTGTGCATAAGTATACACATATTACACACAGAGACACACCTGCAGGGGGACCAGAAATACATTCTATTAATTATGTTTTCCTCTGCCTGGGAATTATGCATAATTTTTCCTCTTCATGCTCTTCTATATTTTCTAAAAATAATTCTATAAATTGAAGATTGCATGTTTGTTGCTTATCTAATAAGATGGCATATAATTTTAAAATTTATCTTACTTGTATCTCATAAATTCAGCAATAAATGTGTTAGTGTGATTATTCCTAGTTCTGATGTTTAAAAAAATAGTTAACTACTCCTTGCTTAGTGCTCCCAATGCACACAAACCTGTGTACTTTATTGTTACTTCAAAGATACATAGCACACAAAAGTTTTAAATAATTTCCTATTCTTTCTGAGATTTCTAATCTTATTTTTCCTTCTTTCACAACGTGTTCAGAAATGGATTTTAAGAAAAAGAATAACACTATCCATATTGTATTTCTCATGTAAGAGGAAATGATGAGCAATCCATACATTGATTTTTGTATGGGAGGTCTTCAAAGACTGCTGTGCCTCACTATCCTTTGAGAGTTATAATTTTCCTTGGAGCTTTTATTCTGACAGAAAGATACATGAAAATTGAATTTTTATGTTAATGTTGCACTTCTGAAATGTAAATACCTTGATCTGCAAAAGTTTTGTGGATTCAAATTTTTTAAAAATCTCCTTTCAGTAAGAACTTTTGTGAATGAAAGGAAAAAACACATTGATTAGCAAATAAAAATAATCAGTACCTAGAAATCAGAAGGGTCATTATTTGTTCATATTAGAATAATGACCTCGTTAGTATTCTGCATTTCACGTTGAGGTGGGGGGATTGGCAGCTCTGGAAAACTGCAGAATGACAGGTGGTAATTCTGACTTTACAAGGAGTGGAAAACAGGTAAACATTCTACTTTTATTTTATTTTTAAAGATTTTATTTATTTATTCACGAGAGACACACAGAGAAAGGCAGAGACAAGCAGAGAGAGAAGCAGGCTCTCTGCAGGGAGCCCGATGCAGGACATGATCCCTGGACCCCAGGTTCATGACCCTAGCCAAAGGCAGACACTCAACCACTTAGCTACCCAGACATCACAACTTTCTACTTTTAAATCATAAGTCATGAGAATATAACTACAGTATTAAATTTATTATAGAACCAATTTAGTTACATATGACCCTGGACTGAGTTTTGCTTAAAATATTTTCCTTGCTTGGCTTCTATGATCCTGTTTTCTCCTTATTTTTCTGGCAATTCCTTTATATACTCATCTTAGAAAGGGAGTCCATCATGGGGTAGGAGAAAGAGAGGAATTATCCCAAGCCATGTCAGGATAAAATTAAACTATGTCCTATAAACTATTCTAGGATAAGCCTTATCACAATTTAAATAGCACGACTAATACTAGACTAGATTCTGATATTAGACTAGCTTCCAACAGTGCAATGGAATTAAACATCTAATACTGGAGTAATTCCCCTTGTTCACATTTCCCTAGATAGCTTTTTACATTTGATTATGATCACATGCAATATCTGTATTACACTTCTCTGTTGCTGTGATTGTCTTCCTATAGACATGCATTCTTTGAAGCTGGGGTTGTGAAATATTCATTGTCACATTTGCATTGCTTAGCTATGTGCACATACAATGAATGGTGGCTTTAAACTGACTTCCTACTGTGTACCCATTTAGTGAACATTGAACTCCTACTATATAAGTATTATCTTCCCACTGGTCAGCAGTATTACTCTGTAATTTAGAAAAACTGCTTAAAAAGTATGTGTTTTTTTTGTTTGTTATTGTATTTACAATTCTTAAGTGAATGCTTAGTGGATATCATAACAAATAGAGGTGTAACCAGCTAGTCCACATGGCAACTTCCCATTTTAACAGGACCAAATTCGACTTTTATTGTAAATGTAATATGCTTCTAGCTTGACTTCTGGCTTTTATGCGAGTTCTAGAAAACTGTAAAGAGTATCACTCTCATCCTTTCAACAACAAAAACAACAGCCAAACAATCTTAAAATTTACAGTTTTTCTTGAACCTATCAGACACCTGGAGTCAAAGAGTACCAACTAATCAAAAGTTTAAGGACAGATAAAGGCATGAGATTTTGCTTAACCGGCTCTGCCAAATGCTGCCAGACATATGTTAGAAGATTTATCTAACGTTTCAATGGATTTGTACAGGATAAAGTGTTTGTTAACCAGAGAACAGAGAACCTTTAGTGACAGAAAATACTAGGGAAATTTATACTCATTCATAGGCTTTTTTCTACCAATGCCAGCAGGTACTCACAAAAGTCATTGATAAGAATCCTCAGGAAAGATTTTTCATGGTACAGGGCTGGGGGATGAAGTGCAGCCCCAGTAAGAAATGCAACCTGTTCTCTACATCTTTCCTGCTAGTTCTCCTATGTAGAAAAAGGCTTACACTTTTGGCAACATATAGTGTCACACCTAAGCAACTTGTCAAAACCCATTTTAACTGGAAAAAAGAAAAACAGAAAAAGCCTCTTTTCATGAGGGAGAACAAGAATATAAGTGGGACAGAAACATGCACTTAAGGAGTGCATGGATGACTCACTCAGTTAAGCATCTGCCTTTGACTCAAGTCATGATCCCAGGGTCCTGGGATCGAGCCCCTGTGTTGGGCTCCCTGCTCAGTGGAGAGCCTGCTTCTCCCCTTTCCTCCCCTCTCATGCTCTCTCTTCCTATCTATGTCCCTATCTCTCTCTCTTCCTCTCGTCTATGCCAAATAAATAAATAAAATCTTAAAGGAAAAAAAAATGAGATAAAAGCATACACTTGAGTTCGGGCTAAAGCACTGAGAAGATCACACCCCAAAGATCCAAAAACAGTGATTATCTATGAATAAAGCTTAATCAGAATAACCTAGAAGTTGCCCTATCTTGTCCTTTACCATCAAGCTAAACTATACCAGGTTGTAAATTATAGCTTGTTCTTAAGGGAAGGCAGAGAACATGGAGACATACTCTCTCTGAGAGTCAGTATAAGAGAAGATCTAAAGATGGTGATAAACATTGAGAAAAACTCAGGCAAAATAGTCTTTAAACTAAGCATAAGATAACATTAAAGGTAAAGACAATATGAAGCATATAGTGCACCAAAACTAACTATAACAATACCTATTCTTACACACAGAAAACCTATTTTCACTCAATGATTCACCTTAAAGTTTTGATAGAAGGAAAAGCATGACAATTTCCAGACTATCATATGAAGGCCATGTCCACTATGTCCTAAGAAGATGTTTAGCATTCCATAAAAGGTAAGCCATAGGGAGAAAGAAAAAAAAAAAAAAGCAAGAAACAACAACACATGGTAGAGGCAAAATAATCCAAAGGACCAGATTCAGATATGAGATACTTATTTTAAAAAATCAAACAGAGGGGCACCTGAATGGCTCATTCAGTTAAGCATCTGCTTTCAGCTCAGGTCATGATCCCAGGGTCCTGGGATTGAGTCCATGTGAGGCTCCATGCTCAGTTGGGAGTCTGTTTCTCTTCCCCCCAGCCCCTACATACTATTTCTCTTTCTTTTGCTCTCAAATAAATAATTAAAATCTTAAAAAGCAAAAAAGGGAAAGAAGAATTAAACAGAAAATGTAAAATAACTATGATTAATATGGTAAAAGCTCTGTCTTAAAAGGTAGACAATATGCAAGGTCAAATGGATAATTCTAGATGAGAGATTGAAACTACAAGGGAAAAATGACCATGCCTGAAATGAAAATTAAAAAGAAAATATTTTAAAGGGCACCTGGGTGGGGGGCAGTGCTTAGTCAGTTAAGCATCTGCCTTTAGCTCAGGTCATGATCTCAGGGTCCTGATATCAAGCCCCACATTGGCTCCCTGCTCAGTGGGCGGTGGGGGGGCAGCTTCTCCCTCTCCCTCTGCTGCTCCCCCTGTTTGTGCTCACTATCAAATAAATAAAATATTAAAGATAATATTTTAAAAAAGCATTTAGCAAGATAATTAATGGACTGAGGAAAGGATAAGTGAATATGACAGGAGGGTAACAAAATTATTCTAAGCAAAGATTAGAGATCAATGAATTGAGAAAAAAAAATTCAAGAGATTTCAGACATGATCAAATAGTCTAACAAATGTGTAATCAGACCCTAAAAAGAATAGGGAGACAAAGAATGAGGAAATAGTTAAAAAAAAAAAAGGCAGATATCAAGTTAATTCCCAAATTAATGACAGACATCAAACCACAGATCCCCAAAACTCAGAGTAAATGAAGAATAAACACAAAAACAAAGAAAACAAATCCCAACCCCATTACCCACACACTTAAGCAGAATATATTAAAAATGCTAAACATCAAAGACAAAGAAAAAACTTGAAGTCTCAGTTAAAGACAAACAGAGGAAGAAATGTAAGATCTACAGCTGACATCATCATAAACAATGCACAAAAAATAACAGCAACAGCAAAAACCAGAAAATTGTCCTCTTTAAAGTGATAAAAGAAAATCCTGTTAGCCCAGAATTTTATTCAAAGCATAAATATAATTTAAAAAGGAAATACAGGGGATCCTGGGTGGCTCAGTGGTTTAGCACCTGCCTTTGGTCCAGGGTGATCTTGGGTGACTCAGTGCTTTAGCACCTGCCTTCAGCCCAGGGTGTGATTCTGGAGTCCCAGGATCGAGTCCTATGTTGAGCTCCCTGCATGGAGTCTGCTTCTCCCTCTGCCTGTGTCTCTGCCTCTCTCTCTCTCTATGTGTCTTTCATGAATAAATAAATAAATTAATTAATTAAAAAAAAGGAAAGACAAAGAATGACTTCTGTAATGAAAACAGAGAATTAATTACAAGCAGACTTGCATCACAAGAAATATTGAAGGAAGTTTTTCAAATAGTAGAAATGTGATAAGAGAAAAATGTAAAATATACAAATAAATCAAGATTTCTGGAAAAATCAATAAATGAAGATAAATATTTTGTATTTAATCTATTTCTTTAGGTTAAATCTAAAAGATAAGTAAAGTATAAAGAGATATATATTGTGTGTTCATAGAAAATATAAAATTAAAAAAATATGACACAAGAGGACAAAAAAATAGATTTGAAGTATATAATTTTAAAGTCCTTATACTATATGAGAAGTAAAATTATATCATTTGGAGATCATTTCTGATTAAAAATGCATAGTGTAAGTCCAAGGTCAAACATAAAAAAATAATCCCAAATTAGGCATAACAAAATGCAAAAAAGAAATGTAAAATACATGGAATAAAAAATGTCAAGATGATAGATTTTAACCACATATCATTATCTTAATTATAGATGTTCTAAATACATTGTTCATTGATAGAGATTATTAAATACGGTCAAACAAGTAAGACCCAATTATACTTTGACTTTACGAAACCCTTTTTAAATATGAAGAAACAGGGATCCCTGGGTGGCACAGTGGTTTAGCGCCTGCCTTTGGTCCGGGGCACGATCCTAGAGACCAGGAATCGAATCCCACGTCGGGGTCCCGGTGCATGGACCCTGCTTCTCCCTCTGCCTGTCTCTGCCTCTCTCTCTCTCTCTGTGTAACTATCATAAAAAAAATAAAATAAAATAAAATATGAAGAAACATATAGTATAAAAGCAAAAAGATGGGGAAAGGTATATCAGGCTAATATTTAACAAAAGAATGCTGATGTAGCTATATTAAAACTAGAAAAAGGGTATTTCAGAACAAAAAATATATATAAATATATATATATAAATAATATAAAAAGTATTATATAATGATTAAAGAGGTCAATTCTCCAAGCTAAAACACAACTAATAACAGCTTAAAAATCACGGTCAAGAAATACACAAATCCATAATTATTTTTGAGAACTTCAATATTCCTCTCTCAGTAACAGAAAACATAGGCAGAAAAAGAATATAAAGAATCTATAAACATTGTTCACCTATGTGATTTAACTACATTTTTCAATGACTTAGCCTGCCAACAGAAGAATATACATTTGTTTCCAACATACACATGGCATTCACAAAATAGATTACATTTTAACCCATAAAATGTTAAAATTTTTAAGAAATAAAATTGTATGTCAATAAGTATAATGAAATTGAAAATAAATAATAAAAATTATTTAAAAGTTCCCAATTAGTTAGAAATTAAACACTTCCAGATCACCCATGGTTCAAAGCAGCAGCCCAAAAGGAAATTTAAAGCATTTTGAAATAAATGAAAATAAAATACATTATATCAAGATTATGACTTACACTTATGAAACGGGGTGGGGGAGGTGGGGAGAAGACAGATAAAATCCAAAATAAGCAGAAGATACAAAGATGGCAATAAAGTAATTAAATTAAAAACAGAAAAAAAAGAAAATTAATGAAAGTAAATTTTTCTTGTTCTTTGAAAATTTTAAAATGTGAATTAAATTCTACCCAAATTAAAGAAGAAAAAAAGAGAAGAAATGAATTTCAATTTTGGGAAGTTAACATGAATATTTTTTTAAAGATTTATTTATTTATTTATGATATATGAGAGAGAGAGAGAGAGAGAGAGAGAGAGAGAGGCAGAGACACAGGCAGAGGGAGAATCAGGCTCCATGCCGGGAGCCCAACACAGGACTGGATCCCGGGTCTCCAGGATCACACCCCAGGCTGAAGGCAGGTGGTAAACCATTGAGCCAGCCAGGGATCCCTAACATGAATATTTAAATAGTGGCAAGATAATACTGTAGGTAAACAGTCCATAAATTGAAAAACTTAAATGATATGCACTGATTTTTTTGAAAGACACAACCGAAACTCAACTCAAAAAAGAAATGCAACATCTAGTTTTATAATCTATTAAGAAAATTGAATTTGTAGTTAAAAAAAAAAAGTGTCTTCAAGGAAAACTTCAGGCCCTAATGATTTCATAGGTGAATTACATCAAATATTTAAAGAAAAAATAATCCTAATTTTTAAAATGTCTACCAGAAAACTTAAAAGAAGAAACAATTTCCAACTCATTTTATGAGGCTAGCTTTGTCCTAACAAAATCAGAAAATGTATTACCAAAAAAAAAAAAAAAAAAAAAAAAAAAAAAAAAAAAAAAAACGTCAACTCAAATAAAATCTCCCTCCTGGTAAATCAAGTCTTTCCTGGATAGTTGATGCACATATTTGAATGGAAAGTAAAAGGATCTAGAATAGCTAAAATCAGAAAAAGAAGAACAAGATTAGAGAAACTTTGACACTTAATTTTAAGATCTACTATAAACTAAAGTTATCAAGTCAGTGTGATGTTGATTTAAGTATAGACATATAAGCCAATGAAACAGAATAGAGATTCTAGATACAGATCAAAACATATTTAGACAACTACTATCCAAAACACATTCTTAATAGAACTAAAAGACAAGCAAATAATCTGTAGAAGATATTTGTAAATTGCACATCTAATAAAATACTTGGTTCCTAAATATATGAAAAGTTAATTAAAATTAATAATTAGAAAACAAGCAAGTCAATAAAAAATGGAGAAAACTTTTAGATGAATATTTTGCCAAAGAAAATATATGATAGCAAATAAGCCCATGAAAATCTGCCTATCATTATTCATTGAAGAAATACAAATTGATAGCAAAATGAGGTATCATTATACCTATTAGAACAGCTTAGAAGGAAAACTGAAAATTGAAAAACCAAGTGTTAACAAAGATTTGTAACAAATATAATTCCCATGATTTGTTGGTAGGAATAAGTAGCACAGCATCTCTGGCATTCTTTAAAATTTCCTTCCCTACTTCTTTCTATATTTAACAGCTTGGGCAAGTTACCTATGATATAAAAAGTAATATATTGTATTTCTTCAAATTATAGCTTTCTGAATAAATTCTGCTGAAACTTGAGTTCCTGGGTTAGTTTCAAGCCTTAGGAAGTTAATTTACAGCTACATAGAAAGTGAGAGATCTCAGATTTACCTAACTCTGGAATTGTGTGTTTTCATTTCAAGAGAAAATGAAGCTGGTGGATCTTGGAGACATTTCTAGGTCATAAAAGCCTAAACAATGACAAAGGGACTTATCTGGTCCTTGGTGAGATGTATTTACATTTTAAAAGGTCAAAGTTAGAATCCAAGGGATCCCTTCCATTCCGTTTCCAAAGAACAAAAGTTTCTATCACTCCTTTTAAGAGAAGGAAGGAGAAGCAACCCCACACTCCTCCCCCAGCAATACAAGCAGAAAAAACACACATCTACTTCCTGGTCTAAGGCACTGTGTTCACATAAGATTTTTCTTTATTGAGATATAATTGACATAATATATTGTGTAACTTTAAAGTGCACAATGTGTTGATTTGACACACACACTGCAATATGATTACCACTGGAACATTAGCTAACACCTCTAACATGTCACATAAGTGTTTCTTTTTTGTGGTGAAAACAATTAAGATCTAGTCTCATAGCAACTCTGCAGTTTTGAATACAGTATTGTCGTCTTTAATCATTATTCTGTGCATTAGATGTCTAGACTTTTGCATCTAGTGATTGCATGCATAGGAGAGCTGGCCTCCCTTTTATCACATCACCCCAGGAATAGCATTCGGGGAATTATTTGCTTTTGAAGTGAATAGTGACAGTCTCTCTGATCCAGAACACCTGTGTTTACATCCATGCTAAAATCAATAAAGACAAATATTAAAAACACAACTATACGTCATCCTAATCTGGCCCCAATACTTGGCTCACTCCAAAAAGAAAAGAGACTATTTGGAAGCATAGTAGAAGGCAACAGAGCTGCTGAAGGATGCCTAGGTGGCTCACCTCTGACTCTTGGTTTAGGCTCTGGTGACTATCTCAGGGTCCTGAGATCCGGCTGCCAGTAGGGCTCTGTGCTCAGCAGGGTGTCTACTTCAAGATTCCCTCTCTCCTTCTGCCCCTATGCCCTACCCCCACCCCCTTAAAGATAAATAAATCTTAAAACAAAGCACAACAGAGCAGCTGAAACCTATGAAACTATCCCAATCCAAGAGTGTGGTAGGAGAGGAATGGAGAGGAGCCCCTAGGAGTTGATAGAGTAGTGCAGTTGCCACTCCCAAAGCTAAGATGTCCATGGCTTGTCTGTGTGGCTCTTTAATTAATCAGTGTATATTATGTATAAATATCTGTAATATGACTGGATTATAGATACTTTTAGTGGCATACATATACATTTCTTCCTCTTAGCATGAGAGAAAAATGGAACTTAAAATTGTAACAATATATGTGATACTTATTATGCTTCTCTCTTTTCCCTTTTCAGATTGGGGAGAATTTAATCAGCTGAATTTAGTGTGCTTATAGTCTAATAGGTTAATCTCTGTAATGAAGGGCCATTAAGGTTCAACCAGACAAGACAGAGGAACTCTTCTAATAAAGAAAAATTGAGGTCTTTGACCTCAATTTTTGCATTTAGACCTTTTTAACATACTATCCAACATAATATTTTAACCTCTGGTTTTAAAACTGGAAGATTGAAATTATAATTCTGACCCTACTAAGGTAGGATAAAGGTTCTTGATCTGGCTGAGTGCTATCTTCCAAAATGAGCAAATTGACAGAAAAGGGTAAAGTTATTAACTGATTAAAATGAGGGCTATTTTAAATAATCTCATGAAAGATTGTCCTTACAATGGCAAATTTCTCAGTCTATTATAATTGTCAAATTATTAGAGCAGAATAGCATAAGAAGGATTATGTTAAATCAGTGTCTTAGGTTTGTATTTGTTGTGTTAGTTATCTTCGTTTTTTGCCTACTCTAGTAAATAAAAAAAAATAGTATCTACCTTCATCATTTTGCTATATTCAAAACCAGTTGAACATCAAAAACATAGTATATAGTTTATTACTATAGTATTCAAAGTAGGGGAAACCACAGAACACTACCCATCACTAACAACATGTGAGAGCTAATGTAGTCCCTGTTTTCTTTAAATGCTGTTCTGTGGCAAATTGAACTCCAATAAAAAGAAATTTAAAAAAAAAGATTAAATGAGATCTGAAAAAAAATTGCTGTTCTGTGCGTTTTTTTGTTTTAAAGATTTTATTGATTTGAGAGAGAGAGAGAGAGAGGGAGAGATCATGAGCAGGAGGGCCAGAGGGAAAGAGAGAGAGAATCTCAAGCAGACTCCACACTGAATGTGGAACTTGATTCAGGGCTCAGTCCCAGGACCCTGAGATCATGACCTGAACCAAAACCAAGAATTGGATGCTTAACTCACTGCACCACCCAGGTGCCCCAAATGCTGTTCTGTTTCATAATTCATTTGAGAAAACCTAATTTTCTTCCTTAGGATATACAAAGTGATAACAGTATGACATCTTAGCCAGTCTCTTATCTCTCTCTAAAATCTTAACGCTGTTACACACCCAGTCCCCTAGACCTCTAGGTGACATTTATAAAATAACTATAATTTTATATACTTATTTCATTCCTGACAATACATATATCACTTGATTGATTTCTATCTGAATATCTCTCAGAAGCCTTATTTAGACCATATAGTGTTAAGCTACATCTTTATTTAATATTAATGACAAGTAAAAGATAAGGAAAACTTATTATTCCAACTAAAGGACATTGTGGAAAGTGTAAAATTATGGAGATGGTAAAATGATCAGAGGTTGACAGCAGTTTGGAAGTAGGAGGATTAAGCAGAGCAGAGAGGATTTGGGGGCAGTGAAATTACTCTGTATCATATAATAATGACGGATACATGTTATTATGCATGTGTCCATACCTGTAGATAGTATAACACCAATGTAATCTGTGGACTTTGGAGATATGATGTGTCAATATAGGCTCATCAATTATCAAAAGTGTACCTCTCGCTGGGAAATGTTGATTGCGGGGGAAGTCTGCATGAATGGGGATAGGGCCTGTGGAGAAATCTCTGTCTTTTGCCCTCAATTTTGACGTGAACCTTAAACTCTTCTTAAAAAATAGTCTCAATAAAAATAAAAGATGAGGAAAATAAACAATAGTAAGGCAGCCACCTAGAAAGCAAAATAAAAAAAAGGAAATCAGGCTAATGAGAATAAGGTGACCAATGCTTTGACTTGACCCATATCCTTTCTTTGTACTAGAGATTAAGTGTAGAGCTTTTACCCAATAAAACTTTGTGAGCACTTATTTCTCATGATACCATTCTTACTCTCCCCTTGAAATACCTCAGATAAGGGGAAGAATTCATTCCTTCTCAACTACATATTTTTGATGGCCTCTAGGAGAAAGCATCCTATGACTTGGGGCCCAATTATTCTTAAAAAAGTTACTCTGTGCCATAAGGTCTTGTTGGTTACAGCTTTGTAATAGAGCTTTAAGTCCAGAATTGTGTTGTCACCAGTTTTGGTTTTCTTTTTTGACATTCCTTTGGCTATTCAGGGTTTTTTCTTGTTCCATATGAATTTTAGGATTATTTGTTCCAACACTGTGAAATAGCTGATGGAATTGTGATGGGATTGCATTGAATGTCTAGATTGCTCTGAGTACCATAGGCATTTTAACAATACTGGTTCTTCCAATCCATGAGAATGGGATGTTTTTCCATTTCTTTATGTCTTTCTAGTTTCTTACATGAAACCCCTATGGTTTTCTGAGTACAGATTTTTGCCTCTTTGATTAGATTTAGCATAACCAAAGGTATCTTTTGGTTTTTGGTCAATTATAATTGGGATTGACTGCTTAATTTCACTTTCTTCTCATTGTTAGTGTATAGAAACGCAACTAATTTCTGTGCATTATTTTTATATCCTGCCACTTTGTTGAAGTCCTGTATAAGTTCTAGTAATTTTGGGGATGGAATTTTTTGCATTTTCTATATAGAATATCATGTTATCTGCAAAAAGTAAGAGCTTGAAATCTTTTTTGCCTACTCGGATGCGTTTTATTTCTTTTTGTTGTCTGATTGTTAAGGCTAGGACTTCTAGAACTATGTTGAACATCAGTGGTGAGAGTGGAAATCTCTCCTGTGTTCCTGATCTTAGGGGAAAAGCTTTCAGTTTTTCCCCATTGAGAATGATATTTGCTGTGGCCTTTCATTTTTGGCTTTTATGATATTGAGGTATATTCCCTCTATCTCTGCACTGTGAAGAGTTTTAATCAAGAAAGGATGCTTGTACTTTGTCAAACGCTTTTTCTGCACCTATTGAGAGGATCATATGGTTCTTGTCCTTTCCTTTTTTAATGTAGCATATTGCATTGATTGATTAGCAGATGTTGAATTACCCTTACAGCCCAGGAATAAATTCCACTCGGTCATGGTAGTAATCCTTTTAATGTACTATCGGATCCTATTGGCTAGTATTATAGTGAGAATTTTTGCATCCATGTTCATCAAGGATGAACATATAATTCTTCTTTTTGGTTCGTCTTTATCTGGTTTTGGGATCAAGTAATGCTGGCCTCATAGAAAGAGTTTGGAAGTTTTCCTTCCGTTTCTATTTTTTGTAACAGCTTCAGAAGAATAAGTATTAATTCTTCTTTAAATGTTTGATAGAATTCCCCTGAGACATTCAGCCCTGGACTCCTGTTTGTTGGGAGATTTTTGATTACTGATTCAATTTCCTTGCTGGTTATGTGTATGTTCAGGTTTTCTATTTCTTCCTGTTTCAGTTTTGGTAGTTTATACATCCCTAGGAATGCATCTAATTTCTTCTATATTGCCTAATATGTTGGCATATAGTTGCTCATGATATGTTCATAAAATCATTTGTATTTTCTTGATGTTAGTTGTAATCTCTCTTCTTTCATGGTTTTATTTATTTGGGTCCTTTCCTTGTTCTTTTTGGCAAGTCTGGCCAGGGGTTTATCAATTTTATTAATTCTTTCAAATAACCAGCTCTTAGTTTCATTGATCTGTTCTACTGTTCTTTTGGTTTCTATTTCATTGATTTCTGCTGTAATCATTATTATTTCTCTTCTCCTGCTGGATTTAGGCATTATTTGTTGTTATTTCTCCAACTTCTTTAGGTGTAAGGTTAGGTTGTATATTTGAGAACTTTCTTATTTCTTAGGAAAGGTTTGTATTGCTATAAACTTCCCTCCAATGACCACCTTTGTTGCATCCCAAACATTTTGAACAGTGGAGAGAGAGAGAGAGGCAGAGACACAGAGAGAGAAGCAGGCTGCATGCAGGAAGCCTGATGTGGGACTCGATCCCAGGACCCCAGGATCATGTCCAGGCGCTGAAGTGCTGAGCCACCCAGGAGTCCCAATGAACAGTTGTGTTTTCATTTTCATTTGTTTCCATGAATTTTTAAAATTCTTCTTTAATTTTCTGGTTGACTAATTCATTCTCTTTATGGTAGGATGCTCTTTACTCTCCATGCTTTTGAATTCTTTCCAAATCTCCTCTTGTGATTGAGTTCTAGCTTCAAAGCATTATGTTCCAAAAATATGTAGGGAATGATCCCAATCTTTTGGTACCAGTCAAGGCCTGATTTGTGACCCAGTATGTGATCTATTCTGGCATGAAATAGACACAGAAATCAATGGAGAAGAATAGAGAACTCAGAAACGGAACCTCAACTTTGTGCTCAATGAATCTTTGACATAGCAAGAAAGAATATCCAATGGAAAAAACATAGTCTCTTCAACAAATCGTGTTGAGAAAACTAGACAGCCACTGAAACTGGACCATTTCCTCACACCATACACAGAAATAAACTCAAAATGGATGAAAGACTTAAATGTGAGACAGGAATCCATCAAAATCCTAGAGGAGAACAGAAGCAGCAACCTCTTCAACTTTGGCTGCAGCAACATCTTACTAGACACATCTCTGAAGGCAAGGGAAACAAAGGCAAAAATGTAGTGGGACTTCATCAAGATAAGAAGCTTTTGCAAAGCTAAGGAAACAGTTGGCAAAACCAAAAGACAACTGCCAGAATGGGAGAAGGTATTTGCAAATGTCTTATCAGAAAAAGGGCTAGTAATCTATAAAGAACTTATCAAACTCAACACCCAAAGAACAAATAATCCTATCAAGAAATGGGCAGAAGACATGCACAGACATTTCTTCAAGGACACATAAATGGCCAACAGACACATGAAAAAATGCTCTACATCACTTGTCGTCGGGGAAATGCAAATCAAAACCGCAATGAGATACCATTTCACACTAGTCAGAATGATTAAAATGAACAAGTCAGGAAACAAAAGACGTGGTGAGAATAAAAAGAAAGGGGAACACTTGTCCAATGTTGGTGGGACTATAAGCTGGTACAGCCACTCTAGAAAATAGTATGGAGGTTCCTCAAAAAGTTGAAAATAGAGCTACCCTATGACCTAGCAATTGCACTACTAGATAATTACCCTCAAGATATAAATGTAGTGGTCTGAAGGGGCACTTGCACTCCATGTTTGTAGCACCAGTGTCCACAACAGCCAGACTATAGAAAGAGCCCAGATGTCCATCAATAGATGGATGGATAAAGAGGATGTGGTGTGTGTGTGTATATGTGTAATGTATAATACATATATAATATCATCCTACTTAGCCATCAAAAGAAATATAATCTTGCCCTTTGCAATAATGTGGACAGAACCAGAGGCTACTATGCTAAGCAAAACAAGTCAATTAGAGAAAGACAATTATCATATGATCTTATTCATATGTGGAATTTAAGAAACAATGATAGCAAATTTCCCATCTATTATTGCATTCTGTTCTATATTAATCTAGAGCAGTTTCTGAACCTATCATAGTAGAGAAATCTAGAATTCTAACTGCTCAGAGTTGACAGCAAAGTATTGACATACCAAGGAAACTTTGTGTCTCTTATTTTAAATATAGTGTGGTATAAATTATTTGCTTTTATTTATTAACATTAGAATATGAAAATAATAAAAGTAAACCTTAAATAATTATATACCATGCCATTCTATAAGCTGGTAATGAAAAAGGAAGTAATAGTTTGGAGCTTGGCTTTGGATTTAAAGTGCAAAGAGGAACTAGAAATCATTGTAATGCCCAAAGGTCTATGTCACTATCAATTATACAGTTTACATGATTTCATGTTACTATTATCTGAAATCTCTCCTGAATCTTCACCATTATTATATAACATGTTGGTTATATACTGTTTCATAAACAATGAATCCAAATAATTGGGCTAAAAATAATATACTTCAAAATTCTGAGGGTTTACTGGGTTAAATTAGGTAATTCTTGTCTGATAATTCCCCTGTTGCTGCAGACAGATGGCAGATGGAACTGGAGTTATCTTAAGATTCAAAGTGACTTTTTCCCCTCACATGACTTGCACCTCAGCCAAGATGGTTGAAATATCTTGGAGCTCGCTAAATATTCCTTTCTCTTTATGTGGTTTCCATTTGTACCTAGGGTACTCAGACTTCTTATCTGATAGTTGGCTTTCTAGCATGTGTTTCCAAATATTCAGATGGAAGCTACAAAGCATCTTATTATGGATGAAACTTAGTACACACCCTTCATTGTATCATACTGATCGAAATCTAGTTGAAGAGATAGTATAAATGTAAGGGGAGGAACTATGAATGAATGTAGATACCGGGAAGTAAGATTCATCAGGGTCCATCAATGGAGATTAACAAACACATGTGCTTAAACTATTATGCTGATATATGGAAAGTTTAAAAAGATAGGTACCATTTTAGAACGTGAAGAGAAGTACCTTGGTCACAAAGGCAAATTTTGGAAGGAATTTACTAATAACTAATTTTTAGCATAAAAAATAAATTAATGAAACAAAATAAGAACCTATATCTTGTGGGTTTTCCTGGATAGATTATCATAAATTATTTTTTGAAAATTCATATGCAAGACTAAATGAAAATGTCTTATTTAAATAGTGAAGTTTTATATGTATTCCTCATGAACCATAAATGATACTTTAGGTTGTCTATTTCATCCTAGCATAATGTAAAGAATTTAGTAGATATTAAATCTTTCTTCATAAAATATTAATAATGAATGAGCATAAATGAATATATATCAATTTCGAATTCTATCTATATCATCCAATGTGATGTTGAGGTACCAATTAATTTGTTTGTGTTTTATGTCACCAATAGTTTTATCTGGGAAATATGATTGCATTTATAAATGAAAGAAAAGGCAAATAACTTCAGGACTTGTTTATAACTTTTTTTCTGATTTAGCAAATAACACATACTATGTATGAATGTTTTTTTCCTCCCTAGGTAAAAATTCTCTATCCTGATGTTTATATTGAGGTGATATCGCATCACATTATTGTTTAGTATCTATTGAAATCTAATTGTAGTTTCAAATCCATGGTGAATACAGAATATAACTTTTTATCCCAGTGTGTTTATATTCTAAAAGATTCTTCTGGTCTGCTTAGGTATTCAATATTGTAGAAGTGGAGCAAAATTCTGCAAGCATTCAAAATAATTGTTGCAAAATATAAACAACAGCTAGCACTTATCCCAACAACAAGATAGCCTCTTTGCTAAGTCTACAAACTCAAAAGGATAGGGAAAAATCCTATAGCACCAGTGATCAATTGAAATATTGAAGTCAATATTCATTGGGCACTTGTCTGGCTCCTTTGGGAGAGCTTGTAACTCTTAAAAGTCAATATTTCTTAAGTGTGTTTCTGTTTGTGAGAGAGAGGGAGTGTTTGTGTATGTGTGTGTGCTTTCATTTTGGAATGCAAATTGCAAGGGTATGTACAGACAGGAAATGAATTTTCATGGTTTATCCTTTGCACTTAGGCACGTCAGTTTGCAGAAGTAGTAAACACAGCTCAGTTTTGTGAAAGAACTTTAGTATAGATACGTAATGAGTAATGCATTTGCAAGTGTTCAATAAAAATAACTAGTAAGAAGCTCCTACTAGGGGCACTGGGTGGCTCAGTTAAGCATCTGCCTTCATCTCAGTTCATGATCTCAGGGTTCTGGGACTGAGCTCTGCACTGAGGTCTCTGCTTGGTGGAGAGTCTAGTTTTCCCTCTCCCTCATGCTTGCTTCTTTGCTCTCTCTCTCAAATAAATAAAATCTCTTTTTTTAAAAAAGAGAGGCTCCTAATATAGCTATATGATCTCTTATATTTTCTGAAGTTGTGCAAAACTGATAGTACTTTATTTTAGTCAAATGGACTTGCAGATTTCTCTGGATAAATGATGTCTCTTATGAATTATTTTTAAAGATAGGACTATTCAGATTTTGTATTTCTTCTTGAATCCATATTTATAAGATTTCTCAGATAACTTCTCCACTTTTCTAAGTCATAAAGTTTTCTTACATAGTTGATCAAGTATTTTATTTTTAATGTGTCTAGGATATATATTAATATGTCTTTCATGATGTTAAAAGTTTGTGTTTTCCTTTTACTTAATTCATTCTAGTTTTTTTAAATCGTCTTTATTAATCTTTTTTAAAGGATAGACTTTTTGGCTTTAACTCTCTTTATTGTTTGTTTTCTATTTCAATAACATATTCTAATCTTTTAATGTTGCTTTTCTACTCCTCTAGGGTTAATTTTCTCTTATATCTTAAGGGGAAAATTTCATATGTATTTATTTTTAACTGTGTTATTTTTCTAATATGATAATTCAAAATTAAATGTCATAATAACTATAGTTCTTAAACTCTATTATGTACCTGAAACTTGCTAAGAGAGTGTTCTCACCACACACATAATGCTATATCAGAAAATGATGTTAATTTGGACATGATACTCATTTCACAAAGTACACGTATATTAAATCATCACATTGCACACCTTAAATATATAAATTTTTGTTAACTATACCTCAATATAGCAGGGGGGCATTCTCAATGCATACTATTTGATCCAAAAATCAAAAACACATAAAATTAAATATTTTCCTATAAACTCCACCTTAGCTCTATTGTGAAATATTTTCTAATTTCTTCTTTAACTCATTGGTTACTTGGAATGCATTAATTATTAAACATTTGGAGGCTTTAAATATTTATTTATTTATTTATTTATTTATTTATTTATTTATTTTATTGGAGTTCAATTTGCCAAAATATAGCATAACACCCAGTGCTAATCCTGCCAAGTGCCCCCCTCAGTGCCTGTCACCCAGTCACCCCAACCCCCTGACCACCTCCCCCTCCACTACCCCTTGTTTCTTTCCCAGAGTTAGGAGTCTCTCATGTTCTGTCTCCCTCACAGATATTTCCCACTCATTTTCTCTCCTTTCCCCTTTAATTTGCTTTCACTGTCTTTATATTCCCCAAATGAATGAGACCATATAATGTTTGTCCTTTTCTGATTGACTTCGCTCAACATAATACCCTCCAGTTCCATCCACTCAGAGCAAATGGTGGGTATTTGTGGATATTTATTGTTTCTAATGGCTGAGTAATATCCATTGTATACATAGACCACATCTTCTTTATCATCTGTCGATCACCGAGGCTCCTTCAACAGTTTGGCTATTGTGGACATTGCTGCTATAAACATTGAGGTGCAGGTGTCCTGCTGTTTCACTGCTTCTGTATCTTTGGGGTAAATCCCCAACAGTGCAACTGCTGGGTCCTAGGGCAGGTCTATTTTTACTCTTTGAGGAACCTCCACACAGATTTACAGAGTGGTTGTACCAGTTTACATTCCCACCAACAGTTCAAGAGGGTTCCCCTTTCTCCACATCCTCTCCAACATTTTTTGTTTCTGTCTTGTTGATTTTCACCATTCTCACTGGTGTGAGGTGGGATCTCATGGTTGTTTTGATTTGTATTTCCCTGATGGCACGTGATGCGGAGCATTTTCTCATGTGCATGTTGGCCATGTCTATGTCTTCCTCTGTGAGATTTCTCTTCATGTCCTTTGCCCATTTCATGATTGGATTGTTTGTTTCTTTGCTGTTGAGTTTAGTAAGTTCTTTATAGATCTTGGATACTAGCCCTTTATCTGATAGGTCATTTGCAAATATCTTCTCCCATTCTGTAGGTTGTCTTTGAGTTTTGTTGACTGTTTCTTTTGCTGTGCAGAAGCTTTTTATCTGGATTAAGCCCCAATAATTCATTTTTGCTTTTCTTTCCCTTGCCTTCATGGATGTATCTTGCAAGAAGTTGCTGTGGCCAAGTTCAAAAAGGGTGTTGCCTGTGTTCTCCTCTAGGATTTTGATGGATTCTTGTCTCACATTTAGATCTTTCATCCATTTTGAGTTTATCTTTGTGTATGGTGTAAGAGAATTGTCTAGTTTCATTCTTCTGCACGTGGCTCTCCAATTTTCCCATCACCATTTATTGAAGAGAGTGTCATTTTTTCCAGTGGATAATCTTTCCTTCTTTGTCAAATATTAGTTGACCATAGAGTTGAGGGCCCATTTCTGGGTTCTCTATTCTGTTCCATTGATCTATGTGTCTGTTTTTGTGCCAGTACCACACTGTCTTGATGACCACAGCTTTGTAGTACAACCTGATATCTGGCATTATGATGCCCCCAGATATGGTTTTCTTTTTAAAATTCCCCTGGCTATTCGGGGTCTTTTCTGATTCCACACAAATCTTAAAATAATTTGTTCTAACTCTCTGAAGAAACTCCATGGGATTTTGATAGAGATTGCATTAAATGTGTAAATTGCCCTGGGTAGCATTGACGTTTTCAAAATATTAATTATTCCGATCTATGAGCACGGAATATTTTTCCATCTCTTACTGTCTTCCTCAATTTCTTTCAGAAGTATTCTGTAATTTTTAGGGTATAGATCCTTTACCTCTTTGGTTAGGATTATTCCTAGGTATCTTATGCTTCTGGGTGCAATTGTAAATGGGATTGACTCCTTAATTTCTCTTTCTTCAGTCTCATTGTTAGTGTATAGAAATGCCACTGATTTCTGGGCATTGATTTTGTATCCTGCCACACTGCCAAATTGCTGTATGAGTTCTAGCAATCTTGGGGTGGAGGCTTTTGGATTTTCTACGTACAGTATCATGTCATCTACGAAGAGGGAGAGTTTGACTTCTTTGCCAATTTGAATGCATTTTATTTCTTTTTGTTGCCTGATTGCTGAGGCTAGGACTTCTAGTACTATGTTGAATAGCAGTGGTGAGAGTGGATGCCCCTGCCGTATTCCTGATCTTAGTGGAAATGCTCCCAGTGTTTTCCCATTGAGAATGATATTGGCTGTGGGCTTTTCGTAGATGGCTTTTAAGATGCTGAGGAATATTCCCTCTATCCCTACACTCTGAAGAGTTCTGATCAGGAATGGATGCTGTATTTTGTCTAATGCTTTCTCTGCATCTATTGAGAGGATCATATGTTTCTTGTTTTTTCTCTTGTTGATATGATCTATCACATTGATTGCTTCATGAGTAATGAACCAGCCTTTCATCCCGGGAATAAATCCCATTGTTCATGGTGAATAATCTTCTTAATGTACTGTTGGATCCTATTGACTAGTATCTTGTTGAGAATTTTTGCATCTTGTTCATCAGAGATATTGGTTTATAATTCTCCTTTTTGGTGGGGTCTTTGTCTGGTTTTGGAATTAAGGTGATGCTGGCCTCATAGAACAAGTTTGGAAGTACTCCATCTCTTTCTATCTTTCAGAACAGCTTTAGTAGAATAGGTATTGTTTCTTCTTCAAACATTTGATAGAATTCCCCTGGGAAGCCATCTGGCCCTGGACTTTTGTGTCTTGGGAGGTTTTTGATGACTGCTTCAATTTCCTCCCTGGTTATCGGCCTGTTCAGGTTTTCTATTTCTTCCTGTTCCAGTTTTGGTAGTTTATGGTTTTCCAGAAATGCATCCATTTCTTCTAGATTGCCTAATTTATTGGCATGTAGCTGCTCATAATATGTTTTTAAAATCGTTTGTATTTCCTTGGTATTGGTCATGATCTCTCCCTTTTCATTTGTGATTTTATTAATTTGAGTCTTTTCTCTTTGTTTGTTTTGTTTTATTTGTTTAAGATTTTATTTATTTATTCACAAAAGAGAGAGAGAGAGAGAGAGAGAGAGAGGCAGAGACACAGGCTGAGGGAGAAGCAGGCTCCATGCAGGGAGCCGGATGTGGGACTCGATCCCGGGACTCCAGGATCACACCCTGGCTGAAGGTGCGCTAAACTGCTGAGCCACCTGGGCTGCCCTTCTCTTTTGTTTTTAATAAGGCTGGCTAATGGTTTATCTATCTTATTAATTCTTTCAAAGAACCAACTCCTGGTTTTGTTGATCTGTCCCACAGTTCTTCTTTTCTCTATTTCATTGAGTTCTGCTAGAATCTTTAATAACTCTTCTTCTGCTGGTGTAGGTTTTATTTGCTGTTCTTTCTCTGCTGTTCTTTCTCTCTTTCCTTTAGGTGCAAGGTTAGCTTTTGTTTGAGTTTTTTCCAGTTTCTGAGGGATGCTTGTATTGTGATGTATTTCCCCCTCAGGACTGCTTTTGCTGCATCCCAAAGATTTTGAAAGGTTCTATCTTCATTCTCTTTAGTTTCCATGAATCTTTTTAATTCTTCTCTAATTTCCTGGTTGACCAATTCATCTTTTAGTAGGATACTCTTTAACCTCCATGTGTTTGAGCTTCTTCAAATTTCTTCTTGTGATTGAGTTCTAGTTTCAAAGTATTATGGTCTGAAAATATGCAGGGAACAATCCCAATCTTTTGGTATTCGTTAAGACCTGATTTGTGACTCAGTACGTGGTCTATTCTGGAGAAAGTTCCATGTGCACTTGAGAAGAATGTGTATTCAATTGCATTTGGATGTAAAGTTCTGTAAATATCTGTGAAATCCATCTGACCCAGTGTATCATTTAAAGCTCTCGTTTCTTTGGAGATGTTGTGCTTTGGATGTCTGTCATTTACAGAAAGCACCATGTTGAAGTCTCCCAGTAGAAGCGTATTATCTACGTATGTCTTTACTTTGGTTTTTAATTGATTGATATACTTGGCAGCTCCCATATTCGGGGCATAAATATTCATGATTGTTAGGTCCTCTTGTTGGATAGATCCTTTAAATATGATAAAGCATCCCTCTTCATCTCCTACTACAGTCTTTGGGATAAACTTTAACTTATCTGATATGAGGATGCTACCTCTGTTTTCTTTTGAGGACGATTTGAATGGTAAATGGTTCTCCAACTTTTTATTTTCAGGCTGTAGGTGTCCTTAGGTCTAAAATGAGTCTTTTGTAGACAGAAAATAGATGGGTCTTGCTTTTTTATCCAGTCTGAAACCTTGCACCTTTTGGTGGGATCATTAAGCCCATTCATGTTCAGAGTTACTATTGAAAGATATGAATTTAGTGTCATCATGATACCTATTCAGTCCCTGTTTTTGTGGATTGTTTCTTTGGACTTCCTCTTTCCTTTACAGAGTCTGCCTTAATATTTTTGCAGAGCTGGTTTGGTGGTCACATGTTCTTTCAGTTTCTGCCTATCTTGGAAGCTCTTTATCTCTCCTTCTATTCTGAATGAGAGGGTTGCTGGATAGAGTATTCTTGGCTGCAGGTTCTTCTCATTTAGGGCCCTGAATATATCCTGCCAGCCCTTTCTGGCCTGCCAGGTCTCTGTGAGGAGGTCTGCTGTTAACCTAATACTTCTCCCCATAAAGGTCAGGGATCTCTTGTCTCTTGCTGCTTTAAGTATCTTCTGTTTATCTTTGGAATTTGTAAGTTTCACTATTAATGTCGAGGTGTTGAACAGTTTTTATTGATTTTAGGAGGCAGATCTCTCCATCTCCTGGATCTGAATGCTTGTTTCCCTCCCCAAGTTAGGGATGTTCTCAGCTATGATTTGTTCAAATATACTTTCTGGTCCTCTGTCCCTTTTGGCGCCCTCTGGAACCCCAATTAAACGTAGATTTTTCCTTCTGAGGCTGTCATTTATTTCCCTTAGCCTTTCCTCAAGATCTTTTAATTGTTTTTCTTTTTTCCTCATCTTCCTTCCTTGCCATCAACTTGTCTTCTATGTCACTCACTCATTCTTCTATCTTATTAACGCTCATCGTTAGGACCTCCAGTTTGGATTGCATCTATTTCAATTGATTTTTAATTTTGGCCTGATTAGATCTAAATTCTACAGTCATGAAGTCTCTTGAATCCTTCCTGCTTTTTTCCAGAGCCACCAGCAGCTTTATAATTGTGCTTCTGTTGGCTTTCTGACATCGAATTGTAATCCAAATTCTGTAACTCTGTGGGAGAGAGTACTATTTCTGATTCTTTCCTTTGTGGTGAGTTCTTTCTAGTCATTTTGCTCAGTGCAGAATGACTAAAAAGTAGTTGTACTGGAAAAAGGAAGAAAAAAAAAGGAAGGAAAAGAAAAAGGGGAAAGCAAAGTACAAAACAAACAAACAAACAAACAACAAAAAAACAAGGAGGGGTCCCCTCTGGTTCTATATACTGTAAGTCCCTTGGCTTCCCCTGGAGCTTTCCAGCACTGCTCAGTCAAGACCTTGGTCTTCCCCTGTCCTTCCAGCTGGTCTTCTGCGGGAGGGACCTGCTGTGCTGATTCTCACTTCCCCTGCCAAGTGCATGGCTCAGTGGGAGCTGTTTATCCTGTGTGGTCCCCTTTCCCTGGTGCCCCCGTCCATCCCAGGTACAAGGTGACACAAGGAGGGACAACCAGATTGGTGGCAGCCAGTTCTCCAGCCCTGGACTGAACTCCCACAGCAACTACCACAGCTCCCGGTCCGCACGGGCCTGGATGCTCGGGGTCGGAGGTGTTGACCTGCACAGTTGTGGTGCCCGGCGGCAGGAGCGTCCTTGCTGTCTTGGGTCCTCCCGGTATCTGCCTGGGGGCGTCGGATCCTGGGCTGTGTCCCAGGAACAAAAAAACTCCTGAGATGAAGTCCCAGGTGCCTTGGGCTCTGGGGCCTGCGCTGCTGGAGTTGTGCTCCCAGGCGGTGCAGCCCCCTCCACGCGGAGCCGCTGCCCAAGCTGCTCCCAGGGTGCCGGGCAGGCGCCCCAGCCCATTACCTTGCTCCACGCGGATGTGTGGCGGCTCTCCCCCGGGGCGCACCTCCTCTGTTAGTGACCCCGGGAACCTGGGGGCCCCACTGCCCCTCCTGGGATCCTACCCCAGCTCCTTGCCAGCTCCTTTCCATCCCGGAAGATTGGTAAAGTTCCTGTTTCTCCGGGCCTGGGGTTTCCAGTCCTGGAGGCTCCTGCCACCCTTCTTACCCCGGCTCCTCCCAGGGGGCCCTCCCCCACTGGATGATATTTATTTATTTATTTATTTATTTATTTATTTATTTATTTTCCGTCTTCCTACCTTGATAGAAGCACAAACTCCTCTCTCTGTAGCATTCCCGCTGTTCTCTGTTTAAATCTCAGGCCAGGGGATCCCTGGGTGGCTCAGCGGTTTAGCGCCTGCCTTTGGCCCAGGGTGCGACCCTGGAGACCCGGGATCAGGCTCCTATTGTGGAGCCTGCTTCTCCCTCTGCCTGTGTCTCTGCCTATGCCTCTGCCTGCTGTCTGTCTTTCATAAATGATTAAAGAAAAAAATCTTTGAAAAAAAATAAATCTCAGGCCAAATTCGTAGGTTTTCAGGATCATTTCAAAGTTATCTAGGTGAGTTGGTGGGGACAGGTGACTTGGGGACCCTATTCTCTGCCATATTGCCCCATCCCCATCTTATAATTTTTTATTTATAATTTAATAATGTTGCAGTCACTGAACATATCCTGTAAGATGTAATCTTTTGACTTTATTATCATTTTTTTAAAGATGCTATTTATCTATTCACGAGAGACCCAGAGAAAGAGGCAGAGACACAGGCAGAGGGAGAAGCAGACTCCCTGTGGGGAGCCTGATGCAGGATTGGATCCCATGACCCCAGGATCAAGACCTGAGCTGAAGGCAGATGCTCAACCACTGAGGTACCCAGGTGCCCCCGAGTGTGATTTTTTTTTTAAAGTTTAATGTGCACTTTAAATAGGTTTATTTCCATTAAAATAATTTTTAATTTTATAAATAATATACTGAAGTATTTTTTTATTTTGATCAAATTGTTCAGTAGTGTTAATAAATTCTTAAATAACTTGTTTACTAAAAAAATAAATTTTGTTCGACCCTTTTAATATCAGCCTAAAGTTCATCTTTAAAAATACACATAATGTAATTAAATCTTCCTCTTTTAATATAGTCTAATAATTTCTGACATGTAATTGGAGATTTTTTTTTGTCAATTCACATTTAATATTGTTATTGGTGATTTTGGATTTAAGTTTATTATATGTGAATTTGGTTTGATTTGTACCTTCTCTATTTTGTTCTCCTATAGGATTAAATGCATGTCTTTGTAGATGACCAAATTAGGATTAGGTCATTAGGGTGGGCTGTGATCTGACTTATCTACATTTTAAAAAGCAAATATGGACAGAGACAGACATGTGTACAGAGGAGAGATGATATTAAAATGTAGAGGAAATGTCATCTACAAGCCAAGGAATGTCTGAGTCTACCAGAAATTAGGACAGAGGCATGAAATAAATTCCTCTTTCTCCCTCCTTTCTCAAAACAAACTGACCCTGTTGGCACATTGATTTTGAATGTTAACTTCTGGAACTGTGAGACTATATATTTATCTTGTTTTGCCAACCCAGTTGAGGTCCTTTATTATAGTAATCCCAGGAAACGAATGTGTCATGTTAAATTGTAAGAAAAACAGCCTTAGCAGATAAAGCAGACATCAGCATTATATTCAGAAGTAGAACAGATTTTGGAATAATCACACAGGAAATCTAAAGTGACTATGATTAATATGTTAAGGCTGCTCATAGAAAAAGTAGACAGCATTCACGAACAGATGGATAATGTAAACATAAATGAGAACTGTAAGAAAGAAATTGGAAATGACGGGGAACAAAAAAACTGAGATGAAGATTGCCTTTGATTGGGTCCTCAACACATTGGACACCCTGAGGGAAAGACCAGGGACTCTCAAGATATGTCAATCAAAACTTCCTAAAATCTGAAACACAGAGAAAAAAAAGAACAAGAAAGAAGTGTTGGAGAATTCACAAAATGTAGCCCATGTGTAACTGGACTATCAAAAGGAGAAAGAGACAAGACAGAAAAATAATAGAAGTAATAATGCATGAGGATTTTCTGAAATTAATGACAGACACCAAACCACAGATCCAAGAAGTTCAGAGAATACCAAGTTGGACAAATATTAAAAAGTCTACACACAATCATATTATATTAGAGTGCAAGGAAACAGAAAACCCTGAAAGAAGCAAAATAAATAAACATATATATCACAAAAATATATATATCACAAATATATATAATAAAACCCAAAACAAAAACAAAACAGAATACTTTTCTATATGGGAAAGAATAATAATAAGTTTAGAAGGGGCAACAATATTAAACAAGAATAAAATCAAAGTACTGACACTACCCAACTTCAAGTCTGAGAAACTGCCACCACCAACAGGAGTCTGAGAAGATGTAGTAATTAAATGTAATTTGGTATCTTGGGTGGAATCCTGGAACAGAAAAACAAAAAGTGAAAACTAAGGAAAAACAAGGTACAGATTTCAATTCATAATAATGTATTAATGTTGCTTATTACTATAATAAATGTCCCATATTCATATAAGATGTCAATAATAGGGATACCGAGGATGGGGTATATGGGAACTCTGTCATACTATCTCAATTTTTCCATAAATCAAACTGTTGTAAAAAATTGAAGTTTTAAAATAAAGCCTGGAGCACGCCATAATGGTCCCATTTTAGAGGTCACCACTCAACATGGCTTAAAAACTAGACATATGGAAAATCACCTTTCAAACATGTATGTCAATATAAAATATGAACAGAAATAAAATTATGTTCAGCAAAGTGTTCTAGAAGGAAAAAGAGCAAGCTCTTTTTACATTAGCCAAGTTAATGAGGGAACAGAGTTCCACAACATATGACCAGGTAGGTACTGTGTAGACCATGCAGGTTAGATATTGCAGAGAATTTTCAAAAAGCTATAGAAAGCTATTGAAGGGATCAGACTTGCATTTTTAAATAAACTATACAAGTCATTGATGTAGTCAACTTTCATTTTAGAATAACACTGGTTGCAACTATAGAGAGAGAGGATTGGGGAGAAGCCCAAACACATGGAAATTTATTAGTGCTTTTGCTTTAGCCCTAGGAAAGACAATAGCAAATTGTTCCAGAGAGGTAAAAAGTGGGATAAAGAGAGGTAGAAGGATTGCAGCGATATAAAGTAAAATAAATAAGACTTGTTGATAAATTAAATATCAAATATTGATATAAAAGGGTAAGAGATATTACTAAGAAAACCAAGATTTCTGGCTTATTAATGAAATTATCATTTACTAAAAAAAGGAAATATTGGAAACTGAATATGATTATTCTAACTCATGTTTCAGATCTTAATATAAATTTTGCTAAGCCCTGCTACTGAAATAAAATTTTGGTTTTGCTTATTATATCATTTATTATAATGTCTCTTCAGGAGGTACCACCATGGGATAAAAGCATGTAGACCTTTTCCTCAATATTGTTTTCCCCTTTCCTGGTGTGATATCTGACACACAGTAGGAGCTTAAGAAACAATTCATGAATAATGAATATATGTTTTAAGTAAAAAGCAAACTTGAGCAAGGCTTCTGAGTTTCAAATGGATGTTTGTTTTTGACGTTTGGAGTATGCTACTACTCTTCATACTCCTCTTTTTGCCTTTCCTTCCCAAAACACTCACACAATTTCAAAAGTGTTGTCTGTCTTTATTTTGCTCCAGTATTTTTTAAAAGTAATTTATCTTCACTGAATTATCAAGCACCTCCTATTTATATTTAGAAAGCTCCTACCATGATTTTACTTTTATGATATATTGCTATTTTTGTTTGTTTCTTCCACCCTTTTTATATAACCTGTTAAAATTGTTTTGTTTTGATATTAATGATGCAAACAGATGAGTGTCCATTACAAAAGTAGACTGCAGGGCATAATTTAAAGACTTGTCTATTTGAGAGTGAGAGAGAAAGCAAGGGAAGGAGAAGAGGGCTCAAGCCAGCTCCCCACTGAGAAGGAGCCAGAGGCAAGGCTTGATCTCTTAAGACTCTGAGATCATCACCTGAGTTGAAATCAAGAATTTGAGCCACCCAGGTGCCCCTACAAGGTATAATTTAGTACAAATACATACACTAACAAGATATATACTAATAATTAATAGAATTAATATATATTAATATTGCATCTTACTATATATACTTACTACTTATATTTTGAATCCTTATTTTGATTTTTGTTTATTTGGATGAAATATTTTAATAAATATAGAAAAATTCTGTGTTTGGAAATTTATCTTAGTATCTAATAGAGTAAAAGTATGCTTCGTACTTTTTCACCTACTTTCTTTAAGATGCTTTTTTCTCACAGAAATATTTATAACCCTACTTCATTGTAGATAATCCTATGGTGAGAATATTATTTCATCAAATGCTTTAATTAAATAAAATCGAATATAATTTTAAATAGGCATCATATATATTAAGATACCCAATTTTAACATTATTTCATACATATGAAGACCCTTGTGATCTTATTTAAATATTATATTTGCTTATAAGTGACAATTTTTTAGAAGATATTATTTATTTGTCAGAGAGAAACTGTGTGTGCACAAGCAGGAGCAGCAGGCAGAGGGAAAAGCATGTTCCCTGCTGAGCAGAGAGCCTGATGCGGGACTTGATCCCAGGACCCTGTGATGACGACCTGAGCTGAAGGCAGATACTTAATGGACTGGGCCACTGAGGTGTCCCTAAATGACAATTTTATAATTTGAGTTGTCTGTGTTTGTATTGTGTACACATATATGCTTATCTAAAACTGACATTTAAATGCAGGCAAAGCCATGATAAATTTGGGGGAAAAAAGAAAGGCTAATAAGACATGACCTATGACTTTCTTATTTTTTTAAAAAAAATTTATTTATTTATAGATTTTATTTATTTGAGCAGGAGAGTGAGAGAGATCACAGAGGGAGAAGGAGGAGTAGACTTGCCACTGAGTAGAGAGCCCGATGTGGGGCTCAATCCCATCACCCTGAGATCATGACCTGAGCCAAAGGCAGATGCTTAACTGACTGAGCCACCCAGTTGCCCCTGCTTTTCTGATTCTTATATAGTGGTTCTCAAAGTATAACATGGGCACAGAAAAAAGCACTAGTTGGGAAATTGCTAGAAATGAAAATTTCATGATATCACAATAGATCTATTTAGTCAGCATGTTTCAGGGATGGAACCTAGCCATGTGTTTTTAACAAGCCTTTAGGAGCTCTGATAGAGGCTAAGGTTTTCAAAACAAATTGAAAAGTTGTGATAAAAAATAAAGATCACAAATAACTAAGTAGAAAATGAAAAGTCTAGTTTTAATATGTATACTCCTATAGATCACTACAGTCTTATTTACAATAGCCAAGATGTGGAAGCAACCTGAGTGCCCATTGATAGATGAGTGAATAAAGAAGTTGTGGTGTAAATGCACAATGGAATATTACTCAGCCATTAAAAACAAAATCTTGTCATTTGCTTCATGGATAGATCTAGAAGACATCTGTTAAATGAACAAAATCAGACAAAGACAAATTATGATTTCACTTATATGTAGAATCTAAAAGAGCAAAACAAATCGACAAAACAGAAACAGACTCAAATACAGAGAGAATAGGGTAGCCCAGGTAGCCCAGTGGTTTAGCGCTGCCTTCCGCACAGGGCATGATCCTGGAGACCCGGCATCAAGTCCCATGTTGGGCTCCCTGCATGGAGCCTGCTTCTCCCTCTGTCTGTGTCTCTGCCTCTCTGTGTCTCTTACGAATAAATCAATACAAATCTTTAAAAAAAAATACAGAGAGAATAAATTGGTGGTCGGCAGAGGGAAGAGGGTGGGGAGATGGATGAAATTGGTAAAAGGGATTAAGGTATAGATTTCCAGTTATAAAATAAGTCATGGGGATATAAAGTACAGTATGTGAAATACAGTCAGTATAAAAAATATAGTCAACATTATCATAACTTTGTATGGTGACAGATGGTAAGTAGACTTATTGTGATCATTTCATAATGTACATAAATGTCAAATCACTATGTTTTATACATGAAACTAATGTAATATTGTATGTCAACTGTACTTCAGCAACAACAACAAAACACTACAAAAAAGCAAGACAGTGTCAGGTGGGGATTAAGACCAATTGCATTTCTGTTAGGAAGAATCATAAAATGTTTTTTGGAAGATGTAATACTGAAATTCATATGCAAAGGGTTTGCCAAAGGAAAATTGAGAAAGACTATAAGACATTGTAAGCCGAATGATGTATATAATTGACCATGGTATATTTATGGACCAGTGACCTGTTTTTTTTTTTTGTTTTTTGTTTTTTTTTTTTTTAGCTCTGAGTATGTGTGTGGTAGGGAGGGCAGGACATGAATTAGGCAGATAAGACAAATTAGGACCCCTGCAGTGATGAGTCCTAAATGGTTAAAAAAAAAAAAAAGTCTCGATATTGGATAAAATTGCAATCAATTTTATATTTTTCAGATTGGATTTACATAATCAAGATAGTATTTTAGAAAATTTAATCTAGGGATCCCTGGGTGGCGCAGCGGTTTGGCGCCTGCCTTTGGCCCAGGGCGCGATCCTGGAGACCCGGGATCGAATCCCACATCAGGCTCCCGGTGCATGGAGCCTGCTTCTCCCTCTGCCTGTGTCTCTGCCTCTCTTTCTCTCTCTCTGTGACTATCATAAATAAATAAAAATTAAAAAAAAATTAAAAAAAAAAAAGAAAATTTAATCTAGCATTCTTGCATAGAATGAAAAAAGACCAAGGAGAGACAACAGTTTTGAAAAGAAAAAAATGAGAGTTTGTTCCCACACATTTTACATGGAAATAGAATGAGCAGAGATGATAGAAAAATGAAAAAAAATCTATTAAGCAGGAGTGAAAGAATTATGATTTCACCTGAAATGGAAAAGTCAAAAAATGGAGCAGAATTTTAGACTAACATGGGATACATGTGTGCGTGTGTATATACAGCTTTAAATTGAAAACATTTTAATGGAGTTAGAAAAGGAGTTAGAAATACAGTTTCATTGATAAACTTCCACCTAAGGAGCTAGGACAATCCTTTAATATCACAGATTAATTTTGCCTATTTTTGAATGTTATACAAATAGGATCATACATAAGTTTGAGTCTAGCCTCTTTATATCAATATTGTGTTTGCGGAATTCATTAACATTTTACAAGCCATTATAGATTGAGCATGCTCACTGGCCTTCTCATTATTTTAATGTATGAGTAAACCATGACTTTAATTTTGAGAAATTATGAACTATTCTGCTATAAACCCTCTTGTAATTTATTTTGGTGAATATGTATGCACTACAAGTACATGTGGAATATATTTCTTTTTCCAATTTTCTTTTCTTTTTTTTAAATTTTATTTTATTTTATTATTATTTTTTTATTTATGATAGTCACACACAGAGAGAGAGAGAGAGGCAGAGACATAGGCAGAGGGAGAAGCAGGCTCCATGCACCGGGAGCCCGATGTGGGATTCGATCCCGGGTCTCCAGGATCGCGCCCTGGGCCAAAGGCAGGCGCTAAACCGCTGTGCCACCCAGGGATCCCTCTTTTTCCAATTTTCAATTACTTATTTATTTATTTATTTATTTATTTATTTATTTATTTATTTATTTATTTATTTCTGGAGTTCAATTTGCCGACATATAGCATAACACCCAGTGCTCATCCCATCAAGTGCCCCCCTCAGTGCTGGTCACCCAGTCCACCTCCCTTTCTACCACCCCTTGTTCATAATATTTTTGTTGCATATATATCTAAATGTGGAAAACCTGGGTCACAAATTATGTGCAGTTTTTGCTTTAGTAAATGTTGCCAAACAAGTAGTATAAATGTATATTCCCATCAACAGTATATGTGATTTTCAGTTGTTCCATCTCTCTATTAACACTTGGATAATAATCTGTCTCTTTCATTTTAGTCATTCATTATCACAGAAGTGTAGTGGTTCTGTGTTTTGATTTAAGTTGTGTTTCCTCTTAATGATTCCTAAAGTTGAACAGATTCTCATGTTTGACTCTCTGGATATGCCTTATTATAAAGTACCTTTTCAAGTATTTTGAACATTTTTAAAATCAATTTGTCTTTTTCTTACTGATTTATAGGAGAGTTTTTTTTTCCTGATCTATGTAATGTGACTATATTCTTCCATTCTATGCCTTGAATAATATGATGTCCCTTACTTTATTAATCTATCAAGAATTAGCTATGACAGAGATCCTGGTCATAAAATCACCATCAAATTAATCAACAAGAGCAGATAGTATTTATTTTTGTAAACATACAGATAAAATAATGAGTTTTAAAGTTGAGAAAACATTTTGGTATTGAAGAAGTGGCAGGATATACAAAGAGAGTAGCAAACAGAAATCATGAAAGCCAAGAAAATATTCTCAGATGAAATAACCTGAAATGTAAAGGTAAAGAGACTTTCATGATTTGAGTATGGTTACTTTTAACACCTGTTGCAAGAAGTCAATGACTATAAATATTTAGAGACTACTAAATTTGTCTTGCAATTGGTTACTGTAATTAAAAAGATTAAATAGTTGGCTGGAACAATAAACCAAAGTTCAGTGAGTGAAAAGTGATGAAATTTAGGCAGAGGATATATGCTTCTTTTTCAAGAAGTTTGTAGGAAAGGAAAGGAATAGCACGAGAAGAAAATGATATTGTTATTTTGATTTCCCTTGCAAAGAAGAGCTATTCATAATGGAATATTGTTTTCTGTTGTTAAGCTGTGTATTTGTTGTTGATAGTTTTAAGATCTACTTTTTCTAGCATAAAGAACAGACTTGTTATTGCTTCTATTCTTTATCTACATTACGATATGTCTGAATGAATTCTTCAAATACCCTTTAAATGTCATTTTAAGAGGTACCAGTCTTTCCATCAGGCCAGCTCTCCTAGCCTTTTTTCTTGAGCAAACCTTGCTGTCTCCATAATTATGTGACAGTTGCCTGGAATATTCATCCTCCCAGATTTCAATTTTGATTAACTCTTAGAAACTTAGTTTCCCTTCATAGTTATGTACTTAGCTTTTAGGATCACTCTTGAAATCTTTCTTCAATGTGTGGAACATGTAGACATTAGAACCAAAATAAAACACATGCATGTATAATGTAATACATTAAAAATAAAAACTAGTAAAGAGCTCTAAAGGAATTCAAATAAAAAATGTGGAGGTCTATAATTTATATGTCAAAAATAAAATATAAGCATTCAAAGAGAAATATATCATATATATGAGGAAAATATAATCTAAGCAAAAGCTCGAAAGTAAAAGTCAAAGTTATATTCAGAAATAACAGAAGTGAGGGAGACCTCAGTATGGAGAGGGTGTTTAGGAGAAAGTGATGAGTTAATATAAACAAATAAATACATTTTGGGACAAATTGAACTACAAGTAAATTTTAAAAGTTCTATATACTTTTCCCTGCTTAATTTTTTTCCTCCCAATGGCTAACTTCCCTTTGGCAAGGATTAAAAGAACTGTGTTCTCTTCTGTTCATATCATATATCCCATCTATAGTACTCTTTATTTTAGCCACTGCTTTTCCTTAACTATTATTTCTGCTTATTTCTCTTTGTGATTTCTTATTTTGGTTTTATATTGCTAACATGTTTCCTTATCTCTTTGAATGTGCACATTTTTCCTGTTTTAAAATATAGTCTTGGGGATCCCTGGGTGGCGCAGCGGTTTGGCGCCTGCCTTTGGCCCAGGGCGCGATCCTGGAGACCCGGGATCGAATCCCACGTCGGGCTCCCGGTGCATGGAGCCTGCTTCTCCCTCTGCCTATGTCTCTGCCTCTTTCTCTCTCTCTGTGACTATCATAAGTAAATAAATAAAATCTAGTCTTTTCTGTGCTACTGGATTTACCACTGAATGGTATCTGTAATCTACTTGTTATTTCACATTTGAAGTGTTTTTCTGCTTTAGTTTATATTCCCTGTTTATGGCAGCAATGGAAGGACCAAAGGCTAGAGGCTCGTCTGTGTTCCCTGAGATAGTTCAAGGAGAGATTACTAAATGAGTTTAAGGGTGGAAAGCCACAGGCACTACTTATCAAAGGAAATCACTACCATTTCATTCCTATGAACTCATCAATGCATTATAATGCTCAACACATAATCTTTCGATATTCAGTATTCTTAATTGTCATGCACCAGGGAAGACAGTTCGGAGGTGGAGTTGGAAGAAAATCCAAAACCTGATCAGTTCTTGTTTTCTGTGCACTCCTGGCCTAAACATGAGTTTTGATCTGTCCTCATTTATACCCTCTCCCCCATATCTATTCAAGTGATCTTGACCTTGCCAAAATATTTGCAATAAAGTAATAAATAATGTTTTTCCCCCCAAAATTAATGAAGGTGGAGAACAAGATAATTTAAACCATATTTTAAGCAGGACTTTCCTTGCAGTCTTGCTTGATACTTTTTTGGATTTCATGTTTCCCTTCAGAAGTTTCTCTTTGGTTGATCTTTGGGAAAGGACTGTGCACTATGAGTAATTTCATTACCTTAGCAGCAGGTGTAACTGGATATCTCCAAGATATTTCTCAACAATCTCTTTCACACACTCTTATTTTGGGGCTTATATATTTCTTGGCAACAATTAAGGACTAGTTTAATCAAGTATTAGCTATTTTCAAAAACAAAATAGAGCAGGTCAGACTTGTGCCACAAAGAGACAATGCCCAGACTTTTCTTCAAATAGCTTTGTTATTGTTTTTTTCTTAAGATAATAGAGCAGAGGAAAAGTGTCTTAAAGCCTAACTCATGGTATAAAATTTTATCATCAATGTAGAAGTAGCATTGGTGAAGCCATGATATATTATATAATTAGGAATCTTTGTGTACCTGTTGCCCTTTTTGGCTTCCAAGATGTAGAGTGATTTGTGTAAGTGATAGCTTTCAACATATTGTTTGCAATTACTTTAACAAGAGAATACAAACAAAAATGTCACTTGGAGTTTGGGGAATTTTTTATAGAACGGTATTATGAGTTATCTTTGTAAAATAAAATTGAAGTCATATTGAATATCTTCAAGTTGTGTATTTGAGTCTATTTTTGTTTAGAAAGAACTAAAATGAGGTGCTTGGCTGGCTCAGTTGGTAGGGTATGTGATTCTGGATCTCAGGATCATAGGTTCAAGTCCCATCTTAGGTGCAGAGATTATTAAAAAAAAAAATTGAACTTGAGATGCCTGGGTGGCTCAGTGTTGAGTGTTTGCCTTTGGCTCAGGGTGTGATCCTAGAATTCCATCATGGAGTCCCACGTTGGGCTCCCTGCATGGAGCTTACTTCTCCCTCTGCCTGTGTCTCTGCTTCTCTCTCTGTGTCTCTCATGAATAAAATCTCTTTTAAAAAAAGAACTGAAACAGAGCTATCTGAGGTATACTGTTCAATAATCTAATCACAGAGCAAATAAGTATGTACGACCTATTTATATTTTCCTAAAATTTCTCAAGTTTTATTTTTTATAAAGTAAAAAAAGTTTAGTCAGCATTTCAGCAACTTTTCCACACTGAATCTCAGAAGAAGAGAAGCCAAAAAATAGGCTCTTCTTTTTGATATAATGACCACATAAGTCATTGGGAACATCATTTACTCTGAGATATTCTCAAAATTTAAAGTGCACCAGAATCACCTGGAAGGCTTATTAGGCACTATTCTTTTTATGTTCTAATTCAGTAGTTAAGTTAGTTAGGTACTCAAGAATTTGTATTTCTAACAATTGCTCAGGTGATGCTAACCTGCTGGTCTAGGGACCAGAACTTTTGAGAACCCCTGTTGTGTAGAAAAGTAAAAGTGGAACAATCTTTACAAAACATTTGATCTGTGGCCAAAATGTCATTCTTTTATCTCACTAATTCACTAATTCAAGTTTGATAACTCATTCTTTATAACAATAATTTTCTTTTATGCTTTGTCTATATGATGTTTCTAAATGTTGTAAAGCTACAGTTTTTATATTATTGTAACTGTATATTACAGAACCAAGTAATCATTTTTTTGGTATGTGCCTTCTTCTATAGCTTTCCTTCCCCTAGAATTTTTAATCACATTTTAAAAAAATTCCAGCACTTTTCCTTAGTCTTCCAAATTTTTCCTCCAAACGCTTCTTCTAGGTGTATATTGCTCCTACAACCTCAACCTTCTGGGCAGCAATGCTCTGGTAGACCAGATCTCTGGGACAGCATGGGCCAGTGGTGATTTGTAGTCTCCTCTAGTTTCAGTGGTCTATATATTCCCACCATAGCTGATACCATGCTATCAAACCTCAGCTTGCAAAGTATCTGAATATTTCACTGTCACCTCTTGGGAGCTGGAGCTGTCTCCCACACACCAATACCGCTCCACCTATGATTTTGCCTGGGCTAGATTGTCTTTGAGGCCTGAACAGATGCCCTCTAGAACTTAAACTTACTATGGGTTCAATTTTTATTTCCCATATTCCACTGGTTCTTCATTCTCAGTTTTATTCTTTGGTTTACAATAGCACAAACTGAAGTAATTTCTAAAATACAAATAAAAGAGTCCTTGAATATCTGAATATGCATCTATTTCCATGTTAACATATTCAGTAGGTTGTTTGTTTTTTTTTTTAACCACATTTCAAATTTATTTTTTTCTCCTTCATAAGTCCTTACACTCATATAACTTTGTAGAGTTTCTTTCCTGGATACATTTAGTATTTTTTTTTAATACTTAGTTTCTGAAACCTGATGAAGTGCTTACTTACAAAATAGAGCTAGGAGACTATTGCAATAATTTGGGCAAGAAATACTAGAAATAGGGTGTACTGTTTGTGTGTTGTATATGGTGAGCAGTCTGATTTCTAGGCATATTTTAAACATATGGTTGGCAAGATTTGCTTACCATGTGGTTGTGGGTCATAATCAAGAGTAAGAGTGTGAGACAAAGACAATGATTAGCTCCAAAGTTTTTATTTTGGAACAGAGCAACAGGGTATTATTCACAGAGCTACAGAACCAAAGAGCCACAAGTTTTAGAGAGAAATCATAAATTCATATTTTGACATGGCATATTTAAGTGTCTTCAGCATATACATATTTTCAAGTCCAAGAGACTCAATGAAATCACATAGGTTGTGAGTGTGCATAAAGGAAAGAAGGGATTCAAAAACTGAGTTCTATGATACCTAATATTTAACACCCAAGCATTTGCAGTTTAGAAAGTGAAGAAAAGCTAACAGAAGGTTATGAGATACAGTAAGTAGTGCAACAATACAAATGCCTACAGGGAATGATTTTATGCAAGGTAAGAGAAGAAAGTGTTTCAAGACACAAACAGTAATCATAAGAGCCAAATGCCCTTCAACTGTCAAGTAACATGAGGACAAAGAATTAATTATACTTAAGGGATTAGAATATAGGCCACTCCTTGATAGAATTTTTAATTAATGATAAATGGAAATATTTGCTCAAGATAGTTGAAGGTAGGTGACATTATAACATCTTATGCTGAAGGAAAGAAACTAAATAAGAAATTACTCATAAAAAAAAGAGAGAGAGAGATGGCTTAATCGTAGGAAGAAAATCCAGTGCACTGAATAGAATGCATTTTTGATGAGTGAATTAGTTGATAGCAAGCATTTAAAACAGTGTTTGACAAAAAGTACATTGGATGAAGTATGTGCTATTGTGATATTACTGATACATTCAATATCGGACTAGATATTATTTTCCTTTAGAAGTCTTCCTAATTTACTACTCTTTCTTTACTCAACCATATACTTGCTGAATCTAATTTTGGTAGCCCTCTTCTTGTTCTTTTTATCATTACAGATTTATATTTAGTCTGTTAATCAGCATTATATTGAGTACCATGAAAGATAGGTTAAAAACATGTGGCCCATGTACCTACTACATCTGGAGCCTTCATTAATAAGATGCACATGCATTGATTTAGTTTTGGTTCTTTTCCTAATGTACACATATAAAACTGGCAGCTGCTCTCATTCCATTTTGTAAATTCTTAGAAACACTTCAAGCATTTTAAAATATATTTTGCATCAATGCATACATCAGATTAGGAAGAAAAGTAGAAACATTAGATCTGTCTCATCTACTAAATCATAGTGAGCAGTCACTGGTTAGAGGACCACCAAGAGTAAGTATTGTGGTTGCCCTTTAAAAGCAAATAACACAGTGTCAAAAAAAAAAATTAATGTCCTAGCATTATAATTCAGGAACTCTTTAGTTTCAAGACCTCATTCTTTCTGGTATATAATTAAGCACCTTAATGGTAAATTATTCCAGAACGTATCATTAATCGTAGGCCATTATAGCAAAACTGTTGGCTGCTAGGGAACTGTTATAAATACATTCTCTGTTCTAGGTTCTTTCATACTGAAACCATACCCCATAGGGTTAATGAGGTTGCAACTAAAAGAAAGTACTTTTTTTCCCCAAGTATTCATTTAAATTCCAGTTAGTTCATATACAATGTAATATTAGCTTCAGGTATAGAATTTAGTGATTCATCACTGACATACATCACCCGGTGTGCTCATCACAATTAAGTGCCCCCCTTAATACTCTTCACCTGTTATACCGACCTTGCCACCCATCTCCCCTCTGGTAACCATTAGTTTATTCTCTACAGTTGAATTTGTTGGCTTGCTTTTATTATTATTTTTTTTTTATTTATTTTTATCCCCTATGATCACTTGTTTGGGTTCTAAATTCCACATATGAGTTATATCAAATGGTATTTGGCTTTCTCTAGCTGACTTACTTTGTTTAGCATAATATACTGTAGCCCCATCCATGTCATCCCACTGACAAGATGCCATCCCTCTTTATGCCTGAGTAATATTCCAGTGTGTGTATAAACAAGTGGTTCAATTTCATTCTTTTGTGTGTTGCTGTCCAATTTTCCCAAAACCATTTGTTGAAGAGACTTTTTCTCATTGGATATTCTTTCTAGCTCCATTGAAGATTAATTTGCCATATAGTTGTGGGTTCATTTCTGGATTTTCTATTCTGTTCCATTGATCTTGAGTCTCTTTTTGTGCCAGTACCATACTATCTTGATGACTACAGCTTTGTAATATAACTCAAAGTCTGAAATTGTGATGCTTCCAGGTTTACTTTTCTTTTTCAAGGTCATTTTGGCTATTTGGAGTCTTTTGTGGTTTCACAAAAATCTTAGGATTATTTGTTCTAGCTCTGTGAAAAATGCTGGTGGTATTTTGATACAGATTGAATTAAATGTGTAGATTGGGTATGATAGACATTTTTTTTAAGATTTTAAAAAAATTATGCATGAGACACACAGAGAGAGAGGCAGAGACTTAGGCAGAGGGAGAAGCAGGCTCCTTGCAGGAAGCCTGATGTGGGACTCGATCCAGACCTGGGATCATGCCCTGAGTCAAAGGCAGATGCTCAACTGCTGAGCCACCCAGGCATCCCACAATAGACATATTTGTTTTTCAATCCATGACCATGGAATGTCTTTCCATTTCTTTGTGTCATCTTCAATGTCTTTAATTAATGTTTAATGGTTTTCTGAATACAAATCTTTTACCTCTTTGGTTTGATTTATTCCTAGGTATCTATCTATTGTTTTGGTGCAATTATAAATGGGATGGACTCCTTGAATTCTCTTTCTGCTGCTTTATTATCGGTGCATAGAAATGCAACAGATTTACATATGTTGATTTTGTATACTGGGATTTTACTGAATTTATGTATCAGTTCTAGCAATTTTGGGGGGATTCTTAAACTTTTTATATAGAATATGATGTCATCTGCAAATAGTGAAAGTTTGATTTCTTCCTTGCCAATTTGGATGCCTTTTGCTTCTTTTTGTTGTCTGATTGCTGAGGGCAGGACTTCCAGTACTATGTTAAATAACAGTGATGAGAGTGGACACCCTGTCTTGTTCATCAATGCAGAGGAAAAGCTCCCAGGGTTTGTTTTTTTGTTTTTTGTTTTTGTTTTTTTGTTTTTCTTTTTGTTTTTTATCCATCGAGAATGGTATTAGCTGTAGGTCTTTTGTATATGATCTTTATTATGGTGAGGTATGCTTCCTCTAAGCCTATTTTCTTAAAGATTTTTATTATGAATGGATGTTGTATCTTATCAAATGCTTTTTCCTCATCTATTGAAAGATCATGTTTCTTATCCTTTATTAGGGTGGTGTATCACATTGATTAATTTGTGAATATTGAAACACTCTTGCCACCAGGAATAAAAAATCCCACTTGATTATGGTGGATGAGCCTTCCCCCCCACCCCCAAGGTTTTAATTATTTTTTTGAGAGAGAAAGAGAGACTGAGAGAGAGAGAGAGAATGGATGGGAAGTAGGGACATTGGGAGAGGGAGAGGGAAAGGCACTATAAGGCTCCACTATAAGGGAGCCAGAGCAAGGCTTGATCCCAGGACCTTGGGGATCATGACTTGACCCAAAGACAGATGCTGAACCAAATAAACCACCCAGGTGCCCTTTGGTGAATGATTATTTTAATGTATTGTTCGATTTGAAATGCTATAATTGTATTGAGAATTTTGCATCATTTTCATCAAGGACATTGGCTTGTAGGTTTCTTTTTTAGTGGGATCTTTGTCTGGTTTTGGTATCAGGATAATGCTTGGCTCATAGAATAAATTTGGAAGTTTTCTTCTGTTTCTATTTTTTGGAATAATTTGAGAAGAGTAGGTATTTATTCTTTAAATATTTGGTAGAATCACTTGTGAAGCCATCTGGCCTAGGACTTTGTTTGTTGGGAGATTTTTTTTTATTACTGATTCAATTTCTTTGCTGGTTATTGGTCCATTCAGGTTTTCTATTTCTTCCTGTTTCAGTTTTGTTAGTTTTTATGTTTCTTGGAATTTATCCACTTCTTCCATGTTCTCCAGTTTGTTGGCATGTAGTTTTTCACAATATTATAATTGTTTGTATCTCTATAGTGTTGGTTGCTATTTCTCCTTTCTCATGTGTGATTTATTTGGATCCTTTATCTTTTCTTTTTGATAAATCCGGGGGTTTGTAAATTTTATTAATTTTTTTCAAAGAACCAGTTCTCAGCTTCATTGATCTTTTTAGTTTCTATGTCATTTATTTCTGCTGTAATCTTTATTATTTCCCCTCTTCTGCTGGTATTAGGCTTCATTTGTTGTTCCTTTCCTAGCTTCTTTTGGTGTAAGTTTGTTTACTTGAGATTTTTCTTGTATCTTGAGGTAGAAAGTTAAAGCTTGGTTTTCAGAGAACTATTTCCTTGTAATCAGCTATTGTGTCCTTTCAGACTCAACTAACAAGTCCACTAGCTGTCTCTGCAAAACCACCTGAACCAAAGGTCAACTGATACGTTCCATCCCAGGAACAAACAAGACCCTGCATTCCTTACTGGAGATAAATAACCCGAGACCTCACCCAGCGTATGCCAGCTCTCAGAACATTCCCTGAGCCCCTTCTACTTGTTCTAAGATAACCTCCTAATGTCAGGGCCTGAATTTTGCCTCATTCTATTATTAAATCTCCACCTCAGAGTGAACATAGGATGTGTGTTAAATATATGGTTACTCAATGCACATGCTCCGTGTTCCTCATGAATAGTCATACATTTCCCTGCCCTTTTCATCAATATGTATGTAACCTTAAGCCCTATGATTATAAAAAAATTCTTGTTCAATTCCTGTTTGAAGAGGCATATTTGAGGCTTACTTTCCTGTCTCCTCATCTGGCTGCTTCTCAAAATAGACTCTTTCCTTGCTGCAGACTTGATGTCTTAGTGATTGGCTTTGCTGTGCATAAGGCAGAGGGACTTGGGTTCAATTACAATATTGATGGGTAGTCTCCACACACAGCACTATTTTCCAAAGCAGTAAAGTGAGCCATTGAAATTGGTCCTGCTATACACTTAGCATTGTACATAGTTGTCATTTCAGCAAGCGGGTGCAAAAATACAGAAGCTGCTCAATGATTTCGAGAGCACGACTTTTAGTGCTTCTGCCATCAGAACAGTTTCTAAATTCCTTTCAATTTATTGCATATTGATGGAATACTGTTCTACTAAAAGACAACTCCAAAATTAAGTCAGTACATATCCAGTCAAAGCAGCTGAATTGGTGGGTGAGGTAATGCCTCCAACTTAAATGTACATTTTTGTAATAATTGTTTGCAACCTGTTTTAAACATAAGGACATTTGGTTCAAACTATTTAAAAGCTTAGTTATATGTATAGGAGATGGAACACAGTCTTGCTTCAAAGACTATGGAATCAGATAAAAATTATAGCAAATTTTATAAGTTTCTCAAAGGTCGATAATGACTGGGAAGTTGTAAGAAAAGAAGCAAAACTATAGGGAAAATAACCAGAATTTATAATGACCTTTTAAGTCAATAAAATGAAAGTTATAAAGTGCTTACTTTTTTTACCTTTCCATATGGGTATCATTTTGAAAAGTTTCAAACAATATACAGAGTGAGAAATCTCACTGGGGCCAGGTCCACAGAACTAGCATTAGAATATTAACAATTTATGCAGAAAAAATATTGTCAGAAAAAGAAAAATATGCACAGGCAGCCTGGGTAATGAAAAGACAACCACTGATTCTACGGGCAGAGAGGGCAGGCTTTTAATCCCAGCTTGACCACTATATGTGTATGAAACAGATAAATTTATTAAAGTTCTTGGGGTCTTAGTGTCCTTATCACTATGTAAGAGAATGCTTGTGAGGGTTGAATGAAAGATATGTGTAAAAGCCTTTACCACAGTACCTGGAATAAATGATGTTTTCATAAATCCAATAAGAATTTTATGTTTTACACACACACACACACACACACACACACACACACACACACACACAGAGCCATAGAGGTAATACTTGTCCTTGACCTTTCTAGATTCACCAGTGCTTCTAAAAGTAAGTAAATTTTGAATCTTACTATTTATTATAAGAATTCAAAGGTCACAGTCCCCAGGCAACCTTGATCATTGTTTGTTGCATTTAAAACAGGTATAGTGGAAATAGAAACTTTAGTTCCAAATATCACAAAACTCAAATTCAGTCGGGAAACACCTAATTCAATCAAGAATATACTTTTAAATGCATTTGATATGTTTAAATTAACCTTTGGCTTTTTAAAGCAGATATAAAAATAGAGCAGCTGAGTATGTTTTGGTATCTTTTCATATGAAATAAAGGCCATAAACCAAAATTATGTGCACTAAAATATTCAGGCCCAAAGAAAATTGTTTCTATTACTCATATGTTGACAGTTCCTTCCTAAATTTGAAGGTCACTTTTTAATCCTGTAAGAAGTGGTATCATTGTCACTTGGTATCTGGTTTATGGAGCTTAATAAGCTTGTATTTTTGGTAGAATTTGTTTGTATCTGCTATAAAACTAAAATAAGTTTGTCACCATAAAATGTGGTTGAGTCAGAGTTACTCATTCTCATTTTTAATTCTCATTTTAATGGTAGGACAATGACAAAACCAGACAGGACATACTGTTTAGAACCAACAAGCATAATCACATTTGCTTTGAGCTAGCTACCTGCCTCCTTGCCAGGTGCCCATGCTAAAGAATGCTTCACTGGCCAGGGCCACAAGGTGCTATTTTGACACACAAAACCATACCTAGAAAGAAACTACTTATATAAAATTAAAGGTTCTGAAATCTTGCTTTGATTCATTTGTATTGGATATAATGAAAATGTATATGTATGCATATATAACCTCATCTATACTATACTGATCACGTACTATTCTCTCATCAATATAAAGTGTTAGCATGAAATTAGTATTTTTAAAACAACTAGGTTTTATAATCTACTAATAATCTCACAGAGGGTAAGACAGATAGAATAAGTTGTTTTTTAAAATTCTTGTTGAGAAAATAAGACTTTGAAGCTACAGCTGTTTCAATTGCACTGTGTTTGTACATGACATTTCACTGGAAGATGTCTGAATTAATACAAAGATTATTAATGGTGCTTTTATGAATAGTCAACCCAAGTTCAATTTTATCAATGTTTTTAATCAAGTAAATACCAAAACATTTCACCCAATATATGAAACAGATTTGTTATTATAGCAAAAATTCACTGATCATACTCAATTCATCTTTCTGCTATTTTCCATCTGTGATTTTTACTTAAATTTTAATTACTATGAAATATGAGCTGTTCATTGAAACTTTATTTTATCAGATATCTGTCTTTTTAAATGAAAAAGGCAAAAAAAAAAAAGAAAAAAAGAAAAAGGCAGATTTGTAATCTAAGTATTTTTTTTTCCAGTTTGGCTATTTATTTTTGCCCTAGTTAAAATTTCCTATTGAAGTATTTCTAGCTTAGTTAGATGTCCTTTGCAGGGTCCTTGTCTTTCTGGTTAAGTTCACTGCAATAATTATTCCAGCCTAAAATGATGAACACTAACTCCAACACGTTAGCTTCTAGAAGATGGAGACATAACTCCTACACCTAGCAGTGCCAGAAATATAGGAGAAGCTATTTTTGAATGTTTTCATTTTTTGTATGGTAAGAACCTTTAACATGAGATCTACCCTCTTAAATTCTTAGCATTCAAGAGAGTATTGGTAATATTGTGAATGATGTACAGAACTCTAGAATTTATTCGTCTTGTATAACTAAGACTTTATGCCCATTGACTAAAGACTCCCTATTATCCCCTCCCATTAGCTCAAGAATGGCAACCACCATTCTACACTCTGCTTCTATGAATTTGAATTAGTTATATACTTCATATAAGTGGAATCATGCATTCTTTGTTCTTCTGTGACTGACTTTTTCAGTATCATGTCCAAGCAGTATATCCATATGGCAGGATTCATTTTTTTTAAATATTTTATTTATTTATTCATGAGAGACAAAGAGAGAGAGGCAGAGACACAGGCAGAGGGAGAAGCAGGCTCCATGCAGGGAGCCTGATGTGGGACTCGATCCCGGGTCTCCAGGATCAGGCCCTGGGCCGAAGGTGGCACTAAACCGCTGAGCCACCCAGCTGCCCAGGATTCATGCATTCTTTCTTTTTTTCTTTTTCCTTCTTTTTCTAAAGCCTAAATAATATTCATAAACACAATATTTATTTGCTCTGTATATGTAAGGGCTCTATATATGTAGTGTTGTGTACATAAGTATTTATAATTTTTATATCCTCTTGATGAATTGACCTTTTATTATGTCATGATCTTTCTCCTGTTATAGGTTTTAGTCTAAAGTCCGTTTTGCTCATAAGTACCCCTTGTATTCTTTCACTAGTTTTTTGAAATATGTTTACCCATCCCTTCACTTTCAGCCTCTGTGTCTTCTTAAAGCTAAAGTAAGTTTCTGTATGCAACATATTATTGCATCTTTTCTATTCAGCCACTCTCTTTTGATGGGAGAATTTAGCACATTTACATTTAAAATAAGTATTGATAGCTATGAACTTACTATTTAAAATTTTGTTTTGTTTTGTTTTGTTTTAATAACCATGCTCTACTGGCTTGTTTTGTTACAGAAGGGCATATGAAGTTAACAATGTGAAGACAGTTGGAACCTGAGGTCGGAGAAGAACAGCGTCCCCTCCTCATACATGCCCACTGCCCCAAATAAAAAATCACCAACAATGGAAAAGCAACTGAGACAGCAACTGAGGTTAGGGAAGGGAACAGGGAACCTGAGCACAGTGAAAGAGCCAATGCTTGTGCTGCTGGGAGGGCCCATAGGCAGCTGCAGTGCAAGTAACGTGAGTATGAGTCTCTGTATCTTCCACATAGGTCTATACAAATATATAGAGAGAAGTTGTTCACTTTCCCCTGCTCTCTCCTCTGCTTGACACTGCTTGCTGTCATCCCAGCCTTTCTTATCATATGAGGGTGAAGGGAAGGGAATGATGAATAAATCATCACTGAATTGCGATCAGACTAACATCCATCAGCTTCTGGATGTGTGCTATTACATGGTTCTTTAAGTGTTTGCTGAACATCTGAGGGTCATTCTGCATCTGCTCCAGGATCAGTCGCATGGCTGGGTCACTTATCTGCTGCACCCCAGGGTCAGCCATGGCCTGTCACTTCATGTCTTCAGGGCTGTGGTGGCATTTGTACTGGGCCATCATACAGTGTTGGTAAACATCTGCAGCCTCCTTACAGTTGGAGTCAAGATCTAACACCTTGTGGTAGCCATCCATAGCTTTTCCTCCATCACTTCCAGGGCAGCTGCTTTCCATGTGTACCCACTGATGAAGACAGGCTCTAGCTGGATACATTCCTCACAGTTCTTGAATGCCAGCTGAAACCCCAGGAGTTTGGGGTAGCAGGCAGCTCAATTGCTGTACAATTTGGCCTCTTCTGGATTCCATTTGATTACTTCTGTATAATGCTTCATGGCCTGGGGATAGTCCCATATTGAAAACATTCATTGTCTTTGTTCTTCACCTGCAAGGCCAGGTCCGGGTTTATATAAGCCAGCCACTCTTGTTCGTTCAGAATTTCTCTGCCTATTGGAATTTCTTGAGCATAGCTGGGGTTCAGTGCTCTGTCAAAGACTTGTTATGGAAATGGATGGCATCCTTGTACTTTTCTTCTTTGAAGTAAGAGTTGCCAATTTGAGCATAAGGTTTGGCAATCTGTTTATAGTCTTCCTGTTTTTTTTGCCCCACTTCGATGGCCTTCTCACAAAGCTCCCAGCATTTACTGTAGTTACCCCTCTAGAAGTACACAGCTTTTTTTTTTTAAGGATTTATTTATTTATGAAAGACACAGAGAGAGAGAAAGAGAGGCAGAGACACAGGCAGACAGAGAAGCAGGCTCCATGCCAGGAGCCCGATGCAGGACTCGATCCCAAGACTCCAGGATCATGCCCTGGGCCAAAGGCAGGCGCCAAACCGCTGAGCCACCCAGGGATCCCAAGTACACAGCTTCTTGATTGGTCATGTAAGTCATGTTGATCTGGTCCAGGTCCTCGGCTCTGTCATAGTGCTTTAGACTGTGTCAAAGTCTTTCTTCTTGTAGGCCTCATTCCCCAACTCTTTCTCTTTCAGCATCTGCTTCTTATTCTCTAGAATATCTTGTTCCATTGGCTCTGGCTTGGTGTCCTTCATGGGAGGAGGAGTTGGGGGAGGTGTTCCAACTTCCTTCTCCTCATTCATATTATTGAGATTGACTCCTAGCAGGACACTGAGAGTAGTCATGATCTGGGGATCCTGATGTTTCATCCCCAAGTTGGATGGTTTGTTTCATAGCTGCTCTATCAGCTCCTGGTAGGTACAAGCAGCATCCTTGTCCTGGGATAACTCTCCAATTTCTGGTACAGATTAGGCATGTTGAAAAGGTTCATGAATTTCTGCTCTGCCAACCGGGCCTCCATATTCTGTAGGCTCTCTTTGAGCTGAGGATTATTTACTTCATGTTTTTAACCCTCTTCCTAGGTTTGCTTGGCTTCTTCAAATAACTTTAAGAACTTAACAGCTGCGGCCTTCTGCCAATAGCCCTTGCCTCAGTGAGGTTTTAAGTCAACAGTTTTACAGCCATCCTTGTAAGCCTTCTGGTAGTCCCCTTTCTTGGCATAGGCTGCTGAGTGATTGCTAGAGAGCACGTGGTCTGGGGATCTAACTTAATGGCCTCAGAGTAGCACTGCAGTGCATCATGGATGTTGTCTGCCCTCAGGGTCTTATTGCCCTTCTCTTTTAGCTCATTTACCTGCTCCATAGCTTGGCTGGAACTCTGTTGAATCAATTCAGTCAGCTCCATATTCCCAACCCCAAAAATTTGTTTTCTGTTTTGCAGTACTTTTTTTTCCTTCCCTTTCTTGTTCTCTTCCTTTATGATGTGATGATTTTCTACAGTACTGTGCTTTGATTCCTTCATCTTTTGTGTATCTACTATAGGTTTTTCCATTGTGGTTTTGAGGCTCACATAAAACATAGTTTATAACAGCCTATTTAAATTAATAAGTTGATCTTCAAGGCCAAAAAAAAAAAAAAAAAACAACAAACAGAAAACCCTGGTTCTTCAATGTCATTGACTTTCTTTTGCTTTCTGCACATTAGAAAAAATAGCCATATTTCTGAGTCTTAACAGACTGGTCTGTCATAGGAGATGAACCTTACTGGCCAGCTCGAGTTCCTGGTTGTCTCTCAAATGTTTATGATTGTCCAAGCCTCTCTACTTGTTTTTAGTCGTTCCAGTAGTTGAGGGTGCACCAGGACCCATTAGAGTCCCAAAACATAGCCATTCAGTACCTAGGTGTAGACTCACCAGAAGCTAGACCCTCAGGCAGCAGCTGGGAAAGCACCATCCAGAGACAAACAGAGATTATGTTTTTGTCTGCCACATGATTTTGGTGACTGTCTTTTAAGTGGCAATTATAAAAGTTAGGGCACAGGGGTGTGTAATAGCTCCTTCCAGGAAGATATTGGCAATTTGGTTTATTATTAGAGCAAGCAAGAAAGAGAAGCCCAGGGAGGTGCCAACCATCTCCCCTGAGTTCCAATAGAATGATGGGGGGCCTCATGACCAGTCCTTAAATGCATGCTAATTAGAAACCAGGCCATCAGGTAGCAGTTTATAAAGTGTACAGTCAATATCCTTTCAATTTTGCCCATTTCCCTTGCCCTGAGTCTAGGGGATAGCCAAGGTTAATCCTTACATACTCTGAAGAACCTGCTTCTTTGGTTGCTATAGTCCTATAGGTCCCCTGGATGCAAACCCAACTGGTTTTCAGGCTAGGTGGGATATTTGAGGGGAGAGAGGCAGTCTTAAAACTTGCGGTGCTAGAAGTACAGTTCAAACTCTTTAATTCCTTAGGGAGAAGCTGGAATTTGAGCATTCAATCCTGATTGTATGGCTCTACACCATGGTTGGTGTTTATGGCACAAGTGTGAGTCAGTTTTTCCTATCCTTTTAGGTATGGCTATTTTCTCATTTACCTGATGTGAAGGAGTCACTCAGCTGGTCTCTATTTCTCCAAGTGAATTGCTCTGTGTGTAGGTGTGCATTTGGGGCATCTGTGGGAGGAGGTTAGCTCAGGAATGTCTTAGGTAGCCATCTTGGTGTCTCTCCTAAGATGTGGGCCTCACTGTGATTTTGATTTGCATTACCACTGATGATTACTGACATTGAGCATAACTGACATACCTGTTGACCATTTACATCCTTTTTTCTTTTTGCAAAATGTCTACTCAAATCTGTAACCCATTTTCTAAACAGATTATTAGCTCTTTTGCTATTGAGTTCCTTTTATATTTTGGAAACTATTCCTTTTCATAATATATGGTTTGCAGAATTTGCCTCCTATTCCATAAATTGCATTTTCACCATACAAGAATGAATGGGTAGTCAATTAAGTGAATAAATGTTTCAGATTATAAAATTCTATACTTTTTTGAACCTTGTTCTTTGCTAACCCTGCTTCTCTCCAATTTTTTTCCCAAATCCTGGAAAAAGAGACCAAATATTATTCATTTTATAAAAGTAAAATATAAGAAAAAAGTGAAGTATATATTTTCTGTAGAATTCTTGTGTTAATTTCATCCAAATCTCAACTGACCCTTTGACCAAGATTTTATTAAGCCACTTTGCTGATTGTGTGCGTATGGTGTGTGCAAGCTTAGGAAAAGATTTTCATCACAGAGTAATAGAGCAACAAAATAATGGACTCTTCCCTAAGGCAGATGGTAGCACATTGCCTTAGGGATTGTTTGCACATATTACACTGACTTTATATTTTAAGCATCTGACATGGTAATTAGTTTTATAAAAATGCCCTTCTTGCGATTCCTTTTCTGATCAATTTGAATTATACTGCTTGCATTTTAAATGACTCTTCAAGTATGGATTAATTTTTTTCCAGTTCTAGGTTTTTGTTTGGTTCTAAACAATGTCCAGCATTAGTACATAAAGATCTTTCAAATCAATTAGGTCTCTAAAGGAAGCATAATCTTTTTTTTTTCTGTGATAGAATGAGAGGAATAATCTTTTATCACTCAATGTTTTCTAATGAAAGACACACAGTATAGTGTTCAGGCATTTATGCCAGGATGATTGGCTTTCAGTTCATTAATCTGAGAGCTGGGATATTCTCACACAATCCTAAAGTCTCAGCCCATCTCCTAGCAAATATTTGATAGCAGAAAACTAGCTCTAAAGATTTAGAATAAGAATTCATTACTGGCGTTAAATACAGTAAACCCACTTAACAATGTATCTTCAAGTGTTAAAATAATGGAAACAAATGGCACTTGTCAAAATAGTTTTCTAAAAGGATATTTTCTGAACTACTTGCTTCAGGTTTTTTTGTCATCTTTATAACAAAAAGTAATTCAACAGATCTGGTCAAATTAGTTTTCCACATCATTAATGTGAACTTTGAAACTTTTACTAAGTTGAATGATGGATTTATAAGTTCTAAAAGTTTTTCAGAGACAAAGATTTTTAAAAGTAATTTGATGAATGGCAAGAAAACTTGAATATACATTTTTTTTTTCCAACTCCTCTTAACCAAAATGACCTTAAGGTTCCCTTCAGTTTGACTAAACTTCAGATAGTCTTCTTCCTCACTCTAGGACTCTGACCCCCCTTTTCTTAGAGCATTTACTTTAGAAAACTTGCTATTGTATATTCTTCCTTTGTCCTTTGAAATGTAAATCTTTTCCCAGCCTCTTGCCAGTTTTACAACTCAGGAACGTTTTCTCAAGGACCTGGGAGTGAACCCTTTGAAATGTAATCATCAAGAAAGATAAGCCCCTGTCTCCCAGTCTCTGTGGGAGGGTGAGAACCTACCTTCCATGGGGGATGATTAGAAAGCAGAGATAGCCCTTGTCATACTGACCAACCTCCCTCCTCCCATCCTTCAGTGCTTTTCTATTAATTCACTCCAGCATTTAAAAATCCTCCTGCCTTTTGTTTCAGAGAAATTGAGTTCAGTCTCTCCCACAGTGCAACAGTCTTGACTCCTATTGAAATAATTTTAAATTATATCTTCCTTGACTGTTTAACCTGTCTCATGCAATTTTTCTTCAACACTTTAAAATTTTATCGTATGTATTTCTGTTAGCTTTTCTACATTTTATCATTTCTTTTATCTCCTGCTTATTCTTCCTTTTTCCTAGAAAGAAAAAATATGGAGTAAGTTAGAGAAATTATAAATATGAGGACTTCAAAAGAAGTAACTACATTGTGCACTCATTCATCATGAACAATCAGTTAAATATGTTTATTTCTCAGGTCAACAAAAACTTTGTGATACACATATTTGTATACCCCATATAACATTCAAAAAGAATAAATGTGTATACCTGGGGTTATAAAAGCTAATTTTAGGTGGTATTTCGATGAATGTATCTTAATAATAAAATATATATTTTAATGCTACTTTATATTTAATTTTTTTTTTTTATTTATTTACGATAGTCATACAGAGAGAGAGAGAGGCAGAGACACAGGCAGAGGGAGAAGCAGGCTCCATGCACCAGGAGCCCGACATGGGATTCGATCCCGGGTCTCCAGGATCGCGCCCTGGGCCAAAGGCAGGCGCCAAACCGCTGCGCCACCCAGGGATCCCGCTACTTTATATTTAATATTACATTATGGTTTTTATTTTGTCTTCATTATTATGTGATCTAGTATTTCTACTCCTGGGTATTTAACAAAAGAAAATGAAAAAAAAAACTAACTTGAAAGATATATGCACCTCTATGTTCATTGCAATACTTATGATAGCTAAGATATGAAAACAACCTGCATGGGTCCTAGTAAATGAAGAAATGTGGTGTATACATACACACACACAATGAAATATTGCTCAGCCTTAAAAAATAATTAAATCTTCCCATTTGAAACAACAGAAATGGAACTTAAATGGAATATTATACTAAGTGAAATAAATCATAAAATTAATATGCACTTAAAACATATACTTGAGGGGGTACCTGGGTGGCTCCCTCAGTTAAGCATTGGACTCTTGATCTTGGCTGAGGTCATGATCTCAGGGTGGTGATACTGAGCCCCACCTGGGGTTCTATCCTGACGTGGAGCCTGTTTAAGATTCTCTCCTTCTCCCTCCCCCGTCTCATCTTCTCACAAGTATGGGTGTACTCTCCCTCTCTCTCTCTCAAAACAATAAATAAAATGAAATAAAATAAATAAGATAAAATATATACTTGAATAACAAACGAGGTGAAGATGTGGCAAGAAGAACTAGTATCTGGGAAACGTTCTATCTATGACAAAAGGGCTCTGTGATAGGATTCCTGTCTCACATGTTCATAGATTCCACTAAAGAGTAAGTAGCAATTATTAGGAAGATTTTTTTTTAAATAGGAACATTCTTGCAACTTGTTTTTGATACTAAAAATTTGTTTACTCTTAGGTAAATTTAACTGAGATTTAAATGTTACTGAATTAATATTTCACTTCATACATTTATTGAGACCAACTATAGGTGAATAGTACTCAGTTTTGGAGAAGCAAAAATATAGTTACCCTTACCTGAAGGTGTCATAATAAAAGGCATTGAAAAACATAACCAGAAATCAAAACAACATGCACAAATTGCTACTAGAAGTACTGAAAGTTTTAGTGGAATTCCTCGGGAAAATGATGTACTATGGAAGTTGGGAGATAGTTCATCCTTTTATTGCTGGATAGTATTCCACTGTATGCATGTCCTACAATGTTTCCATCCATTCACTTTTTGATAGGCAGGTGGAAACCACTGTTACAACTATTTCTATACAGACATATGCTTACATTTCTCTTAGTAAATATGTAGAAGTGGAAAGACTGGGTTACAAAGTGGGTAAATATTTGTAATATTGATGAACTTAATTTTTTTTAATTTTATCACACCACTTTGATTTAATAAACTTTAATTACAAATACATTAGGACATCCAAAATTATCCTTCAGCTTACTGATGTTCTACTCTATTTGTATTCATTTTTCCCCTCTGTGTGTTTCAATTTGGATAGTTATAATTGCTGGATCTTCGTATTTTCCCATCTGTTCTGCTGCAAAGTTAGCCTTCTGTTAATTTCATCCAGTGAATTTTTCCACTTACTGTAAATTTCATCTTTGGAATTATAATTCAGGTTTTTCTTATATCTTCATATTTCTACTTCTGAATATAGGAAACACAGTTGTAATTATTTTTATGTATTTGTCTTCTAATTCTAACATCTGTGCCAGTTCTGGATTGGTTTCAGTGCTTGATTTTTCTCCTCATCATGGATTGTATTTTTCTTCATCTTTGCAAGCCTTACAATTTTATATTAAATGGCAAATATTATAAACTTCACCTTGTTGGGTATTGGTTACTTTTTTATCCTATAATCACTAATGAACTTTGTTTTGGAATGCAATTAAGTTACTTATTATAAGTCTGAATCTCTATGATCTTGTTTTAAATATTATTAGGTAGGACGAGAGCAGTTTTCACTGTAGAGCTAATTGTCCCCCACTATTGAAGCAAGAACCTTCTGTGTATTCTTTGTGATACCTCATGAATTATGAGGTCCAGTCTAAATGGTGGAAATATGCACTAATTCCATCTTGTGTGAGCATAGGCACTGCTCCTTGTAATTCTTTGGAGTAGTTCTTTCCCTGGCTCTGGGTGGTTTTTTGACATGTACACACTGACCAGACCTCTGTTGCACACTTGGGAGTGGGGGTGGGGTCTGCTGTGCTCTGGGGACAGTTCTCTGCCCTCCAATACTCTAGGCTGTTCCCTTGCACTATTAACCTCATGTCCCACCTCCATGAATGAGCCATTTTCTGCCTGATTTTTTTTTTTATCCCTGAATTGAGAATCTAATCAATTACAAAGAGCAAAATGAGGAGAAACAGAAACGAGGCAATAAATTCGTAACCATGAGGGGGGAAAAATGAAGAAACAACAGAAAATGAATTGAAGAGGACACCTTAACTCTAAGACCATCCTTTCCTGAGTCTTGTAAACTATGGTCTGCGCAAGGCTAGAGGACATGTTCTTTAAGCACATGGGATACTTTGAAACACACAAATTGTTCAATTCTTGCATTCTTTGCTTTTTGCCTGAGATCTTTTGCCTCCTCCCTTTAGTTCTTCATTAATTTTTCTGCCTCATTTTATTTGTTTATTCAATTCCTGCTTGCTCTTAATCCATATTATTCTATTGTACTCCCCATCACTCAGTGTAAATATCTGAATCAGCTCATCTAAATTACAATTGAGGACAATTATAATCTAACCATCATTTAGAATAAGCATACCTAAATGTTAAATAGCATATATATATAATATATATATTATAAAATACATGTATGTTGCAGTAATTAATTTTAGTAATAACAGCTTTGCTAATTATGTGAAAAAGCCACTTATGTATAAATGCCTTATAATCAAAAAAATTTTTAACAAACTATGTACCAAAAAAAGTTGATCTTATACATTTTCATTAGTGTTTTATCAAAAAGGAAAAAATGTAAATTAATACAAATCTATTCTCAGGGCTACTTTTATTTTTGTCTTCTGTGTAACTATGACTTTGCATAATCTCAAAATTATTGAACCTAGAATCCTCTGATCACTGGCAAGTCTTATAAAACTTGACAAAACCATATCATATAGGTAACAGTTTTCTCAAAAATTATACAGAAGAATAAGTTTAACTGATCATTTGTAGAAATAATTTAACAAAATACCACTAATGAATTTAATAACTGCCTTCAATGATATTTAATTTTTTTTCAATGATATTTAATTATTGAATTTCTCACATATGCTTAGATATTGCTAAAAATAAAGAGTATTAGCATCTCCATTATGAGGAGTATGCCAAAGACAATTTACAAGTAGAGAATTACAGAACTCAAAAGGCATAGGGATGTCTTCTTTAGCAAGCTGGATTATGGTTTCTATCCTTCTAATCTTAGATGAGATTATACGGCAAATCCTATTCAATGAAATGGAAGTCCTTACTGTGTGATACCTGGATTCCTGGGTTTGTTCTCTGGGAACTAGAAGGTCAACCTTTCTTTTACTCATTTACATGCACTTCCAAGGAGCATCAGGCACTAACACCTTTAATTTTGTTGCCAGCTAGATTTTGACCTATTAGAATTTTTTCCCAACTCCCTATCTAGTTCATCTTTTTTTTTTTAATTATTTGAGAGAGAGAGAGAGAAAGCGGGAGGAGGAGAGGGAGAGGGAGAGAATCTTCAAAAGACTCTGCATTGATCATGGGGCTTGACTTTGCAATGACCTGAGCCAAAACCAAGAGTTGGACACTTCACCAACTAAGCCACCTGAGGACCCCTGATTCATCTATAAGACTTTATATCCTCAGTGGATTTTTGGTCAATTTATGACTAACAAATCATTGCAGACTACTTTAAAAGGAAAGTAATTAATAATAAGGATCTTTGTTGTGTAATTTATTTTACTATATAAAATTCAGAAGAAGTGTTCTAAATTTTCTTGAATCCATAAAAAATGCTCAACATATGCTGATATTTACATAGGATTGGTCGAAGAAATAGTATTTGTGAGTGACTGTGTGAGGCATTATGTTTATACTTTACATATATCTCTAGAAATGTTCAATGCATTTTTCAAGGTATGTGAACTAAATGGAAAGTAAGTACAGTGGAAAATACAATTGAAATTCATGGATAAAAACTTCAATTTTGAAAAGAGAGTTACATATGTTAGAATTCCCTTAGGCTACTTCTACTAAGTCAGCCAGCTTTTATGCAGCAGATGGATCATATAGACACTGACATCAGTGGAATTTTGCCATTGAATTTTTGACAAAGACAAACTATTCATCAAGGAAGACTTCATCATTAGACATTTGTGCCTTCAATTTTGGAGAAGAAAACACATTACATCACGATTATTGTGCAGTACCATTAAAATGATTGAATAAATCTCATTAACTTCTTAATCTTTTCATTTTGTGGGCACTCTGGGGTATGTACACATGGAAAATGCCAAGCAATACCAATTGCTGTGTGATCATTTTTGCTGAGTGTGAAAAGTATGTATTTCAACTTTATCTTTCCTTTTTATTCTTGAACCAAAGGGTTTACTTTTCTCTAAAATTACATTTTCTCTAAATTTAAATTCTCTAAGAATTTGCAATTATGTTTTAAAAATCTTAATTGTGATGAATCTACAAACTGAACAGAGACAAATCTTTGCAGTTTTAAAATATGACTTTTTAGTAATTGTTATTAACTTGAGGGAAAAGAACAATCAAGAAATAATAAGAGATGAAAAATTTTGTTTGTTTAACCTCAACTACCTTCCCATATTGACAATAGTGTTTTAGTCAGTCCAGCCTCCAGAATGTCAATATCATATTTAACAACCCCATCAAGTTCTATTCCTCCTAGGCAGAACTGACATCTCTGTATTTACACACAAATTCTTTTTTTATGGTTGTTAGGCTTTCTGCTAAACCTCATAAACTAATTTATGTTAAGATAATTAGTAGCTAAAAAGGACTAAGATCTCTTACCTAGGTGAAATAATTTTATTTTAGGGCTGCCTTCTGCATATTATACTAAAGCATATTATACTAAACTATAGATTATTATACTAAAAAATGGAGAATTTATGTACTAATACTGTATAATGTAAAGAGCAATTAGAAAAGACAAAAATTACTTAGTATTGATGCTTCAACAATGAGTTTGTTATTTAATATTAAAAAACACAAATTCTCTAACACGAATTCTCTAGATGTCAGTTTTCTAAATGTAAGATACAGCAAGATAGTCACCTGGGAGTCAAGAGACTAGCATTTCTGCAAACCAACTGCAAGTCTTAACTAAAAATTATTCAAATCAATTTGGCAGTGAAGCATGAAAAAATAACTATGAATTTAATTTCTTCTTCCTCTATCAAATAAAAATCTTACAAATCTATGTGGAATTGAAATGATATATTAAAAATACCTATATTCAAAATTATTGAGATTTTGGAGGGTATTTTTGCTCATATGTTAAGCTTTTTATCGATACTATAGCAAGTAACCCCTATACCATTAAAGTATTGTAATTCATTTGGGCAACAGGATGCTACTAATGTATAAAACAGGTGTTCCAAATGCCAATATTATTTGTTTTGTCTTGGTTTTTTGGAAGTTTTCCTTGTTTTAGAGAGCAGGGAGGGGCAGAGTGGGAGAGAGACTCTCAGTGCAGGGCTCAATCTCAAACCCTGAGATCATGATCTGAGCCAAAATCAAGAGTTGGACATTTAACCAACTGAGCCACCCAGGCACCCCTCCTCTCCAAATGCCAATATTCTACCTAAGAGCTGTTCAAGATCTAAAATTTCTGAAATTGTCTTTTCCTCATCAAGTTATGATCTATTTTCTTGATTTTGTCTCTCTGAACCCGTAATTTTGAACATTGTCTATGGCTGGGAATCAATTTGCTCTTCATTCTCACTGTTCCCTATGATTTGGAGCCTGCTTCCCTCTTTTTGTTTTTTGTTTTTTTTTCCTTTGTATTCACTTGCTTCTCTGAACTTGGCATCTTCAATTGTTCCAAATAACAAATTCTACCTTATAGTTAAGTTCCTTTAAACTCCATCCCTAAAGAGCTTCAGATGATATATTTCTGGACCAAGAATAGATCTGTCTACCCAGAGATTGGAATTAAAAAATTCTTGGGCTTTGAACTTTCATGATTGTCATGAATTATATACCCTGATGAAAAGTGATTTAGGTATTACCTTTTAGAGACGCATGCTCTGAACTCACCCTACATCCCTACACACCTATTAACTCTGTCAAGTTTTGTAAGTAAGCTCATATAAGAAAAATAAATCAAGTCTTTGTATTTCCTGTTCACTGATCTTCCCAGAAACATCGTTTCTCATTAGTTTAAGTTATTCATTCTAAAAAAAGAAAAAAAATGTATCAGAATGAGAGTACACTCTGACATAGATCTCAGGAGAATCAAAGTTTCTGTTAAAAGCTAAGATTTTGGCTATACTGAAATATGAAAGGATAGAAGACCAGAAATAGGGTATATGCGATATTTGTTATGCTTAATTAGATAATATAAAATTTTATTTTGATGAAATCACATGTTATTATTTTTCATGAAAAAAAAAACCTAGATCTACTAACAGAGGCAGGTCATTGTCATAATAAAAATAAAGTGCATATGGACATATTCTAAGTAAATATACCAAAGAAAAAGTATCATTATTTGATTTGATTCACAAGATCATTACCTGGTTATCTTACATATAGAAATTAATAAATATATCTAAGATTATATTTTGACAGGAAATTTTTTTATAAAAAATTTATTTTTTATTGGTGTTCATTGGCAACATACAGAATAACACCCAGTGCTCATCCCCTCAAGTGCCCCCTCAGTGCCCGTCACCCATTCACCCCCACCTCCCACCCTCCTCCCCTTGCACCACCCCTAGTTCGTTTCCCAGAGTTAAGAGTCTCTATGTTCTGTCTCCCTTTCTGATATTTCCCACACATTTCTTCTCCCTTCCCTTATATTCCCTTTCACTATTATTCATATTCCCCAAATGAATGAGAACATACACTGTTTGTCTTTCTCCGATTGACTTACTTCACTCAGCATAATACCCTCCAGTTCCATCCACGTTGAAGCAAATGGTGGGTATTTGTCGTTTCTAATGGCTGAGGAATATTCCATTGTATACATAAACCACATCTTCTTTATCCATTCGTCTTTCGATGGACACCGAGGCTCCTTCCACAGTTTGGCTATTGTGGACATTGCTGCTAGAAACATCGGGGTGCAGGTGTCCCGGCGTTTCACTGCATCTGAATCTTTGGGGTAAATCCCTAACAGTGCAATTGCTGGGTCATAGGGCAGGTCTATTTTTAATTCTTTGAGGAACCTCCACACAGTTTTCCAGAGTGGCTGCACCAGTTCACATTCCCACCAACAGTGTAAGAGGGTTCCCTTTTCTCCGCATCCTCTCCAACATTTGTGGTTTCCTGCCTTGTTAATTTTCCCCATTCTCACTGGTGTGAGGTGGGATCTCATTGTGGTTTTGATTTGTATTTCCCTGATGGCAAGTGATGCAGAGCATTTTCTCATGTGCATGTTGGCCATGTCTATGTCTTCCTCTGTGAGATTTCTCTTCATGTCTTTTGCCCATTTCATGATTGGATTTTTTGTTTCTTTGGTGTTGAGTTTAATAGGTTCTTTATAGATCTTGGAAACTAGCCTTTTATCTGATATGTCATTTGCAAAAATCTTCTCCCATTCTGTAGGTTGTCTTTGAGTTTTGTTGACTGTATCCTTTGCTGTGCAAAAGCTTCTTATCTTGATGAAGTCCCAATAGTTCATTTTTGCTTTTGTTTCTTTTGCCTTCGTGGATGTATCTTGCAAGAAGTTACTGTGGCCGAGTTCAAAAAGGGTGTTGCCTGTGTTCTCCTCTAGGATTTTGATGGAATCTTGTCTCACATTTAGATCTTTCATCCATTTTGAGTTTATCTTTGTGTATGGTGCAAGAGAGTGGTCTAGTTTCATTCTTCTGCATGTGGATGTCCAATTTTCCCATCACCATTTATTGAAGAGACTGTCTTTCTTCCAGTGGATAGTCTTTCCTCCTTTATCGAATATTAGTTGACCATAAAGTTCAGGGTCTACTTCTGGGTTCTCTATTCTGTTCCATTGATCTATGTGTCTGTTTCTGTGCCAGTACCACACTGTCTTGATGACCACAGCTTTGTAGTACAACCTGAAATCTGGCATTGTGATGCCCCCAGCTATGGTTTTCTTTTTTAAAATTCCCCTGGCTATTCGGGGTCTTTTCTGATTCCACACAAATCTTAAAATAATTTGTTCTAACTCTCTGAAGAAAGTCCATGGTATTTTGATAGGGATTGCATTGAACGTGTAAATTGCCCTGGGTAACATTGACATTTTCACAATATTAATTCTGCCAATCCATGAGCATGGAATATTTTTCCATCTCTTTGTGTCTTCCTCAATTTCTTTCAGAAGTGTTCTATAGTTTTTAGGGTATAGATCCTTTACCTCTTTGGTTAGGTTTATTCCTAGGTATCTTATGCTTTTGGGTGCAATTGTAAATGGGATTGACTCCTTAATTTCTCTTTTTCAGTCTCATTGTTAGTGTATAGAAATGCCACTGACTTCTGGGCAATGATTTTGTATCCTGCCATGCTGCCAAATTGCTGTATGAGTTCTAGCAATCTTGGGGTGGAGGCTTTTGGGTTTTCTATGTAGAGTATCATGTCATCGGCGAAGAGGGAGAGTTTGACTTCTTCTTTGCCAATTTGAATGCCTTTAATGTCTTTTTGTTGTCTGATTGCTGAGGCTAGGACTTCCAATACTATGTTGAATAGCAGTGGTGAGAGTGGACATCCCTGTCTTGTTCCTGATCTTAGGGGAAAGCTCTCAGTGCTTCCCCATTGAGAATGATATTTGCTGTGGGCTTTTCATAGATGGCTTTTAAGATGTCGAGGAATGTTCCCTCTATCCCTACACTCTGAAGAGTTTTGATCAGGAATGGATGCTGTACTTTGTCAAATGCTTTCTCTGCATCTAATGAGAGGATCATATGGTTCTTGGTTTTTCTCTTGCTGATATGATGAATCACATTGATTGTTTTACGAGTGTTGAACCAGCCTTGTGTCCCAGGGATAAATCCTACTTGGTCACGGGGAATAATTTTCTTAATGTATTGTTGGATCCGATTGGCTAGTATCTTGTTGAGAATTTTTGCATCCATGTTCATCAGGGATATTGGTCTGTAATTCTCCTTTTGGTGGGGTCTTTGTCTGGTTTTGGAATTAAGGTGATGCTGGCCTCATAGAATGAATTTGGAAGTACTCCATCTCTTTCTATCTTTCCAAACAGCTTTAGTAGAATAGGTATGATTTCTTCTTTAAACGTTTGATAGAATTCCCCTGGGAAGCCATCTGGCCCTGGACTTTTGTGTCTTGGGAGGTTTTGGATGACTGCTTCAATTTCCTCCCTGGTTATTGGCCTGTTCAGGTTTTCTATTTCTTCCTGTTCCAGTTTTGGTGGTTTGTGGCTTTCCAGAAATACGTCCATTTCTTCTAGATTGCCTAATTTATTGGCATATAGCTGTTCATAATATGTTTTTAAAATCATTTGTATTTCCTTGGTGTTGGTAGTGATCTCTCCTTTCTCATTCATGATTTTATTAATTTGAGTCTTCTCTCTCTTCTTTTTAATAAGGCTGGTAATGGTTTATCTATCTTATTAATTCTTTCAAAGAACCAACTCCTGGTTTTGTTGATCTGTTCCACAGTTCTTCTGGTCTCGATTTCGTTGAGTTCTGCTCGAACCTTAATTAACTCTCTTCTTCTGCTGGGTGTAGGATCTGTCTGCTGTTTTTTCTCTAGCTCCTTTAGGTGTAAGGTTAGCTTTTGTATTTGAGTTCTTTCCAGTTTTTGAATGGATGCTTGTATTGCAATGTATTTCCCCCTTAGGACTGTTTTTGCTGTGTCCCAAAGATTTTGAACGGTTGTATCTTCATTCTCATTAGTTTCCATGAATCTTTTTAATTCTTCCTTGATTTCCTGGTTGACCCTTTCATCTTTTAGCAAGATGGTCCTTAACTTCCACTTGTTTGAGGTCCTTCCAAACTTCTTGTTGTTATTTAGTTCTAATTTCAAGGCATTATGGTCTGAGAATATGCAGGGGATGATCCCAATCTTTTGGTATCGGTTCAAACCTGATTTGTGACCCAGTATGTGGTCTATTCTGGGGAAAGTTCCATGTGCACTTGAGAAGAATGTGTATTCAGTTGAGTTTGGATGTAAAGTTCTGTAGATATCTGTGAAATCTATCTGGCCCAGGGTATCATTTAAAGCTCTCGTTTCTTTCGAGATGTTGTGCTTAGAAGACCTAACAAGTATAGAAAGAGCTAGATTGAAGTCACCAAGTGTAAGTATTATTATCTAAGTATTTCTTCATTTTGGTTATTAATTGATTTAAATATTTGGCAGCTCCCACATTCGTGGGCATATATATTGAGGATTGTTAAGTCCTCTTGTTGGATAGATCCTTTAAGTATGATATAGTGTCCCTCTTCATCTCTCACTACAGTCTTCGGGGTAAATTTTAGTTTATCTGATATGAGGATGGCTACCCCTGCTTTCTTTTGAGGACCATTTGAATGGTAAATGGTTCTCCAACCTTTTGTTTTCAGGTTGTAGGTGTCCTTCTGTCTAAAATGAGTCTCTTGTAGACAGCAAATAGATGGGTCCTGCTTTTTTATCCAGTCTGAAACCCTGCGCCTTTTGATGGGGTCATTAAGCCCATTCACGTTCAGAGTTACTATTGACAGATATGAGTTTAGTGTCATCATGATATCTATTCAGTCCTTGTTTTTGTGGATTGTTCCACTGAACTTCTTCTTAAAGGGGAATTTTAAGAGTCCCCCTTAAAATTTCTTGCAGAGCTGGTTTGGAGGTCACATATTCTTTCAGTTCCTGCCTGTCTTGGAAGCTCTTTATCTCTCCTTCCATTTTGAATGAGAGCCTTGCTGGATAAAGTATTCTTGGTTGCATGTTCTTCTCATTTAGGACCCTGAATATATCCTGCCAGCCCTTTCTGGCCTGCCACGTCTCTGTGGAGAGGTCTGCTGTTACCCTAATATTCCTCCCCATGAAAGTCAGGGACTTCTTGTCTCTTGCTGCTTTAAGGATCTTCTCTTTATCTTTGGAATTTGCAAGCTTCACTATTAAATGTCGAGGTGTTGAACGGTTTTTATTGATTTTAGGGGGGGATCTCTCTATTTCCTGGATCTGAATGCCTGTTTCCCTTCCCAGATTGGGAAAGTTTTCAGCTAGGATTTGTTCAAATACATATTCTGGCCCTCTGTCCCTTTCGGCGCCCTCGGGAACCCCAATTAAACGTAGGTTTTTCTTCCTTAGGCTGTCATTTATTTCCTTAATCTGTCTTCATGGTCCCTTAATTGATTGTCTCTTTTTTCCTCAGTTTCCCTCTTTGCCATCAACTTGTCTTCTATGTCACTCACTCATTCTTCCACCTCGTTAACCCTCGTCGTTAGGACTTCTAGTTTGGATTGCATCTCATTCAATTGATTTTTAATTTCTGCCTGATTGGATCTAAATTCTGCAGTCATGAAGTCTCGTGAGTCCTTAATGCTTTTTTCTAGAGCCACCAGTAGCTGTATAATGGTGCTTCTGAATTGGCTTTCTGACATTGAAGTGTAATCCAGATTTTGTAACTCTGTGGGAGAGAGGGCTGTTTCTGATTCTTTCTTTTGAGGTGAGGTTTTCCTTCTAGTCATTTTGCTCAGTGCAGAGTGGCCAAAAACAAGTTGTATTGGAACACGGGGGAGTATCACTGGTCCGTCCAGCTGGTCTTCTGGGGGAGGGGCCTGTTGTGCTGATTCTCAGGTGTTAGCACTTGGGGGAGCTGCTCTGCCCCTGCCTGCTGCAGGGCTCAGCGGGGTTGTTTACCCCGTGGGGCCCCAGGAGGAACAGCCGCAGTTGCTATGGCAACTCTGGAAGCCTGGATTCAGCCTCCGCAGGAACTACGGGGCTCGGGGCTCTCGGCTCTCCGTCCGCAGGGCCTGGAGGCTCCGGGGCGGGGCCGCTGATCTGCTCAGCTCGGGGCAGGAGCGTCCTCGCTGTCCTGGGCCCTCCCGGCCTCTGCCTGTCCCGGGGGAGGCCGGATCCTGGGCTGTGTCCCGGCGCCCTGTGCTCCGGGGCCTGCGCTGTTGGATTCGCGCTCCCGCCCCGCAGCCCCCTCCGCGGAGCCGCCGCCCGAGCCCCTCCGAGCTGCTCCGGTCGGTCCCTCCGTGCGCGCTGCAGCCCTTAGGGAGCTCGGCGCACTCTCCCGGGGCGCAGGTGTCTGTTAGTGTCCCCGGGAGCCCGAGGGCATCCCCGCCCTCCTGGGTCCTGCTCCAACTCCCTGCGAGCCCCTTTCCGCCCGCCCGGGAAGGTTGGTGCAGCTCCTGCTCCTCCGGGACGGGGCTCTCCTGTCCTGGGGACACTCGCCCCGGCCTCAGCCCGGCTCCTCGCGGGGCCCCTCCCCCTCGGAGGCCTTTTGTTCCTTTATTTCTTTTTCCCCGTCTTCCTACCTCGATAGAAGCGCGGACTCTTCTCACTGTAGCTTCCAGCTGGTCTCTCTTTACATCTCAGGCCGAATTCGTAGATTTTCAGGATGATTTGAAGGTTATCTAGGTAATTTGGTGGGGACAGGTGACTTGGGGACCCTACTCTTCCGCCATCGTGCCCCTCCTCTTGACAGGAAATTTTTAAGACACCTTTTATGTGATCATCAATAGCAAAATTATTATATATTCTTCATGATTATATTTTGATCTATTCAAAAACTTTGCATTGTTTTCTCCTCACATGAACCCATTAACTTTTCCCTCATAATTACATCATAGAAACAAGAGGGATACAGGCAAAAGTAGGTGACTAAGAATCAGCTGGGAGAAAGGAATAATATATCTTTTTTCAGTTCATTGAAGTTCTCTAATTCTAGAATTGATTTCACATTTTAAAGTTCACCTGAAATCAAGCAGAACCAAAACAATTTACAATTATAGAAGCCTAAATACTTGAAAACAAGATCTATTTGCTTTGCACATGTAGGCATTCATCCAATTATTCTAATATATCAGGAGTGCTTATATATAATACCTGACAAATGCTCTTGTTTTCATATAAAATGATTTTATTTTGCCCAAAAACATGTTAGATTATTATGCTTTACATTGCATGCAAGTAAGTTAAGAGAAATATAATCATTGTTATGACAGATAAATGCAGTATTTATACAGTATCTTCTACTGGTTTTGCTCTATATAATAACTTACCATTTCAGTGTCTAGAAGAATAGCCAGTATCCTTAATGAAAGTTCCATCTGCTGCTACAAAAAATTTTTTTAATGTTCTCAGGTTATCAAAACATAGCTGAATTCTTCAATCTCAAATTCAGTTTAAAGTCTCTCTTTCCCTTTGGTACAGATTACACCTGGTTGTCTAGTGAGTTGGGGGCAGAGGGTTGTTCTTTTAGTTCCTTTCTCATTTCTGGGCTTACTGTGCTGAGGCGATGGCTAGGAAAGAAGAGAAAGGTGTTTTCTCAGTTGACTACCATTGGTGAGCTCCCTATCCTCTCCCACAGTGGTCATGATTGCTCCTCATCTTGCTATCTCCTTTCCAAAACATAGGTCTTATTTGAGCCAATATAACTTAATTCCCAACCAATTTTGAGCAGGACCCACTTAAAAAGGAAGATCATGTTATTCTTGCAATGTGAAGTAGGGTTATTTTCTCTCAGCTCTTTCATATTCTTTTTGCTCCATCCCTGTCACAGCAGTAGCAGATACCCTGCTAGTCCTGTGGCTCACTAGAATTTATCCAAAGATATATATAAGTTTTGATTTAATTAAGGAGATTGAGTATAGTCAAATCCTCTTGGAAAAAGTAAGAAGGGACTGATGGTATCCAGTCATAAATTGTTTATTCAAAAACACTACTTCATCTACTTTCTTTTCTACCCCTCCCTTTTGTTGAGTGAAATGGCACATTTAATCAAGCCCTTCCAAGTCACAGTGGGACTCTCAGCTAATTAGTGCTTTGAACACTGATTGTGGACCTACTTAACATATTGCCAATTTTCAACTAAAGTAGATGCTAGGTATTATGGTGATATCACTTCCCAGGTCAACCAATAGCAAAGTGAAATTAGTAGTGGTCCAATTGGACTATAAGATTTTTGAAAGAACTGATCCCATTGTAAAACTTTACAAACCTGTAGCTGCATGTGAAATTTGGAAAAAAACTTTATATTGAAAAATGTGTTTTTAAACATACACACATACATAATAATACATAAACATACTTCATAAATTATTAAGACAGTATGGTAATGGCATACGACTAAACATACAGATCAATATAGTTGAGCATCTCCAAATATGCCCTTATATTTATTGTCAATTAATATTTTTTAAAGATTTCATTTATTCATGAGAGACACACAGAGAGAGGCAGAGAGATAGGAGAAGCAGATGCTCTGAGGGGAGTCTAATATCCCAAGACCCTGGGATCACTAACTGAGCCAAAGGCAGACACCCAGCTACTGAGCCATACAGGTATCCCTTTTATCAATTAATTTTGAACAAGGATTTTCAGAATGTGTAATGATGGAAAGAATGGTCTTTTCAACAATTGGTTCTGGGACAACCGTCTACCTACATGGAAAATAATGAAGTAGCAACCATACTTCAAGCCACATATACATACACAAACTCAAAATTATAAATGTAAGAAATAAACCTATATAAATCTCAGAAGAGGGGCAGCCCACGTGGCTCCGCGGTTTAGCGCCACCTTCGCCCAGGACCTGATCCTGGGAACCTGGGATCAAGTCCAACATTGGGCTCCCTGCATGGAGCCTGCTTCTCCCTCTGCCTGTGTCTCTGCCACTCTCTCTCTCTCTCTCTCTCTCTCTCTGTGTGTCTCTCATGAATAAATAAAATATTTTAAAAAAAGAAAATAAAATATTGGAATGAATCCCTGTAACTCTGGGTTAAGCAAGGCTTTCTTAGATATGACATCAAAGGCATAAGCAATGAAAGAATAAATATATTTGAATTGTTCAAAATTAAAAACATATGCTTCAAAGAACATCATCAAAATATAAAAAGGAAATGCATAAAATATGGAAATTGTTTGCAAATAATATATATGTTAAGAAACTTTTATTTAGAATAAAGGATTTGTAATTCAATAATAAAAACAATGCAGTTAAGAAATATTATTTGTGGACAAGTGAGGGGAAAGATCTAAGAAGACATTTGTCCCTCGAAGATATATAATTGACAACATGAAAAAAGATCTCAATATCTTTACTGTGAGGGGCATACAGATTAAAACCACGATGAGATACACTTCAGACACATTAGAATGGCTATAATTAAAACCATATTAACAAGTCCTACAGAGGATGCCGAGATGCTGGAATCCTCATACACTGCTGGTGGGAATATAAAATGATGTAGTCACTTTGAAGAACAATCTAACAGTTTCCTAAAATTCTAACATGGAGTGTTCCTATGACCTACTAACTACTAGGTATTTACTTCAGTGGTATGAAAACATATGTTCACATTAAAGCTTGTACATGGATGTTTACAAGGGCATTATCCATAAGAGCCCCAAAGAACAAACAGTCTAAAAGCCATCAGTTGATGAATGGGTTAAAAGGTGGTATGTATCCAGACAAAGGAATATTATTTGGCAATAAAAAAATGGAATACTGATACATGCTACAACATACATAAACCTTGAAAACATAATATTAAGAAGCCAATATAATTAACATACTATATGGTTTCATGTATGTAAATGTTCAGAATAGGAAAAATCTATAGATGCCCAAAGTAGAGTAGTATTGTCTGGGAAGGATGGGAGTAAGCAGTTGTTAAGTAGGAAGGGAAAAAGGGGAATAGGGATGATGCGGATAATAATGTTCTAAAATGAGACTCTGGTGAGATTTGAGCAATTCAATGAATATACAAAAAATATACAATTAAATAAGGTGAACTGAAAGTTATATGTATTATTCTCAGTAAAATGTTAAAATATTTAAAAGAATATAATAATAATTAATAACAATAATGAAACTGCCAGCTTTTCCAGTAAGGCATTGAGAACATATCAGTCAATCAATGCTTAGGGGTGAGAACAAATTACTCGTGACCATACTCCCACTACTTAGAATGTCTTGCTAAATTTACTGTAATTAGCCTGCCTTGTAAAATTTTAATCAAAACATGATTATCATGAATCAGAACAGAAAATATTGTAAGATATCTGGGTTGAGTTTCCAGTTATCCACGTGAGGAGCTTGAAAGTCACTACTCCTACCTAATAACACATAAAAAGCTAAACAGACTTAAAAAATAAACCACTCTCCTTTCCATAATAGAGGAGAGGATAAGGGCAGACTGCTGTCCAGAAGACCGGAGACAGAAAAGATAGTTTAGAGTCATGGCTTGCTGGATCTTTTAGAGGCTCACAATCAGGAACTTCCACAGGAACCAGCACCAAGGCAAGAAAACCCCAACTATCACTGACAAATTTCTGGAGGCTCAGTATCGATGAGCCTGAGAGTTAAATACCCCAGAAGAACCAAGTCCAAGGGGTCCCCCCACAATACTGTGTTTACTTCTAGGAGCTCAACCAGGTTCTCATACTATGCATCATTTAAAAAATCCTCTCCTGCTTCCAGCATAGAGAGGGGGGAAAAAGGAACTATTATCAAATATCCAGAATACTCTTTTTCTTAACAAAGACCTGTCCTTAGGGTAAACAAGTTAACCAGAGCCTAACCTGCTAAGGTGCTGTCAGAGCCTAATTCACCTGGGGGAAGGTAAAAATCAACTCAGCTGGCTCTAGCCTTCAAAGTAGGAAAAAAAAATTTGCTCCCTCTGGTGGTGGGCCCACTCTAGCCATTTTGTTCCATGTAAGTGGGGGAGAGGGTGACTGGGAAACAAAAGATCACAATCCAGAGGTACAGCCTTACTAAAAGATTGAGATCTATCATGGAACTGTAAAACATTTCCCCTCCCCCAAACCTAACCACCATAAAGCTAAAGGCCTATTTACAGCAATACATTTTACTGAGTACATCATGTCTGATTGTCAAGAAAAAATTATAAGGCATATCAAAAAGGAAAAGAAAATAATTTAGAGAGACAGAGCAAGCCTCAGAAACAGACATGACAGTGGTATTAGAATTATAAGGCCAAGAATATAAAACAACTATGATTACTATACTAAGAGCTCTGATGGATAAAGTAGACAATATGCAAGAACAGATGGGCAATATAAGAAGAGAGATGGAAATTCTAAGAAATAACAAAAAAAGAAATGCCAGAGATTTAAAAACAAACACTACAGCAGAAATAAAGAATACTTCTGATTTGTCCGATAGACCAGACAAAGCTGAGAAAAGAAATTCTGAGCTAAAGGATATATCAATAGAAATCTAGGAAATTCAAAGCAAAGAGAACAAAGATTGAGAAAACAGAAGTAGAATATCCAGAGACCATGGGGGCAGCTACAAAAGGTATTACTTATGCCATCACATATATATAATAGGAATACCAAGAGAAAAAGAAGAACAACAAAATATTTGAAACAATAAAGACTGAGAATTTTCCCAGATTAATGTCAGACACCAAATCAGGTCCAGGAAGCTCAGAGAAAATCAAAATAATAAAGAAAAAGAAAACCTAAATAAACATTAAAAAATAACACTGATACCTATGCATATCATTTTCGAATAACAGAATATCAAAGATAAAGAAAAATTGTGAAAAAAATCAGTTAGATATCTTACATAGAGAGAAACAAAGAACTGCATCTGATTTCTCCTCAAACCGTGCAAGTGAGAAGAGCATGGAGTGAAATATTTAAAATGATGAGAGTAAAAAACAATCCTAGAATTCTGTAACCTGTGAAATTATCCTCCAAAAGTGAGAGAGCTACAGACACCTTCTGAAACTAACAATTATTGAAGGAATTTGTTGCCAGCAGACCTTCCCTGAAAGAAATGTTAAAAATTTCTTTAGAGAGCAAGAAAATAATATAAAACAGAAATTCAGATTATGTGGAAAGGAGGAACATTGAAGAAGTAACAAATGAAGGTAATATCAAAATTTATTTTTCTTATTCTTAATTGATCTAACAGACAAGTTTGTTCAAAATAATGCCAAAAATATATTTTCTCTTTTCTACACACATGTGATGATAATACAAGGGATGATGCAAGAGATGAGAGAGATGAATTAGAACTATTTTATATCATGCTAACTGTAAAGTGATACAGTATTATTTGAAAGAGGATATGGATTAAACATAAATGGATATTGCAAATTCTAGGACCACCACTAAAAAAATTACAAAATATAATTAGTATGCTGAGAAAATAGAATCATAAAAAGCATGATTAAAAGCACAAAATGCTGGGGTGGGGAGAATGGAAGGCAATAAAAGAACAAGAGCAACAATAACAAAGAGAAAACAGTAACAAATATAGTAGAAATTAATACAATGATACCAATAATCACTTTAAATGTCAGTGGTCTAAATACATCAGTCAGAAGAGAGATTATTGAAATGGACCATAAATCATAACCCAACCATATGTTGTCTATAAGAAACCCACATTAAACATAAAGATACATGTAGATTAAAAGTAAATGGATGGAAAAAAGTATATCATACTAAAACTAAACACAAAAAAACAGAAGTAGCTATATTAATTAAAAAAAAAGAATTTTAAAACAAGGCAAATTATTAGGGATTAAAAGGACATTTATAATGATAAAGGTGTCAATTCTCCAGGAAGACATAATAATCCTTAATGTATACACATCTAAAAACATAGTGCCAAGCTATGTGAGTCAAAAACTAATAAAATTTCAAAGTGAAATAGATGAATCCACTGTCATAGTTGGGGAATCCAATAGTCCTCTATTAGAAATGGACAGATCCAGGAGACAGAAAATTAGTAAGGACATAGTTGAGCTCCATAACACCATCACTCAACTGGATACAGTGAACATCAGAAGACTTTATCCAACAAAACTGCACCTTCTTCTCAAACTCACATGAAACTTTCACCAAGATAGACTATATCTAGACCATAAAACATACCTTAAAAAATTTGAAAAAATAGAAAGCATACATAAAAAAAAAGAAAGCATACATACTATATGCTCTTAGACCACAATGGAATTAAACTAAAAATTAATAACGGATAACTAGGAAATCTCCAAATATATGGAAATTAGATACATTTCTAAATAACACATAAAGAGATCTCAAGTGAAATTTAAAAATACTTTGAATAAAAATAATAACACAACTTATCAAAATTTGAGGGATGCAGTGAAAGCAGGGACATTTAGAGCATTGCAATTTTACATTAGAAAAGAAGATCTAAAATCAATCAACTAAGTTTACACCTTAGGAACCTAGAAAAAAAATCCAAGTTAAGAAGAAAATAAATAGAATAGAAATCAATGAATTTGAAACAAAATCATGGATAAATCGATGGATAAAAATTAATGGAAACAAAAGCTAATTCTTTAAAAAGACCAGTAAGATTAATAAACCTCTATCTAAGTTAGCTAAGAAAAAAAAAAAAGGTAAGACAGAAATTATCCTATGGACATTAGAGCAATAAAATATCATTACAAAGAACTTAATGACCACAAACTTGACAACCTAGATGAAACAGAATTCCTGGAAAGTCACAAGCTGTGAAAATTCACACAAGAATAAGCAATCTGAAGAGGACTATATCTATTGAAAAAATTGAATCAATAATCAATAATCTTCTAAACAGACAGCCCAGATGGGTTTACTGTGAACTCCACCAAATATTTAATAAAGAAATATCACTTCTCTACTATCTTTTTCAGAGGATAGAAGCAGAGTGAATATTTCCTAATTAATTCTGTGAGGCCAGTGTTACCCTAATACCAAAATCAGACACAAACGTTACAAGAAAAGTACAAGGTAAAATCTTTCATGAGCATAGATGTAAAAATCTTCAGCAAAATAGTTAATCAAATGTAGTAATATATAAAAATACTTACACACTGCAACCAAGTGGAATTTACCCCAGGTATGCATTATCCCAGGTATCCCTGGTTTAACATTTAAAAATCAATTGGCTAGAAAAGAAAAATCTCATGATATTAATAGATGGAGAAAAAGCATTTGACAAAATCAGTCAAGCCAGAGATAGAGGAAAACTTAATCAGCTTGAGAAAGAATATCTACAAGAATTCTACAGCTAATATTATACTTATTAGTGAGAAATTCAAACCTTTCCCACTAAGTTCAGAAACAAGGCAAAGATGTCTGCTTTTGTCAGGTTTTTTTTTTGTGTGTGTTTTTTTTTGAAAGTCATACTGGAAAGTTCTTGTTAAAGCAATAAGAAAAATAAATACAAGAGACAAAATTTCCTTGTTTGCAGGTGACATGATCACCTACATAGAAAATCTGAAGAAATGTCTGGTAATAATAAGCAAATATAGCAAGTTTACAAGATACAAAGTTAATATGCAAAAGTCAATCACTTTCCTATATATCAGCAATGAACAAGTGAGATCTAAAATATAATGCCATTTACATTAGCATCCAAAATATTTGAAATACATAGGAATACATCTAGTGAAATATATATAAGAACTCTATCAGGAAACTATATTTCTCTGATGAATGAAATCAAAAAAGTAAATAAAGAGATATTCTATGTTCAAGGACAAGAAAACTCAATTTTATCAAAATGTCATTTATTTGCAACTTGTTCTATACATTCGGTGCAATCCCATTCAAAATCCTAGAGAATAATTTTTGTTGATATGGACAAGTTGATTATAAAAGTTATATTCAGAGGTGAACGATCAAGAATAGCCAAAACAATATTGAAGAAAAACAACCAAATCAGAGGACCAACACTCTCTGACCTCAAGACTTAACTATAAAGCCAACTATAATCAAGACAGTAATGGTTATCAGTGAAAGCATAGACAAAAACATCATTATAACAGAATAGGAAGCCCCAAAATGGACCAAATAAATCTTAACTGATCTTTAAGAAAAGGAACAAAAGTAATATAATGGAGCAAATAGTCTTTTCAACAAAAGGTGCTGCGACAACTAGACATCTTTCAAAAGGATCCATCTAGACACAGACCTTACACTTTTTACAAAAATTAACCCAATATGGATCCTAGGCCTAAATGTAGAAGGCAAAACTGTAAAAGTTCCAGAAGAGAACATAGAAGAAAACCTAAATGACCTTGGGTACAGTGATAAAATTTTAGATAAAACACCAAAGGCATAATCCATAAAATAAATAATTGATAAGTTGGACTTTGTTAAAACTAAAAACTGCTGCTATTCAAAAAGCAATGCGAAGAGAAGGAGAAATAAATCCACAGAGTGGGAGAATGTTTGTTAAAAGATACATCTAAAGACTGTTATCTTAAATAAGGATATCTAAGGACAAAGAACTCTTAAAATCCAACAATAATAAAACAAACAACTGAACTAAAAAAATAGGCCTCACCAAAGAAGATATTCAGATGATAAACATATTAAAAGATGCCTCATATGAATTGTCATCCAGAAAATGGAAATTAAAACTGTAAGATACCATTCTGCTCCCACCAGAATGACCCATATTGGGACCACAACACTACAAATTGCTATTAGGGTGTGTAGTAAAAGCAGCTTTCCTTCCTTGCTGGTGGGCATCCAAAACTATATAGCCATTTTGGAAGACAGTTAACACTTTCTTAAAAAACTAGACATACTTTTACAGTGTGACCCTGCAATCAAATTCTTTGATATTGACCTAAAGGATCTGAAAACATGTCCAAACAAAACACTGCATATGGATATTTATAGCAGCTTTGTTCATAATTGCCAAAACTTGGAAGTAACCAAGATCTCCTTCAGTAGGTGGATGGATAAACAGTGGTACATTATATAACCGCGTACTTAGCACTAAAAATAAATGAACCATCAAACTATAAGAAGATAGGGAACAATTTCAAAAGTGAAAAGAGTCAATTTGACAATGTTGCATAGTGTAGGATTCCCACTATAAGACATTCTGGAAAAGACAAAACTATAGACAGGAAAATGACCAGAGATTGCCAGGGGACGATAAGATGGGGGAATAAGCAGGTGGAACACAGAAGCTTTTGCAGGCAGTGAAACTGATATGTATAATACTATACTGGTGGATACATGTCATTATACATTTTTCTAAACCCATAGATTGTACAACACCAAAAGGGAACCCTAATGTAAACTATAAACTTTGAATGATAAGTCAATTTAGATTTATTAATTGTAGCAAAAGCACCACTCTTATGAGTGATGTTGTTGATGGAGAAGGTCATACATGCATTGGGATAGAGGTTGTGTATAAACTCTCTGTACCTTACCCTCCATTTTTTTGAACCTTTAGCTGCTCTAAAAAAAATAAAATTATAAAAAAAGAAATAAAAATAGAATGCTGAATGTGCTTTTCCATTTAAAGTCGTAAGATTCTGAGAAATAAATTTTCTCTCACCGACCCTGTCACTAAGCAATAATCTTAGACACTAGTGGGCTGCTCAGGCTTTCAGAAAACCACATTGCTTATTGAGGAATTTTGTTGATTCTTATTCCCAAGGTCCAAAAAGATGCCTGAAAGTCAATGGATGCTGAACTGAAAAAAAAGTATTTTAAGCTCTGAAAAGGATGGTGGCTCAGGAAGTTCAGCTAGGTTCCTGTGAATTGACTGTTCACAAAGTATTAGTAGTACATGCCAAATGAATGTATACATCCTGGTGTTTTACACAGAACTCAAATAAGGCTACTAGCAGGAAGCTCTTGGGAATTGCACTCAAAGACTGCCTAATGTGGCTCCTCAGTCTAGCTCAAGTGAGAAACAACTGCTAGCTTCTTCTTGGGAGTTGTTGATACTCCTGACACTACCTGTGTGGGCAGGTTATGTCATGGCTGGCATGGACAGTGATGCAATCCTCCAAAGACCACACTTCTCTTATTGCCCTGTGGTCTAAAAGTCATGCATGGTTTTTCCATGTTGGATTCTGAATTGAGAATATACCACCAGGGACCCCTGGGTGGCTCAGCAATTGAGTGTCTCCCTTTGGCTCAGGGCATGACCCTAGGGTCCTGGGATTGAGTCCTGCATCAGGCTGCCTGTGGGGAGTACACTTCTCCCTCTGCCTGTGTCTCTGCCTCTCTGTGTCACTCATGAATAAATAAATAAAATCTTAGAAAAAGAGAGAGAATATAACGCCATATGTAAATCACCAATATGTCATGTAGAAGGTAAAACTCATTAGAGGAGAGGCAAGTTAGCACAGTGTAGAGTAGTAGATAGGAATCTGCCTCAAGTCTTTGTGGGGAGTGTTTGGATATCTATAGAACCTTAGGCCATAATCAGTGGTCTCTCTGTAAGGTTAAGCCAATGAGTCTGACCTTGCACACAATTAAACAACTCTTTTGGTACACTCAGTTATGGACATTTCTATGGGAATTTGGAGTATTAAAGTAAGTCATGAGTTTAGTCACCTTAAAACCAAGTTTCCAATTCAGAAAAGGAACTAGAATAGGAGAGCCTTAATTATGTAGACCCAGATATGAAATACATGGGCACAAGTGGTCATCCAAGAACCAGTGGTTTGAGAGACAATACATCTCCTCTCACAGCTACTGTAACCACTAATGTCATAAAAAACCTCCCTCAATGTCAATAGGAAAAGGAAGCATTTGCAAATTACTGTAGATAAAATTCCCCAAGGACATCAACCAATGGAGAGCTGACAAATGGATTATATTTTAGCTCTACCAGAAGCCCCCAGGAGGCTGGCAGCTCTCAGGTATAACTGGGATAAAGATTTATTCTATCTTAGGTTTTGCTTAGTCTGTTTTAAAAGCAAACTTAAGTAATGCAATTAAAAGATTTAAGAAGTGATTTCTTAAATTTGAACCACTTGTTATATTTCTTCTGACTAAATTACTTATGTTAATGCTAATGATTTATGAAAACGAGCAAAAAAACTTACTATTATCTGTAAATAAATATTCCTTATTACCATCAGAACAGTGTTCTCAGTGAAATTTAGAACGGGCAAATGAAACAGTTGTCATGCAAACAGATGATGGGTCAGATTTAAAAGTCTGGCTTTCACAGTATGTCCCTAGATTGAATATGAACATAATAAAGATGAGTCCACTGATAAATTCTCTGGGATTAGGAAGTAGAGATGGGGTGGTAGGAAAATGATGAAATTAGATATGTTTATAGTTTTGATTTATCATCACGTTTTTATGTCACAATTTCCCGCTTGATGGTCTAAGGCCCAGGTTTAAATTTGTGTGTGCCAAAAGAAAGAAATGTAAGTACACAAGACATATATTTAACATTAAATTTAACAGCACGTATTTCTAATGGTACTTTAGGGCACACGTTAAATTAGGAATAACTATGACAAGAGCAACCATACACACATTCACACACACAATTTCAACATGACCATTAGCAATATATGCTTAGAACTGAAAACAAAACAAAATAAAAAAAAACATTAAATGTAAAAGGTTTAATAATTAGGAACACAGATTTGGCAGTCAGTCCTGGATTCAAATCAACCTTAATTTCTCTTCCCATTTATGTCTTTCTAAGCCCCAATTTATTTACAACCTCTCCCCATCTCACAGGAATAGAAGCAAAGTGTTCATGGATGGGTCAACACCACAAACTCAATGAGTGACATTAGGAGATAGGCCCTGGGCTCTGACCCTGATGCTTTAGAAGGTGACAGTTCCTCCTTGCACATATGTTCCTATGGGGCCACTTCTGTGAAGGTGGTCCATACTGCCATGTGTCTCACATGCTTTTCTCAGATCTAAATGGTCATCTAGTAGTGAAATGATGTGACTGTCTCTCTCTCCATAGACCCCTCTTGCCAAGTAGCCTCTGCCTCCTTCCCATCCCAACTCTACCCTACAACTGAGATGAGGCCCAGTTTCTGTGAGAAGAGACAGGGCCTATAGGCTTTAGAACTTGAGTCTCCTGCTCATGCTTGTTGAGGTGATGAAGTTGGCATGGTGCCCAAAACTCACCCTCGTGGTCAGGCCGTGTGCCCTCAGAGTGGGGAATCTCTGTCCACTGTTTGCAGATGCACAGGTAGACACCTGTTTTCTCAAGAACCACTTAGGTAGCACCATAGTCAAAATTCAGTGACTTAAGTTGTTAGCTAGCCACATTGTCTTAATGTTCTTAAGCTGACAGATATTCCGGAGTTTGGTAGAGAGTTGTCAGGCTCCTATAGTCAGGGAATAGCTATTCTCAGAAGGGAATGGTGGTGGTGCATCTTGGAGCAGCCAGGGAAGTTGGCTACTTTGTGTGTTCATTCAAGTCCCAAATCTTGATCTTGGAGTCTGTAAGAAAGGGGTGTGCACAAGAAAGAGAACAGCCAATGGTCTCATCTGTCACCTTGGTGAGAAGGTGCCCTATTGGGGGGTCACAGACAGCTAAGGACTGGTGGTTGGAGGAGCTCCAGAGATAGTTACTTTTGGCATAGACTCTGAGTCCTGTTACAGTGCTCTTCTGGGCCAAACACCTTATACAAGAGGCATTTCGGGCAAACCAAATTCTGACACTGGCATTTTGGGAGGCAGAAGACAACCAGGAAGTCAAAAGGATCACAATGGTGCCTTTTTTGGTACAGGCTTTGAGGTTGGTCAGAACATGCTCAAAATTCTCATCAAAGGCAGTGATGATTTTATCTACTCCTCCACTGAGGGTCTTGGTGAAGGGGCAAAAGTCCAGGGTGGGAATCCCTGGAATGCTGGTACTATACCTCCCCAGGAGGGATGCCATATGTCAGAAATTGCTGAGCATTCCCCGCCTTACCAGAGTCTCATGCAGTCTTTACCACCATCTTTTACTCTGTGGCTAGCCCAGTGGACTGGGAGTAAAGCTTCTGGATAATCTAAGGGTTGTTTCTATTAGTTTACCCAAATCCATTGGCTTACCTCCAGTCTTAAGAATTAGTGTGAAAGGAAATTTAACAACTTTAATGCATCTAGAACGCTTCCTTGAGTATAGAAAGTATTTTCTCTATTCATTAATGAAGACAAAGATAAGGATTCATGGATTTTCATCAGTGTATGCACAAAATGTTTAATGTATGTTTTTATTGGTTTGTGTGAACACATATACACCGAAGCCAACAAGTGTGAAGTAATCCTTCCATAGATCCAAGTGTGAAGTAATCCTTCCATAGACCAACAAAGTGATTGAGATTTGTAATTATGTCATTATTTTGCAGATAAAATAACTGAGGTTTAGTTTACCCAAGGACATGATGTCAGTGAGGGCAGATTATATTCAAATACACATTTGTATGAAACAGTATCTGCTTTCATTTACATTTTCCCATTATTCCAGCTGAAGAAATACAAAATGCATTTACACACTCCTGTGCATTCCAGCCTTTTAAAAGACTTCTGGTTAAATATGGTGAAAGATGATGAAAGATGAAGCGAATAGAAAAGGATTTGGCAGAGAGCAGCTGAAATAAGAGAATTTGCATTACAGATTATCAGATGCACAAGATGAAAACAATTTAGCATGATTTAGGAAGAGGGCTCAACTCAGAACACCTTGTTCTTAACTAAATCCTGCTACTTCTATTCATCCAGATGGCAACAAGATCTTGAGTAAGTAGTAGTCTCCTCTAAGCTCTGCATCCTCTCAAGTCAAAGAAAGGACGCATCAGCAGATAGAAATAACAAAACCTTGAAGTCAGATTCACTGCTTCAAACTTTTTTTTTTTTCCTGGAAGCACTGCTTCAGAAAAACTACATTCTGTGTGTAGCTCTAGCATTGGCTGCATTTGCACACACAATGCCTATACAATTTGTTCCACTCTCCCCTCTTCTCTCTGAATGACCTGGGATTCTGAATTTCTTTTTTCTCTCTACCCCTGCCTATGCTCTTTTTTCACATATCCTTGTGTATTTGTTGATCAGTTCTATCATACGTCAGCAATACCCTTCAGTTTGCTGGATTGGGAGTTTTCAGCAAGAGCTCAATTTCCTCAAAACCTTCAGTATGTTCACTTGCCATTCATTTTTCACTCTAGGATTTCTTACTATCTCAATGATATTGCTCCTCAAATTGACTATGATTTTTGTTTCTTTGAGTCTCTATATTGGCTCTTGATATGGCCTTTGTATGACCCTTTGCTTGTGAATACGACTATGTTATCCCTTGGCAACACATACAGAAAGTCTTCTGAAATGTTTCCTAACCTTCAGGGCTATAGCATTTCACTCTTGCCTTTCCTTAAAGCCATCTATTCAAACATTTTCTTTTTCACAGTATTGTTGGTAAACCAATTGAATGGTTATTAAAAAAAAAAAGGTGATATCTCATCCCTTCTCAATATTTCAGGTATAGAGGCAGGAGACCAGAAATAGCAATTCTGCTAGCTTATGCTGATGCATTTGAGAATCACTGACAATGTGTTTTATCTCTAATTTCCAATAATTCCAGGTAAGATTTTGGTATACATCTCCTATAAATCTCTTCTTCAAAAGGTGAGAGAGAGACAGAGAGGAGGGTAAAGAGATTTCAGAAAGACTAAACATTTATTGAACACCTAATAGGTGTAGATCCCTAGACTCATCACTTTTAAATATGTTCTATAATTTAGAGCCTTTTAAAGTTCTCATCCCTATTTCTCAGTCTCACTGTCTTGCTTCTTTTGGTAACATTTGACAAGTTTAATCATCTCAGAGAAGGAATACTGTGTGGTGTTTACTATTATGGACTGTGGAGCTAGAGCGTATAACTTTCAATCTTAACTTCATCTTTGCCAGCTAAGTGGCTTTGGACAGGTTACTTGAAATCTTTATGCCTTAGTTTCCACATTTATAAAATAATTATGACAATATCACCTATCTAATAGGGATGTCTGGAGCCTTCAATGAGTTAGTCAATGGAGAGAATTTAGAACAATGCCTGACTCCATTGCCAGGATTTAGTGTATGTTAGCCTTTATTTTCCTTAAACTGACTTCATGTGGATTCTGAGAATTAAAAAAAAAATCTGAACTTACAGTGTTGGAAATTTTTATATTTCAAAATTTAGAGTATGCAAAACAGATTAGCATCATTTTGTGATTTTATAGAACCATAGGAGTTTGTGCTACATCACTAGGGATGCTTAAGAGTCTATTAATATCCATCTTTGTCATAGTAATAAATTATGTTTTCATAAGTTGTGTTTTGGGTTTGGCTTGTGAGTCATTGTTTTTATTATGGGTCAGTCACCTGTGGTCATGAAGCTTTAATGGCTGAAGGAAGTGAGACTGTCTTAACTATGACTACAATGATTGCGGTTGTAAGATTCACATTTGTGTATGACATTGTAGTTAAAAAGTCCTATCACACATATCACCTTCTTTGATACTTATAATAGCCTTAAAAAGGACAGGTGGGAAAATCTGCCCCCCTCCCAACCGTTTTTCCAGATAAAAGATGTCAATTCAGGGAGGCTGATTTTTGAGAAGTCATACAAAAGAAATGGGGAGGAGCACATTTCTTTGTGTGTGGCTCAGAAATATTCTGAACTCTTGAGGCTGATACCATGCTTCTCCTGTGGATTTCCTTTTAATGTTTCCTTCAGTGAAGATGATTTGCAATAGCCAGGTGCCAGTAGCTCAGAATTCAAAGCTAGTTGAACTACAGTAAGTGACCACTCTCTAACTATATAGACAGATATACATACTTTTTACAAATAAAGTAGACTGTTCTACAGATTCATATCGACAGCAGACAGAAATAAAAGTCTGGTATGAGGTTAGTAAAGGAAAGTTCATCTAAGCTGACTTAGTCTAAAACTCAAGAGGCAGTGCTCCCATAGGCAGGAGGGGCACCAAGGAGACCTATTAATTTTGTTTTGTTCAAACTCATTTTCATGATCACACAGCTTTCTTGAACATGGCTATTGTTTCTTACAAAGTGAAATTGAATATGAAAGTTAAAGAAAAAAAAATCCCCTGGTGAAGCGATTCAAAGCACAAACCATGCTGATAACAATTCAGTGGTCTCATCTCAGTATATGAAGAAGGACATTTGCATATATATAGCATGTTTTCTGGTGGAGCTCGACTTAGATTTTTTTTTTTTGAAATTTGAGCCTAAATTGCAAACACATTTTATGTTTGCTCATTTGGTGAGGAAAGGAAGTTATTTGTCATTTCCAGTGGTTTTTTTTCCCCCATCATGTTATTGTTTATATTGTTTCATATGATCTCTGCAGAATTCTGAAGTCCCCGTGGGGTGGAATATCATTTTGAGATAGATTATTTCTTAGTGCGGGGGAAGTAGATTGATGAGTAAAATATGATCATTTTCTTCTTTGGCCATGGGGTGTGTGTGTGTGTGTGCATGTGTGGTTTTCGACACACAACAAATACATTAAATTTAAGATAATGAGGCTTTTAAAAATGAAGAATACCCTTTTCAAAAGCAGTCGTTATTAATAAATACTAGAAAGCCAAAATCCCTTTATGGTATTATTTTCCATGTTGATCTGTAAGCATTATGAGTTATATCTTATGAACACTGACTGTTTTGGGTTAGAAATCAATTGTTTTGAAGCATGTAAGGGTAAACAAACATTTCCATACTGAACTTGGTTTCTCTTTCACCAATTAGCTATTTTCTCTGCTTGCTGGCAATAATGTAACTTCACTCCCCTTTACTTCCATACCATGTTGAATTAAGCATACAAAAATTCTTTCGTTATTTATTTTCCACTTTCCAACTTTGTAAACATTCTACATCTCACTTTTTAATTTTTAAAATGATTTATTATTTTGTTACATCTCCCACAACCTGTCTTCCTTAGTTTCTTTCTTCTTTCTCTTTTCTTATCCCTCTTTCTCCTCCCAAAAGTAAAAATGTTAAAAAGTTTCAAACAACATACCAACATCTAAGGTAAAAGTGAACCTCACTTCACTGACAAAACCTTCAAGAAATCCTATCTTTAAAAGACTGTTTTTTGTTCACCTGCCCAGATTCTCCCTATTGAGCACTGCATGCATTCATTGAGTAATATCTAGGGTTTAGAAGATGTGTGAGGGGGAGATACCTCTTTTTGATACCATAATTGATCAATTTACAAAATCACAATTTATAACTATAATATAATCCAGAGACAGCATAAGACAGCGTACTGAAATCTTTCTCTCCAATATTTATCTCCACCCTTTTATTTGGGTCACGAGGACATTCACAAAATTGTATGTATGAGATAAGCTCACATACTGTAGAAAGTTGACCCTCTGTTCCCAGGCACAGAAAACTCAACAATTCTCCTTATTATCAGCAATAACTTGATGCAAAGTATTATCAATCTCTGAGTCCAGTGGAGTTCCTGATTAGCATGTCAATAGCTGTGTTTTCCCTTCATTGAAGGATTACATCATCCACTGCAGCCAATCTAAGTACCTTTAAGTACAGGTCTAAACCAATTTAAATCTCTGCTGACCTATCTTTTCCCATAAATTGAATTTTTTCCCCTTTAATAGGTTCAAAATATAGATCTCTTAAAATTTTGTGAATCAGAAGTGGCGTCTGTCATGAGGATTCTGATCAAAAAGTTCCCTTTTGCAACAGCAACAATTGTGTTAGATTATAATATCTAGATGCAATTTGTATGTTTGTGTATGTTGGCAGATTGAACTAATGTTAAAATATTATTTAAATCATAATATTTGCTATTGAAAAAACAGATTTAAGCTAGGAGTCTTGTCCAATTTTATTTTTGTTTTCCACTCATTGAAATGGCAGTTCTCAAAAATAATAGTCAACACAAAAATAAAATGTATCATGTAGTTGGCTGATGTCTGGCAGCTAGATGACAAAACTCAGTGATTACACTGGGACCTTAATTTTTACAATTTTGTTGTGTCTTCTATAATTATTGAGACGCAAACACTATCTTACTCAGCATGTAATGAAGTAGAAGAGCTTAATTTATTAGAGATTAATAAAGTCTCTGGAAACATTCAAGAGTCACTAAGCTCTTAAATCTAGTTTATAGGTCAGGGCATGATGCTATTTATTCTTTAAGGAAGAAATGAATAAAATATCCATCCTAATAAATTACTACAACACTGAAATGGTAAAAGCTTAAGGTTTAAGAATACATTTCTAGGGCAGCCCTGGTGGCTCAGCGATTTAGCGCCGCCTTCAGTCCAGGGTGTGATACTGGAGACCCGGGATGGAGTCCCACATCCCCTGCATGGAGCCTGCTTCTCCCTCTGCCTGTGACTCTGCCTCTCTCTCTCTCTCCCTCTGTCTCTCATGAATAAATAAATAAATAATAAAATCTTAAAAAAAAAAAAGAATATATTTCTAGAAGTTCCAATGACTTTCAATTTAATTTGGAACTAGTATTACAGATATTTTTTAATAATCAAATTATCCCAGAATCATCAGACTGGAATCATCTGAAGCATTGATTTTAATGCAGTATTATTTATAAAGGTCACTAAAAAGGAAAACAAGCTAAAACCACCTATTTTGGCATCTTCCTAGGACCCTATGGATGTATGTATGAGTAATTATTTTTCTTTATTTATTTTTTTTGTCTTTGTGTCTTCAGGGAAGTACACTGTGAAATGGTCTTTGTTAAAGTATCCACAGCTTCTGTTCCATAAGTCAAGAAGTTTTAACTGAAAATAAATATTATTTGTTATAATTTACTTTTTCTCTACTCGATAAAAATTAAGAGTCGGCTGTATATAATATCATTCAATTTATAGGTTATTTTACTTTTCTGAGTTCCAAATTTCCTGTCCCCCTGCCAAATAATCGCATCCCTTTATTTTTTTTCTCCATTGGATATCTAAATTTACCACCTCTCTCCATGATAATTGAAGGAATTATGCACAGACACGGATTATCTCACCTTGCAAAATGTCCTAATCTTGACCACTGTACCTCCAACCAGCCAAAATAGCTGGCTTACTAAGATTCCTGCAGTATCCTAGGAATTGATGTCTAGTCTGGGATTTTCCCATTATTATAATTACAATCAGTGGAACTCCTAATAGGCAGGCCTGGGATTGATTTTAAGACTGTATGAAGGCAGGCAGTATTATCTGTGGAGCAGCAATGGCAGTCAGTCCATCATAGATATGAGGGATATTTATAACTAAGCAAACTACGACAGAATTGAGCATTAGAGAGCAGAACACAGAGATCCAGCCACTACCAAGCCAGAGTGGGGCTGTACAATCAGTGGGGAGTTGGATTAGATGCAATTTAATGTCCTTTTCAATACTAAGATATTATTCTAAATAATGCAGTATGGTGACTGATATCTGCAAGCTCAAGGACCAGAACTGGCATAGGACTGAAACCATGTCGACACATGGTTACTTTGCTCCGCACACAAAGTAAAAGGTGGTGGTTAGGTGTATATGTCAGGATGAGACACCCTGTTAGTTTGGGTCAAGGTCTTTGGAGAAGTGAAGGAGAGATAATAAGGAGCAATGAGGCGGGGGGGGGGGGGAGGGGAGCAGGGGAAGTGAGGGAGAGGGAGAGAGAGAGAGAGAGAGAGAGAGACACTAATATTGGCTATGATATAGGTAAATATGATGGAAACAGATGGTATTTGTTCTTATCATTTTTTCAGTTTCTTTGAAACAAGCCAATTACATTTTGTTTCCACAGTCCACGAGGTTTTAGTTAAAATATCATTTGTGAGAGAAAATTATCTAAGTTATTGACATACATTTTTAAAGGGCAGCCATGCAATAAACAACTTTCTTTTAACTTTATTTTTCAAAAGAGGCCACTAAAACAATCTAAGAATATCATTAGCACTTTTCAACTACAAAAGCATATCTCCCTAAATCAAATTGCACTGATTTTTTGTTAAATCAGGACTGTTCTCTATATAAAAATTTATAGGCACATAAAAAGTCATCCTTCTCTGTGCTTCCCTCCATTATATTATCTACTGTCATGAGTGAATATAATGTAATCAGGGTTGTAACTGAGCCTACATCCTGTGTTACCTTGGAAATGGCCATACTGCCATGTGCAGAGCTCCCTCTACAAAATCAAGCTGCATTGCTCATCAGAATTATGTCACAACAACATAAATTATGAATGAAGATGGAAGGACTGTCTTTAAGTATTCTGTGGTTAAACCCACTCACAGGGAGCCTTTCAGACTCCTTTCAGGGTCTGGGGATGTCCATATTAATATATATTTTTTTCCTCTCACATATCATGGTGTTTATTCAAATAATTGTGAAATATACACTAAATTTCCCATGATGTCCCAAACTTACAACAACAATAATGAAAACCCTAGTCCTTCATTTTGATGAGGCTGGTTTCACAGAAGCTATTCCAGATTTTCTCCCTGCTGCTGCATGCTAAGGGCGTTGCTTGGTAATGGAGGGAATGCATTAAATAGGAGAGAAGCATCAAGGAAAATTTCAGCCTGTCACACTGAGCTCATTTTGACCCACTACACTTCCCCTCTGCATGAGAAGGGTACTTCTTAACCAAGGAACCCCAAAAGCCCATTTAATAATTATTTTGATGTATATACATTCCACCATTTACCTCTGCATGTGCCCACTACCTTAAAATCATAAAGAGCTATTTTGGATTGAAAGACATATGGGACTATTCCATTAAGAAGAATATGGCAAATTTTCTCCCTGTAAAAAAACTAGAGGTATTACCCAAGGCCTACTTTTAGCAGCTGTGGTTGCAGACATTACTTTTAAAGAGTACTTGGCTTCAGCTGGATATGACCAAAGGAAAATGCTTTTAAATCAAGTAACAACAGGGTATAGTAATGTTGCTGATAGATCTTGAGGCACTGAAATTTTAAAATGTGGTAACGTTTTCAGGGCCATTGTAAAGTCTCTTATAACTCGGTGGCAGAAAGAATTTCACATCACAGATTGAAATTTTTAAGAGGTCAAATATAAGGTCAGATATGAAAGGAATACAAAATTTGACCAAATTGGGAAATGTAATCAATCTAGTTTGCTTCTCAAATATAAATTATTTAGGGGCCTGAGTAGCCTGGGTAGCTCAGTCAAAGCACCAACTCTCATTTTGGCTCTGGTCATGATCATGGGTCCCAGGATCAAGCCTCATGTTAGCACGGAGCCTGGATGGGATTCTCTCTCTCTCTCTCTCTCTCTCTCTCTCTCTCTCTTTCTCTCCCTCCCCATCCCCCTCTCTCAAATAAATAAATGAAATATTTAAAAGGAAAAAAATATTTTTTTCGAATATTCATGGAGTATCAGGATCATAAATAAGACTATTTTTCTTCCATCCTGCTGCTTGCCCTACCATATACTCAAAAATAAGATTAAAGCAAATGATGAAACATATAGGCATCTTAATTTTCTGTGTTAGCTATACTGGTCAATATGAATGTTTGATTGATTTTTGTGACAATGAAAGTTATGTTGAGCACTACAATGTGTAAAATTTTTGTTAGGTCTATTTAATAGTACATATCATCTGGGGGCACTGGTTAAAACCAAATTCCTTTAGGGATTTGTCTGTTGCATGGTACTTATCCATACAAGATCTAATCTCCAATCCCATTGCAGTTCAGATTTATCTATTATTCACTTCACAACTATGTATAAAATGACACTTGTTAGTGATACAGTCTAATTACTCTATAAATATTTGTGAATAAGTTCTTTCATAAAAAAAAGAATCAGTCCTAAATAGAATGAGATTGCCTGCTCCATAAGCCTAGAAGACCTGATCATTGCAGCCTCCCATAGCTGATTGGGAGGAGTGTGCACTAAGTTGTACCAGAAATGGAGTCCACATCAGTATGTCCTGTGACATACTGTTTAACACTGCATAGTAGTGCTTCCCAAAATTATGTCAGATACAGGAGCATTTTTGCTGGATGAGCTTTATCACTATAGCTATGCAGCAACCAAGGTGACAAAAGGGATTGGTAAAAAATGAACAGGAGTGTAAGAGTTTCAGTTTGGCAAAGATGGAAGAGTGGTAGTGACCTGTTGCACAACCATGTAAAAAGTTATCACTGCTGTACTATACACTTAAAAAGTTGAGGCAGTAAATATTATGTGCTTTTTACTACAATAAAACAATGAATACCAAAAGAGCACAGGCTTGGACAAATCTAAAGGCTGATAAATATCCAAGTACTCATTCATAGGTGGTATTATGAGTTGAAATGTGTTTTCTCAAAACCCACACATTGAAGCCTTACACCCCAGAACCTCAGAATGTGTCTCTATTGGAAGGTCTTTAAAGACGTGATTAAATGACAAGTGCCATTATGAGGAGAGGAAATGTGGGCACACAGTAGGGATATATGTATGTGTACATGAGGACACAGTGAGAAGGTGGCCATCTGCAAGCCCAGGAAAGAGAACTCAAAAAAATCAAGGCAACTTATGATACCCTGATCTTGGATTTTTAGCCTTTAGAACTGTGAGCAAATAAATTCCTGTTTAACCCATAAATACAAAAAAAAAAAACCCAAATCATCAAATTAAGACTATGTTCTCAGATATTATTAACTTCTATTTAGTAAATAATTTGTTATTGGTCAAGCAATCCACATCACAGTGCTAAGAAGTAGGTACTACATTTTCTTATACAATAGCAGAATATAGAAGTGGGAAGGGTTTACGTGTATTCCACTATAAAATTTGCTATAAACTTTTATAAAAGTTTTATAAAGGTTTATAAACTTTTAAGAAATTGTATAAAAATGTGGAAAACTATAGATTATAACATAGGATATATATCACATGTTAACATAATATTGCATATTTAAATGGAAAATATAAAAAATATTTTTTCTTTAATTAGTCCCATCAGCTGAAGTCCTCTGATTATTTATAGTACATTTGAATGAGACAGCAGTATAAGCAACTGCAATATGCTACATTTCTAGCTATTTCTGTAATTAGTAATTTCCAATGAATTAGGAAATGGGGTGATTCATCTGACCTTTCAAGCTCTAATTGCAGGCAGTTTTTACAGACTATTGAACTTGTATGAACCCCTTTCTGGGACCTGCCTTCTGACTTTTTGTTTTGTTTTGTTTTAATTACTTAGACTGTCACTTAGAACTAGTGAGCTGTGATAATAGGTATAATAGAAAACAATGTACTACAGAACTTTGGTATATTCTGAGGTATTTCATGTATTTTTCAAACAAAAACTTATTCTTAAGAATTGAAATTTTCTAAATTGTTTTTAAAAGCATGAGGAATGAGTAATAAGACAGATGAAATGCAATATCACAAGGAAAACTGGTGGCTATACATTTTTCAGTTGCCTTTTTTTTCTTTTTCACTCATCTTCTGAAAAAATTGCACTGTTCCTCAGTATTTTTGCCGTGTACATCCTCTTTCATTAAGTATTCTTTTCATCCTAATATATCTTGTAGTGCACTGGGTTAGTGAGAGACCATTTGGTTATGAGGGATGGATACCCTGTTAAGATAGTTCAATCACAGGAGGGGTGGTGAAGATTATGGGAATATCTCTTAGAAATCTAGGAAAAGTTGGATTTTTCTGTAGAGAATTGGCCAAGGTAGACCAATTGCTTAACATACCCATGTATCCATCTCTATAGACCATTTTGGATTTTGAGAACCCTCTATCCTCTGCACCCACCCAGTGTGTCCATTTAAATATCCATTCCAGCCTCACTTAGACATCTCTGACTGGAAGTCCAAAATATCTTTCTCTGTGTGTGCATGCTATATATAATAGGTCAAAGCTATTTAAGGCATAAAAGTATTTTATTCAGGAAATAATTATGTTTTCTCACTCAGTGCCAAAGGGAAAATACAAGATTTGCAGGAAGTAAACTTTTAGTAAAGACTAAGTGTAAATAAGAAGTTTTAAGAAACATCATATGGTTCAGAAACAAAAGTATAGTATTTGTACCTCACTTCTTTTTACAGAGATTGTGAAAAGAAAATCATAAATTGGTACATATACATGAAAAGTTAAAGGAAAAAATATAATTTCAGAGGTTTTTTTATATCACTTTATGTCTCTAAGCATAGAAACTTGGTGTAGAAGCCTGTTTTTAGGGGAGACTATATGAGTAGCCATCTTGCTTTGAAATAGAAAGAAAGAAAGTTTTGGACTATTCTTGATGGAAAGGTTGAAGGCAATTGGTGTTCATTGCTCCAAATAGTAGAAATGGATTATTTTCCTTGTAGAATTGGAAGAAAAAAATGGTTTTTCTATCTTTTTTGTTATAAAAATGTCTTTCTTCCTTTATTTATTTATTTCTAGGAAAAGCCATAGAGTTGGGAAAATGGTCTCTAAAAAGAATCAAGCGAAAAGCCATAGCCACTTGGGGGCAGACAGACATCACTAGAGTGGTTCTCAAATACTCAGAAAGATCCCTTAGACACAATAGCCTTGCATGAGTAGTACTCTGAAGAAAGAGATAGGTCTACACTTAGGAGGAAGCAGAAGAGGTCAGAAGTTATAAAAGGCCCCAGGGTTTAAAATGATATTGTACAGTAATTAAAATGAAGCCACATATAACAGTTCGGAACTGGAGAAAAATTAAAGATGAGGAGAATATATTTGAAATTCCTCCACTATTATGATTCCATGGAAAAATGAGAACACAAAATTTTCCACAGCAACATAGATCTTAAATTAGAAGTATGAAACTTAACAACAACAACAAAACAAAACAAAAAACAAACAAACAAATACCTTGAGGTATCGGGAAGACTAGTATTACACCAGTAATCTGAAAATACTCGTTTTATTTTCTGGGTTACATTTTATCTATTTCATTCCTCTTGTTTTTGTAATGCCACTGTACTTCTTACCTTGAGATTTTGATTTTTTTTTTAAAGAGGTTCATAGATATGATAGTCCAGTGGGCTGCTTGGTGGCAAGTTAGTTACAATGAACCTCCCCCCTTCTGGAAGGTCCATTAGTACCTTCTCAGGTATATTTATTCTGAATATGAGTGCCTTATAACTGCAAAACCTCAGCCAGCATCATTATTTGAGAACTTATGGATGCTTGATCTACAATAACACAGCCAGCTAGAAGATTCTCTTTACAGAAAAGGACGGGGCCCTGACCATGAAATCTACTCATTCTATCATATACCAAAACATCTTGATGTAGTTAACCTCATAGAGTGTTAGAGTAGCCTAATAAAGACTCAAGTGAAGTACCAGTGTGGAGGAAGTTCTCTGAACACATGGGGTACCATTTTTCAGGATGCAGCATATGTGTTAAACTAGAGACCACTGCATTTTATCTCCAATAGAAAATGTTCACAGGTGTAAGAACCAAAGTATGAAAGCAATACTTGTCTTCAGCAGCTTCCAGTGACCCATCAAATACTTGTCCATCTCCACTACTCTGGTTCTGCATGGTTGGAATTCCATTAGAGAACTTTGTACTCCTCATGTCTACAGACCAGTAGGTGAGAAGAGGAGTCAACATCTTCCAAGGAAAATGATCCTTTTCAACAAAGGAAGGTGTCACTCTCTTATCCAGTGGGTTATAGAATACAGGAGATCCAGCTGGATTGACACGCAGCAATCCTAACTTTGGAAGAGTATGAGTACTTGGGGCTCAGACCTCCCAGGAATAAGAGATTGGGTTAAATTAACATTTAAGCCATCCAGATTGGCTGAATAGCTGAGAAACATTTAGCATTAGTAGTGGAGAAGGGAGAAAACTATATTTTGGTCTTGACACAAATTGCAGCAAGAATGAATACAGATGAGTTTATCAACATTGTTTTTACTATAAATTTCCTTCAGAATAAAAAGGGCCAGAAGAGCCTTAGAGTAGATACCTCTTGAATGCGCATGGAAATGGACTCTGTTGGCACAATGAGTAGACTGTGGCATCTCTGGAACCAAATCTTTCAGATATCCTTTAAGAGCACTGGCTGCAGGGAGCATAGAAGTCTGACAGCCCCAGAGCATTCACCAGAGATTTTCTCACTCCCCTATGTGCTCCCAACCAATAATAGAGTGTTACTGCACAGGTACTAGTGCTGGCCCATTCCTGTAGGACACAGGATCCTCTAGGGGAATCTTGGTTTTGAGCACTCTGCATCAGCCTGAAGAAATTTTCTGAGAGTAATCTTAAGCCCAAGATTTTTCTGGCCCATTCCTCCCTGCTCCCTTTCATTTCACAGATGTCAGAACTGCATTACTGCCCAAGGCTCTCTATGCCTACTTCTGATTCTTCCCCTTTATCCTCTGTAGACATTTTTCTTTTTTCAGCATATCTCTTACATGTTTAATTCCATCATAATGTTTGCTTCTTAGAAGACCATAGCTAACAAATTTATTTTTCCCTGGAATCTTTTAATACTTGAGTTTTAGTAGTTTTTCTGATCTCTTTCTGGGCATAGACCCCCCTTTCTGCTCTTAGGGTTTTCAAATTTCTGGAGTGCCTGTCACAAGGATTCTTGGTCAAGATATAGTAAGAGGTATCCTATAGGAACTTTTCTCAAGAATCAAACCTTTACATAGGCTTTTTCTCCACCTTGCCCTCAGTCCTAACAATCTTTCAGAAGATATATGAATTGGAATAGGTTAGGTAAAACTCCAACTGCAGGGGTTTAAAACTAAAAATGATTTGTCTGTTGTATTCTAAACATCCACTATAGTAGTTAGGGGACAAGCTCCTGTAGTCACTCAAGGAGCCTGTAAAACATTCCAAGGTTCTCTTAAACTGTGTAATCTGAAAACATTCCTCAGTTGCCAAGGCAGGAAGAGAGAGCTAGAAGGCCACAATTTTTTAATGTTAGTTGCTTAGTGATACATTTCAGTTGATTAGTGACACATGCCACTTCATTTCAGAGAATATTGGATGGAATGAGGCCCTTGGTCATGCCTAACTGCACTAACTAGAACAGGTAGTTAGCAGCTGCAATGTTTGTTGAACATGCTGTCTTTTCTGGAGAACTTAATAGTGCTGAGCAGATGCTTTTGAAAAACAAAGCCTGTAGCTATGTTTTTATGCTGTTAAAGATACTTTTCTGATGGAAAATATGCTTAGCTACTTGAACCATAGGAAGGGCAAAGGATACTAAAGAAATTATAAAATATATATTTGGTTAAATCCCAAAATCATAAACCAATATATACATAACAGGATGTTATATTGGAATATGTAACTACAATACCAAGGGATAATAGATATCCGGTAGCAGTATGTGTGTGAAATGAGTTAGACCACCTAGAGATCTTGAAAAAATATGAAAACAAACTGTTTACATGACTTCACACACTTTCCTTCTATTAAGGGTAAAATGTTTTATAGGATGTAACTTTAGAGATAGCTGGGTTATGATTCCCATTATATCCAAAGTGGAGTGAAGTTTGGGGTGAATAGTGGGTTTCACTTTACCTCAAATGAGTGGAAAGAGTCTTCAACTTGGAGAATTTCATATTTCCTTTATTTAGGATATTGGAAGGATGGCTCTCTAACTCATGCCCACAGAATGATAAGGATGAGAACTAAGTTTCTTCCTTTTTTAAAATTTATTTATTTACGAGAGAGAGAGCAGTGAGAGAGAGAGAGCGAGAGAGAGAATACAAGCAGGGGGAGCAGCAGAGAGAAAGAGAGGGAGAGGGAGAAGCAGGATCCCCACTGAGCAGACAGCCTGAGGTAGAGCTCGATCCCAGGACCCTGGGATTGTGACCTGAGCCAAAGGCAGATGCTTAGCCACCGTCTGAGCCACCCAGGCAACCCAAGACCCAGGTTTCTAAGTGCTTGGCAATGTGGTGAAGTAGAGCTAGATGCATTAAGTGGATGGGACATTACTGTCAACTCCTCCGAAGTGTTGTATTTTTCTCTCGTCTGTAATATTAGAACTTCCATCTAGGCACATACCCATCCAAAATAAAAAGACTATACATTTCGGGCAGCCCGTATGGCTCAGCGGTTTAGCTCTTGCCTTCAGCCTGGGGCATGATCCTGGGGGCCCCGGGATTGAGTCCCTTGCAGGGACCTGCTTCTCCCTCTGCCTGTGTCTCTGCTTCTCTCTCCTTCTCTCTGTGTCTTTCATGAATCGATGAATAAAATATTAAAAGACTACATTTCCAAGCCCTCCTATAACTGGATGCAACTATGTGTTTAAGTTCTAGTTAACATAAAGGATGCAAGCGGAAAGGTGGTATGACAGCCTTGGGATAACTTCCTTGAGAGTTGGTGCACACAAGACATTTCCTTGCCTTTCACCAACATGTTGCTGGATTAATAGGGGCTGTAATTTTAAGTCAATAATGTCTCTTTATGCCTCATGCCATATTTGTATGGAGTCATTATTTAGATATTTGCATGATATCCTAAGGAGAGAGAGCTGAAGCAGCCCTAATATTTTAGAGTCTCAGTCTCAGAGTACTAAACATTTTTTCAGTGTCTCACAGGGGTGCTGAAGGCAGGTACACAAATCCACAGAAGACCATCATAAACATGAGAGGGTAGGCTTTAGGAAAAAAGAACATGGGAATAGGTAGGATAGAGAAACTTCAGAGAAGTTGAGCAGTAATGTAAGTATGGTCTGAATATGTTCCCAGAATTTATATGTTGAAACCTACCCCCCAAGGTGTTGGTATTAGGAGACAGATCCTGCTGGGGAGTGATTAGGTCAGGAGTAGGATTAGTGTCCTTATAAAAGAGGCCTGAGCGAGCTCCCTTGGTCCCTTCTGCAATTTAAAGAAACAAGGAAGAGTCTGCCATTTGGAAGAGGGCCCTCACCCCATCATTCTGATGCTCTGATCTCAGACTTCCAGTCTCCAGGGCTGTGAGGAAACAAAATAAGCTACTCAGTCAATGGTATTTTGTTATCACAGCCCAAATAGACCTAGTCACATGCCAAAGACTAAAGAGAAGGTGAAGTAATATATCTCACAGCTCACGCCACTAACTACTGGATATAGCTCCTGCCCCAATTATAAGGATAAAGTAATGAAATATGTTCTAAACAAAGGGAAATTCTGAAATGATTAAATTTAACTAGGAATTGAAGACCAAATTGAGTTCAGTATACAAACCTTTTTATTTTAAACCTGATTTTTTTTGTCCCATGATTTTTGTTGGTTTCATTGTTCTAAGAAAACTGAATTGTCTATGTACAGAAAAATCAAATTGAACCTCCTATTCAGAATGACCTCAGAAGGGAAATCATCTCTTAAAATGGCAAACATTAAATTGAAACATGACCTTGATTGGATTGTGGATCACTTGGTGAGCCAGTCAGGTTACCTGAACTTTTAATTCAAATAGAAAGCAGGAACCAAATTCTCAGACAGTGAAAAATGATATCAAGTTGGCTGTGATCTTCTAATATGTAAGGATGAGAAAAGTGATGGATTTTTCTGAAATTCAATCAATGAAATATTATGAATATATCAAATGAAAGCATTTTTAATGTACTCTACCTTCAAAATCCTTTTTTGGGAAGGAGGAGCAAGAGCTGCTCTACAAAAGCAACTTATGGAAATTAAAATATTTTTTTTCTTTCCAATTACCTGAATTGATTTTCCTTCCTGAACTGTAGTTACCAAGTAAGTTTATTTTTCTCGCACAATGATTTAGCTAACATAACTCCATGTATTGAATACATGGATCTAATTACCATGTTGAATCTTTTTGTCTTGACTTCTGTCTTCTTGAGATTAAGTTCAATTTTATATTTGATTTTTAGAAGTCTTTATGACTCTAGGATCACTGTAGTTTTGCCTCCAAAGACAAAGTTTGTTCTAAGTTCTCTAGAAAACTAAATATAGCCCACTGCATTCAAAATACTTTTATTAAAACTATGTATTGTGTTACTATTTCATTTTAAATCAGATTATTAGAACCCTCTTGAAAGAGACAAAAAACAACTCTAAACAGTGATCTTGAAGTTGATAAAAATATAAACCTGATAATTAATTTTAGCAAAATATTACCTGGTTAAATAATTTTTCTTAACTATGTGTAGTTTTACATTAGGTATGAACTATTCAATCATTGCTGTTAATTTCTGGAAGCTCATATTAATTTCTGTAATCAAATGTATTCATGAAATAAACACAAAAACCATTTCATTGCAACTGTAATGCATCTAATTAATAAATGATTAAAGACTATTTCCATCTTGATGACAAATAGAAGAAAACTATAAAATGTGCATTAATGGATTTTACAAAATGTCTTTCCTGTATTAATATGCTAGCATATTTAATATACTTAATAGATGACTCATATATTAATATATTAAAATAAAATATGCTATATACATGTTTTATTAACTGACTTTGAATCTTGTGTCACTAGAAATATTGAAAGTACTTTTTTTGAACTATCACATTACTGCTTCAATATTCTGTGTTCACTTCTAACAAAGTAAAGAGATTTGGAACACTGAAGTGTGCCTTAAACTATATGGTTTTTAAAAAGAACTATAATTGCAGCTGACTAATAGATGATAGAAATAGATGTGTACATCTGTGTTCTATAAAAGTCATAACTCTACATATATTTTCAAAACAAAAAATGTGTTATACAATGTCTTTTACGGAGATTTAAAAAGATCTTTTGAAGGCCTTTTAAAAAATGTTTTAGAATGTCACTTTTTTGGCAAGGGGGAAGGTGACATACATCTGAGAAAAGTGAATGAAAATGATTTGCCAGCTTTCCTATCCACCTTGTTGAAAAATTTTGCTATTTTCCCTGTTGTATCTATGAATACTTATTAAACATCTCAAATTTTGACTGCATTTTTATTGCATGTTTAAAGAAACTACTCAGAGTGCAAAATCCATGAAATAATTTCTGCAATGATTATGATAAAATTAAGCATTAGCAGTAAAGCTTAAAAACAATTTGATCACACGGGTTAGATAAATCTATCGTCAGTACCATCTAAAGTCAGTACCATCTAAGTCCACCCAGAAATGGGGTGGATTTCTCTGTTCCCACTACCAACATTTACTGAACACTTGCTTGGATCTCAAAGGAAACAAAGCAGAAGTTTGCAGTGAAGACAAGTGTCAATGGGACCAACAGGTAAGACAAAATAGAGTAAGGCTGCCTTAGCAGCTGGGGAAACAAAACTTCACCAAGGAGGAGCAGGAGTTGGGAGTGGGGACATATCACTGCATCTCATTGACCATAATTGGTAAACCTTCTCTTTAACAAAGAGCACTGAGGTGTAAATATCCAAATTCACCAGTTTTTCCTTTCTTCTTATACATTGGAAGATCAGCACCAATCCAATGCCATTTTTCATTGTCAGAATGATTCTTTCAGGCTTTGTTTTGAATTCTAACTTTAAGTGAACCAGCTGACTCACTATTTGATCTGTGGCCCAAGCGAGATTATTTTTATATTCCATAATTTTATCAATTATAGTTGCAATGCTCTATGCTATTCCCAAGAAAGCACAAGTGCAAATATAGTGTTTTGTTTTAATCAGAGGTAATCAAGGAAACTTAGACAAGACACATTATTGTATCACCAAAAAAGGTTAAAGTGCTTAATTTTGCCTTCTGAAAGTATATATGTCTATGATGTTGTAATTAACATTTACTGTTTCCCTCTATGTGGATAGAAATTAGTAAAGTCTATGATCTATTTTTTTCATTAAGAATCTTATTTCAAGTTCTAGATTATCTATTGCTGTTTACTAAACAATTGTAATTTACCAAACTTTTAACATTGATGAAATTCACTACTTGACCTCTTTGTTAAATAATGTAATAGTTTTAATGACTGTGCATATTCATAAATATACATTTAAATGTGGTCTAAACATTTTAAATTTTTTATAAACATGCTTTCATCTGCATTAAAGAAAGCTTGTGGGGTGCCTGGGTGGCTTAGTGGTTGAGCCTCTGCTTTTGGCTCAGGTAGTGATCCTGTGATGCTGGGAACCAGTCCCACATCAGGTTCCCTGCAGGGAACCTGCTTCTCCCTCTGCCTGTGTCTCTGCCTCTCTCTTTGGGTCTCTCATGAATAAAAAAATAAAAAAAAAAACTTTAAAAAGAAAAAAAAGGAGCTTGATAGTTTTGACAATAAATTACTTAACAGGAAAACAATTTTGAAAACTAGTTGTTTTGTCCAACTAATTCTAGCAGCAATATTTTATGTGTTGATGTTTCTCATTGTATTAAACTTATTGTTAAATCACCATTTCCTGGTTTTAAAATATTAATAGATATTTATAAAATAGATATCTATTGTAAAAATTGTCTTGGCCACTTAAAATAATGTTTTATCATTGAGTGTTAGTGATGGTAATTTATTTTACCTAATATGTTTTTTCCCTAATATATTTTAAATGTCTTTCCTGTATCATCTCAGTTTCAGAGAGCATCTGTTTGTACTCTTCCACAGACTTGCTGTGTATGAAGTATTTCTCTCTAGAGAAACACGTGATTAATTGATTTCACCTTCTCAACTAACAACTATGACTCACAGTATCATCTCCTGATGTGGCTCACTCTCACTTGACAGTCATACTGATCCAAAATTCTTTTAAACATCTTTTGCATAGATATTGAATGAAGGCAGCTTAGTTTTCAAAATTCATGGAAGCTGCTTGCTTCAAAGAGTTGTACAATCTAAGAAAAAGTGTAAAAGATAAAACATACTAGTTTTGTTCTTTTAAATAGGAATAATTTGCATAGTTTAAAAAGATCTTATTACTTACAATAGATTTTTCAAATTCTAAACCTAAAACATATTCAGGGTATGTCCTAAGACTCAAAAAATTTCTTTCAAATAACTTTCTTACTCTTTTTCTAAGAACTTCTATAACTTTATGATCTTTCTTGGAATTTTTTTTATAGATAATCAGTTTCATTGTTTTATTAATGTAAAATGTATTAATCATTTATTGAAAATCCTTTATAGAGAAGTGAACAAGTTCATCGTATCTTTTCCCAGACACTTGTGTTTTAAGTTCTTTTCTTATATATTTAGTTTTCCTATGTATTTATACCTATCTTTGTCTATATAGCTATGTATCTATGTATTTTGGTTTATTTTCACTTTTCTAAATTGGATGAAGCCAGATATATTGTTTATAACATACTTGTTGCAATTATTATTTTTTCTCTGTCAAAACACATACACATCCACATTTTTAATGGTTTCAAAGTATTTTCAGTAGGGACAAAGCAAAAATGTTAATAAATGTTAATAATTTTATTAATGAATAATAAATCTGTTTTCCAGTTTTTGCTATTATAAACAATGGCTACTTACACTTGCACAAAATCTTTCCATTTCATATACAGACTTTTCTGTAGAATATTTTCATAAAAATAAAATCACTAGGTCAAATAGTGCTTCACTTTCCCCCAAGAATCCAAAATGGCTAAAACTGTTTGTAAATCTAATAGTATAAATGTGCCTTTTCTCTCAAACATCTAACAACTAATGGCTGTTAGTTAGGTTTTATTAGGTGTTGTTATTAGGTTTTATTCCTCCCCAATTTATTTTTATAAAAATTGTGAGGTTTTTTTGTATTTTAATTTATACTTCTTTTAGTAGAATTTAACATTTAAAAATGTTTTCATTGGCTGTTTGTATTTCTTGTGTGAATTTTCTGGTTATATAATATGACCGTTGTAAAAATTGGGTTGTCTCCTATTAATTTGTATATATTCTTCAAAGATTCTGTACGTTAATGTCACTCATACCATAAAGATCTTCAATAGTCAAAAAAAAGATCTTCAATAGTCTACAATGTATCATGTTGCTTTGTGTATTTTATTAAATACATATTTTAAAATATTTTTTGATATTTAAATCTGTTCTATGCTTTATAGTGTCCATTTTATGTCATATTTATTTGTTGTTGTTGTTGTTTTTTTTTTTTTTGAAGATTTTATTTATTTTTAGAGAGAGAATGAGCAGGGGAGGAGCAAAGGCAGAGGCAGAAGGACTCCCCACTGAGCAGACAGTCCTATGAGAGGCTCAATCTCAGGATTCTGAGATCATGACCTGAGCCAAAGACAGAGGCTTAACCAACTGATCCACCCAGAAATCCCCGTTTTATCTCATAATAAGAAAGTCTTTCAGAAAACAATTTTTCCACAATGACTTAAAATTCCACTTCATTACATGCTAAATTTTTTCTATATACATTCCTCTTAACTATTTTGCTCTGTCATTTTATTTGCTGATTCTTGTCCTAATGAAATAGAATCTAAATTACCTTACTTGTCAATGTTTTGCCTTAAAGAATAAAAATATTAATTTATAAATACATCAACAGTAAAAAAGATTAAAGAGGTGCTACCTTTACATGAAGCAAAAGATCAAATAAAACTTTGTAGTGAACAAATATTTATTAAAACTAGACTCCTACATTTTCAAAGTCAAGTTTGGTAGAATATAGTTAAGACTTTTACACTATATCCACCATGTTTTATGGTGTTAAAAGTATTATGTGAGGGAATTAATAATGGTAAGAGAGTATGGTTTTTAATTCTATATTTATAGATGTGATTTCCTCTGGTTAGCAAGTCATGTTTTACAAGTAGTTGATTGTTTGAGAGACATTTCAGTATAAGCAAGATTCTGAACATCCAAATAGCTGTTAGTAGTTTGCTTTTGCTTATTTTGTTTTTAAATATTTTGAAAAATAAATCTTATTTAAATAGGCTTGGTAGTGATTTACACTATGGTTTGATTAATATATTTGTTGCATCTTTTGTAACTATTTGCTTTTAAAACAAGAGAAAAAGTTGATATAATGGAAGAAATATCAGGAAACTATTAATAATTCCTCTTGTAAAATATTCTTCGTAAAATTTTGAACTCATGGTAAAATAAACTTTAACTGAAAAAGGGGACAGATATAGAGAAGAAAAATGGGTCAATAAAACAGAAATAGGAATGAAAATGCAGGCTTTGCACTTTATATTCTATTTATTCAAATCAGGAATGAGATATAATGCTGCCAATGGAAATCGATTAAATATTAAATTTGTGTCTTTGGTGTTATAGTGGACAGAGATGAACTCACAATATAATGGCAAGGAGTGGGATATACATAAATACAATGAGTACTAATACCTCACTGGAAAGTGGGTACTAAAATAATAGAACAGGTAAAAGGAAATATGACCTTTCACCAAATTAAATAATTTGGCTTTATCACATAATTTGATATTTAATCTTAAAGGAATGATACCCCTTGCCCCCCATAAAGAAAACTCAACATTTCTTATAGTGAAAAGTGAAAAACAGCCATATATTTATTTTAATGCTTCTTTGATAATTGAGATCAAAGGCTGGTAGTGGATGGGACAGATGTTTTTGAAAATTAGAGGCTAAAACTTGATTCCACCATAAGTGCCATGTGTACTTGTACATACTAAACAAATCACTAATACTTAGTTTGCTCATTTTAAAATCTAACCATCGGAACAATTTTGAAGATGAAAGAAAATATTCAGTGTGTCTAGAAAGGCTTTCCACTCAACACGGTTGCCTTTCCAGTAGGGCTTTCATGGGTGACAGGCACATCTTTCTTCTCTCCCCCTCTGATGTCTTGAGTTCTGGTGTAGGGTTTCAGATCTAGAAATTAAAGGTCATATTTTGCTGGTTAGCTATATTTTCTTATTGCTTACTCTCCTTCCTTTAATCATTTTTGTGGCCTTTCACAATTTAACTCATTTAAAGTTTCCTGGCTTTACCTGACCGGTAGTTAACAACTGCTCTGATGTTCAAGTAGGAATGTCATTAGAAGGTCTTCTTTTTTCCCTATTATGCAGTTCATAGGTTAGCTGGACAAATGGTTGAGCTCCATACATCCATATATATATGTGTGTGTGTGTGTGTGTGTGTGTATATATATATATGTATGTATATATATATATGTAGCCTTTCTACTTCCTTTACCAGAAGGCCTTAGAAAGATAAAAGAGGTTGTTCATTGGAGGACATAGGAATGACTAAATATTATATTCAATACAGGAGAGCAAGAGAAAAGCAACTACTTAATAAGAACTACTTGTTCCACAGGAAATTATTTATGTTATGGCCCTACAGGGCAATAAAGTCTTCATATTTACATTGTATCATACCTTGATTGAGCTCAGGGCAGTAAATATTTTAACGCTGATATCCATGGGGATATACACACAAAGAATTAAGATTGCTCTCTGTATATAATAATTTGTTGCATGTGTCATTTATAATGATCCAAATAAAAAGTAGGCAAAAATTAATACAGTAAGGCACTCAAGTAGTAACTTAGTTTTCTCACTATCTTGAAAAGCAAAAATCATAGAACTTTGGTTTCTGCCCCTTTAGTTTATCTTACATCTCACGACTACTTCACAATTCACGCTATTCCTACTTTTATGAGACTATAGATTCTGATGTATTCCTAGAAATTAAAAACTTAAAAAAAAACTTAAGAGCTTTAGAAGTTAATGTATATTATTCAAGTCTTTAAAGTTCTTTGAGAAGTATGCGTTCATGCTAAAATAAATTAATGTTTTAGATTTACGTAGTTTTGCCTTGTAATATATTGTAACATTCTCAAAGTTCTAGGTAGATCAAATATCTTAAAAAATTAAACCAGGAAAGTATAAAAAATAAATGAATGTTTTATATATTTCTAATTACTGAATTGTCCTGCTTATAGACTTTTAGTGGCACACTCAAGTATTTTTTAATATATATATATATATATATATATATTAAAGATTTTATTTATTCATGAGAGACAGAGAGACAGAGAGAGAGAGAGATAGGCAGAGAGACAGAGACATAGGCAGAGGGAGAAGCAGGCTCCATGCGGGGAGCCCAATGTGGGACTCAATCCCGGGTCTCCAGGATCGCACCCTCGGCTGAAGGCAGCGCTAAACCGCTGAACCACCAGGGCTGCCCCACACTCAAGTATTGAAATACCAAGTTTAAATTCCAAGTGTGGTTTAAAAATTTCCTTCTTTTTTGCAGTCGCTCCCTTTCTCCTCTGTATCTGCTCTCAAGATCTGCTCACCTGTAGGGACTGCTCAATTAAACACCCTTTTGTATCTCCCTTTGGAACTGATTGCACTGTATTGTAGCTATGCTTTTGCTTTCTAAACTCATTAAAGGCAAAAAACAGAGATCCGTGGGTAGCTCAGCAGTTTAGCGCCTGCCTTCAGCCCAGGGCATGATCCTGGAGACTTGGAACTGAGTCCCAGTCGGGCTCCCTGCATGGAGCCTGCTTCTCCCTCTGCCTGTGTCTCTGCCTCTCTCTGTGTGTCTGTCATGAATTAAAAACAAAAACAAAAAAACTTTAAAGGCAAAAAAACTATTTTTTCCCCTCCCAGAAATACCTAGTACATATTAAATGCTTAAATCAATGTTTGAAAATAAATTTTCAAAAATATGTATTGAACATCACTGGTTTTCTAAAACTCCAGCTTTGTTGCTATAACTGGTTTAAACCAAATATATACTGGCAAATCTACAGAAATATATTGAACACGATTTCTGCTGTTGAGTTGGAGGATGGAATGCAAAATTGAAGGTAAAAAGTTATCAAGTGCCTCATATTTTAAACTGAGCAGAAAGCAAGTCTACCCAAGGGTCAAGAATTATAAAAGAAGGTTAAAGATTCATTGTCATATTCAGTTATTGGTTGAGTGCAAAGTGAGAAATGCTATGGTTTTCTCTTCCTCATCATGGGTGAGGACCCTGCCTCCATATCCTAATCAAATAGAGGGACATTTATAGGACACTTATTAATTTGGAGGCCTTTTACAAAAAGGAAGAAAGGGCCATACTATATTAAGTGGATATTATCGTTAGAGAATGCTAAACTGCTCAACTTTTAATCCCTCCCCTTGTTATTTCTATAGAGGAGCTTGACACATATTCTCCAGCCTACTTGCTTCTTCCCTGGCTATTTCTTAAGTCATTAGGCTTGCTGGAGCACACTGCATTCATAGGACAAAGAAAACTTGTGCAGTGTGCTTGGGAAGAGAATGCCCCTTCCTTCCATACCACTTCTGTGCCCTTGAATGGCATGGATAAAGACCTTGTGGTTCTACATGGAGATTTGAGGACAAAGGAAAATGGGTGAGTTTGCATAGTCATCTGCATGCCCTACAAGGTAACCTCCTTCTTGGAGAGCAAAGCAGCAGGCAGGAAAGGTTTAGGGGATAAAAAGAATACATAAGTGTCCCTCTATAAGGAGGTCATCTTTGGAAATGTGTGCTGGGTTGAAAAGATCCTCAAGATAATCACACACAGAGGCCACCACATAAGCAGAAGCCAGTAACAGGGAAAGCCACTAGCTGTCCCAGGGGAGCGTAGGGTGTCTCTGCAACACCAACCAGTAATTGGTTAAATAAGATAACCTTAGCTCTCTCTCTTTTCCAACATGTTAAAAAAATAAGAACCTCTAATTGTCTTGTCACTCCAAAGATAAGGGACATGGAAAGGGATTTCAGTGTGTATTGTATTCACCTTGTCTCCTCTAGGTCATCAGGACAAACCATAGACAAAAATATTTGGGCATAGGAGTAGGATGATAGATTGGATAAGATCAAATAGAAGAGGCCACATCTTTTAAAAATTTGGTTAAAAGTGATTGGAGATTCATAGATTTAACCAGAGAACTTATTAAAAGATGGAAAAGATTCAGCAAAATATGGTTGAAGGAATGATTGGATATAATGAAACTCTTGTATTTGTAGCCCTGATTTCAGAAATCGGCTAAACAGCTTACATGGAGTTCATGATAATATCAATTTCTACATGAGGTTTCATTGCTATTGAACTCAAGTCTGTGATTTTTAAACCATACATTTTTTTGGCCATAAATTTGGGCATGAAACAATAAAGCTGTGAATTCATATGAATATGTCTTCAAATGAAAAACTAAAAATTGTTCTGTTTAATCAAACTCATGCTCTGTGGATCTCAACCTATTGTGCTCTCATATTTGCATGCATCTGCTGTTAATACATGTAACCTGCATTTATCATTTTTCTAATCAGCTAGAGATATTGATTGTGTGTGATTAATTAATGACAAATCAGGTAGTTACAGAGTATTTACTTTTTCCTACTATATAAATTATAATAAAACTTATCCAGTTAGCCTTTCTTTCTCTATGACACTTCAAAAAAAAACTATATAATTCAGATAAAATGGTTCTTATAGGAGACAGGGGAGTGACACAGAAGACCTAAATATTCAGCTTCCTTCATCCTCATACCAGCATCTTCACTAGGGGAAAATATAGAGTATCAGACATTTGTTTTCTGTGGATTTTTCCTAAAACTCCTTAAAAAATGTTGCAAAAGGGGAAGTTAAAAACATCAAAAAGAGAGAAGCAGAAAATAGTTTTGGATATCTGAGAGCAGATAACTTAGACATCATGGCAGTCATATGGAGACAGGCAAGCACTTTGAAACAAACAGAAGCAAAATTTGGAAAACTTTCAATTAAGCACTACTCTTTTGGTAATTGTCAATTTCCTAAACATCAAACAAGCCAATTCTCTCCAGCTTTTCCCCCCAGTAATAACTGGAATACTGGCTGAAGTGTGCCTCATTGCTTTATGACAAGGCATTTTCTAGATTCATGTGTACACCTTCATTCTTTCTTTCACCTGGAGGTCTAACTTCTTTAAGGGTCTGACGGTCAAACTCAAAGCTTATGTATATGATTCATCACTTCTTCAGACCCATTCTGAGGACTGATGATCTAATTAGTATTTTCTGGCTTGTTGAGTCCACCTTGGGGACAAAAATTAACTTTTAGACATTTATGTGATTTTGTGGCTATATCTTGGACAAGTATGAAGTTCTTATTAACTATGCTTTGAATCCTGAAAGATATTCACTTTGCATATCTAAGCAACATGACTTTATTATCCTCCTCAAAATAAAATTAAAATCCTCTGCATACTTTTTCATTTACTAGCTATTCTTTTCCTGATATCTCTTTAAAGTCAGCTAATTACTAATAGAGCTTTAATAAACCCTCTCTCTGTACATAAGACCTTGCCCTCAAGCCTATTTCATAAACTATTTGAGGTGACCAGACAAGTGAAAATCATAGTAAGAAGTCTATACATATAATCAAATATTGATAATAAAAGGTCAAATTCTTTCACAGCAAAAATTAGAACTAGGAAAGTAAGTATTCATGTGACAACACAAAACACATGAACTAAATAAAATTAAGAAGGGAAAGATAGGGGTTAGGAATCACCGGGGAAGACATTTTCATGCAAGTATAATCTGATTTGGCTATTAAAGACAAAAATATTTTAGTTCAGGAAGAATCAATTATAAAAGAGAAGCAGAAAAAAAAAGAGAAGCAGATATATGACAATAGAAACAAATTTTTAGGATGCACTTAATGTATATTTTATTAGTTCACAAACTGGAAATGTTTTTAACAATTATTTTGAAATATTATTTTGTTGCCATTTTAAAATGAAAGGAAATTCAATCATTAGGAATGCACGCTACTTTTTGAAATGTATATGAGATAAATTCAAGGTAGCTGATGTAGCTGCATGTTCTCAGGTAAGATTTTTCTTTTTTTCTTTTCTTAGTTTCATTTATATTTTCTGAAAAATGAGTCAATTATAAGCCACGATTGTTTTAATGATTAAATAAAATGATATCTTTTTTCAAAAACACTTATTCGCGAGAGACACAGAGACAGACACACACACACACACACACACACACACACACACACACACACACGCAGAGACACAGGCAGTGGGAAGCAAGCTCCCTGTGGAGACCCCAATGCAGGACTCAATGCCAGGACCCCGGGGTCATGACCTGAGCTGAAGGCACTCAACCACTGAGCCACCCAGGTACCCCAGATAAAATGCTATCTTATAGTGTATGCTTCATTGCAGGCAGAAAATAAACATCCTTTACAATTTTTCTTCAAAATTAATCATAATGTAATTCAATAAGGATGTATTATTACAGAGTAGCATCTTGTGAGGTATTAAAAGTAACCGGAAAAACTCAGAAGGCTGACTACCCAAATCTGACTCAGAAATAGGACATTAAGAATCCTGATGATGTGAGTTGAAATTGGCCAGGATAAGATTATGTTGTTGATCAACATGATGATGCTATCACTTCAGCATTTCCTCATGTTGGAAAACACACATGCAAACTCTGTAGGCTGAACTATTTCTTTTAGAACGTGATGACTATACAGAGCAGGTTGCCAAAGCACAGTCATTAAAACAAATAGCATGATATAGTTTCTGAGACGGAATCAATGTTAAAGAGTAATACAGAGAATTAAAGGATGCAAAGATAAAATAGGAGGCTTGGAGCACTTTAGATTTAATTTTCTGGCTTTGGTAACTTTTCCTTAAAGCACATTTTAACAAATCAAGGAGATTTTCAGATATTGTGAGTGAGGTAAGCGATTTCCTAATGTGCTTTTTTGTATATCACCTGGGAAATGTATAGACTATTTCAAATCACTTTGGCATCAAAGACAACAGGCCTACACCAGACCAAAACACTATTTCAAGTCCTAGTAATTCCCCTGTAGTATGTCTCAGCAAGCCAGCATATTACCCTCTAATGGGCAGGCATTAAACACAGGACACTTAAGATCTACTGCCAAGAAAGCCCGCGATAAGCCATTCTGAGTGAGTTTGCCATTTACATTCAGGTTATTCAACTGTATATAGACCTTACACATCAAAGCCTTAATGTAACAGAGCAATAGCTATCAACTTTCACCAATGACTTGAAAAAAACAGCATAATGGTTCTAGATGTAGAAGAAAGAAAGACAACCTTTCTCTGCGAAATAAGTACATTGTGTGCATCAACAGCATTGCTATACTGATTTTTTTTAAGTTCTTTGCTCTGCTGGATTTGATATAATTCCATAAATTCAAATCTGTATGAATGCAGCCCAATGCCTGAACATTTTGCCATCATAGAATGAATCATTATGAACTATACAGGATATAAAATGCTTTTACTCTTATTGGTTTAATTCCCATGCTTGCATAATAAGGTTGGAATCAATACATTCCATAAATAATATAGTAAAGTGAACACATTATCCAATCATTGGCCACCAATAGAGAGTTGGCCTGCCAGGTGTTGCTGAGCAGGGCTGCTACCGCTCCCTTTGGGATGCAGTGCTCCTGACTTCCTTTCCAGCCCCTTCAGCCCTGAGCTCATCTTGTCCTCTCACTCTCAGGCACTCACTAAAATACCTAGAGAGCTTTGCAACTTATTTAAAATTGCAAACCCAGGGGAAAGACACTGGCAGAGAACACAGTAGTGATATTATGTTAGGAGTACCAGGGTTCCCCAAACCCTCTCCTTAAAATTTAAAAGCTAGGAAATTCAAATATAACTGGTTTCAGATGCCAGAGTAAAGGCAGTTTTATCTACTAGCTTCTCTGAACCAAAGTAGAATAAAAAAAAAGAGAAGTTAAATGGAGAAATAAAACCTAACTTAAAAAAATTATACTAACAGTCCAAACAAGAAAGTGCAAGTATAAAGAATAATGGGAAAAATTTGGGCCAAAATGTAGTGATAACATGATAACCTACTCCTACTGGTATTCCTAAAAGTGGATGGCACAGTTCTGAAAGAGGCACCAGATGATGCTTGGATTGCAGTAAATAGATTTAGCATTCCTTATCAAGAGAGAAGGGTGAACACTGCAGATCATGAGTCAAAGTGGAACTTAAGAGGAGGAGAATTGTCACATATTTCCAGACTGTACAACCTGGCACTAAATCCCTAGCACCCAAGGAGACTGCTGTAAATGGTTTTGGCCACAGGAGGAAAGTAGAAGCCACCATTGTCAGATCACAGTGCTGGTGAGGGTTTTTTTTTTTTTTTTTTTAAAGACACTTTGTGGTGAGCCACAGTGACTTCCTAAAGAGTAGACACAAAGTAAATTGACTTCTAGAGCAGAAACACTTGCTCCTAAGGTTTCAAAGGCAATATTGAAATCAAACTGCAAATACTACATTATTCAGCCAATAGCACACCTTCCTCAGAGATAAAAATGAATTAACAAGCCTTGGAAAAGATATTGAAAAAAATGAAATCGTAGATATTATACCCCCATTAAAGCAGTCAAATTAAATATAAATAAAAGAATCAATGGGTATACAGTACACAGGTTTTTGAAAAACCCTTTAAAAGCAAACAAAAGCAATGGCTATGACTTACCAGCTTTAATCACCATATTGATTTCCAAAAAGTAAAAATGACATTACAAAATAATGCATTTAGTTTCATGTAGAAAACTGATCACATTTTTCAACTTTTTTTCTCTTGGAGACCACACTAGTTCTTGAGCACAGAAATGAGAAAATCTAGATTCCCAGGTCAAAGGAAAATTATAATGAAGTCTTTGAACAAAAAACCCTGAATAGAAGCTATTGTATTTATGATCCTCACTGGTGTCCTGCTTCTTCCTTCTTCAAAAATTTAACTTGCCCCATCCTGAAAAATTTACCTGAAGTCCTTTAATAGTTATACTCACAAGAATTATACTGTCAAACGTTTAGAGAGAGCCTATCTCCCACCAGGGAAAATGCCACCACTGCTAACTGCCATGAGTTTATTAGAGCAAATCCCATAACACCCGCTACTCCAGTATAATCCCATTCTCCACATGAAAAGCCAGAGCTCCAAGACGTACTTCTCTCTGTTACCTTATGCTCTGCACTTCCTTTGTTCTGCCCTTTCATTTCTAAAGCATTTCACTGGTACCCTCAGGTATTAAGTGTCCATCATTGGCAACATTTTTCTCATGTTAAATATTTTCTCATTATTACAGAAAATTGGCTTTTAAGTATCTTCTGTTTTGCCAACAGCCCTTGATGCCCTCACACTGTTTGTACCTTTGGAGAAAGAAGGGAAGAGGCACTGCTTACTCTCTTGTTGCTCTTGGACTGTGATCCTACCCTCCCTAAAATCCCCATCTTTGTACCTCATGTCATCAGACTATGTCACCCATTATCCATCACTGTTGTTATCCTCTTCAAACCCTTAAATAAGCTCCTCACATTGTGATCCTTAGCTCATAACTTATTTCTATTTTTCTTTAACACCATTCCATCTTTCTTCCAATGAACCTATTCCTCATATACTTAGTCATTTTCATTCTGCTACCCTTTACCTCATCAGGCCTCATTCCCTTATAATCTCAATTGTCATGCAAGACTCTTTGGGGTCACCACCCCATCTTTCCAGCTTACTTTCACAGTGCCATGGCTCAATAATCCTTTGACCTAAAAGAGTTCCAACTCATTCTATCTACTAACTCTTTTAATCTGTTATCTTTCCTCCTTATAAATTTTAAAACCCATGGTAAGTTATTATTTTATTGCATAGATCTTCAACAATCTTTCTTCTCTCATTTCCTTATTCCTTCCTCTCTTTCCTTTATTTGGAAAACAAAACAAAACAAAACAAAACAATTGTTATATTTGAAGACAGCTGGAGAAAATTACAGTGCAGAACAGACTGATCTAGTTTGAAAATCATAACCATAAAACAAAATAAAGTACTTAGTACTGACCTGCAATCACTTTCTCAAATATATTTACCTTACCTTCTCCAGAAAATTATTGCATGTGTTTTCTTTAAGGCTCAACATCTTCTATGAACTCTCAGCTAATAATTTTATGCTTGTGAAAAAAAATGAATTAGTGAGAAAATAACTTCACCAGGTTCCCACTTTCCCATATCTGTATACCTCTACTACATTGCTTCCTCCTGTAAATGACAGTCTTTGTGCTTTTCCAATGTTAAGGCCCTTGCTCAGGATCTATATGCCTTCCCTTTTACTTTTTTGAGAATATATTAAATATTTTTCCCTCTTCTAATAAATCTTTCCTTCACTATTGTATTGTTCCCCTGAAGAGCTAATATGTGCTTTTATTCTTTCTTAAAACTTATAAACAAATTCTATTTTGATTTTATTTGCCTTTTAAAGAGCATCAAATTCTTTCACCCTTTTTAGCTAATCTCTTATAAATAGTTAAATTCATTGTCTCCTGTCTTCCCTCTCTTTCACACTCTTAAGTCTACCAAGTCTTACACACATAAGCAAACCATCATTTCACAGAAATTATGTCAAGACCACCAGTGAGCTTCTTCCTGCTAAATCCAAAAGTCATTCTCAGTTCTTATCTTACTTGACCTCATTTTGACATTAGCCACCATTCTTTCCTTCAGGAACACTTTTTTTTTAAATGTATTTCAATAATGTAATACATACACCTCCCTGCGTCCCTCCTTCTAGCTGTTTGTTCTCAGCTTACTTTGGTGAATCTTTTAATAGTTAGCCTTAATTTTGGATTCAGTCAAAATCCTCGTATCTAGTCTCTACTTCATTTGCATTCACTCTTGTAGTAATGTAATTCATTCACATATTACCACTCACATCCTGCTAACCCACAAACTGGATCTCCAGAAAAATTCTCTGGTGAACTTCAAACTTGTGTTTGATGCCTTCACTTACTACTGTTCAGTTAATGTCTTTTACTTAATATTCTCAAAACTAAAATTCTAAAAAGATTCTTCTTGCACAGGCCCGAATCTTTCAAGTTTTTCTTTTCACCTCAAGTTTGTAACTATTTCCTCAGAAATTCTATTGTTTTTTCTTCTAAATATATCAATGACTCCATCTGTTTTCCAAGTCACTCATATTTTGCCTGAATTATTGATAATGCCTCCTAAATTTTTACTTTGCTTTCATCTAATCTTCCCTTAGTTCTCAAAATAGAAACAAATATTAATAGTAAAATCTCTTCATGTCTCTGATTAAGCCCTACAAATCTCCCTATTTTTGTCAGAATAAAACCAACTTTTTTAGTTTTTCTTTTTTTTTTTTTTAAGATTCTATTTATTTATTGATGAAAGATGCAGAGAGAGAGGCAGGGACATAGGCAGAGGGAGAAGCAGATACCTCACAGGGAGCTCGATGTGGGACTCGATCTCAGGACTCCAGGATCACATCCTGGGCTGAAGGCAGATGCTCAACTGCTGAGCCACCCAGGTGTCCCTAAAACCAATTTTCTTAATAAAAAGTCTTATAAAAACAACAAAAAAATCTTATAAGCTGGCCTCTATCACTTCTTAGACATAATTTATATTATGCTTTCCTTGCTCACTCTGTGTCCCCTAATGTCTCACTAAATGCTTTAAATGCATCTGACAAAACCCAAAACCATTAACAAAGGAGGAACAGAATGGAACTTTCCCAAACTGATACACCATCTGAAAATCATATTTAATTGGTAAGTAGTTAATGCTTTCTTCTGTGTTCAGCAATGAGACATGTTTGCTATCACCTCTTTTAATAATGAATCTAGTGAAATTATTTAAGAAAAAGAAATATGAAGTCTAAAGATTGAAAGGAACAAAAAAATTTCATTATTTTGCAAAGAATATAATTGTGTCTATATAAATCAAGAATTTATGGACAGAATTAATTTGCAGAATTAGCAAAGTTGCTCAAGTTCAAGAAAGTAAAAAAAACATATATATAATATAAAAACATATTATATATTAAAAACATCTGTTTATTAGCAACATGCAATTAGTAAATAAAAATAAATGACAAATATTACAATAACACTAGCAACAATGTAATATCCCAGAAAAGCTATAATTATGTTCAGGTCACTTCTCTAAAAGCTATAATACCTTCCTAATAACAATAAAATATCTTAACAAATGAAGAAAGGTATTATGTTAGTGATTTGGAATACTGTACATATTCGATGTAATTCCAATACAAATTGCACAGAAAATTTTTTTTGGTAGAAATTTGACATGGTTTCTAGAATGTAAATGGAGAAAAAAAGAGTCTGGAGTAGTTATTTGATTTGAAAGAAAATGTTCAAGTATGGACAACTAACATTATCACTATTGAGATTTTTTTACATTTACTGTAACTAACATAGGACATTATTGGTACCAAGTTCAACAAATAAATTGACAGAATAAAATAGAAACAACAGAGACAGACCTAGGTATGTATCATCATATGATTCTGATAAAACCAGTGAAATTCAATAAAAAAGATAACCATTTAAAAAAAACGTGTGGTGAGTGAACTAGAAGTCATAGAAAAAAATCCTTAAACTTTAGAGAAAAAAACACATAAAATTAATTCTCAGTGGGATCTAAGCATAAAATTGAATGGTAAGAAAATAAAAATTCTAGAAGAAAACATAAAGCAAACTTTTAATTTTAGATCTCAAAAGTTAAATAGGAAGTTTCCCATAAAGGTGAGATTAATTGAAATTTGTTAAAATCACCGTCATATTCATCGAAAGATAATATTTTTTTTAATTTTTTTTTAAATTTATGATAGGCACACAGTGAGGGAGAGAGAGAGAGGCAGAGACACAGGCAGAGGGAGAAGCAGGCTCCATGCACCGGGAGCCCGACTTGGGATTCGATCCTGGGTCTCCAGGATCGCGCCCTGGGCCAAAGGCAGGCGCCAAACCGCTGCTCCACCCAGGGATCCCCGAAAGATAATATTAAGATGAAATTGCCAGCCATGGACTAGGAGAAGGTATTTGTGTGAATGTATATAGTTAGATATGTCTACATATATACGTATATATATGTGTGTGTGTATATATATACACACACACAGAGATATATATGCACAGACATTTACATACACAGAAATATATATGCATATATATATGCACACATATATATATATCTGCCAGTGGTCTCATATCCAGAATATATGAATAACTACAAAGAAATAAGGCAGACAGAGGTAAACCAAATACAAAATAGCAAAAGGCTGAAAAATACAGAACACTAACATATACTTTATGAAAAGTAATGGAGTTTAAGGTATGTGTACCTTGTTAGTTATACTCAATAAAAAAATAAAACTGTAAAAATATCTTAAATCCTTTAAGTTTGATTGAAACATCCTCATGAAATCTCCAGAATATATATATTTTAAATGTGCTATTTTGTCCACAGGCCATTGTGTATTCTGAATATAAAATCTTGATATGGTTTCACTCATATGGGGAATATAAGAAATCGTGAAAGGAATTATAAGGGAAAGGAGGGAAACTGAGTGGGAAAAATTAGAGAGAGTGACAAACCATGAGAGACTTCTAACCATGCAAAATGAACAAAGGGTAGTGGAAGGGGAGGCGGGTCTGGGGATGGGGTGACTGGGTGACAGGCCCTGACGGGATGGCCACTGGGTGTTATACTATATGTTGGCAAATTGAACTTCAATAAAATAAAAAATTAAAAATAAGTAAAACAAAACATAAAAATCTTTAGCATTCCTTTATAGATTATATAAACATATATGAGTTTAATACTTTGTTCCTGATATATTCTTAATACTTCCTTTCACTTGAGAACACCTGCCCCTCACTCACTCAACACATTTTTTGTATTTATCATTTATATAAAAGTAAAGTCTAATGATCCTGATGTGGAAATAATTTATACAAATTCTAGTGAATTTATACAAGACCAAATAAGACGGTGATTTATATAACCTCTTATCAAAACAAGGAAGCATTTTTTTTTGGAAAGGAAATGAGAAATTGATTTAAATTATATTCACTTCTAAAGTGAGAATATTTTTGAGATACCTGGGTGGCTCAGCAGTTGAGCATCTGCCTTTGGGTCAGGTAGTGATCCCAGGGTCCTGGATGGAGTCCCACATTGGGCTCCCTGCTGGGAGCCTGCTTCTCCTTCTGCCTGTGTCTCTCCTTTCTCTGTGTGCTTCTTACAAATAAATAAATAAAATCTTTAAAAATAATAAAGTGAGAATATTGTTTCACTTCTGTTAATTTCTAATATGGGTTATTTTTACTTCTGTTTAAATACCACCCCATCTACATTTTTAATTTCATTTATGCAGACAGTGCCTATTTTCACAAAAATGACCTATTAAAAGAAAAAAGTGACTTCATTTAATATGCACTTCATTTAATAAACCTTAAAATATAAAAGTTTTGACATTTTATTTCTTTAGAATGAAAAGTTCTTGAGTATGCACACTGAATGCCCACAATGAATTGTAGTTAGTGTCATACAGAGGAAATTCCTCAACTAGAACAAGTGTTTGACAAAGTGAATATTCCTTCTTAAATTTCTACTGGTGACTACTCACTATGGTCTTTTGTATAAAATGTTCTTCAGAGTAATAATAATCAAAACTAAAGCACTTGGTTTCATGTGACAGTGTAGGAGATCAAAATGCAGAGTGGTAATAAAATCTAAAAATATTGGTAAATGATCATAAATAGTCAATTAAAAAGAGGAAGACTTTAATACCTTTGGAAGTTGAGATTTCAAGACTAGGTGATTCTAAAATTACAAGTGCTTAGTCCTTAAAATTATCAATGTTGTATACATTTATGAATGGATGGGTAAATGGATGAATACGTGATTGGAAAACCAGTTTAATTCACACACAAAGAAGTCTGAACCGTGAAACATATTGAACAAAGATAAAAAGTTCAAAGATGAAAATGTAATTGGTCAATATGTCATTGATGACCTTTCTAAAATAGCAGCTTCAATACAGTGACAAGTAAAAACCTGATGGGAAGCAATTAAATTTGATCAATTTACAGCAAATCTACTTCTTTCCTTTTTTCTAAAATTTAATCAGAATGAAAATGGGAGAAACAATGAGCATATATAATCATTTATTGTAGCAAATGGGGCTTTACCCTCTGTCTTTAAAAAGTTCCTGCCCCCTTTCATCATTTTCTGACTTCTGTAAACCTTTTCTTTTGATTTCAAAATTATACAAGATACTTGTCATTTTTCCTTTTCTTTATGTTCTAATGGAGACAGTGGTCCAGTTCTCTAGTAATTTGGGATCAAGATTTCCCCTGATGTGAACCTGAGCTTGTCTGTACCAGTAACTATATTAGAAGGTCAGGATGAAGTGAATATATCTTTTGATTGAATAAGTTAAATAATTTTTGAGCACCTAATAGATGCTGTCTGTGAATGAGAGAAGCTACAGAGTACAGCATATTCTGAAATAACTTTAAACATGTTCTTCTTAAAACACACTGTCCCATCTACCCCTTACAGATACTTCCTTACTTCATGGCAACAGATCATTGATGGACTAAACCTAATCTTACCATTTCTTGAATTATCTTCCTATCTATATAATGTATATATACATATACATATAAATTATAAACTATACACACACATATATATATAAATACATGGATAAATTATCTAGGAAATATATAGGTATATATGAAATAGGAATTCAGAAACAATTATTTCACAATTTATTATTGGTCTGTTATTCATTGCATATTTATGTTTAGAAATATATGTATGTATATATGTGTATTATATGTGCTTTCATGTATGTGTGTATATATATGTATAATTACATATATATGTAATTATCAAGATCTTTCCCACATTTGAGGTCACTAGGTCACTGCCCACTTTTTTTTTTATTTTTTTAATTTAATTTTTTTCTGCCCACTTTAATAATGTTGTCATCCTATGTCACTTCTTTCAGCTTATTTTAATCCCTTCAGATCAAGTAGTTGTCTTTTGTTTATGACATTTTTCTTTGCAATTATAAACCAGATTATACATTTTTACTTATGAATTCATGGACTTTTTATAATAAAGAACAGTTTAGGACTGGAATTCTTTATATGATAATTGGGGAACCTAAATTTCTTTCCCCCTGGATTGATTAGATACTTCTTTAGAATAGTGTTTCTCTTAGCTGAAGTCATCAGGGAAGCTAAAATAGAGTGGACACTTAATTAACATTTGCAGTATGATTGATTCATTGGCATTACGCACCAATTATACTTTTGAAATTTATTTAGTAAAATTATTGAAACATTTTATCAAATTATCAAGTACATAAAATATAATATATAATCAGTATATCACCTTTATAGTATTTGTATTTTCTCTTTATTTTTTACGTTACAAAAGAAAAGATTCCAAAGAAGAGATTTTAAAATAATTTAATATAGCTATTTCTAGGACTTAAAAGTTACCATGTGTTGAATGAGAAACTAGTGGTTCAAAAAGTCTTCTAGCCAAGGTTTTGTCCTGAGTAAAACCATTTACGTGCTATGGAACAACCAGTCCACTTGTATTTTGTTAAAATACACTGTTGTGGTTGGTGGTTATAGTGAATTGATCTGCTGTTTGTTATCTTACTGTTTTAATTTACTGTTTTTTTTGTATGTAAATCAAATATTTTGCTGAGTTTTAAGCAATCATCATTTTCAATAGATGTCAAATGGATGTATATACATGTAGATACACATACATATACACATATGCATATACACATACACATATATGAACATATATACATGTATATTCAGAGATTGAAAAGTAAAAAGTTCTAGGGCTTTTTCCCTCACTCCAGATTTTCCTTTTCCTATTTCGGGATTTCTCATTTTCTGCAGATTAGATATTTATTTGTGACTTCCACTGTAACTCATGGCTTTAACACTATTAATGGAGATGCATTAGAGCTGAGAAAATTTTAAAGGCTTGTTTTAGTTCAGAGAAATAACCTGATTGGGGTTGCTTATCACAATTCCATCTCACCTACTCAAACCTTTTGAGTTTATGAAATTGAGCTGAGAATTCTAGGAGAAAATGCAAGCTTTACAGCAAGATTTAATCTTTCTGTAAGCAGCTAGTCCAGAAATACCATAACAACAGCTGCTCTCATGGAATATTAGCATTTTTGCTTCTGGTCTCAGCTGCTTCTCAGAAGTGCAAAGAAATGCAAACATGGAAAATGTTCATTTTTAACATTAGCTTGAGTTTGAAAATCAGGGGGCATTCATTGGTCCCCAAAAGTAATGATGCACATTTCTGCTAATGATTTTATTCCTGAAGTAGTGTATGGCATATACATAGCTCATAGAACATCCTTTATTAACTATAGAAGAGGGAGAAAGGCATATTCATCATTTGGCAGCATGATTTTCAACTATTGTCCATAATGTGGGTGTGGTCTTTGATTTCATGTGAGACAAAAATGCAATATAATTCTCCTCGTTTTCATATTACTATTCTAATTTCATCTCCTTATGCTCTACCATTCATGACTGAAAAATGGAAACTTTTAAACTGTAACAACTGTGGTACTATTGCAAGTGAATTAACTCTCTCCAGTCCTGAATAACACAGACAATTTATCATAGGTCAGCTCCAAGGTAGAGGGATGGGGAATGAGATTTGTCTCACAAGTAAAACTTCATTTTGTCTTTTAATTCCTTTTACTGAACACTTGTAGCCTATTTAGTCATTAAGTTCCAAAATAACACAGTTCTCCATTACACATCAGAATAAGCTATTCGCTTTAAGGCAGCACAGCCTATTTTACTAAGTGTAAAAAGTTCTTCAGAGTGTCTTGATAAATAATTGATATACGTTGTAGCCTAAGATTTCTTAGTAGAGTGCTTAATCTTCTCAAAAATAAAAAAAAATTGTTATTAGGAGAAATAAGAATAATTGTTTCTATCCCTGTGACTTTGTCAAATAATTATTTGCCTTGTTTAGATTCCTTTCCATTAATATGCTTACTGAGTACATTCACAATGGATTCAAGGCTCTTAAAGCCTTTGGGTTGTTTTCTTCCTTTTTAAACAGAAAATCTACTTAAAATACTATTTGGAGAAAATATTTTATCATGGAACTTTATTTAAAGGGCAAAATCTAAGTCAATTCATGTATGCAATTAATGATATACAACTAGTTAAGCAGTCACCTTTGGTATGCTTACCCCCACTAATGCCAAGAAAGTCTACTCTATGGTGGAATTCTGAAACCATGATTAAACGTGACTCCAGAAGTTGGTCCTTTTGTTATTACTTAACTCAAATCTTAACGTGCCCTTCATTTTGCTTCATTTAATACAAATTGATATTTTTATTGTAAAACAATTTCAAATTGTGTACAATATTTATAGCAGCTCATAATGAACAACAGTGGTTTTGTCACCAAAATGTCTGTATCCTTCATTATGACACTCTTGACATATCTTGTATATAACTACGTGAACACTCCAGAAGGTTGGAGTATTCACCTTTACTTTAAAATAGTCTGTCTCAATTTCTTTGTAATATCTATTTTTCTATCAGAATGACAGCAAGGGTTTACAAATTATCTTGATTTTTGTAGGAGAAAGAAAATAATCTCTGAAGAGCACTATTTCATAAAAATGTCCACCTAAAATTGGAGAGTCTAGTTTATTTATGTCATGACCATTTATATACATGGTACACATTGCCTTAAAATTTATTATTATTTTACTATTTTTTAATAGTACAATGCAGACAATTGAACTGACAGATTCTGGTAGTTACTTTACAGAAAGTTCATGAGGTCCCACCACTTAGATATGCCAATTTATGGTTTATTTACATATGTGAAAATTAAAAAGAAATCTCATTTAAAAAGGAGTTTAGAGGCCGGCCGGGAGGCTTCTCAGTCTTACCAGTCAACTGTAATAGCAAGAAATGGACTTTGCAAGTGAATACTTCCAGTTTTCAGATTTTTCCAATGAACTTTTAGTTTATAACAGCCCCTCCCAACTCCTTTCTTGCTGTATAAAAGAACGTTGCTTTCTTTTGCTCATCAAACTTGCCTTTGGTTTTATTTTAGCTTGCTTGTCCTGCTATTCCTTAATAAATCCTTACCAGCAAACTCTTTTGTGGTAAAATAATTGGCAGTTTTATTTTTAAGGTTAACACATAATTGAGTATCAACTACATTTAACTAATAGAGATATCATAGAAAACCAAGGTGAAGTTAGAATTTAAAAAATGAGTGGTTTTGATAGCTTAAAAGATTATATCTATTACAAAGTATCAAGAAAGTTTGAAGGAGATGGTATTGGAAATCGATATTCAATGATGTAATTTGTATAAAGAGTGAGCATTCGAGGAAAATATTTTATTTTTTTTAAATTTATTTATTTATTTATGATAGTCACACACAGAGAGAGAGAGGCAGAGACACAGGCAGAGGGAGAAGCAGGCTCCATGCACCGGGAGCCCGATGTGGGACTCGATCCCGGGTCTCCAGGATCGCGCCCTGGGCCAAAGGCAGGCGCCAAACCGCTGCGCCACCCAGGGATCCCCTCGAGGAAAATATTTTAAATAAGGAGAATAAAGTAAAAGTTTAGGTAAATTCAGAAATATTAAAGGAAAGAGGGTGGTTTAGTCTGACTTGATTGTTTTAAAGGAGAGTAGTATGATATAATGTAGAAATATCTATGAGCCAGATGTTGAAAGATCAAGAATGCCAGTGTGAGAATTTAGCTCTTGGTTTTGAAGACACAGGTCAGCTATTGCTTGCCTTTGAAGAGGAATCTAACTCTAAACAGTAGGAAAATTGTTCCTCCAGGCACAGAACAACAAAGCCCGTGGGTTGGAAGTGAAGCAATGATTTGGCTAATGTCTTTTTAATTCTGACCTTTTTGTTTATAAATATTTTATTAAAATAGTTAGTAGTGGTCACAGGTAGCACTTGCTTTTCTAATGAACACACTGGGCTTAGGAGCAGAAAATTGAAAATTGTTATAAACTCTAAACATCCTTTGCCTATGTGCTCTCCACATCCAATAATACAGCCCTCTGTGCATTCTCTTTTTTTAGTGCTCTAGCAGGAAGAAAACAAAAACATGAAACTCAGAGTCCTCCTAAGAAAAAAAGCATCAAAAGATGGTTATTTCAGTAAATTATAGTAACCACATAGCAATTTAGTAGTACCCAATTAGTGCTCCTTACAATATTTGCATAGTTTTATTCTTGTGGTGGATCACAATTCTTAAGGTTTCACAAATGTATAATACATTTTTCCAATACCCCACAAATCCCTCAGGAGGAAGGAATCAGCTTGATAATTTACAAAGTTTCTTTTAAATACAACTTGACACAGCTAGGAACAACATTCCTAACTCTACATCTTCATGTCATCCTAGATAAACTCTTAGATAAGGCAACAGATTGTTGTGATTTGAAGTAGGAGGTCAAGAAAATACCATCTGTGAGCAATAATCAATTGCAAAAAAAAAAAAAAGCCATAAAACACAGCATGGATGTAACACATAGCAAATCTCTCTTACTGGAAATTATATGGAAATATTTGACACTATATGATGAATATGTAATTGTAGTTTGTTTTGAAAACCCCAGGTGATTTCCTAAAATATAAGATTTTTTTTTATTCACATCTGTGATAACAGAGAACACATTTAAAAGGTGATGTGAAGTGGACCTAGTTGACACATCTCTTTAAAGGGAGATAAGTATCTAACCACATACCCATATATATTTAAGTTAACAATTTATGGGGGATTATTAAATTATGTTTTTATAATATGCTAACATAAAATATTATATATTTTCTCTAATTCAATGGTCTGTCACCAAACTAAGGAAGGGAACAATATTGGCTAGTTTGCCTTCTTGTTATACTTTAGAAAGTCTATAAAAATCAAACAATATTTATATTGTGGGGTGGCTTTATAGATTAACCTACCCTGACACAGTGCTTCCTCTAAAACTGTCACCTGTGGGATTACAAAATGCCTTATTTACCACAATTGCAATCCACTCAGATTACCTCTGACAACGAATTCATTTTAGATCAGATAGAGTGTGGCAATGGGCTCATTCTCTTGAAATCACTGTTTTTATTATCCATAATTCTGAAGCAGTTGGCCTGATAGAACAGTGAAACAGACTTTTAAAGATTTAGTTTTTATGTGTCCACCTCTTGAAGGGTAGTACAATGAGCTCTAAGATGCATTCTATGTTCTGAATCTGTGATTAAAATATGTTGTTTGTTCCGCAGCCAGGATTAAAAGGTCTAGGGAACCAGTGAGGTGAAAATGAAAGTGGATTCTTTCACTACTGCTTCTAGTGACCCACTAATGAGGTGTTTGTTTCCTATTCTCATGACTTTTGCTTTTACTGGTGTGGTAATCTTAATTTTCAAGTGGAAAATGCTTTTATCAAAGGGCCAGACAATGATTCCATTAAACTGTAAGTTGAGACTTCCACCTGGCCACTTTGGGTTTCTCATGACAGTGAAATAACAGGTAAACAAAGTCTTAGTGTCCTGGCTAGGGTGATCAATTCTGATTTCAAAGGGAAATTGAGTTGCCACTATATAACATCAGTTAGAAGAATGTCTGGAATACAGAAGATGTGTTAATAGTAAACCTTCTACCTCTGTATTTATATTACAGTATATTAAAGGACAAGAGTGATTTGGCTAGGAAAGGAATGCATATCACCCAAAAATGGATGAAGGAACTGTGCATCCTCTTTGAGGGAACAGATTATTTTTGCTCTCAGCTCCATCAGGGATGGTTGGATGCCATTAGGTGCAAGCATAATTGTGTTATTCTCTCTCTTTGGAAGTTCATAAGGATTGAAGGAAGTGCTAAATTGATAAGAAGTAGACTGGGATGATATTATATGTGATATTATATATATGATATGTATGTGATATTATAGGTCAATATAGTTAAACTGGAAATACTTTGCCATGTATTTGATTTCCTTTATGGTTCATGAAAGACATTTATATAAGATTTGAAAGAAAAGAAGGGAAAGCTGTTCTATATGAAGTTTGGAGCTAAGCACCAAGTGACGTGACACCTACAAGTTGCCATGGGATGACTTGGTCACCTTGCTGGCATAAGGTACATATAGGGACACTAGACCTCTTTTGGCTTCTCTGAGAACTGATCCAAGTATTTGAGCAGTTTTGTGTTGAAAAGTACTATTTTACTGCATGTCAGATGAGAGATGACAGGAAACATGGTTTCCAGTTTGTTCTCATGGGTCCTAGTTTATTCTCACAAGTTCTAGTTTGTCCTTATCTCTCCAGATCACATTCCATTCTCCTTCCCTACCATCAGCCTGGCTGACCTATCACATTTCCCCAGCTCGCTAAATTAAGTCTAATTTTTATAATAAACTCCTTATTTTTGTATCACTCATGTACCACTCTAAACGTAACCTGACTTACTCACAATTTATAATTTATTTATTTGAGAGAGACAGCGCATGTGCACATGCATGCATACTCAAGTAGGGGGAGGGGCAGAGGGAGAGAATCTTCTAGTAGACTCCCTCACTGAGCCAGAGCCCAAGGTGGGGCTCCATCTTGCAACCCATGAGATCATGACCTGAGCCAAAACCAAGAGTTGGATGCTCAATAAACAGAGCCACCCAGGCACCCCTAACATTCTTGTGAGAAAGATTTCTATAAATACATCTACAAGGTCTTTAATACATATAAATCAAAAAGACAAAAAAGAAAAGAAGAGTGAAAGTCAGCATTTAAGACCAAGAGAATCAAACAAAACTTGAAATTGTAGCATCTGTATACCACACACATTTTCTCAGCCCACAAGTTTACTTACAATATTGCTGCCTAAAACCAACCAATCAAGTTGTAAAGTGGCAGCATCCTACTTCAGTGTACACAGATGTCACTCAGAACATCTCTGCAGGTATTCTCTCAGCTATCATGACCTTGCAAAACATGGAAGTGTAAGTGAATTAACCTTTTTGGGGCAACTCTTACTGAAGGGGGTTATCTAGTTATCTGATTAATAAATGCTCTTTTAATCTATCTTTATGATGGAGAGCTCTGAGGTGCAATCTATAAGACTTTAGAAAGTTGTCAGCAAGATATAATCCATTTGTGCACAGTGGTGATCAGGTCAATATTTCATCTTTGTATTAACTGTCCTACATTCTCTGTTTTGCTCTTTATAATTGTCTTTTGATTGGGATTAATTCTAGACTTAAAATCCTTCTGTTCAAGACATTTTCTTAGGCTAAGCTTTTGGTGGAACCCAGATTAAGAGAACTGGTTATCAATTTGGTGCTAAAAAGGACCCCTTCTGGAAGAGACTTTAGAACTAGGTCCTCTGATTTGTATAAGGATCAATAATGACCCTATTACTAGGGATAGATGTGAAGATGTAACACCTGATGTATAATTGTTTCAGAATTATCATTTAACTGGTAGTGAACTTGAGAAGATATAGGTGGAAAGTGAAGCATTGGTTTAGTTGTCAGTGGTACTACTTGAAGGAAACAGGGAAATAATTACAGATACGAGACATCAGCTATCTGACAATAGCTTCCAAGCTACAAAAAATTTGAATGTTCAGCCTCAGCAGGTGCCCTTTGTCAAAGTCAAGACTTTGACCCAAAGAATGGGAGGCTGAGTCTTGGAACTCAGCATTCAGGTGAATAAACCTGAACCCTTGGATTATCTTGAATCCTCCCCCTGTATGAAATGGGTGTTTTCCAAGGACTCCTAAAATCTGCCCTAAATTCTTCTGTTTTATTATTGTCATTTCCTGGTGAATAACTTGGGCTTACCTCAACAAAGCCCAAGGTTGTAAGTTCTTTCTCCACTATGAGAAGACACAACTTATTTATCAAAGAGTTTTCAGATCTGGAAACAGGTGATTATATGTTAACAGTAATCTTGAATGTGTAGGACCAGAAAGGGAGATTTTAGGGAAGATAAGGGAGAATTTATTGATATGAGTGTATACCCTTGTGATCTGAGTCTGAAGATTTGGTCGATAATACCTGAAACTATTCCTTAAATGCTGCTGGGTTAGTTTTGTGATGGACACAGTGGGAGCCACAATGAATAGTAGAGAATGTAAAAGATAAAAGAAGCCTCACAGATGTCAGTGTGGGGATGTTAGAATAGATTTACTATGTGAGACCAGGGTACCATCATCTATGTTCTCCAGGAGTGACACAAGGCCACTTCATATTGTTAAAGCTGTAAATAAAGAAGGTTATTGGGTAAGTTATGCAGTAATACCTTTGGGAAATAATAACTGCCTTCTCTATGCTGGAGTTGATGGTAGGGAAGGCTGTTGTGTAGTTAGGCTCTCTGTTATTACTATTTATAATAGGGCTTTAGATCAGCAGAGGCCCAGTGGTGGTAATTAACTGACCAAGGCAAGGTAGACAGCAGGTTTGGAGAGAAAACCATGATGATTTGACCTGCAGGGATTTTTATGGCAATGGCTAACAGATTAATGATCTTAAAGATTAGATAGGTGGCAAACCAGCTTGGATATCACTTAACAAAATCACAAAAGAGAAACAACAGAGAGCAAAATGTCTCTGCAGGAGGTCAGCTGCAGCAAGTGTAAATAATGATCCATTAATCATTTCCAGATTTAGGTTAATTATCAGACCCAAAATGCTGTAATTGAAGGAACTAAAAGCTGTTGGGTACCAGGTCTGAATGGATTTGGATATAAGCAGAACCAAAACATAGTAATGGTTATAAGTGAAAGTACATGGCAGCCAGGTGATGAATGGAATTCTAGCATACAACTCTCTCAGTTGTTCCATAATGTCCAGGTACTCATTGTGTAATTACGTTTTTTATTATATAATTGGAATGTATAGATTGTACTGAAAGAATTCCAATAACTTCGTCTTACTTGTGAATTAAGAGCTATTGAGATGGGGAAGGCCAAGTAGAACTTCTTGAAACTCTTCTTTCCCTCCCTCCATCACACAAGCAAACCCATACTAGGATAAATTAAACAGGTTAATGCCACCATCAAAAATGATGTGACGGTAGTATGCTCTAAAAATCCACATTTAGTTCCCAGTCTGGGCACTAAAAAACTAGAATTGTGCCAGATAGTTGTGGAATATCATAAACTTAAACAGACGGTACTTCAATTGCAGCTGGTATGTCACATATGGTATTGATATACAAATAACACAGCCTCTGGCACTGGGTATTTGGCTATTGATCAAAGTTAGAATTGCCATGAAAAGACATCAATGAGAGAGTTAAAAAGTCAGGCCCCATAGAAAGGATAGTTACAATAAGTATAGTCAACAAATTATTCATATTCAAATACAAAAAGGACGGTATTAATAAAAATGCAGCCAACCCAATTGAAAAATGAGCAACAGTCATAGGGCAAGTCCTTTACAAAATAGGTATAAAATTGATAATAAATATAAAAATGTGTTTTAAGTTGAAAATTCATTAGTTAGTAAGGAAATACAAATTAAAATCACACAATGCGATACCTCAAAATACCCCCCAACATTTCCAAAAGTGAAAAGAGATGTAGTGTTGGAGGGACGTATATCGGAATGATTTATGTATATTAGGTATAAACTGGGACATCACAACTAAGAACGGCTTAGCAATATAAACTAAAGCTATACCTTTGCAAATCTTATCACTTAATGATCTCCTAGGTGTATATAAGAGAAAAAAAATGTAAAATATTTAACAAAATCCATGTACAGGTTTCTTTTTTTTTTTTGTACAGGTTTCTTTTAAAAGCACTATAGCCTCAAACTGAAGATTCAATTGTGCATAAACAATTGGATGAATATTCATAAATGGAATCATTTAAAGCAGTGAGAAAAAGAAATAACAACTACATACAATAATATGGATGATCTGACAAAAATGTTAAAAGGAAATGGATACAAAGAAGTACTGAAAAAAAGCAAAATCAGTCTATTGTATTAAAATACCAGGACAGTGAGCAGGTAATCACAGGAAAACCACTGATAATGTTTAATTTTGGCATAGTGCTGGTTATAAGCATGTGTCCACTCTGAAAATTTACCAATGTGAAAACTTCTGATTTGTTTACTTTTCTCTATTTATACTTTAATAAAGTTTCCTAATGTGAGAAAGGCAGCAGTACACATTTTCTGTCTTCCCCTAGGGTTGTGCTTACTTTTCTGTACTCTGTTATAGTATATCTGCAATGGGGTTTACCATCCTTTTTTCCCCCCTCAGATCATCATCATACTGGTCACCATATTAGTGCAGTCATGCTCATTGCAATCACACTAATCAGGAAGTAGAATTCTGGGTACTTTAGTAAGACACATGCATTCCAGAGAGTGGCAAATAAGAGCCACAAAGACTAAGGGATCTGCCCTTCCAAGAACAATTTGTGGGCTCTGATGGTGTAAGTCATGCCCACATATGTCCTCTATGGTATAGGGCCATTTCTTGCACATTTGTGACACCTTACTTTAAGCTTCCTGGGTCTCTTTGGATTCTGGAAATGACATATGTTATATATAGAATATTATTCTAATGAATTTATCAAGTGACTCAGAAGTCCCTGGGCAAAAAGAAAGTGACCTCCAGGATTTCTAAGTCACAGTATAAGCTGCCTTTCCACTCATGCTACATGACTCCATAGATTTGACAATGCTGGAGCTATTTGAGCAGATAAAGTACTGTGTGGTAGCTCTAGGAAGCCCAGAGAGTGTCACTGAGCAGACTCCTCAGGAACTGAAGTCCAATCTTAAATTCTCTAGCAGAAAAATACTTATTAAAAATAGCTGTTGGGGGATCCCTGGGTGGCGCAGCGGTTTGGCGCCTGCCTTTGGCCCAGGGCGCGATCCTGGAGATCCGGGATCGAATCCCACATTGGGCTCCCGGTGCATGGAGTCTGCTTCTCCCTCTGCCTGTGTCTCTGCCTCTCTCTCTCTCTCTCTCTCTGTGACTATCATAAAAAAAAAAAAAAAAGCTGTTGGCATGGCATTGGTCCTATTAGGGTTAAACATCTGACCATGAAACAAGTAACTATGTGTGTGGGGAGGTCATTAAGAAGATGTGACCACTAGTTGACCTACAAGCTAGACTGGGGCAACTGAAGGCCCTCCCTTACCCCCCCCCCATTCTTGGAATGTATGCTCTCCTTACCTTCCCCATTCCCAGAAGCTGTGCGATGAATAAAGGTCTGAGATAGAGATGTGGTATCAAGACTATCTAGAGAATATACAGAATTAAATCCAGGTAAGATCTCTAAATTCAAGATTCCAGTGGGTATGGAGATCTACTGGTCTTATAGCCAGCCACCCAAGACAAGCTCTTACATAAGTTCCCTTGCTCATTAAATCTGCCACCTACCAATCTGGAGTAGTCAGCCTCTTTGGTCTCTCCCTTTCCTCATGTACGGGGACCAATCTCAGATTATACTTAAGAAGCTCCTGAGGAATTACTAACAATCAGCAACTAATTACTATGCAATCAGAGCAGCCCATTCTGACCCAAATATTCCAAGATCCATCAGGCAGGCTTAGGCAGCCATGGTAACAATCCACTGTACATAGAAAATAATGCATTGTAGATCTGGCCTTGGAAGGTCCAGAAGGCAAAGATATGTGAATGAATAGATGACTTAGACTCCTTTGTCACCTTCCTTAGTTTTGTCAATGCTTTATTCTTAATTTATATATGTGGCCTTTAGGGGCTTCTTTGCAATAATCTCATAAGGGAGAATGGCTTTGTTCACAAGTGCAAGTACAAGTGTTTGTGTATTATATTTATTCTGCTACCCAACAGACCTACCAAGGATGGCTTTGAGGGCAATGGTCAAAGCAGAGCAGTTAGCTGTGTTCTTGGTTATTGCCTTATATGGAAGGATACCTGATGTGCAGATATACATGGATTCTTGAACAAGAGGTTTGGATATTCAGTGAGGGGCCTAGAAGAAGCAAGATTAGAAGACTGAAGCCAATGATGTTTAGGAAATGTGCAAATACATAGATCTATGGGAGTGGGCACAAAGAATGCTTATCTTTAGGTCTCATTTTCTTAACAGCCAGACAGTATTTGCCACTAAGGAGAAAGTGTTGAAACAGGAGTCGTCTTCTAATGGATGTCAGCTACTCTCTCCTGTCAGCCAGAACAGTTTTTGCATAACAGACCTGTAAATACCACTATCCATATGCTAATAGGGTATCTAATTTACCATAAGAGATTCTTCATAATAGTGCCTAAAACCAAGGAGCTTACTAAAAATTATGACAGGTAAAACGTTCAGTTCAAGACCACGGTATTAGTGGTCTTACAAGAACACATCTCTTTGAGATAGCTAATTGAGTATTGCCTGGTTAGGATGACACTCCTGGAAAACACCCTATATAATGCAGTATATACACTATTCCACAACGGATGTATGGATATGTATCCCTACTAACTAGAATGTGGGGATCTGATCCAGGGATGAAAGTAATATTGCTCCCTCCACCAGAGATGCACTTGCAGAATGTTTTTTCCCATGTTGATAATTATACACTCTGCTGGCCTAGGCACAGCAACTGGCCAACTTCTTTACTGTAATGGGTTGGACTCTTTATAGGATATTAATTTCTCTTAATACAGCTGGGAATGGAGGGGTTATGACCCTTCTGATATCTTCTTAGCCTAACTTTGAATTCTGAACTCTAGTCATTAGCCCACCTCTGGGCACAAGTGTAAAGTGAGAGCAGCTCATTGCAGTTACATTGAATCTCTCTCACTTTCTGCCCCAAGCTTCTGTGACATCACCATTTGGCACACTTGCTGGAAACTCAACAGATACATCGATATAAGAACAAACCTGGATGTGAAAGGACATTAACACTTGGACCAGTGGGTATGAGCCAGAGCATAAGTACTTTCTCAGATGGCATCAGGGGACACTACACAGAGGTAGTCAGCTTCATCATGTATCCCTTGACTGACCTTCCCTTTACTTCCTTTTCTACTCCCAGCCTCAAATCCTGTGTCCTGGGATCAATTTCCAAAATAAGCTACCTGCACTCCGTAGTTTGCTCAGGCTTTGTTTTGAGGAAGAAACAAGAACAAGATACTGGCATTAAAACAAATACACCATGGTAATCCTGAGGGGCTTTGGGCATGGAGATATAGGGACTTGAAGTGTCTTTATGTCATGAAGTTTCTTGGGTTGGAGCCAGTTTATTTAGCTGCAGTATGAGCAGCTAGCTTCATTTCAAACATTCTTCCACTTTTCATTCCAACAAGTAATTACTCAAATATTTCTTACATGCGAGTGAAAATCAGTTCAGATATGATGGTGTTGAGTTACCTCATTATATCTAGAATTGCTGAGTATGAATGTGTGAGATACTTGATAGAGATGTGCTTTTTCACAGCTCAAACTATGTGATGGCTTTTGCTCTCATTGTTGAGAAGTGGAGCTCAGTCTTTGCCCAATATTGTATGCTTATCTGCAAACATACGAGGCATTAGCCTGCTGGAAAATCTTCAGTAATAATTTCATATAGTCTCTTTTTTGTGCTGGTATATGGCACAGCATATCATTCAGAGAGCAGGCTGGACCTTAAGTTCCTCAAAAGCTGAAACTCAGCTCAGGACAATGGCTCAGCATCAGCAGGGAAAGTTATGAGGGTGTTTGTCCTTGGTAACTTAGGTAGCTATATGACTAGAATTAGACAAGCAGAGATGACATCCGCAGAATTCAGCTTTCTGAGCTCAGGCTTGGCTTCATTCTATGTTTGCACAGTCCTTACATCATAGTATACATGTCTACAATTGCAGTTGTCAAAGTTTATGCATGAATCAGAAAAGGAAAAAGGAGATTGTACAAAGTACTTTCAATTTACGTGGACATATTTTCATGCCTTTTTCTTTTACAATATTCATCTACAAGCCAAGAGATATTTAGTTTAACTAATTTAATTTTAGGTGTTGATCTTCATAAATACTCATTTAGAAACAAAAAAAAATGCCATCTAGTGGTTTTGTTTGCAGCAAGAATGAGAGGATGAAGTGAGGTAGACAGTATGATAGCTGAATGGGAAAGAGAAGCTAATTATTGCCCGCTGCTGTACTTCATGGTGTGTGATGAGCCCTGAGTGTCCCCTGAATAGAAGGAATTTCTTTCTGTTACAGGAGAAGACTGACTCATGGTCAAGCCAGAGCCGCTCTTTTCTTCTTATACAAAGGAGACGATGCAATTTGGAAGTCAGTGTGAAGGATTCTGTGACCATAGACGCACAAATCATCATATAGCCTTGATGATAATGACATTCTTCATCCACCCCTTCCATTTGTTATTGACTAGAATACTATTATCTTTGGCTTCTTTTGTTTTATTTAGTATGTTGTGATACTGCACTCATTTTAATGGACTCACTTTAATCACTCCATTTCCAATAGTAACAAAAACATTTCATACAGGTACTTCTTGCTTCCACTAGGTGACATATATCAGAAAACAGGCAAAAGAAGAAATCATTGAATTACAGATTATGTTTCAGATGTCTGTATGGCGATTGTTTAGAATGCAATGCATGGTGTCAGAGAAACGTTGTAGATAAGAGTGGTAAGGTCCAAAGTGAATCAATCAAAAAGAAAACAAACAACTACTAAATTCATAATGTTACTGAACTATTAGTAGTATTTCACAATTATAGAGAGAAAGGAAGAAAGTAATTTGATAGAGAGAAAAACTAGCATTAGTTATAAACCTGTATGCCAGACGCTTCACAGTATCCCATCAAATCACAAGAAGTGCTATTATTTCCCTATTTTATAAGTGTGGATGCTGAAACTAAGAGTTTGTGATATCATATCCAAGGTCATTTAAAGTTTGTGAAGAGCTAAGCTGGTATAATAAACCCAGTTCAGTATGATTCAGACAGTTTCATCTACTGGATCTTCTCAGGATGGCCAAGAATTGGATGTTGCCTTAGTTCTATTACAGAATTATAACATCATTTCATAGAAGGAGAGACCCAAAAGGTATATGAGCTCCCCCACCTGAGCTCCGCAACATATCTCTTTTAAATTTCATAAAGCACCTTAAACCAGACATTGGGATTCAGACCTGTTCTTAGGGATTTGGGAGGTACAGGAAAAAGGGCAGATAAGAGGCAGAGAACAATTTTCAGTTTTCCTCAGTGCTTATAACAGAGGGCTGATAGGTTTTTGCGTGCAAAATAAAGTCATAGAGGCATATTCTTATGTTACTAAAACCAAATAAATGATTTGTGTCAGTTTAGTTACAATCTATATATATGAAATTTCAATACTTTAATGAGATCCAATAAAATATTTTTTTGGGTCACTCTTTTATCAAAAGATACCAACTACTTAACAATCTTCATGTGAGAGAGGACCTGGGTTTTTTTCATTTGTATCTGTCTTCCTGGTTGAGAATTGCCCTCCCCAAAAAGAGCAATTCATAAGATATATTTTAAACAAGAAAAAGGCAGAGTAAATGTCTCATCCCCCTCCCATTACCACTTCTTCCAGCTGTATAGCTCTGATTATCCATTGGGTGATTAGGGATTTAGCTACCTCATTCTGTTTTCCCACAAATGTAAACCAAAAGGAAAAGGTTACTCAGTCACCATACAGAAAATCTCACAGTGTGTGTGACTCACATCAATAAGACTGGGGATGCTACTCTTATATTTTGGCTTATGGAAGAGTGATGGGAATATATAACTCACTTTCATGAACTGGCAGATTCTTAAAAAAAAAAAAGCTAGGTGTCAGTGCCTTCTCTGAAGAGAAAGATAGATCAATACTCCTCTAATTTACTAAGTAATTTTTGCTATGTTTGCTGAAGCCACAGGTTCCGGTAAATGAAGGAAACTACCCATTTTTATTGTATTTATTTATTTATTTATTTATTTATTTATTTATTTATTTATTTTGAAACTACCCATTTTTAAAAGCATTATGGGATTATTTCTTGAAAAAATAAAAGTTTCTTTTAGACAAAATTGAATACTAAAAGTATCATAAGAAAATTCATTCATTTCTCCAAAGTGAATTGTAAGTACATTGTCAACTTACCTGGATATACTAAAATTATTTTTTTAAGTAAATATTCTCAGCTATCTCCCTTTCAGCAAAATTCTTTCTTTATATTAGTAGGGTAGCTAATCATCCCACTGACAAAAATGGCAATGTATTTTATAGGTCTCAATTTTGAAGTGGTCTTAAGCATAGAGGAGGAAATTGCTGTTTATTATAGATGAGAAAATTCAGGCCATTATATTAATGTGATACATATGCATATACTCCCCATATCACCAATATTTCTTATTCTGGATAAATATATATACTTTGGAATAGCTTATCTGCATACATTCATAATTTGTGTAGTTTTAAATGAAAATTTCATAATTAAATTCATCTAAGCTGGTTATTTACAGAGAAAATTTAAATTCATTTTAGCTGTCATGAAAAAAGAAAAGTATGAAGTAGTCCATAATTAAGAGAGGTGAAGAAAGACATGATTAATTTCTGTATGAGAACAGCATTTTTTAACAAAAAGCCTCATAATTTTGTAGGATAAATTGTCTTTACAATCTATATTGAGGCAGGTATGAAAAAAATACACATTATTTAAATAACTTCAATTATTTAATTTCCCATTTGCATTTTAATATAAATTTTGACTGCACCACCTGAGACTTTCCATAAGGCCAGAATTTAAATATTAAAGTAATTAAGGACTGAGCAAATTATGGAATTTCTCTCTCATTTATCTAATGATTGTGAACCGAGGTTATGTCGTGGTGGAAAGAAGGAAGGTGTTCCTGTCTTGAATGTCCTCAATTTTGAGATGAGGTCTCAAATTTGGATGCAAGATAATAAACACTTTGTGTAATACTTCTCATACCAAGGCGGGGGGAAAAACAGGTCTGATTCAATGTTACATCCATTCTTTCTTTAGTAGACAAAAATTGGAAGTTAAAGATTTTTGTTAAGTAAATCAATTCTCAGAATGGTCCTGAATACATTTAAAAATTCCAACCTTGGATTTGTCTGATTCTAGGTTGATTATCTACATAGATTCTCCGGCCAAATCTATGTTTGAATATACTATATAGGCAGTATATATGTGTCTATTGGAATTAGGTTACAATCTTGCATCGTTCTAATAAAATAGCTGATAGTTTCTATTTATGTCAATTCAGTTTTGCAGTTTCATATCTCCTATAAAATAGCTGATAGTTTCTATTTATGTCAATTCAGTTTTGCAGTTTCATATCTCCTATAATAAATGAATGGTTTCCATGATAAATTTTGAAATTTCCTCCACTAGATGTACATTTATCTTAGGTTCAGGAAAAGCTAAGGGAAAGTATTATAGAACATGTATAGTTGTTCCTTTAATATAATTGTAAAAGAAATATATTTGCTTTATCCTCCAAGATAAAGCAAATATATTTCTTTGGGGGAACTTTTTTTTTCATTGTGTGAAAGTCACCTGATAAAATCACAGCTGCTTTTATCCCAAATAGCAGGGCAGCCACCCCATGAAAAGATGTACCAATTTTAGTGCTACCTAAGCTCCACATTTGCAAAACTAGGCAGCAAATATAGCTGATTCCTGATTCTACTTAATGGAAAGCCAATAAGGATTAAAAATATGTATATTTCCTATAGCATAATCAAAATATTGGTATAAGGAAAAATCAACTTAGATCAACTAAATATAAGATAAATTGTGATTAGAAATTAGGTTCTAAATTTGTCCAAATCAACCAATTTGAAGCCAAAAATTTTTGAGGAAAAGCATTGTGTAGGGTTGTATATCTTAGAAACTGTTTCTCTACTAATGTGAGTTTTTGTCATGTGTTAGTTTTAGTATCATGAATTGTACTAACCTCCCTAAGATGGCAATCATGATCCAGGAAGTGTATTAGGTACTAGGTAATCAAAGATGAGCAAGCCATAGCTCTTTCGTAGGAAACCTAGAGAGTAAGCAAGACATCTATAGGTACATAATGTAATTTCAGGCCATAGGTTTCAGCCTCAACACTATTGATATTTGGGGCCAGAAACTGCTTTGTGGTGAGATCTGTCCTGTGCATTGTAGAATGTTTAGCTGAAATAATAGCATCTATCCATTAAATTATCTTATGTATACCTCTCTCCCAATTGTGATATCCAAAAACTTTTCCAGAAACTGGCAAATGTCCCCTAGGGACAAAACCACCCCTACTTGAGAAGCATTGTTCAAGTTATTAAATGCCAAAATAGAAGTCTAAAAAATAAAAATTTAACTATACTTCTAAGTAATTAACCCTGGTGTACGATGGGAAGGGGAAGAAGTGGGGGGAAAATAGTAGTCAGAGCAGTCTTCATAGAGCATGTTCATTGAACAGCTTCCTAAACTATATCTAGGATAGAGTGCACCAGTCTGTCAGGATGAAGTGAGGCCATTGGAGGGAGATAACGGTATCAAATAGAGACTCGAATTAGAATGAAAATTGATTTGTTATCACACAATACAGAAAACCTAAAAAGATGGAATCAACCAGTTAAAATCCTAGTGATTTTGTATCAATAGGCTGCAAGACAGACACTCCAGTCTTTCATATGCTTTAGTCAGGACTTTATGGGAATGTGCTATCAAGTTCTAACTGATGAAGCTTCGAGTTTGAATATGACCTATAAATACTCACCATGTGGTAAGCTCCCCCTGCTGAATCTTGGGGGTCTCAACATTGCCTAGAAGTATGATTTTCATGATAAGCCTCCTATTAAGTGTTCATCTAGTTGAATGATTGCATTTAATTAATCAATATCCTCTTTTGAGGCAAAGAAATACTTTTTTTCCCCTAAATTAGAAGTGAACATTCAAATGGTCTTAGGATACAAGCACACTGTACATTCTTAGTAACATGAGTCATTTTACAGCATTGCTTTCCTAAAAGTTCTCTGAGTGAAGTACTAAGGAATCAAATTGATATATGTGCCTTTTAGTATTTCAGACTTTGCACAAACATGGAAGGGGCAGTCCAGATGCTACAAACTTAATTCTCTGTATGAAGACAGCTTAGGGACTAGGAGTCAAAAATAACAATTTTAAGTAGCTCAAATACTCCATGCCATACCTTTTTGCCTTCTAATTTTTTTTTTGAAATTTAACTTTGAATAGATTTTATTTCAGCATTTGAGATAGGGAGAAACAACATTGGGGCTTTATAGAAAACCGTAGAGATTTTAATTCCATTATCACATATGAGGACTAGAAACAGTATCCTGTCTACTTCTTGAGGATGCAGTGAGGACAAAAAGTTCTTTAAGCAGTAAAAGGCCTCTTCAAGAGTGTGAGTATGTGTGTATGTGGTCTGTTAAGAAGTCTTAACACTAATAATATATATGTCTTGACAGATTGCTGAGTAATTCCTCTAAGAATATAAAAAGAAACCTGGAAGAAACTAGGAGTTACCAGCAGAAAATGCAAAGGGCAGCGATGAGGTGAAACAAACATTTGAACAGTTCCATTCAAATGTCGTGGTGTCTACAGGTGTTCTGTTTTTAAAAAGTTGTAGCAAAAATGTGGAATGTGGATAACCACCGGACACTGAGTTCCAGAACCTCCATTTCAGCTGACAAAAATCATGAAGTTGCTAAAGACAAAGGAAATATCTTTGTTCCTGATGTTGTATCAGCCTACATGTCTTGCTGTCCTAATCTATTTAACCAAAAAAGAACAAAGAATCTAGTAGCAGCAGACTCAGGCTGTTGAGATAAATGTGTGGATTGTACTGACAGGACATACACAGCTCAGCCTTCGGTCATGCTGCCTATTATATCACTAGAGCTGAATTCACTCTGTGAACTGGTATGTTGAGCGGTTGTTTTTGTAAATTTGTTCTTTTCAATTTTTGCCTTTGAAATTATTTGCCTTCTTATTTTGAAATTTTAGCATGTTTTAAAATTTACAAATAATAGAACATTATAAAACATGGGCGGCATACTTGTAACCTTGTATGCTATCAATATTTTCAAACACAAGTAATCCATTATTCAAAAGAGTAGCTCAGAAACAATGCAACTCAATCAAATTAGACCATGCATTCAAATAATGGCAGTTTACATAAGATGGTTTATCTACTGGGTAGAAAGAAAATAGGTCTTTTTCAACAAACAAAACATAATTCTTTGAGAACTGACCTACAGGTCTCTCATGATGTAAGGGGACAGTATTCCCCCAATATTTACAAACTCATTTGTTGTGAAGGGGGTTGGAATTCTTGTTGGAATACCATATATAAAGCTTAATGATCAAAAGGACATAAATTACACCATGTTGTAGACTATTTTTAGTAATACTTTAGTATTACTATTTTTCAATACTTCCTTCACTGCCTTCATGTAGATTTCTCTATGTGCTTGACCTGAAGTTTCTCTTATTATAATCATTCCTTTGGTTAGAGTATATAAAGACAACACCATTTTTTTCCTGAAAGACTAAGATGATTGTGATTTACTGTATCAGGTAGAAAGAGTGTTTTTTTGTTTTTGTTTTTGTTTTTTTTTTAAACTTTACTTTCTAGTTATCCCCACAATTCCTTTCTTTCTTACAGTGAATATTTCAAAAAAAATCTTATTTCCATCACTATCTCCAGTTAGTTTTGCCCCACCTCCTCACCAAACTACCTTTGTCAAGGTAATAAAGTCTTACCTGACTATAAACATTTGGCCACTACTTCTTCCTCTTCAAAATACTTCCTTATATTTTATTACACCCGTTTCATCTGACTTTCTTCCTACCATTTTGCCTACTACTCATTCCCTTTTTCTATCCTCTTCAACGCCCCAAACTCTCAATGTGTCAGTACATTATGGATAAGTCTTTGGACCACTTCTCTTTTTCTATTTGTTTTCACTTTTTAGATGTCCCCTCTAGATCTTTGCCACAAAATACTTTCTATATTCTATATCCTATATTCTAGGATACACTCATATTTATAGGTCAGACTTAGAGCACTCTTCTGAATCCCAGATCTTTATATCCATAGCTTCAGACTCTAATTATATGTATAATAAGCATCTAAATCCTGTAATAGACATAAAGAACTCTGCAACAATAGAAAATACATTCTTCTCAAGTGCATATGGAATATTCTCCAAGATAAAAACACGTGTTAGGCCACAAGACAAGTCTTAATAAATTAAAGAAACTCAAAATCAAAGCATTTTTTTGGTCCAAAGTGCAATGCAACTAGAAATAGGACAGAGTAAACTGGGAAATCTGCAAATATATTGAAATTAAATTCACTTCTAAGTAACAAATGAGTTGGATAAATCACTAAACCAGTTAGAAAATACCTTGAGAAAAAAAATGAAAACACAATGTATCAAATCTTACAAGATGTAGTGAAAACATGTAAGATGAAAGGATATAGATACAGCTAAGATTAAAGTATATAGCTATAAATGTATACATTTAACATGAAAAAATATCAAACAACTTTCACCTCTAGAAACTAGAAAAGGAAGAAATTAAACCTAAAGCTAGCAGATGAAGGATAATAAAAATTAGAACTGAAATATACAAAATAGAAAATACAACAGTACTGAAAAAAAGCAACACTGAAATGTTTCTTTGAAAAAATAAAATTGAGAGGCATCTGGGTGGCTCAATGGTTTAATGTCTGCTTTTGGCTCAGGTCATGATAACAGGGTCCTGGGATTACGTTCTGCGTTGGGCTCTGCATAGGGTGCCTGTTTCTCTCTCTGCCTATGTCTCTGCCTCTCTCTGTGTCTCTCATGAATAATAAAATCTTTAAAAAATAAAATAAAATTGATAAACACTTAGCTAGATTAGGAAAAAGAGAAAGACTCAAATAGTTAAAATCAGAGATGAAAGAGGGGACATTACTACTGATGCTAAAGAAAAAAAGATCAGGGGAGCCTAGATGGCTCAATGGAACATCTGCCTTTAGCTCATGGTGTGGTCCTGGAGTAGAGGGATGAAGTCCCGCATCAGGCTCTCCTCCAGGACCTGCCTGCTTTTCCTTTGCCTATGTCTCTGCCTCTCTCTGTGTGTCTCTCATGAATAAACAAATCTTTAAAAAAAAGATAATAAAAATACAGTCAACAACTGTACCCCAGTAGACTGAATAACCTAGAATAAATGAATTCCTAGAAATACATAGTCTATTAAGACTGAGTTATAAAGAGACAATCATAGTGAGGATATTGAACCAGTAATCAAAACCCTCTCACAAGTAAAAGACCAGAAACTGATGACATTATATTGGGAAATCCTACCAAACATTTAAAGAATTAAAATCAATCCTCCTGAAACTCTAAAATACTGAAGAGAAAAGATCATTGCCAAGTTTATTCTATGAGGCCAGTATTACCCTGATACCAGAGTGAAACAAAGATAATTCCTGAAAGTACAAACCAATATCCCTAAAAATATTGATGCAAAAATAAACTGAACTCAACAACACACTAAAAGAACTATGCATCATGACCAAGTAGGATTTATTCCTGGAATTTAGGTATGGTTCAACATATTGAAATCCGTGTAATGTACCACATTAAAAACATGAAGACCAAAGCCACACATCTTTGACAGAAAAACTTTCATAATAACACTCAACAAACTAGAAATTAAGTAATTCAATGTAAAAAGGTCCTTATGAAAAATTTATAACTAACATCGTGCTTGCTGGTGAAATACTGAAAGCTTTTTTTTCTAATATTGAGAATGCAAGGATGCTCACTCCTGCCATTTCTATTCAACACAGTATAGAAATACTAGCTAGAGCAATTAGGCAAGAAATAAAGGCATCCAAGCTAGAAAGATATAACCTTATGTTTTTTGAAGACCACATTTTACAAGTAGAAAACATTAAAAATTTCACAGACACACACACACACAGAACTAAAATGAATTCAACAAAGTCAATATAGAAAAATCACAAAAATCAGTGGTTTATATACACTGACTTTGAACAATTTGGAAAAGTAATTAAGAAAACAATTCCATTTATAATGGTTTCAAAAAAGAACAAAATACATAGGAATAAAACTAACCAAGAAGGTAAAAGACACATACCAAAAACTACAACTGTCAAAGGAAAGGCATGATTAAATAGAAAGGCATCTTATGTTCATGGATTGAAAGAATATTGTGAAGATGTAAATAATAGTCAAAGCAATCTAGAGATTCAGTGCAAACTCTACTCTATTCAAATTCAATGGCATTTTTTTGATAGAAGTAAAAAAGTTTATCCTGAATTTCATATGAAATTTCAAGGGACTTTGAACCGCCAAAATGGTTTTGAAAAAAAAAATTGGAAGATTCACACTTCCTGATGTCCAAAAATTGACTTCAAAAGAACTGACAGGGGGATCATGTAGAGGTATTTGTACACCCATGTTCAAAGCAGCACTATTTATAATGGTCAAGAGGTGGAAGCAGCCCCAAAGTACATGGAAAGATGGATAAACAATATGTGATTCATACATACAATGGAATATTATCCAGCCTTAAAAATGAAGGAAATTCTGTGATAATATAACATGGTTAAACTTTAAGAACATGATGCCAATGCTTTAAGCCAGACACAAAAGATAAATACTTTATAATCCCAATCATCAGAAATACAGGAAGTAGAGAAGTTCATAGAAACAAAGTAGAATGGTGGTTACTAGGTAAATGGAGGTATTGCTTAATAGGTACAGAGCTTCAGATTTTTAATATGAAAAAGTTCTGGAAAAAAAATGAAAAAGTTCTGGAGACCTGTTTTTTCAATGATGGGAATATGCTTAACACTACTGAAATGTACACTTAAATATGGTTAAGGCAGTAAATCTTATGTGTATACAATTAAAAAGTTTTAATAATTGGAAGCAGAGTCTATAATAAAGTAGAGCATTTTGTGTCATCTCTTCCACCATTATTATCTTTCCTGCTTCTACCATTATTATTCTCCAGTTAATTCTCAGTACAACAGTCAAAATGCTCTATTAAATTTTAAATAAGATAACATTCTGTTCTTCAAAATCCTTTTATGGCTTCCTATATCCCTCAGAATAGAAATCAAAATTATTTTCAGGAACTGCAATCTCTCCCTCCACTCCCTACCCTCTGCAGGACCTCCTCTCCGATCTCACTGTCCTCATAAAGCATGATATTTTACACTCCAATCTGTGTCAGTTCTTGTTAATTCCTTTAAACAGAATGACCCTCTCCAGTATATCTACTTGGCTAAATTCCTCTAGGCCTTTTCTCAAAATTAATTTTCTTAGTGAGACTTACCTAATCATCATTTTATGAGAAATTATATCATCAACCACCCCAATTTTGTAAAATCGTACATTTTCTAAAATATTTTTGTCTTATTTTTTTAAAATTTTCATGGTCTAATATGCTATATAGTTTAGTGACATATTTTGCACAAGTGATTAAAATAAGATATACATCAATTCTGAAAGTACAACTGGATTAAAAATGCAAAAGCAGAGCAGAGATGAACTCAGCAGAAATGAACTGAGCAGAATTTGGAATGAGTGACATGGAGAAAAGTTCTAGAATATCTACAGACAGAAACACAGGGCAAGAAGGGAGACTGAGACAGAAGGAGGGAAGGAGGGAGAGAATGACACAGAAATTAGAAAAGAAAGATATAAATGACATATACTTTATATTGTGGTGTGTATATATACATATGCTATATATTATATGTAATATATATAGTTGTTACAAATGGGTAAGAGTAGAGAATTCATGCGCAAAAATAGTTTTTAAAGCCATACTAAAAAAATTTAAATTAAAAAAAAGAAAGTCATACTAGAAGGAATATATTTGAAATATTAGATTTAAAAATTGTAGATTTAAGGACGCCTGGGTGGCTCAGGAGTTGATCACCTGCCTTTGGCTCAGGGCGTGATCTCACCGTCCTGGAATCGAGTCCCACGTCAGGCTCCCTGCATGGAGCCTGCTTCTCCTTCTGCTTACGTCTCTGCCTCTCTCTCTGTCTCTCATGAATAAATACATAAAATCTTTAAAAAAAATTGTAGATTTAAAACTCTACCATAGCCCATTAAGTCTCAATGTACATTACAGAACCAAGATAGGATATAGCAGAAATATTATACCTCAAAGGAAACAATGTACCATATTTAGGCATTGCAGGCAAAATTTAAAGAGAAATAAATATATTTTCTATATACAGTCATATTTCAAGTTACTGGGGGCAAGGGCTTCAACATATGAATTGGGCATTGTGGGGAGGGGAGCACAATTTTGTGCATAGCAGACTGGGTAGCAATTTTTAAAATATGCAACAGCACAATACACTCAATAATAATCTATTTACAGATGCCTAATGTTGTATATGGAATATTTCAGAATTGAATAGTATCACAAAAAATATATAATTTCAAATATATAATTCAATATAATTTTGATGATATTTTAATTGAGATACATGGCCTTTTACTAAAGTTTACATAGCATTTTCTTTATGAAACATCCGTATATCTTCTCTCCAAAGTACATATTTTTGTTTCAATATTATGTTTATCTGAGAATCCTGTCTCTGCTTTGTTAATACCATAGTGATGCAAATGTGGGGAGACTCGCCGCAAGAATTTCTGTGCATTTGTTCATTTTATAAAACATCTAATGCATTTGTATTTATCCATATAGCCAATATATAATATCCTATACAATATAGAATTATTTTATGTATGTATATATCTGAAATCAGTTCGTCACTTTTTCATTCAGTATAGTACCCATATAATCAAATGTGTTTTAAATGATTTCCAGGATTAGCTTGCTATTAGTGTTCCTTTGACCATCCTTTTAAGTCTTTTGGTGAACATATGCATACATTTCTTTTGGGTATATAATTGGACTTTATTAGCTATAGGTATTCATAAAGTCAAATTTAATAAATGCTATCAGTTTGCTCAAGTGCTTATTTCAGGTTATGTAATTAACTGTAAGAATTTCAGTTTATGTTCTTAACTGTAAGAATCTGTAAGAATTTCATTGCTCCCTCTCTTTGCAACCATTGGGATTATCTTTTTTTATTCTATTACTTTTCTTTGCAATAGCCATTTGGTGTTTAGTGTTATATGGTTGGGTTTTAGTTTGCATTTCCCTGGTGAATAAGGAGACAGGATGTCTTAATATCTGTATTGTCAATTAGGATACTGTTTTGAGAAGTACCTACTCAAGACTCATGCCAAAAATAATCTAGTATTGAGGAGGGGCACGATGGCGGGAAGAGTAGGGTCCCCAAGTCACCTGTCCCCACCAAATTACCTAGATAACCTTCAAATCATCCTGAAAATCTACGAATTCGGCCTGAGATGTAAAGAGAGACCAGCTGGAACGCTACAGTGAGAGAGTTCGCGCTTCTATCAGGTAGGAAGACGGGGAAAAAGAAATAAAGACACAAAAGGCCTCCGAGGGGGAGGGGCCCGCGAGGAGCCGGGCTGAGGCCGGGGCGAGTGTCCCCAGGACAGGAGAGCCCCGTCCCGGAGGAGCAGGAGCTGCACCAACCTTCCCGGGCGGGCGGAAAGGGGCTCGCAGGGAGGTGGAGCAGGACCCAGGAGGGCGGGGATGCCCTCGGGCTCCCGGGGACACTAACAGACACCTGCGAGCGCAGGAGAGTGCGCCGAGCTCCCTAAGGGCTGCAGCGCGCACGGCGGGGCCGGAGCAGCTCGGAGGGGCTCGGGCGGCGGCTCCGCGGAGGGGGCTGCGGGGCGGGAGCGCGAATCCACCAGCGCAGGCCCCGGAGCACAGGGCGCCGGGACACAGCCCAGGATCCGGCCTCCCCCGGGACAGGCAGAGGCCGGGAGGGCCCAGGACAGCAAGGACGCTCCTGCCCCGAGCTGAGCAGATCAGCGGCCCCGCTCGGGAGCCTCCAGGCCCTGTGGACGGAGAGCTCCAGAGTTACTGCAGGAGCTAACTCCAGGGCTACAGAGCTGGCTCCGCCACTGGGGTTGTTCCTCCTGGGGCCTCACGGGGTAAACAACCCCCGCTGAGCCCTGCAACAGGCAGGGGCAGAGCAGCTCCCCCAAGTGCTAACACCTGAAAATCAGCACAACAGGCCCCTCCCCCAGAAGACCAGGTGGACGGACCAGTTCCAGGGGAAGTCAAGGGACTTAAAGTCTACAGATTCAGAAGATACTCCCCCGTGTTTGTTGTTTGTTTTGTTTTGTTTTGTTTTGCTTTTTGATTTGTTTCCTTTCCTCACCCTTTTTTTCCCTTTCTTTCTTTTTCTTCTCTCTTTTTTTTTCTTCCTTTTTTCTTTTTCTTTTCTTCTTTCTCTTTCTTCTCTCTTTTTCTCCTTTTCCCAATACAACTTGCTTTTGGCCACTCTGCACTGAGCAAAATGACTAGAAGGAAAACCTCACCTCAAAAGAAAGAATCAGAAACAGTCCTCTCTCCCACAGAGTTACAAAATCTGGATTACACTTCAATGTCAGAAAGCCAATTCAGAAGCACTATTATACAGCTACTGGTGGCTCTAGAAACAAGCATTAAGGACTCACAAGACTTCATGACTGCAGAATTTAGATCCAATCAGGCAGAAATTAAAAATCAATTGAATGAGATGCAATCCAAACTAAGAGTCCTAACGACGAGGGTTAACCAGGTGGAAGAACGAGTGAGTGACATAGAAGACAAGTTAATGGCAAAGAGGGAAACTGAGGAAAAAAGAGACAGACAATTAAAAGACCACGAAGACAGATTAAGGGAAATAAAAGACAGCCTAAGGAAGAAAAACCTATGTTTAATTGGGGTTCCCAAGGGCGCCGAAAGGGACAGGGGGCCAGAATATGTATTTGAACAAATCCTAGCTGAAAACTTTCCTAATCTGGGAAGGGAAACAGGCATTCAGATCCAGGAAATAGAGAGATCCCCCCCTAAAATCAATAAAAACCGTTCAACACCTCGACATCTAATAGTTAAGCTTGCAAATTCCAAAGATAAAGAGAAGATCCTTAAAGCAGCAAGAGACAAGAAATCCCTGACTTTTATGGGGAGGAGTATTAGGGTAACAGCAGACCTCTCCACAGAGACGTGGCAGGCCAGAAAGGCCTGGCAGGATATATTCAGGGTCCTAAAGGAGAAGAACATGCAACCAAGAATACTTTATCCAGCAAGGCTCTCATTCAAAATGGAAGGAGAGATAAAGAGCTTTCAAGACAGGCAGGAACTGAAAGAATATGTGAACCCCAAACCAGCTCTGCAAGAAATTTTAAGGGGGACTCTTAAAATTCCCCTTTAAGAAGAAGTTCAGTGGAACAATCCACAAAAACAAGGACTGAATAGATATCATGATGACACTAAACTCATATCTGTCAATAGTAACTCTGAACGTGAATGGGCTTAATGACCCCATCAAAAGGCGCAGGGTATCAGACTGGATAAAAAAGCAGGACACATCTATTTGCTGTCCACAAGAGACTCATTTTAGACAGAAGGACACCTACAACCTGAAAATAAAAGGTTGGAGAACCATTTACCATTCAAATGGTCCTCAAAAGAAAGCAGGGGTAGCCATCCTCCTATAGGATAAACTAAAATTTACCCCGAAGACTGTAGTGAGAGATGAAGAGGGACACTATATCATACTTAAAGGATCTATCCAACAAGAGGACTTAACAATCCTCAATATATATGCCCCGAATGTGGGAGCTGCCAAATATTTAAATCAATTAATAACGAAAATGAAGAAATACTTAGATAATAATATACTTGGTGACTTCAATCTAGCTCTTTCTATACTTGATAGGTCTTCTAAACACAACATCTCCAAAGAAACGAGAGCTTTAAATGATACACTGGACCAGATGGATTTCACAGATATCTACAGAACTTTACATCCAAACTCAACTGAATACACATTCTTCTCAAGTGCACATGGAACTTTCTCCAGAATAGACCACATACTGGGTCACAAATCAGGTCTGAACCGATACCAAAAGATTGGGATCGCCCCTGCATACTCTCAGACCATAATGCCTTGAAATTAGAACTAAATCACAACAAGAAGTTTGGAAGGACCTCAAACACGTGGAGGTTAAGGACCATACTGCTAAAAGATGAAAGGGTCAACCAGGAAATTAAGGAAGAATTAAAAAGATTCATGGACACTAATGAGAATGATGATACAACTGATCAAAATCTTTGGGATGCAGCAAAAGCAGTCCTGAGGGGGAAATACATCGCAATACAAGCATCCATTCAGAAACTGGAAAGAACTCAAATACAAAAGCTAACCTTACACATAAAGGAGCTAGAGAAAAAACAGCAAATAGATCCTACACCCAACAGAAGAAGAGAGTTAATAAAGATTCGAGCAGAACTCAATGAAATCGAGACCAGAAGAACTGTGGAACAGATCAAGAAAACCAGGAGTTGGTTCTTTGAAAGAATTAATAAGATAGATAAACCATTAGCCAACCTTATTAAAAAGAAGAGAGAGAAGACTCAAATTAATAAAATCATGAATGAGAAAGGAGAGATCACTACCAACACCAAGGAAACACAAACGATTTTAAAAACATATTATGAACAGCTCTACGCCAATAAATTAGGCAATCTAGAAGAAATGGACGCATTCCTGGAAAGCCACAAACTACCAAAACTGGAACAGGAAGAAATAGAAAACCTGAACAGGCCAATAACCAGGGAGGAAATTGAAGCAGTCATCCAAAACCTCCCAAGACACAAAAGTCCAGGGCCAGATGGCTTCCCAGGGGAATTCTATCAAGCGTTTAAAGAAGAAATCATACCTATTCTACTAAAGCTGTTTGGAAAGATAGAAAGAGATGGAGTACTTCCAAATTCGTTCTATGAGGCCAGCATCACCTTAATTCCAAAACCAGACAAAGACCCCACCAAAAAGGAGAATTATAGACCAATATCCCTGATGAACATGGATGCAAAAATTCTCAACAAGATACTAGCCAATCGGATCCAACAATACATTAAGAAAATTATTCATCATGACCAAGTAGGATTTATCCCTGGGACACAAGGCTGGTTCAACACTCATAAAACAATCATTGTGATTCATCATATCAGCAAGAGAAAAACCAAGAACCATATGATCCTCTCATTAGATGCAGAGAAAGCATTTGACAAAGTACAGCATCCATTCCTGATCAAAACTCTTCAGAGTGTAGGGATAGAGGGAACTTTCCTCGACATCCTAAAAGCCATCTACAAAAAGCCCACAGCAAATATCATTCTCAATGGGGAAGCACTGGGAGCCTTTCCCCTAAGATCAGGAACAAGACAGGGATGTCCACTCTCACCACTGCTATTCAACATAGTACTGGAAGTCCTAGCCTCAGCAATCAGACAACAAAAAGACATTAAAGGCGTTCAAATTGGCAAAGAAGAAGTCAAACTCTCCCTCTTCGCCGATGACATGATGCTCTACATAGAAAACCCAAAAGCCTCCACCCCAAGATTGCTAGAACTCTTACAGCAATTCGGTAGCGGGGCAGGATACAAAATTGATGCCCAGAAATCAATGGCATTTCTATACACTAACAATGAGACTGAAGAAAGAGAATTCAAGGAGTCAATCCCATTTACAATTGCACCCAAAAGCATAAGATACCTAGGAATAAACCTAACCAAAGAGGTAAAGGATCTATACCCTAAAAACTATAGAACACTTCTGAAAGAAATTGAGGAAGACACAAAGAGAAGGAAAAATATTCCATGCTCTTGGATTGGCAGAATTAATATTGTGAAAATGTCAATGTTACCCAGGGCAATTTACACGTTCAATGCAATCCCTATCAAAATACCATGGACTTTCTTCAGAGAGTTAGAACAAATTATTTTAAGATTTGTGTGGAATCAGAAAAGACCCCGAATAGCCAGGGGAATTTTAAAAAAGAAAACCATAGCTGGGGGCATCACAATGCCAGATTTCACGTTGTACTACAAAGCTGTGGTCATCAAGACAGTGTGGTACTGGCACAGAAACAGACACATAGATCAATGGAACAGAATAGAGAACCCAGAAGTGGACCCTGAACTTTATGGTCAACTAATATTCGATAAAGGAGGAAAGACTATCCACTGGAAGAAAGACAGTCTCTTCAATAAATGGTGCTGGGAAAATTGGACATCCACATGCAGAAGAATGAAACTAGACCACTCTCTTGCACCATACACAGAGATAAACTCAAAATGGATGAAAGATCTAAATGTGAGACAAGATTCCATCAAAATCCTAGAGGAGAACACAGGCAACACCCTTTTTGAACTCGGCCACAGTAACTTCTTGCAAGATACATCCACGAAGGCAGAAGAAACAAAAGCAAAAATGAACTATTGGGACCTCATCAAGATAAGAAGCTTTTGCGCAGCAAAGGATACAGTCAACAAAACTCAAAGACAACCTACAGAATGGGAGAAGATTTTTTCAAATGACGTATCAGATAAAAGGCTAGGTTCCAAGATCTATAAAGAACTTCTTATACTCAACAGCAAAGAAACAAACAATCCAATCATGAAATGGGCAAAGGACATGAAGAGAAATCTCACAGAGGAAGACATAGACATGGCCAACAAGCACATGAGAAAATGCTCTGCATCACTTGCCATCAGGGAAATACAAATCAAAACCACAATGAGATACCACCTCACACCAGTGAGAATGGGGAACATTAACAAGGCAGGAAACCACAAATGTTGGAGAGGATGCGGAGAAAAGGGAACCCTCCTGCACTGTTGGTGGGAATGTGAACTGGTGCAGCCACTCTGGAAAACTGTGTGGAGGAACCTCAAAATAGACCTGCCCTACGACCCAGCAATTGCACTGTTGGGGATTTACCCCCAATGATACAGATGCAGTGAAATGCAGGGATACCTGCACCCCGATGTTTCTAGCAGCAATGTCCACAATAGCGAAACTGTGGAAGGAGCCTCGGTGTCCATCGAAAGATGAATGGATAAAGAAGATGTGGTTTATGTATACAGTGGAATATTAGCCATTAGAAACGACAAATACCCACCATTTGCTTCAACGTGGATGGAACTGGAGGGTATTATGCTGAGTGAAGTAAGTCAATCGGAGAAGGACAAACAGTGTATGTTCTCATTCATTTGGGGAATATAAATAATAGTGAAAGGGAATATAAGGGAAGGGAGAAGAAATGTGTGGGAAATATCAGAAAGGGAAACAGAACATAAAGACTCCTAACTCTGGGAAATGAACTAGGGGTGGTGGAAGGGGAGGGGGGGGGTGAGGGTGAATGGGTGACGGGCACTGGGGGGGCACTTGACAGGATGAGCACTGGGTGTTATTCTGTATGTTGGTAAATTGAACACCAATAAAAAATAAATTTATTAAAAAATAATCTAGTATTATGTCTTATTTCGTAGGTAAATTTTTAAAAATCTGGATATAATTCTGAAATCGGAATCATTTTCACAGTATATGAAGTAGGAGAAAAAAATGACTCAAAAATAAATTTCTGACTTAAATGACAGTGTGAACAGTGGTGCTGTTAACAGTTTGAGATAAGATGTCTGTAATCTGGGTGAAGCTCTGTAAAGGTGAGCTCTTAGAATTGCTTAATGGCTTTATAAAAGCCAAAATAAGGTGCAAGAAAATATCAAAATATGTAAATAAATTAGGAGAAATATTAAAGTACAAATACTTAACATGCTTAATGACCATATTATGAAATTTCATGTGGGAACATAATCGGATGTATTCTATGTTGTTCAAATTCTCCTTGGGCCATGTTTTTGGAACATATATCAGGATGGTAGAAAATAGTAGAAACATATCAGTGTAGTAGAATCTGTAGAATAGACACCAGGATAGTAGAAAAGACAAACATGGGCTGCACAATTTTAACAGCTGTCGAGAAATTATTTATATAAAATTAAAAACCATATCAAATTTACTTTAGATAAGGCATGAATAATATGAATAATTCCACTTAGAGACTTTAAATTTTTAGGAAGAATAAATTTTCAGGCTAAAGAAAATTATTTTCCATCATAACTTGCAATGATATACACATATTAGATTTTTTGTGTAAATTTATTTCCATATTGCAGTCTTTTTTTGAAATAGCATAAACAATAGAATGCAATTTGTTAAAAATATATTTGAGAAAGGAAAAAAATTAATAATTCTTCTACATTATATGATCGTCCTGAAATTCTGAGTGTGAATGGATTAAAATACATGTATATGCAGTGATTTAGTTAATTGTGAAAAAATAAGATATTTTCTATGATTTTAATCTTCTTAAATTTACTAAATTTTGGTTTATGGTCTGGTATATGTCCTGTCCTGGAGAATGTTCTCTGTGCATTTTGGAAAACTGTATAGAAGGTTATTGCAGATTACTCTGTGGATGTATTTTTAGTTTATAGCATTGTTCAAGTCTTCCAATACTATGTTGACCTCTGCCAAGTTTGTCTATTTGTTATTTAAAGTGAGATATTAAAGTCTTCAGGTAGTACTATTTACTGAATTGTCTTTTTCTCCTACTATTTTTGTCAGTTGTTGCTGCATGTAGTAATGGAACTTTGTTAGGTACACATTTTTTTTAATTGTTATAAATTCTAGATATATTGACATTTGTATCATTATAACATATACCAGTAGTATGCAAAAAAAATTGCTAGCTTTGTTTCCCCCTCTCCTTGTGTTCCCATTATCATTCAATTATAATCCCATCAAAACCCTTTTATAATTATTGCTTTACACACCTGCTCAAATCAAAGAGGAAAAGTATTACCAAAAACAGATATAAAGTTTCTTTTTGTTTTCTTATGTCATTTCCTTCACTGGTGCTTACTTTTGCCTGTGTGGTATTGAGTTACTTTCTAGTGTCTTTTCAAAAATTCTAGCCAGAACGACTCTAATATTTTTTTGTAGGGCAGGCCTGCTACTGACAAACTCTTCTCAGTTTTTATCTGGAGTTGTCTGAATTTCTCTTTCACAAAGTGATGCCAGGTATAAAATAATGGGGGGGTGGCATTTTTCTTTAAGCATTTTAAATATAACATTCTTTGCCCTTCTGGCCTACATGTTTTCTGAAGAGAATTCAATAATCTTTTGGAGTTTGTTTCTTTGGTTTTGGGTTTTTTTTTTTTCTTTTGGTTTGACTTTTTTGTTTTTTTTGCATGAGGACTCATTTCTCACTTCTTTGAAGTTACTCCCTTTGTGACTTTAAAATTTGACTGCTATTTGGCTAGGCATGGAATTATTTGAGCTGCTTAGATATGTAAAGTTTTTCCATCAAATTTGGGGAATTTTTGGCTATCTCATTTTTTGGGGGGTCTCAATGGATATGTTTAATTCTTGATGGTATCCCCCCTGAAGATAATATCTTGATGTTATCTTGAGGTTCTAATTCATTTTTTTCTTTTGTTTCTCAGACTGAATGACCTCAAGTCACATAACATCAGGTTTGCTGATTGTTTTTTTCTACTCACTCAAATCTGCTATTGAGATCCTCTAGTGAATTTCCTATTTCAGTTTATATTTTAAGTCTAGAATTTCTGCAGTTTTAAAAAATACATTTTAGTCCTTTATTGATGACATATCTCTGGGAAGCATGGTTCTCATACTTTCTGTTGATTACTTAGCCATAGTTTTCTTTAATTCTTTAAAAATATTTACAATAGCTGATATGATGTCTTTGTACAACATGCCGTCTATCTCAGGAAGAATTTTTGTTGGCTTTTATTTCTTCTGCATTCAGGTTATACTTTCTTATTTCTGCATATGCCTAGTTTTTTAATGAAACTGGACTTTTTATATAACAATGTGGCAATCTTGGAAATCATATTTTTCTCCCCCTATCTCAAGGCTTGTTTTTGTTGCTGTTTCTTGCTTGTTGTTCTACTACTTATTCAATGACTTATTTAGATTATATCTGTAAAAATTCTATTTCCTACAGGTTTAGATCACTGATTCTCTTTTCAGATTAGTGGTCATTTAATTATTGATCAATGATGACATTAAGTGCCATGAACTAATGTTCTTACACCTTTGCTGAGAGACTCTGCATGTGTTGAACTGTGCTTTCAAGAGTCAGCAGTTTATAACACTGCTTTATCTTTGTTTTTGAGTATGTTTTTCTTTTTGTTTCCTCCCACCCGTCTGCCTTAGATAGCCATGAAGTTATATCACTAGCTAGACCCCAAGACCTGAGCTTCATTGCCCACCTGCTTATACTTCTTGAGGTTTTCCCCATATTTCTCCTTAAGTTCTTTCTAGTTTATTTCTTAACTCAAGCAATTACCTTACTTTGTTACACTAAAATCTCCACCGAAGGAGGAGCACAGGTCTCATTAACATAACTTATAATGTGTGTATACGCATGTTTTCTTAAGGCACATGCCTACACTGATATCCAATGACAAGGTTCCCCTATCTAAACATTCATCCTAACCCTAAACAAAAGGAACCCACCCATCCTTGCTGAGGAGTTAGAAGTCAGGCCCTGTGATCTCCTTATTTGCTCCAAATTAAATTTTCTTTTTGTGAAAACTCAATCTGGTGCAGTTTCTGATTTACCAAGGAGTGAGCTCACTTTGATTTGTTACAATTACATAATCACTGTTGATTGTTTTCAAAAAATGTCTTGAAGACAGGGTTTTACCACAGAGTGAGCTCTAAGCCAGGTAAATAACAACCGCCATCAAGCTTTTGTGGGGAGTCACAAAACAGGTCAAATAGTTATAATCCATGGGTATGGACTTTTTGAGAGACCCAAAGGCAGGCCTACCCCCTTCCATGATGGCCAGAATGCTATATTTGTAGCTCTCCTGGCCATAAGCTGATGGTTTTCGAGGCTCTTATGGAGGTCAGACAGTTAAGTGCAGTAGGGAAATACAACTTGTTAAAAGACCATATAAACATCCTCTTTTTCCTGAGGTGCCAGTTTTTCTTGAATAAACACTCTTCAACTTGGTTAATTTCCAAATCTCTGAAAATGTTAATTTTGACCATTTTATCATTTTTTAAAAATATATATTTTATGAGAGGGGGTGAGAACGCAGGCGCCTATGTGCACTAGTAGGCAGAGGAGAAGAGGGAGAGTCGACAAGCAGACTCCCTGTTGAGCACTGAGCCCAAAATGGGGCTCAATTCCAGGACCCTGAGATCATAACCTGAGCCAAAATCAAGAATTGGCTGCTTAACCGAATGAACCAACGAGGCACCCATTTTTTTTTCTTTAAATGGAGAACAGCTTTATAGAAATTCTCACTCCATAGTCCCAGAGGCACCACCATAGCCATCTATGTTAGCCATTTGCAGAAGGCCATTAATTTTTCTGAAGATGCTAATCTCAATACTAAGTATTTTAAAATGACTTCTCACCATCATCTTCCCTAATTATGGTATGACTTTTGAACCACAGTAAGGAGGAGGATAATCCAATTATTTCCCCCCTCCCTGAAATTTATAAAAGAAAACTAAAATCATAATAAAGCAAACAGTGTATAAGACAGATATGTATACATGCCTAGCACAAAGTATTATATTACCCATTTATATTCAATCATCTAATATAAAAATCTAATAGTGTTACAAACTAAAGAGATCAAAGGACATTATTATTTCCTCCACGAGAAGGTTGATTCCCAATTCATGAATTGAATATTTAAGGAGAATAGAGTACCGAAATATCAAATGGATCATTTAAAGTAATTATGAAGCATAATTATTCAGGAAACAAGCTGCATGTTTAAAGTTACTCTGAAAAATTCTACTGTCTGCATGATTAACGACAACAAATGTGTTGCTTTTGAAAACTGACAATCAGTACAGAGATCAGTAGAGAAAGTAAACATTTTGTTTTAGGACCAATTGAGTCTTAAAGACCATAGAAAATACTATATCAAGCCTTATTTGGTTTGCTCACTTGAAATTCATATACATATATATGAATATATGTATGAATATATATGTAAATATATATAAAATATAGAAGTAAATATATACATAATTGAGTGTGTGTATATATATATATGTATATATATATATATATATATATATATATATATACACACATATATATTTACTTCACAAGCTTAGTAATCTGCATGTAAAAAACACACCAAATCTTGTCAATTTAGGAGTTGCATACTACTGTGTGGGAATAAGAATGATTTTGTTACCTAAAGTCCTTTTACCTGAAGTTCATATGTTTTTATATAAAAAAAAAGAAAAAGAAAAAGAAGAATTTAAAATCCCCAAGGAATGGAAATAAAAATCTCCAAAGAATGGAAATAAAAATAAGAGAAACAAGAAATTTTGTGTATCAGAGGGAATTGGAAAATATCTCAAGATATGGACAAACTATGTTCTGTTATATAACCAGCATTTATGTAGAGGTAGGACAAAACTAAGTTTGTATGTTTATATCGCTATGGTCTTATATAATTATCAGTCATTTATCATAGAGTTGTTTCTCTGAATTTATGTGATGCCTCTTTCTCATCTTCCACAGTCATGACCTCACTAAAAGCTAGAGAAGAGTACCCAGATGGAATATTAAGCAAATCCAGATTTAATTACCATAGTGTAAGGGTTTGTTACTGCTGTAAATACCACCTGGTATTTTTTTTAAATTGTACTGTATTTGGCTGTGTTGGTTTCGTTTCCTTTGTTTTTCTTGTGTTGATTTTGTACCTGATCTTAAAAACATGATTTTAGCTGCCTAGCTACATAAACCCAGAATGCAGAACATGGTTATAACAGTCTTCATAGGCAATAATTCTCAAATTGTTTCCTAAATTATATCATTAAAATATCTTATGGATTATCACACCATGGGTCAATATCACTGTTGGTAATGATCTGCAGCCCCACCTCTGCATTAATCAGAGCATCTAACATTCACCTCTTTGTATATTCAGTTCTAACTCAAATATCACTTGAAAAATGAAGAGAAAAAAAGGCAGAAAAAAGGAAGAAAAACAAGTTGGTTAATTTCATAGAAACAACTTTAAAGCATACACACATATATACAACACTAATTTATTTGTCTTAAAAATGCCTTATTTTCTTTTCTGAAGGCTCTGAAACTTTCTATTTCTCTTAGATAAATATATAGTGCCCAAGGAAAAACCATTAGTGAAAACATCCTACAGAAAACAACAAACCCCTTTGTTTATAGTCTTTCCTGTTTTCACATTTTAGATTTTCTTCTCAGCCCAAAAGCAAAAACATGGAAAAATATATGTGCTTTTAAATGTTTCCAGTTTAGATTCATACCAAAACTCCTTAATGAGTTCTTGGCACTACATAAAAATTTTGGAATCAATTCATGATGGCCTTGTGTAATTTAATTTTGTGCAACAAATTTGTCCAACAACGGTAATAAGAAAAATTTTAATGCCATTTATTGCAATGTCAACTCATTTCTGTATGCCCTGTACCTAGTTCTTTCATCAGAGCTGGCTTGGCAATGCATCATACAAATAATGCAGATAGATCTTACTATAGTCAGTATATAGTCTTATATATTCATCCAAATTTGCATTTCCATTTGCCTGTCATTCTCTGTTTCCATTTACTTGGGAGTTTTCCCAAGTTGACTTTGTTCTCTGGCTTTTTGAATTGGCTTCTGCCCCTCCCGCTTGTTTAGTGACTTATTCAGATTTTATTACCTACATTCTGAAATTTGCTCACCCTATTCAATTCATGTTTTTTTTTTTTTGCACATATTTTGATCTTCATATCAAACAAAGTAGACACTGGCTCAACAAAATAAATACTGATCATATCTGCCTTATGAGATACTCGGTAACAGAATTAGTTTGTGTCTCAACTAAGGAAATGGATGATGGAAGGGCCATGCTCTAAAAGCAACAATTGTAAATCCAAAGTACAGCAAACTACATTTAGCTTCCAGTGCTAGAAATCACCTACTGTGCAGCAATTAATGACTTAACTTTAAGGTCTTCACCAGTTATTGTTACTATTTCTAGAGGAAATTAAACTCACTAGGATCTCACTAATTTGCACTTTTTACCTATTGCAAGATGCATATACACTCACAATTTGAATCATAGAAATCATTTAAGAGATGGCAAGTATTATTACAGAGGAAATATAGTGATGCGTTTCCCCCTTCTAACAACCAGAAAAATTATAGAATTTCTTTCTCGGTTCCTGGACTTCCTATAAAGTTGAGAGATTTGTCATTTAATTTTAGATCAAATTTGTAAAACACTGGCTGTCAAGAAACAGTGGCATTAGTAAAGTATGCAAAGTAAAGTATTTACTTTATTTCATTTTCATTTCCAGTGGAAAAAATAATAATGTTTAAAAGTAATCTTGATTTAGGGAGAAAGAAAAGAAATATTGAGTGATAAACTCCCTGAGATTTCCACTGCTCTTAAAGTTGCCAGGATTCTCTCAACTCATTTTTTTTTTTGCTAGAAGTATATTTGCATGAAAAAAAAGATGTATACTTGTCTAAAACCCCTTCCATTGTACAAGCCTACCTTCCAAAACAGAGGTATGTAGAAAACCACATGAGGGACAGATGATTAAAGTTACATATTTGCTCTTTGAAGACAGAATTAAATGTCAATATTTGTATGATAAGCCATCTGTATACCCTATAGGAGCCCATTTCAGAAAAAGGATTAAGAACTGTGTGTACAGGTATCATGGTTGATTCGGTAAGATCAATAGTCTATTCAGAAATGATTCAATCTGTTTTCCAAAATCATAATACAACTTTGTTCATGAGGCTGAAATTTGTTTCTAATTGGATGTAGTATATGAAAGACAACCTTTGATCTTTGGGTAATAGCATAAAATAAACAGAATGAGTGTCATGATTTTCTATGAAAGTATTTAGTAGCAAAGATGCAAGTAAAGCTTGATGAATTGAATGTCAGAAAAACAAACGCTTAAGAGTTGACTACAGAACCATAAAATTATCAATACCTGAAGGCAAGTACAAGTGGAATGAGGATTTGCAGGGTCAAGAAGAGAGTAACCAGGACTTCAAAGAATACTATGGATTGTTTAGAAGTTGGGTCTAGAATAAATTAAAATACAAAAATACATGGTGTAGTCTAAAAATCCCACAACCATTATTTTTCTCCAACCTTGGAATTTTCACAAAGAAGTCAGAATGGAGCAGGGTTGGCAAAGAGAAGAAATCTTTAATCTCCCACTTTAGCATGGTTCTTGGTTTCCACATGAATAAACAAAGTGTAATAGATTGATTCAATGGAATAGTCTTCAGCTATAAAAAAAAAAAAAGAATAGAGTACAAGCTACAACAGAGACAAACCTTAGACATATTATTCTGGATTAAAGAGGTCAGTCAAAAGATCACATATTAAGTTATTTGATTTATATGAATTTTTTTAAAAAGGAAATCTATAAGTGTAGAAACAGAGAATATGTAACTACTTGCTAAGGACTGGATGTATGTGACATAGGGGAATGATACCAAAGAGATGGAGTTTATTTTTCTGGTAATGGGAATCTATAAAATTGATTGTGGTGATGGTGCACATATTTGTGATACTAAAAATCACTAATCTTTACACCTAAAATGGAGGATTTTAAGATATGTAAATTCTATCTCAAAGATTATTTATTTGAGAGAGAACACATGAGTGGGAAAGTGGCAGAGGGAGAGAATCTTTAAGCAGACTCCTGACTGAGCATAGAGCATGATGTGGGGGCTCATTCCCATGACCCATGAGATCATGACATGAGCCAAAAACCAAGAGGTGGATACTTAACTAACTGAGCCACCCAAGAGCCACTACTATGTGAATTATAGCTCAAAGCTGTTGAAACTGATATTTCCTGTTCTTTTAAAAAGATTATCTAGAATATAGGACCAAATTTCCACATATGTGGTAACTAGGAAATAGTAGATGGAAAATCAAGAAGGAAAAAGAAAGATCAATAAAGAGTATTAATTATAAAGATACTAACATTTGCAAAACAAAAAAAAAACTAACTTTAAAGTAAATACTGTGAATATATTCAATGTAGTACTGGCAGTAATCAGAAAAGAAAAAGAAAGGACATCCAAATCGGTAAAGAAGATTTTTATTATTTACTGATGACATAATACTATATGTAGAAAACTAATGAGTCCACCAAAAGACTACTAGAACTGATAAGTTTAGTAAAGTTTTAGGATACAAAATTAATATACATAAATCTGTTGTGCTTTTACACACTAATAATGAAGTAGCAGTAAGAGAATTAAGAAAACAATCCTGTCTACAATTGCACAAGAATAAAATACCTAGGAAAAAAATTTACTAGGTAGGTAAAAGATCTATACTCCATAAATTATAAAACTGATCAAAGAAAAAAGATGAAACACACACACACACACAAAAAAAAAACACAACGGAAAGATAGCCCATGTTCATGGATTGGGAGAACAATGTTATTAAAAAAGTCCATAGTATCCAAAATATATAGATTTAATGCAATCCCTATCAAAATATTAACTAAAATACTAAGTCTTTTTTTTTAACAGATCTAGAATAATCCTAAAATTAACATGGAACAACAAAAAATCCTGAAAAGCCAAACCAATCTTGAAAAGATAAAACAAAACAAAGCTGGAGGTATTACAATCCCAGATTTCAATATATACTACAAAGCTATAATAATGTAACCAGTATAGTATTGGCATAAAAACAGACACAGATCAATGGAACAGAATAGAAATCTCAGAAATAAAGTGATGCTTTTATAGTTAATTGATCAATGATAAAAGAGGCAAGAATATATAATGAGGAAAAGTCTCTTCAACAAATAATGCTGGAAAACAGGGCAGTTACATGCAAAAGAATGAAATGCAGATACTTTTTTTTTCATCATACACAAAATAAACTCAAATACACTGAAGACTTAAATGTTAGACCTGAAACCATACAACTCCTAAAGGAAAACACAGGCAGTAATTTCTTTGACATTGGCTGTAGAAACATTTTTCTAGATGGATCTCCTCAGAGGAGAGAAACAAAAAGCAAAAATGGGCTTTTGGGATTACAACAAAATAAACACCTTTTGCGTGTCAAAGGAAACCATCAACAAAACTAAATGCAACCTACTGAATGGAAGAAGATATTTGCAAAGATATATCTGATAAGAGGCTAATACTCAAAACATATAAAGGATTTACACAACTGAAGATCAAAACAAAACTCAACTAAACTAAAAAACATATCCAATTTTTAAAAATGGGCAGAGGGCCTGAATAGACATTTTTCTAAAGACATACAAATGATCAGATATATGAACAGATGCTCACATCATTCATCATCAAATAAATGATAATTCAGTCACAATGAGATATCACCCTACACCCATCAGAATGGATAAAATAAACAAGACAAGAATTAACAAGTGTTGGCAAGGATGTGGAGAAAAAGGAACCCTCATCCATTGCTTGGTGGAAGTGAAAATTGGTGCAGCCACTATGGAAAACAATATGGAAATTCCTTTAAAAACTAAAAATAGAATTACCAACTGATGCAGTAGTTACTTACAGGGTATTTATCCAAAGAAAATGAAAACACTAATTTAAAAAGATATATGCACCCCTATATTTATTGCAGCATTATTTACAATAGTCAAGATATGGAAGCAACCCAAGTGTCCATCAATTAATGTATGGATCAAGAAGATGTAGTGTATGTATACAAAATAGAATATCACTCAGCAATGCAAAAGAATGAGATCTTGCCATTTAGGACAACATGGGTGGACTTAGAGGGTATTATGCTAGGTGAAACACATCAGAGAAAGGTAGACACCATATGATTTCATTCATATGTGGAGTTTAAGAAAACAAAGACAAAGAGAAACAAAAAGCCATACTCAGACATACTCAGACTCTGAAATACAGAGAACATATTGGTGATTGTCAGAGAGGAGGCAGATGGGGAGATGGATGAAAAAGATAAGGGGATTAAGAGTATACTTTTTGTACGAGCACTTAATGTGTGTCTAAAATTTTGAATCATTATGGTGTGCACCTGAAACTAATAGACCATTAATATAACAATAATATGTTAATTATATTTTTAAAAAATATGAATGTATAGTTTAGAGGATATTACTATAATGGCTAAATAAATGGGAAGTTTGAAGGAAAAGTTAAAACTAAAAAAGAAGTGGAATTGTAGAACTGATAAAAGCAAATGTCAAATTTAAAAATTGACTAAGTTTACCTGAGAATGGATATTATAGAAAAAGAAATCAATGAAATTAAGAGCATGTTAACAGAAAAAAGAATTTGAATTATAGAAAAAGACTTTAAGAATGTAGCTAAAAAGCCAAGTTAGTAGAAATATGTAACCAAAAATATTTGATTAGTTAACATAAAATTCCAAGGAAAAATTCAGTCCACACCATATTCCATTAAATGTAAATTAAACCCTTGATTTTAAAGCGGAAATTTTCAAGTTAGGTGAACGTAAGATACAATGACCTGCCATTTACAAAAGGCACACTTTATAAATAAAGCTTCATGGAAAGTTTCGGGAGGGACACATAACACGCAAAATTAATGATGATAGAACAAGGGTGGCTTCATAACATGATTCCAAGACAAATAGTATTTATGGATGAATAAAAGGGACATTTCACAATGAAATAATAACACAAAGAAATAATAACTTATCAAGAAAACAGAATTCTTTAGGTGAATGCCAATAAGAGTTCAAAATTAATGGAAGAAAATCAGGTATATTCAGGAGATAAATACACAAAGTTTGATGACTTTTAACATTCTCCTGAGCAACTGATAGAACTAATATGAATAGGCTATCAACTAAGCTTAATTAGCATGTACAGAAGACTGTACCAAGCAGCTGCTGAATACATATATTTTCCTAAGTGTACGTGAAGAATTCACCAAAAATGCTATAAAAATGTCTCAATAAACTTTAAAATATGGAAATAAGATATTTCAGGAATTAAAAGTCTTCAATAAATAATATATTGGAACCCCTTCATATTTGCAAGTTGAACAAAATAACCTTGAAATAACTGAGTAATTAAACATAAGAAAATAGGAAATATTCCAAAATGAATAAAAACAGAGCACGTAAAATGACTGAGCATATATAATTTTTATACCTTTATAAGTATACTTACTGAAGAAATGTCTAAAATTATGTAAAAGTTCCATTTTAAGCATTTAAAAATATACCATACATGAAGCCTAATAAATGTAGAAATAAAAATAGCAGAATAAAACTTTTAAAACAGTGATAAAAATAAGCAAATCTGAAAGTTGATCCTTTAAAGATATTAAAATTGATATACCTCTAAAGTTAACTAGTTCAAGAAAAGGAAAACAAAAATTTCAAATATCAGAAATGACAGGAGTTTATAGCTCTCTAAGAAAAGCTGGATAAAGAACTATCATGAACTTTATGTGAATGAGCAAGACAATCCACTTGACAAGATATTTGTCTTATAAAAACATAAGTTGGAGAACTATTTCAGGAAAAAGTGAAGCTCAATAGTTCATGTTAAAAATATAAATTGGGATCCCTGGGTGGTGCAGTGGTTTGGCGCCTGCCTTTGGCCCAGGGCGCGATCCTGGAGACCCGGGATCGAATCCCGCGACGGGCTCTTGGTGCATGGAGCCTGCTTCTCCCTCTGCCTGTGTCTCTGCCTCTCTCTCTCTCTCTCTCTCTCCTGACTATCATAAATAAATAAAAATTAAAAAAAAGAAAAATAAACTACAAATTTCATAAACAAATTCCAAGCCACAGATGCCTCCAATGACTAGTTGTACTTAACATCGGGGCGGGGTTGGGGAGGTGGGGGGAGTACACAGTTTCAGAAAACAAAGACTTTTTAACTTTCAACTTAAGAACATTTCTTAACTCCCTTTTTATTTTTTTAAAGATTTTATTTAGGGGATCCCTGGGTGGCGCAGCGGTTTCGGCCTGCCTTTGGCCCAGGGCGCGATCCTGGAGACCCGGGATCGAATCCCACGTCGGGCTCCCGGTGCATGGAGCCTGCTTCTCCCTCTGCCTGTGTCTCTGCCTCTCTCTCTCTCTCTCTCTCTCTCACTGTGACTATCATAAATTAAAAAAAAAATAAAGATTTTATTTATTTATTCATGAGAGATGAGAGAGAAAGAGAGAGGGAGAGAGAGGCAGAGACACAGGCAGAGGGAGAAGCAGGGTCCATGCCGGGAGCCCAACGTGGGACTGGATTCCAGGTCTCCAGGATCTGGCCGGGGCTGAAGGTAGTGCTAAACCTCTGAGCCACCCGGGCTGTCCCTTAATTCCCTTTTTAAAGCCAATTTTTTTAAATTAAATCTTTAAAAATTATTTAAGTAATTAGATTGACCTTCACAAGGACATTGCAAGAAAGTTAACGTATAACTCCTGAACTTAGACATGAAACCCATCTCTATATAAATCAAGAACAAGTGTGTCTTATCATAACAAGATATGTCTACATAATTCACCAACAAAAAAATTACATGCTCACCTGATCACATACAAAAGCCATTAACAAAATTAATACACATTTATTATAAAACAGAGCAATTTAAGGAAGAACTTATAGTTTTCAATAAAAATCATGTGAGAAAACTACAGCTAGTACCATAACAAATGCTGATCGATGCAATGATTTAAGAAACAAAGACACAAAGGTAGAATTAAAATTGCCATTATCCATAGGAGAGTTAATTCTGTACACAGATGAGGAATTGTGTAAAAAGCTACTTTAAGTGATTAATCAAGGTGTAGGACACAAAATCAATATAATAATTACTTGTTCTTCTATTTACTAGCAACAGAAACTTAGGAAATTGAATGCAAAACAATGTCTTTTGTACTAATGCCAAAACTGTAATCTGAGAAATACATTTGCCAATGATGTGCAAGACTTTTCCCTGAAAAGGAGAAATATTGTAAAGTGTAACTTACAATGATTCAAGTCAAAGTTTGGTAAAATATAGCTTACAGACCAATCTGGACCATTGTCTGTGCATGTATGGTCTGCAAACTGAGACATTTACATTTTTATTATGATATATATATGTGTGTGTATATATATATCATATATATGACACACATGCATGAACATATGTATTTATAATTGAGAGGACATGTGTCCCACAAATCCTGAACATTTAATCACTCCTTACAGAAAAGTTTGCCAACTCCTAATTTAAATAGAAATATATACCATGCTAGTGGATTTTATGACCATATTATGAAGCTGTCATCGTTCCTTAGCTGGATCTATAGTTATAGTGCAACCTACATCACATTCCCAGATTTTTGTTTGCCTTTAGAGAGTTTGGCAATTTTATTCTAAAACATATGGTAATGTAAAAAGGTCTATATAACATTCCCTCCCCTCCAATCTTGAAAAGGAACACTTTTTGAGGGAATTTTTAAGGTGATTAAAATAGTTTATATCTTGATTTGCTTGTTGTTAGTTTTAATAAGTTTATACATTTATCAAAGCCTAAACCATGTTAAGGTCTATGCTTTGTACTCTGTAAAATTTATCCTAGTTAATGAGAGGAAGAAGTAAAATACAGAAACAGAAAATTGAGTAAAGAAATTCCTGTAACAAATGTCAGGGACTCAGACTTCCCTTACATCAGCAAGGTAGGTAAAGAAAATATAACTTAGTGAAAACTTGGTTTATTTCAATAACAAAGGAATGTTGTTTAGACTGAAATATCTGTGTCCTTTTCCAGGGCTGAGTGGCATCAGCATTTGAAATCTGGTCATGTTAATACACTTATTCAAAGTTGCTTTGGCTATTCTAGGTCTTTTGCATTTCCCTGTGAGTTTTAGAATCAGCTTGTCAAATGCATTAATAAAGCCTACTGGGATTTAAACTTTGAACACTTTGCATTTATAGATGAAATTGGAGAGCATCCTATGTTCTAATTTACAAAATATTTGTCTTATTTAGGTTTTCTTTAGTCCTTTTTAATAATGTTATGTAGTTTTCATAGAGAGCAATTACATATTTTTTTTTCAAATTTACTCCTAGGTATTTTATATTTTCAGTACAATTGCTAGTTTATAGATGTGCATTTATTTTTATATATTGATCCTGTGTTCAAACAACCTTGCTAAACTCCCTCAGTAATCATAACATTTTGTACATCCTCTAAGATCTTTAATTTCCCATCTTAATTTTACAGGTGAGTGCATGTATGTTCATGTGTATGTGTGTTAAGAGAAATTAAATACCAATTTTTCATATGCTATTATTGGCCTCCTTCCTATCTTTCTGTAATTGTCACATGCCTTTTAGTAAGTAATTCTTACCAAAGACATAAAAACCCTATCCCAGCCATGGTTCTTTAAACTCTCATTAATTCACTTTGGGCAAAGTGGTTTGACAAACTGACAATTTTACAATGCCTTTATATCACTGAGTGTGGATGACTGTATATCAAAAATGTCCTCACAATTCTAGATCTACAAGTATTTTCAGAAAACTTAGGTGAGATCAGAAACTACCTAGAATAAAAAGACAAGGGATTTCTTTCAGCGCTTTTTTCTTATATGCACTGTGAACATACTTCAAATGTTGGCTAATTTGAGAAGCTGTCTGCTTCAACTCTGATGTACTCTGAGATAAGACTGTATGCTTCAGTTTGGAATGGCTCCCTTTTTTTAACATGGATTTGCTTACATTTGTGTAGAATAAAAATATGTGGCCTGACTAAGCTATGGAATGGGGTACTCATCCATTCATTCAACAGATATTTGAGTGTCCACTCAGTTCAAGACTGGTCAAATAGCGAACTATAAAATTATTTTTTCACTCAACGAGAAAAAAAATAAGTTTAATGAGAATATACATGCACATTTGTATGTTCACCTGAATAGTAACACAGCAGCCCAGTAGCTCAAACTTTAAATGACAAAAGTAGATAAAAATTATCTGCTGCCACCTGTATATCTGGTTTGTCCTTTAAAAATAAATCACTTTGGGGGATCCCTGGATGGCTCAGTGGTTTAATGCCTGCCTTAGGCCCAGGGCATGGTCCTGGAATCCGGGGATCCAGTCCCACATTGGGCTCCCTGCATGGAGCCTGCCTCTCTCTGTGTGTCTCTCATGAATAAATAAATAAAATCTTAAAAAAAAAATAAATCACTTTGCCAGATTCTTTACTACAGGACAGAGAAATGAAGAAATATGTTAATTTTTACCATCCTTTCATGTACCACACCTATGCTTTCTCCATGTTTGGAGCAGATCCCACCATTCATTTCTCTACTTGCTTTTTATAGCAGTTGATCAACTAAGTGGTTGAGTCCAGTATTATCTGTGTTATCTTTAGTGTCCCTCATTACTCTTTCTTTCCCTGCCGTCCTCTCTTTACACACTCACATTCTGAGACAATAAATATATTACTCTGAAAAATAAAATTAGATGAATCAGAAATTCAAGATACAGAAAGCGAAGGAATACTCGAGTAATGTAGAGACACTGAATTACATTATTTATCTGAAAAAATATTGACTGAAAGCAGTCATGAGGTCTATTACATAAAAATATGAAATCTAAAATTTATAGTATTTTTCTATAAGAGCATTACTTTCATTTAAAAATAACTTTCCCAAATATAACCATTTTTGATGGAGGATTTTAAAATAAATTAGCATACTTAAACAAAACCAAAAACATTATATATGATCCATTTCTGATTTTCTCATTTTATGGAAAAGGTAACTGAGGCTTATAGAGGTTAAACAACATGTTCAAGGTTATAAATCTACTAGTTTTAAAAGAGCTTTGAGTTAACATTTTACTAATAATTTAGTGTAAAAACTATTCAAGAATCAAAGAATACATGTAAATCATTTAAATTCCAAACATTTGAAGAATTATAACACTTTTCAAACATAAAATACATCATGTGATATTTAAAACTGATGAATGATTTCACTAATAAGCCATATGTGTGGCAGAGGGGAGGTGAAGAGAGGGTTAAGAGGAGTTTAGGGATAGCAGTGAGCATCAGAATGTCCTGAACTTCATTTGTTTTAGGAAATGATTGTACAGATCTTTCAAAATATTACTTCAATTTTAGATCACAGCAATCTTGGAAGATAAAAATATACCTATCCCGTCATAGTTACTAGATGTTGGATTTATCACAACTTTTTAAAAAGATTTTATTTATTCATGAGAATACACAGAGAGAAGAGAGAGAGGCAGAGACACAGGCAGAGGGAGAAGCAGGCTCCATGCAGGGAGCCCGGTGTGGGACCAGATCCTGGGTCTCCAGGATCACGCCCTGGGCCGAAGGCCACGCTAAACCGCTGAGCCATCCGGGCAGCCCCTATCACATTTTTTTTTAATGAGTGTTTGTACTGTTACAAAAATTGAAATGAATCATAACAAGTAAAATAATTTGACCCAAAATTGTTAGCTACCATATGATAGTCAAAGTAATATTTTTTCCTAAGAGTTTCTCATACATATAAATATGTGTCTATAGCAGTGGGGCAATTATATTTTAGGAAAAAAAATTGTTGGGGATTTATGGTATTCCATTCTACTGTTAAGTAAGTTTTATTTATTTTATGATCGCCAAACTGATTCCACATTGCAGGTACAAAAACTGGTAAATGTATTGTGGAAGATTTTTCAAAAGTATAAATTGCTTTTAAAGTGCTACTATTTTCCTTTTCAACTTAGCTGAATTCCTTCTCTTCTATAAAATATTTTTATGAAGTACAGGATGAGATATTAGAAAACAAAACAAAATTAAACACAACACGTACTTGGACTATCAAATATGTGAGAATATTAGATGCTACCAAGGAGTAGACATAGATTTTCCTGTTCTTGCTACTAAACACAACTAAAAACTATACATTATAAGTAATATAATAAACTTTAAAAGGTGAGAAGACAGCAAACCAACTAGAAATATCCCAAACCAAAGAATATGGTGATGTGTTCCCAGGTTTCCTTTCTGTGTCATAAGTGCCAGATACGTTAATAATTTAGATCTGAAGAAATGATCTACCCAGAAACACCAATGGGCACGTGAAAAAACAAGCAATAAAAGCCTGCCATCTCTAGCTACATGAGGAAAAAAGGGGGCAGCTCTTTGGACAATATCTTTTAAAAGGCAGAAAATTTTTAGACAATGATTCAGATAAGCATCACGAAGAGGACTGCTTCTAACTCCACTTATCCCAAACAAAGAGCCAATGGGGAGTCTAGACCTCCAACCTCATGAGGATGTACTAAGGCACCTATCTGTTTCTGGTAGTGAAGGTCAAGGAAGAAGCCAGGGTTTCAGTTACCACTAGCTCATAATACCCACCCACTCCTGTACCTAGTGGGTGCTACATGTGAAGTCAGAACTCATACCTTCCCTCAGCAATAATGAGGAATCTCCCTACTTAGGGGCAATGGAAGGCAAGTTGGAGAAATGCAACTATTTCCATCTGCATGGAGCATCTCTCTCTACCCTCTCCCATCACAGCTGACAAAACAAGCCTGATAAAACAAAATATTGAAATAAGCTCGAGAGTCTTATAATAATATGAAAATGCCATTTCATTTTCATTTTTTAAAAAGATTTTATTTATTCATGAGAGACACAGAGAAAGAGGCAAAGACATAGGCAGAGGGTGAAGCAGGCTCCCTGCAGGGAGCCTGATGCGGTGCTTGATCCCAGGACCCCAGGATCACACCCTGAGCCAAAGGCAGCTGCTCAATCACTGAGCCACCCAGGCATCCGTAAAAACCAGTTTCATACCAAGAACCAAGAAAACTTTAAATTAAAAAAACAAAAACAAAAACAAAATGCCAACAACAAGATGGTAGCGAGTTAGAATTGTCTAACAAAGGTTTTAGAGAAGCCATGGCAAAATACTTCTATAAGCTATTACTCATTCATTATCTGGTGTGGTGTGTGAGTAGGGGGAGGGAGAGAGAATCTCAAGCCAACCCCATGCTGAGGCTAATTCAGGACTCAGTCCCACCACTTGAGATCACGTTCTGAGCAGAAACCAAGAACTGGACACTTAACCGAGTCACTGAGGTGCCCCACTATTATGAACATTCTTGAAACAAAATAGAAAGCCTCAACAGAAGAATAGCAAGTCTCAGAACAAAAAATGAAATGGAAATATCAGAAATGAAAAATATGATGACTAAAATATTAGATACAATTTCTAGATTATGCAGTAACAAAAATTACCAGAAGGGGATTATATAATAACTGTCAATCCACCAAGAATATATGGCAACCTTATGTGTATATGCCCCAAATATCAGAGTTGTAAAATATTGAAAGCCACAGACAATAGAACTGAAAAAAATAGACAAATCTACAATTATAGTTGAAGATTAACACCTACAAAACAAATGATATAAGAAAAGATCCTCATGGGAGGAACACAACTCATTTTATGAAGCAAGTGTTACAAATGAAAACTCCAGGCTCATAATCTTCATAAATAGAGATATAAAAATTTTAATAAAGTGTTAAGAAGTGCAATTTATCAATAAGAATTACTGGAGTATATAGACTTATACTCCATGACCAACTGAGACATTTCAGAGATGCAAGGTGTGTACATTATTCAAAAAACAACAAAAGTAATCCACCACATTAGAAAGATAAAGAAGAAAATCATACAACCCTATCAGTGAAAAATCATTTGACAAAATCCGATGCCCACTTATGATAAAAATTCTCAGAAAAGTAGAAATAGACAGTAACTTCAACTTGATAAAGTATATCTAAAAACAACCCAGGGCTAACATACTGAATGGTAAAAGACTGAATGCTTTCCCCTAAAAGGAGGAACAAAACAAAGATGTTCACTCTCATTACTTTAATTCAAAGCAGTGCCAGAAATTCTAGTACTAAGGCAATCAAAGGAATACAAATCAAGTAGAAATAAATCTGTCCATATTCTCACACGATCATCAGCATGGAAAACACCAACAAACCTACCAACAAACAGAACTAATGAACAAGCTCAGCAAGGTATTAGAATACAGAGTCAACATAAAAATTTATTTATACATTCTAGCAATGAACATGTGTACCCAGAAAGAGCTACAATGTCATTTATGCTTGCTAGAAATTTAAATAGGTACCAATCTAATAAACATGTACAGAGCCTCTGTGCTAAAAACTATGTAGTTCTAAAGAAAGAAGTCAAAGAAGATCTAAATAAAAAGAGATATTATTTTCATGAAGTGAAAGACTCAGTAAAGACGTCAGTTGTCCTCTAATTAATGCACAAATCTAACAAAATCCTATTAAAAGCTCATTAAGGAGCACCTGAGTGGCTCAGCTGGTTAAGCGTCTGCCTTCAGCTAAGGTCATAATCCCAGGGTCCTGAGATCAAGTCCTCTATCGGGCTTCGTGCTCAACACGGAGTCAGCTTCTTCCTCTCCCTATGCCCCTCACCCCGCTCTTGCTCCTGTTCTCACTCATGCTCGCTTGTTGCGCTCTCACACTCTTGCTCTCTCTCACTCTCTCTCAAATAAAATCTTAAAAAAAAACTCATTAAGACAGACATTCTAGACAGCAAAATATATTCAAAATTCTAACATTTGCATGTAAAGTCAAAAATAGCTACAATTTTGAAAAAAAAAGTGGAAGAAAACAGTCTATCCAATTTCAAGACTAATTATATAGCTGCAATAATCAACACTGTGTGGTATTTACAGACATATAGACACAGAGATCAATGGGACAGAATTAAAAGCCAGAAAGTAGTTCCACACAAATAAGCCTGACTGATTTTGGCACAGGTGCAAAAGCATTTCAATGGAGAAAAGCAACTCTGTATTTTAACTCTAAATACCTTTGTCTCATTTATCCAAAAATACACCAATGGCTTATTTCACATTACCACTTGCTGGTAACAGTACTGTTCTCCTGTGCTACCATCTTAAAATCCATCATTTTCATATGAAATCTCTGCTCCATTACCACCTCATCAGTTAGATCTCCTAATTCCTCAAAAAATGGATCACCTCCCATGGTCTGTTCCCCTACATTCTTTTTTCTACATTATTTTTCTTCCTGACTGGTAGCCACTACTGACACATATCTTTGTTGCCCCCAACTCAATGTAAACTATAGGAGACAAAGAAATTTCTTTTGTTGATTCTCTATCCCTCTCATATGTAGAATGCATGGCATGTAGTGGATGCTCACACATACTTCTTAATGAATGCCACCTAGAAGCTTAGCTGTTTACTGCAGGTTTTGAACTACTATAACAAAACTTAAATGACAACACAGCTCCTGATAAAAGAGAATAAATATAAGGGCTCACATGCAGAATCTGGCCCTCTTCACTTGAAGTTAAAGAAAACTGATAGTCTATTTTATCAATGAGATTATCTTAAAGTCATTTCTGGATTAAAAAATAGCATCTTTAAGTCAGTCAGCCATAAATTTCCAGCCAAAAAAATATTCATTTGGTCATAATTCATTTACTTGAAAATGTTTGGTAATTCTTGGTTTTTTGCATGAAGAACTTAGGATTGATGGGATCTTAACTTTGACTTGATTGTTCTTCATATTTATAGTATATATTTCTTTCTAAGCTTTTAGAAAAGATGAAGGAAAGGTCCTGAGTCAGGAGGACACTGTATAGAAGATATGTTGAAATTGTATATGTTCTTAATTTCTAACACTATATATGTATATGTTCGTGGATTGTCAATTTATTAGTTCTTATAAGGTATCTAAAAGTAATTACAGATATGGTTGATATAGTTATTCATTATTTATAAAGAAAAAAAACCCAAGTACCTTAATTTTATTTCTGTTTGAAAATAATTGGGCCAAACTTGCTACTCCTGGAGTGTGTGGGTGGCTCAGTTGATTGAGTGTGTGACTCAATTTCAGCTCAGGTCATGATCTCAGGGTCATGAGATTGAGCTCCACATCAGGCTCTGTGCTGAGTGTGGAGCCTGCTCAAGATTCTTTTTCTCTCTCTTTCCCTCTGACCCCACTCACCTCATGCATGCGCTCTCTTTTTCTCAAAAGTGGCACTCCTGCTAACAAGTGAATATTCCCCCATGTTTCACTGATACATGAACAAAACATGGTTTTGTGTTTATCTTACTGTACCTTCACAGTGGCATAAGTACAGTAGCAGTAGGCAGCATGAACAGAACTAAGAATACCTCACTGCAGTATTATTTACTTAAATGAGTTTTTAAAGATGTAAAAAATAAATATATTTTTCATTCTGCCAACTATAACAATTAACCCACTAACGTTTTTGTGTTGCTGATCTCCTCATCAACACTCAGTCCCTTGTTTGCAAGCTTCATTGGTTACTGGTTGTGTCAGAGATTTTAAAAATACCTACAATGGATTATTACAAATCTTGAATCATCATTGGCCTTACTAATCCTTAAACTTTTGTGCCCAATTTTCTCACTGTCAATGAGGCAGCCAAAATAATTTTCCTTCCATTTTATGAAGGTGTATAGTCTTAGGCTTTCCTCTACTTAATTTCAACTCACCTTACTGACATCAGATACCATTCCTCACAAAGCCTCCTCTAACTTGATGATATAGGCTAGAATGTTTTTAATAAGTTCACAAAATTCATATTTCTTCCAAATTTTTCTTTCTACACTGACTCCAATTTCTTACATAGCGTTCTGCACAAAATATTTACTGGATAAATTACCCACCTGTGGTTCTAGATTTCCCTTATCATAGCAATTTTTATTTGTTTAGCTATTTTCCACTTTCTTCTTTAGTTTGGAGAATATACACATTTTTCTTAATTGGAACACTAGGATTTTTGCATTCTTTGTATGCACACTTTGCTGAAGCAAATCTAAAAAAATCATATAATTTACTTGGAGTACAGAGGATTTACTACCAATTTTAATATATATATATTTAATTTTATTTATTTATGAAAGACACAGGCGGGGAGGCAAAAACATAGGCAGAGGGAGAAGCAGGCTCCATACAGGGAGCCCAATGTGAGACCATCCTGGAACTCCAGGATCACGCCCTGGGCCAAAGGCAGGTGCTCAACTGCTGAGCCACCCAGATGTTCCTTAATAAATTTTTAAGAATCACTTTACTGAAATAGTTATTTTGTAATGGTAATTGTGAAATTGCAGTTGTGTAATCCAGAATTTTGGCCTAAAACTTTAAATTACTTTCTATGATCATTGTCTTTAGTAAAAGTTTTAAAAGTGATGTAAAGCATCCATTATGTTTTTTGTATTTTCACATTTCAGAAGAGAATTAAGAGTTGAAAAATACTAGGACTATCTGATACAAGAAAGTTAATATGGCATTATTAAAAAAAACTAGAATTTACTGTTAGCTTTGAAGAATTAGCTTCTTTGTAGCTTGATTTCCTATTAAATCATACAAATTTTAAAAGTCATCCTGAAATTAAAATGCACAAAGTGCTATATAAATGTATGGACAAGAGTAGGTTCCTATGGTCTTAAATCCATCGGAATTCTTAACTTAGATATTATTTTCATAATAATATAAATAGATTCAGCTATTGCTGTAGTCTGAATGTTTCATCACCACCCTCCCCAATCCTAATACCAAATATGATGGTATTAGGAGATGGAGTCTTTAGGGGGTGCTTCGGTCATAAGAATCTCACTTTCCTGAGGGGGATTAACATTCTTACAAAGGAGACCTTGCAGAGTTTGCTGGTCCCTTCCACCATATGAGGATACAACAAGAAGTATATAACCTGCAAAAGGGCCCTCACCTCACCCAGCCATATCAGAACTCTGATCTAAAACTCACAGTTTCCAAAACTATGAAAAATACATCTGTTCTTTGTAAGCCACTCAGTCTGTGGATTTTGTTATGGAATCCCCAAAAGATTAAGACAGATGTTTTAAACTTTGGAGTTGATAGTCAAAGAGTTTTAAAAAAAATCAGTTTTACAGGATAATTAAGTTCTGGAGATCTACCACAAAGCATAGTGCCAATCGCTAACAATACTGCACTGTATACTTCATATTTCCTAAGAGGGTAGACCATTTAAGCATTAACACAAAATAATTTATACAAAATAGAGGGGGCAGGGCAGAAGGAAACTTGTGAGCAGATGGATAGGTCTATGGACTTGATGGTTTCATGGGTGTACATTCATCCTAACTCATGAGTTGTATATAATATACAAGATTTTTTTACATGCCAATCATACCTCAAAAAAGTGATTTTAGAATATTAATTGTAGCTATGAGATAAAGAACAGAAATTATTAAAGCTCATTTCTTGTTAACTCCTATATCATAAAAGTCTTAGGCTTTAGAGAAACTTCAACAATGAAAGAAAGCATATGAATTTTGCACTTACTTATAGGGATTCAACTCTTGGGTCTTAGGCTCAAGAATAAGAAAAGAGGCAACAGCTGCAGCAAGAGAAGGAGGAGGAAAAGGAGAAATGTAGAGAGTGAACTTTGTCCCTTCTTCATTCCATTTATGGACTGGATAGAATGCATGCATGCGCCTTGTTTGAGAGGTGGGAGCCCTTTTGAATTTGACCCTGGACTGCAAATGCTGAACAAATGCTAATTTATTAATCTGGTCTCATTGGGGAAGCAGGGATGAGAAAGTGAACCTAGATGTGTCGGACACATTGACAGACTGTCTTCGGAAACTTGGGAACTCAATACATTTCCCTACCTGTTCCTGGCCTGAGTCTGGAATAGTTAAGAGACCAATGAGTCACCTAGTTGCAAGTGGCACTAAAATTACTATTGAATAGGGGTTTCATCCTATAAACTAAGTATAGAAAAATAGAGATGCTTATTTCTTTTCTTCATGCAACTATTACCCGAGACAGGGAAAAGCTGAGTAAGCCAAGTTCAGTTCCTTTCCCCAAACTCACTGATTCTTTAGGTCCTAACCCTGGCACTGGGGACCAATGTTTGGTGACAAAGAGGAGTATTGTACCAACAGTTTTCTGTGCAAACAGCAGAAACAAGGGATTAATACTTTCCTGTATATCTGTCCCAGTGAACCAACTTTCTAAAATAAGTTTATCTATATGTGTGTGTGTTGGTTTTGTTTTTTTGTTTTGTTTTGTTTTTGGTCTTACACTCTGACGTTAGACCAGAACTGTATTTTTGCTATGATTGAAGTCCTAATGTAGGAAGAGTACTTCACCAAGGTCTTGCACTGTCCTTCTAGCTTTACATTCTCTGTACTGGAAGACTCTTTATGAGTTAGGAACTATGTGTTTCTAACTTCTGTCTCATGGCTTGACATAGACTAAAGAGTTCATTGGGTTTTATTAAACTGAATACAAAATAAATAAGTAGAATGTATTCTTTCTATGATCACTAAAGTACTAAGTGACATCAACATACTTGATCACAGAAGTTAGTTAAGTTATTTAAAAGGATTTATAAACCCCAAAGAATAGGTGTATGTACAACTGGTTTCAACTTACGACATGTATAATTGTACACTAATTTAAATCCACCGTACTCCTGTATGAAATGACGAGTCTGTTTAATGTTTAAGGCATTCCAGATCTTTAGGATTTATGCAGTGGGATGTTTCATGATCCTTTCCCTCCCCTGTCCTTGTTATAAATAAAATTTAATGAGGGGTTCTTGGTCCTTTAGTGTTTTCCAAAATGACTCTGGCCACTAATTGGCTAAATTGAACAGCCGCCACCTACTTCATTTAGCACAGCATGAATTAAGCAGACTTTGCTTAATAAAAACCTATAATGTTTGCAGCAAACTACCTCTAATCAACAGAGCATGAATGATACATTCTGCATATTTAAGTAAACAGCACAGAGTTCAACAAACTTATTTTACTGGTGGGCAAGTGAAGTATTTCTGACCATTTCTATTGGAATGGGAAAGGCATGGTTAATAATAACCTCTGAAACCAAGGGAAAGTTCTTCTGTGATGGATGGGGAGGAAATGAGGTTTCACAGTAAAAGTCTTGAGTCACACAAAATTAAGCTTTTTTGGCATGGTTTCTCTAAATATATGCCAAGCACATATGAAGGTGTGCTTTTCTCTCTTGGCACTCTAGGACTACATTAGGCAAGGGTTTCACATCTTTAAACTGTTTCTGAATAATTTCTTCTTGTGGTAGCCTTAACATAAAGTATTTAAAAATATCCCAGGAGAAAGTCGCTAACTAGATGCCCTCCCAAAAACAGAAGTGCAGCGGGTCTTGTGTTCCAAGCGTAATCTGACAAAGTTGAAAGAAACCCTGTAGGATAAAAACAGCATAGAATCAGATCCTGAGAATGAAGGACATGCTTTCAGAATATTAGACAATTTGTAATACTCTCACAAATTTTGTCACAATTTCAGAAGAACTAATCAAAATGCAGAGGAGACCAAACATAATCAGGAGATTTGGAGAACAACATTCCAACTCAACCTCACGGAGGCTAACAACATGTAATTTCTTAGGTCACTTCTCACTGTTATGGCTTTTTTTTTCCCCATTTCCTTAGCTTCTGATTTTTAAAATGTATATAGATACTTATATCTTAAGTATCTTACTTAACTAATTTTAATAACAACCTCTAGCCCTTGAAGCCAGGCTAACCATTTTTTATTTTTTGGACACAGTTAAGTGAAAAAATGTTAAAGCATGGCTATGCTTAGAGCCTTTCCTCCAGAAAAAAGTTTCAGTGTGCATAGAAAGAAACAATGGGTAATTTTTTTAATTAAAGATTTTTTTTAAAAAAATTATTTATTCATGATAGACATAGATAGAGAAAGAGAGAGAGAGAGGGAGAGAGAGAGAGAGAGAGAGAGAGAGAGAGAGAGAGAGAGGCAGAGAGACAGGCAGAGGGAAAAGCAGGCTCCATGCCGGGAGCCCCACTGGGACTCGATCCCGGGACTCCAGGATTGTGCTCTGGGCCAAAGGCAGGCACTAAACCGCTGAGCCACCCAGGGATCCCCCCAATGGGTAATTTTTAAAAAAAATTATTTGAGCCACCCCCAGCCATTCTGGTTCAATAGATTGGGTTGCCCTAATACAACAACAATCTAATATAGTGTGAAACAGCACTACACAGAGTGGGTGAACACTGTGCTGGCCTAAAGATACTCATTGGTCTCCAACAAGGTAAAGGGCTGAAGATGAGGGAAAACTTTTAGAAACATTTATGTCCATTTAACAAAGAAGTTTAATGTTTACTCAGTCCAACAATAAGAGTTGGTTTATATTCTTACACTGTGGTATACTGGCAATTGAAGACTTTTTTTCAAAATTATTATTATTTTTTTAAAAAGGACTCTAAGAGTCTGGGCAGAGTGGAGAAATCTGTATGTCAAGTTTGTTTTAGTAAAAATAAATTGGAAAATTTAGGAAGAGGAAGGTTTATAAGCTATTAAATTTGATTATTATTGCTTAATTTTAAAATATATTGATATTTCCTATTGTTATTGATTATTAGTTATATTCTGTTCTGGTCAGACATGGGTATGATTTTAATGCACTTGAATTTGTTAGACCTAAATGATAGATTCTACTTTAGTGAGTATTCTATTTACAGTTAAAATATAAGTGTTCTTTTTAATTTTTTTTATTGGAGTTCAATTACCAACATATACCATAACACCCAGTGCTCATCCCGCCAAGTGTCCCCCTCAGTGCCCATCAAAAATATAAATTTTCTGCAATGGTTGGGTATATTATTCAATTAATGTAAAATGGTCAATACTGTTGTGCAAATAATCTATACCTGTATATAGATTTTCTATTTTTTCTATGAAATATTGTAAAAGATATGTTAAAACCTCCAGATTATGAATTCCAGTTCTGCTATAGGTGTGTACACAAACTAAAGCTAATCCTACTCAATGATAACTATAAATTCTGGTTAAAATAAAAGAACACAAAGCAATAAGACAGCAGTGTAGAGGAGAACAGGTGGCTAGTGCATACAAAATAGGCTTACATTTGAGCTAAGGAATTCTGAGACTAAAGACTGAATCTCCTATAATAGGCTGCAAAGGGAGCTATTCATTATGCAGAGGGAGATATTATTATTATACCAGTTAGTAAATATACTTGCTTCTTTCAGAGAGAGACACTATCTTCATATTCCAAAGCTATTTGTTGCATAAACAAATACATGAAAAGAGTTCTAAATACAAACTCTCAGTGTATTTGCTTGTAGGGTTTCAGATGAAATGGAGAATACCCAATTAAATATGATTTTCAGGTAAACAAGTTATTTTAGTATAAATATATCCCCTACAATATTTGTAATACATCTGCACTAAGTAACTTTTATTACTCATTGTGTACCTGAAATCCAAGTTTAAGTGAGCACCTGCTACTTTTATTTACCAAAATGGCTCTCATAGCTGTTTGAAAGATTTAGCAAATTGTCAGAGAGCCATCGAGAATTGTCTACCAGCCGGGAGCTGAGAATTTTATTTTTCTGTTTTCTGTTTGTTTGTTTTTGTGACTTTTTCCCCAGGGCAAGCCTGTTGCTAACCTGAAAAGATGCCAGGATAGAAATTTTACCATCTTTCTGGACTGAGAAAAACTGGAAAAATCGCCCAGGCAAGATGGAGAGAGATAAGAGACTCCAAGGGAGAGAGAGGAACCAAAGAAGAGTATTTCAAATCCCTATGAGAATATTCATAAAATTCTCAGTCTTGTCCCTGAACTATGCATACACAGAAGAGACGCAAAACAACATATTAAAAATGTCAAAGTGAAATGTGATCTACTGCTCACAGAAAGTGAGATAGCTTTAAGACTGTCTCTTAATAAGAATGATTGCTAAAATAGAAACCCCAACATGCTAGAGTCTAAAGGTATAATCACAATGCTCAGGTTACAATCTAAAAAAAATTAAGAAGAAAACGATAATGTTGACCTTTTCTCAAGGGAAAAAAATCAAACTAAGCAATGCTTGATGACTTAGGTGTAGCTATCGAAAAAAATCTCAAAGCAACTCCTACAACCATGTTCTTTGAGCAAAAGAGAATACACACACACACACACACACACACAAATAAGTGAGAAGATAGGAAATCTCATAAAAGAAAGTAAAAACAATTCTGGGAAGAAAACTAGAATTTTTTATTTAAAAATATAATGCTGGACTTAATAGAATGGACATAACAAAAAATATCAAGGACTTCAAAATTGATAAATTATACTCTGAGAGGCACAAAGGAAAAAAATGCAGAGAAAGAAAAGACTTCAGAAGCTCTGAGACCAAAGTTTTAAGAAATGAGCAACTGGAGCAAGCCTCAAGGGGTCAGTGAGGAATTGGAACACAATTTGGTATTTGAAACAAAAATGGAATGGCTGAAATTTTCCAAAATTAGGGAAAAGTGTAAGTTAAAAGGACTGGTAAGAGCAAATTCAAAGTGAAGCAATCATAGACGTGTCATGATCAAATTGTTGAAAATCCAAAGACAATAAAAACATTTTGAAAGAAGCCAGAGATGGAGGAGCAGAATACCAGAGGTAAGCATGGCCTTTGGGAAAAATTAAGTGGATACAAAAGCCAAATATCTGAGTAAATACAAAGGATTATCTGTTTCCCCCTTAAGTTGTTTAAAATGTTGTTTAAAACTATAATTTAGAGCAAATTCTAGTGTTGGGACTCATGGTTTCAGCTATGACCTATAAAAAGCTTGGAAGTTGTCACCCTCATCTTTATAAGAGAAAGCTGGAAAAACTAAAAGTAATGATTGTCTTGGGTCCATCAAAGAACTGAGGTTTTTGGGGAAAATGCCATCTTGAAGTCTTGAGAGACAGGAGCATCCAGAGAGACACAATCAAAGTCCACATGCCTAGAGCAGAAGCCACTTAAGGCCTGAGTTGGTAGGAATACTCAAATGGTAATTGTTGATGAACCTCTAAGGGTGAGTGTGGACTATCAGGAAAAGGCAAAGTATTTGCAGACCACATCCTAGGAGGGTCCCAACACTTCTTTGGTTTTCCTTCCAATAGTAATCACCATGTCCTTCCAGTGAAAATATAAGAAAGACCCCTTTATACTTCTGGAAGGAGAAAGGAAAAAATAATCATCATTAAATACAAATCCAGTATTAAAGTTGGCAACATGAACATGTTTCTGTCCAATACAACTGGCCTGTCAGGCTGAAAAAAATCAATAAAAATATGTATGACCTGAATGGCACTATCAACCAACTCAATCAATTTGACATTTGTAGAATATTTCATCCAACAACAGAATACACATTCTTCTTACATAAAATATTCACTAAGACAGTACACATTTTAGCTCTGAGAACACAACTAAACATGTAAAATTACATAAAGGACACAAACTATGTTCTTAGATAACAATGGAATTAAATGAACTCAAAAGAAAGCTGTAATATCTGGAAGTATTTGTAAAATAAACAATGTACTTCAAATGACACATTTGTGTAAGATTTGAGAGAAACTTGACTATCCTTAAAACAAAAATGTCACTAATGAAAATGGGACGCAGGGAAACAAATGCTTAGAAAGGACTTTATAGCACTAAATGCATACGTTATAAAAGACACAAAATAGGTTCTAACTTAGGAAACTAAAGAAAAAAACTACTACTAAAGCAAAATGAAGACAAATAATGAAAAAGCAAAAACCAATGAAATTGAAAACAGAAATGGAGAAAAATCAATGACGCCAAAAGAGGATTCTTTGAAAATACCAATTGATAAACTCTAGTGGACTAATTGAAAGAGATGGGAGAGGAGGGGAGAGACACTGATCTCTTGCCCATTAAATAAATAATAAAGGAATACTCCATGCTCACAGTTTTGACAATTGGATGGAATAATATTTATACATATATTTTTATAGACACAAACTACTAAAATTCACACAGAAATAGGCTGATATGTATTATAAAGAAGTTGAATCCACAAATAACCTTCCCAAAACAAAACACAAAGCCCAGACGTTTGCACAGATCAATTGTACCAAACATTTAAGGAATATAAAATATATATTACCAATTTTATACAATCTATACCAGATAATAAAAGCAGCAAGGATACATCCTAACTCATTACGAATGCACATTACCCTAATATCAAAATCAGATAAATATTAGAAAAATACTGGAAAATAAAATCACAACTCAATAACTTTTATAAAGATAGATAGAAAATATTAACAAAATATTAGCAAATTAAATCCAACATGCCTCAAAGAAATTAGACATCAGAACTTGGTGAATCTTATTCCAGCTACATATGGGAGGTTAAACATTTGAAAATCAATCAGGGTAAACCATTATATCAAAAAACAGAATAATACAAACTAATCATATAAAGTGAGACAGAGTATTTGAAAAGATCTTTACCTGCTTATAATTGAAAAATAAATTACCGTGATCAAGGGATAATAGGGAAAGTCCAATTTGATAAAGAAACTCTACAAAACACGTAGGGCTAACATCATAGTAAATAGTGAGAAATTGGATGCCTTTCTCCTAAAATGAGATCAAAGCAAAAAGTCTTCTTCACCTTTTCTGTTCAACATCATACTGGAAATTCTAGACAGTGTAATAAAAATATAAGAAATAAAAACTTCTGAGAAGTAATTATTTTTTTTTAGATAACATGATGATCTATGTAGAAATCTGAAGAGAATCTACATCAAAACGCCTGGATTTGAGGTAGCACATTTTGGAACACAACATTAAAATACAAAAGTGTTGGGGCTCTTGGGTGGCTCTGTTGGTTTAGTGTCTGCCTTCAGCTCAGGTTGTGATCCCAGGGTTCTGAGATCGAGCCCCACATAAGGGTCCCTGCTCCCTGGGGGCCTGCTTCTCCTTATAAAATCAAATAAATAAATACAATACAAAATTCAATTACTTTCTAATATATTAGTTATGAACAAATGTCATTTGAAATTTTTACAAAGACATTTTAGCATAGGACTAAAAATAGGTATAAATCTAACAAAATATGTACTGAATTGTATGTGGGAATAACAGAACATTGATGAAAGAAATCAAATAAATAAATGAGGAAATATTCTTTGTACATGTACTGAATTGAAATATTCCATATTGTTAGGGTATCAGTTCTTGCCAACTTGAGCTACATATTCAGTTCAGTCCCAATCAAAATCACAGCAAGTTACTTTGTAGATATGTATGAATTTAAACTGAAAGCATAAGATCTGGTATAGCTGACAAAAAAATGAAGAACTTGGAGGACACAGACTATATGATTTAATGGCTCCCTCAAAAGCTTCAGTAATGAGAAAAGAGTGTTGGCAAAATAATAGAGAGTCCAGGAAAAACACAAATATAGTTAAATAGTTTTGACAAGATGCAAAGAAAATTCAATGGTGAAATTATAATTTAAAATAAATTTTTAAAATCTAATTAAAATTAATTTAAAATTTAAATTATCCTCAAACATCCTTAGGTAAAAAAAAAATTTTTAATTTTTCTTCTATAAATAGCAAGGATATTTTTTATTATTTTACTTTTGTATATATTTATATTGGAGTTCGAGTTGCCAACATATAGCAGCATATCACCCAGTGCTCATCCTGCCAAGTGCCCCCCTCAGTGCCCATCACCTAGTTACCCCACCCCCTGCCCACCTCCCCTTCCACTACCCCTTGTTCGTTTTCCAGAGTCAGGAGTCTCTCATGTTCTGTCTCCCTCACTTATATTTCCCACTCATTTTCTCTCCTTTCCCCTTTAATCCCTTTCACTATTTTTTATATTCTCCATATGAATGAGACCATATAATGTTTGTGTTTCTCTGATTGACTTACTTCACTCAGCAAAATACCCTCCAGTTCCATCCACGTTGAAGCAAATGGTGGGTATTTGTCGTTTCTAATGGCTGAGTAATATTCCATTGTATACCTAGACCACATCTTCTTTATCCAGTCATCTTTCGATGGACACCGAGGCTCCTTCCACAGTTTGGCTCTTGTAGACATTGCTGCTATAAACATTGGGTGCAGGTGTCCTGCCGTTTCACTGCATCTGTATCTTTGGGATAAATCCCCAGCAGTGCAATTGCTGGGTCGTAGGGCAGATTTATTTTTAACTCTTTGAGGAACCTCCACACAGTTTTCCAGAATGACTACACCAGTTCATATTCCCACCAACATTGTAGGAGGGTTCCCCTTTCTCCACATCCTCTCCAACATTTGTTGTTTCCTGTCTTGTTAATTTTCCCCATTCTCACTGGTGTGACGTGGCATCTCATTGTGGTTTTGATTTGTATTTCCCTGATGACCAGTGATGCGGAGCATTTTCTCATGTGCTTGTTGGCCATGTCTATGTCTTCCTCTGTGAGATTTCTCTTCATGTCTTTTGCCCATTTCATGATTGGATTGTTTGTTTCTTTGCTGTTGAGTTTAATAAGTTCTTTATAGATTTTGGAAACTAGCCCTTTATCTGATATGTCATTTGCAAATATCTTCTCCCATTCTGTAGGTTGTCTTTGAGTTTTGTTGACTATTTCTTTTGCTGTGCAGAAGCTTTTTATCTTGATTAAGTGCCAATAGCTCATTTTTGCTTTTGTTTCCCTTGCCCTCATAGATGTATCTTGCAGACGTTGCTGTGGCCAAGTTCAAAAATGGTGTTGCCTGTGTTCACCTCTAGGATTTTGATGGATTCTTGTCTCATATTTAGATCTTCATCCATTTTAAGTTTATCTTTGTCTATGGTGTAAGAGAATGGTCTAGTTTCATTCTTCAGCCTGTGGCTGTCCAATTTTCCCAGCACCATTGAAGAGACTGTCCTTTTTTCAGTGGATAGTCCTTCCTGCTTTGTTGAATATTAGTTGACCATAGAGTTGAGGGCGCATTTCTGGATTCTCTATTCTGTTCCATTGATCTATGTGTCTGTTTTTGTACCAGTACCACACTGTCTTGATGATCACAGCTTTGTAGTACAACTTGAAATCTGCCATTGTGATGCTCCCGGCTCTGATTTTCTTTTTCAATATTCCCCTGGCTATTCGGGCTCTTTTCTGATACCACATAAATCTTAAGATGATTTGTTTCAACTCTCTGAAGAAAGTCCATGGTATTTTGATAGGGATTGCATTAAATGTGTAAATGGCCCTGGGTAGCATTGAAATTTTCACACTATTAATTCATCCAATCCATGAGCATGGAATGTTTTTCTATCTCTTTGTGTCTTCCTCAATTTCTTTCAGAAGTATTCTCGTAGTTTTTAGTTTTTAATTTTCCTTTACCTCTTTGGTTAGGATTATTCCTAGGTATCTTCTGCTTTGGCTGCAATTATAAATGGGATTGACTCCTTAATTTCTCTTTCTTCAGTCTCATCATTAGTGTTTAGAAATGCCACTGACTTCTGGGCCTTGGTTTTGTATCCTGCCACACTGCCAAATTGCTGTGAGTTCTAGCAATCTTGGGGTGGAGTCTTTTGGGTTCTCTAGGTACAGGATCATGTCATCAGTGAAGAGGGAGAGTTTGACTTCTCCTAAACCAGTTTGAATGCCTTTTATTTCTTTTTGTTGTCTGATTGCTGAGGCTAGGACTTCTAGTACTATGTTGAAGAGCAGTGGTGAGAGTGGACATCCCTGTTGTGTTCCTGATCTTAGGGGAAAGGCTCCCAGTGCTTCCCCATTGAGAATGATATTCGCTGTGGGCTTCTCATAGATGGCTTTTAAGATGCTGAGGAATATTCCCTCTATCCCTACGTTCTGAAGAGTTTTGATCAGGAATGGATGCTGTATTTTGTCAAATGCTTTCTCTGCATCTATTGAAAGGATCATATGGTTCTTGTTTTTCTCTTGCTGATATGATCTATGACATTAATTGCTTTACAAGTGTTGAACCAGCCTTACGTCCCAGGGATAAATCCCACTTGGTCATGGTGAATAATCTTCTTAATGTATTGTTGGATCCTCTTGGTTAGTATCTCGTTGAGAATTTTGCATCTTATTCATCAGGTATATTGGTCTATAATTTTCCTTTTTGGTTGAGTGTTTGTCTGGTTTTGGAATTAAGGTGATGCTGGCCTCATAGAAAGAGTTTGGAAGTACTCCATCCCTTTCTATCTTTCAGAACTGCTTTAGTAGAATAGGTATTGTTTCTTCTTTAAACATTTGATAAAATTCCCCTGGGAAGCCATCTGGTCCTGGACTTTTGTGTCTTGGGAGGTTTTTGATGACTACTTCAATTTCCTCCCAGGTTATTGGCCTGTTCATGTTTTCTATTTCTTCCTGTTCCAGTTTTGGTAATTTTTGGTTTTCCAGAAATGTGTCCATTTCTTCCAGATTGCCTAATTTATTGGCATATAACTGCTCATAATATGTTTTTAAAATCGTTTGTATTTCCTTCATATTTCTTGTGATCCCTCCTTTTTCATTCATGATTTTATTATTTGAGTCTTTTCTCTTGTTTTTAATAAGGCTGGGTATGGTTTATCTATCTTATTAATTCTTTCAAAGAACCAACTCCTAGTTTTATTGATCTGTCCTACAGTTCTTCTGGTCTGTATTTCATTGAGTTCTGCTCAAATCTTTAGTAACTCTCTTCTGCTTGGCGTAGGTTTTATTTGCTGTTCTTTCTCCAGTTCCTTTAGGTGCAAAGTTTACTTGTGTATTTGAGTTTTTACCAGTTTTTTTGAGGGATGCTTGTATTGAGATGGATTTCCTCTCAGGATTGCTTTTGCTGTATCCCAAAGCTTTTGAATGGTTGTGTCTTCATTCTCATTAATTTCCATGAATCTTTTTAATTCTTCTCTAATTTCCTGGTTGAGCCTTTCATCTTTTTGCAGGATGCTCTTTAACCTCCATGTGTTTGAATTTCTTCCAAATTTCTTCTTGTGATTTAGTTCTAGTTTCAAAGCATTATGGTCCGAAAATATACAGGGGACAATTCCATTATTTTGGTATCAGTTGAGACCTGATTTGTGTCACTATGTGGTCTATTAGGAAAAAGTTCCATGTGCTCTTGAGAAGAATGTGTATTCATCTGTGTTTGGATGTAAAGTTCTGTAAATATCTATGAAATCCATCTGGTCCAGTTTATCATTTAAAGTTCTTGTTTCTTTGGAGATGTTGTGTTTAGAAGATCTGTCATTTACAGAAAGCACCGTGTTGAAGTCTCCCAGTATAAGTGTATTATTATCCTAAGTATGTCTTAACTTTGGTTATTAATGATTGATATACTTGGCAGCTCCCACATTAGGGGCATAAATATTCATGATTGTTAGGTTCTCTTGTTGGATAGATCCTTTAAGTATGATAGAGTGTCCCTCTTCATCTCTTACTACAGTCTTCGGGATAAACTTTAACTTATCTGATATGAGGATTGATACCCTTGCTATCTTTTGAGAACCATTTGAATGGTAAATGGTTCTCCAACCTTTTATTTTCAGGCTGTAGGTGTCCTTAGGTCTGAACCCAGTCTGAAACCCTGCACCTTTTGATGGGATCATTAAGCCCACTCACTTTTAGAGATACTATTGAAAGAAATAAATTTAGTGTCATCATAATACCTATTCAGTCCCTGTTTTTGTGGATTATTTCTTTGGACTTCCTCTTTCTTTTACAGGGACCCCCTTTATATTTCTTGCAGAGCTGGTTTGGAGGTCACATATTTTTTCAGTTTCTGCCTATCCGGAAGCTCTTTATCTCTCCTTCTATTCTGAATGAGAGGGTTGCTGGATAGAGTATTCTTGGCTGCGGGTTCTTCTCATTTAGGACCCTGAATATATCCTGCCAGCCCTTCCTGGCCTGCCAGGTCTCTGTGGAGAGGTCTGCTGTTAATCTAATATTTCTCCCCATATAAATTAGGGATCTCTTGTCTCTTGCTGCTTTAAGGATCTTCTCTATCTTTGGAATTTGCAAGTTTCACTATTAGATGTCAAGGTGCTGAACAGTTTTTATTGATTTTAGGGGGGATCTCTCTATCTCCTGGATCTGAATGCCTGTTTCCCTCCCGAAATTAAGGAAGTTCTCAGCTATGATTTGTTCAAATATGCTTTCTGTCCCTTTTGGCGCCCTCTGGAACCCCAATTAAACATAGATTTTTCCTTCTGAGGCTGTCATTTATTTCCCTTAGCCTTTCCTCAGGATCTTTTAATTGCTTTTCTCTTTTTTCCTCAGCTTCCTTCCTTGCCATCAACTTGTCTTCTATGTCACTCGTTCTTCTACCTCATTAACCCTCGTCGTTAGGACCTCCAGTTTGGATCGCATCTCATTTAATTTATTTTTAATTTTGGCCTGATTATATCTAAATTCTGCAGTCATGAAGTCTCTTGAGTCCTTTATGCTTTTTTCCAGAGCCACCAGTAGCTTTATAATTGTGCTTCTGAATTGGCTTTCTGACATCGAATTGTAATCCAAATTCTGTAACTCTGTGGCAGAGAGTACGGTTTCTGATTCTTTCTTTTGTGGTGAGTTCTTCTTTCTAGTCATTTTGCTCAGTGCAGAGTGTCTAAAAACAAGTTGTAACGGAAAAAGGAAGGAAAAAAAAGAAAAAAACAAAAATAAACAAGGAGGAGTGTCCTCTGGTTCTATATACTGTAAATCCCTTAATTTCCCCTGTCCTTCCAGCTGGTCTGAGGGAGGGGCTGCTGTGCTGGTTCTCCGTTGTGTGCACCTGGGGAGGTGCCCCGCCCCCTGCCGGTGCCGGGCTCAGTGGGAGCTGTTGACCCCGTGAGGCCCCTGTTCCCTGGGGCCCCGCCCCTCCCAGACACAGGGTGACACTAGGAGGAACAACCACACTGGCTGCGGCCAGCTCTCCAGCCCTAGAGTTAGCTCCTGCAGTAACTCCCGCAGCTCTCAGTCCGCAGGAGCCTTGGTGCTGGGGGGTGGGGGGTGCTGACCGGCACAGCTCCGGTTGCCCGGTGGTAGGAGCGTCCTCACTGTCCTGTGCCCTCCCCACGTCCCCCTGGGGGCCCCATGGAAGGAGGGTCCTCGCTATCCTGTGCCCTCTCCGCCCCTGCCTGTCCTGGGGGACCGCATGATCCTGGGCTGTTTCCCTGGCGCCCTGGGATCCACGGCCTGCGCTGCTGGGATCGCGCTCTGGGCCGCGCCCCCAAGGGCAGCAGGTGCAGCCCCGCCCCCGGAGCACCCCCTGACCCACCGGCTTCTCCCCGAGGCCCCGCCGGGGCACTCCAGCCCTTTACCGAGCTCGGCCACAGTGTGGGTGGCTCTCCCCTGGGCCCCTCCTCTCCTGGTGACCCCGAGAGCCTGGAGGCCCCCCCCGCCCCTCCTGCGGTTCTCCCCGGCTTCCCTGCTGAGGCCTTTCCATGGGGAAGAACCCGGTGAGGGCTTTGATGCTCCCGCTCCTCCGGGGCTGGGCTCTCCTGGCCGGAGGCTCTGGCCGCGGCCTTAGCCCGGGTCCTTGCAGGGGCCAAACCCACTGGATTCTTTTTAATTTTTTTTCTGCCTTCCTACCTTATTAGAATAGAAAACCCTTCTCTCTGTAGTGTTCCAGTTGTTCTCTCTTTAAATCTCAGGTCAGACTCGTAGGCGTTACGGATGGTTTGAAAATTATCTAGGTGAATGGTGGGGACAGGTGATTTGGGGACCTTACTCCTCCTCAGTCTTGTCCTGCCCCCTAGAAAAAAAATAATCTTGACACATACCTTATACCTTCACAAAAACTAATTTAAAATAAAGCATGGATATAAATGTAAAATTATAAAACTCCTAGGATAAAATATAATGGAAAACATATAGGGCATTGGATGAGATTTTAGAGACATGAAAAGCATGATTAAGGAAAAAAACCTGATATGTCAGACTTTATTTAAATTAAGAAAATTCCGTTCTGCAAATGCCACTGTTCAGAGAATGGGGTTACAGAAACCACACACTAGATGGAAATACTTTTCAATATTTTTGACCCAAATATCTGACATATCTGACAAAAGATCTTTATCACACTATACAAGGATGGGACACCTGGGTGGCTCAGCAGTTGAGCGTCTGCCTCTAGCTCAGGTCATGATCCCTGGGTCCCGGGACCAAGTCCTGCTTTGGGATCCGTCTTTGGAGTCTGCTTTTCCCTCTGTCTATGTCTTTGCCTCTTCTGTGTCTTTCATGAATAAATAAAGTCTTAAAAAAAATAAAAGAAGCAACCAAGATGTTCTTCGAGAAGTAAATGCATATAAAATTTGTGGCCAATCAAGTTGTGGAATGCTATTCAGGGCTTTAAAAGATACAGCATAGAACAATGGAAAATATAGTTGAATCATAAAAGTATACTGCTATGTAAAAGAAGCCAGTCTGGAAAAGCTTCATAGTGTATAATACAAATTATATTATATTTCTGAAAAGGAAAACTATGGAAAAAGTCAACAAACTCATTGTTTCTTGCATTTTTTGGAGGGGAGGGTTTAATACAAGTAATGTAGGAGATTATAGGGTGATGGAACTATTATGTGTGATACTGTAATGATGAATACATGACACTGCATTTGTGAAAACCCATTGAGCTTTACACAGAGTGAATCTTATGGTATGCAAATAGAAAACAAACAGGGACAGGGACAGCAGTGAAATCTCAGGATGGCTTACTGACTGTGACAACAAGTCATTTAACTTCATGTAATGAAGAACCTCCCTGAAGGGGATATGCAAAGATGTTGACCTAGATGTTTCAACTTTTGAAATGAGTTTAGTCTCTAAGACTAAAGGCAAAGAAAACTGTACATAAACCTTGTGCTCCACTTTTAAAGTTGTTTCCCACAGGAGTATAGATTAACAATACCCATACTTCTGAGCACACATACTGAAATGAACAGTTAAGGAAATCCATGGGAAGTATGGCAAAAGTATACCAGAGCCAATTGAAAGAGATCCCAATGGCCAAAGTTGGAGGAATTTGAGTAGAATATAAAGAATTACTGGACTATAACAAAGTATAAAATAAATATTAATGAAAATGTACTAATGTAAATGGTATAATAAAATGTTCTAAGTGAACGAATTAATGAGGGAGGCGGCTACACAAATATCCATGCAGAAAAAATCTAAACAAATATATGTAAACACTCTACCCTCAAGGAGTTGGTGCATAAATCCAGTGTGGGATGTGCATAGTGACTTTGTTTCAAAGGATGTAGTATGGAAAGTGGAGAAAGAACTTTTTGTTTTGTTTTAGTGAAGAAGTTTAAATTTAGTAACACTTATTTTATTGTCTAGAATATGATCTCTAGTCAAAGTTTTCTGAAATTTTTACTCCAGAAAATGTGATTTTTCTCCTGTTATTGAAGGCCAAGTCAATTAATATAATACTGTTATAAAAAGCATTGATAATGTTATAGACATTTTCATCTAATATTATTACAAATAATGAATAAAAAAACTAATCTTTCCAATTATAAAGAATTTATTTCTTCTCTAAGCTTTGTTTTTTCTTTAGTTTCAACTTCATGAGTTTTCAAGCTATGCTCTTAGGTCCATTTCTATTTAGGTTTTATTTATCTTCTTGATACACTGACATTTTAATATAATTAAATACCAATCACTACTAATATTAGACTCTACATTTTCTGAAATGTATATAGCCACTAGCACTTTTATATTATGACCATTTAGTCAAACTTAACCTATCTTTAGTTTTGTAAATAAATTTTTATTAAAAGATAGCTATGTCCATACAATCATGTGTTGTCTATGATTCCTTTTCTGGTACTCTGGCAGAGTTGAGTAGTTCATTGCAAAGGAGATCTTATGGTTTGCAAAATCTAAAATATTTTATTTGCTTTTTTCAGAAAAAAAAGACTCCTAATTATTTTGACATTTTATTCATATATGTTAGAATCACTTTTTTATCTCCCAGTTTACCCACTCTTATTTTTTTAATTTTTTTAAAGATTTATTTATTTATTTATTTATTTATTTATTTATTTATTTATGATAGAGATAGACAGAGAGAGAGAGAGAGAGAGAGAGAGAGAGGCAGAGACACAGGAGGAGGAAGAAGCAGGCTCCGTGTCGGGAGCCCGACGTGGGACTCGATCCCGGGACTCCAGGATCATGCCCCGGGCCAAAGGCAGGCGCCAAACCGCTGAGCCACCCAGGGATCCTCCCAACTCTTATTTTTTTCACCCATACTCATAAATAGGAAAAAAATGAACTAAGGAAAACTATAGCTATTTAGTAATATGGTGGTTATTGGCTTCTTTTCAGCTCAAAAATTTTGAAGGAAGTCAAAATCTAGAACACGGGCATGATTTCTATCATTAAGTTTTTGTTTTAATATTTTCCTTCATCACCATCACAAAAAAATGTTTATTATATAGTCAGATATTTCAACTAGACCATGCCCCCTAAATACTGAAATATTTAAATAATTTGCATTATATTTAAGATACTACAAAATGTTAATGTAATGTGATGTATAATAAAGATAATTGTATTTTGCCATTCCTTGGAAATTCCTGTTTTTGACTATCAAAATTACATTTATAAATTTGAATAGGCCTACATGTTTAAAGAAAATTAATCAATAATTAATAACCTTCAAAAACTGAAAACATCAGTCTCTGATGGTTTCCCTGGTGAGTTCTACCAAATATTATAGGAAGAAATTACAATTCTCTACCACCACTTTCAAAGTATAGAAACAGATAATACTTTCCTACTTACCCTATGAGGCCAGAATTGCTTTAATACCAAAATCAGATTAAGACATTAGCGAAAACTATGTAGATAAACATAGATGAAAAAACTCTCAAAATATTACCAAATGTTATCCAACAATATGGAAAAAAAGTTATACAGGAAAACAAAGTGGGATTTATCCCATGTACGCAAGGCTAGTTCAGCATTTTAAACCAATTAATGTAATCTGTCACATCAATAAGCTAAAAAAGAAATCATATGATCATGTCAATAGATGTAGAAAAAGCAGTTAATAATATCCAACCGCCATTCATGATAAAAATACGGAAAAGTAGGAATAGAAAGGAACTTAACTTTATGAAGTTTATCTACAAAAAAGTTGCAGCCAATATCTCAGTTAATAGTAGAAACATCAAACTTTCCCATTAAGATCTTGAACAATGCAAGATTATCCCTTATCAACACTCCTTTTCGGTATTACACTAGTTTTCTGGTTAGCATGATAAGAAATGGTATACAGATAGGGAAGGAGGAAACAAAACCATCTTTGTAGTTGACATGATTATCTATGTAGAAAATGTATAAGAATTGACAAAAATATTCCTGCAACCAATAAATTATTATAGTAAGTTTGCAGTAAACATGGTTATATACAAAAGTCAATTACTTTTATATTTACCATCAAAGAATAAGTGGAATTTGAAATTAAAAACACAATACCATTTTATTAGCCCTCCTGAAAAGTGTAAAATTTATGATATATGTACAAAGTCCATATCAGAAAACTATAAAACTGATGAACAAAATTAAAGAACTAAAGAGATAGTCATGTTAATGGACAGAAAGACTCAGTACTATCAAGATGGCAGTTCTTTCCAACATAATCTATATATTTGATGTGATTCCAACTAAAATCCAACAATTGTTCTGTGGATATTGACAAACTAACCCAAAAGTTTACATGGAGTGCCCCAGAACCAAGATTGCCAACATAATATTTAAAGAATAAAGTTGGAGGATTGACATTCCTGGACTTTAAGACTTACCATAATGCTATAGTAATCAATACACTTAGGTATTTGGCAAGAAAAAAAATCTACATACAACTAGAACACAATAGAAAGTCAAGAAGTAGATACACAAAGTCAATGGATTATTGACCAAGGAGCAAACCAAAACAATGGAGCAACAAATTGTTGCTGGAACAACTGGACATCCACTTGCAATAACAACAAAAAGAACATAGACACAAACATTTCACCCATCGCAAAACTTAACTGAAAAGGGATCATAAGTTCAACAAATGTTCAACAAATTGTGCTGTAACAACTGGACATTCACATGCAATAACAAAAAGAATGTAGACACAAACGTTTCACTCTTCACAAAAATTAACTGAAAGTGGATCATAGACATAAATGAAAACACAAAAGTATAAAACTATTAGAAGATATCACAGTATAAAACTATTAGAAGATAACCATTAGGTTATACCTAATAACCTTAGGTATGGCCATGACATTTTAGATACAACAAAAAGGCACAATTCATGCAAAAAATAATAAGACTTCATTAAAGCTAAAACATCTTTACAAAAGAGTGTCAAGAAAATGAGAAGACAACTAGCCACAGACTAGGAGTAATATTTTCGGAAGATACATCTGATAAAAAATTATACACACACACATATGTATTCTTTTAACTCATCAAGAAAAAAATCTAGTTAAAAGATGGCCCAGGGACATTTGGGTGGCTCAGTCGGTTGATCATCCAACTTTTGGTTTCAGCTCAGGTCATGATCATGAGATTGAGCCCTGTGTCAGGCTCTGCATTTGGCAGGGAGTCTGCTTAAGGATTCTCTCCCTCTCCTTCTGCCATTGCTCCTCCTCACGCTTATATGTTCACTCACACTCTCCTGCCCCCGCCCAATAAATAAATGTTAAAAAAAGTAAGTTAAAAAAATGAGCCAAAGACTTTGACACACAGATGACAAATAAACTTATGAAAGGATATTTCAAATCATATGTTGTCAGTGAAATGCAAACTAAAATGAGATAGCACTATATACCTATTTGAATGGCTAAAATCTAGAGCACTGACACCACCAAATTCTGGTGAGATTGTGGAACACAAGAAGTCTCATCCATTACTAATGCAAATTCAAAGTGGTACAGCCACTTCGGAAGACGGTTTGGAAGTTGGTTAAAAAACAAAGCATACTCTTAATTGGTTCAACCATTATGCTCTATTTACTTAAAGGATATATAAACTTCTGTCCACACTAAAATATGTGCATGGATGTTTATAGCCAACTTATTCACAATTGCCTAAACTTGGATGCAACCAAGATCTCTGTCATTAAGAGAATGGATAAAATGAATATATCCAGATAATGGAATGTTATTCAGTTTTAAAAAGAAGTGAACTATTAATATATGAAAATCTACTGAGGAATCTTAAATGCAGATTATTAAATGACAAAAGTCAATCTGAAAAGGCTACGTACTATACAATTCCAACTACAGGGCATTCTAGAAAAGGCAAAACCAGGAAAACAGTAAAAAAAAAAATCAGTGATTGTCCGATGTTGGGGAGAAGGAATGAACAGGGAAGGCACAGAGGTACTTTTAGGTAGTGAAAATACTCTAATCCTACTACAGTAATGAATATATGTTATTATACATTTGTTCAAACTCATAGAATTACAGTATTGGGAGTGAACTGTATGTAAACTCTGGCCTTTGGGTGATTGTGTGTCAATATAGGTTCATCAATTACAACAAATATAACACTTTGTTGGGGGATATAAATAATAAAGGAGAATAATAATGGGGAAGATTAGACATGTGCGGGGACAGGAGGATATATGGAGAATATCTGTATCTAATTTTTCTGGGAAACTAAAACTACTCTAAAAAATGAAGCTTTAAAAGATGTCTTCATTTTATCCTTACTTTGAAGGAAATTTATGCTAATTAAAATTCAAGATCATATTATTTTTCCTTTTACCATTGTAAAGGTATTAATATTTTAGGTCTTCTGGAGAAAAAAAAAAGGCAAGTAAAAATACAATTCCAATGTTTTTAGTACATGAAATATCACACACACACGGAAACTTCTTTAGGGGAAGTATACCATGTGATCTTTTAAATAACATTAGGAGTGTCCAAAAAACCTTTCATAATAGGCCAGTACCTAAATGAATGTTAAGGGAGGCTCTTGGCAAGATATGGAGGGTAGAGTTAATATTCTAAGTAACAAAGATCTCTAAGGTATACAAGTGAATGAAAAAAAAGGACAAGGTCAGAAAAAATTCACACGACTCAGTTTACAGCATAAAGTTCAAAAGAGCAGTGACAAGAGATCGGTCTGCTATATATACTGCAAATTTTAAACACTCACCTGAACATGGCAAGGGTTCACTGAAGAATGTAAACAGCTTTGAATACATTATGCTTTTACTTTTTAATGTACTTTCTGGATGACTGATATAAAAAGGCTAAATTTAAAGAGGTACCCTGAAGGAAGGAATCACAGGAAATTGCTAGTTATCAAACAGAAATAACCAAAGGTTGAAACACAGCACAAATTGTGGAGAATGCATACAAATGACCATGATGTCATCAAATATTAAATATAGGGGAAGAGTGAAACAGAGGGAGATAAATCTCGAATGGTGCCCACATTTTTGGCCTTTAGGCCTGGGCATATGAGGGAGCTAGTCTGTGATATGTGGAAGAGGGACATAAGTTCATATTGAGTCCCTTAAAACCTGATGTTCCTATTTATAGACAACTGAATATGTATACCTGAAGCTCAGAAAAGCTATCTGAATGGCAGAGGTGTATTTGGAACACTCATCATGGTCACCAAAGTCTTTGGCATTATGGGAATCCCATGGGGGAAGAGTGTGAGAAGTCAGCTAAGGGGGAAAAAAAAAACTCTAAAGAAACACTAGCATTTCAGATATAGTTACAAAAAGAGAAACTTGCAAAGCATCCTGAGAAAGATCAGCCTAAAGGGCAGAGGTAAATTAAGGGGAGGGTTGTCCTGAAAGGCAAAGGAAGAGTGTTTTTCAATGAAAAAAAAATCAGCATTGACAAAAGAGCAAAATCAAGATCTTTGAACCTGTAGAGATGGTTTTAAAAAGTGGTAAGAACTGTAAGGTATCCGGCTATCTAAAGATGAATCTGGTTCAAAGAAGAGGAGTTCTTTTTGATCTGGGAAAATACCTTAAGCTTGTACTTCAGTTTCCTCATTTGTAAAATTAGTATAGAAATAGAAAAACATTCCATGTAGGTGAACTATCAGAATAGCTCATATGTGTACAATATTTACAGCAATATCTAATCAGTAGTGCACGTTATATATTTTTTGTTATCTGAATGTTTCCTCCTTGGATCTACTGTTGTGGCTGGGGGGATTTTTTTTTTGGCTAAAATTACATAAATACATTTCTGTATAACTTATAATTTTAATGTTTTTGAAATTTGTTTGAATACATACACTATAATCTGTGTCATATCCTTGGATGTTAATGGTACCGACTCCTATCATAGCACACCAGGATGCTTTGGGAGGAAGTACAATTACCAAATGTGAGTGGAGTTTATTACTGCCAGAGAATGTGCCAGATTTCCTCTTATCTCTCCAAACCATGTCCCCTAAGTGCGGCCAGACTAGGTGGTTAATCCCTATGCCACAGATAAATTACAGGGTAGATGTTATGGTAATTGAGTGGGTCAGTGCTGGACTACTTAAACTTTGAAGAAGTAGGTTTCCTCTGAGCTGTGCTTGGGAAGATATATTTCACCACCTTTAAGGATCTCCCAGCTTAATTAATTCCACCCTCTTTGCCTTATGCCAATGACCTGCAATGGGCCACAGTTGTTGAGTGGGTATGTTGAAACTCATGAAACTTTATTATCTATCAAGAGGTTATTGATGACAGTGTAGGAGTAATCTGAGTGGAATAGTTAGATAAAAAAACAGTGCAATGGTTTTTGCAGAGCTAGGAAGCAAAAAACAATGTATATAGCCTGTTGGTGAAAGGAATGGTGAGATCAAGTGGATAACTGGTAAGTGATGTATGATTGAGGGGTGGTTCTCTTTAGTAAGAAAAGGATCCTTACAGTGGGGGAATTCAAATTCTCATGAGAAAATGTGAAGACAAGGGGAGATAGTAGGGGAGAGAGAATAATTTAGAAGGGTCTGTAGGAAGGAAAGACTGAAATTGAGATTAGAGCATAAGGGTGAGCATTAGACTCGAATGACCTCACACAATGTAACATACAGGATGCAGTAAAGGAGATTTTTTCAAAATCTTCAGTTTGGCTTTATTTATTTACTGCTCATTTTACAAATGAGTTAATAAAAAAGCATAAGAATTATAGAATACCTAAGATAATATAGCAAGTATGACATGGTTTCAAATCAGATAGATGGGCTCCAAAAACCCGTCTTTTGATTTTATCCTAGATAAAAACTGTGATAAATACAGGTAGACAGAAAGTAGAGAGTAATATGAATATAGACAAAATATGGAAATACAAACAAACTTGAATGTGTTGAAATCTCTATTCCTGTCTGACAATTTATATATTACCTGTAATATGGGAGGCTCTGGTTAATGAGTTTAGGGCAAGAAACTAAAATGGAGATTTTAAGGTAGATATTCAGATTGATAGAGATACAATGATTCTTAGTTTTTTTTTTTTTTTTTAAAGGAAACAATGTCAAGAGGCTTGGCAGTATTAGCTAGGGAATCAATAAAATACTGGACCAGAAAATTTGGCCTGAATAGGAAATTAAAAGAAAACCACTAAAAGATCCAGAAGATAAATCAAGAGTAGTTCTTACTGCTGAACATTTGGCTCAAGTGAACCAGTGATAAAGGAGCTGAAAGAGGTATTGTGTTCAGCAGTGAGATACTCCTGAGAACATGGTCATAAGAGTGGTCATGTGAAGAGGAATGAAAGTCCGGGTAAAAGGAAGTCATACCTACTGTGGCTATTGAAAATATAATCTCAGAATCCACCAAAAGTCTCCTTATTTTACTTGTAATGATGTTGGCAATATGTATTTTCAAATTTAATATATTCAAATATTTACTTTCAAAAGTATTTTTCATCACCATTTTTATTTTTAGGTCTTAACCCTAATAGAAACACTCATTCCTTTTCCAACGTGTACATTTCCTTTCACGTGATTAGTCTTTATACAATGTGACATTTATTTTTTCATTTAAGGACGAGTTTTCATGTAGAGACAACTTTTAAACTTAATTTATTCAGTTAGTACCCTTACCTCCAAACTGCAGATTTGTAAAATTTGTGTTTATCATATATCAAAGTCTATTCTTTTCTTAATGCTGGTCTACTCCCTTTCTGATACTCACTTCTCTGGAAAAAGATGAAAAACATGGAGCAGAGGTGCCCCAGTTGCTGCATCCTAGAGCAGAGCCACCCAGTTTACCCACAGACCTGCAGTGGAAACAGCTATTCACCCTGCCAAGGTCACTTCAAATCTTGCCAAACTGCAGAAGCACACATTAAAATATGTAATTGTTGTTTGAGGCTATTGGGTGTTGGGGTGGGGAGTTGCTATTTGGCATGCGGCACTATTAAGGAAAAAACTGATATGACATTTGCTAAAAAATATGTTGATGTTAATCAGAAAAAAAAAGGTCAGAAATCTGAATAGGTGGTATTTAATTTGGGATAGATTTTCAGGTTAGTAAATTAATATTACAGACTAGAAAAGTATTTTCTTGCCTGTTCAATAAATTCCTAATTCTAGTATTTTATTTTGCAGTTCTATTTTTTTTTGGTGCTTATGTATAGATTCCGATGCTTGTTAAAACTTTGTTCATGTGTTTTTGTCTACTTTTTCTTCTAATGGGCATACTTTTTTTTGGGTCCAAAATCTTGATCATCTCCGGATCTGCATGTACTATTTGTTTTTATCTTGATTATCTGTCACTGTTTTGTTTTGTTTTAATACATCTAGCAAAAAAAAATTTTTTTCTGCCAGGATTATGATATGAAAGCACTATAAGAAATCCAAATATCTTCTGCCAGCAGTGGTCATCTTCATTCTTTCAGACATTTAGAATAAGAGGATCCAAGCAGAGATGGATCTGGTTTAGAGTTTGGCTGAGTTTTAGTAGGATTTGTCAGCTTCTAGGATTGTTACTATCCCAACCACCCTGCTCTGGAACAGAGTCCAGACAAATCTCACTCACCTCAGCTATGGGAAAAATCAAGAGCTTATTCTAATTAGGAAACCCTATTCATCTAATCCTTGTTTTAGATTTTCAGAAATATGGCTTTTGTAATCCATTTGTCTTATTCTAAGTGTTGCCATGGGAACACTAAGTTTACTCAGTCTATTATATCCTACTCAGAAACAGAAGTTTTGATTCATCTCCTGCAGCTTATACGAAGTGTCAGCTTAAAGATAACATCTTTTGAGACAGACATTGTCCCTCAGAACATGTTTATAAACTTGGAGGAATTTACTATTACATAAGAATGAAACCTTAATTATCTAAAACACCCAGTTCTAGGATCCAAGATGTGTAAGAGTGATGTCTCTTACCATCAAATCCATTGTCTCACGTAGGCAATTTTTGTTTCTTATCTGATGGTTCAGTAGATTAGATGTCTTGGTTCTGGGAATGCTGGAAATGGAGCAAAATTCATCAAAATTTAATAGAATATGGATTAAAGCCTAAATACAGCTGCCACTTTGTTTCTCCTTTGTATAAGTAAAGAAAGGAATACGATTCTGGAAAAGGAGGATTGTTTATCAGGAGAATATAGGGTTTTACTACGGGGACATGGACAAGCCTGCCTCAAAAATAGCTTCCCTAAGGTACAATGCAATGAGCCATTTGAGCACCTGCAATCCTATCAGTGTAAAAGGACTGGAAGTTCAGACCTCTCATGGGATAGGTGTCCGTATTATTCTTCTAAATAAGCAACCTAAAGTAACAAGTACTTAAGTATGAGAGGAACCTAGAATGGTTGGTAGAAGAGAGTGACAAATATAAATGATGACCTTGAAAGAATTGCAGGTGGTGATATAGTAATTGCAACTGGCCTTTATTTTGAAACACTAGAGAAAGAATAGACTATATTCCTCCAGGGGTCTGAGTGAACTCAAGCTATGCAAAGGGCCGGACTTTAGTTGGTGCTGTTGATGTATCTCATATCCTCTAAGCATAAACTCTATATTCCAAAGGCTGCTGACAGCAACTATTTATTCCTCTCCGCCTGGGGCTTTTTTTCTGGCTAAAGAGCATGCTCAATCTGTGTGCAGAGATAGCTGGTCCTGTGGGGAGTTACTGTCCCCAGAATCAATCCTCGTCCACAGGACAGGTAAATAAAATTCTTCCTCAGCCTTTTGGCATGTTCTATACTGTTTTCCTAGTCCCCTAGAGAACTGATCTTTAGTTCCCAGAAACAATATAACAAACTAATAAAATTTAAATTCAAAATAAAAATAACAGGAATGTTAATTAGTATATAATAAGAGTATTAAAACAGAATACATAATTATTTAATGGTTGATGGAGGAACATTAGGTATATGCTTTATGAAAATATTTGTGTCATATGAAAATCCTAGATTAGATTCTTGAATAAAATTGAAGATATAAATTACTAGATAATCACAGATGAAAATGTTGCTTAAATGTAAGAGCAAGATTTTCCTAAAACCAAAGGTGAATTTAAGATTTTTGAAATTATTTTAAGATAAATGTTAAAAGTATATCAAAAGTGCAAAAATAAAATTCAAAAAATCAAATAGAAACATTATTAAGTTAAACATCTGTAAGTATTGGATGAATAAAGTATTATGGTAAAAAGTATAACATTCTATTAAAATAAAAGATGTATCATCCTCATGAAAATGAATTAACAAAATACTCTTCCAAATCAATTTATAACTTTAAAATTATGATAGGGCAGATTACTTATAAAATATGGCATAATTTTATCTGGAACTTAAGTGCAGATAAGCCATATTTGTAAAGGATAAAATAGTGTGACTTTCTATACAAAGTATTTTGGTTTACTATGAAGTTATCAAGCTTTAGTATGGTTTTGGCCTAGGATATAGAATAAAATAAGCCATTAGTGGATTCCTGTATCGTAACATTTTTAAAAGATAGAGATTGCTTGCAGATCAGCTGGGAAGGACATACCTATTACTAATTGATGGTGGAAAAAAGTGTTACTTGTATGGAGCTAATATGCATACATAACCTCACATCATACATAAAAGTCAGTTTAATTTGAATTCACAGTGTAAATGAGGAAAGAAAATCTTTTGAACCATTAGGAAATAGAGGATGATATCCCACGCCAGGGAAACAAAAACTTTCTTAATGGAAAATATTGATCATTAAGTCATGTTAGAGTTTTTAAATTATATATAATGACTGTATAGAGAATTGTTTGGAAAGTACATGGCAAACAACTTCAAAGAAAAATGAACAAAAAGGCATGAAAAAAAGCTAATTTACAAAGTAGAAAATACAAAAAGTCCAGAAACTTTGAAAGGTTACCAATCTTATGAATGATGTGAGACATCTGTTAAACCATAAAAACCTTCCTTACACACATACCAGATGAGCAAAAAAAGACTTATGTCAATTCTCCTTATGGTCAAGGGTGTATGAGTATTGTGTAAATTGGTAAACCCATTGGGATAGCTATTTGACAAACACTATTAACTTAAGCTTGAGAATATACAAAATTGATCATCTGACATACATTTCTAGATTAATCCTGGAGTAATTCTTGCAGGTGTGCCCTGATAAGAAAATAACTGCAAGACTGCTCATAAAAACATTATTTTTAGTAGTGAAAGATTCTAAGTATCCTGAATTTTCTTTAAAGGATATTGAAGCAATTTATCATATGTTCATAGAATCAAATGATATATCATTAAAAACAAATGGACCATTGCTCCAAGTATTAATATAGTAATTATTCAGGAATATACATTTAAAAAGAAAGGTAAAGATATGTACAACATAATACTAAACTTGACCACTGATAAGCTATGTTTTATATTGCTTAGGAAAACATCTAGTAAAAATATAAATCACATGTAGGAATAGATACAAAAATCAGCATAGTGTGTCTCCAAGATGGGGTTACACCACACCTCCAACTATATTTGAAAAAATTTCATTTGTCGAGATTGTTCTAAAATAATGAACAGTCATGTGTCCATTATCCATTTTGGATATCTGAAGTATACTCCAAATATTTTAAAGACAAAAATCCCTGACTTCTAGCAAAATAGATAGAGTAAGAAACTCAGAGAGTTGTATCTATAGGGTTTCTCTCTTGCTTTTAAATTACCAAAACAAAACAAACAAAAAAAAAAAACAAGACAAACCAAGTCCTCATTTAAATAAGAGAACCTCACTGTGGTATAGTTTAAGAGCTACTCAAGACCAGATTTGAGCTTGATTGTGCATCTAGCTGAATCTAGCTTCATCTTTTTAAGCAAAGATACAGATAATTTTTTCCCATATTGAATATAAATATATAAAAAGTAGCTACTTAATGATGTTTTGCTAATTAAAATATTGGTCTTATATGTTGGATTACATTCTGCAATCACAGAACACCCACAGGATTAGGAGATTTAGAGTCTATTTTTTTTAGGCACCATTTATAGGATTCTTAAAAAAAAATAGTTTCTTAGTTTTCCATTTGAATACTACAACAATGTAGCTTTCTATTACTTATTTTTAAAATTTTTAATAGCTTTTCTTTTTTAAATTTCAACTACTGATTTATAGAATCCAGTAGGTTGTCTTCAATCATGACTGAGATTTGTGTGTGTGTGTGTGTGTGTGTGGTAAAACATGTAACATGAAATCCACCTTTGCTGCTTTTATGAGAACAGTTCTTTTTATCCACAAATAACAAAATCTGCTTAAGATTTGTTTATTGGTTCACTAGTTGTAAACAGAGGTCTTATAGGTGCTATTTTAATATGCTAAAATAATTAAAACATACATGTACCAGTTCTCATTTCTGCAATGTCTATTGTTCTTCACCGATCTCTCACCCTATGTCGTTTAATATTGCCCTAAAATATATTGACATGTCTTTTTAAAAATGCTATGGCAAATTTGAAGTTCTCTGTAATCTGAGAATATCTGTCAATCAGAGAAAGTTACATTTAATTTTAATTGGGATTATATCTTTAACGCATAAGCATAAAAGGGATACGGTCAAATCCTGCAAATAAATACAGAAATGAATATAATGATGGTCATAATTGTGGGGATATAGATTTCCTAATTCTTTAAAAATTTAATTATTTTAGTTGGAATATTTCAAATAGAATAGGTGACAAATACAAAGAATTTTGGAAAGAGGGAGAATAAATGACAGATTGGCCATAATATAAATAACTTTTTTTATTAGAAATATTAGAGTGGGACAAAGAATTATTAAAAGAAATAAATCTGAATAGACTTGAAGGGGAAAGTATAGGATTAAGTCATTATAGAATGGGTGTTTTCCCCCTCAATAAAATCATTCAAATATTTGCTAAAATATTTAGATGTAAAATTAAGTTTGATTTTACCTAAATCCTCTGTCCAAATAATGTTGTTATATGAAATGACATTATAAAATTCCAGAAATTTTGTTATGTGCAAACTCAATAAAAAGTCACTATGATTAAACATCTTTGTGTCAAAATAGCAAACATACCTTAGGATGTGATTCATGCGCTAGAAAAATAAAATGATAGTTAAAAGTTGACCATTTTAAATATGAAATTATTTCATATAAACCAATATAAAAGTTAAAAAGTTCCACTTAACAGTGAAGTAAGTTCATAGATTGACTTAAAAAAATGGTTAATGGGTGTATCTTCAGTGTCACAATAAGAGACAAATTTTAAACAAATACAGCATCAATAGTGTTTTGTAAAAACTAATACTTTGATTTAGAAACATGTTTTGAAAAAATATAACACATGTAAATAAATTTTTTGAAAAGAGCAGTTACACGCACACACACCCCTATGTCTACATGTATCAAAGACTTTGGTTAAGATCAGAATCCAGAAATCCCCTTGTAAATAACTTAATAGAATTACAAATTCTTCTAAAATACCCTGGATCATAATGTTCCCTAATTACAAAACAATGTATAAAAATAGTTGGAAATAGCCTAAACGAAAGAGAAGGAAACCAATAACTTATTACATACCCATTTGATATACCCTATTACATACCCATTTGATATACCCTAGGGTTTAAAAAGTTTTCAAATAATATTAATTTCTAATATTGGAAAGCAATTACATTTTCACAGGTGGACCATGTTGAGTAGAAAACAATATTGAAGTATTAGCTATATCAAAAAGTGTGTTTCTAGAAAACTGGAAAAATTTATAAAAGTATCCACATAATTGTTGTGATTTTAGTGTTCAATGCCTATTTTCTGTAATAAATGAAATCTATATTCATAATTGCAGTGTCTTTATAAAGGAAGCTCAAAGTTTAAATTCAGCAGCAAGTCTAAAAGTCAGCAGTGGTCAGAAAGTTTGCAGATTTCACTGTCAAAATAGAATACTGAGATTACATCAGGAAGATAGAGGTTGAGGCATAATATCAATCAAAAATCAAGAAAGCAGTGAATAGAGCAACCAAAACACAACAAACACAAGCAAATTTCCACGACCCAGCTGTTTTCCACAGAAAGCTTACTTATTTTTGCCATATAATCTAGCAGTGCATACCTGTGGGTCAAATTAAGGAATGCTAGGCCAGTGTGTTTGAAGTGTGCTTCATTTATGAATAGAAATTGTCAAATAGGTCATAGTTTTAAGATGTCACATGTTGCTGACAGGTTGGTTGACTAAAATAAATACATGGTGTGCTAATTCATTTTTGTACTGAAACACATGTACATTAAAAAGGTAACTTAAATAAAAATATGTATAATTATAAAACCCTACTCTAAAATATTTTAGTGTTTCTGGTGCATTTCTTTATAGCCTTTTGGGGTTTTGGCAGTTTTATTTTAAAGATTTTATTCATTTATTCATGATAGACATAGAGAGAGAGACAGAGAGAGAGAGGCAGAGACACAGGAGGAGGGAGAAGCAGGCTCCATGCCAGGAACCCGATGTGGGACTCAATCCCAGGACTCCAGAATTGTGCCCTGGGCCAAAGGCAGGCGCTAAACCGCTGAGCCACCCAGGGATCCCCATTTTTGGCAGTTTTGAATTAATCTTACTTGCAGTCTGTATTTCTGCTTGTTTTCAAACTTACCCTTCTAGTATTTATTTACAATGTATATTTTTATAGCCCAATAATATATAGAATGACTGAAAAATATTCTTCCAAATGGATTCTATAGTTATTTTATCTACCATATAATTCTTCAGAATAAATTCAATAGACCTACACATATCTTTGCAGATATAAACGTATCTTCACCCTGTTTAAGCTTGCACGCACACACACACACACACACACACACACACTTATACAGTAGAGTTCTCTGAAGTTACCTGATTAAATATATTTTTAAAATACTGGATACATGTGGAGGTATGTTTTCTGAAAGTTTGGTGCAATTTTACAAGGGTAGCATTACTATTTGAATAGCAATTTAACTGCAGCTTTAATATATATATTTTACTCTTAATAGAATTGCTGAAAATACTGTTCAAGTATACATTCTTTCATTTAAAGTGAAAGGGTTTATGTATAATTCATTTAGTTAACCAAATATCTATGCTAATCAGATAGGCACAGAGTATACAATCTCGAACGCAGTTTCTGTTCTTATGGAACTTATCTAAAAAATAACCATAACAGTACCATCTAACAGCTATCGAACTAGTAAATGAACCAGGCAACAATTTAATCCCTTTACCTACATTAACTCATTTCCTTTCATAGTAACTCTCAGGCATGTAATGTTTAATTCCCACTTTTCTGATGAAGGTTCTGTCATACGTAGGTTAAAGAACTTGCCCAAAATTATACTGCATCTATGCAGTGAAATGGAATTCGAACAATAATCAAGAAAAAAGGCATTTAACAAGACATGAATATATTTATAAGAGCTTATGAAGTGAACGATGTAGGAATTATCAGTGCTATAGTAGACACTGTCCCAGGGAAATATATATGGTTGGTGAGAATTTCCATTTAATTGACATGTAATCTTACACCTGACCCATGAGTTGGAGACATTTTTTCCCAAGAATGGAGGGAAGATGACAAGATCAAGTGAAGGCCTGGAGATATGAAAACCCTCGGCACATTTTTCTTATGCATAACATTTTTTTTCAAGTGGTTTGCCCATTGGAATAACTTTAAAAATACTTGTTATCTTTCCTAGTTAGCTCAGTGAACTGTTTTGTGGAATCACTAGTGAATCAGATGTAAAAGGAAGGAAAAATGGTTATTAGAACAAAAATTACCAAATAACCTTATTTTTCACTACTTCTGATGACTTTTTTGAAGATTTCAGAATATTTTCAATAATTTACTCAACAATTAAGAAAAATATTTTACATTTATCTGCATATTTTCCATTTCTGGCTCTCTGTTTCTGTGTAGGGTTTCTAATTTCCATCTGGTATCATTTTCCTTCTGCCTATAATAGAATTTTTAATATTTCTCTTAGTCAAATTCAAAGTTCAAATGGAATGAATACTCTCATCATATTCTTGTGTGACAAAGTATTTCACCTCTTTTTGAGAAATATATTCAGTCACTATAGAAATCTGTGTTTACAGTGCTATGTTTAAAGATGTCCATCCATTAACCCCTGGTAGTGTGGTTCCTTTCCAGAACTTTTACTATTACTTTTCATTATTCCTCAGTATGAAAGATCCCTTCTTTCTCCAGCTTCAACATTTTAAACTTTGATTTTCCAAGTTTGACTATGCTGAACCATTTTTTTTTTCATTTATAAGTCTTTCATAGTTTCTGGAAACCTCTTGAGGTTTCAAGACAAAGATTCCTTAGGTAAAACACAAAGCTTGAATGGGAACAGGAACAATGAAAAATTGACAAATTCCTCAAAAGTTATAAACTCTGGCTCTTGTAAAGACATCGTTAAGGAAGACAAACGTATAAGACAAAACTATGACATGCCATAAACTGGGCAAAGATATTCATGATACATATCTGTCTAAGTCATACTCTAATTAGAAAAGGAGATAAACTTCCCCAAAGGTTATGTGAACAACGGCTGTACATGAAAAGTTGTTCAGCATCATTAAGGAAACATATAACAAAACTACAACATAGTACACCTCACACTAAAATGATTAAAATTAGATGGACAAGAGGATCTAGACAAATGAGATCATTTCTGTCCTTGAAGTAAAATTTCATACCATCTTATCAAACATTATAGCTGTTTCTTACAAGTTCAACAAATGCAAACCACAGGACTCAGCAATCCATTCTTTGGTGTTTACCAAAGGAAATGGAAACATGCCTCCACACAAACTTAGAATTTTATCTTTATTCTTAGTAGCCCCAAACTGGAAAAAACCTGAATATCTATAAAAAAGCAAATACTCAAAATGTGACATATCCATACAATGTAATACTATTTCGTGATAAATCCCAGCAAACTAAGAATCTATACAATAGAGGATCTATATGAGCTCTACAAACAAGTGAAAGAAGCCCAACACAAGAAGATATAGGACTTTTTATTTCTAGAAAAGACAAATCTAACGTATAAAGACTAAAATATGTACATTTTTGCTATGGTTGAAGATTGTATGGAATTGACTTGGAACAGACAAAAGGAACTTTGTGCTGATGGAACTGTTCCAGATTTTGATTGTGGTTGTGGATGCATGGGTGTATATATTTATCAAAATTCATTGAACTCTATAATTAAAATGTATATTTTATTAAAGCTACATCTAAACAGTTAATTTTAGGAGACTATAGAGATCTCGGTACTATATATATGGTTGACTATTAAATATTAAAATCCAATGACTAATGGATTTTGTTCATTATGACTATAGAAAACTTTGGATTATGTTTCCAATATTGATCTTTTAACCACTACTTCTCATGTGACATTCTCCCTCAGTCTAATAACTTCACCTCCTCTAAAACTTTCCCCAAGTTTCATTCTTAAAAATATCTATATTTCTTTAAAAAAAAGCGATCTCTACACTTCCATTTATTTTCATATTCATTGAGGACAGAGTAAGTATAGAAAAGTTCAAAGGAAATATTAAGCAAGAAGGTGGGCTTTAAAAAAAGATTGGGAAGAGGAGGAAATAAGTTACTGAGGTTTTTTACAAAGACATAAAAATAAATCTTTGTGTGATCAAGATATAAAGGAAAGAAGCAAATAGTGTAACAAAGAAGATCTTGGTAATAGAGATAGTCTAGAGTAAGAGTAATTAAGTGTATACATTAAGAAAAATGTAGCAATGCCTCCTTTGAGGAAATCCTGAGTTACTATATCACACACACACACACACACACACACACACAAGCAGTAAGATGCTGGATATTCACTCATGTAAGCTTTTTATTAAAATTTTCCTGTGTTTTTAAAGGTTCTAATTTGACCTGTCACCATCCATTTGAGCCACTTGGTCAAGTTGCTTACTTTGGGATTCAGTTATTCAATCCATACTTGGAAGGAGAAAGGGGTTTTCTTGGAGATTCAAATTTTCAGATAAGTGGTGTATCAAAAGAAGAATATATAAATTTTAAAATACTAAATCAAAAATTCTATAAATCTTACCTTTCCTTATAGGTAAATTTAGTTGTAATAGTACAGTTAAATAGAACACAGTTTTGCTCAGACGATACTTTTAAGTTTTTATTATTAACAGATGCATATTTAGTGATGCAAAATAAAAGAGCAGGACTAAGATTTATGGTCAAGGAAAATTCATAGGGCTAGTTGGTTTTTAAGTTTACTTATTTGAGGGGGAGGAGAGACGGGGGCGGGGGACGAGACGGGAACCAGGCGAGGACAGGGAGGATAGGGAGAGAGGGAGAGAGGGAACAGGCTGGGGGTAGAGGGAGAAGCAGAGTCCCTGCTAATCAGGGAGCCCAATGTGGGGCTGGATCCCAGAACCCTGAGATCATGACCTGAACCGAAGGCAGATGCTCAACTGACTGAGCCACCCTGGCACCCCCATAGGGCTAGTTTTCATAGAGCTTTATTCTTTCATACTTTTTACTTGTTTACCTGCAGTATTCTACAAGTTGGTGGTCGCTTTCTCTGCAGACACTTTAATGTACTCTGATTGCTTAGTAATGTATTAATATAACTGCTCAAATATATATTTTTAAACTACCCAATGGATAAAGTGGCTACAAATTTAGAACCTAGAAGAATTCTTGCAGGAGTTTCTAAACTTTGGATATTTGAGACTAGCTACTCATTAGGATGAGGTCTAAACCTGTAACTTATCTAGACTCATACTGTGATGGCCTTTCTCCAGAAGATCCAGAATGCCACATAATAAATAGATGAGCACTCAAGTTTCAAATTTAGCACCAGTAATGGTGATGCAGAAGTTTATCCTTCATAGTGGAGATCAATCTCAATATTGGCTTAGTAACTGGAATAGAGAGTATACTTAGGACAGTTGTATGGAGATTATGTTCTTAGCCTTAACATCCTTAATGTTCTGATTTTGTAATAAAGTTTAATCATTTAATTGTCAAAGTCTTACTTTTTCTGTCATTTGTTCCTAGCCCTAGTCTTGAACACAATGATACTTCCTTTGATTCTAAGGATGAATATATCAAAATCACCACGCCACAAGTAGTTATTTTGTCTCTAACAATATACTTACACAAATATTAAATAACAGCAACAGCAATTGATTCATTCATAAATCTCAGTACATTCCAGTCAGTAGTGATTCCAATACTGAATTACCCTAAATGCCTGGAATTTTACCTCTCTGAATTATTCACTACCATGAAAGGCTTCATATCTGCCTGGGCTACTGCATTTCAAATGTGTCTCCAGTCAAAAATTTGCATCAAAATACCTATTGATAGCATCTCCATTGCAGTATTAGTCTTTGAAGTAAATAATCAGTATGTCCATGTCACTAGTAATTACAAGGCCGTTTGGGATGGTGCTATGCAATTTTCCAGATTACTGACAATGACCAATTCTCTTCTGTTCTGGAATATACTCACAAAGGCAAAGGCAGTGTCAACATCAACACCAACTCTAGTTTTCTTTGACATAGTTGCTAGGAAAATTTAGTACTACATGTAGGAGAAAATAGTAGATGCCAGGCTGACATTGAGTAAGCACAGAAGTTCAATTTTAGAAGCCTAAATTTATTATAAAAATATTCTCTAATTATACTTCTTAGAGATTATTTAATCCAACATTCTTATTTTAAACATAAATGAAGCCTTTAATTATAATTTAGTTTGTAAAGGCCTAGCCAATCAGTTATTGGTAGAGCAGCAATAAGCAACTGATGTCTTAGTTTCAATTCGAGTTTACTTATAAACAAAGCATCACTTTGGTAAGCTCTGGGAAACATTTTTCTTTCAAACATAAAAAAACCCATCTATTTTGAATTTCAAATTGTGAGACTGATGCTGAAAAGTATAAAAGGATGGCACACATTTTAAAATAATTTCTGAAGAGTTCATCACGATTTGAAATACTTTGCCTTGTATGGATAAGATTTATTATTGGATGAACTCTTTGTAACTAACAAATACTTTAACCAAAATATTAGAAAAACTTAAAAATCCTAAATTGCTTTTCAGTAGAGAGAAAAATCTAATTTATTGCCTACCACAATTTGATCAAGTGAATCAATACCACAGCAAATCTACACATGTATTTTTGCTATGTAATCAACATTCAAAAATATAGGCCATAATGTCTTTATCTTATTTATCTTAGGTAAAGGAATGAGGTTTAGATTTGAGAACTTCTAAGACAATAACTCATCCAATACATGACTTAAGTTGATAAAAAACAGTTCTGTGGGTGATAGAGTATGTTTTGCTCATTTTTATCTGTGATGTCTAGAACTAACTACATGCTTAATAAATGGATCATTTAATTTACCCAATAGACACTAAACAAGCATTTCCATAATGTATTCCAATTCCAGCCACAACAGTACCACTAAGCCTGAGAGAACTCACTTTTACCTCAAGCTTTTCCCAATAGCCCTAGCAGTAAAAGGACAATAGGGGATGTAGAAAAGCAGAAATGACTAAGCCAATTATATCACCTCTAAGATTTGGATGGCAAAATGTTCAGAAGTTGAATTTAATAGATAATGAGCTGAGGGAAAACATGATTTCTATTTTGATTTTGTTGCTCTTGTTTCTAGCACTGGACTTTATTAGGTAGTAACACAAAATTTATTCAATGAATATTATATCTGATGAATCGTATCATGTATTACGTAAAGAAAGATGGTTTTAGGTAAATGTAGGACAGTAAAAGGAATACTGGTTTCCAATTGCTACTGTAACAAATTGCCACCAATAGCTTAAAGCAGCTAAAAAGGTTAAAAAAAAAACTGGTCTCTTTTTAGGGTTATTTAAAAGAGATTCATATTTAGGTGGGAGGGATGGACAAGCAGATGTAGATAAAATCTCACATCTAGCGATTTCTGTTCTTTCAGCAATTTATAAATATCAAGTTGCTTGGCAAAAAAAAGTTCTTTTGTAGAACTGATTTAAATGGTTACTATACTGTGATCTATTTTTATGATCTAATTAGTTGTTAAAATATGCCATTTAGAACAATGAACATGGCAATACTGCTTTTTAAGCCACATGCTAATGCTAAGAGGACTCATACTAATAACTTAGCTTTCAGGATGCATAGAAAGTAGGGGTATCCTTTATTTTAAAAAATGCACTTCCCTTAAAAGTACATTTACCTTTACATTCAATGTGACCTAAGAGAATAATATTTCTATAACATATTATCTGCAAAGTCTTATGTTAGGCATTGTGGGGGAATCTAGAAATGAGAATGCAATGACTCTTATTCCAAGGAATTAACTTTATAAATTGCATGCATTTCCATTTAAAATAGTCAACCTTTTCATTCTTCTGACTAATCAATAGATATAAACAAAAAACATTTTGCACTGTCAGGGTTGCTTTAGCTAGTGCCTGCTTAGCTGTGAGGCTAATATTCTTGATTTTATTTTTAGAGAAAGAATTCGTGACTCCTGTTAAACAAATATATATTAAAAACAGTTATCTACTCTTCTATTAAAATATCTAATCATGCTAATTTCCTCAGATTTCTTAAAGATGTTTTATGGAACCAATCAATGGGAAAATAGATATAATTATTAAATCAGCGTTCTGCTGTATTTTACATGGAAGGTTTATTCTAACAGATAAATACCTGTTACAAAGTATTAAATCTTCAGGATTCTAACAATTACATCAATAACTCATTGTGAAGCATTTCTCCGGTGAAGATTTGAGTAATAAAAAGTGGTTAAATTTTAACTACTTAAAATACGTGTCCCTTTAAGCATTTAAAAAAAATTCCTAGATTTAAAATCAAGGGGTACAAACCAAGTTGAACTTCAATTCCTAGGATATCGTATTTTTGAAATTTCTACAAAGAAAAGATAACATTGTTTTAAAAAAATAGTGGAGAATAATAGTTGAAATAAAATTCCCATTTAAAACATCAAAACACATAATTGGTTCTTCTTCATGCATGCTGCTGTTGTGTCTCTGGAGGCTGCAGGCTTAAATGACACTGATTATACCTGTTACTCTAATGCATTATTCATGAAATTGGTGATAGAGCATCTTCAAACAACCTGTCATTTTCCATTACATTCCATCAAAGAACCATATGCTGCTCTCTCGGTGTATTGATACTGAGGCATACTTAACATACTCCAGCATATGGACACATTATAGGCTTTCTGATGAGCCTCTGAAAATACTTATGCAGGGCTTTCAATGGCCTTTACGATTATGCAGTGCTTTGACTAACAGGCTTCAACAAAGGAGACTAGAGGTAGCTTCCAGATATTAGACTTCAGGTAGACCACTAAAGCTTTCTTGACTTTTTCCCTTACCTGTCAAATGGGGTTAACAAGGTGGTTGTGAATATGAAATGTAATACAAGTGTGTGAATCCCATCAGGGTCTGTCAGAACAATGATGTTCACTAACTGCTAGCTGTACCAGCTAGATTTCTAGTATTTAGACAGGTAATAATAGAAGCATAAAGAAATTTTCAGAGGTAAAATGCACTTCAGAATTTTAATGAAAGGGTGTGCATATTTATTTTGGAGGGGGGTCAACATTTTACAAAATATGCTCTTCCACAATTTAGAATGTCTGCCACTGGACCGCTCAGTTAATATATAAAGAATTCTTGTGGCATTTAAAAAAAATCTATCTCCATTTAGCTACACTGGACTTTTTTCTGGCTTGCCAATGCCGTGTGCCTTTGAATGATAATATTTATTTCCACGTTTATATTGCTCTGAAAAGCAATGTTACGTTTTTTATCAGTTGGAAACAGATTAGCTGTTGATTATTAAAATATGAAACTTCTTTCTCCTCACCCTTCTTTTGATGACCAGTTGACAATGGTTGCAAAAATTCATATGCTGCTGACCCTCTACCTAAGCACATTAAAGATTTGTTGGTTTTAAGATTAAGAAAATAACCAAGGCCTTTAGACATGCAATATCCTTTAAAACTTAATAAAGTTATCTCAGCTTTGCATTTTGGGATTATCCTCATTGCTTTTGCAGGCAGAAATGAGTATCATCTCACCAATTGGAAAACAAAGTCTAAAAATAGACTGGATAAATCCCTTTGGAGTGACAACAAAGAAGACAATTTGCTAATAATCTGGAGCTCAAACGGTGGGTTTACAAGGAGTTAACTTCATAGGATAAGTACTTGATGTGAGAGTACGTGGATTTTGAGTTTAAGCCTGGCTTGGCTTCTACGGAGAAAGTATTCGAGATAAAGAAATTTGAAAATTAGATGAAATCAATTTGCATATCATGGTTGCAGCACCTTAAATGAAATCTATTACTACGAACCATTGATATTTACCAGAATAGAGATTTACAGCTGAGGCTGCTATAGAGAGCAATAGATGTTTCACTTTTTTTTTTTTTTGATAACACGGTTGACCTCAGAGAATGTTTAAGATGTAGTAAACTGTTTTTCTTTTCATGTTTTGAAAGCTATTACATTTGAGTCACATAAAGTGACAGAAAAATATTGTCTATTCAACCCATGGTAAGAATGACAAATCACAGAGGCCAGAATAAATGATAAATTATATGTACAATACATGTGTTATATATACACTATATGGGGTACATATACATATGTATATGGGATGCATATACAAAACAGGTTTTTGTTTTCCCCTGAAAGTAAAGGAAGCAATAACTGAGCTCAACTCATCATAAGAGGCAAGCATAAAACCTTTGTTTAATGTATGTGTATGTGCAGGTCTATATATATGCATGTGTAGAGATAGGCCTATATTTGCCTTATAGATTTCCTCATGTTTTACAGTATAAAGACCTGTAATCTTTACATATCCGGGTCAGTGGTCACTCTAGCCTTCAAAATTATTCTTAGCAAGAATGATTGAGAAACCCAGTGTCTGTGATTCTGTCCATTGATCTCTGCTATATTGTATTACGGAGATGTTTTGTTTTTACAGCTAAGTCTGTATATAAAATGGATGTTACTTTTTAGAACTCATAAAGTACCCAATGTTAACTTTTTTTCCATCTGTGCATTTGAAGTTCTTTTCACTGAATTCATGAATATTGTAACAAATGATACTTAACATATGAAAGATCATGTTATAGTTTACTAGGTTAGTGCTTTGGAATATCATGGTTAATGTATTTTCAAATTAATCCCATACAATAAATTATTGGAATCAAAAACAATTTTATTTTTATTAAAGCTTATATTGCAGAAAAGATCATAATTGGAACATTTAACTCGTCTTTCATTTAAATTTAGTTTTTACTTCATCTGATCTTTACAATTGGCCACTATATTTTATAGGGTCTCTCAAATTTTGATTAGGTCCTTGATTTTGTCTGTTTTATGTAAGGTATCAGTCTACTTCCGATAGGTGTGAAAAGATAGAGATAAGTTGCTGCGATTCATATCTTAGTAGCTTCCCTTCTGTTTATGCTGCCTCTCATCCATTCTGTGCCTACCCATGAGCATGTCTCAGCCTTTCTGACCCCCCAAGTACACATTCCTGGCTGGAAGTAGAGATCAAACACAAGAGTTGCCTACATCACAGCCTTGGGCTATCTTTTCAGGACACTATTTTCATGCTAGATATTCTTATGTGCTTTTCTCTGCAATTATTAAAGTTATGAGGCTTTCCTCCTCTACTCGGCTAGCATAATGATCTCCATCAAATCATTTTTGAATATGAAGCTATTCTTGGGATAAGCCTACTTGGTCAAGACATTACTCTTGGTATATATTGTTGTATTTCCTTGGCTAACGTTTTAAGGATTTTTAGAGGCTCACAAGGGATATTAGTCTGTAATGGACTTTCATAGTATTGTGAGGGAATGCTGTAATATCCCTCTTACCTTCTGGGTTCAGTTCTGGCGCCCATGTACCAAACTGATAAAATGAAGATTAACAAAAAAAAAGCAAGCTTACATACCTATGTGAGGGAGCTCAAAGACAAATGTGGCTCAGGGAGGCAGCCAGATGGCTGAGGCTTACATATCATGTCAACCTAATAAAAGGGGCTTGGGGCTTCTAGATAGAGGGAGAATTTAGGAGGAGAGCAGAGAAAACATGTGGAAAATAAGCATTGCCTTTCTGCACATGTAGTCTCAAGGGTGACAATAGTTCTCTGAGTGGCTTTCTGATACAAAAGACTTTACAAGTGGAAGTTTCCTTCACCACCTTTTTTTTTGGGGGGGGGTGTTAACCAAAGGAAAATCTCATACACTATTTTTAGGCAGTGAGGGTGGGGGAATAAAGAGCTTTCCCTATTTCTGTTAGTTTCCCATTTCCTTAAATTCAAAATAATCCATATACCAGAAGAGGCATGTTTGGGGTCGCCTCTCCAAGTAACCATCAATATCAAGTTCCAGCTTGAAAGTAAAGCTGACATGTTAAAACAAATTCAGTTGTTTCCTTACTGTTCTATTTTCTGGAAAAATAAACTAATTTTGGTATTTTTTTCTTAAATATTTGATAAAGTTGACCAGAAAGATTAATTGGAGTTTGTCAGAATTTAATGTGTTGGGTTATTCACACTAGTTTCGTAATCTATCCAGTTATGAATTAAAGAATATGAAATTTCTCATAACAATTTTTATATATTTTCTATTGGAGTTCGATTTGCCAACATATAACATAATACCCAGTGCTCATCCCAAGTGCCCCCCTCAGTGCCCGTCACCCAGTCACCCCAACCCTCTGCCCACCTCCCTCTCCACTACCCCTTGTTCGTTTCCCAGAATTAGGAGTCTCTTATGGTTTGTCACCCTCACTGATATTTCCCATTCATTTTCTCCTTTCCCCTTTATTCCCTTTCACTATTTTTTATATTTCCCAAATGAATGACATCATATAATGTTTGTCCTTCTCTGATTGACTTACTTCACTCAGAATACCCTCCAGTTCTATCCACATTGAAGCAAATGGTGGGTATTTGTATTACTCAGCCATTATGGCTGAGTAATATTCCATCGCATACACAGACCACATCTTCTTTATCCAGGCATCTTTCGATGGACACCGAAGCTCCTTCCACAGTTTGGCTATTGTGGACATTGCTGCTATAAACATTGGGGTGCAGGTGTCCCAGCATTTCACTGCATCTGTATCTTTGGGGTAAATCCCCAGCAGTGCAATTGCTAGGTCGTAGAGCAGGTTTATTTTTAGCTCTTTGAGGAACCTCCACACAGTTTTCCAGAGTGGCTGCACCAGTTCACATTCCCATCAACACTGCGTGAGGGTTCCCCTTTGTCCACATCCTCTCCAACATTTGTTTTTTCCTGTCTTGTTAATTTTCACCATTCTCACTGGTGTGGTGGCATCTCATTGTGGTTTTGACATGTATTTCCCTGATGGCAAGTGATACGGAGCATTTTCTCATGTGCTTGTTGGCCATGTGTATGTCTTCTTTGGTGAAATTTCTGTTCGTGTCTTTTGCCCATTTCATGATTGGATTGTTTCTTTGCTTCCCCTAAGAGTTTTAAAGTATACTATTGTGGACTGTAGTATACTCACAATGCTGTGTAATCACTACCAGTTCCTAGTTCATATTATTTACCACCCCATTCTCCAAACAAAACAAAACAACACAACACACAATTCATGGTCAATAAGAACTCACTCACTCCCATCACCCTCCCAGGCCCAGAAAACTGTTCACTTAATTGCTGTAGTCTGTTTTTCAGAGCCTGACAGAGATTCTGAAAATTTAGATTGATTTATTTGATGTTTATTTGGGAAGGCAGGCTGTTGGACCTGCCTATCCTACCATGTCCTCACAACTTCTTGACTTGAAGATCAATAATGTCTTACATTTCAGCACTCGTTGTAATTTAGAATTTGAGATTCTAATTTTTTTATCTTTATAGGAAAGTTGTGAGTGATGCACAATTATCTTCAACAGTTAATAAAACCATTTTTTTTTGAGTTTGGGACTTTGTCATTGTCTTCTATGACAAAGAAAAACATATAGCCAGTACCTCTTAGGCACCATATGGTATCCTAGGAGATGTACCTTATTTCTTATATTCATAAGATGAAATTCGAACTCAGAATTTCCATTCTAGTTTTAGTATAGCTTCCTCAACAAATTACATTTGCATAATACTTTGGAGTTGAATAGGTTTAATCTGCACTTTTAGCTGAGAAACTAATGTACGTGTGTAGCCTAGATCAAAAGGGTAAGATGAACACTTAAAGTTTAAATTCACATCTCCAACTTCTGAACAAATGCAGTTTCTACTCTACCATCTAACCACACACCTACCATTTATACCCTACGTTATTAAAATGCTAACCAAACATTCTCCCCTTATGATAATTTGTGTTGTGTATAATTTAGTAACAGCCAGCTAATTATCATTGATTTCAGAGAATTAGCTTATGTCACCTGAATATTGAAGCATTTCTAACAGAACAAAGCAGCATGCAACTTGAAGTATACTTGGTCTTTGCAGGGAATTCTGTTCTAAGCAGAAGAAAGCTTTTGATTTCAAGTTTGATTTTGAAGCAGTAATATCTCAGCTAGTAAAAGTGTCAGCTTCATGGTGGATAATGTAGTGATGTACATGAAATGTAATAGTGGCAAGATGTTTCTTGGGCTTTTTATTATAAATATTATATAAATGTTGACCTCTACCCAGCCCCTTGGAGATTTAGGTGTCTGTTTGAATATCCCAGACAGATTTTGTCATATCACTATATTCTCATATGTGCCTTTTGAAATTGTGCTCTTAAAAATGACACCATTTATGGAACCCATAAAGAACATGATTTCTCTGGAGTTTTAGGTGATTCTAGTGAAATATTGAAAAGCATGCCACATTATTAAGTAGTATTAGAACTTCCCTCTAGGCAGTTATATAAAGGTTTAAGAAGTATTTAAACATCAAATTAGCTGGCCCTTTAAGTGCTTCCTAAATATACGCTAGAAGACATCATCTATAGAAATTGTAATAATTTGCATTCAAATGATTGTTTCCTACTTCAAATTAAGATATGTTCTTTAGTTTTCTGTAATATTTTATCATTTAGTAAAATTAAGCATTGGGTTGTAGCTTTGAAACGAGTTTGCCCAAAAACATTGTAAGAGGCACTTTGTATTTCTCATTTGCTCTTATGTTAAGGCTATTAATACACCATACGCAGAACAGGGGAAGATAGAGAAATATTTCACACCGGAAAATCAAATTATTATTGGGAATTCATTCCAGTTCAGTGAAGTCCTATTGTGTTGAGTGGTGTTGGCGCTTTTGAGGGCATCAAGTGATTATCAAGATGCAAGACACTAACCCATTTTTTTTGTCAAATATTTTAGGCATATTTTTTGGCACCTACATTCCCTTTTCTTGCCTATTTCCTTAGCCCAACTCCCTAATCTTCCAGTAAATCCTGTGAGGCACCCACAGTCTTAAGATCAGTTTATTTAGGACTACCTGACTGGTCAGAAGATTGTTAGAAGTTCAAGTAAGTGGATCCTTGATGTAATTGGGGCTGGAGAAAAAATACAAACCAGTTAATAATCGAATATTGGAATATTGCACACATGCATGCAACAGCGTGATGGTTAACCACATTTCCCGGAGGTCATCTAGAATATATTCTACATGGAAGGCAAAGCTTTGAAAGCCATCAAGAATTACATGGCTATAGAATTAAGTAATTGAATAACCATTAAGAACAAAATGAAATCCTTAAATTCTTAGCATAAATAGTCTAAACCATAGAACATTCCTAGATTTGTTTTAAAAATACTTAAAAAAATTTTTGTAACATTTGTGGCACAAATACTTTTTATGCAGAGCAATACTTTTTATGCGAAGAATACTTTATGCAAATACCAGTGCCACTTTATTTCCAAAGAAAAGGAGAATGTGATTTGCAGCTTCATCAGGTCTTCTGTGTGAAGATTTGGATATATATCAGGTAAATACCCAAGAGGCTGAGAATTACAAAAGAGATTAAGGACTTGTAGTGTTATTTCCAACACTCTAATAATGTTTTCTTGACAACTAGAGAAGTTCTTTCTTCCTTGAGTGACAATCCCTTCATGTCTAGATCAGATATGCTATAATTTACCACCCAAATGGGATCCGTATAAGGGAAAACTAGTTGCCACCCCTACAGCAAAGGCACGGTCTACAGGCTTATAGACTCAGATTTAGGTAACAAAGTATCCTGGGGAACTTTATAAGAGGTCTTTATTCTAGAAGAGTTACAGGCATTTGCTAAATTAAATTGGCAACAATCTAAGGAATATGTGGGATTGAGAAAGAATTGACTCCAAATTGAGATGAAGTTATTTATATGGTTTCACTACTTAGGTAATGGATTGAAATTTCAGACTCAAGAAGGTAGGACAATTTATTTTCTAAAAAAAAATGGTTTTAGTTACATAAATCAAAGAAAGAATGCTACATAATATTATAGTATCATAAACTTGAACATACAATGAAATGACTTAATTTGTGGAGGCAGATTTGTATCAAAAGCTACTGATACAAGAACCTAGAGATACCAGCTATGTCTCAGGATCTCTTCTCAAATACATTGGTTAGGGAAGCATTGGCTTCTTTTTAAAATGACTTTTCTGGCTGTTTTGTTTTGTTTCTTTGTAAGATCCAATATTGGGTGGTGATGTTACAGATTCAGAAACCCTAGCATTTCAATAGTGGTGAGAGGTATTTTTTTTTTTATCAGAGGCCACAAGATGATTTTTAGTTTCTCTTTTCAATGGATTGATCAAAATAACACAAAATTTCAGTGTCATTATGGTGTTTGACCATGACAAGGGAAAATTCAAATGTTATTATACTAATCAAAGAAGGAGTAGAAGCTAGATGATTCACTGGCATGCCTACTTGTACAATCATACCCAATGTTAAAAGGTAGTCAAAGTTTTGAGACATTAAAAGCAGGATGTCCAAAGACTCATTGGTTAAAAGACATTGACCAATTTGGATGCTGAGTAAATGGACAAAGATAGAGAACATAAAAGCCAGCAAACCCTCATGACCAGTTTCAGAAACAAGTTACAACTTCTGATTTCTTCCTTTTTTTAAAAAAACGGTTGAAATTGTCTTTCTTTCCTTGCAATAAATATATATGGATTTGTTGGTATTGGTTAATTGTATCTTTTAATGCATGGGATACAGAGGTATACATAAGGAGAAATGAACTCTACTCAGCTTGCAGCTAGATACAGAAAGTGATAAAACTGTGGGCTGCCTGAGGGTGAAAGGGGAGAACATTCAATAGTCTAAAGAAAAGTTGAATTAAGTGAATCTATTTGTATCTGGAACCATATACACAGAATGATGGGTGTATATTAATGTTTGTTGAAACAATTGTGGATTGATTGGACATTTATCATTTTGGCTACTTAGTACTGAATCTTTTTCCTATGTTTAGAGACCCTGTATTGTGCTGAGTCTTGGCAAATGCCCCCAAATATTGAAATTAAAAGATAATTTGGCCCTTGAGGTTTTGATATTAAGCCATGGAAGATGTACAAACTTAATAAAAACTACCATATGCCAAACACTATTCTAGATACACGTGTATTAGAAGGTAAGACAAAAATGCATGACCCCTAGACAATATAATAAGAATATCAAATACAAAATATCAAATTAGCTTTAAGGCAGGACAAGTACCTACATTGTATTAATAACATCTAGAGGCAAAAGTTATTGAATAAACATATTCGAAGGTTTCTGTTAATGGACAGATCAAATAATTTTCAAAGTATTCTGTAGGCAGGGAAGTCAGTGGTAGAGAATCAGGAAGAAATGGGGAAACAGGGAAGGTAGGATATGCTGAGAACAGCTTGAGAAATAATTTGAATATTTCTTCGAGAGATGGAGGCTGTTTGGGTTTTTAGATGGAACTGCTAAAAGTAATACTATTGCATGATAACTTAGCTCTCCTTTATCTCCACTTCTGGGAGGCAGCTTCTCCATTCTCGGCATTTTTTCAGTGATTGTAGGGTCTTTGTTATTCATGGTGGGACCTAAGGGTTTCTGCTAATGAGGTGACTCATAATGGACTTGTAGGTAGTTTGCACAAAGTTGAGATCACTCAGTATGGTAGCTGGCCATGCCAGAAAAACCAACCATGTGATTAGAGCATTAGGACTTTGAGTCACATGATGTCAATACGATTAAAGTTTAGTTAAAAACTTGGCCAGAATGCAAGTACTTAGCCATTTCCCCCCCATGATAGAACAAAATCTATTCTATACCAAATGGAGTGGTTTACAAATTCAAAATATATATGTACAGTTTTCATACTCCTGTAGGAAATTTTTTTTGAGGTACAAATAGGTGGTATAATGTTAACTTATCAGTGCTATTTATCCAGGAAAATATTTTTATCAATATGTTTTATAATTTCTTATTAAAGTTGATATTTTAATACCTTCACAACTTAGCCAAATAACCTGCTAAAAATTATAAATGTCAAATATTTAAATATATGTTGATAAATGTTTACCTCAATATAATATTTGCCAAAAAATTGCTCCAGAAGATTTAAGTCCAGAAGTACTTATGATTTTCAGAAATTTAGTTATATAGGGGTACAGAGTGGCTGAGTCCATTGAGCGTCAGACTCTTGGTTTCAGTTCATGTCTTGATCTCAGGGCAACGCAGGGCTCACATTCAGTAGGGAATTGGAGATTCTCTTTCCCTCTCCCCCTACCATCTACCCCTCCCCCACTCATGCATGTGCTATCTCTAAAATAAATAAAATATTTTAAAAAGTTATATTTTAATACATATATTTAAAACTACTCTCAATTATGAGGAAAACATTGTCAAAAACAAATTTCACAAATTATCATTATATACTAAAAAATTTTGAAAAAAAATTCTTGATTGCATTTTTTGTTAAAAAAGAATCAAGCTAAAAAAAGGCTTCATCTCATAGGTTGTTAATATAATCAGTTGCTAGAGAAGATAATTCTCATACATGTCATTGTTTCTTCACTTTTAATTCTTTCTAGTAATAATCAATATTCATTCAGCTTTTTCTAGGTCCCTGAGTAGTTAACAATTTGCTCATTTGCTTTCTCTCATACTGTGTATAAAAACAGACAAAAACTGAAGATAACAAAGCAGTGAAGGAAAGGAACTGCCATCCCTTATACTGTTGATGTCCTAAACCACCCAACCCTGAAGCACTCCACCACATTAGACAGTTTGTGACAGGGTTTGATTTAGTGTTCCATTATTTCCCAATGGGAGCATCACAGGAGGGGGTCGGGTGGCGGTGCAGAGATATGGGAAACTAATTTTTTTTTGTTTACTTCACTTGCAGAATTTTATTTAATTCTCATAATCTGCCTTCTGGAGGAATATAGTTATACCTATGAGGTAAAAAAGGAAATCTCAGAACTGAGATGCTAGGAGCTTCCTCAAGAATACAATTATATGGTATTCAAAACCAGATGGGCCAATTCCAAAAACCTACTGTCCTTTTTATTGCTCTAGTCTTTGTTGCCTTTCTCTACTCTCTGTCCCTCTACCATATAAGGTACAAGCTCAACCCATGCAAATTTAAAATATGGTCTATAACACCTAAAGGTGATCACACCCAATTTATCTTTGGGACAAAGGTAGAATATGTGATAGGAGATTGGTCTCTGACTTACTGGGAGACCATTCTTTCTCATCCAAAGAGGCATTTTAGTTAACATGCAAATGATTAACATGCAAAAGGGAAAAGGTACTCAGTTTTTCAAAGGTGTTTTTAAAGGATTATTTGTCTAGTGTTCTGTCTAAATGCATTTTCTTATGTTTTTACAAAGTTGGAAATGGGACTTTTTTTTAATGGAAAAAGTCACACCTTGGATAATACAAAGTGAAGGAGTCCATAAAAAGCTATGGGCACACATGATTATAGCACTCTAGTAAAGAAAGATGGAATTTAGAAACAAAATCGGCAGTAATAAATATACTTAAATTCATTGTGGGGTTCATAAAAGTTAACAGTAATGGCTTCTTCCTAATTTGATTAACATGCAAAATATAGCATAGATTTTGCTTAAGCTGCCTTCAGCGATAAATGCTTTGCATCTGTATCTAAAATACAGAGACTATCATCTGATTACACAGCCCCATATTACTATCTTATACAAAAAAATTAATGGATCACTAAAGTAGAAGAATTAGCTGAATAAAACAATACATGATTAAATTCAATGTATCACTAGACATATGGCCCAAGTATTGCATTAAGAGAAGCAGGATGCTAGACACAGGTTTTTCACAGCAATCTGTACAAAACTTTCCTCGTGTTGATTTGGAATATCAGACACTTTGAGAAACTACAAGTTGGAAAAACTAGACTCAATTTTACTATCAGAAAAAACACGGAATATTACTATAGTCATTTAAAGGCTTATAAGCCTGCATTAGTACAGCTGTTGCTTGAAATATATGTAGAAAGAGATACAAACTGGTGCTTTCTGAAGTATGTTGACAGGGACTCCTGGGTGGCTCAGTGGTTGAGCATCTGCCTGCCTTGGTTCAGGGCATGATCCCCGGTCTGGGATCGAGTCCCACATTGGGCTCCCTGTGAAGAGCCTGCTTCTCCCTCTGCCTTTGCCTCTCTCTGTGGGTCTCTCATGAATAAATAAAATACTTCTCTTTCTCTCTCTCTCTCTCAAAAAAAAAAAAAGTGTGTTGACAACACCTGAGTTAAGACTTTGGTTTACTCAAGGGTGCTGATGAGGCGAAGTATCATTCAGCCATAGTCAACATGGAGAACTTCCCTAGGCTGCCAGAGGATTTTTATTTATTTTTTATGGTTTGAGATTGAAGGGAGAAGCAGCCATTGAGGAAGAGTTAAATTTGAATTTAAGGCTATCAAATAAATGGGAGCAAATATTTATCCAAGGCTCCTATAAAAACTTGTACCTGTCAGAGAAAGGAGTTTCTCAGTTGTTAGAAATTTTATAGTATAAAGATATTCAAGTGAATCATCATTTTCTCTGGCTTTATTTGAATGATGGAAGACTCAATGGACATTAGGAAGGGGTTTAAAATGAACTAGACACATATTAGAGGTGAACTTGTACATAGGTCGTGAACTTTGACACCTAGCTCTCATAGTTAAAGCTAATAAATATGAACCTAAATTTGTCTCGTTTGTGAAGTCATCAGCTATATTTAAAACTTAATTTATTGTTGTCTAGAGTCCTAGGTGCTTGGTAAAGGCAATAGCTCTGCCTAGAGATTAAGGCATGATTAGATGCATCATTATGAGAATTATGAGTTACATAATGATGTTACCTCTACAATACAGTTAGTTTCTCAGCATAATTTTTTTTAATGGAACTTCATTCAGGAAATCTTTTCTGAAGTAATGTTTTTCACATTTTTGAAGCTGATATTTTTGTACATAAAAATATGTTAATCCTAATTTTACTGGATATCATTGATCCTTAATTGACCTAAGTAGACTTTTTAAATTAAGGTGTGTCAGTTTTAAAAAGTCAATCAGAACAAACATTTTGATAAATAGTTTTGATGACTGAAGACTGATTAAAATAGACTATTTGAGAATTTATTTAATAACAAATGATTAGTTTCTCTTTTATAATACAGCATACAATTTATCTGTTTCATTTTGGTTATATATAATTGAGTAAAACCTAGCAAACTGTTCCAGTTGCCGCCCTTTTTAAATAGATATTTTTAACTAAATTTCTTTTTCTAATTTCAACACCCTTGAACTCTATTGGAATTGGATACCAAAAGCAAAGACAACAAAAACAAAACTAAAACAAATGTGACTACATCAAACAAACAAACAAAAAATCTACAAGGCAAAGGAAAGCACCAACTAAATGAAAAGGCAGCCTACCAAATGGAAGAAATTTTTTGCAAGTCATATCTGATAAAAAGGTAATATCCAAAATATATAAAGAACTCAAAACTCAGTAGCAAAGAATAATAATGGATTTTAAAAATGGCAGAAGATCTGAACAGATGTTTTGCTAAAAACGACAGGTTAGCCAAGAGGCACATGAAAAGGTGTTGACATCACTAGTCAGGGAACTTCAAATCAAAACTGCAAAGAGCTATTACTGCATGCCTGTTAGAATGGCTATTAAAGAGTGGACTAACAAATATGGGCAACGATGTGGATAAAAACACACACCTGTACACTATTGGTAGAGATGTAAATTGGTACATCCACTATAGAAAACAGTATGGAGGTTCCTCGAAAATTTTAATAGAATTGTCATACAATCCCGCAGTTCCACTCTTGGGGGTTTATCTGAAGGGGAAAATGGTAACTTGAAAAGGGGTCCTCACCCCCATGTTCACTGTAGCAAAATTACAGTAGGAAACATATGGAAGCAACCCAAGTGTCCATGGATGGATGGATGGAGAAATGAGTGAAGGGGGAAAAGAGTATTAACTTCCAATTATAAAATAAGTCAGTCCTGGGATCTGGTGTACAAAATGGTAACTATAGATAATATTGTACTGTGTATTTGAAAGTTATTGAGATCCTAACAGTCCTCAAAGAAGAGAGTTTGTAACTAATATAGTGATGGAGGTTAACTACTTGTTATGGGGGTCATTTCACAAGTATTAAATTAATACAAGTATTAAATTATGTTGCTCACCTGAAACTAACGTTATATATCAATTATATCATTAAAAAACAAGTTTTCAAAGACAAGAGTTTGAATTACTTGCAATTTCTAATAACTAGCCCCCCCCCTCAATTACTAGGGTTTTAAAATCTGGAATGCTAATAGGTTTTCTGTTATGAAGGCTATTGCTACTACTATTACTGTTTATACTGTCACAGTTAACAGCCGGAATGTAGTGGCCATAAAGAATGATATTAAAAAAAAATAAAAGAATGATTTTTTAGGGACACCTGGGTGGCTCAGAGGTTGTACATCTACCTTCAGCTCAGGTCATGATCCCTGGGTCCTGGGATCAAGTCCTGCATCAGGCTCCCTGTGAGAAGCCGGCTTCTCCTTCTGCCTATGTCTCTGTCTTTCCCTGGCTCTCATGAATAAATAAAATCTTTTTTAAAAAATGGTATTTTTACAAGTTTCTATAAGTAGTAATTTGGAAAAGGACTGTTCTCTTGATTGACAAAGTAGTTTAATGTAGATTTTCATTATACAAAGCTAAATTCCAGAACAAAGCTTGAAAGCAGAAGGTTGTAACAAAAACAAAAAAATGTGGTTGCCAGATTTAACAAAAATACTGGGTTCCAAGTCAAATTTAAATAAATTAAAAACCAGTTCAATATAAGCTCCAAATATTGAAAGTGATGTACTAAACCAAAGCGTCATTATTTATCTGAAATTCAGTTTAACTTAGCATCCTGTTCTTATCAAGTCTAAGCCAAAAGGAAATATATTGACCCCAATAGAAATATAAACTCTTCATTGCAGGTACAGTAACATTGCTACAAATACATTTTAAGTGCTTGTTATCATCCAGAATAAAGGGGAAAAAATACATGGAGTCTTTAACGTAGGAATAAAACGTCTGTTCTCAAAGAAAGGGTTTCTTCGATGTGGTGTTGAATGAGGAAAAAAAAAATACAGAACTAAAAAAAAAACACAAAAGCTTTTGTTTGGGGTCTTAGAATTGCAATCCAGGCAGCACAGCTCCAGGTGGCAACCAAATTGTGTCTTATCAAAAGGAAAATTTAGGATCTTTGTAATTAGAAAGAGGAGAAAGTAAAAACCTTATTACCAGTTGTTTACCAAGAATCATGATTGGCTCAACATAATTGGTTGCTATGGCTATCACCAAGCAAAAGTTCTATACTTTACCATATAGCAAGTTGCAGGTATTTGGGCAGAGTTCCTGCAGTATTTGGAGTTTGGCCCACTTCAAAAGTTCATGGTTACACCTGGTGAGAATGTGCATAAGGTCTACCTCCTTAATGGCCTCCAGACTCTACCTTTCACAGTGGTAACAGATACAGCTTAGGAGAGGCAAAGACACAACCCCCTCTGAAAGGGCACAGTTTTCAGACTTTCATAACCTGTGGTAGATACCAGAGTTTCCTGATACTGCAAGGAAGGGCAATGTTGTGCCCATTCTTAGGGGCTAGTGGTTTGGACCACCTGGAAAAAGCATGAGAAGACACCAAGAGGTGGCCACAAAACAACTAGGGCAGACTTCTGAAGTAAGAGGTTCATGCTACCTATTATCCAGCAAAATCAGTGTTTAGAGAGGTCCCTTAGAAAGAATGTAAAAAAATGTAAGGAAAACTTCAAGGCACACACTATTATGCTCTTCCTTCCATTAAAAAAAAAAAGATATTGGAGTGGAAAAACTTCAAATACTCTAAAATCTCTATTAATTGACATCCTTCCTACTACTCTAACAAATGACCACCAACTGAGAGGCTTAAACCACAAATTTATATCTTATAGTTCTGGAACTCAGAGGAACAAACGGGTTTTATTGAGCTAAAACCTTGGTGTCTGTAAAGCTGAGTTCCATTCTGAGGGCTCTAGGAAAAGAGTCTTTTTTCTTGCTTTCTCTAGTTTCTAGAGACTACCTGTGCTCTTCATCAAATGGCCTCTTCCTCCAGCACCAAAACCAGCCACAACCTCACCCCAACCTCAACTTCCATCATCATGCTTTCCAGACGGTGTCTCCTGCAGTCCTCCTCCCCTGTTTTTTTTTTTTTATATTTTATTTATTTATTCATGAGAGACAGAGAGGCAGAAGCAGGCTGTATGCAGGGAGCCCGACGTGGGACTTGATCCCGGGACCCCAGGATCACATCCTGGGCTGAAGGCAGATGCTAAACCACTGAGCCACCTGGGCTGCCCTCCTCCTCCCTTTTATAAAGGCCTACTGATTACATTAGAGTAGCTACTCTTCTTTAAGAGGATCCACGTGATTATACTGGGTCCACCTGGATAACCCAGTATACTCATCCCATTTCAAGATTTTTAACTACTCACATCTGCAAAGTGTTTACTTTATAAAAGAACATAGTCACAGGATATGGAGATTAGGGTGTGAGCTTCTTTGGGGTACTATTGCTCTGCCTATCACTTTCATATGTAAAGATTTAAACCAAATAACCCATAACAAACTCATGCCCTTGATCAAGTATAGATTAGCAAGTTTATAGTATGTACCAGGAACGCTTCTAATTTATGAATATATTAACTACTTTAAATATCACATTTATTAACTCCATTTTATAAATAAATAAACTGAGGCTCCCAGAGGTTAGTCAAAGTTAGATGGCTGGTGGATGACCTAGCTACCCACAAGCACCTAGCTGAATTGCTAATCTCTGTTGCCTTCAACTAATAGAAATGATGGTGATGAGCTACCCAAAACTTACAAGTGATAAAATTATTTTATAAATCAATATTAAAATATAAAAATAGCATAATAAATGTGTCATTACATAACTAGCCATTAAAGTAGAACAAACGATGTGCAGAAGATGTATCTGAGATTACCTAGTATTAAACTGAAAACAAGTTGAAGAAACCTCAGCTTATCAGAGAACAACATTTTGACAAACCCACTGCTTTTCACAGTTTAAGATTAGATGGAGAGAGAAAGAAGCTGAGCTCTGTGTTCGTTTCTTAGATATGCAATAACAAATTACATAGCCTTAGTAGCATAAAACAACAGGAATTTATTATCTCACAGTTCTGGAGGCCCAAAGTCCAGAAGCAAGTTGTTGGCAAGGACATGCTCTCTTCAGAGCTCCTGGTGGGAAAATCCATTCCCTACCAATTCTGGCGTTCCTTGGCTTCTGGCCACATCACCCAATCTCTCTGCCTCTGATTTACAATCACCCTCTCTTCTATGGGTGTGTGTCTTCTGTCCTTTGTTGTGTCTAACCTCTTTCAACCTCTGTCTTATAAAGGTGCTTGTGACACATTTATGATATACTGCATGATCCTAAATTTGATCACATATTTCATCATACAACATCATAGTTGCTCTTTTGCCATATAGGCAATGTTTACAGATCCCAGGGATTAGGGATTAGGATGTGGACACATATTTGGGGTTACCATTCAGCTCATACAAGTTCACTAGCCGTTAGGTAAATGATCGAAGACATCTTTATACCTGCAGTTTTCTTGTACATGGTATTAACAATATGTAAAAGATAATATTTCAGGTGGTATTATATTATCAAAGAAACTCCAAGCCTATTCTTTATATTTCTATAGTTCTCATCCTGCAAGCATGGAAGGAAACCAAGTATAAGACCTGTAGCCCTGAAGGGGAGCGTGGTCCCCATGCACACCTAAGTCATAGCAGTGAGAGATAATGGACAAGGACAATTAGACAAGTCAATTAGAGATAATGGACAAGGACAATCTCCAAGACAGCAGGGAGAGTCTGCCAGTGTGAGGGGCTTATGCTACAGCCAGAGAAGGAAATGATCCCAATTTCTGTTCTTAGGACAAAAATTCTTATCCTTGGGCCTGAGTTCCAATGGCTTCTATTTGTTTTCCAATCTCCTTTTGTTGTGATAGGAGAATTCTATGTCTCTGGAACTCTAGAACCTATGGATCAGTCCTGAGCTGAAACCTCATTTTTCCTTCAACTGTAGGATACCAACATCTCTTTCTGTACTGCCATGGAAGCCCTCTACCATTGCCTTAAATTGTTATTATTATTATTACACCTTGGGCTTTTGATGTCTTTTCCAATGAATCAATATTCTCCAGCACCAGTTACTTGATTCAAACTTGAGTTCCATCTAGTACCTCAAAAAGGTAATATATTACATCACCAATGTATGAGCTTCCAAAGGTATTCCATCATGCTTAAGCACTAGTGAATTTTTACAAAGGCCCTGCTCCCATCTTCCAATGGTTGTCAGCACCTCATTTATACTCATAAGAGGTGGGGTCTTCATTGTCACCAGCTAGAATGTGATCAGCCTCAAAAATCCCATTTTAAAGTCTGTTCCAAAGACTACTGTGGGTACATTTTTACTGGACAGACTGTCCAGAAAACGCGCTTTGAATCAGAGATTTGCATGCTTATAGTTTTGGGAATTGTTTTCAGAAACAAAAGTAATAAGGTGAGTGATGAAGAATTGGCCAGAAGAAAACAATTGGATTATGGTGCAATAACAACAGAGGCCTCAGATGATCCCATGTGAAGCTTACCTCCTGGAAGGCCTTTCAGATAAATCCCAACATCTTACATGCACATCAAACAGCTGATGAATATGGGAAGCCCTTGCCTGGACAGAAAAAATACTTGAGTGAAACAGCTCCCTCAAAAGGAAAGCCATCTCTGGGGATGTACTTGGCTCCAAGCCATTTTAAGGCAACACTTCTGACTTTTGGAGAAAGTCCCTTGGATCTATGGCATCCAATCCATCATGTTCTCAGAAAATGATAAGGCACATCAGTAGCATTAAAAAATCACCTAGTCATGTACATGTGTTTTACTTAAGCACGTTAGCAGTAGTGATTTCAAGGCAATTTAATATGCTTTCCACTATATCCTGTATTTTTTTTCGTTTTCTTTTAAAATACACCTGGTTTTATTGCTAAAAAAATAATTACAAAAAATAATAGAGGGCTATTAGGTACTGGTTTCCATTAAATCCGGGTGTGCTTTTAGGTTTCTATTTTAGCTTTCTTTTTTTTTTCTAAAGATTTATTATTTTATTTGAGGGAAGGGAGGATGGGCAGAGTGAGAGGAAGAGAAAAGATCTCAAGCAGATTCCTCACTGAGCATGGAGCCTGACGTGAGGGCTCAATCCCAGCACCCTCAGACCATGACCTGAGCCAACATCAAGAATCAGATGCTCAACCACCTGAGCCACCCAGGTGCTTCTAGTTTTTCTTTCTTTCTTCTTCTTTTTTTTTTTAGCTACTCTACTGACATATGATTAATAATAATAATTAATAATATATAATATATTATATATTATATAATAATATATAATATAATTTATATATATATAAATATAATAATTAATAATATTAAAAGCTGTACATATATAATATACTTGATGAATTTGGCGATAAATATACACCCATGAAACCATCACCACAAAAGCCATAAACATACCCATCAGATCCCAAACTTTCCTCCAGCTCACTTTTTATTATTAGACATTTATTTGTTTTAGTAAAAACACAACATAAGTTCTTCCCTCTTGGAAATTTTAAGTGTGTGATACAGTATTATTAACTGTAGGCAATGGGAGAGTGATGTTTAAATCTACAAAGTTTCAGTTATGTAAGAGAAGTTCTGGAGATTTACTATACAGCATGATGCTGATAGGTTTTTGGTTTTTAAATCAGAGAAAAAAAACCCAGTGGGGGGGGGAAATATATATATATATATTTATATATATATATATATTAGGGATTAGGAGATTTTATATATATATAAAATATATATATTTTATATATAATATATATATATACTGGATTACTTGGATTTACTCTTATTTCTGTTTCAGTTCAAGTTAAATATTTTTATTGTATCTTTGTTACATATATATTAAGTCTCTCATATATTTTATAAACACAATTTCAACAGAGTGAGTTTTTCTCTGTTTATATCGCTGGTTTTGATTTCTAGGTGAAATTTGTATTATCTTTTGGTGATAGTTTTTTCAAGAAATTGTTTGTAGGTCAATCTCGTCATGTGCTCTGTGGATACTGTCATTTTCCTCAATCAGGCCTGTAACTGGCTGTTCCTCCCTGAACTGGAGCTCGCAGGGAGACTAACAGGCTTTTGAAGTTGCTTGCTAGATTTTCTTTGATGTGTTTCTGAAGATTGTAGAGAACACAATCAACCCCTGGTGTGTTCATATATGTTTTGATGTCTTTTCACATCCAATTTTGTTTCTAAAGTGGAGAAGTTCACAGCCATATTTCTAACAGTTTTTGTCTGTTTCAGCCCTGCACCTCACTGTGCTACCATGAAGTTGTTCACTGCTGTTGAGATTTTTAAGATTGAAGACAGAAAGATTATTATATTTAAATTTGCCTGTGAGAGAATGAGGTGTATATGAAAACATATCTAGCTATTTGAAATTTCATGATCTGATTGGAATTTACATTCATTTTATTAAGGGGTATCTATATTTTTAAGGGATATTCTGTGTCTCAAAGTAAAGAGAAAGCTAGCTGGGATAATAAGCAGACTCACAGATTATGGCTTGTCTTTCTTGCATCATTTTTACTATGAGTGAGAGAATAATCTGACTAATTACTACAAAAGGAGCCTTTGTGAGTAATTAGGTAGCTAATTACTGGTAGCTTTTACTTTGGGGATATAATAGACAGTGACTACAGACAAGAATTCCAAAATCATAGCCCTACTTGAGTATCCACTAGTTTTTATAGTCAGGACAAAAAACTTCCCTCCTTCCTCTTTCATATATTGTTGTATTGTCAATTAAACGTCAGTGGAAATTTATAATGGCTACCAATTAATTGAGAGAGAAGCAATATAAAGAGTAATATGTACAATAAGTGAGGGTATGTTGTAGAGGAAGTCAAACTGAATAAGAATTTCAAAAATATGTACAATTGAATATTAAGTGGATAAGTAGTAATTTAGAAATTAAGTGATTTTTATTTGCCCCCATGCAATTCCTGTTCGATCTTAGAATTATGCTAATTGTATCTGTAATAAACTCATTTATTTTTAATAGAAAGTTAAAGAATCAAGCCTACTTGATTTAGAGCTCATTTTTTCCCCCATAGACTGTATGTGATGACTCAAGTCAACTCTCCACTTGTTTCCCCACCAATGTTTCTTCAGCTTGAGGACTAATATCAAGAAAAATCATCAGTTCTAGAGTCAAGAGGAATCTTATTTTCCAGAAATCTTTTTCAAACATTCTAATCTCAGTAAGTCTTGGCTAAATGATGCTATTGTACATTTCTACTCACATATACATAGCTTTATTGCATTTCATCTTTGTCTTTTCCTATTTATGTCTTTCTTGGTAAGTATATTGATACAAAGGTATTTTTTTGAAATGATGGTATATCTTCATTTATCCTTGGTATGTGATATGCAGTAGATGACTAACATGTGTTCATCTCTGCCAAGTTGGCAAATTAGCAAAGCTGTCTGCTTCTTTCCTCAAAATCAACACTCAAGAAACTGTAAAAGGTCTATAAAGTTAGAACTCTAAAGCTCAAATCCAAGGAATGAAAAGCATGGTACTAAATCATCAGAAACCCCTGAGATGCAGAGGCAGAAGGGAAAGAGAAAAACAAGCAAACAGGTATTTCCAAAGAATATATGCATGAATTAGACAAAAAAGTCATAATTATAAAAGAAGTGTTGATGAATTATACTACTTAAACTCAGAAACGTATGCTCATCGAAAGACTGTTAGGAAAATGAAAGTGCAAAGCTGAGAGGAGAATCTATTTTTGTGAGATATAATAGACAAGGGCAGAATACAGAGAGAATACCTGTAAATTAATAGGAAAAAAATTAAGTAACCCACCCTCAGAATAGTCTTACAATCGGACGGTTCAATAAAGGGAATTTGAAATGTTCACTAAAAAAGGTGCTCAATTTCATTACTATCCAAGAAATCTAAATTAAAACTGCGATTAGACACCACTACACTAGAAAGGCTACAGAGATCAAGTCTCATAACAAGTGCTGGAAGGAAAGTGGAGAACATGGAACTCTTACACTTGTTTGTTGGGGTACAAATTTACTCCATCCCTTTGGAAACAATTGGGCATTATTTACTAAGGCCGATCACACCCTTCAGGTATGTGTAGCAATTCCCCTCCTAGGTATGTTCCCAGCAGAATGCATGCCAGTTTGCCAATATGATGTTAATAGCAATACTATGTAAAACAAAACCAATAATAAAATAATTGAAAGCAACCTAAATGATCATCAGTAGCATCAATAAATTGTGATCTATTCACACAGACAATGAAATATCATACAGTATCAAAAATAAACAACTACAGTCCATGCCAAGGATGTATCTCCCAAACACAAGGGAAAGAGTAAGAAGCCAGATCTAAAGGAATCTGTGCGGGATGATGTCAGAGATCCTGATAGAAAACATAACATCAGCAGGATACCAATTATCCCCCTGCTATGAGACTCCTTTTACCAAACAAATGAAACAAGCTCATAGTTGGTGAGTGTTCTGAGAAAAGTTCAGGTAGAAACTTCTCTGGGATAAAAGTAGTTACTTTATAACCAGAAATAAATTAGCTGAATTACTTCATGGAGTTTTTTTTAAAATGCATTTCTTATTATATATTTTATTAAGGAATAAATGATATTTAGGAAAACAAGTGCCATCAATTGTGTCATTGTCTATTAGCTATTTTGAAAAATTGCACAACGAATCACATACAAAATTTCCCTTCCCCTCAAAATTTGTATTACTATCTCTATTCAAGAATCTTTGGTTATAACTTAGCAGCTTATGAGTGTCCTGATCCTTTTGTTACATAATACATTTGTCAAGTTTGAAGGGTTGTTGATACTTAGGTGTTATTTTAACTAAGAATATTTACTTCTATTCCAGTTTATTATGCTTTGTGAGACTAAGCTAAACTAAACTCTCTTCTAAGAGGCATTTTTGGTAAATTGCAGGTCAAAATAATTTATTTTTCTATGAGAGTAATAGGTATTACTGTTTCTAATAATCAACAATTAATCACTTAATTGCTAAACAAAGCCATATAAACAAAGTCTATAATTCTTTGATTCACTTTATTGTAAAATAGGTCAATGTGTTTCACTATTTTATTTTGTTAAAAAATTTTTTTTATTTGAGAGAGAGAGCACAAGTAGGGAGAGAGAGAGAGAAAGACAGAAAGAGGGAAACAGAAGGAGAGGATCTCAAGCAGACTCCCCGCTGAGTGTGGAGCCAACTGTGGGGCTTGATCTCAAGGACCCTGAGATCAGGACCTGAGCCAAAATCAAGAGTCCAACATTTAACTGACTGAACCACCCAGGTGCTCCTGTGCTTCACTATTTTATATGCAAAAGAAAAAATATTCTTCAAAATGTTATAGTTGTACTTCTAAATAAATCTTAGCATATATATTGAATTGCTCATATCTGTCATTAAAACCTTTATTTACGGGCAGCCTGGGTGGCTCAGTGTTTTAGCACCTGCCTTCAGCCCAGGGCATGATCCTTGAGACTCGGGATCGAGTCCCACATCGGGCTCCCTGCATGGAGCCTCCTTCATCCTCTGCCTGTGTCTCTGTCTCTCTGTCTCTCTCTGTGTCTCTCATGAATAAATAAATAAAATCTTTAAAAACATAAAAATAGAAAATTTATTTAATAGTAATGTTCCCCTGTGTAAATATACCATAAGCTTAATTTGAGGTAATTAAGTAAGATTTTGTAATTCTTACACAGAATATTTTCTGTGAACATTAGGTGTCATTTATTACCTTTTACTATTTAATGTTTGGCAAATGTTGCAAAATGTTGTTTCCAATGAGTTAATCATTTTCTTTTTTTTAATAAATTTATTTTTTATTGGTGTTCAATTTACCAACATACAGAATAACACCCAGTGCTCATCCCATCAAGTGCCCCCCTCAGTGCCCGTCACCCATTCACCCCCACCCCCCACCCCCCTCCCCTTCTACCACCCCTAGTTCGTTTCCCAGAGTTAGGAGTCTTTATGTTCTGTCTCCCTTTCTGATATTTCCCACACATTTCTTCTCCCTTCCCTTATATTCCCTTTCACTATTATTTATATTCCCCAAATGAATGAGAACATACACTGTTTGTCCTTCTCCGATTGACTTACTTCACTCAGTATAATACCCTCCAGTTCCATCCACATTGAAGCAAATGGTGGGTATTTGTCATTTCTAATGGCTGAGGAATATTCCATTGTATACGTACACCACATCTTCTTTATCCAGTCATCTTTTGATGGGCACCGAGGCTCCTTCCACAGTTTGGCTATTGTGGACATTGCTGCTAGAAACATCAGGGTGCAGGTGTCCCGGCGTTTCATTGCATCTGTATCTTTGGGGTAAATCCCCAACAGTGCAATTGCTGGGTCGTAGGGCAGGAATATTTTTAACTCTTTGAGGAACCTCCACACAGTTTTCCAGAGTGGCTGCACCAGTTCACATTCCCACCAAAAGTGCAGGAGGGTTCCCTTTTCTCCGCATCCTCTCCAACATTTGTGGTTTCCTGCCTTGTTAATTTTTCCCATTCTCACTGGTGTGAGGTGGTATCTCATTGTGATTTTGATTTGTATTTCCCTGATGGCAAGTGATGCAGAGCATTTTCTCATGTGCATATTGGCCATGTCCATGTCTTCCTCTGTGAGATTTCTCTTCATGTCCTTTGCCCATTTCATGATTGGATTGTTTGTTCCTTTAATGTTGAGTTTAATAAGTTCTTTATAGATCTTGGAAACTAGCCCTTTATGTCATAGGTCATTTGCAAATATCTTCTCCCATTCTGTAGGTTGTCTTTGAGTTTTGTTGACTGTATCATTTGCTGTGCAAAAGCTTCTTATCTTGATGAAGTCCCAATAGTTCATTTTTGCTTTTGTTTCTTTTGCCTTCATGGATGTATCTTGCAAGAAGTTACTGTGGCCCAGTTCAAAAAGGGTGTTGCCTGTGTTCTCCTCTAGGATTTTGATGGAATCTTGACTCACATTTAGATCTTTCATCCATTTTGAGTTTATCTTTGTGTATGGTGCAAGAGAGTGGTCTAGTTTCATTCTTCTGCATGTGGATGTCCAATTTTCCCAGCACCATTTATTGAAGAGACTGTTTTTCTTCCAGTGGATAGTCTTTCCTCCTTTATCGAATATTAGTTGACCATAAAGTTCAGGGTCCACTTCTGGGTTCTCTATTCTGTTCCACTGATCTATGTGTCTGTTTTTGTGCCAGTACCACACTGTCTTGAAGACCACAGCTTTGTAGTACAACCTGAAATCTGGAATTGTAATGCCCCTAGATATGGTTTTCTTTTTTAAAATTCCCCTGGATATTCGGGGTCTTTTCTGATTCCACACAAATCTTAAAATAATTTGTTCCAACTCTCTGAAGAAAGTCCATGGTATTTTGATAGGGATTGCATTAAACGTGTAAATTGCCCTGGGTAACATTGACATTTTCACAATATTAATTCTGCCAATCCATGAGCGTGGAATATTTTTCCATCTCTTTGTGTCTTCCTCAATTTCTTTCAGAAATGTTCTATAGTTTTTAGGTATAGATCCTTTACCTCTTTGGTTAGGTTTATTCCTAGGTATCTTATGCTTTTGGGTGCAGTTGTAAATGGGATTGAGTCCTTAATTTCTCTTTCTTCAGTCTCATAGTGTATAGAAATGCCATTGATTTCTGGGCATTGATTTTGTACTCTGCCACGATACCGAATTGCTGTAAGAGTTCTAGCAATCTTGGGGTGGAAGCTTTTGGCTTTTCTATGTAGAGCATTATGTCATCGGTGAAGAGGGAGAGTTTGACTTCTTCTTTGCCAATTTGAATGCCTTTAATGTCTTTTTGTTGTCTGCTGAGGCTAGGACTTCCAGTACTATGTTGAATAGCAGTGGTGAGAGTGGATGGCTTTCCAGGAATGCGTCCATTTCTTCTAGATTGCCTAATTTATTGGCATATAGCTGTTCATAATATGTTTTTAAAATCGTTTGTATTTCCTTGTGTTGGTAGTGATCTCTCCTTTCTCATTCATGATTTTATTAATTTGAGTCTTCTCTCTCTTCTTTTTAATAAGGCTGGCTAATGGTTTATCTATCTTATTAATTCTTTCAAAGAACAAACTCCTGGTTCTGTTGATCTGTTCCACAGTTCTTCTGGTCTCGATTTCGTTGAGTTCTGCTCAAATCTTTATTAACTCTCTTCTTCTCCTGGGTGTAGGATCTATTTGCTGTTTTTTCTCTAGCTCCTTTATGTGTAAGGTTAGCTTTTGTATTTGAGTTCTTTCCAGTTTTTGAATGGATGCTTGTATTGCGATGTATTTCCCCCTCAGGACTGCTTTTGCTGCATCCCAAAGATTTTGATCAGTTGTATCATCATTCTCATTAGTGTCCATGAATCTTTTTAATTCTTCCTTAATTTCCTGGTTGACCCTTTCATCTTTTAGCAGGATGGTCCTTAACCTCCACGTGTTTGAGGTCCTTCCAAACTTCTTGGTGTGATTTAGTTCTAATTTCAAGGCATTATGGTCTGAGAATATGCAGGGGACAATCCCAATCTGTTGGTATCGGTTCAGACCCGATTTGTGACCCAGTATGTGGTCTATTCTGGAGAAAGTTCCATGTGCACTTGAGAAGAACATGTATTCAGCTGAGTTTGGATGTAAAGTTCTGTAGATATCTGTGAAATCCATCTGGTCCAGTGTATCACTTAAAGCTCTCGTTTCTTTGGAGATGTTGTGCTTAGAAGACCTATCGAGTGTAGAAAGCGCTAGGCTGAAGTCACCAAGTATAAGTGTATTATTATCTAAGTATTTCTTCACTTTGGTTATTAATTGATTTATATATTTGGCAGCTCCCACATTCGGGGCATATATATTTAGGATTGTTAAGTCCTCTTGTTGGACAGATACTTTAAGTATGATATAGTGTCCCTCTTCATCTCTCACTGCAGTCTTCGGGGTAAATTTTAGTTTATCTTATATGAGGATGGCTACCCCTGCTTTCTTTTGAGGACCATTTGAATGGTAAATGGTTCTCCAACCTTTTATTTTCAGGCTGTAGGTGTCCTTCTGCCTAAAATGAGTCTCTTGTAGACAGCAAATAGATGGGTCCTGCTTTTTTATCCAGTCTGAAACCCTGCGCCTTTTGATGGGGTCATTAAGCCCGTTCACATTCAGAGTTACTATTGACAGATATGAGTTTAGTGTCATCATGATATCTATTCAGTCCTTGTTTTTGTGGATTGTTCCACTGAACTTCTTCTTAAAGGGGAATTTTAAGAGTCCCCCTTAAAATTTCTTGCAGAGCTGGTTTGGAGGTCCCATATTCTTTCAGTTCCTGCCTGTCTTGGAAGCTCTTTATCTCTCCTTCCATTTTGAATGAGAGCCTTGCTGGATAAAGTATTCTTGGTTGCATGTTCTTCTCATTTAGGACCCTGAATATATCCTGCCAGCCCTTTCTGGCCTGCCACGTCTCTGTGGAGAGGTCTGCTGTTACCCTAATACTTCTCCCCATAAAAGTCAGGGATTTCTTGTTTCTTGCTGCTTTAAGGATCTTCTCTTTATCTTTGGAATTTGCAAGCTTCACTATTAAATGTCGAGGTGTTGAACGGTTTTTATTGATTTTAGGGGGGGGTCTCTGTATTTCTTGGATGTGAATGCCTGTTTCCCTTCCCAGATTAGGAAAGTTTTCAGCTAGGATTTGTTCAAATAAATATTCTGGCCCTCTGGCCCTTTTGGCGCCCTCGGGAACCCCAATTAAACCTAGGTTTTTCTTCCTTAGGTTGTCATTTATTTCCCTTAATCTGTCTTCATGGTTCTTTAATTGTTTATCTCTTTTTTCCTCAGTTTCCCTCTTTGCCATTAACTTGTCTTCTATGTCACTCACTCGTTCTTCCACCTCGTTAACCCTCGTCGTTAGGACTTCTAGTTTGGATTGCATCTCATTCAATTGATTTTTAATTTCTGCCTGATTGGATCTAAATTCTGCAGTCATGAAGTCTCGTGAGTCCTTAATGCTTTTTTCTAGAGCCACCAGTAGCTGTAGAATAGTGCTTCTGAATTGGCTTTCTGACATTGAAGTGTAATCCAGATTTTGTAACTCTGTGGGAGAGAGGGCTGTTTCTGATTCTTTCTTTTGAGGTGAGGTTGTCCTTCTAGTCATTTTGCTCAGTGCAGAGTGGCCAAAAACAAGTTGTATTGGAACACGGGGGAGTATCACTGGTCCGTCCAGCTGGTCTTCTGGGGGAGGGGCCTGCTGTGCTGATTTTCAGGTGTTAGCACTTGGGGGAGCTGCTCTGCCCCTGCCTGCTGCCGGGCTCAGCGGGGGTTGTTTACCCCGTGGGGCCCCAGGAGGATCAGCCGCAGTTGCTATGGCAACTCTGGAAGCCTGGATTCAGCCTCCGCAGGAACTACGGGGCTCGGGGCTCTCGGTTCTCCGTCCGCAGGGCCTGGAGGCTCCGGGGCGGGGCCGCTGATCTGCTCAGCTCGGGGCAGGAGCGTCCTTGCTGTCCTGGGCCCTCCCGGCCTCTGCCTGTCCCGGGGGAGGCCGGATCCTGGGCTGTGTCCCGGCGCCCTGTGCTCCGGGGCCTGCGCTGTGGGATTCGGCTCCCGCCCCGCAGCCCCCTCCGCGGAGCCGCCGCCCGAGCCCCTCCGAGCTGCTCCGGTCGGCCCCGCCGTGCGCGCTGCAGCCCTTAGGGAGCTCGGCGCACTCTCCCGGGGCGCAGGTGTCTGTTAGTGTCCCCGGGAGCCCGAGGGCATCCCCGCCCTCCTGGGTCCTGCTCCACCTCCCTGCGAGCCCCTTTCCGCCCGCCCGGGAAGGTTGGTGCAGCTCCTGCCTCTCCGGGACGGGGCTCTCCTGTCCTGGGGACACTCGCCCCGGCCCTAGCCCGGCTCCTCGCGGGGCCCCTCCCCTCGGAGGCCTTTTGTTCCTTTATTTCTTTTTCCCCGTCTTCCTACCTGATAGAAGCGCGGACTCTTCTCACTGTAGCGTTCCAGCTGGTCTCTCTTTACATCTCAGGCCGAATTCGTAGATTTTCAGGATGATTTGAAGGTTATCTAGGGAATTTGGTGGGGACAGGTGACTTGGGGACCCTGCTCTTCCGCCATCGTGCCCCTCCTCTAGTTAATCATTTTCTATGATAAAAAAAATCTTGCATATTATCCCAAAGTGTAGTTCATTCAGTGAAGTAGTAGATAATTTAATGTTTTAATGATGATGAATAAATATGTATATGTTCATATAGCAACATTATATAATTAATTCATATTTATAATGCCCCTTAAAATATGAAGCATGTGTTGTCATACTTTCACTGTTGGTGGATTTTTTTTCCTCACTTCCATCAAATCTCTAGTCACCTATTCTAGATTTAGTCAATTTAGCTATTGAATGTGCACATATCATAATTACTAAAAACACATCTTTACTCTTATAAGGCACTATGTTTAAAAAAACATGATTTTTAATTTCAAACTTCGCTAAAATTAATTTTGAGGAACAAAAAAAAGACATAAGAAATCGACAAATTGGTTTAAAGGCTTGTGATGGCTCATTTTCCCAGAAATTTCTGAAGCAAGGGCTGTAATTTCCACTATTACAGTAAGCCATTTATTCTAAAACAGAAAGGGTATATCTATCATTTGGATATTTTAAAACAGCCTCCCATAATACATATCTGATAAATGAACTGTTGCACTACAAGGCTATCATGGAGTCAAGGGAAGCACAGAAGCCTTGTGCTACATTGCCTGTTCTAAGGAGTGCCTCTCCCATATCACGGGATGTCTTGTTTTTGAACCTTAGGGCCCCTTAGTTATAATATCAAAAGTTGTCTAGGAATTCTTTTATCCTTGAAGTTATTGGTAAAATATATTAGGAAAATAGCTCTTGTCCTTTTATTTGCTTATTTGTTGTTTTAAGTATTTATTTACTTCCCATTGTGAATTAGCTCCAAGCACTCAGGATGATACCTTTAGTCCTATTCTTTTTTTTTTAATATTTTATTTATTAATTCATGAGAGACCCAGAGAGGCAGACACACAGACAGAGGGAGAAGCAGGCTCCATGCAGGGAGCCTGATGTAGGACTGGATCCTGGGACTCCAGGACCTCTCCCTGAGCCAAAGGAAGGTGCTAACCCACTGAGCCACCCAGGGATCCCTATTCTTACGTAAGCATTCCTATTGTAGTGTCAAGAAAGTGTTAAGTTGCCCTGAAAAACCCTTCCTTCGACAGCTTGTTACCCAGTAACTTAACTTCATCTCTTGACTGATGTGATAATTTAGTAAATGAAATAAAACACCTAATTTTAGAACAAGAGGGTTATGAGGGCTAAAATACCCTTTCAACATGATGGATGTAGCATTTTAGGAGATAATAAGTGACCTCAAAAAATGTTGCTTTACTTATAGCTTTTCTAAGAGAAATTAACAGGTAGTATCTGATATGCTTGGACATGACTTTTCCAATTAGAGAGATGGAGAAAGACAATAGTTTTTGTGCATGTGAGAAGTTCTAAAAAGGGGGGGAAATTATACACAATAGGAGATTCTGAAGTCGGCGTGTAAGAGAAAAAGGAAGGCTATTCAAGCCGTCAAACAGCATGTCTCATTGACACAGGTATTATAGTGATGAATCATTTACAGGCCCTCTGGCCCTGGACACTGATGACCAACAATATGTTCTTGCGCTACTTATGTTTAATCAGAATGGCTCCCCTTAGAAAATGTTTTGTCTATCTTTTATCTAGAATTGTGTTCTTAGAAATTTAGGGACTTAGAGAATTACTGTTTAACGAAGATTTCTTTCTCCTCAAGATAAGTAGTACATTGCAGTTATCAATTTATATAAAAAATTTAAGATGAATTTAATTATATATGGGAAGGGGATAGAGATGTTATTTTGGGGGTAGCTCAAAATATTTTTTACATAAATGCTTTTTGCCAAAGATATGTAGGACCTGGCAAATATTTTTCATAGACAATTAGAGTTCAGTCCAAGATTATTCTTTCCTGTTTCCTTGAATCATGAAAACTCATCATAGGAGTCTAGGAATAAGAAACATAATTTATCATAAAATGTATTAAATACAACACCTTGACAAGAGGATAAAATCAAAATCTTATTTTAAAAAAAGCACATCGTCAAGCTCCAGAAATATTGTAAAAATACTCTTGTTTTTGACATGGTCTGATAATGTAAAATATAATATAAATTAATATGACATTACTGAACACACAATGGTCTCAGCGTGATAAATCAGAGGGAATTGCCTTTTATGTATATGTCTGCACAGAATTCAGCAATAAAAGCCCGTATTTACTTGTTATTCTTTCAATGACTAATGGACCTCAGTAAATTGAGCACTAGAAGGGAAATTAGGAGACTCCTCAGGTGGGACAGGATGAAAAAAAAAGGGGGGAGAATAGAGAATACTCTTCAGTAATTCTTTTAGGATTGTTTGTAACCAGTCTGAAATTTCTCTTGCATTGAAGAAAGTTATATTGAGATACAGAAGAAATAGAAATATAGAAGAAGAGAGAAAACAATGTACATCCATTTTTTTTTTGGTTGATATGGTAGTAATTCTAAAAGTAGCTATTTGTTTAGCTACAGCAATTTGCTTGGTCACTAATTTTATAGCTCCAAGATTATCTGGGTTCATTTCAATGAGATACCTCTGTTGTAAATATAATTACTCATGTTTTAGTGTTAAAAAATTAGGTTTTCTTACTCTACCCTCTTTCTGGGTAGAGAGTTTAATAGATACCTAAGTGATGTTAATTCAGTGAACTTGAAATCACAGGGATGAGTCAAGAAGAAAGGTCGTAGTCAATGATGTGCTAAAACTTAACACTCCTTTTCAGTCAAAAAAAAAAAGAAGATAATTGAAGTAACCTTTCTATGAACACTAAATAATAAATATCTCTGCTTTATATACTGTTTCAGAAAGTTATCATTAGAAGCATGGGGACTGCCTAAATATGGTATTGATAATCTGCAATGATAGTTTTTATTATTTATAAAAATGGGGTTAATAAATTTCAAGAAATTGAGATTACTTTTGCTACTAATTTTAAAGATATAAATAATTATGTGGACTAATAACAAAGTAAGCCTGGTCAGGGCATGATGGAATGAAATAGCTGACCTTTCGAGAATGCACACATTTAACATTCAGAGGGTAAAGATTAAGTACAGCAAAACTTAGTGCTTTGTTTCACACATATTTCATTTGTTTTCAGGGTTATAAAGTTAGGGGGAAAGTAAATTTGTACTCTGTGTTCCTAACCCACATCCACCCTCAGGCAACCCACAATAATGTCATCATTATCATTTTTGAGGTAGCTGAAAGACAGATATAGGTTTAAGTCAGTGAATTTATTTGTTCAATAAATAAATGAAAGTAGTATAACATTTTACTGACTACTTAAGTCTTTACTGACTAAAAGACAATTTTCAAAAAAACACAAAATGATTGATATAAATAAACATGTGTTGGAAATTTTGTTTAACTCAAGGCTACCAGATGGATGCTATAACCGGTTCAAATCAAAGGAGAATCCAAAGAAAAGACATATTTATAGATAAGGAATATTGAAAAGAATGTGCAAATGGAAGCAAATTAGTTTCTACAACACTAGGGGAGAGAAAGTCTCTTGAACCTCTACTGGGCAAGACCTAATTTGCATTTCTATAGACAAGAACTATTTGCATTGCTTAAAGTTTTCTATAATTTCCCAAGTTTTAGAATAATTCCCAAGTAATCAGAATCAGACAAAATGCAGGACCATCCTCTAGATGACGCATAGTCTTGTACTGAAGCACAAAATTTTTCCAACAATAATGGATTTAGGATAAATTAATATATAGTCAGATGGAGCAACGTGAGTTTGGATTGTGTAGGTCCACTTATATGCAGATTTTTTGATAAATAATACAGTACAGTAAATGTATTTTCTCTTCCTTATACTTAATAACATTTTTCTCTAGCTTGCTTTATTGTAATATTATAGTATGTAATATGTATAACAAACCAAATATGTATTTAATCAACTCTTTATATTATCAATCAGACTTCCAGGTAATAGTAGGCTATTAGTAGTTAAGTTTTGCGGGAGTCAAAAGTTAATAATGTGGATTTTTGGCTGTGCAGGGGCCGGGCATGTCTAGCCTGCACTGTCCAAGGGTCAACTGTATATTTTTAAGGAAAATGGTGAAATAGAAACATCTGTGCTAATTCTGTTACTTAATGTCTATATGATCTTAGTTATATAACAATCCCAGGGCTCCATTTTCTCGTTTGTAAAACAAATGAAATAATTCATATCCTATAGGGTTCAGGGTGGATTAAATGAGACAACACATGGAACTGACCCTCAATAAATATTATAAGAGTATGTCACATAATTCTTACAATAAATATTTGAGATTGATAGTGTCACAGTGCAATACTCAAATTCTGTGCTCAAAGTTGTATGCCCATATTACACCTAGAACTAACTCTATGGTGATCTCTTAGATTCACATTCTGTATATCATTGAACCAAATTTGTTCTCTCTGAAACTGGATGTGTTCTAAAATCTTTTGCTCTTGCCCACATGGCTGTCATGGGTATAGCTGTCACTGACTGCACATGCCCAAATCTGGTCACTGCTGTTCATATCTTCAGAAAATCAATTGATTATGTGCCTTTTAAAATTATAAATGCTGAAATCATTTGTTGTTAAAATTGTCTTAAAATAGTATACCATGGGTTACAGTAAAATGAAAGTTACAGGATATTCAGAAAATCATGAAAACAGAAAAAAAAGAACATATGTATTACTGGAGGATTTACTATATTTATTTGTTCTAAAAGCATTTTTCATATATAATATAAAAATGCAAAGTTTTCTCTTATCGTTTAACTGGACATGTTCTCTGAGTAATATATAAATGATGGTCTTCGTAAAACTGACAGCTTCCTAGGTGCAATATATTATAGAATACTAATTTATTTAATTTTATAACAGCCCTGATAGAAAGGTAGCTTTTACTGCATTATGCAAATGCAAAAGCTAGTATTTAGAAAGCACTAGAACCTCAAAATCATTACACTCAATCCAGTGCCCTATCCATTGCCCTTTCCATTACCCCAGCAGTGATACTCCGAACACTTTTGTTCTGTAAAGATTTCACTAACAGCTTTAAGTGAACACAGAATGTCAGAGGCAGTAGTATCTTGATCCATTATTTAATCCTTTAGGGATATAGCTATTTAGTCACATTCAAAAAGAAGGGTTGTTGAAATTTTTTTAAAAACAGCAAAATATCACTTGTTTTAAACCAGTCATAAAGGGGATTAACTTATTTTTCTTCATCAATAATGACAGAGTCATTTCAAAAAATAGTGAATGTTTAACTTTATGATTCCTGCTTTATGGATGTTGTCCCTTGCACGTGATGCCAGTTGTATCAAAATTATTACGCCAATATGTCATTATAGAATCTGAGGGACATGGGATAACGAAAGTCTTACATAAATTCAGATTAGACAGTTGCTTACACGTTGACCTCTCCCAAGCAGTAGCCTTTCCATTCCACCTAAATGTCTCCAAATCAACTGACATCAATACATATGTGCATAAGTAGAGATAAATGTATATAAATATAAACATACACACACTGCCCAGTTCACTAGTGCACAGGTATTATGCATCTGGCACACTACTTCATCAAATTTCTTATAAAGAAACTAACAGGAAAAGAAAAGGGTAGTTAATTTCTGGAGGGTAGTAAATTGGAGGAACGCAGCTCTGGACTATGTGACATTTTCTGAGGAACTGTGGCACACAGAGGTCATTACAATGAGTCTATTAGTTTCCCCAAGAGGAGACTGGGTTCCACTCGACTTATGAAATGTCATATTTATTTTCCACTGCACTAATGTACATGTTGTTGTTGCACATTATACTCTCATATATTCTTGGATCTATTTATGAATTGTCTACTATGTTCCACTGGTCTATTTATCTAAATCAATACCAAAACATAATACCTAATGCATGAACTCAGGGAAATGATGGTATTTCAGAAGATTTATGGTGTATTTTAGGGAAATTAAATTCTTTTGATTACTCTTTGCTTTTTTGAATTCTCTGCCCTTTTTTTCTTGTGAATATTATAATTTTATCTACATGTAGAACAAAACAGTTAATAGTAATTGGATTCTAACTAAACTAACCATTACCTCATATCTATAAATTTTGAAAGAACTGAAAATTAACAAAGCCTATTCTCATCTGAGAACAAGATATGATATATCCAGTTGCATAATCTTTTAAGATGTTAAATGTGATTTGTATTTTTCTCCATATGGATCTTCTTTATTATTAAGCTTATCTCCAAATTATTAACTCTAGTTTTCCTGCATGTTTGCCAAAAAAATAAATATACCTTTTTTGTTCACCTCTTTCAATCTTTAAACAAAGTATTTCATTTTTATTGCAATCACTAGGTTCCCTAGACTAATAAATGATGAGAATGGGACACATATCTGTAATTTCTGACTTAATGGTTTGAGTTTTGCATGTATTTAGAATACATGCAATTGCAGTGGGATATTTTTATATTGTCTCTGTCTTGGATGAACAGTTTTCTGCTACCATATTACTTTTATAACAGATTTTATTTTTATAGTAGTTTTAGGTTCCCAGCGAAATTGAGCAGAAAGTACAGATTTCTCGCATATCCCCTGCCCCAACACATATTCAGACTCCCCCACTTTCAAAATCCCACACCAAACATAACCATTTGTTACCATGGATGAAACTACATTGACACATCATTATACTCTGAAATTCATAGTTTACATTAGGGTACACTCTAGGTATTATTATTACATGGGTTTTGACAAATGTATAATGACCTGTATTCACCAGTATGGTATCATACAGAATAGTTTTATTATTCTAAAGATCCTTTGCTATGTCTGTTCTTCTCTCTCTTGTTTATAATCTCAGTGGGATGGGGCACCTCAGTAGCTCAGTTGGTTGAGCATCCAACTCTTGGTTTCAGCTCAGGTCATGATCTCAGGGTCCTGATCTCAGGGTCTTGAGATTGAGCCCTGTATTGTGCTCCATCCTCCGCATGGAGTCCTCCCTTTTTGTTCTCCTCGTTTCCCTCTGCTTGATCTCAATCTCCCTTTCTCTCTCTCTCTCTTTCTCACTTGCTTGCTCTAAAATAAATAAAATATTTTAAAAATAAAAAAAATAATTTCAGTGGGAATGTTTCTAGTTTCTCACCATTAAGTATGATGCTAGCTATAGGTTTTGTAGATATTCTTTACCAAGTTGAGTAAGTCTCCTATTCCTAGTTGGATGAGAGATCACTTATGTTTGTTGTTAGGAATGCTACCTCAACTTTATCAAATAAATGTTGGCAGTCTCCTTTTTAATTTATGTATTTATTGAATAATGATAAAACTTTACTGCATTATTGGAATTAATTATTATTTACCATTTTACCTTATAGGTTAATAGTTTTCTTTCCACATTTTTATAGTTTTGCCCACTTTTACTCATTGCTTTTATTTATGTATTAGTTAAGAATTATACTCTAGGGAGCGCCTGGTGGCTCAGTCACTTAAGTGTCTGCCTGCAGCTCAGGTCATGATACCAGAGTCCTGGGATTGAGCCCCACATTTGGCTCCTTGCCCTGTGGGGAGCCTGCTTCTCCTTCTCTATCTGCTGCTGCTCCCCTCCCCGCCCCACCCCGCTTGTGCTTTCTCTCTCTCTCTCTGTCAAAAAACTAAAGTCTTGTAAAAAAAAAAAGAATTCTATTCTAGCTTACCAATATATTTAATGGCCATAATTCTTTCCTAGGTGCCTAGAATTAAGCATGTTCTTTTAATATGCCTTTAAAAAGAAAGAAAACACAAGATTGGCTGTTAATAATGCCAGGAAACTATCTCTCTACCCTTTGTCTTTCTTCCTCTTCTCTACAAGCTGAGCTTCTTGACTATTTTTAGTTTGTCTTCCTCCTCCATAACCTTCACTCCCTAAATCAGTTTATTAGAAAGACATATATTTTGTTTCCACATCTATCCATCAATTATTGATTTTCCTAAGGCAATTAGTACTTTTGTTTCTAGACTACTGTCAAATTTTTGTCTTTTATTTTTCTAAAGAATCCTAACTTAGCCCATATATTACATATTCAGCATGTCTCGGAATATTCTTTGGGGTATAAGTTAATCTATTAGTTAAAGAAGCATGACTCATCATTGACTTCTGCCCACCTATAGTTTGAGGTCTCTGTTCAAATATTTATGATTTGGTATAATCCTCTCTTTTTATTTCCTTAGATGGGGTGCATACATGGCTAGGTTCTTGCTTACCTTCTAGTATTTTCCCCTACTTTTGATACATGAATGATATGATCACTGCCTGGGTACAGTCCTCTCTTCGGCCTTCATACATATCATTCCACTCTTTCCTGTTTTCGGGTTTGCTTATAAGAACCTCAAGATCAAATTATTTCATTATTCATTTGTGAGTAAATTGTATTGTCAAAAGCATTACAAAATTTTATTTTAATACATTTATTTTACCAATATATGTTAAGGTGCATGTTTCTTCTTATCATTCCAATCTGGAATATGGTAAAAATTTTCGATCTGTAGACCTCTGTCTCCCTATCTTAGATAAAAATTTTACTTTGCATTTGTCTTTTGTTCGTCTTTTTCTTTTCCTCCTTCTAGAACTCACTGGAATACAAGTATTATATCTATGAACTGAAATTTTTTTCCATCCTGATTTATACCCTTGTTTGTTTTTGCTTTACTTTATATTTCATTGACCTTTTGCATGATATTCCAAGCTATAAATTTAATTCTAGCAAGTGAACATATTTTACTTCAAACTGATAACTAATGTTTTGTTGCTGATGATATTCATTTACCTGGAAAAAATCATGTTTTGGTGTAGCAAATTATCTATTAGGGTAGAGGAAGGGAGGGAGACCAGTTAGAAAAATACTGCAATTATCTATGAGAGAAATAATAATTGCATGACATGGGGGGAGGGGCAAGATGGCAGAAGAGCAGGGTCCCCAAATCACCTGTCCCCACCAAATTACCTAGATAACCTTCAAACCATCCTGAAAATTTACGAATTCGGCCTGAGATGTAAAGAGAGACCAGCTGGAACGCTACAGTGAGAAGAGTCCGCGCTTCTATCCAGGTAGGAAGACGGGGAAAAAGAAATAAAGGAACAAAAGGCCTCCGAGGGGGAGGGGCCCCGCGAGGAGCCGGGCTGAGGCCGGGGCGAGTGTCCCCAGGACAGGAGAGCCCCGTCCCGGAGGAGCAGGAGCTGCACCAACCTTCCCGGGCGGGCGGCAAGGGGCTCGCAGGGAGGTGGAGCAGGACCCAGGAGGGCGGGGATGCCCTCGGGCTCCCGGGGACACTAACAGACACCTGCGCCCCGGGAGAGTGCGCCGAGCTCCCTAAGGGCTGCAGCGCGCACGGCGGGACCGACCGGAGCAGCTCGGAGGGGCTCGGGCGGCGGCTCCGCGGAGGGGGCTGCGGGGCGGGAGCGCGAATCCCACAGAGCAGGCCCCGGAGCACAGGGCGCCGGGACACAGCCCAGGATCCGGCCTCCCCCGGGACAGGCAGAGGCCGGGAGGGCCCAGGACAGCGAGGACGCTCCTGCCCCGAGCTGAGCAGATCAGCGGCCCCGCCCCGGAGCCTCCAGGCCCTGCGGACGGAGAACCGAGAGCCCCGAGCCCCGTAGTTCCTGCGGAGGCTGAATCCAGGCTTCCAGAGTTGCCATAGCAACTGCGGCTGTTCTTCCTGGGGCCTCACGGGGTAAACAACCCCCGCTGAGCCCGGCAGCAGGCAGGGGCAGAGCAGCTCCCCCAAGTGCTAACACCTGAGAATCAGCGCAACAGGCCCCTCCCCCAGAAGACCAGCTGGACGGACCAGTGATACTCCCCCGTGTTCCAATACAACTTGTTTTTGGCCACTCTGCACTGAGCAAAATGACTAGAAGGAAAACCTCACTTCAAAAGAAAGAATCAGAAACAGCCCTCTCTCCCACAGAGTTACAAAATCTGGATTACACTTCAATGTCAGAAAGCCAATTCAGAAGCACCATTATACAGCTACTGGTGGCTCTAGAAAAAAGCATTAAGGCCTCACGAGACTTCATGACTGCAGAATTTAGATCCAATCAGGCAGAAATTAAAAATCAACTGAATGAGATGCAATCCAAACTAGAAGTCCTAACGACGAGGGTTAAAGAGGTGGAAGAACGAGTGAGTGACATAGAAGACAAGTTAATGGCAAAGAGGGAAACTGAGGAAAAAAGAGATAAACAATTAAAGAACCATGAAGACAGATTAAGGCAAATAAATGACAGTCTAAGGAAGAAAAACCTACGTTTAATTGGGGTTCCCGAGGGCGCCGAAAGGGACAGAGGGCCAGAATATGTATTTGAACAAATCCTAGCTGAAAACTTTCCCAATCTGGGAAGGGAAACAGGCATTCAGATCCAGGAAATAGAGAGATCCCCCCCTAAAATCAATAAAAACCGTTCAACACCTTGACATCTAATAGTTAAGCTTGCAAATTCCAAAGATAAAGAGAAGATCCTTAAAGCAGCAAGAGACAAGAAGTCCCTGACTTTCATGGGGAGGAATATTAGGGTAACAGCAGACCTCTCCACAGAGACCTGGCAGGCCAGAAAGGGCTGGCAGGATATATTCAGGGTCCTAAATGAGAAGAACATGCAACCAAGAATACTTTATCCAGCAAGGCTCTCATTCAAAATGGAAGGAGAGATAAAGAGCTTCCAAGACAGGCAGGAACTGAAAGAATATGTGACCTCCAAACCAGCTCTGCAAGAAATTTTAAGGGGGACTCTTAAAACTCCCCTTTAAGAAGAAGTTCAAGTAACTCTGAACGTGAATGGGCTTAATGATCCCATCAAAAGGCGCAGAGTTTCAGACTGGATAAAAAAACAGGACCCATCTATTTGCTGTCTACAAGAGACTCATTTTAGACAGAAGGACACCTACAACCTGAAAATAAAAGGTTGGAGAACCATTTACCATTCAAATGGTTCTCAAAATATACCCTAAAAACTACAGAACACTTCTGAAAGAAATTGAGGAAGACACAAAGAGATGGAAAAATATTCCATGCTCATGGATTGGCAGAATTAATATTGTGAAAATGTCAATGTTACCCAGGGCAATTTACACGTATAATGCAATCCCTATCAAAATACCATGGACTTTCTTCAGAGACTTAGAACAAATTATTTTAAGATTTGTGTGGAATCAGAAAAGACCCCAAACAGCCAGGGGAATTTTAAAAAGAGAAAACCATATCTGGGGGCATCACAATGCCAGATTTCAGGTTGTACTACAAAGCTGTGTTCATCAAGACAGTGTGGTACTGGCACAAAAACAGACATATAGATCAATGGAACAGAACAGAGAACCCAGAAGTGGACCCTGAACTTTATGCTCAACTAATATACGATAAAGGAGGAAAGACGATCCACTGGAAGAAAGACAGTCTCTTCAATAAATGGTGCTGGGAAAATTGGACATCCACATGCAGAAGAATGAAACTGGACCACTCTTGCACCATACACAAAGATAAACTCAAAATAGATGAAAGATCTAAATGTGAGACAAGATTCCATCAAAATCCCAGAGGAGAACTCAGGCAACACCCTTTTTGAACTTGGCCACAGTAACCGGAGAAGGACAAACAGTGTATGTTCTCATTCATTTGGGGAATATGAATAATAGTGAAAGGGAATATAAGGGAAGGGAGAAGAAATGTGTGAGAAATATCAGAAAGGGAGACAGAACATAAAGACTTCTAACTCTGGGAAATGAACTAGGGGTGGTGGAGGGGGAGGAGGGCGGGGGGTGGGGGTGAATGGGTGACGGGCACTGAGGGGTACACTTGACGGGATGAGCACTGGGTGTTATTCTGTATGTTGGTAAATTGAACACCAATAAAAATTAATTTATAAAAAAAAAATAATTGCATGACATGGACCTAGGCAGTAGTAATGGAAAGAGTGAAAAGCAGACCAATTCTACATATGCTTTTAAGGGAGAATAGAGAGATGTTGCTGACAAATGGAATTGGGGTGTGCTTGAGAATTTGATAATGAGATCACGGATACAATCAGTTCTGGCAAAATGATAGAGTAAAAAACTTAATTAAAGTGAGTCAAGCGGTGGCTCCTGGGTGGTTCAGTCGGTCAAGCATCTGACTTCATCTCAGGTCATGATCTCAGGGTCCTGAGATCCAGTCCCACATCGAACCTCCCTGGACATCAGGCCATTGTCTGCTTATCTCTTTCCCTCATGCTTTGCTCCTCTCCCTGCATATGCTCTCCCTGTCTCTCTCTCAATTAAGTAAATAAAATCTTTAAGAAAAAATAAAGTGAGTCAAGACAGGAGTTTTCAATTTTTAGGTTTTTTTTAAATTTTACGAGAAAATTCATTTTTAATTATTGCAAACATGATTGTCCATGATTATGTGCATTTGAATTTGTGGATACTTTAAATGTGTGCTTTTTGTGTGACTTATAAGCAGTAGATGAGGGAGTAGTTTAATAAAGAAATGGGGTTAAGATTGGGGGACTTATCAGTATATTTGTAGGCTGATGTGTTGTGATGTGTGTGGTTACATGAGAGTTTTCCCAGCAACATCCTTGATTAGTTGAAAAGAGGAAGAAACAGATTAAAGATTAATTTAATGTATGTTGCATTATTGGTTGTATCAGGCTTAAGCCTTGTGCATTGTGAATATCACAACCTGAAAACTCTGCAGATAGATAAAGCTATTTCAATTTCTTCACACATTAATTTTGATTTTGTGTCTTCATAATTTATTTTCAATGCTTCTTTTTTTAATAAAATTTTTAAAACCTACCTTTCTATTTTCAAAGTTTTCAGTTCCCTCCAGAAATAAGATTGAGTGATGAAAAGACCCTGGGATGATCTAAGCAAGGAGCATTAATGAGTACATGTCATAGGATATTGGCTAAAGGATTACTTTAAAGAGAATTTTCTTAGTATGTATCACTATACATAGACATGTGTTTTTATTCACCATATTCTAGTCATACTGTCTTCAGAAAGTAGTGTAACAACACAGGACATCTTACCTTCCACTGAGAATTCAATAATACAGTCACCACTACATTATAAAATTTCTATCCAAAATAGCTGAATTCACAAATGAAAGATCTTCCTTTCAAATTAAAACAAATATACAAGTCGCATAAAATAAGACAAACTTTTAAAACTCATAAAACAAAAATTCATCTAGTTAGAATTATATCAGAAACAATCAGTAAGGATTTTCATTCATTAAATTCCTGATTTTAAATGCTTTCTGCTCAACATACACAGACCAGGAATGCACAAACAGATGTACCCACACATTTTACAAAGTGTCTGCCCACATCAAATTCACTTTTGCCCTTCTGGTGATGGCTTATTTTTTACAATTCAGTAATTTGGTAATTTACCAACTGAATTTAGTAATTCAGTGATTTGGTAATTTCTTCTTACGGCTGAAGAAGAAAGAGCAGGCAGTGATGAATTTTCCCAAAATCTTTCAATTAAACAAACTTCCTTTAGAGGGAGCACCCCTATTAATTATCACAGGATAAAGATAAAAAATAATGACTTAGCAAAGTAACTGGAATTTCAGGGGCTCTTACCAGATGGCTTTCGTGGCAATCTGCTTCCCAGCATTTCCTTTTGAGGCCCCTGAACACTATAATTCACCAGAAAACCTAAGCCCATTCATAAAATATTTATCATAATTTTATCCACCCTGAATTTGAATAAAGAAATGGAGGAACATAGTTAAATCTTGAATTTCAAAAATATATAATACTTTGAATCCCCACCTACTTCAAAATAATTTCATTTTGCAATAACCTGTGAATCTTGGAAAGGATTTACTTAGCTGATAAGAAAGGGATATCGTCACAATATTCTAAAATATATTAACCTTGATATGTAGTAAAGCCTACAACCATTACTTTTTCATGTTATAGATCCTTCTTGAAATGCACACACACAGGTATTTTCCCAAAAATTAGGAGGGATACTAAGTCAATAGCGATTTCTATCTGTAACCACTGCCACCATCCCTTGTCTTCTCAATCCTACTCTCGAGAAAGACATGTTTTTGAGATACAAATATGCATATCACTTTGAAATTTAAATACTACAACTTAAGGGTATTCCAAATATTTATATGTAACGGTACATATATCACCTCTAATTATTTGACTTATTTTCCACAGCAATTACACAAGCCATCATTTCAGACCAGTATATCTCATTACAATAGAACTTCTCCGTTGTCAAAAAAATAAACATAAAAATAAAAATCTGCATGTAGTTAGTAGAGATTTTATTTATTTCATTCAGCAGAACATTCCAACCATAAGATCTATAAGTCTTAGAGATCAAGCACATAGGAGGATCTGTGTCTAGCCTTGCCAGCAGAAACAAGGGGCCACAGGCAAGTCCTAACTGTGTCATATGGGAAGGGTGGTTCTTTGCAGTATTTCTAGAAACTTATAAGGATAGATGAATTTGTCACTCGTTCTGTTTTTCAGGAGTACAGGGCACAGATAAAGTTCAACATTGCAATTGTTAAGCAAATTATATTATAGGTATTTGCTTTTATTTCTTTTAGGATTATTTGCTAATCTTTTTTTATAGAAGAATAAGAAAATAACTTTTTTTCCCACAAAATAAGCATGGCTCACTTGTGTTCTCTTTCTCATTTCCCATATGAGGAATATCTTTGTTGCCAAACTCTACTTTATCCATGACTAGTTTTCCAATGAGATCCAGATAAAGTCAATTTTCCAGTCTTCCTCTTCTATCCCGAACATTTATGTTTACCACTCTTTCTAATAAAAGTTGTAATTATTTTTCTATCTAGCCCATGAGAAGTCTAGTAATGTTCTACTTTGTGCTGGAACTTGTATTTTTATATCTAAAAGACCAACTAAATGGGAAGTCATTCTGAAGCGAAAATATTTATTATTTACTTACTTATTATTTTATTTTATTTTATTTTATTTTATTTTATTTTATTTTATTTTATTTTATTTTATTTTATTTTATTTTATAGAAAGAGGGAGAGAAGGCACATGTGTGTGGGGGGGTGGGTAGAGGGAGAGAATCTCAAAAAGACTCCCTGCTGAGTGTGAAGCCTGACTTGGGGCTCTTTCTTATGACCCTGTGATCATGACCTGAGCCAAAGTCAAGACACTTAACTGAGCCCCTCAGTTGCCCCTGAAACTGAGAATATTTAAATGATATTTTTTGTATCCTAGTATTTTTGGTAAATGTCCCTGCATATTTTAGTTGTGTAATGAACATTATTATTGATGGACATAACAGTATTGATAGCAATACTGTGAAAATAATGTGATAAACAGAGAACATAATGTAGTTTGACTGAATCGGATTGTGGTCGCCAAAAAAATAGAAGTGAAAAAAAATGTAGGGTTATACTTAATGTAATTTTGTGGCTATTGGATTTACTTTTTGCCAAAAAAATGTCCTCCTTTTCTGCTAAATTCTTTAAAGGTTAGTTACAGTTGGAGATAATCTTTTTTTTTTTTTTTAGTTGGAGATAATCTGTAAACTGCAAATACTTCTGGGAACTATAACAACTTGAGTTAATTATAAGCAAATATAAAATTTTACACATACATACACACACAGGCATAAATGACTTGTAATAAACATTTGGTTGTAACACAATAAAATAGTGGACAATAATTTGAATTTTGGAATCAGAATTAGTTCCATCATCTACCATTTCCATAAATGTAGATAATTCACATACTATGTGATACACATTTCCTTATTTTTAAAATGAACATATTATTTTCTCAAAGATTATTTGAATTATAAAATAGTGTCAATATGTGATAACATGTATCTACCTCTTTCTATATTTCCACCATATACAGCTTGATGGTGACATTTGATCACTAGCAGATCATTGAAATAGATAGGAATCATTAAATAGATAGTTCTTGATTTCCTATTGTTAAGTTTGGATTTATATATTTCTAATCAAGAGAAATAGAAAATATAGTATTTTTTCCTGAATAGTCTAATCTTACACTTCCCCTTTAATGGCTTGCAATTTCCTAAGAGAGACTGTGAAAACTTGGCCTCAATAATCTTAGATTTCAAGATAAAGGAATCAATAACAGAAATATCTTGCATAAACTAATTATTCCCCCAAAATAAAGGATTTTGTTTTAATTTTTTCTGTAGATAAGGTTCACTAAGAAATAACAGACTGAGGAATAGAAGCATGATAATTTGCATTGTTTGAACTGGTGTTAACAATATCATCTTAAAATTGAAGCAAAAACAAAAAAAAGTATCATAAAAGTTTGTTATATCTAGGATAACATAATAACACAGATAAAGATAGTTCTATTCAATTTTTAAGAATTTGAGCTTTTTAACTGGTATAAGTTATATAGTATACTGGTGTTATTTCCCAAGAAATAGTCAAAGTCCATGAATGGAATTAACCTGTATTTCATGGGGAAAAAATTTAAATCTTAGGCCCTTGGCCTTTAAATCATTCTCCCTTTATTTGAGCCAAGTTTTACCTTATCAAAATGGAAAAAAGATTGTTTTTACCAATACATTAAATCACCACAGTGACAAATATGATACTTATTTAGTATTAAAAATGTGATTTTTATAAGGGCGAAAACATCTGGTATGAATAATATTGGTAAAAACACATTATTTAAGAATTTTATGTAAACAATTAATTCATGGATTAAATTGGAGAAAATAGCAGTTATCTAATTAAGTTACTGATAAAAACTGTACATAATTTAGATAAAATTATTGGTTAAAATAATAACATTTATCACATGAGAAAATTATATAAGATTATACTACAGCCATTTTGTCATTGTCTGTCACCCCATATGAATTAAATCACAACTTATATTAATATAAACATTGAAGGAATTCAGAAAATGTACACCAAAATGTGCTGCTTTGACATACTGATTATTTTGAGTTAAAGTCACTTGAGAAATGGCAGATACAAGAAGGCTACTCTGACCCTCTCTTCTATTTCTGAATGCAGGAGATGAAATTTCTGTATGAAAGATACCCTCCCTAGAAAATAAGGAAAGTGACACTCTAATCATCAGTTGAGACTTATAGAATTATATACCAACAGGCCTACTTAGAGTAATTCTTTTTCTTTAGCTTCCCCACAGAATTTAGACACTTTTCCATAATTGCTTCTCTTTGTTTAACCTGCTATAAGAGCATGAAGGTTCCATTTCCTTGGGTCTTTAGTCCTAATGAGAGCTTCCATATCACATAAGACTTACTGTATATTTGCATGCTTTTCTCCTTTGACACGTCTTATGTCAATTTTAATTCTAGGCCAAGCCAAAAAAACTCCAAAAGGATAGAGGTAAAAATCTGCTTCTACTACCCCATCAAATTGACTCTTTCTAAGTAACACACATAAGTTGCCTGGGGAAAAAAGTTAAAGGACGTATTGCAAGAATTTAACATTCAGAGAACTAAAACATGGAAAATATTTTGAAAGCAGTCAAATTAATTATAGACACCCTCATAATGATGCAGTATAATTATTCTGTTGTATAACTTACAAAACTATGTTATTTTTAAAAATGCAATTACATTAAAATATTAAACACAAACCGAGCCTATGTCTTGAATGAGTCCCTTAAAATCTGGCATCATTGTAGCCTACAAAAACTCTTTGAAAAAATTCTAATGAAATGAAGTCAAGGTCAGATTTTAATTGCTGCATATAATGTCCACAGAATGTTATTTTCTACCCAGGGAGGATTTTGGGCTTTTTTCTGTTGTTACTTATTTATTTATTTTTGAAATGATCATAACTGTATCCAGGTGATAACATAAGAATTAATAAATGCATTCCTTTCACTTCTATTAGGGCAACAATTCAAAGGATGTGCTAACGATGAAAAATTAACTGAGCTCTTAAATTAATTATCCTCAAATATAATTCTCATTTTCAAGTTATACTGCCTGTCACTTGGCAGTCATTAAGGCATAGTAATTGATATAATATTTTGAAAAAATGAAATGAGATATTCTTATTTTCTTTCATTCATAATGTTGTTTGGCTCCTCAACCACTAAATCAATGTGTTTTGGTGTATCAAAGAAAGAGGAATAATGGCTCTAACAATAAATTTATTGCTCAGTTTTTAGCTGTCGATTTTGATGGTTTCATATTTCATACTGTGATTACAATCTTATTAGTGAGGTTTTGTCTGAGAGAAATAGGCTTTGTCTAATTCTAAGTGCTTATCTTTACATATCAAGAAGTAATCCCAGTGAACTCAGAAAAGAAATTTTTGCTGAGGCAGATCCTGCATATTAGACCTTTCTTTTTAGTTTTTTTTTTTTTTTTTACTAACAAGAGTTCAGTTTGGTTTAGTTTAAATGAACAAACATTTTTGTTTTGTTTAATCCAGCAAATCAACATTGGTCTTAGCCAGTCATGACAACTACTCATTTTCCCAGTTCCTTGAGGGAGGTGAGGGGGATTGATCCAAAAAAATCCAGTGATGTATAAGGAATAGTTTGCTGGTGACTTCTGGGAACGTTTTTGATTGTGTCCAGGTAAGAAGAGAGTTCTATCTCATAATACCTCAATTTCCTTCTTTGTAATGTGGCTATATATGAAAATTTTTATAATGAGGCAATATGATTAAGACACAGTATTTATAATGAAGTAGAGCAGGAAGTTGGAGAAAAATATCAGTGAGAGCCATGCTACAGAGCTATTAAGTGAAAAATGAAACCTTTATTTGTTTAGGTCATCTTCACATGAATTTCTGTTAGGAGCAACTGAAGACCTTCCTAATAGAGTCCTCAAGAGAAAGAACCCGAGATAAGGAATTCAATATTATGAAGAAAAGCAAGTAAAAGCCAGCTTCTTTATCCCAAAATCTGGTTTATCCAAGGGAGGCAGTGGGGGTGGGAGGGGGTATATCTAAACATGCCATGTTTAGGGAAACAGAAAAGTCTTAAGGTATATATTTATCAGGAGAAAATATTGATAGGATTAGAGTCTCAATTTATTTCCATGCTAATTGTTAATTATTCTCTTCCAGACCAAGGGGGTACGGAAATTGGCAAAGACTATATTAATAATGGCTTTTCCCCCTTCTAAGGCAATTGTTTGAATTGTCCAGGGCAGAGGGGCTATTAACCTAATAGCTAAAGGAGTGACAGAGAACAGAAGCCAGTCACTAAAAGACAAAATGAAGAAGAAAAGAAATGATCAATCTTGTAGACTGTATCTAGACATTTGGCTTTACTGCAAATATTTGGGAGTCTCAATAAATGAGAAAACAATGTTAATCAAAAATTTTCAGTCTGAACAGTAAACATATATGTGTGTTTACTCCCCTAGAATGACCCTAGGCTCCCCAATCTGCTCTATTAGGCAATGGAAGCCAAACATGATTCGCATGTGGTTGACCATCCAATTCTCCCTTCATATATGACCATGAAGGCCAATGAACAAACAACTTCCTTTCTCTGGAAAGTGGTTCCCTTGTTTAGAAAACCAATGGCAGACTCTAAGGGATGAGGGTCTGTATCACTCCATAAGGCAAGAAACCCAGACCAGCTAAAGGTGGAAAAAAGATGTAATGAAAATTAAGTACATTACCTGCAGTAGTTGTAGTAATGGGATCTATAGCTTAGTTTGTCATACTCTTTTTACAGTGTTTTTAGAATAGGGATTGGTGCATTTTTTTCTGTAAAGTTATATATTGGAAATATTTTAGAGTTTATGGGTCTCTATCACAGATTTTTCTTTCTTTCTTTTTTCCTCCATAATCTTTAAATATGTAAATGTCTTTGCTCAGAGAGACACACACACACAAAAAAAATTCCTGGAGCTTGATTCGGCCATCAGCCTCACCTGTAATACTTGATTTAGAAGATTACAAGTAGCCACAACATTAAAGAGTTGGATCTTTCTTTGATTCTCAGGGAAAAAGTCAGGGCATCTAATTTTCAGGTGAAATTCTAGTACCCTCAGAACATGCAAGTGGATCTGCTTTCTACTAATGGCAGTCAAAAAAAAAAAAGATTCATTCATGCATCAGTCCAGATTTAGGCATCTTTTCCTTATAGCCAGAGTGGGCTTTTAATGGATAGCACCCATCCATGTGTTGTGGAGCTGGGTTGCTATTTTTCCCATCTGTTGTTACCTATAAGGATGCTGTTGCTGTAATTGCTCTTCATCCCTTGTGTCACCCATCAGCAAAACTCAACATACCTCACCTTATGTGCAGTACACTACACTCTTCTCACTTCCCATGGAATATTTACTAATAGATTCCCTGTAGAAATCTGACAAGAATGGGTGTTTAGCTGGTATTGATGCCGTACTTAGTTTCACAACAAATTCTCTAAGAGAGTTCCTCTCTCCACCTCTTTTCCCTATCTCCTCACTTCTGCTTCCTTGGAATTGAATCCTTCTTAGAAAATTATTATTACACAAACATTTACCTTATATCTTGTTTTCTAGAGTATTCAGGCAAAAAATACAGCCAAATGCAGCCCTAATTGATTAAAAAGTCATATGTTATACAAAGGAGAGGAACAAGGATAGACTTAGTGAATAACTCCCACCCACGAAACATTGGAAGTCTGAAGTGGGAGGGGAGGGCAAAAGATCAGATGGCAATATCCTCAAGTCTTCCCATTTCCCTCCTAGATGTTCTTAAAGGGAATGTCAAAGAAAAGCATGAAATGTTCCAGAACAAAGCCAAGAAATAAAGCCTTAAGAGTACCACTTATGATTTTGAATTCTGGGATAGAATTGCCTAGAAGATTTCCCTGTATCATGATGGAGAAATCCAAACATGCCATGTTTAGGGAAACAGAAAAGTCTTAAGGTTGATCAATTTCCCCCAGCTTTCCCATAACTGCTTTCCTTATAAAAGATAACTAGTTATTTCTGATTGTTTATCGTATGAGACCAAAGCATCAGTGGTCAATTTACAGAGCAGACAGGATGAGGGCTCTTGTAGAAGGAGCCAGGCAGCATGAACCAAGAGGCAATAACAAAAGGAAGTATGTGTTTCCAAGAAGTGACTATGGCTCCTCCAACACACCAAGATTTTTCTTTTTAATTCATACTTCAGTTATGACTAGTGATATATATTTATGCAGCCACTGAAAATGCTTTTAGAGAATCTAAGACTTAAAATGTCCCCCAGTATTGGACAAATATCAATATTTCATATTCAATAATAAATATTATTGATACAAATTTGTAACAGCAACTTAAAGGCTTTCCTGTTTCTTTCAACTAAGAACTCATTTCAAAAATATTCCAGAATAGAATATTCACTTCTATTTCTTTTACGGTGTTTTGATTTATAAAGAATTTTCTTCATTCTTTTATGATAGACTCTCAACACCATTATGTTAGATTTGGACAAAATGTATTGAGCTATCAGAGGAACATGTGACAGAAGAAAAACCTTGCAAAGTCTGTGAGAGTCAAGTATACATTTCTGAGTTACTCCTAACACAAGACAGTTTTAAAACACATAGAAGTTAAGAATGAATAAAGTATGGTCTAGGAGGTATAATAATTTTTGTAAAGTGCAGCCAAGAATGTCTCTTTCTATAATAGCTATTGAATTTACAAACACAATTAAGGGGAACTACTAGGCTCATGCATCAATTGGACTTGTCTTTACTGAAAACTCCCATTAGTGTCAAAAGCAAGATATAAGAGCAAGTTTTACGAACACCGTTAGATTTTCTAATGTAAGGGGGGGTAGTATGGAATTTCTGTTGAATGTATCTATGGTAGTTTTAACAATTACTATAGATACGGCATATATATAATGTTCATTTATTCATATACTCAATTATTCATAAAAATATCCCACACCAAAGGGGAAAATAAATATAATACGCAAGTTATGAAAAAGTCCAAATATAATTTACATTTATTTTTTTGCTCCTTATTCCCATTGTTTTCATACTGAAAAACTCACCTTAAAAAGTTTTGTTTGTTGGGATCCCTGGGTGGCGCAGCGGTTTGGCGCCTGCCTTCGGCCCAGGGCGCGATCCTGGAGACCCGGGATCGAATCCCACGTCGGGCTCCCGGTGCATGGAGCCTGCTTCTCTCTCTGCCTATGTCTCTGCCTCTCTCTCTCTCTCTCTGTATGACTATCGTAAATAAATAAATAAATAAATTAAAAAAAAAAAAAGTTTTGTTTGTTTATTGTTAAATCACTGGTAACCTGAAGAGAAATCTTACATTTCAATATTTGAATATGAATATACTGAATGGGGTTGGGGAATTGGGGAAGGAAGAGGACCAGAAAATGAATAATAAGAATGTCATAAAGTCTTTAAAGCTAACTAGCAAAAATGAATAATCTAAAGTACAGCAAAGAAAGAAATGTTATGTAATACATAGCAGAAGGAATGGCTTTAATTTTTTATAATTATATACAATATCTAAATGAAAGCTTAAAGATATATAAATTCCTTGCATTATCTGACTTAAATTTATTTAGATCAACTGAAATCAATAGTTTTTGTTTTGTGAAAACGGTTCTTGTTTTCTTGTACAAAAAAAAAAAGACAAAAACACAATAGCTCCTTGAAGAGGCTTCAAAAATAGTCTTGTTATTGATTAGTTAGCATTACTAAAATTTTGAGAATTTAGGGGGAAAAATACCATCTTGCTCAGTGTTTTTCTAATTTTGCAAAATTTCTTTTGGGAAGTTTATTACTTAGAGTAAAAAAGTAAGAATTTTCACCGTGAGTTCTTCATGTTTATAATGTTGACCTTTGATAACTTTCTGATGTATTTCTTTTCTACCACTTCATGATTGGAATAAAAACAATACTCAATTTGTGTGTCATCTTTGCATAGGAGCCATGCTAATCTCTGTATCATTCCAATTTTAATACATGTGCTGCTGAGTACTCAACATTCTCTCATTTTTAATCTATAAAAATGTCAATTGTAGATGGGTTCAATTTAATAATAATAATAGTGTTCGGTCATGATGGAAACTTCTAAATTTAAATAATTTTACAATTTGGGAATGAAAAATCTGAAAATATTTTCTTTTGAAATGATGTAGTAATAATTGATACACTTTAAAATATGTGGATAAAGCACTTCTTTTTTATTTTTTTCAGTACATATTAAATTGTTTGGCCCATGGACTGTCATATAGTTTTTTAGTCAATGTTCTAAGACAGTAACTTTTAATACTTTTTGTGGCACCAGAGTTCTTTTTTATGCACAACCTTATGAAGAAAGTCAGAGTACACAAAAATTAAAATAGTTATTCTTGGGGAAGAAGGTTAAGTGGGAAACTCATTACCTCACCTTTCCCATTGCTGCTCAACACAGGATCACTTGGGTAACCATTTTTACCTGAGAGCATAAATTCAAAGCTTACTTTAATTAAGTACTATGGATCAATTTTAGCATCTGTGGGACTCTAGTAAGATGACAGGTGAAAAGCAAAAATGAGAATTCTCTTTCAACATATTCACATGAGTACTATTCTTGAACACCAAGTCTGTATTTGCTGAGGATACCAAGTTTATACTATGAAATTTCATAGGGTAGAAGCCCCAAATTCTAAAACGTGATTGGAATCCTTTTCTCTCTGAATACATTGGCACTCATGATCTGTCCAAAGTATGCTTTAGTTTAGAGCCCAAATATGCATCTTTCCTTAAAGAACACTCATGGTCCTAATTTTTAGTGGTGTTTCTGTCTTAGCTGTGGCTGCCATAACAAAAAGACCATAGACTGGGTGGCTTAGGTAAAACATTTACTTCTCACAGTTTTGAAGGTTGGAAAGTCTAAAATAAAAGTACCATCAGATCTGATGTTCAGTAAGAGCTTGCTTTCTGGTGCATAGATGGCTGGTTTTTCCCAGTGTCCTCACATGGTAGAGGGGATGGCGGAGCTCTCTATCATCCCTTGTATAATGACATAATCTCATTCATGAGAGTTCCACACTCATGACAAAGCACCTCCCAAACGCTCTATCTCCTAATACCTTCACAGATTTGGTGTCCAATGACAGCTCGCTTTCTTGTTTGTATATGACCCCTTCTTGCTGTATCTTTAGATTGTCGACAGCAGAGAAAAGAAGCAAGCTCTCTTGTGTTTCTTCTTATAAGGGCACTAATCCATTTCATGAGGCCTCCATGTACATGACCTCAGTGCTTCCCAAAGGCCTATCTCCAAACACCATCACATTGGAGGTTAGGATTTCAACATGTGAATTTGGGGAAGACACAAACATTTAGTACATAACAGTCTATAAATCTTTGTAATTATGTTTAAATCATTATGTAAAGTCAATCTATGTTTTCATTTCCCCCACCAACAAAAAAATATTTAAAAAGTCAACAGCAATCATTATATCTAGAAACATAAAGTCCTTAACATCACAAAATACCTATGTTATAAACATTATTTTTAAATTGCATATACTGGGTGTCAATATGAGTACTGGACCATTAGTCTAATAGAAACAAAAGGGAGAGAGCACATCTACTGAGCTTTTATTCCAAAGAAATATACTAGATTCAGTACAATTAACATAATTCTCCAACAACTATAAAATTTATGTTATCTAATCTATATAGAAAAATTTATTACCAAAATTGTGAAATACTTTGACAAAGTTGTAACAGTGAATAGAAGAATAGAGATATAACCAGTTTTTACTATAAAATCCATGTTTCTGAGTAACTCAAGGACATAGAAGGTTTAGTATTGACTAATAACTTTTCTATCCATTAACTTTGAGATGTTGCACAGAGCACAGCCAAATTTGTACTCTCAGTGGTCTTCAAAGATTTATTCCTTCCATTAGGTATATACTCAGCAGTGAACTTAGGGTAATGTACTTTCAATAGAGAGGTGACAAATAAAAAGCATCTTGTATTAGTTGAAAAAAATATCCTTCAATCATTAAAAAAAGTAAATTTTTTTCTTATAACACATATCCTATTTTTCCCTTTAGCCATATAATCATCTACTTATTTAAATAATGATGACCTAGGTTGATTATTTCCTGGCAGGAAAAAAAAAAAAACACATTATTACCTGCTGGAGAAACCCTATCCACAGGTCATTAAAACCATTACAGACTATAAATATACAAGGAGAAATAAAATGGGGGAAATGTAACTATTATGCTTTTATAGATTCCAATATGTTTAGGGTAAGCAGAAAAATATGGTAAGATTTTTTTCTAAGTTGAATGAAATACAATATTAAATAATAATCATTTTATTAGTATCTTTTTAGTAATGCTATTTTAAATCAATATCTTTTTGATAATGTATCAGTGCTGAGAAAATGTTAAAAATATTCCTATTTTGTTTCAGATGATATTTCAGTTGACTAGAAATTATTATTTATACTTTTTATTTTTGGAAGATGTTAGTTCATTTTTAAATTGATTATTACAATAAAATCAATGACACTTTTCCTGAAAGATTAGCATTCGATTTTGGAGCATGCCATTTTTCATGAGAACAATATCATTTTTGGAAATACAGGTATCTGTGTACAGGTGTGGGTGCATGTTTTATGTGATATATGCAAACCTAATCTATGCTCAGAATTTATGTTAGTAAAATGATTATTCCTAATTTGATACTTTCATCTCCCAACCATCTACCTTCATCTAGACACATGGTTACCAAAATGTATAAATTGTAAGCAGTTAAATAAGTCAATCATTAGATACTAAGGACATCAAGAAATTATGCTACCTCATAAAAAAATCTCAAGATAATGATAATATCAGAAACTTAAAATAAAAATGAAATCAACTAATAAAATTTTCAACTTGTTTCTATAACTTTTAATATATTTTAAATGAATTTCTAATTTACTTTGGAGTATTTTTTCACTCTTCCTCAAACATTCAGAATTTTTTTAAGCAGATATATTTGAATATTTTTATTGAAAATTTCCCCCTGGATTATTTTTTGGGGTGCCACTTTTATAACCTGAATTACGTGAAATTTAAAATGATTTTTCTCTATGTGATTGAGTTTATTTCCAAGTTAAAATATCCACTCGTATTATTTTAAGCACATATTAATATGACTGGTACATGGTAGTACATAGTAAAAGTTTAGGGAAGGTGAAAAACATGATAATACATTCTGAATATTATAAATTAAAATATTTACAGACATAGCACTGATAATGTTCTGAATATAAGTACACGATTGTCCCCATTTTTAAAAAGCAGATTATTCCATTTATTGAAGCGACTGTCTTTTTTTCCAAAGAATTGGATATTCTTCCCTGCTCTGTTGAAGATTAGTTGATTGTAGAGTTGAGGGTCTGTTTCTAGATTCTCTATTCTGCTCCATTGATCTAAGTGTCTATTTTTGTGCCAATACCATACTGTCTTGATGGTTACAGCTTTGTAATAAAGCTTGAAGCCTGGCATTGTGATGCCACATGTAGAGAAATGAAACTGGACATTTTCTTACACCATGGACTAAAATAATGGATCAAAATAAATGAAAACCTAAATGTAAGATAGGAATCCATCAATATCCTAGAAGAGAACACAGGCAACAACATCTTTGACTTCAGCCACAGCAACTTCTTGCTATACATGTCTCCAGAGGCAAGGGAAACAAAGGCAAAAATGAACTATTGGGACTTCACCAAGATAAAACACTTCTGCACAGCAAAGGAAACAGTCAACAAAACTAAATGGAAACCTACAAAATGGAAGAAGATATTTGCAAATGACCTCAGGTAAAGGACTAGTATCCAAGATCTGTAAAGAAGTTATTAAACTCAACACCCATAAAACAAAGATCCAGTTAAGAAATAGGCAGAAGAAATGAACAGACGTTTCTCCAAAGAAGACATACAGATGACCAACAGACACATGAAAAAATGCTCCACAGTACTTTGCATCAGGGGAATAGAAATCAAAACCACAATAGATACCACCTTCCACCAGTGAGAATGGCTAAAATTAACAAGACAGGAAACAACACATGTTGGTGAGGATATGGAGAAAAGGGAACTCTCTTACACTGTTGGGGGGAATGCAAGCTGGTGCAGCCACTCTGTTTTCCAACAGTATGGAGGTTCCTCAAGAAGTCAAAAATACAGCTACCCTAAGCCTAACAATTACACTATTAGGCATTTACCCCAAAGATACAAATGTAATGATTTGAAGGGGCACCTGCACCCCAATGTTCATAGCAGCAATTTTCACAATAGTCAAACTATGGAAAGAGCAGAGACATCAGCTCATTCAACAGATGAACGGATAGGTATATATACACAATGGAATAGTACTCAGCCATAAGAAAGGGTGAAAACTTACCTTTATATCAATGTAGATGGAACTGAAGTGTATTATGCTGAGCGAAATAAGTCAATCTTAGAAAGACACTTATATGGTTTCACTTTATGTGGAATTCATAGGGTAAGAGAGGGGAGACTAAATGGGAAGTCATCAGAAAGGGAGGCAAATCATGAGAGAATATTACCTATGGGACACAAACTGAGGATTGTTGCAGAGGAGCTTGGTGGGGGGATGGGGTAATCAGGTGATGGGCATTAAGGAGGGCACATGATGTGATGAGCACTGGGTGTTATATGCAACTGATGAATTATTGAACACTGCATTGGAAACTATGTACTGTATGTTAGCTAATTGAATTTAAATGAAAAAAAATGGATTGCTGTCTACTAGAATCAAAGTAATATCTAGGGAAAGAAAATGTTTCTTTTTTTTAGATTGATTGTAAAAGGTAATGCTATTCTTTGTTGAAAGCATGAATAATATCATCATGGTTATAAAAATATATAATAGTATCATTTAATTAATATAGATATTATAAAAATAATTTCAATTTAAGTGCATTTGTGAATTGCTATAATACAATGATCCAAACTAATAACTTAACTATTTTCCTAACTCAATATCCACTGATATTTCTACCCTTTATATAAAGAGTTTGTTATGTAATAAAAATAAACATTGAAATAAATGAATGCATTTTTTTCTGGACTACTTTGTGAGTAATTTACTTCCTTCTATTCAATCATACAAAACTAATGTCACAGAAAATCGCCAAATTATTGTAGTCACAGTCTGACAGAAAACATTAATTTTTCATCTGTTATTTTCCAAAATAGATATTTAATACAAAAAATGATAGCCTTGAAATTCAAATATTTTGCAAGGTAATTTGTTTTCACCCAGCCATCTTAAATATCAAGAAAGAAGCTGAAAATTCCTGTTATGATAATGGCTGGGTAGTATTTATTGATCAAAACCTCTTAAGGATAGCAATTGTAAACTCTGGACAAAATAGAAAAAGCAAATGTTTGAAAGTGCTAAAATCAACCAAATTCATACTGAAAAGGGTAGGATATGATCCTGGAAAGAGGCAAACATTCTGAGTGAGATGACACTTTCCTGGCTTTCACTTCCATCCACTGAGACTAGGAGAGTTCCTTGATGAACACAAAGGAGACCACACCTAAGTAGGTTATGTTCAGATTTCACAAAACCAAATATAAAGAGAAAGCTGAAAATCTGCTAAAGGGGGAAAAAAACCTATAAGCACACAGTACTGCATTTCTGGTCTATAGAACAGGGAGATAATAACAGATTTTTGTTTGTTTGTTTTTAAGCTGCTAGAGTTGCAGTCATTGTTTATATTGCAATATTAATTGAATACAAGCTTTCCCTCATATGTCTAGGAATAAAATTCATTAAAAATTTAATATCACTATATGCAAAATAAAAAATCATTGCTAAGATAAATTTCTTAAATATCCTATAAAATACATGGATATACAAAATGTGTAGCATGAAGACTTGGTATTAAGATGTCCAATTTTCTCCAAAAGACTACAAATTCAAAGTTATATCAGTCAAAATCCCAGCCTTTTTCTGCACGTGTATAAATTGATCATAAAATTTATGTGGAAATCCAAAGTCAAAGGACTTAGAATAGTCAAGAGAAATCTGGAAGAATCAGCTTATAAAACTTAAAATATGGATTGTAAAATTAGCTATTGATCTATAGCAGTTTAGACAGGTAATTTGGTGAGATATTTTTGGAGAGATTAGTAAATAGATCAAAGGAACAAAATACAGTCTCAGGAAATAGATGGTATACCGAGAGAAATATATAATATATAAATACATATTATATTTGTAAATAAATTATATATAATATATAAATAAATTATATATATAATCTCAGGTGGTTAATTTACAATTAATAAACTATTACAATACATTAAGAAATAAAAGACTGCAAAAACTATCTTGGCACAACTGGATATATGAATGGAAATAAATAAACTTTGACCTTGACTCTTGTCATAATTAAATCAGGATGACTCACAGACCTGTATGTAAAATCTGAAACCTAAAACTGGTGGAAAAAATACACATGAGAAATCTTGTAATAATGGGAGGTAAATGCTCTTAAGAGGGATCCAAACAAAGCTAATTGCAAGAAAAAAAAATGTTGGTAAACTAGATTTCATCAAAATTAAAATCTGCTCATCTAAAATATTATTAAAACTGATTTGCAGGGGATCTCTGGGTGGCTCAGTGGTTTAGCGCCTGCCTTTGGCTCAGGGCGCGATCCTGGAGTCCCGGGATCGAGTCCCACATTGGGCTCCTGGCATGGAGCCTGCTTCTCCCTCCTCCTGTGCCTCTGCCTCTCTCTCTCTCTCTATGTCTCTCATGAATAAATAAATAAATCTTTAAAAAAAACTGATTTTCAAGTCATAGACTGTAGAGTAATATTAAAATACATGTATCTCACAAAGTTCTTATACCCAGAATACACACAGAAGTCCTGTCCAATTAAAAATGGATACATTCTTGTACACTTTACAAAAGGAGATAGATGAATGATCAGTAAGCCCTTCTCCACCACAAACATGTTGCTTGAAATCATTATTAGAAACTGCAGAGAAATACCAATATATGCCTACCATAATGGCCAAAATTAAATGGACTGCAACTATGATGTTTTGGGAAGAATATTGAGAAACTGGAATTCTCTCACATTGCTACTTACTGTGTAGCACTGGACAGTGACTTTGGGAAAAGAAAATATGTTTGGAAGGCCTATATGTTTTTTTTTGTTTTGTTTTGTTTTTACAAGTTTAAATATACACACGCCATCTGACTCAGTAATTCTTCATTCTAGGTATCTATTCAAGACAAGAAACTTAACACATGTCCACACAAAACCATGTAATGGGATTGTTATAGTAACTTTGTGACAATAAGTACAAACTTGGAAACCAATCAAATGTCCATTAGCTGGAAAATAGAGAAACAAATTACAGTATACCCATGTAATGGAATTCTACTCAGCAATGACAAGGGACCAATTACCCATACATGGAACAACATGAAGGTTTTAGCAGAAAATGGCATTTAGGAGCTTTCTGGGGTGATAGAAAAATTAATGTTCTTCCTACTGTATGCTTGATATCTGTATATCTTACTGTATGTTAAACTTTACATCATATAAAACATCTTGAAATCTAGTGTACTAAAAACAGACCTTGGGATCCCTGGGTGGCGCAGCGGTTTGGCGCCTGCCTTTGGCCCAGGGCGCGATCCTGGAGACCTGGAATCGAATCCCACGTCAGGATCCCGGTGCATGGAGCCTGCTTCTCCCTCTGCCTGTGTCTCTGCCTCTCTCTCTCTCTCTCTGTGACTATCATAAATAAATTTAAAAAAATAATTAAAAAATAAAAAAATAAAAACAGACCTTATTATAATAGATGAATAACAAAAGTTAAAATTACATATAAAATAAGTGTACACTTATTTAAAACAAAGAATTAGGACTCCTTTATCCTGCAAAATGATAAACACTAAAAAAAGGGGGAAAGATTGAGACATATTTGCCTTGGCTCTTCCTTCCTACTGCAGAAATTTCTGGGAAGATAACGAAAAAGGTAGTGAAAAAAGAACAGATAATTTGGTGAGGAAAAACTGAGGTATGCATGCATGCTTTATACTTCTCTGAGCTCCACTAGTACAACTTCAGCCCATTTCAGAAAATGCCTAAATTCAGCAGTGTACCCAGAAATAGTTGAGGTAAGGCTCTCTAGTCAAAGAGAGAAAGCAGTCCTTGCCATCTCTAATGAAATTCTATGTAACAGGAAAAGGATTCAGGGATTCTGTGAGCTCACACTGGATGATCTAGAATATTTTTCTCGGTTTAGTAACTTGTAGGTTTTCTATAGAGCTGCCATGGCGTGACATATGATCCTCTGAATGGAGCTGGGAGAAGGAGGATACTACTAAAACCAGTAAGAGGTGAAGGACAGCCACGGTAGCAACTGAAGTACTATGCATAGACTTAAAAAAAAATTATCTAAGCCCCATAGATATTTGAGAGAGAAAGTGAACAGGGGGAGAGGAAGAGAATTTCAGGGTGACTTTGGTCCAGTGCAGAGCCCCACTCAATCCTACATCCTCAAGATCATGACCTGAGCCTAAATCATGAGTCAGATGCTTAACTGACTGAGCCATCCAGTCCCCCTCATTTTCAAGCAGTTTGAGAGAACAGATCTAATTTTTATGAGCCATGACCTTCATCAAAGGAAGACGGAACATAGCCAGTAGACATGCACAGTAAAGCAAGCCAATTTTTCTCTGACTTCCAAGTCATTATGGATATGGCATGGTAATTAAAAATTAAGCATTTTTATCATTGATTTTCTATTATTAATCAACTTTTGCTATCATTATATTCATGTACAAAGAAGGCTCATTCTGTCACATATGCTTACCTTAGTTAATTCTAATTCCTTAGAACCTTTTTAATCCACCAAACTAAAAAGTCAAGGGAAGGAGATTGGCTAGTGTTTGGACAGAAATGAGACATTTCAGGTGATATTTATATGAAGAGATGTAAAAAATAAACTGGAAATATTGTCTGAGGACAGATTTTTATGTAAAAGGAATAGTAAGGGAAGGGAAGGAATGAAGCTAGCATCTATTGTGTAGTTACTATATGCTAGAAATTATGAGATATTTTCCATTTTATATGCCCTGCTTTATTCCACAAATAATTTAAGGTTGTGTAAAAGTGAACAAGCCATAAAATAAATGCATGAACAGAATGATAAAATGGCAGAATAACAACATATGGAATTAAAATTGAAAGTTGATAAGAGAATGTTACATCAAATGCTGGAAACTGTTCCTACTAAGTGATGTTTCAAATAAAAACAAAATGTCTACATGGTGAGTTACAATGTTGTCCTTATCACCATTTCTATGGGAACTAATAGATTTTCTCTGATCTCAGACATAAAATATTTTCCTCTATGTCAGGTTGAACAATATCCTAAACATCAAATGGAATAGAGAATTATAAGGTCATATATTGAATAATCACTGAGTGGTAGCTGGGGGCAAATCTTAGATATTTAAAGTTAAAGCAAATTGATTGATTCATACAAATACTCGTGTTCAAGGAGATTTGATAAAAAGAAGAGGCACAAATTTAGGACAGCAAGTGACAAAACTACCAGGCACTAACATTTATGCATGCATTCAATCATTCATTTCTTTGAAATATGCTACTTAGCAAGCACCATAAAATGCACTAAGGATACAATAACAAACAGAAAATGCAGAATCTGTGTCTCCCTCCAAAACTGGTGGTGCCCAGTAGGCAACAACCAATGAGTGGATTTGAGTTAAATAGAATCTGATCCACTGTACTAGAAGAGAGAATTAGGAATGATAGGCACACTGTCAGGGTCCCAGTCCAATGAATTTGGATTTATTAAAAATGATTACTCTCAAAAGAATTGAAGTGAGAGGAGGGGAAACAGAGAGAAGCCAGGTTGAATAGACCCAGGAAACACACTGGAGGCCAAGCATCTAGCAGATTCAAAGCAGAGAACTTGCCCGTGCATTTTTTTTTGCTTTTGTTATATTTAGGGAGTCATGGCCCCAATTAACCCAAAAGAGTCTTGGTCTAATTAGTAATAGGGTTGCTGTTACTGTCAAATGTTTGGAAAATAAACTGTATATATTCAGGAAAATTATACTGAAAGTGTTTTTTTTTATTCATATTCCTGACAAGCACACCCTTCTGTAATATTTCTGAACATCTAGATTCCAGCAAAAATAAGGTAGGAATGGGAGAGGAGTTTATGCAAGTACCTTTGGTCCCAGATATAACTTAAGACTACTGGTTTAGATTTAGGATGGTGAAATCTTTTTTTTTTTTTATATATATATAAATTAATTTTTATTGGTGTTCAATTTACCAACATACAGAATAACACCCAGTGCTCATCCCGTCAAGTGTCCCCCTCAGTGCCCGTCACCCATTCACTCCCACCCCCGCCCTCCTCCCCCTCCACCACCCCTAGTTCATTTCCCAGAGTTAGAAGTCTTTATGTTTTGTCTCCCTTTCTGATATTTCTCACACATTTCTTCTCCCTTCCCTTATATTCCCTTTCACTATTATTCATATTCCCCAAATGGATGAGAACATACACTGTCCTTCTCCGGTTACTGTGGCCAAGTTCAAAAAGGGTGTTGCCTGAGTTCTCCTCTGGGATTTTGATGGAATCTTGTCTCACATTTAGATCTTTCATCTATTTTGAGTTTATCTTTGTGTATGGTGCAAGAGAGTGGTCCAGTTTCATTCTTCTGCATGTGGATGTCCAATTTTCCCAGCACCATTTATTGAAGAGACTGTCTTTCTTCCAGTGGATCGTCTTTCCTCCTTTATCGAATATTAGTTGACCATAAAGTTCAGGGTCCACTTCTGGGTTCTCTATTCTGTTCCATTGATCTATATGTCTGTTTTTGTGCCGAGCTGAGCAGATCAGCGGCCCCGCCCCGGAGCCTCCAGGCCCTGCAGACGGAGAACCGAGAGCCCCGAGCCCCGTAGTTCCTGCGGAGGCTGAATCCAGGCTTCCAGAGCTGCCATAGCCACTGGGGCTGTTCCTCCTGGGGCCTGACGGGGTAAACAACCCCCGCTGAGCCCGGCAGCAGGCAGGGGCAGAGCAGCTCCCCCAAGTGCTAACACCTGAAAACCAGCACAGCAGGCCCCTCCCCCAGAAGACCAGCTGGACGGACCAGTGATACTCCCCCGTGTTCCAATACAACTTGTTTCTGGCCACTCTGCACTGAGCAAAATGACTAGAAGGAAAACCTCACCTCAAAAGAAAGAATCAGAAACAGCCCTCTCTCCCACAGAGTTACAAAATCTGGATTACACTTCAATGTCAGAAAGCCAATTCAGAAGCACCATTATACAGCTACTGGTGGCTCTAGAAAAAAGCATTAAGGCCTCACGAGACTTCATGACTGCAGAATTTAGATCCAATCAGGCAGAAATTAAAAATCAATTGAATGAGATGCAATCCAAACTAGAAGTCCTAACGACGAGGGTTAACGAGGTGGAAGAACGAGTGAGTGACATAGAAGACAAGTTAATGGCAAAGAGGGAAACTGAGGAAAAAAGAGACAATCAATTAAGGGACCATGAAGACAGATTAAGGGAAATCAATGACAACCTAAGGAAGAAAAACCTACGCTTAATTGGGGTTCCCGAGGGCGCCGAAAGGGCCAGAGGGCTAGGATGGTGAAATCTTAAGGCAGCATGGAAACATTACTGTTCTTCTGGAGAGAATACATATCCTGTCTGAAATCTCTGTTTCATGATAATTATTATTTCAGAAGGCTTTGAGTGGCCACTGGCTGAGCAGGAACATGGATATACCTGTATGATTTAAATCTTTCCCATCCTCAATATGGGCATTGGTATCATATTTTTAGAGAATTGTCAACATACATATCAGGAGTTTTCTAGGAAATGTTATACTTTCAGACATTGAACTATTGACATTCCCCCTGCCCCCTAAATATCTCATCTAAACACTTAACTATATCCAAAGCTAAAGTTATATATGTCTGTACTTGTATAAATCCAGCCACAACAGGGCCTAGAGCCTTGGTGGCATGGCCTGGCTAGAGTTCAGGACAACAGCAGATACAAGCTGGGGCTTCAGCCTGGGACTTTAGTACAGTCTTTGCTAGCTGTGGGTAGAACCCAGAGACTGCTGACCTGAAAGTCAGATGGCCCCTCAAAGAGTCCACGTGTTTGTAAAAGGGTAAAGTTCACCACGTAGCTTGTTTCAATGATTTTAATGGTTTCTCAGTAATAGTTGGAATACGTTATGAATACCTGAGGGAAGGAATATTGTTCTCAAAGTCTAAAAAACCCCCTGCCAATTATGACTGAGTTGGTGCAGAAGGTAGGAGGTGGGTTCATATTGTGAGGGTAGGTAGCATAATTCTAAGGGGGACAAATTGGATCAGTAAAAAAAACATACATCTCATATTGCTTCTAAATTTACATTCTGGGAATATTTTTAATTATAGCAATAGCTCTGTTAAAAACAAAACGAAATAAAGATAAGAAGTTGGCCTGATGTTTAATAAAATGAGGGATTGACTAGTAGTATGATACTGATGTCAGAAAAATGTATTTAAATATTCCCATCAATGTGGTCTTGTTCCTGAATGCATCTCATCATCCCAGGGATGAGGAAACAATAAGTTTAACTAGACTTTCTTAAAAAATTATTCCAGAAAGCTATAGAAACAAAGGAAATAAATGGATGGATAAATGATGGGTAGATAAATAATAGAAAAGGATGACAGGATACATAAGATACATAGGATAAGAATTCATTGATAAATATTGTCTATCCTATAAGCCTCAGATTGTTTCTTAGAGGCATATGTTTAATTAAAAACATCAATTTTTGAATGGAAATTTAAAAATATATTAACAAAAGCTAATTAAGTCTGTAAATATACATTGTGACTGGCTTAATAAAATGAGCATTTTGTTTGTTTTCACTTTTTACCTCTAGTTAATAGAGGTGCTCCTAACTCAGAGGCAGTTTCTATTTTTCTTTCTTTGACATTTATAAGGTAACAAGACTCAGAAATGCATGAGTATTTTAAATGTGATATATCAAATAATAGAGAATAAATCTCTTTTATTTTATCTTGGCATCCTTTGTCCTCATTTGCCTTTTCCAGGGTTATTTAGAGGGAACATAAGGTTCATTCATTCTCACTGATAATAAAGTAACCGAGTTTGGAAAAATTATTTTTCTTATATTCATTGAAAATGAGATCTTATTTGAGGTTGACTGCATTTACATTTATTGTGCCTGTAGAGGATCTGATTTAAAAGATTAGGAAGTGCTTTATGCACCATGCATTATGAATATGCACTAGAAATAACACTACCAGGATATAATTTAATTCACCTTGGTAGTGATATATGACAATGAAACATACAATTTGACCACATATTACATGAATCAGAAATAAATAAAATAACAATAAGGTAACAAAAAGATAAAAATCTTCCCTTAGCCAGAAAAAAATATGCCACATGTTAATCTTTTCTTTCATAAATTTAAATTATTCCAAGGCAGAAGATATGTTTCTTTTTTGTGACTAATATAATTGTTCAATAAATACTAATCAAATGTCAAGTAAATCAGTATTACTAAAAATTATGTTTGCTCATTTTGAAGGGAGCTGAGATAGATACTCATTTGGGCCTTGGTAAGATGCCCTTTTGTTTAATTTAGCAGAATATTTTTTGAAGAGTTCAGTGAGTATCACACAAGAGCAATAAAACCACGTATATAGGAAGCATTATGCCTAGATGCAATTCAGCAACTTTGGTACATGCGATATTCCTGAAGGATCGATTTTAAGGTCTTGTTATATTTAAACACCTGTATAAAATGATCTTGGTTGCAGTTACTGCAGGCTCATTTACATTTTAATGTGGGCAGTACCATTTTGGATGCCACTGGGCCCTGTTTAGAGAAGTTCAAGGACACTCCTCAGGAGTCTTTTGACATATTACAAGTAAGGCGTGTAGTGAACGTAGGTGCACATAAAATGAGGGCATTGTAGTTTACATCTTAAAATGTAAATGTAAAGAAATCCATGGATCTTACTACTTCATCATAATATCTAAATCTCTGTGTAGAAGGCAATAGAGTATGAGCATGAATACAGATTGATGTGAAGTATCTTTAACCCAATAAATTAAAAAAAAAATCAGTGTGTTTATTTAACATCAGTATTGTTTTACTTTACCTTGTCAGGAGGATTTTATGATTTTTCTAAAATTCTTAACAAAACAAACAAATAAATAACAACAAAAACCCAAAAATATAGTTAATCCTGGAACACTCTCTGTCTTGAACACAAAATATCAAGAATAAGTGTGGTATGTTGGTGAATCCTCTCTAGTGGATACTGTATGGAATTTTTTGGAATATGGTATGTCATTCACATACTCCCCTTTAAAAATGTTTGCTTCTGATACTTTTAAACACCAATAATAAGACATTTAAATATTCCTCAATATATATATATATATGTATGAATAAAGAAGGCTTTACATTAAACATTTTAGAAAGAATACAATATGCCTAGTGATTTGTAATCTATGCCTCTATGATAGCTAAAATATTAGGAAAAGCATTAGTCATAGTGATAAATATGATGCTATTTCTTAACTGATATCCATTTCCAACAAAGCAAAATACCCTTTGATCCTTTGTTTTAAGATTGTTTTGTAATACTATAAAGATAAGATTCTTGGATGAAAGCATTTCCTTTTCAAATTTTTAATTTTTTAAAGATTTTATTTATTATTTATTTGAGAGAGAGAGAGAAAGAGAGATCATGAGCAAGGGGGAAGCACAGAGGGAGAAGCAGACTCCCTGCTGACCAGGGAGCCCGACATGGGACTCAATCCCAGGACCCTGGGATCATGACCTGAGCAGAAGGTAGACATTTAACCGAATGAGCCAGTCATGTGCCTGCATTTCCTTTTTCCTTCTATGTTAAATCACACAATATTATGTTTCTCTTTTGGGAAATATCTACTTATGTAAGTTTATAGAAAAAGGCCCATATAGAAAGAAGACAGTTTAATCTAGAAAGAGTGAACTGAGATTTAATGTAGCCAACAAAGTGGGTCATGAAATTCATCTCTTACTTAAGAATCATTTACTAAGTTAGCATGTTCAAATAATTATTATATAATTGGAATGCTATTATTTGAGGAACTAAAAATAACCAGAGTGTCTCCCAAATCCCATTTGTATCCTTGTGGAATAACCCCTATTTCTATCCTCATTATGGAGGAGAGCTAGCCTCCCATCAGCTTGTTCACTGCTCCATACTTAACCACATATTCAGTTTCTCATAAAAAGACACTTCTGTGTGTCAAATACATGAACAAAGAAACGAAGGGTTTTGCCATTTAGTAAGAAGATAGCTGTTGACAGTGAAAACAATATTCCTATTTCTACCTCTACCCCAACATATCTGATCCCTTAGTATTTTCTTTATCATCTATCCCTCAAATGTTCATTGTTATGTTTATATTACATTTATTCCAATTTGGGTACACATTTAACCTAACTTTGGCAGAAAATAGACTGTAAAATAACATATGTCTATGCGAATGAAATGCATTAAAACCTATCAGTGAAGGGGTGCCCACATGGCTCACTCAGCTGAGCATCTGATGCTTGATTTCAGCTTAGGTTGTGGTCTCAGGGTCATGAGACTGAGCCCCATGTCCCTCTGGGCATGGTAGGCATGGTCTGCTTGAGATTCTCTCTCTCCTTCTCCCTCTATCCTTACCCCCACTTGCACACACACTCTCTCTCTGAATAAAAATCTAAAAAAAAAAAAACCCAACCATTGAAATATATATATATATATATATATATATATATATATATATATATATATTTGTGAATATATTTGTGCCCTATTTATTATAGGATTTTATACATACTTAATTTTTAAGATTACATACTCATTATACCTTAACTACCAACTTCTATATAATTATAGAATTATGTAATTATATTATAATTATATTATATTATAAATATAGAATTACAGAATTATAACTATAATGCTCAGAAATTTCAAAAACAGATTTTACTTGTTCTCTCTCTCCTTTATATGTAAGTCCTTTTTTTCAATTTATTTTCTAACTAGCATGATATTATATAAATATAGACATATGATTTTTTTAAGATTAATTTCTTTATTTTAGAGAGAGAGAGAGTGAAGAAAGAGAGAGGGAGAAGGAGAAAAAGGGAGAGGGAGAGAAGCAGACTCCCTACTGAGCCTGGAGCCTAAAATGGGGCTTGATCTCAATACCCTGAGATCATGATCTGAGCTGATATCAAGAGTGTAAAGACTGAGCCACCATGGGGCCCCTAAATGTATGATTTTATGATAAGTACTTCTAAATACAATTTTGAAGTAGCTAGGCTAACTTAAAATATATGACAATTAGAAAGGAATTGATCTTTCACATATGTTTGGCCAAAAAGGAAATGCATACAAATTATACTCATTTTCAAAAGCATAGTAATAATATCTGCATTTTTTAAAGATTTTTTTTATTCATGAGAGAGAGAGAGAGAGAGACAGAGAGAGAGGCGGAGACATAGGCAGAGGGAGAAACAGGCTCCCTACAGGGAGCCGGATGCAGGACTAAATCCCAGAACCCCAGTATCACAACCCGAGCCAAAGGCAGATTCTCAACCACTGAGCCACCCAGGCATCCCAATGTCTGCATTATTTGCTAATATTTCTAGAATGAACCAAGTCTAGGTAGTTAATATACATAACATGGCATGTTATAGCCTATATTTCATGTGTTAACATTCTCATAATTGCAATTTATGAAAAAATCCATTTTCACATCAGAATATAAAAATATTGTTATAAAAATTAAAATACATTTAAATAACTCATAATTTATCAGGATATAATGTAAATAAAAACGTATTTTTTTCTCAGTGGAAACATGAAATATTCTAAATGGCATCTGCCTCAAAAGCTGAATTATATATTGTAAGGCTGAATTGTTTACAAAAACAATACTCATTGAAACAAAGGAAAATGCATATTTTAAATAACATTAATAGAAGAAATAGTAAACATATTTGGGTCACAAGCACTAAAGTAACCTTGGTGAAAATTTAAATTCTTTAATTAAAATGCATTGCAATAAATTTATGTCTGCTGTAACCATTCCAAATTACTTCATATTAAATATCTTATGTGCCTTAGATATGGAAATATATTATTCAAATCTGGTATATGCTTGCAAAAACAGAATCCCACAATCAACTCCTCCTTGCCAAGTGTGAAAGCATTACAGATAGGAGTTCAACTTTGTGATAAAATCAAAGTGAAACTGAATTATAGTCTTTTATTTCTTTAGTAAATTAATACAAAAACTATAAACTTTCTGTTTAATTATGAGTTCTTATGTATGCATATGACTTAAGAATTTATGCAAACCATTTTGCTGGTGAATTTGTTGGTGATAAAATTTTATCAGTCACACTACAAATGATGAGGTATGGTACTGGTCCTTTGTTTATTCTTTTCAGAGAGTTCATGACATTTTATATCCATCTTTTGTGATCATTATATGCTAATTCAACAGTTATTTTAACAAAACTCTGATGACTGGCACATTTGCTATAAAAGATATTCCTAATAAACAAGCAACAATAACACCCAAATGATCATGAATGGAATACTCTATTGCAGCTGTCAGACTCCTTGGTCAGGTTTGTGCAGATATTCTTTGTCCATTTTTATAAGTTTACAGTCTTAAAAAACATCAAATAGTCTGAAATTTGTCTTAAAAATAAAAATATCTATCATAAAACACAGGGGGAATTTATTCAATATTATTTAAAATATGAGGATCAGGTTATACATTCCATTCAAGTTCTGTGTTTTCAGTAAAATCTTTGAGAGTGAAATTGTGCCTTTTTGTCTTGTTTTAAACAAGATCCACAATTTGTCCTTTATAATTGAAAATGAGTTTATGGCTAGGAATTTATACAAAAAAAATGGGCAAGTGGAGAATATTGTTTCCACATACAAAGTCTACTTAGAAGATAATTATTATTATATCTGTAAATAAATAGTATTACAAATGGAAAAGTTTTGAGAAGATAATTTCAATACATTAAATAAAATTAAGCACAAATAGTAGTAGACTATGTGGAAAAGATATATTATCTATATGTTGTATCAATCATATCAATTATTTATAGTAATTGTATACGCCTCTTAATTATATAAGCCTCCGGCAGCCTCTTGGTACAAGTGGTTTTTTACTTGAAATTCCCTAGAAGTCTCCTTACTGGTCATTTTGATTTTACATTTAACTCCCAACAGTCTATTTTGAACATAATATCTCAGATGCTTCTTTAAAACTAAATTAGATAATCCTAATCATTTATTTAAAATTTTGCAAAAGTTATGCTTTCAAGGTTAAAAGCAAAACGCCTTACAATGGCTTACAAAGTACTTCCAATCTGGATACCAATTAATTCTTGTACTCTTCCTATAGTTTTTCACACTGGGCTCCATGCAAATCTTCAACTACTTTTCCTTTTCCACTGTGGAATCTTTGAGCTGTTTTTGGCCTTTATTGTTTTTTTTTTCTTTCAATACAGTTTATTATATTTTAACATACTAAATAATTTAATTCTGTGTATGAAAACAGAGATTTTTATCAGTTTTGTTCATTATGTAATTCAAACATCTAGACCACTGAGCAGCAAATAGTAGGTCATCAATACTTGCTGAATATTGAATGAAAAGTGAAAGAAAAGGAAAAAAGGAGGAAGGAAGGAAAAAGCAAGATGAAACATATTAGTATTCAATTTTTTTGATGCTACATTTTTAATTGGTATAGAAAATAAAATCAGGCTTACCAGATAAAAAGAAAAATAGCAGGAAAATCAGTGTCACAATCAGGGGTTGTGATCCTGGTGCGGACGAGTATAGTTTAAGATGAAATACCACATGGGAAAACTGTGGGATGAGATAAAAGTCAAGATATACCAGGTCAGGCTGTGGAGAGTTTTAAAATGTGAACTCTCCACTGAGGGCAGAAGACTCTTACATATCAGTGAAACAAAGCACATCCATCAAGTGGTAACCACATAGATAAATACAGATAAAGGATGCATGCATTTGCACATGAAGACAAAGAGGTGGACTATAGCTCTAATGTAGAAGAGAGAACACTAATCAATCAGTTGAAAAAATATTTCCTTATTTTTGGAGTGAAACATCAAAAACAACTATTTAATTACCTGTTTATTAAATTAATATATACACATATAAACATATTTTTGGAAAACATCACTGCCACATGTAAATGAGTTATTTTGCTTGATGGAAATTTTAAGGCAATTTAAAGCAAAGGTAAAATGGAAGTGTAAACAAAGAAAAACATTAATAATAAATGTCAATTATAGACAAAAGTATTTCTTTTTTTGAAAGATTTGTTTATTCATTTGAGGAAGAAAGAGAACATGGGGGTGGCTGGGGGAAGAGAGAGGGAGAATCTCAAGCAGATGCCCCACTGAGCTTGCAGTCCATTACAGGACTCTGTCTCATGACCCTGAGATCATGACCTGAGCTAAAATCAAGAGTTGTAGGCTGAACCCATTGAGCCACCCAGGCGCCCCCAGACAAAAAATATTTCTCTAAACCTGACGAACACAGGACATGGATGTTTGATGTTTTGGCATGTCAACTTCCTTAGAAATTCTTGGAGGGTTTTGTTTGTTTGCATATAAATGGTGAGAAACAGAACTTTTCTCAATATTTCATTTTTCTCTTTAGTTGCAGTTGTTCCTTTTTTCTTTTAGCCTCTTTTTGACATCCTCACAGATATAACTAGAAACCTAATTGAGGCTTCATCATATGCCCAAGACCAATTTTCATTATACTTTACCTTCCCACCAGTGTAGAGTATAATATAGTATAGTCTATAATATAATTTGCATAATTTGCCTATATATTAATTAAATAAAAACTTGCTTCTAAGCTGAAATTCTTTGATAGATATAAGCAAATGAAAAGACTAAAATGATATTATGATACAAAGAAAATAGAATTGAATTGGGACTCAGTAGATTGAAATTCTAATTTCACTTCACTCTGGGGTCTCTCAGGTTAGGGTCTTAATTTGTAAGTTTCTTTTTTTTATTTTTATTTATATTTATTTATTTATTTATTCTAGTCACACAGAGAGAGAGAGAGGCGACACACAGGCGGAGGGAGAAGCAGGCTCCATGCACCGGGAGCCGGACATGGGATTCGATCCCGGGTCTCCAGGATCGCGCCCTGGGCCAAAGGCAGGCGCCAAACCGCTGCGCCACCCAGGGATCCCAATTTGTAAGTTTCAATGTCAGTTTTAGAATGAGGAGTCAGTGATTTCTAAGGAACCATCTGGATATAACACTAGACATGTGCAAATTATAAACAAAATACTCTTTCAGTTTCATTCATCAGATATTTATTTTTTATTTTTTAAAGGATTACTTATTCATGAGAGACACACAGAGAGAGAGAGAGAGGCAGAGACATAGGCAGAGGCAGAAGCAGGCTCTTCACAGGAGCCTGATGCAGGACTGCATCTGGATCCCGGGATCACAACCTGAGACAAAGGCAGCCGCCCAACCACTGAGCCACCCAGGCATCCCTTGTCAGTTATTTATTGAGTGCTTATTATGATTCTGCACTTTTCTTGGTGTTAAAGATAATGTTGTGAACAAGATTTATAAGATACTTTCTCTTTGGGCTATTATGGAATACTCTACTGGTGGGCAGAGAGGAAAGGAAAGGAAAGGAAAGGAAAGGAAAGGAAAGGAAAGGAAAGGAAAGGAAAGGAAAGGAAAGGAAAGGAGAAAGGAAAGGAAAGGAAAGGAAAGGAAAGGAAAGGAAAGGAAAGGAAAGGAAAGGAAAGGAAAGGAAAGGAAAGAAGGAAAGGAAAGGAAAGGAAAGGAAAGGAAAGGAAAGGAAAGGAAAGGAAAGGAAAGGAAAGGAAAGGAAAAGAAGGAAAGGAAAGGAAAGAGAAAAGGAAAGGGAAAAGGAAAGGGGAAAGGAAAGGGGAAAGGAAAGGGAAGGAAAGGAAAGGAAAAAGGAAATGAAAAAGGAAAAGAAAGGAAGAAAGAGAGAAAGGAAAAGATCATAATTTCATATAGCAAAAATGGAGAAAATTAAATCAAATTGATTTGGGAAGTCTGGATAATGTCAGCCTAGTAGGTTTGAGTAGGCAGGAAAAGCTAGGTGGGATGATGCTTGAAATTACATCTGATTAGGAGAAAAAAAAATAGAAGAGCAGGGATAAGAAGGAGGGGGAGAGGGAAGTAGAAAGGAAGGAACAATGGGGGAGAGGAAGCAGTGGGAGATGGGGAGAGGCTACTGGAAGAAGAGGAAGAAGAAAAAGAAGAAAGCAGGATCTGGGGAGAAAGGGTGCCAAGGATAAGAAAGAGCTAGTATGAAATCTCTACTTCATGCCAGAACTTGGTATGTTAATAGTAAGGACAGAGGGGCCAAAGATGTACGCAAAGTCATCTTTGTTTTTTAAGGACTTTTCCAGTCACTATCAGAAGTTTGGATTTTATTCTTAGGACAAAGAGCTTTCAGGTAGATTCTAGTGGGATGATATGGTTTCTTTGTTGATAGGATCTCTCTAGCCGTGTGTAAGTGGATTTTATGGGTCAAATTCTAGATGCAAGAGAACCCAGATGGAATGCTTTTGCAGTTTTCCAGGCCAGGGATGAAGGCAAATTGGAAAAGGTGTTAAACCCTAGAAGTGGACAGATGTGAACATCTTTTGACTTGGACAAAAAAAATAATAATAATAATGAAAGAGGGGGAAGCTGGAAAGATTATTATTTCATTTCCAACTATCTAACACTGCATTTTCGTAATCTTTTTTTTAAGATTTATTTATTTATTTGAGAGAGAGAGTGGGGGTATGGGGGGACATGAGGGAGAGGGAGAGAATCTTGAGCAAACTCCCCACTGAGCACAGAGCTGAACACGGGGCTGTATCTCACAACCCCAAGATCATGAGATCATGACTTGAGCCAAAACCAAGAGTCAGATGCCTAACCCACTGCACCACCCAGGCGCCCCAATTTTCTTAATCTTACAAGCAAACTTATAAGGTAGATATAATCACAGTCCTACAGCAAACAGTGTCATATCTGCATATATTAAACGATTTGTCTCTGGACGCCTGGGTGGCTGGCTCCGTGGTTGAGCTTCCGCATTCCTCTCAGGGAGTGATCCTGGGACCTTGGGATCAAGTCCCATATAGGGGTTCCCACGGGAAGCCCACTTCTCCCTCTGCCTATGTCTTTGCCTCTCTCTCTTTGTCTCTCATAAATAAATAAAATCCTTTAACAAAAAAATAAAGGATTTGTCTCAAATACAAAGCTAGTAATAGGTATGCTGAGTTGCACATAGGTTTGTCAACTTGTGGAGCATATTCTCATTTATTATAGCACAGTAGGGATACTTTTTATTTTTTATATAATGGCTACATTTTAGAGTGGGTAGACAGACTTGCCTTCATGAGGAGGCCAAGTAGAGGGTGCAGGCTCCACAGTTATAGAATTTTGCCTTCTGATAATTTGTTGTGCAGAACCTCTCCTAATGATCTAACCATTCTCTTAGTCCTGATTCTAAATTTCTCCTACTTGGCTTCTGCACCTGGCCTCATATTTTTGGAATCTTGAACACTTGCTATCTCATTGTGAACACATGTCATTTCACTTCTGTACCAAACTTTTGGTGATCATTTTAGAACTAATTGTAGAACTAATTTGGATGTCTTCCTAACTCACAATTATTTACAAGTATCCCTCATATCTATCAACGTATATCATACTGTCACTCTTTTCTTAATTTCCACACCCATTCAATCCCTTCCTCAGAGCTAGGACTTTAACATGTTTCCCCTGACACTCAGTCGTAAGCTGTGCTATTAGATGCAATTCTAAAATTCATAGACCATGCACACATGTGTCTGTGTGTATATATTACATTTGACTAATTGTTTTATTGTAATTTAAGATAATTCTCTGTGCACCATAACCTCTTCTGTAATGTTTCAGGAAAATCTCCCTATATGCCACTTAGTACTTGATAATATTGTAAATTGTCTAGTACTAAATTATATATTCTTATATATTATTTTAAAATTGCTTTGTACTCTATGTTATTGTTATCTGAGTGTAGTTCACCTAACTAAATTATAAATTTCTTGAGAGCAGGGATCATTTCACCTCTTAGAAGCACCCAAAATAATGTTGACTGAACAGCAAGTGGTAAATAATGCTTGTTGATGGAGACATAAAGAGAAATAAGAATGAAGAACAGAAAGTGTAAGAAAATATGGGTTTTATTCCTCATTTTGGCATCATAAATACTATGCTTTCACATATATTAGTTAAGGTTTATCATTTCTGATATTTTCCTGAATATTGATAAAATACACATTTTCATCATGCATATCTTATGTTTATTCCATCTTCCGGTGTTTATTTTATGTCACCACTTCTAAGTGAAATTGAACTAATTAAATGAAATAAATATGAAATCAAAATGCATCTCCCAAGGAAGGGGTTTTAGATAGAAAATCATTACCTTGTTTGCTCAGAACACAAGGGATTTCATTATGACACTGTCGTACTTTGGCTTAGGGAAACATACTTGACCTCTTAGCCTATTGCTTTGGACAGGAATTAAATCCAATCCATCAATTCTAATGTCAAAATGATAAATTCCTGGCAGCAGTAGATTCCTCTTTCAGGGGAAAATCATTTGCTTTTTCAACAGTCAGTTCCTCTATAATTCTAAATATTTAGATGACATTTGCAAAAACAATACAAATGTGTGCTTAATGAGCATGACAACTGCTAGCTAAATCCACTGGAAGTTTGAATATATTGGAAAAGGAAAATAAGTCCGTTTGTTTTGAATGTCAACATACTAATGAATTAATTCAAAACTATTTTAGCATTGAAAGCTAATATGCTTTCATTACCACTTTCAAGGCTGCAATTTCCTTAGGGGAATTTGAAAGGGCAAAAAGAGTCACTTCTGTGATGTCCAGCCTATGGACACTAAACTAGTTTTTAGTGACATTGTGTCATAGTTTTGTGAAGTTCATGCATTGTGTTTTTGGTCAAAGGAGATGGTGGCAATGCAATGAATCTCAGTGTTCTGATGGTTTTCTCTCTAATGTGCCATATCTAACTGGCCTAACAATCTACTTATTCAACATATAAAAAGGTAAACCTAACTCTCAGATTGCCTGCAAATCTTCCCATTCTCTTTCATCTCCAAACAGAATAATTTTCACCTCCTCTGTTAGGCTTTCCATGAGCCTGCCCCCTTCCCCTTCCCCCTCAACTGACTGCACAGCTCACACTAACTCATCTGTCAAATTTCAGTCTGAATGTCATTGGTTACCTGTCACCCAAATGAGGTGACATTATATTGTCATTGGCACCATCTATTTTTTATCCATATTATTTTTTGTAAATATAATTATGCATTACTTTTTTCCTACTTGCTTAATATTTATTTCCTTTTCTAGGCTGTAAGTTCCAGGCTGGCAGGAATCTTCCCCTTTACTTCCTTTTGTCATGTGTCTTTAGCCCAACAGGCACACAATAGGGGCACAAAGCTCTTAATTGCACAAATAGATGAATGAATCCCTATTGCTCTCTATATATCTTCTCTGAATTGGATATGGGCGAAACACCTAATTTGTTTCATTTTTGACAAAAATAAGTTTTTTTGGCATCATTAAGAATGAGAATCAAACACTCTTAGTGACTATTTTTCCAATTATAATTAAGTCCAACCTTATGTTTCATATAGAAAATTGTCAGATGGGATAAGCAGTACCAGTGGCCTAGTTTAAAAAAACAATTACCTTTTACTAATGGCTGTAGAATAGCAGAATATGCCACCTCAAAATATGCTGCTTTGGTATATTGATTATTTTGAGCTGAAAGCCCTTGGAAAAAAGTAAAAGCAGAGAGAGGCTTTCTCTGATTTCTCTTTATCTGCCTAAAGACAGATCCTCCAAAAAGAACTGAACGATCATAAATCTCCCCAGAAAAGCTTCCTCAACCAGGGAAGATTGACTCTTATCACAGGAAAGGGGAGTAGAAGTCTACATCACAGCTGGACAAACTTTGTCACAAACATTTGTTAAGTTAATTAAACAAGGGAGCCATTTAGATGAATGTGGCTCTAATGCTGCAAGAGGCCTGCAGCACGAACCCCAAATCTGAAGCCCTTAAATTCCTCAAGGTTATGAAGTCAAAACACTAAGGAAAACCAATCACAAACAGCCAACTAGGCTTTAAGCTACAGCCAGTCAAAAGTTTCCCTTTTTTCTGCACTTTCTTTATCTAAGTCTCCCCCTGCCTTTTGTCTGTGGAGTGGCTCCTGACCATGTTGGTTTGGCATTGCTGTTTGGAATTGAATTTGGCTTACATAAATTCTTAAAAAATTTAATATGCATCAGTTTATCTTTAAACACTCTCATACCTCTGATCTCTTCTAATGGCCCTTTGATCTATCCCAAGAGGCGTCCGTACTCCCTCCCTTTCTCCCATGAAGATAATATTTAGTCCCTAATTCTAAGCCACATTAGGGAGTTACTCAGTTTCCCCTCATGTCTCCCATGCACACACGAGGTAGACATGTTAATAATATTTATTTTTCTTTTGTTAATTTTTTATTATAGAGGTCTCATTTAAGAACTCAGAAAGGTAGAAGGAAAATCATTTTTCCTCCCCAACACGACCTGTCTTTTTTTTTTAAGATTTTTTTTTATTTTAATTTTTATTTATGATAGTCACACAGGGAGAGAGTGAGAGAGGCAGAGACACAGGCAGAGGGAGAAGCAGGCTCCACGCACCGGGAGCCCGACGTGGGATTCGATCCCGGGTCTCCAGGATCGCGCCCTGGGCCAAAGGCAGGCGCCAAACCGCTGCGCCACCCAGGGATCCCCACGACCTGTCTTTCGATAACTTTTTGTGACTATCTGATAGAGGCTATCATAGCTACTCTAATGTGTTATTCTAGTATCCACCACAATATTCTTTTTTTGTACATACACATACACACATGCATGTGCACACACATATAACTCTTAACTGCAGACAGTTTAGTCTAATTTATTGCAGCAATTCTGGGGAAAATGCACCTATTTTTTTTTTTTTTTTTTTTTTTTTTTGCAGGGAGTGCTATGCATAGACTTCTAAAATAATTAGGAATGTTTCTAAATTCTACATCTGTACTCCTAATTCAAGTTCTTCTCTGAGTTTTTCAAATAATTGGGTTTATGCTAATGATCTGTGATTTAAAATAGGTGTGGGAAAAAATAAAATAAACTAGGTGTGGGAGATGTTAGTGATGCATTGCCAGAAAAAAAAATGTAATTTTAGCATTCATGAGCAACTGCACCAGTACTACCAACGCGACTGTTGAAAACATTACAGATGTGTGAGTTGGCGACTTGATAGTGTTCCTACAATGCTTTCTCTCCCCATTGTCAGCGACAATGAAGGGAGGGGCTGCGGGGTAAGCCATACATTATTTGGTCCCAGTCTTTAACCCCATGTTGGCTGCTGCACTACTTTTTTAAAATTCCTAAATGCAGAGTGCAATGAATTCAAAGTATTTGCCAAGAGTATCTCTGGCAAATGTTTTGGTTTTTATTGCTCAGTGACTGGGACATTCACATTCTCACAGTATTTAATTCCTAGGGCCATATCATACCATCAATGTGACTGTGACTCTTTGCCTCAACATTTATTTCATAAGTTCAGTGATCCTATTGGCCAAGGTCAATGGTTTACAAAATGTACCTAAAAGGTTTGCAGTTTGCAAATTAAGGTGTTCTTGTTGTTGTTTTTTGCTTTTCATCTCTGAGGGCGTGGTAAAATTTGGACACATTTATTTTATTTTTTTTTATTTATTTTTTGGACATTTAAATGCACAAATCACAACTGAGAAATTATGACAAATTAAACTCATGTCTTAAACACACCAGTATTAAGGTGAAGTACTAATACTAATAGAGAAATTTTTCCTCCCCAACATAGAAAGTTCTTTTGGTACTGCTTCTCAATCTACCTTTTTATCTATGCTCTAACTGCTGCTCTGTCGGGTTTTTAGTTGTTGTTTTCCACTAAAAGTTATTTCTGTACATATCAGAGTGTCATACAATATAATATATGGACATAATGGTTTTCACATGCAGAGGTAGGAAAATTATAATTTTTAAGATATAATTACATGCGTATTAAACATGTTAAGAAACTGCCAAAGAGTTTTCCAAAATGTTTTGCTATTTTAAATTTCCAACATTGATGTATGAGAATTCAAGTTGTTCCCCCCTCATGGCCAACCTTTGGTATTTTCAATTTTGAATATTCTAACAACTATGTGACAGCATTCAGGAAAAGGTTCGTGTGGATCTTACCTGGGCAATCACACAAGACAGGACATTTAGAAGGGTTTTATATGGTGTAATGCTCAGCTGTGGCAGTCTTGACATTTTCACTAATATTTTTTTAACAAATGGCCATGAATTTTCATTTTACATAGTACCCTACTCTGCAAAATATAAAGCCACTTCTTGTTGCTCAGTTTGTATGTTAAAGATGAATCATGTTGAGGATCTTTTTAGGTGCTTACTATCATCTGAATATCATCTTTGGTGGAGTGTCTATTCAAACATTTTCCTCATGTTTTCTTATTATTGTGTTATTAATATTCTTTATATTCTGGATGTAAGTTTTTTTATCAAATATGTGATTTCAAATATTTTCTCCAGTCTTTGCTTGGTTTTCATTCTTTTCATAGTGTTTTAAAAAGGACACATTTAAAAAATCTTACCAAAGTCAAATTTATCATTTTTCCCTCTTTAAAAAAATGTGTTTCTTATGTTTACCTAAGATATTTTCCCCTATGTTTTGGGAGAAATTATTAGTCAGTCGTACTTCAAATTATTTTTCCCCACATTATCACTCCCCTACCTCATTCTGGCATTTTACCTACCATTATGTTAGACTACTATGATAATGTCCCATGTCTTTCATTGTTTTCTTCATCTGTAACTCTTTCTTTGCCCTTTGCATTTTGTTCCAGTAATTTTGACTAATGTCATTAACTCATCTTCAAGTTTATTGATTCTTCCCACAGCTGATTCAAGTCTACTGATGAGCCAGTCAGTGGAATTGTTCATCTCTGATACCATTTCTTTTAATTCTCAGGATTTAAATTTTAATCAATATTCCTTCTCTCTGATGAAATTCTCCATCTGTGCACGTATATTGGCCTCTTTTTCACTAGACTTTAAGATTTTAATGAGGGTCATTCAAAAAAAAAAAAACTTGTCTGATAGTTGCAACATCTTATTACCGAGCCTGGTTTTGTTGATTGCTCTATCTTCTGAAATGGCATTTAATTTTTCACTCTGTTGTTTCTTTACAAATTTTCACTGAATGCTAGTTATCGCAGTGGAATGATAGAAAACACAGCAAGAAGTATAGAAGTTTGATAAGTGCACATGTCTTTTGTCAGGCCATTAGGGTAGGCGGTTGAGCCAATATCGTCTAGAATAGTGCTAACTCGTTATACTTACTGTGATGGTTTATGGTTCTTATTGCTATGGTTACTTTCCAATGTCACAGGTTCAAATACCTCTAGTGGCAGACTAAGTGCTTAAAGTAGCGGCTGGAGTGCTGGGAAGTTTTTCTCGGAGTTCATGCTCCATTCTCATTGTCAGCCTTTCCTAAATACCTGTGCCATGGAGTGATCTCTTTATGCACTCCCCCTCTCTAGCAATAGATTGTGTTACACCTGCTATGGGTGGGGGAGTATGTGGAACTCATGTTTTTTTTCTGGTCCAGGCTTCTCTCAGTCTTAGGAAACGTCTGTGCTTAGAGATGTCTTTCTCAGCATCCAACACCCTCATCCTTGTTGATCAAACTCAGCCTTCTGTCTGTGGTTGATGTTGGGTGCAGGTTTAATGTACTGCCTGCAGCTGCGGATAACCACATCAATATATATCATATCATACAGATCATGTGATAGAATGTTAAACCTTACATTCTTGCCTCTCCGTGTGTTGTAGATAATTTCTCTTTGACTTTCCTTCATCCACAGTCTTTACCTGTGCCTTGCCAATGAGTGGCCTTGTTATGTCCCTCCCAGCAATGCCAGATTTGCTGTATAAAACACCATTTTGGAGGGAGCAATCAGATCACTTCACATCTTCACAATTGCTAATCATCTTTGAGTCTTGCGCCTCCTTCTGGATCTTTTGCTCTGCCGGAATGAAGTGTGGGGTTATTTGGCGGGGTTTTGTGTCTATCTCTCTTGCAGTAAGTGACATGCTCCTTGGAGCCTTGCATGAGAGAATGATTTCTTCCCACTCCCCAGTGATGGAGACCTTTAGCTTTATGCAAGAACACATTTAGAGAAGCAGGCATCTTGCCTGCTATCTGTGATTAACTCCATTGAGTTCTGTAGGCAAAAGGATTGTTGCTCCTACCCCAGAGGAGTGAGCCATGTTTCTTTCCTAACTGGCCTCAAAGGCTGTTAATCACCCCCTGCTCATCTGAGCCACTCAACATTTACTCCCTACAGTCTTTTGCCCTACACTCAATTTCTCCACTAAGCCCCCATGGGAAATGAGATTTCAAATGATATGGTGCTATATGGCTGAGTGAGGGCAGTCACTAAGTGCCTCCAGCAACTTCAGATTTATTAGTTCCCACTTGACTTTTAGCCAAGTTCAATCTCACCTCTTTGTATTGTGGCCAGGACAGTTCCAGATTGCCATGGATGAAAAAAAAATATATATATATATATATGTCTTTTCATTGCTTGGAAGAATTCAAACCTCTTTGGATTTCAGATTCCTTCAATGCCTTTAACTTCAGTTTTCTAAGAGGAATAAGAATTGTTATGAACTCGTAGTAAAATGGCTTATCTGTTTCTTTCTCATTGTCAAATTAGAGGCAACCTTTTTTTTCTTTAAGTCTATTTTCTTAGAAGTGGAGGTCCATCCACAAATTGTGGTATGTTCTGTGTTCATTTTCATTCGGTCTGAAATATTTTTAAATTTCCTTTAGGATTCCTTTATTCGACCCTGAGTTTATTTAGAAGTATGTTGCTTTAATTACAGACATTTGTGGATTTTCATCATATTTTAATCGTAAAATTTCTAATTTAAAATTATGGTCAGAGAGTATGCTCCAGATTATTTTGAAATTTCAATTTTTATTAAGACTTGTTTTGTGACTGTACATTATTATTTGTAAATATTACAAATGCACTTCAAACAAGAATATATTTTACAGTTGTTGGCTGTGGCCTCTTATAAATGTTCACTAGACCAAGTCGGTTGATAGTGTTAAAAATCTTCAAAACTTTTACTGACTTTTCTGTTTTATTTTTTTCTGATTTTCTGTATTTTTTCTGCTTGTTTCTGTAATTTAACAATAACATTTCTTAAAATATCCAACTGTATCCGTAGATATTTGTACTTCTCCCCTTAATTATGTTGATTATTGTTTTGTGTATTGTGAAACACTCTCTTTTAGGTCCATAAATATTTAGATCTTTGAACAGTTTTAAGTATTCTTGATGAATAACTTCATTTAAACATTACATGTCTTTCTCCATATCTGGTAAAATTCTTTGTCTTAACAGTTTTGGCTAAAACAGACATATCAGCTCCCTTAAGGTTTGCAGTGTGTAATTTTCTCAAATATTTTACTTTAAAACAATCTAGTTTTTATATATACTTTTGAAAAGATTTGTTTATGTATTTGAGAGAGAACATGTGCAAACAGGGGGAGGTAGGAAGAGGGAAAGGGAGGGGAGAGAGAGAAACTCAAGCAGACTCCATACTGAGCACAGAGCCCTATGCAGGGCTCCATCCCACAACCCTGAGACTATGACCTGAGCTGGAACCAAGAGTTGGATGCTTAACCAACTGAGCCATTCAGTCACCTTTAGTCCTTTTTATTTCAATATTATTCTTTGCAAAAAATGTGGTTAGACTCTTGTTTTTAAGTCAGAAATTTGTGCTGTTTAGTTAGATGGTTTTGTCTAGCTACATATACATACATCTGAATACATATAAATAAATTATATATAATTATTATATGTAATATATGTATATGTGATATTTTAATATTTTGTCTCTAAATATCACTTATGGTTTGTTTATTTGTTTAACTCAGATATTTACTCTTCCTCAATTCTTTCCTGGTACTTGTGATTCCATTTGATATCATTAATTTGGCTTTATTTTTTTTTCTTAGCGTTCCTTATAATATGTGTTCTGCTAGGGATAATGAACCTTAGTTTTTTTTTCTTAAAATGTGTTTCTTTTATCTTAATGTTTCACACATTAGTATCATCTTATCATTTTTTCTTATGTTTAAAAAGTTTTGAATCTCTTTACCTGTCTCTTTATTTTCAGCATTTCTACAAAGCTCTATTTCAAATGTGTTTCTTAAGAGATGAAATATAATTGGGTGTAGAGTTTTAACCCTTCCTAACAGTCTGTGTTTTTTACCACTGTCCCAGTGGTAAAAATCAAAGCTGTTCACATGTAGTTTAATAAATGACATACTTGATTGAATGTGTTCCAACTGCCTTAATTTATTATTCATTTTATTCTGTTTATTCTTTTTTGCCTCATTGCTGCTGATTCGGTTAAATTGCTATTTGTTACTTTTTCCCCATTGTCAATTTTTAAATTCTATACTAGTTTTCCATCCTGTCAATGGTCACTTACCCTTTCAAGATAATCATATGTACCCATTATACGAAAACAAGTTACATTTATTACTCTCAAAAGATCTTCTATGCACATACTTATGCTCTGTAATCTCCATTTCCAATTAGATGCAACTTTTAGAATATTTATGGTCTTAATGTCATTCTGGACATCTTTCCATCTACACATATGTTACTGTTTCCATTTTCTCCAATTATTTTGTTGAATGGAATACTTATTTTAGTAACAAATATAATTAGAGTTTCTTTGAAATAAGTCCCTTTCATACTTATTGAGCATTTTTTACACATTCCAACAGACTATATCTTGCATGAATGAATGCATGTACATATATATGAATATATATACAATTTTTTATTTCTCATTAATAATTCATTTTCTTATCATTGCTTACTTTATCATATAATTTCTAATTCTATACTTAAGGTTTAATAACGACTAGCCATTTTATTTTATCTTCATTTTCAGAACACATTTTTTGTTTCATCTATTTTTTTTCTAATTAAAATTTTGTTCACAGGAAAACCTCATGGGTGCTAGAATCTCCATGTTAATTCATGACTAAGAATGACTCTGTAGCTTTGATTTTTACAAGGAAGTTTGTATATATACTTCTTTCTCTAAAGCCTTTGAAGATAATACTCCTCAAGCTATGTTGTAGCATCAAGTGTCGCTATGAAAAAATTGGGAGCTAAAATTATTTTGTCCTTCTCATATATTACTTTCTCCATTTTTATATTAAGATTAGATGTATATAATCTAAAGCCAAAGGAAATCAACAAGATGGAGTTGCACACTTCCAATGCAAAACTGGTGATAAAAGGTTATCTAGAATTGCTATTCTGTGGTCACCAAGTACTCAGATTCTTCCTATTTTTCTATTGTACCAACATTGGTGCATGACGTTGAAATTCAAGTTCACCTTGTAGTTCAGAATAGCTAATGCAAATTCAGCTATCATGTTAGAATTTTTTATAAGAAGAGAGAGTAAGAGAGGAAGAGCCAAAGTGACCACATCCCAGCTGATTTTTTTGTGTTTATATTTCTCTCATGCTAATTAAAACAAAGCCAAACTAAACAGTGCAGGAACACAGGGCCATGCCATGCAGAGCACCCCTCTCTTCTGTTCCCTTACCCATGGTGCATGATTAAAGATATCTGATGGAGTTCAAAATCCACAATTTTAGCAGAAAGAACTGGAAATGTGAAAAGAGCAAATGAGAGTAACTAGCTAAGTCAATTATCTCTAGACAGTCTTCCCAAAAGCTTATCCCAAAAGTTTGACTTCTATTAATTGATCACCCCTAGCTGCCAGCAAGGCAGCAAGTGGGAAATGAAATCCCTGAGCCATGCTTTTTGCCACACCGAATAAAACTGGAGCCTGTTGTTAAGGAAGGAGAAGCACTAGAAAACTATGTGCTTCTACCTCGTTTGCATATCCTGTGTGAATGACTTTCTGACATCCTTTCAATCATCAGAGTTCAACCTTTTCATTAAGATATACTCATTGAAAAACACGGTAGACATGGAGGCCATTTGTTTTTGTTTTTGTTTTCATGAAAATAGCATACCCACTTACCTAATCTGTCATAGTTTTTAAACTTGTACTAACCAGCTTTTAAGCTTTGCCAACTCCCTCCTCTCTCAAATTCAGCAATCACGGCCTGGAGGCAATTAGAAGCATTTGCCATCTTTGCCAGGACTTCACTGCCTTTTTATAGCAAGGCACCAGGATTATTTCCCACTATCTCTGCATTTTTACAACCACTGTTCATCAGTGATTCAACATACATATAGAAGCAATTGGATTTTTGACCCTGAGAATGTTCCAAGTTACAGACTCCCCGGCAACTTCTTTTGTAAACCATAGGCAGAGAATTTCTCCTTTGGCAAAATGGCATTTCCTTCTATCTCTTTTAGTAGATTAGAAAGATGCAGACTCAATTTGTTTTTCACAGATAGGGTTTGGTTGGAAACATCCAGAACGAGCCAATACACACTGCATTTTTCACACATTTCACAATATATCAGCCCCAGGAATCAAAGCTTTTCCTTCCAAAATACTGAAGGTAGCAGTTTGACCTACTGTTTTGCTATTGCAAAATGATGGTCACCAGCTTTGCAGCCTGCACAACTATATTCCCTCTCATACGTAGTCTCACCTCTTCCAGTTAGCTAGTCCTCTAATCTGTTTTCTGTTCTTGGCAGTACAGCCACAACTGGTACTCAGTGTAGGAGGAGATTCACCTACATAGGATAGAAACCCCTCCCCCAAAAGTGGTTTAAGCAAAGCAGAGGCTTGATAGTCTCTCCTGTAAAAATGGTCAACCTAAGTAGGCTACCTAGGATAAATATTAGCTTTGTTTTCAACGTAATTATTGCATGACTTCTATCCTCAATGTTATCTCTTTGTCCAAGACAAATTCTGGGTTTCCAGCTCCAAGTCTGTATGTCTGGAAAGAAGAAAGGGTTACAAGACAAAAGGGCTTATGTGCCAACTGACCCAAAAATCTCAAAGTGCTTCCAAATACATCCCCCATAAAGCCTAGCCTACTATATTTCATAGATCACGACAGTTAGAAGGGAGCCTGCAAAAAGCATTCTTTCCATTAGGTGAACCACTAACTAGTATACACCATTAGACAATGTTTTATCTCCCCCTGCTTTTGCTTTGTGAATGAGTTTGAGATTCTTTTACACTTGAAGAGAAATCACTTTGGGAGTGTATGCAGTTGTATTATGATTGCGCTAAAATTTCCTCATATAGTAAACCCTTTTGTACCTTCATATTAAAATATTGCTTTGCATTTGTTTCCTTCTATTTTCACTGAATTTTATTTTTAATCACATTTTTTTAAAGATTTTATTTATTCATTCATGACAGATGGAGAGAGAGAGGCAGAGACACAGGCAGAGAGAGAAGCAGGCTCCATTCGGGGAGCCTGATGCAGAACTCGATCCCAGGACTCCAGGATCAGGCCCTGGGCTGAAGGCAGCGCCAAACCGCTGAGCCACCCAGGGATCCCCTCTAATCACATTTTTCAGAACTCTCTTCCTTAGTTATATCAGAATATTCCACATTTCTTCCTGTCTTTATCCATAAGCTTATCTACAATAATTTTCAGTGGTTTTTAAAATTCTTTAATTTTGAGGGTGGTATTTAGCAAGCATGTCTATCATGTCCTTGATATTATTTTCATTCATGTTCTTTTTTCTTTTAATACAGTTTGCCTTTATCTATCTTAATAAAAAAAAAAAAACCTCTATTCTGAGATTTTCCAACTCACTTTTTGTTTGTTGGTTGGTTTGATTTCGTTTATGGTGGGCATCTATTGTTTTGAAATTTCTTTGAACACCTCACAATTTTTCAACATTCATTTTTTTCCTATTTTTCATTATTTTTGATTAGAGACACTATTCCTTCTCATCTCATTGGAGCTATAAAGAACTTTGTTTTTCTTCCTCTGTTTCTTTTTGTTTATATATATATATATATATATATATACACATATATACCATTTTATTGTTTAATTGAAGTATAATTAACATACTGTGTTATATTAGTTTCAGGTGCACAATATAATGATTCAGCAATTCTACATATTTCTCAGTACTCAGCAAGGTCAGTGCATTCTTAATTCCCTTTATCTATTTCACCCATCTCAAAACCCACCTTCCTTTTGACAACAACCAGTTTGTTCTCTGTGTTTAAGAACCTGGATTTTTTTTTTCTTTTTTTTCTCTTTGCTCATTTGTTTGTTTCTTAAATTCCACATGAGTGAAATCATATGGTATTTGTCTTTCTCTCACTGATTTATTTCACTTAGCATAATACCTAGCTCACAACAACTCTGAGTTGTTGTGAATGGAGAGATTTTATTCTTTTTTATGACTGAATGATATTCCATTGTGTGAATATACCACATCTTCTTTATCCATTCATCTATCAACGGACATTTGAGTTGCTAGCATATCTTGGCTATTGTAAATAATGCTGCAGTAAATATGGGGTTGCATATATTTTTTCTAATTCGTGTTTTTATTTTCTTAGATGCACTCCTTCATTTTCCCTAAACTTTTTAAAGCCCGTTTCTGCAAATTTTCATATATATAATTCATTAACTTGATTACTAATTATTAGTTTTGTTTTTATTTTTTTTTAAATATTTTATTTATTTATTTATTCATGAGAGACACAGAGACAGAAGCAGAGACATAGGCAGAGGGAGAAGCAGGCTCCATTCCAGGAGCCCAATGTAGGACTCGATCCCGGATTCTGGGATCAGGACCTGAGCCAAAGGCAGATGCTCAACCTCTGAGCTATCCAGGCATCCTTATTAGTCAGTTTTGAATGTAACTGAAGAAAAATATAGACACACAGAGAGAAAATAGTCTCTCTGCTGAACCAGATTAGTTTTAAAGAACAACAACAAAAAAACCTGATTCATCAAATTGATCATTTTCTTTAACTCAAAGGCAAGGTTTTACTTAGTTTTATTATTCTATAATTTAGTGTGGCTCATAATTCAGCCATTCTAGTTGCATAATCTTTCTCTTGTTATCTGTCAATAATTTTCTTTCCAGCAAATTCCTTGTCTTGAAGCCTATATAAATTTTATACTATCACAAGTTTCTTTGGTATCAAATAGAACCTCTCTATGGACAGTCTCTTCTGCATGCCTTTTATTCTTAATGCACAGCACAGGGGTTTGTGGATACATATTTTTAAGATTTATTAAGATGTAATGATCACATATAGTACATCTATTTAGAGTGTATAATTCAATAGTTTTGACAAACATTTTACACAGTTTGCAATCATCACCATAATCTCTTGAATTTTTGTGTGTTATGTGTGAATTCAAGCACCACATTGAGAGTGGAATCTACTTTTTTTCTGAATTTTTATTTAAATTCTAGTTAACATATAGCGTAATATTGGTGTCAGGAATACAATTTAGTGATTCATCACTTACATATAATGCCCGATGCTCAACAGAACAAGTGCCCTCCTTAATACCCATCACCCACTAGCCTATCCTTCATCAACCACCCCACCAGTAACCCTCAGTTTGTTTCTTATAGCTAAGAGACTCTGATGGTTTGCTTCTCTCTTTTCCCCCCTTCTCCATGTTCATCTGTTTTGTTTCCTAAATTCTACATATGAGTGTAATCATATAGTATTTGTCTTTCTTTAACTTGTTTCACTTAACACAATATACTGTAGTTTCATCCCTGTTATTACAAATGTTTCATTCCCTTTGATGACTGAGTGATATTCTACTGAATTTAACTAGTGCTTCTGCCTCCATTCACCAGAGTGTGAGTTCTTTCCATAACTTGGCTATTGTTGATAATGCTGCTATAAACATTGTGGTGCGTATATCCCTCTGAATCATTTTTTGTATCCTTTGGTAAATACCTAGTGGTGCAATCACTGGGTGGTAATGTAGTTCTATTTTTAACTTTTTGAGAAACTACCATATTGTGTTCCAGAGTGGCTACATGAGTTTCCATTCCCACCAACAGTGTAAGAGGGTCCCCTTTCCCTGCTTCCTCACCAACATCTGTTGTTTCCTGTAATATTAATTTTAGCCATTCTAACAGGTGTGAGGTAGTATCTCATTGTGGTTTTGATTAGTATTTCCCTGATGATGAGAGATGTTGATCATCTTTTCATGTGTCTGCTGGCCTTGTGTATATCTTCTTTGGGGAAATGTCTGTTCACATCTTCTGCCCATTTCGTAACTGGATTATTTGGTTTTGGGGTGTTGAGTTTGATAAGTTCTTTATATTTTTGGATACTAACCCTTTATCAGATATGTCATTTGATACGTCAAATATCTTGCCCCTTCCCATAGGCTGCCTTTTAATTTTGTTGATTTTTTTCCTTCACTGTCCAAAAGCCACTTATCTTGATAAAGTCCTGATAGTTTAATTTGCTTTTGTTTCTTTTGCCTCCGGAAATGAATCTAGTAAGAATTTGCTACAGCCAAGGTCAAAGAGGTTGCTGCCTGGGTTCTCTTGTAGGATTTTGATGCATTCCTGTCTCACACTTAGATCTTTCATTCATTTTGAATTTATTTTTGATACACGTTTTTAAGATTTATTGAGATATATTGTCATATACAATGCACCCACTTGTAGTGTACAATCCAGTAGTTTCGAAAAACATTTTACAGAGTTTACAATTATCATCATAATCTCTTTTGAATTTTTGTATTATGCCTAAGAGAAACCAACTACCCTTTAGTCATTATTCCCTAATCCTCTACTATCAATGCCCTCTCAGTCATAGATAACTACAAATTTAATTTCTTTGTCTATAGAATTGCCTGTTAAAGACATTTCATATAAATGAAATCATACTATTTATATATCTATACATCTCTATATCGATCTATTTTTTAAAGATTTTATTTATTTATGAGAGAGAGAGAGAGAGAGAGAGAGAGAGAGAGAGAGAAAGACTGAGAGGCAGAAATGCAGGCAGAGGAAGCAGCAGGCTCCATGCAGGCAGCCCGACGTGGGACTCGATCCTGGGTCTCCAGGATCATGCCCTGGGCTGAAGGTGGTGCTAAACCGCTGAGCCACCCGGGCTGCCCCTAACTATTTATCTATCATGTATTTAATCTGGATTCTTTCACTTGGCATAATGATTTCAAGATTTATCCACGTTGTAAAACATACTAGCACTTCTCCCTGTTTTATTGCTAAATAACATTTCATTATTTGGATATACCATGTTTTTTTACTCATTTGTCAATTTATGAACATGTAGGTTTTTACCCCTATTTACCTATTAAGAATAATGCTGCTATGAATAATCACATATAGATTTGTGTGAATATATGTTTTCACTTTTCTTGGATATATACCAAGGAAGAAACTGCTGGGCCATATGGTAAATCTATATTAAATTTCCAAAGTCACTGCTTCATTTTTCATTTCCACCTATAATATATGAGTGGTTTAATTTCTCTACCTTCTTGTACACACTTCTTACTATCTGTTGTTTTCATTGTAGTCATTCTAGAGACTGCAGTTATAAATATCCCATTGTGGTTTTGATTTGCATTTGTTTGAAGTCTCAGGATTTTAGACATTTCATATGCTTTTCGGCCACTTGTGTACCTTCTTTGGAAAACTAATCAGATTTTTGCCTATTTATTGCGTTATTTTTTTTTTACTATTGAAATAAGTCTTTTATCAGATATATGATTTGCCAATATTTTCTCCAACCAGACGGTTGTTGCCTTTTCTGTATTTGATGAAGACATCCATTCAAGCACAATTGTTTTTAATTTTGTTGAAGTCCAATTGATTTTTTTTTTCAGTGAAAAAATATTGGTGAAATATTTAAGGAACTATTGCTGAATATTATGACATGGATATTTATCTATGTAATTTTCTAAGAATTTCATAGTTCTATATTTTACATTTAGGTATTTGAAGCATTTTGAGCTTTGTATTGGTATAAGCTAGGAATCCAACTTCATACTTTTGCATATAGAGATTCAGTTTTCTTGACATTATTGTTTGAGACTATTCCTTTATCATTATATAGTACTGCCACCCTCATCAAAAATAAATTGACTGTAAATGAGGGCTTATTCCTGGATTCCCAAATCTATTCTGTTGATTTATATGCCCATTTTCATGTAAGTATCACACAGACTTGATTACTGTATCTTTGCAGTAGGTTTTGTAATTGGGAAATGTGAGTCCTCCAAATTTGTTACTCTTTTGAAGATTGTCTATTCTGGGTTCCCTGAATATTCATATGAATTTTAGGGCTAGATCATCAATTTCTGAAAAAAAAAAAACTTTGCTGGGAGCTTGATAGGGAATGTGTTGAATCTGTAGATCAGTTTGGGGATCATAGTTATCTTAGTTTCCTGCCCATGATCTTAGAAAGTCTTTCAATTTATTAGAAGTTTCTTGAATTTCTGCCAATGATATATTGTAGTATTTAGGGTATAAGTTTTGCCTTCTTTGTTAAATGTTGTTAAAGTGTTTTATTTACTTTTATGCTATTGTAAATGGAATATTCTGATTTAAATTCATATTGTTCATTGAAAATGTATCAAAAATGTTTTTAATATATTAACTCTGTATTCCACAACTATTCATCAATTAGTTTCAATAGTGTTTTTTAAAAATAAATTACTTGTATTTTCTACATACAAGATCATGTGAATAGAGTTAGTTGTATCTCTTCCTTTCTAATCTATGTGTCTTTTGTATTATTTTCTTCTTGCTCTGGCTAGAGGCTGCAGTACAATATTGAATGGAAGTACTGAGAGCAGAAATCTTTGTCTTGTCCGTATCTTGTGAAAACATTTAGCTTTCCAACTAAGGTATTATGTTAGCCATTGGATTTTGGTAGATTACTTTTATCAGATAGATGAAGTCTCATTCTATTTGTAGTTGTTGATTTTTTATATCAAGAATGGAGTTTGAATTTGTTCAATGTTCTTCTGTATATGCTAAGATAATCATGAGTTGTTTAAAATATATTCTATTAATGTGATATATTATATTCATTGGTTTTTGGATGACAGACCAACTTTGTACTCCAGGCATAGACCTCACTTGGTCATGGTACATAATCATTTTTACATACTGCAGGACTTGGTTAGTGTTTTGCTGAGGATTTTTAGTATATATTGGTAAGAGATATTTGTCTTTAATTTTCTTCCAATTTTTTTCTGTTTTGAGTTTTTTGTCTTCTTTTGGTTTGGGGGTCCTTCCTTCCTATCAGGGTAACACAGGATCCATACAATGAATTAGAAAGTATATTCTCGTTTTTATTTATTTTTCTGTAAAAATGTGCAAATAATTGGTATTAGCTCTTCTTTAAATGCTTGGGAAACCATCAGTGAAGACATCTGGACCCAGGCCTTTTTTAAGAATTTAGCTTTATGATCTCACTATCTGACCATCTTTGTAGATGGATTCTAGAAATATATTCTCAGTTGAGTGAAGGAAAATAAAGAATCAAGTTTGCTAGTCATTTTTTGTCTATTTATTTACTAGTGCACTTAATTAAATTATTTTGTGCCTACTCTATAGGAACACAATTCTTTGAGTTCTGTGCCAGTTTTTGTGTTGAATCTTAGCTAATGACTAAATTTATAGAACTGAAGCTAAAAAGTCTCTATGTCCTTATGTGTCTGTGTCTTATGTTTGTAATTGAAATGGTCTTGCACTCCTGATAAGTGAATACAAATCTTTTTCTTTCATAAGAAATACATAAAAATTTGATTGTAACATCCCTCATATATAAACCAGCTCTGTTTCAATTGTTTAATAGTGATCTATAAGTCATTCTTAAGTCACCTATTCCTGGGGCACCTGGGTGGTTGAGTGTCTGCCTTTGGCTCAGGTCGTGATCCTGGGGTCCTGGGATCAAGTCCCACATCAGGCTCCCTATGAGTAGCCTGCTTCTCCCTCTGCCTAAGTCTCTGCCTTTCTTTCTGTGTCTCTCATTAATAAATGAATAAATAAAATCTTTTAAAAAAAGTCTATTCCCCAAACTCACTAAATACAAGGAAATAGAATTTGTAATATTTTAATGGGAATTCTATTTCCTAATATTTTAAATATGCTAGACTTCTGATCAAAAGTCCTATTTACAGAAACTCTTAGGTCACTAACAACATGTTTACATAATTAAAAAAAGTTTACATAATTGAAGTAAATATCACATAATCCTATAACTAGAAAGACTTGAAGATATCATCTATTAAAGAAACCCTTTCTACAGCATCCTAAGAGATGGAAAATAAGGGACTACACTAAGTATTTTGAACTGCTGATAAGTTAAAGAATAGATAGGTGAGGAAATCCTTTTTTAATGTCTTCTTTATCTTTAATCTTTGATGTAGTCGAGTCTGCTTTTGCAAATTGAAATAAAGCATTTTTAATGATGTTTGATTCTCACAAATATCCCCACCTCAATTCAGAAACTCATATAAATCTATTTAACTTTTGTAGCAATATAATTATTTGCATAGAGTCAATAAGAAATCTGTTCTTTTTGCCAGGATATAATTAGATAAAGCAATTGTGCAATCAAGAACATAGCTGTGGTGCTACATTTGTGGATAATTCTTATTTAAACAGGTGTGTTAAGCTATTAAGAAACAAAGGTTGACCTTATATGTGTGTCAGTGCATAGAGAGCCTAGCTGGGGAAACATGTATGGGACCTAACTTCCAGGACTGCATGCTCCCAGTAAAGTAAGCAAGGTCACCTCCTGTCAGACGAGGAACCTTGTCAAATTTTGGAAGTCTCAAGAGGAAAGGACTTTATCCACATTTATATATACTGCAGATAAAATGTACTGAGGAATTTTTATTAGCTTGATTTTCTTAGCCACAGTCTAGCAAATAATAGAGGCTTTTTAAATTCCAATCTGAAATTTCTTATGGAAATGTCTCTATATAATTCAATTCTAAGGCCTTAATAGTTATTCAGTAGTATTGTGCAGCTAATAATTTGAAAAGTAAACCAAGGAGACATAGCTGGTTATTCAACTTCTGCTACACCCATGGAAGTAATCAGACCAAACCTAATGAAATTTGTCATTCTGTGATTAATCATAATCTCTGGGGACCATTTATGATTACAAAGGGAGAAATTATATAAGAAATTTGTTAAAGATGTGAAAATGTAGGAAGAAGACTACTAGATGTCTTTTCACTGGATTTCTGGACATTGTAAACAGTGTTATATTGTCTAATACAGTAGACATAAAATTAAATAAAATAAAAAATTCAGTTATATACATTGTGAGGGCCTCCTAGCCACATATGGCTAATAGTTGCTGTATTAGAGGCCAGGTATAGAACATCCCCTATTGCAGCAAGTTCTATGGGGCAGTGTTGGTGCAGGAAATCCTTAGAGGATTTTTTTTTTATTCAATAGGGATTTGTGACTTTGATTGTGTTTCTATTCTCATTCTATTTCCATTGACTCAGATGTTATGAACATGTGCCCTGATGTCTGGTATGCCACCAAGCTAATGCCAATTTTGAGATATTTCTGAACTAACCAGCAACACTAATCCTGCATTATGTATATTAACCATGCAAAACTGTTTTTTTGTGCTAAACTTCTGTTTGGGTCAAATGTTCTTGCATGTGCTCTTAACTCTTTCTAAAACGTTCTAGGTGTTCTTCTTACCTTGCTGTTTGTACTAATTTCTACACAATTTTTCCTGAAAGTCTTATCTGACCATCCAGGCTTAGTTGTTTTTGTTTCAAGATCTCTTGCTTCCAAATTTTTAATTTATTTATATTTTACTTATTTGCAAATCTCATTATATTGCATGAGGATTTAAAATCTGTATAGTGGGGGTCCCTGGGTGGCGCAGCGGTTTGGCGCCTGCCTTTGGCCCAGGGCGCGATCCTGGAGACCCGGGATCGAATCCCACGTCGGGCTCCCGGTGCATGGAGCCTGCTTCTCCCTCTGCCTGTGTCTCTGCCTCTCTCTCTCTCTCTCTCTGACTATCATAAGTAAATAATAAAAAATAAAATTTAAAATCTGTATAGTGTTCAATTCATTGTCTGGAATCTAGTAAGTATGAGGAAATCATTCTAAAAATAATTACTATTATAGTATATAGCTGTACAAATCTATCTGAGCAATTATAATGTTTAATTCATTTATCGAGTCTTCTATTTTTCCAGGAAATATGAGTTTCTCCATGTCATAATCAATTTTGTTCCCAGTTCTGGTTCTGAGCCTGCTATATAAAATGTGCTCAGTGTGTATTTGGCGAATATATGATGAATAGATGAATGCCATTGGCAACATTGTTGTTTTCTAGCTTACTGATTAAAATCCCAATAGAATATAAATATCAACTCCATAATTTAATAATTGTGTCAGTTTGGAGAAACTGTTTCCTTCCTTCATAACCTCGTCACCACAAAAATGAGTACAAATTAGTAAATTATTATTATGAGGATGAATTGTGATAATGCATGAAGTATTTAAGACAGTGCTTGGTACTTAACTAGTGCTCATTAATTGCAAAATAGTTTTAGAAAAGTCAAATATTTTAAAACAACATTAAAACTAAAGAAAAAAAATAACAATGCCTAACATTTAATAGCAGGAAAAAATGTTTTCAATCTATGCACAGAAAACAACACCTTTGATTATTGATGAACTCTCTGCTAACAAATTTGTATGACACTGGATTAACTGATTCTTCCCCTACGCAAGTTAAATGTCTCATTAGTACAGAAAACAATCTCATTAAAATTAATAATGTATGAAGTTTTAAAAATAAGTACCTCACTATCAAATAGCAAGTCATATTGAAGATTATATTTTCTTTATATTCAATATATTATTCTCATCCCCAAATTATCAGATAAATAAGGCTGAAACTATTCTCAATAACACTTACAGATGAGGATGTCTATTTGTAGAAGAAAAGGTGTATGTTTAAATTTCAATAGGTTAAGGAAAATCCGTGATAATCTGGAGAACATCAACTCAATATTTTTCATTAATGAATTGAAAATAGTTTAGAATAAGCCCAATTGACAAAGACATGCTTTACCAATTAGTAAATGCATTATAGGTAGAAATGATTATTCAGCACAGTTTTGAATGTGGCCTGAAGCAAATGTTAGGATCATAGTTTAATATGGAGCAATATGTGCTGTATAGTTGGAACACTTACATAATTGACCTTGATTATAACCATCCCTCTAAATCTAATCATATTTTCAAATTTTCCTAATGAATAGTTGGGGGAATGAGAAAAATTAAAAGTGGAAATGCACAGCCCTTTTTAAAAATAATTTTCGTAGTTCCTCATAATCCTCAAATTGATGCTTTGTAATATTTGACTATTAGACTGATTTCAGCTCTTCATTCAGGAGTGGGGCATTTATTATATTTAGAAAGTCAGTGATTACAATGTTATGCAGATAACTTTTCTGACTTTCATAATCCAAGTGCAACATATTGACTTTTAGGAGTCCTTGTGTTACAGACAGATACAAAATTTGGAGATAGAAAGTCTGAAGATTAAATCCCAGCTCCCAAACTCTCTAGGAGCAAGATCTTGGGTGAATCTATTACTATTTATGAATTTATCATTGCTAATAGTTTTAATTTCCCTTACATAAAATTGACATGATATGTTTAGTTTTTGTGGTAAGATTTATATAGCCAAACATATGTACAAATTCTAGTACCTAAAAACAATAGGCAGGTATTTTCTCCTCTTACAAAACACTGAATAATAAATAACCATCACAGAGAATGCAGTCAGAGATGATAGATTACATGGTATAAGTGCAAGATACCTTGAACATTTTTTAGAGTATTTAGTGCATCTACATTTATTATAAATAAGTCTAAGTTAAAGTCTGCCATTTGCTATTTGTTTTCTTTTTTCCCCAATTGCTTCTTGTTCCTTTGTTCTTCCATTCCTGACTTCTTAGAGTATGCCTTTTACTGTTACATATCATTCCCACTATTGACTTTTTTAGATATTTTCCTTTGGTTTAAATTTTTAGATATTTTCCTTTGGTTTAAATTTTTAGTTGTTTCTCTAAACAAGTTTTTGATACGCATCCTGCCAGACAGTAAATAATTTTATAAACAATATAAGAAACCTGCACACTTTAAAGCTAAAAATACAGGGAGTTTAGAAATAAAGGATGGGAAAGATACACTCTGTATACTTTTCATTGTTACTCTGAAACTCATGTCTACTAATTCTAATATGTGGGCTATCTGCACATCTGATTCCACTGCCTATGAATCTCTTGATTATGAGTCATATTTTCTTGCTTATTTTTATGTTTCATATTTTTAAAATTGTATTTTGGACATTGGTTATAAAGGCAGAGTAGAGTTTTAAGCATATATAGTTACCCTCTGTCAGGATGCTGTAATAGGGATCAGAGGTAATCACTTCTCTCACTTAGCTAGGTCTGCTGTTGTACTTTAAGTTAGATTCAGTTTATCCCAACCTCAGATATTTTGAAGACAGGATCAGGAATCTACATCAGCAGAGTAACCCGCAATCCAAAGACTGCTTTTTGAATTACTGCATGTCACCAGTTTCTAAATAATAGCTTATTGCAGCTTTACAACCTGGATATAACATCCGCTTTCTTGTTGCCTTGTCCCCAGCTTTCAGCAAGACGCGTCTGGAATGTGAGAACATCACATTTGCTGCCATGCAGCTGTAAACATTTATGAAAAACCCAGCTGGTTCCTTTTACCCCCACCTATGGAGATTTCATGCCCTCATCCATCAAGCCTCCAGTAATGAAATCCACCCTGAGGACACTCTTCTAACTAGGAAGAGCTCATTTATTTTGAGAATTTAACTTAGCTTTGTGTCTTTAACTGACTGTTATTGTTATGGTGGAAGTGCTACTCTCAAATGTTCTATGCTTTAAAGAGTAGCTATAGTCCTCCCATTTCATTTTTGAGAATATCTAAAATTAGAAAAAAAAGCATAAAGTTTATAATATTGAAATATCCTCATCTTATTTTTTTTAAAATTTTATTTATTTTTTCATGAGAGACAGAGAGAGAGACAGAGACACAGGCAAAGGGATAAGCAGGCTCCACAAAGGGAGCCAGATGTGGGACTCGATCCCGGGTCCCCAGGATCAGGCCCTGGGCTGAAGGCTGCGCTAAACCACTGAGCCACCCGGGCTGCCCTCCTCATCTTATTTTATAAAAATATTTGTTGCAAAGTTAGTATCTTCCCATAGTATAAAATAATATGATAATAAAAGATCTCTGAGGAAATTCTGCAGTTCTCAGTTTCTACCTCCTGGTCACCTGGATTCTCAGTCCTATTCCCCACAAGTAGCCCCTTTCTGATCTTTCAGTTGTTTATGAACCATGCATTTGTAGTCATGTCTAAGAAGTCTTTACCTACATGAAGGTCAAACAAGTTCTCAATATGTCTCAGTGTCTCAGTGGTTTTAGTTTAATTTTAGACCTGTGATCTTTTAGAGTTAATTTTTGTGAATGGTGTGAGGTAAGGACATAATTGGTTTTGTTTGTTTGTTTGTTTGTTTTTGCACCATGTTATGTCATTTTCCTCAAATCATTTGTTGTAAATAACTAATCTTTCCCCATTGAACTATCTTAGCAATATTGTTTATGAAGTGATTTTTAGAAATTGATCTTATATTCTATATTCTTTGACTTCCTAAACCAGGTTATGAGTTCTGTAAGTATTATTTAATTTATGCATAGATTTATTAATATTTTCTACATACAAATTCATGTCTTCTGAAAATAGAATTTTACTTTTAATTTTTCTTTCTAATCTGTATGTCTTTAAATTTGTCTATTACCCATTGTACTCCATTCGATTTGAATATGAATAATGACAACAGGTAATTCATCATGTCTGTAATTTTAGAGGAAGATTATTATTTTAGCCACATACTATAATATCAGCTGTTGGGCTTTTTTGTAGATACCCTTTAGTAGGTTAAGAATGTTCCTTTGTGTTTTTAGTGTTTGTGTGTTTTTATAAGTAGTAGGTGTTAGCATTTGTCAAATGATTTTTCTGCATTTATTAAGAAAGTTATTGGGTTTTGGCCTTTATTTTACTAACACTGTATATATGGTCTCCCCTAAAAAGTATCCTCTATGAACTTAAAAATAAAATGTTTTCAGGTCCCTGAGTGGCTTAGTCCATTAAGTATCTGCCTTCAGCTCAGGTCATGATCCCAGGGTCCTGAGACAGAGCCACGAGTCAGGTTCCCTGCTTAGTGGGGAGTCTGCTTCTCCTTCTCCCTCTGCCCTTCCCCTGCTTGTGCTCGCTCTCTCTCTCTCTCTCTCTCTCTCACATAAATAAATAAAATATTAAAAAATATTTTCATCTTTGGAGTAGAATATTTTATAAATGTTGATAAGGCAAAGTTGGTTGATAGTGTTTTTCAATTCTTTAATATCATTACTGATTCTGTGCCTACTTCTATCAATTACCGATAGCAGAATGACAAAGTCTCTAAGATCAATGGTGGGCTTTTTTTTTTTTTTCTTACTTTGAATGCTCTCGATTTGCATGTTAGCTATTTTGGGATTCCATTGTTAGGAGAAGAAACATTTGTAATTTTTACATCTACTTGATTATTGAATCTTTTGACATTATGAAAAGTACTATCGGAGTCTAGTGGCATGTTTCATCTTAAAGTATATTTTGTCTTAAATTATTACGGCTGTATTAAATTAATACAGCTGCTGTAGTCTCTTATACTTAATATGTGGTTAATATGCTTTTTTTCTATCCCTTTACTTTTTATTTGTCTGTGTCTTTGAATTTAAGTATGTCTCTCTTTTTTTTTTAAGATTTTATTTATTTGAGAGAGAAAGACAGAGAGCAAGCATGAGTGTGTGTGGGGGGGGCTGCTGAGAGAGGGAGAAGCAGGCTCTCTGCTGTGCAGGGAGCCAGATGCAAGGACTCGATCCCAGGACCCTGAGATCATGACCGAGCCAAAGGCAGATGCTTAACTAACTGAGCCACCCTGGTGCCCTTAAAGGTGTCTCTTATAGAGAGAAACTATTTAACTTGCCATTTGGCTTTTTGTTTTCCATTTTTCTCATATCTATTTTCTTGCTCTTTTTAAAGTGCTGGCTTTTAATTAAAATAAATATTTTTAGTGTATTATTTGAAATCCTTAACTTATCCCAATGTATTTTGGGTTGAATCTGACTTAATTTCAGTCAAATATCAAATGTAGCAGCTTTGTTCCAATGTAGCTTCATTCTTTCCCCCTCCTTGAACATCATTTTCCCTCTGTGTATTACTTCCCTCTGAGTTTCTCTTTCTCACATCCATAATAAAACTTCAATGCTCTGTTTTGTTTTATTTTTTTAAAGAAATTAATAGAAGAAATGAGAACATAGATTTATGAAGTCTTTCACATAATTATTTCTGCTCCTCTTTAGTTCTTTCTTGGCTTTAAATTATTCTCAGGTATTATTTTGTTTAAAACTAAAGGACTTCTAGGGTGCCTGAGTGGCTCAGTGGTTGAGCATGTGCCTTTGGCTCAGAGCATGATCCCAGGGTAGTGGAATCGAGTCCCACATCAGGCTCCCTGTGGGGAGCCTGCTTCTCCCTCTGCCTATGTTTTTGCCTCTCTCTGTGTGTCTCGCATGAATAAATAAATAAAATCTTAAAAATTAATAAAACTAAAGGACTTCTTTTTTATTTCTTGTCGCACAGGTATTCTAATAATGAAATTTAAGCTTGTGTTTATCTGAAACATACTATTCCACCTTCATTTTTGAAAGATATCTTTAATGGACATAGAATTCTTGATAGATAGCTTTTTTTTTCTTTTAGGATTTTGGATATACGATTTACTGTCTACTGGCATCCAATGTTTCTGTTGAAAAGTAAGGTGTTAAGTATATTGTTCCCATGTGCTGAGGATTCTTTTCTTTATTTGTTTTTTCTCCTCTTTCTGTTTTCCAAAGTTTCTCTTTGGTTTTCAGCCATTTATATGTCTAAATGTTGACCTGTTAGTATTTATCCTATTTTTGTTTTTTGTTTGTTCCTCTTAGTTTCTTCAATCTAAGGATTATAAGTTTTTCATCAACTCAAGAATATTTTTACCATTTGTTTCAAATATAGTTTTTGTTCCTTTCTCTCACTCCTCACCAACTGATATCTTTGTTACATATATGTGCGTTGCTTTGATTTTGTTCCATAAGTCTCTCGTGTTCTGTTAATTTTTCTTTAATCTTCTATTCTCTTCTTCATATTGGATAGTTTTTATTGTATTATTTTTAAATTCACTATTTCTTGCCATTTCAAATCTTCTGTAGAAAGCAAGTTTCTTAAATTTTAGTAATTTTATTTTAGTTTTCATGATTTTCAGTTTTAGAATTTACATTTTGTTCTTTTTACAATTTATATTTCTCTATAAATATTTCCCTTATTGAAATATTGTATTTATTTTTCTTTACATCTTTAGTTCTAGTTATATTTAATTCGTTGAATATAATAATACTATTTTGTAGAATTTTTTTCCTGCTGAATCCAATATCTCCATTTAGAGTGAACTTACATTCATTTTTCATTTCTTGAATATGGATCCCTTTTCCTTATGTATTGACATAGCTCCTATTTTTGCTGGGAAGTGAGAATTTAAAATGCTTGATCCAGTGCCTTAGGTTCAACTTTTTCTTCTTTGGGTTACTTTCTATATTTTTAAGTTTCTTTTCTTTTCTTTTTTTTTTTTTTTTAGGATTTTTATTTATTTATTCATGAGAGATACAGAGAGAGAGGCAAAGACACAGGCAGAGGAAGAAGCAGGCTTCCTGTGGGGAGCCTAATGTGGGACTTGATCTCAGGACCCCAGGAGTACCACCCGAGCCAAAGGCAGTTGCTCAACCACTGAGCCAGCAAGGCATCCCTTTTAAAATTTATTTTCAATATTGTGCCTGGACTAAAACCCTGGAATCTGTTCTCCTCGTGTTGTATATTTGCTATCTGCTTTTTTATGATGTTGTTTGCTTTGTTTTATTGTGTTTTGTACTTATGCTGCTTCCTAGCATAAACCCTAGCACAAACCCTTCCTCGCATATGACTCCCCCTAGACAAGAGGTCATCCTCTTAGTGAATATCCAGTGATTAAAACCGAGTTTGCAAGACTTTCACCTTCTCTTGATTCTTTGGAAGTGGGTTGAAAAGTATACCTAACATGCAGCCAATTCTTCAATGTAGCTTGATTTGAACTTTATGTCAGGTTGTATTGTCTTCTATGTGCAAATGTGTCCTTTACCAGTTAGCCAGGCCAATAGAAAGACCTTCTCTAATCCTCTTAAGATGCACCCATTTGTAAGATCTCTCCAATGAATGAATTTCTGGTTGTCTGCTACCTACCTCAACCAAGGCACCTCCACCTCAGGCTAGAGCTGTGTTTCCCAGTTTCCTACAATATTTGATTTTGTTATTAATAACACTGTTGGGGGAAATTCTTGCCCTTTGTTCTAAGTTCACCCAGCCGCCTCTATGAACAACATTGCTAATTTTTATGACCTTCTCCACTCTGGTAAAGACTGTCTTTTTCACTTATTTTGTCATGGGGTGGGATGACAGAGCAGTCCCAGAACACTGAAAATGCCTGCTGTTCTTAAGCAAAAATGGAAATTTTTCATTAACAAATACCCTTTAACTTTCTGTATTCTAAAGTACTAAAATGTTTTATTGCCAGATGTGCCAAATTTTATAGTGGTTTTTGAGAAGAGAATCATGACCTCTTTACTTCTCCTAAATGAATTCCCTTATTGTTTTGCAAATATTTACTTATTGCATTTATGTGCCAGACACAGTACCACAGGGATTTGTGCATAAGTCTCAGGTGTTGCTCTTTCCCATGTGGATATTTTCCTAAGTCTCAGATATGCAGGATACAGTCATGCACTTAGAATAAGTAGTGAGATTTTTATATGGCAATGGAAAGATTCATTTCTTGATCTGAGCATATATTTGCTCTTTGGTAAGATACTATGAAATTTTATTTATGATGAAAAAGTATATAAAAAGGTATTTTATTGTATAAAATAAACCATGAATAAAATTACAGGGTTTTAGAGATGATATTAATAACTGGTCTTCATCTGAATATTTTAAAATAAGCAAATTAAGTTGATAGTGATAGAACCAGGTTTCTGGGACATACAGATAATTAAGTGAGCTGTCATAAGACCCTATGATTCTTACATTTCCCTCTAGTCTTTTTTTTTTCTTTTTGGTCTAAATATGAAAATATATAATTTTCTTCTTAAACATTTAAAATATGAAAAATAATCAGTTATTTATAAAAATGTCTGATTATTATAAATTTTTTACATTGTTTTCAAGAAAATTTTCCTAAAATCTGCTAAGAAGTATGATAATAAAATATCAGAATATGCTAGGTAAAAATGTCTTCCTTGTTTTTTAAAAAATAGTTTTTTCCAGGTCAAATAATGTTAACACTGATTGTTTACTTATAATTATTTAAATTTAAAAATCGAAAACAAATCAATCCTGGGTTAAAAGTTGATGTCTATAGAAAAGCACTGCTATTTCTGAGTTTGTAAGTAAATGTGTGTGTCTCTATGCATATAGCCATTTATTATTAAAAATACACTTTAATAATTTCATAATTACTGTTAATAATGTTTATATTTTAGTGACAACACATATAGTTATCTTTGATACTTTTAAAAGAGCTTCAGAAATCTACAAAATTGTGCATATCCACAATGGGGAGTGAAGATATTGAAACATTTTGGGTTATGTAAGTGTTAATATATATATATGCTCAAATTAACTTCAGATTACATAGGCCCTGTTTCACTCTAGTGTGAATATTTTCAGAATTACTTAAATGTCACCTTAAAAGCAAAAAATCTAGTAACTGTCACGTGAATGGAGTCACCATGGAAACATTAGTATTTATGTTGTTCAGTAGAACTGTCTAAATTGTGGCCTGGCAACTTGTGAAAAAGATTTCAGAGTGACAAAATATATGTTTCTTTATATATCAAGAAATTTAGGTTTGTTTTGCTATGGTACCAGTAACAAACGATAAAATACACGAGTATGCTAGGAGTTACTCTGTATACAGAGTAATTGTAGGATCTTATATCTATATTGCAATTACAATTCAAGCTTCCCTGGAATTGTGATTGGTAGAGGGTTCTTCACTTAGGTTTTATATGAATCCACACTACAATGATGAGGAAAAGGATGTATAATTAAAAAAGAAAGCACTGCTCTAGCTTTCAATCTTTAAATGAGAATTACACTTAGAACTGCCCATAGTTTTAAATACAGTGCCACCATTTTCTTACTTGAATCAGTTAATAATAACTAGCAAGAATTTTGATCGATCAAAAATTATTTTATATTAGTCCTAGATGGTAAAGAATATCTCAAGTCTCTCAATGGACCAAAATATATTATTTTGCATATATCATGTAAACTAAAATAACCGTATGAAACATACTGGAATTGTTTTATTCTCCATGTTTTATAGAAAACCTCCATGTTTTATAGAAACTGAAAAAACTAATACTATGTTTCATCAACCCCTTTGGTAAGGTTTGGGATATTGAATTCTTATCTACCAGTTAAATGTATTTACAGATTAGAAGGCAGAAATTCTAAGACTGTTAACAGTTGTCATTGCCTACCAAACTCATGGATTTCCATCAGCAGTTTCTAAAATTTATGCTAATAAGATTAATATCCTGGATTTAATGAAACACTGTCTATAGAGAGATCTGAGATCTGGCATAAGATCTGAGAAATAGGTCCCTGTACTTTTGGAAATTCTAAGGTACATGGACTAGGACATGATTTTCCCACTTTTAATAGTTTTTATAAGCTCTACATTAAATTTCTGTATTAAATTTCTCTCTGATAGCTCACCCATCAGAGTTTTTATATCCTCTTCCAAATTCATTAACTATCTATTTGTAAAATATTAATTTAACTATACCTTAATGAAAATGCAAAATATAAAAATAAACTATCCTTAGAGTGATAAATTTAGAAGAATTAATGTTTTTTCTTGGAAAAGACTTTTTTTTATTTAAACTATTATGTAAATATAAATTTTAGTAGCCTTTGTTTCTTAGTGAAAGCTTTTCATAGTGCAGAGGGAGGCATTTTCATATGTTTACCACCAGGAAGATATTTTTACGGTTGAAAACCAGCAACTAGATAACCTTTTGAATTACACTTAGAGTGTCTTCAGAGGATAATACTATACAACAAATGCATTTTAAATGTGTCCCTGTATTATTTATATCATGATGCTTAGGAGAAAAAATTAAAATTTTCATTCTAAATGTCTATCAACTCACCTACTATTGATCCTTTCTGTCACAGAGTAATAGTATAAAGTTGTTGTTCATTTGTAAATAGGTATGTAAATAGTATATTGACTTTGAAAATTATATTTAAGAAAGATGTGAGCTTTAAAAGAAAAAAATCTACACTAATTTATATTCTTTATTTTTTTTAAGTTTTAGAATAAATTTATTCCATTATATGGTCTAAATTATCCTTTCAATATTATTTCTCACAATTTCTCTGTGTTCATTCTTTTTTTTAATAAATTATTTTTTATTGGTGTTCAATTTACCAACATACAGAATAACACCCAGTGCTCATCCCATCAAGTGCCCCCCTCAGTGCCTGTCACCCATTCACCCCCACCCTCCTCCCCTTCCACCACCCCTAGTTCATTTCCCAGAGTTAGGAGTCTTTATGTTCTATCTCCCTTTCTGATATTTCCCACACATTTCTTCTCCCTTCCCTTATATTCTTTAGATGATTATATGTAAGCCCTGGATGTAAAATTTTGTTCTCTAGTATTATCATATACCCAAGTCTCCAAACATTTCTTTTTAAAGATTTAATTTATTTATTTGAGAGATAGAGAGTGTGTGTGTGTGTGTGTGTGTGTGTGTGTGCATCATGTATGTGAGAGAGGGAGCATGAGAAAGAGAGCATGTACAAGCTGGGAGGGGAAAGGACAAAGGAAAAGGGAAAAGGAGCCTGCCTTCTCATCAGGGAGCCAGCTGAGTGGGTCTTGGGCTGATCCCAGGACCCTCAGGCAATCATGACCTGAACCTAAGGCAGAATCTTTACTCACTGAGCCACTCAGGCCCCCAGCCACCCCACATAAGTGTACCAAACAGAATTTCTTCCACTTTCCACCTTGAACTATGTAATATTAAAACTTTAGGTTCAAATTTCTTTATAAATTATATCTACTGCTTAATTTCTGGAGGCCTTCCCAAATAGCCCATCAATGACAAATGCTGGAATTTGGTCTATAAGACCAACTGCATCACTGTAGCTTTCTATTTAGTGTGTATCAATAAAATTGGATAGTAGAATTTTCTTACAAAAGAAAGAAAATGAAGAGTGGCACTGTGGATTATAAAAGCATGGTTCCTGAATGGGAAACATATTAGATTTTATCTTTTGAGCAATAACATGACTGTATCTGGCATCTCTAATGTTCTCATGTGAATTTTTCTAATAATGCAGCTTCCTTTCAGAAAGTGAATTGACATATTGTGTTTTCTTAGAAATTTTGAACATTAGAGAAGTGGATAATATCTTTTAAAAATTCTGGCAATGTTTTTAGGTTAATTACTTGCATCTAATCTTCAGAATTAAGCCAAATAAAATGAAGTTTTAGCAACCCACTATTATTGGGTCATAACATAGCATGCATATTATTATGTGAATCATTTTGTTTAAAATTTATAAATTTGACTTATCTTTATATCATTCATCATGGCATTAATATAGGCCTGGATATATATATGGATGACTATATCTGTATATTATATAATATTTATTTTCTATAGTACTTAAAATATGAGTAGAATTTTTATTTCATTTAGCATACTTTATGCAAAGTCCATTGTAGCATCATCCCATAAATACATGATGAATGAATAAATAAACTATGTATGTCTGCATATTCTATATATGATATTTTTTTTCTAAATTCTATGGATATAATATGAGCAAAATAGTTGATCCCTGATTCCACAAAGCTTGAATCAACTGAGGGTAGACTTTCAATCAAGCTAGAAATCCTCTTTTTTTTAATTCCCCTATAAATTGGAAAGTAAAAAATGATATTGATGCTTCTAGGGAAAAAATGGAGTAAAGTGGATCAAACAAACAAAAATGAGGGAAAAAATCAATATATTGGACAAGAAGTAATGACAGAATAATCCCATAAAAATGGGAAACTAACATGGCAAGTCTACTATTATTTGTTCCTACAGCCTTGATGGACTTTCGGAACTAAGGAAAAAAGTGAAACTGCCTGAGTTGAAGAGAACAAACTGACAGACTGAGAGGAAAAGTCAAGTAGAATTCACAGAACAAAATACTAGAGAGCAGAAAGCTGCCAAGAGGGATACATTATGAGAATTGTATAGAGTCCTTCACAAGTATTGCACAGAGTGCTGACCAGTATGTTCACGTAGAAAATAGCTCAAGTGGTGAAACAATCATCTGAGAGGATTAAAAGTGCCATCTTATGTCTTATACAAGCATGGGCTAGAACTTGTTCCCACCAACCAGATGAGTTATGCTCAGAATTCAGGGACCACTGGACCTGGTACTCAGGAGGTCCTGCCTCAGTACTAGGGAATAATTTGTTCTAATATAAATGCTGCACTGCCCTAACAAAATTTCTTAAAGTAAAACCTAAAAGAATCAAAATTATTTTATTGACTTAACTGAATTCAAGGAAAAACCCAACAAAGGATAGGTATAATGATTCATAGATAAGTAGATAGGAATAAAAAATATCTTATACCCAATCATGTAAAATCACAATGTCTATCATCTGATAAAAAATTATAAGGCATGCAAAATCCAGAAAAATATAATCCATAGTTAGGGAGGGAAAAAAATCAACCATCAACCAAACAAAATTGATACAAAATTTATACAGATATTCAAATAACCGGAATAGTAAAATGAAAAGTTATCATAATAGTATTCCTAATGTTCAAAAATAAACAGATATAACATATAAAAAGTGTCAAATTGGAATTCTTAGATATGGAAGCTATGATGTTGGAAATTAATAATACACTGGTGTGATTAACAGCTGAATTTATATTGTGGACAAGAAGAGAATTGAATTTGAAGGCATAGCAATGAAAAGAAAAAGAGGACAAAAAGTAACTTGCAAAATACAAAGAATTTGAGTTAACTGTGAGAAAATTTTAAGATCTTCACTATATGTGCAAATAGAGTCCCCAAAGGAAAGAAGAGACTGGAGAGGATGTCATAATAATATTTGAGAAATTAGTGACAATTTTTCTAATTTGATGAAAACCATTAACCAGCAGATGTGAAAAGTTCAACATTCCCAAGCCTGAGGAAAATTAAATGAAATCTTATCATAATCAAACCACTCAAAAGCTGTAGAAAAGAAAAAAAATATTTAAAGTAGGGACAAAGGACATGTTACCTAGAGGACAAAGACAAAAAATATAGATTTCATATTGGAAAGAACACAGATGAGAAGAAAGTGGAACAATATCTTTAAAGTCAAGAAAAAAATCTATCAACCTAGAATTCTGTGTCTGAAAGAGTTATGTATTAAAAGAGAAAAAATCCCAACAATTGGTAATACTATCTCCAACAAAAATATTATTTAAATTTCAAGATGCAATAAACACATATAAAACTTATAGAATTCATCCTCAACAGTCCCATATCATAGGTATAGGTAGTCTGTCAGGCAGAAGGAAACTGACATATCAATATGTATTAGCATAAAAAATATTAGAAACAGTAAATATAGGTTTGAATATAAAACATTTCCTTCCTATTTAAATATTTTTAAAAATATTGACTATTTAAACACAATAATAACAATATATAGTCAGGATTACAATATATATGTTATATATATGTCATATAGATATATTACATATGTATAGTTTATATATATTATAGGACCATCATAGCATAAAGTATGTTAAGAAGAAATAAAAATATTTTTAAATTCTTACATGTGAAATGTATCATTTGAAAATAGACTATGATAAGTTAAAAGTATTATAAACATTAAAGCAGTCCCTTTATAACAAAACATTTATATACAAAAATAAAATGTAATCATAAAATATACTCAATTCAAAAAATTAAAAATATACTCAATTCAAATCAGAAAATTATCATAAAGAGAACAAATAGAATAGATCGAACAAATAGAAAGAAATAGCAAAATGGCACACTTAAATCCAACCTTATGAATAATCAGTTTAAATATAAATGGTGTTAACATCCCTATTTAAAAAACAGATATGATTAGATTGGCAGCAATGACGGTGGGAAGGAGGACTAGACCTAATTATGTACTGCTTATGGAAACACACCTTGAATAAAGATGATAGGTTGAATTTAAAAAATGAGAAAGACATACCGTACTGACAATTGTTAAATAGAGTGTCATATTACCATCATTCAAAGTAGGTTTCAGAACAAAGACTATTGTCAGAGATGAAGATAATTTCATAGTGATCAAGGAGTCAAATTCAAGAGAAAATAATAAATCTAAATATTTATATGACTATATACATATGGAACAAAAACAGATCTGCAAGGAGAAACAAATACATATTTATAGATGACAATTTCAATATGTTTCCTTCAAAAGATTATACAGAAGTCCACAAAAATTATAGTTGGAATTACATACTTATTAGTGAAAATAAAATTTCTGATACTAGTGCCTAAAACTAGTAAACAAAAAGTTAGCAAGAAGATAGAAGTACTGAGCATTATAAACCAACTGTACCCAACTGATATTTATGGACTATACTATGAGGCCAGCATTACTCTGGTACCAAAATCAGACAAAAATATTATAGGAAAAGGAAATAACGGATAATTAACTGACAGAATATAGCTATAGGGGAACCTGGGTGACTCAGTGGTTGAGCATCTGCCTTTGGCTTGGGTTGTGATCTCAGGGTCCTGGGATCAAGTTCACATAAGGCTCCCCATGAGGAGCCTACTTCTCCCTCTGACTATGTCTCTGCCTCTCTATGTCTCTCATAAATGAATGAATAATTTTTTAAAAGAACATAGTTATAAACATTATGAATAAAATTGTAATGAATATGTGCAACACTGAACAGTACAAAATACTCCTGAGAGAAAGGAAAGACAGATAAATGGAGAGATATACCTTGTTGATGTGTTAAAAGACTTAAAACTGTTAAGATACCAATTTCTTCCAAATTGTTCTTAAGTAGTGGTCTGTACACCTTTCTGTGTAAATAGAGATAGTAAATTTTCTGGGCTTTTCAAATCACTCAGTCTCTATCACAATTAAATTTACTCCTCTGAAGCAAGAAAGTAGCCATACATGGTAGGTGAATAAATACCATGGCAGTGCTTCAGTGAAACTTTGTTTACAAAAATAGGCTACTGATGTAGTTTGGCTAGAAGGTTTTAGTTCATCAATTCCTTATCTCATCCATGGCACTTTTGATGAAAATTGACAAGCTAATTTTAAAACTAATTTGAAAATGCAAAGAACTTAAAAGAGCCAAAACAACTCTTAAAAATGATAATGATGGTGACCTATCACTGCTTCATTTCCAGTCTTATTATGAAACTACAGTAAACAAGCCAATATGATATTGTCAACATAGAAACATAGACAAGTAGAAAAATAGAAAAGAAGAGAGGTGAAAGATTGTGGCCACCAATTACGACGTGGGAGTTGAGGATTTCCTTCACACCAACCAGTAATTATCCTACACCAGCTAGATGTCCTACAACTTAACTCAATTTTGACACTCCTTACCCTGGGCTAGCATCAGAATCCACAAATTATAGGCTCTATCCCACAAGACTGCACCTTCCACACATATTTCTCATATTTCTGTCACCAGTTGCCAGTCACAAGTGCATCACCTGTCCGTCTGATCCACCAGCTATAGATCCAATAGATAGAAATTTCCAGTGACCCCCTTCTTGGGTTTGATTAGTTTGCTAGAGCAGCCCACATAACTCAGAGAAACATTTTACTCACTAGATTACCAGTGTATTATAAAAGGATATAACTTAGTAATGGCGAGATGGAAGAGATGAATAGAACAAGTTGAGGTGAAAAAGTGTGGAGAACTTCCATGCCCTTTCCTGTAAAATCTCCATACAGTCAACAACCAGAAGTTCTCCAAATTCTCCTCTTTTGGATTACAGGGGAGTCTTCATAAAATTGGTATGGCTGATTAAATTACTGGCCAATGGCAACTGCTTCACCATCCAGCTTCCCTTCCGTCCCTGGAGTCCAGGGGTGGGACTCTAAGCTTCAATCTTCTACTTATAAAGTTGGTTCCCCTGACAACCAGCCATCATGGAATTCAAAAGCCAATTTATTAACTTTGCTGTTCTCATTTTCTAGAAAATTTCTAAAGCTTTAGGAGCTCTGTGGCAGAAATGGGAAGGAAACTGAATACATATTTCTTATTATAAATTACAATATCACTAAAGAGTTGTCTTAGTCCATTTTGGTGGGCTATAACAAAAATACCACAAATGGGGCAGCTTTTAAACAATGTAAATGTATTTCTCATGGTTCTGGAGGCTGGGAAATCCAAATCAAGGTGTTGGGCAGATTAAGTGTCTGCTTCCTGGTTCAGAGATGACAGTCCCCTTGCTATAATCCCACATGGTGGAAGGGTCCAAGGATCTCTCTGGGGTCTCTTTTATAAATTTCATTCATAAAGGTTCCACCCTCCTGACTCAATGAACTCTCCAAAGCCCTACCTTCTATCACATTGGAGATTAGGTTTTAACAATGCATTCTTTTTTTTTTAAATAATGCATTCTTGAAGGGACACAGACATTTAGTCTAGAGCACAGGTCTATATTAGACATTCATATGTATAGATAAATTATTTCTGAAAAAAAATGATTGAAGGCAATTTAGTGAGGAAAGAACAGTCTTTCCAACAAGAGTTGCCAGAACAATTATCCAGATGCATATACCATCATCCATATACAAAAAATAAACTCATATCCATATCTTGCTTCATATGCAAAAAACTAACTAAAAATGTATTATAGGCCTAAAAGAAAATAATACAAAGTAAAATAAAACTTTCAGAAGTAAGCATAGGAGGTAATTGTTATGCTTTTGAGTTAGACAAATAATTTTAAATATAGCAAAAGCATAATCCATGGACTTATAAATCAAAATTCATGAAAGTTAAACATGATAGTAATGATAATGTTGACTTCTGTTCTTTGAAATATACTCTTAGGAAAATAAAAAGACAAGGTACAGACTAGAGAACATATCTGAAATTCATATCTGATAAGAGGCTTATATTCAAAATATGTAAAAAACCTGAACAATAAATAACAAAACAGGTCATATAGAATGGTCAGACTATTTGAACAGATATTTCACTAAAGAAGATATGCAAGTGACAAGTATGTGGAAAGATAACACAATATTATTAGTCCATGAGGAAACACATATTACAATCACATGGAGATACCTTCATTTGCCTGTGAGAATGGCTAACATTAAACTATAAAAAGTGTTGTTGAGTTAGTGGACCGTATGGAACCCTCATGAATTGCTAGAGGAAATGTAAAATGGTACAATCACTCTGAAAAACAGTTTGTCAGCTTCTTAAAAAGTTGAACATGTACTTACCATGTTTAGACATTCCATTCCTGGGTATGTATCTAAGAAAAAAAATTTCACAGGATTGCCTATAATAGCTATAAATTGTTATTTTTTTTCAAGCCAAGTAATTTTATTTTATTTTTAAATTTTTTAAATTTTATTTTTTTGGAATTTTTTAATTTAAATTCAATTTGACAACATATAGAATAACAACTAGTGCTCATCCTACTAATGCCCTCATTAGTGCCCTTCACTAAGTTAGCTGTAAGTTCTTATAAACAAACTTGAATCAAATCCAAATGTTCATGGACAGGGAAATGGATTAAAGCTGTGGTATACCCATTCAATGGGATATTATTACAGAAATAGAAGTGAATGTACACAAAAATTTAGATGAATTACAAAGTAAAATTACAAAGTACATAAAGTGAAAGAAGATAGACCAAAAAGTGTACACAATGTGTAATTCAGTTCTCTAAACTACTGAAAAATTCTATTTAGTCTACAGTGATGAAATGCAGTTCAATGATTGCCTTTTGGGGACTCAGAATAGGCAGGCAGAAAGGATGATAAATGGGTTCCAGGAAACTTTGGAAGGTGATGGAAATGTTTTATTTCATTTTTTGTGATGATGGATTCTGTGTAGGTGTGTATGTGCATGTGTGTGTAAATATAGGAACCAATCATGTGGTAGGCACTTTATAAAAGTAATCTCATTTAACACCTGACCAGCCCCCAAGAAATCTTTAAGTGGCATCATGACATTCATTTTACTAACAAAGAAAGAAACTCAGAAAAGTCACAGTTGCAAGGTTTACATATATAAAAACATATTTAATTTTATCCTTTAAATATGTGTAGTTTATTGTATGTTAATTACCCCTCAATAAAACAGTTGAAAATTATATGTGAGCAGAACTAAATAATGTTTCACATGATCAGAGGATAAGAAATATATTAGAAGTACACAGGCATAGCTAAGCTTAGACATAAACATGAATGTAGGGTAGACAAGCAAAGTCAGGTAAAGGTAACATGCAGAAATGGCAAGGGAGGGGCACCTGGGTGGCTCAGTTGGTTAAGCGTCTGGCTCTTGATTTCAGCTCAAGTCATCATCTCAGAGTTACAAGATCAAGTCCCACATCAGGCTATGGCAATATGTGGCATAAACATGGCAAAGTGTGACCAGCCCACTCTCTTTCATCATATTACTTGGGGATTACTATTGAACAGAGCATGGAATATGAGTATCTAGAAAAAGGGCTGGAGGAACATGTTCTTAAGTTACATAAAAACTTAATACTGTTTGGATATCTAGTGTTTAAGTCATTTTAATTAATCAAGTTTGGAGAAACACACAACCCTATGCAACAGAATTGGAGAATTTGAGAAGTGCGCCATATTCTTAAGTACCCCAACAGAGAGTGACTACTCTTTAGAAGATACATTGCTCTCATAGTAAAGCACACTTTGGGCTGAAACCTTTGTTTTCAAGTACATCGATGATATGCCTCAAGCTCTTCTGTAATTGCATGATTTCAGGATTGTTTTTCACTGATGTGACCAAATCTTTCCAAAGTATGCGTAATGGAAAGTTGAAAAGTGTTGCAGTCCTATAATAGATAGGTAACAAGTAATTACCAGAATGAGTCACCATTCCAGATAGTGAATAGCATTGGTTTTTAGTCCGTTAAGGATTTATTCTTTTCTTTTCATTTAATATCTGAAAATCTTCAATAAAGAGATGGAGCTATTTAATCATAAGCCTTTAAGGCAATGACATATGGGATAAACAAATCCCTTATCCTTTTAAAATATATTTAAAAAACATGGGGCTGGAGACAAACTTATAATACCTTTTTAATTCTATCAAGATGTCAACAATACTTTGAGGTGAAAATGCTTTATATTATTGTTAAAACTGTAGAAAGATCTATAGATAGATTGGTGTCAAAATTAAAAGTGAGCTACATACAACCATTGTATCTTGTTATTAATGTTTTATTAAATTTTGTAACTATTTTCATATGAATGATAAAGCCAGTAGACCTACTCTACAGAATCAAGATAGGCTGACTTGCTTCTAGTTTTGTTCTCTAAACTATGTCTTCTTATGATGTAAATATTCTTTATGATGAAAATATGTCTAGGTGCAGACATAGAGGTGAGGAGCATGCTCCCTAATTGATGGAAATCATTATAAAATAGACTATTATTTTTTCAACTAGTATGTTTAAGATTATCTTTAATATTTTATATAAACAATTTGAAACATTTTTTCCTTTTACACTTAAAGCAGCAGTTTGTATGCCTGTGTACACTATTGTTATACATATATATTAGTTAGGTAATCAGGGAATGCTGAATGCATACCTTTTCTATGCTCCTCAGAAGTGTCTCCCTGAAAACAGCTCTTCATTTGAACAACAAACATTTATCCCACAGCCCTAAATGCCAAGCATTATGTTAGCCATTAGAATATTGACAAATATTGACGAATAAAGACAAAGTCTCTTTCCCAAAGGAACTTGCTGGAAGTGTTCTGTGGTGATTAAAATAAAGAAAATAAAGAACACTGATTTTTTTCAGTAATTATTTCCTAAATCACTTGTGGGCCACTGTTGGTGATTCCGTGAAAGAAATGGGGGCATGAGTAGTATGTAGTCATTCTGATCCATGTAATTACATATATAGATGAACACTAGTCATGATAGATCCTTGAACTTACTTGATCATATTTATAAGTGGCTTTATCAGTTCCTACCTCCAGGACCTTGTTTAATGTAAACTTTCTGTCTTCAATTTCCTTTTTTTTTTTAAGATTTTATTTATTTATTCATGAGAGACACACAGAGAGAGGCAGAGACACAGGCAGAGGGAGAAGTAGGCTCCCTGTGGGAAGCCTGATGTGGGACTTGATCCCAGGACCCCAGGATCATGACCTGAACCAAAGGCAGACACTCAACCACTGAGCCACTTCAGGTGCCCTTCAATTTCCTTTTTTGAGAGATAGGAATAAAATACAACCTATGTAAAAGGTAGTTGTAAAGATTAAATAAGATAATTTATGGAAAACACTTATAATCATCCCGGTGAATGTATCAGTAAATGTCAGATCATTTATGTTATTATTAAATATCAAGCAAAATATCATTTTTCAATCTTGATTATTCCAATGGATATGAAAACTATATCAGATACTGAATAATATTTTTATATTTATAAACAAAACAAATAAATCCTGTAAATATCCAAGTGCCTCTTTTACATATTTGCCTTCTAGTTGATTACAATCATATTCCTCTAATGATTGAAGCATCTTTTGGAAGTCCTATAACACTACACATCATAACAGTCACCTTTTATTTTTTATTTTTATTTTTTAAAAAGATTTTATTTATTTATTCATGAGACACACACACACACACAGAGAGGCAGAGACACAGGCAGAGGGAGAAGCAGGCTCCATGCAGGGAGCGGGAAGTGGGACTTGATCCCCAGACCTGGGATTACGCCCTGAGCCAAAGGCAGATGCTCAACCACTGAGCTACTCAGGCTCCCAACATTCACCTTTTAATTACCAAATATTTTCAATGTCGCTATAATTTCTTCTACTTTCTTTTTGTGCCAATTCTGTTTCCCGACTGGATTTTCAGGTACTTCAAGGCAAGGAATGCTCATATTCTCTTCTATCCTCCTAATATGAGTAGATCTATAAACTAGTGAAACATTTCTAGGTTTTATTTTAAATAATTTTAACTGTAAACATTGCTTGAAAGAAACTATTAAGATGAAAAAAACATTGGTGTTTATAGAAGTTATCTTTGTGAAAAACAATTGAAAAAAAATGTTGATTGAATGTATGAGTTATGACATTTTATTTTCACAATAACCTGCAACAAGAGCTGTTACTTTCTAAATTTTACATGGGAGGAGCCTGAGGTTCATGGAGGTGAAGTACTGTGCTCCGTGGAGCAGAACAGCATAAGAACACAGAGGCAAAAAGATCTGTCTAACTTCAAAGCTTAAAATGTCAATTAAGAAAATCTCCAACAGGGCAGCCTGGGTGGCTCAGCGGTTTAGCGCTGCCTTCAGCCCAGAGTGTGGTCCTGGAGACCCGGGATCTAGTCCTACCTCAGGCTCTCTGCGTGGAGCCTACTTCTCTCTCTGCCTGTGTCTCTGCCTCTCTCTCTCTGTGTCTCTCATGAGTAAATAAATAAAATCTTTTTAAAAAACTCTAACAATGTATAATTGATTTTATTAATTTGTACATATCTCCATTTCCTTAAGCTGTCCTTTTTTTTCATTTCAAGAAATATTCTGGGATATAAATACTGAGAATCATATTCAAATTTTGTAGGAAGAAGCAATGAAACATTTATATCGTGTTTCTGTTTCTTAATGAAATAGTCCTCCTTCCACTCTTGCTTGAGAGAAATGCCTGTATTAAGTATCTTCATAATCTTATAAAAAAAGACTGATTCAAACAAACAAGCAAATAAATGTTTCTGAAATATCAACAACATGAGTTCAGTCAAGCTTATAATTTAATTTTCCCCACACATCTTTTTTTATGTTCTATTTCTGATCAGAGGGTTATGTCTTCATCATATGGCCTAAAATTCTCTGATGAAACTGAGCTCAGGTACAGCTTAAACAGGAAATGAAAAGGAAATTTACTGAAGAATAAGTTAAAGAAAAATTTCAGTTTCATATACAGAATGTTGGTACTTTCTGCCACAGGAACTGTTGATAGGATATTGGTTATTTAGCAGATTTTCTAATGAAATAATGAAGCTACAAACTGGATAATTTCATGTAATTTTTGTTCTCTGTGATTTTTCCCAAATCTGAAATATTTGATGGATATCTGCATCTTCAACTACATTATAACTCTTACATATTGTTTTACATATTTCTAATATAGCACTTAGAACACCCCCAATTATAGAGTACACTCATCTTCAACTAAAATGTGAATGTTCAAGTACCTGAAGAGTTTTATTTCCTAAGGAAAAATGCCAAAAATGAATGAGTATGGTCTACACAGGTAAGATGAAGTAGATCTATGAGGTGGAGTTGGAAGAAGAGGGAATTACATAAGGGTGGAAACTTTATCTAAACCTGGAGCGTCTTCAAAGCACCATAATTTAACAATTTGGGAATTTGTAACAACATATTTTCCTTAGGAATTAAGTCTCTCCCTCCCTTACCACCCTTCTTTTTCTGGCAAATTGATGTTTAGCTTTCAAGACTAATTTTATATACTGCATTATTATTCATTTATAAATATGAATAAAATTCTACCTCTATCATAACATTCAACTTATCCCAATGTGAATATTTTACTACACTTCATTTATGTCTTTTACTTTGCTCAATATCTTGTTTTTGTACTGTACCAGTGCCCTTCATTCCAAATGGTTGTGTTGAGCCTGGTAGTCTTACTACCCTTTCTTCCCCTATGTTGTATCTATAATTTATGAACCGGGAGGGGTGAATTATGCTCTTTGCCATCTATAGAGTTTGCATTCAGACATATGGTAATAGAAAGGCCAATCCGAGACTTTCCTGATAACGAAATGTGGGATCAAGACCTGAGCCAAAGACAGATGTTTAACTGACTGAGTCACCCAGGCGCCCCTAGGCTGTCCTTTTTCTGACAGACTTTTCATGTCTTTTTAAGAGACCTCATTATCTGCCTCCAGCTATCACAGGTTAGACTGGAGATTAGATAATCAAATGTCCAGTGGACTTTCTGAAAAAGCTGAGATTTGAGTCAGGGAGTTAGAAAACAGGTTGTCATTGGTTTCTGGATAATAAATTCACATGATGACCAAGGCACAGATGAGTGGAGTAAAATACATACATTATGCCCAGCTCCTGCACTTGGAGCTTGACGTAATGAGTAAGACTGTTTCGAGAAATTTCCTTTTTTGAACATGATAACATATATCTTATACTTCTGATAATTAATTACATGAGGCAAACAGTGTAATATAGTAATGTAGTTTTAATATATAGAAATACAGGTTCATTTCTATATGTTTATGGTGACAAATGGTGTAGAAACTTTATCTTCCTAGTATTTCTTATATATATATAGTGGAGAACTTCTGGTTCCCATTCATATTGTTATAAAGAGATTGTCAACTACTATTGCCTAATTCATATGCTAACCAATGAGTCTAAATGTCTCCTGACCCTGGAAGGAAGTGGTGCATGATGTGGCCCTTGCCAGTTACTGTATGACATCCTTTTGCATCATTGGGTAAAAACATGAAGCTGAGGCCAAATACTAAGGCAAGACTATTGGTGGAGAAATAGTATTTTTCTCAGGGGGATGGGGAGTGGAGAGTAGGGAGGGAGCAGATTTGTTAAGATGGGAAAATATTTAGTTCCTGGGATACTGTCTGCCATTTCTCCTGCCTGATAGAGAAACTTAGTTTATAGGATGATTCCAAGCTCAAGAGAGATAGACACCTGAGATAAAAGGAGAGATTTGATTGCATGTTTTTTTTTATTTTTATTTTATTTTATTTTATTTTTACTCCTGGTTGAGACAAACAACAAAATACCTTAGGCTGCATTTAATATATATTCATACCTAGACCTTTTAAGAAATATTTTAAATAAGTTATTTTTGCATATTTTTAGGCCTTTGACTAAAAATCTTCTGTAGGTTTAGAGATAGAAATATTTGTTACTCATAATTATATCACCAGTGACAAGGCTTATTGTTGATAGTGACCAATCCTTGATAAATGAACATGAATGAATACAAATATATTAAGTTATTAGTGGGCATGCTTAATCATTATTATAACATTAATGGGATTGTTGTTCAGATGAGATTCTTCTTTAAGATTTCTCTTCTTTTCTAAAAATAAATCTACTGTATGCCATATTTAGAATCATAGGTGCTTCATAAATTAGGACAACTAAGTTCTAGTTTAAATTGTAAATATGTGTCAAGAATATGAGACATATATGTTGTCCTTTATGTGTTCTGTAGTTTAAAAATATACCTCACAAAATTATATGTGCAATGAGAGAAAAAAAGAAAAATTATGAAGGGAAAAATTAAAGGCCAAATGTAATCTCTTATAAATATGTGAAAATACTATTAATTATTGTTATGAATTACCAAAGTTATTGACTTTTCAGAATAACCAGAATATGAAGAGAATCTAAAACAGCTTTTTAACAGTTAATTTTTAAAGAACTATACTCTAGTGGTTTATATCATTTAATTTGCTTATGCTGAAAAATAATTTTAACATATAAATTGAAAATAATAACCCTCATCACCCAAATGAATTTAGAAAAATATAGTGATAAAACAGGTCACTGACATTTCTAGTAAACATAATTATATGAGTAATTGAAAAATAGTGTATTTTGAAAGATGAAATTTTAATATTAGAATATATAGCATGATTGGAGGTTTCAACATGTTTTAGTTAGAATATAAATGTATTTTATAAAACTTAACAGAATGCAGCTTTATTGTAACCTCCATTCATTAATATAAAGCTTGTTTTATGCCTACTTATATCACCTCATTTGCGTTTAAATGCATTATATATATTTTAGGGGAATATATATATTATATTTCTAGGGGAATAAGACAGGCTTAATTATATTAACATGGCCCTAAATACAAGTATATTACACAAATATTTTCATTAAATATTTTTGTCTCCAAAGAATTTTTATACAAATGTCTGTATTTATATATACGATTTTCTTATGTATGTTAAGAAAATAGCAGTGATTCTTTGTGCTTAATTTTCTGATTAAAATATAAGTGACATATTAAAATGTAGCCATCATTTAAATAAGAAAATGTAACATGATATGAATATATAACAGGTTCTGAGGTCAATAACTCTAAATTCAAATCCTATCTCCTTTAGTTATCACTGACCTGATTTAGAGTAATTTTTATAAGCATCATTTTCTTAATATGTAAAGTAGTAATAAAAATATCCTTTAGAATATATCAGTTGGAGTGAGATGATAAATAAAAGATAAAAGAAATATATATATATACATATATATATGTATATATATATATATATATATATATTTTTTTTTTTTTTAAGAGAGAGGGAGAGCTCTTAAACAGGCTTCCTGTTCACTACAGAACTCAACACAGGGCTTGATGTCATGACCCTGAGATCATTACCTGAACCAAAATCAATAGTTGGATGCTTAACTTACTGAGCCACCCAGGTGTCCCAAAAGGAATATTTTCTTTTTATTGCTGATATATACTTATAAAATTGAAGCTACATTTCTACTTTTTATTTTCTTTTGATTTCAAAATTCTGTAATAGGACTTCTGTTTCTGGGAAGGTGAGGTAGATGCAATTTTCCTTATTCTTTCCACTAAGTAAACTTACAAGCTTGGCCTTTATAAATAAAACAAATATAGGAAATGCTGAATGGTGGAGCAAAGACAGATGAATAGAGGTAACAAGCCTTAATGACATAGTATCAAAGAAAATTCAGTAAAGTATATAAAAGTAATTATACACCATGACCAAGTAAAGGCTTATTCCAGACATGCAATGCTGGATTAATATTTTAAAACCAATCAATATAATTCAAAAGAAGAATTATATGATCTGATTTATCAATGTAGAAGAAAGCATTCGATAAAATTCAACATTCATTCAGAGTGAGAAAAAATATTTGCAAACTACACAGCTGACAAAGTACCAGTATCTAGAATATATTAAGAAGTCTCAAAACTCAACAAAAAAATGCCATTAGAAAATGGGGAAAATACATGAAGACATTTAAACAAATATATACAGTTGTTTAAAAACACATAAAAGACATCAAACATAATTTACCACTAGGAAAATACAAACTACAATGGAATATTATTGCTCACCCATTAGAATGGCTAACATTAAAAAAAAAAAAAGTGACATCAATCTGTCCAGGCATTTGAAGAGAGTCTGCAAAGGAGAGAAGTGTCTGTCATAGAAGGAAGAAAATCAGGAATGTGGAAGTTCTGAAGGCAAGTGATGGAGTTGTATCAAAGAAAAGGATCAATGTACTATGACAGATGAGACTAATAAATCAATCAAGATAAAGACTGCAATGAAATGTTGGATTTCATGACATTGAACTTAATGTTCATCTCAAAGCAGTTGTGGTGGAATCATGGGTGTAGCACTTGTAACAACCAGAGAAACAGAACTAGTAGGAGATACAGAGGAAGGAATTAATTGCAAAGTATTTGCTCCTGCAATTGAGGATGCTCACTAAGCAAATCTGAAGTCCATAGGGCGGGCTATTAGGAAGAATAGGCTGGAACTTCCTGCAATAGCTGAAGCTGCAGTTGAGGGGCCGAATTTCTTCTTTTTTTCTGGGAAGTCTCAGTTCTGCTCTTAAGGCCTTTCAACTGATTGAAATAGGCCAATCCTGATAATCCAGGATAATATCCTTTACGTAAGTCAACATGAATCACGTCTATAAAATACCTTCACGGCAACGTCTAAATTAGTGTTCAATTGAATAATTAGAGACTTCAGCCTACTCAAGCTGACACATAAAACATGGCCATTAGAGGGGATATGAAATGCATATAAAAGAAAATGGAAGAGGAATTTAAGCCATCAAATAAATCAATTCAACAAATCTTACAGCAGAGAGGAAATGTGTCAGTAAAAGCACATTTTAATGCAGCTGTAAATGATCCATTGGAAAAAAATAATATCAGTTTCAGAAGTTAGAACTGCTAGAACAGTATTCTTAGGTGTTTGGGACCCCTGGGTGTCTCAGGGGTTGAGCAGCAGCCTTTGGCTCAGGACGTGATCCTGGGATGTGGGATGGAGTCCTCATCGGGCTCCCTACAGGGAGCCTGCTTCTCCCTCTCCTGTGTCTCTGTCTCTGTCTCCGTCTCTGTCTGTCTTTCTCTCTCTGTGTGTGTCTCTCATGAATAAATAAATAAATCTTTAAAAAATATTCTTAGATCTTTGATGGGGGATTGACTAGAGCGTACATTAAAGTATTGGCCTCAGACAGCAGAAGGAAAGTGTGCTTCGCATCAGAGGAATTGATGCATTGCATATGTGAGATGCTTGTGGTCATTAAATAGAAAATATGGTGGAAATAGATGTAAGTTCACCTTTTTCAGGATAACAGTAAATAAGAACATCAGTGGAGAATGAGGTTAGAGGAGTCTATGACACTAAAGTTGTGAGTAGCAATGAGACCTTAAATAGCCACCTGGAGGTTTGGGGATATTAAGAGGCTTGGGAAATGAAGCAATTAGGGCACACCTGGGGCTCAGTTTTATAATTTTCCAGTGAGACCAGTCATTGTGGTTCTGTATTTTTCTCCAGACCTGCTTAGGGGCATGCCCCATGCTACTTGGGTAGACAGTTCAATTTCAGTTCTCCCTAGCAAGTCACCAGGGAGAGTGCAGAAAATGGAGAGGAGTGAAGCTGATAGGAGCAGTGGAAATTAAGCTGCTAAATAGGAAAGTAAGAACATAAATGAAAAGAGTTAGAATGAAAGCTTTGTAGACACAAAGAGACAATCAGGTTTTTAAAGTACTAATGCTAGAGAGATTGGTGGAAACTGGAGTTAGTCATCAATGTGAGGGATGCTTGAGGATGAATTTATGGAGATATTGCTGTTATTAATAATCACATTCTCTAGGAATTATCCTGGGAATAAGATGTGGACACAGAGTGGATTCCAGGACCATTCTAGGAGCAGGAATGAAAAAACTGGCAATGGGCATTATTTGTATATTGCCATCACAATGAATTAAGACAGGAGGTGACCAGCAAATAATTCTTAATTTAATAAAAGAAGATATGCATGAATGAGTATGCAAAAAAAGTTGAAGGCGAGCCACTCAATTAGTTGATTATGGCAAATAATCAACTATAAAAAATAATGACCAACTTCAAATGTTTGGAAATCCTTCACAGAGAATAAATAACAAGGTCTTATTTTCATAATAAGTAAGAGTTTAAATAGAACAAGAGGTGGAGAAAATCCCTGTAGAGAGCACACACAAAGAAAACAGCAGTAGACTTAACTTGGGGGATAGAAGGAAGTTCAATACGCAAATGTAAAATCAGGAAGGAGAGAACGTGGCATGTGGTTGACAGGCTCAGCTCATGAAAAGAGTTTAGACTTTTAAGTATTTTATGTTTTATCCACAATGCAGTGGAGTATTTTAACTGGGTTTGAGGGGAGATAACTTTCCTAAAAGGTTAACTTCTTAAAGATTCTGTCCCAATAAGGTTGTTCTAATCCTCCACTAACTTTTACTATCAGATTGTGGAATTACTAGGACACTCCCTAGTAAGTCTCTTGAGTTATATTAATAGCCTCTTACTCTATGGAAGCAACACAGTATCAACCAATAGTATTACTGGGACAGGACTTAAGAATGATGCCTTCTTCTGCCCCTGAGTTCCAGAGCAGGAGCAGCTCAAACTGGCTGAGGATGGGTCTCAACATCCAGCTTAATTAACCACTGATGATTAGGTTGGGAGGAATTGGTATCTTAACAATAGTGAGTCTTCCTCTGCACAGTTGTATAATCTTTGTTTATTTAGATTGTCTTTGACGATTTTATCATTGTAGTTTTCTGCATACACATCCTGTACCTATTTTGTTAGATTTATATCCAAGTATTTAATTTCTTTTAGAATGCTATTGTAAATACTGTTCCGTTGATTTTATCCTGCTTTTACTTGCTATGCTTGCTTCTTAAATTTAAGTTTAATTTGCTGCATTGGACACAGAGGGCATTCAATCATGATAAGGCAAAAATGAGTATGTGGGCCTGAAGGTTGTTATATAAACACAGCTTTTTGAGTTTCCCTTTTCCCCAACATTTGGTACCTAATTTTTATGATGCCTTTGCTAAGTCATGAGATGAGGCTAATTAAGCTTCCTATTTCCGAGACAGGATCTCCTTTCAACACCAGTATTTTTTGTGGTTACAGAGGCATCTTCAGTCAGTTGTCACAAGAGTCTGACATCTGTTTTTCTTGAAAAATACTTTACTACTCCTGAAGGTAAGATAATGAGTAAATCATGCCTCATTGTAGTTTTCACTGCTACTGCATAAAAATGACCCATCTACGGACTCGGGCAATTAGTTCTGTAGCTGATTGAAACTCAACAACTCAGGCTTGACTGGAATGGACAGTTGCATACCTTTTATGTAATTGGGCTTATTTTGTTTTAAAATGTCACTTTGGATGAGGACAAAATAAAAATAATGAGAAGAAAGAGTCCTTTTTAGGTGATATTTATTTCCAAAGAATGATCTTTCACTTGAATAATTTATTTCAGCCTTTTAGGTCTTTCTTTGTTTACTCAAATTAAATCAGTTTGACCAATAAGAGTTTCCATTTGTTCTAGGCATTATTGAAAGACTGGCGAAATGGGGGAATTAATAAAAGTGAATGTGTACTTAATGCTAAAAAGGTCAGGTTTAAATTGACTCTAGAGATCTCCATAGTTAGATATACACCCTACCTACATTCCTATTGACATCTTCTTTCTTCAATTTTCGTATTTTTAAATCAGTAATGATATGGTGAGTTAGGAAGCATAACAATATGTAAAAAGTTAGAATACGAAATTGTTTCCTAGATAATGATTGAGATTGATCGATGGCTTTAATTTTTAAAGGACAAATAGTTTTGAATAAAGTGCCACTAACCATTACAGAAAAATGTCTTCCCTGAAATTGTTTGATTTAAAGTTTCAATTATCTCTTTGTGGAAAACCTATGCAGTGACCCCATGTAGGAAATTTTAAGTATGTAATGAAACAGAGAAGCATTTAAGTTTTAGTTCATTAAAATGCCAAAGGGATACTTAAAATACATTATTAATAAATATGTAAATCTGGTGATTTTCCTCTTTTCATTTAGACTTGAGTACCAACGAGATGAGTTTAGTCCGCAGGTAACCTTAAAGAATGACTTTTATACAAAAATAAACTTGAAGGAAAGCTATGAATTTATTTGACAGTCATCCACTATCTTATTTTCCTACTGTTTTTCCAGTTATATGTGTTTCATTTAGTTCTGCTCCTTCAATTCTCAGCCATTTCTGATTCATCCTTGGCTGATATTACAAACAAAATTTACCTAGTTAAATACACACACACACAGAGAACAGAATTTGATGTGCTATTTCACAAGTAGCAGTACCCAAAGAAGAGATAATAAAAAAGAATCATTTTAAAATAAAATTATAACTTAGAAACTTTCTGAAAGCCTCTTTATCTAATTCCCACTCAATGATCCAAATCTTTAACTTCTCATCAACATAGAAGTATTTTTAAACATACTATTAGCTCAATCAACAAATGTAAGGTTGGTTGGCTCCTCTAATGTAGGAAGAATTGATGTACCAGTTTATGACTTATTTCATCTTGAGTACTTTTAAAATCCAACAGTAAAGAATGTTATCCATTCAATAAAAATATTGCTGCTATTAAAAAAGTTTTCAGGAAAATATGAAATAATGCAAGTAAGGGAATGTTTCTTGTGCTAATTGAACATGCTTAAATCCCAATGGTAAACATTGGAACCATTCAACAGAAATAATGCTATTCAAATGCCTGCATAGAAATGCACAGTAATCTGAACAAGAAAAAGGTTCTTACACTATTTGTTTAAAAGTATTTCATGATACACAGACCCCTAACAGTAAAGCAGTTTTATTCAGCCAAACCGAATATTTTTAAAAAACAATTATCCAATATTATAAAAATGTGTATGTCAAAACAAATTTTAGAATCAATGTTTTTAATACTAGAAAACATTTTTGTTTTTCATTTTGTTATCTGGTTTGGTCATCTCATGAGAAGAAAAGCAATCATTCCCACACTTGCATAAATTAAACTTAGAGTTGTCTGGTTTATTTTTATTTTTATTTTTTTGATATTTACATGGGAACTTATTCATTCTTGTTAAAGAGGCATTTGGAAGAAAACCATCATTTATGGGACATTGTCTAAGTCCCAAGAACTATGATAGACAGTCTTTTTTACTGAATATAATATTCTCTACTTTGCTCTTCAAAAATGTGTTTCTAGCCAACCACTCTTTTTGAGGGGATTATTACATAGGGACACCCACAATCTTCAGTCTGTAAGTTAAGTATAAACAGAGGCAAAAACTCTCTGGACGATTTGTTTTATATATTTTACATATACCGAGCAAGTCAACAACAACAAAAATCATCCTAATGAAATGATATTGAATCAATGTGAAGATTTAGATCTATGAGCCACTCTACTAGAGAAACAAAAATTCAAGGCCAAGTATATGGATAGGAAAGAAGTTTTGGGCTCATTATGTTATTTATCAAATTGATTCATCTTTAGTTAGTAAAGAGTTTTAAAAATAGACAATTTGCTCACTCTAGTTTCTGGTAGAACGTGGCACTCTCTTACCTACTGTACAATCCATGGGCAGAAATATCGTCATCTTGTTTACTTATTGAATCCCAAGTGCCTGAAAAGTATCTGGCACATCATGGGGACTTATTATATATTTGCTAAGCTGAATGACTATGTAAACCTGTCTATTCAATACTTTGTGAGGGAGAACAGAGCACATCACAAAACGATATTGTCTTTCTGTCATTTTCTAGCATTATATGTTACATATGTTTTAAATATATATTCATTTAACAGAAAATAATGAAAGAATATTTGCCAGAGCATAAACAGCAATTGTTATTCCTTGGTAACTAGGTGATTGCTTGCTGGTTTAGATAATTTTTTTTTTGCCATTGCCTTTGTTTCTTTTGTAATGAATGTATGTAAATATGCATTATATTTTCATTCAATCAAGTTCATTTTAATTTAAGAGGATACAACACACTTCATTTTTTTTGTATATATTTTTAGCGGAGTTCGATTTGCCAAGATATATTATAACACCCAGTGCTCATCCTGTCAAGTGCAACAACACACTTCAGAATTGCAGTAGCTTTTATATTTCAGTTTTATCTTTGTGTAGCTAACATTTAATGAATAGCAAGTTAAAGGATACTGGCATTATTCTGGCTTGAAATGATTTGGTTGTTAGAGAAAATTTCAATAAAACATTTTTGAGTTCAAAACTTAGTCCTTTCCTCTGTTTCATGACACTTAAGTGTTAGTGAAAACTATATTCGTATATGAGAAATAATTTTTGCAGTAAAAAGTTACTAGTGAAAGATTCATTAATATATATATATCATATATATATATATATATATATAATACTCTTTGGCACCCCAGAGGAGGAAATAATTAATTTTCAGGTGGATAGCAGCTACCCTTTGCTGAATTATTCATCTTTCTTTTTTCCCCCCAAAGTAGCCCATACATAATAATTCCTGTTTTAGAGAAAATGAGAAAATATAAGTTCAGAGCTGCCAAATCATTTGGCCCATGGAGGTCACAGGATAGTTGTGTGAAATGAAGTTGGCAAGGTAGATTGAAGCTTAAATGGTGAAGTACTTCTTAATGTCATGCTATCAGTTTGGAATTCAGCCTGTTGACAATTTAGAGTCAACAGAATTTTTACTCTGCTGTATTTTGTTTTGCTTTTAAGAACAGAAGCACTATCTCATAAAGTGGGGGGGAAAGAGCACACATATTTTATATAACTCTTTTAAATATACTTGCCTTTCATAAGACCTATTGAGTAGAGACTGCTAGTCATATTTTTCCTACATAGATTGCTCGTGTTTCATGTTTTAAAATGTGTATGTCAGTATTTAAAGAAGAGACATATTCAGCTTCGACTATACATTTAGAGTCCTTGCCAGGCAAAGCTCCTATTCTACGGAATATACAAGTTTATGTCAGTAACCATAATTTCTAAAATTTTTCACCAAATCTAGACAAAATAAAGTCTGTATCTAGTAGAACAATATTGCACTGGAAATAATAATAATTGCCATTTATTGAAGGATTAGTGCTTGCCAGTAAGTAAGCATTTTTTAAATGGATTTTATTTTGTAGGGCTATTTTAGATTAAGAGCAAAAAGGACCATAAAGTATGAAGAGTAACCATAGACCCCCTTCCTTTGCTCATGTCTGGTCTCCCTACTATCAACATCTCCCTGGGATCCCTGGGTGGCGCAGCGGTTTAGCGCCTGCCTTTGGCCCAGGGCACGATCTTGGAGACCTGGGATCAAATCCCACGTCGGGCTCCCAGTGCATGGAGCCTGCTTCTCCCTCTGCCTATATCTCTGCCTCTCTCTCTCTCTCTCTCTCTCTCTGACTATCATAAATAAATAAATAAATAAATAAATAAATAAATAAATAAATAAATGACATCTCCCACCTAAATAGTACATTTGTTGCAATCAATGAACCTATATTGACACATCATTATTACCATCGTTTACCTTAGGATTCACTCTTTTTTTTTTCTTAAGATTTTATTTATTTTTTTCATGAGAGAGGATTCACTCTTGATGTTGTACAGCGATGATTTGGAGACATGTGTCTTGATGTGACATGTCTCTGCTGCTATGATTTCATAAGGAGTAGTTTTACTGCCCTAAAACCCCTCCTTGCTCTGCCTATTTATTCCTCCCTCCACCCTAACTCTGGGCATCCACTGATCCTTTTATACAGTTTTAGATTATGTTGTCAGTGAGAAAAAAAATAATGTATGCCATGAAAGATATACTTAAATTAATGTCATTATTGACAAGAACCAATGGTCCTGTAGCTTTTGTTGATAAAACATGGAATGTAAATTCTCATGATAATCGTTTCTCACTGGACTGAAGCTCAGCCTGCCCAGACTCCTTCCAGATCTGGTGAAAATTGGAATCTTTGTATATCCAGCTGAGGCCCAGCTGAGGCCCAGAACCTTTGTATATCCAGCTTTTAGCCCAAGGAAATAACCAAAGGGGAAGGACTTTGTAGAGTGAAGAGAGCAGATTTATCTTGCACATTTCCTGTGCATTTATCTATTTATTTTTTGTCAACTTCTGAAGTTTTCCTTAATTTTTAATGATTGCTACTCTTATCATGTCTGGAATTCTTGATGTGTTGGAGAAATTAGTCCTTAATTTATATTATAAATATATTTTCCAAAAGGTTACATTGTGTTGAGACCTAAATAAGATATTTTGCTGTACAAGTTTTTAAATGTTTATAAAATGAGATGCATTAATCTTTTCATTTATAGAATTTACTTTGCATGAGCAGGGGGAGGGGCAGAGGAAGAGGGAAACAGCAGACTTTTTGAGGAGCTCAGAGTGCTAAGTGTGGAGCCCCAGGAGGGGCTCAATCCCAGGACCCTGAGTTTAAATCAAGAGTCAGACACTTAACCTTCAGAACCACCCAAAGACTCCAATGTTTAGTGATCTAAGCAGATATTTGTTGCTGTGAGCACCTTATTGAGCCGGCAACTCTGTTTCTTTACCTGTCTCTCTTCAGATACCTCAGGTACAAATGAACTCCCATGATCTTGGAAAACAAGAAACCAAATTATTTCACTATTGTAATGCTTTTAATATCTAGTCACTACCACTAGTTAGGCTAGTTCAACAGATGAATGAATTCAATTCTCACTCTTATGGCCATTTCATTGAGGATTTAGGGAATTCTCAATTTCTATCTCTCAGAAATAGTTATGGCATGTATTGTTACTTATTGGAGAAATCCTATTGTTAAATTAATTAAACCCAGAGGGAAAAAATAATAATTAAAACCAGAGGTTTTAACAACTGAGGTGGCTTTAACATTTTAGGAGCCTAAGTAAGTAAACCAAAACCTGTGCAGGTCATGCCCCAAAGTTAAGAAATTGAAACCTAAGGACAACTGATTACAAACATCCAATCAGGCTTTCTCAAATAATGCAACTGCTTAATTACAACCAAATAACTTTCTTACTTTGCTTTTCCTTCTACTCTTTAAATGTGCTTTCCCTGGCTCCTGTGGGTGGACCACTCCTAACCACTGTGGTACTGTCCCATTGGAATTGCTTTTTGTTCAAATAAATCCTTAACAATTAAATCTGCAGGCAGCCCAGGTGGATTAGCAGTTTAGCGCCGCCTTCAGCCCAGGGCCTGATTCTGGAGTCCTGGGATCGAGTCCTGCATCGGGCTCCCTGCATGGAGCCTATCTCTCTCTCTCTCTCTCTCTCTCTCTCTCTCTCTCGAATAAATAAATAAAATCTTTAAAAAATTGAATATGCTTCAGCTTTTCTTTTAACGCTATTAATTTGGTACTAAAATAATGTCCAAAACTCATCAGCAATTTTTTCCAGTACAAGTTATTTGTAGAAGATGAGCACTGACTAGCCTTCAAATTATTTCTGTGTTCTTGAATTTATAAACCTTAACCTGGTGTGCATCATTTCTTATATTGCATTCTCCTGTTCATGTTGGTCCTTCTAATCTAAATAATCGGGTGATTTCTGTCATGCAACTTTTAAGGAATTTAAACATTTTTTATCTCCTGTTTGTTCAATTCTGTTTGTGAGAAATCACAGTCTTTTATTTCAACTCTACTTTTGCCTGCAAGAAATATTTTTCATTTTCCTCACATAATTTCAATTCTGCTTTTTTCCAAATAGAATCGTTCATCCTTTGTCTTATGTTTTCAAGAGTGCCTTGTTTTATTGTAAGGCAATCATTTTAGTGTTGATTTTATTTCTTTTTGTATTTCTATCCTCACTTATGCCAGCTAATTTTTTATCTCTGTCTGTAGTTTTATCTGTAATCCACTGAAATTTTATTCTTTTTTTTAGCTCTTGATCAAAAAAGAAACATGTTTTGTAATGCTTTTTATTTTATTCTCATTCACTTCTCTATTGGCATAGCTGTTTGGGGCTGCTTGTTCTTTGGCTTCCTTCTATATATATACTTATGTTTATTGCAGGTTTTTTTTTAATTCCTTGCTTTTTATTTAATATTGTTACTTTCCAAAATGGGGCTTTTCTCCCTGTGAATATAACTTCCTATAAGGATATGGTGAGTCATGTTGGCAACTAAGGATAAAAGACTCCTTGAATTTTGCTATCTTTTTTCTACAAGAACTCTTAGACACTTCTGTGAGAGTATCTTTTAACTAGGTCGCAAAAAGTTTGCCTGACTGTTAGTTTAAACTTTTTAAATTTTAACTTTTTTAGGCAAAAAGTTTACCTAGTGCTGTTTGTCACACAGTTTGTGGGTGATAATTTGCCTTTTAGTTCTCATGAGCTTTCCAGAAGTCTCTATCTTGATTTTTGCTCAATCTAAGTTAAATTTATTTTATTTGATAAGAAGCATTGGACTTAAATATAGAAGACCACGATGAGAGCTATAGTTCAGTCACAATCAATGTTTTTACATCAGGCAAACTACTTTACTGGCTAGAGATCCAGGTTGTGCCATCAAAAATGGGGAAAATAAATTTGTTGAGGATAGAGAAGTGTGATAAAATTATAATGATGTACTGTAGGGTGAGAATTGTAACACAAGTGTACGTTGGTAATGAATAAATAGCCATTTGTTGGTTATGTACTCGGAGTCAGTCCCAATGCTAGACACTGACAAATAGAGGTAGACGAGACATGTCTTTGCACAGAACAAAAATCCAGTGGGGCCTTGGTGTGAAACGTAAGCTGCCCAGAGATCCCCTTCAAGATACGGCACTCATCCCCCAGCCAGGTGAGTTTCTGCTACTGGCATCTCACACCTAAGCCCTCTTCAGGCATCAAAGGAAGCCTGCTCAGACAGTTTGCAACCTCATCCAGGGAAGTCAGTATCCATTGAGTGGTCTTGAGGGGGAATACAAAGGTCCCTACCTCTGTTAGATGATTCCTAAAGGGTACCTGTCCACAGAGCTCCTGGCAGCTCTGATGAACTCTGCCAAAACCTGCTTCCCTCACTCTGTTAGATGTTTTTCTGTTTTTTGTTTTTGTTTGTTTGTTCCTAAAAGTGCTTCCCAATCAACTTCCTGAGTACAAACCTTAATCTCAGAATCTGTTTCTTGAGAAACCAACCTAGAGCAGTCTGAGATACATATAAGTAACATCCTGAATTTTGAGCATCTAGGAATAGTCCAAGAGAAAGTAATGTGTATGCTGAGACTAAAGCTAGCATTGCTTATATGGCAGATACCCAGCAGGATGGCTCTTGTTAAATCTGGTCAGAATGAAATACAACCCAGCCAAACTGGAAATTTCGATTTGAACATTTCTGCTGCTTCTTTTCTCTTTTTAGAGGTGGAGTCGTATGCATAAAAGAAAATGCGTCATAGTTCTTGCTTCATTAAACAGTATTATACGTTGCCCTAGAATTGCCATTATCCACTTTTATTCTATTTTATATTACTTATTTTACTAAGACAATAGACAGACAAGATCCATTATGCAACACAATAAATTAAACTTATCAATAAGTTACATAACCCTATTTATACTCTGAGATCAGGCAACCAGTTTCCTTATATTCATTCCTGATTTAATTAATCTGCCAAATGTATGTGTATTCAACTAAATAAAATATTACTTTTATTTGTTTTTAAATTAACCTAATTTTTCAAAAGTTATTTTCATTGTAGTCTTTTGTGGCTTGTACTTTCTTATTAAATATTATGTCACTGAGATCCACTTAAGTCATTGTATGGACATGTATTATGTTCAGTGTTTTGTATAATAGTCCATTGGGTCAAAATAGCATAATTGATTAACTATCTTCCATTCAATGCATATTTAATTTGTTTTCAATTTCCTCCCTTTTTATCAATAGTGGTATATGGCCTTTTTTATATATCTCTACTATGGTATGACTACAAGAGTGTTTCTTATGTATATTCTTGGGTTATGTATACTCACTTTATAAGATAATATTTTTTCCAAAGTTATGACACCAATTTATACTCCCATCAGCAATGTATTTGTGTGTGTGCATGTGTGTGTATGTGTACATATATATATATATGCAAAGAAAAATATATATTTGAAATGCTTGTATCATATGATTCAAATTACTTCTAAATTCTTAGCATACATCCTTTAAAACAATTAGTATTATCGAACTACATGGTTTTTGATAATGCATAAGATATAAGATAGTACCGTAGTATCTCAATATTATTTTGATTTACATTTCCCTGGTTATAATTTCCTGGTTTGAACATCTCTTCTTAGGTATGGATAGATATAGATAGATAGATAGATAGATAGATAGATAGATAGATAGATGATAGATAGATAGAATGTATGTTGTATACAAAATATAAATATACTAAACACATTTATATATTATGGTTATCTATATATAAGAGATGAAGTGATGAAATCATTTGGAAAAAACCATATGGCACACACACATGCTTATGATGCACTAATCCATATCATGTAGGGTTTAACTTCTCAGACTTTAGAAACACATATAGGTTCAAAAGAGTCCCTTTCTAATTCTATTACTAGAAGCATGGCTTCCTCATCTGTAAAATAAGGATAATAATAGTTACCTACACTATATAGCTTATGGAAGAATCAAATGATATGCAACCAGAAGGTAATTAATATACTGGCTAGAAGATGTGAAATAATCAATAACCTTTTGCCATCAATAACATTGATATTACCCTTTTATCTTTATATTATATATGCCATAAATTCAAATGTATGCTTTGTTTTTAAATTTCTTCTCCATCTTCCCGATATATTTTTTTAATGATTGATAGTTTCGCTTTTAAAATTATATATTTTAACTATTGATTTATTATTGAAATTTATTCCAATGTAGTTTTTTTTTAATTCAACATTTGCATGTAGATTTTTAAGTATCAGTACTACATTTTACAAAGATACACACACACTACAACTGAATGAGTAGTTCTGTTTGGTGTGAATCACTGGTTTTTTTCTAAACCTAATTTTGGAAAGATTCAATTGTGGGATATAGGACTGGAATGAAAATGGCAGATATTCGTTTCTTTGTGTTTAAGAAACCCATATTCTCTGAGATGCAGGGGAGAATTGAGTCTATTATTTTGCAGCATTATTGAAAATCACTCTATTTCCCCTCTGGGCTTGTAGAGCAGAGAAGAATTTGAGGCCATCTATTGCATGGCATTACTGATGTAATGTATTCCATTGTAAACTCTCCGCGTAAAAAAAAAAAAGTCTTATGTTTTTCAGTTTCTAACTTATTGCTGGGATCTAAACCCTTATATTGGTCCAGGGATTTGATATATCTGGATAGATTGTTAATGTTTTCCTTTTAAGAGGTGAGTTTGTGGTCTTGAGTCTGCTCCATTTTCCTTAGATAAAGCAAATATCAAAGGATAGGCATGCTCTGGCATTCCAGAATCTCTGCTCATCTCAGTGATATGTGGGTACCTTCTAGTTTTAAAGGAAATGAAAAGAATTAACATAATAGGCAATAAGAGGCAATTTTAGAAAACTATTAAAACATTACTTTTCTATTAATTACTCTTAAAAATCTCAGTTTCTTCCATTTTAATTGTATACCTACACATATTCATATGGAGTACTTACAGAAATTAAATGGAAGAAAAGTAGGCCAAATTAATAATATACCATACAATAATTATTAGTCATTGTGCTAATCATTAAATCATCATGAGAAATATATAAAGTATTATTTATTATCTTTAATCAATGAGAAATAGTATAAATCTTCCAGGTTCTTATAACAATCCCCCAATCCTAGGTGCCTGAGTGGCTCAGTGGTTGAGCATTTGCCTTCGGCTCAGGACATGATCCTGGGGTTCAGAGATCAAGTTCCACATCTGACTCCCTGCAGGGAGCCTGCTTCTCCTTCTGCCTGTGTCTCTACCTCTCTCTGTGTATCTCTCATGAATAAATAAATACAATCTAAAAGAAAAAATCCCCCAATCCTAAATTATTCTGGGTAAAAATATATACCTATAAATATGCATATTGTCCTTTTTTTTAACATTTAAATTTTGGAAAGTCCAAGGTAGGAATAGAAGGATGAAAAAGATGAAAGAGACAGAGTCAGTCAATGGATCCAGAGAGAACATTATGTCATTCCTGGTGCATCCCTCGTACCCTAATTGTAGGGTCAAGGATGAAAAGTCTTTCTTGACCACAAAGACTGTGTGCAGCGTTAAAACTATTTTTTTTTATTTATGATAGTCACACAGAGAGAGAGAGAGAGAGAGGCAAAGACACAGGCAGAGGGAGAAGCAGGCTCCATGCACCAGGAGCCCGATGTGGGATTCGATCCCGGGTCTCCAGGATCGCGCCCTGGGCCAAAGGCAGGCGCCAAACCGCTGTGCCACCCAGGGATCCCCTATTTGGTTTTTTGAGTAAGAGTAAATTCACCTCCAAGAAGGATACATGGAAGTGGCCTGTGGTGTCTTTGGTGTAAGCCCATTTAGCACTGCCCTCCTTTAGAGACAAGGTTTCTACTCTTCTACTAAAACTACCAGATAACTTACTGTTTGGAAAGTGAAATAAATATACCTTAGACATGAGAGAAACACATTTTGTTTTATTTTGGGCAGAAGGGGGTGATACACCTTTTAAAATCCCATGTACAACTGTTTCAAATATCCATCTATATTTTTGCCTCCTATAAATGTGTTTAAATCCTGTGTACTATTTCCATTCATAATCATACTTATTGGTTCTACATGGATAAGGGAAGGTAGAACAAATATCTTGAGCATATACTAAGATAGCCTGCACATAAAGGAAACATAAAGGTTTTTTTGTCCTTAGCCTCAATCACAAAATATCTTCTCTACTATAGCTAAAATGCGCATAGCTAAAATCCTTCTTAGCCTTCATCCTCCTTGATCAGTGAAATATTTGACACAATTGATAAACATTTTTTAAAAGATTTTATTTATTTATTTATCTATCTATCTATCTATCTATCTATCTAGTTAGTTAGCTAGTTAGTTGAGGGAAAGAGATGAGAGAGTGCAAGTGGGAGAAGGAGCAAAGGGAGAGAGACAAGAAGACTCCATGCTGAGCATGGAGCCTGATACAGTGCTCCCCTTGGGGCTCAATCTTATGACCCTGAGATCATGACCAGTGCCTATACCAAGAGTCAGAGGCTTAATGGATTGAGCCACCCAGGTGCCCCATAAACATTTATTAAACACTCTTTCTTCTATATGCTGAATCATGTATGTATCCAGAAATTGTTAATAGGTATTTAGGTAACTTTTTAAGCTTTTGCGCCTCAGGAACTTTGCTCATACTATCATTTTCACTTGGAATACTCTTCCTCCATCTCTATGGTCACACTCTGATTCATCTTGCCAAGCTGCACTTAAAGCTCATCTAAAGTAAGAGCTCTGTATTTGAACTTCTGTTGTACTTTATTTTCCTTTCATATGGGACTTTTAAAATATCTGATCTTTTCCTTCTTGCTTTTGCAATTGTATATAATTTTAATAAGCATATTGGTACGTTTTTTTTCTTTTTGCCTATATCCCCACTCAGAAATACAGTATTTTAGAGGTTATAAGTAAATATTAAATGGGCATTTGTTGTCAGATGGTGAAGTTATTTTATCTACTTGAACTACTATGATTTCATATTAGCAACAACAAATAGGCAGGTACATGAGAGAATGAGACATATGGCTAGTCTGGATAAAAGGAAAAATCCCATGTAAATATGAAATTAGTAAATCAACTATAAGCCTGAATAATGGTTAATTACTCAACAAAATAGAACTTTGGAAAGAGGTATTTGAGTATCGTAAAACATGAAAAAAATTACATGATGTCTTGTAAGACAGGGTTAAAGTGATAGGCAAGCAAAATTCACACACTGAGACTGAGTGTTAGCCATTCATTAAAATAAATACACTGGAAATATTAGTGTATTCACAATGTTCTTAAAATAGACAATACTTAGATAAATCAACTGAAAGTGGGAGAATTTTTTTTTTAGAAGTGGGAGATTTCTAAGATGAAATTAGCCTACCACTTCAGTAAAATTATGTGTTTCCTCTGTATAGTCTTTATTGCTTACTAGGAGGAGCTCCAGGGCACTTCACGTAACACGATGGCGGAAGAGCAGGGTCCCCAAATCACCTGTCCCCACCAAATTACCTAGATAACCTTCAAATCATCCTGAAAATCTACGAATTCGGCCTGAGATGTAAAGAGAGACCAGCTGGAACGCTACAGTGAGAAGAGTCCGCGCTTCTATCAAGGTAGGAAGACGGGGAAAAAGAAATAAAGACACAAAAGGCCTCCGAGGGGGAGGGGCCCCGCGAGGAGCCGGGCTGAGGCCGGGGCGAGTGTCCCCAGGACAGGAGAGCCCCGTCCCGGAGGAGCAGGAGCTGCACCAACCTTCCCGGCGGGGAAAGGGGCTCGCAGGGAGTTGGAGCAGGACCCAGGAGGGCGGGGATGCCCTCGGGCTCCCGGGACACTAACAGACACCTGCGCCCCGGGAGAGTGCTCCGAGCTCCCTAAGGGCTGCGGCGCGCACGGCGGGGCCGGAGCAGCTCGGAGGGGCTCGGGCGGCGGCTCCGCGGAGGGGGCTGCGGGGCGGGAGCGCGAATCCAACAGCGCAGGCCCCGGAGCACAGGGCGCCGGGACACAGCCCAGGATCCGGCCTCCCCCGGGACAGGCAGAGGCCGGGAGGGCCCAGGACAGCGAGGACGCTCCTGCCCCGAGCTGAGCAGATCAGCGGCCCCGCCCCGGAGCCTCCAGGCCCTGCGAGACGGAGAGCCCCAGTAGTTCCTGCGGAGGCTGAATCCAGGCTTCCAGAGCTGCCATAGCAACTGCGGCTGTTCCTCCTGGGGCCTCGCGGGGTAAACAACCCCCGCTGAGCCCTGCAGCAGGCAGGGGCAGAGCAGCTCCCCCAAGTGCTAACACCTGAAAATCAGCACAGCAGGCCCCTCCCCCAGAAGACCAGCTGGACGGACCAGTTCCAGGGGAAGTCAAGGGACTTAAAGTCTACAGAATCAGAGAATACTCCCCCGTGGTTTTTGTTTTTTTTTCTTTTTTCTTTTCTTTTTGATTTCTGTTTGCTTCCCCCACCCCTTTTTTCACATTTCTTTCTATTTCTTTCTCTTTTTCTTCTCTTATTTCCTTTTTTTCTTCTTTTTTCTTTTTCTCTTTTCTTTCCTTCTCTCCTCTCTTTTTCTCCTTTTCCCAATACAACTTGTTTTTGGCCACTCTGCACTGAGCAAAATGACTAGAAGGAAAACCTCACCTCAAAAGAAAGAATCAGCAACAGCCCTCTCTCCCACAGAGTTACAAAATCTGGATTACACTTCAATGTCAGAAAGCCAATTCAGAAGCACTATTATACAGCTACTGGTGGCTCTAGAAAAAAGCATTAAGGACTCACGAGACTTCATGACTGCAGAATTTAGATCCAATCAGGCAGAAATTAAAAATCAATTGAATGAGATGCAATCCAAACTAGAAGTCCTAACGACGAGGGTTAACGAGGTGGAAGAATGAGTGAGTGACATAGAAGACAAGTTGATGGCAAGGAGGGAAACTGAGGAAAAAAGAGACAACATTAAAGACCATGAAGACAGATTAAGGGAAATAAATGACAGCCTGAAGGAAGAAAAACCTACGTTTAATTGGGGTTCCCGAGGGCGCCGAAAGGGACAGAGGGCCAGAATATGTATTTGAACAAATCCTAGCTGAAAACTTTCCTAATCTGGGAAGGGAAACAGGCATTCAGATCCAGGAAATAGAGAGATCCCCCCCTAAAATCAATAAAAACCGTTCAACACCTCGACATCTAATAGTTAAGCTTGCAAATTCCAAAGATAAAGAGAAGATCCTTAAAGCAGCAAGAGACAAGAAGTCCCTGACTTTCATGGGGAGGAATATTAGGGTAACAGCAGACCTCTCCACAGAGACCTGGCAGGCCAGAAAGGGCTGGCAGGATATATTCAGGGTCCTAAATGAGAAGAACATGCAACCAAGAATACTTTATCCAGCAAGGCTCTCATTCAAAATGGAAGGAGAGATAAAGAGCTTCCAAGACAGGCAGGAACTGAAAGAATATGTGACCTCCAAACCAGCTCTGCAAGAAATTTTAAGGGGGACTCTTAAAATTCCCCTTTAAGAAGAAGTTCAGTGGAACAATCCACAAAAACAAGGACTGAATAGATATCATGATGACACTAAACTCATATCTGTCAATAGTAACTCTGAACGTGAATGGGCTTAATGACCCCATCAAAAGGCGCAGGGTTTCAGACTGGATAAAAAAGCAGGACCCATCTATTTGCTGCCTAAAAGAGACTCAATTAGACAGAAGGACACCTACAGCCTGAAAATAAAAGGTTGGAGAACCATTTACCATTCAAATGGTTCTCAAAAGAAAGCAGGGGTAGCCATCCTTATATCAGATAAACTAAAATTTACCCCGAAGACAGTAGTGAGAGACGAAGAGGGACACTATATCATACTTAAAGGATCTATCCAGCAAGAGGACTTAACAATCCTCAATATATATGCCCCGAATGTGGGAGCTGCCAAATACTTAAACGAATTAATAACCAAAGAGAAGAAATACTTAGATAATAATACACTTATACTTGGTGACTTCAGTCTAGCTCTTTCTACCCTCGATAGGTCTTCTAAGGACAACATCTCCAAAGAAACGAGAGCTTTAAATGATACACTGGACCAGATAGATTTCACAGATATCTACAGAACTTTACATCCAAACTCAACTGAATACACATTCTTCTCAAGTGCACATGGAACTTTCTCCAGAATAGACCACATACTGGGTCACAAATCGGGTCTGAACTGATACCAAAAGATTGGGATCGTCCCCTGCATATTCTCAGACCATAACGCCTTGAAATTAGAACTCAATCACAAGAAGAAGTTTGGAAGGACCTCAAACACGTGGAGGTTAAGGACCATCCTGCTAACAGATAAAAGGGTCAACCAGGAAATTAAGGAAGAATTAAAAAGATTCATGGAAACTAATGAGAATGAAGATACAACTGATCAAAATCTTTGGGATGCAGCAAAAGCAGTCCTCAGGGGGAAATACATCGCAATACAAGCATCCATTCAAAAACTGGAAAGAACTCAAATACAAAAGCTAACCTTACACATAAAGGAGCTAGAGAAGAAGCAGCAAATCGACCCGACGCCCAGCAGAAGAAGAGAGTTAATTAAAATTCGAGCAGAACTCAACGAAATTGAGACCAGAAGAACTGTGGAACAGATCAATAGAACCAGGAGTTGGTTCTTTGAAAGAATTAATAAGATAGATAAACCATTAGCCAACCTTATTAAAAAGAAGAGAGAGAAGACTCAAATTAATAAAATCATGAATGAGAAAGGAGAGATCACTACCAACACCAAGGAAATACAAACGATTTTAAAAACATATTATGAACAGCTCTACGCCAATAAATTAGGCAATCTAGAAGAAATGGACGCATTCCTGGAAAGCCACAAACTACCAAAACTGGAGCAGGAAGAAATAGAAAACCTGAACAGGCCAATAACCAGGGAGGAAATTGAAGAAGTCATCAAAAACCTCCCAAGACACAAGAGTCCAGGGCCAGATGGCTTCCCAGGGGAATTCTATCAAACGTTTAAAGAAGAAATCATACCTATTCTACTAAAGCTGTTTGGAAAGATAGAAAGAGATGGAGTACTTCCAAACTCATTCTATGAGGCCAGCATCACCTTAATTCCAAAACCAGACAAAGACCCCACCAAAAAGGAGAATTACAGACCAATATCCCTGATGAACATGGAGGCAAAAATTCTCAACAAGATACTAGCCAATAGGATCCAACAACACATTAAGAAAATTATTCACCATGACCAAGTAGGATTTATCCCCGGACACAAGGCTGGTTCAACACTTGTAAAACAATCAATGTGATTCATCATATCAGCAAGAGAAAAACCAAGAACCATATGATCCTCTCATTAGATGCAGAGAAAGCATTTGACAAAATACAGCATCCATTCCTGATCAAAACTCTTCAGAGTGTAGGGATAGAGGGAACTTTCCTCGACATCTTAAAAGCCATCTACAAAAAGCCCACAGCAAATATCATTCTCAGTGGGGAAGCACTGGGAGCGTTTCCCCTAAGATCAGGAACAAGACAGGGATGTCCACTCTCACCACTGCTATTCAACATAGTATTGGAAGTCCTAGCCTCAGCAATCAGACAACAAAAAGACATTAAAGGCATTCAAATTGGCAAAGAAGAAGTCAAACTCTCCCTCTTTGCCGATGACATGATACTCTACATAGAAAACCCAAAAGCCTCCACCCCAAGATTGCTAGAACTCATACAGCAATTTGGTAGCGTGGCAGGATACAAAATCAATGCCCAGAAATCAATGGCATTCCTATACACTAACAATGAGACTGAAGAAAGAGAAATTAAGGAGTCAATCCCATTTACAATTGCACCCAAAAGCATAAGATACCTAGGAATAAACCTAACCAAAGAGGTAAAGGATCTATACCCTCAAAACTATAGAACACTTCTGAAAGAAATTGAGGAAGACACAAAGAGAAGGAAAAATATTCCATGCTCATGGATTGGCAGAATTAATATTGTGAAAATGTGAATGTTACCCAGGGCAATTTACACGTTCAATGCAATCCCTATCAAAATACCATGGACTTTCTTCAGAGACTTAGAACAAATTATTTTAAGATTTGTGTGGAATCAGAAAAGACCCCGAATAGCCAGGGGAATTTTAAAAAAGAAAACCATAGCTGGGGGCATCACAATGCCAGATTTCAGGTTGTACTACAAAGCTGTGGTCATCAAGACAGTGTGGTACTGGCACAAAAACAGACACATAGATCAATGGAACAGAATAGAGAACCCAGAAGTGGACCCTGAACTTTATGGTCAACTGATATTCGACAAAGGAGGAAAGACGATCCACTGGAAGAAAGACAGTCTCTTCAATAAATGGTGCTGGGAAAATTGGACATCCACATGCAGAAGAATGAAACTAGACCACTCTCTTGCACCATACACAAAGATAAACTCAAAATGAATGAAAGATCTAAATGTGAGACAAGATTTCATCAAAATCCTAGAGGAGAACACAGGCAACACCCTTTTTGAACTGGGCCACAGTAACTTCTTGCAAGATACATCCACGAAAGCAAAAGAAACAAAAGAAAAATGAACTATTGGGACTTCATCAAGATAAGAAGCTTTTGCACAGCAAAGGATACAGTCAACAAAACTCAAAGACAACCTACAGAATGGGAGAAGATATTTGCAAATAACATATCAGATAAAGGGCTAGTTTCCAAAATCTATAAAGAACTTCTTAAACTCAACACCAAAGAAACAAACAATCCAATCATGAAATGGGCAAAGGACATGAAGAGAAATCTCACAGAGGAAGACATAGACATGGCCAACATGCACATGAGAAAATGCTCTGCATCACTTGCCATCAGGGAAATACAAATCAAAACCACAATGAGATACCACCTCACACCAGTGAGAATGGGGAAAATTAACAAGGCAGGAAACAACAAATGTTGGAGAGGATGCGGAGAAAAGGGAACCCTCTTACACTGTTGGTGGGAATGTGAACTGGTGCAGCCACTCTGGAAAACTGTGTGGAGGTTCCTCAAAGAGTTAAAAATAGACCTGCCCTACGACCCAGCAATTGCACTGTTAGGGATTTACCCCAAAGATTCAGATGCAATGAAACGCCGGGACACCTGCACCCCGATGTTTCTAGCAGCCATGTCCACAATAGCCAAACTGTGGAAGGAGCCTCGGTGCCCATCGAAAGATGAATGGATAAAGAAGATGTGGTTTATGTATACAATGGAATATTCCTCAGCCATTAGAAACGACAAATACCCACCATTTGCTTCAACGTGGATGGAACTGGAGGGTATTATGCTGAGTGAAGTAAGTCAATTGGAGAAGGACAAACATTACATGTTCTCATTCATTTGGGGAATATAAATAATAGTGAAAGGGAATATAAGGGAAGGGAGAAGAAATGTGTGGGAAATATCAGAAAGGGAGACAGAACATAAAGACTCCTAACTCTGGGAAATGAACTAGGGGTGGTGGACGGGGAGGAGGGTGAGGGGTGGGGGTGAATGGGTGACAGGCACTGAGGGGGCACTTGACGGGATGAGCACTGGGTGTTATTCTGTATGTTGGTAAATTGAACACCAATAAAAAATAAATTTATTTTAAATAAATAAATAAATAAATAAATAAATAAATAAATAAATAAATAAATTAGTTTCCTGTTTTATTAAATTTACCTTTGTTTTTCCCGTGTTTTAAAATATATCCAGAAAAAAAAATCTATCTATCATCTATCTATCTATCTATCTATCTATCTATCTATCTATTATCTATCTATCTATCATCTATCTATCTATCTATCTATCTATCTATCATCTTCACACTTGTCTTTATGTTCCTCATTGACAATTTGTTGTATTTGGTAGCAAAAGGAACCCCTATGTGCTATTCAGGAGCAAAACATTATTATTTTAATAACTCTCGTTCAGTATAAAAACTATCAATGGGATCAGCAGAAAATCCCTCTATGGCAATTAGTGAAACCCATTTAAATAGTATGTTTCTAGGAAGCACCTTTTGGTGTCACTCCCCACCTCCACGTCTCTGCTAGATGAATTATAGTGTTGGCATTTGTCTAATGGAGCATGAACACAACATTTTGCAAAGCAATCAAGATACAACTAGAACAAGCTGGTTTGGAATAAAATTGTAAAATTAGGTTGCAGTTGAAACTAAAGCACTGCTATTTATTCTACGTAGCAGTTTGATGACCTAATGATGTGAATCCAGCTCAGCAGTTGGACAATTTTGGAAAGTAACAGAAGCAAACATTCTATTATTGAGTGGAAATTACAGACACAATATGCGAGGTCAACAGCATCACGATCAAAAATGTGTGCTGAAGCTCTAGCTGCATCCATGGGAATAAAGAAACAAAACAAACATTAAGGACCCAAGATTGGAGAGAGACTTAATTCTAAAGATAGTAGAATTAGTTTAGAGAAATAATGTCAGCGGTGATTTTTCATTTAAAAATGTACTTGATGTTGCTAATGATGATTAGGTGTCAGTGGCTGCTTAAGCAACACAGGATTTTTTTTTTAATTTTATTTATTTATTTGAGAGACAGAGTAAGAGAGAGAGTGCACATGAGCAGGTGCAGAGGAAGAGGGAGAAGCAGACTCCCCACTGAGCAGGGAGCCCAATGTGTAGCTTGATCCCAGGATCCTAGAATCATGACTAGCATCCAAGCATCCAGGCGCTCCAAGTAACACAGGATTCTTTGTATGTGTGAACCATGGGCTGAACAAGAGAATATCTCCCACCTTATTTCTCCTGACCTTCTGTTGATGATGTAACTCCTCCCTTTAGAGAATTCCCTAACTGCCATTGGCTGTGTTGTCCTATCTTATAGCAACCTGAATTACAGGTATATCAAGAAGTTCAATCTGCTGTCATTGTGAATATTTTCTTTAGTTTTAGTTTGTTTGTTTTAACCAAAGACTACTGCTTCTTTAAAAGCCGTGTGCTCAGAGTAAAGGAAGAGTGCATAAAATTGTTATCCTCAACTTCAGCAAGTTTTTTTCCTCACTATATTTTGCATAGACACAATTGGAATGATCCTTAAAAGGGCCAACAGATTTGGTTGAAAATCCATACAAAAAAGTTTTGTTAATCTCTTCTGCAAAGCAAGTAATTTCAATGTTTGAGTTATCATAGGATGAGAACTTTTTTTTTTTAAATCATTCCTGGAATTCCTGGAAAATCTAATGAATATATATTTTCCATTTGGGGATTTCCTAATTGGCTCAAAAGTTTCTATGTTGTGCAATACTACGAGTATTTAGAAGGGTAAGTACCAAAATTTTTATTGTTTTAGCATATGTACTTGACTAATAATTTAGAAAAATTTTAGAATTTTTGGATATTCAATGTAACATGCACTAATAGAGATTTTGAATAGTGTACCAAATCGTTATTAAATAAAAACAGGGATTCCTGGGCGATTCAGCAGTTGAGCGTTTGCCTTTGGCTCAGGGTGTGATCCCGGTCCCAGGATCAAGTCCCATATCTAGCTCCCCTCTAAGAGCCTGCTTCTCCCTCTGTCTGTGTCTCTGCCAATGTCTCTGTGTCTTTCATGAATAAATTAAATAAATAAATAAATAATCAATCATGTTCAATTTTAAGTGGAATACTGTCCATGTCTTTGTTAAGCCTGCTCTCCATGTATAACAACAATAAAAAAGCCAAGTCTGTTATAATAAATCATAAGTTAAAATAAAAGTTCATACACTGTCAATAGCAGTCCATATTTTAACAAAAGAACTTTGAGATAAAAATATACTGCACAATCCACCTAAAATTTGGCATGGCTCACTTTATTTCTCCACTCTTAGCTTTTGGGGAGAGAAAACTTAAACAAAATAGCAATTGAGAGCTAATTACAAATGTCTAGACATCATTCTGGGTGCCTCAATCTTGGCTGATACCTTTTTTCAATTAAAACTTCTATGAATTTTATCAAATCACATGTTTAGATTTTTCACTATATATCCCTACAACCATTCCCTCTATACTTATTGATTGCTTGCAGTGTGCAAAGCATTGTGCCACATGTTGATCATGACTAGAGAGCCCTGAGGGGAGTTTGAATCAATATCTAACTTTGATAAGTACCACCTTGATAAGCAAAGGCCATGTCTCCTCTCCTACAATCCCATACCTTATACTTCCCCTTCGATCTTATCAGAAAAGCCCATATCTTGACTTTTCTGATAGAATTTATCTAAAACAGTAGCAGTTGCAAAATGTAAATTCCCAGAATTATAAATGTAATACTTAAACTTCATAACTAAAACATCTTTAAAAAAAATACTCTGACCTCTTTATGGTGAACACATTAATCAGGGTGGATTCTGCTGTGTTGAAATGCAGTGGTCGACTGGTAATTTAGGATTACTATTTCAGTCACAATCTGGCTCAAAAATCCATCTCTTTCTGCTTTAGCTGCCTCATAGAGCGGAAGCAGGCACAACTGGGTTTGGGGAATTTGGGAGGATTGGTATCTAAGCTCTTTATCTGGATAAGTCTAATGAAAGTAGCATGCATTTATAGGCTGTGCTTAGTGGAAGCTCCACCACTACTCTCGCCAGCATTTTTCAACCCTGACAATTATCCTCTCAGAGTAAAAGTAGTTTCTTTCTGTTTCCCCAACTATCTTCCCCAGTGGACAGTGAACACCCTTCTTAGTATCTGTCCAATTTTAACGAGGGACCCTGCAGTTCAGAATACCAGCTTTGTCCCCACCTCAGCTAATCCGCCAGCCCCTGTTCACAGTCATGGAGAAGTTACAATTCTTTCCAGACCCTCAAGAGCTATGAGGCCTGCTCTATCTTAGCAATTACCTATTGCTGGCAAATGCTAGCTCCACATTTGTTCATCTAAAAATATCTTTATTTTTCTTTTTTCACTGAAAAATAAATTCACTGTGTGTACATGCCAGGCTGATGTATTTAAAAGAGAATTATTGGTGTATTTTTTTCCAACTTATGGAGATATTTTTTGACAAATAAAATTGTATACATTTAAAGTATACAATGTGATGTTTTGACCTACATACACTGTGTGAAATAATTACCACAAGCAGGTTGGTTAACACATCCGTTATCACACATATGTACCATTTTTTCTGTGTGTGTGTGTGTGGTGAGAATGCTTAAGGTTTACTCTTAGCAAAATTTCAGGTACACAAACCTACAGTTGATAGGTAAAAGAGAAAGAACTCAAAGCAAAACACTATGGAAAATTACCAGTTCACAAAGGAAGACAGCAAAAGGGGAAGAAAGGAGCAAAGGAACTATAAAACAGCCAGGAAACAATTAATAAGATGGTATTAGTGGGTCCTTACTTATCAATAACTACTTTTAAATATAAATGAATTAAGTTATCCAATTAAGGCATAGAGTGCCTGACAAGGAAAGAAGAAAGAAAGAAAGAGAAAGAAGAGAAAGAAAGAAAGAAAGAAAGAAGAAGAAAGAAGAAGAAAGAAAGAAAGAAAGAAAGAAAGAAAGAAAGAAAAGAAAGAAAGAAAGAAAGAATGAAAGAAAGAAGAAGAAAGAAAGAAGAAAGAAAGAAGAAAGAAAGAAATAGAAAGAAAGAAAGAAAGAAAGAAGAGAAAGAAAGAAAGAAGAAGAAAGAAAGAAAGAAAGAAGAAAAGAAAAGACAAAATCTGGCTACATGTTGCCTCTAAGATACTTCAGTTTCAATGACACACATTGATTCAAAGGGATGGAAGGGAAAAAGATATTCTATGCAAATGGAAGCAATAAGATAGCAAGGGTAGCTATACTGATATCAGGCTGGCATATTTTTTTAATTAGCACATTAAGAAAAGATTCTCTCTCCCTTTTTCTGGCTTCTGCATTCTTATGTGAAACTGCTGTTAGTGTACATATTATTATTATTATTATTATTATTATTACATATTATTATTTTTTAATAAATAATCTCTCTGAAATTACTAGTTGCTATTAAGATGTCCTCTTTGGGTTTTATAATCTGAGATGACTGATCATTCTAGGTGTTTCTGCTGGCGGGGGGGGGGAGTGGAGGGTTAACATGATGAAATAGTGATTTGTTCAGCTTTGTTAATATGGTTATCAGTTTTTTTGAAAACTAATTCTTTAAAATTCTCATTCATTATCTCATAAAATACCGCTTCTTCATTCTCTCTTTTCTCATCTGGGATTCAAATAAGATTAAAAAAAATCGTATTAATTAAATTACTATTTCTTTCTTTCTTTTTTTCTATCTCTACTGTGTTTTTTTCTCTGCCTTTAGGAAATCTTCTTTAGCTATACTTTCAGTTCATTGATTGGTTAGTTGTGTCTTAATTTCTTATTAAATAATCCAGTTAACTTTAAGTTTCAACAATTATGTATTTACTTTTAAAAGGTGTATTTGGGTATGTCTCAAAACATGCTTGACTATTTTTATTAGCCCTTCCTTAACTGATAAGAGTTCTACTTTTACTAGTTATGACCTCTGAGGGATTTTTTTTTTCTTTCCAAATCAATAATAATAAAATACTTATCTTTAAAAAAGATCTTGCTTGGCACTTTTATTGATTTTTATTTAATAGGAAGATTGATCAGATTATTTTACCTCCATAATTTGATAAATTTAACTTACACGAGCTAATCTTGCATCTTTTTAACAGAGTAAATGAGTCTCACTTGAAGACCTTCATAACCTCTCCTGTATAAAACTAACATAATAGAGGATATGGGGACTGGGATAGGGCAGGGGTTCAAAATCAGTTTTATATTTTTGTGACTGTGCACACATCTCTGGTATCCTTTAGTCAGTGAAACTATTTAATCTTACCATGGTGTTTGCTCTACAGGTAGGATCAGTCCCCCCCATATTGGATGAGATTCAGTCAGATGGGAGAAGGGCTCTCTGGTCATCCACCTGTACTTGGGTTTATACTTGGACTTCCCTTTGAAGTTTTCTTATCAAAATCCCCTTTATTCTTGCTCAATAATTGGAATTTTCTGATCTTTTGTGCCCTGTCTACATGTGTAAATCTGAACAGGTAGAAAGTCCAGTTTCCTGAAATGTACTAAATATAGAGTGTGTTAATGCTTCTGTGTTTCGAATGATAAAAAGTAGTCAAGAAGAGGAAAGAAGGCCAAAGATCATGCATGATGAGCCAATAAGGTCTCTTGCTCTCATTTCCTTTGCTGTTTTGTTTTTCCTCAGGTCTGGCTATAGCCTCATCGAATGGTAAAGCCAGAGACATTAATGCAGACAAAGCAGCGCAATCAGGATGCTGTTATTTTTGGTCAATTTGGTCCAATAGGACAGAGTACAAAAGAGTCGTCTTATATCTCATTAAAATTTTACCTTGAACTTTTAGGTCAATGTCTTTGCAAGTAATAACAGTCCCGTGTTTTCTTTTGTCTTTGAAAACTGTGTTATCTCAAAGTCCTCCAGGGAAATAATTTGACTGCTCAAAAACAGGGTTTATAGTATTGGGAATCTTGTCTGGATTTGGAATACTTTTCTGTCTCAAAATAACTAGATGCAATACATTTTAAAATCCACCTCACAGGAAATGCCTAGAGCTCACCTTGGGAAATCAGAGATCATGTCTGTAATTTGTTTGCCACGCTCCAACCCATAAATATCACCCCATTGATTCAAAACATGAAGCAGAGTTTTCCCTAATTTGAAATAAATAGAAAACAGGTAATAAAAATTGACTCATCAGGTAAATACCACAGACCCACAGCCAGATAAAAGAAATAATTATTTGTAAAAGATTACTTTCCATTTTCAATTCAGCAAATGCCTTTTTTGCCCTAGGAGGAAGCTGTCCTATTACACAGTAAGCCATATTTTGATAAGGCCCTCAGTGCTAAATTGAAGAGAAACAGAGATCACAGGAGGTAGGATTGCAGAGTGTCTAATGGTTAGCTTTGGGTATATTCTGTTATCACCTGGGGAACTTTAGAAAATACAATTATGTGGATCCTATCTCCAGAGAATCTGGTTTAATTTATCTCGGATGCTATTTGGAGACACCTAGAGACATGAAAACTCTAATATGCAGACAAAATTGAGAAAAATTGGTACTATAATTGGAAGCACCTATGTTACTTATGGTTGAATCCTTTGAGCCTAGCCTCCTGTTTGGTGTGGAATAAGTTCTCAATAAACATGTAGTGTGAACAAGGTGAGTAATGTAACAGTAAAATTTGTTCATGAAGTGGCAAATGCTGAGTGTGGATCACAGTGAAGACATAGAACCCCTGGGAGCCACATATACAAGGGGTATTGTATTGTACCTTTGCATAGGCTCTTTTCTGGGAGATCATGGGAACTATTAGAGATGGTACTGAAGATAGAACAAAGCATTCTAATTGGTGTAGACCTGGTATAAAAGGAGGATTAAACCATTAGGGGATGGGCAGTAAGCTCTACTACCTGCAGGATATGTGAAGGCCTACTGCAGCTTGGAAAGGGCACAGGAAAAAAAAAAATACTATTTCTCCCCTACAGTTTTCCTTTCACTGGTGAAGGAGGTAAATTACTAGGACGAGTCCTGAGACTCAGAAGTATCCTTCCCCATAAACCGGCTAGCAAAAAAAAAAAAAAAAAAAAAAAGCAGTAACAAGCACCAATAATCTATGCTCAGAGAGAAAAAATTGCACAGAGACACATATATTCCGAGGTATAAGTGTACAGAGAAGGCCTAAAGCAGCGAAGAATTATTAAGAAAAATTCTTTAGCAAACCAGCTAACACCCTAAGGACAAGGTAACAGTGGAGTCATTTGAAGCCAACGGTACATTCAAACAATAAAACCCACATGAACTCAATTCTTGAATAAATTAATTCAACTCTGCCTGCTGACATACTAGCAGAATATGCAAACACATTTCCAGTTATAAATGCAAAGTAAAAATTCCCCACTCAGATATGATCTAGGTGTTGGAACAGACAGGAAGTTTAAAATAAGTATGCTTAATGTGTTAGAGGCTCTAGTAGAAAAGGTGCGCAGCATCCAAGAGCAGTTGGGGAATTTCATAGAAAAATAGAAACTATATGAAGACTCAAATGGAAAAGGGAGAAAAAGAATCATAGCAGAGATGAAAAGTGCCTCCATGGACCAATCAGTAGACCTGACACAGCAAAAAAAAAAAGAATTCAGGAAAAGAGGTAAGTAGAAATTACCCACGATCAAACACTAAGTGAAAAAAAAGAGAGTTTAAAAAAATGGAAACAAATGAATTCAGCATCTCTAAGAACTGCAGAAAATAAATACAAAAATAAATTGTATGTTAAACAATTTAACATATTCATATGTTGAATACTAGAAGCAAAAGAGAGAATGTAGTAGAAAAAAAAAGAAGATATAAGGTTGAGATATTTCTAAAAATAGTGAAAGAAATCAAACCATAGATCCAGGAAGCTAAGTGAATTAAAGAGGATAAATATCAACATAGACACACACACATACACATATTCACATTACTGCCTATTAAAGATTAAAAAAACCCTAAAGGTAATGTGAGAATAAAATATATAACACATTAAAAGGAATAATGTTTAAGTCATAAGATAATGGATTGACATCTCCAAAATGCTGAAATAACAGTAAATCACTGCCAGCACGGAATTTTATATATAGAGTGAAGGTGTATTTCACTAAAAATCTAGAAATAGAGTTTTTTTCAGACAAATTAAAGCTGATAGAGTTTATTACCAAATGATCTGTACCACAAAAATGTTCAAAAGTCATTAGGCAGAAGAAATAAAACACTAACAGAAATATGAATCTTCAAAAAGAAATGATTAATATAAGTGATTAAAGGTAGATATAAAATATATTTTTGATCTTTCAAAAGTCACATGTCTAAAACCAAAAAAGTAGCAATGCATTGTTTGAAATGTGTGAAAAATAAAATGTGTAATAGCAATAATAATACAAAGATGGGAAGAAAAATTGGGACTGTATTGTAAGATTTATATATTACATTTGAAGATGTGTAATATTCATTTCAATCTCCACTTTGATAAGTTATATAACTGTATTGTAAAACCTAGAGGAAGAGAATATAAAGATACTAAAGAAAAATCCATAAAAGGAGGAAAAAAAAACTGGAATAAATAGTATACGACTCTCAAGATAGACATTTAATCCAATCAGTTAAAATTGCATTAAGTGTAAGTGATTTATTCATACCAAATTACAAAAGAAAATAGGTCCTGGCTATATTCTGTCTACAAGAATCATACTTTAAATTATATACATTGATTGAAAATAAAATTACTGAAAATATATGTTATGCAACACTAATAAAAATAGAGGATTTATTAAATCAGGAAAGGTAGATTCTAAAGAATATTCAAAGGGGAAAATCCTTATATGCCTAAAAAGAAAATTCCCAGGTCCAGAGAACTTCTCTAGTGAATACTCTCAAGTATTCGAGCAAAAAAAAATACCTGTTGTTAACAACATTTTCAAAAGTTGAAGAGAACATTTCCCAGCTAAATTTGTGACATCAATATTATCCTGACACTAGACATGGACACATCATTCTTTAGAAAACCCATCATAACAATGGGTGAAAAAAAACATCATATGAAGATTAGAGAGGAAAAATAAAATTCCCCCTGTTCACAGACCATATTACTTCCAATATGGACAATCTCAAGTAATCTATTAAAATGCTACTAAATCTGATAAATAAATTGAGCACTTTCACAGAATACAAGGTCAGTAAGCAAAACCTACCGTGTTTCTACAAAATAAAAGCAGGCAATTGTAAATTCAAAGTTTAAAAAAAAAGATCATTTAAACACTGGGTATTATATGTAAGTGTGTAAATATCACACCATGTTAACTAACTGGAATTTAAATAAAAACTTGAAACTTCAAAAAACTCCACAATAACATCAAAAGCATCAATTACTCTGACATCATCAGTCTAAGCTCGTGTGTGTGTGTGTGTGTGTGTGTGTGTGTGTGTGAATGTGTGTATGTGTGTGTGTGATCTGTATGGTTAAACTGCAAAGCAACTTTGAAAGAAATTAATCAATACTAGATCAATTGGGCATGACTCTTTGAAAACCAAACCAAACAAACAAATAAACAAAATCTTTGCTTCTACTTTACCCTATACACAAAAAACGTCTTGAAATTTATCACCAGCGGGATCCCTGGGTGGCGCAGCAGTTCAGCGCCTGCCTTTGGCCTAGGGCGCGATCCTGGAGACCTGGGATCGAATCCCACGTCGGGCTCCCGGTGCATGGAGCCTGCTTCTCCCTCTGCCTGTGTCTCTGCCTCTCTCTCTCTCTCTGTGACTATCATAAATAAATAAAAATTAAAAAAAAGAAAAAAAAGAAATTTATCACCAGGAAATTCTAGTAGGCATCAAATTGGCATGAAATATAAAATCCTTTAGAGAGTTCTGTCAATACTGGCCTTGAGGTCCATCTTCAGAAGTCTTCAAAAATCCTTCTATCACTTTTCTTATTTCTGACTGTGGCCTTATAGAAAACTCTTTATGTTTGTCAATGTAGTCTCCTTATTCAAAGGCAATTGGCACCAACTTGAAAGAAAAAAAATTCCTTAAAATGAAGATGAGTCCTCTCCTCTAATATCTGATAAATTTATTATTATTTTTTTTTTGAGAGAGAGAGAGAGAGAGAGAGAGTGCAGGGGAGGACCAGAGGGAGATGGAGAGTGGGAATCCCAAGGAGGCTCTGCACCCAATACAGGGCTGGATCTAATGACCTTGAGATCATGACCTGAGCTGAAATCAAGAGTCTGATACTTAACCAACTGAGCCACCCAGGCACACCTGATCAATTTATTTTGGACAAAAATGAATGTAAACCAAGTTGAATATGTTCCTGATATCACAAAAATCACATATAAATAATAATCAGAACATGCATGGGTTCTGTGTGCCACTGTAATTTCATTTCCTACTCTCTGAAATAGAACTTATATGAAGGAATAAAATACTTGATTTATGCTTAAATGCACATTAATTATCCAAAAAGCTGAAAGTCATTACTGCCACAATGTTTTTCATTCATTCAATTTTATCAGTCATATAAAAGACCTTATCCCCAGGAACAGTTTCTTCTTCTTTTTTTAAAAATTTATTTTTATTTTTTTAAGTTTTTATTTAAATTCTAGTTAGTTAGCATGTAGTGCAATTTTTATTTCAGAAGTAGAATTTAGGGATCCCTGGGTGGCGCCGTGGTTTGGCGCCTGCCTTTGGCCCAGGGCGCGATCCTGGAGACCTGAGATCGAATCCCACATCGGGCTCCCGGTGCATGGAGCCTGCTTCTCCCTCTGCCTGTGTCTCTGCCTCTCTCTCTGTGTGTGACTCTCATAAATAAATAAAAATTTAAAAAAAATTCTAAAAAAAAGAAGTAGAATTTAGTGATTCATCATGTACATATAACACCCAGTGCTTATCACAAGTGCCTTCCTTCATACCTATCACCCATCTAGCCCATCCCCCCCACCTTTCCTCCTTCAACCCTATTTGTTCTCTACAGTTAAGAGTCTCTTAGGTTAGTGTCCCTCTCTTTTTTGTCTCTCTTCCCCTATATTCATATGTTTTGTTTCTCACATGAATGCAATAATATGGTATTTGTCTTTCTTTTACTTGTTTTGCTTAGCGTAATACACCCTAGCACCATCCATGTCATTACAAATGGCAGAATTTCATTCTTTTTGATGGCTGATTAATATTTCTTTTTATATGTATATGCCACCTCTTCTTTATTCATTGATTACTCAAGGGATGTTTGGGCTCTTTCCATAATTTGGTGATTGCTGTTAACGCTGCTATAAACATTGATGTAAATGTGTTCCTTGTAGTCAGTATTTTAGTATTCTTTGGGTAAATACCTAGTAATACAGCTATTGGGTCATAGGGTAGTTCTATTTTTTAACTTCCAAAAGTCTCTTCCATTAATTTTTATATGGTGTTAGTATATTTATTTAAATCCTTAACATGTTCACATTTTTTACCCTTATCATATAGATGTTGATATTTTAATTTTCCTATAACTTCAAAATCATCTCTATTATTTTCTTTTCTCTCCTTTCTGTGGCTTTGGCCCAATTTTTCAGTCCTTCAATACTTTTCTGCCTACATACTTCTTATGATCTATTGAATCTTTCATATCAGTCTATGTTTTCAAACTATATATTCCTTACTAGTTTTTCCATAATGAACATATTTTATCTGATCTCATTGGAATGTTTACATATTTCACATTTGAAATGTTTGATCCATCTTTTTGATCATCATTTTACTATGATGTAGATTACTTGATTTAATTTGTGTTTTTTTCATAGTAGTTATGCTCTCATTTTCCTAGTTATTTCTTCTCTTTAGCCCATACTCTTGTATGGTCATCAACCATAATTTTAGTAAAGGGTACCTTTGGAGGAAGATGTTCTCAAACTTTGGCCCCAGACCCTCTTTGGTCTTTTTTTTTTAATATTTTATTTATTTATTCATGAGAGACACAGTGAGAGGCAGAGACATAGGGAGAAGGAGGAGAAGCAGGCTCCATGCAGGGTGTAGGGAACCCAATGAGGGAGTTGATTCTGGAACTCCAGGATCACATCCTGAGCTGAAGGCAGATGCTCAAGCACTGAGCCACCCAGGTGTACTGTTCTCTTTGGGTTTTTTGAGAAAAGTATTCAAGGGTCCGGGGTGGAGTTCATTTTTGTAAGCTTCTCCTCCCAAATACCAGGAAACTTTGTCTCAGAAACTTCTTTTGTTTCTTACAAAGTATGTCCCCAAGATAGTACAAATACATCATAAGTTCTCAAATATTTCATAGGCTTCTCATATGTTTGCTTTCAGTTAGTTTCATGTGCTACATATGTCTTGTTTTCTAATATCTCCAGATTCTTGTCCATAATATTAAGTGTTCAATAATATCAAATGAGTAATTGAAGGAACAAACACATACATGCTTTAAATTAAAAAATAAATAACTTATTTTTGATAAATATCATTGTATCAAATACTGATTCCTTTTTTCTTTTCAATAGAAGGCTTAAATTACATCTTTACATATCATGACTAGATCTTAAGAATTTCTGGGCATCATGGGCACTGGGGCAGCTCAGTCAGTTAACCTTTGGACTCTTAGTTTCAGCTCAGGTAATGATCTCAGGGTCATGAGATCAAGCCCTGTGTCAGGCTCTCCCTTTTCCTCTTCCTTCCCTTCTGCCCTTCCCCTCACTTATGTGCACTCTCTAAAATAAATAAATAAATAAAATATTTTTTTAAGAAAAGAATTATCTAGCATCTTGCTCTTTTCATAGCCCATCAACCCTTAGATGCTATTCATTGGCCTGGTTGAACTGTTCCTTTTCCAGAGACATAGATATATCAAAAATATTTCAATAATCCTTGTTTTTAACTATTATGGTCTGCTGAATGAAAGCATCTGAATTTGATGTGTGTTCAGAATTGTTTCCTTCAATAATTAGCTCATTTTTTGAGGCTTGAGATACTGAACAAGCAATGCTCAGTCTCGTCAGAACCCTGCTTTTTCATCCAAGAGATTTCAGGTCTGAACAAGAGACTCATTCTTCTGAACAACAATGTTGCTGAGGAAGTGAGCCTATACAGATGTCATCTTATAAAGGAAGCCCAGTGTGACCCCCTGATTATGTTCTTCACATGATGGCAGATAGAACTGCAGCCTAGTCCTTTCTATGTCCCCATCATTTGTCAGTCTGACACCTCTTTTTCTTTCCAAGGTGACTGAGTTCTAATTGATGTAATTAGAATTCTCTGGAGTCCTTCACAATAACTGTGTGTCCCTTCAGAGTGCTGTCAATATTTTCTGGATTGTTCATGGTCCATTTGCTGAGAGTGGTCTTCATATTTGCAGTGGATATAGCAAAGACACGCTAATTCATCTTTGAAGTCACCTGTTACATACAAGTGACTGATAGATTTAGATTTTGGTGGCCTGGTCCACAACCACATCCTTTAATTATTGTTTGTTTGCTGCAAAATCCAAACCAGAAATGGTGTTGGACTCTCAAAGGACCCACAGGAATAGAACCAATATACATGTGCGATTTGTAGAAGGGTGACATATGGGTTAGGTGAGTTAGCTGGGATAATAATTCTAATTTATTCCAGAAATTGTTTGGTATACCTTAACAATGGGTGCTTTAGCTAGTTGCTAATCTGGCTCTTCCTAACATAAGCTTTGTTGTGAACAGATATAAGTAAGATGTTAATGTGATATTAGGCCACACCCAGCCACAACACAATGTGAAAAGTGTTAAAATAGATGCTCAAAATGTTATGAAAACACAGTAGAGAAGGATGTTAGTTTGAAATTGATTTTTAAAATGCACAGGGCTCTGTCAAAGTCTTTCTTTTAATCAATAGTGAGGTTGTTAATCTCACCTCCTGCCCTATTACTTCCTCCCTCCCCTTTCATTCTCCCAGGTATTCCTTCCTTGCTATTGAATTAATTTTATTCTATGTACATGTATGTAATTTTTTATTCTATGTACAAGTAGATCTCTCCTATGTATGTAATTTTTTATTCTATGTACAAGTAGATCTCTCCTATAGGAGCTGAGGTTCAGTCAGTTTAATTGATTATTTATTATTATTACTATTTTTAAAGATTTAGAAGGAGACAGAGAGAAAGGGAGAAGCAGACTCCCCACTGAGCAGAGAGCCTGACATGGGATTCAATCCCAGGACCCACTGAGCCACCCAGGTGCCCCTCCTCTCAGCCAGTTAGATTTAGATAGTAACAGTCTGAAATTCATTTCTTAAATGTATCCATTGTTGTTTGCTTCTGAACCTGCATTAGGTATTGAGGGTTTTTTTTGTTTGTTTGTTTGTTTGTTTGTTTCACTTATTTATTCATGAGAGACACACAGAGAGAAGCAGAGACATAGGTAGAGGGAGAAGCAGGCTCCCTGCAGGAACTGATGTAGGACTTATCCCAGGACCCGGGGATCACAACCTGAGCCAAAGGCAGATGCTCAATCACTGAGCCACCCAGGTGCCTCTTGAGTCTTACTTCTTAAGTTAAATATCATTAGCTCTATTTAAAAATAGAAGTTTAAAATATTTTCCCAATCTGATATTTATGTCACAATCTTGTATTTCTCAAGAAATATAGAACTTTGCTACATTGACAGAAAACAGTTTAGTGTAGGCTGATAACAAATCCGAAGCCCAAATAATCATATTAAAGGCATCGTATATTGGAAAAATGTACATTGATTTTTGGAATTAGGTTTTGATGTTAACACACCTTACTAAAGGATCTTTGAAAGAAATGTTAAATTATAGACAATAAGCATTTGTTAAAGGATTTTAGTGAAATCTCAAAGTATTCTGGTGTTGATAGTATTAAGAAAATCATTTTTCCAGGCTTAATAGAAATACACAAGACCAAATAGGCAAGAAAATATCACTTATCACTGGGGAGGAAGGAAAACAATCATCAATGTTTAGTATTACAAAAATTTGGGGGAAATGAAGCTACTAAATGTGGCTAGACTCTACCTTTTCTGATGTTGAGAATGTATCTGGGAATTGGGAATTCTGCTTGGTAATAAGCTCTTAAGCACATTTGTAGTGTGGGATAAAGTTCTTACTTGGATGAGTGATGTTCATTCAACTAGAGCCGATTTTAAAGGGATAGAATATAGGCCAGCAGATTTCTGTGACACGCTCATAACCTTTCTGTAAATGCACTGCCTTTATTTCTTATATCAAATGAATGCTAGGGTTTCAAAAGATATTATTCATAAATAGAATATAGTTTCTCAAAGGGGAAAAAAAAACTAGCCCATAGCACACTGACCCCTGGGAAATAAAACACCAAATCATTTCTCCTTTAACTCCAAAGGAAGCCTATATTTTTTTATCAGTCATTTTTTTTCAGAGGAAGAAATCACTAGAGTTTGACCATCTATCTCTGTTTCTACTAGGTTGTCAATTTGGTTCGAGTTTTCATCAGAGTTGGATTAACAGCTGGAAGAAGAGTTGTCTCATCTAAACATTCACCAGGGGGCAATGAGAAAAATCTATTAAATTTGACATAGGACAATGGTACTTACTCAAGAAGACACTTTGAACATTTGTAATGGAAAGGCAACTTTTTTTGTAAAAATCGTTCAGATAATTCTCACAAATGTAGGATTTGTGATTCAGTTTAATTGAAAAGGCAGTCTAATTTAACAAACAAGAAATAAAGAGCTATCTCTGTATGTAGTATTAATTAAGGAAGCAGTATAAATTAAGGAACTAATGTAGGGCCCCCAAGGAAAATGCTATATGATTCTAGTGCCAGATCTAATGAAATAGAATAATTATACATAATAAAAGATACATATTATCCCTAGATTTGTTGAAAGAAATGAAAGAAAAAGGCTTTGGGGATTGCTTTAGTTACACCACTAGTGATACATATTTTTTAAAAAAACAATAGTTGAAATAAACATAATAAAGTATTAATATTTACTAATTTGGCTGATGACAACACAAGGTCCACTACATTCATTTCTAGGGTTCTTGTATATATTTTAAACATTTTGTGGTTTTCTTTAGTTATTAAAAAATAAAAACTTTTGTGAGAGTTTATTAATGACGTCATGAAAAATAAATTTGATAGAGAAGCCATAATATTTGCATGGTTAAATGTAAATTGTAAATTATTTTCTACTAGTTTAGACTTTCTAATAAAAATATAATAGAATATTAACCATCACCAATGAAGAAATAGAGTTAGAACAGGGAACTACCTACATGAGCAGAAAGTAGAAAAAATAAATATAATTTGTTACATTGAGTTTTAAGGAGTGCTGCATATTTACAAACTGAAAATTTTGGGTCAAATGTACATGTGTAAATGAATTAAGAGTTATATAAGGCACAATTTATAAGATTATTTATATTTTATTCCAATATAAACCATAAACAAATTCCATGATGTAGAAGAAAAATAAGAAGTTTCTGTATGTGAATTCTACAATGCTATTGACTTTAGGTAGCTCCATGAGAGATAGATTTTTAATCATCATTCTTGTATTAGTCACTAGATATTAAAGGAAGTATCATGCCATCTCTTACCACATACTCTATCATAAAATTTTAAACAGTATGATATGAAATATATAACTTTCTCCTTTAATAATGAAGACTTTCATAGGTATGATTTCTTCTAGGGACATATGATCTGAGTCAGATCCAAGTCAATTGGATCTTCAGGTTGCTACTTCAGCTGTGAATATTCCTTCTATCAATTAGTGTTAGCGTCATAAGATAACTGGAAGTTGCCCATGTTCTTGCATCCACCAAGAATGAGGTATAGAAATCAAATATTTCCTTGGCCTTTTTTAATAGGTTGATCTGTACTTCTTGATAGATATGTTTCAATCATTTTTCTTTGTGACTACTCCTCAAAACTGATTATTGATTATGATACATCTACAGAGATTTGAAGCATATTCAGAAATATTCTGAGCAGTTATACCTAGTAAACTATCAAACTGCTATAATGTGTCTACCTATAGCCCTCTTCTCAGGAATATTTTACTCATAGTAACAACGTCTTACTCTTGAGTTCACATCTCTGCAAAAAATGTGTCAGAAGCAATGCTTACAGTTCAGAAATAATAACTATATTACATGACATTCTCTTGTGGCTCCCTATATAAACCATATCATTAAAACACACTGTATTTTCTAAGATGGGAAAAATAGTATTTCAAATTGCAGAAAATAATTGAGGCAATTGCATTATTCAGTTATTTGTTAATAATCACTTATCTATGTAATGTGTTTATTTCAGACCTGCAGGAGGAGATATCAGGGAAAGCAAATAATCTGACTGATGGGAATATTTAAAGGTTAACATTCAGAGTGGAACAACAGGTCAAGGATGACTACTTGTGCCCCAAGCTCTTGCATATTGCTTTCTTTTGGATCTTTGACCAGGAAAATGATGTACTTCCCTTTTTTTAGTCAGAGCCTATTTCTACTACCTAACCAGACTGCAGATTCTCTACCTTTGATGAGATGGCCAATTCAGTTTGACCCTCAAGAGTTCTCTGTCTAATCTATGATTTAAGAATGGTATTTCCATCCTGTTTTTTGAGAATGTAATATATCACTAATGTATAATTTGTGAGATATTCATAAATATATTAGTTTCAACAAAGAAAGACAGTTGATATAAAGGGAACAATCATAAAATGAGAGAGTTCATGGTGATTATAATATCATTGCTATAGTAAAATCTTTAATATGAAGTCCTAGAAGAGAAAGTTGAAATACTTTCAGAACAGAAAATAAAATACAATATGTTAAAATGCTATATAAAAATTTAGAAAATACAGAAAATCAGAGTTCTAGCATCCATTTAATAATTTCAGAAGAGACTAAGAATATATATATCGATTTTTCCAAAGCCAGAAGAGAGGATGATTTCCTGAAGTCAAAAAAACGTATGTTACTATTGATAGTAGAGAAATGTGAGTGGGGGGAAAAATAAAAATTTTCTTCAAAATTATCAGAATGTTAATTCTATTCTATATAAATTCCAAAGATACAGATAGATAATGGATAGATAAGTAAATAGATATATGGGTAATTAAAAAAATATTATCTGCTCACCAGGAATCAGACTGATATCATGTAGCAGTAGAAGCATCAAATGTAAAATTGCATATTAAAATACTGATAAATATATGTTTATAATATTCTAAAACTTTAACTTAGAAAACATTTTTCAAACTAGATATCAAGTAAAAAGGATCAAAAATGTATCACAAAAATTTTTTTAGGAATTTTAAGCCCTATGCAACCTATTCGAATACTGTCATCTGTACATATACTTGTACATATGTATTTATTTATCCTATAATGTAACCAAAACTTAATCAAAGAAACAAAGTAGAATCAGCTTCAAAACAGACAACAAACTGATTAGGGGTTAAATGAAGCAAAAATCTAATATAGTAGATGTACTGGATGTCTACAGAAATTCCTGTAAAAACAACAACAATGATGATTTCACAGGTCATATGATAAGATACTAGATCTTAGGGATGAAAGGTGAGGGAAGTTCATATTTCTTTCGTGGAAAAGACAGAACTATTAATTGAGGTAATTTGTGTAAATGTAGCTCACTCCCACCACTACAGACTCAAAACTGCATGTTCTCCTCAGCCACAAGGCTGAGACACTCAGGCAACAGTTCTACTTTCAGCCTCTGTAGCTTTTAACTGTTGAGGAAATTGTAGAAGAATGCTGGAATCTACCTGCCATGAACTGACAATCATGTGGGTGGTATCATAAAAGCACAGACTCAGGGCAGAGTATAGTTCAGGACATTGGGATTCTTTTACCCAGTGAGGCAATATGACATCTACCCCAAACTGAAGACATGCCATGTCTGTCTGAGTACTAAAATTTTGTTAGTGCATCAAACAAATATGTAGAATAATCTGTATCCTTGAGACAGTATTGAAGTATTTATGGCAAAAAATTGCCCAACAACCAGACATACTACCTAAACCATCATACCCAATAACCCAACAAAGAAAGCTATCCTTTTATCTTTTGGGTGCTAAAGTCAGAGACAAGGAAATCATAATGCCTAAAAAGACCACATATTCAGTGGAGTAACTACTAGAACTATGTTAACACGTGAACACAAAGAAAACAAGAGCATTTCATTGATTTCAAAAGAAATTAAACATTGTTAACATAAACTATGATTTTGTATTACAAAATCTTTAGATTGTTAAATATGTATCAAAATTAATGGTTTGGAAAGTCCAGCATAGAGCAAAAATATGAAAACAAATTTTAAAATAATAGATTTTTCATTTATTTATTCATAAGAGACACAGAGGCAGAGACATAGGCAGAGGGAGAAGCAGGTTCCTTGTGGGGTTCAGGACTCTGGGATCATGCCCTGAGCCAAAGGTAGATGCTCAACCACTGAGCCACCCACTCATTTTTTTCTTTCTTGACTTATTTTGGATTTAATATTCTTTTCTAATTTATTAAGGAGGAAACTGGGCTTTAATAATTGAGAAATGCCCTTTTTCTAATAGTAAAATTCGACATATTGTGCTTTTATTGTCCTTAAGTTTAAAATAATTTTTAATTTTGATTTTGATTTCTTAATTAAAACATTGAATTTCCTATTGACCATCATATCTGGTGAAAATTTTATCTGAAACGTCTTATTTTTCATCCTTTAAAATTTTGATTTCAATAACTTTTAATATTTACTGTGTCTTTGCTTTTTGGATATCTGGAACACAGTTATAATAATTTTTTTTAAGTTTCCTTACTTCTAATTCCAATATCTGTGCTTGTTATTAATTAATTTTAACTTATTACTTTATATTCTGATTATGGTTCGTATTCTTCTTTCTTTATATTATAGTGGATTCCAAGTGGATGTCAGTCTTTATGATTGCTTTTAGTGTTATATCTTAAAAAAAATTGCCAAATATAAGGTCACAATCATTTTGATCTTTTTATCCTTTTATCCTTTTTCATTTAGAGTATTTACAGAATTAGATTTAATAGTTAGGTCTATGATTAATTAGGCATTAGATTGAAATTTGTTTGTTTTTTCTTCCTCCTTTGAACTTTCAATTGATCTACTTCCTTTTCTTGGCAAACTATCCTTTCTACAGCAATTATCTTCATAAGTTTTCACTTAATGTATAATAAATATTTAATATTCCTGTCTACTAATTCTGAAGTTGAGTCAATTGTGGGATGATTTCAATACATCCCAGAGTGTTATTCCTGGAGTTTCTCAAGCATCATGTTCTATAGTCTCTTCTAACTTTTGGCCCTTAAATGATTCAGTATATTCTAGTAGATATCAAACCTTTAAAGGAGTAAATCGTGCTTCAAGTGACCAAGGGACTGACTTTAGTTTGTTGTAACACAAGCATAAAAACAGATCTATGAAAAAATATGTTAATACCATCTTAAATAGAGATTAACAGATATTTCTTACAATAATATGAAAGATGCACTGAAAGAGAGGACGGTGTGCAGGGGAGGAGAAAAAGACCATACGATAAAATGTGAGGTGTAAAATTTGAAATTCTCTTAATTCTAAATGATATAATTTATAGGAGGCATTGTTTAAACATGGATTGAGTAGCAAATGCCAAACTATGGAAAGTCAAAATCTGAAGTATTATATTTATATGCTAAAACCATACACAATGTCCAAAGACAGTCTGGATCTTCTTTCTCTTGTTTGGACAGATGTTGGAAGCAATTGTGTCTCTATGTCTCTCCAAATTAATAAGGTCACTGACATAAATAGAATCAGATGATAATAATTATAACTGACGATGGTAAGATTCAATAGATTCTAAAACTGTTATTCAGAAAAATGGACTACATAATTAGAGCCTGAAACATTACTTTTACGTTTAATTGTGACATTCTTTGAGAGAGATTATGCTTTAAATCAAGTAGGTACATACATTAAATGAAATTTGTTTATTAAGGGATGCCTGGGTGGCTCAGTGGTTAAGCGTCTCCCTTCGACTCAGGTCATCATCCCAGGGTCCTGGGATCAGGTCCTGCATTGGGCTCCCTGTAGGGAGCCTGCTTCTCTCTTTCTGCCTATGTCTCTGCCTCTCTCTGTGTGTCTCTCATGAACAAATAAATAAAAGCTTAAAAACAAAGAAATCTATTTATTGAGCATGGCACTTATCATTTTACATGTATTATCTTCCTTTACCTTCAGAATAACTTTATACATTTCAACTATCCTGTTATTACAGACTGGGAAATGGAAGCTCATTGCCACAGGATTAATGACCAAGTACAGTACATTTAGATTAGGGGATTTGGACCACAATCACCACAAAGGAGACTCCTGAATTTCCCTCCTCCTTTGGGTGCATTGAAAATATAGCTACACATAGATCAATTCTCTTTGAAAGAAATTCAGAAAGTAGCTGAATGAATCCTACATATTAGGTGATTGACAAAATACTCACCATAGACCCCATACTCAGCTCAGCACCATCCAAGTCAGAGAGAACCATCACCTCTGAGCTTCTCCCTGAGGAGCAATGAGCTTAGACCACACACCTAGCACCCCAATTTTAAGGTGGTCACCTGAGAGATAGGCCCCCAAATCACCTAGCTCTGAAAGCCAATGGGGTTTGCATTTAGAAATCCCATAGACACTACAGCATACAAGGAAACAGTTTTTAATGGACACAGAAGCATTCACTATAGCTATCACTGCAGAGCTCAGCAGAGAGGAAGCAAGCCAAAATGCTCATCTCCCAATCTCACTGGGAGAAGTTTGAATACTTACTTTCCCATGTGCTCCTTAAAAGTCCAGCTTCTAATCAGACTACATATAGATGTAGATTATTGTTTTTCCCTTGGGGAAACTGACAGGCTTTGGCACATTCTCTACCACCGTGAGCCACTAAGAACAGATGGAAGCATGAATAATCAAAAATATTTGAGAAATAATCAAGAGCTAGGACCAGGTAGATTGATGAGAATACTATGCCAAGATTGGGAGAGGTGGCTGGTTTGTTTAAAGTGTGGAAACCAACAAACAAATAAGGAAAGAAGGAGGGAAGGAGGGAAGGAAGGAAGGAGGAAGGAAGAAAAATTGTTACAAACAAAATAACATGAAAACCCTTCCAATCTAATCTTTATGAAATAATTAATGTTTTACCCATAAGGCTATCAGAGAATTATTCAGCAGAAAACTTGTGGGCCAGAAGGGGATAGCGAAATATATTCAAAGTACAGAAGAAGAAGAAGAAGAAGAAGAAGGAGGAGGAGGAGGAGGAGGAGGAGGAGGAGGAGGAGGAAGGAAGGAGAAACAAACAAACAAAACTGCCAACCAAAAATACTCTACCAGTCAGTTAACCTTTCAGAATTGAAGGAAAGATAGTTTCCCAGACAAAACTAAAAAATAAAAAGCTGAAGGAATTTATTATCACTTAGACCTGCCTTATGAAAAATAATAAAAGTCTTTTTCAAGTTGAAATAAAAGAACAATTACTAATAGGAAAACAAATAAAAGTATAGAACTCCCTAAAAAATACTAGCAAACAAAATTCCATAGTACAGTAAAAGGATTTTATACAGTGTGATTTACTTTAAGAATTCTGAGATGGTTCAACATCTGCAAATGAATCAATCTGATTTACCATATTAATAAAAAGAAGGATAAGAATTATATGATAATTTTGACAGATGCAGAAAAAGCACTTAACAAAATATAACTTCCTTTCATGATAAAGTTTTCAACAAACTAAGTATAAATGGGATGCACATCAACATAATCATATATGATAAGCAAACATTATACTCTATGGTAAGAAGTTTAAAGATCTTGCTCTAATATCAGGAAACATACAAGGCTGCCCACTCTAATAATTTTTATTCACCCCAGTTAGTGGCAGCCCTAGCCAGAGCAATTAGGCAAGAAAAAATGAATAAATAAAAGATACCCCAATAAAAAAGATACTTTCAGATGACACTAACTTATATGTAGAAATACTGGGGACTCTTCCAAAAAAACAATTAGAACTAATAATTTCAGTAAATTTGCAAGATAGAAAATCAACATACAAAAATATCTGTTGTATTTTTATTTTAACAAAGAATTATTAGAAAATGAAATTATAAAACAATCCCATTTACAATAGAATCAAAAAGAATAAAATATTTAGGGATAAATGTAACCAAGGAAGCCAAAGTTCTGTACACTAAAACTATAAAATATTGATGAAAGAAATTAAAGAAAAAATAAAAAAATGGAAAGATGTTCTATGCTCATGGAATGGTAGAATTAATATTGTTAAATTTTTCCAAATATTACTAAAAGCAATCTATAGATTCAGTACAATTCCTATTGAATTCCAATGGCATTTTTTTACAAGAATTAAAAATAAAATCCTAAAATACATTAAAACCATGAAGACCCCAAACAGCAAAGTAATCTTGAGAAAGAGCAAAGCTGAATCATGTTTTCTGAATTCAAACTGTATTATAAAGTGATAGTAATCAAGAAAGTAGGGCATTAGCACACATACACACAAGAAGGCACATAGATTAATAGAACAAAATAAAGGACTCACAGGCAAACTCAGGCATATGTAATCAATTAATTTATGACAAAGGAGCCAAGAATATACAATGGGGAAAGGATAGTTTTTTCAAAAAATGGTGCTGGGAAGAATGGACAGCCACATAAAAAGAGTGAAATTGACCTCATCTTACACCATACACAAAAATCAACTCAAAATCCATTACAGACTTGAACAGAAGACTGAAACTGTAAAACTCCCAGAAGAAAACATAGGGGCTAAGTTTCTTGACATTCGTCTTGGCAATTATCATTTTTTTGTTTAGCATCAGAAACAAAGACAAGCAAAACAAAATAAACAAATGGGGCTACACCAAACTAAAAAGCTCCTGCACAGAAAACAAAACCATCGACTAAATGCAAAAGGTACTTATAAAATGGGAGAAAATATTGGCAAACCACGTGTCCAATAAATGGTTAATATTCAAAATACACAAAGAGCCCATACAACCAACAGCAAAGCTACAAATAGCCCAATTAAAAATTGGATAAAAGGGGCAGCCCGGTGGCACTGCAGTTTAGCGCCGCCTGCAGCCCAGGGCGTGATCCTGGAGACTCTGCATCGAGTACCACGTCGGGCTCCCTGCATGGAGCCTACTTCTCCCTCTCTCTGTGTCTCTGCCTCTCATTCTCTCTCTGTGTCTCTATGAATAAATAAATAAAATCTTTTTAAAAATTGGATAAAAGATCTAAATATGCAGTTTTCCAAATGACCAACTGATACATGAAAAGTTGCACAACATCACTAGTCATTGGGGAATGCAAATGTATACCATGACGAGATGTCACCTCACACTTGCTATGATATAAACTATCAAAGAGACAAGAGATAAATAATACTGGCAAGCATGTGGAACAAAGAGAACCCTTGTGCACTGTTGGTGGGAGTATAAAATGGTACAGTCATTGCAGCAAACAATACAGAGTTTCCTTAAAATGTTACAAATAGAACTAATATATGATCTTGAAATCCCACCTCTGGGAATATCTAAAAAATCCAAGATCACTATCATAGAAGGATATTTGTAATGCCACGTTTATTGCAGCATTATTCATAGTAGTCGAGGTAAGAAAAAAAACTAAAATAAAGGTGAAAAAATGAGTACAAGTATTAGATTTAGAGCACAGTTATCTGACTTCAAACTCCTTCACTGACTTAGTTTTTTTTTCCCCCTCAGCTTTATTAAGGTATAATTGACAAGTAAAATTGTATATCTTTATGATGTACAATGGGATGGCTTAATATATACTTACGTATTGAAATGATTACCACAATCAAGCTAATTCACACATCCATCACCTCACACAGTTACCGTGTTTTTGTACTCTTGCAATGTGTATTCGTGACTTAGGGAGGAGGGAACTATGCATTAATTCATAAAATTATGCAAAACAATTATGTGTAATCTTCTGAGTTGCTGTAGCTCAAATGTCTACAAAGACTTCCTGTTTTTGAGTCTACTTCAAATGACCACTTTATCAAAAAATGCCAAAGTTAATCTAGGCCTACGCGTATTTCCCTGTAACATCAGAAAATCAACATTGAAAAGAAAAATTTTTTAAAGATTTTATTTATCCGTGAGACACATAGGCGGGGGGGTGGGGAGAGGGGGAAAGAGAGAGAGGGAGGCAGAGGGAGAAGCAGGCTCCATGCAGGGAGCCCGATGTGGGACTCAATCCTGGGACTCCAGGACCATGCCCTGGGCCAAAGGCAAGCACTAAACCACTGAGCCATCAAGGGATCCCCCCAAAAAGAAACTTTTAAAATGCTGCCAGTCAGAAGCCATATATTTCCTCTAAAGTACCAATATGTAAACTAATAGCATTTTTTGCCTTACTTAAAGTTACTGTTTATATTAGTTGGGGTAAACTACCAAAAATCTCCCAGTAATATAAAGTAAATCAGAGCTCCTGGTTCCTTCCACATGTGTACTCTCTGAAACCCTGGGGACACAGAGTTGCCCACAGTGAGTTCCTACACCTGCTCTTCCCTAAGCCACTTCTATCCACAATTCATTCATATACACAAGCCACTAGCAGTCCCAGAACAGAGGGTCAGTATGATCTATGAGAATTGGCAATCCTTCTACATTATTAGAAGAAAGAAAGGAAAAATCAACCCATCAAATAATAGTGAGAGTAAAAATACATTACTACTCAGTTAAAAGCAAACAAGCAAATGCTAGGAGAGCTCCAACAGGCAGTTATTAAAAGAACTGTATGAATAAAGAAGAAAGATTTGCTCTAATCTGTTTCAAATTACACTATAATAATTTAAATATAATATCACAAATATACACACATATGTACATAGAGATACTGTTTCTTTTTTTTACCCTTTTGTAATGTTTTATATTTTTTTCTGAGAAATTTATTTTTTTAGTAACAGTGTTCCATTGAAATATATGAATGTTAGCAATATCCTTTTGTTGCTGTTATATTTTTTATTTTTAGTGTTAGTTGTACATTACTAGTATTGGGGCTTCAATCAGATGCAATATCCTATTCAGTAAAACATATCTGAAGCCTTGCCCAAGCTGATTTTACAGTTTGCAGGATTCTGTTATGTTAGCTACACTAAGAGTCAGGTCTTTTTTCTACAACCATATTCTGTTATACTAGGTCATGATTTTCCCTGGATCTCTCCAGGAAATTGATACAAATATAGAATTTTATCACATTAGCATTTGATCTTTTTCCAAAAAAGGCCTTTCTTCACTCTAGCACAGACCCTAAAGTCCTTAGGCAAATGAGACTACCTCTTGAATTTATGTGTCTCTAAAATGCTTTTGTCAATGGCAGGGAAGACATATCTAAGCCATCCAAAGATCATATTTTGCTTATTATTTTGAAATCCTAGAGAAGCTTATTTAGTTTATTGAGATGAATGATTCAGCCAAAAAAAAAACCTTTAATGTTAATGGTATTGTGATTGATATGGCAGGCTTTATGATTCACATTTTGCCATATATATCATGTTTGAGCAAAATATACACTGCTAAAAGGAGTGGATTTAGGAACCTGAGAGAGTATTCTATCCTACAGCAGAGATGCTTTTAACATGCCACTAAAAATTTCAGGATTCCCAAGAAGTTTCCTTTCATCTATTTTTAGCATTCCCTGGCCAGTATAACATATATTCCATATCAAAGTCCTTTAGTCGACAATTTATTTGTGCAATATTTAAATATTATTCACATACCCTATTTCATCAATTCCAAGTTACCACTTACTTAATTTGTGCTAATACGTTTGTGATTTTAAATTGTTGATTGTGAAACATTTCTGTATTACTGATACGCAAATTCATGAAAAAAATAGGCATTTTAACATAAGTGTAATATGCTATGACTCTGGAGAGATAAGTATAAAATATTTTAAGAAACTAGTCAAGCTCCCTTGTTTGAATGAAATCATGGAAAAGATTGATTTTACAGAGAGTACTACTATGTATTGTGTAAATTAATGGTCTTATCGTGTGAAATATAAATTTTTTGCGTGTCTATTTTATTGTATCTATTATGTGAAATCTAAAGTTGTAGGTCTGGCTGCATAAGGTAGTGCATCATGCATCTGGGACCCCGAGGACACAGTTGATTGACTCTTTTGGCAATATGATGCCAATAAATGACAAGACTTCAGATGGTTTAACTGAGCATGCAGATTATTCAGTTGTGCCTCTATAATTAATCAGTCCATGATCTCATATTGTAAGTGTTCACTGCTAGCAAAAATAGATTATCGACTTTTTTCAGAAATTCTGAGTACAAGAAAAGGAGGACTTTCCACTATGATGTAGTGCCACTTTGATGAATGGTACTTAACATAAGATACTACTTCCAAAGTGCCATGTGATTCTCTTTTAAATAAAAGTTTATACATTTGCCTAGAGTGTTTGCCTTGTGCATCCATTCAGATTCAGGGGCATCTTATAAACAGAAAATTCCAAGAAATAGTAAGATAGTTTTTAAGGACCGCTGAGAAATAGCTGATTTCAAATTGTTTTTAGGTTGGGAAGCCAACAAGTCATTACGTAATTATTTTTAAATCCTTATGACTGGAAGTAGAAAAATTTAAAAGTAGATATCAGTCTATGATGAGGTATCATCAATGAAAGCATATTTGGGTATAAACATCTTTTTGCAGAGAATGACATCAAGTTAAAGTCCTAAAAGGAATCCGAATTGTTTCTATATAATAGCCACGCAAATTAAAACATACATGAAATGTAGAATAAATCTCAAGCCATTACAATTTTGTGTATGGGAAGATCATCAAAGACTCAACTTTAGTCAGGCTCCTGGAAACTTCTCTGAGGCCCACCTATACACTTATAAAACCCAGTTTCAGCAAGTACCCTGCTAAGTCAGTTTAACCAGAATCTCCTTTATTGTGGAGGTTCCTTCCTAGTGATTTTATATCCACTGACCCCCACCCTGCTATTGGGTAGAAATTCACATTTGCCCATGCTATATCTGGAGCTGAGTCAAATATCTCTCCCCAACCGTGAAGTCATATTGCAGTGCCCCATACCCAGCACAATGTTCCAAATAAAATCTGCTTATCATCTTTAATAAGTATCATCAAATATTTTTTTCTACAATACCTGTGATTTCTTACAGAGTTACAGGAAAGACACATAAATGCAATAAAAACTGTAATACCTGGGATAATAGAAAACAAAACAGTTGTTTGTACTGATTGGCACACTTGCTTTAAGTTAATACACTTACTTCTATGGCTTTGTAAAAGCCCTGGATATGAAATTTTGGTTGGGGGCACCTGGGTGACTCAGTTGTTAAGAGTCTGCCTTTGCCTCAGGCCATGATCTCTCAGTCCTGGGATTGAGCCTCACGTTGGGCTCCCTGCTCAGTGCAGAGTCTGCCCCTCTCTCACCCTCTCCCCTTACACCCCGCCATGCCCATTCTCATTCTCTCTCTCTCAAACAAATAAAATTGTAAATTTTGGTTGAATGCTCTTCAGCAAGGACATAGTCAAAGACAAACAGAATTACAATTTAGAGATGTTAAAGATTTATAGAAGCTGGAGTTCTTATACTAAAAAGGCACGTGTTAGCACCTAGTAGCAATAATTTCTCCCTCTATCTTTCTTTTCTTTTTTAAAGATTTTATTTATTTATTCATAAGACACACACACACACACACACAGAGGCAGAGACACAAGCAGAGGGAGAAGCAGGCTCCATGCAGGGAGCCTGACGTGGGACTTGATCTCTGGTCTCCAGGATCACACCCTGGGGTGAAGGCAACGCTAAAGTGCTGAGCCACGCGGGCTGCCCCCCACCTTTTTTTTTTTTAAGATTTTATTTATTTATTCATGAGAGACAGAGAGAGAGGCAGAGACATAGGCAAAGGGAGAAGCAGGCTCCATGCAGGGAAGCCCGATGTGGGACTCAATCCTGGGATTCCAGGATCAAGCCCTGAGTCAAAGGCAGATGCTCAACCCCTGAGCCACCCAGGTGTCCCTCCCTCTATCTTTCTTAATCTTTTTTTTTTAATATTATCTTTTTTTTAATTTTTATTAATTTATGATAGTCACAGAGAGAGAGAGAGAGAGAGTGAGGCAGAGACACAGGCAGAGGGAGAAGCAGGCTCCACGCACTGGGAGCCCGAAGTGGGATTCGATCCTGGGCCTCCAGGATCGCGCCCTGGGCCAAAGGCAGGCGCTAAACCGCTGCGCCACCCAGGGATCCCTATCTTTCTTAATCTTAAACTAAAAATCTAAGCCCTAGATCTTTCAGAAGAATTGTAAACTGAGTCAAGGCTCAACCTATGTGTAAAGCCCTTGAATCCCACCTTTCAATGTAGTTGGTCATGGGCCTCCACTCCAGATTCATCCCTGCACACATAGACTGAGAAATGGGGCCCCAAATTCTAGCTTCATCTTAGATGAAACTGCTACAGCAGAGCCCAGAAGTGTGGCATATAGGGTAGCCTACAGCTTCACAAATGGGTGTAAACCACTCAAGTGAAAACTGTCAGGAGTCACAGAGTCCTCCCAGTGAGAAGTCACAGTGATTCTCTGTATGTTTTCCATGTTTCTAGCTGTCATAAACATGATTGGTAGAATTTCAACCCGTTTTTCTGGGTTGTCTTGCCAGGATTTAAACTCTGTAAACTGCATGCACAAGCTGACGGCAGGCACAGGCTGACTGCACAGATAAACCAATTTTTCTAGAAAACAGAAATTTGTAAGGGCAGTCTCAGAAAAATTGGTAGATGCAGTTTTTGCATTTTGCCCAGTAGGTCAGACTGAACAAAAATAAACATTCGTAAATTGAGCAGAGGTGAAAGAGTAGGTGAGTACCTTTGGAGGATGACTAACGTATTCGAATGCCATTTGGGAATGGAAACCACAGAAAATGCTCTTCGGGGCCGTATTTGTCCATGGCCTCCACCTCAAAGTTCAAAAGCAATTTTAAATCACTTTAGTGAGCAGAGCTGAGACGCAGAGATTCCGCACAGTCTGAGACAGATGACTGATCACCGTGGAAGCTGTCAGTCAAAATACAGGCAAGATACAGACTCCAAATTTATGGTCCTCAAATTCGCATTCTTGAATAATAAAGAGGAAAAAATGTGGGACCATCAGGATCAAGGGAGAGCTGTCAATATAAGAAAGTCAATAAAACTGAAAATGGTTCCTGGGATTTTACTTTCTTGCATGTCTAATGATACAGTAAGCAGTAGAGACACTAGGAAACCCAATGTTTTAAATGATTTTGTCAAGCATTCCCAAAAGCTTTTCTGGGAAAAAAAAAAAAAATGAGGAAGTTGTCAAGTTTGAATACTGTGAGCACAGCCTAAAAAGAGAATCCATCTTAAAGTCACTTCGTTTGTATTTCTAGAACTTCGATCTCCGTGTTTCAGTGTGAAAATACATATCAGCAAATGGACATTAGGCTAATTAATCTATGCTGAAAAAAAAAGAAGAAAGAAAGAAAGAAAGAAAGAAAGAAAAGAGAAAGAAAGAAAAGAGAAAGAAAGAAGAAAGAAAGAAAAAAAGAAAGAAAGAAAGAAGAAAGAAGAAAAGAAAGAAAGAAAAAAAGAAAGAAAGAAAGAAAGAAAGAAAAGAAAGAAAGAAAGGAAAGAAAGAAAGGAAGGAAGGAAGGAAGGAAGGAAGGAAGGAAGGAAGAAAGAAAGAAAGAAAGAAAGAAAGAAAGAAAGAAAGAAAGAAAGAGATATCTGCTGTCAAGTTCACTCCCTCCAAATTGTAGAAAGGGAAACTTTCCTCACCTCTGCCCCCAAATTGTAAAAAGGTAACATATGTTCCGAGAAGGCGATTTCAATATAAAGTTGATAAGCCACAGATTTCTTTTGGATTCAACCCAAAAGAAAGTTCATTCTTTCTACTATCAGAGAGTACAGACGCAGAGGAATAAGAAATTAAATTACAATATATATGTTAGGTAAAGAATATGCCATTTAGTTACCCGGGGCGATCTCCTTTGCCCTAAAGAGAATGAGCACAAACTCAAAACAGGAAATACTCATTGGAGCCACACAAAATCATGAGTAGGAAAACTCAGCAGATTATCTTCAATTCTCATTCTGTATAATATCCTAAATTACAATGACTACATTATAAGTTCCTATAACTTGCACACAATGTAAAATTTTATTCGTATATCTGAAAAATATTTCCAGGCCCCTTACTAACCTTGGCTATCAGCTACTTCTGACCAACTGGGTCTGGGTGAAGCATAGCAAAGAGAGGGTGGGTAGAGTATTAAATAAACAAAACTCAACTGAACTCATCCTTCTAGTGACTTTCAAAACCAGTAAGTAGTGACTTTCTGCTTATTTTTCTTTGAGACTATAGACTCCAAATTGGTAGACTCCATCTTTTCTGATGAAATGGAAGTTTGTCAAATTATTTTTTCTATGCTCTATCAGTTGTCCTGATAAACATACTTGTTTGATAGCTTTCTGCTGCTTATAGTTCTTTCCCAGGGCTCTGTTTTGTTTTCCTAGATACGCACACCTTCAAGTAAGTGACGGGCTCTGAATGCAAGTAGCTGACTCATACCCAGTCCTTTGGCTTGGCCACACTGAGCTCGCCAGGAAGTGATGTTTTACATATATTGTATTACAAAGCTAATTAGTACTGAGAATGTTAGCCTGCCCACCTGTCATTAGCTGTTTCATTTTCCCTTAGCATTTACTAATTTCAATGAGTTCCTTAAAATCTTAGTAAGTATAACTTCTTTAAATCAGACCATCTACCCTCCTGAAGACGTCCACTAAGTGAGAAAAGTATACATTGCCCTGTAACAACAATTAAAATTTCTAGGTGAACTTGATCAGACCATAAGGAAATTCCTACCAGAAAAAAAAATAATCAAATGAATAAATTAAATTGTAAACCTTCCAAGAATGTTTCCCATCTTGACCCAGACCATTTCCAACTTAAAAATACAAATAAATTGCATCTTTGTGACAAACCACTTTATGAAACATAAGACAGCTTTTCACCACTATTCTCACCAGTCCATCTCTCATTTCTTTAGGAATAAACTCATTTTTGTTGCTGCATGATCTGTTTTTTGAATGAACCAAGAGCCTTTGAAATAGTAGAGTATCACCGGTGGCAGAAAGAAAGTTACTCCCAGTTTGTGCATAATCATCGTGTGCCTAAAATTTCTAGCACTGCTGACAGATTTCTGGGAACATGACCCAGTCATATGGAAAAAATGATTGTGATTTTTGAACCACTTTCTTTTGAATTATTTCTCCTACAACTTGACTTACGCTATTGAGATTTACTATTGCTGAAACAACTACTTCTGATAACATTGCTAGTAGGCCATTTATTTTCACAGTTGAGAATTTTCACCTAAAAAGGTTGTTCCTTCCTTCGTGAGTGACAAATCAAGGTGTGATTTTGCTTCTCCAACTCTATGACTGTTTTGCTAAATTCACGTTGCATAACAAAACACCCTGAAAGCATTTTGTTTTCTTTCACTTCTGTGGATTGGGTGGAGAAGCTTTGTTTCAGGCCTGTGGTCAGTTGGCCATGGCTTTAGGCTTTGAATTCCATTTAGATCTGCTCCATATTGGCTCCACATTATCTTTGGATCAGCTAATTAGATTAGATTAGCTAATCTGTGTACACTCCTCTCATCTTCCTCACAGGACACCAGGAGACAAGGCAGAAACATGAGTAACCTCTTGAAGTCTTGGCTCAGAACTAGTAAGATCGCAATTTCTATACCAGTTCCTTTGACCACAAAAGTCCCATTGTTGAGCCAACTATCAATGTATGGGGAAATATACTCTGCACAATTTCTTACTTTGCAAGGTAACAAGCTAGGAGGGAATAAAGGACAATGATTTAATCTGCAATAGCATAGGCAGCCCGGGGGGCTCAGCGGTTTAGCGCTGTCTTCAGCCTAGGGCCTGATCCTGAAGACACAGGATCAAATCCCATATCAGGCTCCCTGCATGGAGCCTGCTTCTCCCTCTGCCTGTGTCTCTGCCTCTCTGTCTCTCTTTGTGTCTCTCATGAATAAATAAATAAAATCTTTAAAAAAAATATCTGCAATAGCAGGTTTAAAAACTGGAAACCAGGCTTAGAAAGCCTTCCCCGGACTGCAAAACACCCTGTACTGTGAAAAATATAATGGAAGAAAATATCTAGCATGACTTCCTATGAAGTCTAGGGATATAATCTTTAACAGAAAAAAGAAAAATAATAGTCATGGTAATTGAACCTCAGGCTCCCATGAGGCAAGGAGAATTGTGAGTCAGAATCAAGAATAATTGAATTGGAAAAAAATCCACTTTCTCTAAGAACCTTTGAATAGTAGATATATTTTTCTGCAGACAGCAGGGGGAATCTTGAACCGTCTGGACCTTAGAAGGAATAATCACAAAAAAAATTAAAAGGGGACACGTGTTATAATCAACCAAAGGAGCTTTTGTTAGAATCAATTATTTCTTCATGTATAAACACATGCATATTCAAGGCAATTTAAACAAAATCAGCCTGCTTGAACATGTGTGAATGTTATACCAGGCAGCTGCCAAGATTGGAACCAATTGACCCAGTAGGCAATAGAAAGAATCTCAAGTTACTATACTTGAGAAGAAAAGGATATTATACAGAAATGGATACTATTGATTAGTGAGATTGTGTGACTCTCCTTTAGGGAAGCCTTGGAAACTCTTTTTCAGTCATTTACTTAGTTTTTGTTAAATGGGTAGTTGCATCATATTAGGTGAAGATTCAGTATTATTGTATTCCAGAAGCTTAAACATGATGTGACTTTGTTTATACAGATTGACTAGTTAAAGGGTGGCTGAGGGCATATAAAAAGTATTGGCCCAGTCCCCTTATCTCTCACAGTATAGCTCATGGTTTGTGTCCGGGACACGACCGGGTTCTGACCAGATGATGCATGGAACGGGGTTTGAAGAGGAAGCTGTGAGGTGGCTTTCCTGCAGCAGGTGTAGACAGATATATTTGCTTCTTGATGTGTGGCTGTCAGGGGGGCCGGCACATCTAATCTTTGGGTGTGGATCACAGTGGAGGTCTTGAAGGCACGCAGTCAGCTCCTTCCTTCTCTCCATATTGTGGGTGAGCCAGGTAGAGACATTCTGACTCACTGGTTAGACTTCCTGGATCTCCAGTCTCATGATTACAGCGGGGGAGCAATTTCCTAAGAGGACTGATTCTAGGATGTTGTTCTGATGATTATTCTTTGAACCTTAACCTAAAGCAAGCTACCCCGTAATTCACTGAGCTGTTTTCATAAACAAACTAGAAAGCTTTGTCCGCTGTATAGTCTAACTGGTACATATTGTGAATTACTCAGATTTTCTGATGTAATTCCTTCCTAGGATATGCTGTACTTGATTATGACAACTTCTTTCGTAAATATGCAGACATACACATTGATCTACTATTTCCTTAAAGATAATATGTCAACAATTATAATTAAAACAGTTATGTATTTTATTTTCTCAAACTGTTGTTATTCATTCTGGAAATCAAGTGTATTAGTCAGGGGTCTCCAGAGAAATAGAATCAATAGGATATATATGTATATATATATAAGGAGATTTATTATGAGGAATTGTCACATGCAAATATGAAGGCTAAGAAGTCTCCTGATCTGTTGTCTGCCAGTTGGAGATCCCAGAAAAGTAGTTGGTGTAATTCAGTCTGCATCCAAAGGCCTGAGAACCAGGGAGAGGGTGATGTACATCTAGTCAGAGTCTGAAGGCTTGAGAACTAGTAATGTGGACAGTAGAGGGTTGGTGTCTCAGTCATTAAGGCTAAATTCTTCCTTTCTTAGATATTTTATTTTTATTTAGGCCCTCAGTGAATTGGATGATGCTCACCCACACAGGAGATGGCAAACTGGTTTACTGAATCCACTGATTCAAATGCTAATTTCATCCAGAAATATCCTCCTATGCCCAGAAACAATGGTCAGCCAAATATCGGGGCACCCTCTCATACAGACAAATTGACACATAAAAATAATTACCACATCAGGTTTATTTTTTTGACACACAAAATGGGTTGGTCATCTCACTCCCTTTTTATTATTTTGAAAACTTTCCTAAGAGAGCAAATTTATTGGTCTCTGGACTTATTTTTATAACTTACCCAAAAAACCATATGTCACACACACACGTGGTATATTTAATATGGTTTAGTTAACATACTTGCATTTTATCCCTTATGTGTTTTTCATTATTATCAATTCAAAATTTTCCAGAAATTTCTCTCAGTACTTTCTAGCACTTCTATTTAAATTTCCTAATTTATTAGTAAATAGTAGTTCATGATGGTATTGTTTCTACATACGTGTTTTACCTACAGCTATTCTTCTTTCATTTCTATTTTCAGACTTTTCTCCCTTTCTTATTTTTTTTTCTTTCTAAATTTTATATATCTAAATTAATAAAATATTTCAAAATAAAATTTTCAAAAATCAAAAGGCTAGGACAAAGTATATATAAGATGTCCTATTACCAAAACTTTGCCTAATGGAGTGGTCAGTTTTTACACACATGATGTTATATTACATGCATTATACTATCCCTTGCTTTTGTCGCTTATCTGTACAAGCTGAAGGTGTCAGCACTCCCATGTATTCAGAACTGCCTGTTTTCTACAAATGTACATTATTACAAATTTTATTCACTTTTTTATATGAAGTTATTTCCAATCTCTTACTTTTATAATCATTGATAAATGAGTCATTTTGTACATACACCACTTTCCCTTTAAACTTTTTCTTCTCAATGACTAGGAACTACCTCTTTTTGCTATCTGCGTCATATATGTATATCACATCTACACATGACTGTGTGTGTATATGTAAGGGTGTTTTAAATTTAAATAATGTCTCCACTAAACATGAGGTTTGAACTCAAGACCTTGAGATCAAGAGTCGCACGCTCTTCTGACTGAGCCAGCCAGATGGCCTTGGGGTGTGTATGTGTATATTTCTGTGTGTGTATATGAATATACGTGTGCGTGTGTGTCTGTGTGTGGTATAGCCATTGTGATACGAAGCACAAATATTTTGTACATATTTTGTCTTTTGACTATTTTAACTCCCAAGGTAGTCTTGTTAGAACTGCTTTAATTCATTTTAAGGTGACAGATTTATCAATGGATTCTAGATTTTGAATCATAGTTTAAGAGCCCTATGAGCAGGGCTGGTGAGTAAGCAGGTGGTGGGGTGGCACAGGGATGATGCTCCCAGCTAGTGGCTGGCCCTGGATTTTTTGCAGCTGCTGAGTCACTTAGGCAATTTCCTGCTCCAATCAGGCTTTCTCCTTTCTTCCACCCCAGCAGCCAGCCTTGACACTGTCAGACTGAATATTTGAGCCAGATCAACTAGTTTTCTCCTCTATTTGTTGCAACATTACATGATGAAATTAAAATGAAAGCCCATTCTCTGGAGAGAGACTGATCCCTTGAAAAATACTGCTGTTGATTCTCTTATGATCCCACATTTTTTTTAACCTGACATACATTATTTCACGTATTTGAAAATCCTCCAAGACTTCATTATCAGCCAGGTATCTTTTTCTACAGCATAGTTGCATTCTCTTACCTGAACTCATATATGGCAAAGTTTAATTTTAAACAACACTATAAATAGTTCATAAATTATAAATATTTGAGAATAATTTTAATACATAGTATGATTAGGAATAGATAAGGCTGTATCTAAATGAAATGATGAAAAACATATAGTTGACCCTTGAACAATGCAGGGATTAAGGAGCACCAACTCCCCATGCAGTTGAAAATCTATGTATAACTTTTGACTCCTCAAAACTTTACTACTAGCCTATTGTTGACCAGAAATCTTAACAATAACATAAACAATTGATTAACATCTATTTTGTACATTGTATGTATCATATACTGTGTTTTTACACCAAAATGAGGTAGAGAAGAGAAAATATTTAGAAAGTCATAATGAAAAGACATATTATTGACAATATCTGTTTATCACAAAAGTCTGCCTGTAAGTGGTTCAAACTCATATTCTTCAAAGGTTACATGTATAATAGAATTTTTAGTCATATATTTTTAATATTATAGAATGTAACTCAAAAAGTAGGGAAAGTTTGATCTTCTATTTCATTGCTTTATCTTAGTTATTACATGTTGTGTAATACACATGTTAAATGGCCCTATGAATTTTGGTAAACATATATTTGCAGCTCCACAGGGGATTTCTCTTATGATTTATTCACATGTATCCTTGGGTGATTCGTGACATGTTATTGGATCACTATGGACAAGACTGTAACATATGTTAAGATTTTTCTCTTTCAAATACTTTAAATCAAAAATTAGTTTTCTTAACTTCAAGGTTACTTCCAAATGAACCAATATTTTCTTCTGGAACACTTAGGAAATCTTTCTACATTTCAATAGTCAAGGTATTCTGAGTTTATTGTGGCATCATGTATGGAATGGATGCAACTCTGATTTTTTTGAAATGATGCTCAGTTGTGGCTTTATTGTTTATCAAAAGTCCATTTTACATACGTCATGATATAGACATCACATTATCATGTTTTAAATTTCCGTATGTGTTTTTTTTTTTCAGAATTGCTTACCTTGTGCTCTCTCTATTTATAATCCAATACCACATTGTTTTAATTATTAGAGTTTTAGGACAGTTTTTATCTGGTGGTCTAGACTCAACTCCTCTGTTTTTGGAATGTTCCTAATTATTTCTGTTCATTAACATTTGTATTTAGACTTTAGAAACTTATATAATTCCAGTAAAAGAAAATCAGACTGTATCTTTACTCAAATTGCTTTAAATTTATACATTAACTTGGAGATATTTTAATGATGTTTCTCACTTCAAGAACACAGTATAATTTCTCATTTGTTCTACCTTACTTTTAAGCCATTCACAAGTTACCTTGAGATCTCTTACTACATTTTAGACATTTGTTAAAGTAATTCTCTAGCATTATATGTATCTGTCTTTTGTTGGTATAAAGTCTATGTCTGCATTAATATTATATCTTGCTAATTAAGAATTTTATTATTGCTTGCAATAGTTTTCTAGTTGATCATTGTATCTGCCATTTGTTTTCAAATTCCTATCTACTGATGTCTACATGTACAGCAATTTAAATATTAAATACTTGTGATGGTTATAAGCATGGCTTTTGTTCCTAATCACACAAGGAATGTGTTTACTCCTTCCCATATAGAGAAGATTCAGAATTTGGGATGTTTATGTGTATTTATGTATATTTATATTCAAAAAACTTGTTAAGGTAACCATTCTTCCATTCCTCTGTTATTCATTGTTATCATCATATATGGAGATACATGTTCCCATAAAAACAATTAAATGATTCATTATATTAATAGTTTCCCAATTTTTATAATACATGCACATTCTTACATGTATTCACTTCTGTTTGTATATGACGTGTTACTTTTGATGATGACATTTGATTCTATCTGCAAATATTTTCTTAGGTAGATTGATTGATTAATTGATTGATTTATGTTCAATTTTCCAACACCTAGCATATCACCCAGTGTTCATCCCGTCAAGTGCCCTCCTCAGTGCCCATCACCTAGTCGCCCCAACCCATTTTCTTAGGATTTATGCAACAATATTTATATATGTTTGATGTTTCCTTAATATCTATAAGCATGATTGTTTGGACACTTCATAATCCAAATTTCAAATAATTAGTATCTGTGTTATATTTACTTACTTAAAATTATATTTTTCTTATTTTTATATGATATGAAATAAGGTAATGAATTTTGAAATACTATTTTTTTTAAAGTTTTGGAAAAGCGCCCTTGAGGAACTATCTGAGTTTAGTAGTTTAGGATGTGTTAGAAAACTTTCTCTATCCTAGGAATGAATGGAAATTGATCTACTTAGGCTTTTCTACTTCATCTGAGATTAATTTTGGTAAGTTACATTGTAAGCTGTTTTTTTAAATTATTTATTTATTTATTGATAGAGACAGAGAGAGAGGCAGAGACGCAGGCAGAGGGAGAAGCAGGCATCATACAGAGAGCCTGACATGGGACTGGATCCAGGGTCTCCAGGATCACGGCCTGAGCTGCAGGCGGCATTAAACCGCTGCGCCACTGGGCCTGCCCTAAGCTGGGTTTTTGTATGTATTTGCATAGACCAATGCAAAGTTTAATTTTTGTTTAAAGTTTCATGTAAAAAAAAAGTTTCATCTATTTTGATGTTGATTTCTCCCTTGCTACTTCTTACTTTGTGTGTTTATATTTTTTCCTATGTCTCCAGTTTGAGAAACAGAACTCTTATACTGATTTTCCCCTAGAGGCAAACTTGTACATTGATGTGTATAGTCTACAGTTTTTCTTTCTTTTTTTAATAATAAATTTATTTTTTATTGGTGTTCAATTTGCCAACATACAGAATAACACCCAGTGCTCATCCCGTCAAGTGCCCCCATCAGTGCCCGTCACCCATTCAGCCCTACCCCCCCCCTCCCCTTCCACCACCCCCAGTTCGCTTCCCAGAGTTAGGAGGCTCTCATGTTCTGTGTCCCTTTCTGACATTTCCCACCGATTTCTTCTCCCTTCCCTTCTATTCCCTTTCACTATTATCTATATTCCCCAAATGAATGAGAACGTACACTGTTTGTCCTTCTCCGGTTGACTTATTTCACTCAGCATAATACCCTCCAGTTCCATCCACGTTGAAGCAAATGGTGGGTATTTGTCGTTTCTAATGGCTGAGGAATATTCCATTGTATACAGAGACCACATATTCTTTATCCATTCATCTTTCGACGGACACCGAGGCTCCTTCCACAGTTTGGCTATTGTGGACATTGCTGCTAGAAACATCGGGGTGCAGGTGTCCCAGCGTTTCATTGCATCTGAATCTTTGGGGTACATCCCCAGCAGTGCAATTGCTAGGTCATAGGGCAGGTCTATTTTTAACTCTTTGAGGAACCTCCACACAGTTTTCCAGAGTGGCTGCACCAGTTCACATTCCCACCAACAGTGTAAGAGGGTTCCCTTTCTCCACATCTTCTCCAACATTTGTGGTTTCCTGCCTTGTTAATTTTCCCCATTCTCACTGGTGTGAGGTGGGATCTCATTGTGGTTTTGATTTGTATTTCCCTGATGGCAAGTGATGCAGAGCATTTTCTCATGTGCATGTTGGCCATGTCTATGTCTTCCTCTGTGAGATTTCTCTTCATGTCTTTTGCCCATTTCATGATTGGATTGTTTGTTTCTTTGCTGTTGAGTTTAAGAAGTTCTTTATAGATCTTGGAAACTAGCCCTTTATCTGATATGTAATTTGCAAATATCTTCTCCCATTCTGTAGGTTGTCTTTGAGTTTTGTTGACTGTATCCTTTGCTGTGCAAAAGCTTCTTATCGTGATGAAGTCCCAATAGTTCATTTTTGCTTTTGTTTCTTTTGCCTTCGTGGATGTATCTTGCAAGAAGTTATTGTGGCCCAGTTCAAAAAGGGTGTTGCCTGTGTTCTCCTCTAGGATTTTGATGGAATCTTGTCTCACATTTAGATCTTTCATCCATTTTGAGTTTATCTTTGTGTATGGTGCAAGAGAGTGGTCCAGTTTCATTCTTCTGCATGTGGATGTCCAATTTTCCCAGCACCATTTATTGAAGAGACTGTCTTTCTTCCAGTGGATCGTCTTTCCTCCTTTGTCGAATATTAGTTGACCATAAAGTTCAGGGTCCACTTCTGGGTTCTCTATTCTGTTCCATTGATCTATGTGTCTGTTTTTGTGCCAGTACCACACTGTCTTGATGACCACAGCTTTGTAGTACAACCTGAAATCTGGAATTGTAATGCCCCTAGATATGGTTTTCTTTTTTAAAATTCCCCGGGATATTCGGGGTCTTTTCTGATTCCACACAAATCTTAAAATAATTTGTTCCAACTCTCTGAAGAAAGTCCATGGTATTTTGATAGGGATTGCATTAAACGTGTAAATTGCCCTGGGTAACGCTGACATTTTCACAATATTAATTCTGCCAATCCATGAGCATGGAATATTTTTCCATCTCTTTGTGTCTTCCTCAATTTCTTTCAGAAGTGTTCTATAGTTTTTAGGGTATAGATCCTTTACCTCTTTGGTTAGGTTTATTCCTAGGTATCTTATGCTTTTGGGTGCAATTGTAAATGGGATTGACTCCTTACTTTCTCTTTTTTTCAGTCTCATTGTTAGTGTATAGAAATGCCACTGACTTCTGGGCATTGAATCTGTATCCTGCCACACTGCCAAATTGCTGTATGAGTTCTAGCAATCTTGGGGTGGAGTCTTTTGGGTTTTCTATGTAGTGTATCATGAACCAGCCTTGTGTCCCAGGAATAAATCCTACTTGGTCATGGTGAGTAATTTTTTTAATGTATTGTTGGATCCTATTGGCTAGTATCTTGTTGAGAACTTTTGCATCCATGTTCATCAGGGATATTGGTCTATCATTCTCCTTTTTGGTGGGGTCTTTGTCTGGTTTTGGGATTAAGGTGATAGAACGAATTTGGAAGTATTCCATCTCTTTCTATCTTTCCAAACAGCTTCAGTAGAATAGGTAAGGTTTCTTCTTTAAACATTTGATAGAATTCCCCTGGGAAGCCATCTGTCCCTGGACTCTTGTGTCCTGGGAGGTTTTTGATGACTGCTTCAATTTCCTCCCTGGTTATTGGCCTGTTCAGTTTTTCTATTTCTTCCTGTACCAGTTTTGGTAATTTGTGGCTTTCCAGAAATGCGTCCATTTTTTCTAGATTGCCTAATTTATTGGTGTATAGCTGTTTATAATATGTTTTTAAAATCGTTTGTATTTCCTTGGTGTTGGTAAGTGATCTCTCCTTTCTCATTCATGATTTTATTAGTTTGAGTCTTCCCTCTCTTCTTTTTAATAAGGCTGGCTAATGGTTTATCTATCTTATTAATTCTTTCAAAGAAACAACTCCTGGTTCTGTTGATCTGTTCCACAGTTCTTCTGGTCTCGATTTCGTTGAGTTCTGCTCAAATCTTTATTAACTCTCTTCTTCTGCTTGGTGTAGGATCTATTTGCTGTTTTTTCTCTAGCTCCTTTAGGTGTAAGGTTAGCTTCTGTATTTGAGTTCTTTCCAGTTTTTGAATGGATGCTTGTATTGCGATGTATTTCCCCCTCAGGACTGCTTTTGCTGCATCCCAAAGATTTTGATCAGTTGTATCTTCATTCTCATTAGTTTCCATGAATATTTTTAATTCTTCCTTAATTTCCTGGTTGACCCTTTTATCTGTTAGCAGGATGGTCCTTAACCTCCACGTGTTTGAGGTCCTTCCAAACTTCTTCTTGTGATTGAGTTCTAATTTCAAGGCGTTATGGTCTGAGAATATGCAGGGGACGATCCCAATCTTTTGGTATCAGTTCAGACCCGATTTGTGACCCAGTATGTGGTCTATTCTGGAGAAAGTTCCATGTGCAATTGAGAAGAATGTGTATTCAGTTGAGTTTGGATGTAAAGTTCTGTAGATATCTGTGAAATCTATCTGGTCCAGTGTATCATTTAAAGCTCTCGTTTCTTTGGAGATTTTGTGGTTAGAAGACCTATCGAGTGTAGAAAGCCCTAGATTGAAGTCACCAAGTATAAGTGTATTATTATCTAAGTATGTCTTAATTTTGGTTATTAATTGATTGATATATTTGGCAGCTCCCACATTCGGGGCATATGTATTGAGGATTGTTAAGTCCTCTTGTTGGATAGATCCTTAAGTATGAGATAGTGTCCCTCTTCATCTCTCACTACAGTCTTCGGGGAAAATTTTAGTTTATCTGATATAAGGATGGCTACCCCTGCTTTCTTTTGGGACCATTTGAATGGTAAATGGTTCTCCAACCTTTTATTTTCAGGTGTAGGTGTCCTTCTGTCTAAAATGAGTCTCTTGTAGACAGCAAATAGATGGGTCCTGCTTTTTTATCCAGTCTGAAACCCTGCGCCTTTTGATGGGGTCATTAAGCCCGTTCACGTTCAGAGTTACTATTGAGAGATATGAGTTTAGTGTCATCATGATATCTATTCAGTCCTTGTTTTTGTGGATTGTTCCACTGAACTTCTTCCTAAAGGGGAATTTTAAGAGTCCCCCTTAAAATTTCTTGCAGAGCTGGTTTGGAGGTCACATATTCTTTCAGTTCCTGCCTGTCTTGGAAGCTCTTTATCTCTCCTTCCATTTTGAATGAGAGCCTTGCTGGATAAAGTATTCTTGGTTGCATGTTCTTCTCATTTAGGACCCTGAATATATCCTGCCAGCCCTTTCTGGCCTGCCACGTCTCTGTGGAGAGGTCTGCTGTTACCCTAATATTCCTCCCCATGAAAGTCAGGGATTTCTTGTCTCTTGCTGCTTTAAGGATCTTCTCTTTATCTTTGGAATTTGCAAGCTTCACTATTAGATGTCGAGGTGTTGAACGGTTTTTATTGATTTTAGGGGGGGATCTCTCTATTTCCTGGATCTGAATGCCTGTTTCCCTTCCCAGATTAGGAAAGTTTTCAGCTAGGATTTGTTCAAATACATATTCTGGCCCTCTGGCCCTTTCGGCGCCCTCGGGAACCCCAATTAAACGTAGGTTTTTCTTCTTTAGGTTGTCATTTATTTCCCTTAATCTGTCTTCATGGTTCTTTAATTGTTTATCTCTTTTTTCCTCAGTTTCCCTTTTGCCATTAACTTGTCTTCTATGTCACTCACTCGTTCTTCCACCTCGTTAACCCTCGTCGTTAGGACTTCTAGTTTGGATTGCATCTCATTCAATTGATTTTTAATTTCTGCCTGATTGGATCTAAATTCTGCAGTCATGAAGTCTCGTGAGGCCTTAATGCTTTTTTCTAGAGCCACCAGTAGCTGTAGAATAGTGCTTCTGAATTGGCTTTCTGACATTGAAGTGTAATCCAGATTTTGTAACTCTGTGGGAGAGAGGGCTGTTTCTGATTCTTTCTTTTGAGGTGAGGTTTTCCTTCTAGTCATTTTGCTCAGTGCAGAGTGGCCAAAAACAAGTTGTATTGGAACACGGGGGAGTATCACTGGTCCGTCCAGCTGGTCTTCTGGGGGAGGGGCCTGTTGCGTTGATTTTCAGGTGTTAGCACTTGGGGGAGCTGCTCTGCCCCTGCCTGCTGCAGGGCTCAGCGGGGGTTGTTTACCCCGTGGGGCCCCAGGAGGAACAGCCCCAGTGGCTATGGCAGCTCTGGAAGCCTGGAGTCAGCCTCCGCAGGAACTACGGGGCTCGGGGCTCTCGGTTCTCCGTCCGCAGGGCCTGGAGGCTCCGGGGCGGGGCCGCTGATCTGCTCAGCTCGGGGCAGGAGCGTCCTCGCTGTCCTGGGCCCTCCCGGCCTCTGCCTGTCCCGGGGGAGGCCGGATCCTGGGCTGTGTCCCGGCGCCCTGTGCTCCGGGGCCTGCGCTGGTGGATTCGCGCTCCCGCCCCGCAGCCCCCTCCGCGGAGCCGCCGCCCGAGCCCCTCCGAGCTGCTCCGGGCCCCGCCGTGCGCGCTGCAGCCCTTAGGGAGCTCGGCGCACTCTCCCGGGGCGCAGGTGTCTGTTAGTGTCCCCGGGAGCCCGAGGGCATCCCCGCCCTCCTGGGTCCTGCTCCACCTCCCTGCGAGCCCCTTTCCGCCCGCCCGGGAAGGTTGGTGCAGCTCCTGCTCCTCCGGGACGGGGCTCTCCTGTCCTGGGGACACTCGCCCCGGCCTCAGCCCGGCTCCTCGCGGGGCCCCTCCCCCTCGGAGGCCTTTTGTTCCTTTATCTCTTTTTCCCCGTCTTCCTACCTTGATAGAAGCGCGGACTCTTCTCACTGTAGCGTTCCAGCTGGTCTCTCTTTACATCTCAGGCCGAATTCGTAAATTTTCAGGATGGTTTGAAGGTTATCTAGGGAATTTGGTGGGGACAGGTGATTTGGGGACCCTGCTCTTCTGCCATCGTGCCCCTCCGCTCTACAGTTTTTCTGTTTCCTAACTCATCAATTACTTTTATTTTTTTAAGATTTTATTATTTATTTATTTATTTATTTATTTATTTATTTATTTATTTATTTATTTATGAGAGACAGAGGCCACAAGCAAGGGGAAAAAGAGGGACAGGCAGATCCATACTGAGCATTGAGCCCAACCCTGGCTTTGATCCCATGACCCTGAGATCATGGCTTGATCAGAAATCAAGAGCCAGGCTTACTGAGCCACTCAGGTGCCCCTATTAATTACTTTTTAAAATCCTTGGTTCTTATTTATTTCTACTTTATTTTTTTAAGATTTTATTTATTATTTTATTAATTCATTTAATTTATTTATTTATGACAGAGGGCGAGCACAAGCAGGGGAATCGGCAGGCTGAGCTAGGATCCCAACTCAGGATTCAATCCCAGGACCCTGGGATCATGACCCGAGCCAAAGGCAGATGCTAACGAGATAAGCCACCCTAGTGCCCTTCTACTTTCTAACAGCTTTCTTAAACATGTCCTACCTTGGATAAATAATATATTTTATTTAAAAAGTATTTAAATCTATACACACACAATGATGTGTTTCAAGTCACTTATTTATGAGCATTGCTTTAGTTCTACTGAGAAATTCTAATATGAGGTGTTTCTTTATTCTTTATTCTTTTTTTTTTATTTTGGAAATCATGCTTTCTAAATTTGTATTTCCCCATAGATCTAAGGTTTTTCTGCTTTATTTAGTTTATTTTATGCAGAGGTTTTTAATTTCACAACGAAATTACCTGTTGCTTCTAAATTTACATTTCAGTTTCCATTCTTTGTTTTTCTTTCTTTCTTTTGGATTTCTAGTTTGGGGGACTTACTGAGAATTTTCTGGTGGGCAAGTATACAATATATTTTCATGAATCACACATGGGCACATGGAAAGTTGTATACTGTTTCCTTCCACATATTTATTTATTATTACTTGAAAACACCATGTTAAGAAAATGTAATACAATTCAGGAAACAGATATATAACTTAATAAATGATAATAATGTCCATTCATTTATCATCCAGTACAAGAAATAAAATATTGTTTTCATGCCCTTTGTTACCATTCTATCATTACTTTTGAGGTTTTCCTGGATATTGTATTTGAAAGGAAAAGTAGAACCATACATAATTATATGAATCCAATATTCATGATTCAGAATATTACAATCAAATGACTTAAAGCTTTGAGTCACTTCCTCTGAGGACTGATTTAATTCAGGATTTCTGGCTACCCAAGTTGTAGCTTTGCAGCACTCAAATACCAAGCTCAAAGAGTTTGCCACATATAATGTTACCTTCTGTGATATTAACAATTCATATGTCACTCAACATGATTCTCCTAACTAGATGGAAAGTGAGTGAACTAATCTTAATGTCATATTAATGCATAAGGCCTTGAACCTCTTTAGCGCCAACTGTGTCAGCTGTGTCAGCAGGTGCCAAACCCAGTTAGACTCGTAACAAGTTTATTGGTATTGACTCCTCTGAATGGTAAAGGGGAGAGGAGGAGTAGCAATTAGGCAAAGCTTCCATTCACAATACAGACCAGATACTACTGAAAGCAAGCGGGGTCAGGGGGGTGGGTGGGAGAAGATGCAGAGATGATGATCACTATTATAGCTCCATTTAATTAACCATTTGGCTCCTGGATCCTGAAGAATGACTGCAATCCACCTCAAGTTCAACCAAGTAGTGGGAACACTTGTAGCTGCAGCACTGAACATGGAGTCTTAGTTAGAATCTGATTAATATGACTTCAGGTTTGCGATGATTTGATTGGGCAAATGTATTTTTTCCTATCCCAAAGAGAAAAGAGAAACAGAAACAGTTTGCACTCACACACAACTGACAAAATATACACTTAAGAATTTTGCCTGATGCTACTTTAACTCTCCAGGTCTCTGTCATAATTGTCAGAACACATTATGACTATCATGATATCATTCATAATATTGTATTGATTCATTAGAGTGAAAGCACCTTTTTAATTGAGCAGGGTGGCAAAAAGGTGGCTAGCTTTCTGGTGGCTAGTTTTTTAGTTTAAAAAAAGAAAAAATATGTGCTGCAGAAGCTGGGAAGAAACCCTATCAATATCCAGGGACCATCCATTTTGGGAATATTTTTCGAATTCTTATAGTAGGTGAATACTGGGATATCCCCCTGCCTTTTGCATCCCTTATCACATATAAGGACACATGAGGCTACCTGGTAAGCCTCTTTTGTTATGGAGGCAACACACTTCACATTTTAGGTTAGAGCTCCTGGGCACCTGGGCAGCTCAGTGAGTTAAGTAGCTGACTCTTGATCTCAGCTTAGGTCTTGATCTCAGGGTTGTGAGTTCGAGCCCCACATTGGGTTCCGTGTGGAACCCACTTAAAATAAATAAAATTTAAAATAATAATAAATAATAATAAAAAGAATATATATATATATTTTTTTCAAGGAAACAAGAAAATCCACCAAACATTAACAGAGTCCTTTAGATTCATGGCATCCTGGGACCAGCAGTCATGTTGCCAATTGACCATCCTAGCAGGGGTAACTGACTGATCACCAGGAAAAATCTAGGGTTCCTGCTCCATATGAAGGCAGCGAGGACTGTATGTGGAATATAGATGAACTGCTTAGGCATGTCTAATCCTCCCTTGTCCCCAAGTGACTATGATTGGACATGTACAGCGATCCTATCGTAAGAAAGATCTGGTTTCCAGGCATGCAGATCTCTCAAGAGGAAAGGTTTGGATCACATACTAGGTATGTCCCTAAAACTTTAGTACCTGAACATGCTCAGGTAGTGGCTGAGGTTTACTGGAAAGAGGAAGGTCTTGGCTCAAATGCTGTAATAGGTAACACAATCTCCTCAGCCGGAAGCTGTCTGCTAACTGTACTTATCACAACTGATTGGAATATTATTTCTTGCAGGAAAATTCTGGCTGTAATACATGGATCCACTTTTCCACACACATTCAGGGAGTGACTCCTCCAAGGTTCCAATGGACCTCTCTTTCTGAGAGGAGACTCCTTGGTTCTTTCTGCCCACAGGTCCTGTCCCCATGCTGTAATAAAAACACCTTTTGCACTGTAAAATGTCTTAAAAATTCTTCCTTGGCCATTGTGCTTGATAGTCCCACATCATTAGTGTTTCCAATATTATCTTTTGAATTTACAACTTTCTGGAGTTCCTGAGTGGCTTAGTCAGTTAAGCATCCAATTCTTGGTTTCAACTCAGGTCACAATCTCAGGATCCTGAGATCAAGCCTGGTGTGGGTCAGGTTTAATGGGAAATCTGCTGGTGATTCTCTTTCTCCCTCTCCTTCTGCTCCTCCCCTCTGCTTGTTCTCTCTCTCTTGTCAAAATAAATAAATCTTGAATATACAACTTTCTCAGAACATTTATTCTTATGATAAATTAATTCTGAGATTATGTTCCTGCTTCTTTAATTTTCCTTTATCTGTTTGTTGCCTCGCTCCTATAGCACCCATTTTCTTAAGTGTTTTTTTCTTCTATTTCCTTATATCACATACTTCCTAGTAGGTATCAGCTACGAGGCTAAACTTTTTGATAGCAAATTGTTGACTACTGTAAATTCAGGTGGATGATACGTGGTTCTAACAGGCAACATTGCTCTTCTAGAGATGTTTTTATTCTCCTGTGGATGCTCCCCTGAGAATACTTTCACCTGACAAGGATGGGGAATAAATAATGAATGGGATTCAGAAGAGATTTTCAGGGAACAAAAGTTCCCTTCTACTTGCTTCATCTGCTCCCAACCTGGAGTGTTATTTTCTGACTTAATAAGAAGAAAAATCAGGCAATGATCTAGGACGGAGGAGAAAAAAAAAAAAATCACAGGAGAGCAAAGTCCTCTCCCATGAAGCCCTTTGATAGAATTAGGTCTTCTATTCATTCCATTTTTGCCTTTGTTAGGAGTTTCTGTCTGGTATGTTTGTTTTTTAGATATATAAAGCTGCCTTTCACATGTGAGGCATCTTAAGAGTTGAGCTCAGTGTTGTGGGGATTATTACTTCAAATGTATGCACTTCAAATGGCTCAATTTATATAAGCCAGTTGAGATCCCTGTCTTCCTCTCTGACCAAACAGTAAAATCACACCTACATCTGGGGGAAAAATAAGCAAATGCAATGAAAAAATGAATCGAAAATTATCTTTACAAAATCTCTCCATCCTGTTGATGTGGGAAACAAAGGCAAAAGAAAATTTAAATTTCCTTACTACCTATAGCTCACTGAGAAGGCCTTGAAACCAGGAAGAATAACATTCCTCTAGGAACTCAGCTGCCTCAATGTTAATACTTTGCTAAGGGGAAAAAAGCAATTTCAGCCCAACCCCCAGGATCCTGTGAGTCTACTTTAACACATAAAAATTCCTTCAGAAACTTCCTTTATCTCTTCTCCCTAAATTATATGTTGTCAATCATCCCCCAAACATATGACCCACTGATATATGTATGAAGGGTCTCATGACTAAGGTTTTATTAAACAATAATAAATGACCTTTTCCTAAAAATAGCTAGCTTCTCAAGGTCCTGGAAACCTTACTTCCAAAATTCCTTAGAAACACACTATCCTTAACCCTCTCCCAACTTGAAAGTATATAACTGGCCACTCCTCATGACCCTACTGCAGCTCTTTCTGACCACAGGTCCTATCCTTGTGCTTTAAAAAAACCACCTGTTTACATCAACTATGTCTCAATAAATTTTTTTTGGCTGTCAGCTCTCAACCTCAACATCTTTCCTACATCACTGAGATACTTAACCTAAGTTGACTACAGGAGAAGACTTTCTGTCCTTTAATAATACAAGGCCAACTTATACTCTCTACCTTTCTAACACAATAATACACATAAAATATGTAGCATTTAATTTCCTTGTTGCAGAGAAGATTAATTAGCTTACTCCTAGATTTGCATTTTGTTTCAGTTGATTCACTTCTACTATCAGGTTGTTAAAGTATTACTCTAGATAAATACCTGCATCTCAATTGCTTTAAGTAGATAAAAATATCTATGACATTAGTAAATTAAACATAAATAAAAGTCATAATTTTATTTTAAGGAGTGGTCAATTAATTATTTACTAGAACTGCAAAGTATGTCTGATATATTTCAGTCCTTAACTAACTGATACCAGGGGTGCCTGGGTCACTTAGCCAGTTAAGCATCTGCCTTTTGCTTAGGTCATGATCCTGGGGTTGTGGGATGGAGCCCCACTTTGGGATCCTGGCTCACTGGGGAGCCTGCTTCCCCCACTGTCCTTGCTCATGCTCTCTCTCTCTCTCTCTCTTTATATATATCTCTCTCAAATGAATAAATAAATGTAAAATATTAAAAAAATAATAGCTGATACCAGTTGTATTATCTTTGCAATAATCATTATTGATGTTAGACATTAGTGGGTATGATTCTAAATACAAAAAAGTATAGTAAAATATATACTATGTAAAATCAAATATAATATCATTTTTTGCCAGTTATATTTTGAATTATGTGATTATTAATATCTAGGATGGGATGGTACACACATGAAATATTGAAGCCAAATATCATGAAACTAATGTATTTTCTTCCCTATAATAAATCTGTAGCTTGTACACATAAAAACTGAAATTCTTGATTTATTCTCCATGACAAAGAAAAACATTTTCTTTGGAATTGTTGTAAGCATAAACAGAAATGTACTAAAAATGAAGAAAAATATATCTAGAAGGCCTCATGTGCAGACATAGTAACATCTCCAAAATAATGTATTATAATGAAGAAAATACTGGAATAGTAAATAAGTAGCATGAGAACAGCATGAATAATTCAACAAATTTTAAATGATAATTATGGATATTCTGAAGGAAAATTAAAGTAAAGGCTGACACTTCAACCTTAATCCACATTCTTCTCCCTCAGTTATTTTATAAGACTATATTTTCTTGTTTATTTTCTACTTTACAGTAGCACTATAGGTTTATATTTGATAAAAATAGTTGAAATGCATCCTTTTGAAAAAAATTAGAGAGTAAAATTTAAAATAATCTTTTCAGGATGGTACAGATAGGATTCTGCTATACACATATACACATACAAACAAATGATGTTTTTAGGGCAGACTAGGAAAATGCTGCCAGTCTGCATCATCACTTTGTGAACTTGACATGAGCTTTGAGGTGCTCACATGAATCTCGGGATGATAATAGTATTGTCTTCAGAATCTAACTGGACAGTAGCCTTTACTTCTTGGGGTCCCAAAGAAGGTTCTAGAATTGAATAGGAATGGATATTTAGCTCTACTCACCGGAAAAATTTGTTAACATACACAGATATTCAGAAGATTCCTGGGTTGAAATGGGGATTTATGAGCAGCCTATATTTCCCTATCCCTTTTTTAGGATTTTACGATCATTTCATTAAAAAAAAAATTCTGAAGTGACATCCTTTCCTGTAGAAAACTTTCTCTCTTCTACTCCATGTTAACTATGAAAATCAGTCATACAGCACTACCCAAAAACCTCTGGTGATAGAGTGCAAAAAGATTCTTAATTCTTAGAATTTAAATATTACAAAGATATATTCAGATGTAAAGAAGTTGGGTCTGAATTATTATGATTGCAGCACCCTCCTGATGAATCTTCTTTGAGCTTTTCAGATTCCTAGAGCTACTTCCTCTCTGTCTCTCTACTATGATTGGCAGGGCCACTTTTTTAAGGATTAATACTTTCAATTAACCAAAGAATACTCTAGAAAATATCGGATTTTGCTTTATATTATCAAAATTTAACTGGATTTTCAGAAAAAAAAAGAAAACAAACAAAAGACAAATGTAGGTAGTCTAAGGACTAATATTTCCCCAGAGACATTATCACAAATTTGAGCTCAAACTGCCAGTACCAACTTTGGAAGATCTATAGGAAATAGTCAAACATTTACAGTACATATGTGTAGATTGAACAACAACAACAATAACAACAGCAAAAAAAGAAAGCAACTTTAAAAAGTAAGGGAACTTCATGGTGTTTTTAGTTGCCCCTGCCTCATACTCTTGCAGAACAGGTCTTATTCTCAAATTATTATATGATCTGTTTTAACTGTCTGTGGGTTACTATTTGCAAGCAACATGATCTCATATATAAAATTCTAAAGACCACCAACAAACATTAGAGCTAAAACTAGTAAAGTAGTAGGATAAAAAGATTAATATAGAAAAGCCTGTTGTGTTTCAAGGCACTAACAATAAATTATCTGAAAAGAAAACTAACAAAACAATTCCATTTTCAGTAACATCCAAAACATGAAATACCTAGAAATAAACTTAACCAAGTAGGTAAAGGATTTGTACACTGAAACCTATAAAACATTGCTGAAACAGATTTAAAAATATTCAAATAAGTGGAAGAACAGCCCATGTTCATGAATTGAAAGACTTAATATTATTAGGATGACAGTAGTATCTAGAATGATCTAGACTCAATGAAATCCCTATCAAAATTCTTGTGACCATGAGGCAGTCAATTGAATATCTGACTCTTGGTTTCAGCTCAGGTCCTGATCTCAGGGTTGTGAGATCGAGGCCCGCATTGGGCTCTGCTCTCAACGCAGAGTCTGCTTGGGGCTCTGTCTCTTCCTTTACCTCTCCCCCCAACTCTCTGTCTCTCTCTCTGTCTCTCTCTGAAATAATATTTTTTAAAAAATTTAGTGAACTTTTTGTAGAGAAAAAAGTCAGTCCTTAATTCATATTATATTTCAAGAAGCCCTAAATTACCAAACAATCTTGAAAGAAAAGAATAAATTTGAGGAGCTAACATCTTCTAATTTCAAAACCTCCTAGAAAGCTATCATAATAAAAATAAAATGATATTAACATAGGGATAGACAAATATACTAATAGAATCGAATCAATAGTTCAGAAACAAACTCATATATGTATGGCCAACCTATTTCTTTAAAATGGGGGATACAAGACCATTCAATGAATGAAAAATGGTCTCATCAACAGATATGTTGAATCGGCTGGATTTTGACCTACTAGTGAGTGAAGTTAGACCCATACCTCACACAATAAATAAAAGTTACCTCAAAATGGATCAAAAATCTAAATGAAAGAGCTGAAACCATGAAATTCCTAGAAGGAAATAAATATAGGAATAAATCCTTGTGACCTTAGCTTTAGTAAAGGATTTTGGATATCACAACAAAAACCTAAGTCTCAAGGAAAACATGGACAAAGTATGCCTTATTAAAAAATAATAAAATTAAATAAAAGGTTCGCTCATCAAGGGATATGAGAAAGTAAAAAGACAATCTATTTAATGGGAGAAAATGTTTGCCAATTGAATATCTGATAAGGATTTAGTATCTAGGATGTATAAAGAACACATAAAACTCAACAATCAAAACACAATCAAATTAAAAATAGGTAAGGGACTTAAGTGGACATTTCTTCAAAAATATATACAAATGATCACATAGCACATGAATCAAGAACCGGTTCTCAAACAAATACTTTGTGCGTAAGTGTTCATTATAGCAGTACTGGCTGTAGCCAAAAGGCAGAAAATAATATTCATCAACAGATGAGTGGATAAACACACAGTGTTATATTTATGCAACGGAATATTATTCAGACTTAAGGTGAAATAAGTAATGAAATGTCCTACAACATGGATGGATCTCAGAAGCATTATACTATGTGAAAGAATCTAGACACAAAATGTCACATATCATCCTATTTATATGAAATATTAAGAAAAGTTAAAGCAATAGAGACAGAAACTGGATTGTCTGGGCTCAGAGAGGCATGAAACAGAGAATGCTGGCTTAGTGGCTTTGGGAATTTTGAGGGGGTGATGAAAAAATTTTTGAAACCTGATATAGGTGGCTTGTATAATATAGGAAATGTACTAATTACACTTTGAAATAGTTCTTTTTATATATAAATCAATACCAATAAAAATCAAATTAATACATTTGTCTTCAAAATTTGACTAAACAATTTAGAACCAAACAGACTCTTCAGAGTGGCTACAAATGATAACATGTAACATATTCTCAGGGGTAGTCATCCTGCACCCAGAGTTTTAAATTGAGTAGCCTTCTAATTAGGCATGCTGGCAAAAGCTCATCTTAGCTTGATTTTGCCTACATGCATTTTTATTCAACCATGTGACTACCCACAGCTACCTTCCCTATCATAATGTCACTGCTATATACTTACAGAAATAGAAAAAAAGATAAATTATTTTCACTGAATTTTCCCCACCAGGGCCCATTTGCCTTACTGAGACAGAAATGTTAGAAAATGAATCATTTATGTGTAGAGTATGTACATTAGCTAAATTGAATCCATTCTGAGATGTCTTTTGACTTGTGAGTTTTTTAAGCTAAAAGATATTTCTCTCTAATTGCTTCTACATCTCTCCTGTCCCTCTCACGCTCTCACTCTACACCACACACACATACACACATCACATTTATCTTTATTCCCTTTTACTGATTAACATTAGTTTGGTGTAGTGAAAACATAATTTATATTCAAAATTCGAAATTGTTTGCAAAAGACAATTATATCCTAAAATGTTTTAGAACATTTAGAATGAAAGTCAAAGGTTAGGAAGGCCTAGGGAAAAAGGCTTTACTGTTGTAATATTTACTGTACTCATCTATGAACGAAATATAATTGTCCTCTGAGAAGTGGGAAAGAAAGAATTATGCTAGAATTCTGAAGAATTCTAGGTGCTAGAATTATGAAGGTTAGGGTAGCTAAGGTGAATTTCTAGAAGTCGGTAGGATTAATGTTCTAACAGATAATATTGATCATGAAATATATAGCTGGTAATTTAAATACAAATAAAATTTATATGGATTTTTAAAAGTATATGTAAAATAAATACATTGATTTCATATTATCTTTCAATACATATTAAATGATATAGACAATGATGCTTGAATGGTTAAATTAAAATTGCTGCTTAATATATGTCATTTCCTGAAGCTTCCTGCCTTTGCTAAATTTAATGGCAGTGGCCATTGTGCTCATGCCAAACATTAGGCAGCTAATTTGGAATCAACCTTTGCCTTTGAATCACAATTTCAGATCTCTGACAAGAATTTAATTTTATCATTGCCTTAAAAATAGAAAGCATCTACCAACTGCCTTCCTGCTGATGTTGAGACAATAGATTCTGCTGTTTTAACCTCTAAGTTACACTATCACCATGCCCTTTTTAAAATGATCTTTTAGGGGAAAGAATGCCACAAAAGCTCAACTTCAGCAAAATGCTGCTGTCAGAATTTTATTCACACTAAATGGTCTCAGCATGTCACTGCTTTCCTATGGGAACTGCAATGGCTCCCTGTCAAATACCAAATTGATTTTAAAATTGCTTGATGGCTTCAGAGGCAAAGTGGTTGGGAGCTGTGTATTTATCCCAGTCAGAGTCGGTGCAAGAGCCAGGGTCTCTTCCAGCAGTTGTGAAACATGTTTATGCCATGTGCCAAGCACAGGAGACATTAAGCCTCCGGTCTCATACTTTAAGTTGTATGTATGCTGATCACAGCATTGCCGTCAGATATATACTTGGAATATTTAGGATATGTGCTGCCAAAATGAGCACATTTAGAATATTTATATTCTTACATCAGGCACATTGAAGTTTAAAAGTTGTTTTAACATACGTGATATTTTGTACATAGATTGTGACAGAGAAACACAAAATATACACAATATTAGATTGGGGGAAAAAGCTTTCAAGTGTGGCCAGGCTCTTTTACATTTTGAACTTTAGAAAGAGCACATAGGATCAATCAACAGGACTTGTGAATTCCCCGAAGATTCAGTAAGTTTTAAAACAATTAATCTTTATTTTCATTGTGCCTATTAACATTCATTTGTTCAATGAATGTTCAAAACAGAATGAAAAATTGCACCCAGTGAGCTCAAGAGCACATGTAAGGACAATATAGTTAATCATTTGGCTTGTTTGTACTAGGTCTATTTTTGAAAGAATATAAATGCATTGATTTTGTGAGAGAAAAATGTTGATTATTAGGAAATTTAGGAAATCAGGGATAAAGAAAAAGACAAAGGAAAGTTTAAAAACATCAAGTCAATTTCCACCCACAGAAAATTACCATCTTTGATACAGCAAACATCATTCTTCCTAGGAGGGGTAGCAGCATATGGCCAGACGTGTGTGTGTGTGTGTGGGGGGGGGCACAGGAAATACATGTGGTCACTTGAAACACCATAGAGGACCAGTAGGACATTGACCCTATGTCCTTTGGTACATGGTGCATAGGATGTAACACAGAGGATAATAAAAAAGCATTTTGTAGGGCTATGAGAAAGAAGTAATACAGGGATAGCTAATTTTGCAAATGAGAGACTGTGAGTGTGAGAGTGAACAGTGGATGATTTGGGAAGGTCAGAGAGACACTGGGGATGGCATCCAATTGATGTATTGCCTAACAACATGGGCATACAAATTCATCGGATGATGACAGCCCACAGAAGCTTAAGCTCCTGCCATGACTAAGGAGGATGATTTGGGAGGCATGCTGGGATCTATATGGTGACGTCTCAGGGAATATATGTGGGTGGAATTCATGTTAACATGATGAATTCTCTCCTTCCCCCATTTTATTTTTAGATAGTTAAAGAGGCAGGTGGTGTGTTAAAAAGAGAAGCAGTTGTGACAGGGACGAGTGCTGCTCTAGTGGACTTCCCTGAAGGTTCCCTGTAGCAGAGTCCTGGGCACAAGAAAGCACATCTATCCAAGTACCTGAGACTTAGGCTTTGTTTGTTGTTTTTTATTTATAATTTTATGTATCTATTTAAGAGAGTGAGCATGAATGGGAAAGAGGGGCAAGCATGCTGACTCTCTGCTGAGCAGGGAGCCTGATGCTGCTGGATCCCAGGACCCTGAGATCATGACCTGAAAGCAGACACTTAACCGACTAAGCCACCCAGGTGCACCCCCCCATCCATCTTTTATATATTATTGCCAGGGGCACCCTCCAATACCATAGTGGCTTCAATATTGATTTTAGAAAACAATTTAAAACAAGATGTTTTAACTCATAGAATAATAGGCTATGGAGGGTGACTGTTTATATGGCTTTGGTAATGGGCAGAGGGGACACTGGCTAAGCTAAAAACAACAACAACAACAAAAACATTAACAACCCTACATCCTACACAGAGCTGCAAATAGTTAAAATGTCTTCTAAGGATTATTAACTGACAGGCCGATTAACTCACTTACTCCAACCGAAACGTCAGCCAGATGTCCGTTATACAGTCCTTCCCCTGGACCCATACATATGAGCAGTTAGTTTGCAGAGGGGGGTGACTTTTAAACGGATATACAGACAGAATTAGAGGCATACATCTTGGAAAAGTTGAGAATATTGCAACTCTTTCAACCTGTTCACCTGTTGAATGGAAGTGGAGTGTTCCAACAAGTCAGGTTAAAATAGAATCATGTGGATAGTGTGGTGCTTTTGTCTTAAAAAAGATTTTATTTATTTATTTATTTATTTATTTGAGAAGAGACAGCGTGAGAGAGCACAAGAGAAGGGAAATTGGGGGAGGGACTGAGGGCGAGGGATAAGCAGACTCCCCACTGAGCAGGGAGCCTGATGTGGGGCTGGATCCCAGGATTCAGGGATCAAGATCTGAACAGAAGACAGATGCTGAACCAACTGAGTTACCCCAGTGCCCTAGATTTATTGTCTGCCCATCTCCAGCAAGCTGTCTGTTTAGGCATTGGACCGATCTCTCCTGCACTTCCCGGGTAGGATAAAAGACATTGACCAGGGAAATATTATGTCAACACCAAGAAATTTCATATATTTTTCATGGTAATATGTTTTGCCTGTTTCTATCAAAGTCTTGAGTTGGTCACCTATAAATGAAAACGCTGAGCAACAGACAAACATGGACAAGTCTGGACATGATGTAGTGTGTAGTCATTTATAATTTGGAATGCAATCTTACTAACGAAGCTTTTTCTGTGGACTCACTGTGTGAAATGGGGATTGCTAGATGCCATTTTTTAAAATCCCTTTAACTTATGACACTCACACTGCACATTTTTATGGTAAACTGTAGTTCTTTCATGCAAATATTGCTGTTAGATCATATTTATACTTCAATCCTATCTGCCATACTGCATTTCACTAAGCAGATGTTAATATTTTATTTAAATTATTATTATTAAAATATTTTGTTAAATAAAGGGATACTGAACTTTAAAATTATATTGTGGGATCCTGAGACCTACTGAAATGCCCTGAGAAGGAAAGAAACCATTATTTAATTTTGCTTATTCTTAACTAAGTCATATATTTTTTTTACTCTTAATTTCCCTTTGTGTAAAGTTATTTGCCTCATACTAGATCAGTATGGTTTGGGGAAACCGCAAGGTTTAAACACCACCCTCAAAGGGAGGTGTTTAAAATCAAGGGCTCAGAAGTTAAATTTCTTGGTCTTGAAGTCTGAGTCTGCCTTTTATTAAATATGAAGCTGGGAACTTAACTCTCCATCATATTTGTGACATGGATGCTTGAGTATTATGTGCTAACTGCCTATGAGTGTACCTGGAATGAAAGTATATCCCTATTATAATTATAAATTATTGAATATAAATAATTGAACACAAATAATTAATAACTAGCCTTAAAATTTTAGGAGAAATTTTTTTGAATAATTTATTTATTTATTTATTTATTTATTTATTTATTTGAGACTCAGAAAGAGAGAGGCAGAGATACAGGCAGAGGGAGAAGCCCTGGGTTCAGGACCTGAGCTCAACCACTGAGCCACCCAAGTGTCCCGAATTTTAGAAGAAATTATCTGATGGGTCACATACTGGATAAAATATTTACAAAATTGTTCACTTCAGCATGTAATTAATATAGGAAATGACATAATCTAGAATATAAAATAAGCCTATTCAATTACCTAAGTTTCTTTAAAGTGATACAAAAGCACTGCAGTTAAAAAATTGTTACTAACATCATCAGTTTCTTCAGGTTCTTTTTTTCCCCTTAATAAATGGATTGTATCCTGCAAAACTATCCATTTGGCTAAGTCGATTTCTATGCATTTTTTAGAAGATCAGAATACATTTTTCTATTTAACAACAGGAAATTGAGGAAGCAGATGAAACATGAAATTGAATCTTACAAGAGAAAAAGGGAACAATTACAGTAAAATCATTTTAAGGTGGTTCCAGGAACCAGTTCCTCAAATAGCATGAATAGGGAAATCTTCTTCGGAGAACTATGAAAAAAATATATTGACAAGGAACAGATGAAAACCATGTAATCAAAAACTCCTTAAGAAAGTTTTTTTCTATTTGGATTTCCTAGTGTGAACTTTAATGATATTCAAGTGTTACATTTCTTTTTCCCACAGAGGACTGCAAGGACTGCTATTTTTAGTTTATTTACAAGTGTGATATTATATATTTTTCACTTTGGTTGCCATATCAAATTCTGGTTTTCATTGTTCACTCTAGGCTAAATGGGACTCCCCCATGTTTTAATACCCATAGTGTTCCTATAGAACATTTTTGGCACACATAAAAAAATGTGTGTTTATGATCAAATTTGCATTTAAAAATTGGCTCTGTGCTAGAGAACTGTACTTGGTGCATCCTTATGATTAATCAGTTCTTTCATCTAATACTAACTCTACCCAGTGACCTCAAAATAAAGCTTATGAAACTATTGTTTGACATATAATCATATTAGATAATTTACTGTTTGTTTATCCTATACTTGGCTGTTTTTCTGTTATATTAGTGAAGGACTACTAACCTACTTCAACATGAGATACTCAAGCAAGTTAGTGGCTTAACAGCAGGTCATTTTTCTTACACATAATGCTTCAGGGGGAATGTTCTATGTCTGTGGGCAATTCTGTTTCATTTGTGGATAAAGACTGACGACCCTTCTGTCTGGTTATTCCATCTTCTCCTGGGGATTAGTGGCCATGTCTGGGCTGCAGAAGGCAAAATGGAAAGGAATGTGAGAAAGGGGCATACTATGAACATGAACGTCCTTCATCAGAAACAAACACTTCTGCCCACACTGTTTCCTTGTCAAATAGTCACACCTGCAAGAAAGGGTGTCTGAGGAATGAATTCCAACTCTGTGTCCATTATGGAGAGGTGGGTGAAGAATTTTGACAGACAGCTAACAGCTCTGTCACTCCATTAATTTTCTTAATTTTTTCTGTGACAAATGTTCTCATTTGGTATTTCATGTATTATTAGAAGTTCTTAGAAAGGGAGAATATAACCCCAACTATATTTTATTGAATTAATTATGTAAAAACATTCATGTCAAAATGAAGTGATATAGATATTATTCATTCATGTTTTCATTCTGTTCTTACCTCAGTGACTTCCGGAGGATGCCTTGTGAACTCGGTATATTGCATGGATCTGGAGTAGACTATGAATGTGTTCAACACCTTGGTTATGGTATGAAGAAATGTGGCTAGCCAAAATCCTTGACATGATTTTACTACCTAAAAAGATGGAAATGTTACTATCAAGTAACTGCTTTGATCATGACACTGGTCACATATCACAAACTTCTGACACAATAAACTAAAACAAAAATGTATGCAAGCAAGTGTATTTGCAAACTAAAAACAAGTTAGTAAAGATTGACCCAGATAAAGTGGTAATTCACTACCAGGTCACAGGAAGAGTGAGAGCTGAACCATGACCAATTATCTTACAGGGAATAATAAAGGATTACATGAGAATATGACAGCTTTTTCAAAGAGACATATATGACAGTGTCTGGGCCTCCAAAGAAGATAGATACATGATAGATGATGATAGATGATAGATAGATAGATAGATAGATAGATAGATAGATAGATAATAGATAATTTAAGTTGGAAATTCTTAGCTTAATTTAAATAAGTACACTCTTAGATATAACATGAAGAGTCAACAGGATTGTGACAGATACTCTTGGCTCCCTTCCTCCCAGGAATATGCCAAAGGTATAGCTACATGAGATGGAATTCCTTCTGAAAGAGATTCTAGGATCTAACTGAGCTCCTCCTATACATCCCATGAATGAGAAAAATCGCTCATCTGGAAAAGTAGGAAAGACTGAGACACAACTTTCCATAAACCCCAGAGCTGACACAGTGCTGTGTCACTGGGGGGGAACTCCTTGTTCCTAGCTTCTCCTTAATGAGTAGATGATTTGGACTCCGTATCCAGGCTTCAACTTTTAAGACTCTCACTGAGGGGACAGGCTCCCAAAACACCTAGTTCAACATCACTAATCAACAGGGAAACACAAATAAAAATCTACAATAAGACATCACTTCATACTGGCTAAGAATGGCTATTATCAAAAAAGATAAGAGATAATAAATGCTAGTGAGGATGTAGAAAAGGGAATACTTTTATAGTGGGAGATTGACACAGTCACTATGAAAAATAGCATGGAAGTTCCTAAAGAAATAGAACTACCATATGATTCAGCAACCTCACTTCTGGGTAGCCAAAGGAAATAAAATCAGTATCTACAAGAAATACCAGCATTCCTATATTCATTGCAACACTATGCACAATAGCCAATATATGGAAACAATCTAAGTGTCCATCTATGGATAAATGGATAAATAAAGTGTATGAATATACAATGGAATATTATTCAGTCATAAAAATTAAGTAAGTCTTGCCACTTGCAACAAAAGGATGGAACTTGAAGATGTTACACTAAGTTATGCTAAGTGAAATATGCTGGACAGAGAAATACTATATATACCACATAGTATCATTTAGATGTAGAATCTAAAAAAACAATTAAAAATAAATAAGTTCAACTTCTAGAAACATGGAGTAGGCCAGAGTCTGGGAGGTAGGAGAATTGGGGAGAGGTTGTTAAAAAGGTACAAAGTTTTATTTATAAAATGAATGAAGTCTGAGGATCTAATGTATAATATACTGATTCTAGTTGGTAACATTATTTAATTGAAATTTGCAAAAAGAATAGAGCTTAAATGTTCTCAAAAATATTGATCAATCTAGGTACTTTTCTTCAAGAAGCCCAAGAAGGATAGTGGTTGAGTGTGTATCATAACCAGGCACTGAGGTATGTTTGGAGCACTCATATAATGTCTCTAGTCTTGGAGGTATAAATGACCCCCTTCATAATTTTTTTTTATAAATTCACAGTATTCCTCAAAACAAAGATATCTTCAATTTTCTGGCTTTGTCCAATTTACAATTACTTAGTTTTTATGATATATTCCTTAATTTTTATGACATGCAGTTTTAGCTCAGAGAATTGGATACTGACTTCCCTTAAACATTGTATTATAGAAAAAATATTTCAATATCGGTCTAACTTGAAGGCACCCAACAAATACTGTTGGTCTGCTGCATGAAGGGAAAGTAAAATCAATCAAACAAACAAACAAACAAAAATCACTGCAAATATTCCTGTTACCACTCTCCAATATTAAATTTAATATCACAGTCCAACTGACAAGCCATTTTTATTTACTCATACCTTAAATTGTAGTTCTCCAAGTTAGAACTAAAGACAATACTAAGAAAGTTAAAACAAGTTAAGATGCATCACTGTGTTGCACCCATTATTTCAAGAGCTTCTATTCTCCAGTGCAATGTGGGAATAATGCCCTTTTCAAGTGTATCAAATGATCTATGCATTTAAAGGCAAGCATCTGTTAACATAAATAAAATGCAAATAAAAGCATGAAATATGTAAGCATATGGGAACAACTATAAAAAGCTTTTCTCTTGATTTTCAATAAATTATCCATGGCTCAACTGCAGACAGAAAGTCTACACCAACTCTTTCTGGAAATAAACACAGTTCACTACATATCTTAAAAATATTTGAGAATACACTGAATGTAAACATGCACAAAATATTTTTATCATTATTTTACCTGATATAAAATATTTGATTTTAATTGTCATTTGTGTGTTGACTGGTTTGAGGGAGGAGAAAGTGGTGAGCTTGTGTCCATCTCTATCATCAGTATTTGTGATTAATTAACTTCATAACCCATAGTGCCTTATATCACTTCCTTTCCTTTCCAACTACTTTCCCTGGAATTATACAACAACCAGCATCTTTGATCTCCAAATAACGGAAAGACAAGTTCCTTCAAAAGGGACTAAAATGAAAAAAATGACACTATCTTCTTGTAATTAAGTCTAATGCAGTTTCTAAGTTGCTCTCATCTGTTTCTTCTTTAGGGCTAGAGTTAAGAGGGCAGTGGTTCACAATCAAAGTCTTACCTGTCCGTTTTTCTAGTCCTATTGCTTGTTTTGTTTGATGTTTTGTGGGATTATATTTTGTAACTAATCATTTCAAATTGAAGTTCATTAAAATTTCCCCTAGATTTTTGTCAATGTTTTTGTGTTTTATCATTTTCCACTGTTCATTCTAGTATTTTAGATAACTTTCTATTTCTTCGTGAAAATGTATTAAGAAGTTGGGAGAGAAGGGAGATGGTGGTAGAGGCATCTAGAGAATCATGATATTAACATTTATCTTGGATGGTTGGATCCTCTAGAAAGAACATTTGGAGATGGTGTGTACAGGAAGCTTATTGAGCAGTTCCTTTGTAATGAACGCCCATGGAGCAGTAAAGGAATTAGAAGGAGAGAAATTGTTGAAAACCTAGTAGATGCAGCAAAGATTTCAGATGATCTATAAAATAGTAGAGCTCTTCAGAATTGTCCCACCTAAAGGCAAAATGGGCGAGACTTTGTATGGTCTGCTTGACTAATCATTGAATGCAGGTTATCCTAAGAAGGAGACATGAACTTGAACAAAACTGAGAAAATTTCCCACAGAATGATTTGGCTAAGAGCCTTGATACACCACTGCTTCCAGCACCTAGAGAAAAAAAAATGTCTTAGTCTTAAAGGAGAAATCTTTACGGTGTAGCGTGGCATCCATAATTACCTTAAGTATGAAATCACTATCAATATGAAGGTTACCTGTCCCTGTCAGGACCACTTATATTGTCTCTAGTGGTAAGTCCAAATTCTTGCTAAGTTTTGATATGGAAAGGTGCAAACTACAGCTCAACATACATAGGTTGAGTTATAAAACTATATATAACACATATGCATTTATATCTAATTAGGTAACTATATCTAATTAATATCTGAAATAACAATTGAAGCTATGCTTGAATTATGATGACTTTTTGCTTATCCAACATGTATATGACTTTGTGCTTATATATGTGTGAGTATGTATATTTGTGTGTTATATGTGTGTGTATATATATCCATATGTGTATACACTACATATACAGCATATACATTGGGTAACTGGCTATGCACTCATGCACTCACTCTATTTATGCAACTATGCAATTGCATGTATATAGTAATTTTTGTTAAAGTATCAATAGATACTAATTAATTCCACATTTTGGCAATTGCAAATAACACTGCAAGAACATGGGTTTGCAGATATCTCATTAATCATACTCTGATTTCAGTTATTTTGAAGATACAGCCAGAAGTGAAATCATATGGTTATTCTATGTTTAATTTTTTTTGAGGAACTGTCATACTATTTTCCATGACAGCCTCGTCATTTTATCTTCCCATCAACAGTATACAATTATTATTATTTATCACATAATTCCAATTTCTCCACATCTTGGCAATGCTTCTTATTTTCTGTTTTTTGATAAAAGATACTTATGAATGTGAAGTGGCATCTCATTGTGGTTTTAATTTGCATTTCCCAAATTATTAGTGATGCTGAGCATCTTTTCATGTGTTTATTGGCCACTTATATATCTTCTCTGAAGAAATGGCTTTCAAGCCTTTTCTCCTTTTTCTTACAGTGAGTTGTACTTTTATGTGAGCTATTGAGATGTGGGGTTCTTTATATGTTCTTGATAATAATTTTTACACATTCATGGTTTATAAATATTTTCTCCATTTTGTGTGTTGTCTTTTCACTCTATTGTATCCTTTCATATACAAAATTTTTAATTTCAATATAATCAAATTTGTTTATTTTTTTCTTGTTGCCTGCACTTTTGGCGTCATATCCAGAAAGCCACTTCCAAATAGAATGTCATGAAGTTTTTTCACTTAAACATAGTATAAATTACTAGTACTCTGGCAAAACTGTCACGTTGATGTTCTTTATCTGTATTTTGCTTCCCTTGTCTTCCTGCTATACCTTTCCTCAACAGTTGAGACTGCAAACCCCATGAACACATTGTCAAATTCCTTCAGACAACTGTACAATTACAATCACATTTTATCTTAGCAAGTAGTGATCTACACCGTTATAATAATACAAAGCAATTCCATCATGTGTGTTTATTTTCTGTATTGGATTTACTCTTCTATCTTCGTTGTAGATTTAATTTTAATATTAGAATGGCAGTAACTCTGTTACACTTCTGCAGGCAATCAAAACAGATATACGCTTTTCAAGCAAGTGAAACATTTATGTAGTTGTTCTCAAGATGAAATCAAATCTTTAATTCTTTAAAATATTTTCATCTATTTTACCTCTCCGAACACCATGATTTATTAACCTCTGATAGCCATTTCATCTTTATAGTAATTATATCCACTTTGTTTCTAAAATATAAATGATACAACGTGATATCCTTTATTTAAGAATTTTATCATCCCCACTGGAAATGGGAAGTTTAGTTTCACAACAGTATCCCTATCATCAGCTGTGGCTTACAGAATTGTTCCACAGCTGACCTACTAAACAACAAAATCAGCAGACAAAACCAGCAAAATTCTTATAAGCTCAGTGAACACAGTGCCATTGGCTTTCTCAAGGAACAAAGTCATCTTTTGGGTTCTCTTACACAACAGATCCATTCTTGCATGTCCACATTCTGAATTATTTGGTCGTTTTCTCCACACTCTGCCCAGGTTGTTCTTAATATTTTTATTCTTATTTAAGGTGAGACATTACATTTCCAAGCCTCTAGGATCATCCTCGTAGTGCATTATCATCGATTACTGGTGTTATAGAAAGGAAGTAATATCCTAAAAGTAAAATCCTGAGTATCCTCCAGCTATATCAACAAATTTTACTTTATGTAGACTTAAATAATTCTTGTTCCCTGTTATTCCATAGCCGTTAATGTCTACTGACAAGCATGCTGCATAAGCCATCAATAATTCATATTAGTGAATTACTATAGTCATTTTGGTGTGCATGCCATGTGCATGCAGCTTCTTCAGTTCTGCCCACAGAGGTTTGATCTCATCATTGGATGGTGGCCAAGGGAGGATAGAGAATATAGGGGTACAATCTTAAGAACAACATATTGTCTTACAAACCATGTATCTCACAATTTCAAAGTAGAAGTGATAGGGCCAGTGAGCAAAACTTAGGTAAGAATCAACAGTGATATGTGGTCAAACCATAATCTTCTCTGAGCCCCAAGTCTACCACTTAGTAGGCATGTGAACTTTGATCACATTGTAGGTCCTCTCCATCCCCCAGCTCTGGATATGAACTTTGGGAATCTTTTTTTTTTTTTTTTAAGAGAGATGATACATTATATACACTATATCATTATATGTATATATGATAGATAGCTATGTGCACATATATTCATATATGTGTACAGTTGACCAACACATGGTCAAATGCATGAGTCCATTCATATGCAGATTTTTGTGATACAGTGCACTACTATACATGATTTTCTCTTCCTTAGGATTTTTTGAATAACATTTTCTTTTCTTGAGATTACTTTCTTATAAGAACATGGTATATAATACATACAACATTAAAATGTGTATTAATAGACAATGTTATCAGTAAGGCTTCCAAGCAAAAGTAAACTATTAGTTAAATTTGGGGGGAGTCAAAATTTATAGAGGATTTTCAAGTCCACAGAGGGTTGTTGCCTCTAGTCCCTGCATGCTCAATGGTAAGAGAGACCGAACAGAATTGAGAATTAATTATTTCTTGTAATTTTAGGTTGCAATGTGTTGGGCTAACATAGAATGTGCCCCAAAGAGTATGAACAGGATTGTGAGAATCCAAAAGTTTACGAATGAGAAACAAATATTGCCTATTGAAGATAAATATTTGGGGCTGGGCACAATGATCGTGTTTAATCAAAAGTGTGTTCTTATAAGAACTATTGGATGTGTAAAATAATATCCCATATGAGAGAGTAAAAATTAATGGATAGGAATTATAGTGTGGAAGATTCTGTATCAAAATAATATTCTAAAAACTACAGAAAAGGGATCCCTGGGTGGTGCAGCAGTTTGGCGCCTGCCTTTGGCCCAGGGCGCGATCCTGGAGACCCGGGATCGAATCCCACATCGGGCTCCCGGTGCATGGAGCCTGCTTCTCCCTCTGCCTGTGTCTCTGCCTCTCTCTCTCTCTCTCTGTGTGACTATCATAAATAAATAAAAATTAAAAAAATAAAAAAAACTACAGAAAAAATGGACTAAAACTTTTCTAAGCAATTAACTTTTAATTATGAGATCTTAGTATTTTATCAAGCCCCATTATAAGTTATAATTAATTCATAATTATATTTAATGGAATATTCAGGAACAAAAACTATTAATATACATAAGATGCATTTCTTTATTAAAATGATTTGTGCCATAATACATATAACACTTTCATTTAGAAAAAATAAATAATTACTGACAAATTCAAAAGAGCCTAGAGGTATAGATTCATTTATAAAAATAAATACAAAATGTTAAAGTATTTTCTCACACGCAGTACTGCTGAAAGTCATGGCTAAGATGTATTGATGTTTTCTTCATTTTGCCTTTTATTTATTAGAGATTTATTTTTCTACTATTAATCAAGGTTAAAGTAACTTAAATAAACTAACGTTGTTTATTATGTTCTGTTTTTATGAATCTTGGCTTTGCTATACATAATAGTGATTAAAATTTTACACAAAATATCATTTATAAAATGCCAGGAAAAAATGAAGACTTTAAATATTTATTTTGAATTTTCTAAATGAATTTGTACTCAAGAAGTCTTCATCAACTTTAATACTATTATTTTGCTGCCAGTTAGTAAATATATTAAATTTATATTGGTGAATATAAATTTCATCAGTTTCACAATATACCTATCTGCAAGCAACCTGAAACAAACTGGCTACACAATTATTAGAAACCTAAGACAATCACCTCTCATTTTAAGTATTTACATTTCTCTTTCTTTTGTTTTTAATATCTTTGCCTTTTAGAATAATGCCTTAAATAATTTCCCAAGAAACCAATGAGATATGACAATATTGAAAATGAAAAGGTCACCCTATGTGAATGGTTATTTGTCAATTTGGCCAGGCCATGGTACCCAGATATGTGGTCAAACATTATTCTAGATAGTTCTATATAGGTTGAGTAAAGTAGATTATCTCCCATAACATGAGTGGACCTCATCAATCAGTTGAAGGTGTTAGTACGATAAAGACTGATGTCTGGAGGAAGAGGGAATTTTACTAGCAGATTGCCTTCAGACTAGAATGGCAACATCAACTCTTCCCTAGGTCTCCAGCCTGTTGGCCTATCTTACAGAACTGATAGCTACGAACTCACTGCCCTCTGTGCAGTATGGTAAGTTCATGCTCATCTATCCCTGGCAACTTCCATCCATAGGCTGTTTTTTTGCATTTTGTAACAAAAACCTGCTAGTTCTCAGACAGGGTATTGAGAAGTGACTTCACAGCGCCAAATGGGGCAAGGGATCTGAGGCTCTGAACTCTCCCTTCATAGATATTTGCCTTATCTTTCTGCATAATTTCAGCTCAAGTTTAGGGAAACCTGAGGCCACTAATTCCTAAGTCTCTTGTGGGTTTTCTTGTTCAATGAGGTAACATCTTGACCTTTTTCCCTATGAATTTAGAGTTCTACTTTCTTGCATCTGGTAGGTCACTTGTCACTATTAAATTGCCTCCCAACTTTTGATATATTTTAAAAGATTTATTTATTTATTTTTAGAGAGAGAAAGAGAGAAAGTTGAGCAGTGGGAGAGAGAATCCCAAGCAGATCCGTGTTGAATGTGAAGTCTGACAGGGGCTGGATTCTACAACCTGAGATCATGACCTGACCTAAAACCAAGAGTCAGATGCTCAACTGACTGAACCACTCAGGTGACTGCCCACCCCTCTGCCTGGCATTTTTGATATTTTATTGTTTTCTTCATTTATATTCTCCATTTTTTTTTGTGGAGTCATCTCTTTAAAGATCCCACTATTGTATTTTAAGGGGATTTTCCTTTGTTTTTTAAGATTTATTTATTTATTTCAGAGAGAGAGGTGCAGTGAAGGAGTGGGAAGGGTAGAGGGAGCAGGAGGAAGAGAATCTCAAGCAGACTCCATGCTGAGCATGGAGCCCAACCTGGGGCTTGATCTTGACCATGAGATCATAACCTGAGCCAAAAATCAAGAGTGGGATGCTTAACTGACTGGGCCACTCCCACACCCCATTAAGGGGATTTCCTGAGGCAGGGGAGGCAATTCATATATTCAGTCCAGTGATTTATATGAAATGACCATAAGATTTGAAAATAGCATTTCTATAGCATTGTCTATCATATCCTTGAGGTGCTCAATACTAGAGGAATAAAAAAAGAAAGCCTAGTCATGAATGTGGATGGAAAATCAGAATACTGCTAGAAAGTAACACTTCAAATACAACCAGGATGTTATTACAGTGCTTGAAGAAGACACATCTTTCAAAACTATTTGCTTCTGCACTCATCTTCTATTAATCACACACATGAAAGTGATAATGTAAATTTTGTCTCATTCTAAATATACCATCAAAGCCAGAAAAATAAAATAACAAAACAAACAAAGCCCAAAATATTTATGGTGCATTAGATCATCTAGTACTTTCAATATTGTCAACTTTCTCTTCATAGAATATGAACCGGTCAAAGACATATTGGCTTGGGTGTCCTAGACATATACTCAGTATACAAACCTAAGAATAGACTGGTAGTTATTGAATATGTTGAAATTGACTTGCCTCACTTTAAACTAATATTTTAAAGTTTTTCCCCAAATCTTGAGTTTTGGGGAGGAAGTGTAAAATCTGAATCTTCAAGAGGCAAAATAAGTTCTTTCAGTAATTAATGTTTTCATCTGAGAGAATTAGGATGTGTAAGTCAATGTCAATTTTATCATTTGGAACTATATACCCTGCTGAATAGCATAAAACTTTGCTTACAAATAATGAATTCCATGACTAAACACTATACAACTTTTAGCAATATATAATCATTTATTTCATCTTTTCATTTGTTTATCATATGGGATCCAATCGAACAGATGTATTGAGGAACTAGTGTTAATAATTATCTGGTAATTTTCTTGGAATTAGCAAAAAATTTTTGTTGCTCTGAAGGAGGGAATATCATACGGGAGAAAACAGAAAATAAATATGAACAAAGGATCAGCAAAATAAGCACCAGAATTCAGGGTAAAAGAAACTAAGCGTACCAATAAACACTATTATTTCACCTTCTCATCCCATAAGATAATAAGTTGAAATATCTGTTCTATGACCTGCAGAGACTGGGAATCTTCTTTGTTTCTACTGAAGGCAAACATTATCTCTGTTTATATCATTGAAAAAAGATCATCCAGCTTGGAAAGGAAAGTAGAATTTGTGACTATTTTTCCTTATGCACACGCGTTCAAATTCATGTACACCCCCCTCACACACACACACACCACAAATACAGAACAGGTTTAAGCCTGAAGAAGAGAAGAAACTCAAAAATAAACCCAGGAGTATGAGAATGAGGCAATATGACATAGAAAGAGGAGACATATCTGGATTTCTTTCATTTACATCATCATGTGTTGTTGGAACTAAATAGATATCAAAACCCATAGAGAAAAGTTTGGCCCCTTCTACAGATTTTAAAAATTAGAAGTACACTTATTGGGGCAAACTCAAATCAAGTATGATCCACATGTATGCAGCTTCACTTATCCCATTTTGTCCAGATAGTGTTTAAAAATACTTACTTATTGAACCCAAATCCCAAGATTTTTTTTATTTCAAAGAAGATTAATTAATTAATTTAGAATGAGACATGTTTCTGCTAATTCATGGTACTATCTCCTGGAAGAAAATCCTTGACAGAGATCAACTTATAGACAAGAATAGTCCTAAATGAGAAAACAAATGAGACCACCAAGGAATATTTCCATGAAACAATGATAATATGTATTACTTCTGTACACTTAGGCTTAATCTTGTGTTAAAATACAAACAACAAACATGAAGAAACTACTTCCTTTATCATTTCTCAGTGATTTACTTCTTTCTCTACACAAGACATAGTAATCTCTTTATTTTTTTCATAGTAATCTCTTTAAAAACACTGTTATTTCAACTAAGTTCCAATTTGAAGGGAATATTATGTGAACTTAAATGCTCAGCTTCAGTAGTCATTTTTGCCATATGCCATATTTGCCATGTATCATTCCATATAAAATGGAATATTGATAACAGTTTCACCAAATGCTATTCTCATTTGGGGTTTTTTTTTGTATATTTTTTATTGGAGTTCGATTTGCTAACATATAGCATAACACCCAGTGCTCATGCCGTCAAATGCCCCCCTCAGTGCCCATCACCCAGTTCTAAGATGATGATTTCTACTTGTAACATTTCAGAGGAAAAGACATCCTATGTAGGGTATATTACCACCTATTTACAGGTATTCAGGACTAGCTCATCTCCTCAGTACTGGTTGTTCTTTTTTTTTTTAAAGATTTATTTATTTATTCATGAGGGACACAGAAGGATAGAGGCAGAGATATAGGCAGAGGAAGAAGCAGGGAGCCCAATGTGGCATTTGATCCTGGATCCCAGGATCATGCCCTGAGCCAAAAGCAGATGCCCAACTGCTGACCCACCCAGGCATCCCTGATACCGGTTGTTCTTTCTGAAGACCTTAACAATATGAATGAACTACAGAAGAACACATATTACTCCTTTGGGAGAAAGTAATGACATTTTCGCATTTTTTTCAAAGTATGAGAAAAGTTGGATCCAACATTAGGAAGGAAGAAACAAAGGAAGGAAAGCAAGCAGAAGAAAAAAATTACACATGCCATGCCAAATTAAAAGTAAATTTTCTTCTTGGACTATATAAGGCTATGAGATCTAGCTTTTCAAGGTTTACCAAACATTCTTACACCTAAAAATTCAAAACAATAATAAAATTAAAATAACAAAGATAATAATAATAATAATAATAATAATAATAATAATAAATGTCAGGCAAGAATAGGCAATGGAGCCACAGAACAGCATTCAATCAATGAACTTGTCTTCAAAGTCCAAAATTCCAAATTCTATTATTTAAAATTTTGGTTGACATATATTTTTTCATCTCTAATCTTATCAAAATTAAAAATTATTTTAATGATAAATAATGGCAAGGCAATTTGATCCCCAAATACAAGACTGAAAAAATATGACATACATTGCCATCTGGCAAGGACAGAATGTTGGTCTCCTCAAAAATCCCTATGTCGAAATCCGAATCCCCAAGGTGATGGCATGAAGAAGTGGAGCCTTTGGGAGGTGATTAGATTATTGGTGGAACCCTCATGATTGTAATTAGGGCCCTTATAAAAGAGACCCCTGAAAACTAGCTTGCCCTTTGTGCCACGTGAGATTGTAATAAGAGCTGCCTACGAAGGAGGCACTGACCAGACATTGAATCTGCTAGGACCTTGATTTTAGACTTCTCAAACCTCTAGAGTTGAAAGAATGAAGTTATTGTCATGTGGAAATCATGTCATTTATGATATTTTGTGATAGCAGCCTGAACAAAGATACCAACATATATCTCATTTTAAGTGTTAATATATTTGTCATCTTAATAGTACTGATCTTTTGATCCATTAACAGGGTATCTCCTTAAGTTATATAATCTTAAGTATTTCTCAGTACTATTTGTAGTTTTCTATATACAAGTGTTCACTCTCATCAGAATTTTTCCTATTTGATTTTTGACAATATTCTAAATTATTTTGTTTTAGTAACAGTTTCTGTTTCTTCAGGGCAATATATAGAATATAACTGATTGTGTGTATTACTCTTGTATTCTATAGCTTTACCAAACGCATTAGTTTCAGTAGCTTTTTGTAGATTTCATAGGATTTTTCCACCTAAAATATCATACCGTTTGAAAATAGAGTTTTACGATGACTGCCCCCATGTTAATTTTAGTGTATAGTCTACTCAAAAAGAAGAAACTGAAAATTTCCAGATGACAAGGTCTGGAGAGATCCAAAAAGTATATTGAGTAAAATGATAAAAATGGGATTATGTTTGAGGATATTAAGAACATTAATAGAAATGGCTCTAACTCCTTCCAATTACTGCCCTACAACTAAATGTGATGTGTTTTAGGTGGGCTAGCAGGAATAACAGATAGTGCTTTTACTTGAGGTAATGCTCAACAAAATAATTGACAATAAGTTCTGACTCAAAAACACAAAAATGATTTTTGCCTGCATTCATCTTTGTATTAGAATGAAGCTACTGTCATTATTCCTTCCACACATGAGATCATATCTGCTTTATATGTTTCATTTTTTACAATCCACTATAAATAAAGAGGATCATAGTTCGTTTACAGAGAATCAGAGTGATATCAAACACTCGTATGTGAGAAATGATTGGAGACCCACTGAATTTGCAGAGAACACTTGATCGAAGAGAAAATTGCATGTGATAGCTGACAGTGGCATCTACGTATCTGAAGGGCCATCCCACCTACCTGACTTAATATTTCCTTAAGCAAATCAAGTGGTATTGGGTTTTATTAACTCACTCGGCCTTCAAAGTTTAACATGATGACATTTGTCCTATTACTGCCTTGCTACTAAAAAGTAGATTCAAACTGCATGTGTTGGTACTGGTGACAATATTTTGGCTCTCTTCTTCACAATTAGAAGAAAAATAACCATTAATATTGTTGTTTCTTAAATTTATATTTGGCAGAGTTAGAATTTTTCAAACTTTCCAGCATCTTGGCAAATAAATTTGAGATAAAGGACAATTACTGCTAGTTGGCAGTGTTTATACCATAAATTATGTACTAGTTTTTATTAGAAATACTTGAATAACACTACCAAAATTTATCACATTCAGAGGAAGGGAATGTGTGCTTATTTAGACAGTATCTTCAGAGTGGAACACAATTAAATTTTTATATGAGATAAATAATGCAACTTTTAAAAGTTATTGTTTGGGGATCCCTGGGTGGCGCAGCGGTTTGGCGCCTGCCTTTGGCCCAGGGCGCGATCTTGGAGACCCGGGATCGAATCCCACAACGGGCTTCCGGTGCATGGAGCCTGCTTCTCCCTCTGCCTCTCTCTCTCTCTCTCTCTCTCTCTCTCTCTCTCTCTCTCTCTCTGTGACTATCATAAAAAAATTAAAAAAAAAATAAAAATAAAAGTTATTGTTTGTTGTCTTTATTACAATTTTTCTACAAACCTAAGTTAAGAAAGTTTTATATTAAATATTCCAGGTGAGATATAGCTGTAAGATCTGAAAAAAATGCTCAGAATCCATCCCCATGTTTTTTCTAGTTCCTCTTTATTTATGTGCACGTCTCAGTTTTAATAATATTTTCACCAAAAAAGTGATTCTGATTAATTTTCATGTGGGCTTCCATATTTTGGTATGTTTTACAGATTATTAAAACTGAATGTTCTTTCAAGCTGTTAGCCTCCATAAATATTTAGGTTAAATCGACTTAGTCCAATCATGTTTATGAAATATGCTCCAATGCTGAATATAGTCCCTTACGTACAATGATCAAACAATATACACAAAATCATGATATTGGTGAATTTAAACATAACTCATTTTTTTAAAGACTACATCAAATAACCAAGGCTCATACAATACTACTTTTTCCCCAGGAACTGTTTGTTTTGCACACATTAATGCACTAAATGATTGTATATTTATTATTAGTTCCCTCCGACCTATGAGAAAACAGAGACGCAGAGAGGCTCAGACTTGCTTAAGCCAGAAATTGCTGAGCTGGGTTCATACTCAGGCTTTGAGGTTTCATAGGTGCCCATGAAATTATTTTCAATTTACATCTTGTTGAATGCCTCTTGTTGAAATACGAAATGTTTGTTGACTTTGCATTTTATGCAATACATTTTATCCAATTAAAATAGCAATTCATGTGCATGAAACTTTTGAATGTGAGAAATTTCAGCTGAACTGTTTTTCCATTTCACCACAAATATGAGCAACTATTCACTAACGTAAATCATTTCAGTATCCATAACATATTATGGTATGAGGAATGCTCTCATCCTGTTAAATAAGTCACAAAATTTTCATTAATTCTCTTATCATGCTTTTAACAAACTTCAAACTTCAGATCGAAATCCCAATTTAAATATGAATAGTCAACATTGCTACTGTTCAAACCAGGTACTACTTTTAGAAGGTTTCCAAAGTCAGGCCACTTTCAAATGCTTTCAGTCATGTGTGCAATAATAACACTTAATAAAATAGAGAGAGAATGCTCAAATATCAGGGAGATAGCCTTATATGATTTTGAGAGTAAAAGGAATAAATAAATCTAATAAATAAGTTATTAGATTAAAGGGGATGGCCTTGCTGCCGTATTATTGATTTACTCATTTATCCACCTACTTTAAAGCTCACATCACGTTATTCATGATGATGGACCATATATATGTGGCATATTTAAATCATCTAGAGTCTCCTTTTAATCTCTTTTTCATGGAAAAATCAACTCTGTTATCAAGCTGCTCAGCATTATTTCCCTTTCTGTTCCTGAATACCATGGAGATCTGACTTCTGCCTAAGGAAAGCACTTCTGTGGAAGCCCCTCCCCTACACTGTCCGGCAATGTTACCACTTATACCACCTTCTTGGCCCCCTCACCCTGTCCTTATACCAGGTTCATTTGTGGAGTGGAAATTTGACTTATTTACCTCTTGCACCTCTTTTTACCAATTTTATGGTCAGTTCCCCCCTAGTTTTCATTCATCTCTCTTTCTACCCAAATCTTGCCTTCCTTATAGGTGTCTAAAATCTTAATACTGATGATTCAGCCTCTCCACTTTACCCACCCACTCTCAGGATCATACCCTGAAGACTATTGTAATAAATAATTGTTTCCCATCCAGAAAAAGAAAATTTAGATATCTCATTTTCTAAACACCACCATAAAGCCTCCCTGTGATGAATTCTGTAGCTAGTCCCTAAGAGATTTTTGAACTAATTCCTCTCTAGGTCTATCCCCTACAAAAATGCAGCACATACTCTACAGCTGAAATGATAGTTCTAAAAGTTAAATATGATTATAAAAACATGTATCATACAAATCAAATATTGCAAATAAATATTTAACAAATGTTCTTATTTCTAGCACTATTTCAAGGATTTTGATTTTATATTTGACATGCAAAGGCAGACATAAAATAGTTTAAGTAGTGGTGGGACATAATGCAATAAGCACTTGAGAAAAATGACTGTCAGCTGAACAAATTTGAAGAAGACAAATTCTATATTAGAAGTATTTAGAGACTAGTTAAAATCATTATAACAGTCCAGGTAAGAACAATGGCTGGTAACAGGATGATAATGATAAATGTGGAGATAAGTGCACACATTTGAGATCTATTTAAGAAGTAGAATCAACAGAACTTGATGATGGATCATGTATGGATGAGTAAGAAATGATATATCATTTCATATATCAATGATATATCGCAACTAACAATCACCCTCATCATCTGGCGCTCCTCAAATAAGGGCAGAAATCACTGACAGCACAATTCTGGCTTGAGGTTTTGCCAGTGAGAAACTTTGAAAGGCAGAAAAGCAAAGCCAACTTGGAAGGTAAAGAGAATTAAAATCCATGTTTCTCCCCTAGTGGTCTCAGGCATAAGCCTGGGCTTTGGCAGGCATAATTTGCTAAGCTCTTCTGGTGTTCTCTTAAAAATCTCCCTGCATGCTGCTGTAGGCAATTGCTATTATTGTCACAAGTTTCCTTGCATTTCTGCAAGGTACCGACATTTCTAAAAACTAAGACTGAAACTGAGAGTCAGGAAGGCTACTCCAGGCCTTGACCACTCCAGCCTCTAAAGGAATTTTAAGAATGACATGCCCTGTATTAAACACTCATCTGCAGAAAAGAGTGGTTGGTTTCTTCTTTTCTTTTTCCTTTTCCTTTCCCCTTCCCCTTCCCTCCCTCCTTCCTTCCCTTTCTTTCTTCTTTCTTTCTGTTCCTTTCTCTCTCTGGCTAAATCGTGCTGCAATCAAAAATTGGTTAAACTTCTCCCAGTCTGCATTATTTCTTTTTCCACTCTACTGATACAAAGTAGTCCTGTGAGAAGCTGGAAATGAGAAGAGAAAACAAAGGCAATTATCCCAGTAGAGGTGGGCAGATTCATGAGCTTCTGAGAAAGTAATAGTCTGCAGCTCCTCTAGCCTTTTATTAATTTTTTAACCTACAAATTTCCTGTCCGATGCTGTAGGCATCTACAATTATTAGCATTTTTCTAGTTTGATAACTTTTTGATTCCCTGAAAACCAAAAGAAAATTATCTAGGTTAGGTTCTCCTAGACATTTGTAAATCGAATCTTCCAGTGGTTATCATCCATTTAATTCCTTCAATTACATTTCCTCTCTTTATCTTACCTAAAGTGACACAAGTCAAACTTCCACCGACTCATCACCTAGTCCTTTATATTATATTTAACAATGACAAATTAGAACATAGAGTCAGAAAATAATCGTATGGGTATTAACAACAAAAATCCCAAACTTGACAGTGTTTCTTATGATATTCTTATGGATCCCTCTGAATGATACGGGCTCTGCGCTTTTGGTTTTAGAAGATATTTCACTGTTAAGGAGAGTATCTAACCAGAGATCACCAGTTGAGATCTTAAGGTGCGATATTAATGATTTCTCATAGAAGATTACCATTGAACTCAACTTTCAAATGTTTGTGCAGGACCTTGATTAAAAAGTAGAAGATATATTTTTTCATATCATTAGACTCCATAAAGCTGAGAGCTCGAAAGAATAAATTGTATACTGTTAAAAATTCTCTTTGCTTTGTGATTTTAGTCAGTTTACTACTTACGTTTATTTTGACACTTGTCAAATCCAAAACTTTAATTTATAAGAAGTCACAGGAGATCATTCACCTGCTTGGCACTTTTTCCTATGTTTGACATAAGACTATATAAAAATAATATTGGTGTAAATTCATGTAATATAAATGCATGAGAGCATTCGGGCTGCAGCAGTTCATTTAATTCTTATTAACTTGAAATAGGAGGCATCTATGACCCAAAAAAGAGCAATCATCTCTCTCAGCTCAGCTTTAACCATTCTTCTTTTTGAATAAGTGAATTTTGTAAGGATAATTTATACCTATCCTAAGAGCCTAATTTATGATTTCATTGATGACCTATTAAGCACTCAGCCCTGTGATTATTAAAGAGATAACTTTTTGGTGTGATAAATTAGGATCAATTCAGAAAGGAGTAACAGATATGAATAAAATAACCTAAGTGAACTAGAAATAAAAAGATAAGTAACCACTATATCTTCCTATGTCCTGTGAAGTGTCGCTATGGGACTTTGCAAATGAAGTGACTTGCATTTAATCCCTTTTCTAAATGTACTCTCTATGCATTTACAAGTTTCTCAAAAAGTGAATATGGATAGAAACAGTGCTTTAAAACCATTTCGGAATATGCTCCACTGGTGTTAATTCTGAAATCAAGAAGGCTGATTCACACTGGACTATGTTTCAAAATAAAATTGCCCATAAATATACTGTAGTTCTATCCTGACAAATTCATGTTTTAGAAAAGTTTCCATAATTCTTTAGTAAAGCATTAAACTCACTTCACTGTTAAATTATAAAAGAACAAAATGATCTACAGGCTTTTGCTCTAAAGAAATGACAGGGATGGCCACTACTTAAAGAAGATCACTTTCTTATGGAAAGTACTGTATATGATAATCACTCTACCAAAAGTGTCCATTCAAAGGAATGGCTGTATTGGGAGAAATTATCAATGAAATGTGGAGTTATATGTGAAAATGTAGGTTACTTCAAAGTCATACAATCTTCTTTGAACCAAGTCAAGTTAAAAGCAAAGCTGACCAGAGAAGCCAGTACTACAGAAGCATCTCCATTAAGGGATGGAAACACTAGAGAACCAACAATAAAAAAATAACTGCCGATCAATAAATGGATCGAATAGTGCATTAATCCTCTTGAATATGTCCAATTACAAGCTTAGATAATATTTACCTGCATGTAAAGGACAGCATATGTTTGCTAGTTGTAATTATAATAAATCTCAAGTATCTAGCATCTTAGCATTTACAGTATATTTTCAGATACATTTTATTTGATCTCAAAATAAGCAAGTATGTAAAGCAGATGTGTTCAATGAATCCCAACAAAGAACTGTAAATAGGCACAGAAGAGTTATGACAATCTAATTTGTTTTCCTCCTTTCAGTTCTCCCTTTTCAGATATGACTATCTTTGATTTTGCATGTGAATAAACTGAAGTAGAGAATTTAAAGTACCTGGTCATACTGATAGAACCCATACCAGAACCTGTTCTCCAATCATAATGAGATAAATTCCACATATTGTTTAACTCCTAGAATATTGAAAAGAAATCTTTATATAAAGTACTAAGGTATTGATATATAGCTGTAAATCTGTTGCGTTTCCAAAGACTATCTGGGAACAAAGGTTGGAAAACTATGACCTGCTTGATTTTATAAGTAATGTTTTCTTAGAACATAGCAACACTCACTGATTTACATATTGTCTAGGGCTGTTTTACACTACAAAAGCAAATGCTGAAAAGCAGCAATACAGACCATATCCACAGAAAGCCCATTACAATTACTATCTGGTACTTTAAAGAAAGATTTGCTGACTGGTGCCTGGGATCCACAAGAGCCACAGACAATTTCAAATTACAACACAACAGCATGAAAAGCAGAAACTCGTAATAAGGAAGGAACTCAAACCCAGAGCTTGTCCCTGAAGAGTGAATGCCTTAAACCCCACATTGACATCCCAATGTTTAAGAGCTGCACCTGAGCGATGAGCCCCCACGATATCTAGCTTTGAAAACCACCACAAGACCCATGAGATAACAGTGAACTAAAAATCTCTCCTAAAGGGCCCAAAGGCCCCAGTGCCCAGCCCAAAACAGCCATTTGAAAAGCACCCAGAATTTATGCAAAAGAAACTCATTTGCTAACCTTCAAGTCTTGGCTTGAGGATCAGGGCCTGTGGATATGCTCCAGAGAGGGAGGCTGGTGGGCACCAACCATTTTCTTCTTTCCAGCTGGTGCCAACTTTATGCTCCTCCTCTGCCTTGCTAAAAGTTTGGGGGTGGGGGGAATCTGGCATAAACAACAAGGTGTAAAGAGTTTGGAAGATGTCATCCTCATTCTTACAATAGTAACAACAAAAATGGAACAAACTAAAAACCTTTGACTTCTCTTAAATACAGAGAACTGATAACCTAGCAGGAAACATTGCAGAACAGGCTGCCATGCTGAAATCCATAGACAGGTGAATTCAGTCAGTCACAGCTTCATCTGCTTGCCTTGAAGATTTAGCAGGTAAGAGGAAGAATTGCTGAAGAATAAAAAAATCCTGGGAGCTGCATTTTTTTTTTTTTGTGGATTTCTTCTCTGGAATTCTAGCAGGTTCTCATGGTAAAGAACCAAAGCAGCAGAAGAGGAAAGGAAAAGCAGAACAAAGGAAGAATAAAAGGAAAGAAAGAAAGGTTTCCTGTACTTCTGGCAGTGGGAAATGTGAACATATACCCAGAATATTCTCCATGAGCCCATAGAACAGTCTAGCTCTATGTCTACTCTCCAGTGAAGATGTTACCTGAAACATACTCACCTGGAGACAAAGGCTATGTCACTCTAGCTCCCACCAGATTTCTCTCTCACCTGAGAGGAGAGAGGAGCTAAGAAATACTTGTGAAGGTCACAGAACAGGGACACAGGGTCATGAAAAAATATTAGTCATACCTTAAATTTATTTTATTTTTTTAAAGATTTTATTTATTCATGAGAGACACAGAGAGAGAGATGCAGAGACATAGGCAGAGAGAGAAGCCGACTCCATGTAGGGAGCCTGATGTGGGACTCGATTCTGGAACTCCAGGATCATGCCCTGGGCCTAAGGCAGGCGCTTAACCACTAAGCCACCCAGGTGTCCGAATAATACCCTAAGTTTAATTATAACATTATAGAATGCTTCCCCTCCTTCACGCTTTATCACCACATCGTCATCACAGCTCCAGTAAAAGAAAGTGGATTATAGATAAAATCATCACAAAGCATGGGTTCTATGTAAGGAGACAAAAAGGACAGAAGAATTTGAAGTAATAAATAGAAAACAACTATTAGCATGATAGTAATATATATCAGTAATCACTTTAATGTGAATGGTATAAATATAATCATTAAAACATATTGTAAGAGTGGATATAAAAATAATTCACTATATGTTTAAATGCAAAGACTCAAGTTAAAAGAAAAGGCATGAAAAAAAAGGAAAGGCATGGGAAAGATGTATCATGTTAATAATAATAATAAAAATAAACTCTTTAATCAGTATATAAATTTCAGAAGAAGTGGATTTTAGAACAGGGAAAGGTTTGAGGTGTAAAGAGGGAGATACAGATAGATATGTCTATATGCATAATTTTTAATGTGTGTGCATCTAACAAAAAGCACAAATATATGATGGGAAAAATTTAAAGAATAAATAGACAAATCCATCATTTAGTTGGAGGCTTCAACACCTTCTTTCAGTAATTGACAATTCAAGCAGGCAGTAAATCAGAAATTATACAGTTGGCCTGACCAGCACTAGCATTCAGTCAAATTGACATTTACAGAGTATTCCACCCAACAACTGCAGAATACATATTCTACTCAAACCCCATGGAACACTCATTAAGATAGACAACAAGCCTGGTGATCAAAACACCTTGACAAGTTTTAAGGAAAAGAAATCTACAAAGCATATTTTCTTACCAAAAGGGAATTAAAAGAGAAGTTTATATGAAAGATACCTGGAAAATCCCCAAATATTTGGAAACCATAGAACACACTTTAAATAATATATGGGGCTCACCTGGGTGGATCAGTGGTTGAGTTTCTGCCTTTGGCTCAGGTCATGGTCCCAGGGTCCTAAGATTGAGTTCCACTCCCCCCGCTTCTCCCCCTGCCTGTTCTTTGCCTCTCTCTCTGTGTCTTTCATGAATAGATACATAAAATCTTAATTAATCAATCAATTAATTAATTAATTAAATATGGGACAAAGACTAAATCTCAAAAAATTAAAACAAGTGAAATAAAATCAGTTTTAATTAAATTTAAAGCATAAAAATGATTCAAAATCAATAATCTAAGTTTTCATCTTAGAAAATTGGAGAAAACAATTTAAGACAAAAGCAAGCAAAGGAGAGCAAATCATAAAAATCAAGTAAAAAAGATCAATAGAATTGAAAAAAAATATATAAAGGCAATTGACAAAATCAGTAAGACCAAAAGATGATTTCTTAAAAGGATAATATACTTAATACAATCTATACAGACAACGAAGCAGAGAAAAACAGTGGAAACACAAATTATAAATATTAGAAGTAAAAGGGGAGTTATCAGTATTAATTCATGAACACTAAAAGGATGATGAGTGAACATGGAACAACTCTGATCACAAATCTAACAAATTAGATCAAACAGACCAATGCATTGTGACACAAACTACCAAATTCACACAAGAAAAAATAATCTGTAGGCCTCTATATATTACAGAGATTGAATTAATAATTAATAATCTTACAAAAAGGATAACACGAAGTCCAGATGATCTCATCTGTGTTTTGTATCAAATTTTTAAAAAAGAAATGATATCAATTCTCTATTTTCTCTTCTAAAAAAAAAAAGGTAGTAGCAAAAGAAGTCTTTTATTTTATTTTATTTTATTTTATTTTATTTTATTTTATTATTTTTTTTTAGGTAATCTCTACATCCAGTGTGGGGCTCAAACCACAACTCTTCTTCACTCATTCTATGCTCATTCTCTGAGGCCCATATTTCCCTAATACCAAAACCAAATCAAAACATTGCAAGAAAGTAAAGCCACCATCTAGTATGTCTCATGAACATGAATACAAAATTTCTTAAAGATTATATCAGCAAACCAATGTGTAAAGACAAACATTAGTAAAAACAGTGTGTAAAAAAGAATCATACACCACGACCATGTAGGGTTTATTCATTGTTTAAATGCAAACCTGACTCAATACTTGAAAATCAATAAATGCAACCCACAATATCAACAAAGTTAAAGAAGAAAAATCAAATGATCATAGAAATTATTGCTTAAAAATATAAAAATCCAACATCTCTTCATAATGAAAAAAAAAAAAGAACTCAGCAAACAAAGAAGAGAGCAGCAATTCATTACATCTACAAAAAACCTACAGCTAACATCATATGTAGTGTGAAAAACTAGGCTTTTTTACTTAAATTGGGGAAAGAGAAGGATATTCCCTCTCACTGCTTCTCTTTCACATCATCTTGAAATTCCTATCTACTGCAATTGGACAAAGAAAGTAGAAAGAAACAAAGAAGAAAACTAAAAGTAAACAGTTTGGAAAGGAAGAAATAAAAATACGTTTACTTGATGATGACAAGTTTGCCTATGTAGAAAATCCCAAGCAATTAAAAAATAAACAAACAAATCTGGAACTAGTGCATGAGCATAGCAAAGTTGCAGGATACATGGTTAGCAACAACAACAAAATTTAAAAAGACAGAAGTCAATTGCCTTCCTACACACCTATACTGAAGAACTGGAATTTGAAACTAAAATGCATTACCATTTATATTAGCACGAAAAATCCTTATGTAGAATCTACAAAACTCTGATGAAAGAAATCAAAGATCTAAATAAATAGGTATTCCTTGTTAATGGAATAGAGGGTACAATATTGTTAAAAAGGCAATTCTTCCCAACTTGATTTATAAATTCAGTGCCATCCCAGTACAAACCGAAGCAAGCTATTTTGTAGATGTAGACAAACTGAATCTAAGCTTCACATGAAAAGAAAAAGATCTAGAACAATCAATACATACTGAAGAAAAATAACTAAGTTGGAGAATTCACGCTACCAATTTCAAGGCTTGCTCTGAAGCTATAGTAATTAAGACAGCATGGTATTATCATAGATCAATGGTTCAGAATAGAGAACCCAGGGGAAAGAAATACACATATACTCAACTGATGTTTGAAAAAGGAGTAAAGGGAATTTAATGCAAAAAGAATAGTCTGCTCAGCATATGGTTTTGGAACAACTGGATGTACACATGTGAAAAAATAAACCTAGACAAAGACATCATGACTTTCCCAAAATTCACTCCAAAATGGAACATAGACATAGATAGGGAACACAAAACTATAAAAATCTTAGAGGAGAACTTTGCAGAAAATCTACATGACCTTGGATTGTTTAATTAGTTATTTGATGCAACATCAAAAGCATGGTCCATGAAAAAAATTGATAAAGTACACTTTATTAAAACAAAATCTCCTACTCTACAAAAGACACTGTTAAGAAAATAAAAAGACAAACCAAAGACTGAGATTAAAAGTTTGAAAAACATATCTGGAAACTATATTTTATCAAAAAACAGAAAGAGTTCTCTTTTTTCCTATATTTTATCCAAAATATAGAAGAAATAACTCTTAAAACTCAACAAAATGAACAACTCAACTAAAATATGGGCAAATGATCTGAGCAGTCACCTCACCAAAGGAGATATACAGTTGGCAAATAAGGATATGAAAAAATGCTCATCATAATTTATAATTAGGAAAATGCAAATTAAAATGAAATACAACTGCAGATTTATTTGAATGGCTAAAATCCAAAAAGTTCCTGATACCAAATGCTCATGAAGGTGTGGCAACAGGGACTTGCATTCGCTGTTGATGGGGACTCAAATGGTACAGACATTTGGGAGCACAGTTTGGTGTCTTTTCAGTAAGCTAAACATAGTCTTACCATATGATCAAGGAATCATGCTCCTAGGTTTTTACACAACTGATTTGAACAAAAACCAGTAGAGGAGTGTTTACATGGGCTTTTCTCATGATTGCCAGAAAAGGCAACTGAGATGTTCTGTTATAGGTGAATGGATAAACCAGGTGTGTACATCTTTATAATGCAATACTACCCAGCAATGAAATAAATGAGCTATCAAACCACGACAAGATCTGAGGGTGCCTTCCAAACACATTGCTGTTTGAGAGGAGCCAGTCTAAAGGGCTACCAGTTATATGACTCAAATTATAAAATATTCTAGAGAAGGCAAAACTATACAGAAATTAAATGACCAATAGCTACCAGATTTGGGAGGTGGGGGAAGGGAAAAAGAATTCAATAGGAAAAACACAGGGACATTATTAGAACATTATTAGAACAAAGAAACTATTCTGTATGATAATGTGATTGAGGTTATATAACACTACACTTTTTCAAACCCATTGAACTGACAGCATAGAATGAACTTTAATACGTGCAAATAAAAATATTTAGGAGGTTGAGGGAATCCCAGAATGGAATGCAGAAGGTAACAAAACAATATAATTGTAGTATATAAATAACTATATAAATCCATGAAACAACCTCACTGAAAGATGGTGGGGGGAAGTTGCTGATCTAAGTAACTTTGGAAACAACCAGAGTCTGTAAAACTTAAGGTAAAAGAAAGTGTACATACGCCCTTTAATCTAGGGTATAAAGTTTTGCCTCAAGGGGGAAACTGGCTCACAATCTTGACACTGCTGTAAATGTATATAGAATTGAATAATTAACTATATAAATAAGTTTGAGAAGCTAGTTTTCTTATTGCTGGAGCATAGTTTAGATATAATAATAAAGTGTAGAAGGCTAGAATGATCCATGAGCTAGAGGATCAGTGTTGGAAACATGAGTATAAACTCATATTTTTATTGATGCAGATGCAGATAGTAATGTATGGAAATATTTATGATATGATCAAGATATATTTATATGCAAGTAACAGTAGAAACGCAAATATATTTCCTTGCTCTGTCACCCAAAAAGGCCTATTAGGAAAGAGATAGCATCTCAGCAGCAATAACAACACCCATTTCCCAAATCTTGGTTTCCAACATCATTCTCCAATAAAATTCACCATGGATATTTGGAGAAATGGCTGCTTCTGGGAGTGGAGCAAAGAATATGCAAGACAGGACCAGAGCATGTTGTAGCGCTAGAATGTGAGGGAGTGCTGCACACATACACACACACACACACACACACACACACACACAGAGAGAGAGATGTGTAATAAGGACACAAAGGCCAAACATAAGAACTCCCAATGACCAAAGTTGAAACAATTTGAGCAACAAAATAAAGTAATATTGTAATATAACTCAAAATAGAACAAAAATATCCGTAAGTACACACGGATATAAATAAATGAACAAATAAGTAAATCCATTGGGAGAATAGACACACATTTCATTAAAAACATCCTGAAAATTACACACTTTCTCTGTCCTCAGTGAGGGGGTGAGGGGATGCATAATTTTCCATGTCCTAGGTGTGGGCTACACATAGGTACTTCCTTCCAAAAAGCATAGTATGGAAAGGGAGAAAAAAGAGTAACTTTAGAGTGGAAAAAAACTGACAAATACCCAATCAGATAATCCAGGTGGATGTTAGCAGCAACAAGCCATGCTGACAGTAGGTACCCTTGATTTACCATATCATGAATATAGCAATTTACCTCAGTGGTATTCCTCCTCAAAGCCCATAACCCCTGTCTGACCACTAGGAAAGCACTAGTCAAAATCCAATAGAGGGATATTCTACAAAATACACAACTAGAGCCACTCAAAACAGTCAAGGTCATTAAAAACAATGAAAGCCTTGAAACAGCAGCTAAGAGGAGCCTAAGGTGTGTGAAAACAAAGTAATGTGGTGAGTACCCTGGATAGGAACAAAAGAGACATCAGGTAAAATTTCAGGAAATTCGAACAAATTTTGAGTTTTAGTAATGATGTATCACTATTTGTTCATTAATTATAATAAATATCATATAAATATCATATATAAATATTATATATTTATTATAATAAATATATAAATATAATACATAAATATAATAAATGTGCTGCCCTCATGTAAAATGTTAATACTCGGGGGACCTGGACATGTGTTTTATGGGAAGACTATACTGTCATCACAACTTTTCAGTAAATCTAAAATTATTTTTTAAAAATAAAGTATTCAAAATTTTTTGAGAGGATGACATTTGTGGCCAGAGTTGCCTCATAAAACAAACACTATCCAATACCAACTGGAAAATGAATGGCACCCCTTGAGTTGTGCAATACAGTGCTCTCTTTCTACAGCAGGATTAAGCTCCCTACCTAGCGTCTGCCTTTGCAACATGACTGCTATTTACTACTGTGTCTTTGGTGCAAGCCTAGCTTTGAGGTAACTCCTATGCACTGACAAATGGAGCAGGGTGTCCCAAGAAAGTTCTAACATCCAAAAAAATTCCACCGCATGGGAGGTACATGTATAAGAGGTATGGTACAGTGTCTGCAAAGATTGTGTGAATGTCGATATCCTCATCAATCTTTTTCATATTGAGGCTCAAATATCACCTCCACCATGTTCCCAACCCACTTTATATTTACTTCCAATAGTTTCTGGATTGTGATAAATGTACTGCTGTGCATGTGTCTCTTTTTAGAATATGTTTTTATTATTCTTGTGTTATTCTCCTTGATTTTATTTTTTTAATTAAGATTTTATTTATTTATGACAGAGACAATGAGAGGGAGAAGCAGGCTCTCAACTGAGCAGGGAGCCCAGTGTGGGTCTCGATCACAGGTTTCTGAGATCATGACCTGAGCTGAAGGCAGATACTTAACTGACTGAGCCCCCAGGCAACCCTCTCCTTGATTTTCTCAGCATTTGCTAAAATGCTTGCTGTGTAATGGACACTCAAATATTTGCTATTTGAGATTAAAAATGGAAGTTGAATAGGTGAGATGGCTTTGTGTCATTAGAAAGAAACTAGAATGAGAATACAGCAGAGTAGATTCTCACTATCTTATGGTGTGGCTTCTGCACTTTACTATATGTATATAACAGTGTTTTATATTGTGTAGTATTTTTGTGTGTGTATGTGTACGTATATGTCACTTAGTATACTAGAACCAACTTATCCTAAACATGAAATGATATAGGAATCATATAGATACCATATTTTAAAGATATTTAATGATATTCTTCAAGTGGATCTTTTGATAAAAGTAATTGCTTAGGTAGTAAAGTATCTTCTAAAATTTGCATTTTCACCTCTTGTTATTTTTAGGTGAGGGTCACTTTAGGGATATATTGACTTACATGCGGTTTAACAGTGGTTTAACTGTGTGAGATTTAACTTTTGAAAAGATTAACCGTGCTAACCATATACTTTATTTCCCCAAACGGTTTCTACTAAATACTTGAGTATATCAAACCAATATCCGTTGACTCTCTATTATTAATGCAAAGCAGTGTAGGTATGTTATTTAAAAATTCATTATTATTCTGATCTTTTCTCTTCTGGGGCAATGTCTTAAGGCAAAGGCTAATTATAAAAGCCACATCTCAGATCATTTCTACTTGAATTAAAGAACTGCCTGGAAAAAGAGAAGCATCTTCAATTGCTTTATAAAGGTGATGATATTGTTGAGATCCCTATGTCTCTCAGCGGGACTGTTGCCACGTTTAACATATTTAATACATTTAAGAAGCCTATCTTTCAGAAAAGCAATTAGAGTTCATAATGAAATACTCTGATTTACTTAATGTTATATACAGTATAAAAATAAATGGAAGTGATTAGGGAAGGGAAAATTTGGGGCTGAAATCTGCCATAGGGAGTAGCAGACATGCCATAGAAAGTAGCACTTGGCTTTTAGAATAGTTTGGCATGTGACAAAGCAAGAACCAGCTTGGAAATGAATAGCTCTGCCTCCATAATGCTCTTTGAGTTCAAATCCCAAGGTTCCACCAGTGTTGTGCAATCAATTTAATTAGAAAAGAGAACACGTTATAAAGTAGCAAATGATTTACAAGGGCAGAAACTCTTTTGCAATCTGGAATGTTAAATACTCTAGGATGATTCACTCATAAAAGTCTAAACTATGATTTTCAGTTCAAGTTATCTCTATTTCACTAAATCTATCAATTTTTATTAATGTTGCAAATCAATAAGAAAACAAACTTAGGGGGGATCCCTTGGTGGCTCAGCAGTTCAGTGCCTGCCTTTGGTCCAGGGTGTGATCCTGGAGTCCCGGGATCAAGTCCCACATCAGGCTCCATGTATGGAGCCTGCTTCTCCCTCTGCCTGTGTCTCTGCCTCTCTCTCTCTCTCTCTCTCTCTCTCTCTCTCTCTCAAGTCTGTGTCTCTCATGAATAAATAAATAAAATATTAAAAAAAAAAAAAAAACTTAGGGCAGCCCGGGTGGCTCAGCGGTTTAGCGCCGCCTTCAGCCCAGGGCCTGATCCTGGAGACCCAGGATGGAGTCCCATGTTGGGCTCCCTGCGTGGAGCCTGCTTCTCCATCTGCCTGTGTCTGTGTCTCTGTCTCTCTCTCTGAGTCTCTCATGAATAAATAAATAAAATCTTAAAAAAAAAAGAAAACAAACTTAGAAACCATAGGAAATTTAGGATTTTAATGTAATATGCAATTCTGTGTCAGTTGATGCTACTCTCTTATACATTTTCCATTATATTCCTCACTTGGAGCTGATAATGGTAATATCTGCCATGGCACAAAATACAGAAGGGCAGTCTTCCATCTAAGTAAAAATGGGTAGAACGCACCTCTTGCTGGAGGGTTTTTTTTTTTTTTGTTTGTTTGTTTTTTGTTTTTAATGTCCCCTCCATGTCTCCTAGGTCTTTCCATAGTAAAGTGAGTTAGCAGTGGAAGCAGGTCGGCTTTTTTTTTTTTTTAAGATTTTATTTATTTATTCATGAGAGACAGAGAGAGAGAGAGAGAGAGAGAGGAGAGAGAGGCAGAGACATGGGCAGAGAGAGAAGCAGGCTACATGCAGGGAACCTGATGTGGGGCTCTTTTTTTTTTTTTTTTTTTCAATTTATTTAAGAAATTTTATTGCTCAGAACCTTCCCTCCTTGGGAAATGGCAGGAACTTTGGAAACCAGCCCTTAGGGACAGAGCCAGAAGCACTAGGGTGGAGGAAAGAGTGTGGCACATTTGGTCCAGTGTCTTGTGTGGGAGTATGGTGGCCTATGACTTGTCAATCTTGCCTTTGCCAAGAGTCAAACCTCAGTTTAGCAGTAGGAACAATGCATTTTAATTGCCTAGGAAGCAATGCATTTATGACTCTAGGTTTTAATATTTTTCTCTAAAATACTATAGAAAAAGGATTTCAATTTACTAGTTTTCACCAAGAAAAGTAGAAAGAGAGCATGGAAAGCAGTCAGTTAAGCACAATTGCCCTTTTAAAATGGATCCAGATCCCTGGCTCCTGATTTATTTCCTCTTTCTTTCTTCATCCTCGCTGGGTTTATTATTTTAAAGATTTGTGTGATTTGACCCTAGTTTGACCAGAAGACATTTTTAAATAAGGAATTTCAAGTTAAAAATGCATATTACTGAATTGACTTTTGCTATTCTATGTCCACCACCTTAAAAAATCAATACCACCTTTGAATATTTGGTAGGAAGTTCAAAAAGAAATCAGCCACAATTCAGATGTGTAAAAGACTGGGTGATTAATGTGGTTGCCAATATGTTCATTTTATACCACGAATTTCTGGGAACCAAAGGGAACCTTCACTTTGCTTTTAACCTCAGCGAAGTGGAAACATGGATTATTGGTTTATTATCTTCTTATTATTGGATTTTTACCTTCAATATTTGTTCATTTACTTACTGAGAATGAGTGACCTTAATGGGAGAAATATTTAGAATTTTTACAGTTCACAATTTTTCTTAGCCTGTGTCTTGGTATAGATTTCATTTTCAGGTATTTGTATAAAAATAAAGTATCATGATAGTAGAGAATATTTTATAAAGAAGATATTTTTGTTCTTAAAAACCGTGTTATTATTAATCAATGCGTGATAATGATGAGTTGCTATGGATGAATATACTGTGTGATTTATTCAGTTCTGACTTAGTTCATACACTTAGTAAAACTTAAACTGTTTTTTAAAAATCAGGTGAAATTCTATGTGAATTGAATATGTCAAGTTCAGGTATGTGTTAAATTTTAATGAAAGTTAAAATTAGATAATTAGTACTGCAGAGGAAGCTTCCAGAATGATGTAGAGGTCATCTGAGTAAGAAAGAAGTGTCTGGAAACTGAGGTGTTGGTATGAGCTGGACAACTGCCTAGAACTTGCCCGAGCCCTATGATTGGATAAAAGAAAGGGAAAGATTATAAAAATTTACTCAGCAGAGAACATATGGTAATGGGTTCTTAATTTCTGTTTTTTAAAAAGAGGAGGATAGGCCAATGTAGGTAAAAGCCAAGAGTGCAGAGTTTCATTTTGTATTGTCAGAGGTGATGAGAACAATCTGCTTTGTAATTTAATTTTAAACTCTTAATATAAAATTAGAACTTTATAATATAAAATTAATAACTTTAGACGTTATTAACCACTGGTTTGAAAGCTTTCTTTTGGAGCTGTTAGCATATTTCTTTTATTTCTTCCATGTAAATCTAATAGAGAAATAAATTAATTTGTGTATTAGTGACCAAGTGAACAAACCCTTTTCTTTTTTGATAGTTTTTTTTTTCCCCTAAGATATCCATACCTAGAAAAAACTGCCCTGATCTGTGGTTATTACTTAACAGAGTTTTCTCCCCAAATACATGTCATAGGGAGATGACTTTCAATCAGAACATCTCATACATAATGCATTACTTGAGCAATTAATTTTTTCCTTTGATAATAATGGAACATTACCCTGGAAGGGTCAAGGTGGGGAGACGGTAAGTAACAGCCAGCTAATTATTGTCCTGCATTAATTCATTTTCTTCTTGTCCATGTTAATTGTAGAGTAATGAGCTTGGTCTATGAGAATTTCTAAAGATAAACTTAATATCACAATAAATATTTTGTTAACAATAACAGATAAAATGTCATGCATTCTGTATGTTAGAGAATAATTAATTCTTCGTATATATTATTTTAGTTAACCTTTCCTATGAGAGTCTGATTATTTTTAATACCCCACTGTACAAATTAAAGTACTGAAAAAGAACATTTTAAATTATTCACCAAAGTTTACACAACAAAGAAATGTTAGCAACTGGAAAACAATTAAAAATGTACTTCATAGGCCACTTATTCTCACTAGCATGTAAGTGAGGTAATAATATTATGGAGATATGTAAATACATATATCAGCTTCCTTTTCTAGAAGGAAAGCATGTAAGCATGAATATGAGGTATTTTCAATGTTCAGCCTTATGCATAGCTGAGATAAATCACTTAGCACTGCAGAACTCAATAGAACATATCACATTTTAAATATGAACATGAATAAGCACAAAAGAATGACGTGAAATAAAACTGTGTAAGCTGTTTTCATGTGCTCACAAGTGTTTTAAGAACATGATCAATTACATTTACTTTTTTTGTATTTTGCTTCTGGTTTTAGACGAGAATTGATTTTTGAATCATTTAAAATATATGGAATTCCAAATTGAATTGACATATTAATGTATCCAGGTTATTGACTCATTTGAACTTGAAAGAAATATCATGAAAATGTTTTATAGTATTCAGTTTTTATACACATTTGCATTGATCTTTCTGATGCGCACCTTGGCCAAGTCCCAGACAGTTTGCACAGCTTCCGGTCAGTGTCAAAAACACTTTTTAAAATCCTTTTTCCTTACATCCAATGTAAGGCTCTCTCTCTCACTCTTTCCCATTTATTCTGCTGTTTCTGAACCTCTAGTGTCTGAAGACGGAGGTAAGGGGCACAATAAACATGTCTGGCGCTTCCATAATCCCACAGCTAGAGTCCTCCGAGATGTCAGGCATCTGACTGCTGGCACTCTATTGTGGGCTAATGGAGAGGGTATCTGGAAACATTTTAAGGACTTGAGGTCTCTTTTTTTCCTTAGTCTCTGTGACATATTCTTTGGATGACTAGTTTAAGCTCCCTTTCAGCTTCTTCCCTCTGTGCAAAATTTCTATAGCAGCAACCTCCTTAATCTATGGGAAACTCATGCAGCTTTGCCTTGTCAACAGCTATGAGCTGCATTTGGTCCAGCTCCTGCCCTCTCTGTCCACCATTTCAGAACAGTTCTTCAGCTTCTCATCATCAGAGTTCTCTAAGAAAAGAAGAAAGAAGGTAGCAACACATTTTAACAGGTCCTAAGGATCTGCTGTGCGATTGAAGTGCTAGTCTCCCTTCCTCCAAGAAATCACAATTTATCCCAATAGATACATAGATGATTGATAGATAGGCAGACATAATCAGAAATATATATATAAAAAACACATATTCAAAAAAAACACATATTCTTTTCCTCCATTTAATTCTCTAATTTGTGTCCCAGCCATTAGTGTATTTGCTATCTAATGTCCTCTTATGTCATTAAAAAAGAACATGAATTTACCTGTGTAGTGTGGTTTGTAGGTTTCGCGTAGCCTTGTAAATCTAACAATGCATTTGTTACCAAGTTTTGTGTTATAAACAGGAAGTGGAATTCTCATGCATTGCACATGTTTTCATACTCATCACACTTCCTGGGAACTTTTTCACATGTGAATTTCTACAGTATTTGCCATAGGACCTGTTTTGATGGAACAGTTTAAAGTCATTACCTTTTTTCACCCCTGGGGATAATACCAGTATGTCCAAACTCTATAATTACTAAGAATACCAAACTCTATAATTACTAGATATGTTTTGAAAATCTTATTGTACCCGAGAACTACCCAGCAATGACCTATTTTGAAAAATATATTAATTCCATATGATTATTTAACCAAACTCAATATGGCTTCTATACACGACCAGGTAAAATAGATTGGGATTCATTGTTACATTAAGGAATATTTATTGGTCCACTTAATGTGGTACAAACAATCTTAGACAAGAACAAATGAACAAGAGAGATGATTCCTTGCCCATTGGGGTTTACATTCTAATAAGTGATAAAGATGCAACAAGTAAAAAAATAATAAGCACATATACGTTGTAAGGCCAGGTGGCTAAGGGATTTCAATACAAGACGGGCAGAGCTAAGGCCACAGTGTAAGACAATGGTCAGATAGGCCTTCTTGAGGAAATCACAGTTGATCGCAGACCTGAATGAAGTGAGGGAATGAAAAAGAGAAATGTTTGGGGGCAGATTGTTTCCGGCCTGGAGCACGAGGCTGGAAGAGTTAAGAATGCAGAAATGAGCAAGGACAGATTACTACATGGCCTTCTATGTCAGGTCAGAAAGTTGATTTGCATGACAAACATGCTGTGAAGCCATGGAGATCACTCGGGACTAGAAGGAAAAGGAGTCTGCATGTTCCAGCGGAATAACATCAGCCATCGTCATGATGTAGTTCTTTATTGAATCAGGCACTGCTTGTGCTTCTTGTTTGACTAATTCATCACTGCAACCATGTGAATTAGGTTCCCTGGACCTTGTCTTACAGATTAGAAACTCAGATCTGCAAAGAGTAGACAGTTTGACAGAGTTCACACAGGTACTCGAACAACAGTGCACTAATTCACACTCAGGGCTGGTAGGCTCAAGCACAAGTGCTTGATGAACACCTATTTTCACTAGCAGTTTCTGATCCCCCTAAAGGACTTGAAGTATTTTCTTATTTCAACCATTAGTAATCCAAGACTTACACACAAACCTGCGAATTAACTAAGGGTAATGTTTAAGCACTGCAGGTGTTAATATGAAGCTGTGCTATTTTCATAAATATCTGCATTGATTTAGAAATTGACAAAAATGAGATCTTAATGTCATGCCTTTAGCTTAGGATATAGCTGCATTCTTGCAACACCCAAGCGACTACAAAAAGGTCAAATGTTATTGAAATATAACCAAGTATGCTTTTTATGAAATTGCATCTTCTATACAAAACTCAGATACTATTTTTTATATAGTTTAAAAGGACACTTTTTAAACTAGCAAATAGATATGCAACCACTATGTTCTTTTCCTATGTACCTGTGATTAGCAATCCCGTCAGAATTTAACACATCTGCTTAGTGTCACTGGACTCCAACCTGAAACCCCACTGATGCAGATGTGCATTTTTTAAAGTGTCTATCCAAATTGATAAGTTGTTCATAGGCTTTCACTCATGACAGAACCTACTAGGTCCCCAGAAAACCCTATTTCTGTTTTTCTCATTTATTTTCCATGGATTGATTTATCTGTTGTTTATCATACTTTCCAATTCTTCAACCAAGATTACACAGCACTATCTTTTAAATACAGGGAATAATCCTTTATGGAATAATTCCTGAAAATATATCTAATTATACTCTCAATTTTATGTCAATGTGATAGATATTCTCTCAATTCATACATTTTTATTTTATTGTCAAGTGTTTCTCTTTTAACAATTTGTTTGGTTTAGTATTCTTACTCTTCCCTAAGTAAATAATGGTATGAATGCATAAGGATTTTCTACAGCTTATGACTTCTCATCAACTTTAATAGCCTCCTAAATCGTTGTATTTCTAGTCTTGGGCTGTTGTGAAGTGATGATACCTATGTTGCCAACAAAATGGTACCTGAATTGATATTGATGGAAAGCCTCTCTTCTATTACATGTGGTATTTATGTTTCAAAGTACAGAGGGGGAAAAATACTGTAGCTATTCAAATAAAAATTATTAAAAATATTTTATCTAAGCCTATACGATCAATTTGGTTCAGCTCATTTTCACATGCTGCTAATAAGAAATGAACATATAAAACGATTCTGAGAACATTGTATTCGCCATTTTCTTTCCATTCAACCTATGAATTTTGAATTCCTTTTTGATTTGGATAGAATAATAAAGATCATTCTTAAGATGTTGATTAAAATTAAAGTGTTTTATTATCTTATTATCTGATGTTATCATAAAGCTTGTTATGTGGATGTTATCATGGATTTCACCATGTCCAGGAGCTTAGCATACTTCCTTCATAATGCTACAATAAAAGGAACTATTGCACCTAATTTTATAACCCATAATAAAAAAAATGACAGTGAAGAATCAGTTATAGTCTAAGCTCTTAATAAAATACAAATGCTGAGAATTTTATGTTTTATTCTATGTGTGGTAAGAATCAGTATGGTTGATCATAATATTTTGGATGAATATTAATTCAACTTTGAATCAAATACTTCTTTCATTTATTCCTATCTTTTTAGTGGCAATAAAAATTTACTTAAAATTTTTCATGCTTTCCATGATTATCATAAAGTTTAAATTTAATGATGAGTAAACCTTGACACGTATTTCGCTATTGCATTGTAATGATGAAGATATACTCTGGTTACATAAAAAAATAACATAAAACACTCCCAGACACATTTTCATACTCCTTTTTTATACAAATCTGTAACATCAAAGACAATACAAATCTACACTGTATCTTTGATTAATTAACACATACCAAGTATCTATCTAAATTTGAAATCAGTTTTCAAGTATGGTCTTGACAATGATTTTAAAATATCAAAAGACTATGAATCATAGAATCTGAATCAGAAACTTGCTTATTCATTAAAAAACAGCTTTTAAAAGTTTTATAGAATCACCCAGATTTTCCTAGATGTGTATCTCCATATAGTATCAGGAACTTAAAACACATAAACACTTTCCTCTCACTTTGTAAGATTTTTTTTTAAATGGCTAAATGAAATAATATTAAGTTGATCTAGTTCAGGGCCTTTCTCACACGAAAAATTAAAAAATTCAGAGAATTTGTATTGGATGGTAGCGAAAAAAGTGCTAGATGACTATTTGCTACATGTCAGAGTTGGCCTGCACTGGCACAGGAGAGCTGGTTGTTAGCATCCTTCCACGCCTGCGCTCAGGGACAACATGTGGGTAGCTTGCAATAAACAAAGGGCATTTACTTCAAGGAAATCAGAAGATGCTATAATCCACCTCCCCCCCACCCCAAGAACTGGAGTACACAACTCTTTACCAAGAGACTACCAGTTTGCCCAAACATATTAACATTTTTTAAAATTTTACTAATAAAAAAGCCCTAATTATTTGACTGCATAGCAGAACCGAACATGCATGCTAATCTTTTGAAGCGAGGTCCCAATTCATTAAGGTAATCATAATTTTCATCCTGATCAGAGACTGCGGATCCTAAGGAGCTCAGGGATCCAGCTAATGACCCTGTTCCCTCAAAAGCGTAGGTTTGGAGGGAGTCAAAAGGAGGGGCACAAGGATCAGTATTAGCTTCTTCCAGCTTCTCTAGAATGAATTTCCGGAAGATGGCACTGTCTGGGCCAACCTGCAAAGATTGCCTGTACAGGCTCCTGATCTCTGCTGCAGCAGTTTTCCGTGTCTTGCGTTCCCGCATGATGGTGCTACTCCTCAGCTGGACAATATCAAAGGCCTCTGTATCTTCTTCTCCTCCCCCTTCATCATCGTATCTGAATATATTCTCTCGGAAATCTTCACCTTTCTCAGGAAATAGAGTTGGCTTCCTTCGCTGTTTCAGACCCAGGATCAAAAAAATAAACCCTGACAAAGAAAGCATATGAGCATATGAATTAACATAATATAATAAATACAGCATAATATATTAATATAAGTTTATATTTATAGATGTTGTATATTACTTATAACAAACCTTACAATCCTTGCTTTTGTTAAAAGCTCAAGACATGAGCTTAGATTTTATGATTTTAAGAAAAAAGAAAACATACTGTCCACCATGAACAATGCAGGGGTTGGGGGCATCATCCCTGGCACAGTGGAATATCCCTGTATAACTTTTAACTCCCCAAAACTTAATTACAATATTGGCTGTTGAAAATTTACAAAAGGGTCATGCAGAATGACAAGGCAGTATAGCAATCTTTCTGCCTGATGATTTAGAGTAGACAAACATCATAAAAATAGAGTGAACTGTTTTGTGATGATAATTTATTTTTTAAAATTATTTATTTATTTATTTATTCATTTATTTATTTATGATAGTCAGAGAGAGAGAGAGAGAGAGAGAGAGAGGCAGAGACACAGGCAGAGGGAGAAGCAGGCTCCATGCATCGGGAGCCCAACGTGGGATTCGATCCTGGGTCTCCAGGATCGCGCCCTGGGCCAAAGGCAGGCGCCAAACCACTGCACCACCCAGGGATCCCCGTGATGATAATTTAAAATTTTATTTTTTACATATTGAAAACAAAAATAAAAGGAGCATAAGGGAGAATTTTCCAATCCATAAGCATTTTTCAATGTTAATAACCAATAATCCCTGTTAAGAGAAGTTAAGCACAACAGAGCAGTTTGAAATTCCCCACTGAGGCAAATTATTTTCTAAGCTAATATTTATTGACTACCAAGTATATGCCACCAGACAGTTGGTTTAGAACCTGTGCACAGTGATACCACATTAATTTCAGAAAGCCCAAACCATCATTTTTTAAAATCATAACACTGGTATGCCCACAAACAATATTCATTACATAAGATAATTTTAATACCACATAGAAATAGAATGATTCCAAAGCACCCCCCCATTTTTAGAGAAAATTGTGTATGTGTATGTGTGTGTGTGTGTGTGTGTATGTGTGTGTGTCTGTCTGTCTGTATCAGGAACAGCCAACCCTTTCATAGCCTTGGAATGAATTTAATCTATAGGACCTGAAACTGAGACATGAAGTGATGTTATTAATATTATCATATAGAGAAATGCATTAGGCAATGTTTTATATAAATCTTACCTTTAAAAAATTGAACTAGTGTTCTTGAAATAAGGTCATTGTGTTTGAATCCAGGTACTGTGAAACTCAGCTCAGATATATGGTTGATATAGAAAGGGAGCTAATAAATAATTTTTTCAATCTATGAATTGGAGAGAGTATTCATGACACTTTCAAAGAAAACTATCGGCCAAGCCACACTTTCCACCCTCTAAATCTTATTCCTGCCCTTGACTGTGAAGCTGTCCTTGGTTTACTCATAGGGTTTTTGGACTTGGTTTAGGTCTGTACTTATTAGTAAATCAGTACTTGTCATCCTCCAAACACTACACTGCTTTTACTGCACTTGATTCTGATACCCAGCTATGTAGCTCTATGTTCTCTTTTATGATCAAAAGCCATGAAAAAATCATCTTAAAAACTGAAGCTGAAAAAAAAAAAAAGAAAAAGAAAAAAAAACTGAGGCTGGGTAGGAAAGAATGGTAATTCGGATAGTAAAGAGGAATGCATGACTTTTGAAGCTTTGAGAAAGATGAGAGTGAAGGCAAAGCAATCCTTGAAAAATGTATGCCATTTTGAGCATGAGTTTGGGATTATAGAAACAGTGGCTGAGAAAACTCAATAAAGTTGTGTTGACTTTTGACATGAAGTTATAAGGGAAGCAAGATAGGCTTCCCTTATAAGAGAAGGTAAGGGGGCTTGTAAGTGATGGGATTGTATACACTAGTATGTTAAATAAAGAGAAAAGGTTATGCTAAATGAATTATTTGTAGTCTTGGAAGCCTGACTAAAACATTTTGGGGTTCATTGGCCTCATCCGTAAAATGAGTATAACATCTGCCTGTGAAAACAACAACAAATAAGCAAAAACGAAGCCTGGGGCTCCTCAGTGGCTCCATGGGTTAAGCAGTCAACTCTTGATTTGGCTCAGGTCATGATCTCAGAGCTGTGAAATCCAGCCCTTCTCCAAAGGTGCTCAGTGCTGGTTGAGGTTTTCTCCCTCTCCCTCTTCCCCTGGCCCCTCTCTTGCACTCCCTCTCTCTAAAATAAATAAATATATGAATAAGTAAAATCTTTTTTAAAAACAGCAATTTTTCTTAAGTTTCCTTTGTCGTTAGCACTTTGATCAAGTAAAAACCCTCCATTTGCATTCCTCCAGACTGTTAACTTCTGTAGTGGTCCTAGGGCTCTAGTGAGTTGCAGCATAGGGTTGAATAGACTGTTGTACAGTTACGGAAATTTAATACATCATGTACCAGCTGCATGACCCTATGTAGACCACTTAATTATTTGAGTTTCACTTTCTTCATTCATACAATGCAGGCAATAGTAGTTACCACTCCATAAGATTATTGTGAGGATCAAATCGCATGTTGCATGTAAACACTCAAGACAGTATCCTGGAGTGTCATGAGCACTCCACGGAAGGCTATTATTATTATTATTATTATTATTATTATTATTATCATTATTAATTACTAGTTGTTATATAACTGCATTTGCTGCAATGCAGTGTCAAAAACATTTCTAAACAAATATACACACACATGCTGACACATTCAGAATTCAAGGATCATTGATTTTCATCTTGAAATGCGTGATCACTCTACTTTTCATTCACTCCACTGGTTCAAGAATTGCAACACATTCAGAAGAGCAATTAAACACACACACATGCAAAACCCATTCCATGCTGTGATAATGGAATTGACATTTTTTATATTTATCACATTATTTTCAGTAAATGTAGCTAGGTTCAGTTTGGTACTACTTACCAAATATTATCATAATGCTTATCAAAATTGCAAGTATGACTTCTGTTCTGAATCCCATGGAAAGCAAAATGTCCTTGTCCCTGCAGGTCTGTGTACTGCCATAGTCATCACAGTCACAAATGTGTATGGTAAGGGTGTTTGTGCTTGTAAGTGATGGGATTCCATTGTCCGCAATTAGGACAGATATGTAGAAGACAGGCTCTTCTTGAAGGCTAAAACCAGTTCTATTAGTCAAAATTACAGCTGTGTTATCTAAAACAAAAATCCATGTGCATAATTTTTCAATATTATAAATGAAACTCATATGTATAAGAGGCAATAGTATAAATATATCCAGTAAGGTTAAATAATAAAGACATTTCTGATAAAAAGATAAAAGATCCACTCAAAAACTCTCTATTGGTTTGGCATTGCCCTAACCCTAATTACATAATTAGATGAATACGTGAGTCCGTTCCAAAACGCCTTTGATAAAGGTAGAAAACAGCAAGTAGAGCATAGAAAACAGCTTTGTAATCAGATCTCAATATTTTATAGAGGCTACTGATATTAAATTTATGACGACAGTATGAATTTCATTTGGATTATTTACCGATGACACATGCTTTTTCTAATAAAATCTCATTCTTTTCACAAATACCATAAATACACAAGACTTTCTGTCATCCACCAATATCACAGCAAGTGATCTCAAATCATGTATTTACTAATGAGTTTTGCTTGGTAGGAAAAATTCTATTAAGATGTTTCATTTTACTTTGACATTATTAACCCATTTTCTATTTAAAATTCAGATAACAGCTAAACCTTAGTACCCCCACTCATATAGGCAGAACATTTAAAAAAATCAACAAAGATGAACAATATATGACACATTTGAAGTTGTTTTCCCCTGAATCCCAAAATATTCTAAGTAACTTTGTAGTGTAATTTCTTGTGCCAGAGTCCTTATTTCCATTTTTTTTGTATTGTTATAGCCTCCCAAATTTTCCATAGCAATCAAAACTTAGAAGACAGAAAGAGTAAAACACAAATAAATGAAGTTTCAAAATGCGTGCCTGTTAACCACTTTTCCTAAATCATCTTTTTAAAACAAATCCTCCATCATGCTTTGGAACCTATAAAACTTGTGATTATATTTACTAGACAGATTGAAAAGATAAGAGTTTTTAAAAAAAGATAAGAGAGTTTACATTTTTCCATTCATATTTTGTCAGATTACTTTTAATTACAAACATTAAACTAAATTATTTTTGTTTTAATAAACTTAATTTGTCCCAGTAACTTATAGTAACATAAACAAACCTAAGCTACAATTTATTTCTTATATTGGTATTTGCATTTTTTAATCCTAAATTTGAGTTTTTTTCACTGGGAAATTTGACAAGGAGAAAAAGGAGAGAACATGTCTGCGTTTATTCTCCCACAAAAGATCTCCCCTACATCGAACCAGGTATTTGGCTATGGATGCTTGAGTAATAAATCTTATAGCGTTTCTTATCTTTAAGATACAAAGTAAAATTAAAACAGATCCATATGATGACAAGAAAATCTTCTACTGAAGTGAAAGGAAAAAGAACAGAGTGGCTTTATGCAAAATCAATCCACTTCTGTATAGAAGGATAAGATATGCTGTCTCTCCACACAGAATCCTTTGGAACACTGTGTCCTTGGATTGATATAATCATTTCATTTTGAAGGAAAGAGAATAATCTTAAACCAATTTTATATATTTATAGCTTCTAATTAATGACTCCAAATATCTGTGAATCAATCAAGCTAACATGACTATAAGTATATATCATTTTCTTCCCCAGACATAGATTGAAGTTTGAGTTTTACAAGGACATGAAAGGAACCACAGTGTCAGTACTGCCATTGTATTTGCAGGGTCATTTAGTTTTTGCAAGGTCTTATAGCCACTGATGACTTGAAAAAGTGTTTCTAATTTAGAGAAATCCAGTGAGAAATGGGGTTAGTATTTTCAGAACTTGACTTTGGGTTTTGTTTACCATTTTCATTGCCACTATTGCTCTATTTCTCAACATTATCATATTACAAGAACCATATAAAAAGCAACATTATAAAATTTCCTTTGAAATCAGGCACATTTCTCAAAGAAAGGATCAGAAGTCATTATGAGTGAATGGCATTACCTTCATTATCTATAATTATGAAACTTGAGTTCTTTGTGTCTTCCACAGATAAATTAAAGTAAAAATGATGATCTTCTACAGATTCATCTCTATCCACTGCACTGATGGTCTGAATCACCTAGGAAAAATAGAAGTAGGTTGCTTGGTTTTTGATTCAGGAATATAATTATTGTTATAAAGATTATTATCATTATTAGTATTAGCTTTTATCAAAATTGCTTTACCAAAATTTTTATGTATAGTGCACAGGATAACTTAAATTTGGGGAGAATGTTAAAATATTGTCTCGGGTGAAAAGTAAGTTTACTTGCCCCTTTCAAAAGAGTGTTTTGATATTATGTAATAAAATTTTGGTGGTGGATGGAAGTTTGTTAAAAGTTCTCAAAATACTGCTGCTACAAATCAGGATTTCCTCCCATCCTCTGGGCTTAATTGCTCCTTCTTCCTTTTTCCCTCTCTCTTCCCTATCTGAATAGCAGCCCTTATTATTTGTTGAAGTGATATATTCCCTGCTCACTTGAGAGCATAACTGGGGTAAACTTATTGTCTTACTAAAGTATTAGCTAAACTAATTAATTTTTTAATTGATTTGAGGAAATAATGCATTTAGAGCTTAGGGGCAGTGTATATGATTTCCTTTTCCATAAAGATTATAGCAAAAGTGTTTCATATCCAATATCCAATAAATTCCTATTTCAGAGCATAAAAAAGTGAAGTAATACAGTTATGAACACATCAGTTCACAACTAATTCTTTTCTTTCAAGACATGAATGTGTCAGTCAAGTAGTTCATTTTTGTCAAAAAAGCGATATGCTGTCAAGATCGCATAGTGAGACTGTGATTAATTCTGGAAATTAAATTGATTATAGAAGTTATTGTTTTGAATTTTCTAGAATTAAAGTGCTTTTAACAATGTGTCTGCAAGATGACAGACCCCGAATTTATAAGGTTATACTTTCAAAGAAGAGGTATCTCTCTATATGCATAGTCTTGTACAACTGATGTAGTTTATACATTATTTTTCTGAATTGATTTTTTTTCCTTATAACACATTACTAATTGAATTACACTCGTATAGTGTTAATTAAATAATCTAACAAGACATATTTTCATTCAATCCATTCCTACAATAATAAACATGCACTGTATTCAGGTAATGCTTTTATTTTGGATTTTCATAATAGCCAGGGTGAAGGATGGGAGACTGAAACTCTGATATTTTGAATTCTAGCTTTGCCACTTACCAGTTTTTTATTCTTAAAAAATTGGAGATACTAATACTTAACTTTTAGGAATGATTTTTAGATTTGTATGCCATAGCTCATCAAACTGCTTGTGATACAGTTAGTACATGTCTTAAGGTGTTTTCTTCATAAAAGTATAGTCTTGTTGGGATTTGCATAAATAAGATGGTATCTTGAATACTGTATGTAATTTCATTATATGTATACTTGTGTAATTAAGATTGATAGCAAATTGTAAAAATCTGTGTTTACCTTATTGACACATGCAGTCTTGATTTTTAGACAAAGCATAATTTATCTCACTACCTGACTTTCTGTATGAAATACATGCATCAGACTAAATGTTATAAATGTTTTCCTTTTGCCTATGGAGGCTTAAGAACACTGCTAAGATTGTGGCTTTGTATATACATTTTAAATAATTTTAATTAAATTACTCTCTACATATATATAGGTAAAGTGAATATGCATAAGTTTCAATATCCTGGCTCCCTTTTAATGTACACACGGCCACTTACATTTACTTTATAAATTGAATTTATATGTGCTTTATGGGTTTTTTTACAAAACCCTATTTTTTACAAAAATAGGAAGCCACTGACAAAATAGAATCAGTCACAGAGGAGGTCTCACTAATTCTTTTGACGTAACCCTGAACACGTACACTACTCTTGAGAACACAAATTTCTAAAAAAGAACCAATATTAAAGAACACAAAGGTCTTGACTAGGAATGTACATTTTTCCTTTTCATTGGAAAATGGAAAGATTTTTGTTTTAATTTTCAAATAAAATTCTAAGAAAAAATCTTGTTGCATTGAATAGATTTCTAAATTATTTTCTTACATCTACTTACTAGGGGCCTATCACTGTTGTATACATTGAAGAGAGGAGCAAAAGACAAATCAAAAAGTGAGGAGTAGAAAAAGAATGGCCATGTTATGACAAATTACGAGAGCTCAGATTTCTAAATTCCTCGTCCTGGGTAAAGTTTTATCTATTTTTTTTCTGAACCACTACATGTGACTTTCCATTTATTAAACTTTAAAATGTATAATGGAAATACATTGTGACAGTCTAGAAAATCTAAGAGTAACCATTTCTCAATGGGGACTCACCTAAGGGTCTGGGATTGTTCTATATATTATCATAAATTGTCCCTATTTTATATTTACTTATATTAAGCCTCAAGTCACCTAAGTATCTTAGGTAAGTAAAATGGCTGGGTCAGAATTTAAATGCAAGCTGAGGCTACCACAGGGTAAAATGAGTAGTGCAGGTGGCCCCCAGAACACATTTTCTTCAGATTTATTGAGAAAAACAAAATTGAAAAATGTTTAAAATATAAATCATGATGACTTGATATACACATACCATGTGAAAAGATTATTTCCATGCAATTAATTACCATATCCAACACCTTACATATTTACCATTTTTTAAAGTTTTACTTTCTAAGCAAATTTATGCAAAGAGTTTTATCAGCTATAGTCATCATGCTATACATTAGGTCCTTACACTTTATTCATCTTATAATTGAAAGTTTATACTCTTTTACCAACCTTTCCCTATATCGCTCACCCTCAAGCCCTTGGCAACCACTTTTTATTCCTCCTAGACACACTGTTCAAGCCCTAGACTTTGTTCTTGTTCATGAAGTTTGCATAAAAAAAATACCCAAAAGGATGTAGCATACAAGAAGCAAACAAAACTAAGTCTCATTAAAGATAGAGACATACAAAGAAATAAGTAATATAATTTCTATAGAATAAATATAGAGCAAAAATAATGATAGGGAAAAAAGGAGACGATAATAATCTGAGTATTAATGATTTTAGGAAATGATTTTCCAAAGTAGAATTAAGCAAATGAGCTAATACGTGAGTAAAAATATGAATTAATGGGGAAAGCGTGATTCAGACAAAAGAATACCAGTGAAAATTATGAATACAGAGATCATATATTGTTAGGTAGAAATAAACAAAATTTGCATTTTTAGGGCAAAGATAATTAAACATTGGCAGTTTCATAAGTTTCAACTTAATCATTTTATGGAACTACAAACAGTATTTGACTTTAAAGATAATCATGGGAAAAAAGATAATCATTTCGTGTCTATCAATAACTATGACTTCTTTTTCGAAAAAAGGAGGCACGTGTGGGCCAGCTTACTAAATGTCATTCTTAGATTATTATTATTTTGATTTAAAAAATCAGTACAACATCCATTTTCACACAACATATAGGTATGAATGACCTCTATTGAACATGCAATTTTTTGATAGCCAGGCAAGGATTTGGAGCAAACGGTAATACATTTGAGTCTGCTTCTTTACCTGAACAACAGATACAAATGAAATCTACTTCCAGGATTAGTTGATGATTAAATTTTTGAATGAGATTACAAATTATAAATTGAAATATGAACTGTAAGTCAATGTACAAGTATTTAGTATTGATACAAGTTATCAATTCCTTGGAATGTGTTTAATAAACAATACCTATCAAAGAAACATGTTAAACAAAAAGTGAGGATTGCAATAAATGAATACAGGGAAGGATTTTTAAAATTTCATCTAAATTTCTTGCTTATGAAGTTATTCTAGGTACTTGTATCTTGCATCAAGGTACAGTAGTGAATTCTTACCCCCATCATCAAGATATATTGTCAACAAATTTGAAGAAGACTCACTTTTTGTACCACTCCACTGAGGAAATGATACAAAATTAGACTTGTTTAGACAAAGGATTCAAAAAGGCTGTTGAATATCCTCTCAAGGGCATCCCTGGGTGGCTCAGTGGTTTAGCACCTGCCTTCAGCCCAGGGTGTGATCCTGGCATGCCAGGATCAAGACCCACATCAGGCTCCCTGCATAGAGCCTGTTTCTCCCTCTGCCTGTGTCTCTGCCTCTCTCTCTCTCTCTCTCTCTCTCTCTCTCTCTCTCTGTCTCTCATGAATAAATAAATAAAATCTTAAAAAAATATTCTCAAAAGGTCAGAGTATTAATTAATACAATAATAGAATTAGAGCTAACAAGAAAATCTAGTTTGTAGCCTGTTTTCATTCTTTGTTTAGCAAATTATTAGGAGAAAAATGTTGGGAAGCTCATGGTATTCTAATACTATGGTCTGGACAGAAGCAGAGATACTCTAAGTTTCCAAAAAGGACTTTTTACAAAATTAAATGTATTTGAGTATCATAGACATGTAACATTTTGCCATTTACTTATAGATATTTATTTCTATTCAGATAAAAAATTTACTTTAGTAAGTTTTATCTCAGTATATATTTCATTTAATTAAATTAATTTTAAACCATACTGTATATTTTTATTAAAAAGTCATATAAAATCATCATAAACAAAAATTATAAAACTATCTGACTAATATCCCAAAAGTATCCATTTAGCAAATATTTCATTGGTATTTGGAACATGCCAAGCGATCTTAGGAGGTGGGGGTGCAACAGTGGCCAGAAGCAAGTGTCTCTGTCACCATTGTTCACATTCTAGTGGAGTAGAGGGACATAATACCTAAAGTAAAGAATAAAAGAGCAGAATAAAACACCCAAGGTACATAATACCTAAAACAAATATTTGGAGATCAGAGGACCTGGCCTCTAACCTAAAATTATATTATACTTCAGAAGGGAGCAGTGGTGACATCATGAAGGGCATATTAAAGAGTTTGTACTTAATTCTGAGGTCCACTTACAAGTTCTAAATAGAAAAAAAAAAGATTTATTTTTCATTTAGAATCCCACAATCCAAATGATTGGGGAAAATCTGCATTTTAGAATGTTCATTCTGAAGACATCCTTAGTGTGAATTTGAAAATACGGATCCTAGTTAACAAGCTGTTGCCATAATCCAGGGGAGCAACTGGTTCATACTGAAAACCTCCTGATATGTTCTATAAAGACAACCACAATCCCAGTTATAGAATGTGAGTTCTTTTTAATGAGAAATTACATGGAAATTGCTAAAGTGTTTATATAACTGAAGATGGTAACAACACACTCTCAGGTGAAGATATGGTTTCCCAGGCTCCAAATTTCCCATAGGGAAATTTGATATCGTCAAAGTAACATTTCACCATTTCTAAGAGGGCACACACTATATTCTTCTGACTATTGTCCCACCACTAAAAACTGATTTCCATGGAAATTATCTATATGCCTTCAGACTTGACTGATAAAGATAACTAATAAGCAAAAACTGTGGTGTGTCCCTGCATGTGGGCTGTGAGATGGATGAGAAGTTGGGTTTTATAGGAGCGTCCTTCAACAGAACGTTCATGGTTCACTTCAGAAGATGTGCTAGGTCCCTGGTAGGGTAGCAAGAGTGAGGATAGAATAAAATTGACAGACTACAGGAGTATTTAGGGGATGGAACCAACAGAATTAATGACTGATTGGATATGAAGAACGGAATAAATTAAGGATGATGTCCACACGTCCTCACACAAGTTGGTGAGTTATGGTAATTTTGCAAGATATTGAAAAAATTGGAGCAGGTTTGGAAGAAAATTTGGTCTAATCTTAGGACATATAGTTAGATATCTCTAGTTAATTGGATATACACTTTGAAATACAGAAGAAAGAATGGGCATAAATATCTATAAGTCATTTGAATATGGACTTTAAGACATAAGAGCGATTGAAAGGTGATTTTGAAAAAAAAAACTAAAAGGACAGGACACAAGAGAAAAGGGATTGTAAGAAGAAACAGTTTATAACGCAGGATCATGGAATTTAGGCAACAGAAAATTTTGCATGGAGATAATGTAAATGTCTTTACATTAGAATATTGATATGAAAGAATCTAAAAATCGCTGATATTATACCTCACTTCTGGAAAAGATATTTGGTATCAGTCAAGATAATGGGAATCATTAATTTGAAAAATTAGAACTATTTCCACCAAACAGGAAAGGCAAATTGCCCTAATGTCGGCTCATTTATTATACTCATATTCTGCAAACCACTGAGTATTTTCTCCCTCCTCCTCTCCCCACCCTAAGCATTTACCGGCAAAGAACAAAAACAAAAATTCTGTTTTCCCATGTAGATCATTAAGGAAATGCCTGATTTTCTCCAGAACGGAACACAACTCTTCTGGCATTTTGATTTTCTACAATGGATGTATTATCTCTCCAAAGCAGAGAGACACCTTTTAATTTGTCATCTTGCCCAGCAATTAAGCCTGTGGGAAATAAGATCAAGAATGATCTTCATTGCGGGATGCCCGGATGGCTCAGTTGGTTAAGGGCCCGAACTTGGTTTTGGCTGAGGTTCTGATCTCAGGGTCATGGGATTGAGCAGGCATGGAGCCCCACCCTGGGCTCCGAGCTCAGCGGGAGGTGTACTGGAAGAGTCTCTTTTTCTGCCCATCCCCCCACTCATGTGCGCGCGCTCTCTCTCTCTCAAATAAATAAATCTTGAAAAAAAAAGGAATGGTTTTCACAGTATGAGAAAACATATAAAATATTTCCTTACTGATTTTAATTTATTACATGTAAAAATGATAGCATTTTGTACATATTGTGTAGATACACATTAAATTAATTCTATGTTCCTTTTAAAAATTTAAACTTTAATTTGGTAAGAACATTAAATATGAGATCTACCCTCTTAACACGTTTTTAAGTGCATGATACCACCTTGTTAACTAGAAGCAGTGTGGTGCAGCAGATGGCTAGAACTCACTCATCTTATATAACTGAAACTTTATACCTGTTGAACACCAACTCTCCATTTTTATATTTTTTAAATGCGACTTCAAGAAAATTTAAAATCCCATCATATTTATTTGGAAGTATGCACTAGATCTCATTTCTTCAAGTAAATGCCCTTCTTTTCAATAACTTATATTTTATATTTCATTCTATGGACCTGAGCTTCAAAAGACTATGAAGTTGTTGTGTGAGAGCAGAAATTTCTTCATCCTTGCTTTAAAGTACGCTACCACACGAGATTCGGCATTAAGTGAGATTTTGACTACTTATTTGAGTGCTAGTATTCATTTTATTATTACTATATTTATTATGGCTGCATTTTGTCTTGGTTTATTTGTTTCCCTGGATTTGAGTTTTAATTTCATCAAAGGGCTTCTTAGCATCATCAAATGAAAAGTTTATGTGTATCTTTTTGTTCCTTTGAGATACTGATATAATGGAAAATATTAATAGATTTTAAAATATTGTTTTGCTAATTCTAAAACTTCTTTCTGTACTGTGTATCACCATTAATACCTTCATAAATTGTTTTAGTTATAATTTACATATAATGCTTACACCACATTTTTAATAATCTTTTCATGTTTATGTTTGCAGCTGTTTAATTTTGTCACTTTCTACTATGAGTAAAGCTACATAAAGTAATTTGAGGAGCACCCCTCCGCCCTTGTTTTGAATACTTTGGGGAAGTTTATACAGTATGAGGAGGAGTTGTCACTAAGAATTTTGATTTCTTGACCTAAAATATTCTCAATAATATTAATGATTATCCTTTAAATCTCTATTCTTATTTTTCTTATTTTATCTTTTGCGTTTTATTACCTTTTATTCCGGCAAATTATTTCTTTAACTTTTATTTTGAAATACCTGTAGATTCTAAGCAAATTTCTTTTTTTTTAAGATTTTATTTATTTATTCATAAGAGACACACAGAGAGAGAGAGAGAGAAAGAGAGAGAGAAAGAGAGAGAGGGAGAGAAACAGGCAGAAGGAGAAGCAGGCTCCTCCTTCATACTACTCTTCCTTGTCACACTTTAATCCACACTCCTACCCTTGTTCCTTGGCAACCACTAAATCCTTCAACCACTAATTCCTTCTGTCTCTTACAGTATTGACTTTTGGAGGACGTACTATAAATGGAAACATAGAGCATGTAAGGTTTAGGGTATTGCTTTTTTTCAAGAAACATAATGCCTCTGAGATTCATTGTGCTATGCATGCATTAATAACTTCTTCCTTCTATGGCCAGGTGATATACCATTTTATGGACGTATCATACTTTGTTTAATCATTCCCTTGGGGACAGACATCTGGATTATTTTGGTTTTGGCTATTATGAATAAAGTTGCCATGAATATTTTTATGCGAACATAAATTTTTCTCTGACATGGATGCCACATTCTGACCAAATGAGTGATTATTGGGTTGCATAGTAAGTATATATTTAGTTTTATAATAAACTGCCAAATTATTATTCATTTTTTTATTTCCATCCCCTCTCCTCCCAGCATTTGATGATGTCCATGGGTGTTGTTATGGAAAGTGTGTGTAGTAATAGCCCATTGTAATTGCAAACTGCGTTGTCCAAATAACTAATGATGTTCAACATCTCTTCATATGCTCTTCTGCTTCCCATATAACATCTCAAGTGAAATATTTGTCATGTCTTTTGCTCATTTTATAATTGGATTATTATTTTTTTTTACTGTTGAGTTTTAAGAGTTCCTTGGATATTCCAGATACAGATCCTTTAAGTCATCTTTGGTTTTCAAACAATTTCTCCTAATTCATAGGTCATTTCTTTAATCCTTTTAACAGGGATTAAACATTTTTAAATTTTTATAAAGTCAAATACTTTTTTTTAAATAGATTGTGCCTTCAGTGATATATCTAAAAACTCTATCTAGTAACAAAGAATAGTTTTTTTCTTCTGCATTTACTTCTAAAAGTTTTTACAGTTTTAAGTTTAGGTATAAATCTCTGATACATCTCTAAATAACTTCTGTGTGATGTATGAGGTTCAGGTGGATTTCTTCCCTATGAATATCCAGTTGTCCCAGCAAAGTTTGCTGAAAAGAGGAGAGAATTTATATGTATCTTTGCATTTGCTCCAGTACTATTCATGTCATTCAGATTTTCAAATTTATTACAACACACAAATATTTTATTATAAAATATGGGTTTTTTTTACTCCCATTGTTCTAATTCTTATTTCTTTTGTTTTGATTTGTATATTCAGAGGAATCATTTTTTTCTTGTACTACAAATAACAGTTTTGAAATTAAATAATCTGGTAAACAAAGAAAGACGTATTTAATTACTTCAGGAAAAAAAGTGGCAAATGCAGTTTATTGAGTTATTGCTACAGAGATTTAAGAAGCAACAATTTTATCTGTTTCAAACCAATCCAAATAAATCATTAATCTGACAAAATCAAACCTCCCAGTAAGGAAACAAAACCAATTTCAATTAATGTTTATATTGAAGTTTGTAATTTTTTGATTGTTATTTTATAAGTCATGAATTCCTTTAAGCATGGTATAAAAAATATTACTCTGTTCCTACCTTTATCTGCATTGATAGTTTTGTTTCAAGTGTACACACACACCTTGTAGCTCATTTAGAATCTCTTTAGAAAGGAATGAGCCCCATGTTAAGAACTTGTAAGACTACTCTTATCTGTTCATTTTAACGGTGACAAAATTGCTTTTAACAAAGGCCAATTCTACCCATTTTCTCACTTAATAGAATTTTATCTTTACTAAATCCTAATAAGATAGGAATTGTAGGGCAAAGATATCTTTCTTTTTCAAATGAGCAGATTGGTATTCAGTGTGGCGGGATCATCATCTAATTTGGAAAGTGTGGGTGATAGTAAAATTCTCTTGTAATTGTACCAGGCATTCTTTGTGATATTGCTGTATACTAATGATTTGATGTTTCATTCCTAAATGAGAAGAAATATATTTCAATTAAAACTCATGTTTTTCTACATACATGATTTTTACACAATAATAAAGAATACCAGTTAACCTATACAATGACCCCAAATTAATACCAGAAACAAATGTTTACTGCAATCCTCTCTAAAGGACCCTTCGTCTCTCTAAAAATTAGGACAAATCAGTTTTTTTTTTAAAAAAGGACATTTAAAGAATAATAAAGGGAATCAAAATTCTTTTCCTATTCTTTCAATTTTTCTCAAATGGTAGAGGCAAATTCATCACTTCACACAGATACATTCAGTTATTGTTGGAAAGCTGTGTGCTTTGTATTGCTTGAGATTAAATCAGAAGTTTAGTAGATAATATCACTCAAAAAGAGAGAGAATAGACTGAGTTAATAAATATTGATCTTTTCCTTAACACTGGTCACTTTGGGGTGAAGAATAATAATTAGCTGGAAAAATGACTTATTATTTAGTTTTCTAATATTCTAATGTATTCAAGCAATGTCCAATATCCCCAAATAAATTTATCATTAAGAAATTACCATTTTGAAAAAAAAAAGGAAAGATATTACCATTTTGGGAAGACACAAGCAAAATCCTATCTAAAATAATAAAAAAATATTGTATAAAATAGAACATTGTTTTAAGACATACAGGTCTTCTGAAATGCAATTTGAAAATTTTAAATTGTTTTAAAACATTACACCTTTGGCCTCCCCATTTATTCATGGATTTATATTATAAAAAGTGAACCAGCATGGCTCATGGACAATCTTATAGTCTCACACACATATCATGAGCTTTAAAAAAACAAGTTTCAGAATTCAAAGTGTCTTGCCCTTATTATTTGCAAATACAAATTTTAAAAATCTGATAACATTGATGCCAAAATGAAGGTAGTGAGGGAGAATGTTGCTTTTACAGAATAATATTGATTATTCAAGAATCTAATTGCCTCAAATTGCGTGGATTCAAGACTCATTACTCTGGTTGTTCTAATAATCTAGGAGTGAATTTGAAAGACTATTTTTCTTTTTATTGGGTTTAAGGTGCTTTATTAGGTAAACGACATCTCCAAACAACCTTTACTTTGGTTTTTATTCCTAAATTAAGGTCATCTACATGCTCACATTTTATACTCATTTTGCCATAAGTAGTTGGGATTTCTACATCCATAAATAACTTATTAAATATATATTTTATAAAGCAATTTATCAAAAATACTCCTTAAGAATACTATTAGTTAATATTCTAAGAGACTAATTAATAGAATGTGGGTTCTTGATAAAAATAAAAATTATGCTAATTTTTAGGAAAGCTTATTATAGAAAATTATTTGGGAAACTCAATAAGATCAACATACAGAAAGTATTCACATTAAGAAATAATTAAGATGTCATCTGTAATGGTTATAAAGCACATGAATACTTCTTCATTGGCAAGGTCTCTCATAGTATTTTGAAAGATCACATACTACATCAATACCAAGGAACCAGCTGTTAAACAAATAATTTCTTATCAAACAGCAAGTACTATTGTATGTTAATAACAGAATGACTTTTTCAAGTTTTTCAGGTAGTTATTTCCCATCTATCTTTTGTCTTTATTTTTAATTAAAATTAATGATAAAGCCATAAATGTGTAGGGTATATGAATATAACTATTTGTAATTGGAAAGATTTTTGTTTCAAGTTTCTATTTAAATTCTAGTTAGTTAACATATAGTGTAATATTGGTTTCAGGAGTAAAATTTAGTGATTCATGACTTTTAATCCCCAGTCCTCATCCCAACAAGTGCTGTCCTTAATACCTATCATTCATTTAGCTCATCCTCTGCCCACCTCCCTCCTTCAACCCTCAGTTTGTCTTCTATAGTTAAGAGAGCCTCTTATGGTTTGCTTCCCTCTCTTTTCCCCCTTCCCCTAATTAATCTGCTTTATTTCTTAAATTCCATATATGAGTGAAATTATAAGGTACTTGTCTTTCTCTGAGTTATTTTGTTTAGCTTAATACATCCTAGCTCCATCCACATCATTGCAAATGGAAAGATTTCATTCTTTTGGATGGCTGAGTAATATTCCATTTTATATATATCTTTCTTTTTTAAGAGGGAGTGGAAGGAGCAGAAGGAGAGGAAAATCTCAAGCATATTCCATGCCCATTGAGGAGTCCAATACAGGACTGGATCTTATGTCCCTGATATCATGACCTGAGCCCAAATAAGAGATGGAATCATAACTGACTGAGCCGAACAGGCACTCCTGCCACATCTTCTTTATATATTCATCAGCCAATGGATATTCGGGCTCTTTCCATAATGTGGCTATTGTTGATAATGCTCCTATAAATATCAGGGTTCATGTGCCCTTTTGAATCAGTATTTTTGTATCTTAGTGTGATTGCTGGGCTGTAGGGTAGCTCTGTTTGTACCTTTTTTGAAGAGTCTCCTTACTGTTTTCCAGAGTGGCTGCACCAGTTTGCCTTTCCACCAACAGTGTAAGAAGGTTCCCCTTCCCCCCATTCTCACCAACACCTGTTCTTTCCTGTGTTGTTAAGTTAGCCATTCTGACAGGGGTGACGTGGTATCTCATTGTAGTTTTGATTTGTATGCAACTGAAAAGATTTATTAAATTTGGCACTGCTTGCAAGCATTGTATTTTTAATATAATTTTCTTTTGCATTCTTTGTCTTCTATGATAGCGTCTCATGTTTAAGATAGTTTTTTTTTATCTTTTTGGTATTCTTATCTTTAAATATTGTTTATATTAATTCAATCATATTAAAGGTTAGAGAGTTCTTTACTATTCCTAAGATGTATGTCTCTTTTGGAAATTTAAAGTATTTATTTCAAAAAAACAAATAACTTTGCGTAGCTTTATACATATGCATGTATTTATGCACACATGCACATACATATAACAGAGGTAGTCCAACTAGTGAATGATGAGTGGGATTATCATTTGCAATTTGAGGGAAAATTATTTACCTCTGGATACATATAATAGTTTTAATTAAAAAAAACCTGAAAATTTATCATATCTGTGTTTCTCTAATGTACATTAATTATAAATAAAGAAAATAAACAAGAAATAACCGTGTTGGAGTTTCCCTTATACTGTTATTCTACATTATTGAAAAATAAGAAAGAACAGGAGAGCTATAAAGTGAGAGCAAGAGAGAAAGAGAAAGTGGGATTTTCTTGCTTTTCTGGATTGGTATCCCAATTTTGTTACTGACCATTCTGTGTTTTCTGCAGTACCCCACTAAAATATCACAAAATCTTAGGAAAATGACTGTTTCCAAATCTGAGACAGAAAGTATTAAAAAATGAGCATATGTATCAGTCTGGACCCAATTGAGGGATAGGAAGCACACAGTAATTTAAAAGGAGGAATATTAATATAAAGAATTATTAAGTTACAGTAGGAGAGTAACTGTAAAGATGTAATGAGAACTCCAAAGAGTACTCAGAAGTACAGTGAAATTATCTACAGTAAAGACAGACAAATGTGGAAAGGAAGCCCTCTCCGCAAGATGAGCTTTAGATCTCCTTGGGGAATGTTTGGTTGCAGCATCTTGTTTTCAGGACAATGGAGTTCACCGGGTTGCGTGGGCTGGAGCTAGTCCACATTCTCCAGGCAAGCAGAACAGTCCTCCAGGGTGCAAGCATGTGGGTGGACAGAAAGGCAGAAGGAGTTGGGAGGCTACTATGGTTGCAGGGCCTGGAGCTCACAGCATTCACATTGTGAAGGCTGCAAGACCTCCCAGGCCTGGGATGGAGCTGTATGGTAGCCTTGGGAATGTACCTCTGGGGCATCTGGGGCTATACTTGTGGCTGGATAAAGCACCATGTGTATCTTCACACCAGCCAACTGTGCAGGATGAGAAAGGAGAAAACAAACATGCTCAACACAGAATCAGGAAGAGAAGACTTTTCCTTCTTCACTGTTCATCCAGTGCCCTACTTTGACAAGGCTCAACATTTCATTCACAATAAAAGAAATGCTCTAACGGGATCAATCCGTTCTCACAGGATCAAGGAACAGGTACTTTTTAAGGAGGAACTGAAGCCAGAAAGCAGTAAATGAGTAAGTGGCAAAGCCTACAACATATTGCTGTACCAAAAATGATGAAAGCAATCAAAGACTAGTAAGTCACATCTAAAGCACACAAAAACATATATGAATGTCTGGAGATCTATTTTTCTCACCAATCTTTGTCCATTTATAATTCTCTTTGTGATGTAGATTGCTTACATTTTTTTCCTTTGTTTCTTCTTGTGTATGTGTATGTATGTGTGGGCGAGTACATGTATGCATGCTTTAAACTATATGGTGCTGGGATTTTGGGGCATCAGAGATGCCTGTTCTTTTGTAAAGAGTGCTGTGGGGAAAGAGAGAGTGTAGGAGAAGAAAGAGGGATCTTCACTTTGGGATGCTTAATATAAACACATTCATACCAAATTCCATCTTCCTTGGCACAAAGGCTCCCTCAGGTTTTGCTATTATGAAGTTTTATATTCCCTACCCCAACATTTTCTAAATTAATTTCATTTTAGCAATTTACTTGGGGGTATCTCAGGCCAGGGGCACATCATAGAAGTTTTCTCTTTTCTTTATATTGCATTCACTTTTCATTCTTCAGTCCAGAGAAGAGATTCTTTCCTCTCTGCTTCCACACCCAAATTTCCAGTTTGCACTCTGTAGAAATAGATACTGTTTTTACATCTATCCTTAGCTTAGTCAAGAATTCATACTGGGGTGCCTGGGTGGCTCAATGGTTGAGGGTCTCCCTTCAGTTCAGGTCATGATCTCGGGATCCTGGGGTCGAGTCCCACATCAGGCTCCCTACATGGAGTCTCCTTCTCCCTCTGCCTATGTCTCTGCCTCTCTCTGTGTGTCGCTTATGAATAAATAAATTAATAAATATCAAAAAATAAAAGAATTCATACTAGGTGACATGTGTATTTCCCAATTTGTATTTCGATGGTGTAGTTGCCTTCTTATTTTATTAACTGAGTATATATTCCTTGTTTTTAAACAGAGTAAAATGCATTTCCTCTGAATGTCTACACAGAATGGTCTTAACATTTTGCTTGTAGTCATCATTAAAAATAATTATGTTGGCTGCATAAAAACCATTTCAGTTATACAAGATATGCTTTATTATCTCTTAAAGCAAATATTTTTGACAGATTATTAAGTTACAATGTTCACACATTACTATCTAAGTCTTAGGAACAAGTAAAAGAGTAAGAGCACTTTTGAAAGTTTTTACTGTCATTCTGGGAGATATCAAATTCTTGGTTTCAACCGTACTTGAAGGAAGCCTATCAAGTGAATTTCAAACCAGAAATCTGAGCCTAACTCAATCTTATTCCACATGTAACATCTGAGGGAACATGGCACAAAACCAATGACAATCCAGGAGCCAGGAGAGCCCTAATACCCACCCATTAAATAAGGCATCACCCACTGTGTGTCGAGAAGAAAATGTCTATGGTAATATTGGATACACTGGCAGCACTCAAATAATCTATGTATTGATTTCAATTCATAAACCATAGTGTATTTAGCAACGTAAGTGGGAATTTTTGGATTGCCCTTGGATCAGAGTGGAGGAACATTATAGGTAACCATACTGTGTATCTTTTTTTTTTTCAGATACTAATAGACCTTAGACAAACTTCTAAATTTGATAGTGACATTTATGTGTCCCTTGAGTTATCTGATGACTTGTGACCTTGCTCCTTATGAAACAACACTAATCAGGTGTAATGTATTCTGAGTTTGAGCTATGCATATCCCAGAAATGAGGTGAGATTCAATCATATTGATTTCATTTTCATTTTTGCCCTTAAAATTGTAGGTGTAATTCATTATCAGTACAAAATTTAAAAAAAACTTTTTTATTTGTTTTTTTATTGTGCAAATAATCTAAGAATAGCTAGTCTTTATCAGGGCATAGTTAAAATAAGCATCATTCTTGGAGATACAAATTATAATCCTCACTCACTAATAAGCTATATGATGTTGAAAAAGTTACCTAAACCTTTTGAGGCATAATACACACATCTGTAAAACTATGATGCATGTCATAGATTTCCCATAGAGATTCATACGAAACTCTGAGCAAGTCACACAAGAACTCCATGCCATTGCATGCAATAGATATTTTTCTTCCTCAGCAAAGTCCAACTCTCAATGTGCCTTTAGAGCTTGTTGCATCAAAAATTAGCATTTGAATTTCTTTTGACCAGTTCTACCTATTTTTTAAACATTGTTATTTCATTTTTTAAAATTCCTGGATGTGTTCCTGATACTAAGGAAATATTAACTTATTATTAAATAATCTTACCTTCAGTTACTGAATGGGCACATTCGGTAAATCTAGGATACATTTTGGGAACCTAGGGATATAATCTTTTTTATGCTTTAAGCATCGTGCTATTTCATCATCCTAAAAATCGTTTCATTATTACTCATAAATTTCTCCCAATGTGCTTTTAAAAGACTTATATGCAACTTGTAGGATGAATGGCCTAGAAAGATGACATAATAGCAAAATAAATCTTTCCCATTGCATCATTGTCTTCTTCATCTTTTTAAATGTGTTGCCTAAAGTATTACATCATCATTCAAAAAGATATCAAAGAATGGATACACTATCTTTTTAGTTTGATTTTATTTTTTCTTTAAAAACAGTTGAAAATTCAAGATTTTTCATTTTACATTCATAATGCCAGAAGAAAAAAACTGACAGAGGAAGTAATTTCACAGTAGTGTGTGAATAGAAGATGAAAACCAAAAGCAGAAACCAGCACTACAGACTCAAGATGATGGTGAAACTGATCATGTAAAAAAAAAAAAGGATTGAGATGGAGTCTTCAGATGAAGATGAAACAGATGAATATTCTCAAAATCAAGAATCAGCAAATGAACAATATGATTTTAAGGATAAAGGAAAAATACAGTCATCATCTTTTTAGTCACTCAACAGGAAGGACTTCATCACACGATATTTTGCGATAAGAATCTGGGCTGTTCTGCTTTGCTAAAAATAAATGTGTCAGTATTTTCTCTTCTTTTATAAATGTTGTGCACCAAAATCTACTTGATTTATCTTGCAAATGGAAAACTGCTGAAGGCAGAATGTATCTAAATGTAACCGGAAGGAAGGGAATGCAATGGGATTTTTCTTTTTAACTAGATTATTATATTTGCTGTTTATAAATTTAAAGATTAAATGCTTTGCAATCATAGAGCAAGATAGTCATTCTTCCTTCAACAAAAATATGAGCTGTAAAGAATATTTTAAACTTCTCGAAGTATTAAATACTGACAAATACGTATTTGCCACGTTCACATTTTGTTAACACTTGACCAAGACTCAATTTTAGACAGGTTTCTTCCTCACTAGAAGCTCCTTACCTCCATTTTCTCTGAACAATTACAAGAGACAATTTCTCATTGCAAATTCTTTCTCTGCCCCTTTGTAATGTAGATTGATCTCCCAAACTCTTCCAATTTTGTGATGCTTGATGATCTTTCTTAAAAGCCTGAAAGCCATCCCTTTGAAATGTAGATATCAAGTAAGATAGGACCCCTATATCTCAGTCACTATGGGAGGGTGAGAGCCTAACTTCTCTAGGAGCCAGTTACACAGCTGGCCTAATCACACTGACCAACCTCCCCCTCCCACACATGTCCTCTAGTCCCTTTTCACTATCTCAGCCCAGCTTTCAAAAACTCTCCTGAATTTTGTTTCAACAGTTGGGTTCATTTGTCTCCCTTATTGCAGTAGTCTTGACTTTTATTTCAACAATCTGGAAAACATCTTCCTTGCCATTCCTAACAAATGTCCAGTGAAATTTCTCTTTGCCACATTCTAGTCAAGTTGTTTTGCACTGTCATTTTATTTATATAGCTGTGAATTACTTATAAAATTACATATTTTTAAAGAGTAAATTTGACCATATGGTAAACTGTGAGGATGATTTTTTTTTCCTGGAATAGTGGGAATTAAGTCTATTGACACTTCCTCCTCAAAAACTGTTATACTCATGCATGTTCTCATCAAAACTCTTGTTTCTTTCCTACGTTACTTGTCCCACCTACTCAGTCTACTTTGCAAGCTTCTCTTTCTTTACTGACTCCTTAAATATTGCTATTCCCAAAGGTTCTGTCCTATGTTCTCTCATATTCACACTTTTTATTTTCTTCCTGGGTGACATTACATACACTACAAATATTACCTACAAATATTCCAGTAAGTCTAAAATCTCTATTTTTAAATTTAATGGGATCTTTTCTTTTCTGCTTTTACTTGACCTGAAAGCAGCAAATAAAACAGGTAATACCCCTTCCTCCTTGGAATATATTTTTTTAGTTTCCATGCCACCATACTCTCCTAGTTTGCTCCTTGCAAAGTTTATTTCCTAGTGTGTCCCAAATCCCAAACATTAATATTGGAGTATCTGGGTCTCAATCTGTGGATTGATTCTTGTCTCTGCCCTTACTCTCTAAGAAATCTCATCACATTGCAAAGTTTTAAATATCAACTACAAGGCTAATAAATTCAAACATATCTCCAGAGAATTATTGAAAAAAATACTCTTTATTTCAAGAACTAATGTCTTCATGCTCTGTTCATTTATTCAACTAGTTATTATTGGGAACTGCAATGCATGTTGTCAAGAATATAAAAATAAACTCATTCATTGTTCACAAGTATCTCGGAATCTAGAAAGCACATGAAACTAGAAGTGACTCATTTCACAAACATGTAAGATCGATTCAAACTATGGATAAAGAGGCAACAAAATATAATAGTAACATGCATGGATTCTGATGCCAGCACTTGGGATAAAATATCTCTCTGTCCTTACTTAGGAAGTAGCACTCCCTCGGCCTCAGTTTCTTCACTCGGAAAATTAGACACATGATAGAGTTCCCTCACAATTTTTTTTTTTGAGCATTTTTGAGAATTGCTTTAATCTTGATAATGTTGCTAGAGTCATGTCTCAGATGTTGTAAATATATATTTGTTTAAAATCATTTGATTATGTGGCATTTGAGTTCAATTTTGCAGTATAGTTAAAATTCCAATAGGAATTGACGGGGGCACTTCAGGAAGAAAGGTTGATATGAGCAAACTCCCGAGTAGAAACCATAATTTGCATTTTGAAAGACAAGCAATTCAAAGTGTGAATAGGATATATATATTTTAAAGCAAGATAGATACAATTGTGACCAAATCAAAGAAAGCGCTAAATCCCAGGCTAGTGAATTTTGTATTTTTCCATGCTGGTATTGGAAAATCCACTGAAGATTTTGAGCATGAAAGTCAGAAAACTGTGCTGTAGGAAATTAGTCTGCTTTGCCCTTTGCTGTAAATTTATCTCTGCCTAATGCCTGAAGCCTCCCATGGTCACTGTCAGTGAGCAGGAAGTAGAAAAAACAAATTCTCAATATCAACAAAGGAAGTATTCCACAATATTCCAAATGTACCAACTTCTGAGTTCTTGCCTATGAGCCAGAATCCGTGAAAAGAATGAATGATCCACTGAGTCAGTAAAGATATGAGTGGATTCTAATATAATCAATAGTATAGTTCTAGTTTCTATTAGAAATGTACATTTCCATCTTTTCACAAAATGCTAAAGTTGAAAAAGGTTATTATAAACATGATTGATTATAGTTGTTATGAACAATTTGAGGAGTTAAAATGAAAGATCCAATGTGATCAACCGAATTAGGTAGCATCATCCTTAGTAGTGTTTACCATATCTGGTGTCAGGTCTCTTATTTAAACTGTGTTGCTTCCCAAATCTTCTGCCCACCTCAGCCAGATAAGACCATTGAACATGCAATTTTATTGGGTAAGTGGACCTACTACACAGGACATTTATAAAAATAAGTGTATAGGAAATGAAGTAAATTAAGCCTATTTTTTTAAGTTTGAAAATAGGCCACCTCATCAGGGGGCACTCTGAATACATTCATGTTTATGTAATGCTTATAAAATATACAAATTTAACACATATAGTTCTAATAACTATAAAATGTAATTGTTCTTCTAGTAATTATCAAAATACAAGCTATCTTCAGCATGTAAATATAATATGTAGAGATTTAGAAAATTGTTAGAGAAGTTATGTCCAAAATTACTTTAATTTTAAGCTTATTATATTTGTTGATGTATCCAGGTAGACAGATGTGTTTGAAAAGTTTGAGAACATCAGATATGCTAAATTTCTAAGTATGTCTTCTATTTATAATTCCAAGTTCAAAGAACGTTTAAAGTTAGTTTCCATAGGAGTCATGCGTAGGAGGTCATTTGCATTCTGTTTTTGTGATTCCTTTGTACTATCTTGTCTGTCCATAGGTTTCTAAATTAGTTGGATTTTGGATCAAGGAGGCAGTGCCACATGGTGGAGAATCTCTGAAAGTTTTATATTAACCTTTTATTTTATCAAAAACCCTGGGTCCTAACCAATTCAAATTAAGTAGCTTAAGTTTAAATTCATTTGCATATTTATTATAATCTTAATCTTACTATTGTTTTAAAATTAGGAAATGTTATAGACAAGATTTCAGAATTATTTCTGGAATACAATGTATTCTAAAATAAACATGGCCAAATAAATTTAACAAGACATGTTAAGAGCTACAAATGATTCCCATTATGTTACAGTTGAATAATCCATAACCATTCAGATATACTTCATTCTTAAAATATGCCTATTTCTTACCATATGAAGTATTTGAAAATAAAGCATAATGTTGACTACTATTATTTATTGGTAGAAAATTAGAATTTCCATTTTGTGAAATCCAAATCGTCTTTAACTAGCTTCACTGGTAAATTCAAATCTACTGAGAATAACTGATTTCATAGTAAATATATATATGCAAATAAACTCCTATATATACATTATACATACATACATACACATGCAGCATTCTGAAAACCAGTTTATATATTTTTAAAGATGTTTTATGACATTTAATAGGCTTCTATGATTTCAAATGATACCTAAGAAAAAATGTAAGGTTATTGTGGACTGCACTGAAAACAAAGAACGATCTACTTTAAGCGCTCTATTTTACAGATGAAAAGTGAGCTCCACAAGAAAGAAAGAAAGAAAGAAAGAAAGAAAGAAAGAAAGAAAGAAAGAAAGAAAGAAAGAAAGAAAAAGAAAAGCGAGGGAAGGAGGAGAGGAGGGAAGGAAGGAAAGGAAAAATTGTAAAGTAATGGTGATGTGTTTCAAAATAAGTGTACTCTCTATTCTTTAAATATCTTTAATATCTTTAAATTCTTTAATATCCATTCGACATTAGGTTTTTTTTAAAATTGATATGTCTGATAGAGTAGCTATAAGCTACAGGAAAAAAATTCCAGCTCATTCTCTTCATGTTTATGTTTATAAATCATGTTTCTTTATGATGAATGAAAAATTAAACATTAATTGAAATATGATCACTTACTCTATAGAATTACCAAAAGTAAAACTTTTCTTTATTTTCGAAAGGTTTTATTTGACAGAGAGAGAAAGAGAGAGCACAAGCAGGCAGAGTAGCAGGCAGAGGGAGAGGGAGAGGCAGGCTCCCCGATGAGCAAGGAGCCTGATGCTGTGCTTGATCCCAGGACCCTGAGATTATGACCTGAGCCGAAGGCATATGCTTAACCGACTCAGCCATCCAGGTGCCCAGAATTTTTCTTTATAGTATTGACAAAGTGTAAAAGATACTATGAATCCCCAGTGTTAGCAGATTTTCAAACATTTGAGGAATTTGAAAGTGGAATGATTGAAGCTTACATTTTATTTTTTAAAAAAGAAATTTAAATAATACAGTACTCACAACATAAAAGCAGTAATTCACATGGTTAAAAGAAGCTTATTTTTATCATTTCAAAATGGGAGGAATAGTAGCAAAAGTGATTATATACAACAAATGGCAATGTTTAGACATTAGAAATTTATTGCAGGTCCTTACCTGACCAGAGCCTGCATTTTCACAAACATATGTGTCATAGTATTCAGAGAACTCAGGAGCATGATCATTAATGTTAAGAACTTGCACATATACAGGAACAGCAGAAATTTGTTGCACGTTGTCTACAGATTGAATAAACAGAATGAAAATAAATAATGTTAACGCTGTCTTTAGGGGGAAACAAGGTCATGAAAATTGCATTAGAGACCGGGTGGCATATTTCTATTTTCCTTGAGTAAAAGCTACCAGAGCACAGGATCTCTATATCATTCATATATTTATCAACAGTACAGCCTAGGGAAAATGTTCTCAATATATTGAACTCAGCCAATACTTATCAAGTGCCTTTTACCGGCCAAAGATTATAGATAGAGCTGATGAGGAAAAGTAATGAAAATGATGGTCAAGTTTAAGGACACCGTCCTAAAATCCAGCAACTATTGAGTATCTGTATATTAATGCATTTAATTTTGATGAATCTATGTATTATTATCCTCCCTAGCTTTACTGATAACAACATTGAAAACTTAGTCCCACAAATGATAGATAAATGGCTTGTCTAAAGTTATAGCTGAAATAGAAAGGGTGGTTTAAGAATCTGACAATAAGTGCTCCTAATGATGGCATCATTTGGTAAGATTTTTAAAAACAAAAATAGAGAATATGGATCTAAATACATTTTAAAATAAAATAAATACAATAAAATCTAGGTAAATTTTTATGTATACATTTAGTTGGGAGGATTTTCTTAAGTGAGCCAAGAAATACGGAAACCATGAAGGAATGTGAACATATGGTTAAATGAATTTTTAAAATGCCACCCTCCCTGAACCCCCAAAAAACAAGTAAGAAAAAGCCACAACAAGACACCAGTGATCTGGAAAAATGTTTGTATCATAAGATGAAATTTACATAGCTCTAATTTTCAAATTTTGACAGTTGGTACAAAAAAAAAATTGGAGAAATAACCACAAACTAGAAATTCATGGATGAAAAAAAAATGATCAATGCCAGAGTTTTTCAGCCTCATCATCACTGATATTTTGGACTGGATAATTCTGTTTCAGGGGCTGTCCTGTGCATTGTAGGATGCTTAGCAGCACCCCTGGCCTCCAGTAACTAAATGCCAAAAGCATCCCTCGCACTAGCTGTGACCATAAAAATTGGCTTCAGACATGGTCAAAGAGATTAGAAGGCAAAAATGCCCACATTTTTTGGTATACTTTTTTTTTATTGGAGTTTGATTTACCAACATATAGTATAACATCCAGTGCTCAGTTCCCGTCACCCAATCACCCCATACCCCCGCCCACCTCCCCTTCCATCACCCCTTGTTCATTTCCCAGAGTTAGGAGTCTCTCATGCTTTGTCTCACTCTCGAATATTTCCCATTCATTTTTTTAAAAAAAGAAAAAAGAGAGAAAAGAAGAAAGAAGAAAAAGAAAGAAAGAAAAAGAAAGAAGAAAGAAAGAGAGAAAGAAAGAAAGAAAGAGAGAAAGAAAGAAAGAAAGAAGAAAGAATGAAAGAAAAATAAAAGACATGATGAAAGTGGGGAAAAAAACCCCACATTTGAAACATGCTGCTCCATCACAATATTCACAAATACTCTGGCTCACCGGAAGTGCAGATAATGATGACTTAGTCTGTGGGTTCTGTGTTAAATATGAAAAACAGAGATAGTGATGGTGGAGTATTGAGAAATAGTAGGGACTTTAACCTGGTTTGGAACCTAATCTATCATTAGATGGTAAGAAATAAACTACACATATCTTTGGCCCCATAATTCCTTTGGGAAGCCTATGCTACAGTCCAAGGCTCTAGTATTTGCAAAGAGTATGTGATCCAATTTATTTATTCCAGGATATTTTTTCATTTCAAATAACTCAAAATAACCCAAATGCATATCAAAAGGGGATTGAGAAATAAATTAACCACCACACTATGAAATTGTGTGTGCTTATTAAAAATGAATTTGTTTATGTAATAAATGTGTGAGTGCAGTGAGCTTTAAAAATAGACTATAGGGGGGAACCCTGGGTGGCTCAGCAGTTCTGCGCCTGCCTTTGGACCAGGGTGTGGTCCTGGAGTCCCAGGAATGAGTCCCACGTCAGGCTCCCTGCATGGAGCCTGCTTCTCCCTCTGCCTGTGTCTCTGCCTCTCTCTATCTCTGTCTCTCATGAATAAATAAATGAAATCTTAAAATAATAATAATAATAAAATAATTAAAAAATAAAAATAGATTATAATCTTGATTCTCAATTTGACAAAAATGTCCAACTACTGTCTCAGTTGCCTCTCTGCAAAATGGAAAAGGCACTAGTAACTAACCTAATAGAGCTATTATAAAGATTAAATTAATTAAAACATATAAAGCATGTATAAGATTATTTAGGGTATACAAGGCAATAAATATTAAATATTACTACTTTATTCATCTACTAACCAGCAATGCTATACACGACATTTTGCAAAGTGATAAAAAAGAGCAAGTTGTAGCATAATATAATGTCTATTTGCATAACACTTTTAATTTTTTAATTTAAAAAATACTGTGGGGAGGTATATACAATTAAAGAGTAGAATAGGAAGGTTTCTTTGTTGTTTTAATGTCTTTATTTATAATATCCTGTTCTTATGTTATTGGAAAAGCATTATATTTGCAATTGCAAGTACATTAAAAAAAAAAAGGCTAATTCTCCCTGTGAAAATAAGGGAAAAGACTTTCACTTTTTCCTCTTCCTAAAACATGTACTTTAGGAAGCTTATAGTTTGAGTTTTGTCTTCTTTTTTTTTTTTTTTTGAAATGTATATAAACCCTTTAAAAATTGAATAAATGTCTTGACAACTTTACAACCCAGGCTTGTCTTTATCAAGTACGGGAAGCCAAATCTGATATATAATTATCAAGGAACGTAGTACTCCTTACTCCCAGTTTCTGTTGGAGAGTGGGAATCTAGTTCAGCAAGGGCATTGACCAAAGTCCAAAGCTACCTGTTGTCATAAAAATCTGAGAAATTTAGTTTTCCTTACAAGAAAGCCAGTTAGCAAAAGCAGATGGTCATGCCATCGACTTGCTGAACTCTGTGTGACACGTGGTATTAGGTCTTCCTACTTGAAGGCTAGTACTTGTTTATCCTGAGAATATGATGCTTGATTCTATAATAGGGGGAATTTTCTTTCTGACTTGGAAATCTCAGCAGATTCCTGTAATGCACATCAAATTCTGGTTTAAGGCTTTTCAATGAAAAAACTGTTTTTTCTATTCCACTATGATGGGGTTGTTTTCTGGGGCAGGATGAGACTGTGTTTATCATTATTTTCCCAATAAATAACAGTTGCAATTATGATAGAAAGTGTAACTTCCAATTAATTAAACATTATAATTTGCAAGGTTTATCACATACCAAAAAATCTAGCCTTTCATATTTATAATCTTAAGATGTATCTTAAGAATTATCATCTTGAGACTCTTCTCCATTGTGTCATGCTCAGAATAAAAATAGATAAGATATAGCTATTTCTAAAGATTTCAGGATAGAATTATTCAAAAATTCAGGCTCATATTTTTTATCGTTTAAACATATATACCCATAGAACAATATTTTTGCTTAAGTAAGCAAAATGGAAAAAATATTTCAGGCACAAATAATGTTTTTTAAACGTAGTAGGAAATTCATTTAAAGGTTTTATCTTTTTGTCTTCCTGGAAAATCTGTTTAAATTTAAATTAAAATTGGTATGACTATACAAAACATGCATATGTTTTCACAGCTTATTTAAAAGTAGTTAGTAGTTTTATTCACTTAGCTGACATGCTGATGAATAGCTTGGTGCTTAACTTGGGAAGGTTTCCAGGAAAGAGACTAAAGCATGATGAACTTCATTTCCTGGGGAAACAAATGTTAAAACAGAAAAGATCCTTCCTATAATCAGCCTACCTGTTATATTGTAGGTTTCAATTTATTCACCTTGGGCAGTAAGTATTTGTAACAATCATGTGATTCCCAGTTTTCTACCATTCAGGTTATTTGTTCATAATATTATTGAGACTTATATGGTCAAATAATTATTTTTTAAAGATTTATTTCTTTTAGAGAAAAAGACTGAAAGAGCATGAGCCAGGGGAGGGGGGAGAGGAAGAGAATCTCAAGCAGACTCACCACTGGGTGCAGAGCCCAACATGGTCTGAATCTCATCACCCTGAGATCATGACCCCAGCTGAAACCAAGAGTAGATGCTTAACCAAATGAGCCACCCAGGTGCCCTCACACAATTATTTTTGATGATACCATATTCATAAGAAACTGGCACATGCTAATATTTTCTCCAAAATTGTTCTAAAATGAGTTTAATGATGTAATGATGTAATGAACAAGAAAAAAAATCCCAGAGAGAGAAAAAGTACATAAAAATTGGTTACCTGGTGTTACAAAAGTTTCTTCTAGACAATTATTTAAAATGAAACAAAAATTTTAAAAAAAATCTTTAAAGATGAGTTAAATATACATTAACTTTGCAGCTTTCTGAAAATGTTTATCTAATTATATTTTATTTTGGAATTTCATTCCCAATGTTCTAAAATCTTAGCTTTATAATAAATAATAACAGAGGGAATATCATCTCTTTTATCTAAAAGTATTATTTTTTATTCTAAGAAAACTGATTTAAAATGCCAGGAGCAGAACAGCATGAACTGTAGAATTCCTGTACCTGGTAACATTTCTAATCACTTATTCCTGAAACAGTGATTAACTCCTAAGTATTAAATTCTGTGTAAAATAAATGTATTCAGTTTATATTTAGTTTGCCTTTCACAGGCATTTACAAGTTTGTTTTCCTTGATTGCATTTTTAAACTTCTTTTATTTATAAATTATTAATATTATTTCAAACATTTATTTATTTATTTATTTATTTATTTATTTATTTGAGAGAGAGAGTTCACTTGAGCATGAGGCATGGGGCAGAGCGGGAGAAAGGAAGGGAGGGTGAATGTGCACGTGAGTGTGGGGCGGGGGCAGAGGGACACAGAAAAAGAATGCGAGAAAGAGATTCTCCAGCAGATTCCCTACTGAACAAGAAACCTCATAAGGGGCTGGATCTCAGGACCCTGAGATCATGACCTGGGCCAAAATCAAGAATCAGATGTTTAATCCACTGAGCCAGTCAGACATCCCTATAAATTATTTGTTTTAATATAATACTTTATAATCCATAAGATTTTAGGTTTAAAAATTTATAAATTGATACTTTTTACATCAAATGACCAACTTCAATCACATTTTATGAATTCTGTATCTAAAATTACATATCTATTAAACTACTTGTTTTATTCTATTTTCCCTTGAATTTACTTGCAACCTAATTTATTTTTCCTCAAAATAATTAAAATGTTGTCAAGTCCACTAATTTATTGTTTTTATTTTTATAAAAAGATATATTATTTATTTTAGAAAGAGAGGGAGAGGGAGTGCTCATGAGTAGAGGGAAAGGCAGAAGGAGAGGAAGAGAATCCCCAAGCAGACTGCTTAGCATGGAGCTCCTGGGGCTCCATCCCATGAGCCTGAGATCATGACCTGAACCCAAACCTAGAGCGGGATACTCAATTGACTAAGCACCCAGGTGCCCTAAATCTATTGCTTTTAAATGTTACATATGTTTTATTTTGCTCTCTTCAAATGTAAAACAATTGCTTTAATATAAATATGTTATGGCTTTAAAGTTTCAAGAGAAAATTTATTTCAAAAAAACATGTATTTTTTACAGATATTTATTAGAGAGAGAGCATGCATGTGCACATACACACACATGCACATATGCTCAAGGTGGGAGAGCTAGAGGAAGAGAATCTTCAAGCAGACTCCCCACTGAGTGTGAGCCCCGGTCCGGGCTTTATCCTCTGACCATTGAGATCATGACCTGAGCCAAAATCAAAAGTAAGACGCTTAACCAACTAAGCCACCAGGCACCCCTAAAAAACATGTATTTAACATACTTTTGCACAAGACACTGTTCTTTAAAATCTATTCAAAATATTAATCATTTCCATTTCAATGACTATCACATCATCAACAAATGCTTTCATCAACAAATGAACATGGACAAAGCGACAGCAACAGAATGAGATGAGCACACCTCAGAGCACAGTCAGAACAAGTATCAAAGTAGAATTTAGCTAACATACTTACAGAGATTATCAACTGTTGGACCCTGACATGGTCAGACAACATGAATTGATTTAGATCCTACACTGGAGTCACTAAGTGCAGTAACTTTGCAATTAAACTTTATTTTTTAAGAATAAAAAATGTAAAATGAAACTTGGTTAAGATTACTGCATATACATATTTAAATCAGATAGCATTGAAAGCAAATATTTTTCACATTCTCAGTAAGAGACAATGTGACATAGTGTGACATAGGATTAAGACATAGGCTTTGGAATCTGGTATGATTGTGATCCATCCCCAGTTTCATCAGTTAGCAGCCGGGCAAATAAACTGTGTTAAGTTTCAGATTCATCTTCTCTGAAATAGGAGTGATGTTTGCCTCAAATTTTTATTAAGAGCTGTAAAAATGCTACTAAATGTAGAATTTCACACAAAAAGTATATTCATATATATGTACTTTTATAATCATATATATATATTTACATAAGTATGTGCAATAAAAGTAATCTATTTAATACAATGTAAATCCTGAAAACTCACGAATACTCACGGCCACTTTGCAAACTATGTATTTTATAAACAGATATCTAAAAATGTAAGAAATGACATAGCATATTTTTTCTCCATGAATCATAAATGGTACCCAGTGTTTAATGTCATTGTTATTCTCTTTTTATTTTCCTCAATATATACACATTATAATATCTATGGTCTTAGTGCAACCTATGTAGTAAGTAATATTGTAAATAGTTGAAACAGTTCAATTTCCTGAATATTATCTGTTCACACACCCACCCACATATGTAAGTACATTATATTGAACATTTCGGACCATTGTTTTTTTCTAATAAAGTGAAGCCTGTTGATCAACTGGTAAGGAGTAATACGTCAGTAAGATCTTAAGTCTCATCTGATTATTTCTGTTGAGTGGGTCGCTGAGTCTTTGGATATCACCTCTGAACACAGTATGTAGTGACATAATTTAATGGAATAGATAATATACTTTGTAGTATATATGCAAATATACATATGTATGTTGAATGAATATTTTTTGACAGCAGCTATCTTGCAATCCAGAGATTTGTGTTATTATTTTTATTTTATTTTGTAACACTACAATTTAACTCCACTGTCTTCCAAAAAAGGGTGGGGGCCAAGCAAAAATATTTCAGTGTTTCTCTAGAGATCTCCAAGACATCTTTTTGATATAATCATGTTATTAATGGGAATTGCATAATTGACTTATCTTGCAACCTTTCATACCAATTACTCATTCATCCTTTTTTCTATTCATTCTTAAAATTTTAGAATGCTTTGTGTCTCAGAACACACATAATACATCTTAAAGATTCTGCTTTCTATAACTCACATTGTAGTACCTCTAATTTAACACAAACTAAACGATATATTCTCACAAAAAAATCTCCTTTGAATATAAAATAAGCTCACAGCTTATATACATTTATTAAAACATGCTCTTGTAATAGATAAAATAGCATTTTATAGAGAAACACATTTTTCAAAGATGTCTATCCTTCCCTTGAACTGATTTGAATTCTTTTTCTCAATAGTTTTGTAAATAGTGATATTATAAATAATTTGTTCTCAAAAAACCCAATGAATAAACCTCTTGCTTTTAGAATACACATCTTTATGTTTTCTGACACCAAGAGCCTTGGCATTTCTTCTGTTACAGCAGACTTTTATTCCTTCTAACATTTGCTTCTTATTCTTTGTTGTTAAGTTAAATGGAAAATTCAAAACCCAGACCCAGTCCTCCTGCAGTGTTTCTATACATAGAGCTATTCAATGCATGACAAAAAAAATATGCAGGAGATGCTTTCCACTCCACCATATCCCCAGTCAACTGCTTAATAAAGTAAGAAATAAGATATATGTTTAAAGGTTTAAAAAAAAAAACCCACACAAGCCAGAAAAGTAAATTAAAATTTATGCAGAATCAATTATAAAGGATGCATTCCAGAATATTTCACATTCAAAAATTTAATTATTTACTGAACCATATAAAGTAAGCCTATCAATTAAATAAAGGGAATGATCTTGATCATCTTTTATATTGTATTGTATTTATTCCTTTGAGTGTGAATTAAATAATATGTTTGACTTAATAGCAAATTAATCGATAATTTTGAAGACACTATACAAGTAGTAAATTAGGATAATTTTATCTACTTTTTACAATCTGAAAATGGAATCATCTGCCTAATTCTGGAAGCAAAACCCCAAAACTAAAAAACATAAATAAAGACAAATAACAAATAACAATAACAATTGGTCCCCACTGAGTACTGAAGATGTGACTGTTAGCACAACTTCCACTATAAGCTTAATTTGAAAATGTCTTGACTATGATTACTGTTTTTGATGTACCAATGAATTTTAGTTGTTTGACTCCTTCATATTTTTCCCATAATTTCATTGAAATATGTAAATGCCTGAAGTTTTAAAAGGCTGTGTTGGAGTGTTACCCTATCCCTAATATCCAAGTATATACTAACACTTTGATCCAAAAATAGAACAAGGCACAGGCATTCTGTATTTTATTTCCAGAATAGTGCCCTCATGAACTCATACAGTCAGTCTAAACTGATTATGGTTAAATGGTATGATATTACTAGACAATTAAACATTTCTCTAAATTGAAATTTTTCTCTAAGTGGAAGATTATAACTTTTTTCCACATATATGTATTTTTTAAGGGTGAATTTTTGAAGGGGGGATGTACATAAGACTTTCTTTTTTCATTAAACTCATAACTTCTAAGAGAACCTATAGAAAATATATATTAAATATATCCCAGTTTTAAAAATCTTGCAAAATTTATATTCAATTTTTCACAATAAAAAGTCTTAAAGTATTTAGCAGTAAGTATATAAATAAGCTATAATAGGAATTAATAGACACTGGTAATCTAAAATGATAAAATAAAATACACATATATGAATATATATATATATATATATATATATATATATATATATATATATATATAATTTAACTCCAGTTCCAATAAATTTTAGGCTAGCTTCTTTCCCTACATTTGGCGATTATTGAATGGTTGAAAATATATGCTGAGCCAATGTGTGGTCCTAAATGAGTACTTACATTTTTCTGTGGCTGTAATACTTAGGTTGTACCAAGCACTAATCTCTCGATCAAGAGGGTTAGTTGTGATGATTGTACCATTGTCATCAATACTGAACACTTTGCTTCTGTTAATAGAATACCTGCACCAAAGAAAAAGAATTCTTTAATTTTATTATTTTCTCTGTATAACTGTGATATATAAAACCCTTTTGAGGCAATTAGACAAATTAAATGCGTACTCCATATAGATAATGTAATGCTGAACAATTTTAGAAAGGTGCATGCATATATTTAAGATTCCACTCAGTGAGGATTAAAAAGAAAAGAACTAAACTAAAATGGTCTCAGATTTAAATTGATGTATGCTAAATCTAAACACGTAATTGATTCTCAATCCCAAAAGAAAATTTTAACAAGTGAAAGATTTAGCTAAAAAGAAATGGTAAAAATGTCATTTGCAAAATTAAGAGGAGTACAATTAAAGAGCAGTAAAAATTAACGCTTCTTAACCTTTTTTTCTCCTTTGAAGCAATGTAAAGCATATCCTCACCCTAAACTGCTGAGTTTCTTTCCTACCCATATAGATGCTTGCTAAATCTGCATGATATTATAATTACCTGATTGCTGACATATGAGAACTGTTTGGTTTTGTTTGTTTAAAGAAAAATGCTTTGATAATATTTAATAAAAATGAGATGGTTTTGTGTGTGTGTGTGTGTGTGTGTGTGTGTGTGTGTGTATCCTCCAAAAGTAAGATAGTAGATGGAATATGCTGTTAGAGCATGCATGGAAAGAAGCCAGATAAAATTCCCTCATGCAAAAGCCTGGAAAATGATCTCAAACTCACAATGAAAGAAGCCTTTGAAGTACTCAGTATGTGTTATCTACTTGCAAATGATTAATAATAAAAATTAAAGAAGAGTAATAACTTGGGTTCAATGATGACTTCTCATTGCACATATATTCCTGAAGACTTTGATGAGACATCAATGAGGTTTGCCATAATTATGTGGCAAGAGATGAGAATATTTTAATCTTGAATTGACAGGTCTCTAAAAATATCACACTGATTTGTAGACTGGTGTTCAGGGGGGAATTAAAATAGAAATTACAGAGAATTCAGCTTTAAGGGAATTTGGTTTCAATTCAATCCCATTTTAAACTTTTAGAAGCAATTTACTGCCATATCCACAAATGGTCACATTTCCTACTCAGAGCAGATCTGTTGGCAAAGAGCAATAGTAGTTTAATAGTTAATATCTTGTATTAAGCATCTAGAATAGCCTGTTTCTATAATAAATCATTCGTTAAAACCAATCAAATGTTTGAAGTAATTTTCAAATAAAAGTTTTAAAGATCATGACCTTGCATCATCAGTAACATTTTAAAATAGTCAATACGCGCTATTTAAGAAAGGAAAGTTGTGTGCAATACATTTTAGAAAGAGCTTGAGCTAAAAAGCTTAAAATGTGAAGTTTTGATGTTTGGTTGATTTTGGATTTCTTTTTTATGCAACTCTTCGTTCCTACAAAAATGCTGAATGAATACAATGTGCCCACATTCTCCCATTGTCAACAGCTCTTGCCTGAATGGTAAACAAATGGTTCTTCCATGCATGCTTCTCCAGATGTCTATGCCTCGTGTTCTTAATCCTCATATGCCTCTACAAAAGTACTATTCCCACTTCACAGACAAAGCAACTGAGACACACAAAAGCCACCCCCAGAAACAAATGGGGATTTTTCCAAGTAGGCTGCAGATCTACTAGGTGTTTCAAGGATTTTTAAGTGCTTCCATTAGAACACAGATGAAAGAGGTTTAACGACAACCTCTTCCACAGAAGACTCCTATATTCCCAAAAACCCACAGAGCTCTTCCTGTTTGTCACATACATGACTACCCAGGTTATTTATCTTTTTATGTGAATGTTTGGACTTTCCTAAGGAATTGGTCTGAATTCTTGGGCTTGGAGTCATTCATGGCTTTTCCCTATAATATTGTTTAATGTTTATGGGATCAAAAGTTATGTTCTTTCTGATAATGTTAACTTTTGTCTATTCTTCCCCTGCCCTCAGTTGTCTTGCTGAAGACTGACCAATTTCAGGTCTAATTATTGCATTCTTTCTTAATATCTACACCCCATTTTTCTTAGACATTCACCACAAACCTTATTATTATAATTCATGTTCAAGGGATATTTTCTCAAGCTTTTCTGCACTTAACAATGACAACAATGGTGAGAATACTTTGCTAAACCAGTTAATCTCACCGAAGACTTGCTGAAACTGAGCCTGAGAATCTCCATACTTTGGAGAAATATCAGGTAATTCTTACATGGAGGGAAAACTAAGTTAATATGAGTTATTTGAATTAGGTGTAATGCAATTTGTTTTCTATATGTTAATTTCTTTTCCCCAAATGGGGAACACCCTGAGGGCAAAATAGAATGCCCTTTAATTTCCTTTGGTTTCTATATGTCTTGCTACCCAGTGAGTATTAAGGAAGATATATCACACTAAAAGTCACATTGAAGTCATTTAGCATTTGCTTTCAAACATTTTTTGGATCTTTTGTTCCCCAAAAAACCCATAAAAACAAAAACAGTGGGTGGATACCTACTGAAATGTGTTCAATGGCTATTTTCATCCTAACAAACATATGAAAAGCAGTCTTATTTAAAAGGCACCTCCAGGGACGCCGGGGTGGCTCAGTGGTTGAGTGTATGCCTTTGGCTCAGGGCATGATCTCGGTTCCAGAATCAAGTCCCACATCGGGCTCCTTGCAAGGACCCTGATTCTCCCTCTGCCTGTGCCTTTGCCTCTCTCTTGTGTATCTCTCATAAATAAATAACAATAAATAAATAAATAAATAAATAAATAAATAAATAAAATCTTTTTAAAAAAGGCATCTCCAAATGAAACAATGTCCATAAAAGACATTAAAACCATTCTTTCGATAGGCTCTAAAAAATGTTTACAGTGATTAAAATTTCAGTATAAAAGGAAAAACTATTAGCTAAAATATTCTTGGTAGAAAATCAAGTAACCACCAATAGTGATACTAAAAAACACATAACACCTATTAATATTTGGGTGTGGCTCACTTATTTGGCTCATAGATAGGTAATATTTTTACTTGTAGTAAACACACAACTCCAGTAATTTTGTATTATTTATAAATTATGCTATGTTTATAAGCATCATTTCAAGCATTTATCATCCATCGTCTACTTATACCACTATGATTAGATATTTAAATTGTTTCCTATGTTTCATTATTATAAATGATAGTATAATAAACATCTTAATCCGTAAAGGCATTATTTTAGAATTATGTATTCTTTAGTATTCTCAAAATACATAGGTGACTATATATACTACTTTTAAAAATCTAATTACTGGGATCCCTAGGTGGCGCAGCGGTTTGGCGCCTGCCTTTGGCCCAGGGCGCGATCCTGGAGATCCGGGATCGAATCCCACATCGGGCTCTCGGTGCATGGAGCCTGCTTCTCCCTCTGCCTGTGTCTCTGCCTCTCTCTCTCTCTGTGTGACTATCATAAATAAATAAACATTAAAAATAATCTAATTACTGGGTTATAATTATATACATGAAATATGACATATATACTTATATTTATTACAGAAAGTACTATTACTCAGTGGGAACTATATCTAAATATCAGAAGGCAGTGTTTTATGTCTAGGAATTACACTGGGAAAGTGGGAGCATTTCTCTGTTTCAAAAACTTAAAAGAAGCTTCTTTGAATCAAAGCCCCTACAAAATACAAAGCAATAGCCACATCTTCATAAATACATGGAAGTTTGTAAAATTCTCAGAACTATGAAGCATGGAGAACAGAGGAATAAGGGAAGGTGGTGGAAGGAGACATGTAACAGGTTTTGTTTTCCTGTCTGACCAGGTCTACAGTCAAATACTGAAAAAGATATGAAAATATAGCACCTGAAAATAACAGACTAGAATAATAGATGGTAAATATTATTTAATTGCAACACAGAAACTTGTTCCTAACCAAGTGGACTAATTTCATGTTTACTATTTTAAGGGTATCCTGTGAAAGCTTTCTCAATTTTTAAATATTAATTTAGTAGTATTTAAATAAAGCATATTTTGGTCAGATTTGCTTCTGACTTAGCATAATCAGTGGTTTTTTTTCCCTCACCCCAATTAATAGAGCTGATTTCATTGAATTCTGGTTGGTGACTGACAACTGTACAGCTATAATTGCTTATTTTACCACAACTTTATCAATAGTTAACTGGTTTAAACTGTTGCACCTTTAATAAGTGCCACATAAAGGAATAACAGATTTATCTTTGTTACATTTCTATGACATTTTATTTTCAGGCTAACTTGTAATCACTCATTTATTAATACAAAGCTGCTTTGCACACATACCTGATGGGAGATTTCCTCTGATCTGGATCTGTGGCAGAGACCATGCCTACAAATGACCCATGTGGGCTTTCTTCCAAGATTTCAAATAGGTAATATGGGAGGAGGAAAACAGGAGGCTCATCCTCATCCTCTACCTGGACCCTTACAAAGGTGGTGGAAGCTTCAACATGGTATTCCATAAGGTGCTCAGCAACATGGCGGTTTTTAACATTTGCTCTGATAAGATAGTGGTTCTGGTGCTCAAAATCCACTTTCTACAAAGAAATACGGTGTGCAGAAGAATAAACGGCTTCATTAACCCAAGACATTATTTTAAAAAAAAAAAAAGTTTGGGTTATTAAGTCTTAGTTGCTTTTTAGTTACGTTTTGCTTCTCATGTACTTGCTTAGATCCCTCTGATATTATCATTAAGCGGCCGCATAGCAAATCTCTGTGTTTTGTTATTTACATCTATTATAAAATGTTTTGGATTTTAGGATTAAAATTATACTTTTCTAGGCATAAATATCCTATAGGATTGAGTATTAATTTTAAGATCTTTCCAAAAAGCTTGTCCTCTAAAAGTCTTTAAAAAAATAATAAAAAAAAAACTACTCTACAAATAATTTGAGACTCTGTAATACCTCTGTCTCATCTCTGAGTTCCTTTGCTCCCTAAACCATAAATCACATTTCAATTCAGTTCTCATTTCAATTACTTAATGAAGCAACAACTAACTGGCTATACAAAATAATTATATGCATTTCTGATTTGATTTTTATCATCTGTGAAGTAAATATTATAAATATATCTACCTTTTTTAATATAACTATTCCTTCTTGTGTCTCGTTATTAGTTATTATGTCAAATGTCTGTGAATCATCTTCAATGCTGTAATCCATTTCTGCATTCTCTCCAATGTCATTATCATATGCCATGATTCTTCCTATTGAAGTCCCAGTGGGTGCAGATTCAGAAACAGTTAGGCGGTATAACCCTTTAAAAACAAAATGCAGATACTTCACACAAATAATAAACATAAGGAGCTCTCAATTTTAGCACCTTTTTTTTTTGTGGACTATGGGAAAACCCATACCCTCACTTTCTACCAGTTAACTTTACCTAAATCAATATCTATCTATCTAACATCTATCTATCTATCCATCCATTTATCTATCTATCCCTTCTTTTTGTAATCTGTATTTTGTATTTCCCTAATATCCTACTTGAGCATCTATTAATGTCTCTCAAATATAGCTTAGGAAGTCCTATCACCAGTACATATATTTTCCAAACTTCTATTCATATGTATACTTTGCTGATATTTTTGGATTTATTTTTTATTATATCCTTCAACCATCCCAATTAAATTTGATAAAGAGTTTTCAATTTCACTCTGATACCTAAAGTTTACAGTAAATGTAAGTGTGGATTAGAGATGGGAGAGAATAAATAAGTGAGCTGTAAGTATAATAGTCTGATTTTTAGATTCTGAGCCTGAGTTCATTGGCCATAGTGGAAATGAAAAAAAAAAAAAAAGAAAGAAAAAGAAGAAGAAGAAAAGAAAAGAAAAGAAAAGAAAGAAAAGAAAAGAAAAGAAAGAAAAGAAAAAGGGGATCCACAAGACTTAGTGAATGGATGTAGTAGTTTGAAAACCATGCTGAAATCAGATGACCCCATTCTTTTGGTTACATGAAAACAATAGCACTTATATTTGAAATACATAGATGTAAATAATTAGCTTTGCTTCCTTTATTTTTCAGAAGTAACTTGCATGAAGTTGATAAAGAGTTAGCCATTTGTAAGTTATTATTTGTGATTTATGTTAAAATGTGGGAAATAATAATATATGTCATTATTCTAAAGAATGAAACTTGGGGGCCCTGGGTTGCTCCTTTGGTTAAGCATTTGATTGTCGCTCAGGTCCAGTTCTCAGGGTCCTGGGATCAAGCCCCACATCAGGCTCCTGTCTCAGTAAGGAGTCTGCTTCTCCCTCTCCCTTTGCCCCTTCCCTCAATTATGCTCTCTTTCTCTGTCTCTGTCTCTCTCTCTCAAATAAATACATCTTTATAAAAAAAGAAATGAAACTTTGTAGAATTTAAAAAAGGAACATGTAATAAAATTTTTCTTTAAAGAGATTGATTTTCTTAGAATATAGCAAGTCACTTCACAGATTGCCTTGTGAGATTATCCTCCCTTTTTTTTAAAATGGGTGAAATGTCACTTAAAAGTTGCTAATATTTTTACAATCTTCAGGAAGCAACAGCTTAACTGTGCTGCAAAGTGGTTGTGTGATTTTCCATTGTGGGAAAATGCATACTATAGAAAACAGAATTTCAGGAAGAGGGAAGTGCAAGCCAAAAGGCCACAAAACCAGTGATTAAAGTTTTCCAGTGACCTAGGTAGGTCAATTGCCTGGTGTTGGTTTGTCCATGAAAAAAAAAGGTAGAATGCTAGGACATGAGCTCCCAGAAGTAATGGAACAGGACTGGATAATGGCAAATTGTTTAGGACAATGGAGGTTATATTAAGGCCTGTGACTTTTTCTGTGAGTGACATGGTAAGACATTTGAGTGATATAATCCGACCTGCATTTCAGCAAAGTCACTCAAGTTGTGTTGGAAGTAGACCAGAGGAGAACAGAGGTGGAATCAGAGAGTAGATGGAAGCCTATGACAATAATGGAGACAAATTAAGAGGGTAGTATGAACCACAGTTGCAAATACAATTGTTGAGAAATTCAGATTAGGGATATTTTTAAAAGATAGAGCCCACAGGATCTGCAGAGGACTGAATTTCGGATATGAGAGAAAGAATAGAGGGGAAGGTGACTTCAAAATCTTTAAACAAATAAGTTTTGTTTTTTATTAGGAGAGATTGTGTGTGTGTGTGTGTGTGTGTGTGTGTGAGAGAGAGAGAGAGAGAGAGAGAGAGATCATGTGCACATGCAGTCACAGAACATTGAAAATCAGAGACTAGCAAGAATTTTGCAAAATTGATCATCAATTCAGTCGGAGTTGGAAATTAGAACTGACGTAGATTTGGCTCAGTGTCATCAAAGTTGGGTTGTTTGAATTGAATTGAATGGGCGAGATTTTGCCCTGAGCAATACAAAGGCTGGATTTGATAGTCTTTGAAATGAGAAAAGCTATGAAAAGAAGAGGTTTAGAGGAGAAGATAGGCATGATCAGAAACTCAAATATATGTCTAGTTTAAATATATATAGCACATAAATGAAGATACTGAGTAGACAGTTGTATATACATATGTGTAGTTCAGGTCAGGGGTTGGTTTACACTGGAGGTATGTATCTGGGAGAGTCAGCATAGAGGTAGCATTTAAAGTCACATGGCCAGATGAGAATATCAAGGAGTGAATGAAAAAGGATGAGAAATGATATTCTAAGGCCTGATAATAGAAATACACAAAGTTTACAGTATGTAAATGTAAAGAGGAGGCAAAGATGATTAAAAAGTGACCACTGAGATAGATGAAAAAGCACATAAGAATGGAGTAATCCCTATCAAATCTTGCTGAAAAATGACACTATATTAGGACTGAGAATTTATTGGATTTGATTGCACATAGATTATTGATAGAATCGACTGGATCAGTTTGGCCAAGCAGTGTGGATGAAACTCTACTGAGTGGTCTCCAGAGAGTTTAAAAGACAGCAAATAAGATAATGAGTTTGACATTTCATATTTTTTAAAGATTTTATTTACTTACTTGAGAGAAAGAGAGAGAGAGAGCACGCACAAAGGGAGAGGGAGAAGCAGACTCCCTGCTTGCAGGGAACCCAGCACTGGGCTTGAAACCAGTACCCTAAGATCATGACCTGAGCCCAAGGCAGATGCCTAACCAACTGAGCCACCCAAGCACCCCTCAACATTTTAAAAATTCTTTTCTCTAAAGGAAAAGAAAATGAAGCATGATTAGCTAGATACAGAAGTGAATCTATAATGTATTTATTTTGTTTTGTCTTTAAGATGAAAACAATGACAACCACATGTTTGAATGTTAATAGTAATTAACAGAGTAGATGCCCTTGATTGAGAGGTGAGGGGAGGTTGTACATTCAGAGGAGATATGTATTAAATATTTAAAATGAGAGGAAAACAATAGGATTAAAATCAGGGAAAATAGTTTAAAGAATAAGGAGGTCAGCATGCTTCTGTTCTGGAACAACAGACAATACACATACATTCACATGATTATGGTGTGGCATGGAAACAGAGAAAACTATTTTAAAGAGTGAGGTAACTTTATGGTACTAGAATCATGTTCACCACACTCAAATTTGAAAATAGTAATGCTATCATTTTACATGAGGGGTGTGGTTAGCTGTAAGAATTTTAGAAACTATTTTAAATATTCTAATTTGTCCAGATATATGTCAATGTATACATACATTGTTATTTATGCTTATAGATATTATGTTTATCAATGTTCATGATGTTAAAGTTAAGAAAAATGAGAAGAAATAAGGATGGCAGCAGAAACTTCAAGGGCATTTTTGTCTCAACAAACATTCTTTGGGCGTACTGCCTTCCAGATTCTTCAACTTATTATTTCACCTTCATCTGAATAAAACATAGACTAGATTTATTCAATATATTTTTCTGTATTTATTATATGGCAGTCATTTCATAAAGTCCTGAGTATTTCAGATTACATTACACATCACCTTCTTGTCTTTAGGACACACACTTTGTAGAGATAGTCATATACACGATGCATTTATAACATGGAGATGAAGGTCACAAACTGCTGCCTTATTACCTAAATTCCATCCAAAGAGGAGCTGTTTCATTGACTTATAAAGAAATCAGGAGCGGTGACTCAAATGATACGAAGCTGCAATGATGTAGGATAAATAAGTTTACAAATCCAGTGTACAGCTTGGTGACTATAGTTGATACTACTGTATCATATAATGGGAATTTTCTGAGAGAACATCTCAGGTGCTCTCACCACACACCCCCACACAACGTAACAATGTGTGGAGATGGATATGTTAATTAGCTTGTCTGTAGTAATGATTTCACTATGTATATGATATCAAAACTTCATATTGCATACCTTAAATCTATATGATTTTTTTTAAAAATGGCCACATTAAACTGAAAAATTTTAAATTTGACAACAGCACAGAAATACATCCAGATTTATAATTTTTTTGAAAATTCAGAAGATCTAATAACTCTGGGCTTTGCACAAATTAGCTGAACTGCATCATGTCTGCATCACTTAGGGGGATGTGTGTGTGTGTGTGTGTGTGTGTGTGTGTATGTCGGTGCGTGATCTACTTTTCTCTTTGAAACATGCTTATATATTCCACCTATCATGATAATTGCTCATGATTTCTAGAATTGCTTGTAAATGCATTTCTGTTGCTAAGAAAGAATCCCATGGGGGGAGAGGAATCTCCTAAGAAAAAAATAATTTCTCCCAGACTTTCGCAAGAAACTCCTTCTGAAACACAACACGTGATTTAACTTGTATTTATTACTTATTAGAGCAATTGGGGCCTATTCATGCAACAAAAGTAAAATATATCCACACATATATGGTCAGTTAATTTATGTCAAAGGAGCCAAAATATGCAATAGGTAATGTCAGTCTCTTTAATAAATGCTATTGGGAAAATTGGACAATCAAATGAAAAAGAATGTAACAGGACCACTATCTTACACCATACACAAAAATTAACTCAAAATGGATTAAAGACTTGAACTTAATAGACCTGAAACCATAAAACTCTTAGAAGAAAACATAGGCAGTAAGCTCCCTGACCTAGGTCTTGGTTATGATTTTTTGTATCTAATATCAAAAACAAAAACAACAAAAGAAAAATTGAGTGTACTATATCAAACTAAAAGCTTCTGCACAGCAAAGGAAACCATCAAAATGATGAAAAGAAAATTTACTGATGGGAGGAAATATGTGTAAATTATATATCTGATAAGATGTTAACTCCAAAATATATAGAAACTCATACAACTCATTATCAAATAATAATAATGATGATGATGATGATGATAATATTAAAAATGGACACAAGACCTGAACAGACATTTTTCCAAAGAAGGCATACAGATGGTTAACAGATCTATGAAACAATGCTCTATATCATTATTCATCAGGGAAATGCAAATCAAAACATAATGAAATATTACCTCACATCTGTTAGAATGGCTATTATTTAAAAGACCAGAAATAAGAAGTGTTGGTGAGGATGTGGAGAAAAGGGAACCCTCGTGCATGGTTAGTGGGAATAAATTTGTGTACCCATCGTAGAAAACAGTATGGTAGTTTTTCGAAAAATTAAACATAGAACTACCTTATGATCTAGCAATTCCATTCCTGGGTATCCATCCAAAAAAATGAAAACACTAATTAGAAAAGGTATCTGCACTATCATGTTCATTGCATTATTATTCACAATAGTCAAAATACGGAAACAAACTAAATACCCACCAATGGATGCATGGATAAAGAAATTATAATACACACATGCACACACATGAACACACACAGAGGAATATTACTTATTAATAAAGAAGAATGATATCTTGACATTTGCAACAACATAGATAGACCTCAAGGGCATTATGCTAAGTGAAATAAGTCAGAGGAAGACAAAGACCATATGATCTCTCTTATATATGAAAGATTGTGTGTGTGTATATGCATATGCATAAATCATAGGTGAATATAGAAATAGGTGAATTGTTTTTATTTGTTCTTAGTTTTAATATATCAAACAAAATTAAAAAATAAAATAGTATCACTTGAGATAATTACTGACAGTAGACAAAAAAATAAATCCCCCAAAATATCTGTGTTCTAATACCTCAGACCTGTGAATATATTACATAAAGTGAAAAAAGGTAATTATAAAGGTTGCAGGTAGAATTCATATTGCTAATTTGCTGACCTTGAGATATGGAGATTGTCTTGGTTTATCCAAGTGGGCCTGATGTAATCACATCAGTCCTTAAAGTGAAGAAGAGGCAAAAGTGCAGGTCAGAGAGATGACAGTGTGTGTAGGATTTAACACCTTTTGCTGTGTTTGAGGTGCATGAGTTTATACAAGAATCAGAAAGATGCCTTAAGGAGCTAACAGTGTCCTTCAGCTGACAGCCATCAAGGAAACAGTGACTTTAATCTTACAAACATAAAAAACTGAATTTTGTCATCAACCAAATCCAAAGAAATGGATTCTCCCCTGGATCCTTGGAACACAGCCCTGAAGACACCTTGAATTTAATATGGTGACACCTGCAACAGGTTTCATTAAGGTAATAATTTAAGACATGAAATTTGTGGAAATTGTTATAGAAGCAATTTAAAAAGCCACATTAGTCTTTTATTTATATTTGTCTTTTCACACTAATAAAAATAATCACATATAGAATAATTGACAAATTTATTTTATACAATTCTAGTGCTGTTGTAGTGCTTTAGATGCAAAACCCTACTATCTGCATATATTTAACGTAAGTATAATTATGTTTTAATGAAAATTTAAGATGTTTTCTACTTACTTTCCTTAAATATAGGTTTATTGTCGTTAACATCAGAAAGTTTAATTAATACACTTGTTGTTCCAGACAGAGCTCCAGGCAGACCAATCATATCTTTGGCTTGAATAATTACCCAATACTCATCTTGCAATTCTCTATCCATTTTAGAAGATATTCTTATGACTCCTTTAAAAATGTAATAAAACATAATTTATTATTTCATATTAATCATGGTATTCTCATAGTTAATTTCTTAAGAATTCAATCATACAATAATTCTTTTGACACATTTTAAGTCACTACAATATGCTAGACACTGTCTTGGAGAAAATAATAATAATATTAATTAACAATAATAATAACAATAATAAATACCAACTCTGTCTAGAGTTTAAAGTAGTCATCACAATACTAAAAACACTAGTAAATCCTTAAGAAAATAACCATGTTAATATAATCTGCAGGTAGAAAAGAGGAATATCTTATTTTTACCTCAAATTATTTTTGCTATCTTCCCTAACATAATATTCGTGTGCTACAATTAACTTCTCCCTTTTTTTAACTTCTCCCTTAAATTTGAAAGAAGTTAATCATAAGTAAATGTGTAAATTGCAAAACCAAATTTATGCAAAAAATATTGTGCACCTGTGATGTTAAAGTTTATTTTAAGTCATGATATATAAAGAAGGGTTTGTTTTTGACCAACAGTTTTTCATAATCTACCAATAGAGATAAATATGTACACAGATTTTCAAACTCAAGATGGATCATAATAAATAATAACTTTCTACAAAATTAGTGAAAAAGTAATTAATTATCACTGAAAAAAATAAAACTAGGAGAAATTTAAGGTGGTGCATAGGACAAGAGGATGCTGGCCTAAAAATTTTGGGAACACTAACACAAAGAAAGAGAATGGCCAGTCCTCAACTGTGTCTGGGGAAAAGTGTTCATTAAAAGACTGTGAGATCTGTAAAATCACAAAAGGATAAATTGGACCATATTGTGATGGCATTTTAATTGTGGACTAAAGTGATTTACAAGTATAATCTGTTATATGAATCACTATAGAATACAGTGAATATATTAAACAGACACTGCTAATATCTCCCTATGTTTGACTCCAGAGAGAATTGGGTGTTGACTCCATAAAGAATTGGGTATCTCATGTGGTTTTAGTTTAGTTTGCATTCTCCTGATTACTCCTGAGGTTAATCATTTTTATTAATCTTGTAGGCTTTTTGTATACCAAATTTTTAGCCAATTGTTTTAAATGTCTTTTAGTATGTTTTTAAATTGTTTTTTTTTCTTTTTCCAATTGATTTGTCATAATCTTTACATATGTTTTATACCTTATACACAGATTTTTATAGTGGTGTAGATTTAGAAAATTTAATCTCTGAAAGTTAGAAAAATCAGCTAAAAGCCTAAAAAGATTTAAATGTTTAAAAGTACAGCCCATTTAGTTTTTGAAATATCAGGTGTACTGTACAACATGTTTATATACAGATTAATTTTTGCTCTGACATTTGCCTATGTAGAATCCTGTTGAATGGCACTTTTTTCATTCAGAAATACCTGTTGTTGGTTCAATGGAGAAATATGGTTGGCCTTGTAGTAAACTGTACAGGAGACGAGCATTATTACCACTGGCGGGATCATCAGCATCTGTTGCTGTCACCTGGATGACTAATGTTCCTCAAGAAAATATAAATAGTAACAAGAAATTAAGACTGTGATATTATTGAACAGCGTGGTATTACTGAACAACACAGTTCTATATAGCATTCTCTTTTAAGCAAGCAAGTGGATGATATGCAATGAAAGAGAAGCCCTCCTTGTTCAGATTTGTAAAACTAATATCATCCTATATAAACAAGAGAATATAGCCTCATGCAAAATAGCCCTAATTCCTATAGGCAATGTAGAATTTTAAACGTAGATCTATGCTGTAAAGAAATGTAACTATTAAATGATCCATTATAATGTATAATTCAGGGTCTTTCAAAGGTGTTGGCATTAGTGAAATAATCAAAAGAGAATTGGAAGCAGTTTACTTTAAAAATTATATTGTGACCTGTAACTAAAAAAAAGTTACAGAATGTTGATAAAATATTAATAAAAATCATTGAAATGTGCTTGAATTAGTATCAAGTTGAGGATGGGCATAATTATCTTCCCTGTTTAATTCCCTTCAATAAAATACTGATTTACTTTGAAAAATTCTTTTTTTATTAAGTACAAAACAAAATCTACTAGATATGACCTAAAGTGTTCTCAATAACAATCAATAAAACATAAGGTATTTGTACATTTAAACTTCATTCTTAACCATATTTCTTTAAAAGCATTTAGCTTTTAAATCATCTTCATGTAAACGTGGAATAGCATATAGATCTTGTTGGAAATCTGCATTTATTGAAACATCATGGTTCTGTGTCAATAAGGATGGCAACATGAACATCAGAGTCGAGTAGCCTATGTGATTTTCTTTACAACCAGCATCATTAATATTTTCAATACAATCTAATTTTATAAGCGGAGACACTCAAAAAGGAAGCCATTCTTTTCCTGCGTAATAAAACTGTTAACTTTTACTGTGGCTCTCAAATGTATGTTCTATTTGTTTTTTTTTGTCTTAGTATTTTGTTAGTTACTTAACACTTGTATACTGTATAACCACTCAAGATGTATTCACCTTAGTTTCAAGTGTTTTACCATACATTCCTTCCATTTGTGATAACATGGATGGAGCCTAAGGGCATTATGCTAAACAGATATAGAAAAAGATATCACTTAAATATGGAATCTAGAAAAGATGAGCCCATAGAAACAGAGGGTAAACTGCTGGTTAACAGGGGCTGGAGGTAAGAGAATTCAATGTTGATCAAAGCCTAGAAACTTGCAGTTAGAAAATGAATAAGTTCTGGAGAGCTAATGCACAGTATGGCAATTATGGTCAACAATATTATATTGTATATTTCAAAGCTGCTAAAGGATTTGATCTTAAATACTCCACCCTCCACAAAAGATATATGATGTGATGACAATGCTAGCTAATGCCAAGGTGGTAATTACATATTGTAATGTATAACACGATGTTATATGTCAATTATATCTCAATAAAATAATAAATCAATAAAGAATCAACAAATAATAAATAGTATTTCTGTAGCAATTGTAGAGTCATTCTGAGGAAAGGATTCTTAGGGACCATCAATTCAATCAGTTTCTATTGGGCAAGAATTGTTCTTTTAACTACCCTCTTTGTACACATCCATTTACTTTTTGTATATTTCCTATGTCTCCATTTCACTTCTTTCTATAGGAGTGTCCCATTTCTAGATTCCAGAACTACACTACCTGTATGTAGCTTCAGAAGCAATACTAAAAATCATTATATGATTAGTTGTTGATCAAAAGAAATTCTTAGTATTAAGACTTTAGACCTCCTTACCTAGTACTATACAAATTAGTACCAGGAAGATCATGAAAATACACTGACTCACAGATCACCCTGTACTTCATTTATAGAAAAACAAGTTACAAAGTCGGGTTTTTTTTTTTCCCAGTTTTTTTCAAGGATATTTTTAATTGATGCTTTATTTACTTCTAAGCAGAATATACCTCTTCAATGTTCTAACGTGTCACTCCCTTGCTCTCTACTAAATGGAAAACCTAATGTAATATATTAATGAGTCACATAAAATAATTTCTCTGAGTGTGTGGAAAATCCAAAAAGTCAAACTCTTAAGAAATTAAGTGGATAAAACAATATTATATTACAAATATTCACAATAAGCTTCTAATGTGAATTTGTTAAGTTAAATTTCTGGGAAATTTATTATTTTCTCTTGTGAGATTTATGACTGTTTTAAATCAAAAGTAACCTAGAGAATTGAGATAATTCTACAGTGTTTTAATGGCAGCCAATTGTTAATGGACATTCATTAACTGTTAGTGATTTACTCCTTATATTTGTGTGTGTATGTGTGTAAGAGAGAGCATTTATATATGTCTATCCTATTATAAAGATACCATGAAAGAAATATAAAATAAATTAAGATGATAAAAATATGCAACAGAATTAAAAAAAACATTACGTATAGTTTTGCTTTTAATTCTTACTTATGGTTTGTAAATTATTGGTTGTAAAACTCAGAACTTAACAATTTATCAATTCTTATATCCCTCTAATTATCTTTGTTTTATTTAGCTTTTTCTTATGTTTTTTAATTGACATCACAATTCATTAAATACAGGTTAAGCAACTTTAAATCCTCTTAGATATTTTCTAAAGGCTTTTCTAAAAAAAAAAAATCAAAAGACATAAGTAAACCTATATATTTTCCTCTTCAGTAACTTAAATACTACACAAATCTTTAAGAAACGGTCAAGTAACATAAACTGTAACAATAAACATCAGAGTAGTCAAGAATTACAAAAACCTTTGATAGGATTTGTTTTATGTTTTCCATTTATGTTTTCCTTGTCATTTGTAAAAAAAAAAAATCCACTTGTATATTCACTTGTAGTTGGGAACTGGCTAGATACTATACATAAAAGTGAAATAATCACTATAGGACCAATAATGTGTCCTTCAATGAAAAAATAATTGTTCCACAGTCCCCTTCCCCCCTTATCCTATTACCAGTTAAATAGGTAAAGGGACACTTCATGGTTGAAAGAAACAAATGTTTGATTTCTACTCATTGTCATTCAAACATATGTAACCCTTCCGTCATTTGTCAGTAATCCCAGAGCTGCATTACTCATCTTTGAATCAAAATGAATAGCACAGGGAGGGCCTTTTCAAGCACCTTTCTAGGCTTACATAATCACTGCTTTTATGACATGATTTTTGTTTACTGTAAGAATCACTCTGAACAGTTTTATGGGAACTGTGGCTCCAGTCTCCTGGTCATCCCAGTCCCTAACAACACCCATCCATCATTACAAATTGAAGCTGATTCTAAAATATAGTGAATAGTATCCTACACAAGAACATAATTAATACAGCTTATGTCAAACATACTTATTGAACTATTTTAAAATGTTTATTTTCATAGGAGAAAGCATTTTGAATTTTTGATTACTAAAATTCAAGGATCTTTTAAACGTAGAAAATGAACAAATATAATTTGTAACATTAATGGCTTAAAAAGAAGAATAAAAAATTGTCATTAAATATATAAAACACATCTGAAAATATTCCATTTCTACTTGCAATAAAAAATCAGAAAATTGGGATCCCTGGGTGGCGCAGCGGTTTGGCGCCTGCCTTTGGCCCAGGGCGCGATCCTGGAGGCCCGGGATCGAATCCCACATCGGGCTTCCGGTGCATGGAGCCTGCTTCTCCCTCTGCCTGTGTCTCTGCCTCTCTCTCTCTCTGTGACTATCATAACTAAATAAAAAAAAAAAGTTTAAAAAAAAATCAGAAAATTAGGGGGAAAAGGCAGCTTTCTAAATCTGATAAAGGGCATTTTTAAACTTTGACAGCAATCATATTTAATTGTGAAGAGTTAGAACTTTTCCTTCTGAAGTAGTTAAAAAGTAAGAAGTTTATTACCACTGCTAATTTTTAAAGCATCGTATTGTACTTCCTAGACAATGCAGTGAGGCAATGCCATGTATACCAAAATGAATGATTAAAGATTATGATGATGATAGACCAATGATACATATGTAATGGATGGATGGGTAGATGGATGGATGGATAGGTAGGTAGGTAGGTAGGTAGGTACATAAATATTGAAAACACTTCTAAAATTACAATAATTATTCAAAGGCAACAGTATTTTTGTCAGAAAATCAAGAAGAATATACCTATAAGTTTTACCGGATAATTAGATTAGCAAGGTCCTAAGAATAAAAAAGATACACAAAAAACCATCGTTGTATATACCAGAAACATATATTTATAAAGCATTTTAATTAAATGCATAATATATAACAAAAATACCCAAGTATATCTAAACAAAAATTATTAAAGACCTCTACAAAGAAACCAAATAGAAATTAATGATCAAAATGGATAAAAATACTGGGTTTATGAATTAGAGGACTACATCAGCATATATCAACAAATAGATCCATGATGTAAATGCTATCCTAATAAAATCCTAGCAAATTGTGTTACTGGATAAATTAAAAATATGATTATGAAATATCTATGGAATGCAAAGGACCACGTATGGCCAAGATAATTTTGATGAACAATATCTGAAGGACTTGCACTAATGAGACAGCAAGCTTATGACACAACCACAGCAATAAAGACAATATAGCATTAGTCCCTGTAACAACAAAAGATGATAAAACTGACTAGAGATTCGAAAACAAAATCATACGTATATGGACAGCTCATTCTTGCAATGGTGGCACAGTTGGGCATTGGAGAGTCGTTTCAATAAACGCTGCAGGGTCAAATGGATATCTCCATCCATCTACACATTCATCTATCAGTTATTTCTCTTTTGATGTAGAATTTGGCACATGCTTGACACCATTCACAAAAATTGGTAGAAAATAAATTGTAGATATAAATATGAAAGGTACATAATAAAAATATAACAGAATAATGAAAATTCCATAAAAATAGGAATTTTTTTTTGTATAACATCAGGGAGAAAAGAAAACAAAAGCCAACATTTATCAAGATTGAGTGACTGATAACCTGATATTTGTCTCAATATCCAAATCCCTGTTTTTGTTTATTAGACATACTCATTTGTTCCTTTTTCCCAGCCTAGATGGGTTGCTCTTACACTACTGAAATGGCATTTAGTAGAACATTACCTTTCATGGTGCATTCCTCAATCAATGTATGAAGCATTGTACATGCTTCACATATGAACCAGCCTGTTTAGCCTCTTCATTTGTTTCATCAACACCTTACTGTGCTCTCACTAAAGCTGACAAAGTTGGTTTAACTACATTAGTGGATCAGAAATTAAAGTTTCTTTAAACTATGCTACTAATAAAGTTATTTGTAGAGGACAGATGATATATATGTACATTAATGAAAAAGCTTCATATAGATTATTTTAACATTAAATATATCACCAGATAGGTATTTTTCATGTGTATTTGCATTATTTAATCAGCTTCTTAGTTTAATTCTGTTTTTATGAACAGTGCCCTGGTTTATCATTAGCCCTCTTTCAATTTTAATCATGCCTTAAAAGGAGACATTTTACTCAATGCCCATATGTCTCATACACTATTTCTCACACCCCATGGAAGAGCCACAAGTACAAAGTAGATGTCCCCCAAGTTTATTCTGGCTTATTATAATGCACCTACTAATAATGTTTTAAAAAATAAAAAATCAGGGCCAAATGCTTTCCATACAAAATGCCAGAAAAAATAATATTAAGCAGGACTGTCCTGAGTAAAACTGGAGATCTGATCACTGTTAGTTCACAAAATCTTCCATATCTTCTTAGCTATAACCTGGATCTGGCCCCTCACAAGGAGGACAGGAGAAAACCAAAGAAAGAGGCAGTTTACTCTAGATTGGTAGGTGGTAGCTCTATTGAGCAAGAGAACTGATTTTTGAGGCTTGTTTTGGGTGGCTGTAAGATGACTAACTTTCAGGATCTGTCCACTAAGCTTTGAAAGTTATAGAGACCTTAATTAAGCTTCAGTCATATATACCATCCAAATAGCCTCAATACCACATTTCTATCTCAAGTCTGGGTGCTTGTGGCAGCTTCTGGGAGAGAAGAACTCTAGTGGAATCCACATTCCAAGGACGGGGGTAGGATACGCCAGACCAGGACCCAAATCTCCTTTCTTGTAATTGTATATGTATTCTATTCCAGGGATATTCTGCTTCAACAGGTTCAGTTGCAGCAGCACAATGGGATTCCAGTGAGGAGTGAATAGTTTCCATTCACCTAGAGGTGTGAAGTGACTCACTCATCCTGGTGGGACATCTCATTGCAAAGTCTAGTAAATAACTCTTTTCCCAGGCATGATGGGGCTTGGTGTTCTCAGAAGCATAGAACAATAATTCAAGGTGCAGAGTTGGGGCAGTTGATGTTTTCCCTAAAATCCATACCTTTAGGATACTGGCTGCCTACCAGCATCCCCAGTCTGGCATATGGGGCAACAGACTCTACTGGTTGATCTTCCAAATCTATGAAACCCTGGGACAGTACTTTAGTCCACTGGGCCAAAGTGGTTTTACTTGTTGGTAATTTAATCTGCTGCTTTATATTTCATTTTTTTCTTTTTACCTAATCCTGCTTCTTATGCATTACCAAGGCAATGGAACCTCCATTCAAAATCAAATTCTTTAATCTGGCCTTGCATATCATGACCTTTGAAATGAGACCTTTGATGATAATCTACCCATATACAGTACTCAGTTTCTCTAACACCCTAATAGTGGCAGCCTGGTTCACACAGTGACAGCTGGTTCACACTGTTTCCACATAAAACTGGGCATGTTTAAAATTCTCACTGGGGGCCAATATAATCAATTTGCCAACCTGTCAACAATTGGAAACTCCATTGCGTGGCCACAGACTCCTTTGGCAGTTGCCTTGGGCATTGTTTAGAACACACATGACATGCTGTTACGGTATTGACCAAGTCACTGTCTTTCAAGGGCAATCTAGCATCCTTAGCAATAAGCCATCCTATCTGAAGTGTCAACTCTTTTTATCTGCTGTATCTACTAAAAAGTCAGTTGCTAGGGTGCATACCCAAAATAGGGCATCAGCTTCTAAACTGTCTTTTGTTGACTGAAAGGTCCAAAAGTCAGCATGCATCTCTGAGTTGAGTCATTATAGTTTGATCAGAGATAGCTATATTGTATGGAAATGAAAAGAGAATATGTAATTAGACTCTTGCAGTGTAAAGATCCTCTTAAATCAATTTGTATCTATCCAGTGAATGAACAAAAGTTAACTACAAAATATTATTCTCTCAGAATCATGCATGTTTTTGTTAAAGATTTTATATTTAAATAATGTTTACACCCAATGTGGGGTGGAACTCCCAACCTAGAGATCAAGAGTGGCATGCTCTACCAACTGAAGCAGCCAGGAGCCCCTCAGAATCATCTGTTAATAAGAGAAATATCTCAGTTTACTTGTTCCAATAATAAACATACAAATGTAATATTTAAGATAATAATCCTGGGTTCTATTATTACATTGATGGTTGATATTGTTTGCCTATATTACTGAGAGATTTACATAATGCAAATTTAAAATCAGTTTTGTTTTTCTATATAGATTCTGAATTTTTAAAGCTATTTTTGCAAAAGGACTTTATGAAACATTTAAGACAATATTTTACTTTACCCATTCTGTCAGTAATATTATATTGCAAAAGCTTATTATTAGGTAGGTAACATAAGATATAAACATACCAAATTCTTGAGAGGAAAATCATAGATTAGTAGTCTAAACTATGGGAACTGGAAACTGCAATTTGCCAGTATATGTCATTTGCTATGACTACAAGTTACAAAATTATAGTGAGATAATGGTATATTAATGTAAGATAAAATATTTATTACATGTAATAAATTACATATAAATTCTACTTTCTGTGGCATTGTTAATAAGTGCTAAAACTTACAAAACTACACAAAATTTTTGAAGATCAAAAGCATTTTGACAGCATGAATAATGATTTCCCAAACATTAGACACAAACTCCCATCAAGAGTAAAACCTAATGTAAGAATAGTGTAATTCCATCAATATTGATTTATATGGATTTTAATATTAACCACAAGTATACAGAGGACTGAATGATTCTCGCTTAAATGTTAGGTTTAATATTAGTAACAAAACTTTATTTAATGATATCTCATATTTCATACTGAATGCTTTATCTTCTTTCAGTGATTATGGGTGGCATCCATAAATATGTAAAAGAGTGATAAGTTTTGATATGCAGACTAATTTAGATATCGTGCAGGCAATAGAGAAGTCAGCAACCTGTGACAAGAACATTTTATATGTAAAGTTTCCATTCATTATAGAATACTATATAAACACTGTATCTTAGTTTAATATATGTTTGAATGCCAAGATCTGAACTGCAGATTTCAAAATGATTCATTTATTTTAGTATGCAATTTTTTTGTGTTAATTTCAGTGGTAAAAATATTAAACAGACTTTTCTTAGAATAAGATATAAATTTATAATAGGAAAGCTATTTTTACATGCAGTTTTAGTACAAGTACACTTTGGTTACTCTGAAGCAACTTTATTGAGAGAATGTTGAATTGTATAATGGTCAAGTTTAAAGAGGCTCAAATTAAATAATATTATTTTGACCTAGGCTCTGAGTCCATGATTTTTCTGACATTAAAACAAATATATTAGGTAAATTAATAAAATTATAATTTTCTGAGATCAAATTCATGATAAACATAAGGTTTTAATCCATGTATCTGCTCATTCTTTCACACTGGAAACTTTTTATCAGTTTGAGGATCATTATTATTTATTTACAGGGATGGATTGGCCCATCCCTCATATATATATATATATATATATATATATATATATATATATATATAGAGAGAGAGAGAGAGAGAGAGAGAGAGAGAGACTAAAGACAAGCAGAGGCATAGGCAGTGGAAGCAGACTCCTTGTGGGGAGCCCGAGCCTGATGTTGAAGTCGATCCCAGGACCCCAGGATCATGACCTGAGCCAAAGGCAGATGCTCAACCACTGAGCCACCCAGGCGCCCCCCTCCTGTGTTTATATTTGAGATGCAATTACTTTACAACCTAGAACTTGCAAGTGAAACTCAAGAAACATATATTTTCCCACTTGCCACCTAAATGTGCAAAATATTCTTTTTGTTTTTACTGTCTACCATCTCCTGAAAATTAGGTCATTCTTATTATTCTTGTGTTACATTATGACACCCCTACTTTTCATAATGTGAGAGAATTTAAGTCAAATAAATAGATTGTGTTTAAAACAGCAAACAATATATTCAGAGAGAATACAAAGAGTAATCCATCCCAATCTCAGTCACATTCAAGTCACATGTCCAAAGAAATAAGTTTCATCGAATATAATTTTCAAATTTGATGTATTTTAAGGATTTTTATTTTTCAGAGAAATATCTGCTCATGTTGATGCTTATTATAATTTATGGATTCAAAAAGTGACATCTAAATTTGCTTGTGTTTTTCATAAATTGAATTCAATCTCCCTTTTTAATAATGGGTGATATGTCATTTAGATGCTAAATATTATTAAAGTGAATTTCTTTTTCTTCAAGCCTCTTTGAGATAGCATTGATATATAGCATTGTGTAAGTTTAAGGTGTACAATGTGATGGTTAATACACACAACATATTAAAAAATGATTATCACAATAAAGTTAGTTAACATCCATCATTTCACATAATTAGAATTTTACCTTCTTGTGGTGAGAACAGTTAAGTTCTATTGTCTTAGTAACTTTCTAATATGTAATACAGTAATGTTAAGGAAATCATACCAAATATTTTACCTCGAGACCTTCATCATCTTATGACTAAAATTCTGTTCCCTTTGACCAACATTTCCTCATTTCCCCACCTCTCAGTCCCAAGAAACCACCATTTTACTCTGTTTCTATGAGTTTAACTATTTTTTAGTCCACATATATCTAAAATTTTACAGTATTTGTCTTTATCTGTCTTACTTATTTCACTTAGCTTAATGCCTTCAAGGTATGTCTATGTTGTCATCAATGGCAATATTTCATCATGTTTGATTTGCTTTTGTTGAACCATCCTTGCATCCTGGAGCTAAATTCCACTTGATCATGGTATGTGATCTTTTTTAATGTGCTGTTGAATTGGGCTTCTTAGAATTTTGTTGATCATTTTTGCATCTATGTTCACAAGAGATATTGACCTGTACTTTTTTGTGGTGTCCTTATCTGGTTTTGGTATCAGGGCAATGCCCATCTTACAAAACAATTAGGGAAAGTTTTATCCTCTTCACATTTTTGGAACAGTTTGAGAAGGATTGATATTAATTCTTTAAAATATTTAGTAGAACCTACCAGTGAAGCCAATTAGTCCTGAACTTTTGTTTGTTGGGATGTTTTTAGTTACTGTTTCAATCTTACTAGTAATCTGTCTGCTCTGATTTTCATAATTCAGTCTCAGTAGGATATATGTTTCTAGAAATTTAAATTTTCTAGAAGTTCTGCACTGGGAAATTTTAAAATTCAGGAATCACTATTCAGAGACTGCCTGCAGCACTTCAGGTTACTCTGCCTCAACTCACACCCACAGACTCTCCCTGGATTTTATATCCACCAAAATCCTCTGTTTATCTCTCATCCTTATCTATAGTTTTTCACCCATTCATGTACTCATTCTTTAACTCAATCATCACAAACTTCAGGCACTGTGTAACTTCTAGCCTATTCGATCTTATACTTTTTTGTGGAAGAGAGATAATTTTGTAATTCCAGACCAACAAGTGGAAAAACAATGCTTTATCCATTTGGATATTTGGTAGTTCTTGTTTTGAAAGTAATTGCATTTTTAATATAAATATACTCAGTAAAAGCCCACTGTTACTTGTAAATAAATATGTATTCAACAACCAACAAGTAGTTCGTGGTTTTCTTGGTTTCTCTTCTGATGACATCCTTAAATGGAGATTCCTTTCAGTACTCTACCTAATTCTACATTCAAAGCACAGATTCAAATATAATAATTGGCAGTTGAGTACAATATATTATAAAATAGTTAAGACAACAGAGAATAAAATGTTCACACTTGTTGCTTTGTAAAGGATAAGATAGGTGGGTAGGGTATTTGGAAGCAAGATCAACACTGAAGACCTTACAAAATGGCAATGATATGGGAAGAGCATGAAAAATTAACTATATATTCAGGTAAAACGATTCATATTATTCATTATATAAATATTGAGATTTAGGAAAACAGAAAAATCACATATAATATTGATTTCTTCAAAACAAAGTTTATAATTACAGGAATGCTTCATAGGGAAACCACCTACACCATAGTTTTCAGAGCAATGGGGTATTCCTCTATTTCTATGTAAGATAACATTTCTAATAACAGCTGACTATTTTTCTGTTGGTCACTTCTACCCATTGAAAGGAATAAAAAGTGCTTGTTGATTTTAGTATGATTCCATACATGGCCCAAAACCGGAGGGCAGTCCTACAAGATGTACTTAATTACACAAGTTAACTAGGTTAATACATACATGAACCTTGAATTACAAAGCAAAGATATCTGCATTAGCCAAACACCAAATAGAACAAACCAATGTTTTGTGATCTTTGTTGAATCAACCCACAGTCCTGTGACTATACTCAATGCCATGATGCAAAGACTGTACTGCACATACTGCAATTCCTTTGTGGTTCAACTCTCCAACTATAAAAAATGGCTATTTTTCCCTTTTCTCTATCTAAAAATCTACCCATTTTGTTCTCAATTATTACCTTTGTCTCATACCTAATGGATAGAAACACTTATTAATAGGTTTATTATCAACCAATGTGTTAACCTACCCAAATCTGTCTTCTCTACTATTGCTCTAGATTCCATGGGTCTTTCCCTTCTCAAGAATAGTTAGAGCTCTCTTATTTTGCTTCGAAAACAGTTTTCTTTTGGATCATTCCCTATAGTATATAACTGTGCTTTTAAACTTCTCATATTTTTAAATGATTAATGATAACAAAAAAATCCTCTTTCTTTATCTCTCTCTACCCATATCTCTATGTTCTCCCTGTAGTATAACATCTTTTGAAATTGGCTAAATTCATTGTAACCTCCTCTTTTTCATCCATTCTTGCAACAGAATGAGCTCCAAAATATTGCAGTTGCATAAATTCAAGTGAATTACTCTTACCAAAATCACTAGGAGCCTTCAGCTTGACAAAGCAAAAGCCACTACATTTTCTTGATTTTATTTAACCTCACAGCAGTATTCCATATAGTTGCAGGATGTCTTCCTTTGAAACATTTCTTCTCATGTCTTTCTTTTTCCCACATCACTGGCCAAGGTCAATCATCCTAATTTACCAGTCAATCCCCTTTTGCTGAACAGTTAACTCATCCTGCATGTTTTTTTTCTGCTTACATTCATTGCCATGTCTACATGGGAATCTCATATATTGCTATGCCTACATGTTTGCTATATGACAATAACTCCCATATTAATATATGCAATCTTCCTGATACTGTATGGGAATATTTTCCTAGAACATAATAACATGACTGGACTCTTTGTAATCAACTTCAAATATCATCTCCTAAAATGTCTCCACTTCCTCCAGTCAGTTAATCATCATCATACCTCACCCATAATTAACTTTTATACATATAGTATCAAATATCAACTTATTTAAAATAGTTACTGTTTGTGTGATTTAACTAAAATATAAGTTTCGTACTAGCAATTATTTCCAAAGTTACAATTCAAAAATTTTTCTAGTAAATGTTAGGTCCATATTGTATGCTGTCTAAGAGGAAGAAGAGTAGCATGAGGAAGTGAATGAGGAGGAGGGGGATGGAGTAGGAATAAGAAATATTTCATTGCCTAGCTACCAAATAGTACAATATTAACGAGTCATTTACATCTAATGATAATTGGTCCTGATATATATTCACAGCTGAATTTGTTTATGCCGCAAAGATCTATATTCTGAACACATGTAGAAAGATGTCTTTAAATTGCTTCTTGAAATGTTAATAAGAATCAGAAAAATATACAATAGAATATACATTTTTAGATTTGGTGGCTAATAAATCAAATGTTTAGGTAAAGCAATTTTAATGCATGCTAGCATAATTAAAAATGACCATTACTGAATAGAATTTATCACACTTAAGTGATTTTATGAAGTTAATTTTATTATATATTGTACTATCAAAATTTTCTGGCTCAATGATTGGACAAATTTTGCATAGCTACACCATAATTTCCTGTCTATTAGAAACACATTTTTTTTTATTTTCAGTGCTTTCAGTTCTTATGTCATATGGAAAGCACTTGTTTCTATATGCATTATATTTAAAATATCTATAAAAATAACATTGGAATTGAAAGGAACTTTGAAAGTAAATACAGTTGCACAGAGGTGTTCAACGACTTTGTTTTTAGTCTGTATTCCATGATTTTGATGCATATAGTATTTGTGTCTTACAAATTGCCTTCTACTACTTGCACATGCATATTTTTCAGGTTGACCTTATGTGCCTTTTTTTAAGATGCAAAATTATATCTTGTTTTGGAAAACAAATTTTTGAAATGGAGAAACTAATAAATGACTAAGTGAAAGAATTTTATAAATCACTAAAACATACATGATTAATGCTTTTTTTTTAAGATTATTTATTTATTTATTCAGGAGAGACACAGAGAGAGAGGCAGAGACACAGGCAGAGGGAGGAGCAGGCTCCATGCAGCGAGCGACGTGGGACTCAATCCTGGGTCTCCAGGATCACACCCTGGGCTGCAGGCGGCGCTAAACCGCTGTGCCACCGGGGCTGCCCTTTTTAATGCTTTTTTATTGCCTTGAAGACAGGTATTTTGAGAAGACAAATAATGTATTAATATATAGTACCGTCGTTTATAAAATTTAAATGATAGTCTGATTTTTAAATTATTTTACTTAACACGTTTGTAGAAGGAAGTACAAGTGGTGAATAATTAAATAATTCACTTCCAAAACATAAGCTCAAAATTCTAAATCTGTTGTCATTGTTAATATATCTTTGATGTAAATTAATATGCAATACCTTCTGGAGACATCTCTGGTACAATGGCCTCATAAGGTTCATCTAGGAATTTTGGTTCATTGTCATTGATATCCGAAACTCTGATGACAAACTCAGACTCAGGTTCCACAGCCCTTCCAGTAGTGCTGTCTATTACCTGGGCTCTTAGAGTGTAGAGGGATCGTTCCTCTCTATCAAGCTTCTGGATGGCATATATGTCACCTGTTCTCTCATCAATGACAAAAATACTTCCAGCTCCAGCTCCCAAAAGCTTGTACTGGAAAGAGTTGTTTCCATTGTCTAGATCAGATCTTAGCTGCAAGTACAAAGAAGGATAATTTAGTTTCCAGACATGTTAAATGGACAAATCAATTTTAACGATTTTATTTTCATGTCTTTTAATTTTTCCCCAAGTTAATAACTCCATATAATTCCCACAGTATATTAAATCAGGTGAAATATTAATTTTAAGATTAAATTTTATCATCAGGCATATGAGACTGAAATTTTGATGTAAATCATTATACAAATTTATTACTGTAAATAGATTATTCTAATTAGACACTACAATAATTGAAAAACAAAGTACCTTACATAAATTATGGACGACAAAGTTGTTTCATGTTTATTCTTAGTCACTGAAACCATACTCTCAAATATTTGTATTAGATTGGGACCTAGAGACAGATAGGATAAATTTAAACAATGATGTTCTGTCTCTAGGCTAAAAACACATAGGAAACATGAAAATATTACCAAGAAAATAGAGAGCATGTTGAGAAGATAAGAAGAGCTTCAGTCATCCATGTTAGCATTTATAAGATGCCATAATATACAAGTTGCTTTATATGTGATTTTCCAATTAATCCTTATTACATCATGAGAAATATATTATTGATATAATCATTTATACAGAGAGAGACTGAAATTTTTTAAAACTTTCACAGAGGGATCCCTGGGTGGCGCAGCGGTTTGGCGCCTGCCTTTGGCCCAGGGTGCGATCCTGGAGACCTGGGATCGAATCCCACGTCGGGCTCCCGGTGCATGGAGCCTGCTTCTCCCTCTGCCTGTGTCTCTGCCTCTCTCTCTCTCTTTGTGACTATCATAAATAAATAAAAATTAAAAAAGAAAATAAATAAATAAATAAATAAATAAAACTTTCACAGAGTCATGATATTTGCATAGGTTTATGGTTTGGACAACAGAGGCCCTAACCCCAGGGTCTCTACTGCTCTGAGTTTTGCCAAATTAGATCTCTTTCTTTCCAACATATTCTATTCAATTCTCAAATATATCTTTTCTTCTTGTGCCCTCACTATTTTTATTTTTTACTATTTTTATTTTTTAAAAGCAAAGCAAATTTATTCATTCATAGTGTTAATGGAATTTTGAATATTATATATAAAAACAAGGGTTATTATGATACAGGTAACACTGGTTGGCTGGTTTTTCATATCTAAATTGGTTTTCCATAAAGAGAAGTATGCCATAATCCTCTAATTCTTGTGAATCCACAATTTTCTTGATTCATAATTTATGATTATGTCCTTCTTCAAAGTAAGAGCTTCTCTGAAAATTTACAAAGGTAACCAAAGACCTACAGTCTTAAATAAATTCATAACTTTTTTGATAGCTCAAGGTACAACAGACCAATTAATACATTTCTCTGTGATTGGATAGAACTTTTGAAGATATCTAAAACAACTCATTTTAATACTGTGTTGAATAAAACTGCTATTCATTGAAAGAAACAGATTGGGAATAATAATAAAGAGATAATAAAAGAGCTATAGCTCTTTTAATTTGATAATTCTTCATTACTCATAATAAAAAAAGAAATTTCTACAAATTTCTAATAAGATATTAAGGGAAATAAATGTTCCTTCCAATAAGTATATCAAACGAAAGTCAAGTATGGCTTACGTTTTTCAAATATCATTTCGATTATGGTGTAAAAATTTCATTCAATATTAGAATGATGATAAATCAAATTTAGTAATGAATAAATGTATTCCAAGTATATGCACAGTATAATGTTCATAGATCAGTGAGCTTAATCTTTTTAGGACTCAGATTTAAGCCTATATATATATATATATATATATATATATATACTTACTTTTTTAAACTCGAGCCACTTAATGTCACAAAACACATAAGTTAAACACATTTTAATTTCACAAATTCTGTATTAATGATATTTTCTATATTTCTATTCAAAATATTTTTTTCAACTAGGCAATTAACTATTGATTTGGCAAGTCAATATGCCTTTATTATTATTATTTTTTATTTAACTGTGCTTTGCAAACTTAATCTCTGTTAACATATAGTTCAAAAAGAAAGTCATCTTGGACACATTAGCTACATTTTTATTTTTAACCAGTTCTTTAATTATAACACCTAAATATTCATTATTACTCTCTTTTAAACCAGCTATCTGTATGTTATTTAAGACTGATGACATTGTTTCAGGGGAAACCATCTGTTAGGATATTTTCCTAAGTATTTTTATAGAATGAAAGAAATAGGCAAAACCAATCACTCTGTGAAAGGAAGAAAACAGGAGATGTGCCCGGAGCACAAAAACAAAAACTGGAAAATGTGACAGTCAGCCAGGGAGGTAGTCTCTGCTCTGATTGTATTGATGCACTTCCCTGGAGAGCCTTATTCACTAGAAGCCACCAGGCTCTGTTAGTCTGTCACCCCGCTCATTGATGGGAGAGCAGATGGTGCTCTGTGGAGTTCACGGTAAATGTGGCTACAGAGACTCAGTTCACTAGCAAACACTTAACTATGGACCTCATTTGTGCCACTCTGCCTCTGATTTACCTGCAGTCATCTTAGAGAATAAAAAGGTGAGAAATATGACTCATAGCAGGCACACATACATATACAAAGGTTTGAAATCTGTTTGCCTAAGATCCTCATCTAAGCCTTCAGTGGAACATACACGTGTACATTTGCTGGATGGGATAGCTGAACTCCTTTGGAATGTGGACATCACACTAACCTGGTGGCTCTCCTGAAAGGGCTAGGAAATGGGAGTTAATGAATTTTGAGTGCTTCACCCTTTGGGCCCAATTAAATTTTAGTGCCAGTTAATTAGCGGTTAAACTTATTTCAGATCATTCATCTAGAGAAAGATCCTCACAGAAAAGGACATGGAATTGTAATTACCTCTGTTTAAGGAAAATTGAATAATAATAAAAACCAAAAACATAAATAGGAGATTCTCTATCTCACTAAGGAAATTTAAAATATGTATTTAAAATATATATATATATATATATTCTTAGAAGAAAGTAAAGATAATTATTCTTTATACTTCATAAATGAAGTGTGTAGGCTCTTGAAGCTACTTAGCTGTAAAGGATTTGGTATTAATCTGCTTCATGAAAAATTAATGATGGGTAAATCAACACCTACTGAGCATAATAGAAAATCAGGCTAAATACTGTTGGTAAATGTTATTATTCTCAGTGTGGTTGCTTTGATCCATTACCAAAAATAACACCATTAAATTTCCAGATGCTAATAAATACGGGCTGTATTTCCATGTGAGAGACAAAGGTGAAATTTGAAAATCAGGGCTTTTCTTCTTCCTCACATTTTGCAAATATTTTACATGCTTGAAAATCTGAAACCATTAATTAGGCCAATGTCTGAAGCTTTCTAAGGGTTCCACTGAGAAAATGTAGAATTCATCCAATGCCCTAAAAAAACTTCCTCAACCCATTCATTTAGAGTTATATAATGTTATTTCCTGTAACACCTTCATAAAATCAGTACCTGACCAATGTGATAATCAGTCTTATTCATTTCCTCTGGTACAAAAAACTGGTTCCACATCCAACCACGCTTCACTCTTAAATGAGAACCCGCTTGGTGCTTAACTTCTTCTGTTTTAGAGCTTTCTGTCGCTGTAAAGCAAGGCCACATGAGAGGAATTCCCAACATTAAAGGTAGCAGGAAGCAATAATTCATTCTGCTTTTTTTTTATTCCAACTGGTATTCTTCAGAGGAAAGAGTAGTTGCAAACAAAAATTGTATGTTTCTTTGTAATCTTTTTAAGTCTTAGGTATCTTTCATAGTCCTAAAGAACAGGAAACAAAACAAAATTTTACATTTAAAAATAACATTTTCTTACATAATTGCCAAAGAAGGGGTACAACTTTTGCAATCATAAAAATGGAATATACATTTATCCTCCAATTAAGCTAGTTGTATTTTGTAGCTCAGCAATAATTTGAATTGTATAATTGGAAACTTCTGGTCAAGTCCTGTCCATTTTAAGCTGTAGCCATAAATCTGCCTGAAGGTTGAAAAGTTGGTCTGGCAATCTCCTTGATTGATAGCTGACATTGAGATAGATTTTTCTTTTCCTTTAATTTAACCTTCTTCCATTCTATCTCTGTAAAACTCAATAGTCAATCCAAAGGAAAAAATGTGATTTTTCTCCTTTTTTAAATAGCAAAAAGTTTCCTAATCCAATTTCCCAATTTATATTATTTTATCTAGTATTAAATAGACAAAATGACAATTCAGTTTGAAACCTGGGGGATTTATAATCAGTTATACCTATGTTATAAAACACACTGTGAATAGAAAGCCCATGTAAGATATTTACCATTTTATATTATGAAACATATGAATAGAAATGCTTTTCATCTTAACAAAGAGATGATACTATTTTTAGGATATAAATACAAAATATAGTGCCTGGGAAAAAATGGCTGATCATTTATAATATATAAGATGGAGATAAAAGGTATCTTCTATTATTGAAATATTAAAAGAGAAACTTCAACTACTGAATTTTACGTGTAAAACTTTCCATTTAACTGATATTGATCATACCAACTCTCTTTGAAATGATCGGTAATTCTCCCCCTTATAGGAAATTGAATAGCTTTGCATTTAACACACTGACTTAGCACTTCCATATAATCAAATTGGATTTGTTTGTTTGGGACTTATGAAGAAAAATAATTTTGTCAGATCTACGATGTCGTTTAATACTACATAATCGACAGAAAAGCCAGATCCCTGTTACTGTTAGTTTTCTCTAATATCTCACGTTGAATCTTCTCCACGTATTTTTGAACAACCTCCAAGAGATATTTTAAGTCTTTGACTCTTGTTAGAAAGAGTCATTAAAAATACCTAATTAAGAAAGAACGCAATGTCATAAATCGGGATTCCGTGGTATCTCTGAGTTCCTTCAAGGAAGACTATGAGGAAATTCAACTGAGGTGAAAACTGAAGATGAATCTCATCTTTATGTTAAGAGTTTGAAATGCAAATAATGTCTGTTGCTTAGAAATTGCTAAAATATACCTTTGATAGTAAATATTGAAAATATTCAAAATAAGTTCAGTTTTCTAAGGAGAAAGCTATTTTGTATAAATATGTAAACCTTAAAAAAATAAACATGTAAAACTCTCACTAACAGTAGTGTAAAGTATAATTATAATGTTGGGTAATGCATTTGTGTCATTTTCTATTATGATATTTTCATTCATCTAGAAAAGAAGTGAGGAGTTTTAGGGAAGATATTGCTCTAGATTAAAAGATATTTTAAACATACAAGAACAAGTGTAAAATTACAGCATTGTCTAGAACTTAATTTGTACGAATTTATTTTTATATTTAATTTTTTATGAATTTGTAAAGTTCCAATATGGTGATTCAGTATCTTGAGATGATAGAAAATATTATGAATTTTGTTAGTTACATAAGTTTCTTTGTGGTTATATAAGTTACATACCCTACTTTTGGTCATGTATACTGAAGCATGTTGGTATTGGAAATAACATGACATCTAGAATTTTAAAAAAAAACATTTCAGAAACAGTAGGAACCATGAGGCAAAGGCTTGATAATTAATTTTTGAAATTGGGTCATGAGCACTTGCATAGCTATTATTTTATTCTTCTCCTGTGTTTAAAATTTATAAATTTAAAATTTATAAATTATAACAAAAATAACAATTTATTCTGTATTTTTCAAATCACCATGGTGGACAAAAATAATTAAATAGTTTATATCAACTATCAACTATTGATGAGAACACACAAAAAAACAGAACCCCTATACAATGCTGATGAAATTGAAAATTTGAATAATCATTTTGAGGAATAGTTTTGCCAAATCTACTAAATTTAAAAATTAGTTGAATCTATAAACAGCTAATTTTTTACTGCTTTATACCTAGAGAAACTTTCACATTTGTCCACTGTGAGGCAAATATAAATTCAGTAATTTGAAAACTATATATGGAAAAATAAAGTTCAAATCAGGGTACTATAGGATACCAATTATAAAATGTCTCAAAACTATAAGATGATGCCATATAAAACTTTTGTCATACATAGATTCTGTAAAGTAAGTCTAGGAAAAGAAAAATGATATACAAAATTTATTATGGTAATTACCATGTTAGTAGGGAGAGAAAATGGTTTAAAGATTGAAGTTTGGAAATACCTGTCACATTTTTCTCCCTCTAAACAATCTCAAGTAAATATGCCAGATAATAACACTCATCAAATCCGAGTGATTTTTCTACCATATGTTAGATTTTTTTTCAGAATAAGCATATAACTGAAATATTTTACAATTAAATTTAAAATTAAAAGTTAAACTATCATTATTTTACAATCCTAAATCATTACAAAGCAGATAGGAGTATCCTTTTATTTGAATACACAAACAAAAATGGTAGAAGTAGGTATGTCTAAATTCTGAAATATTATGGCTTTGTTTATACTCTTCTAGATGCCAAATTGTCTATAATGGTCATACATTTCAGGGGAAGGGAAAAAATGTTTCAAATAATGGTCCACTTCTGATTGAAGAGTGTTGACAGCTGTCAGCAGTGCCAGACTGAGAAATATTCAGGCAGAGTCTGAGCTAATAAGGAAAAATGCTATCAATTAGTCTAAAAAGGGCCCTAGAAAAAAAAGCAGTGGCATTTCCACCCTGCATCTGCAATCCTGGATATGTTTTCCAGTTAGATGAATGTATGGATATAAGCATGCAAAACATTTCAACATGGAAAAATGCTAACACTGTGTCTCATGTTAATTTGTTTAGATTTAACCTCATTGCCAATAACTAGCCATATTTAAAAATATTAAATAAAATATAGAGTGAACTATATTTAATTGCATATTTTGAAAATATATATTTCAAGATACTTAACATACAAAAATTAAGTGACATTTCTATTAACACAAAATTACAAAATAATATTTGAATAACACTATTATAAAATTCATCAGATATTATATCCAAATACGATTATATAATTTTACTATTAGAAAACGTATTGTCTGTAATGTATTACCTTCACATATGAAGAAATTTATATTGAGACATATTAAGTGATCTGTCTAGTAACAAATAGATATTTACCAGTAGAAGTAAGACTGGAAATACAAACTTAAGGGCATGGAATATATGCTGTGTTTTACTGAATGGAAGAAAGAAAACATGTAGATATCTAACAACATGTATGATATCTGTCACTGATAGTTCACCTTATTTAGATGGATTAAATACATAGAAATTGCATTTTAACTTCTGGACCAGTCTTGAAAGTAGACATAATAAAATGTTTTCTATTATCTCCTTTTAGAACATTTTCTCCCCTTGTTATAAAGATTCTTGAGGTCAAATACAGGGAAGAAAAAGTCAGAATGGTGGATTTGGTGTCTGTATGGAGGAAGATAAAAGTTGAAGCTACGAAAACATGGATGGTATAAATATAGAAACTTAATCCTATTTGTGATCTTTTTAAAAATCAAGTGAAACTTGGCAGCCTCATAGAGTGACACCATACATAAAGGCTTTTAAATGGCTTTCTCAGAATCGCTAATAGGAAATATAGAAAGAAATGTGCGTGGATATAGCTTGCATACATAAGTGAGAAGAAACAATATTTCTGGACTAAAATTTGTAATAAACCATGTGCCAACTCGTTCTCTGTAGATGTAGAATGCAAAACAATCTTTCTCTATCCCATTTATAAACTCTCGTTAAACATATATTTTACATATTTACTGGCACAAATGATAGCATTGTGCTACCACTAAAGCAATATAAAGTCAGAATCCCTGTGTAAGAGCCTCTCAAGCCCCGTCTGGCATTACAGCCTTCCCTACTCACTGTGAGAGGTCCTAAGATGTGGAGTAACAAGTGCCATTTCATCCCTGAGCTGGCTAGTGTGAACTCTGTTCTCAGCGGTGGAGAGGACTGTGGATTAATAAGCACTGTATTCAGTGCTAAGCATTGACAAAATTGAGCCTGAATGTGAAAATATTCCCGAATGAGAAGAGACAGATTCCAGCTGATGAAACACCCACTGGCAAAATATCACTTTAAAAAATCTGGTATCCCACTATTTTCCACCTTCCACAGGTTACCAAAACACGATTTCTCATTATTTCAAGGCTAAATCACTACCTGCTTCTGCACTGAAGATTTGTCTAAAATGCTTTTTGGACAGTATCCTTCATTATACGTTGCCAATGCAATTAATCTATATAGGAGTTAATTATATCTTTGCCACTTTAGTAATGATAATTTTAATTTGGCCATTGCATGTCCACAGACTATTTCTTACCTCATTTTCCCTGTGTGATTGCAGTCAAACCTGTTAAATATTTTCTTTAGCAAAATCTTTTGCTCTTAATGTTCTTGTAAAAATAAATAACATAGAAAAAGAAAGCAAAAAAAAAAAGAAAAAGAAAGCAATAATTTATTTCTAATATCTAAAGTATTCTAACATCACTTCATCATTCCAGGAGGTAAATCCAGATATATTTATCCACGCTTTTAGTTTCACTGTATAACTTAAACACGCCAGGAATTCCCTGAACACTTTAAAACTATTCGTTTGGAGAGACACAGAAAATTGGTCTTACAATTAACAAAGAAAGAAGTGAATAAAAACAAATTTCAAAATTCGTATTAACATAATGTTACTCAGCCATTAAGTGTGGTGTTGTAAAGGCACTTAATGATATAGGAATACGGTTGTAACACTTTGTTAGGTGAAAGAAATAAATACAAAGAAAATGATTCTACTAAATTAGAAAAAAAAAAAAAAGTTGACAAATGCAGAGAAGGCCTGAAAGAGGATGCCCTCAAATGCAGATAACTGCATCGAGAAATTCTAAATGAATTAAAATTTTCCTCATCTAAATTACATGTTTTAATATTTAATACATGTCTACACATAATTATATAAAAATTATCAAACTATTTTATGAAAGCTAAGTTTATTTAGTACCATAGTGAAGATCAAGAGATCACTACTAACTACCTCTCTGGGGTTACCCTCCCAAATTTGTTGAGATGAAATGTTCCCTAGGCAGCTTGGTGGAGTGAGGGGTCATGGAAGAACTGCCACCCACTAGCTGTATGATCTAACAAAAGGTTTGACCTCTGGGTACCTACTCATTTCATTTGAAAAAATGAGGTTAGCATTGGTGCCTATCCCATGGAATTATCTTATTAAATGAGTTAATGTGCCTAGATACTGTCTGACACACATTAAGTGTTAAGTAAGTGTTTTTAACTACACAAAAATAGCTACCTATAAGTGCAGGGGGGAGATCTAATGATTTATTTCTAAACTTTAAATATTCAGCTACTGTTATTTCTTCAAACAACACACATATTAAAAAAGACTTTATAAATAACTACTACAAATAGTGTAGGATACATGTCCCCTAATGCATGTGTTTCCACAGGTATTTTCAAATGATTTAAATGTCATTTTTTTCTAGCATGACTATGTGACTATGACAAATAAACATTGTCATGCTTGAAATAATATGTGATATTGCATGGACATATATAGGCTGAAAATGATCCCAGTGTGACTCAGAACAATTATGCTTTCAAAGAAGACTAATTATGACTTAAGGGATGAAAAATATTATAATCTATGCACTTATACAGTTTGTAACTGAATCTAATTATGAATTGTCTTTTCTATGACCTCCTCTTGGTTACATAAAGATAATTATTCCATCTGTGAAAACTTATAAAAATATAATATATTCTGGAAGGCTTTGGAAAGCTAAAACTAAGCTCAACTAAGTCAGCTTCTCACAGAGAAAAACAGATGGCAATTAATATAACGTCTCCATCTTTAGAAAACTGTGAGTGGCTTGGTAAAAATGATGTATCAAAAGACTAATAATTTGCAATGGTCAGGAAGTTCTAAAGCTTGGGGAATAAAGGAAAACCCTCAAAATTATGGTTTCTAAAATGCTACTTAAAAGAAAGGTAAAACATTTCTCTTTGTCAATATATTTTTTATGTTTTTTAAGTATTTTAAGAATTCCAGTTAGTTAACATATACTGTATTATTGATTTCAGGAGTAGAATTTAGTGATTCATCGCTTACATACAACACTTAGTGCACATCCCAACAACTGCCCTCCTAAATGCCCATCCCCCATCTAGCCCATGCACCACCTACCTCCCCTCCAGCAATCCTCAGTTTGTTCTTTACTCAAACAACCACATCTAACTTCTGATATCAAGATCCAAATGTGTGAAGCAAGCAAATTTTATAAAACTTCAGTGTGAAACAAATAGTAAAATGCAGCTCTTGGAGCTGTGAGTGGTTAAATTATTACAGGGGAAGTATTTAGGGACTCTTTTCTCTCTTAATTCAATGAGTTATGTATTTCTAAAAGGAAAAAAAAGTGGAGGTTTTGAAATGTCTCTTAAAAGTCCTCTTTTATCCCATGAGTCCCTTTATAATTACTGTTAGAGCATTGGCATGGGTGGGTTGGTGACAGGTTATAGACTAACCTCAAAGTCTAATTTTTTTATGTTATAGACACTGCCTCAATATCCATTTTTTAAAAAAGGGTACTGTATATTTGTATAAATCTATTTAAAACCTTGTCTACCTACTTAACAAAAGCAAGTATATTAATGCTGGAAAATGATAGGTCGTTGAACTGCTTCAGTTGAATTATCTTGGGAAATATGTCTTGCCTATTATGTTAATTCCCACATTCATGCCTATCTTTATATTTAATTTATACAGATATATATTTTTACTTTAATCATCTAATATTATGTTAGCTTTTAATTAAATATTTTTAATCTTCTCATCAGTGCTTAAAAACATTTGCAATTCTAGACATTGAAATTTTGCTTCCCTGGGTCTACTGCCTTGGGCCCAGGCTGTTTATCACTCACTTATGGGTGTTGATGTATCCCAGCACTCGGACTAATCATGGCCCACAGAAAGAGATAACGCAAGTAAAAGAATCAATAAATAACATGGAAACAACATTGACAAAACTTGATGGCCAGCTGAATTTTGAGAGACATTGTCTGTGTAGGGAATGTCAAAGGTAGGTTTAGAAATACTGAGGTATCTACCGGCAAGACTTACAGGTGAAGATTCTAAGTGGGCACTTGGTGATTCCATACTCAGAATTGTCATTGTTATCATGGTATCTTCCCTTTCATCCCGTTGCTCTAAGAAAAGTTTACCTTTAATTCTTTAGGATTTCTTAATGCATACCTATTCTCTGGAAGATTAGTAAACTGAAATGGCATGGAGGAGACATAAGAGAGTAATAAAAAGAAATAACAATTTTTGAACACTGTAGGAGACATACTATTGTTTACCAATACCTTTCCCACAATTTGGCAGGGTTATGTGATTAGCTTCTTCACCATTTATAAGTAAAAGTGATGGCTATCACTTCAGAACTGAAGCAGTGAAAGGCCTTGTCTTTATCCCTACCTTCTTTTGGCAATCAGATGCTGTAGCTATGAGAAAGTAGAGACTCAATCAAGCTTAAGGCACTGGTAATTGTGTGGAACTGAATATTGTACCCCCATAACTCTCATTAAATATTTGTGGTGTGAAGTTACTGAAAACTGGATAGTTACTTGGCTACATAGCCTAGTACCCTAATAAAACCCCCAACTATATTCCTGGAGCCCTCATAGGTACTTCATGTTTTCTCTTGTTGATTTTCTTTGTAATTCAGTGAGAAACTAATTATTAACCTCCATTTAAGAAGAGAAGAAAGATCAAAGTGAGCTTATATAAACTAATGAGAAAAAAGGACTCACAAAGGCCAGTTACAGATAATAGCTGGAATAAAGTCTTGTCAGAGTAATAAAAGAGGCAAAAATACCTAACCTGAAAGAATATAGGGAGTCGAATAGGGTCAGAGTTGAGGAGAAATATGATGTGCTCAGGGACAAGTACATTTCCATATTAATTTCAAAAACATTATTTCAGACAGCTGCCCAAGTTAAGCCATTTCCAAGGTAACATTTTAAGGGTAAATAGGGTACAAATCTCCATGGCCTGCATAATTCTTCCCTCTAGTTCAACACTGTCTTGATTTTCCTAGGATATTTGCTCCATAGTTTTAGGTACTAAATTAATTGACCATTTTCTGATTAATTTTATTTATTTATATATTTTTAAAATATTTTATTTATTTATTTTAGAGAGAGAAAGAGAGTGCAAGCATGAGCAGGGGAGGAGTAGAGGGAGAAGGAGAGGAAGAGAGAGAAGCAGACTCCCTATTGAGCACAAAGTCCGACTCGGCTTGACCTCACAATCCAGAGATCATGACCTGAGCTAAAATCAAGAGTTAGACACAACCCACCGAGCCACATAGGTGCCTTCCTCAAGAGTTTTAAAGCAAATACTTAAAATATTTCATTATTGAGTTTAATTTTTTCCTTGTGATTCAAATATTGGCCATTTGTTACATTTTAATGTTGATATTCTAAAGACTAAAGCATAGATACACCTAAATCTCCAATACTACTAGTAATTATATTTCTTCCTTCTCCTGCCCACTAACCCAACTGTTAAATCCTAATCTCCTAATAATTATCTGACTGATAGATTCAATTCAGCTTATTTAATTCAGGAAAGATTAGTTGAATTATTATGGGTAGACACTTGTATGTTCAGTCCTGTAGATTTCTACTTCCAATTTTAAACTCAGAGCCTATAAGCATATGCTTGAGTTGTAAGTCAGAAGAAACTTTGAAAAGTCAAGGGCAGGGGATCTCTGGGTGGCTCAGTGGTTTGGCACCTGTCTTTAGCCTGGGGTGTGATCCTGGAGACCCAGGATCAGGTCCCGCGTCGGGCTCCCTGCGTGGAGCCTGCTTCTCCCTCTGCCTGTTTCTCTCCCTCCCTCCCTCCCTCCCTCCCTCCCTCCCTCCCCCTCCCTCCCTCTCTCTTTCTCTCTCTCTCTCTCTCTTTGTGTGTGTCTTTCATGAATAAATAAATAAAATCTTAAAAAAAAAAGTCAAGGGCACAGGGATCCAGTGGGAGATAGCCAAGGACTCTCTAATCTCACAACACCAAGTAATAAATAATTATCAATAATTTAAAAGTTCATCAAATACATACATACATACATGCAAAAAATGTCAAAAATTTCACTTTTTTCCCAATTTTCACATGGAAAGGCTTTTAGTAAACATTAAGTGGGATATTGTGAGCTTTGTCATATATTTTACTAAGCCAAATAAGTTATTTTTTATTCCTAGTTTTTAATAAGTTTTTGTTAGGGTGTCTGGGTGGCTCAGTTGGTTAAAGTGTCACACTCTTGATTTCAACTCAGGTCATGATCTCAGGGTCCTCGGATCCAGCCCCATGTTAATCTCCATGCTCAGCAAAGGAGTCTGCTCTAGGATTCTCTCTCTCCCTCTGGCCCCTCCTCCCACTTACATTCTCTCTCTCTCTCTCTCTCTCTCTCTCTCTCTCTCTCAAATAAATAAATAAATATTTTTTAAAATGAAGAAAATAGTTTTTGTTTTATGTTTTTTTTTAATTGAGATTATGAATTGAGATTACCACGTGGTGTCTTTCTTTTCATTTGGTCTGATAAGGTACAGAATGAAGTGAATAGATTCAATAATATTGAGACATTCTTGCATTCCTAGTGTATACACACCGCTTTGTATGAATATAACATATAATAAAAACTTAATATATAAAGTATAATTCATATATTATGTATTATCTATAATATATGTTGTAGATAGTATAAATATGTTACATAGAATATAAATTATAAGCTACATAATATAAACTATAAAGCATATGATGATTTCCAGCTAATATCATATGCAAAACTATTCTACTGTTTATTTCCTACAGCATCTTCTTTGACCTTAGGATCTTATATCTACATAAATTGAATTGAGAAATTGTCATGACTTGGGTCACCGTAGTATGCTTTATGAGAGTAGATTTAGTTTTAACTGATCCCAAGTAGATTTTATCTTTATAATTGTTGAATCTGATTCATTTTTAATTTTTATGACTAGAAGTAATCAAAGTTGCATTACACAAACGAAAAATTTGTCTAAATAAGTAAAACAATCCATTTATTTCAAGACTTACGCACACTGGTGTGTGCATGTGTGTATATGTGATTTCCATACAGGTTGAAGACTAAATTATAATTCATGCAGATGTACCACTGATTGACCGATTAGAATAGAATATATATATCACATTTCTTTTATTATCAGTTTAATTCTAATGAAGTCACAGCTTTCAGATAGTATAGAACCAATAAGTAATAACTTTCAAAACTAAAATTAACTAAAAAAATTAGGAAAGTAAAAATTTCAAAGAATGATGAATAAGGTACACTTTCATGATTTCTTTCTTCTTTTTTTAAAAAGGTTTATGAGAGTGGGGGGAGAGGCAGATGGAGAGGGAGAGAAAATCTCAAGCAGCCTGATGAAGAGCTCAATCCTACAACTTTGAGATCATGAGCTGAGCCAAAATCTAGAGTCACATGCTCAGCTGACTGAGCCACTCAGACACTCCTCTTTTGGAGATTTCTTGATCCAGAAATAAATCAAGGCAGTTTGACAAAATCACCAGTTACCATGTACGTAGAATGCAAATTTCCACAATCACAGCAAAATGAAGCATTTCCTCCCAAAACATTGTTTGGATAAACATGAAATCCTATCAGTTAATTATTCTCATCACATAAGTGATATCTGGCAAATTGAATTTATATATCACCATAGAAACAAGAAAAAATATTTTCTTCTTAGCAACAATGCATTTTACCATCCTGAGAATTTATTATAAAATTATTTATTTGGTCTTCAATTTCCATTATGCATATCTTATTTTGTTATTCAATTGTTAAAAATCTTTTTAGCTACTGCTTACTAAGTAAATAAAGACACAGTTGCACCGTATTTGACATTTTTTGCTGATGTTGTATTAGTAGCTACATAATACCGCGTCAAATATGTCATCTAAATATCCCTTTCTCCAATTATCAATTGTTTTCAGTACATATTCTTTATAACTCTAATAGCAATAAATGTATTCTACCATCAAAAGCAATACTTAGTAAGCACCATTGCCAAATGATGTGGAAAACATAATTTTGTATTGAAAAACGCATAATATAAACATGACTTTTCAAAGACCTAAATCTTAGTGAATGGAAAAAATTTAAAGTCATACACTCGATTTTGTGTGTGTGTGGAATCAATGCAAAATTTAAAAATGTATGACACAGTACCTGATTCAGATGAACTGATTAAAATATTAAAGCATTTTAGCTACCATGAAAACATTATAGTAATAATTATTATTTTAAAACATGAGCAAATATGACAAAACTATTATTTCGTGCTAGACGTGATTACATTTTCTACTTAAAATTTTTATTATGCATATGGAGAATCCTTTGTTATTTAAATAAGAGTAAATAATAACTTGGTTGATTCAGTCCCTCAATTTCTGAGAAATGATTTACTTACCTTATTCACATTAGAATTAACTGAAAAGCCAAATAAAATGTAGATTCCATACTCCACAGATTCTTATTCACCATTTAGATGATCATAATGAGCTCCAAAGTGATTCCAGGCAACTAATCCAAGGATAACACCACCACCAGCCATCATCATCATCATCATCATCTTGTCTAACATGTATTGGGAGCTTTTTTCTTGATTATTACTATACAAAGAGTATGCCATTTTTAACTGATTCATCTTACAATACTTCTATGGTATATGTTCCATTATTTTTGATAAATGCAGAGAGTGAGCAAATAGAAGTTAACTTGATTTGCTTAGTCATGTAAGAACCTGCCAGGCTGGAGTTAAACCCAAGCAGTTTACTTCCTCCATAGCTAGTACCTTTAACTTTGCAGGAACCATTTTCTAGAATATGGATACCATTTTGGAAAAGAAATATATGGGTAGATGCTGGCCAGGGTTTCCAAATTTTCATATTTATTCTCATATGGAAAAAATGCTTAGGATGAATTTCAATGTTGTAATATGTATTTATATGCTAATCATTTACTTCTACAACTTTAACCACCATAAAGATATTTCATAAAAACATACTCAAAATCGAAATACAAGAATATGAGGTAAAATATCAACATAAATAGAATTTTTCATATTTTGCCACAGCTCAGTTGATCATCCTGGGCACACTCTATGTTACCTATAGGACACTATATGAGGGCGTCTCCTATCTGGAGACTGCTTTGCAAGGTGCAGGAGCATAACATAGCCATTTTGATTATTTAATTTCGTATCTCCCACCTTAACTGTTTTACTCTCTCTTCAAGAGAACAATTTGCATGGGTTCTTGGACAGACTTTTACTTTATGCCCTGATCTTATGGTAGTAACATTCTGGTTCTTGAATTATACCTGCAATAGATGGTTCTTATAAGGAATACATATTGAGAATAAGAATTAAATCAAATAAACAGTAAAATTTTTATCTGGTTCTTTTTCTTAATTATTTTACTTAGTTAAATATTCATTTAATATTAAATTAATAATTACCATTAAAGAGAATCTGCATAAAATGTAAAGATTTGTGTCTTTATAATATTATAGCGGCATGACACTAGTCAAAGTACTTAAACATTCTCAGATTGAATTTCTCCAACTGCAAAATGAGATAACATACCTAACTTCTAGGTATGCTGTGATAAATCACACAAAAATAACAAGCTGGATGTGGAGCATATTAAATGTTCAATAAAGGTAGTTATTATTATATCATAAAAACATGGCATTTATTTAAATATTTCTAATCTCAAATTTCTTTGGAAAATTCTAATTCATCACCTCCTAAAGTGCAGAAGAGAATCACTAGTAAGTCCTCACTGTTACAAGAATAAAAAATCAAAGGAATAACTGTCAATATGCATTATGCTTAAATCATTCAGGAAAAAGCTCTTTCTGACTCAAAGCAATTGGGAATGGGAAACATTTCCTAATGATTACAAGTGATTTCAGGTTAATACACCCAAGGCTAATGTGTACAGTTTCTATTATATGAAATGCCAGGATCTGGTAGGAGACAGGAGTAGAAATGTGCATAATAAGTCACAGGACCTAAGACACTTCAGAGATATCAGAAGGATAAAACCATTATAAGTCCATTGTCACATCTAAATATAGAAAAGTTAATTTCTATCATCTTGTAACTTGAAGTTCTCTCTACCTATCTACCTTTCAACTTCATTGAATAGAGAAATATATAGCCTCAAGACAAAAACCGTAATGATATTTGAGGATCCTTAAATCAATCACCTTGGTCATTGCTAGAAAAATATCTATGAAGTCTGAAAGTATTCAGTCTCTATTCCCCACTCATACAAAAAGACTTCCCAACAATTTTCACATTACTTATTGTGGTTCCTTTTGGGGAAAGACTCCAGTTGAAAGAAAAGGTCCAAGTCAAATACAAAGCATAAAAATATAACTGAAAATAAGCAGAAACAAATGCCAGGTTGAGAACAACAACAACAAATAGAAAGAAATAAAGGAAAAAAGAAAGAAAACCAAAAGTTCTTTAGATAAATAAAAGATACTTCCTCAATGAAAGAATTATAGCCTGAAAGAGTATTTAGAGAACAGGAATTGTAATTCCTGGCTACTTTTTAAAGGTGTGTGTAGGAGGAAATTTTGAAAGGTAACTTTGAAGAAAAATCTTTAATAGAAGATACAAAGCATAGGTAGAAAAAATATGATAAAAATGATTACTAGAGGACTAATTCAAAAGGCACAACATAAAAAAAAACTCAAAGATATGGAAAGGAAATATTATTACAGAATAAACGTCCATTCACTCTCTCCACATTTTCTCAACCAATTTATGGAAAATGCAACCTGGCCTTTCCCCCCAATACTAAAATTCAACCCATCCATCCAGGTCAAGAGGGCTCCCCTTTATTTCTTTAACAAAATTTAATAAAATCTTTTCTTTCCTTTTTGAAATCAACTTTATAGTGGCATAGCACACTGTTACCTTCATCATAACTGCACTCCCTTTTTAAAACTTCTCTCTTTTTTGGCTTGGAAAGCTCTACACGCTTTCAGTTCCTCTTTCACCTCAAGAATCTCTATTTCATCTTATTGTTCTCTTCCTTAAATACTAGAGTTCCATTCTTCAGAATACTTTGCCCATTCTATATGTGTGATAATATCTGCAGATTTTATGTCTACAATTAATCTCTATATGCTAAAATATTGCAAAAGAGTCTCAACAGTTCATTATCTCTTTCTTTAATTATAGACCTACTTTCCAAGAGGCATTTCAAAGTCCATACCCCAGAAATAAACCATTATCTTTTATTGCTCATTCCTGTTCATCATTATGTTTTTTTCTCTCACTGAATGAAACCAGTATCCACTCAAAAACTGACACTTGAATAAGGAATCCCCTTTCAACATTCTCTTTATTTTACCTTCTGTACATATTCAAGCTTTATCTATGGTCAATTCTACCTCTTAGTCTCGCAAATATATGCACTCACTTCCTATAACCTGCAAGTTCTTAATCCATGACTTCTTCTCATGAATTGTTTCCCATACCAGCAAGATAAACTAAATGATATTTTTAAATTAGAAAATATGTTTCAGGAGCATTAAATATCTCACACCATTTTATCTACTGAATTCATGTCTGAAATTTTATACTAAGGAAATAAATTGGAATTTAGAAAATTTGGTGCAAAAATGTTGTCTACCAATGTATTATTTATCACATAAAAATATAAACTAATAGTTGAAGCTATTTAATTTTTGACATACTCAAATGTTTAAAGAGACTAGACAGAATTATGGCAATGAGAATTGTATAGTAGAAAGATTTAGTCGTTGACAACACTCATGGTATCGGGAAAGGAGAGTTCCATAATGAGTGTATCTAATTTTTTAAAAAAATCAATGTTAACAAATGAACATGAAAATAGTTATCGTTCTTAACTTGTCTTGACAAAAGGCCATACCAATATTGTTAAGTAATTTACCTATAACCAAAACTAACATGCACCCTAAGTGCCCAGATTTGTTTTTTTATACTATTTGTCAATTAAAAAGAAAACAAACAAAAAGTAGTACATCTTGCTGAATAGCTAAAAAGAAGTTTTAGGAGGGATTGAAGCAGAAGAGAGTGGGTTGAAGAGTGATTAGAGCCTAGAACTGAGGAGTTCGAAGAATAGATGAGTCATTCAAAGTAAATTTTAACAGAGGAAAAGCAGAGATCTCTTCACTGGGCAGTTTGGATTTAAGGAAAAATGTTTTAAGATAGAAATGCAGTTTTTGAGACTCTGTTTGTTGGACAATCAAATGAGCAATAAGAAGCAAAGATGTTGCAAAGAAAAAAATAGACCAAGCACCAAAGTATATAAATCCTGTTCATTGTGATGAATCAATAACAATAATATAATCATTTCCTTACACTTCACTATGACTTGAAAATTAAAAAATAAATTCAAGAAATTTCACATTTTAATCTCTTAGATTGTTTCATGTGTTAGGATGATACTCAAATCAATTTCAAAACTGAAAAAAAATGAACTGGTAAGGAGTTTAATTTAGTATTTCAATAGTTATCCACAAAAAGTTTGGAGTAGAATTATAATAAATTTTGGGTCATAATATGGATTGTATGTTTCAAAAGACAGGTTTTAAAAAATAAATGAAAATATATAATTATTTTGGAACAAAATACTTTTGCACAAACACCTCTGTGAAAAAGGAATTGAGTTTCAAATTGTATAATAAAAAACTCAATGCTTTCTTAGTTTCTTTATGTAAAACATACAAATAAAAAACTCTAGGGATGCCTGGGTGGTTCAGTGGTTGTGCATCTGCCCTTGGCTCAGGGCATGATCCCAGGATCCTGGGGATCCAGTCCCTCATCAAGCCCCCCATGGAGAGCCTGCTTCTCCCTCTGCCTATATCTCTGCCTCTTTACCTGTGTCCTTCATGAATAAATAAATCTTAAAAAAATCTATATCATTTGTTTTATGTTTTTGATTTCTGAATGTAAGTTAAAATAACTTAGTAGACTACAATTATTTTTGACGAGTTCACATTTTTAACGTTAAACTTGTTGAGTTTATTTAGACTTTATGGTCATGAGAATACAATTTGAAGACAAAATTTCAAACCAGATGGACTAGTTTAGTAGAATATTTGATCAACTATTTTACATTCTGAGGATATCATTTTATGATTGTATGCTATTAGCTGTGTAAAAAGAATGACCAAGTAATGTACTTTAGTAAATATAATATTGGAAACATCTCAAGAGGGAGATTTTTTTTTAAATCCCTTTAACATGAATGGCATGCTTACAGAGTAGACAAACTCCTACTCCCTAATTCCCAAAATAAGAGATTGGGTATATCACTTTAATTCTAAATAAAATGTATATAGGAAAATTTAGAAGAGATACATATGTAAATCTAGAAAAAAGTGTATCTCCAAGAGATGGGATGGGTTTAAAATACATATACATTTCAGGAAGAAAAATCAGCATGAATATAATTAATTTGAGATATGAATGGATTTAAAAAGCATGATGAAATAGATTCTTTAAATTTTTGATTACTTTGTAATTGATGCCAGAGAAGATAGACAAGTTTCCTTTCAGATAAATGTAAAAGCATTCAGTATAATCTGATGAATGAATGAATTGACTTTTGGCTGACAAGATGTCTTTTTTCCCTCAAACTTATATTATGTGGACTATGAGTCACTCAATTTAATGTGTAGAAAGAGTTAACATGTTCTGTGAAGAGATGATGTTCTTACATGAAATAATCCTTCATTATATTTTTTTAATCCAGCAACCCTAACATCATTTTGTTTCTTAATATGTAGAAAGCAGCTAATTAATAATTTACTAAAATTTGGGTACTTAGCTCACATATTTACAGTGTTAAAAGTGCATTGTTTGTTTCTATTTCCCTATAATTCAAATGCTCAATGATAATACAAAGTCACATAATTTCATAGAAATTATATTTATGATTTAAGAGCTGCATGTTTTTAACATTGGTTTAATACACATACACATACAATGACAACATTGCTCCATATCTTTAAAATAGTTTAAATTTAAATTTTATATAAGTAACTTTATATATGTATCATCCACTACATAAAATGTCATACAACAGAAGAAACAACAGGTGTTGACGAGGATGTGGAAAAAGGGGAACCCTCTTGCACTGTTGTGGGAATACAAACTGGTACAGCCACTCTGGAAAACAGTGTGGAAGTTCCTCAAAAAATGAAAAATAGAACTACCCTACAATCCAACAACTGCCCAGTATGTATTTACCCAAAGAATTAAAAATACTAATTCAAGGGGATGTATGCTTCCCAATGTTTATAGCAGCATTATTTACAATAACCAAATGATGCAAATAGCCACGTGTCCATGGACTGATGAATGGATAAAGAGGATGTGATACACACACACACACACACACACACACACACACACACACAAATATTACAGAGCCATAAAAAAAGAATGAAATCTTGCCATTTGCAACAATGTGGATGGAGCTAGAGAATATTAGGCTGAGTGAAATAAGTCAAAGAAAGACAAGTAACATTTGATTTCACTCATATGTGGTTTTGTTAAAGAGGAAACAAACTAACAAAGAGAAAAAGAGAGAGAGGCAAACGAAGAAACAGATTCTTAACTATAGAGAATAAACTGATGGTTACAAAGGAGAGGTGTGTGTGGAGATGGGTTAAATAGGTGATGGGGATTAAGGAATGCACTTGTTATTAGCATTTATGGAAGTGTTAAATAATTATATTATATACCTGAAATTAATATAACACTAAATGTTAACTAAATGTAATTAAAATAAAAATGTTAAAAAATTAAAAATAAGAATATGAGGGGCAAGAAATAAAATGGTATGGAGTTTTAACAAATAATTAGTGTGGTCTTAAAATTATTATATTATAAAAAATCAAATTTATATATATACTTGAAATATGTCCATAAACAAATACAGACACACATATATGTGTGTGCATGCAAACACATATACCCATTTTTAACAGCCTTTATGAAGGTATTTTTAATGGCTATATGTTATTTTATTAAGATATAGAGCATGTTATGTTACTCAATCATTTATAATTATTTTTGTTCCAGATATTCTTCTTTATCTACTTTTAGATTATTTAAATATGATAAAGTTCCAGAAAAGAGGCTTACTGGGTCAAAAATTTGTCACAGCTTTTTTGTTTGTTTGTTTTAAGGAGTAGGAGTAGAATTCAGTGATTCATCATTTACATACAACACCCAGGGCTCATCACAACAAGTCCCTCCTTAATACCCATCACCCATCTAGTCCATCCTCCACCCACCTCTCTCCATTTACCACTCAGTTTGTTCTGTTAGTGAGAGTCTCTTAGGGTTTGCCTCCCTCTCTTTTTCTTTTCCACCCATCTTCCTCTACATTCATCTCTTTTGTTTCTTAAATTCCACATGTGAGTGAAACCATATGGTATTTGACTTTCTCTGACTGACTTTGTTTAGCATCATACACTCTAGTTCTACCCACGTCATTGAAAATAGCAAGATTTCATTCTTTTTGATGGCTGAGTAATATTGTATTGTCATACATGCTCATTTATTACTAACCAATCATTTTGAGTCAAATCCTGATAGGCCTATAGAACTGGTATATTCTACAGACATTGGATAAAAGAGAGGAAATAACCAAAGAAACACCAATGTCTTATATAGACACAAAGGCAACAACCTTATTTAGAAGGAGACTTATATCCACCTGAAAAGTGATGCTATGGCCTCTTTATTTTTCACCAGTATTATAGGTAAATATAGGTTATATTTTGCTTTACAATTCAAAAGCACTTTCAAGCATTGTCATGAAGTACTTCAATAACAAACTGCAATATCATTAAAAAGTTTTTAGAAAGATGCATCTATATCCTGCTCTCTTTATCTTTTTAATGCTCTAGTTATATTTTATGTTTCTCTCTGCATTTAGTAGAATTCTCTGTTTATCAAAAAAATGTCAAGAATCTTCACTAGAGATTTAAAAAGTCTCTGCTTGAGACGAAAAAAAATAAAATAAGTGGCAAACTTTTGAAACTTTTGGAAACAATGTAGCTATAGTACAATTTAAAGACAGAAAAATAGTGGCATTTTTCTTTTCTATGATTTATGTATAATTTGTTCATTTCCACAGAAATGACATTTCTAAATTTTGCACATAGAGAAAATTACCTAGGTTATTTTAAGCCATAATTGATTGCCAAAATTATTCCCACTTTAATATACTACCCTACAAATTTACAAAGTTCATTTATCATGTAAGTTCTTAGAATGAACAAATAAAACGTGGATATGCTGATCCTGTATGTTGATACGTCATTGTCCAATACTAACATTTCAAACCTGACTAGGTATGTCAAAGCAAAATCTCTGACTACTATATGCTTTCCTTTAATTTTAAAACATTCTTTGATGATTCTGAATGTCTTTTATTGAGTAATTAGTGCAATGAATTTCTGACAAAAACATTTCTGCTTTACTAATTCTAAAGTGTTTTTTAAAGTGAGACATGAATGCTCTTACTGGATCATATCAGAATTTTCAAGACGGAATGCATCATTTCAAAAGGAAACTGATTTGTTGTAAGTTATAAAAAGGTACTTTTAGAGCATTTTAGGTGGATTTTTTCTAGTGAGTGGTGATGAGAGGTGAAAACTAATGGCATAGGTTTTTAAAAAAGTGTCAAACATCTTTCTGGTCACTTTAGCAAAAGTCACTCATTTCTCAAATCCGAGAGCTGTCAAAATCAATGCTAGAAAGGAAGGATTCATGTGGGGTTATTAAGTTTCATGTTTGTTTATTTTTCATCCTCAATCGGTTATGCCAAAGCAAAGATACAGGTATTGGAAGATCATAAATATTAGAGGGAATTGTCATGACCACAAAATATAAAAGTTCCATTTTCTCATATTTATTATCATGGTTCTCAGTAGCAATAAATCCCAATCGAAAGAAAGGTATATGAAAAGACCAATATATCCTTTTAAATCATGTGATACATATATTTCTATTATATTACTACTCAATAACATGTTAAATACCACTCTTTAACACTTTGAATATAATAATATTTAAAGGGTTCGTGTTAAGAGCATGTGTGTCAAAAAATTCAATATTAGTTTTTTTTAAAGATTTTATTTATTCATGAGAGACAAAGAGAGAGTGGCAGAGACATAGGCAGAGAGGGATGCAGGCTCCCTGCGGGGAGCCTGATGCAAGACTCAATCCCAGGACCCTGGGATCATGACCTGAGCCGAAGGCAGACACTCAACCACTAAGCCACCCAGATGTCCCTCAATATCAATTTATATTTACTTATCTATTATCATTCATCAAATTATACATATCTTGATTATGGCAAATTCCTGGAGAATGGGTCTGATTTCTTAAGAATGAATGGGAAACATTTGTGCAAATCATTCTCAAGCATCTTACTTTATGATAATTTAATTGAACTAATTTTTTAAAAAGTTCCCAGGGAAAAGCACATTATAAAGATTCCAAAGGGGAAAACAAACCAAAACAAAACATATAAATAAATAACATATCCTTTAACACTTCTACAGTTTGTGTGTGAAATAGAAACAGAGAGAGAGAGAGAGAGAGAAAGGTAGAGAGAAAGTGGGTTTAAGCATAAAAGTATAAGTATAAATATTTCAATATTTTATTGGGGCACAAATAAAGAATTACTAAAATTGAGAACTGAAAATACAGATATAATTTACATAATAATATAAGACATTTCAGTCATTGTTATAAAACCTCAGTAAAGGGGCACCTGGGTAGCTCAGTGGTTGAGCATCTGCTTTCGGCTTAGGATGTGACCCCAGAGTTCTGGGATCGAGTCCCACACAGGCTCCACACAGGGAGCCTGCTTCTCCCTCTGCCTATGTCTCTGCCTCTCTCTTGCATCTTTCGTGAATAAATATAATTTTTTTAATAAACATAATCTTAAAAAAAAAAACCTGGGTAAGGCAGAAAACACATTTAAGTAGAATAAGTCATCTAGAGGTGATTTCTAGTTCTCATAAACTGATTATTTTGTAAAAATTGAATAATTTTAGATTTTTCATTTTGTAATGTTTATTATTTTTTGGATATATGCTTATTGGTTACACAATTGGTAAACAGAAATGTCCAAATTATATTAAAATTTAAATACTTTCAAATTAAAAATTATAATGTGTGATACTTAAACATCTAAAGTAGTTAGAATTTGGAATAAAGGATATTATATGAATGTATATTACCATATTACTTGATATTGCAAATTTATCCAAAATATAAATATATTTGCCATTCTACTTAGAAATTTTTGTTGCTACCTTCATGTGTTTTTTTATATGCTAGTTACAGATTTACTAAATCTTTTTGGTAAATTTACATGGAATATTTTATTAAAATTAGTAATCCTATTAAACTTACTTGCAATAAATTAAAACTGAAACAATATTAAATATCTTTCACAATTTGCATTTCCTTAATTTACACTTTTGTGTCTTTCATATTTTGTGTGTCTGATGAATTAGCTTTTTTATTACATGTGATGGATATAATTTATTGCAAATTAATATGTGAACATGTTTGAATATGTATTTGTCTATATTGATAAAATGCTCAAAGGTTTACTATTATTATTATTATTATATTCTTAATTACTTAAGCTCTTTTGCTTTACGATTTTTCTAAATTCAATAAAATGTTTGATAGTCAAAACAACTGACAAAGAGGAAGAAAATAAAATAATTATATCAACTTTGAGAATCGATTGTCCTTCAAAGAACAATTAGCTTAGCTAATTGTTAGCTTAGCTTTCTTAGCTTTCTTAGCTTAGCTTAAGATATGCAGAAAGCCCCACATTGAATATTATTTCCCAAGAAGTAAATAATTAATTGCATTAAAAATATTTACTCTATATTTTTCACATATTTTTAAGGTGACTTTATTGTTCAGAGCAGCCTATAGTACAGAGATAAATACACAGTAAGTCAAAAATCAAAATCCTAGAGAAAGAAAAAGAAACAGTAGTGATACATCCTTCTCAAGAAATTTAGTGTTTAAATATTCTGGATATGAGCAACTTTTATTTTCTTCAATCTGAATTGTAGATATGGCAAGTTTTTCCCACAAATATTTGTTTTAGAGATAGTTTAATATACACATTGTGAGTTTAAATTTTTTAGAATTTTTTTCCCTTATATGCACAAACTAACAAAGTGCTTCTCAAGTACTTTTTGGCCCTATATTCATTGAGGTAATTTATATATTTAAATAGGCCTAATTATCCATTCTTACCTGTGTATCTTCAAGTTCTGGAGTTCTGCAAAAATTGAAATTCAAAATTCATGATAAACACATGAGGAAGAGTAGTAGAGAGGGTTCTTATTTTGCCTCACAGACTCCTCATCAAAGCTGACATGTGTCACACTGCTCTGAGTTACAGAGGCTTGCACTTTTAGTACCAGACCACCAGTATGTCACTGCTTACAGAATGCTATTTTGGGTCCTCTGAGTACAGCCATGAACACTGAGCCTTTTGTGCAAAATATCATAAGGGCACTCTGATGTCCGTTCATAGGCTGGGATTAAAATGCAGAGAGCTCCAGCAAGTGGTATGAGTGGCTTTTTTTTTTTTTTCTCCTTTTCCCTAACAACAAGCAAAAGGAAAATAAAGTACTTATTGGCTTGTGGTGATAAGGAGGGAATTCAACTTCTGTAAGAGAATCCTACAAGTGAAAAGGACATGCCCTCTACTTGGGGATTAGCTGATGAAACAAATGATCAATTTAAAACAGGCACAAAAGTTACTAAAAAGAGAAGAGCTTTTCCACTCTGCATCTATGCCTTCTGGCTGCTGTTTAATTCAGTCTTTCTGCTCAGGAATCAAGGAAAATACAGAAAGAGAGGGCAACGTCTAGATGAAAATCCTTTTCTTTTCCTTGGTTTATTACCTAAATAGATTTATTTTATTAAATTTATATAAAACTAAATTATATAATTTATTAAATTATAATCAAATTTGTAATTAAATTATGTTATAATTTTGTTATTTATTATGATACATAATAGTAAGCTATCTGCTGATTACCAAAGCTGTTTTTAGTTAAAATTATTTTTGTATCAAATCAGAGAGGTTCAGATACATGAACGGTACCTAACATAAAACATACATCCATGATTATGTCTCAAAAACTCAATATTTTTAAGGTTTACATATGCAATTATTGTGATGAGACAACCACAGATTCCAGAAGGATACTTGCATTCTACAGTATTGGGATCGTATACATGTTCATTGTTTTTATCATAACAAGGGAAGGATAGGAGGAAAGAGATTATAACTAATGCCAGTGGAACTAATTTGATAATGTGATGTCTACTTTGCTTACCTCATATTTAAGTTCACAAAAATAAAATTTTATTAATTATCATTTGTTAAATAAATGTTAGATGCCTCATAACGTGAGTCAAAACCAAAAATAAGCTTTTTCCCTCAAGCATTTTTTAAAAATTGTGTTAAGAACACTTATCATGAGATCTACCCTCTTAAATTTTAAAGTACATAACACAACATACTAAACTATAGACAAGATGTTGTACAGCCAATCTCTAGAATGTATTTATTTTACATAGTGACTTTATACCCCTTGAGCAACTCCCCATATCTCCCTGCCCAGGCCCTGTCAACTACCATTCTACTCTCTGCTTCTATGAGTCTGACAACTTTAGAAACTTCATATAAGTGGGATCATGTAGTATTTATCCTTCTGTGAATGACTTCTATCATTTGCATAATGTTCTCTAGTTTCACCCGCGTTCTAGTGTTTATGTACAAATCTAACCTTTTATGGATATTGTTTCCTGTCTTGATATTACTTGAAGTTCTGCTTTGGGTTGCAACTATACTTTTTCAACCTGAGAGTAGTATGTTCATCACAATCCAAGGCTTATGATATGGCGTAAGTGTGCAAGTGCAAATCAGCATTTGCTCTGCTGATTGCTGTCTCGGTAAATGGATAATCACTATGGCAGAAGTTACACTGAAACAGGATTAAATTTTCTGAAGAATGTAGGGTTTGGAACTACATGTTTTCAAATGGAATACCATTGACATAGATTTGCAATTTTCTTAAGTGGAAGATATATCATAAAACACCTAGGCAAAGTGACCAACTAGATTTGGTTTTAATATAGACACAAAGTATTTTAGTTTTTTGTTTTTGTTTTTTTCATTTTTTGAGGAGGGGGAGAACAGGAACTGGAGGGAGGGGCAGCAGGAGAAGGAAAGAGAGAATTAGACACAAGTTCTTTAAATTACTTAAGAAATGTTTGTCCTCCCTGGAGGGTAAGAAGGATTAACATCAGATTAGCTGGAATCAAGTAGTCTCTATATCTATGCCACAACCAAGAATGTATACCGCCTGGACTGATGGGACTAGTCACCATAAAAACTCAGAGATTACCAGAAGTGCATTTTTCTTATATCAGGAAGAAAAGTACATGAAATCTTTCCCACATGTAGAAAGAGTAAGAAATTGTGAATACTGAATGGAACATGACAGTATAAGGATGGAGAGTCTCTGAATTAAGTGCATCATTACCCATATGAGAGTCAAAGCCATTACACTTGGATTACTGGAGCTCTCCACACCACAGCATAAGCATGAGGAAGGGGTGGATAATGCCTGAGACATTGATCCTGTTTCATATGTAGAGAAACATTCTGAGAAATTTATAGAAACATTCTGATAATCAATTAACAGCTTTCCCATGCAATCTGAGTAGAGTCTACAAATGCCTTCTGCCAGCAGGCTGAGAAACAGAGCGTGATGTTCCAGATGCTGTTAGCCAGGACTGCATTGAGTTAATCTAAATAAAAATCTGAATTAAAATGTTTCAACTCATCAATGTTCTAAGGAGCTACTCATTGATTTATTGATTACTTTTCTTCTATTTTTTTTCTTATTTATTTTTTTAAACCAAATAATTAAGTAATGTAAATCTATTGACTAAGTAAAGAATGGATCAGCTAATGAAGCTTAGATCTAGCAGTAGAGAGAAGATGAAAATCATGTTATTCAGATTCTGACCTGTCCCTAGAGGATGAACCAGATCTATTTACTTGACAGCATACACTATTCAGGTTCCTCCAATTAGGTAGGTAGGCTTAGTCCAATCAGCTGTGGTCAGGATGGTAGCATATAAAGTCTACATCATCATCACCACCATCTTGGGGCATACCATCTCAAATTAAATTTTATTCATGATGCTTTTGAAAAAAAAAAAAACTCAGGATACATGAGGATGGAAAAATTTGAAAATGTCCAAAAAGGGTTAAATAGTAAAGAAATATGACACATACATAGAAAAGATAAAGTAGACTAAGGGTTAATTGACCTGGTGACTTCACACTATTAGTTTTCCAGGTTTGTTTGCTCTCTTCTTACACTTAAGAGTAATCTTTTCCCAAGAGTCCCTAAAGCACTCAGCTTTTGTCCTATTGACTAAAATAATTATTTGTCCTCATATCTGAACAAATTATGCCAAAGAGAAATGCTGACCATTAAGTCACTCCCACACTTGGTAGTAAGAACTACTTGGATGAGAAACAGGGTAATTTCCCCCAATGAGGGTGGGGTAATTGGCAACCAATGGTATTCACTATAGACCTGTGTGTAAAAAGTTGAAAATAAAAACAATAACTTCTGCTATGCATGATTTATAGATGTTATTCTTTACTAATAGTCTAATCTGCTATACTTCCCTTCTCGTTTGAAGAGTGTGCAATATCACAATGATAAATGGGAGAAACTAAAATAATGATTAAAACAACATAAACAAGACACTAGCTAATCCATATACTTCAAACAATAACAATTTTTTTTTTTGTCAAACTCAGTAAAACTTGGCTCCTGGTAAAGAAACATTTTTTTTGAATATGGTAACATGTTGTAGTGCCTTAGAAGATTTATCCTTTAAATTATAGTTGCAGCAGCCCTTACTTTGAAATAATTAAAATTTATCTGCTCATATGTATCCATATTTTCTTATTTTTCTTTTGTTTTCTGTTTTGTTTTGTTACTGTTTTCTTCTGTGAGCAGACATTGCTTTGGAGTTCTGCATCCGAGGAGTAATTTTGTTTGATTAAACTATAACATAAATCGAAACATAGAGAAAATTGGCAAATGAATAAATACATAAATTACAAAGGTTCCCATTCTATAAAAAAACATACTTAGTTGGCCCTACATCAACAACCTAAAATATGGACATATAATCCCAGAAATGTAGAATCATCACCTCTGATTCCTAGCTCTATGTCTCTCTATTAGTTAATCATCTATTATTTTTACTTTTGCAAGATATTGTGTTAAGGTTATAGTTGCACAAAGGCAAATAAGACTCTGATCAAATCATTTCTTGAAAATAAAAAAAGCACAAATAATTTTTAAAGCATCAGGCAGGAGTAAACCAAAACGAAAACCTGATAGAAGCACATGGGAAAACAGGGAATATCAAGCTTCACTGAAAATGTGATGAAATGTGAAATATGCGTTATTTTGTCAAGAGCTGATTATGGTGAATTTTAGAAAATAACAGCCTGTTTGCAGACTAAGTTTTACTATACAACTAGGCATCCTTGTATTGCTAAAGTTCCCTAAAAAATAATAGTATCTCTAAGATATTTCGGCAATTTATGAAAGATTTTGCATGTATCTATGAAAAGAAAAATCCTGCTTAAATGATATATATTTAAATTAGGCACACATGGGTGGCTCAGTTGGATTAAGTGGCCAACTCTTGATTCTGGCTCAGGTCATGACCTCAGGATCCTGGGATTGAGCCTAAACTGGGCTCACCACTGAGTGGGGAGTCTACTTGAGGATTCTATCTCCTTCTCCCTCCTGCCCTTACCCCTGCTTATGCATGCATGAATGCAAGTGCTCTCTTTCTCTCTCCATAAAGTAAGTAAATAAATCTTAACTAATTAATGTAACCTAGTCATTGGAAATTAATATTATTTTAATATTAATTAAACAACACTTTCTTCACATCACAATCTGTAAACTAAGGAGCCATGTGCTAAATCTGGTCAGCCTTCTGGTTTCATTAAAAACAAACAAACACACAAAAAAAGTTTTATTGGAATAGAGCCATTCTCATTTGTTTACAAATTGTTCAAATTGTCTGTGGCCGCTTTCATTCTACAATAGCAGAGTTGAGTATTTGCAACAGAGATTCTTGACCTACAAAACCTAAAATATTTACTATGTAGTCATTTACAGGAAGAGTTTACCAACTCCTGCTTTATATTCATGTGATATAGTGACTACAAATGTTACACTCGTGTTTACTTTAGAATTAAATTATGTATACTTGATCAATAAATGTATTTATAAACACACATAAATATATAAAATTCTATGTAGTAGCAATCATTCTATTTTGTCACTGAGTTAATGAATTAATATGGTGAAATAAAACAGTTTTTAAAAATATCTTAAATATATTCTATGTAGTTAAAATTTATGTGTATATTACATACACATATATAAATATTGCAGTGTAGGATGTCAAGGCATTTTCTTAGAACTAATACCCTCAGAATGAGTCTCTGCATATTTTTCCATAAAGCATATTCATCATGTGTCTGTTTTCCAGTTTGTATCTTAAGAACAAAGAGAGAATTTACAGAAAATGTGGAGATATAGAGGTGCAAAATCCTTTTTATAATAGACTAGTTTTTTAGAGTTGCTTTCTGTTCAAAGCAAAATTGAACATACAGAGAGTTCCCATATTCCTCTGGTTCCCCACACATGCACAGTCTTTCTCATTATCAACATCCCTCTCCAGAATGGTACAGGTGTTATAATCAATGAAACTACACGGACACATCATAATTACCCAAAGCCCATAGTTTACATTAGGGTTCACCCTTGGAGTTGTACATTCTGTGAGTTTGGACAAATATACAATAATATGTACCCACCATTATAGCGTCATATCGAGTAGTTTCACTCCCCAAAATCCTCTATGCTCTGCTTTTAGATCCTTCCTTCCCCTTTAACTCCTGGCAACTACTGATCATTTTATGTCTCCATATTTTCCCCTTTTCTAGAATGTTATATAGTCGGAATTATACAGTATGAAGCCTTTTCAATTGGCTTATTTTACTTACCAATGTGGATTTAAGATTCTTCTATGTCTTTTCATGGTTTGATAGCTCATTTTGTTTTGTCCTTGAATAACATTTTATTGTCTTGGATGCACCCTAATTTACCCTTTCACCTACTGAGGAACCTCTGGGCTGTTTCCAAGTTTCAGCAATTGTGAATACAGCTGCTATAAACATATATATACAGGCTTTTGTATGGACATAAATGTTCCCTATTTGGTTTTAATTGATTTTTTAAATATCTATTTTAAAGTGTTCTCATTCATACTCTTAATTGCATTTTAACACCTTATTTTAATAAATATTTCTGCAAAATTTAGCTTAGATTTAATAGAAAAAAACATGGCTTGTACCTTTCAGACATATGTCATTTGCAATACTTTGTTGATCTATATTTTCAATAATAAGAAACCATAACACACATAGGTTTTTTTTGCAAACAAATGTGGCTGACCCTTTGTATGGTTAAGAGCAAAAATGTGCTCATGAACTAGAGGGTGTTGTATCAGGTTCAGAGGGTTCCACTTTGCAAAAGAAATGGGAAGCTCCAGTTATTCCATTTTATAGTACATATGTGATAGTTTTACTGTGGTAGAAATACATATATAATCTTACTTAATTCTTAAAACATTTCTGTCAAGTAGTTGTAGGCCCTCATTACATTTCAGAAAAGCACAAGACAAACAGCAGAGCCAGGTCTTGAAAAGTCAGAGTATTTTTTGACTTCCTCAAAGTCTATGTTGTACTTACAGTAACACAATCCCCCTTTACTAAAGAAAACTTTAAATATTTGTGTCTCTGCCTCTCTCTGTGTGTCTCTCATGAATAAATAAAATCTTTAAAAATATTTGAATTCTAAAATTTCTATGTATTCTATGTACATCATCAAAGATCCTGTAGTCACTTATCTTTGGACTCATACTTCTTGTCTGAATTTCTGTGGTAAAATGAGTAGACAGTGCTGTACACAATGAACGGTAATTCTCAGAGCATCCCCTTCCAGCAGGATCAGGTTAAAGGATGCTATGACACTTTTAGGTGACATGGAACTGTCAGGCGTCCTGATATATGCTGGCTGCTATTCTCTTTATCCTCTTAAAAGGCATGAGGAAATTAAAACTCAGAGAATGTCATGCAGTAAGATGATTTGCAGCCAAATTTCAAACTTCTGATGCCAGAAATGATACAGTTTCCACTCTATCACACTGTCTTATATTTGTGAGTGAAAGTGAATAGACAACATTCATTCATTGAAAGAGTGTTTATTGAGTGTTACTATGTATGTTGCACTGTGCTGTAAGTAGATAAAAACAAACCAAAATCCTCTTGTTGGCCAATTCCCTACAAGAGTCATTCCATCAACAGACATGAAAAGAGGCTCACCATCACTGATCATCAGGGAAACATAAATCAACACTACAATGAGACATCACCTAACACTTGTCAGAATGCTTAAAATCAACAACACAAGAAACAACAGGTGTTGGTGAGAATGTGAAGAAAAGGGAACACTTTGCACTGTTGATGGGAATGCAAACTGGTACAGTCACTCTGGTAAACAGTATGGAGTTTCCTCAAAAAGTTAAAAATAGAGCTGTCCTATGATCTAGCAATTGCACCACTGGGTATTTAAAGAACACAAAAATCACTAATTCAAAGGAATGCATGCACCTTTTACATATAATAGCCAAATTATGGAAACAGTCCAAACATCCATCAATGGATGAATGGATAAAGATGGAATATTATTCAGCCATAAAAAGAATAAAATCTTGCTATTTGCAATGACATGGATGGAACTAGAAAGTATAATGCTAAACAAAATAAGTCAGCGAAAGACAGATACCATATGATTTCACTCACATGTAGACTTTAAGAAACCCAACAGATGAGCAAAGGGGGAAAAAGAAAGACAAATCAAGAAAACAGACACTTTTTATTTAAGTTTTTTATTCTAATTCCAGTTAGTTAACATACAGTGTTATTTAGTTTCAGATATACAATACAGTGATTCAAAAGTTCCATACATCAGACTCTAAATTATAGAGAACAAACTGACGGTTACTGGAGGGGAGGGGACTAGGGTGATGGATTAAGTAGATGATGGGGATTAAGGAGCGCACTTGTGATGAGCACTAGGTGATGTATAGAATGGCTGAATAACTATATTACATGCCTAAAACTAATAAAGTACTTTAAGTTAAGAAAATAAAAATAAAGAACCATGGCATCTATTAGTTAAAGGGTCCTGCATTTCTTATGCTCTGATAAGCGCTGTGATAGATTTAATAATAGATTTATCATAGAGTACTACAAAAACAATAAAGATATGGTTTAATCTACTAATACATTTTTTTCCAGATGAAATATGGAGACAGTCTGGAAAGCTTTCCAAAAGAGATGGTGCTTCTGTTAAGCTTGATGAACAAGTAGGCATACTCACATCAAGAAAGGTAATCTAATGTGAAAAACCATGACAAAGAATAATATCTTAATAGAATGTCTAAAGAAATAGCACACAGATATTAAGATGTTGAGAAATGTTAAGCATGAAATATAAACAGAGGAAGAACAAGGAGGAATTCCCACAGAGAATGGGTAAAACATAAAGACTTGTGTGAAGACAGTAGTCAAAGAGATGAAAAGAACTTGGGAAGATAGTTATCATTTACAAATGGGAGATTTACTGATGTAAGTAAGTACGAGGAAGAGGTAGACTGGCTTCCCACAAGTTCCTAGATTGGCCAATTGTGAGAAGAGTGACAAAAATAATTGAAATGAAGTAGGGCAGTTGGGAGTACTACATTTTCAGTATGGGGAGAGATGAAAATATAATAGAAGAGGCAGGGAGAGAAGGGAATGGCATGCTAGGGAAGGGATGTCACTGAATTTATAATCAACATGGGAATAACTGAAAATATAACACCACTGTATCTCCCAACCTGAGCATATAGCACAAGTACCCATTTCTTTAGACTTTAACTGATCTCAGCGATTTTTGTTAATCAGTCTTGAATATATTTTGTTAAATCTGTCTATACTAGTTATATAGTTCTGACATTGTATCTCATAGCTTTTTTTTTGTAGATGTCTTAGAATTTCCGACATAAATGATTCATTTGTGAATATATTTGTACTTTTTCGTTTCAAATCTTTGAATACTTTATTTCTTTTCATGTGTTATTGCACTTGTCAGACAGCCAGTATACTGCAGAATACAAATTCTGGGAGTGGACATTCTTGTCTAAGGGGAAAATATTAAGTTTTTCATAATTAAGTTGTAGATGTACCCTTTAATTCCTAATGTGCTGAGAATTTTTACCATAACGGATGGTGTAATTTGCCACATGTTTTTTCTGCACCCATTGAAATGATCAAATGTTTAACCTACTTTAGTTCTTTCAACATAATGAGCTACATTTGTTGATTTTACAATGTAAAACAAACTTTGCAGACCTAGGATGAATCTTACTTGTTAATTATGGAGTAAGATTTTTTTTTATACTGAGAGATTTGATTTGGTAACATTTTGTTAAGGATTTTATCGATGATAATGTCATGTCGTTTTCTTGTGATTTTTTTTTCATGTTTTCCTGTCAAAAGTAAAATTGATCTCAAAAAAGGAGCTGCTAATTGATCATTCCTTCTCTAGGAAAGAGAACTTGTCCATAATTGGTACACTTTATTCCTAATTGTTTGATAAAAATCACCAATCATTTGATGCCTATATAAGTGTGAAGTTTTTTGTGGGTAAATTTTTATTCTAAGGGTAGATATAAGACTATAAACATTTTCTATTTCCTTTCAATCCAGGTTGAATAATCTTAATCTGTGTACTTAGAAGAATGAATCAAATTTTTTTCATTAAGTTGCCAAGTTTGTTGGCATTCAGTTTTACATGGTATGCTCATGATCTATCTACTATTTAAAGAATCTCTAAGGACGTATCTTCTTCTTCTCCAATGTAATATAAATTATAGAAATTATGCTCTCTTTCTCTCATTATAAATAGAAGTTTATCAATATTACCAATATTATAAAAAAGCTTTTGTTTCTATTGATTTTCCTTATTGTTTCTGTTTTATTGATTATCATTCTTATCTTTTAAAAATTTTATTTATTTATTTTGAGAGAGAGAGACTGCATGTGAGCAGCAGGGGACAAGGTGAGGGAGAGGGAGAGAGAGAATCTTAAGCAGCCTTCATGCCCAGCAGGGAGCCCACCGCGGAGCCTAGTCCTACAACCCAAAGATCATGAGCTGAGCCAAAATTAAAAGTCAGATGTTTAACCAAATGGGCCACCCAGGCAGCCCTAGAGGGATCTCTTAAATAGGTTACTTACACCATTAATTTTACACCTTCATTCTTTTTCAATATGAACATGTAATACCATATTGTACTTTTATATTCTATAGTCACTTATTTTGGGGTTCAAATCTCTTGTCTGATTTTCTATGTATTTATTCTAATTTTAGAGTTAATGGTCATTATTTGTAGGCTTTGCCCAACTATTCAATGTTGGATTAAATTACTAGAATCCTGGCACTTGAAATTTGCCTGCATTTGTATGCTAAATGATATGAGCCTACAGATAGGGAGGATATAAATTAATATTTATTTTGCCTCAATTGCTCTTATGTGTTCTTTGCATGTAACTATTTTAATTAATCATCATAATATCCCTATTAGGTAGACATTTTTCCCATGTTAGGGTTGAGTAGAATACAGGTCAAGTCACGTCCTCAAAGTTGCAGAGGGTATAAATGACAGAATCAGAATTCAAGCTTAGGAAGCACGATACTGGTAATCAAAATGTTTGGAGATTGTGTAGAGGGTGATTAAGGAGTTAAAAACGCACATGCGCAGGCAAGAGTGAATAGGACAGACATAAGTGAATAGGACAGACATGCTTTCAAATGACTCAACTAAATTATTGGATAGAAGACAAATCTGGATTTGGATATTAATAATATATGTAAATTATGGAATAATCATAACAATGATAATAAAGACCTTTTAAGTACTATTTACATATATCTAAAACTAGTTTTGTTTCTTTAAACACAGACTTCCTCTTATGTATCTATGGTTAGAGATAAGCTACTGCATGCAGTTTTTCAGACTGTATAATAGATACTTCGGGGGTGCTTTCATACTAACATTTCTCTGAATACCTCTTGGGGTGTGTACTGTGAGGACTCTGTACAGTACTGTACTGTCAATGAAGAGTCATACCCCTTGGCTAGCAAGCTTTCCCAGAAAAATATCTGTTAATCTTTCCTTATCTCTTTTTACTTTTTTTTTTCTCTTTTAAGGCCTTTTTCTTTTTGATTTTGAGACACTGGCAAATTTCTAAAATCAGAGCATGCTCTTTACTACTATAATCCTACTCCTTAGTAAGGTCTTCTCTAAATCTAAGTCTGGATTTATTTTTCAATTTGACAATATAAATCCTAGTTCTATCCTACCTGACATTAGAGTATGAGCATGCCATAAGGCACAAGTCTTGTCTAATTATCAGATACCACTGGTTCTTTTTTTTTTCCTTTTTGAGATCTCCTTAGACTTTGATATAATCTTCACCATCTGAAAAACTTTATTTGGATAAGCCCATTCACTTCTGTATTAGTCTTTGTTGGAGCATTTGTGTTTTTAAACTGCACTACAAAAGTAGGGCTCTGGAAGTAGAGATGATGCATTGACATAAGAAAGTATGTTCAGTTATTCTGAATATTACAAAGGATAACATACTCCCATGATTAATTGCCAAGTATTGGGTAAACAAATGAAAAAAACACTGTCCTAAAAGTTTAAATAAAATTGAGTGGAAGAGGGAGAGAAAACAATGTTCTTTCATAATTAACACTGAAAGTAAATAATATTTTTGTAGATACAAAAGAAGTAAAACCCTATATAAGGAAGAAATAGTCCTCACAATTTCTTCTGGTTCACATTAAGAATATATGTGCTGCTGAAGCGAGCATAGGTTCACATTAAGAAAGCACACAAAATTTTAGGGCAGTAAAAATACTCTGCATGATATTCTAATGACAGATATATGTTGTCACTCATTTGTCTACACTCATAGAATATACAACAATAAAAGTGAGTTCTACTATAAACTGTGGCTATTAGGTAATCATGATGCATCAGTGCAGGTTCATCTGTTGTATCAAACATACCACTGTGGCGGGGGATGCTGATGGCACAGGTTGCTGTACATGTAAAATGAGAGGGCATATGGGAAATCTCTGTACCTTTCTCCCAATTTTGCTATGAAACTAAAACTTCTCTAAAAAAGGTGTCAAAGAGAGAAAGAGAGAGAGAGAGAGAGAGCAAACAAATACCCAATATCACTAACCAAACCAGAATACTATGCTGCCAATCTTGATGAAATAAATGTGCTGTGTCAGAGTCTGTTGGAGAGTAGACAAACATGTGTCACCAGAAGTAATTTTGTAGGTAAGATGACTTGTACTTTGGAATAAAAGGAGTAAAAAGGCTACCGTTTTGCTTATTATGGCAATTTTTATCAAGTCATATTCAGAAATGTTGCTAGATGTTAAGAAAAATGTCACTATTATTGCTCCACTGGATCTATCCTAATGAAATGCAAGGCTTCTGGAACTTTTATTTTTATATGTCATGAAGTTTTGCATTGGGAAAAAATGGAAATAATTCAGCCCTTTGGCTTCTGTATTTTTTATGTGCCATAATACTATCAAAGAATGATAGTGTATTAGTGATTGAGACAGAAATGAAAGATGTCATGACGACAACAACAAAAGAATTCTAAGTATATTTTGAATTAAAATATAAAAATAAGGGGCCTTATGCTAACGTAAGACTTTTCAATATGGCAGTAGAAAATATTAATATTTATAATGTTTTTCTCTGCCCAAAGCATGCTTCCTCTGAATTGATTTGTTCATTTAACAATTTATATGATCAACCTTATATTTGTTTTTATGATAGATTGAGGACATATGGAGAAATTATGTTTATTTTACCTCAAGTTATATTTTTAAGTTCTTGCATTATTCACACCTAATACAATTTTGCAAGACTGATATAGAAAGAAACAACAACAACAAAAAAACCAAAAAGACAATTTTGTAAGACTGATACATCAAGAAACAACAATAACAACAAAAACCCAAATTAAATATTCTCTTGTAAAGCACAAAAGAAACTCTAATGGATATGTATGTTCTCCTTTCAATACTTTATTTTCATAGTGGAGCTAGATTTTTGTCTGTTGGAATGACTAGCCCCACAGATTCATCTGGGATGATAATAATGGAAGAGATAATCATAGAAGCTTTCCTTCAAGACATCAAAGAGTTATCTTCAGGACATCCCATAGTATCAAAGCAACTCTCACCAATTCTGACCGTCTTTTTTTCATTTTTTATTTTTTTAATTTTTATTTATTTATGATAGTCACAGAGAGAGAGAGAGAGAGAGAGAGAGAGAGAGAGAGGCAGAGACACAGGCAGAGGGAGAAGCAGGCTCCATGCACCGGGAGCCCGACGTGGGATTCGATCCCGGGTCTCCAGGATCGCGCCCTGGGCCAAAGGCAGGCGCTAAACCACTGTGCCACCCAGGGATCCCCCAATTCTGACCATCTTATAAATGTTGTAGAATTTCCTATTTACTAGAACACAGTTGAGACAAACATGGGAGACAGGAATGAAAAAAAAAAAGGAATGAAATGGATTTCAGTAGTCAATCAACTAAGTAACTCAAAGTAAAAATCTAAACACACTGAAACTAAAGGTTCTATTTTATACCTGTAGCATGCAATTAGTTCTTATTCTCCCCATATTAAAGCCATGGATTTTATTTCCACTGTGGGGAGATCATATATGTATGGATTAGAAACATTTTTTTACACTGGTAGTAAAAATTCATATTGAGACATTGGTTTTCGTATTATTTGCCACATCTTTCATGTCCAGTGGCTTATCAGATAATTTTTACTAAAAAATACTGCTCTTTCTCTGAGACTTGTGAGAAGTTTCTACGTATATGCATTGACATTAGCCGTAATTCCATCTACGCACATCATATTCCTCCTTCCACCATAGCTAGTAATTAAAGTGTGCAGACATGGTTTCGTGCACATGTAACCTGTACAGTCCCATGGGGCCTTTTCTTAGAAAGATCTCAAACTCAGTGCAGTGGCCTGCTGTAGCCATCTTTAAATTATCAATAATCTTTGAACAAGAAGATCTGCATTTTAATTTTTCACTGGGTCCCACAAATAGGATAATTCATCCTAAGAGTATGAGATTATTATTGCCAACTATAATTCTGACATCTTCACTCTTACTCAAACATTCTCAATACCACCCTAATCATGCTTAGAAAATCCAAAGTAAAAGCATATTCTGGGATTCAATACTACACTTGCAACTTCTACATGTATCTCCTTGCAATTGCCTGACTCCTAGAAGCTTCAATACACACTTAATGTTTTCCAGTATACTGTTTTTTTTCATACTGTTAACTGTCTGCATTGCTTTTTTACCCCATTTCTATTGTCCCAATCTGTCAAACACACTTCTAAATGACATCTTCTCCATGTATTCTTATCTGAATATCTTGAAGAGCAATCTCCCTGCTCTCAATTCGCCAGTATTGTTTCTACACAGAATTGTTGCACTTCAATTTCTTTACTTCATTAACATATCTATTGGTAATCGTATTTAGTACGAGGCTCTTCTGAATGTAGAAGGATTTATTTTGTGTTCTCACAAAGCTCTCCTAAGCAGCTCTTCTCCAAACACTGACTCAAGACTCCAAGTTGCTTCCATCTTGCATCTCTGCTTTCTGGAAACGTTTAAATAACCTAAGTTATATATATATATAGCAGAAGAGTAAGAGAAAATACATGGTTTTGCAGAATATTTTTTAGGGTCAAGGCCTGGAATTGGCATGGCTCATGTCACTTTCGCTCACAATTCATTGTTAAGTACTTGGTCCCTTGGCCCCAGCATAATTGGAGAGGTTGGGAAGCATAGCCTCCTTGTATTCCTAAGAGGAGGAAACAATGTGGTTGATTCACAGCATATTAACCTCTGCCAAACTTCAAAGGAGAGAATATATCCAATTCACTTTCCTTCCATTTTATACTATCTCAGCCACATCTTTGGATTGTAGGACTTAAGCCAATTATTTGTTGAATGGATGATTCAATGAATCTGAAGGGCTAACTTCCCTGAAGAGTCCTGCAAATCTTATCATTTATGTCCACTTATTCAAACTCATGGCCTGAAACATTCACTCTTATTGCTTCCAGTTTAGAAAGATTTATAAAATAAATAGAAGAAAGCATTTAAAAAAGAGAGAACATCATTTTGAAGCTATGTTTTGTTTGCATCTGAAAAAACATGTAATAAAGATTTAATATGTGATTACTGCCTTATGTGAAAATATTCATTTCTTTAAAAGACAAGAAAATAAGGACAGGCATGAAAACAAATTCAGCAAGTTGCTTATGAGTTATTGGAATAATTTGAAGAGGATGTAAGATATGATAAAATGGTAACTTTTGAGACCTGGATGGCGAGATAAAGTAGTATATGAATATGTGCTGACCCCAGATATAAGAAATGTAAGGACCAATAAGAACCTAGTATTGATAATATACTAAGTGTCCTGAGACACCAGAGACCTCAATATTCATGATGTACTCATTATATATGAGGTATATGAGACTCTTCAAATGCTTGATGTTTGAAATCTGCCATCTTGCAGGAGAATCTACTTTTTTTTTTCTAGAATTGTCTTCTACTCAAGACACACAAAAGTACAAGCTAATTGGCACCTCCCATTAAGGCTAGGTTTGCAAGTTCCCGAAGCTCTCTGATAAAAAGAGTGTGTATGTTAGTCCCAGGCACTGTCCACCATTTGAGTCACCTTGCTTAGTCCTCAAATTCAATTCACGTAACAACACTGCTCGGAAGACAGCTGACATGGGAGAGAAAAAGAACATGATTTATGAATATTATGTGAATCATGATTCAAACAGTATGATCCTTCTGCCCCACTTGCAACCTATTCTGACTTGACCTATTTCTGTAGTTTTAGATACATTTTTAAATTAATGTAGGATGAAAAGAGATTCACAGGATTTGGGGCTCCCCAACAATAGAGAATGTGATGGTCAGAAGATCTAGCAAGGAATACTGAGGGCAAGTGTCCAGTGAGTTTTTTAGAAGTTAAAAAGAGTAGGGTCTTGAGTGTAAAATGAATTACAAAACAGTGTCAGACACTATTAATAGACTACATACATCAGAAGGATTCCTGGGGTGCTTGGGTGGCTCAGTTGTTTTGGTTTTGGCTCAGGTCCTGATTCCAGGGTCCTGGGATGGAGCCCCACATCAGGCTCTCTGCTCAGCAGAGCCTACTTCTCCCTCTACCTCTGCCCTTCCCCCTGCTTGTGCTCTGTCTCTCTCTCTCAAATAAATAAAACCTTAAAAAAAAAAAAAAAAGGATTCTTGATGATGTCAAGAGAGTTTCATGGTATAGTGGGCCTATCAGCCCAATTGAATTGAATAAGAGAAGAGTAAATACAAGTGCATCTTTTTTTAATTAATTAATTAATTAATTATTATTATTATTATTATTTACAAGTGCATCTTCTAAGGAATTTTGCCTACAGAGTGAAGAAATGGGTTGGTAGCTTGAAGGAAATGGGAAGCAAAAGGAGGGTACAATCAACCGATGTGAGTGAAAGAATAGAATGGACTAGACTGACAGTGAGGCTCCTTATAGTTATATACTTAAACTGGAAATGTGTGAGATTCACTATATGTTAAATCACTCAGTTCCATTTACTGACAGATTAAGAAGGAATCCACTATATTGCAGGGCCTTCTTTAAAAAAAAAAAAATATGCTCTACATCCAGGAATGTGGCTTCTGAGTTGAAGAGAAACACATATACCAAGGCTCAGTATCTTCTTCACAATTGTCATTTAACAGTTCTGACTATGTAAGTAGATCTGAGTTATATCACTAAAGGGTAGGCAGATACCAGCCCCTTGGAGCTTGAGATCTTTTTTTTTTTTATTTTTATTTATTTATTCATGAGAGACATAGAGAGGCAGAGACATGGACAGAGGGTCAAGCAGGCTCCCTGTGGGGAGACCAATGCACAACTCGATCCCAAGACCCCGGGATCACACCCTTAGCCAAAGGCAGACACTCAGCCACTGAGCCACGCAGGTGCCCCGAGATCTTTCTAACAAGATCACACCCTCAATCATGAACTTCCTATGTTATATCCTCACATACAACCATAGGTTGGAAGTTCCCTATCAACATGCAGTGCATTACCAAAGTGAAATGGCTCCCTACTAGGGCCATGATGTGTGCAGTCCCCCTGTGTCCAGCTTAAGCCCACCCTCTTCTTTTCTTGAAAGTTCATCATGTCATTATGAACATGAAAGTTATCTTACTCATCTTCAGTATTTTCAGGACCGTGAAAAATAAGATGATGTTCTTGAGCAAAAATTATTCTTCCATGCAGTTGCCTGATTCCTGACACTGTTCTAGGTATCAATTTGTGTGCCATGCCTCAAATGTCAGACTTTATATGAAATCAGCCAGGACATGATGTCTTGTCACTCAATGCATGAGTTAACTACATTGACTATATTAACAGTGCCCAAAACAGCAGCAATGGAGAATAACATGCATTGGCCAGATGGGGCCTTCCCTTTTCCAAAATGTGCTTTATAGAGTTTTGTGAATTTCTCAAAGTACAAAAGTGCCTTGTTTTTCCATTTCTATTTACCACTGCAAACAACACCCACCAGGGATAGCAGGAGAAAATAACTCTTTTAACTACTAACTTCTATTCTTTCTCTTCTGGTGCACTGAACATAGGCAGCAGGATAAATGAAATATTTCCCTTGTCTTCTTCCAGGTTATTTTGCTGCATAAAAAACCACTCCAAACTCAATTAAAGAGAACTACCTTTTTTTTTTTTCTAAAGAGTAAAAAACAAAATCCCCACAGTCCCTACTACCTTAGCAAGTTTCCAAATTTCTTTGTTTACTTCTAATTTCTGGCTATATGAATTGTATCTTTGCCTAGTTGCAATCCAAGTTTACACAACATTTTTTAACCTACTAATATATCCTAAATATTTCCCCATACTACCACACAGGTTTCTCAGTGATAATTTTTTGAATGCCTCTACAACCTTTTATTAAGTACACGCCCTTAAGTTCCTTAGCTTTCCCCTTTGTTTGGGTCTTTGTATTACTTTCAGCTGCCCACAGTCATAATTGTTCTATTCATGCACTTAACAAATATTTAGCAAACTACTGTCATAGTAAAAATTGAAGACTGCAGGACCATTCTGGCAAAATTTTGCTTGAGCTCCTGGGAGGTCTCTGACTCAGAACAGCTTGCAAATGGAGCCCTACAAAAATGGGTCTGTACTAGGAGCTTTGTCTTGGTCAGTCACTGGCTGGGAGCAGCCTCACACAATCATGAACTTGATACCAATATGGTGGTGGATCCAGAGCCCAGAGGGTTTTAGTGGGGGCTGCCAGTCAACTGTGTTCCTGCACAGCAGGAAATCATACGGGGGATTTTCACAGCCACCACAATACAGTTAGAGTTTGCAGGAAGCCCTTTATTTCCCCCTATCAAAAATGTATAGCTCACAAATTAAATATTAAATATCAGTATTAAATATCAAATATTATTTATGGCAGATATTAAAAAAATCAAGTCATTTACTTGATCACTATTTGACTTACGATTTGAGTAACATGTCCTAAAAAAGGGAAACCAGAATGTATTCTCATAGTCCTCTATCTTACACATTATCTTCACCTGAAAATTCCATCAGGAGAGTGGGACTTCCCACCTTTATTGCCTCTACTTTCTGCTACTACTGATCATCACGTTCAATTCAAAACTCTAGTGCATCAACAGGGTTGACACACTTTTTCTGCTGAAGCATGAGGTGGATAGGCAGTAAAGGCTGTTTCCTGTTAAGCCTGTTTTAAGACTAAAACAAAAGATGTATAAGCTATGAAAATGTCTTTACCTAAAGAGAAATTTTACTATGGGATTAGAATTTTGGAACAATAAACTTAACGAATCTAAAAATCTTTGAATCTCAGGAAGACAAGCACATAGATTTTTCTAAACAGGCCATCTTATGCTTCCTCCACTTCTGATCCAGCTCTTTTAAGATTTTATTTATTTATGCATGAGAGACAGAGAGAGAGAGAGAGAGAGAGAGAGAGAGAGAGAGAGAGGAGAGAGGAGAGAGGCAAAGGGAGAAGCAGGCTCCATGCAGGGAGCCCGACACGGGACTCGATCCTGGGACCCCAGGATCAGTCCCTGGGCTGAAGGTGGCACTAAACCACTGAGCCACCCGGGCTTCCCTGATTCAGCTTTTATTTTCAAGTTCTTTTTGCCTGCACTGCAATTGTATATTTATTGTAATTTTGTTTGATAGCAAGTATTGTCAAAAGCACTCACTCTAAAGTCAATGGTACTTTTAACAACTTGCACTTCATATTAAAATGATTACAGTGCACTTCACAAAGATACACAAAGCAAAGTTTCTGCATATGAGAATGAATGTCTTAAGTCATTAGTGTTGATGTTTACACTTGAACTTTACACTAAATAAGAGGCACTTGACTTAGTTGAATATTTTATATTCAATAAAGTACCCAAAATATGAAAGCTTATAATATGTGATAAAGGCAGTTCTGTGTAACAAGCAATAACACTACTTTTTATAAGATTGGCAGTGGGCCATGTGAGCATTTATACAGGGAAACATCACAGGGTAATCCAACATAATGCACTCTGAGGCTTCCTAACATTCTGTTTGTTTTTAAGTAATCCTATATTAACATTATATCTAATGTCAATACTCAAAATTAAAATAAAATTTATTCTCCAGAAAATTATTTCAAAGTTGTGGGGGAAACACACACACACACTCTCTAGCACATTTCTCTTTCATATTCAGATAAAATTGATGTTTAGTCCATATGAAAAAATGAAATCTGGGATATAATTACATTCATGGCAGTGAATTTATGTAATGCTACTGAATTGTAAACTCATGCACATGTAATTGTAATATACTAAATCAAAGGGCAGTTGAAGACTTTTTAACGTTATATATCTGGTCAATTAAAATATTATTTGGTATATGCTTTTATTGGAGAAACGTATTATTTTAATTAAAAAGCTGATAGTCTCCTGATAAAGTAAATTATCTTCACTCCTAATAACCGTTTTGATCTGTCCTACTAAATTTTTGCTTCCACTATATACTATAAATAATAGATTCAGTTCCTAGGAAGCAACTTAACTTGTAGAGATTGATTTATGTCCAAGCGCTTACTTTTTTCCATTCCAATACATCTTCTAGAAAATCCCAAGAACATTTTCATGTTAAGAAAATCTGTAGCAAAAGCATTTCTAACCTAAACCAATGAATAGTAGTTGTTTTTTTCACCAATGAAATTGATAGCTACAATGCAAGCTATATTTTTTTGCTCTGAACTCTCTTGGTAGGTATTTTTGCAACAAGATAACAATTGCTTCACTGATTGCTTCTCACTGGGAAACACACTTAAATGGGAAATGCACTATCTATGTAGTTTGTGTCTAAAACAACATTGTCACTGGGAGAAATATATGCAAAATGTATTACTCCAATATTTTTGCGAAGTTGCGCCAGTATACATAAGATCAGGGATACTTGTTTGTACTCGAGCCCACAGTGCACTATGCTAAGCCTCTTCTCATAGGGAAATTTCCCCTTTACTAAAACTGTATTTTCATTTAATATAAACCACAAAAAATAATGGGTCCTATGTTTACAGTTTCTTCTGCATGTGATGATAATGAAAGAGATATATACTGGATTAAAAAAGTCATCCTGCCTATGACTAATGCCTGAATTAATTAGCATGGAAAATAGCACATTGAATAAAGATATGCACTTTTTTTCTTTTCCTGGGCTTAGCGAGTAATTTTCAGTAAATGGTTGTATCTATTGAGATAGATTAAATCAGGCTGTTTTTTTTTTTTTAAACAACCTGTATAATGTCAGTGGCTTAAAAACAAATTATTCTTTCTCTGAAACCCACATTTTCTAAAGGGTAGCTGGGACTCTGCTTTGTGTATATTTACTCCAGAACTCAAGTTATCAAGGAAGACACTATATTGAATCGATGACCGTTGTCAAGGCTGAGTAAAGAAAGACTGATAGGTTGTCCAACTGGTTCTTTAAATTTCCACCTGGACCTGACAAATGTCACTTCTGCTTACACTTTATGGACGTTCAATGAAGAGGGCAGTGAAATCATATTAGATTCCTAGAAGAGTCAGTAATATCAGAAGGACAGCCCTAATGACTACCACAGGCTGTCTCCCTGTGCTTCCAAAGTTGGGTTCCTCTCCCTAGTATATGCAGACACACTCACTCATTCTTCTAAAAAACAATGCAAAATTCTATCCAGTTACTGTATTTTCAGTTCAAATTCTAGGAATTCTAAGTGATATCTAATTTTTTAATCATGTTCAAATGGGACTCCTCTTAGCATAGAGACCTACACAGTAGAAAGACAAGTTTCCTCAAAACTCAAAGAAACAATATTTAATGATAGGATAGACACAAAGCCCACCATACACTCTTGATTTTGGAAAGAATAATAGGTGCACAGGGCAGTTACTGATATGCTGAACTCTCCCATGTGGGCATGACAAGAGCCCTAACCTGAAGATGGGACATGCTTCAGGGTTAGATTTTAATTCTGTCCTCTAGGTAGGAGATCACCAATCAGATTTTTTTTCTGTAGATGTTGGCATCATACCCTAGCAGTCTCTTCTTATCCATCATTCTCCTGGACCATGTTTCAATTAGATTGGAGAATATACCTGCATGGGACAGAGCGGCTTTCTTGGCTCATTTGTTGCCTCTAGTCACCTGGAGATCAAAGGGACATTTTAAGTCTTAAATAGTCACAGTTTATGCTGGCTTGAGAGAGTTGCTGGTGGATGTTGTAACACTACAACTCTCTGAAAACCGTGCTCTCTTTGATTCTATTTAGATCCACAAGCCAGTAAGTTCACCCACAGTTCTTTCTTAAATAGAATTCCTAAATTTGCTGTGTATTTCTATTTTATCTTTCTCACCCCAACCATGACAGGTCCATGTGGTAGGCAGAATTCTGAAAACTTTTTTTTTTCAGAGAATAATTAAAACTGAATGTCTATTAAAACAGTTGCAGTGGGTGGTAGCAAATGATTTTAAATAAATGGACAATTAAAGAGTTGAATGTCTATTACCAGAAACCAATACAATCGTTAGAAGATTACTCAGATTTTTTTTTCCAAATGTAGTGAAGAAAATGTAAATTTTAACAAACCAAGAAGAATGAATTGCTGATCTTACTTGCGTTATTATTAATATTCTCCTCACTGTTGTGTGAGTTTGTATAAGGAAATATATTGCTAGTGCAGGGTTTTCTTTAGTTTTATATTTGATCTTCAACCAGGGATAGAGTTTTGAGTTTCCGTATTTTATCTTTAACATTATTGCTGCCAATTATAATAAAACTGGAAAAGTAGATAATTTTGACCATGTTTTCACACCAGAACTGTAACATAATTGTAAATTAAGCCAGATACTGAGGGCTGTGACAAAATATACTTAAACATATTACGAATAAACATGGTGAAAATACGGATCATACAAAACATTAACTTAAATATATTCCATCACTTGTTTAATTTCCTTGGTTAGTACAATCAGGTTGTGAGCTTAAGTTCAGCAGTTAATATTCTTGACTCACTGAAATCTTATAAATAGATGCTTTCCAATGATTAAATAGGAGCACAAATTTATTTAAAAGTTTAAGACTGCTACTTCATTTACTTTTTAAAGATTTTATATATGCATGTATGTATGCATGCATTTAGAGAATGTGCAATTGCATGCAAGCAAGGTGAGAGGCAGTGGGAGAGGGAGAGAGAATTTCAAGCAGCCTCTGCACCTAGCACCTAGTGAGTGCTATGAAGGCTCCATCACAGGATCAAAATCAAGAATCGGAGGTTTAACCAACTGAACCACCAGGTGCCCCAAGACTGCTCTATATTTCAAAAGAAGTTCTCAGAGATATTTTTTAAAATGTTAAGAAAATGTCCAAAATAATGCTGCTGAATTACAGTAATGGTGTAACAATCAAATAAAATGAATGTGGAGGAGTGTTCTCTCCTTGTCAGAATTCAGAAAAAAAAAAGATTGTGTAGGATTAACTTATTTCTATAATAAGTGATTATAAGAATTTGCCTGTGAAATTATATGTCAATAGAATTTTTATTTTGGAGTGATTTAACTAAGTTAAATTTCTCTCATAGATCTAGAACCATTCCACTTATGCATTTTTCTCTCACTTGATTTTTGTGGGTTTTATTATCAAAAATTTGCTCCTTTTCAAACTAAGTTTGGATTACAGTTCCTCATAATATTTCTTCAGTGTAAAAGACCAAAATAATGTTCACTTCAGAAGGCTAAGATAAATTCATAACAGATATTAAATACATTTTTAAACTGTAAATTCCATGCAAGCAGTACTTAACCTTAATCTCTTGATATCATATTTATAACTGATTATAAACTACTGTTTATTTGTTCTAAGCCAGAGTTTTCAACCTTGCATTACTGGCATTTGGGGTTAAATAATTTTCCATTATAGGTGTTTTCCTGGCATTGTTAAATGCTTAGAAGTACCACTGGCCACTATCCCAAATGCCAGTAGCACCTTTTTCTTTTCCTCAATTATGAAAACCAAATATTCCCTAAATGTTGCATATATCATCTGCAGAGCAAAATCACTCTTATGTAAGAGCCACTGCTTAGGTTAGACTAATACCTTCCTCATGATGTAGCATATGCATTATTTCTTAAATTTCTTTCTCTCTCTCTCTCTCTCTCTCCTTTTTTAAAAACGATTTTTATTTATTGATTAATGAGAGAGAGAGAGAGAGAGAGAGAGAGAGAGAGAGAGAGGCAGAGACATAGGCAGAGGGAGAAGCAGGCTCCCTGTGGGGAGCCTGATGTGAGGCTCAATCCCAGGACACTGTGTTATGATGCTCTGAGCCAAGGTAGACACCCAACCACTGTGCAACCCAGGTGTCCTTCTTTCACTATATAAATTTCTATATTTAAGGGGGTTAAATATTTGAACAATTAAAGCACTATTTTTTTGTCCTTAGATAAAACTTTGAAAATACATGCATGTGTAATATTTTAATAGACTATTTTCAAGGATACAATAGATGTTTAATGAAAGATATAATATTATAGAGGAATATAATCAAGGAAGAATATTCAGGACACCAAAAATAACATGGAAAAATAAACTCTAAATTTATGCAACTGAAACAGACATAGGTTTCCCACATGTGTCTTATTCATTTGCAAATTGATACAGATATATTTAATCTGGAATTAAGATTCATAAAAATAACATATAAAATATTTGAAATCATTTATTGATAATCCATGTTATAGATAGTTGAGAGGATTACATTTCTGGACTACCTCTTATTGCTTTATGACCAATTTAATTTAGGTATATAAATTATTTATATTGAAAATTTAAATGTATATGTTGCTGCAAAACTAAGAAGGAAATAAGTCAAAAATTAAATGTATGTATTTACATATTTCAGAAAGCAAATGATAATGAATTAACCTAAAATGAACATGAAAGAATTGGAAATATATGTTGAAAAGTAGTTTTTATCAATAAATTATTTTTTGGATAGCATGTTCCATTTATTTTCCAAAGGCATGCATGATATGTCTTGCTCTTGTTTATATTTATAACATAGATTATTAAACTTTGGAAAAATGCAAAGTTTGAATGTTTTTTTTTTTTTAAGTTTGAATGTTTTAAAGCCAAAGTAGCAATATGTTAAACTCTATTCTAGGACATTTTTCAAAGTAAAGTAATAGAAGCTGGGTTGATTATAACACATGAAACAATTAAAAGTAAAGGACAAATCTCTATAAAACAAAGGTTTTCAGATGTTAGACATCAGGCAACACAGACAGTGATATCTGAGAGAGGGGGAAAACTGAGGTAAGCCCTAACAGTGCCCAGTTTTATTACTGGAGGTTCTCATGCATCTTTAGCTGAGGACTTGTAGAGTATGTGTGACCAGAAATGTCCTAATGCCAGATAGACAATAACCCAGGACTCACATAAGGTCAGGAAGATATTGTGCCCCCAACAGTCAGGGTGGAAAATTTTTAGTTCATGGGATGTAGGTAGAGTATCCAAAAGGGTATTGCAGAACCAGAGAGGATAAATACCCTTGCCACCTAGGGTTTGCTGAGAGAAACTGTATTTCTACCTGAATCACTCTATTTTCCAAACACAGGCTCCATTTCAATCATTTCTTTGTCTCCACCTGCTCTCTGTTGGCTTTGTGGTTCAACTGATCCTTTTCCTTACCTCTGAGTCGCACTTGAGCTCTCCTTGGTACTCACAGTGATACCATCAACACAAGCATATCTGCAAATGGTAGGCTTTCCCTGGTTGAGCACCATAAGACATGGGGATGCTGAGACAGGGCAATCTAAATAGGAAGCTAAACTTGACTCACAGAAAAGGAGCCCAAGGATTGTTTATGTTCACAGTACCCATGACAAGTGTAAGCCTTACATCTCCCAGAATAGCTATCCATGGTGACACTGCATGGATAACAGCAAAATAGTGTGGAGTTGGTTTAAATATCTGCTTTCTCATATTAAGGAAGACCAGCACAAACAATGACAAGCAAAGACCTACAATGGCCACAGAAGTATTAGGAGCCACTACCACCACACTGACACTGTCTGTGTCACACTATAGTCATAACCAAGTAGAGTTTGAAGCTACAGCATTCATACCTAAAACAAGCCTCCTAGTATATCCTCATTTGCTCGTATCCAATAAGCTCCAGTTTTCTCAAAAACTGGGGATAGAGGGATGCCTGGGTGGCTCAGCGGTTGGGTGCCTGCCTTTGGCTCAGGTTGTGATCCCAGGATCCAGGATAGAGTCCTCCATTGGGCTCCCTGTGAGGAACCTACTTCTTCCTCTGCCTGTATCTCTGCTCTCTCTCTCAGTCTGTGTCTCTTATGAATAAATAAATAAATCTTAAAAAAAAAACTGGGGATAGAATTGTCAGTTTTGCAAAATCCTTGAAGTCTGAAGTTGAGTGAGGGAGGAGTAAGTTGGAGGCCAACACTGAAATTTCTGATGTGAGAAACAGTGTAATCCCAATGTCATACACTTCAATCTTAAGAAGAAAATCTGACCAAGAATTTTACTTCTTAATCTCTAGGGGAAGCAGGGGCACATTTACGACCCCTGGGGGAATTGCAGTAATTCATGTTCTTGGGGCACCATTACAAACACCTTTTTTTTTTTTTTTACAAACACTCTTCATTGAACTTAGATCATATCTATGTGCAAGCCAACAAGGACCTCCTAAATTCCTGAATTGCAATATATTATATATGCCAAATGCATAAGCAACTTAGACTCTGACCAGGAGAGAAACTCAGCAGTCCTGTGGACATAGCTGGAGATCTGCTGTTGTTGGGATTGAAAGCCCAAGTGACAAATAGTCACTCTGTCTTTTTCTACCAAAGTAGAGAAATATTAAAATATAGTGAGAAAACTTTATTAGTCAATGCTCTTTGTTCTTTATCCTACTTTTTTTAAATTATCAAAATTGAATACGACCCTATTTTATGAAGTTATCATCTAAGTGCAAACTAATTGTGATAAGTTATAGAAGGACATAAATATAATCCTCATGATAGTATGCTCACAGCTTTGCTCTGTACCCTCTCTCTACTATAGCAGCTTAGTGGCGATAGCTTATTTTTAGTAGTGCAAGATGGATGAATTCAATGTGACCTTCCCTACACCATGTGTTCAGAAAATATGATACGCTCTGGGGAATTAATGACATATCATCACCATTACCCTAGCAAACACATCAATGCTGTAATTTGTACAAACCATAAACTGGGTGTGGGAAGGAATCTGAAATTAAATTGACATTGAATGAAAGTTAAAATTGCAGCCCCCCTCACATAGGCAGATCTGGCTTCCTTCATTTTAGTAAGGCATTGAAAAGGAGCTTTCTGATTGATAGGTGTTTGGTATTTATGGACCATCTAAAACAGACAAAAGTTCCAGAAAACTTAATGAAAGCAGTCTTACTAACTTTTCATAACATATCCACTGATCCACATGTTGAACTTTTTGTATTAGTGAAAACTAAACTGGCATAATATTGCTGAATCTTAGATATTTAATATTAACTTGAAAAAGCAAGGTGCAATATGATAGCACATCCCAAAAGTTCTATATAAATATTAATAAAAAGCAGGGTTATAATAGATAAAAGATTTGTTGTGAAACTAATAGGAAAATACAGAATGACAAAATTCTAGTGAGCTAGAGAATCAGATGGTGCTCCTGGTGAAAATCCATGATATATTTTCTTAATTTATGTTGTAAATTACTGATGTTCATTTTATTTTCATTTCCCAAAAGTTATAAAATAATATGCATTCTGTTGCATGTATCAAATTTCTATTTTAAAAAGTGAATAAAATATCTTCATAATAGTTTGCATAGTTTTATGTTAACTCTGTACAAGCTAAATGAAGTACAGTGTTATACATGGGCCTAAGGGGGAACCAAAAATAAATCCTTGTATATTATCAAGAGTCTTTACATTTTCTGGGTGAATTGTTGGCTACCTGGAGTTGAAAAAATATTGTCAAAATGTTTTTGCTTTTAATAATAAAATCCAGAAATTTTGTAAGTATAAATAATATTAATGTGCAAAAGTAAGACCTATGATTTCATAATTAGAAGCAAAATTCTCAAAAGACTTTTAATGACTTTAGAAAAAAAAATATTAAGAATGGTACTGGTGATTCCTATGCCAATGATGACATTCAAAGCAATTAGTTTCCCAATACATGCAGAATAAGATCCACAGTCCTTTTCAAATCCTACAAAGACCTTAGAGATCTGGCTCTGCCTAATTTACAACCTCCATTTGGTCATGCTCCCTCCTCCTTCACCCAGCCTAACTCTCGCCTCTTTGCTATTACTCAAGCACACTATGCATGTTTCCACCTCAGAGCCTTTGCAATTGTTTTAACCTGTTGGAATGTTCTTTCTCTGGATCATGACATGGCTCAGTATCCCACTTGTCCCAAGTCCTTTCTCAGTGTCAATTTCCCTGATCGTCATGGTTGCTACAGGAGCACATATAAAAGAAAACACATAAAGGCTGTCCTCTAATATAAAATGTTTGATAATGGAAGCATAAATTGGTACCACTTTGTGGGAATAATTTGACAATATCTGTCACATTCACAAAGCAATTTTTGCTACAAGCAAATATGTGCTCTCAATTTTCCGTGCAGTATTATTTGTATTAGCAATTAAAACACACACACACACACACACACACACACACACACACAAAACAAAATCCTGGAAACAAAGTCTCCACAAATAAGGCTAGTAATGGAATATCTGACTAGGGTCATGGATAGTCCATGTCTGCAGTACAAAGAATGAAGACTTTGCCTCTGATGTGCAAAATATATCGAATGTCCCACACCTATTATAAAGATTGGTCAATAATGGCAACACTGAAGGTTTCATTTATTGTGGAAACAGCATGCTTATTTCTGTCTGTGTTTGTAACTGACAATAACACTGACTTTGACTATTAGTACAGAATGATGATATGTCTTCTACCGTGGTCATATCCAAATACATTTATACTGAAATTAATATTTTATTACAATTAGCTTTCCTGTTATTTCTCCATCTTGTAATTACTATAAGGGCATTCTATTGTTTCACTTAAAATTTTGTGCATGTTTTGATAGATTGTTTTATCAGTGAATTTTGTTTCAGAATCCTTTGCTGCTCAAATACCAGTGTTTAGTTTTTGGATCAACAGTATCAGTGTCATTTGGGATCTTGTTAGAAATGTATAATGTCAGGACCCTCTGCCAGAACTTTCCAAACAGAATCTGCATTTTTAACATCTGTAGTGCATTCATATTTCCACTGGTATTAAAGAAGTACTATTTTAAGTTACTTATCCCTCTCCTTTCCACTACTAATGGTTTAACCTCTTATATTTTGTCAAATGTTCTGTAAGAGTTTAAATGCTTTCAATACATGTTCCTCTTTTTTTTTTAGATTTTTAAAAAAATATTAATGAGAGACAGAGAGAGAGAGACAGAGACGCAGGCAGAGGGAGAAGCAGGCTCCATGCAGAGAGCCCAACGTGGGACTCCAGGATCACCACCCAGGCTGAAGGCGGCACTAAACCACTGAGCCACCCGGGCTACATGTTCCTCTTCAATCCACTCTTCAAAGAATAGAAAAAGTCTATTTTTAAGAAAAGATATTTAATTTGTCCAGTCCTTTCCATGGCATCTCAGTACTCTTAGGCATATGCTTACAATCCTGCTGTGCATGACTCTTCCTCTTACCAAGATGCCATAAGAGGTCTAGTTCCAGCACATCTCAGCCACCTCACTGGAGATAAATTTGAGTTGCTGTAAATATGACTCTGAGGCTTTTTCTGCTTATTCACATTCCATGCATATTCTTATTTCACAGTCTTTGCAAATACTCTTCACTTTGTTTCAAAAGCTCCTTTCCATTTCCTGACCCAATTCCCTTAATTTTGCTAGTTCTTACTTTTCCTTCAAATATGAACTCAAATATACTTTCCACAAGAAAAGCCTTCTTTAAACATTAATATTTATCATTTGATACCTTCAAAGTTGGTATGTTCCTCAATTATATTCAAGATTGAGAGGCTGAATATACTAATATAAGATTGCCAGACCACATATGATAATAAACTTCAACCCACAATTTCTGCACAGCCAGCAGGGAATCCAAACCACCTTGGCAATGATCTATCCAGAAGATTAGCACATGGCCAGTGACTGACAGCTTGCTGATGTTTGGTCACGCTTCCAACTGAGGACCAACCAGAGAAAGGCAAGTATGCTCCTCCAGCCATTAGAATGATTGTCTTGCTCTGGTGAGCTCACCTATAGCTTCCTCATGATTTCTAATCAGAGCATACCTGGAGCCTTCACTCTATGCTCCTATACAATTTATCCACTACCCTGTGTACCTTAAGGTCTCTGCCAAATGCAAATGATGATGGCTTACTTGCCTTGCTATAGCAAGCTCTGAATGAATAGTCTTTGTTTATTTTTTTCCTCATTTGGATCATTTTTGTTTATTCCTACATTACAAATTTAATGATTTGAAAAGAATTTATCTTGGATAAAATTCATACAATATGGTAGATATAACAATAAAAGGAATACAAGGAGATTCTTTTATTCTCTGTGTTTTCTCTCAAAACTAAATACTCTCAGTCTAGAATTAGAAGATCTATCTTTAAGTACCAAATGAATACCTGATGTATGTGGTCAGAACACAGACACATCAACATAATACTATATCAAAAACATTTATGGATTAAGCAATGTGTCTTTTCTTTTCACCTGTATAGTGTTTCGAAAAAAAAATCTTTTAAAATATTTTGTCTTGCATTAGGCTAGTTTACTGAATACTAATAAACACAAGATTATTTCTAACTCTGGGAGAGTCATTTCTAGGAAATTAATTTCAAAATAGTATGCTACTGCATTGTATTTGTGTGCAAGCCATTTTCATAGAAAACTATATCCTAGTACATTTGACAGAGTTAAATAATGCAATTATGGGATGCAATAATAGAAGTAGAAAGAAAAAGATATGGTTTTAGATGGGATTTGAAATGGCAGCTCCAATAATGCAGAAAGATAGAGAAAGCCTGTTCCAGATGTTAGTCACTGCTGCAGAGAGGACTGGGAGCGATAATTTTGCGTGAAGTAACATAGAAGAAATAAATGGATTCTATGTATTTTGGACATATCAATTTTGATTATGCAATTTCAAGCTATGAACCTAAAGTTAAGAAAAAAGCAACTTGTTATATCTAAAAGTACAGTTTGATTTGGAAATAGACTCAACTGATATTTATTGAGAACCTACTAAGTGCTAGATAACATACTGGAATTTTATATATAGTGTTATCGTGAGATGCCAGAGAATCTCTAAAGTTAGTGGAAAACACAGGTATGAATGAACGCAAATTCAAGACTCAAGGTTGCACATCATTAATATTAGTTATTTTTTAAAGATTTTATATATTTACTCATGGAAGACACAGAGAGAGAGGCAGAGACACAGGCAGAGGGAGAAGCAGGCTCCCTGCTGGGAACCCAGTATGGGACTCTGTCCCAGGACCCCAGGATCACGACCTGAGCCAAAGGCATACACTCAACCACTGAGCCACCCAGGCATTCCTTTAGTTATGTTTGTTAAAAGATTAATTATACTGCCAGATTTGAAAAAAGAATATATCTTAGGACTGTAAACATAATATATATTTACTGTAAACATTTTCTTTATACAGAAAACTATGAAGAATACAGTGCTAATAACCTATAATTCCAGCTCTCACAGATCACTACTAATATATTTATAAAGACCTTCAGATTTTGTCTACATATTAACATAACACAACCAAATATACATGTATATATCATGCCAGTAATTATATATGTGGGCATGTTCACAAATGGGAATATACTATGAGAAAGTTTAATATTATCAAATATTACAAGTATACTTGTTTGAGATAACAGAAATTTCAGAATCTCCCATTTGAAAAGAGAGACATGAGTTATAGCTGGTTTATTGGCACTGAGTAATTCAGTGGCATAACCCTGTGAACTAATCTCATTCTGGACTTGTGGTCCCTCAGCTAGACCTGACATACCTGGTCCCATCTGCATCCCTCTGCCCTGATTGGCCAATTCTAACCCATACGTTTTACTTTCTGCTTGCACTCTGGCTTTGCACCATGGCAATCCTGAATGTCCTTCATTAAAACAAACTTAGGCTATATATTCACATTCAAGAAGAGCCAAGATTGTCCAAGTGCCTTAATGAGCAGTACCTTTCCAGGAGATAGTCCTTATTCCCATTTCTTTCACAATTAAGGTACATATCCACAGCTCCCTGGCTATGCAGAGATCCTTAAGACTCCACAGAGGCCCATCTTTTCTGAGGAGGAGTCCTGTAACCTCAAACTTGTATAAGAATATTTGGTTTCTTTCCCTCAGGCTTTCCTTACAGCAGATGCCATGGTTGCCATGGAATCCTTGTGAAGCATCCCTAATCCTTCTATACTATTATTAGACTGTACTCCTAAGTGTCCTACTTCAAGAATAAGATAAATCTCTCCTTTTTTTCCAATCTTAATATTTCACATCATTTCAGCTTAAATAAAATCCCACATCTTCCACAGAGGCTCCTGACTGACTCAGGGCTTTCTCTAATTCTTGTGAACCATCAACGTTATTCCCTTTATCTCTTACCCAAGGACATATATACCGACAATTAATCTTTATAAATAATCACTTTAATGAGCACATAACACCAAAAGTTAGGCCTTTTATATTTGTTTTTCCAAGCATGCAGCAGAGTTCCTTGTCTAAAAATGAACTATTCAGGATTACTTTTGCTAGTGATGGAAAGCCAAGTAGGACAAGGTTATGTAATTTATTATCAAAAGGGAAAGAAAGAAGTGAAGCTGACCTTATCTTGGGAGTCCAAATTAGAAGCCTCTTTATTTTATCTCTGTTTCTGGAGGCATTGTGCCCTTTTTCTTTCTCTTTTTTTGGGGGGTCGTGGCATGGGGATGGGGAGGTGCAGAGGGCTGTCCCCATTTTCTTTTGTTGCAGGTAGGAATACATGTCTTTTTATGTGTATGAGTGTAGGAGAAGGTGAAAAAATATTGCCACAAACAACATCCATGTTAACTTTATAATGTCATTGCAAGAAAATTAAAATTACTTTTTCTTTTTTAACAAGGAACTCGAGCTAGAAAATCCTGAAAAAGGAATGCAATTCTTACATATCCATTCCTCAGTTTATTTCCATGGTGATGGGTTGGGAGGAGCATTATTATTATTCCCACTATATCATGTGTTATAGTTATAAGGTACAGGCCATGTTTCACATCTTCCAACAAAACCATGCATTTTTCTTCGAGTCAAAATGATTGCCAAAATGCAAAATTGGATTATTTCCTAATTGTGTGTTAATGCCTTATCTGAGTTGATTATAAAACCATTATCAGTAAACATTAATAGATCATTATGACTCTTTATATGATAAAAGTGCATTATAACTAAGCCTTCTGAGAGGAGGAAAAAATCTTTACGCAAAGGTAGCAATTTCCTCCATCATTATTCTGAAGATATCCACACAGTGGATATCTGTGTTTGTTTAGACAAAGTCCTCAAATCATAAGAATATTTCTGCCTACAGAAAGGAGAATGAAAGTTAGAAGTAAAGCATTTATTGCAATGGGAAACAGGGTTTTAAGAAGTATTATGTTAAAGAAAACATGGCAATTATCAAGTACAGGTTAACTGGGGAACATTTTCCTACTGAAAATAGAGAAAAAAAATTTAATCTATTGATTCTCTGACAAAAGTTTTCCCTATGACAATTTTAATTATGACTCAGTTTGTAATTAAGTGCATTATTTCAGACTTATACACAAATAAAATAGCCCCCTATATTAAACTAGTATTGCTATAGAAACCAAATTATTTTTAAAAAACACAGAAAGTTAAAGCATTAATTATGTAAATTGATACTAACAAATTCTGTGAGAAGGGAAGGATGACTGTTAACATTCTCATTTTTCATATGAAGCAATTTTTACCAGAGATTTCGTGTAATGTGTTCAAGAGCATACACTTAGGTTTTTGTTTTTTTTTTTTCTTTAGAAAGGTAATGAGATTTTTTTTTTTTTAATTTATGATAGTCACACAGAGATAAAGAGAGAGAGAGAGGCAGAGACACAGGCAAAGGGAGAAGCAGGCTCCATGCACCGGGAGCCCGACGTGGGATTCGATCCCGGGTCTCCAGGATCGCGCCCTGGGCCAAAGGCAGGTGCTAAACCGCTGCGCCACCCAGGGATCCCACACTTAGGGTTTTTATAGCTGAATCCAGAATCCAAACTCACTGTTGTTTCCACTACACAGGGTTAATGGTGGTTAATTTCTATCACTTGGCTTATCTGTACCAATGCCTTCTGCTGCGTACATTATTTGTAAGAGAAAATTTCTGAATCAGTTTGCTCCTACACACATAATATAGTGTTTTTTCAATTTTAATGAGCGATTGTATTTTTAGAAGTAGTCTCATCTTTTTTTTTTAAGAATTCAGAAATCAGTGCTAATGGTAGATCTTTCTGTGCTGAAGCTGGAGAAGAAACCGCTGTGTTTTTGTCACTGTTAAGCAGATGCAGTTTCACACATCAGTTATTTTTACTACTATTCTATGTTTACTTTGTTTTTTTCAATTAACTAGGAGATAAAGGACTATAACAAGACAGGGCAGAGAAACAATGGTTAATATTTTTTAGACAAAATTTTCATTTCATGATTGGTCTTAGAACTAAGTGGCACTAAGGGAATAAGGCAGGTGATAAATAAAAGCACTCTCTCTAAGTGAATGACCCTTTGCCACCTCCCAAATGCTCCCTTACCAAAATGACCTTATTTTATTTTTTTAAAAGATTGTATTTATTTATTCACGATAGACATAGAGAGAGAGAGGCAGAGATACAGGCACCCGGAGAAGTAGGCTCCATGCCAGGAGCCTGAAGTGGGACTCGATTCCAGGACTCCAGGATTGCGCCCTGGACCAAAGGCAGGCACCCATCCGCTGAGCTACCCAGGGATCCCGACCTTATGTTATTTTGAAACTTTCCCAAGATACCACCTAGTGAAATTAGCATCTCTGTATGTGTGTAAATCTATGCATTCCATTCCATTGTTTCTATGTCAGTCTTGAAGATCTATGGCTTCTCTCTCAATTTAGTTGCAATAAATTTATTGTATAAGTTAGTTGTTTTCTACTGGTTCTCTTCTTCCCAACAGAAGTGATTGTTAATGGGAGAGAAAAATGAGGAAAATCATAAAAGCATATTCAATATATGGATATTCTCTTTGCATAAGCAAGCAGGGTTACTTGCAGTTGGTCTGTTTGTTGCAGTGAGAGAAACCTGGGACAGCAAGCCTCTTAAAATAATCATTACCTGAGAGTAAAATTAAAAAAAAAAAAAGTCTAAAATACAGGGTGATGAACACCGGTTGCCCAATCAACAACTATTACTGGCAAGACCTGAGAAGCATGGAATAGGGAATGGTCAGTTCCAGGAATGCTGTGTGTGGTGTTTGAGAGGCAGACATGGTGTGCAGATGAGTCAGAGAAAGTAGAATAGTGCAAATGAGAGCCTCAAAAAAAAAAAAAAAAAAACAAAACAAAAACAAAACGGGTTAACTTTACTTTACTTCAGTGGATCTTCCCTTATGGCTAAAATGATTAAAAATTTTTGGATTCAGGAAGCTCCGTCTGCTATGAAATCTGAAGGGAAATCTGTTGGTTTTTTTCCATTTTCTCTTTGCATTCCAAAGAGACAGTGTGGCCTCTGGGTGTGGAATTTAATTTCAGTCAATTAAATGTGCTTTAAGAGATGTCAAGAAAGCGTGTAACACTGTGTAATTGTTAATAAATAATTTTTTGTTTTTTAAATATATTTCTTAATATTTTATTTATTTATTCATGAGAGAGAGGAAGGCAGAGACATAGGCAGAGGGAGAAGCAAGCTCTCTGCAGGGAGCCCAGTGTGGGACCCTGGGATCACGACCTGAGCCAAAGGCAGATGCTCAACCATTGAGCCACCCAAGTGCTCAATAAGTAATTGTATATGTATCACTTATGGCCATTAAAACTTTTATCAAGTTTACAAAATTAATAGTACCAATTCAGTCAATAGGCTGAGATCACTAAGCTAATGCACTGAAATATAGTATGTTTTCCAATAAAATTCATTAGGGTGTATACTATGTTCCAAGCACATTCTAAATATATCATATAAATATTTACAAAATAAGAAATATTAGTCTTATGTAAGAGATAGGGAAATTTTAGTGTCAAAGAGGTCAAGGAAGCAACCCAGCATAGGGAAGAATTGTTTGGGAACAGTTTTGCTCCTATCCCTATCCTGACATTCCATTGTGTTTCCCTGCACATGGGTTAGTTTTTTGTTGTTGTTGTTTTGTTTTGTTTTGTTTTGTTTTTGTTTTTGTTTTATAGGAATAGTGCTAAGCAAGCTACAGGAGGTGCCGCTGGATGTTGTGGGGGTCTACTAAATGATAATTAACAATTACAATTTTACAACATTTACAACATTATCAATGAGTACTATTTGCGTTACCAACAGGGATAATTGTGTTGTATAGAGGCTTTTAGTATCTTTATTTAGAAAATATTTATTATTTTTCCAAGATATCCTAAATAGAACAAGTTACTATAGGAAAATAAGTCAAATTATAAAATTATTAAAAACCTCAGGAAAAACTAAAATATGCCTGAATCTTCTGACATTTGGGAGAAAAAATTAAAGAGGAAAACAGCAACTGTGACAAGCCTAATTAAAGAAAGTGTACTGTATTTTATATGAACAGCAACCTTTTCATAATCCTTAAATTTCCTTTTAAGAAGAAAGTAGTGGATAATTAATTTTAAGAAAAAAATAGAAATAGTGGCTAATTAAAATTTCAGATCTTTATCTGAAATTTCAGATTTTATTAAATGCTTCTTAGATGACAAGGGGTCAATAAACAGAGTAAACAGTTAATTCCTTTTTTCTATTATTACCTTTTTTTTCCTGAGAAGAACAAAATGCCTAAAGGATGGCATTTCTTTCCTTCAACTATACCTCGATAAAAGATAACAAAATTGTCTCTGTAGGAACACTACTTGGAAACAGAGAAATTTCCCTGTTATCCCAAAAAAACAGCCGTTTGAAAATTTTTAGAATATAAAGTTCATTACAAATAGAAAATGAATAGCATGGAACCCTGTGAACCTGTAGAAAATCAGTTAACAAAAATGAGATTTAAATGCTCAGACATGTAAATCCCATACTAGCTGATCGACTTTATCACCACTTTGTACTCTTATCAACAGCAGCAGGCATCTGACTATATTCACTTTGATTTACTCTGTGAAGACTTTTCCAGATTTAAACCATTTTACCAAGACAAATAGAGTGACAAATGCAATAAATTACATATGCATTATATGAGCAAAAAGAATTTTAGCACTCTAGTTATTGAAAAATAAAAGGCAAAAGAAAATGAAACCCCAGACCCATTCCTCATCTTTACTAAAAAGGAGATGCCAAAGACCTAGTTGAGTGCAAGTACTTTTGAAGAAGTAGCAGTCTTTACACAGAGGATGTCTCTCTGTGGATGTGGAGGATGCAGGTTCTTTTCTTCCCTCCTTACTCTTTTTTTCTGCCTCTCCTTTACCTACCCCCCCCCAATCCCCCCCAAAAAAAGAAGGATGGCTGAGAACTGTGGCAGATGTTATGCCTTCCAGGGTTGTGCCAAGCAGCCATGGCTCTTCTGCTGTGGCAGCTTCCATGGGAGGGAGGCTGCTTGTCCCACTTTGTTCAGTATGTTTGTGAATATTTGATTTTCACAGAAGACAAAAAAGGGCAAGAGCTCTGGAATTCAATAGAAGGTCAGAACGGCAATCTTTTTGCCTGGTCCAGCTTCCTTTTATACTCTGACATCTGGTGCCCATTACCAGAACAAATTAGAGCAATTCCAAGCAGCAGAGGAGGACTTCCTGTTCCCAGACAGCACAGTTATCAATGTGAACACAGGAAACTCAGGCTCAAAACAATGCAGCCATAGAAATAGATCTGTGACACTTGCTTTGCAGACTTAAAATATAGCCTGTGGTAAGTGTAATTAAGGGGAGACATATTCTATCAGAGACTTGTGGTTAGTTATATTGATGACTTTCCACTAAATTTTCACCTTATATGAAACCCAACACACTGAGTGGAACTCCTCTATCAAAAGCTAAACATAAATATATAATCAATTTTTGTCTGTTTTGTTTTATCAAGAGAGAAGATAATCAATCTTCAGAAATATTATAAAAACGAACAATTTAACTCATGCTCTTAGAATGCCACAGAGTGTTTCTGCAGACCACTCAAAAATCATCATTTCACATGCCTATCTCCTATTTAATTATTCCCATTTTCTTTATATCACATACATATCAGCTGTCTTCTCAAAATCCCTCTTGTTTTTTTCATGCTTAAAAATCTTCCTGGGAGTAGCTATACTCCTTCAATATTTGTTTTGTTTTGTTTTGTTTTTTCTCTTCAGAACTAATATTCACCATCATTTAAAATATTCTTATTTATTAAGGGAAAACAAACAAACAAACAAACAAACTCTCCCAGAGAGTAGCACACAGAAAAGGAGCAAGCAATATTTCTCACATAAAACATAGAAGTTAATTTTTTTAGTAACTCACTCACTGGTCATGCTAGATTTTCATCTGGTATTTTGTAATATGAGTATTCAAAACACAGGTCTGAGTCACTAAATGCTAGATTTGAATGGGATACTGCTGCATGAAAGGATTTTGTGATTTATTTTAAAAATGTTTGACAAAATATATTTATAGTCATTGGGAGAGTATTTTAATATTTCAAACGAGTAGGTTTTTCTCTGATCAGTGGGGAGAAGGAACATATTCTGAGAACTTTAACTTTTCAATATTGATTTTGTGCATATAAGTTACATTGATATATGTTAATATACATCTATATATATACATAAACCAATATATGTATATTCATCATTTATGACCACAATTTCTCTTTCTTTCCTATATGTTCTACATGCAAGGATGTGAATTAATTTAATATTAGATAACAAATTAGCTGTTTCCTCTACTCAAACCCTATGATCATATATGCTCGATTACTGCAAATTTCCTGGTCCATCCAGGGGCTATTTTTTTTAAAAGATTTTATTTTTATTTATTCATGAGACACACACACACACACAGAAAGAGAGAGAGAGAGAGAGAGAGAGAGAGGCAGAGACACAGGCAGAGGGAGAAGCAGGCTCCATTCAGGCAGCCTGACATGGGACTCGATAAGGTGTCTCCAGGATCACACCCTGGGCTGAAGGCGATGCTAAACTGCTGGGCCACCCAGGCTGCCCCATCCAGGGGCTATTAAGTGCTGTTTTTAGATTTACATGCTGGAATCAAAATATTGATACTATACTTTAAGCAGAAGCCTCATGATAGCAAGCAAAAAAAAAAAATGAGGGTTGAATGTCCTATCAATTATTTTGGTCTTTAATTTTTTATTTATTTACTGATTCATTCATTCATTCATTCATCCATTCATTTAAATGTAGCATGGCCAGTTTGTTGACTTAATGGACAGTGATTTTTGTACTGTAGAAGAATGATAAATAGTCTGGCTAAGACATTTGTTGTAGATCTCATGACTATTGGAGAGCACTGAAATGTGTTCACAGTGATTGAGTAGCTGAGGCTCTGACTGTTCTGCATTGTCTTTCCAGAATCTGTTTGTAGTTTTAAAGGATAATTTTGCCTCCTTCCATTGTTTGTATATGTTAAATGCTTGACGAGTTCGGTCTAGGACAGCGAGATGAAAATTTCCTCTTGTAACCTTTTATATGTCTTTTACCTAATCCACAAATAAAATGAAAAAAAAAATTCTCCCAGAATAAAAATAAAGTTTCTCAGAATAATGTCCAGTTATGTAGAAAAAAAATCACATTTTAAGTAGAAAAAAATCATTAGGTATTTCCATTAACTTTTTAAATATTCCATATAATGTTTTCTTATTTCATGAAGTTTATTTTGTCTAGTTAAAACAATTTAGATTTTCTCTAAATCAATTGCTGAATTTATTGATTTGTAATAAATGTTAAAATGCATATATTAAAATCAATGTCTGACAATGAAATGTAATGTGACTAATTTTTATTTTATTACATAACTATATGTATAACATTAATTGGACATATATCACTGATTCAGACATGCGACAAATGTGTCTATAGATAATAAATTAAATTTCAAAGGCTTTTAAGGAAAGCATGATATAATTTTAATTCTTAACTTGTCAAGAAATTTAAACTTATAACTAACTAGGAAGATCTGACTGGTATTTAATTTTATAGGAACAATTTAATAAAAAAAAAGACATTATTAAATCATGTTATTGAAGTAAGCAATTATTTCACTTTGAGTATATGGGAAATACAATTGAAATACTCCTGAGTCAACAGCTAATTTGTGAGAACTCCCCTACGACACTTCTAAAGTCTCACATTGTTGCATGTTAGCAGTGTAATGGTAAAAAGTACAAGCTCGGAGAAGGTGACATTTTTCGCAAGTTAGTAGGTAATTAAATATTTCTTCCTATTTAGCTCAATTTTCCAAATATGGAAAAATACATACGCTTTTAGAACACTGATTCTGAATATATTTATATAAAATTCTATTGAATGCCAAATAATTGTGTTACAGCCATAGTCTTGCTATGCTTTTTGAGGAGTTTAAGGTGAGCACATGTAAGGTGAGCACTTCAGGATCCCTGCTACATATGCAAAGACTTCCCAAGACCCTGATGCCTCCCTATGCATTACCATCAAGCAAAAGAGGAAGGAAGGCTGAGTCTCTGATAGCCATGTTCCACTTCATAAAATCAGTCAAAGTTTTTCATCAAATGCTTGTCCTTCAGAGGGCAGTGATTTTTTTTCAAGTAACATCTAGGGCTATACCACAGTCTAAAGATTGCTACTTGGCAGGGCCATCTATAACTTCTAAAGTCTGATGGATCAGGTCAAGGTCCAGAAAATTAAAGAGAATTTTCAGAAGATTTCAGAATGTGGGATGGTTCAACTTGATCATCTGTCCTTCAGGGGTCTTGGTCAGACCCATCAATGGAACATTCATTTATCCTCTGGACACAGTATTGATAACTCCAACCTTCCCTTCATTTATTCTTCACCACTTTTTTTCAGGTCACTTTTTGACTTCAAATCCTTTCTATTTCCCAATGTAGCTTAATACCATCAATTCCTTTTCATTGATGGAAACAAAACACAGCTCTTGTTTATAGAAGGGCATGGTGGCTGGCAGTTGACATTGTCAATGATACCACGAAATGAATGGTAGTCATTCTCTCGGTACAGTCACGGGTGTGGACAGGGTCCTGTGTCCCAGGACAGGAAGTGTGCTCTACTAACAAGTCTTTCTAAATACTTCTGTGATACTGATTAAAATAATGAGCTTGTTCAAGTTAGAGCTTCCTCATATACAGGAATAGGGCTGGAAGATTAGCCAAAGGCTCAGTGCCATCTTTTTTATTTCTCAGTTTGCAGGGGTGAGACCTTCCCACGTGTTCCTATTATTCCCTAACCTTCATCTGTGTCATCCAGCCTATGCCAAATTAAGAGAACACTAGAGGCCCACACTCCTCAGAACATAGCTAACTCTGTTGTGCCCAAGATTGCAAATCCAAGAAACCACCAAGGAGCCGACACCGATGCAAACACACCAGGGTTTATTTACAAGCTCGAGCTTGGGTCCAAGTATACCCGACACAGCGGAGCAGGGACTTGGACCCCAGGTGGGTTCCAGGTGAGTGTTATGGGCTGGTCTAGGGGACCTGCAGAAGGGGGGGAGGAATTTCTCAAATTCTGTTTACATTCTGATATGGGGCTTTCAAGGGCATTGAGCTCTGTTCTCATTCTAATATGGGGCTTCCTGCCATTGGCTTGGGCTCTGTTCTCATTCTAATATAGGGCTTTCTAGGGCATTAAGCTGTAAGCTGTTTTTTCCTATAACTGAAGTAAGGTAAAGTTCAGCTCTTGTTCACAGGGGCCTGGGATGGCTGTACTTGTGATAACGCTGAACTTAAAGTGGAATGGCCTTAATTTTCTATGCCTCCACAACTTACTTCAAGATCATGAACTACAGTGGAATGAGGATAGTTCCACTTCTGTTTGGGGAGCCAAATAAAGAGGCATTTGTTTAATTCCATAGCCTCAATTTAGGCAAAGAAGAACCTCAGAATCTAAAAGAACATTAATGAAATGTCCATGTGCCTCTGCTTTTTTTTGTTGTTCTATTTTCAATCAAAGTAAAACTGACATGCAATAACCTGTATTATTTAAGGCATATATTATAGTCATGTATATGGATGTATGCATATTTACACACATACATACAATGAAGCCAGTCTATAATCGAGAAGATGAGCATATCATCATGCCCAAGCTTCATCATGCCCAAAATGTAATTATTCTCAGACCTCCTCAGCTCCTAGGCTCAGACAATCACTAATATGCTTCCTTTCACTGCAGGTTACTCTAAATTTTTAGAATTTCATATAAATGAAATCATGTTGGATTTATTTTGGGGAGACAAATGGAGGACAATTGGCTTCTTTCTCACTTAGAATACTAATTTGAGATACATACATGTGGTTGCATATGTCAGCAGTTCCTATTGCCCTGTAGTAATCCATTTTATGGATTTTTCTAGCCATTCACCTATGGACAGATATTTGCATTGTTTCTAGTTTTGGTTACTATAAATAAAGTTGCTATGAATATTTGCCTATAATTCTTTATACAGACATAGCCTTTTAAAAACATTTTTAGAGCAGTTTGTGGTTCACAGCAAAACTGAAAGGTACATAGATTTCCCAAATTATATCCCTTGCTTCTCCACAGGCACAGCCTCACCCAGTGTCAACATCCCCACCAGAAAGGGGCATTTGTTACAAGTGATAAACCAACACTGACGCATTATCACCATAGTTTATATTAGGGTTCACTCCAGTGTTGTACAATCTATGGGTTTGGACACATGTATAACAACTTGTATCCATCATTATTATATCTTAAGAGTAGTTTCACTGAACTAAAAATTCTCTGTGATTTGCCTATACACCTTCTTCTATCCTAACCCCTGGGGACAGCTGACTTTTGTCTCCAAAGTTTTGTCTCTTTTAAAATCTCTTAGAGAGTGCTACTCTCTCTGTGGCTTCTGTGTGGAAATCATCCCAACTGAAATGTGGGTGTGAAATAAGCCCTGACAGTTTTGTCAGTGTATCAGTTTATCTAAATAAAACTCCCCTGGAGAAGAGTAGGGGAAACAGTGGTACTCTTGAAATGATGGAGTAAGAAGCCCAGTAGCTATTCTCCTTAGGCTAACTTAAAAATCAATCATTTAAAGTCTTTGGAAATTGTCCTAATTTAATAATTGTCATACAATAAATAGGGAAATATCCATTGATGAAAATCTCCTGAATCATGAGAACAGTGAGAACTTCTGGCATGTGACTCACAGCATGCTGCTTCACCACCCTCCACGCCAAAATGCTGCTACTAAAGCTATCCCTAGAATACTCCTCTGTGGGCACAAGCGGGCTAGTTGATGGGGCTAAGGGTTGTGTGCTCTTTCTCATACACAGTGTCTTCTTAAGGGCTAAAGTTTTGCTCAAAGAAAAGCAGGCTGCTGGTATTTTTAATTGTCTCCCATCTCCACATCTCACTTTATCCACCCAGCCCTTCACTCATAGGGTGGAATAGGCAGGTCAATCCAACGTTAGCACAAGATTGGCCTCATCCTACCCCCTGCAGCTGGGGCAAAGGCTGGAAGAGAGAACAAGAGCTTTGCAGCTCTGCCTGAGGGGACTATTTGCAACAGAGAATTAAAAACTCCTAGCCTGACTATTGCTGGCAACAATGGAGATCACTATAGAGCAATTAAGACAAACTGGTAGCCCTATGATAATGCTAAAGATAGCACCTAGGAGTTTAATACAGAAAATCAGAAAAAGAGCCAGCAGAGACTTGCCTGTCTTTGAACACAGACAACTCTGGAGGTCTGGAGCACTGTATGTAATAGGCTCCAACCACTCGAAAGCAATCAGAGATGAATATGGGGCAGTTGTGAAAGCATTCCTCAACCCTCCCATAGTTCATTGCCATGTATTAACAATAAATATTCTAAAAATGGAATTTTAAAATCCTCATGTAAAATGACATATAAAGGAATACTTAGGGATACATTCAACAAAATAACTGCCTATTGAAAACTATGTCATTGTTGAAAGATATTACAGAACACTTAAATATATGGAAAGCCAACCCAATCAAGATGGAAAGATTTAATATTAAGATGGCAATATTACCCCACATTGTTCTACAAATTCAATAAAATTCCTATCAAAATTCCAGCTGTTTGTTTGCAGAAATATAAGCTCACCCCAAAATTCATAGGGAAATGCAAAGATCCAGAAGAGCTAAAACATTCCTGAAAAGGACATAGTTGGAGGACTCAAACCTTTCTATTTCTAAATTTACTACAAAGCTATAGTAATCAAGACTATGTGATACTGATTCAAAGTTAGACTTATAAATCAATGAAATAAAATTCTGAGTCCAGAAATAAAAACGCTTACATTTATGGCCAGCCAACTAATTTTTCGTCGGCATGCTGAACGGTTCATTGTACCGTAAAGTAGTCTTGAGAAATGGTTCTGAGACCATTGGATATCCACGTGCAAAAGAAAAAAGAGAGAATCCTATTTTAAAAAAATAAAAATTCATTCAAAATGGATAAAAGAACTAAATGTAAGAGCTAAAACTATGAAACTAATAGAAGGAAATACAGGAATAAATCCTTGTGATTTGAAGTGAAACAATTGTTTCTTAGAACAAAATAATAAGAAACAAAAGAAGCAGATTCATTGGACTACATCAAATCTCAAAACTGTGTTTCAAAAGATACCATCAAGAAAATGAAATGACAAATAACAGAATAATGAAAATATTAGCAAATCATAAGTTTGTGGGGACACCTGGATGGGTAAGTGGTTGAGCATCTGCCTTCAGCTCAGATGGTGATCCCTGGGTCCTCAGATGAGTCCTGCATCAGGCTCCCTGCAGGGAGCCTGCGTCTTCCTCTGCCTATGTCTCTGCCTCTCTATGTCTCTCCTGAATAAATAAAACCTTTAAAAAAATCATACGTTTGAAAAGCAACATGTTTCTGGAAGACAAAAAATAAATAACACCTCAATAACAAAGACAAATACCCAATTTAAACAAAGAATGTTTAAAGAATTTTACAAAGAATTTGAATAGACATTTCTCCAAATAGGATATGCAAATGCTATATACTCACATTAAAGAATAAGCAACATTACTAGTTATTAGGACCTGCAAGTAAAAACCATAACGACACACAATGGTGGTAATAGAAAAGAGAGGAAATGGCAAGTGTTATGAAGGACATGGAGAAACAGAACACTTCTACACTGCTGGGGGAATGTAAAATGGTGCAGCTACTTTGGGAAATAGTCTCTCAAAAATGAATACAGTTAAACACAGCATTACAATATAAGGTACACATCCAAGACAAAGAAGAGGTATGTCCACACACACACACACACACACACACACCTTTAGAGGCATGATGATCATAGTATATTTCATAACTGTCAACTGAAGAATGGATAAATAAAATGTCATATGCCTATACAATGACATATTAATCAGCAATGTAAGTGAAATGCAACACGGAAGAATATTAAAACATTCATTATGCTTAGTGAGAGAAGAAAGTCACAAAGGCCACTTACTGTGTGGTTCCCTTTATAGAGAATGTTCTGAATAGGCAAACGTACAAAGATTACTAATTGCCTAGGACTGGATCTGGGAATCTAGAGGATTTGGGGAATTACTGTAATGGGTACAGAGTTTCTTCTCAGGCAGACAGAAATATTTTGAACTTTGATTTGGGTGATGGTTGCACAACCCTATGAATTACCAGCAAAAGAAAACAAAACAAAACTTTAAATTCCACACTTCAAATGGAATTATGCATCGTTTAGAGTGTGACTCCCTAAAGCTATTATTAAAAGAACATTATTTGCTGCTTTTGATCTTTAACCCCACATCTTCTTTATTTTATTTTATTACTTTTTTTTTAATTTTTATTTATTTACGATAGTCACACACACACAGAGAGAGAGAGAGAGGCAGAGACACAGGCAGAGGGAGAAGCAGGCTCCATGCCCTGGGAGCCCGACGTGGGATTCGATCCCGGGTCTCCAGGATCACGCCCTGGGCCAAAGGTAAGCACTAAACTGCTGCGCCACCCAGGGATCCCAACCCCACATCTTCTTTAAAAAATTAAGAGTAAATAGAAAAAGATGTCCCAGAAATTATATATATATATATATATATATATATATATATATATATAAATCAACATTTCCAGAGTTTAGATTTCCAATTATTTTTTGAGCAAGAAATCCAGAAAGTAAACTTTAGTTTGAGTCACAAGATACTATAATCCATTTTAATGGGGTTTTGTTGCCTTACCACGTATAAGAAAATAAGAGTATAGTTTCACAGATGTCACTAAATTGTTTATGCACTAACTACCAGTTTTACTTGTCTTCTAGAGACTCTGTGCAATCTAAATATAATATTTTGGATGATTCATTAAAATGCTCTTTGCCATTTTACTAATTAAACTTCCATAAAATGTATTGTACCTATTGCAATAAAAGACCAGTGAACTAATGGACAAATTGGTGCTGCTTTAAAGATGCATAATTGATGCAAAATTTTTTTATCTCATACAAACAGAACCAGACATAGAGATCAGCTCCCTTGGTGTGGTGAACAGCATTCACATGAGTGAATCACAAAGAGGATAGCTAATGCTCTGGGATCTAGGTCTTAGAAAAAGATGAATTCCAAATTATGCTACATTTGGAGATTTGTATCATTACAAAAAAACATGTATTTCTTTTGCAGGTACAATGACCAATTTTTAAAAAGTGTTAAATTGGAAAATAGATATTTTTATTTGTTCTATAATTTTTTTTTTTTTTTTTTAGTTTGCTCTTTGCCCAACTAAAACAGTTTGGCTAATAGTTGAAGAATCTCTTTCTCCCCAAATATATCTCTCTTTTCCATGTAATAGTATATGTTGGCCAGCATATAAAACTTTTTAACATTCTTATAATTCTGGTAGGGTCACTGTTGCTTTGCCCAAGAATATCAAAGCCGTTAGAGTTGTAATTACATTAATTATAAGAAACGTTCTATTGGCTTAGTCTTATCCCTTCAAAGTAAAAAAAAAAAAAATTAACTTCTTGGTCAAGCTCTATTATTTCCTTCGGCATTTTGTGTGCAAAGAAACTTGAAAAAATAAAAGAATAACGGCAAATGTTCTTTGTCAGTATGCACGTGGCAGCCTGAGAAAAATAAATGGCTCATTTATTAGCATTTGCATATCACAGAATGCTAGATTACTCCAGCAGATGAAACTAATCATAATGTCCAAAATTCATAGTATGTTGATAGCAGTTAGGTTGCCAATATTTTTGGTCAACATGTGCTTTCTTTCTTTACCTCTCAGTATTTCCAACATCCAAAAGGAAATATCTAATGAATAATTAAATTAATAGCTAGTTTTATCTCTTATTTATCTGCAATCCTTAAATTTAATATTGAACAATTTCTAGATGGGGTCCTTTGGAGGGTGGAGACCGGTAACTGGTGGAACAGGATATGAATACAATGAGTGCATGAGTGAACTAGAGATGGAACACAGTACTTTTTAAGTAGTATTATTATCTCCATTGGGAGATATTAAACTTCTTTTTTCCCCCCAGTATCTTATTATTGTTAATAAGCTAAAAAGAAATGTAATAGTAAGCCATAGTAAAGGACAAGTTGAGGGTTAACATGCAAATGATAAAAGATGATAAGGAGAAGACGTCTTTAAAAGGATATTCCCAAAGTTCAATAAAGAACAATATATTATTGAGTCTCTGGGGTTTAAATATATATTTATATTATATGTATTATACATATTTATATTATACATATTTAAATACATATTCATATTATATGTATTTTCTTTAATTCTACCTTAAAAACGCTTTCATTTCTGTTAAATAAATTCCTAAAATAAATAAATAAATAAATAAATTCCTGAAAAAATCTCTCAGACTGAACAATTGAAAGCTAAAATCCACTGTGGCAACAGGATCAAACAGCTCCTCAAGTGGTTCCAAAGTCAATAGCTTGCTCATATAAGTAATGAGCACCTCACTGCCTTCGTCCTGGAGCACATTCCTATATAAAGCAATTCCATTTCATTATGGAGCTCTTTGGGGCCATCACCTTTTTTATTAGAGTGTTTCTCTAGCATCACCCAAGATTATGCATTCTTCAGGTTTCAAGATTATATTATACATTTCAGTCATGACAAGTTTCAATTAATAATCAATATAAATAACTGTCTCTCAAATGGCTTGGGCCACACCAGTGTACCTGGACATATTCTGTTAAAAAATTAAAATAAAATAAAATAAAATAAAATAAAATAAAATAAAATATAACAAATTAGATGCTAAATACCTTGCCGAGTGGTGACACTCATAGACTTTTGTTATAAGTTCCAATCTACATGAGTACAAGTTGCGGATACTTCTAAATCATATTTGAGTGTGGATCAAAAGGGCCCAAAGGCATTGATTCAGTTACTGCTGTTTGCAATTCAGATACAACCTATCTGCAACCTATTCAGGCGGCAAAGCTTAAGGGCAAAATGGAATTGGAGTGGAAAATCTGAAATTCTCAAACATATGAAAAATTCCAACCAAAACACTACCAACACCAACAACTGGTGTATGGAGAAGTCACTTGAACTTCTTCAAGACATTGGAGAATGCTAATGCAGATATTCAAACTAGGCTAAGCAAAAAGGTGGAAATCTTGGCAACGTGTTTCTTAGAGCCCTGAAACAAGGCAAATGAAACAAAGCTCCAAGTTGGGGTCTGAAATTAAAGGAAGTACATACCAGACCAACAAGGTTCAGGTGCCAGATTTGGGGGAGAGATTCCATTTGCAGGTACTTAGCATTTCTTATTGTTAAAACAGTGCTAAGAGTGTTTTAGCTGTCTGTGTGATTTCTGTCCTAATGAAAATCATAATTCGGCACAATGCTGGCCAACCCTGCCTGGTGAAAATCAACATGTTTCATTACTCTTCTGATATATTTCCCATATTTAATGATCACATATAAAGTAACAGATTTCACACCAATCTGACACAGTAAGCTAATAAATGCAAATGAGTGCATTGAAGAAATTATTTTTTATTCATTCTAATTGGCTCTACATTTTAGGTATAATTCTTCTTAATGTTTAGTGCTCTCTGACTGCTTATAAATACCACTACAAAAGTCCATTCCCCTCCTCAATCCACCTATTCAACTCCTGCTTTTCTAATTTAAACAAATTACCTCAGTTTCTCCTTCTCAGACACATGAATGTTCCCTAATTTTAACTCAATAAATACACAAATGATCAGATGCAAGTAGCTCAGTATTTTGGATTCTGTGAATAGAGCATAAGGCCATAAGACTGATGCACACAAATCATGAAGTTTGAAATTCATACTAAATTTAGCAAGTTAACACGAAGGGACTAACATTCAGTAAGCATCTATCCCAAGTCAGACAAGCTAGGTAGTTTGCATAAATTTTCAACCAGGGAAATATAGCATCATTTCTAAGCTATTTGAGAAGTATTATTTATCTTCCACATACCACATTCAATTTCAGATATTATTTGGAAGTAATGCTGTTGTATATCCAATGATCTTAAATAACTTCTGTGAAATATTCATTATACATATAACAATGATTGTGATTTAGGATTACTTGTTGACACTGGATTTTTTCCTGAAATGGGGAGATCTTAGACACAGAGATCATCCTAGATAAATGCTTTAATTTCTTTCTAAACTGAGGAAGTATAACCTTCTGTCCATATACTGGTTTCAGTACTATGATTTCTTTTTCTCTTTATTGGAGATCTGTCTTCTGTTTCATGTTCACAAACAGTACTATTATGCAAAGAATTTAAATAGATATGTGGACTGGTAACATATATTAAGGTCTACTGATGCCTCTCGCAATTCTTCTCTAGAACCATTTACATGTTCATACAGTTCCATCACAGAAGTGTTCATATGTATGACATACTTCAAAAACTATAAATGATGCCTTAGCTACTTATTCATATGAAAACGATGATTAAGCCACATTTGTAATTTATCCTTCCCTTTACATAAAATATTGCCTTTGGATCTAGTGGCATTTCATGAACTTCCTAAAGGAATGCTAGATTTCTGTCAGTCACATGAAAAATAAATGGTTTTTGTTTTCATTATTTTGCTTGCTTTTTGTTTCATTGGGATTTTCATTTCAGAGGCAAAAATCTATAACGAGATTAGAAATGAAGGTGGTCAGCTGCTATGTTCAGCTGTCTCAACTCTTTTATCTTCCTATTTGCAGTCCTTTATTTTTCCTTCTCTTCCCTTCTTAAACTCAATTTTAAATTGCTACAGGATTACTCTGTTCTATCATTGCTCCACTTATGGGATGAAGTTGAAGTTTTTTGAGCAAAATGTCAAATCAATGTTATTGTCCTAGTCCTCAAAATAAAAGCAACACTGAAATATAAATTTAAATCTAGTAAAAGCAAAGTTGATTTCTGAAAACAAAAAGCAGAGATGCTTATCTCTTTCCATGATTTCCTAAAATACTGGTATCTATTTAATGGTACACTTTTTTCTTTCTTTTTTAAGCCAGACACGCTTTATAAGTAACTTATTTAAAAAAAAATATTTAACATATAGATTTTCAACTAACATTTCTGTTTATATTTACTGTTCTCAAATACATAAAAAATAAAAATGCAGCAAAATAGATAGTACTGCTAACATATTTAATAACAAACATTAACAATCTGTGCAGATCTTTATTTCTGCCAACTCCGGTTTATCCTGCATCTCTCCTTTTGATGGATGTTATTCATGCCTGTTGATTTCTGGTAACAAATGGCTTTTTAATTTTTGTATACTCCACCTCTCCACTGGCAGGATAGATGATATGGGTGAATGTTATTCTAAAGAATTGTGCACCCTCTTTTGAATCCTGAATAGTAAACACAGTAAGAACATAGATTCCATTTTCATCTTCAATGATATTATGGTTACTAATATTTTTTGGTTCTTCATATGGTTGACTTCTCTGATTTACACAATAGTGTCAACACAGCTTAAAGATTAAGACTCCAATGCTCTACAGACTGAGCTATCCAGGCTTTATGTCCCAAGTTAATCACAAGCAATTAAAGGACAAACTTCTCCACTTATTTTTTTAAACGTTTATTTATTCATTTGAGAGACAGGGGGTTGGGGAGGAGTAGAGGGAGAAGGAGATAATCTCAAGCAGACTCCACATGGACTGTGGAGTTGGACACAGGGCTCAGTGTTACAAAGCTGAGGTCATTACCTAAGCTGAAATCAAGAGTTGGATACCTAACGGACTAAGCCATCCAGATGCCCCTCTGTACTTACTTTGTAGGATGACAATAGTGTTACTTAAATGTCACCATGTTTTCAAAACTAAATTTGGGGACCAATCTGAAGTAATGGCTGCTTAAAATTAATTCTAAATTTACAGTTTCCTTAATACTTAAAGTAGTATTTTATATAACCAATAAAAAAGCGAGTTTTATGTGTATTTTCCAAGCTTACTGTAATTGTTTTCCATAATGTTTCAAGTAATAATGAGGTTTGATTTAATTAAAATCATTTTGACTAAATTCATCAGATATTCGTTGAATATAAAACATGTTCAGTGCTAAACAGGTATGATATAGGATTTAAAACAGATGAGATGTAAATGTCAAAAAAGCTCCTATGGCTTGGAAGCAGGCAGAGCAGTAGGACATAAATATAATGTATAATAAAGACTAAATAAGTGAAAGGCAAAAGTTGACACAACTACTTAAAAGAGCAGGGTTATACCATCTTTGCACAATTTGAAAAAAATAACAAATGTGTATATGAATGATTCACTTATTCTTTGACCTTTTGTAATATTTTTAGAAATTCTCTTTAGTAATTCACCTTGGCAACACTTAACTTCATAATAAAGAAAAAATTCCGTGAAAAGGAAAATTATTAAACATAATAGAACTAACTTCCATGTTTCTCTGGTCTTTCAGACCGACAATGACCATTACTAAAATCGTATTTCTATTTTACATCCACCTCTATGTGTTTTCATATTTCCATGTCTATCTTCAAACTTATTTTCATAAATGCTACTCTTTATTTAGATCTATGTCTATGTCTCTGAAGAATTACCTATTGTTTGTTTTTCTTAATTAAGATGTAATTTACTGTGGTTGACTTTATATACTTAGTGCCCAAAAAAGTGTCCATAGCGTCTGGTAAATATATAATAAAGGAATGAAATAGTAACTGTAAAGTGATTTTTAATCTTTCTTCACTCATATCATTAATGTACCTTCTTCAGCCAAAAGTAGTATGATCCACTCGTCTCTGAAACTAGAATATCTAAGTGTATTCATCTCAGAAATAGATACTTGTGTATCCCCGGTGGCTCAATGGTTTAGTGCCTGCCTTCGGCCCAGGACATGATCCTGGAGTCCTGGTATCGAGTCCCACATTGGGATCCCTGCAGGAAGCCTGCTTCTCCCTCTGCCTGTGTCTCTGCCTCTCTCTCTCTCTATCATAAAGAAAGAAAGAAAGAAAGAAAGAAAGAAAGAAGAAAGAAAGAAAGAAAGAAAGAAAGAAAGAAGAAAGAAAGAAAGAAAGAAAGAAAGAAGAAAGAAAGAAACAGATACTTAGTAAAGATTTATTTGGATGCTTTAAACTTATGCTTTATATAGTCCCAAAATAAAAACTGTTATCACAAGACAACCATAATGTCAAATAGCAAAGAGACGTCTATCCTTTTACAAATGCCAATCATTTTGCATACCTTCACAAATCCTCTCACAATTGATATCCCACATAACACGAAAATGAAGGGTTGATAAAACTTTAATAAATTTAAATAATTTTAAGAGCAAAAATAAGTACCTGCTATTTCTAAGGAAAGTTTTTGTCTGTGTTTTTGCTTTTAAAGATTTCCAGCTGCAGCTCAGTTCAAAAGTGTGTTTGGAAAGATACCACCAGGTATTAAAACACATGTCAGGATTTCTGGGATGAAAAAGCATTGGTCATATATGAAAAGAAAAAGATATGATGTATTTATCTAGTATCTGACTCACATGAAATACAAGCCACATATAACTATGTATGATCCACTTCTGTTCTCGTTGTGCCTTGTTTAGTATGATTACTTAAAGAAAATTTCATTGAAGGAAGCTAATGTTAAGGTTGAGAACACATTATTAGAATTTTATCTGAAGAAAACAGCATCTCACTGGGGGATTCAGGACTGTGAAAAATGATCTCTTAAAGCATAATATTTTTCTACACAGGCTTGAAAGAACTTCTGATTTTTCTAGGAATTTCAAAGATTCCTGGCATTTAGCAGATATAATGCAGTTTTATTTAAAGTTAAAGCTAAGAAATACTTTGGTACTTCCACCAATTTTGAAACTTAAAGGTCTGTGTCTATTTGTATGCTATTGAGTTTGATAGATTCTGAAGCTATGCCTCGGTTGCAAGCAGAGGACATGATGGAGTGTTATTTCAGCATTTTAAATGCATGAGTGTACATAAATTTCTCTAGCTTCGTACAAGATTAATACAATTCTTTCTTTTCAACATGGAGCATAGACTTGCTCCAATCATTTAGCCTTGGTTGAAAAGAGGGAGGTTAAGTTAGTTCAGTGCCTACTGAAGAAGGTACTCAAAAGTATTAATAGTTATCATCAGAAAGCCCACCTAAATAAGCATTTCCATCATCTTGGCTAACCCATGATTACACAGTTAGGTTGCCTTGAAACTCATTGCTGATAAGTGCTTTTGGAATGGTCATTGTTATTTTCATAGAATCCATATACTTTTGATAGCAATGACTTTCACACCCCAAAACATGCCCTGTTTTGAGAGACACATCAAGTATTTATCTTATTAGCCTACTTTAAGTTCATCTAGCAATAACTAGATGTGAGTTTGGCAATAGTGAGTCTACAGAGGGAACAGAGTGATAGCACAAGTCATAGTAGGTAGTTAGAGGTAGAGCTTATCAAGGACTAAATATTGCATTTGTATCTAAGTAGTTATTAGAGTTAAGCCACAGAGAACAGAGCCTGCATGCCCAACTCAAATGTCCAAGCATTTGTTCCTGTTTTATGCATTTTCTGTTCTAGTTTGGTTTTGCTTACCTTTACTGGCAAGAAGTTGTTCATATCCTTTTGTATTTTTCTAAGTTCCATAGTGATGTCACCTCTCTTATTCCTGATTTTAGCAATTTAGAGTCTCTTCTGTGTACTTGCACAATCTACCTCAGGATTGTCAATTTATTGATTTTTATAGATTCAGTTTTTTATTTATTTCAATCGCTTTTCTTGTTTTATTTCATTTATTTCTCCTCTATTACTTTCTTCCTTATGTTTCCTTTGAGTTTAGTTTGCTCTTCTTTTTCTATTTTCTTAGTTTAGAAGGTGAAGTTACTGATTTGAGACCTTTAATCTTTTTAATATAATGTTTAGAGCTATAAATTCTTTGCAAGGCAAATTCTCCTTATATCATCAGTTTTAGTATGTTGTGTTTTCCTCTTGGTTTCCTTCAAAATATTTTCTTATTTTCCTTATGACTTCTTCTATGGTCCATTAGTTACTTAGATGTGTATTTATTTTCCACATATATGTGCATTTCCCAAATATCTCTCTGTTACTAGTTTCTAATGTATTTCCATTTTGGTCAGAGGATATATTTTGCAAAATAGAATCTGTTTAGGTTTATTTATACTTCTTTTAAGTTCTACCATATGGTCTATATTGGAGAATGTTCAATTGGCACTTGTGAGGAATGGGGGTTTTGCTGCTTTGAGTGGTGAATTCTACAGATGTCTTTTATGTCTTAATGGTTTATAGTGTTAAGGCATTTTCTTCTTTGTTAATCTTCAGCCACATTGTCCTTTCCATTATTGGAAGTGGTGTATTGATGTCTCCAATGATAATTATTGATTTCTGTGTTTCTTTTTTTCAGTTCTGTCAGTTTTTGCTTTCTGCATTTGAGACTCTGTTTTTAGATGCATATTTGTTTATAATTGTAACTTCTTGATGATTGACACATATAATTATGAAATACACTTCTTTATCTCTAGCAAAACTTTTGTTTTAAAATCTATCTTGTGGGGTTGATAGAGAGATAGAAACACAATCTTTTCAATCATGATTGACTGACATAAAGTCTGCTTCATGGGGCTGAGTGGATGAGGAAAGCAGACAGCCTGTCCTCACAAACTAAAATGTAGTCTCATACTGAAAGCTGAAAAGGGAATATGAGCCCCATCTTCCGGGCCATTTCTTCCCCAAATAAAGCCCTGAGGTAGAGCTGGAGAAGGCCAATTAAACTCTTTACTCTCCCATTCTGTAAATTCCTCCCCCACCCCTTTTAGATAAGTTTTATGTTTATAGCAAAATTGAATGGAAAGTATAGAGTTTCCATCTACTGCTAGACGCATACACTCACAGTATTTTCAACATCAATATCCCCCAGAAGAGTGGTACGCATATTTGTTATAAATGATGAACCTACATTGACACTATTATCACATGAAGTCCACAGCTTACATTAGGGTTCATTCGGTGTTATATAGTCTCTCAGTTTGGACAAAGGTATAATGATATGTATGTAACCACTATTATAATACCATACAGAGTAGTTTTATTGCCCTAACTATCCTCTACAGTCCATTTTTTCATCGTCCCTATCCTTAACACTTGGCAACAACAGATCTTTTTACTATCTCCATCATTTTGACTTTCCAGAATGTAAATGTAGTTGGAATCACACAATACATTGCCTTTCAGACTGGCTTCTTTCACTACTACTCTGCATTTAAGGTCCCTCCATGTCTTCTCATGGCTTGATAGCTTAATTCTTATTTTGTGTCATTTGTTATTTATTTATTTTTTTGTTTAACAAGAAAATGAAAAAAATGTTTAAATGTACATTTAAATATTATCAGCAAAAATATATTTCTGTAGGGCATGGTTTTGCTGTTTTGAAAAAATATTCTATGTTGCCCTAATTTAGCAAGATTTTCTAACAGCTATGCTTATACTTCCAACTATAAGAAAAGTCTTAGACTTTTAATGCATCACCTATGGATCCACTGGCTTCATGTCATTCAGTCAGGTTCTTGCAGAAAATTTCAGTAAATTGCTCTCTTATCAATGCGAAAATTGTTTCCTGGTTAAGTACTTAGAGAATCAATAACATTTTTTAAACATTGAAGTACTATAACAAATACAAGTAAAGTAAATAACATTTTTTAAACATCCAGTACTATAGACTATAAATTGTAACTCATAAATGTTTAAAGTAATAATTATACATATATACACATATACAAATATATAAAATCTGACATATATATCTGACAAATATATAGAATAGTGACATATTATATACTAATTCAGTTCACTACATACTATTATTGTGATTTTAATAATGACCTTGATTGCTAAAACTGTGAATTTTATTATAGGATAGAAGAAATAGCATTACATCAACTGCTTAAAACAAAGCAAATATATACTAGTTACTTTTTATCTGCATATCTTTCATGATGCTAAATACTATTGCTTCTGTATTAAAAATAAGTTTTCTTCTTTTGCATCTACTATTTTTTTGATAATGCACTTTTTAGTGGTAAGTAGTAAATGTGCATAACTATCTTGATAGACCATTAATAACCCTCAAACATGGTAAAATCATAACTTAAAATTATCACTTCTCTACCTTCCTCTTTTTTACCCAGAACACTTAGAAAATACCTGATTGCTATAAAAAGTTTTCAGGGAATCAAATATATTTTCTATGATAAAGTTTAAAAGCACTACAAATTAAATATGACCCATATAACTAATATATACTAAATTAATAGTTATTGGCACATTTTAATCTGTTTTTTTATTCCTTAAACTTGAGTTTGGAGTAATCAATTTTAAGTTCCCTCTGAGCAAATAAAAACAATCTTGGGAATCAAATAATAAATGATATTAAGTAGGGAATCCCTGGGTGGCTCAGCAGTTTCGCACCTGCCTTTGGCCCGGGGTGCAGTCCTGGAGTCCCGGAATCGAGTCCTGAGTCGGGCTCCTGGCATGGAGCCTGCTTCTCACTCTGCCTGTGTCTCTGTCCCTCTCTCTCTCTATGTCTATCATAAATAAATAAAAATAAATCTTAAAAAAAAGAATTAAAAAATAAATGATCTTAAGTAGCCAAAACATGTCATAAGATTATTTTTTGCAGCCTTATTTTTTTGTTATTATAATAAAGTCTAGTCTGTTATGTGCTAGTAAAACTACACCGACAACCAGAAGAGCAATAATTATTCTACATTTTTGTGTTTCTTTACTAACTGTTTTGTCTAATTTTAGCTATGTTGTATAGCTTTTCCAATGCTGTATAACTTACTCTGAACACTCAAAATATCTTTGTAAATTTTCATACCAACGAAAAAAAGAGATAGTCATGAAATTCCAGTAATATACATTGGGATGATGTGGTATTTGAGTTTCCATTTTTTTTTTGAGTTTCCATTTATTGCTAAGAACATCTCCATGAATATAAAATAACACTCTTCCCACCCCCCACACCCAGAATGCACTTTCAAGTGAGCCTTATGAAGAGGAATAATAGCCTTGATTTTCCAACTTCATACAGTAGTAAGGATATGCAAGGATAAATAGGCAATATAATCTTCCATCTAGGGTAGCACAGAAGAGTGGAAGAGATAGACATGAACAATTATGACAATGAAATAACTGAAGTAGGACATTACTAGCTACAGAGCACCATGCAAACACAAAGAATCACCTCAATATCACTAAGTGACAGTATTAGATCAAAAGTTATACTTGAGTAGTTTTCATAAATGAGTAGAACTGGGATCCCTGGGTGGCGCAGTGGTTTAGCGCCTGCCTTTGGCCCAGGGCGCGATCCTGGAGACCCGGGATCGAATCCCACGTCGGGCTCCCGGTGCATGGAGCCTGCTTCTCCCTCTGCCTATGTCTCTGCCTCTCTCTCTCTCTCTCTCTCTCTCATGTGACTATCATAAATAAATAAAAATCAAAAAAAAAATGAGTAGAACTTTTCCAGGAAGGTAGTTACTTCAAAAGGAGACTGCAAAATACATGTTCTCAATCAAAGCCCAAATCATCAGTTTTATAAGAAGACAAATACTAAAGAATGTCAGAAAGTTTTTGTAAATACGTCATTTTACTGCAGAAAGTAGTTGGTTGTGTGACTCATGTAAGAATGGGAAAAATTCAGGTTCTACAAAGAGCTCCCAAAATAAAAGGCAAACTTATGACTGAATCCAATACGAAAAAAAAAAAAAAAAAGAAGCAATAAAAAAAAAAAAGAAGCAATAAAAAAAAAAAAACAACCTCACTATTAACTTATGAACTCTGCATTTTCATAGATTTGTACTTCAGGATATAAAATAAGACAAGAGATTCTAATCACAAATTTTGAGCTGCAGCATAAAGAAAGAAATGGTAACAGATAATATATGAAAAAAGAACTAGGAGCAGATGAACAAGGTGGTAGTGTCCAGAATCAGAGAGTAAGTACAACCAACATGATATCCTAGAAGAAGGTCCAGTTTGGGCCTTGCAGTCAAGGTGAACAGTTAAGAGCAATTAAACAAATGTCAGAACTCACAATTATGTGCCAATATAAAGTCTCAGAACTGAAGATAATTTGGTGATGTCTCAGGTGATAGTCTCGGTAATCTCAGCAATTAGTGACAAGGTACTGTCTTTAAATAAATTTTGGTAAGAACTGAGTATAACATCCTAAAAATACATCATATCTGAGATCTTTCCTGACCACTTGGCCTCATTTAGCCATCAAACTCCTTGCTACCACATCATCCCATCATAATCCCCTATATAACATTTAGTGTTATGTCATGTGTTTTAACTGCTTTATGTACACATGAGTAACTATATCTAGTGCACTAGGCTAATATTCAATAAATAAATAATAACAGAGGTGTTCCAGTCGCTTGCAGCCAGCCCTTGTTCTCTTTGGGCCAGTATCTCTTCAGATCATATGCTTATATAAACAGAATTTGGAGAATTAATATAAATTATATATATGGATATTCATCTGTGTATATATTTGCATATTTAAAATAAATTGACCTGACAATCAGAGATTCCAATAAACAAAACCTTAAACTTTCAATATAGAGTATTATGAATGATTATTTCCTATTAAATATTTCCTTCTATCTTTCTATGATTAAAAAAAAAATGGACTATTTCTTGGGTATGCTCCCTGGTCTTTTCACACTTTTGTAAAGAGAATCTGTAACTTAAGTACTTTTGTAATGAAATTACAGCTGAAAAACCAGGATATTCTGGCCACCTCTTGCCAGCCAGCATCTTCTCTAATCAGTTCATGTGTCCATATTGATTGGATGGTGAACTAATTCTGATCTGATCAGTGCCATTGCCAAGGCAGTTGTCAAGTTTTTTCAATATCTTTCCTGGCTCTAATGGGCATTAAAATATGTGATACTACTGTTCATTTTGTTTCATTTCAAATATTAACAATCGAGTTTACTTATGTTAACAACATTTACATTCCCCAATCATTTTAACAAAGTGACTTAGAGTACATTCTTTATATAAGACCTAAAGTCTTGTAGTGTTTATTTTATTTCTTTGTTATAGTTTAATTCACAGGGGGAGTATTGAGAAATATAGGGGCAACATTTTTAAGAAATGGAAAAATACATTATTGGGTTATAACTAAAGCTTTAATGTTTACCCATAAAAATACACATATTCAAAATATTATTTTATATTCAGGTATTCATATTTCTAATCATGTATATATCTCTAATCATATATATGCATACTTCTAATAATATATATATATATATATAACACATTGGTAAAAATTAAAATGATTTTAGTGTTTTTTAAAAATATTTTTTCCTTTCATTAATTAAGCGAAGACGACTTAAAATTTCATTCGCATTTTCTATTCTCTAATGTAAGAGCTTGTCTTTTACATACATTGATTGGCAAGAAAGATTCTTTGTTGTTATTATTTTTTTCTTTACATATTATATCAACCAATATATTCCCTGTTAAAAGTTGACAATTATAAACATATTTGGATAGTATGTGAAGTTTGATGTATATTCATGAAATTTTGTAATTCTATAAACTCAAGCATAAATTCTACCTCATAATATTAACTTCTATATTATAAAATTATGACTGTATGTGTTTTTCAATACATTTAGTATCTGAATTATAATAAAATGCTCTTTATGAAGAGAAATCAAATGTGCACTCCATATATGTATGAATTTGTTTATTTATTATAACAGTTTGAAAGAAAAAAATGAATCTCTTTCCCTCTTGATTTTAAAGACAACATTTCAAAGTTCCCAAGGAAAATTATAACAGCCAAATTAGGTGAACTAATGACTTGAAATTTATCTATTTAAAACATCAAAAAATGTCATTTAATGTTTCTCAACAAAACATGTTCTGAACTGTACTTTCGAAGCCATTAATTTATATATGTCAGTAAATGACTTTCTCATTGGTTTTATCTGAAAACAATCCTTGTCCTACAAAGTACTCCATTCTTTCCTACTAAGGGCAATTACATCAATGTAAGTAAGGTCTTTGTTGCTTAAGAACTCAAATACTTTTGCTATTCAGTCAGCCAATGTGATCATAATTTCCATGTCATGAAGTCACTGGGAATTATAACAGTAAGTTTTCTAAATTACAAATATTGGAAAAGAACATGGTCAAGAAAAGGAAACTATAATAGTCCTGATTTCTCCCCATGCCATCAGAACGAATCCCTTCCCTTACAAATCTTTAAGAATCCTATTCTTTCTTGATCCAAAACCTTCAACTTATCAACTCTTGATAAGTTGTGTAAAATAGCATCCTTAATAGCAAATGTCCTAGGACACTGCTTTCCAGAAGGACTTTTGGAATAGTAGTTGTATATTTTTAGCATTTCTCACATGCTACAAATTCTGGAAGTGAGACAGATGATTTTCAATGGAAGCCAACCCCAGGATGATTTAGATATTGGAATTAGCAGACAAAATCTTAGAAGTAATTTATTTTTTTTTTGTCTAAACAGTTAAAAAGAAAATATGGCTGTGGAACTGATGGGGAATCTTAGAGTGATAAGGAAAAAATGAACACATGAACATTCTAGGGCAGTCCGGGTGGCTCAGCAGTTTAGCTCCACCTTCAGCCCCAGGCCTGGTCCTGGAGACCCGGGATGGAGTCCCATGTCGGGTTCCTTGCATGGAGCCTGCTTTTTCCTCTGTCTGTGTCTCTGCCTCTCTCTGTGTGTGTCTCTCATGAATAAATAAATAAAATCTTTTAAAACAGAAAACTGATATTTACAATATCTGAGCTGTAAAATTCACTGAAAGGGCTTAAGATCAGACAAATAATGGCAAAAGATAGGATCAGTGAACATGAAGGTTGGCCAATGGATGTTATTTGACTTTTGGGGAAAAAAGAGAAAAAAAATAGAAGATTGAAAAGAAAAATGAGGAAAGCCTCCATGAACAATAGAAGTCGAGAAAAGAGATAAGAGGTCAAAATTTTTGAAGAATCAAGATTAAAAATTTCCCAAAATTGGTGAAAACCATAAGCTACCTAACAAAAGTTCAAGAACATATCTCAAAAGAAAGCTACTCTTAGACATAAAATAATGAAAGAAAATATTATAACTATATCACAATAGTTAGAGTAGACATTTTATATATACATATATATGCATATTATATGTATGTAAGGTGGAAAAGCAGAAACTATTGTTATGAGTTTTTTCTACTTTATATAAAATATTATAATAAAAACTGTAATTGGACTAAGAATTGGTACTAAGAATGCATAATACACCCCTAAAACAATCACTAAAAATTAAAATTAATTAAAAAGTTAATGCCAACAGTCATACCTAAAAAAGTCAACAGAAAATTAAGATGCAGTGCTAAAATTTATTCAAATAGCAAAGTTCTCAACATTCTTTGTCCCTGTGAGGACCTCTAGTCCATCGGGCCTACCCATTACTCACTGCTCATCTCCTTCCTACTATATCCATAGTCCTCCTTTCTATCTGGGATTCCAAGGCTTCTGAAATTAAATCATTCCTTTTCATACATCTTCAACTCCCTTGCCCCTCCCCCTTACATTTACCTTGAAAGTTACCTCCATTTACTCAATGTCTGTATTTGAGGAGTTCAAAGTGGAATGTTAACCATTCTACCTTATCTCACTATAAATTTATCGCCAGAATTTCTCAGTGTGGGTGAACGGGCCTACTAATTTTCTCTAGTCAAAACACTCTCCATAACAGCCTCTTTTTTTTCATATTCACAGATGATGTCCTTGATATATTTCACTAGGGAAAGAGAAGCAACCAAAGGGAATGGTTTATCTTGCCAATGGTTCATCTTAATGGTTCATTAAATCTCCCACTCTGCCTGAGACTCACATACTTTGTCTTTCCTCTTGTTAAAATGGAATAACTGTCCTGCATATATAAGGTTAAGTACTGCACTTTTGCAATGGATTTCAATTATCATCTATAAGAAAAAATTACTCCAGAAATGAGCCACAATTTTTCCTTTATCATTTGTTAGAACATTCAAATCAGCATATAAAGATGCTATATCTCAATAGTATATTAAAACACTCCCTTGACCTGACATCTCCCTCCATATACTGTCCCAGTGCTCTGCTCTCTCTGTGTAAGTATGTCTTGATGGAGCTGCGTTTACCCTTGATGCACATTTCATCCCATTTTCTCCTAAACTGGATCAAGTCAAGTTTGCCTTCTCCCACCTTTACCCTCCCCTGCAACTCTACCAGTTGCCACATCCAATGGGAAATTTGCTGTCTTCATCTCAATTAAATCCATTAGCAGAATTTGAAGGAGGTAGAGTCTCTTCATTTTTTAAATTAACACATTTGTTTTTTCACTTGAATTATCCCTCTCTCCTCTCCTTGACCACTCCTCATATTCCTTCTATAGTAAATTTATTTCTAAATGTAAATATCAGCACCTAAGGAGTGCTTAGATCACATAGTATGGTACAGTACATTAATAATTAAATTAAATAAACAGGTAATGAATATTATGGATTTAAATCAAGCTGAGACTGAAATTATACAATTTTATTTGAGGTCTCAGAATTCTCATTTAAATAAATAAGATTGTCCTTCTTTTACCAGGACACAGAAAGAATGAGCAAAGTCTCTAAACCTGAGGGACCTTTCAAAATTCTTATAGAATATAAGAAAAAAAGTAATGATCCTATCATTGGTAAGAATTTTGGGGACAAAAAAAAAACAAAAAACAAATGCAGCATGAGGTGTTTTCAATAAACTATACAAAGGGGTGTGTGTGTGTGTGTGTGTGTGTGTGTGTGTGTGAATTTTTCTGGGTACAATAAATGGCTATGTGGATTTATATGTGTTTTGTAGTCAAGAAAATAAGATAGGAGGAGCTTATTTAATTATAGGAGCAGATTCATAATTACTTCTCATAATTCATGAATCTATTTTCTGTGTCTTTGAAGTAACAGTAAAATAGAAAAGAAATTGGATTTTATAATTTGCATATTTTACAATCAGCATCAGGGAATTGCATTTACCTTTTATAAATTACTTCATGTCATAATACCTTTTAAAATTTTCACTAGACAAGATGGACCTTGTGGGGGGACATAGCTCCAGTGCAAAGTTCAAACTGTGGTTTCCGGAGTCATAGTAGGACAGATGTTTAGAAAGTTTCTTCCCATCTTTCATGGAGTTTTAGTTTAAAGGAATGCAGCCAAACTGTAACCAAAGGAGGCATTATGCTTCCAGAAAAATCTCAAGCAAAGGTACTGTGGGCAACAGGAGTAGCTGTTGGATGGGGCTCTACAGGAAAGTGGGAGAGAAATCAACAGTTAGTCTGAGAGTTGGAGATAAAGTTCCCCCAGAATATGGAAGCACCAAATGAGTTCTAGATGGCAAAGACTACTTCTTATTTAGAGATGGTGACATTCTTGGAAAGTATGTAAATGGAAATAAATCATTATTGAAATGGCATCACAGGAAGCTGCCCATTTCAGTGAATATGTAAAATATTTCATCATGTAAATAGTATCCATGTATTTCTTTTATAATAAACTAATGGTATCCAAAAAATAAAAATAATGAAATAAAATAAAATTTTCACTAGACATCATACAACATTTTTAATAAAGGTCTCTGTTTCTTGTCAGTACTTTTTTTAAGGCTCCAAAGTCTTTTTTTTTAAATAGAACTTTAACATCATTACTAAGAGTAAATTTTTAGGGCAGCCCTGGTGGGTCAGCAGTTTAGTGCTGCATTCAGCCCAAGGGTGATCCTGGAGACCCAGGATCGAGTCCCACGTTGGGCAGGCTCCCTGCATGGAGCCTGCTTCTTTCTCTGCCTCTCTCTCTCTCTCTCTCTCTCTCTCTCTCTCTCTGTCTCTGTCTCTCATGAATAAATAATTTTTTTAAAAAAGTAAATTTTTATAAACATTCAAGGAATAAGGGTTCAACAATGAGTTTTATTTAAAATCTAAGAAGATTAAACTTTTTCCTGCATTAGAATGTAGAATGGCTCCTTATTGCCTGTCTGTTAAATATAATCTATTTTCATTTTTCTGAGACACACCCCAATTTAGTTCCATTCTACCACGGATCATCCTATCTTATCTAGTGCTTCTGAGAAGCAATCTCTCAGCCTACTCTTGGGCCATATGCCAGTAAGTTTTACACATGGGTAAAGAGCCTAAGAGAAAAGGAGTGATTTTCTAGTTGAGGGAACAAAGGCCACAGCCATAAAAGCAACTGAGGTCTGAAACAAAATTAAGTAAGGAGAATGGACACAGAAACACTGGTTGAGTGGGGGGACAGTAAAATAAGGGAAGAATTTGCTAAATGTAAAAGGAAAGATACAGTGTTTACTTTTTCTTCTTTGAAATGTTTGGCACAATTAATCTTTGAAATAACCTACTGGGATCCCTGGGTGGCTCAGCGGTTTGGCGCCTGCCTTTGGCCCAGGGCGCGATCCTGGAGACCCGGGATCGAGTCCCACATCGGGCTCCCGGTGCATGGAGCCTGCTTCTCCCTCTGCCTGTGTCTCTGCCTCTCTCTCTCTCTCTCTCTCTCTCTCTCTCTGTGACTATCATAAATAAAAATAAATAAATAAATAAATAAAATTTTTTAAAAAATGAAATAACCTACTATTTTTTAATCAGTGAATATTAGACACATAGAAAATGCAAGCATTACAAACTAATAATTTAAAATTTAAATTATCTTTTTTTTTTAGAGCCGACAGTCAGTAGGCATAAAAGAGAACACTTGGACATTCACCATGCTTCTCCCTGCCTTTACCCCAGTATGGCCTGAAACAGCCATTTGCAAGAAGGGGAAAAAGTGAAAAAGAGCTGAATCTCATCATACCTTCTTCACTTCCCAAAACTGGAGATGCAACAGGGAGAAACAGCTCATCCTGTTTATATCAGACTGAGCTGTAAATTCACAGGGCTTGCTGAGATTTCATTTGAGAGAGGATTAAGTGTTTCCTTCACTAAATAAGGTTTAAAGGAAAATGTAAAACAAATGAATTTATAATATTTTATGCTCCACAAGCCATATTATTCAATATTAATAGTCATATTCATTTGTCTTGATGAGTACTATTCCCTCAATCTGCCCAATATATGAAATATGAGCATTTAGGAAGAGCTTTTTCTAACTTTAAGCATGAGATACATCATTGCCTTTTAAAACTATTTTAAGCATATTAATGGTAAGTAAAGTTGACATTGTAGATGGAATGGAGGTGGAATTTACCCAAGTCCTTTAGGATAGTAGGTACTCTAGTCTGAAAGGTGAGCATACACTGAGGAAAACTGAAAATCATGAGTCTTATAAAATGTGACCATGTACAAATCAGGAAGGATGAAATTCTGGCAGGGATTGGGAAGTAGGGGAGAGGTGGGAAACCTCTCCTAGGAGGGGAGCCTAGGAGGGGTCCAGGAGGCTTCCCTGGATCCTTTGAGAAACTTTTACAATATCTCTATCTCTAAATTGCAAAATGAAATGGAACTGTGAATGCATTATTTGATACATAAAGCAGTGCAACTATAGAAAAAGTCAATATTTGCTACATTAAAGGATAACTGTTCCCTTTATCCCATTAATATTGTTTTATTGTCTTCTCAGCCTCAGGTTATACTGTCAATAGATGGTCAGAATCTTTATGAAGGGAGTACATCCTTCCCCATGTCATTTTATCCAAAGATTCTAAATGAAGATATGACAATAATTTAACTGAAAATGCCTTCTCCTATGAAGTAAGCAATGTTTTATCAAAACAATAAATTCACTACAGTTGCTCAGGTTTTGTTTTTTTTTTTTTTTTTCTGGAATGAATGAAATTCACAATGACGCTAAAAACCAGGTGAGTCAGAAACACAGTTTCAGAGGGTAGTACATTTGTTCCTATTTCCTGTGAGTGAAGCTATCACTGACATATCACTGACAGTCAATTTCAGCATGTACCATCCTGAAGTTTACAAGCTGGACAGAAGACTGGAAAAAAAAGAAAATCAAGCCATGTGGCACAATTGTTAACTGCTGGGAATCAATAAGAGGAGATAGTTCATGCCGGCACATCTCAATCAGAAGTGGAGTGGAAATACAAGGAGTGTGCCAAAGGTAGGCAGCTTCGTAAGCAAAGCTCAAGGAGCAGCTCATTCACAAGGCTGTTTGAACAGCTGTTTATTGTAGAAGATGGGGGATTTACAGAAGTTTTTTTTTTTTTTTTTTTTTTTTTTTACTGAAGAACAGAGTTGTCACAGATTTTTGAAATGTAGTTTAAAAATCACAGCAAACATTAAAAACTGAGAGAAGTCTCTGAAATACCACGAAGATACAGTGATTCCTTCTAAATTCAAGTATAGTTCATTCAAGCGTTTTAGAGTACCCAACAAGTGACAGGCACTGGTCTTGGTGTTAAAAATGCAAAAATGAATGAATGTCATCCTTGCTCCCACAAAGCCTTTTTACAAAGGAAGATATTCAGGCCAGATAAGATCTCACTATGTTTTGGTAAATGGCACAACTAGCATACACACAGGGAGAGACAGGTCCAATGGGAGGAACACAAAAGAGAGAATCTACTAGATCTAACTAAAAGGAGAGCTTTGAGGGTGACCCAGCATAATATTTTGCTACACAAATAGTTTTAATAAAGGTGTGTGTTTTAAGCATAATGATAATTAAGTATTGCTATGGCAAAAAAGATTCCTGAAGATAATTGGGGGAAGTTGATGCCCTTGTTAGTTAGAGAGGGATCATGTAAACTGGTGCATTTGAAGGCCCCTGGTGCTCTTTCACCCATCTGATTCCTAAACTTCCTATGCCAGAACCTGAGCCACTCTACCAGGGTGGGTAGATCGGGGTTGGGTAGACACTCCAAGACAGTTTGCCAACCCAAAGCTGGGCCTGACAAAGACTATGTTAGTTTAATTTATTTTAGCCTAGCATTTTATTGATGTATTTATTTTAGGATGGTTGTTCACAGGTGGAATGAAATGACATAAGATGCTCGTGTGATTGAGATGATAGTTCAAAGTGGGTGGTTGGAAATATAGCTTCTGCTATAGTTTCTACACTCAGGAACAGGATATGGCAGGGGATGAATGTGGGAATTAGAGCAGCAGTGTCAAACACTACAGAATTGAGATATCCAGGGCAAGGGCCTGAGGGATGAGGGATGAGGGTGTGGCCTTGGGGACCTGTTTTTTCCCCCATGGCATTTACTGTACTATTCTATTGTGGATTTTGTGGCTGTTGTTTTGTTTTGTTTTTAATTCCTTCATCTATCTACAGCCTCATCTTTTCTTTCCTAACAGATTTGAGTCACTGGGAGTCAAGGTCCTCTTCTGATCTGTCTCTTCTCACACAAGTAGGCAATGGAGGAACCTGATAAGGCAAATAAAAGGTTTCTGTGTGACTGGAGAAAAATCTTGGTCACAGTTTGACTAATGCTTAGACATCGTAGGCAAACAGAGCATTCATACATGCAGTGCATTGGTGATAACCATTCACATTGCTAGTATGTTAGGTTGCGCACTTTTGATCAAATTCATATACACAACACCTAGAACAAACCATAAATCGTGAAGCACACATTCACAATGACTGAGAAAAAGCAAGACAAAACTTAACCAAGTTAAGTGTGGTCTTTGTATTTCTGATCCTTTCACTTGACACATAAATATACAGAATGATATAAAGCGATAGATTTATATTTGCGCATCAGTGAAATGTCCTGGCCTGAAGTCTAACAGATGGCATTCAGATCTTTGCTTCCTCTTTACCAGCCACCTGCCTTTAAGCCACATTAGCAAAGCTTTACTCGACCTGACAACTGGCAATAGTATCGCTTAGTACACATCTCACATGGGGTAAGATTCAATAAATCTCGACTATTCTTTTTTCAGTGAGTTGTACAGAGGTGTTTCACTATATACTTGTGAAGATGAACACAAGTTCAGCTTCAGAGTTTGAAAGCAGATTTTGAAAATTAATATATACACGATAAATTTAATCAATTATATATGTATATGTGCTTGTGTATATGAATATATTAGATGTGAAGAGAATATGTGATATATGTGACCATAAGAATAAAAAAAGAAAATGATGAAATACAAGGGAAACAAAGGCAATGGAGAAAATAAAAACTAAATCTAACACTGAAAAATGGGTAGCAAATTTCACAGATTTCTCAGATATTGTATTGTGCCTAAGAGATCATGAGTCATCTGATTTTTTAGCCCAGATCAAGGTGACCCAAAAATAATACCAAAGCATATTCAGACTTAAAGAATTTTAGTAGCAAAACGGTCCATGCAGTCCCTAGGGAAAGATCAAGGTACTCTTGAAGGACAGACACTGTCATGGAAGTAGCTGAGAGCCTACATATATGAAGGCACCTTGAGGACAATGATGATTTTCTGGTCTCCACTTCAGAGCAGGAATTGGATATAGAAAGGAACAAGCACAGTTTGGCAATATGGGGGCTGGGCAAAGGGGACAGTATGTGACAATGGTTCTTGCCTTAAAAAATGTAAGATACACCACTGACTGAGCATATGATGAAACACCTTCTATATTTTTATTACATTCAAGTTTATTTTCCTGTATCAAGTGTTTTTCACACCTATTTTCTTGAAGGATTTGAATAGTATTTCATGGGGAACAACTAATGAACATGTAGTTGGTGTTGACATCTTTATAAATGCACCAGTATTTCAAAACAGAACATTTCTATAATAGACATTATGTTCAAAATACATCCAGGCTGGATGTACCACAAGTATTTGTCACAGTCAAGAAACCAAAGTATAGCTAATACATGCAAAAAATAAAACTCTGTCTCCACTTTCAGAAAATGTTTTGTCATTGGTATTCGTTGTTATATGTCTAGCCCTATGATACAAGTATTTCTGAGATTATTATCCTAACCCATCCACCAATCTGTGTAATTTTTAGCAAAATATTTTATTAGGGAAATGTATAGTATAAAGATCACTTTTGCTATGATCATACTTTATCTTTTGTTTATTCCTGGTCCATCTCTCTGGCTACTCTAAGTTCTCAAATAATTTCTGATTATATGTACTTGGGGGGCACCTGGGTGGAGCAGTTGGTTAAAGCATCCAACTCGTGGTTTCAGCTCAGTTCATGATCTCAGGGTCATAATCTCAGGGTTTGGATATCAAGCCCTACCTTGAGCTCATGTCCTGCTCCCCACTCAGGGTGGAGTCTTCTTAAGATTTTCTCTCCCTCTCCCCTGTGCTCACATGGTCTCGTTTTCACCCTTCTCTAAAAATGAATAGAATCTGTAAAAAAAATAAAAAATAAAATGTACTCTCTTGAGAATATAATTTAGATTTCACCTTTATTTTCCTCAGAGCAACATTTAAACAAAGGAAACAAGAGAGATTTTTATTTTATTTTATTTTATTTTATTTTATTTTATTTTATTATTTTATTTTATTTATTTGACAGAGAGCACAGGCAGGGGGAGCGGCACAGGGAGAGGGGTAAACAGACTTCTCACTGAGCAGGGAGCTCGATGTGGGGCTCAATCCCAGGCTCCTGGGATCATGACCTGAGCTGAAGGCAGATGCTTAACCCACTGCGCCACACAGTACTCTGAGATATTTCTGTTTATTTCAGTTTATCATTTGAGACACTCCTTACTATTTTTAGTGGAATTTGTAATTTTCCATAATATAGGTCACACTTCAAATTAATGTCAGTTCATAGTGTTATTTGCCATCTTAATAAAATATTTCCCTGGATGGAATCTCAAGGACCATAACTTTAACTCTTTACTCACAGATGAAAAAAAAAATTGACGTTGATGAGGTTCATGGAGTTTTCCCAGTGTTAGTTGGCAAAATAATTAGAAATAAGACCCATATATTCTAAATTAATCTGTTAGCTAGTCAATAGGTAAATCTGGATAACTTAGCAAACATTTTTCTAGTTTCACATCTTACTCTCCATGTGATTTCCATTATTCCACACTACTGCATTGTCATACAGCTTCATTTTCCTTCTCTTTAATATCAAAGGTTTGGCCCTAAATTAAACAAGAGTCAAGACGACTAATAGGAAAGGACAGGCTGTAAGGGAAAGGTGGGAAAAGTGCCGCTCAGGAAATTCATGAGGAAACTCTCCCACCCACACACTCTTCCACTTGTGGGTTTTATTGTTTTTGCTTCTGCTACATTATTGCTCAATCATCAGTTTTGTTACATCATTCTCTTTTAGGTAGCATAGAGTTAATTAGTATTTGGGGGCATATTTTTTCCAGTCTATATGTTTATGTTTTACATGGACAGAAAAGAGGAACCATATAATAGGCTGTGAGCCACAAAATGATGTTTTCAACACATCTTCCTATCGTTCCACTCATTTTATATTCTGTTTTCCCATTTTGTGGTGAACACTTCCCTTATTTTGGAATGTTGCTTGGAAAATGATTCATATCCCAAGGCTATGACCAGAGAGTATAAAGGCAAATTTGTTTCAAAATGCCATTTTTGTGATCTAAACCCCTTATACTTCCAAATCAGCAAGTTAGGAACATAGAGCCATTCAGGTTCAGTTCACAACAGTCTCCTCAAAGGCTGCATTATGCTCTTCTTTTATGAAACACTTGCCTGGTAATTTTTTACCTTCTCCAAACTCATAAGCTACATTCATGTTGTTAAAAACTTCAGTATCCTCCCACTGAATTCTCCTAACAAAAAAGAAAATGCAATTTTTCTTGCCTGTTCAGACAGTAATTTAAGTTATATAAGAATCAAAATTTCTTAGAGAATGACATAACACAAAAGCCAGTTTGAGCATATTTCTTAAACCCATACGTATGACATCTGGAACACTTGTTAAATAGGATCCTGATTTTTCAGGAAGGTTATTTATCATTCAACAGTGGCAGGAATCAACTTCATCTTATTGTGAAATGTAAGATATAACAGGATCATCAGGTATCATTTTTCAAAAAAAGATAGTTTTCTAAGTACCACATATGAAGACTAGTAATTCAATGACTATGTACATAATAATCTCTAGCCAGCAAAAAAGAATAATATCCTTGATTTAAAGGCTCAAATTTAAATCTTTAGGAAGATTGTGTTTTCTGAACTTGAAAGAAGAAACCAAGACAGTTAATATTTTAAGTAACTATTAATACTGGTAAATAATTTTTTAACTACAAAGGAGTGCTAGAGCAAGGAAGAGACACATGCGTTTAAGAAGATAAAAACATAGGAATGGAATTGTATTCACTGTAAACTCTTTAATTATTCTTAACAGATGCTAAGCTGAGAGAAGAATTTCACTTTGACTAAACTGTTTAGTTAAGGAAAGGTAATAGATACATACAATTGTTTATTTGCTATTTTATTGTGTCTTGCACACTGTTTTCTATCTCCTGGGGACTGTGATTTCTACTAAAACTGGGGACAGGCACTGGGCTGCTGGTTAGGAATATGATGCTTTCCAGAGAGTCAGTCTAATTCTCTGAAATAGACATTATTACAATATCCAATGGTATGTCATGTGCCAAGCCATATTGCTATCGAATCTGCCCAGCATAAATCATAAAAATATTAAAGTTAATATAAAATGCACTGCCTTTTCAGTTTGATATGTTTGAGTCTCAATTCACCTTTCCATAAGCTATGCAGTTGATATTTAAGAATCACATCTACCATGATGTCTTATCGTTCAAATTAAGGATATTACATTTTACATTAAAAGATTGTTGCAGATAGAAAATGTAATAATGTATATAATACTGATTAGGACAGTATCAAAAACATCTACTTTCCTTTCATTTTGTGGAAATGATTCTAGAGTATGCCTATTAATTGCTGCATTAAGATTTTCTTGTAGATTTATTTTTAATCTATTTATTATAGATTTAAGATTGGGTTGATTTCATACATCTACACAAGAGTGAATTATTTCCAAAGTGATCTAGTTTACTTCTAGAGAACTACATAGCTGCTTAGAAAATTCTCTCTTACAAACTAGCTCACTCATGCACACTTTTATTTAGTTTTCAAAAAATCCTCTGAAAATCCCTAAGAAGGGATTAAGAAACCTAATGCAAAATTTGACAAACCAATGACTAGATATAGCTGTGTTTGAATGACACCTAAAAAAGACACTGCAACTGAACATATGTTGAAAATTATCACAAATTAAAGTTTTTAAGGATCTTCCATTTGTACATTTGTTGCTTGTTATTTTTTTTTTTAAAGCCACAGTTTCTTGTTTGAACACAATCTGGGATGCAATACATGTTTTGGTAGTTTAAGCATACTAAATCCATTTAGCTTTTTCAATATCTAAATGTCTGTGTTTCCCAGTTTTATATTGATTTAGAAGTCTCTAATAATGTTTCTGAAATCAGAGAAAACAAAACAATAAGCTATTTCATTTTTTTATTCTCTGTAAATGTCATTACTCATAAATGTCAAGATAAACTTGCTTTGAGTGTTATGCAATTTAACATGTCACATATCATTGATATCACAAAATAATAGCATGAGTCACATTTGAAGATACCTAAGCAGACCTTTTTTTATATGTGGAACTCAGGACAAAGATAAAGCTTTTTTTTTTTTTTTTTTTTTTTTTGGCAAGAGAGTATGTTATGAAAAGTAATATAAAGCATCTTTAACAAAGGGATACATTGGATTTAAAATGTCACATCCTTTCATTTCTATCCCCTCTATCAAATATAGACATTGTGAAATTTTATTCAGTGTTGGACATCACATATTCCTATGATTTAAATGTGTTTGTTTAACCATATTTATTATAAAATGATAAAAGAACTGTAGCAAATACAGTGTCTTCAGATGGAAAGTTTTTGAAGCATATTTTTTCTACCTCTACACAGAGAGGTAGAAAATATTTCACTTGTGCATGATGTAAATATGAATAAAATAATAAAAATAAGTCTGAAGCAAACTAAGAGCAATATATTATCCTGTTTATTATGGACAGAATTGTGTTCTCCCCAAATCCATGTGCTGAAACCGTAACCCTTAAACCTACTGTGTTTGGAGATAGGGTCTCTAAAAGGGAATAAAGTTACTTGAGTTTAATTAATGAAGAGCCTGAATCTATAGGACTGGTGTTGTTATAAGAAAAGGATACCAGGGAGATGTGCAACAGAGGAAAGACCATGTGAAGACACAGCAAGGTGGCTGTCAATAAGCCAAAGATAGTGGTCCTGGGGCAACCAAACCCGCCAGCACCTTACTATGGATTTCCAGCTTCCAGAACTGTGAGAAAATAAATTTGTTAAGTCAACCAGTCTGTGATATTTTGTTTTGACGTTCCTAGCAAACTAATACACTACTTAATTTTCCTCAATATTTAAATACTTCAGCTGAGAATAACCCCTTTATTTTTTAAAAAAAAAATTTTATTTATTTATGATAGTCACAGAGAGAGAGAGAGAGAGAGAGAGAGAGAGAGAGAGGCAGAGACACAGGCAGAGGGAGAAGCAGGCTCCATGCACCGGGAGCCCGACGTGGGATTCGATCCGGAGTCTCCAGGATCGTGCCCTGGGCCAAAGGCAGGCGCCAAACCGCTGCGCCACCCAGGGACCCCCTAACCCCTTTATTTTTAAAATAACTGCATTATTTTTTAAATAATTGCACTGATTTATAACTCAAAAAAGTCAAAACTTTTGCTTGAATATAAGTTCCTATCAGCTGAATTAATGTCCTTGGATAGCAATATTTGTTGAATGCCAAATGTGTTTCAGACATTGTAATGGATTCTAGAAACACCAAGATTAATTAAGCACAGTCTCCATCATCAAGGCACATATGGTCCAACGGAGGATACTGACAAACATTCCATTAATTTTGTCAAATGCTGCAGCCAGGAATCAGGGTTGGGAACCACAGCTTGAATCTAAACTTTATTCATAGGTGATATTGAGAAACATCTGATGAACTGATGGGCAAGCGGTATTAGCCACTTCCTCCCAGACCACCAAATCCTCACAGAAACTGGTCCTAACCAAATAAGGAAACATGTGTGTTCCCAGAACAAAGTATTTTTTTTTTATTGTCAGCAGCATCAGGATACCTCCCAAGGCCTATTTCACGTTTGTACTACATATTTGTTGCAGAAGTAAGACATCTGCTAGAATGGCATGCTGCCTTCTGCTCTGTCTTGTGGAGTGAGCTTTTATGACTAGGGAACAGATCTGACTCTTACACTAGTGAAATATTTTGGAGCAAGTCATAAAAATAATCTGCATTTCCATCCCACCAACAATTTATTCCTTGCTAATATGACTTCCAGATATTTCCCATGCCTACTGGATACACCAGCCAATATTGAAAACACAGCTTGCAACCCTAGATAACTTCAACTACCTGAAGTCAAGTCTATTATTGATTATATTATTCACTCTTTGTTTCCTGGCAATTGTGTGTGTAGGGCTCAGGGGGTGGAAGATGAAGGATGAGTGTGTGAGTGTGTTTGTGTGTATGAGTTATGCTTTCTCTAGATTTTCAGAATCAATGCCACAGGGACATTTTGAAAAGCAGTTTTCAGGCTCTATAAAGCCTACAACTGCCCTTAAAAAAGGAATTAATTAGAGTTAAGAAAGTCAAAGACACTAGTTCTATATATCACCCCACTACTGGAATGCTAGCACCACATTTCCCTTTCTTGGTTGCATGCTGGGTGTTAGACAGGAGACTCACATTGAGAGCACAGTCAGAAACAAAGATGTGCATGTATCCAAGCAACAAATGGCAGCCTGAGGAAACCAGAGGTGAAACTGCTGTTCTCTTGAGTTACTGAGTTTTCCAGCTGTTACAAAGATCCTTCATTTAAGTCATAGTCTGCACTTCAATTTTGTTTGCAAAAAACCCATAAAGAAAAAGAAAAGTAGTTTTCCTTTGGCTTTGATGATATAGGTCACATACTACATTTGAGAAATATTCCCTTTGGTCTTTATAGGAATTAGGAGAGGTTACTATGCCTTTCAAAAGAGCACTTATTTTAAGGCTATAAAGGAATAAAATCACCAAAGATTGCTAGGATGAAAGATTCAGAAGTTATAATGGCCAACTTCCCACATTTGGTTGTGAGCTAATAGCCATCATTGATATAGGGAATGTAACTACAACAAAAGGTTTAGAGTGAAAAATAACTCCACTGATGTTTGGATTTCAGATGCCTAAGAAAGCAAATTCAAGAACTTTAGTATATTGGACAGGTAAATGGACTATAGTTAGAGAGTCAGGAATCTCTGCATGGGAGTTATAATTGCACTTCTATGTGCACTGTAGAATGGGATACATCTCCAACCAAGTAATAGTGTGTGTAGAAAGAGAAAAAAAAAATAGCTTGCAAGAGAATCCTGGGTTATAGTGAAAATAAACATAACAAAGGCCATGGGGTTGGGGGTGGAAAGCCTAGAGGTAGAAAGAAAGAGAAAAAAAAAGAAAGAAGAAAGAAAGAAAGAAGAAAGAAAGAAAAGAAAGAAAGAAAGAAAGAAAGAAAGAAAGAAAGAAAGAAAGAAAGAAAGAAAGAAAGAAACTCACAAGAGAGAAAAATGTTAAGCCAATCATGGGAAATGAGGGCTTCAAGAAGGAGGACATGATCCACCAATGCACCTGTTGCAGATATAATGCCAGTTGTAAATGAAAAAGGTGTGTTGGATATAGGAATGAAAATGTAACTGTGCAGCAGTGCTAAATAAATGCAGTGTCAGAAAACTTTAGATTTAAAGCCTAGTTTGATAGTTTATAGCTCTGCGACCATGAACAAGTTATTTCTTTTATTTTTTTTTTTTAAATTTTTTTTTAATTTTTATTTATTTATGATAGTCACAGAGAGAGAGAGAGAGGCAGAGACACAGGCAGAGGGAGAAGCAGGCTCCATGCACCGGGAGCCTGACATGGGATTCGATCCCAGGTCTCCAGGATCATGCCCTGGGCCAAAGGCGGGCGCCAAACCGCTGCGCCACCCAGGGATCCCAAGTTATTTCTTTTAAACTTGAATTTCTCTGACTATAAAATGGGGATAATACTCTTACCTTCTTCTTAAAGTTAAAGAATTAATGTAAAGAACTTAAAAATTATCAGCTTGTGCGTGCCTGGATGACTAAGCAGCTAGGCTAAGCGTCTGCCTTTGGCTTAGATCATGATCCCGGGGTTCTGGGATCGAATCCTGCATTCAGCTCCTGCTCCACAGGGAGGCTGCTTCTCCCTTTGCCCCCTCCGTGAATAAACAAATAAATAAAATCTTTAAAAAAAGTATCAGTTTTTATCTATTCCTTAGACTGTTATCAAACATCTCTCTCTCTCTCTCTCTCTCTCTCTCTCTCTCTCTCACACACACACACACACACACACACACACACACCATACAGAATATGTGATAAGAAAGTGAGGTGGATCTATAAGCTGTTTCCATTTCAACCTTGAACTTCCATTGTCAATAATGAGGTGGAGCTTTGTTCCAGAATTGCTTGAATCCTACTACCTGCTTTCGTTTTCCTTTCTTCTAAAATGAATTGAAACACAGAAGCTTTCAACTGAGGACAAAATGAGCCAACTACTTTTGAATTTTTAAATCTAATCTTGGAGAAGAATTTCCTCCCTCCCTTTCTCCTTCATTTTTTTGTTCTTCCTCTCTTTCCATCCTCTCTCTTTCTAACAATTAGTGACTTTTCCTTTTTGCTAAGTCAAAAATGATTCTAGAGTGACATATGAAACATCCAAGATGGCTAAAGACACAAATTTTACTTTTCAGTTGTCTCCTTCTTCATCTCTTGCTCTTTTTCTGCCTTTCTCCAATAGTTTCTTCTCTTTCCCACCTTCTTTCCTACTGTATTCTTCTTTCTCTCTCCATCTTTCCTTTAGAAAGCCAAGAAATATACTGAAGTGTCCCTTTAGAAACTCAGTAAATCTATCAAAGACTGTTTTCAAACCTCATCTTTTAATTGAGGCATAACTATTAGTGTGTTACTTTTGTTGGTGATGCCAGGATAGGAACAGGGCTGCTCAGAGTCATGGGATGCTCTGCATGAAATTATAGGAGTCTTGCAATGAGTCAGAAGCATATAGAATCTCTCTTGTCCATATGAAAAAAAATGAATCATGAGATATCAGCAAAGGAATGCCTAAAACTTACACCTCCATCCTTTGTTCTTCAAACCCACTGGAAATAAAATCCCTTGTTAAATTCTTTCCATTTAGTCTGTTGCTGTATTCCTTAGTAATTCTTTTAGTCTTTCAAATGAGAATAAAACTACGTTTGACCAAAGATAGCTTCTTTTGGCAATTTCTTTTCTGTTTAAACTTTAATATATATCTCTGAGATTTTAGATTCTTACGAGTCTAGTTTAAGAACTTAGAAAAATTAGTGCTATCAATACCATTTAACCAAATATAAATTCAATGTCTCAACATTTTGTGAAACTCATAGAATGAGAGTGATAGAATATGTCCTTTAACTGTGCAATTGCATAATTTCTCAACTGATGCTATTTTTGGACACACATGTTAATTAAACAAAATAAATGTGTGTACAATCTATTTCAAGTTTCTGATACTTCAAAAGAAATTGAAAAATGGCATGATTCAAATTTTAAAATGAAATTTCGTGGGACAATCCTGAACTTTTTCAAAGATACAGCTTTTACGAAGAGATTCAGGGAGATTTTTTAAAAAATGAAATCTTGCATGGGTTGCCAACTACAAGTTGAGAAATTAAATCATTAATGTGTAGCTCTGACTAAGAGGGGAGAAGATGCATGGTGATCTCTGTGCTATCACCCCTTTATCATGAACTCCGTTATGGATAGAGATCTCTATCTTCTCTCTGAGACTTTGGCCAGTTGTGAACATGTTGTAGAAAAATCAAAATAATTGGAGATATTCCTGAATATATTTTGAATTATTTTTCAACTTTCAACATTTTAATTGCAGATCTCCATTTAGGGTTTTGAGTGTTCATAAAAATATGAAATATCCTAATTATTTCTCTTTCATATATATGTTATGATAGACCCCTTTTATGTGTACCTCTTGCTCCAGTTGAGCTTCTCATTAATGCAACTGCCTGAATAGTGAAGATGATTTTCTAACTTTAATTTCTGAATTTTTATGTTATATTTTTGTATCACATAAAGTTCTTTGTCTACAGAAATTCATTTCTTCTTTCTTTCCTTCCTTCTCTTTTTTCTTTTCTTTCTTTTTCTCAGAAGGCACAATTAGCTTTTAATAACCAAAAAATATTATGTAACTTGAAAGTATAGCATTTGATTTTCTTCTGATTTCTGAATTAGAGTTTTTACTATAGTCTATGAAACTTCTTACAAAAAAATAAACACAAAACAACAACAACAACAAGAATCTGGTTTATGACCTCACTTTTAAAAGGAGGCACATTCAAAGAAATGGTAACCTGACTCCCCAAAATTATCTGAAACAAAATTTTATCTAAGTCCATGAGAAAACGGTAAGCAGAGTTTTCAATTACTTGTATGCATTAAAAAAGAAAACCAAACTTCCAAAGCCCTACCGCATCTCCGTTGCCAAGTTGTGGCAGATACGAGGGGGAGGCAAGAGTCAAGACTTCAGATAACAAATTTAAATAGGCATTAAAAATCTCAATAATAAACACAAATCCTATTTATTTCAATGCAGTCTTGAAAAGTCAAAGTTAATGCAAAAAAATCCATGATGAACAAAATATTGAAATGTTACTTAAGGACAGGATCCGACCTTATGCTTGCACAACTCCCTTCCCTTGTAAGAGCCTCAACTTGGCCCTGTTTATTGCTCCCAGTTCGTCCCTCACACACAAAGCCACAAGTCAATCTCTCTCTCTCTCTCTTTCACACACACACACACACACACACACACACACACGGCCCACTTTTCCCTCCATTCCTCTTAAGTTGTTCTCTCACTGACCCTCTTTTCTTTAAGTGATATTAGCTGTAGGATAATATCATGTTGTCTTGGGTTTCTCTATTTTTCAGTGCCCCCTTATTAACTCCATTATGCACAAAAGGTGGGCCCAAAGATTGACCCAACGAGAAAGGCTCTTTTGTCCTTAGAATTATGTCTAGGCTTAAAGAAAAGAGAGATATCATATAGAGTAATATATTGATAATGGCTAATAAACTTATATTCATAAAGACACATCTGGTTTGTCAGCACCTTCACATATGGTTACTTGTGTGCTCTTTCCCTGTGACTAACAGAAGGAGTATGACTATCCCTTTTTGCAGATGAGAAAATAGGCACAGAGAGGTGAATTACCTATGCAAGTCCACAAAAAGTTTCTTTGCTTAGTGGATAAGTTGTGTAGTCCAATTCTTTACTCACTGTTTTTTGTTTAAAATTCCATATTTGAAGAAAAAGTTAGAATTTGAACTCCCGGTTGTAGAGTTATTATTAATGTGAATGCTTACTGTCTGTTGTGAGAAATTTTTACTGGAATAAGCTAGGGATATATGCTACTGTAAAATATCAACTATTCTGACGCTGCCAAACAAAACAAAAGTATACAATAGGCTTGTGTCTGTGTTTCCAAGCAGTTTTGACAACAATGATGGTATGTGCTGTCAAAGAAAAAAAAAGTTAGCACCATCCAAAAATAGTTTTCTTGCCTTTTGGGTTGATGTCTCTGTCAAAATGATGAACCATTTGTGCAAGGAGAATCAGCATTTGGGGGGGGGGGTATCTTTACCTGTCACAGCAGCCTGTTCTGCCAAAGTGTAAGCTGATAAAAATGCCTGAATTTTCTATTATCACCAACTATAGTTCTGATTTTCAAGAAGAAAAACTAAGTGCAGATCAAGATGCTCAGGAAATAATATAATGAGAAACATCCTCAAAATAATGGAAGCAATAGCTTCTTAATCTAGATCCGCTTTACCACTAACTCTTAAATGTTAAAAGAAAATCATAATGCTGATGGTTATTAATTCTTAATTTCTTCACATATTCTTCATATTTCATACCAAACTCCATACCAAAGTACTCAGGTAAGAATTCAAGTTGCAGCCATTAAAGAAAAGGGTCATACCCCTCTGGAATGCTCAAAAAAATGTATCAAATTATTTTCTAAAATAGCCCAAAGCAGCTAAAGTAGTTTCAGATTGCTTCAGGCATTCCTAAATTCCTAACTGACAAGTGTTAGGAAATTTAGCTGTAATCATATCTTTCTCATTCAAGAAAAAGTTAATAATTGCAAAAAATAGACACTAGCTTCTCATATTTGCACATTTTAAAATCGAGAACAAAGTGTACAATGCCCTCCAGTTAATATTTATCTTTGACCAAAAATGTTAAATACTGCTGACTAGAGACAACTAACAAAATGGATTTCTTCAGACAGTTCTGAGTCTAGAAGGTATAACTTTCTCTAACAATAGCACCTGGGAAAAGAACTGCACTAGTAATTATATTGGGGTGAAAATTATCATTGCTTTGTGCATATTTATGAATAAAAGGATTTGTGTTAATTCACTAAGAGTCAAGAAAAGATAGTTTAATGCTGTTTATTGAACTTGAGTCATTTGCTAAAACTGGAACTCATACTAACATGTAGTAAATCTCAGTGTAGATAAATACTGTTGAATACAATTTGGCATATTTTCCACATTCACTGACAGCCAAGGACCTGAGTGTGGTGCATTAGTAGATTGTATTAATAGTAAGGCTTGGAAACACAATAGTGAATGGCAGTAAAAGGTATTTTCTATTTCATACTTTGAGTGAGTAGGATGTTAAAGATCTATCTCTTCCAATCCAAGAATATTTGTGAGAGACAATCATTCACATTTAGCATGAACTACTAATAGCAAACAAAGACCTCACTAACTGGTTGTCCCATTATTTTTAAGCACCTCCCTCTCCCCCTTTCCCTTCGCCTCCCCTCCCCTCCTTCTTCTCCTCCTCTTATTTTTTTAATCTATTTTTGAGTCAAAATATGCCATTTTATAAGTTCCTCCCATTGTTCTAAAGTCTGTCTTGTGGGACACTCCTGAATAATTTTTGTCCTTTTTCCAAATAGCAGGTTATCAAAATCAAGAGGCATCTATCTGTTTTCTTCTATGGATTCTAATTTCACTATTTAAATATCTCCAGTTTCTGCAACGGTTGTATTTATAACAAATAATTTAGACACCCACACTCCAACTCAACTCCCAAATTTCTTTCTTACATGTTTTCAAACTTGTGAAACAGGCACAATCATAGGAACTCAAATATATTGATGTAAAGATAGATTTGATTTCAAAACTAATACAGAGAACTGAGTTTCTGACAGTCAGTACCTCCAGCAGAGGCTTTCCTAACTCAGGCAACAGCAAATTTGCTTTTGCTGTTGCTGTTCTTTCTTTCCTTATCTCAATTTCTTTCTCTCTTTTTCTCTCCCCATATTTAATATGGTAAGGAATCTTTTCCATCTTCAAAATGTATTCAAATTTTGGCCACGTCTCATCTCCCCCTTGCTACAGCATGGTCCATGACTGCTTGCCTGGGTTACTGTAGATGGCCTCTTACATAGGATGCCCACATTTCCCCTTACCACCTAGCACAGCAGACTTTCTCCTCCAGCACATGGATCCTGTGTCGGCTGATGTGTACGCTGATGGCACTACTTTGCTACAAACCCTGTAGTCCTTGCCCCTCTCTCAAGAGGGTGTGCTTCCTTTTCCTTCAATGTTCTCTCTCATGTTCTAGAGCTCTCACTCTTCCTCTCACTCTGATCCAGCCCCACCAGTCTCCGTGCTATTTTGAGAAGGACAGACACATTATCATCTGAAGGCAGGAATTCTCGACATCAGCATTACTGACTAGATATTTGGGCTGGATAATTCTTTGTCATAGGGGACTGTTCTGTATACCACTGGTCTTACTTACTAGGTGCTAGAAGAAAGCCCTACCCTACATTCTGTGACAAACTACATCCAAACACTGCCAAATGTCCTAGAGTTTCAACAAGAGTAGTTTCTTGTTGAAAGCCACTATCTTAGAGCCTTGGTGTATTGTGTTTCTTCTTCTTAGAAGAGTATTTTTACCATTATAAGTATTCTCATTTTTTTTCTGAACTTTACCCAAATATCCAGGTGTTTTTTTCTTTCTTTTTAATTTTCCTGGACACAATAACTAAAATCTAACACAAATTCTTATTTTACATTTTTCTAGTTTTTTATTCAAATTTACCCATAGCTAATATACTTTTAAAGACTTTTTAAAGCAATTTTAGCTTCACAGCAAAATTGAAGGGAAGGTGCAGAGATTTCTTATCTACCCCCTTTCCCCCACACACACATAGCCTCCTTTACCATCAACATCCCATGGAAGAGTGGTACTTTTATTATAATTTATGAACCTGCCTTGACACATCACTAATACCCAAAGTCTAAAATTTACATTCAGGGTCGCTCTTGGTGTAAAAGCTACAGGTTTGGACAAATATATATATATATATATATATATATATATATATATATATATATATCCACCATTACAGTATCATACAGAGTAGTTTCTCTGCTCCAGAAATCATCTGTGTTCCACCTATTCATCCTTTCCTCCCTCTTAACCCCTGACAATCATTGATCTTATTAGTGTCTCCATGTTTCCATTTTTTTTAAATTTTCTAATGTCATGTAATTAGAATTATACTAGTACATTGCTTTTACAGATTGGCTTCTTTCATTTAGTAGTGTGCCTTTTAAGGTTCTTCCATGTTTTTTTCCAAGGCTTGGTAGCTCATTTCCTTTTAACATTAAACACCATCCCACAGTCTGGATGTGCCACAGTTTATTCATTCACCTTTTGAAGGACATCCTGATTGCTCCCAAGTTTTGACATTTGAATAATGCTGCTATAAACTATCCGTGTGCAGGCTTTTGTGTAAACATAAGTTTTCAATTCCTTGGATAAATATTAAGGAGCACAACTACAGGATCATAAGGTTTAGATTTGTAAGAAAATACCAAACTCTTCCTAAAAAGGATGTGATATTTTGCTTTCCCACCAGAAATGTATGAAAGTTGCCATTGTTCCACATCTTTGCCAGCATTTGGTGTTGTCAGCCTTTTGGAGTTGGACCACCCTAAAAGGTGTGCAGTAGTATTTCACTGCTGTTTTTATTTGCTTTACCCTGATGACATATGATATGGAGCATCTTCTCATGTTTAATTGCCATCTGTGTGTCATCTCTGGTGAGGTGTCTCTTAAGGTTTTTGGCCCATCTTTAACTTGCTTTTTGTTGAGTTTTAAGTGTTCCTTTTATTTTGGATACCAGTCCTTTATCATATGTCTCTTTTTCAAATAAGGTCCCCACTCCCAGTCTGTGATTTGTCTTCTGATTCTCTTAACATGCTTCTTGCAGAGCAAAAAAAATTCAATTTTAATGAAGTCTATCTCATCTATTTTTATCATGGACTGTGTCTTTGGTGTTGGACCTAGAGTCATCACCATACTCAAGATCAGCTAGGTTTCTCCTAGGCTGTCTTCTTTCAGAATGTCACATTTCGGTCTGTGATCTATATGTATTTTATTTTGGTAACACACACAAGATCTGTGACTAGATTCATTTCTTAAATGTATATGTCCAGTTGTTCCAGCACCATTTGTTGAAGAGACCATTTTGCCCCATTCTGTTGTCTTTGCTCCTTTGACTGTATTTGTATGGGTCTAGTCCTGGGCTCTCTGTTCTGTTCCATTGATCTATATGTCTATCCTTTTACCAATGCCACACTGTCTTGTTTACTGTAGCTTCTTAGTCTTTTTTTTTAAAGATTTTATTTATTTATTCATGAGAGACACACACACACAGAGAGAGAGAGAGAGAGAGAGAGAGGCAGAGACACAGGCAGAGGGAGAAGCAGGCTCCATGCAGGGAGCCTGATGTGGGACTCGATCCTGGGTCTCCAGGATCAGGCCCTGGGCTGAAGGTGGCGCTAAACCGCTGAGCCACCTGGGCTGCCCAGCTTCTTAGTCTTGAAGTTAACTTCAAGTTAACTTGAAGTCTTGAAGTTAACTGATAACATCAGCCCTCCAACTCTGTTCTCCCTCAATATCGTGTTGACTACTCTGAGCCTTTTGTCTCTCCAGATAAATTTAGAATATGTTTGTCAATAGTCACAAAATAGTTTGCTCAGAAGGGGAAAAAAGAAAAATAATGAAAATTAATAGACCACACATTTGAGGAAATGATAGAAGACTGTAATGCTGAAAATTAATGCATATTCTGAATGACAGCTGATATTGGGAAAGCAGCCCTTGAGTGGGATGCCTGAGTCTTCAGATCTCTGGTTAAGTGAAAAAAAAAAAAAAATACTGAGTGCACTCAAGTGGGCAGGTCATTCTGCAGAGCAAAACCAATCATTCTTATTGGAACATGATTCCCAAAGTTTATTCTATCCTTCATAGCAGCAGAGGAAGAGGAACCAAAAGATGTTTGAGGTACAAATACATAACCCCCACCAAAGATAAAGGAATAATAGACTCAAAAATATTTCCCTGAAGCAAAAGAAAACTTTAGCCAAATGCATCACTTGGTATTTGAACAAAATAATAAAAATATAGCCTTGCTGAAGGCCATTGACCAGATTTCTATGACTAATGATACAGGAATAAGGGAAAGCACAGTACACAGAACTATTTAATCATTACTCCAAAAGGATATGAATTTATCAGCAGAGAGATACTTAAATGCTTAAGTTTATTCCACTACCACCCCAAACTTGTGAAACTATAAACATGTGGTTTCTTTCCTCTCTTTCCTCTTCTCTTTCCAAAGACATTGCTCACCAAAATTGAAGCCGACCATATTGAAGAACTTGAAAAGAATTGGGAAATCGCACTAGTTCACTTATAACATAATTTTATGTGTATCCTTTGCATGTTCTACTGTTTACTAGATCTCTACCAACCCAATTGAACAACCTAAGTCTGGTATATATATTATATTACTCTCAATCTGTCTATCTGTATCCGACTATATACTATGTCACCAGTTGCTTTTCATGTCAATACATTTAGTTCTAATTTTTATACAGTCTGCATGCAATATCATTATAAAAAGATATTGCAAATTATTTAATAAATCAATAAAACTTCTATTCAATGTTTAGTATAAACACTCTGCAATGGATATTATTTCATGTATATTGGTACATCATTTCATATTATTTAGGATATATTTCAAGATAAGGTATTTGTGAGTTGAATGGCATATATTGTTTGTTTTTATTGTCAGATACATCTTCAATATAGGTTGTATAAATTATCTATTGAATACATTAATAGCATGTATCCCCCACCTTTTGAGCTCTTTCAATATTTGATAACTTTCCCCATACTGTAATGAAACCAAAGTCTTTTTTTTATTTATGTTACTATTTTTTATTTTTTATTAATTTTATAATTTTATTATTTTTAATTTTTTGAATTTATGTTACTATTAAAAAGATTGAGCATATTTTAACTTTTAAAATTATTTCTCTTTGCTTCTGACTTTTCTTTTCTTTTGCCTTTTTCATAGTATTATTAGTTTATTAAAAGCAAAACAAAACAAAACAAAAAAAAAAAACCGTATCTGTCAACTTTCCGGGAAGATGGCAGTGTAGGAGGACCCTAAGCTCACCTTGTCTCACTGATACAACTAGATAACACCCATGTCAGAGTAAATGACCCAGAAAACAACCCAAAGACTGGCAGAACAGACACTCCATAGCTAAATGTAGAGAAGAGGCCATATCCAAGAGGGCAGAGATGTAGTTCAGGAGACATATGGACTTGTGGGACTATCTACAGAAGGGAGAGATACCCTGAACATGGAAAAGCAAATGACCAGACCCTCACACAAACCACCTCAGCACTAGGAACCCACAAGAAAATCACAGTGGCATAATTTCACTACTTCTTATAATCTGCAAGGCTTAACTCAACCTGGAATTTTAAAAATTAGTGGGCTTGGCTCTGGGAGAGCTGGGAGGATAATAGGAAATTGAGTCTCCTCCCTTAAATAGACAATACAACAAACAGGACTTTAGAGATATAGCATAAAAGCAGAGTTTGAAAAACAACAGGGGGGATATGGGAGAATGAGTTGCCTAGTAATTTCAGGGCTTATGTTGGAGGGGCCAGGACTGATGGCAGATTTCTTCAGGAATGAAGGAACTGCCTGGTGCCATTTCCCTTCCCTGGCCCCCAGCCTAGACAGTGAGACACCAGTGCAGTACTAACATTCCCTGAAATGACTTGCTAACACTAAACCCTATCCCTGTGTTCTGCTAGCAGGCCCCTCCAGCCAGGCCTTGGTTCCAGGTATCCCCCCACAACAGACCTGCACAAATCTAGCTAACACTGGATTCCCCAACCCCCCTTTTCATTCTCCTGTAGACCTGCCTCCTCCAATATGGCCTTGGCTGGAACCCATCCAAAGTTGTGCCAAAAGCCTGTCAGGGTACAAGCAGCTCCAACAGGGACCAGAATGATTCCAAACTTCCTCTTGTCTCAGGGAGATGGTAAAATAACCACATAACCTAGTCCAACTGTGGCCCTAATAGTGGGCTGGAAGCAGACATCTGGTCTGACTACAGGTCCCACACAGGACAAAAGCTTCTCAGGGGACAACAGAGGGAAAGCACCCAACAGTTTGCTGCAACTACAGCTATGGCAAATGTCTGGTCTGACTCAACTCAACAGACTGCCCCACTAACAATACAGGGACCAATGCCTGCCCACAACAGGCAAAACAAGCCCATCATAGACAACTAGATTGAAGACAAAAGCAGTTCACCCATAAGGCAAAGTGACACACATAAGAGACATCCCTGCAACATCAGGTTCTTGTAAATAGGGGACACTGCACTGCATGGCACTACAGGACTTCTTCTTCAAAAGGCCTTGTTTACTTTCAAGAACAAAAGACATAACTGACTTTCCTAAAACATAGAAACAGACTCAGAGAGTTGGACAAAAGAGGAGACAGAGGAATAGGTCTCAAATGAAAGAACAAGACAAAATCATACCAAGAGAGCTAAACATAATGGAGATAAATAATATACCTAACAGAGAATTTAAAGTCATTGTCATAAAGATATTCACTAAACTTGAGAAAAGAGTATAGGACCTCAAATACACCCTTAACAGAGAGAAAACATAAAATAGAACCAATCATACATAGGGCACCCCGGGTGGCTCAGCGGTTTGGCGCCGCCTTCAGCCCAGGGCCCGATCCTGGAGACCCGGGATCGAGTCCCATGTCAGGCTCCCTGCATAGAGCCTGCTTCTCCCACTGCCTGTGTCTCTTCCTCTCTCTTTCTCTGTGTCTCTCATGAATAAATAAATAAAATCTTAAAAAAAAGAACCATAGATGAAGAACTTAATAACTGAAATTAAAAATAAATAATGGAATAAATAGTGGATTATAGGAAACAGAACAGGTCAGTGGCCTAGAGAATGGAGCAACAGAAAGCAATCAAGCTGAATAGGAGAGAGAAAAGTTATAATAAAAGTGAAAGTACACTTACAGAATTCAGTAACACCATCAAGCACAGTAATATTCACTTTCTAGGGATCTCAGAGGGAGAAGAGAGAGAAAAGGGGCGAAAAATTTATTTGAAGAAATAATAGCTAAAAACTTCCCAAATCTAGGTACAGAAAGAGAAATTAAGATCCAAGAAGCCCAGAGAACCCCAACCAAATCAACCCATACAGATCCACACCAAGACACAAAGCAATTAAAATAGCAAAAAGCAGTGATAGAGAATTTTAAAAGCATCAAGAGAAAAGAATATAGTGAAAAAATCTTGAAAAAGAAATACAAACCTGGAGGTATCACAATCCCAGATTTCAAAAGGCACTACAAAGCTGCAGTAATCTGCAGTAATCAAAACAGTATGATACTGGCACAAAAATGGGCACAGATCAATGGAACAGAAAAAAAAAAAAAAACAGCCAAGAAATAAACCCACAATTATATGATCAATTAATCTTCAGTAAAGGAGGGCAGCCGGGGTGGCTCAGTGGTTTAGCGCCACCTTCAGCCCAGGGCGTGATCCTGGAGACCTGGGATTGAGTCCCACGTCGGGCTGTCTGCATGGAGCCTGCTTCTCCTTCTGCCTGTGCCTCTGCCTGTCTCTTTCTCTCTCTCTCTCTCTCTCTCTCTCTCTCTCTCTCTCTCTGTGATCTCATGGATAAATAAAATCTTAAAAAAAAAATCTTCAGCAAAGGAAGCAATAATGTGCAATGGGAAAAAGTAGTCTCTGCAACAAATGGCCTTGGCAAAAATAGACAGCTACATGCAAAAGAATGAAACTGGACTACTTCTTTACACTATCCACAAAAAAGCTCAAATTGGATTAGGTACCTAAATGTGAGACCCGAAACCAGAAAAATTCTAAATGAGAGCACAGGCAGTAATTTCTTTTACATTGGCCACAGTTATATTTTTATAGATACGTTTCCTGAGGCAAGGAAACAAAAGCAAAATAAACTACTCGGACTATATAAAAATAAAGAAACAATCAATAAAACTAGAAGACAACTGAGAGAATAGAAGATATTTACAAATAACATATCTGATAAACGGTTAGCATTGAAAATATATAGAAAACTGATACAACTCAACACCAAAAAATTAAAATCCAATTAAAAAAGCACAGAAGACATAAATACACATTTCTTCAAAGAAGAAATACAGATGGCCAACAACCACATGAAAAGATGCTCAATGTCACTGAACATCAAGAAAATGCAAATCAAAACCATAATGAGAGCACCTCACACCTGTCAGAATGGTTAAGATAAAAAAAATGCAAAAAACAAGTGTTAGCAAGGATGTAAAGAAAAATGAACATTTTCAAAATTCAATTCATATTTGTCTACATTTATTCTTTTACTTATTTTATTTTTTTGTCTACATTTATTCTTAAGATAAATTTGAAAATAGATTTATATAATTGTTTTAGATCAGATCATATTACTACATTCTTATTTCTAATCATTTCTCAGCTATTTGTCTTAGAAAATGTAATTTCTCGGGATCCCTGGATGGCGCAGCGGTTTAGCGCCTGCCTTTGGCCCAGGGCGCGATCCTGGAGACCCGGGATCGAATCCCACGTCGGGCTCCCGGTGCATGGAGTCTGCTTCTCCCTCTGCCTGTGTCTCTGCCTTTCTCTCTCTCTCTCTCTCTGTGACTGTCATAAATAAATAAAAATTAAAAAAAAAAGAAAATGTAATTTCTCTAATAATATGAAAAGCAAGTTTAAAATGTATATAAAGAGAGAAATTTGGGAATACAAGGTATCGTTTTAGAAAAAATGTCAATCATTTCATAAGTTTGTTGACTGTTCATCTGCCTAGTTCTGCTTTGTGTTATATCTTCATCATTTTCAAATGCTTAACTGCAAATAAAGGTTGGTGGGTGTATGATTAAATTGCACTCCAAGTAGAGTTGTCAGATTTAATAAAAAATAGAGGAAGATGACCAGATAATATTTTTTTTTGCATAAATATGTTCCAGATGTTAAACATAAATCCAAATTTAACTGGAGTTCCATAGTTTATCTGGCAATTGTAACCCAGCACGAGGTCAAGTGCCATTCAATTTAAAGAGCCATCCTTAATTTCAAGTTTGTAAGTTTATCTTTCCTAAATTTTAATGTGTATTCAAAAATGAATTAACTATAAAAATCATTTCCATTTTATTCCTTTCATTTATTGTTTAGAATTTTCAAAAATACATTTCCTTTAAAAAATGAAGTTGGTAAATGTTTGCTATCTTTGATTATCACAATAAAAAACTGAAAACCTTATGTGTAACAGAGTTCCTATATAAAATTAATGAAGTCCCAAACCAGAGAACCTACAGGCAAGCCTCTTAACTCCTCTACCTTGGAGAGAAAAGTACAATGCTCCTACTCTGTTATAAACTTGTCTTGTAAAGCCCAGAGAGTAGATACCAAAGATGAATTCTGAAAGGGCCCAGAGCAAAATTTTCCTACATTCACTTTGGGCTAGTATGCCAGATTGGGAATCAGAAAAAGAGTTGATCTACTCCAATAACGCCACCTTCAGTCAGAACACACTTACAAATTCACAAAATGTAACAGTCCATTATATTTTCTAAAAATGTCTCTTTAAAAATGAAAAGAAGGAATGGAGGAAAAAGGATTGTTACAAAAAGTAGGATCTCAGATTTCAGATTTTGACCATTTGAAGCAGCAAGTTTAATCCAGAAAATGTAAATTGTATTTCCTTATATTATATTACAGATAAAGAGTGTAAAAGAATACTGTGCATTCTTCTTGTTTAATCTTACTTCTCATGGCAATCTTTTATATACTGCCTTTTGAACATTTTTTCTTTATATCCTGTACCATTCCCCCCTAATATTCAACACATTTTTGGTCCTTTCCATTTCTATGCTTTTCTGAGCTCCTTGTTAAACTAAATCCTAAAAGTGTCTAAAATGGTACCCATTCTTCTTCAGCATTAACAATTTTTCAAAATTATTGACAGCAAAAGAAGAATGTAGTTGTTCCACGAAATCACTGAGGGAACTGGAAATTAACATGAATATCCCTTATTTGAGCAAGGGGAAGTTTAGCAGCTGCCAAGGGTAACAGACTAATTTAAGTCTATAAACTCTTCACTCAAAAAAATAGGAATGAATTGGATGGAGTCTATTTGACTCAACATTATCTTTTGCTTTCTGTTCTCTTGTAAATTCACCTCCTCAACTACCTGCTTACTAGTGCTCAGTTCCATTTGATCTTTGGGAAGTCATAAACCTAGGGATAATTGTTAGATTTAACCCTTTTTATTCTAATCCAATCCAGTCTGTAGTGGACATGGAAGGGTCATATAGCAGACAGATATGAGACATGCTTGCGTTAATTTAAATGTTTTTTTGTCAACAGATATATCTATATTTTATTTCTATATTAATAGTAGATGTACTTATTCTCAATTATTACCATTTAACTAACCCCATGCTTTGAAAGCATATTAACACTTTGTCTGTACAACTTAATAAGGGAATCAGTTTTTTTTTCTTAACCAGGATAGTTGATTTGTCCTTAGCTTCTTAATATATCCGTTTGGGAATAGGATTATAGTCTCATAAAATAATTCAGTACCATACTTGCTGTTTACTTAAAATTAAATGTAATATACTGCTGTTATTAGAAATAATTGTTTCATTTAATTGTTTGAAATAAAATATAAACATCATTGTCATTTCAGTGTTTTTAAACATTTTAGAGATGTGTTCACATTATGATTTAGCAATATGCTCTTTCTTATTTTAAAAGGTTTATTAAAAAACTATGATTTTTCATTCTGTGAGCAAAATAAAATATTTTGATTTATAATTAGAATTAAACTATAAATATATTTGGTCTTTGTCCATCATGCCTTGCAGAGTACTTAAAAGCCTTTGTTCTCTTCTGAGGGAGAACCATAAAGGTGTCTCTTGCTATGTTAATGAGATGACTTGTGTACTCCAACTAAGGATGGGGCTGGCTGCCAGGTGACCCAACTATGTGAAAGAAGGTTGAAACTTTGAGTCCCATCCTCCAGACCTTCAGGTAAGAGAGTGGGACTGGAGTTTGAATCAGTTGCCCATGGATAGTGATTTAGTTGATCCTGCCTTTATAATGAAACCTCAATAAAAAACCAAAAAGAGCTGGCTTCTGAATTGGGGAAAGGGATCAGTCTTGAGAGATTGGCCTTTTAAACTATGAAATCTGATGCTCTGGTAGATAGTGGCAGAATTGGGCTAAATTGTAGGACATCCAGGTGGTATCTAAAGCCCTGCTTTTGGGGGGAAATGGGGAAATCATCACACTCAAAGCACTTTGGATTTGGTTCCAGAACAGTAAATAGATACCAAGAGTCATGAAGCCAATGGACTTTTCAGAATGCTTTATAGAATCTCTCTACATTTCATTGTTTTGGTCATATTTATATTACAAAGCATAAAAGCTGAGTGAATGGGGATCATTGGGTGGCTCAGCGATTTATTGCCTGCCTTCGTCCCAGGGCATGATGATGGAGACCCGGGATCGAGTCCCACATCAGGTTCCATGCATGAAGCCTGCTTCTCCCTCTGCCTGTGTCTCTGCCTCTCTCTCTCTCTCTCTGTGTGTGTGTGTGTCTCTCATGAATAAATAAATAAAATCTTTAAAGAAACAAAAAGCTGGTGGGCTAGAGATACCAATATTGGGGAAATATGCCCACACTGATGGATAGATATATAATAGATAATCTATAACTTAAATGCTTCTGAAATCACTTTATATCTTTACTATTATCTAAATAATTTTAATCCAAAGCCTTCTTGGAAATCTCTCCACTCTTTCTTAGAAACACAAACATAAAAGAAGGAAATATTCTGAATTTGTTTTCTGAAATGTTAATTTAGGTATACGCATGTTTTTGTGAACTGTCAGAGCTCACAGGTTTTGATTTGTAGTATTCTCTTTTTCACTATTTGAATTAGTATTAACTTTCTGTTAATCAAAGAGGTATTATTTATGGGGGCTCTTTATATTTAAATATTCACCAGGAGAGTGATTTGCCTGTTTTAGTTTTCAGTGTTTTGTAAATGGATGTTTATATTTGTATTTAACTTTGCACTGTATTCTGATAATGTGCTTAGAATTTTTTTTAAATGAACTAGATTTATTTATTTATTTATTTATTTATTTATTTATTTATTTATTTATTTATGATAGACACAGAGAGAGTGAGAAAGAGGGAGAGAGAGAGAGAGAAGAGGCAAGAGGCAAGAGGCAGGAGACACAGGCAGAGGGAGAAGCAGGCTCCATGCAGGGAGCCCGATTCGGGACTTGATCCCAGGACTCCAGGATGGTGCCCTGGGCCAAAGGCAGGCTCTAAACCGCTGAGTCACCCAGGGATCCCCATGTGCTTAGAACTTTTTAAAAAACAATTATATGTATTTTCCTTCTGAACTAAATTAAGAATATTTTTTTTTAGTTTTCAATGAATGTTTCAGTAGACTATATAATCTCGGTTGGAAAAAATTAGTAATACAAAAAATTTAATGATATCTAATAGCTTCTTTGTAGTGAGCAATGAAATCAGCACTCCTTTCTTACACAAATTGGTACCAGTCATACTTTTATGTCCTTAAGTTCAATTGTATGAAGGTCTAGGCATAAAAATACGACCTTCTTGCTTCAAGAAATACTTTGCTTAGAAGATTGATTCAAATAAAACATCTTGCTCTTTAAGACTTAAAGACTTGTCTTAATCCAAAGATGTTGTGTTTTAAACACTGTCCAATCCCAATGAATTTCCTGGCTTGCAAGACCTTAAAATAACCAACATAAGTCCTAAAATCCTATAATAAACTTCCCATAATTTTCCTATTTGGAGATACTACTGAGACCACGTCAGCTGGTTTTCTTCCATATTTTAGTAAGTCTAACAGGCTTAACTACATCAATGTGTTTCTATTGGTAATCATTTGGGAGTCAACAGAAGTATGACTTTTTTAATCTCATCTATTTCTCTATTTTATTTAATGCTCTTAATCATACATTCTAATCATGCTAACTATGCTAATCAATATTAAGCATGTTATTTAGCCCTTATCTGGTGTGTATATATGTATGTATGTAGATATATATGATGGCTTGTATGTAGAAAGATATGATACCCCATCCCTGTATATATAACTTATATCTACAAAAACCATACATATTTTTTGTTTTTTAAACTATATGAAAAATTTTGTATTTGAATATTGGAAATTAATCAATTCTTGTTTTAATGACTGATTTATATTAGCCTATTCTTTATGTTATTTTACCATTTTTTTAATCTTTCTTTTGGTGGTCTGATTGCCCTGTGTTTTATAACTCTTACTTTATATGTATCTTAATAGAAAAATCCCTGGTAAAGGAGCTCAATTACTCTCTCCTTACTCCATAGCATTTTTGATAGCTTTAATTTTTTTTTTCAAAAGTTAATTTTGTGGGACACCCAGGTGGCTCAGTGTTTGAGCGTCTGCCTTCAGCTCAGGGCACCATCCTGGGGTTCCGGGATTGAGTTCCACATTGGGTTCCCTGCATGGAGCCTGCTTCTCCCTCTGCCTCTGTCTCTGCCACTCTGTGTCTCTCAAAGAATAGATAAATCAAATCTTTTTTAAAAACAGTTCACTTTGTAATTTTGGTAGAAAATTGGACACTTTAAACACTATGTGAGCACAATTTTGCATTCCTTTTTCCTTCTTAAGTGTTGTTGTCATTGCTGTTTATTTGATAGCCTGGGTGCCTGTTTATTTAGTAACTTGCCTGGAGTAAACCAGTGAAATGTGTCCTCTCTTCAGTGTATATCCACTTATGCCATACATCAGTTTTGGAAATTTCTTGCTACTATTTTAAGCCTGTCTTCCTGGAGTCTCCCCTGTGTCTGCTTAGCTTTGTCATCTGTCTACTCAAACATCTGAGCCAGTAACTCTTGTATCTCTCCTCTTCTCCCACTGATGCAAGTGTGGTGTGGGGAGCCTATTCAAAGACCAGGTGGCTTTCAGTACTGACCAGTTTTACTTTCTGCTGGTTCCTCTCATTTTCCTCTGCGTGTGTTCACATTCTCACAATCAGTCTGGAATGTATACAGTGGACCAATCTGTTCTCCGAATGAGCATGCAGCTTTCAAAATACAAGTCTATGCAGTGAGTTTACCCCAGCTTCTTAGAGCAGACTCATCTCCTGGCTCTTCCTGTTAAATTTCTATCCAGTTCCTGGATTGTTGCTTGTCCAACCAAAGCTACCACCTCAGGTTCACTGAGATACTGGCTTTCTCTCTCCCACCCTTCAACACTGAGATTGATTCTCCTATTGCCAATGCCTACGGACAAGGGGTTTTCCATGCTCTATCTCAAATCAAGTAACTGCCATCTGATGGCAAAGTTACTCATTTTGGGGAGCATGCCCTGACCTGGGAAAACTACTGTGCTGAACAAGTTTGGGGCAAAGTGGGGAATAACTGACCCAGACAGAAACTCCACCAATTACCCTGTGTTCTCATCCATTGTGAGGGTCAGGATTCTAAGATGGCCTCTGGTCCTTGACTCCTGGTGTTCACACCTCCTATCATCCCTCATTTAAATGTGGGCAGACCTGTAACTTGCTTCTAGCCCTTAGAATATGACAGTGGAAGAGATTATGCTGATGTAATTAAGGTCCCAAATCAACTGTATTTGCATTAATCAAATATACAACTACACATTTTGTTAGAGATCGGTAGTATTTACATGGTTAATCTTCAAAATAGTCTGATTAATTTGGAATAAGACTATATGATCAAATAGTTTAATCTGTGCCTTACTCTCACCTCACATTTCAAAGTAATCCATAATAGTTATTCTGCACAAACTTTAGAAAAGGGGAACAGGGACTTTTAAAAGAAATAAGCAGGAGCCAGGACACAGCACAGTGGAATGTGCACTTATGTACATACACACACATGCACACACAATGATCTGGAGTAAATATATAATAACTATAGCTAAAACAAAATTTGAGAGAACATTAGGAAATAAAATCCTGGTTTTCAGAGAGACGAGAACTGAGATGTAGATGAAGGTCCCAGAATGGCTAGGTCATTGTGTATGACTTGGCTATACACTGATCTAATATTTGTGTTTTGCTTTGTTAGTTTTTTTGTTTGTTTGTTTGTTTGCTTGTTTTTTATTAAATTTTTGGTTTTCATTTGGTTTATTTCTTCTTCTTTTTTTCTTTAATAGAGACAAAGACTTTGTTGTTTTACCTTTGCAGGGTTGAAGGTAGGACATAAGTTCACAACCTCTGAGCAAAGAGAAAAATTGTATGATTTCAAATAATATGAGGAAGTTACCTCGATAAAACTCAATACTTGTAAACTAACTAGGTATATAAAGAAACTCCATTATTACGGCAAATGTAACTAAATAAAGATCATCTAAGAGTATTCCTTTCTAAAGCATTCAAATGAGCTATTGTAAAAAATATGGTTAAAACAGTTGTGAGGAGATACGGCATCTAAACAAATCTATGAATTCTTGGTTAATGTAGGTACATATGAATAATTAAAAATTCAACTAAAAATAATTTTCTTTTTGCATCGGCATAAGTATGCTATTTCCTAAGGATTATGGTGAATGATGTAGGCATTCTTCCAGCCTTGTGTGTCTATTGTTCTAGATAATAATCTCTTTTCATTAAGCATCACTCTTTTCTTTATATCTTAAAAAAGATATATATCCTACACGTAAAGTTTTAAATTCCAGATACGACATATGAATGCTACACATTTCTACTTAATTAGATACAAGTATTTTCTTTTATTACTCACTTTTTTCTACTTTATCTTCCTTTATTTGAATGCCTTTTTCTCTGTATTGCTGCTCCATAAGTCTTAACCAAAAATTACTTAAGTGCCCTCATGTGGATTGTTACTAAAAAGATGTACCAATAGGCATGTTCTAAAAATTTTAAAGAATGATAAACTTACCTTCTGAGAACTTAGATTTCAAATGAAGCGGGGAGAATACAAATGGAGGAGGAGGAAAAAATGAAATACAATAGAGAAAAAAATGACTAAAAAAAAGTACATCAGCACAAAATGTTGGCTGAAAAGAGCAAGTTAGGGAGATGGCTGACATGGTGTCACACATATCTACTCAAAGCTTCATTATGAAAAAATAATCATCAGAATGACGAGAACCATAGAATTTTGATATTTTGGGAAGGGAATAAACTATAATGTACCAAAGAGTAATGTGATAATTGAAGTGAAAGTCAAATTTAACAGGATCATCTAATAATAAAAGGTAGGTGCATATTATAAAAGATACGGAAAATAGGTTTTACTGGTTTAAGAAGTATTCTATGAATAGAAAAATGTCACTGTGAGCTGGAGTTCCCAAGAATCAGTACTGGGCCCATGTATTAGTCAGTGGAGGCTATAACAAAACAGGATAGACTGGGTGGCTTAAACAACAGACACTTATTTCTCATAGTTCTGGAGGCTGGAATCAAGATGCTTGGCCTACTGGGTTCCCAGTGAGGGCTTTCTTCCTGGCTTACAGATAGCTGCCTCTAGCTGTGTCTCCACCTGGAGGAGAAAGAGAAAGCTAGCTCTCCTGTCTCTTAAAAGGGTACTAATTCCATCATGAGGATCACTTTCATGACTTCAATTAAATCTAATTACCTCCCAAAGCCCCATCTCAAAATACCATACCATAGGGGATTTAAGCTTCAACATATAAATTTGAAGGAGAAACAAATATTCAATCCCAAACAGCCCATTACTCTTCTCCCTCCAGGTGATTTTCAATCACTATGTGCCAATGATATTAAATCTCAAATCTCCAACTAGATAGTCTTTCTATGCTCCAAATGTGCATATTAAGTTTTTTTTTTTTTTAGTATTTTACTTCAATATGTCATTACAGACTGAAACCATGGTTAAGTTTGAACTCTACCCGTTTGACTCTTTCCACTAAATGAGGCCTCTATCTTCCAAGTTGCTTAATGCAGTATATTGTCTAATTATGTGAACTCTTCTGAATTTTTTTACCTTATCTGTTACATCACTATGCTCTGCTCACGTTCACTTCAGTATTTTTCTGAATTCAATGTGCTGCATTTCATGGCTATTTTTACCATACTGGCCTAAGTTATCATTAGGATAGCAATATCTACCAAACTGGTTTTCCTACTTCTAATCCTATAAAACACAGATCGGTTATCAACACATCAGCCACATATTTTTTTTTTTGAAAATGACAATCCAATTGTGCCAGATTTCTATTTAACAGCTTTGTTAGTGGGCTTCCATTGCCTTCAGGTAAAATTCAGATGCCGGAACAGGATCACAAGGACATGTATTAAGGCTCCTGTCTATCAATCTATTATTAACTATTCTGGCCATTCTAGTGAACTTAGAATTCACATTTGCTTCCTTAGTTCCTCCATTCCCCAAGAATTTTCTCACCTCACAACCTTACATATGTTGTTCTATCTGCATGGAAGATTGGACCTATTTTCCATATGTCTATACCTAAATTTATCCTTCAGGTGTCAGCCTAAAGTTCACTAAATCAAGAAGATTACATTGATGCCCTAATTCAAACTAAGTTTTCCCAGTGATTCTTTTCAAGTTCATCTCTACTCTTCTTTCATAAAATTTATCATCATAACTCCTTATATTAATTTGTCTCATGTCTTTGTACCCTTATTCAAAATATCATAGGCTTCATTAAGGCAGACTTTTTTTTTTTCTCTATTTCGTTCACCAATGCATTCCTGAAACCCTGGGGATAAAAGTGTCTAGCACATAGAAGGTACTATTTTTTATTGAATAAATGAATTTAGCAATTTAAAAAATCTGCAATACTAAAAATTATCACCAAAGAGTACAGATTATCCAGACTTTAAAAAACTGAATGTGAAGAGATAAAATGTTTTAACCTATCAGAGTAAGCGTCTTGAAATCCAAGGAAAAATTTGCCAAAATGTGATCTGTTTTGTTGTGAATGCTCTGTATAAAATATAAAGAAGAGAATCATCTATAAGTATTTTTGACATCCTCTAAATCAGTGTGTTTTTTCTACTAGTCATTAATAGAGACATATAGGACGTACATGTGTGGGTGAGAGTAAGGAAAGGACACCAAGAAAGAAATTTAGCATAAGAACTAGATTTAGAGGGACGCCTGGGTGGCTTAGTGGTTGAGCATCTGCCTTCAGCCCAGGGTGTGATCCTGGGGTCCTGGGGTCCAGTCCCACATCGGGCTCCATGCATGGAGCCTGCTTCTCCCTCTGCTTGTGTCTCTGCCTCTCTCTGTGTGTCTCTCATGAATAAATAAAATATTTTTTAAAAAAAGAAATAGATTTAGAAAAAAAATGAGTATGACATTAATTACCTGAAACAACCCAAGTGTATATGATTTAATAATTAAATTTTTGAGTAACTCAGAGCAGTTTCAATAAATCTCCTTTCCACACCTATGAAGTCCCTGTCAATCTTTGGCTACAACCACTACTGTGTAACAGAACTCGTGGAGGTAATAGGCACATTTGCTCCACTGATTGCAGTACCCTCTCCATAGGCCAGATATTGCCACAACTGACATGTGCATAATTCCACCAGAAGCCAGTGGCAGTTTTACATGATTAAAGATGGCAGAATCAGGGCCACACATACATTTCCATGCAAATGTGCTTGAGAAAATAGCTTACAATACATTATGTAAACATATTTAGAATGAATAAACACACTCAGCTAAATTTTCAAACATCTGTTCAAGCTTGTGGCAGCACCCCAAATTTGCATACCTAACTTCTTTTTAAATAGGGCTTAATTTTGCCCTCCATATTATTAGATCATAGTAGCCTTTTAACTCCAAAATACGTAACTGTCATTGTGGCACTGATACTGATTATCATTTTTTTTCAATCCAACTGCTCTCCCTTTTAGCTTTAGACTTCCTTCTGTGCTTCTTGTGAGACAGAAAGGTCTACGACTGAGGGAAAACTTTTATGCATATTACGATTCAATCCATGTGTTATCAAGAAAAGAATTGAGACTTGAATTATTTGCATAACTTTGCTGCTAGCCATATACAAATACAGAAATTCTAACCACAAGATGCATATTATGCCCATTTAGTGGCATAAAACCTGCCATTGTTGTAGTTTATGTACCCTAGAGTTCAAACAGTGGTGTAGTACCAATGTTTTGTTTTCTATTTTTATTTAGCATGCTCTTCCATAGTCTCTATTGGTTTCTGCTGAAACTCATGCAAATATATAACATATGATCTAAGTACAAGCACCAGAGCTTAGTTAGAAAGCAAAATTTTAGAGCAAGAACTCTAGCTTTCTGTCATACAGAGTAATGAAGCTGAGCTCCTCCTTACAAAGAAATTCTGGAACAGACAAGCAAAACTCATTTGTTTCTTTGAATAAGACCTGTTTTAAAAACATACTGCTTTCATAGGTTATTAAGTTAAAAGAAAAAAACATGAATAATTGGAAAATACACCACTCCCAAACTCCATTACTTTGGCATTGAAATTATTTTCAGCTAAAGGCAATTAAAAAGCAACAAATGCAGGAAACCTCTCTCAACCTTCTCTTTCTGCCTAAAGATAGAAATGAATTCTCCTTTTACTAGACAGACTCTTATCAGCTCATTTGCAACAAACGAACAAAAACCAAAACTTACTCCACTAGTTCCATCCTATATCTTTATCTTCCCACCATTTTCTACTCATGGAAGCCTACGATTGCTACCCTTTGTCCAGTCATTCTTCTACAAATGTATTTTTCTTTGTTGAAGATGCTATATAAACCAGAGTTCTAGGCCAACACTTTGAGTTACTCTTATTTTTAGGTTTCTCTCATATGATGTGCACTGCATGCATTAATAAACCACTTATTTTTCTATTATTAATTTGTATTTTTGTTAAAGTGCTCCAGCTGAAAACATAAGGTAGATAGGAGGTGAAGCTTTGCTTCCTCTCTACAAACAGCGCTTCTTAGAAACTTGCTTTTGTTGTACTGACTCTTAGAGAAAAGACTGCATTTCTTATTTTTGAACCTTTAAAATACGGGGTGCCTGGGTTTCTCAGCTGGTTAAGCATCTGTCTCAGCTCATGTCATGATTCCAAGGCCCTGCAATCAAGCCCTGCTTCCTGCTCCCCACTCAGTGGGAGCATGCTTCTCCTTTTTCCTGCCCCCATCCCCCCGCCTTTAAGGTCTCTCTCACTACTCTCTCTCTCTCTCAAATAAATAATATCTTTAAAAAATGATATTCTCTCCAAAATCTAGTTATGACTTTAAAAAATAGAAACAAACAATGTAAATATTATAACCAGGTATGGGAAAAAATTATTAGAATTCATTTCAAGTCAAGTCAAAGTCCTTTATTCACATAATCACTCACTCACCACATTATTACTTGGAACTAACACTCCCAACAGTCTTTGAGGACATGTGATTTAACTAAATAAAGTTAGTTTCACAAACTTTCAATTTCACAAATACATTCTAAGAGGGATGTAAAGAAGAGACAATTAAATATATATCTTGGCAATCCTAAAATAGCATACTAATCCAAAATTCAAATATGTTACCAAAAGGTTTCATTGATTAAAGATATCGGAGTCTTCAACAACCTCTGTAAATGTGCAAGATGTGTTAGGAAAGCCCTCTAGGGGCTTCTAAACCACCCCATCAGCTGGATTAATACCACAAAGTGGCTTTGGTTAATTCCCCTAGAGTCAACAACTTGCTCAATTTGAAATTTTAACCAACAGCTATTTCAGAAAAAATGAAAGTACTATTTTTTAAGTCTCTAAGTTTTGGAATAATTAGTGACTCATCAATAGATAATTAATACAACATATTTTACCTGGAAGTGTGGTGCTGTTTTAACTAAAACAAATGTGCAAGGCATTGGCTTTGGGAGTGCAGGTCAAGCAGAGCACAGGAATGCTGAATGGCCTCAGGAAATTCCTTTTTTTTTTTTTTTTTTAATTTGCCATGGTGAAGAGGCCATGTATAGTCACTCCAACCAATGGTCCAAGTGAGTTCCACCCTTTTTTATTTGAGAGAGAATGTGCATGCACGCACATGTGCACAAAAGTGGGGGGAAGGGCAGAGGGAAAAGGGAAAGCAGATTTCTCACTGAGCAAGGAGCTGAATGTGGGCCTCGATCCCAGGACACTGAGATCATGACCTGAGCCAAAGGCAGACACTTAACTGGCCCAGGTGCCAGGTGCCCAGGCCTCAGTAAATTCTTAATGAGAATTGAGAAGACAGTAAGGAAGTTGTTACTGGAGGCTACATAAATGGGCAGAAAGCTCAGTAACATGGTCATCTGTAGCATAAGCTAAGTAGAAAATACATCTGATGATCTGCTGTATCCGATGATCTGTTGGATTTGGCTAAGGAAACGTTTATGTTGAAAACACTAGTTATTTTAGGCATATATGAGAGGTTTAGTCAGAATATGTGCCAAATAAAGTAAATGATGAGTTTTAAGCAGAATTTAGAAGACACTTAAGGGATTAATGGGATCAAATTAAAGCAATTTTTCATGTCTACTCTCTCCCTTAAAAAAAGCTCCTCAAGTAAAAAAGGGCTTCAAGACAAAGGTCAAATCCATAGCACTTCTAATAAAACCTAGACTAAAATTTAAAATCTCAAAACTGAGGCATGAAGATCCTTTATTGAAATTTTGAAAAGACTGAAGTGCAGGCATGGTTGGGCTTCTAAGAATCTCAAGAGTATGCTTATTAAACCAATCTTAAACAGACAAAAAAGGCTTCTAAGTAACTAAATGTGTTGTTTTCATATTAAACTATCAGCACAAAGTATAAAAGAGTCTAGAGTGAAATAAAATATGTGGGAGTTGTCTAATGAATTAAATGATATTTCAGTTCACAGAAATCCCACAAACTTTTTAGGTCAACTAAACCACCTCACACGGGGAGGGGGGGCTATCTGTAATCTGTAGGTAAGATATATGTAATCTGCAGGTCTCAGTTAGATATCTGTTATCTGCTGGTCTCAGTTCAAGAGAAATTGTATTCAAGGAACTGAATCTCAGAAAACACAGATGTGATTTAGTACAAACTCAGAAATGTTATAGATAACCACATTCAAGAATCTCTGCTGAGCTGTATTAAATGTGTGACTTAGGAAAAAGTAGACATGTTATATAATCCTAGTATAATAACTTTAAAATTTATTTGATTTGTTATAATTGATTAAGTTCATGAATATTTAACTGATAGGGTGCCTGGGTGGTGCAGTCTGACTGCAGTTAAATGTCTGAACTCTTGGTTTCAGCTTTGGTCATGATCTCAGGAGTTTTGAGATCAAGCCCCACAGGGGGCTCTGAGCTCAGTGTTGAGTCTGCTTGAGAGTCTCTTCCCCTCTACCCCTTCCCATTGCTCTTTCTCACTTTTCTTGAATAAACAATAAATCTTTAAAAAATATATTTAGCAGAACCTGAAGAGACTCATCTGCATCTAGAACTGATTTGGATGCTGAGATCCTAATCTTTGAACCAATGATGAAATGTAATGAAGCTTTTGGGGGGCTTGGAGGCCACCAAGTCTATTTTGCATGTGAGGGTGGTATAAGTAATTTATAATGAGTGGGCAGATACTATTATGTTAAAATAGTCACAGTATTTTTGCTACTTTTTTTTAAGATTTTATTCATTTATTCATGAGAGACATAGAGAAAGGCAGAGACATAGGCAGAGGGAAAAAGCAGGCTCCATGCAGGGAGCCTGATGTGGGACTTGATCCTGGGACTCCGGGATCATGCCCTGAGCCAAAGGCAGACGCTCAACTGCTGAGCCACCCAGGCATCCCATTTTTGCTACTTCTCTCACTAAGAGAGAGAGTTTTATTTTTCTCTCTGTGATGGCTGGTTCTGTCACTGATTTACAAATAAAACACTATAGGAGTGACACTGTCAATATCCTGTACTAGATCTTAAGAATCTGGCAACTTTTGTCTCTTGGAACAGTAGCTCAAAGACCAAAGGCTGCCAAAGAGTCCAACTATCCTGAGAGTGCCATGATGAAGAGGTCACGTGAGTCACTCCAATCAATAGTCCAAGTGAGTTCAGCCTTCCTGCTAGACCTGCCAAGGCATCCAAGATGTGAACAGAGCCAATTTGGACCCTCTATACCAGTCCATCAGCCAAATGAATTCCAGTAAGTGTCCCCAGTCAATGCCATGTGGAACAAAAGAATGACTATGTGAGAAATGCCCAGACTTCTGATGAAACAAAATAAAAATAAAAACAAAAATTATGAAAAATAATTTTTTTTCTGTTTTAAGACACTCAATATTGAAGTAATGTTTTAGGAAAAAAATAGATAATCAGAACATGGGATTATAAAGGTCTTACTTTGGAGTTATGTAAAAATAGACACTTAAAAAAATGTAAGATAGTGTTTGAAAGTTGTTTCTCAGTCCAGGTCATCTTGGTACTACTTTCTTTGATTTTAAATAGGCTTGAAATTCTAAGTCATTTAAAGATACTGATTATAGTATGCAGAATATTCATATTATAGGCTACTTTTAAAGAATGGGGACAAATGTACAAACAATATTATTAGTTAATATCTAGGGATACTGACAATAAAAAATCTGCAAAATACTGCATTGGCTTACCTTTTAGAACAGACATTAATAACCATTTACAGAGTTCTTTTGAGATAAATAATGATGGGTATCTTAAATGGCACTTTTATATTTATTATTAGGTAAATCATAAATCTAATTTTGAACTGCAATTTTCTTTTCCTTTTCAATGATTACTTAATTTGTAATATTTATTTAATACTAGATCAAGGATTCTCCCAATTTGAACTTACAAAAAAGTAGATAAAACATACTCTATCCTTTCATAAGCTTATTTTTATAACTTTAGTAATGCATAGTAACTACTAATCAAAGACTACATTAACAACATTATAAATTACATTTTGAATATATATTAATTGTAATGGATAAATCATACTAATTATAAGAAATGCATCTCATTATAACAATGTTATTATAAAGTCATTTTTAAAAGAATAATGCACATTTAATAGATTTTGCAAAAAAAAAGATGAAAACAGTTGGAAAATCTGAAAGAAGGTAGCAAGGTTATATTTGAAGGACAAATTTAGGAAGTATAATTTCCCCAAGTTTGTAAATGCCTATTCTATTATTGTGCCATGTAAAGATGTCACGGAATCCAACTGTATATTTTCAATATACAGCTTATATGATTCATACATGGTCTCAGTGAAATATTGATACAGTTTTTGATCAGTAACTACAGGATTTTTTACCCTAGAAAATACTTCCATGCAGATTCTATGTCATCAAATTCACTTGTATTTTATGTGTCCACAAAATATTTATAACCTTATATACATTTATCATTTAAGTGTGCATGTGATAATTATAATCATTAATATGATGACATTTAATATGAATTCTATATACTAAACTTACTTAATTGATATTATTGTTTATGTTTACTGAAAATAATTTTCAATTCTTATTTTATGAACGTGTTAATAACTATACATAGAAGAATTTTGACATCAGAAGTTAAAATCTATTAGTTATATTGGAATATTTCAAGAATAAATAGAATTCCCTAAGTCAGTAGGTTTTGATAGAAGCAATATATTTAATTAGCAAGAAAAATATGCAATTCCTTTTAAATACGATATTTAACCATATTGATTATTCATGCTCTTTGAATTATGGTAGATAGAGCATATAGTTTTACTTCAATCTTAATAGTTTCTATCTAAATGACTCATAATCTCCTTCCACATTTTACGCCATGGTAGAGAAAGGCAACTAAGTTGGTAAGGTAATTAAGCAATGAAAGGTAGAAATATAAGAATGAGATTCATGACTTTCTTCTAAACTGTGTTTTCCCTTATACTCCTGATTGTCTCTAAAGGAAATCACCACTAGGGACCACAGAAAATATTTCATCTATGGGATCAAGAAAATGAATACATTTTTTTTAACATTTATATGTAATTTATATATATTTAAACATACAATATATATTTAATATATATTAACTTTATATATATAAATTGAAACCAAATCCATTAATGTTTAGTACATTTATTTTTCTGGATCCAATACTAGGATTCCCATCCCTCATTCCCAAGAACATATCCTATACTTCCAATATTGAATTGGTTGGAAGCAAAGTCCCTTTCTACTGAAAAGGACTCACAGATCTCCATGCCATCACCATGGTTTTAATGGTAATATGCTATGTTCTTAGTGTAGGCAAGATGTTCTAGGGTGTGTTGAAGATGAAACTCCTTAGAATTTGGATTCCTTTACCTTTTATTTTTTTAAATATTTATTTATTTATTCATAAGAGACACAGAGAGAGGCAGAGACAGGCAGAGGAGAAGCAGGCTCTTTACAGAGAGCCTGATGTGGTACTCGACCCCCAAATTGGGATCACGCCCTGAGCCAAGGGCAGATGCTCAACCATTGAGCCACCCAGGCATCCCTCCTTCATCTCGTAAAAGTATATATTATATAATCATGAATATTATTAACAAATTAGTACAATCCTTTTTGTTATATCAATATTTATGTTGATTTCACATTTCAATAGGTATAACTGATTGAGAAGGAATGGAAAGCAAACATAGCTGAGTATTACCAAAAAAAGAACTGGCTGTATTTTTGCTTCATATAATAGAGTCCATAGTCTTCAGTGAAGCTTGTAGCTACTGCTTTGGGACAAGCTGTCTGATATTTCCCTTCTACCCTGATTGGAGAAAAACTATAACCCTACATCTCAGATGGAGCTGCACACTTTTGAGACAAGTTCCTATTCCTCTTCCATTTTACCATCGTAAAATGCTAGTGATGAGAAATCTCATTTCCATTCCTTTTATTTGAGGGACCATAAGCATTGGCAATAAAATAAATAACATGAAAGACATCTGCTTTTCTTATTTTTAGGTAAAACAGAAACTGGGAGTACAGTAACCAGATCATAGTCAAGTGATAGTCCTCAGCATCATCAATTCAGTCGGACAAAACTTTTCCCCATACCCTAAAGTTATATATATGTACAGGTAAATAAAAGTTGCCTTTATTTGTAGAACTTTGAGTTAACTTGATAAAGATATTTGGAAGATTATGTCATTAATATTTTTTCCCATATTTTTTTACTAAGAGATGATGCCAATACAGTCAAAGTTCACGAATATGCTGATTTTAGGATCAAGATTTGGGTGAGAAATTTTTATCTTTTAGTTTGATGCAAATTTGAGTAGTTTATTTGAGTAGAATAAATATGTACCAGAATAGTTTATGAGCATTAGTTTGAAAGAGATGTCCTACTTGGTTTAAAAGAAAGAAATGCTTAGACTGTGTTATTAAAGATTTAATTGTCAAGAGGAAGATAAATGTGTAGACTTTGATATTTACTAATTGTAAATAAACCTAGACAGATTTATCTCTTTTTTCTCTATTTTTTCCCAGAATTTTTTTGGTACAGTTTTTATGTGTCCCTCTTCTCTTTTTTCTTGTAAGTAAAAATGGCTCTCTAGGCAGTTACCAAAGCTACTAGTGGTAAAATGAGGTGGGATGAAGACATACAGAAGGTTTGAGTAGTAAGGGACTTAACATAAAATCTACTTCTGTTCTCTCATTCAACTGGTGATTAAACTGAGGTCCAAAGGAACTAAATTCCATTTTGAATTCAAACAGCTGGATTCCTGATTGTCTCCCATGTATTTATTATTCAAACAGGGAAGAGAGAGAAAATAAACAAGAAATGGAATGGAAAAACTATAAATAAAACAAAACCAAAACCAAAAATGCCTCTATTCTGATTTTCTTCATGAAAATTATTTCACTAATTCTGAGTATTGCCTCTTTCTTAATTCTGAATTCCTCAAACAGTTCATTTAGCTTTTAATTTTATAATTATACATTATTTCAATAATTCTGGCATTGTTCATCTTTCCTCATTAGTTCATGTAACATATATGTTGAGGGCATACAATGTTTTCCAGCAAGTGTTATGCTGGTAAAATGGTCCTTAACTTAAAAAAAATGACTAGATTCTATTATGAAACATGTACATTTAAATATATTAATAGAGGAAATGATAGGTACACATATAGATGCATGTAAAATATGCATTGAGAGAGGTTGATTTCAGTAAAGTGAGTAAATATCTGAGTGCCTTTTTTCTTTTTGGCACTATGCATCTCTCTAGAGATTCCATAAATTAATAAACAAATCAGACAAGCTACTTGACATGTAGCATAGAAATAAGCATGCCGACAAAACATGCCAGGGTAATATGAATGTGATCGGCAGTAGGGAAAGAACCAGATATATCCAGATACATCCAGGGGCTGTGCATTTGAAAGGGTAATATCAGACTTGAATCTTCAAAGGCATGTAGAATTTGGCTGATGAAAAATGAAAAAGGAGCTCTGCAGGGAAAGGAATAATAATGAGAATGATACAGACAGGTAAGATGGTGTGGTCAGGAAACGAGAGCAGTTTTATATCTTTAGAATTCAGTGGTTAAAGGAGAATTAGGAAAAAGAGGACAAAACAAATTATCTGAAGGAAAAAACTGAGTAAACCTTTGTTTTTTATATTGTATACAATAATATTTTAAAGATAGTATATTTTTGTGCTAGCCTCTCTCATGTAAGTATTAATAAGAAAGGACCAGGAATTATTCCAGTTTTTTTTGCTGACTATATGAAATTACAGAATATAGATCCAATTCTGAGATATTTTAAAGGGTATTTTATTACCTTTCAATCTCTGAGATGTCTAAAGCGAGCTGGAAAAGACGGAGCATTTTTCAGTACCAAGATATGGCTCTTCCATGATAAATCTACTCAATTTATCCCAGTTTTGATTGATCTTATCCACAAAGGAGACAGAAAATCCTTCAGAGTAAAAAGAGTTTGAGTGTGTTTCTGATCAGAGACTGCTCAGATTAATCAAGTTGTCAACCACCCAAAACCATTATACTGATCAAGATGTTGGATATACTTAGCAGAAAAATAGAACATGTATCTTTTTTCCCCTTGTCTATAGTAGGTATCAGGAAGCTGTAATGAATATATTATATGTCATCTATAGTATACCATTCCTATACTATATCTGATTATACTTATGTAGAGTACATTAACAATTATGACAAAGATAAGATCTTTGTCCAAGCAGTTAGGATAAATGTTAAATTACTTAAAAATTTTTAATTACAGAACTTTGATTTTTTTAACTATCTGGACAATTTCACCATGTCAAAACAGGGAACTAGTTGGTTTAAGCAGGGAAGTGCAAAGCAAACCTAGAGAGAAATACATGCTAAAGGACATAATGATTAGGAACCTGAACTATAGAGTCTGCATGAACATTGCTAATTATAATTATGAGAGCTTAATTTAAACACTTGAAATACCTTATTTCAAAAATGAGGTTTATAATTAAGAAGGTGAAATGGGTCCTGTTGACAACCAAAGAAAGTGAAAACAAGGCTTGTTGAACATCAGGCCTTGCTGTTCCCAACAGAACATAAGCTAGGCTCAGAACGACATTTAGCCAAGGCTGCCATGATTCCACAAAATGACCAAATATGCCCCTCCTCTGGCCAACAAATTTAGCTCCCCTTTAATCCTGTTGCATCCTGAATAAAAATTAAGATACCCCTTTATAAATTGCTACCACTTCTTGCATTGTCTAATCCAAACTGGTTCATGCTCCCCAGTTCCCTTCTTAAAATCACCTAGGACAAACTCAAACCTCTAGTACGGGTGCCTCCTTATTCCTCTTTCTGTGACATTATCAAGGCTTCTCTAAGGATACTTTTTCCCATGATGCAGAAAGATAAATAAGCCTGATTTTATCTGATTATGAAAAGCAGTAAATAGATAATTTTTATACTGTATGCTTAGGTCTTGTTAGAAAGATCACATCCCAGTCGGCAACCTGAAGAAGCTTTACATAGAGTTTAATTGTTTAAAAAATTATTAATTATTATTAAAAATTATCAAAATTATTTAAGACTTGCATCAATAAAATAATGTCATTGTTATAAGAACCTGGAGATATAAGTGCCTTCCAGATAGAGAACAAATATAATCAAAGGCCCAGAGATGAAAAAAATGCAATATTTTTAGGTTTAGATTGTGTGGGTCACTTTACAAACTCTGTGTACAAAATAAGTCCACATCTCCTTTATTTTTTTCAATTATCAATTACTCACTGGAGCAGCCACCTATTGTTAGGAAGGAGTCAACTGTCTGTCTTGAAACTTTCCCATCCATGATGGTCAAAGAATTATCCAGCCTAAGGAAATTCAACAGTGACACCATGGGAGTGGTAAAGAAATAGTCTCTGAATGCCCTGGAAGTAGTTATCTCTGACTTTTAGCCCATTACCTATACATTCTCAAGATAAACAATACCCATTCCCCCAAGTAAGAGGATTGAGCAGCACCATTGCCATACACAGTCCATCCTATAGTTGTGTGGTAATTGGGGTGACCATATGTATAGCTAAATGGCTTTATAAAAAAAAATTACACTTCTCATGCCTTTATGACAGGAGTTAGTTTTGGAGCAAGGTATCTCACTGAAGCCAAGCTCCTACCTTCCCTCAGAAACTGGGGCAAAGCAGCTGCATTATCTTTTTTGATGGATATATTTCAAAGCCATGACTCTCAGATCCATGAGAAAGGTATTTCTGGGTCTATAACCTGGCAAGAGGCTTATTTAGCTTTTAAAATATTGACATACATTTCAAAGAGACAGATTACTTAGAAGTTTTCTAAAGTAAATGCTGTAAGAAAAAAGAAAAGGAAAGTTAATTAACCTCTGTGCTTCAGTAAATAAAACGTATGTAATCTGTTCCATACTATGCCAACAAAATTATTCAGAATATCACTGGTTATAATATGGAATGAAGAGCACTTGGAAGGCAAGGCAGTGTGACATTAAGTGGCAGTGGTACTAAGTTTTTAAGGCAACAGTCTCTTTGTAGTCAGATGTAGCAGACACAGGGAAAATGAGTTGTTAAGGAAAGACGTTGAAGAAAAAGTTTGTAAGGAGACCTTTAACTTTTGAAGACATAAGTATGGCTAAGAGCAAAGCATAGGTTCCGAGTGTATGTATTACAAAGTTTTAATGAAATTAATCCTCAGCTGTGTTCATGGCTGAATTCCATAAACCAAAGATAGGAAGGAGGGATGCTACATGGAATTAGTTTTCCTGATCTCCCTGGAAATGAAGGCATGCCATAGCGGTGGACACAGGTGCTGGCATTTCAGCATCAGAGACAAGGCTGTCACAATAAACCACAGGATTGAAATAGGATTCAGAGTTTTGGATGCACAGGGAACTCTTGTGGCTAATATTTCTTCAGATCACTTACAAATTAAATTATTGCCTAGCCTTCTATGATTTTCATGACGTACTTACAAGGAAAATTTTTAAGACTTTTGGGCAAGTGCATAACTACTGTCACTATAATGGGGATATACTGCGTCTTACTCAGTTCTTGAATTTAAGTACTTTGGAGATTACTAGATTCTACATTGATTGGAAGGCTGAGTTCCAGAGGGGAAAGATATAGAGCATGAATTTACTCTAAAGTTTTCAAAAGAATGAGTGTTTTCTATAAACACAGAAATAATCAAACCTCTGGGGTAACTGTATATTGATATTAATATTAGGCCAGTCCTTATATTAATTTCAGAGTAAGGAACAATTAATGAAGACAAATGGCTGAGGAAGAGGTCAGGCATCTGATTGTGTCTTGGCCCAAATTAGTCTAATAGTAGATATAGTGGGACTATAGACCTATCCTATGGTCAGTGCCCTGGTAGAGAATACACAATGGGAATAGATATATTTCATAGGTACCAGAGTAATTTTATTGGTTTCAAAACGAGTTCTATCAATGTGGTTTCAACCAGTTCTATCAACTGACTAAGAGGCAGTTCTGAGAATTGGCTACTCCTGACAAATAGTAAACAATAACAACAACAACAACAAAAAAAAACAATTCTGAACGTCCAGATTGATTATAGAAGCTAATAAAACTAATAGAGAACTTAAAAAATTCAGAACTGGTGACTCCTGCCACAACTCCATTTAATTTCTAATGGGCTATGGAAATTCAGATAGGTTGTAGAAAATGACAAATCATTGTATACTTTTTTTTTAAAAAAAAGATTTATTTATTTACGATAGACATAGAGAAAGAGAGAGGCAGAGACACAGGAGGAGGGAGAAGCAGGCTCCACACCGGGAGCCCGACACGGGACTCGATCCCAGATCTCCAGGATCGTGCCCTGGAGCAAAGGCAGACGCTAAACCGCCGAGCCACCCAGGGATCCCCAATCATCATATACTTAATTAAGTGGTACTGCCAATCGCAACTTTGGTTGAAGCTGTGGTATCTTTACTGGAGCAAATCAGTCCAATTTGTAACAGTTGGTATAAAGTCTTACCACTGGTATTTTCTTTTCCATTTCAAACAATGAGATCACAAACCTTTTTCATTTTCATGATAGGGACAAGAGTATATTTTTAACATATTACTCAGTGCTAGGTCAACCCTCCTACTCATCATCATGATATATTTAATAGAAGCTTCTATCGTTCAGATAGACCACAGAAAAATTCACGGATCCATAACATTAAACATTATGCTATTTAGACCTGGTCAGCAAAGGGTAGAAGGGCTTTAGAGGGTCTATCTATATGTATGTTTGACCAAAGGTAGAAGATAAATCCAGTGACATTTCTAGGGAGTCTACTGGTATGAATATTAGAATACCATTGGAAAATTAGAACTGAGCTGCTGTGTCTACCTACCATGATGAAAGACACAATTCTTAGTGGATCTCTTTGGATTTGAAAGGCAGCATATATCACATATGAACTTGCTTCTAGAAGCTACGTGCACAATTACCTGCAAGGTTGCCAGTATTCAATGAGAACCAAAGCATGGACAGACACCACAGAAAATCTAGACTGGTATGAGCTTCCATATCTCTTGGAACTTAAGACCTAACAGTTCCAGCAGAGTGGGAGGCAGACAGAAATGCAGAATAAAATCCTGGCAAGGAGTCCTAACAGGACAATCACAAAGTACACTCAAGTTCCTAAGTCTAACCCCTCCTTTGATGGTTAATATTTAACTTTAAAGCAATTCTAGGCCAGCTCCTAGGCCCTAGTGGAGGCTGAACATGTGATCATAGGACAAAATATAACTATGCAATTGAAATTGTCAATCACACATTGGATATCATCTGACCCACGGAACCACATATTTGCACATGCAGAGCACTGGCATTTTATCATAAAATAGGCATGTTATATAGATGGAAAAAGTTGAGTATATCCATAAAGTACCCACAAATTGCATGACGGATGACCCTTTTTCTTACTACTTCAACATACCATTTTTCGCCCATATCTGTAACTTTACTTTGAATACTTACAGCAAGTTCAAAGAGGAAAAAACATCAAACAGAGGGATCTGTATGATATGCTGGTAAGGACCTGCAGTAGAAAGTGCTGATTTGGGCACCTGGGTGAGTCAGTTAAGCATCTGCCTTCGACTCAGGTCATGATCTCAGGGTCCTGGGATCCAGCCCCAGAGTTGGCTCTCCCTCTTCTTCTCCCTCTGCACCCCCCCCCTCACCTGTTGTGCTGTCTCTCTTGCTCACTCCCTCAAAAAATAAATAGAATCTTTAGGGAAAAAGTGCTGATTTTGCTTTAATAAAGAATAGCCTTGAAACACAGTGATGGTCTCCCAATGAATAGAATTTTGATTGTGCCCTTTATGTATGAGAACAATCTAATTCACAGATAGCAGTAGACTGACTAATGGATGATTAATGATTGGCAGGAAAGTCAGGGACTGGGAGAAAGTGGTTATTAGGTGTGGATTAAGTATATTGGGTGGAATTCTTGGAACAACATAAAATGAACAAATATTCATGTTTTACATAAATACAACCTACAGGGCATCTCCAAGAGTGGATGCTTATAATAATCAGGGGAATAGTTACCTTCTCTGTGAATTTAAGTCAGCAGCTTTGCCAAGTTACCATTAACAACCACCCAGTGAGTCTATTTACAAAAAGGCAATAGTAGCAGAGAAAAAGACAATGCATGATAATAAATGGACTCAAGAATGATCTTGTGGTTGATGCTCATTTGTCTACTACTCAAACAACTGAACTATCAATATTTCACCATCCCCTTAGTGCATAAGCTGGTCATCTGCATGTGACAGGAAAATATTTTGCACATGGATGCCCTGGAATGTGAAACAAACACTACCATTTATGGATTGAGCAACTCATCTATGGGATTGCACTCATAGGCTCCCATTTCCTCCAGTTTCTGATTAGATTGGGCTTATAGGAATCTACAACTGGGAATAGGAGGTAAGAGTAAATAATAAGGCTTTTATATTTGTTTTCCTTTTCCTAATTATAGAGATTTCCTCAAGTTGGCTATTGTCACTTGACTAAAGATCACTGTTCTTCAAGAAGTCTTCCGGGTCTCTTTGATCATTCTCCTTCCAGAACAAAATCTCACATTGCTTTTTGATGGGGATAATGGCAGGGCTGCTGGTACCATCAGGCTTCCATATTTTGCCTTGTTCTACCCTTACTCCTGCCATGACCTTGTAATTAACTAAAGGATAACTTGTGTGTGCGTTCATATGCAATTTTAAATAGGAATGATATATTTGTTGTCAATAGGCTGTTCTTTTTTGTTTGTTTGTTTGTTTTTAAGCTTTTCAGGGAAACAGAAAAACAAGTGACTCAGGTAGTAACAAAGAAACCCTGGCTGCTACATTTACATTTACCAGACCAACAATTCACTACTTCACTGATCACATTTAATCTCTGTCTTAACAAGCATCCCTGATAGTATAAAATCAGAGTTCACAGAGAAGGAGATAATAGAGTGAAATATATGTGTTGGGAGACAATGTTAAGCAGGTCCTTGCATCTCTTCATGTCTTTTAACTTCTTGGGTTCTGACCTATCCCTTTGAAGATATCTATATAACAACTATCCTTAGAAGATAAGGATATTGTCTCCCACTGAGGGCAGAGAACAGATTTGTTTTCTAACTGAGATGGAAAGACACTATGTTATCTAATGCAAAGTATGGACAGGTTTCATATTTCCTCCTTAAAAACCTCAAGATTTCCTAAACTCAAGCGTTTCTCTGCTATGATGCAAGCCACCTGTGTGCACAACATCCAACTGACCTGTCCACCTCTGCCCTGGGACTTGGAGGGCACAGAAACATAACTCATGCTGCCTGCTGTGCCCTGAGTAATACGTTCTCTTCTCTGACCCTGGAATTATGCATTTTCTTCCAGCATCCATGTGGAACTGTAGCAGGCTAACTTACTACTAGAAATAAGGGTAAACTTTCAGACTCCTCACAGTTCTTGATAACGTGAGTTGTAAAACAAAAGATAACAATAAAACAGAGGGTCTTAGATGCTATAATGAAAACAGCATTTATTTCAGGAGACAGGCACCATTAACATCATTTTTCAAAAAAATGTATTTTAGAAGTTCAGGGAAGTAACATGACTACCTTGGTTTTTTGTTTTTGTTTTTAAGATTTTATTTATTTATTCATGAGAGATACAGAGACATAGGCAGAGGGAGAAGCAGGCTCTCTGCGAGGAGCCCCATCAGGACTCAATCCCAGGATCTGGGGATCACAACCTGAGCCAAAGGAAGAGGTTCAACCACTGAGCTACCCAGGTGCCCTACCCTGGGGTTTTATACATGAAGAGTGGAGATGACCAGATCAAAGGTGGAAGAAATAATATCTGTAATGCAGCGCTAATATTTTAGTATCTTATATATTGAAGTGAGACTATTTAAGACTTGATTAGCATAGAGTCCTTGAGAGTGGAAATTAGATGATATTTACAACACATAACAATTAATTATAAGTAAATAATAAATGGGGGAGGGTTGAGATACAAAGCTGATTGCGAAGATTTGAAAGCAAATGAAAAGTTACTGGGGCCAGTTATAGAACTAAAAAGAACGCGTTTTGTGGGAAATACACACACACACATACACACACGCACACACACACATTTTTGGAACGCCATTAAGTCATATATCTGGGTAAAGATATCAAGAGTAAATCAGAGCCTGAGACATAGATCAGGACCCAAAGCTATATATATGACTATTGGGAGCTATTCTGAGGAAAACCTCTGGAAAGTCTAAAATTAGGAGAAGAGGAAGAAAATATTTATTGAGACAGTAACATAAAAGTCAGAGACATTAGATGAAGAAACAAGATATTGCCATGACCTTGAAGCCAAAGGAGAAAAAAGCATAGAAAAGAAGGTGCCAAAATCGTCAATTTTTGCTGAGAAATTAAGTCATACTTGACAATGACATAAAATATGAAAAAAGCCTTGCTCACTATTGTATCCTCAGAGCCTAACACAGTGGCTGGCATATATTAGTGTTCAAAAATTTACTACTGAATGTTAATGTAAACTAGAGTAGCCTTGTATTCATGCAGATTTGAGATCAGCAAAATATCAGTCCTGCTGTTTTGATTTCTGTATCACATTCCTAGCACAGCTTCTCAGTATCTCATGGTAAAGCTGACTGACATACTTTGTTTTCCTTGAGATAAATGGTAACATTATTTTCTTTGAAGTAATACCCCCCATCACTGTAATTGAGATATACAAGTTTTATGATTTTATTTTATTCAGGGTTCACTGTCCTAGGGTAGTTACAATGTAGAATTTAGGATGGGTTCTCGGGGAACTCGAAATAACTTTCACTGCTGCTTGGTTAACGGACAGTGTTTTACTCACCATTTCATAAATTCAGAGTCAGCACATTTTTCTTTGCTTGTCTCCTTTGACTCATCAATGTAGAATGAAATCTAATCAATCCACAATCATGCTAATGTACTGTGCTACTTCCATTGCAGCAAAGAATAATGTTGTTATACTCAGTTACATTTTAGAATAATGCAAAAACTGAAAGTGCTATTCTATGTGATATGTAAATGAAGCATTTTATGACCTGAGGCTTTAGCATCAAAATTCCATTTTGATCCATCAATTTTCATCAACAAATTAAAAGAACTTGTAACTCAAGTATGGGAAACAATGAATTTAAAGTTACAGCTTATTATTTATGTAGAATGTTACAAAATAGATTACTTGTAATAGCAATATATAAAAATACATGGGCATTGTGAAATCTAAAACCCAAATTGTTTCTGTACCACACTGAGATAAATATTATAAAAGGCTGTTCTGCTCTGATTGACTGAACTTATTTTTTATAACTGAACCAATGGATTTTCTCCCTCTGATATAGGAAACAAAGTGACATCTTCATATGCTTCAGAAATTTCACTTATTTCTTGGAGTATTCCTATTCTCTTATATAGTCTAAACTTTCCTCATCATTTAGGGTTAATCATTTATACCTCGTCAAACTGGAATATACTCTTATCTTTCAATGGGCATACCTCGATGACAACTGAAATATAAGATTAAGGGAAACAGATTTTTATCACTCAAGTACCTTCCTTATGTAAACATATAATCCACATCAGACTGAGTTTTACTCTCAGGTATGTATATATGTGTGTCTCTCTATATATAATGTTTTATCCTAATGTGCCTCTTCTAGAGAGCCATTTTTTTCTCCTTCATATTGAATCCCTGGCCCATTAAAACAACTATTCCTATACATTATTTTTGTCTTTATATCCCTTAAATAAACAAACTTGCTTGTTTCTAGTTCACAATTTCTACCAGCCGGCATCAAGTGTGTGCATAGTTTTGTGTAGACAATTAAGTCCTGAGTTTGCAGTGAGTCTAAATGACTTTTTACTAGTGAAAGTTTTATGTCTCAATGAACATTCACCTCTTACTCACTTCTACCCATTTGTGAAAAAGTAGCTTCAGAAAGGCACTTACAAGATACAGCTCCATTAGACACATTGATAATTATGGATTCAGAATAGATATTTGCTCTCATTTTCAGTTATTTTTCCTCATTTGGATTTTATTTCATAAGAGAATTTACTAGAATGCTATATATTGAAGTTAGTTCATAACTTCAATTATGAAATAAATTGATGTCAAGATTCACTTTGATGAATGGTAAAATATTTATGAAATTTTGCCTCTTACACACTAAAGAAAATGTGAAATCAACATTTTATTCATGACCATGCTGTCATATCAAAATATTCATACTAATGGTGAAATATTACATTTGCTACTAGAGTTAGTGCCAACTTAGTACAGAGCAAAGAGAGATGATATTATAGCACAGGTGTCCCTTTACTTGTTTCCATCTATTTCTACCTGTCCAAATTGACTATAAAAGGGTATACAAAAACTGGCAATGGAAGTAAGTGATAATTTGGAAAAATTAATACACTTTATGAACAGTGTCTAACTCATAGCGATCAATAAAAACTGTAAACCAGGGGCACATGGGTGGCTTATCAGTTAAGTGTCTGCCTTTGGCTCATGTTATGATCTCAGGACCCTGGGATCAAGCCCCAACCAGGCTCTGTACTCAGTGGGGAGACTGCTACTCCCTCTGCCTCTGCCTCTCTCCTCCCCCAACTCTTAGGCTTGCTTTCTCTCTCTCCCTCAAATAAATAAAATCTTTAAAAATAAACAAACTGTAAACAAGAAGTTTCTTTGAGAAAATGTTGACATAGGCAGTCTCTCTGAAAAAGTACATTTTAGCTAAGCCTTTAAAGATAGAAAGGAGTTAGCTTAGGGATGAATGGGGCAAAGGGCATTCCATGGAAAAGGCACACCTTTTGTAACTACTCTGAGGCAAGAACTAATTTGCAGAATTTCCCCCCAAAAAAGAGAAGGCTAATATTATCATAGCAAGAGTTATTAAGTATAAAATAGGGTCTGAGAGGAAAGTAAGGACCAACCAGTTCATTCAGGGCTCTTGTAGGTCACTATAGGACTATGGGATTTTGTTCTATGTACAATGGAGAACTTGCACTAATTACTTTAATTGACCAATCCGATATATATGTTACAAAAATCAATCTGGCTGATGGTTAGAAAATGGATTATAGCAGCAAGAGTCACACAGGAAACTAGGTCAAAGGCACAGGCACTGGGTCTAATTAATGGATGATGGCCAATTGAATTAGAGTGTTGGTAGTAAACATAAAATCAAAAGGAACACAGCAATACTTAAGTAGTATGGGCAGGCCTGGTGGTGACATTGGCAGGGTTCTATAGGAGAGATTAAAAATTCAATGTCTTTGCGATTTACAACTGAAGATAGTAGAGCATATATTGTTGGTTGGATTCTGTTTTTCCTTAGTCATGAACTATTTTGCCTCTCTCAATGCTGTGTCTTAAATTCTTCTTACTTTTGTCCTTACTGTGATGGTTAATTTTTTGTGTCACCTTGACTGAAACTTCACCCGGATAGGGTGCCTAGATATTTGGTTAAACATTATTTCTAGGGATGTTTGTGAGGTGCTTCTGGATGAGATTAACACTTGAATTGGTGGACTGCTTCACTGGGTAAAAATCACCCAGTAGTTCATGATTTTATGTTTGTTTGTTTGTTTCCATGATTTTAATTTTCCAATAGGGGGTGACTTGTGGATTATGTAAAATTTGACTGATTACTTTTTTTTTTGACTGATTACTTTTAAGTAAAAGCTGGGACACATGTCTTCTCCTGTCTTTGGACTCAGACTTGGCCTGGAATTTACAGTATCACTTATTCTGGTTCTCAAATGGAACTATAGCATCAACACTCCTGAGTCCCCAGCTTATGAACTGCAGATCTTGGGACTGTTTAGCCTCCATACCTGTGATCCAATTCCTTATAATAATCCTACATATATGTATCATATTGGTTCTTTTTCTGTGGAGAACCCAGAGTGATACACATACCAGGTTAACATCCTGTTTTGTTCTGAAATTTCCTCATAGGTGTGCATCAAGAGTCTTATTAGTTAGTGGCTTAACAGAACTATAACACTGAACCTCTTAGGTATATAATTATGGAAATATAGAACTTTACTTATCTAGGTAAATCAACTCAACTAGTTGGTAAAGTATACAACTAGTAGTCAAGGAGTTCCAATTTAGATGACCCTTGCTCACAAATCATCCCTTACTTAAATGGATTTTGGGGATCCCCGGGTGGCTCAGTGGTTTGGCGCCTGCCTTTGTCCCAGGGCGCGATCCTGGAGTCCCTGGATCGCGTCCCGCGTCAGGCTCCCGGCATGGAGCCTGCTTCTCCCTCCTCCTGTGTCTCTGCCTCTCTCTCTCTCTATGTCTATCATAAATAAATAAATAAATAAATAAATAAATAAATAAATAAATATTAAAAAAATAACAGTTTGTTTCTTTTCCTTAACTTTGTATAGTTTATAAAATTTCTCACTTACATGTATGTATAGGCACAAATTTGTGACGTAGGTTGAATTGAGATTAATTGGAAAAAAAACAGGTTTTGAGAAGTTAAGCCATTTACTTAGGGTTGTTCATATATGATACAGCAGATAGAGAACACAATCTCATTTGGGACTTCTGATTCCAAGTTCTTTGCTCTTTTTATAAACAAAAAGTCTCACACTGTACAATACTGTATCTCCAGTCAAATTTCAGGTTTTCTGTATTGTAACAAAGCACTTACTTCTTAGGTTACCAATATTTGCATACTTTAAAAAGTTCTACATTCTTTAAACAAAACTGTCCTACTCCCAATGGTCTTCACACTTCCTAATGAGTATAACTGACATTTAGAAAGGCACAATTAGAATCGTAGGTTATCACTGACTACATTATTGAAGAATCACCCAGTCATTCATAACTCTGCTTTTCTAACAGGGAGTGACTTATAGATTTTGTAAAACTGGGCTGATTATTTTTAAGTAAAAGAAAATGAAGAGGGAATAGAAAGAGTATGACATTACACACTTACTCATACGCTATTAGCTCTGACACATTCTCTCTGTCATCAAAATGATGATTGTCTATAAATATTTGTTATGCACTTGAACCTATAGTAGAGTGTGACAGATTCCAATAAAATATTCAGTGTGATGCTTTGAGGTCTTCAGAGGAACATGAAATAGTTCCCAAACTGCACATTACATGTGGTTTTCCATTATACACTGCACAAAATGTCCTTGACATTCAAGAGTGCACCATCATATTTTAGTCTAGTTCACTCCAGGGTGTATTTGAAAATACCCTCCATTTGCCTTTAATAATAATGACTTGTCATATGGAATCCAGATCTTGGCTAATCTAACATAATATGTACTTGATGGTTTTTATTAACTGTCAAATGAAACCCAACAGTCGTCAGAAACATTTGCCCCTTCTGTCGTGCAATTGTTCTCAGCATGTTTCATTTCTGACCATTAACGTAAAAGGTTAATAAACAGAACTACTTGATGTTATTAATATTCAATATGCGTGGCAAGTGAATCATTTTGCAGACTTATGATTTTTAAAGATGCTGGGCCATTAATGTTACTATTTTGCAGGCTTGTAAAACTGCACCATGCAGCATGCATGTCATAATTTAAATGCTAAAAGGTCTGTGAAGAGTTCTTGCTACATTACATTTTACTCACCTTTATTGAAATTCAGACTCCTTCTTCGGAATGTAAAAGAACTCTATCTCACTGTCTCTCTCTCTCTCTCTCTCTCTCTCTCCTTAATAATTTATTTTCACTTGTTCTTACTCCTTATTAATACTTGTTATGTTTAATCCAATTTTATTTAATTCCTGGATTTATAGAATCACCGATTAAAGTAAAATCACCCCAGATTTTATCTAAGATCTATTTAATGGTCAATGTACATTGTGATATAGATTAGTGGCTAAATATGTTTAACTGAGTTCTACAGTTGTAAAATATGTTTCAAATGTGAAAAGCATTTGAGCCAGATTTCAGGCAAAATTCACAGACTGTTACTCAGACTCGTTAAAGAGGCACAGGGTTATAAAAATAATGGATTATAAATGGGAATTCAAAGACAAGCTTTGTCTTCAAAATGGATCTTTTAATTTAGTTTTCTTTTTCATTGTCTGCATATCTATTAGGTACCTTTCTATTGAAACTGAAATCAATTTCGTATAGTGCACTTCATTTTCAAAAAAAAAAAATACCTAACAACAAAAGAGCCACAAAAGATACAGTAGCTGAATCAATCTTATTAAAATAATTAGAACTAAGAAAACATTTAATACTTGCTAAAATAATACGGAAATCTGTGTTGGGATATTGTAGGCGGTCATTATAATGTACGAAAAATGTCTTTTGGTAGTAACTGAATAGAACTAAAGGAAGAAAAGCTTTATAAGTGTAGCATTCTCCTTTTTTCTAGGTATTTGTATTCAACTATCAAAGAAAACCAATTGTAAATGATAAGGATGCAGAACATAATCAATTAGATACATATTGTTCCTAAGTAATCTTGAAATAAACAAGAGAATTCTAGAAGCAGCCTGGTCAGATTATTTGTCAAGTACATAAAGAAGCAAATAACCACATATCTACACACACATATATACTTAGTATAAACAAACATGCCCACAGGAATACTTTTTTTTTCTGTTGTGATTTATAGGCATAGAGCATTTTAAGAGTATTGTGAATCTATTACCTAAAATACGTGACTGATACTATCAGTAAGATCTTGTTCTATCAAGGTTTGGAGCAACTGTGCTGTTCACTTGAAGGATTATAACCCCAATTTTCACTTTGTATTAGAAAGCAACAATCAAAGAGATTATAGATGTCTTCTTCCAGGAGGACAGGGATAAAATTTATGGTGCATAATTTTTGGATATAAAAAACAACTGTACTACTGGAGTTAATTTAAAGATGGTTTGATCTGAGGTTTTTATTTATTTATTTAAAGATTTTATTTATTTCGGGGGGAGAAAGAGAGAGCGAGCAAGCATAAGAGCACAAGTGGGGGAGAAGTAGAGAAGCAGACTCCATGCTCAGTAGGGAGCACTGCAGCCTGGGGCCTCATCCCAGGACCCTGAGCTCATGACCTGAGCCAAGGGTTCTTAATTGACTCAGCCACCCAGGTGCCCCTTATCTGAGGCTTTTAATAAACATTTAAGTTTGCAATTAATATATTAAAAACTTTTAAAATTCAACTGCAGCTTCATAGTCAGGTGTTTGACAATGAAAAAAAAAAAAACAAATGTAGAGGGGAAGATTTTGAGAAATTAAGGATAGCACCTCAGATAGCACTTGATATAAAAAGGCTCTTATTTCTTTCGCCCTCTCCAAGATTCTTTATGTCTAGTATTTTACCAAGCAGAATTACAGAAGAGTTTTACATTTTGAAATACCAGCATTTGCATGGATTAATGTTTTTTTTTAAAGAGATTTTATTTATTTATTCATGAAAGACACAGAGAGAGAGAGAGAGAGAGAGAGAAAGAGAGAGAAAGAGAGAAAGAGAGAGGCAGAGACACAGGCAGAGGGAGAAGCAGGCTCCATTCAGGGAGCCTGATGCTGGACTCCATCCCAGGACCCCAGGATCAGGCCCTGGGCTGAAGGCGGCACTAAACCACTGAGCCACCTGGGCTGCCCGGATTAATGTTATAAAACATAAAAACAGAGAAATGAAGAATTATACCACTCACTTCATAAAATATTTTATGCTCTGAGTACTGGCAGGCAGAAAATGAAAATAATTTTCAATTTTTTATTAAACTCTGATAAAATAAAGGCAACAAAGTTATTTGAATTGCTTGGGTCCATGTAGGACAAAGATTAAGAGATACCCCTGACTCTGATATGCTGACAAAGGAAAATCTGGATCAAATTTTCTGGATCAGTTCAGAATCACTGCATGGCCATTACTGGCTGTATAAGGTTTCTCGATACCATAGACAGCAGATATTGACCAGAAACAAATGCAAATAGTGAAAATTCCATGATGAAACAATCAGGTAAGCAGTATTCCTCTCAGTCTTAACTCATTAATGTGATTAATGCTATAAAATTTTCCCCTGGTTTCCAAATGCAGATAGAAAATCTCTCTTCTCAAACTCTATAAATTAATACAGTTATAAATGTATGTTAAACATGGCTTTGGAATTTATAAGTCCTTGTTACAAAGGGGGAATAAAATGCTTATAAAGTAACTTTAATAGATTTTTCTCAAAATCTATGAATTGCATGTATAACAGAATTAGCAAAAAATTAATATCAGCTTTAGTTTTTACTTTTACAGAGTTGATCAAGTCAACATTAAATTCAAGCATAGATAGTTCTAATATTGATGGCAAACATTCTCTAAAAATTAAATATTCACATCGACTATTTCTGTATTTTTATATTCTGCCTAGAAATTTTAACCCCAAGTACATTTTGATGTTTTTCTTTCAGTTATGCAAAGTATTAGAAGACCATGAATAAAAACTTTTAATGAGGTAATGATAATGTCACAATAAATATGCTTTTCACTAGTTGTCAAGGAAGTACTGGGGAAATGTTTAACTCTAATGTTAAGCAATGTGTAACTCCCTTTAGAAACGGCATGTTATGTTTGATAAAATAAAATACACAAAATATTTAAATAATTAAAAACTGGAATTAAAATTAGCAATTCATAAGTGAAATTTGTTCAGGTGCTTTGAAAGAAATAAAGTGATTGCTGTATTGAGTTTGGTTTGGCTAGGACTGGAGAATGTATTGTTCCTATACATCTTTCTATCTGCCTTAAATAATATACTTGACCCAAAATACACATTTAATATTTATACATACATGGTTGAAAGAAGAAAATTGAAGTTCACAGATAACTGACTTTCATTTGTTTACACACTAATATATGGAAGAGCTGTGACTCACACTGCTGTGTGTGTTTGTGTATGTGTGTATTTTCAGACAGTCCTTTAGGTTGTTTCCATATCTTGGTTATTGTGAATAATGTTGCACTAAACTTAAGTGTGCAAATATCTCTTTGGAATACTGATTTTGTTTCCTTTGGATATATACCCAGAAGTGAGACTGCTGGATAATTTGGTAGTTATTTTTTTTTCCAATTTTTTAAGGAGCCTCCATAATATTTTCCATAGGATCTGCACCAATAACATAAGCCTATTTGACTTTTAGTAAAACTAGAATGAAAATATTATATTTAATGCTGATAATCATTCTAAAGGTATGCCTGCCTTTAATCAACAAACTTAAAATAGTTTTTATTTATTTATTCCTTTTTAATTTTATTTAAAATAGAACAATATAATTCAGCAATGCCACTTTTTGGCATTTATCTAAGAAAACGATAAAATTAATTAGGAAAAGATAGATATACACCTATGTCATTGCACTATTTGTTTACAATAGCCAGGATATGAAAATAACTTAAGTGTCATTAATGGATGAATGGGTAAAGAAGGTGTGATATATAATTATTACATAATTATTACATATTATATAATCATATGTACATTATAAATAAATACATATATATATATATATATAAATAATTTTACCCGGCCATAAAAAACAATTAAATCTTGCCACTGTGACTGGGGACAACATAGATGGATCTTGAGTGTTTCATACTAAGTGAAGTCAGCCAGAGAAAGACAAATATCATATGAGTTCACTTTGATGTGTAATCCAAAAATCAAAACAAGTGAACAAAACAAAATGAAACACATAGATACAGGGAATAGACTAGTAGTTGTCAGATTAGGGGATTTGGCGGAGGGGCAAAATGGGTGCAGGGGGTCAAAAGGTACAAATTTCCACTTACAGAATAAATCATCAGGATGTCATTGATCATCATCAGGATGTCATTGATAGCATGATGAGCTGCATATGTGAAGTTGCTAAGGGAGTAAATCTTGAAAGTTCCCATCACAAGAAAAAATCGTGATTTTACATGGTGGATGGTAACCAGATTTGTGATCATTTCCTAGGGTGTATAAATAGCGAATCATTACATTGTACACTTGAAACTAATACAATGTTACAGGTCAATCATGCCTCAATAAAAGATAAATAATAAGTTCCCCTCAGATTCCAAATACCCCCTTCCAATTTGGTCAGTTTTTCGTAGAGATACTTTTAAACAATGACAACAACAAGCTTCAAGTATCTTGTTAGGTTTCAGCCTAGACCAACAGTAAATATTCCTGGCAGTACATCAAAACCCATAGGCACAAAGAGGGTCCTCCAAAAGGGTGAAAAGGACACTCTTCCAAGATCCAGGCTACTCTTAAAGATAACCAAAGATAGGAAGCAGACAATTCCCAAGAGCTGGCATAGTCCATAGAACCCAAACCACAAATGAGGTGCAAGCCACATTTCTGCTCAACCATATGTAGCCCCAAGTAGGGTGCAATCACATTTCTGTTTGGCTAGATTCTGGGGTCCCCTAAGCTTACAGTTGCCAAGCCAGGTTCTCAATAGGAGACGGAAAAAAAAAAAAAAAAAAAGCAACGGCTATCCCTGGGAGAGACAGGACCTAATCAGTGTTTCCCCGGCCAATGCGGACAGAAGGGCCGTGTGACCTGTTCCCTTCCTCCCCAGGCCCCACGGATGGAGACCCAGGAGAGCTGATGCTCCCCCTTCGCAGGTCCGGCCCCTTTCCCGGCGGCCTGCAGGTCCCCCGCGGGGGGGGGGGTACGGCTAACCTGCCCTCGGGTTAGGGTTAGGGTTAGGGTTAGGGTTAGGGTTAGGGTTAGGGATAGGGTTAGGGTTAGGGTTGGGTCAGGGTTAGGGTTAGGGGCCCCAGCAGGGTTAGAGTTAGGGTCAAGGTTAGGGTTAGGGTCAAGGTCAGGGTTAGGGTTAGGGGCCCCAGCAGGGGTAGGGTTAGGGTCAGGGTCAGGGTTAGGGTTAGGGGCCCCAGCAGGGTTAGAGTTAGGGTCAAGGTCAGGGTTAGGGTTAGGGGCCCCAGCAGGGGTAGGGTTAGGGTCAGGGTCAGGGTTAGGGGCCCCAGCAGGTTCCCGCGCGTGCCAGTCGCGGCGGGGTATGGCCTACCTGCCCTCGGCCTCGGCGGTGAGGCCTGGCTCGCGGGGCTCCAGGCCGGGGCGCCTCCACTGGGTGCCCGCGTCTTAGGAGGTTCGAAGCTCTCGGCGGGGCGCCCGTACTTCAAGGTTTTGCGGCAGGTTAAGCTCCTGCTGTGCCTCCATCCAAATGTCACTCACGGGAGACCTGGCACTGTGGACGCTTCGTAAGGGGCCTGGGCTGACCCTGCACCCTCTGGCTCTCCGCGGGACCTGGTCCCACATCAGACGCGGTCCGCCTCCCGCCGGTTTCAGCCGGTTGCAGACCAGCTCCTGCTGCAGGAGCTGCTGAGCTGGGATCCAGGCCGCACTGGGAAGGCCGGGAGCCCTCCGGCCCGGGCGCCTGCACCTGCTTCCCTTGGCTCCTGGGTGTGGTTGGGGGCCCCGTTGGGCTTGTTCTCCCGGTTCCAGACCTGCGAAGAGATAAACTGAGGCAGGTTAAACGCTCTAAGAGTTTCCATGAGCACATTTGGATCAACATTGGGCTGCCTGCAGCCACGGAGCCTGGCCGGAGGCCGTTCTGGGAAAAGGCAGAAGCAAAGTAAGGTTTTTTTGAACGGCTCTAGCTTAAATCCTAATATGCCGTTTGTTTGGTTGTCCTTAGTGTTTGGGTTTCTGACCCCGAGGCTTTTTACAGGCTGAGATTTGGGTTTGCTTACTGAGGAGTTAAAGCCAGCTCAGGCTCAGGGCCTCCTTGCTTAATTAATGTAATAATTATACAAGTTGCTTATATATTTTGGATAATAACCAAATATATTAATCTTATATATATATGTGATTTGATGTATGATATATGTCATATATATATATATATAGTTTGCAAATGTTTGCCAATTTCATAGGTTTCCTTTTTATATTTAATTGTTTCTTTTCAAGATTTTATTTATTTATTCATGAGAGACACAGAAGGAGAGAGAGGCAGAGACACAGGCAGAGGGAGAAGCAGGCCCCCTGCGCGGAGCCCCACGTGGGACTCGATCCCGGGTCTCCAGGATCACGCCCTGGGCCAAAGGCGGCGCTAAACCGCTGAGCCCACCTGGCTGCCCTTGACCGTTTCTTTTGCTCTACAGAAGCTTCTTTAGTTTGATTTAGTCCCATTTGTTTATTATGCTTTTGCTACCTATGCTTTTGGGGTCCTATCTTTATTTTTTTTTTTGTAAAGATTTTATTTATTTATTCATGATAGACCCACAGAGAGAGAGAGAGGGAGAGAGGCAGAGACACAGGCAGAGGGAGAAGCAGGCTCCATACCAGGAGCCCAACACGGGACTCGATCCTGGGACTCCAGGATCGCGCCCGGGGCCAAAGGCAGCGCTAAACCGCTGAACCACCCAGGGATCCCTGGGGTCCTATCTTTAAAAACAACAACAACAACAACAACAACAACAACAAAGCAAAGCCTTAAGACTAATGTCAGGAAGCTTTTTCCTTATGATTTCTAGGAGTTCTGTGGCTTCAGCCCTTACGTTTAAGTCTTTACCCATTTTGAGTTATTTTTGTGTATGATGTGAGACAAGGGTACAATTTTGGTCTTTTGGATGTGGATATTGTTTTCCCAGCACCATTTATTGAAGAAACTATCCTTGCCCCGTTGTGTATTTTTGGTGATTTGTCAAATATTAGTTTACTGTGTATGCGCGGGTTTATTTCCGGGGTCTTTATTCCATTGGTCTATGTGTTTTTAATGCCAGTAATGTGCTGTTTTGATTACTATAGCTAACATTGCTTATATACTAATATATGGAAGATAAGGAGCTTATACTGAATTATTTTAGACTTTCATTTCTTAAATTATAACATTTGTACTATATTTTTTAAGCATCTTAGAAATTTCAATAACTAAGGTTTTATAGCAATCAACAATAATTTTGTATCAATACTCACCACAAGAAGATGGCGTTATTCTTATTTACTACGTTTATATATAAAACTTGCCCAAACATAAAACTTGTACAGTGGATATTGAATGTGACTTGAGAGAGTGGCTCCCTGTTACTGATCAAATCATTTATAATAACAACCATTTCAAAAACTGAAGAATTATTTACAGATCTTGAGGAAAGGTCTATTCTTCTTTACAAAATGTAAGACACAAAGATTTAGATTAATTTTGAACTTTGCTCATCATGCTTATTTTCTTTTTTTGATTGAATTAGTCAATAGGCGATGTCAAAATGGAGAAGAGGTGTTGAAAAATATGTGACTTTCGTAGCTTCATTGGGGTCCAAAAATTGATATAACCACCTAAAGCATATTAATTTAATTTTTTTTATTATTTATTTACGATAGTCACAGAGAGAGAGAGGCAGAGACACAGGCAGAGGGAGAAGCAGGCTCCATGCACCAGGAGCCCTACGTGGGACTTGATCCCGGGTCTCCAGGATCGCACCCTGAGCCAAAGGCAGGCGCCAAACCGCTGCGCCACCCAGGGATCCCTAAAGCATATTAATTTAAATGGTTAGTCCATTTAGATTTTAAAATTTAGGCTTTCTCTTAAATATTCCTGCTGTAGATACTGACAGTCATGAATGATCTAAACAGAGACAGTTTTTTAGTGGAGCTGTTATTTTCAACTCCTCAAATGTTTCAACAATTTGTTTTTGACAATTCGGTGGGAATGACTAGAGATTCCATCTCCATGGGGAACAACTAATGCAGGCAGGTCAGGTGTGAGAACCCCAACGGGGTTCCCATAGGACCAGCCAAGAGGGTCCTTGGGTTCATGCAGATTGGAAATCAAACATGAGCCAGCAGGAGGTGAAAGCAGAATTTATTGAAGAAATCTATATATAGAGAGACAGACAGACTGAGCATCCAGGAGACTTGGAAAGGGAAAGAGGGAGTCTCAACTTTGTTCAGGGTCTGAGGGTGTTTTATTAGGGATGGTGGTTTGGTATACACATACCTTCAAGCCTCTATGAATCACTTAGAACAAAAAATAGGGCCCAGGTATTATTCCTTGGAGCCAGGGGGCCTTGGCGTCTAGATGTCTGGTGATGAGATGTCTAGAATTGAGATGTCTAGCATCTGTGGTCTGGGAGTTGTATATGATAGCTTCTCTTCAGTCATTCTCAACTGGACCTTCCTTAGATGTTATATGTTCTAGAAAAATCATTAACTCTTAGTCCTTCACAAGGAGAACATATGCTGTTTGCATTACAAGGCATGTATAAAGTAGGGTGAAGGTGCAGGTCCAAGCAAGAGTAGAAGCAGGAAAAGGAGCACAAAGCAGATTGTTATGAAAAATGTCCTTCAATTTCCCTATCTCACACTAAATGCACCTGCTTAGATTCCTGCTGTGGTTGTTTCAGATTTGGGCAGTAGTTCAAAAGTTGCTGTGGTTGAAGGCAGAGAAGCTATGGCTATAATTAGGTATAAAAGAGGCATGGATCTGAAAGACAAGGATACCGTACAAAAGATTCTTTGGTAGGACTCTAGAAGAAATTAGGTAATTATAATAATATTTAATCATCCCATGCTTTGGTATTTGGAATTAAATATCAGTTTTTCTTTTATGATTCTTTGAGAACATTTAGATTTTTAGAATAAATGATTTCTTTATTCATAGTAGACTTAATTACTCTGCTAAAACAGTAAAGATGTAAGCAAAAACAATATATAATGTATGTGCTATGTCTGTCCTTAAAGGCATACAGATCAGTGAACAAAAAAACAAAAGTGAATAAACAATTATTCACTTGAGCTTGAATACAAACTTAATTGTGACAATATGTGAACTCAGTAAATGAAAGTCTACTTAAAAAATATGTGTATCAGGGATCCCTGGGTGGCGCAGCGGTTTGGCGCCTGCCTTTGGCCCAGGGCGCGATCCTGGAGACCGGGGATCAAATCCCATATCAGGCTCCCGGTGCATGGAGCCTGCTTCTTCCTCTGCCTCTCTCTCTCTCTCTCTGACTATCATAAATAAAAAAAATTAAAAAAAAATATGTGTATCAGTCTTAAAGCAGGTTGATGAAGCCCATTCTGTGGATTCTGTTACCAGAAAGCAGGCCTGATTTCTTAGAATCATCGGATTCTATAAAATGTGTTGAAAATAATGAAGGTGACTCTACATCTAGGTTTTCTGATTTATAAGGAAAATAATGGATTGCATCTCTCTATACCTAAGCCACAGTATTTGTATTTTGCATATTACATTGTTCTGTCAAGGAAGCCTTGGGTGATACTTAATCACAGAATTGCCATTGACTTATTACTTACAGTTTATTAATGTTAAGTATTTGGGTTCTATGTTATTGTAGCATCATTATTTCAAACAAAACAGAAATTAATAAAATATTCATAGATCTAATTAGTCATGAATATTAAAAAGCCTCTAATTCACACATTCAATCAACTAATTATCCATAAAAATATATTTACTACGTGAATTGCTGTCTACCAAGTGCAGTTTTGGCAGATATAGTGAATATTTCCTGCCAAAAGCAGTATTTCATCTTTTCTTTAGCAGAAAGAGAAATAAAGCACACAAAAGAGAGAGCGGTACATTTTTAATCAAGAGCTTGGAAGCTGCATCATAGCCCATCCCATGATGTGAGCCATTACAGTTATTAATATTTTCATATGTGTTTTATTTTAATGACAATACCCTGAGTGCCATGCAGATACATATACTACAAAATATACTTGATATTAAATAACAAAAGATGTTGAAAATCCCAATCCGAATTCCTAAAAACCTGATCTTTTATTGATAGTGTGCCTATTCCTACCATACCTACACTGCTTTCCCCATTATCCCTTTCTTTTCTTTTTCCCATTATCCCTTTCTTATATTAATACTGTCAATTGGGAATTAGTTACATTTTCTTTTATATCTCTCAATTTTTTGAGCCATTCTTTCTTTGAGTCAACTGTAATTAGCTTTGGCTGCGGATTTCATATTGTCTCTTACACTTACTTTCTCATCAAACACCTTGCTAGTTTTGCCTTAATGATACTATTCCCCCCTCCCCTGCTTTTATAGAATAAAGATGAATTAAAATTGTTTGAATATTGTGCTTTATATTTTATTTGCAGACACAGCTTATATAATGACTCTATATAGTCATTAATGAGCAATTTAAATGGATTTATGTTCTTGGGAGGGGTTCTTATAAAATAACCCATATTTTATTTCTTTTTAATTACATTTAACTTAATGACTGTTTTCTGGTTCTTAATAACTACTTAATGAGGATTTACTATTACAACGCCACTGTGATAACCCCCAAAATACACTGCCATATATTCTTCACACTAAATCTTTTAAGTGGACTTTTTATTGGTCCATTTTAAGATGATAAACATAGTTCACTTTAAAATAATAAATTATAATGTAAATCAGTAGATTATAATTTAAAGGATAAGGTCTAATTTATCATTGAAATGGTAAGACAATAATTAACCATTTCAGGGTCAAATTGCATATAAAGATAGCAGAGACTATATTCTTGCTGGGTTTTCTGCTCAAGTCCTTAGTGGCAAAATAAGGTGTAACTGTAAGATATCTATGTTATCTTTTTTTCATTAGTTGTGCAATTATTCTGTGTTTTTTCTAGGTTTTATTCTTGATAATCCAACTATGTTATAGTAACCAATTTAAAAACAAATCAGATGTCCCCATTTAACTTTTGTTCAGGACTTCAAAAGTTTTCCAATGAAAGAAAATATTTCACCAATCTATGCAGATCTAAATTTTTCTTTACTCAGGCACTGAGGGATAATTTGCATGCCCAAGCTAAAGGAGGCATGCCTAGTAAATAAAGGCAGGAAGAGAAAGTTTCTTTTGTAAAGAAAAAGTGCTATTCCCGCAAATCAAATGTTATTTGTTTATACAAGAAAGCTTACAAATAAAAACTCAATTAACCTGAACATTTGGAAAGCACAAATACTAGTAATCTTGATTTTTCTTTTTAACATACAGTAAACTTCCCAGTCTTGTGACAACTTTAATTACTTGAGTAACTTATAAAATGCACGTGACTTATCCTCTGTCTCATTAGAGATCTTCTGAATTAGACTCTCTGAAAGAACAAACTTGGTTACACACATACATACACAAAATCTGTAACAAACCACCACTAACAAAGATAGACAGTAAAATTCAACTTGATATTGACAATCTTTCTGAAACTTATAATTACATTCACTGTATAAAAATTTTTGACAGGGGCGCCTGGGTGGCTCAGTGATTGCGCATCTGCGTGATCCTGGGGTCTTAGGATCAAGTCCCACATCAGGCTCCCAACAGGGAGGCTGCTTCTCCCTCTGCTTGTGTCTCTGCCTCTCTTTCTGAATGAATAGATAAAATCTTTCAAAAAGTTTTTCTTTTTGGTAATTGATTCTTGATGACTAAAAGCAGAATTCTATGATCCTTGCACATTGTACACTTGAGTGTTCTATAGTAAATGATGTTATTTTAAATAATGTTGAGGGCAATGTATTCTGACTTTGAGTGTTGTCCTAAAAGCTACAGTTATAACTTATTGTTTTATAATTATTATATCAAAGCACAAGCCTACACTACAAATATCTTCTTAAACTATCAAAATATGACGACATATGCTACAATTGTTCCAGTGACTAAATTAATTCTAAGTAATATAATTTTGTTTAAGAAAAGAATATAATTTAGATTTTGAAAGATATATTTCTGCTTGCTTTGAATTATTTATTTATTTATTTATTTATTTTTTTTACTTAGGATAGTCACAGAGAGAGAGAGAGAGAGGCAGAGACACAGGCAGAGGGAGAAGCAGGCTCCATGCACCGGGAGCCCGATGTGGGATTCGATCCCGGGTCTCCAGGATCGCGCCCTGGGCCAAAGGCAGGCGCCAAACCACTGTGCCACCCAGGGATCCCTCTGCTTGCTTTGAAATAAACCCTAATTACTGATGACTAATTGTATAATTTTGGCTACATATATGAAAAAAGATTGGCATATGTTATAGCTATATTTTTTGAAGACAGAGATCACCTTCTATTTGTGAGTTTATAATATATGGTTTCAGAGAATATAAATGTAGTTAAGAAAGGGCTTTCTAACTGATGTAAAAGGCTGTCATTTTAAGTTTTAGAAAGGTGTCTTATTTCTGTAGAAAGTGAGCGGAGACATGTTTATTTGCTATACTTATATTAATGGAAAACGATTACCATCATAGAGTTAGCTAACACCTCCATCAGCTCACCACCTTTTTTTTTTCCTTGTTTGTTATATGTCAGTTATAGCTCAGTAAAGCTGTAGATGGGGAATAAGTGAATGGAGAGGTTATATGAGTGTGCTCTTACCCCCATTTCTTATCATTAAAAGTAGAAGGAAAGTTAGAAGGTCAGATTGAAAAGAATTTGAAGATGAAGATTTTACAATTCATATCATCATGTGTCATTTGGAACTCTGTGCATATATTTGGTTTCCTTTAAAGGTGACCTAACTGCCATACAGCATTATAATTAATGATAAAAGTTTTTGAGCATCTCAGCTAATTAGTGAGATCTACCTTAATAAACTCAAGCATCAATAAATACAGAGCTATAGTTATTTATTACATGTTTATAAAACTTTTAAACTATAGATATTTAATGAGCTTTGAAAATACTCTTTAAAATATTTTAGAACTTTAAAAATACCGATTAAAATTAAAGTTTTATAAACCAAACTCAGGTACAATTGGTTTTTGTCTTGTTATTTTTTTTCTGTTAAAGTCATGTCATAAATTAAATAATACATGGTACATCAAGTTAAATATCACACCACTTATTCCACTAATTAAAAATACAGTATTTTATAAAAGATCTTCTAAGTATATTATATGTCATTTTTTTTGTACTAGTGAAAAAATAATATCCCAGTTTTTTTTTAAAGATTTTATTTATTTATTCATGAGAGACACAGAGAGAGAGAGAGAGGCAGAGACACAAGCAGGCTCCATGCAGGGAGCCCGACGTGGGACTCGATCCCACGTCTACAGGATCACGCCCTCGGCCGAAGGTGGCACTACACCGCTGAGCCACCTGGGCTGCCCAATATCCCAGTTTTTCTGAAATTCTTACGAAACCCATACATAGTAGAAAATGGGTGACTCTTCATTATTCAATGCCTGGGGAAAGGATGTTGTTGTCTGACTATGAGTTCTTTGGTAACACAACCTGTATTTTCTGGAGAAAAAAGCTCTCTCTAAACACAAACAAATTTGACTCCCATTTAATTTAAAATAATTGATTTTTTTTCAAAACATTTTTGTTTATAATTTGTATGTGGATCTATATGGTGACTAAAGGACTATATATATTTTTGACTATGTGTTTTACAAAATTTTAAGCCACTTTCTTGAAATTCGGAATTTGTTTTAGAGCAAAGAGCAATAGACTAGGATCAGAAATGGCATATTCTTGTGCCAGTTCTAAAGCTAGAATTTTGAGCAAATAATTGGCTCTTTGTTTTAGTATCTTTACTGGTGAGATCAAATTGCAGGGTCAAATGGAATCACAGGTACTTGGCAATTTGAGCATTCTATATAAACAAAGACTTGTTTTCCTTCTTTCAAAGAATTGATCTTTTAGTACCCATGGAAGCTGATGATTCCTATCTGGTATCAGGACTTTTCAATGTCCATAAAAATACTACTCATTTCCTCATCTTAAAACTTTAAAAGTTAAATAAAAGTCATCAAGGTATCTACTGTAACATCATAAGATTAATTAAAATGCCATCATTTTAGAGTTGAGAATGGAATTATGTTACTCTGCAAGGTAATTATGGATCTACTAAGGCCAACTACAGGTTTTTCAGTTCCAGGCAGGCTTGATTTCCCAGCCACACCCTCACCTTCTCTTTGATCTCCAACTACCTACTGTAGTGGACTTTTATCAGTGCCAAGCTCCTCAGCCCACATTCTCCTGGAAAATTCTCCTCGTATCTTTCTAATGGGCAATTTGCTACAAATGCTCCAGATCCTAGCTTAAATATCACTTGCTCAGCAAAGTTTATTATGAATAACCCAACATTATCTTGTCTCTCCACTGAGGAAATCAGTTTTATTGGTTTCTGGTCATTTGTTTCTTTTATTTTTTTAATTTACTTTTTAAAAAGATATTTATTTGAGAGGGTGAGAGAGCACTTGAGCACGAGCAGGGGGAGGGGCAGAGGCAGCAAAGGAGAGAGTCTGGGGGCCTGCTGAGCATGGATCCTGAAGGGGGCTCAAAAACAAGCAGAATCGGGTACATATTTATATTGTTTTCCATTCTGTTGTGCAGATAATTTCATCATTTTGTGCCTTGCTCTTATGCATTAACAAGCCTAGGGCTTTTTAAATGTCATACAGTTGTGCAGAGCAAATATAACACAGAAAGTTTCTGATTTTACTTATATGATTGCAAAACATTCCATTATAATGATATATCATCGTTCCAATATCATGTCTTGTTATATAGACACTTGAAGTTTTCAGTCTCTTTCATAAAAAAAAAAAAAAACAATGAAACACCTTGTACACAGATCATTTTGTATCAGGATATTACTGGCCTCAAACAATTGTTAGAACATCTTCCCTCTCTTCCATTTATCTAATTGTTTTCTATTTACTCAAATAATTTGAATTGAAATGGTATTGTTACTCCATAATTCTTAGATATTCACCTAGAAAATATTTGAGAATGGAGATTTTTGTGGTTGTTGTTGGTTTTTGTTTGTTTGTCTTTTTGTGGGGAGGCTTTACCTATTAAATTTCCTTAAGAATATATGAGTCTTTGGGTTGTCTCACTGAGTTGTAACATCTGTATCTTTTGAGAAATTTATAAATCTCATCGATCTTTTTGAAGCTGTTCCTTTAGAGTGTTGCATAGTGGTCTTTTAATATCTTTTTAATATTTTTTAGATCTTGATCATTACCCCTGTTCTAGTCCTGACTGTAGTCTCCTCTCTCTCATCTTTATATCTCTGTTTTCCTGTTTCTCTATTGTGATTTTTTTTCTGTTTTATCTGTTACAGTTTCTGGTTACTTGAATTTTTAAAAAGCTCTAGCAGTAATTCTTGTCTGTATTTTGTCCACCTCCCAAACAAAAAGGAATAATAGTTTGTAAATGTGTCAGATATTTTCACAAACATAATTACCTGTGATGACCAATGCATAGTGACTAATTTGGTGATTTGAAATCAGATTTAATCAGATTTTGTTGATATTGGATGGTATCTGAAAGACGGTCTAGAAATACTGCTTTATGGCACTAACCTGTTCAATATGCCAAATAAATATTTAAATAAGAACTTATTTGTTATTTTTTTATTGTGTTCGTTATTGTCCTTCTTTCTATACTTTGTTTCCTGGACTCCTGTTATTTTATAGCTCACTGACTCAAGGATTAAAAGAGGCCATGGCTCTTATTTCTTTTGGATAGTAGATGTAATGATGATAGCCAGGTTATCTAGAACAGTGGTGAAGAATAAAATAAAGCCAAGGGCTTACCCCAAGGAAATAAGCAGATGGTGGTGGTTCTTATTTCAAATCCTGAAGTTACAAAGTATTAGAAACTTTTCTAATTCCTTGTAGCATTTCCACACAGTCATCTTTATTATTAAAAAAATACATATGTATGTGTATATATATATACATATATATACACACACATATACATACATACATACACACACATATTTCCAATTTCGTAAAATATTTTATATCTGTTTTCTCCTGAAAAGAAATTACTATTGTATTGGTCCAATTAAGAGCTCTGTTTGTTCCTTTATTTGTATTACTCTAATTACCCATTGATAAAAGTCTGTCAGTGGGTAATGCCTGAGAACATTATCAAATGGTTTGGTAATGAGTCATGCAGAGCAGTGATATCTTTCTTTATTTGCCTAATCAGTATCACACTTTTCAGTTTGCCCAGATCATTACCTCTGGCCTGTCTCTCAATAGCACTGGGGCCCAAGAATTTAGCTAAAAATTCTAAAATACAAAGCATCAGTTGCTGTCAAATTGTTCTTTTCTATCTGAACTACTGAAAAGATTAAAGTATAAACAGTATATAGTGGATGAATTTCTATCAAGAAGTTTAATCTCCTTGTAAAGAGTAAATGCTTTAGCAAGTGCTTCATAAAATTTAAAAGAATATTGCTAATATTCTAATACACATATTAGAATTATGTATATTCTAATTCTAGTATTAGAATTAGGTATATTTTTTACATATAGGTAGAATAAAGTCAATTCCTGCATGGTATTTTTATCTTCACATACTTGAATTTTTCTTCAGTGCTGAGTCCTAAGCAGTAATAGTTTTTATTAGTAAAATATTGTTTGTTTATTTATCTGGTATATAACATGTTGGAACTTTAATAACATAGTAATGTAGGTGTAAAAGACTGTTTGGTGATGTATCATATAGGACATGCATTTAATGTATACTTCAGCCAATATCATTTTGTTGTTCTTTTTATAATTCTCCTTATATTTAAAAAATCATTCTAAAGAGATTAAATAAACTATTGGGCACGTACTACATGATATATACTGTCTTCTATGGTATTGATAACACCTTATTTTTATTAAGCACTGCTATGTCTCAGATAATGCTAACCATTTTAAGTGAATTTTCTAAATACATTATGATCCTATAATGTAGGTTCATTTTTAGCTCTTTATAGATGAAGAAGCAGAGGTTTATCCAGGATGAATGAGTTACCCTGAGGTTACACTTCTAGGATGTGGGAGAGTTAGGATTTGAATCAAGTCATTTAGATTACAGTGGTTAAAAGCTCAGCCACTACTTTAGCTGTTGAATTCACACAGCACACTCTTGGGAAATAGTTTTCTAAATGCCACTACCTTATAGACACAGAACAGTTTAACGTGTTGATTCCATATTCCTCTTCTAATATATGTCCGTGGCCACAGCTAACAATGGAGAGAGGACATTTGTCTTTTGGACAGAGGGTGCACTATTAGCAATAACTTCCTTGATTACAAGCCAAAAGAATCCCATTACACTGGCCTGTTAACTCCTCTCAGGCAGAGGTGCTAGTGAGTCAAGCAGGTAGTTTATTTAATAATTGATAAAAGTCAACAGAAGAGGCCACAGATTTGCAATTCCCAGGAGCTTGCTTGAGCGGGCAAACTCAAGGCAACTTCTTTAATATAAGTTCTATTTTATCTCATGAGATGATCCTGTTCGTGGCAACATCCCTTCTAAAATGCTTCCCCAAGCTTTTCTCAAGGTCACCATTGATATTTTCCATTCTAATTTTGCTTATTTCACTTACATTCTTCCCAAATGTAGGAGGGCCTACAGAAATGCCAACATAAGTCTCAGCAACGTGGAATCAGACTCAGTCTGTGCTCTAAAATTACGACATCTAAGTAAAATCCAGATAAGAATGACACTATGAATGAATGGGACAGGTTATCATCAGGTCCACCCACTCAACATCCAATGTTGGATCAGATTGAGGATAATCAGTACAGATACTTATGTTCACAAAGCAGTAAATTGAGAGTCACTGATTCAGAGAAATTCTAAAAAATCTATGTACACTCTTCCAATTCCTTAATTAGGGTTTAGTTCAGTTCCCTGTGCTCATCATTCTCATGTCTTTGCCCTCTGTGCCCTTGGGGATGACTCTAAGTCATCTTTTCTTTTCCATAAAAAATATCCAGTCATAGATAAAAGTCAGATCCACATACATCATTGAGATTAGAATGTCTGTACCTTAAGATTCCTGTAAGACTATTGGGGCACCGACGCTAAAAATTTAAAAAGCTTGTAGTTTTATAGACAGATCTAAGAGGCATGCCTTTGAGATATTTAGAGACTTTTTTTTTTTTCTACCTGAATAGTTCTCAAGGCATTGAGACCATGTATTTTTAAAAGTGCCCTGGAATTCATTTCTGCTGGGAAGTCAAATGTTAATGTTGTATCATTGTCATTTAAAGAGGCTGGGAAAAGTTAATGATTTTATCTTTGAACTTTGTGTGTGTGCATATTCCTCAATTTTAAATGTACAGTACAGTAAAGTTTGAAGTATATATATATATATATATATATATATATATATATACAGGGAGGTAACCACCAATGCAATCATAATATAGAGCAATTCTGTTAATGCCAACTGTTTCCTCATGTATATTTGGACTCTAGGTCCTCCACCAAACACTGACCCTAGCAACCACCTATCATTTTTTCCTATAGCTCTATAGCGTAGTCTCTCTCTCTTTCTCTCTCTCTCTGTGTGTGTGTGTGTGTGTGTGTGTGTGAGAGAGAGAGAAAGAGAGATTTTGTGTAAATGAAACTACATAGGTTGTTGTCATCTGTGTCTGGTTTCTTTTATATACCACAATCCTTGTGACACTTAACCAAGTTATTTTTTTAATCATTCATTCTTTTGTTTTTATTGCTTAAGTGGCTTATCATTATATGCATGCACTATAATTTGTTTATTCCTTGAATAGATTTCACCTGAAATTAATATAATGTTAGTCATACTTCAATAAAAAATAGATGATGGGAAGTTTGGGGTATTACGAATTCATAGTTGTGTTATAACATTTGTTTAAGAGCAAACATACATTTTTATTTCTTTTGGTAAAATGGAATGGGATAAGTATGGTAATATGAAAAGTGTTTAACTTTTTAAGAAATTGCTAAATTGTTTTTTGGTGGCTGTAAAAATTGCAACCTGTATCAGGTGTATGAGAGTCTAGTTCTCAGCATCCTTGTTACACTTGGTATTACCTGACTTTTAAAATTGTAGCCATATCAATATCGTTTTCCTTTTTTTCCAGTTTCATTGAGAAATAATTGAGATATATCATTGCACAAATTTAAGGTATGTTGGTTTGATTTACATATGGTAGGAAATGACTGCCAGATAGGTGAGCTAACATTCATTTTCTCCTATCAATACAATAAAAAGAAAAGAAAGAAGAAAAAAAAGTCTCCTAATGATGAGAACTCTTAGTATTTACTCTCTTAAGCATTTTCCTATACATCATACAAAGTGTTAAGTTATAGTTATCATGTACATTATTACATCCCTAGTACTTATTTATTTTGTAACTAGAAGTTTGTACCTTTTAACACCCTTTCTCCAAATACCCCTTCCCTGACCCTCCACATCTGGCAACCACAAGTCTGATCACCTTTTCTGTGAGTTTTTCTTTTAACATTTTATTGAGTGTTTAATTTGCATTTCTCTGATGAAAAATGGTGATGATCAATTTTTCCTGTTTATTGGTGACATGTTATTTTTATGACCCGTCTATTCAATCTTTTGCTCATTTTTAAGTTGTCTTCTTATAATTTTTATATGAGTTCTGTATACATTATTGATACAAGACCTTTGACAGATATATATTTTATAAATATTGTTTCCTAGCCTACAGCTTGCCATTTAATTTTTTTTTAAATTTAAATTCAAGTTAATTAACATATAATGGTTTCAGGAGTAGAATTTAATGATTCCTCACTTACCTGTAATACCTAGTGCTCATCCCAGCAAGTACCCTCCTTAATGCCCATCATCCATTTAGCCCATTTTTTAGTCCATTGCCCACACACCTCCCCTCCAGCAACCCTCAGTTTGTTCTCTATAGTTTAGACTCTCTTATGGTTGCCTCCCTCTCTGTTTTTATCTTATTTTATTTTTCCTTCTCTTCCCCTTTTTTTCATCAGTTTTGTTTCCTAAATTTACATATGACTGGAATCATATGATATTTGCCTTTCTCTGACTTATTTTTCTTATCATAATACACTCTGGTTCCATCCATGTTGTTGTAAATGGCAAGACTTCATTCATTTTATTGGCCAAGTAATATTCCATTGTATGTACATTACCACATCTTCTTTATCCATTTCTCAATTGATGGACATCTGGTCTCTTTCCATATTATGGCTATTGCGGACATTGCTGGTATAAATGTTGGGGTGCATATGCTTCCTCATATCAGCTTTTTGTACCCTTTTGATAAATACCTAGTAGTGCACTTGCTGGGTTGTAGGCTAGTTTTATTTTTAACTTTTTGAGAAAACTTCATACTATTTTCAAGTGGCTGTACCAGTTTGCATTCCCACCAACTGTGCAAAAGGGTTCCCCTTTCTCTGCATCTTTGCCACCATCTGCTGTTTCCTGAGTTGTTAAATTGAGCAATTCTGAGAGGTGTGAAGTGGTATCTCATTGTAGTTTTGATTAGTATTTCCCTGATTATGAGCCATGCTAAGTACCTTTTCAAGTGTCTGTTAGCCATCTGTATGTCTTCTGTGGAGAAATGTCTGTTCATGTCTTCTGCCCATTTCTTAACTGGATTATTTATTTTATGGGTATTGATTTTGATGAGTTATTTATAGATTTTTTTAATCCAATATGTCACTTGCAAATATCTTCTTCCATTACATCAGTTGTCTTTTAGTTTCATTGATTGTTTCCTTGCATGTGCAAAACTTTTTTTTTTAATCTTAATGAGATTCTTCCTAATAGTTCATTTTTTCTTTTGTTTCCCTTGCCTCTGGAGATATGTCTACAAAGAAGTTACTGTGGCCGAGGTCAAAGAGGTTGTTGCCTGTATTCTCTAGGACTTTGATGTTGTCCTGCTTACATTTGTCTTTCATCTATTTTGAATTTATTTTTGTGTATGGTGTAATAAGAAAGCCATCCAGTTTCATTCTTCTGTGTGTCACTGTCCAGTTTTCCCAAGGCCATTTGTTGAAGAGACTCTTTTCAATTGGGTGTTCCTTCCTGTGTTCCTATGATTAGTTGACCATATATTTGTGCATCTGTTTCTGGATTTTCTATTCTGTTCCACTGATGTACATGTCTGTTTTTGTGCCAGTACCACATTGTATTGATGATTACAGCTTTGTAATACAGTTCGAAGTCTGGGATTGCGATTCCTCCTGCTTTTCTTTTCTTTTTTGCATTCCTTTGGCTATCTGGGGTCTTTTCTGGCTCTATACAAATTTTAAGATGGCTTATTCTAATATACTGGTGTTACTTTGATCAAAATTGCATTGAATGTATAGTTTGCCTTGGGTAGACATTTTTTATTTATTTATTTATGACAGTCAGAGAGAGAGGGGGGGTGGGGGGCAGAGACACAAGCAGGCTCCATGCACCGGGAGCCCGACGTGGGATTCGATCCCGGGTCTCCAGGATCGCGCCCTGGGCCAAAGGCAGGCGCCAAACCGCTGCGCCACCCAGGGATCCCTTGGGTAGACATTTTAACAATATTTATTCTTCCAATCCATGATCGTCATGGAATGTTTTTCCATTTATTTAAGTCTTCTTCAGTTTCTCTCATAAGTGTTCTGTAGTTTTCAGTGTATATATCTTTCACCTCTTTGGTTAGGTTTATTCCTAGGTATCTTATGCTTTTTGGTACAATTGTAAATGGGGTTGATTCCTTGATTTCTCTTTCTGCTGCTTAATTATCGGTGTATAGAAATGCAAAAGATTTCTGTTCATTGATTTTATGTCCTGTGACTTTGCTGAATTCAGATGTCAGTTCTAGCAATTTTTTGGTGGAGTCTTAGATTTTCTACAAATTATCAAGTCATCTGCAGAGAATGAAAATTTGACTTCTTCATTGCTGATTTGGATGCTTTTTTTTTTTAATTTTTTGTTGTCTGATTGCTAAGGCTAGGACTTCAAGTACTATGTTGAGCAACAGTGATAAGAGTAGACATCCCCATCATTTTTCTGACCTTAGGGGAAAAGCTCTGTATTAATCTTTCTTTTTTTAAAGATTTTGTTTATTTATTCATGAGAAAGAGAGAGGCAGAGACACAGGCAGAGGGAGAAGCAGGCTCCATGCAGGGAGTCTGATGTGGGGCTCGATCCCAGGACTCCAGGATCACACCCTGGGCCAAAGGCAGGCGCTAAACTGCTGAACCATCCAGGGATCCCCAAGTATTAATCTTTCTTAAATGTTTGGTAGAATTCCCTTGGAAAGCCATTGAGCCCTTGGACTCTTGCTTGTTGGGAGATTTTGGATTACTGATTCAATTTCTTTGCTGGTTATGGGTCTGTTCAAATTTCTATTTCTTCCTGATTCTGTTTTGGTAGTTTGTGTTTCTAGGAATTTATCCATTTCTGCCAGATTGCCCAAGTTGTTGGCATAAAATTGTTTATAATATTTTCTTATAATTGTATTTCTGTGGTTTTGGATGTGATCTCTGCCCTTTCATTCATTATTTTATTAATTTGAATCCTTTCTCTTTTGCTTTTTAATAAGTCTGGCTGGGGGTTCATCAATCTCATTAATTCTTTAATATAACCAGCTTCTGGTTTCATTCATCTGCTACTCTTTTTTTTAATTTCTATAATTGATTTATGCTCTAATCTTTATCATTTCCTTCCTTCTGTTGGTTTTAGTTCTTGTTTGCTGATATTTTTCCAGCTTCTCTAGGTGTAAGGTTAGGTTATGTATTTGAGACTTTTTGTTTATTGAGGAAGACCTGTATTGCTATATACTTCCTAAAGTCTTTGGACTGTCATGTTTCATTTTCATTTGCTTTCATGTATTTTTAAAAAATTTCTTCTTTAATTTCCCAGTTAGCCCATTCATTTTTTAACAGGCTGTTCTTTAACCTCCATGTATTTGTGGTCTTTTCAGTTTTATTGTGGTTGACTTTAAGTTTCATAGCGTTGTCTTCGAAAATATGCATGGTATGATCTCAATCCTTTTGTACTGGCTGAGGCCTGATTTGTGTCCCAGTATGTAATATATTCCCAAGAATGTTCCATGTGCACTTGAAAAGAATGTGAATTCTGCTACTTTAGGGTGGAATGCTCTGAATATATGTTAAGACCATTTGGTTCAATGAGTCATTCAAAACCATTGTTTTCTTGTTGTTTTCTGCTTAGATGTTCCATCCATTGCTGTTAGGGGGGTTAAAGTCTCCTGCTTATTATCATATTATTGTCAATGAGTTTCTTTAAGTTTGTTATTAACTGATTTATATATTTGGCTGCTCCCACGTTGGGAACATAAATATTTATAATTGTTAGATCTTCTTGTTGGATAGACCCCCTTTATTATGATATAGCATCCTTTTTCATCTCTTTATTAGTCATTTTTTAGTCATTTTTTTAAATTTTTATTTTTTATTTATTTTTTATTTTTTACAGTCATTTTTAAAAATCTAGTTTGTCTGACATAAGTACAGCTACTCCAACTTTCTTTTGATATTTATTAGCATGGTAGATGGTCCCCCAGCCCCTTACTTTCAGTATGGAGGTGTCTTTGGGTCTGAAATGAGTCTCTTGTTAGCAGCTCTCGTTTTTTTTTATCCATTCTGATACCCTGTTTGTCTTTTGACTGGAGCATTTAGCCCATTTACATTCAGAGTGATTATTGAAAGGTGTGAATTTAGTGCCATTGTATTATCTGTGAATTTGCTGTTCCGGTATATTGTCTCTTTTCCTTTTTAGTCTTTGCTGCTTTTGGTCTCTCTTTCCCATTTAAAGGTCCCCTTTAATATTTCTTGCAGAGCTGGTTTAGTGTTCATGAACTCCTTTAGATTTTCCTTGTCTTGGAAAATCCACCTTTACTTCTATTCTGAATGACTGTCTTTCTGTATATGGTGTTCTTGGTTTATATTTTTCCCAGCAGACTTACTCTAGTAAAGATGCCCCTGTTGGGCGCAGGGGGTGGGGTTTGGTGGGCCAGGGTGGTGGAAGATGGCATCACCCAGCCCTCTGTCCCTGGGAAGAGGAGCTTTCACTGCCACTGTTCAGGAAAATTGAACAATCTCCCCCACTGTGTCTCAAGTTCCAGTTAGATTTCTGCCCTCAATTTGTCTGTGCCCAGATACTGGGCATACCAGGTGCCACACTTCTGTGTTTTATCTCTGGCCCATGGCTAGGGTTCAAAGCTCCAAATATTAAAGGACCCAGGAAGCTGCAGCCTCATTCCCCTCCCTGAGAGGAGAGCCTTGCAGCTCCCCAGAACCTTTCTGTCTCAGAAGAGCAGTCACATAGCCACGAGTCTATGGTGAAGCACAGCAAAAAATTGTGACCAAGTTATCTGTCCTCTGCACATGCCTCTGTCCCCTGCTGTTGAATGCTGCTTGGTGGCACACAACAGGCATCTTGTCCGTGAAGAGGCAAAATGCCCTCTTCCAAATGTACTCCAGGAAGGGGCACTTCTCCCCCAATGTGACTCAGGAGATCCCCACACAAGGGTGTCCTGTGCAGTCTTAACACACTGCTCTGTCTCCCTCTCTCTCCTCCTATTCCTGACTGCTCCACCAAAAGGGCTCCCTTCCTTCTGTAACATTGTGACTTTTATCTTCCCGAATTCCCATCTCTGACTTTGCATCTGTCATATTCTCTCCCTCCAATTGTGCAGATTGTTTTCTTAATTCTCAGATCAATTTTTTAGTTTTCTTTTTAAGATTTTATTTATTTATTCATGAGAGACACAGATGGAGAGGCAGAGACACAGGCAGAGGGAGAAGCAGGCTCCCAGTGGGGACCCCGATATGGGACTTGATCCCAGGACCCCGGGATCACATCCTAAGCCAAAGGCAGATGCTCAACCACTGAGCCACCCCGGTGCCCCAATTTCCTAGTTTTCAAAATGATTTGATGTTGATCTTTCTGTGTTCGAGAATTCAGAGTGATATTCAAGGCAAGTCCAGGGTCACCCCTACTCCTCTGCCATCTTAACTGTCATTTAAGTTTTAACAGTATTTTGTTATTAGAAGCAGTGCTTGTTTTCTTAATCCAAAATGGCTGAACTTTCTTTTCTGCCCACTGTCTTAAAACTATCAAGTTTATAATTCATTAATGTTAATTATAGTCACCATGCTGTACATTTTATCCCCAGAAATCCTTCATCTTATAGCTGGAAGTTAGCAAAAGTTTTAAATTATTATGAAATCAAATTTAGCAGTTTTTATGATTTGATATATGAAGAAAAATTTGTATAACCCCAAATCAAAAGTTTTTGTACTATATTTTAATGATATTTATTCTATTAGTTGTTAAATTTACATCTGTGATCAGTTCTGAGATAATTTTATGACATAAAATGGGGTTTATTTTTTAATAAAGATATTTCACTTTTATATCAGCAGCACTAGTTAATTATTCATTTTCAGTGAATGGTTTTGGCATTTTTATTAAGAATCAGTATATGTGTGACTCTATTTCTGGACTTCTTTTGGTTCTATATGATTGTATATGTGTATACATATATACCCTTTAAATCAAACCCACACTGTCTTCATTATTGATTGAGAATATATTGAATCTATATATCCATTTGTGGAGCATCAATATAATAATATTGACTTTTCTCCTTAATGCACATAGTATATGTCTCCATTTATCTTAGCAATTTTTTGTACAGCCCCAGCAGATACTATGCTAAGTACAAAATTAATTTGTATGTTGATGCTATTATAATTGATATTTTTAAAATTTCAGTGTCCAATTGTTCATTGATTTATTTTAGAAATACAATTAAATTTTTTATATACTTCTTTCATAACTTTCATATTCTCAACAATTTCATTTTCTTTTTTTTTCTATTTTCAAAAGGTATAATTGAAAAGACTGTCAGTCATTCTTAGCAAAGGTGAGATCATGAATAATGATCTTCAACAATTTCTAATTTTGAGAATGATGTCTCTGCTGTTGCCACTGTTACTGTTGCTGTTAAGTTACAGCACTATATTTTATAGATTGTGATACATTTCTGATAAATTATTTCTAAGTATAAATATTAGACTGACATGTGCTGATGATTCTTGCAGAAAATTACATTAACTTATTTAACTTCATATAAATTGGTTTCATGTAATTCTGAATAAAAAATAATTTAAAGTAATTGTAGATTTACATGCACTTGTAAGAAATAATACAAAGAGCTCCTAGATTCTACGTACTCTTTACTGAGTTTCCTGCAATGATAACATCTATCATAAGTATAACACAATATCACAACTAGGAAATGGATTTTGATATGATTCACCAACTTCATTCAGATGTCACTGTTTTGCATACACTCATTTGTGTGTGTGTGTTTATGTGTTTTTAACTCCATGCATATTTATCACAAGGCATAGAACTGTTTTATCACAAGGATTCCTTGCACTACCACTCTATACCCATTCAGTCACGTCCTTGCTTCATCTTAGCAACCACTAATCTGTTCTCCAAATGTATAATATTGTCATTTCAAAAGATTCGTGCAGTATGTAACTGAGATTTTCCTTCTTAATCAGTATAATTCCTCTGAAATTCAAAATTGTGCATATTAATAAGTCACTCCCTCTTGTAGATAAGTAGCACAAGGTGTGTATGTATTAAATATAAAGTAAACATATATTACTATATATATTTATGAAATTCCTAAAATTTACAAAGTGACATCATTATTCATTTTTCATTTTCTCAGCAAATCAGTACAGCATATTCATGAGAATGATTAGCAGGTATTATTTTGCTTATTTTACAGAGGAAACAGTAGTTTTTTTTCAAGTATTAAAGATTTATACGCAGCCATTTGGAGAGATGAAGGAGGACCCCGAATGCAAGTATTTTTATTTTTCTCTCATTAAGTGAACTGAAATACAAACTGGGCATGATTTTTTTTTTTTTTTGCTCTAATGCTTTACTGGCATCAAGCAATGAAAAATTTGACATAAGGAAAGATGGGAGAAAAGACTCATTCTAAAAGAACATGGATAAATAGTTACCTAGGATATATTTTGGTATTTAATTATTTCTAAGCCTAGGATATGTCTTTCATTTAGCAAATAAATTTTCTTTCCAAGTTTCTTAGTAAATTTTTATGAAAAGTATGATCAGTAATGAGCTCAGGAAGTCGAATGACATCATAAGATATATTTTAAATAATCTTACAAGCACTCTGATAAATCCTTTGTATTTATTCACACATTCCCTATGAAATGTGACAGAACTCCTGCTATTCTTTGAAGGAAATAAGAGCACTTATGGCAGGCAAGAGAAGAAAAGCAGACAAAAGAATGTGCAGAAAATCGTAATATAATGAACATTTATATAGGATTATATTTTATTCATCATGCTGTAGGGTCCAGAGGGTGGCTGAACGTGGAGTGCAGTCAAAGCATATTACTAACTTCAGGGAGTTTCCAAGTTTTCCTAACAACTACTTGTTTGATTTTTTGGGGTCCTATTTATATCCCCTATTATATTAGTTTAATGCAAGTTAAACTAACTTTACTAGTGGAATTTGTCATTTATTATGAGAAAAATCCTCATACCTTTAGCCACTAACAATCTGGCAAGCACTATTCCTCAGGTGGGAACATGGAAGGGTCAGTGTTTGTGTCAAAGCAGCCATGCTAAGGATGTTACCCGTCTTCTCATTACCTTCCCTAATTTTAACTCAGGTGAAGAACTCACTGACTACCCTGAAGGGTGATTGATTGAAGCCTATCAACTAGCTAATTGATTGTGGTACAGAATTTTCCTTTTTATTCCAGAAAGAAAAATATAGATAAATGACCTAGATATAGAGATATCGGTGAATACTCTTTCTTAATTCACATTGTTAATAATTTTAGGGTACATATTTTTTTTATATTTTCTTTTGGATTTGCAGATTGAAACATATTGGAAAGATAAGGTTTGGTGTTATAATGAAGACCCAGTATCCACATTTTTTGAAATAACACTCTTTTAATCAGATGTGATCTCCAGGGAAAATGAGTGCAAAGGTTAGACTTCAACACTGGGTCAATCAGGGTTTATTCTTTGCTGTTGGGTCTTTTTTGTGGTTTGGGGACCACTTTCAAAGTTCAGGCAGTTAGCAGTTCTTCAACTTCTACTCTTTGCCTAATCAAAGCCTTTATGGTCTTTTGGGATGAGTAGATATGTAGCTAAGATCCTCTGGCTTTTCTTCTCAGCCTATTCATAAATATTCAAAAGCAAGTTGCCTTCTACTCAAGGGGTACATGAAATCTCATTAATGCTCATTAGGACCATTTCACTCTCAGGTGTTTGCTAAATTTCTGGCTTTTCTCTCAGTTTTTTTGCTTGCCTCAACCAGTATCACCACCTCAGGCTAGCTGTGTGTTGACTTTCCCAAATGATTTGTGATCTTTTTGGACTCTCTTATTTCATTTTTGATCACACTTCTGTGAGATTTTCTATCCATCATACTTTAGCTCTACATCAAATCAGCCTGTCCTGCCCTGTAAAATTACTGCATTAGAGTCGGAGATGGGGCTGAAACGGAAGCATTCCCCTACAAAAATACAAACTTCCATGGTTCTTATTGGGAGTCAGTAGTCTCTTTGAATAAAGACTTCTCATTGTGGACTATGATTCTAATCAGTTTCCGGAAGAAATTGTTTTTGACAAATTTATTTAGTTTTATTCTTATTTTAGGAGAATTTGTGCTATCATTCACCTTTTCTAGAAGTCCCATCCAATATCTATAAGCTTTTGCAGCAGAGGAGACTAAATCTCTAAACATTTTTAAAAAATATTGTTCTCTACAATTTTAAAATAATATGCTTCTAGAGAATAAGACATATGTAAGCATGTAAAGGATGAAAAAATCCACTGATACAGATGTAGAGGTGTTACCTAAATATTGTCAATGCTCATTTAAATAGTTACATCTTTAATATGGAACATTGAGATAGATCAGCCAATATATAATTTCTACTATTATTATATACAATTGAACAAAGTGAACACATTTTAAAAGTGTGCAATGGAATATTCTGGTCATTATCCTTGTTATGAGAAATATTTTTGGTTGGTTTTGTTACCAACTTTTACATGATGAAGAAACATTCTATGATTAAAAAAAAATAAAGATGATTAAGGTAAAAGGAAAAAATCATTCCCTACAAATATTTATGTCCTTTTGGTTGTACTTACATGAGAAGGTAATTTGGATTTTGTCCTGTCATACTTGTCTGAAACAAAATTAAAGAGAAACAAGTGACCTAAATAATTAGCTAGGGCATAACTGCAGACAAATACTTTAGAAAACATATATGAACTACATTGTAATGAATGTTTTTTTAACAAATTGAAGAAAAAAAGAAAAAAAAAACAAATTGAAGACACTTTTCATGAATATTTTTATTTAATACAAGAAAAAAATTATATTGTTGCCCTAACGCCCATTAGTTAACTTGATAACAAAATTTCTTTTCATATTCTATGTGCTGTATTTCAATAGTACAAAATGCTTTAGAAATTACAAGGTTGTGGGTAAGAAATGTGTGCCAGAAGAAGATGCAAAATTCATGGCTATCTTTCTACTGAATGTATTTGCTATTAATGAAAATGAGATTTTTCTTATCCACATGACTATTAATCAGTCATTGCTTGAATCAGCAAATACGAATAATGTATAATTGACAGATTTTGTGTATATAAATGAAGTTTCAGATTTATTTTTTTATAAACAAGAATACTTCATTGTTTAAAATCTTTCATTTTCAATTTTTAAAACAAGTAAAAAGGTAAAAATTTTAAATTAAAAACAAAAAATACTTTTATAAGTAAACACTCAATATTTCAGTTTTCTACTTTAATACAATTACAAAAATTCAAATATTTCCACCTAAATTATATATTTTATGATTTAAAATTTTCGAGTTTGGGGAATGTTACTGAGGAATTTGAGGGCTTATAATGAATAAAGATTGGCTACTGAATTTCTTCCTTATAGGGATTATAGGTATGTTGTTAAATGGAAACATAGAGATAGATTATTTAGAACAGTTGAAACTGCTCAGTATCATATAGTTGCAATTCCTAAGGAATCATAAACCATGTATACACACCATCACACATACATTCATCTCTAAACTTGGCAAATTACAAAATCATAAAGACATAAGTAGGTGCCAGTTTCTACTACTTTCTGTCGTAATATTTTGTCCTGGCATAATGTGGGGAGATGAGAGCAATCTTATCACCCTAAGATTGAGTCAGACAAAACAGTTAACATATAAAATGGCATAATAAAGTTAAATAACTGTTACCTCTAATGTATTAGTATTTGAAGCTTATTGAAGGTGTGCTTTAATGAATCAGGTCACATGTAAAAATCTTATATTTTTGGACTACAAACTGTACAGAATATGGGATAATATATTCACATTGATATTTTCAATGAATCTGAGATTAACGCAATTGTTATTTATATATTTTTAAAGATTTTATTTTATTTATTCATGAGAGGCACAGAGAGAGAGAGAGGCAGAGACACAGGCAGAGGGAAAAGCAGGCTCCATGTAGGGAGCCTGATGTGGGACTGGATCCCAGGTCTCCAGGATCATGCTCTGGGCTGAAGGTGGCGCTAAACCGCTGGGCCACTGGGGCTGCCCTGCAATTGTTATTTAAAGGAACATGAAGAAATGTACTTTCATTTGGACTTGCAAAGAAGCATTTTCTTTTTTAATCTGTTATAAGACAGTTAACTATATTCAAAGTCTAGTTCATAAAAGTTATTGATAATTATAGATCTCTAGATTTGATTTTATGCAACAAAATAATAGAAATTATTTCTAACGAAAAAACCTCTCAACTCCTTTTTTCTTACTTGTTCTTTGAGTTCAAGAACTTCCTCCTTCACTCTAGGTTCATGCTTTTCTGGCCTCATGTTTATTTCTACTTCAACACTTAAACACATTGTCCGCATATATCTTTCTGTCTCAGCTGCTTGTAGAGTTGTTTTAAATTTCTGCGTCCACATTGGTTAACACAATATTTAGTATAAAAATATTCACTGTATTTGTGTTTGATGAATTAATGTATCAATAAATGAATGAATGAATTAAAATATTGGCAGAGACAAGAAATATAAAAATCACCAATAGTTGTCTATGGATGAATTTTATTGCAAATAATCAGATTAATATAATCTTAGAAATCTCTACAAATAACATTAGAAATTGGATTGTCGATTACTTTAATACCCATTTTGCTGTTAGGAAAACAGAGACATAAAGATCCAAAGGTTTTTTTCCTAGTGTTTTTATGGAGATAAATTTAAAGAGATGTGTCATTTCTTATTACATTTGGCCACCAGCCCTTTCTAAGATTACACAAGCATACAGACTTATATCAATTAGGGCAGATAAATGTCATGAAAAATATTTTTTCCTGTAGAGGAAGTCATGTTATTGTTACACTTGTTAATTTAGTGCTATCTTCGTTTTATTTTTAAGGAAAATTAATATGTTCCACTAATAGATTAATGGGATGATTTTTGGCTTCATTTTAATTTTTTCTTCAGTTATTTTTCAAGGAACCATAATGGCAGACAGTTATTGTTGTGGAACAATTACCTAACTCAGACTTGCTTTTACTACCCATCATATATAGCAATCCATATAATCTTACACCGGTATTCAAATGTAACATCTCACTGCCATATTGAACATTTTAAAATAGTTACATTTTAATTTAGATAAGTAAAAACAAATATTGTTTCTTTCATTATTTCACCCTAAAATCCCTGAAATTTCAAAATACCCTGAATTTTATGTCATCAGAATCATCGTGTGTACTTTTCTAGTCTTCTTGTGATACACAATAGCTAGTTTATTAATACATGGCAAATAATTACTAAGTCCTTTTAAATCACACCACATCACTTCAACATGAATTACTATATTCATTAGACATAAATGTTTAGACATTATTAAGGAAAACTTTTTAATGCATTTCCTCAGCCTGAAAAATTATATCAAATGTTACTAATGTAATTATTCCTTGGTTTGACACAATATAATATGAACATATTATATAAGTGACCTTAGACAATTCTTTCTTGTTCCTTTTCATACAGATATGGGATTTTGTGTTGTCAATACGGTAAACTGTTATCTTACAGTTCTTTGTGTGCTGTGTCAAAAGGAGTATGTTTTAAAGGATAGTTATATACAATATTTTGCAATTTTTCTTCTTTTTAAAATAAGTATATACAGATTTGAAATCTAGCCCATGATATATTGTTATTTACTGAAGTTAAGATAAAATTTAATAATGGATATTAAAAGAAAGATCCAGGAGCTTGTGTGTAAATAGAATTATTTCATGTTTTTTAAGGCAAAAAAGAAGAAAATTGGGCCTTGTTAGTCTTACATTTTAATTTTTTATCCAAAAGCATCCTAAATATTATTTTGCCAACCAAGAAAAGTATATCAAAGTTAGATGATTCCTAACTATTTATTCTCATACTATGGATAAAATAATTAAATACTTTCAATCCATTACTTTCTGCAAAATATTTTATAAATGTACTGTTTCAGTGGGAATATTCTAGTGATTAAAATTTCTCTTGTAGTAATAGTAATTTCCTGTAGAAATAAATTTAGTTTAAATTTCAGAAATCTCATGAGTTAGTGTGTGAATTCACTTATTCTTATATTAAGGAAGATTAATTTTGGTCATTTATTTTTCCAAAAGAATAGAGAAATTTAAACTTGGAAAATCATTATTATCGGACTCAACTCTCTTCTCTTTTTAGAAGCTAAGCTTTGATACAAATAGGATTATCCAGTTATGTTTAATATAGTAAAAGTTCATTATATCAGCTATTAACAATGTCATTAACTGTAATTAAGATAATTTCTTTCTGTGGTAGAAGTTCTTATTGAGTGTCGATCTTCTTGACTTTTTCATTATTTCCCAATTGCATGTTTAAGTTCAAAAGAAGTTTCATTTTCAATTTATAATTAGATGATTTCCTTTGATCCTAACAATGCATAACCATCCCAATTATTTTATTGAAATAAATACACAGTTTTTTTTTTCTTAAAATGCCCTGTTTACCAAAAGTACCATCTTCCTATGTTTATTGTATAAAGCTAGTTTTCTTGCTTCTATTTATAATAAAATTTTACCGATACCTGATTTGTTTAATTTTGAACTGTTACAACTATTTATATAACTCTATGAAGTGTTATATTGGCAATTGTTAAGTGAAAATAGTATGCTGACAAAAATAAATATTTTAAGTGTTCAGATTATTAATCATTATTGCTAGTTTTTATATATTCCTTTTTTTAAAAAATATTTATTTATTTATTTGAGAGACAAGGAGGGCGAGTGAGCACATGGTTGGGAGGGACCAAGGGAGAGAGTCTTAAGCAGACTGCATTCTGAGTGTTCCATCTCAGGACACTGAGATCACGATGTGAGCCAAAACGGAGAATCAGATGCTTAACCAACTATGCCACCAGGTACCCCATTCTTTCTATTTTTATTTGCTTGAATTTAAACTAGTACCATAACTCTATCCCCATTTTCTTCGCTTACTCTTCCTTCTTGTAGTGGTCTTGCTTTTAATGTAGTTAGTCACTCTTTTCATACTATGACTTTGATCCTCGCTCTCCTAGAGTTTTTCCTTTTTCCTGGTTCACACCTTTTCCTGTCCTTTCAACCTTTATGTCTTTACAACTGCTTTGGCAGAGGATACTCATGTTAAGTATAACTCATTTTGTTTATCCTTTCACCAGTCAGTTAATGGATGTTTGCATTGCTTTCACTTTGGGCAGTTATCAAAACTGCTACTATCGACATTAGTGTGCAGATCTGTGTGTGGATATATCATATTTTCACTTATCTTGTATGGATACCTAGGAATGGAATTTCTCAATTGTATGTTAAATTTATGTTTGACATTTTAAGAAACTTACAAACTGCTTCCATGATGGCTATATCATCATGGTATATGGTTTACACTCATACCAACAATATAAGTAGTTTCCAAGTTCTCCACATTCTCACTCATATTTGGTATTGTCTTCCTTTTTGATTATGGCCATGCTAAGAAGTATGATCAGATTATCTCAAGGTGGTTTTGGTTTGCATATTCCTAAAAACAAATTCTGTTGAGCATTTATATTTCTTCTGATCAACAGCTATTTATATATTTTCATATGTTTTCTTTTTGGAAATGTCTTTTAGCTCTACAGTGCATTTTTATATGTCTTCTTTGTCATATTTATATAGTTTTTGCTTTTGGTATATATTTTGAATACAAGTCCTTTAGTTTGCAGATATTTTCTCTCATCTATGACTTTTCAATTTTTAATTTATATCTTTCGAGGGATGAAATTACTTAATTTTTTATAAAGTCCATTTGATCAAATTTTCTAATGTATATTATACTCTTGATGCCATATCTAGAAATTTTTGCCTAAATTAAGGTTAGAAATATTGTATCTTATTTTTATGAAGAATTTTAATGTATTCTTTTTAGCTTTGTGATTTATTTATTTTTTTATTTGAGAGACAGCAAGAGCAAGCAGGGGGAGGGGGAAGAGGGAGAAGCTGAGCAGGGAGCCCTAGAGTGAGGCAATCCGAGGATCCTGAGATTATGATCTGAGCCAAAGGCAGATGCTTAACCAACAGCTGCCCAGATGCCCTCTGTGATTTATTTTGAATTATATTTTGGTATGATATGAGGTATCTAGGTTTAAAAATTACTTAATTAAAATTTGCATATAGATTTCCAATTGTCCAGCTTATTTTAAGAGACTATGTTTTCCCTAATCGATTGCTTAGGCACCTTAGATGGAAACAGTTGAACATCGGTGTGAGTTTATATTTTGAATATCTATTCTACTCCCATTGTTCTACAGGTTCATCTGTATGTATCAGTGTCTTAATTAGTGTTGCTTTATTGTAAGACTTCAAATTGGGCAGCATAAATCTTGAAAGTTTAGATAGTGTTTTTATATTAATTGACTTATCAATTTTCCTCATCCTGCTGTGACTCAGTCAGATGTGTGTGTGTGTGTGTGTGTGTGTGTGTATTTCTGCACTCCATCCCACCCCCCAGGACCAAAGAGCCTGAAAGGAAACTGAGCCAATTTATTGTCTTTATCCATATTTGATTAATTTATTTAGAAATTTCTGTTTTTTGAAGGTACTATACTAGATGTGTTGGAAATTAAAAATAATCAATTAGATACAGCTTCTGCAACCTAGGAACTTAATATTGCTCAAAATTTGAAAAAAAAATAGGTTAGCTAAAAAAAATGGTAATGTATTCTGGGGCTCTACAAGGAGCATGGGATATTCCTTTTGTATTCTAGAAAGCCATCCAGCTAGTAAGAGGATTACATATTTTCATTTTTAAAACTATGTTCAGGGCAGCCTGGGTTGCTCAGTGGTTTGGCACTGCCTTCGGCCCAGGGTGAGGTCCTGGATTCCCAGGATCAAGCCCTATGTCGGGCTCCCTGCATAGAGCCTGCTTCTCCCTCTGCCTGTGTCTCTGCCTCTCATGAATAAATAAATAAAATTTAAAAAAATAAAATAAAAATAAAACAATAAAAAATAGAATTAAAACTATGATCAAAAGAACTGTAAATAGGGATCCCTGGGTGGCGCAGCGGTTTGGCGCCTGCCTTTGGCCCGGGGCGCGATCCTGGAGACCCAGGATCGAATCCCACGTCGGGCTCCCGGTGCATGGAGCCTGCTTCTTCCTCTGCCTGTGTCTCTGCCTCTCTCTCTCTCTCTGTATGACTGTCGTAAATAAATAAAAAAAAAAAAAAATTAAAAAAAAAGAAAAAAAAAAAAAGAACTGTAAATATAGCTAATAAAACTACATATACATTTTTTAACATAACATTAGCACATTTGGGGTTTTGCTATGAAGATAAACCTTTAACAATATAAAATTCACATGTATATGGTTATTTATTAAAGTTTATAATTGCAAAATATGTGGACATATCATAAATGCACATACATGGGGGAGTTGCTGAATATTCCATGGTGCATCCATATAGGGGAATACTATGCAGTTATACGAATGAGGAAAAAATACACAAATAGAAATGGAGTAACTCCCATGGAATATTGTTAAAGGGAAAATTTGAAAAAGAGTATCTATAGTATGATGGCTTTTATGTTAGAGAAGGAAGAAATAAAATATAAACATAGGCCTTCTTTTGTTTGTGAGCACCTAAAAAAAGGAAGAATGAGCCAATAAGCCAATAATTTGGTTACTTATAAGTAGGGATTAGGAACAAGATAGAAAGGATTATAGGAGAAACATGATATTGAGTATACTTTTCCTGTATTTTTGACTTTTGGGACCATGCTGTTTTATATACTCAAATAGGTGAATAAAAATCAATAAAGATGTGGAGGATCACAAATCCAATAAAAAATGACAAAAAATAATAGCCCAACTAAATTACAAATGAGAAGCATAACAATATTGATAAATTGTGTGGGTAAGAAACCAACCAAAGTAGTTTTGAACACACTATTTTGACAATATAATCTAAATTGACAAATAATAAACAATGTTGTATTCTAGTTAATGAACATTTTTTTGATAGCATGGGTTTGCAACTCTTTATAGTCTAAGCTTGGTCAAATAAATAAATATATGGTTGGTAATGAAAGGTTTCCAATATCAGGAAGGAGAATTACTAACATGGAAATTGGAGAAGCTAGAATAAATACTGCAGTGTTAGGAATAATAATTATTAGGTTGAAAGCATAGGGTTTAACAATATAGATAGACTGATGTAGAAACAGGTATAAATGTGCATTAGTGAATGTTTTTACCCATTTGTGCGTCTATTTTTATATGTGTGTATACACATATCTATCCATGTCTATAGATAAAGATACATTCACTTGTCTCTATAAGCCAAGTGCACCAGGAAGCAGTTGCGCCATATAGGCATGAGCACACTAGTATCCACATTCTCGTTTCCACATATTGTCCTGCAATAATAAGAAACAGAGTTCCTTAGAGAAATGCCTGAACCAAAGCTTGGGCAGGAAAAGTGGCTTTGAGCATCTTGTTGTGAAATGGTAATATTCAAGGAATGTTGAGGAAGTGTCATAGGACACAGGGAACAGTTTAAAGGAACCTCCATTGTCCAAATGTGGAATGAACTAAGGAACAAAGAAAATGATGAGAGGAATGGATTAAACACATTAATTAATCAAAAGGGGAAATTATGAATCCCAGATATACATGAATGAATGAATACATACGTAAATGGAGTAAGGGAAAGTTCTCCCTTAAAATAGAATTCTAATAATAATGGAGGATTAATGGAACTAGAAAAGTTAGCAGCCACTGTAGTGTTCATTGTTTCAGGAAAGATCATCAATGGGTATCACAACTAGATGGTGAAAATAAGATAGGAAACAAAATATGTTTATGGCCTCAAAATTTTGTGCATAATAACAAAGGGGGAAACTAACTTTGCAGTGGGATTACTTTCCCTGTGTGGAACCCTGGCAGGCAGCACTTTAATACACTGATCCAAGTTAACATCTCACTTATGAGATTCATAGCCATCTATATTTCTGATGTGCTAAGAACACAATGTCATTTCTTCTTTGTTCCTTCCCCAAATTTGCAACCTGTACTGGACAAACCCAACTTGAGGGATATTCTGCAAAGTAAATGGTCTGTGCTCTTGAAAATCCCCCAGTGATAACCAAAGATGAGTGAACCACCCCCTATATATAGGAGACGAGAGACAGAATAGCTTAACGCACCTGTGTTACTATATCAGTTTCTAGACAAGCAGTGTTTGTTTTATAAAGTCAGAGGAATAACTAGGTAACACACTATAACTGGCTTTTATAAAGTCAGAGGAATAACTATAACACACTCAGTAGATGAGGTAATTATATCGGGTCAGTATGAATTTCCTTATATTTATAATTGCACTGTAGTTACATGAAGGAATTTTCTTGTTTTAAAGAATTGTATACTAAAGAGATCAGAAGAAAAGGGATATTGGCTGACAACTCACTTTCAAAAAATTCAGAAAAAATACACGTGTCTAATGGGCTGCATAAGTAAATTTATATGTATGTGTAAATATATATGTATGCACATGCATCTATAGATGGATGATAAGAGATCAACAGATGGATAGACAGATGTTAAAACAATGTAATTACGTGGCAATATTTGTAAAATTTATGTGAAGAATGCATGGAAATTCTTTGTACTATTTTTGCAGCTTATAAATCTGAAATTGTATCATAATACAAATTTTAAAAGTAATTCAAAAATGTGATGGCTTTAGAAATTCTACATAAATATCTGCATAAAGTAAATGAAAATTTTATCAAATGTCTTAATACTGACCAAAATATTTCAACTCTTTAAAAGTATTTATTAAGAACTGAAGCCTGAGTCAGGGACTGAGTAGTTAAAAACCCTTTCATAATTTGAATGAATTAGAATTTTTGTGGATGTTGAAAAACATGCTGAAATAGAATAACTTTATTATTTTTATTTATCCCATCCTCTTTTACTAAAAAAAAAAAAATTTCTAAGACTTGATATACCCAGAAAGATAATTATAGCAGAATGATGTTGAAGTAAACTGTGCCAACTTTGATTATAGAAAACAACAAAGCAAAGTTGTTTTCTACATTCTTACATGATCATTATGGAAAGTACTATGTGCTAAGAAAACATTATGCTATTGTCACTGCCAGAAAGCAAATAATTCTTTTAAACCATTGTTAGAATGATTATAAAATTGTGTTTACAAATCCTGTAAAAAAAGAAAAGTTTTAATCATTTTCAATTTAAACCTCTGCAGTTTGAATGGAAAACATTTCAGTGAGCAGAAGATGTAATACATAATATTACATATAGTTGTATGAAAATAAAGATGAACTCTTCCTGGTAATTTTATTTCTTTGTTATTTTATTTGTTTTGGCCACATATACATGAATAGCATAAAGAAACTTTAGTCTAAATTTATGTTCTCATTCTTTCCACAGCACACAGAAAACAAAAATGTGCTGAATTCTATTCAGGGTATTTCTTGAGATACCATGCTTTTACAGCACATGTGACTAATTTTTCTTCATTAGGCAAAATATAAAGATTTGATACTACATATTATATAATGAAGTGAATTTCCTGACTTCATTCAACTGCCCTTCAGGAATTTACTAAATTGGCAAAATTGATGACCCCAATTTAAAAAGAAAGAAAGAAAAATAAAAGTAAAAAGAAAAACTGAATAAATAAAAAATAAATAAAAAGAAAGAAAGTAAGAAATTCTGTTATGGATCTGGGTCTTTCTTTAAGAAATTGGACAGAACAAAATGAAATCTAACAAAGAGAATGTGTTCTAGGTACATCTCATTTAAGCATATATTTGATGAAATTAAATATTTGTGAGTAATAGATTTGATTTTAAATTTAAAATTTAAATCCATGAATTTCTTCCATGGGTAAGATTGTAGCCTGGGCACCATATCCAATAAACCCATGACAGTCTGTCCCCTTACAGGGTTTTCTTTTGAAAACCCCTGCCATACTTTGATGGGTGTGTATGCCTTTTTGCCCTACTTTATTTAAAACCATGATTGAGCACTGACCACTATTGTGTTGTCATATATATGATATAGTACAATTTTGAAAACCTTATATTAGCTTTATTATACTCTTTGATTTGAGTTATCAGTTTAATTGGGAAAAAAGACTGCTGAAAAAAGAGCATCAAAATACTTTTAAGTTCTTTTATCAGAAATTGCTTTTTTAAAATGTTTCAAACTATGACATTTGTAGGCATTGAAAACAAATCTTAAGGGGAGGATGTTCTTTCTTAGTAAATGTTAAAAGAAATTTGGTGGCTTTCTATTACAGATAAAATAGGTGTCTATATTCCAATACTTGTTATCAACACCAAATAAATGGAAAAGAAAGAAACATCTAAATCATCAGGAAAATATTACTAACCTTTAAAAAAGCTTGACACTACATTTTAAGAGTATAGAATATAATTTGTACCTATAGAAATAAACCTAGAATAATCAACATCAAGACATAGGCCAGCAAAGCTATTGGACTTTAACTATAAGGGAAAATTATAAAAACAAAAGTATGGGTATATACTAAACAAAAACAAAATAAACTCATATTCAAATTCTTGATCCAGAACAAAATATCAACATTTTATACTAGAAAATATTTTAAAAATCTCAATGAAGAAAATGCAAGGCAAGATTGTGTTTCTATTTAGATGAACCATCTTCAAGTATGCATGGTAGCCTCAATTCGGGAATATGCAGTATTCAGAGATTTTTAACTCATGAGCCTTTCCAGGGTATCTGCTAGAAAATGCACATTGGACAACCTTGGATTGATTGGGTAAACTTCATAGGCTTGTGTACTGATGTATCTATTTACAGAATGAAAAATAAAAGATAAGTAATAAAGATTAAATGATGAAAATGTACAATGAAATTGTTATGTGTTCTGATAATGTAGAAATAATATAACATACCAAATGGGAAAATTTGGTTTTATCTGAGGTGTAATACTTATATTGAAAAATCCTCTCTTTAAAGACATATGACAAAAGTACAAAATACATAGAGAAGCTGTTTGAAAACGTTGGAGCACAGTGGACACAGGCAAAAATTGAAAACCTCTTATTCCTGTAAAATGGAGAAGTCTTAATGCGCATGACACACACTCAGTCTCTCTCCCTGAAGGTACTTACCAGTATGTGGCACTGATAGACAGGAACCACTGGAAAGCTTCATCTCAGAGGCTAAACAGATAGTCTGAAGGTCATGACTACCCAAACTGCTGAGTTGTGAGAGGCAAGTAAAGCTATTAAGAGGCTGAAGAGAAACCCAAACATCTGCATCGATTACCACTTCAAAGTTTTTTGCATGCTTTTGATAAGCATGTGTATAGCATAATTCTAAGAAACCTGGAAAAAGTAACAGCTGGGAAACTGAAAAGCCAAGGAGAGCTTTCCTCATTTCAGCCATGCAATACTGAGAGGAGAGGTCAGATTTCGGGTTTAGATTACACAAGGGCCACACTCAAGGTAAAAGTCCTTAAAATTAAAGAAAAATCTGAAATAAACCAGCCTTACCAATGCCTACATCAACCTTGAGCAGGATGAAGACGATGTCTTTGCCCACCACCTTCCCAGCAGAAAAATGCTTACCACTTTTTGGGAGAATATAGCATTATCCTGGACCTTGACAGACTTTCAAACACAATGTCAGTCATTTGATAAAGCATGGACAAAAAAAGATGGCATAATCCCTGAAAACCAAGAGAATAGATGATAGAAAAAAAAAATAGATGCAAATACCAAGTGACTATATATTTAGTTATTAGACAGGGACTTTAAAACAAATATGATTAATATGTTTTCAAAAGTATTTCAAAAGTCTGAAATATAAATGAGTGCAATATAAATTTTTAATTTAATCAAGAATTAGATAGAATTTGGGGTGTCTGGATGGCTCAGTCCATTCAGCATCTGCCTTCTGCTCAAGACATGATCTCAGGGTCCTGGGATTGAGCCCCAGGGCAGGCTCCCTGCTCAGCCTGGAGACTGCTTATCCTTCTCCCTCTCTCTACCCTTCCCCTCTGCCTGTGTGTTTTCTTTTAAATAAATAAAATCTTAAAAAAAAAGAATTAAAAAAATTAAAAAAAAAAGAATTAAATAGAGTGTAATAGCATAGGCAAAACAGATCAGAGGGTTAATGGATGGATCAACAGGAAATCTAGGTTGAAGCACAGTGTTAAATTATTTAAACAGGGAGGCCATTAGAGACTCCTCCGCCTGCTTAACCACCATGGTGACCTATGTAAGTAAACCAGAATCTAAGCCTGTAAATGTTTCAAGAAACCTAAGGACAACTAATCATGAAGAGCCAAGTAGACTTAAGCTGTAGCCAGCCAATAACTTCTTTACTTTGCTTTCACGTTTTCTTTATCAAAGTCTGTCTCTGAGCTCTTGTGGAGAACTCCTAATCACTACCAGTGTGGATCTGCCCAATTTGAATCAATTTTTGCTCAAATTGGTAAAACAAATCATATACCTTAATTTATCTTTTAACAATAGCAAAACAAAAGGAAAAACACAAAAGAGAAAGAGAAAAATGAACATGGAGAACGTGACATGTATTTGTAACTGGCGTTCAAGATAGAGAAGGTAGAGAGAATGGAGAAGACGTCATATTTGAAGAATACTTGCCAAGAATTTTCCATAGGTGATAAAAATATTAAATCACAGTTCAAAAAGCTTACAAACTCCATGCTGTACCTTAAAATTGGCTTAAATATTATATGTGGATTTGTTTTAGAAACAGTCTTGAATAATCAAATACAAAAATATAATTTTGAGAAAATTGGGGAAGTTTGATCATCAATAAGGGATTATATGATATCAGTAAATTATTATTGTTTTTGTTAAATGTGATGATAAAATTCTGTCTACATGAAAGTATTCCTAGTATTTTTTTTTAAATGTGTTTTGGAACATGAGGGGTAAAATTATACAGTTTTCTGTGATTTTCTTTAAAGTATTTAATATTCTACAAACAAACATTTTGAAAACACAGATTCATAGCAGAAGTAGAAGCATTTCAGCTCTGAAACTCTCTCATTTATACTTATAATGATTTCCAATCCACACTTTCCTCGTAAGACTTGTTTTTTTAAATTACTCATCCATTTTGTCATGGTTAACTCAATTAAAATTAGATGATATTCTGCTTAATTAGATGTAATTAATTAAAATACATCACAAAACACTTAATTTGGAAGAGTCCCTAAGGCCATACTCACCCTCTCTGCATATGGTATCTCCATCAGTATGTTTCAAATATGTGAGTTGTTGCCGGACACTGAAATATAAGGACCAGAAGATGGTATGATATGGAATCTCTGTATTATATAGTAGAAATGCTTGATGCCTCTTTGTAAATTTCATATATATATATATATAATATCATCTATGAAGAAAAATATATATACATTTATAAAATTTATAATATCTCATTTCTGTACTCCATGGTCTTGCATCTTGACATAGATACATGCACAATGCTTTGGAGAACATTGTTTTTTTTTTCTATTTTTTAAATATTTTATTTATTTATTCATGAGAAATTCACAGAGAGAGAGAGAGAGAGAGAGAGAGGCAGAGACACAGGCAAAGGGAGAAGCAGGCTCCATGCAGGGAGCCCGAAGTGATACTCGATCCTGGGACTCCAGGATCACTCCCTGGGCCAAAGGCAGGCGCTAAACCACTGAGCCACCCAGGGATCCCCTGATTGTTTTTTTCTAAGTACTCTCCAAACCCAACATGGGGCTTGAACTCATAACCAGGACATCAAGAGTCACACGCTCTACTGGCTAAGCCAGCCATGAACCCCATGGATAACTTTGATTTATATGGCAACAAATTGATTTAGTCAAATACTATTACATTTTGATATTAGGCATCTTGATACAGTCCCATAAACACATTTTCTACAATAAAATATCATCACTAGCTCATAATATAGGCATATTGTTTTACAATATTTATTGAATGTATGACAACTGTGTCCTTTTGTGATACTTGTTTCCGAAGGTGCTGGTCTGAGTAACCTTCTTAAATGCTGAGTTGAATGAATTTGATTCAAAGATACCCTTTTGCTTTACTTGAGAAACCCTCTGCCTACTTCACTGCTCCAAGGACTTTAGTACTGCTTCCATAATTAAGGCCATCAATCTTGAACATATTTATGGCTGATTGTGGTACAGGACTGCTTGGCTAAGCCTCTGAAAAGTAAATGATTATGGAGTGGTAGTTTTCTATGGCAATTTCAGCTTTGACTTTGGTCTTTGTTTTCCACAGTCTGTTACCCATTACTGTGGATGAGACGCTTATAAATAAAAATTTTGGTGGTTAATGTGGGAACTTAGAATGGCAGAAAACAAAGAAACAGAAATACAAAGCAAAACTCAGATTCCTGAGATGCAGTGTAATCACACCTGTAAGAAGTTATACTTACATCGTGGATCTCTCACTTATTTCTAGATTGAGAATTATCTGGTTTTTTTTGTTTGTCTGTTTTTAACTATGGCCATTTTACTAATTTGGAAAAAAAATCATTTTCTCCTCAAATAGCACAAAAGCAGTTTCTGTGTAGATTATCTGCAGGTCCTAATCTCTTAACCATATAACTCATTCTCAGTAATTAGTACATTTTTTGAATTATATAGAAAAAAATTATGGGAATAAAATTTGTTCAGTTTTGCGCCAAAATTACTTGTTCCCTGCCAGTCATCCTTCCTTCCTTTTTTTTCCTCTAGCAGTAGATAGTATTGCTTTTACTTCCATCCCCTCTAAATTGATCTCTCTCACCTTTATCTACATGGGAGCAACTCTGATGTTTTTTTTTTTTTGTTTTATAAAAAAGTATATAAAAAGACATTTACCAGGATTGGGTGCTCCAATGCCCAGTATCAAGTCTGTTAAATTGCTCCCTGTTCTGGCTGCTTTCAAGGTCTGAGCTGCTAACACTACTGATTTCATTGCCAGCTCAATAAACAAAACCCAGTGACTTAGGTAGTATTGCAGAAGTGCTACTTATTATCTCTTCTAGAATCCCTACATCTTCTCTGTTTCCCATCTCTTAAAAAACAAAGCAAAAAAAAAAAAAAACAAGTATAATTTCCAGCGAGCCTAGGTTAGACATTGTATATTCAGAAGGTTACAATAGGCAGGAAACAATTTCAGTGGGTAGATACAAAAATTATGATAACAGTTATTTTTACTAAAATATTTCCCATTCTATGGGGGCTCTGAACCCAATTCCAACATGTGTTGGGTAGAGAGTGGGGGAGGAGGGTGGATGAGGGGGTTTTCCTATAGCACTGAGCAATTCTCTGCTATTCTAGCTGGTTGTCCGATAAATCAACTTGATTCTGACACTACTTCTCAGTAGATAGTTTCAGATTCCACAATTTGAGGGCTCAGTCTACAAGACTCCCCAACCCCACTCCTTACCTCCCCACCCATTTGCCTGAAACAGGCACACTTTAGGCACCAATTGAAAGCTTGGGCTTCTGACAGACTAGCTATAGCTTGGAGATTCTAATGACCCCAATTTAGGCTTGTTTAATTTGCTAGAGCGGCTCATAGAACTCAGGGACATATTTTACTTACTATATCACGAGTTTATTATGAAACTGTATAGCCCAGGAAGAGCCAAATGGAAGAGATGCCTAGGGCAAGGTATGGATAAGGGGCATGGTACTTTGGTCCTTGCTCCAGGCACCTAATCTTCCCACATCTCCAAGTGTTCACCAACACAGAAGCTTTATAAACTCTGTCCTTTTGGATTTTTGTGGAAGCTTCATTACATACTCATGGCTGATTAAACCGTTGGCCATTGGAAATTGATTCAATCTCCAGCCCATTTCCCCTCCTCTGAGGTCAGGGGATGAGATTAAAAATTCCAACCCTATTATCACAGGATTGGTTTCCCTGGCAACCAGCCTCCATCCTTACACAGTGTCCAAAAGTCATTTCATTAATGTGACATCCTTATCACTGTCTTCACTTAGGAAATTCCAAGGGCATTAGGAATTCTATGCCAGAAATGGAGATAGTGATCAAGTATACATTTCTAATTAGAAATCACAATATCACACATGCAAATACTCCATGCAATAATGCAAATGATGATTAGGTTCAAAATTGAAAAAAAGATAAACGTATCAGTGCTTTTTTTTTAACTTCTACTGATTTGTAACTGAAAACCCAGCATCTCTCTTTTATAGAAATAGATCAATCTTAGCCTTTCAGTCCCTTAATGTTTACATACTGTCATTTAAGTGTTCAATTTTGTAATAACAATATCAATAGAAAATAGGTACCATTATCCCATGTTTTATTCTATAAAGCGTAGACATAGAGACTCTTTTTTTCTTTAATGATTTTTGGAATAATTTCAGTTTCACAGAAAATTTGCAAAGACAATATAGAAAATTTCAGAAGTTCCTACTGAATATTCAGAAACAGAATTTCAGTTTCCCCTAATGTTATCATCTTGTATTATCATGGTATCTTTGTCTAATCTAACTTTGACAGTTGTGAAAAGTACTTGGAGAGTATTTTAAAAGATGTTCTGCATTTAAACTTGATTTGAGTTTCTGAGGCTTCTACCTTATGATCAGACTGGTGTTATGGGTCTTTGGAAGGAATACCACAGAAGTGATGGCCATTCCCATCCCATCCAATCACATTACAGCAACAAGATAACCACATGACATCATTGGTTACTTTGACTTGGTCACTTGGTTGGGACTTCAGCGTCATCTTCCCTGGAAGGTATTAATTTTCCCTTTCTCTGCAATGAAATCCATTTCACATGATGGATGGGAGAACTAACTCTTGAAACAGGAGTGTGTGTACATGTTATTTAGGATACTTCTGTAGGATTTGTCTCTTCTCCCATATTTACTTTTGCAGTCATCCATTTATATCAGGAGATATTCACATATTTTTATTTTATATGTTGGGTTATAATCTGGAACTATGTTATTTATCTTGTTGCTACTATTGTTCCAGATTTGGATATTGGGAACTCTTTAGGTTGACTCCTGGGTCCCTTTGACCTACGCCTATTCTTTTTTTCTGTTGTTCTGCAAGAGCTCCAGGCTCATCTTGTATTTTGCTTGCCTGAGTCTAGAGTTAACAATTTCTCCAAGGAGTCCAGCTTTCTTTTATTGGAGATTGGTATTTAGAAAAAAGATTTAAGTTTTGGCAGTGTCGTTTAGGCCAGTGTCATTTAGGCCAATGCTATTGGCGTTCATTGCTTCTAGGTGCTCTAGGCAGAAAGAACCAGATAGTACATGTATGAATACCAATCCATTTATATTCATATTTATAATAATTATTTCTGTACCTACTGAGCTATATGTATGTATATATGTATGTATTTATTTTTGAGAGTTTATTTCATCATTTAAAAAAATGGCATACATTATAATTTTCCCTTTGTGGATGAACAGTTCTGTGTGTTTTGATGAATACAGTCATGTATCCACTACCCCAGTGCTATGTGAAATAGTTCTATCAGTTTAAAGTTCTCCTCTGTGTCCCCTTTGTAGAAAAGGCTTCCACCTCCAAACTCTTACATTTATCTCTTTTCTAGACCTACAGTTTTGCCTTTCACGGAATGTCATATGAATGGAGATCATATAATTTGTAGCTTTTCAGATCTGGCTCCTTCATTATTAAAGGAAGATGTCCTGCATTTAAACTTGATCCATATTATTCCAGTTGGCTCCACATCCTTGTTAATATTTAGTATCATTAGGCTTTTTGTTTTGTTTTGTTTTGTTTTTACATATTAGCCATTGAATAGATGTATAGTGTTATCATTCTGGTTATAATTTGGATTTTCTTAGTATTTAGTATGTAAAGTCTCAGCTTTTTGTCATCCATAAAATTTTAATACATATATTTTTAATCATTTTTAAATTGACTTTTTAAATCTTTTGATTATTCTTTATATGTTCTGGATATAAGTTCTTTATATGTGATTTGTAACCATTATTCCCTAACTTTGTATCTTGTCTTTTTATTCTTGTAAAAGTAAGTTTTGCAGAGCTAAGTATTTAATTTTGATAAAGACCCACCTTTTAATATTTCCAACCCAAGGTCACATAGATACTCTGTATTTTCTTTCAGAAATGTTATATTTTTATGTTCTGCCTTTGTGGATATGGATCAGTTTTAAGTTAATGTTTATATAGGTAGTGACATATGTGTCATGGTTCTTTTTTTTTTAATTTTATTTACTTTAGAGAGAGGGTAAGTGAGGGAGAGGGAAGGGGGAGAGGGAGAGGGAGAAGCAGACCCCCCACTGAGCAGGGATCCCAATGTGGGGCTCAATCCCAGGAACCCAGGACCATGACCAGAGCTGGAGGCAGATGCCCAACCAACTGAGCCCAGGTGCCCTGTTTTCAATCAATTTTATTTATATTTTCAAAGAACCAGATTTTGCTTCTCCCCTTCTCTCTACTACATCCTATTTTAAATTTTACTGTTTTCTGCTTTTATTTTAATCCTTCAGCTTCCTTTAGGTTTAATCTTTTTTTTTCTTTAATTTCCTAAGGTGGGAGCTTAGGTTTTCCATCTTAAGTTTCCTTTTTTTTTTTACTATATGCATTTATGAAAAATAATAACCTTTAAGCACTGTTTTAGATGACTCTTACAAATTTTATTAATTGTCTTCTAAAATTTTAATTTAGTTCAAAAGTTTATTTTTTATTGTTTACCTGATAGTTCCTCTTTGACCCATAGCTGCTTCTAGGTTTATTTTTAAATTTCTAAATATTTGCAGATTTTCCAGATATCCTTCAATTATTAGTGTTTAATTTAATTCTGAGAATGTATATTATATAATTGTCTGCACTTAAACTTATTGCTTCTTTAATTTAATAGTCTAAGGACATAGAGTAAATGTGTCTGGGTGGCTTTAGCAGTGTCTGCTCTTCCCATCTGGTAGCTTGTGCCATTGTAGGGGGTAGAGTGGCAATCAGGGGAGGAATCCACTTTCTCCTGATTCTTCAGGATTTTTCTCACTGACAGTCTGATGTGTTCCTGGAGGAAAATACAATAAAGATATGGGGACTTCCCTATCCTTGTGTCACCTACTGACATTGCATTCTCCTGCTTGCCCAAAATCTGCCTCTAGCAATTTGTCAACACTTCCTTCCTGGTTTTGTAGCATCACCCAGACTTTATGGACTTTGGCACTTTTGCCCAGGTAAGCAAATGCTGAATTTTGGGTCTCACTAAAGTCTCAGGTCCAACTCTTGATTTTAGTATGGCAATTTGCCTTTGGTTCTTAGTTTTCTTAGGGGCTCACAAGAAATCTATGATGTGCAGACTTGTAAGGAATAGCAGGAATGACAGCTTTCCTGTTCTCTGTCTCTGAAATGAAAAAGAAATCTGCTAGTTTTTAATATCCTTTTGCACTGTGTTTTAACAGTTTCCACTAGTAAGTTTTCATTCACACTCTATAATAATTGAGAAAAGTGAACTGGAAAATGTTAAGTCATAAAGGTTGAAATTAGATGATTTTCTTTAATCATCCAATCTTAAATCCACAATTTTTGGGAAAATGGATCAGACCATCGATTTCATTTCTAATAAGGCATTTAAGCATAGAAGGATGTCAGCAGTAGAATGAGTTTCCTAAAGCCTGTTTTACTACTATGAACTAATAAGATTATAATTTTTGTGTGTGGCGAAAATACTCAACAATTTAAATGAACCCAATTTCATCACAGAAGTATTTGCTGGTGAACTGACTTGGAAATGTTTTCTTGAATTATATAAATAGAATTGTTTATCAGGTGAAAAACAAAAGAAATAAAAAGGCTCCAACTACTCTAATACTAAGACGCCCAGCATAACATTATAAAGCAGTCTACTGTTAATACATCTAATTGCATGAGAAAATTATTGGAATTTCATTGGTTCTAACATAGGCTCATATTCCTATTGTTAATAATTACTATGTTCATGATGAGGTCCTGACTTTTTTCTTTTAACTTTTTTTTCATGGTTTTTGAATACAAAGCTATTCATGGTGAATTATGAAGTAAATATTGTATGTTCTCTATCTTTGCAAATAATGTATCTTTTTTATTTCATACATAATCTGACATTGGCATTTTGACTGGAATTTTTCCCCCTCTAAATTATTTAACAAATCTCTATATCCATATCTATAAGTACTATGGATTCTGAGATAATGACTTTTTATTCTGTTTTCTTAGTCCTCATGTTTATTGCAACAGATTCTCATTTGATTGTATTGCTTTTTAAAGAAGAAATCTTTAAAAATCTCTCAGTGACTATATTTATATTAAAATCTAAACTGCTTTCAATGACTTTTAAAATCCTTAATGATTTAGACCCTTTCTGTTAATGTTGTTGTGTACATTATAGACTGTCTTGATTGTGTCTCAATAACACTTTCTTTTCTCTCCTTAAATACACTAAACTTATTCCCAAATGAATACCTTCACACAAGCAAGGTGTTCATTCTTTCTGGAATATTGGTTTTCAACAGAGCCATGTGGATGGCACCTTATCAGCATAAAATGACCAGCATAACTTTTACTTTTCTGGGAGACATTTCCTGCCCACGTCTGAAATTATGTCTGTCTTGTTCATTTCCAACTAAAATGTAACTATCATGAATGCACATTCCTTTTCTTCACCATTCACAGTTGTATTCACCATTCACAGTTGTATTTATGGTTTCTAGAGTAAGTCGTGACACATGTAAATATTCTGGAGTAAGTAGGTATTTTATCTCTGTTCAATTTGTTGAAATGATCAGGCTTTCATAAATAATAGTAATGGATATTATATTTATGAAATCTTATTTTAATAGAAAGACTTCAGTGAGCATGGTGCTGGCCGTTGATTTGAAAACATGTATTTTTAAAAAGTTTTATGAAGATATCCTTGTATTTCTTATAAATTAAGAACTATAGTCTGTTATAGCCAAGTATCTGCCCATTGAGTCTAAGGCACCCTGCTGTTTGGTGCTTAGAAGTCACTGGTCCAGCAGTTAACATTGAATGTTCCTCCTGGCAAACTAAGAATATATGGCTTTCAAAAATCTATAGATAATATTATTTCTGTAAGAAAACATGTTCTGAATTTTAAACTTCTGATTATCAGTAAATATGGAACACAGAACATTCATTCTCTCTCTCTCTCTCTCTCTCTCTCTCTCTCTCTCTCTCTCTTTCTCAGATAGTATCAGTTGTCAAGGAGAAGCAGAAAATTCACCAAAACAAGTGCATCTTCAATGCATCATATGTATTAGAGTTCCTTTTTTAGAAACATTTATCTTGCGATACTAGCCAATTGGTAATTCACATTGCAATGCTAGATTTTGAAATTAATCATGCTTAGTTATGTCAGCACCAGAGATTAGATATTTTAAAGGGGATACAGAAAACATAAGGATTAGGGTAAATCAAGACAGAGATAGTGAAATCAAAGGAAATCTTTAAAATGTCTGTAGGGATGAGTTCTCATCTTCCAGGTGGTCTTCATTTTACCTGTCCTGGTTAATCATTATCTCTGGAAGAACTCCAGAGATAGTCCCTCCATTTGTTAAATGCCTCCCAAATTATAGAAAAAACATTTAATTTCATTGTTCCTATTTACTGAGGCCAAGAGCTTTAAAACAGAATTATTGAAAGGAGAAATTATATAGAGCATATAGACTGTAGAAATGTTTATTTTCACAGAAAGCATTCTGAATATTGCTATATACTTAGATTTGGTACCTTAAGTCTATTAGTCTTACTTATAAATTTCCCCCATTGCTGCTCATTTAACAACTGAGGTTTAAATATTTTGTATAATTGCCAACATTTCTGGTGAGAAGCATTTATAGCAAACATGTTCGCTCCCTCCCTTAAAGTTTACACCACCATGAGCCTGATGTACTATTGATTGGTTTACTGTGGTTACCAAAATCTTTCTGCTAGAGCAATTTCCTGTAATTTTACTTGTACCAAAAGTTAGTGACATTTGGGGGAAGAGAGTGAGAATTAAATAGATAAAGAATTTTTGAGACTCTGAAGTATTCCTGAAGACTCGAATATTAGACTGATAGCATTAAAGCAAAATACTGTTTCCTAACTAAAAAAAATAAGCCTTTCTACTATAAGCTTGTTTATGAAGGCAGACATTGTCAATACTACTACTACTAATAATAATAATAAAAAGTATTTTGAGTGAAAAAATCAAGGTTGATCTGCCTTTGCCCCCTTGTGCTAATGACACTACCCCCACTAGTGATTCAGCAGTTAAGAATTTCTATGTATATTGTCTAGATGGAATAGATTATCTATACCATAAGTAAATAGATTATTTATTCTAAATGGAATAATCTGTTTTTTTAAATACTGAGTTCTAAAATAGAGTATCACAATGTGTGAGATAAAATCTCCACCTAAAAAGAAACTTAAATTCCAAGATCTAATATTATCAAATACTTATTTTTAATCCTGTGGGCTGAGAATTTTGAAAAAAAGTCATACACAGAAATTTAGAATATAGAAAAAGGGATAATGCAGGATTATGTAAAGAAAGAAATCCCATCCTAAAAGAGGATTAAATTTCATCCAGTCAATGAGAATTGGATGGAATTTAACATGAATTTAAATGTGGGCGTAAAGTTTATAGCACTTGAGTCAGGAAGGAGAGGAAGAAAAAAAAAAAGAAAAAGAACCATCCATTTATGTTTTGAAACTTTAGAATAAGGAAATTACTGGCTGCCTTCCAAGAATAGCCTCTAGGAAGATTGTCCTAGAGAGATATAAATGCCTCACAACAGCAGTGACTGAGCTAAGATTATAAATAATGGGCCTGAGGGGTTCTCAGAATTTTCTGAACCCTCAGTAGGAATTTGAACATATCTGCAGATGTGCCAGTAGACCTGGATAAGATTTGGAGACAGGATTAGGAGACTATCAGGCAAATGCTTGAGATATGTAGCAAGAGAATATAAGGATACATGCATATTTTAGTGTAGATACAGCATGATACATGGCTCTCCTGATTATCTGCTGTTTTTGGCAAAGTTATAACTTAAAACAACATTAATTACTTATTCTGTTCACAAATCTGCAATTTGGGAAATGCCCAGATGGCAGCTCTTCTCTACTTCACATAGTGACAACCAAAGTGGCTCAAATGGGGCTATAAGATCTACTGTCAGTGTGGCTCACACATGGCACATTGATGCAGGTAGTTGACCAGTGACCCAGCTGGGACAATCAGCTGTATGATTCACTTTATTTCCTTCTGGAGCTTTCCACTGTGCTACTTGGGCAAAGGCTTCTTCCGGTGGAATGATGGTTGGGTTCTAAAGATGAATGGTCCAAGAGGTCTAAGTTAAAGCTACAAACTTTCTTATAACTTAGCCTCAGAAGTCCTATATAACTTAGCCTCAGAAGTCCTATATATCACTCTCCACCATGCTGTTGGTCAAGTAAATCACTCCAGCCAGCCCCAGTCAAGATTAGCAGAACTTTATCACCGCCCTTGGTGAAAGGAGTAGCAAAAAGCAAAACAAAACAAAACAAAAAACAAAACAAAACAAAACTTTACAAAGTTTACTCTCTGGCCACAAATTAACTATATTACTTCTACATACAAATGCAGTCACCTCCCTAAAGCCTTGAAAAAGACTCATCCTATTATTGGATTAGTGTGAAGCCCAGGATTTTTGTCATGTAAATCAGGTCTACATGTAGTTACTATTCTTTAAATACTGTTCCCCCTGATTCACCTATTATATGAAACCAAAAAGTAAGTTTTGCTTTTGAAGATTCTAAATTTTGGAACTCCAACTAAGTAATATAAGGTCTTCTCCAAAGTCAAAGTTCAGTTTGGTGAAGTTTAAAAAAAGAAAAATATGTCTTATCAGGATCTACAAAAGAATATTTTGGGTTCTATGAGTGCGTTCTCTACTTATTTTCCTTTATTCTTCTAGCTCCATAGAAAAATAAAGGCCTCTTCCTCTTTAAGTACAATGAAGGTTGTCAATGAGATAAGTTGCGGATATATGTGTGTGTAATATGTGTTGATTGCACATATGTGTATGTGCATGTGTATGTGTTTATATGTGCACATGCATACAGTTTTGCTCCTTTTAAGGATCAGAGTTTGAATATCCATTAATGCATTTCAAACATATTGGAGAAACTTTTGTTAGCTTAATTTAAGGATCTTTCTTACTATAAATATCTGGATCCTATTAACATGGGCAGATTTTGACACCAACAAATCTGATTTAGTCTTCTTGACATTTTATTGTCACTTTTTTAAAGCATGTCATTTGCATTCTTACATTGTCATGGAAATAAGATTTCAGGACAATCCAAGCACACTTTAAATCATGCTTTCAGACACTTTCTTCTCCTTTCACACATCTGTCTCTAGGACTTTAATTCTCTTGCAATTTGCTTTTTCCAATATCATGGATTAAAATCTTTCACCCAGCTGGACACAGTGACCTTTATATTTGCAGCTGTTTGAATGAAAACTTCTGTTAATTAAGAGATTTTTTACCAATTAGTTACATTCATATTTAGTCTATCACTGTATAATGACTACGGAATTTGAAGGACTTAGATATATGTATGCAAATTAAACCTACGGTTTACCTGGCTTGGTTAAATTTGTTTAACCAAATAAGTTTTTCTAGGGAACTTATTCACAAATGACACTTATAAAATGACAAGATATAATATTTTAGGATTATTAACAAACTTTAGAATTTTATTATTTAAAAATAAATTTTAAAATATTTAGCTAAGTTGTGAACTTCTTGATATAGTAACATAATTCAGAACTGAAATTTTGGTTCAGATATCTTAAAACTTTGAATAATTAGGTAATTCTGTTAAGTTCCACAGTCACTGTTTAAAAGATACTGTAAGATGAATTTTAGATCCTATAGCACCAGACCTCAGTTTTGAGAATAGAAGGAAAATGTAGTTTGCTGGGTACATAAATAGGCACACAAGTCTTTAAAAAATAATGTCTAATGGATGCTGTTTTAAAGACTTGGAAATGAATACAAAATTCTTTTTTAAAAAAAAAATCATAAAATTTTCTTGTTTATACATTTCACAGGGGCTCCATAGTTAATTCAAAATTGATATAACCACCATTTCATAAGTATAATCTGTTTTATTTTTTCTTTTGATAAATGACAGATGTGTCTTGGGGACTGATATATGCCCTTGTAATATCCAGATAAGTACATTTAAATATAATAATAAAAAGAAGAGCAATTAAATATAGATATTTCATGTTTATAAATAAAGTTATGATAAATGTCTTATGAATTGAATCAAACATTTTAGTAGAAGAAATCGAATATTGCATATATAAAATAATTTAGAATTAAGTATTCTAATTATTACTAAAACATTTGAGTAAACACAAATTATTATTATGATTTTTATTATGATTTTTTTAAAGATTTTATTTATTTATTCATGAGAGACACACAGACAGGCAGAGACACAGGCAGAGGGAGAAGCAAGCTCCCTGCAAGGCGCCTGATGTGGGACTCGATCCCAGGACCCTGGGATCATGCCCTGAGATAAAGGCAGATGCTCAACCACTGAGCTACCCAGGCATCCCAACACAAATCATTATTAATTGTCTCTAAAAGAAATAACCAATTTCTGTATAACTATATGTTATTTCAAGTCAATGTGTTCAAATAATGAAGACATATACTAGGATACTTGTCTCAGAGGGACTAGAGTTTTATAGCATCTTTCTCATATATGTGCCATTAAAATGATCCTATCTCAGGGTGCCTGAGTGGTTCAGTAGGTTAAGCATGTGACTCTTGATTTCATCTCAGGGTGTGAGCTCAGGGTGATGAGATCAAGCCCCACATTGGGCAATAAACTTAGTGTGGAGTCTGCTTGTTGCTCTCCCTTTGCCCCTCCCCCTACTCTCTCTCAAATAAATAAATAAATCTATCTTTTTAAAAAATTTTAAAGTGATTCTTTCTCTGAGATATTTCCACCGGTATTTAACATTTAATTTGTTCTTTTTTTTCAATTTTAAAGTTTCTTTGAGAATGCATTTGTAATAGTCAAAAGGAAGAGAGTAGTAGTGACACAATTTTGATAGGTATTTTGGTATTGTACGCTAACAAAATTATTTAATCTAAAAATAACTAAAGATACAAATACTTTTTTGGTGAATGATGTAATATATGAACAAACTACGGATGAATATATAATTTTCACAGATGTGCTTGTGAGAAAGAAGTTGTCTTCTAACACCAACTATAGTATATTCTATTCCTTTTTTTTTAAGATTTTATTTATTTATTCTTGAGAGACACAAAAAGAGGCAAAGACACAGGCAGAGAGAAGAGCAGGCTCCATGCAGGGAGCCCGATGTGGGACTCAATCTCGGACTCAATCTCGGGACTCCAATATAACGCCCTAGGCTGAAAGGAGGTGCTCAACCACTCAGCCACCCAGGTATCCCAGTATATTCCGTTCCATAGAGCCTTTATCAATATCACACCCACCCAGTATGCATCTCCTCTCCTGCTTCTCCCCCATAGTTGCTCTTGGATTCATTTCTCTGGGTTAACTTAGCAATTTATTAGCAGATCCTCTGTTATAGAATAAAATGAAAACATCATGCATTACTAGCTTTTACCTAAGTATGTTTAATTTTTTTTTTATCAAGTTAAACTGGCTACCTTTTGCCATAAGACACAGTATGTAACTTTTTTTATTCATCCTATCAGTGGGTGAATTGAATGTCCATTTGCTTCCTGTAGTGCTGTATTTTTATCAATATTTAAATCTTGCAGAAGTGTATACACATGCATCCTTATACCTTGACTTATTAATTTAGATTATTGTCCTATCTTTACAATTTTAATGAAATGAATTTTCATGTGATAAAAATGAAAAAAAATGAAAAATGCATTGTAATGTATCCATCATAATTTCACCACCACTGGTGATTTACAACACAGTATTAGTGTTGTTTGCATCTATAGATCATGTATATCTGAATAATATAATTGTGATAAGTTATATGAAGTTATATGTACTTTTTAATATAAGTATGTATCAGTAATTTTCTAGAAAAAATTCATAAATATAATTCTTGGTAATTTTATACTTCTTTTGTAACATGAAAAAATTACTCAGGTCAGTAACTTGTCCAAAATCTTATGGTGGTGACATAGTAGAACATGTATTAATGTTCAGATCTTTCAAGTAGAGTGTTTTTTTCATAATATAATTTTTATTCCCCCCCCAAAACACAGTCATTTCCTGCAATAAAAATGTAGTGAAAACTAGACATATGTGAAAGAGAGAATTACATGGGTATCTATGACATCAAACTCATTCAATATATCAATGTGAATAAATTACATAATATTTAATAAGATAAAAAATGTCTGTATTTGGAAATATGTAAGAAATGAGTATCTGAGAAAATTTTTATCAATAGTTTGTGCTAAAAAAATACTTCCTTTCCAAAATGTGCAATGCCTAATTGACAAAACACAAAAGCATACTCTTGAGAACTTCTAGCTATCAGTGTAAATTATCATAGTTGAAGTGATAGTTAAGATAGATTTCAGTGACAGCTCTTCTTGATGAAGCTTTAGTCATATAATCATAAATTAGGAAAATAAATTTTAAAATAGTTTTAAGAATGCAAATCATATATAGAAGGAAGGTAAGTAAAATATTGATTTCTGGCAGCATAGTATATAAAAATATTAATCAACCTTTTTCTTTCCAGTCATACTCTTTGAACAGCTATTAACAGCTAGGTGGATGAGCAAACCAGCAAGAATCCACATTAGAAAACAAAGATTAATTTTATGTTCCACAGCCACTATCTGGTTGTTAAACAGGATAAATTTAAAATGGGGACAAATGGAGACTAGGTCTTCTCACCCTCGCTTCTTTCTTATGCTAGATAAAATACTCTGAGCTGGCTAAAAGGAAGAGAATTTGAAACACAGGAAGCAAAAGAGAATTTGAACATTTAGAAGCCTGCACACCTACATGCAACATACATACATATATACATACATGCATACATACTGAGACAGAAGAAGGAAAAGGCCTGGTAGTAAGTGACACTTATCCCCCTTGAACTCTGCTAGTCACAGGCTTGCATAAGTCTAGAGTGAAATGTAGAGCTCAGATGCCACAAATAGTCTCAAATCTCCCATGGACCATGAGTTCTCTTATCTCCTGAGGAAAAAAAGGCAACTAAAAAAATATTATACGAGTGAATAATCTTGACAGCTAAGATGAGGGGACTCCATTGTGAGATATGTAGTGACTAGAGGTCCTGATGGGCAACAAACACCTCAATAAAAGCCTGAGAAATAGAAAGGATAGAGGCTCACAATAATCACCAGTTAAACTGAACTGGCTACATCATGGAGAAAGCAAAATATCAAATAATGACCAATAAAATGAGAACAAGAATTGACTTTTCCCATGTCCACCTGCCATCTAGCAATGAATAAGTAGTAAAGGGTGCAGAAACTCCTTAGGGAAGAATATGATGTGGAAACAAATGGGAAAGCATATGTCTGGGGTGGGGGGGAGACTCAGTAATTTTCCTGAATTCCATGTGAAAATATTAAGTACAGTGATACAGGATACATAAACTTGGTCCCAAGTCCCTCTCACAATGGGCATTGTAAGCATGTGAATACAGTCTTGGTTAAATTGTAAGTCCTGGAAGCCCAACTGAAGCAGAATTTAGCAACTTGTTGAACAAATGTGTTCTCTTCCTTTATATTACATGGGGGGCTGAGAGGGAAAGTTCAGGTAAAAGGCTTTGTGATTCTCCTTTCCTAGTAAAATAAAAAGCTAAGTGGCATCTATGAGGATATGATACAGATTAGTGTTATCTAAAGATAGCAGCATTATCAACAATAGCCAAATTATGGAAAGAGCCTGAATGTCCATCCCCTACTGAATGGATAAAGAAGAAGTGATATAGACAGTTAGATTCCATTATTGGAATATGGATCAGCCATCAAAAAAGAATCAACTCCTGCCATTTGCAATGACATGGATGGAGTTAGAGTGTATTATGCTAAGTGGATTAAGTCAGGCATAGATAGATAAATGCCATGTGATCTCACTCATATGTAGAATTTATGAGACAAAACTAATGAACATAGGGGAAGTGAAAAAAAAAGGAAGCAAAACATCAGAGATTCTTAAATAAAAAGAACAAACTGAGGGTTGATGGAGGGGACATGGGCAGGGGATGGGCTAAATGGCTGATGGGTATTAAGGAGGGCACCTATTGTGTTAAGTGCTGGGTGTTATATGTAAGTGATGAAATCATCTAGGTTCTACTCCTGAAACCAATATAATATATTAACTAACTAGAATTTAAATAAAAATTTGAAGAAAAAATAAAATCAGTAGTGTTAAAAAAAAGAAAAATATTAGGGGTAGATAATTTCTATTTTGTCACTGTAAAAATAGCCTGCCAGCTGATGAAAAATTATCTAAGATTTTGAAAATGAGAGGGGCACCTGGATGGCCCGGGTGGTTAAGCCTTCAGTTCTTTTCTTCTTCTTTTCTTCTTCTTCTTCTTCTTCTTTCTTTCTTCTTCTTCTTCTTCTTCTTCTTCTTCTTCTTCTTCTTCTTCTTCTTCTTCTTCTTCTTCCTTTTTTACGCTTCAACTCTTGATTTCAGCTTAGGTCATGATCTCAGGGTCTTGAGTTTGAGCCCTGTATGGGTCTCCATGCTCAGTGTGGAATCTGCTTGGGATTCTCCCTCTGTTCCTACCTCTGGTGTTCTCTCTCTCTCTCTCTCTCTCTCTCTCTCTCTCTCCCCCCCCCAAATAAATACATAAAATCTTTACTTTTTTTTTAAAGATCTTTAGCTTTTTAAATGATTTTATTTAATTTGAGAGAGAGAGAGGCCACAGGAGGAGCAGAGGGAGAGGGATGAGCAGAGCCCAACATGGGGCTTGATTCCATGACTTGGAGATCGCCACCTAAGCTGAAGTCAAGAGGCTGACACTTAACTGACTGAGCCACTCAGGCACCTCAATAAATAAAATCTTTAAAACAAACAAACAAAGATTTTGACAATGAGATCACTTGGTGTCTCCAATCATACATACTCTTGTTAATGTACTCTCTTTATTAGAACAAATCATATGACCTTTGGCATCTGGCAAATACCCATCGCTAAGGAATCCACCAACTCTTTGCCAGACAGGTCAGGCTTTTGAAAATACTGAAGCAACTAAGCATGCAGTTCTATAAATAAGCACCATTTAGGTTGTGTTTCACTTGATTTTTCACTATGCCAAATAAGCTCACCGAATAATTTAATCCAAACCACAAAAAACATGTGAAATTAATAAAAAGAGAAACTATATCTCAATGAAGTTAAACAACTTAAAAATGGGATACAGACTCTACTAGATAGTAAGTTTTCAATTCCAGCTCTCTCTATGGGCATGGTCTTTACCATGATGCAATATTTAAAAAAAATGTATTGTTAGGATACTCAGCCCCAAAAGACCATAAGAAAGCTAAACTTTAGCAAAACGAAGACAAAATTAAATACACAGCAAATTCTTCAGGTAGGAATTAACACATTTAGTAATTTAAGCAATTTTAAAAATAGATAAAGGAAGTAAAATTATTTCATTAAAGGAATCCTCTGTACTAAATATTGGGATACCTGCCAAAAAGGCTATAGTTTGGAAGTTGTCATAAAGAAAGAAAAAATAAGGCTATAGTTTGGAAGTTGTCATAAAGAAAGAAAAAATTATTTAGTCTTCTCATAGTGTGCCTTGAACTCCTTCCATAACTTCTGTGACACCAGGCACCTGGGAGAAGGGAGTCTGTACCTGAAATATGCCTCTAATGCGCACAAAAGAAGTTGAACTATCTCTATGCTTAGTATTCTCAAATTTACAATTTATCATCACATTGAAATTAGTGCAAAATTCTGAAAAAAGCACATTTTATTATTTAATAATGGATTATTTAATCAAATTGTTTATCTTGTGATGATCTAAGACAACATTCTTTCCTTGTAGGAAAAAATTGAATCATGTCTTTTGCTTAGAAACAGCATGATTATAAAAATACGCTTATAAAAATCACTTTAAAGTTTTTTTCTTTCAATTTTCAGTTAGGCAATTTTCTTTGAATGTATGTAATTTTATTTGTCTTTAAGCTTAGGGATTCACAATAATACATGTGTTCTTAATTGGCAGCCTGCAGTTTAATTATATCAATATAATAAACCATTCCCTAAGGTGTCTTTTTGTTTGTATTTGTTCTAAAATATGTATGAGCTCTCAAAGTTAATATTTGGATTAAACTTAACTGATAATTAAATGATCAGAATCAGTAATAATACATGCAATAACATAAACCACTTTGTTCCCTAACTGCAAAGAGATTATGAGACCAATTCAAGCTGCATAGATTTTATGAACTATTCACTATTTTCATCAAGGCATTATAGCTTTTTTTTTTTATAACGAACACATTGTTAACTGATAGGAAAAGCATTATGAAGCCAGGATTTTATATATGTGCTATAAAATAGAATTTATAATCATCAGTAATGAAAAGTTATAATAACTACCTTCTGAGAATTTGTTGACCTCCTAAGTAAATTATTGCAGAAAGTATCCTTTTTCAAACATTAAATTATATGACCACATCTACCACTTATTTTTAGGTACATCTGAGAGTCAGGGAATTTTCATTTAATCCTCTATTTGGAGAGTTATTTCGAAAAGCACAGAATATGGTAATATAAGACTTTTCCACTTTTATCATCAAGCTAGGTGGTGGGAAAAATGAGTTTTTGAAATGTAAAATCATTTTGAAAAAGCTGTTATACAAAATGAGAACATAAACTTAACACTTTAAAGAAAGATGTGCAAGGTTAAACATAAAACAGTTGAAGGCACATACATATTTCAGAAGCACTGGGAGAAAGAAAGACATTAACATTTACCAAAAGCCAATAAGATGCCAAACACTGTACAAGGAGGTACCACCTCTGTGATCTGGTTTAATTCTTATAAACAACCTCCAAAGTAGGTTCAGTGTTCCACCATTGTAGGAAATGAGGTTTAGAAGCTTCTGTAATTTGCCGAGATCTACAAATACAATAGAGTCAGATCCAGATATTAGCAGGGAGATGTCTGTTTCCAACATTCATAATCTTTTCATTAAACAAAAATACATTGGTTAAGAGTATAGCTCTGGAGCTGAATGGCCTGAATCCAAATTTTTTTATCTGCTTTCCATTAGTCCTGTAACTAGAGAGAATTGCCTATTATTGTCTGTTTCTAATCTTTCGATTGAGTAGAACACATGACTATTAAATGCTATATTAACCTAGCAGAATGACATACATATAATAAATACTCAGTGAACATTAACCACATTTCTTTGTATTCAAGATCTAATAGCTAATTCCTGGCAAGTAGGGGCAAGAATTCTGGTCTTCACCTTCAGTCTAACATTGTGTTCAGTCACCTAGATACTATTTTACAAAACAAAGTAGGTAAATTTTTCAAAAATATTTCATAACAATGTATGACCTGTATGATCTGCTTTGGGGATATTACCTTACTTACATCATTTTGACAATGTGCAGGGATTCTAGAAGCAGTGAACACACACCAAAATAACCATACACTAATAAGTCAACCTGCCACAGTTCCATGGATGGTGACAAAAGATAAGAGATTCCTAAAGTCAGAGATAAAAACTGTATTAGTCATAGCATAGCAAGTGGCAGGAGCATCAGAATGTTTGTGCATCATTCCCATTCATGGGGCAATGCGATGAATCTAGATAGATGCTCGATATGCAGTGGGCAGTATCACAGCCGAGGAACCTAACACTTAAGGGATTTGCATTCTGTAGCAGTGGTAAGAACACATTTTTCTCTCCCAGGAGAGCAACCAAGTGCACGCAGGAACTCCTACTCTATTTCTGCATTCTTTTCTTATTTTCAAAATTTCCGGCAGAATAAAATGATCTCGAGAAACATTCTGGTTGAAAGAACGATGAAGACTTTATTATTTGGGCATACTAAAGAAGATTCATAGGATCAAGAAAAGTCCTTTTTGGACAGTCTTCTGCCCAACGCAGCCAAAACACAAACAGACTTGTGTGAAATTTGACATTATAAACCTCCACATTTTGCTTGGTACCTGTCTGTGAGTTATTTCCAAGGCAATATTTGGTTTGAATTATCTCACTCTCTTTGTATGGAGTAACATATTATCCAGTAAGTAATACCAATTCTGTGGAAACAATTTTACCTTTGAAATAGAGATAAAGGTGAAATATATGTCATTTGTCTTTTGTTACTCTTGATAAATCCATTTCAACCACACCCTAGTTTAAATTAATGAGGTGATTTTTGGAAAGCCCCTAGATAATCACAGGATAGTAGCTGGCTGCCAAGGAAACCAACCTTGTGGTTTGAGAATTGAATCATTCATCCCAACTCTACTACCTCCGGGAGGGGTGAGTGCTAGGGTGAAATTAACCACCAATTGCCAAAGGTTTAATCACTTGTGCATGTGTAATGAAGCCTCCATAAAAACCCAAGAGAACAGGGTTTAGAGAGCAACTTCTGAGTTGGTGAAGAACACATCTCTGTGGGATGCTGGGAGGGTGGCAAACTCAAACTCTGTGGGGACAGAGTCTGTTGTGTTCAGGACCCTTTTAGACCTCATCTGGCTGTTGATGCATATCTTTTTTGATAAAATGGTAATACGGTAAGTAATTTGTTTTTCTTAGTTCTGTAGTTGTTCTAGCAAGTAATTGAACCTGAGGAAGGGGCTCTGAGGACCTCTGATCTATAAGTGGTTGGTCAGAAGCAGAGGTGACACCTGGTTTTGTGATTACCATCCGTGAGGGCAGTCTTGTGGGACTGAGCCTTTAACCTACGGAATCTGATGCTATCTCCAGGTGGATAGTATCAGAATGGAGTTAAATTGTAGGACACCCAGCTATATCTGAGAATTGATGAGTGTGAGAAAACCCCCAAACATCTGGTGTCAGAAGGGAAGTTTTGAGACTAAAGGAGAAACAGAGGAGTTTTTGATACAATAGTTCTATTTCTCTGGAGAATCTTAATACCACCAATGAAGTGCCAAGTATACATCAGATAAAATGCTAAGCTTTTTAAGCTTTTTACACAGATTATTCGCTAAATATTCAAAACTGTATGATAAAATATACAATTGGTTAGAGGATATCCACTCTTCTCTCTGTAACTTCATGGGGGGAGTATACTTCTCTCCATTAATGTTTGGCTTAAAATGTTCATCAGCACATAGCTAAGAAGAAATGTCCTACAACTACAAGAAATTAAATTCTGCCAACAATCTGATCAAGAATCATACTTTCTCAGTAGAGAAACACCTTGATTTTATTCCTTGAAGACCAGTACAAAGTTTCTAGTCTATAAAACTGTAAGATAACATTATGTTTTAAGTCCCTAAATGTTTTAAACTTGTTATGGCAGCAGTAGAAAACTAGTACAAAGCACACATACAGCAGACCTGGACAAATGTTTAGTTTTCAGACAGTCTTATTGTAAGATACCTAGAATGTTGCTATTCTGAAGACACATGAGTAAGAAATAACTTCATGTGAGTTATAACACTGATTATTATTATTTTTTATTTTTTAACACTGATTATTAATGTCATTTGTTATGTAGCATTTTGAGGCAGTCTGATGTTGATGGATGCAAAGTTAAACTATCATTATGTTTTTCAATGTCGATTGCAAATGCCACACTGCCTCTTCAACATATCCCTTTTGTAAGATTAATATGGTTAACACTGAATAAGGTGTGTTTTTGTGGAAGTTAAGAAAAAGAAATAGGAAAAATATCGAATTACTGAGGACATGAATTAAGGTGCATGCACTGAAATGAAAAAAAAAAGCAAAAAGGGGAATATTATATTTTAAGATATTTTTAAAGAAAAATTGACTGGACTTTGCAATAAAGTAGAAAGATAAAATGAATGGGGAAAGGATGGTTATATAATTATGAGATCAAAGTTCCTGGTACAGTTGACTAAGAGGTATAATTACCTTCTGGAAACATTGACTTTTAAGCAAAAAAGAGTTTGATGTAAAGATGTGGGGGACCCACTCATACCATGCGCCATAAAGATGTGAAACTTTGTCTTTCATGGCTTTAGACATAAAAGAAGGGAAACTTCCTAAAAAATAGAAGAAAGAGCAACCCTATAATACTTCTGGCTAAAAGGGGTGCTTGTGGTACATATAGGTACTTCTAAATATTACTGTTTTCATTTACACACACATGTGCACATACATAAATAGGATGTGTGTGCCATCCACCATCACCATCTTAGCTGAGACTTTTATTTTATCTCACTAGTTCCAGTGTTCCTGCCTCATTACCTTGTTTTCCTTTCATCTCACCTACTGAAAATCTCATTTAAATTAAGAGTTGGATAACCTTAGTAACCTGAGGTATTTAACATTTTCTAGGGAATACATGTATCTCTTTAATATATCTTTCATATCTCCCCCGTTTTTGAACACAGATAACCTATTCAGAGTTTTTTTACATTGTTTCCAAACGATGTAAGTACACTTTCTGAGTTCATTTTTTTCTATACCCATTTCCACATTATCATTATATTCTAAAATTTTAATGTTTATTTCTTATAAATTAACTATTAAAATACTTTTTTTTTTGGTTCAATGTCAACTAACAGGTTCTTCCTCTGTGAAGTTTTCTTTGATTCCCTGAAGACCAACATATCCTCTCTTTTTCTCTAGAAAATAGCAATAACTTAATGGTCTCGCCTAGTCAATTAAGATACTCTCCCTTCTTATTGATTATAATTATGTCTCTCCATACTCTATGACTTGCAAGTTTCTTTAATAAAGATACAGATCTTATTTTTTGTATCTTTCACTCTGTAACAATGTTCTGCACACATAGTAGCCTCTCAGTATTTGCTTAATGGAACTAGATTGGTAATCAACAATATTTTTTTATACCTAAAGATATGGTATATTTATTACAGAGGCTGCCCAACTGTGTGTGATTGAATGTGTTCACATTTGTAAAAAAAATGTATTTTAAAATAGTTTCCAAAGTGGCTACTAAATGTTAATGATTAGCACCCCTTTTAATGAACAGATGGCATGAAACAATCATTGGAGCCAGAGGGAACCAGTTTAGCTAAGATGTTTTGAAAGGATGGCAGAGAGTCTCAAATAGTAATAGGATTTTTTTTTTCCTTTTTCCATTTTAGAAAGGTCTACTTTACGGTCTAGTTTCTTATTAGGCTTTCCAAGATGCTGCATTTGAATGATGCTGCAATGCAACACTGTATAGATTATTGGTTTGACAGTTACTAGAGACAAGTTACTATATGAAATGAGATGTCCTCTAGGTTCAGAGCAGTGTTCCAGAACTGAATTTTAGGTTTAGTACACTTTTATATAAATGAGTTGAATAAATAAGTAATTTAAATGCAGATGTTACCATTTTCTATGCTAGTGGGGATTGGTGAAAAGTTACAATCTGTCTGAGGAAAGATCTTTGCTGCTTCTAGAAAACTTTATTTCAAAAAAGAATTTATAAAGAAGGGACAATATAACAACTGCATTTATTTTGGGTTAGAAAAACAAGAACATGTAATTAAAATATAAATGTTGAATCTTCAGAAGTTATACATGAAAACTGGTATTTAGGAATTTGTACATTTCATGGTAGCATGATTATTTGTCTCATAGTTTAAAAAAATGGCTTAATGCTTAGCATTAGTAACCAGTAACCAGTAATCTTTCCTATATGCCTTATTGTGTAATGGTCAAACAATTTTAAAAACCTGATGAGCATGACAATTTGAATTATTAATTTGTTTTAATAGATAGAGGTGCCTTTAGCAAAAACAGTATTTATGTAAAATAAAAAACTGGGGGCACCTGGGTGGTTTAGTTGGTTAAACATCTACCTTTGGCTCAGAGCATGATCCCAGGATCCCTGGATCAAGCCCTGCAAATCAGGGAGCCTCCTTCTCCCTCTCACTCAACCTGCTACTCCTCCTGCTTGTACTCTGTCAAATAAATAAATAAAATCTTAAATAAAATAAAATCCAAAACTGGCCCACAACTGGGCCAGTAACAAAAAAAGTAACAAAAAGTTATCTTAATATACTAAAGACTCTTTTAAAATTTTTTTAATTTTTTTATCTCTTCATTTAAGAAATTAATAGAAAATGGAATTTTTGAAAAGTGAGAAATTCAAGCCTTTCAAAAGGTTTTGTCTGCTAGTCAAAATGTCAAATATGAGACTGAGTAGATAACTAAGATACTAATATTTCTTTTAAGTTCTCATTCAGAGAAATAAAAAAAAGGTTGGAAAGTTTAGAATGGAGCTTCACATCAAAGAAATTGATGGGATTGAAAGTTATAGGGTCTTGGGACAGCTGGGGCTCAGCGCTTAAGCATCTGTCTTCAGCTCAGGGCGTGATTCCGGGTCCAGGGATCAAGTCCTACATCAGGCTCCCTGCATAGAACCTGCTCCTCCCTCTGTCTGTGTCTCTACCTCTGTCTCTGTGTCTCTCATGAATAAATAATATCTTTCAAAAAAAAGTTATGTGGTCTTATTAGCTATATAGAATCATAAAGCACCATTGGTGATAAAGAGACCTAGATACTGTATTTTGAACATAATTATTAACTATTTGATGTTCACAGTAAGTTGCTATTTTGCAGTAGGGAATTTTTTTTTTTTTTATAAGGAGGTTCCCAGCATAAGGTAATGCTTGTTTTTTTTTTTAATTAATTTATTTATTTATGATATTCACACACACACACAGAGAGAGAGAGAGACAGAGACACAGGCAGAGGGAGAAGCAGGCTCCATGCACCGGGAGCCCGATATGGGATTCGATCCTGGTTCTCCAGGATCGCGCCCTGAGCCAAAGGCAGGCGCCAAACCGCTGCGCCACCCAGGGATCCCGGGAATTTTTTTTTTTTTTTAACAAGAAAATATGTTAGCTTGTTGTCAACAATGCTGTAATAGGCTACTAAGGAGTAGATTTTAAAATAATGTTAGAGGGGTACCTGGGTGGCTCAGTGACTGAGCGTCTGACTTTGGCTCAGGTCATGATCCCGGGGCCATGGGATCAAGTCCCGCACTGGGGTGCTCGCAGGGAGCCTGCTTCTCCCTCTGCCTATGTCTCTGTGTCTCTCATGAATAAGTAAATAAAAAAGAAAAAAGAATGGCAGAAAATAATGATATTGAACAAAGAACAAAAGGTGCATATCTTGAGTTGAATGAAAATAATGAGATTCGTATTAAACGCAATATTTTCAAGGTCACCTGTTATAGGTAAATAGAGTTAGAATCAAGGATATAAGATAAATTATCCCCTGAATGCAGGAAAGGAGTGAAAAAATATTCATAAGAACAATGAAAAGAGTTGAGAACAATAGAGATGTAGGAGCTTCTGTAATTTAACAATAACTGATCTAAATATTGTCCAGTAATCAAAGTGCTCATTGTCATCTCTCTCACTGTTCCCTTTTCCATTTTCCTTCCTATTTGTATTGGTTTATGATTTTTCTCATTCATCTCTGTTTAAACCATGATGTCTATAATTTTATTTTATTATTTTTTAAGATTTTATTTATTTATTCATGAGAGACACACAGAGAGAGAGAGAGAGAAAGAGAGAGAGAGAGAGAGAGAGAGGCAGAGACACAGGCAGAGGGAGAAGCAGGCTCCCTGTCAGGAACCCGATGTGGGACTTGATCCCAGATCCAGGATCATGCCCTGAGCGGAAGGCAGATGCACAACCTCTGAGCCACCCAGGTGTCCCTGTCTATAATCATTTTAATTCAATTTACAATATTCTCTAATTTCCCCTGTGATTTATTCTTGGATTCATAAGTTATTTAGAATTATATTGGTTAGTTTCCAAATATATTGAGAGTCACAATATTCAGAAGGTGGGAACAACCCTAATGTTATCAACAAATGAATGGATCAATAAAATGTGGTATATGAAACAGATTGTTATTTAGCCTTAAAAATTAGTGAAGTAGTGATGCATGTTACAATATGAATGGATTTTGAAAATTCTATGTTACGTGAAAGGAGCCGGACACTGAAAGCCACGTGTCATATGATCCCTTTCACAGAAATGATCAGAATATATTAATCCATAAAGATAGAAAGAAGATTAGTATTTGTTAGGGTCTTAGGGAGGGGAAATGGATAGAATTACTTAATATGATATTTCCCTTTTAGATGATAAAAAATTTTCTGGAACTAGACAATATTGAGGGTTGCAGAACATTGTGAATGCACTAAAAGCCATACAAGTGAATGTCCTAGAATAGTAAACATTATGACTTTTATATGAATTTTGCTTTAATAAAATGCAGTCTAAAGACATCAAATACAGTATCATCAAGCATAAACTACTTATTTAACAATATAATTAAGGCTTATGCTTTGAATATTATAAAATATTAGATAATAAATGAAATACTCCATTTTAATGGATCAGTACATTACAATATAACATTGTTAAGACTGATTCTTCTAAAATTGCTTTATAAATTCAAGACAAGTGTGATAAAATCAAAGCAGACCTAGGGTAGAGAGAATTATTTGCAAAAAGAGAACAAAAAGGACATAAGTGAGTAACTTCAATGTATAATACAAAACGTTCATACTCAAGATGGTATGGCAAAGATCAGTGAAACGGTGGATGTGAAGCAGTTATGTCCTAAATATATAATGAAATATTTTCTGATAAAGATGTCAGGATAATTAAATTTGAAAAGAAATGTACAACAACAAATGCACTAGAGCAGCAGATTATCTGTGGAAAAAAAAAGACCAGCATTGCCTCTTATCTCATACCATCTACAAATAAAACTCAACATATTAACTAAAAGATATGAAAATTTGAAAGGATACATTAATGAGAATCTTCTCACTAGTGAGAATAAATGGGGTAAGCAAAGATTTTGTAGAAAACAAAATTCACAAACAATAAAGAAAAAACTTGATAAATTAAACTTCACTGACATGAAATCCCCTTAGTCTGATAGGGTTAAGAAAATGAATAGTCAAGGCACAGAGTGGGAGAAATATTAATAATATATAAATTAAAAATGTAAATACCTCTAAAATTTTATAATGAGATAACTAATAACAAATCATCAGTGCTTTAAAAGAAATTTCACACAGGAAAATACATGAGTCACCATTAAACGCATGCAAAATTGTTCAACATTGTTCCCAGATTAAAAATCACAAGGGGATACCACTCTCCACTAAAATGTCTCAAAAAATAGACTGGTAATGCAAAGTATTTTTAAGAATACAATTCACCTAGAGCTCTCATACTTTAGTAGGGGTGATATAAAATGGCAAGACCACCTTTAATATATACTTACATATCATGTGGCAGCTCTACTTTTAGGAATTTGAACAGGAAAAATGAAAGCATGTGTTATATAAAGGGTTGTACATGATAGTTTTTGTAGCTGTTACAGGTTGAATTGTGTCCTAAAGGTATGTTGAAGTCCTAGCCTCTGATATCTGTGAATGTGATCTCATCTGAGAATCTGGTCTTTGCGGATGCAATCAAATTAAGACGAGGTCATTAGGGTGCATCCTAATCTAATATGACTGGTGTCCTTTTGAGAAGAGAAAGACACCATGTTAGGACACATGCACAAGGACACTGGAATGTGAAGATAGAGACGGAGCTTGGAGTGATGTATATGAAAACTAAGAAATGTCTGAAGACACCAAAAAATTGGAAGAAGCAAGAAAGGATTGTCTCCCAGAGACTGCAGAGGGAGGTTGGCCTTGCCAACACCTTGATTTTAGACTTCTGGACTCTGATTTTTAGAGTGACTGCCCAGCTTGTGATACCTTGTTATAGCAGCTTTGGCAAACTATACCTAGGGCAGCCCGGGTGGCTCAGCAGTTTAGCGTGAGCCACCTTCGGCCCAGGGTATGACCCTGGAGACCCGGGATCGAGTCTCACATCGGGCTCCCTGCATGGAACCTGCTTCTCCCTCTGCCTGTGTCTCTGCCTCTCTCTCTCTGTGTCTCTCATGAATAAATAAATAAAATCTTAAAAAAAAAAAAAAAACTATGCCTAATGCCCAAACCAGAGACCATAAAAATGTTCCTCCACAACTGAAAGGATAAACAGTGTTCTATTTCTACTGTGGAATACTATACAGCTAAAAGAAAAACAAGCAAATTGTGCACGAAAAACCATTGATCAATCTCAAAACCATTATGGGGAAGGGAAGGGGATTCCTCATGGTGACCATGAGCAAACTTTATAAGCCATTAGTTTGCAATTTAATAATCTGAACAATGAAAAAAATAATCTGAACAATGGAAGGCTGTTATTTGATAATCTGTAAAGTGTCACCAACTATAATATTGTATACATCAAGGACCATGTCCTAGATAAAAACTTACAATTTAAATTCAGCCTGTGATGATTGAATTACTATTGTAGGAACAACCTATTAGAGATGGGAATAGATCCTTTTCCTTAATTGTGTTGGGTAGAAAAGAATGAGAAGTAGCTCATTGCAATGAAGAAGGACTAGATCAGACATAAATCTAAATATAGTGAAACAATTTAATGTAATTTTTTTCCAGTTAAAATTAAATTCGTCCTAAGGAGCACAATTCCCACTTCTCCTGACATTATTCCAAACAATAAAATAAAACAAAATGTGATAATAGTTTTAAAACCTGCAAGTTATATAAAATTATTTAAGAATGAAAACTGTCAGTTACTATTTGTTATGTAGTTAGCCATTACTATTGCACTGCATTTCATTTTTAACTATTAGAGATGACAGTTGTGCAGCTTTGTTTTTTCATGTAAGAATTTGATACAAAAAAAAGAATTTGATACATGTACTTTTTTTTTCTAAAAAGTCTGCCAAAGACTTTTATTGTATGCAGCATTTCACATTTTTTATCCATTTTTAACAGATTTTTATTTACATATCTTGTTAAAAACTTACAAAAGTTAAAAATTATTATGTATTTACCATGGCATGTGCTTGGAGTAGCACATGGTAGGTACTCATAAATAATTTGTAGAAATAGTGAATCAAATTATTCATAATAGGGCGACATAATGGCCAATAAGTTTCTATCTTCGAGTATCTCAAAAAAAAGTAGAGAAAGGACATAGGCATAATTGCTTAATACAGAATAGTTAAAATATGAAAATTGTGGGGTTGTTTGTAGTCTTTAGGCATACAAATGAAAATTGAATGGACTCCTAAGTAAATTGTTACTTAGTAACAATTGGTCACAAAGCTTATAACCTATTAAAGAGTTCCAACTCTATTTCAATTAATATATTAGTATTTTCCCTCTGAGTGGGTTGAACTGACTATAATTATTCCATCCTTAGTCCTAAAACACCTTTTCCCTTAAAATAAAATCATTATTCACTACCGTTCTTTCTTAAAAAAAAAAAAAAAGACAATTTGTATCTTGGGTGCAAGTATATCTGTGAAAAAGACATTTTAGCCTTTAACAGATGGACTTATTTCAAGTCATTGATTTCGGGATGTTAAAGAAAGCAGCAGAAAAGTCTTCCTGGTAATTTTTATTGAAAAGACTCCTATTAAAGATGGGAGGCATGGCAATAAATAACGGTAACCTTTGTGTAGTACAGCTTTAGGTGGTATTAAGGCCAAAAACTTCTCATGGGATTGAAGACAATTTTAGTGCTAATTACCCCTTTTTCTATATGAAATGTTAACTGTCTAAGAATTAATGGAACAAATCCTTTCAACTAATCTAATGTTTCAAGAGTTATGTCATCCTTAAATGTCTCCGTTGTTCAACCGTAATCAGTGCATTTGCACCTCCTGTTAAGGCCTTGGGTCTGTTTCTTTTACACTCAAACTGTCAGACCTGCATGTGGAACTGCATTTTTTCTCCTCCTTGTATTTCTTAAGGGGTGCTGGTCCAAGGGCACAATCTCACGTTAAAATGTTACTCGAGTTTGAGATTTGACTGACACAGCATTATAAAGCAGCTTGATCTTTCGACTCGCTTACAGAGCCATCAATCCTTGCACAAATGGACATTGAGATGAGACATCCAGACAAGCGTGGCAAATGGCACCTTGTCCCTGTCACAGCTGCAGTGAGTAGAGAGTCCTGAGAAAGTCTGCAGTCCTAGGTTATTCCCCTGAGCATCAGAGCTCTGCATCTGAGGCCCACCAAGCCACAGTGTTGTTTAGAATCAGAAAAATCAGGCAATTTTCTTGCCTTTTTTCTTTCTTTTCTTTTTTTCTTTTTTTTTTTTTTAATACTGGAGGCTGCGGTTTGCTACCATGATGAATGCTATCATTTTTCAAAAAATTAGTTTAAGCTGGAAGACTAAGCCTTAAGATCTCCTCAGCAATTTAAACTTCACTGAACAATACACATCAGACAGTTTGGGAAAATACAAAACAATTCCACATTGTTACTAGTGTAGGGTAAGCCAAGCAATTCTAAATTTATCAAATTATTTGAAATGGTTTCCCACATTTATTCTGATTTAAAGAGAAAAGAGACCATACTTCTGTATTATAAAGCACAAATTTAAGTCAAATGATAGGAAAATATGCTCTTTGAAAATTATATAAATGAGAATTTTAAGTCTCACAACTTGCATTAGCAAAATGAGCTGGAGAACACAGTTTACCTCCTAGCTTACAAGATTGTTGGGCCTTCTTATACCATGAAATACGGAGACTGGCTCAGAGATTTGTAGGAACAGAAAGCAGAGTTTGTTATTGCATCTGTTTTGATCTGGTTTCCATATTTAACTCACCCCGTTTTCTTCACAGGAGGCAAATATAGAAATCAAAATGCTAACTTACCAGTTTCATACGGAAACTAGACCAACAATAAAAAAGTCCCTGGTCACTAAAAAGAAAAAACCTAGATGGAAGTAAACTATAAAGTAGTTGCTTTGAAGAAAATATAATCCAGATAGGGAGAATTAGTTGGGTCCTTTTAATGGCGATTGTCATGTCTTCAAATAGTTCTCTACTAGAGGAGTATGCTCCGCCATCATGCTAGAAATGCATAATACGCCTTCATCCCTCAGCAATAATGCTGAGAAACTAATTTTTCTCTGACTCATATTTTCTTTAGCTACACACAGAATACTCCCTTCTGTATCTTGATTCCTTATTAAATTTAATATCATTTTAAAATTACAGTTTGATTTTAAAATTTGATAAAATTTCAGAATTGTAAGTTTTGCTCTTTCTGCTTTTCATCTTGCAAATAACTGACATCTTGGGTAAGTTCCACTAATAACCTATCTAGTCCTTTCACAATAGATATAATTGATTACAACTATTTCTCAAAAAGTGGAACATGGACCAGGTGCTGAAAATTACATGAGGTTTTTTTTAAGATTCCTCACCTTCCCTCAATCATATTGAAAGTCTTGTTTCTGGGAGTAGGACCTAAAAAACAGTTTTTCATGAGCTCCCGAAACTATTACTCTGGATTCTAATGTTTGAGAGCCACTGGCCTGGAATATGTTTGTGGCCTAAACTTTAAAGGAAGTGAAATATGTTTGGCCTTTCCAACAATATCAAGTCACCAAACTCATATATTACATGTGATAGCCTGCTCCTAAATGTTTGCCACAAGAGAAGGTATGGAAAGAAATATTTTATAAAGTTTAAAAAGGTTTGGAAGAAATAGTTTATAAAGTTTAAATTGTTATGCACAGAATTACTACCCAACTTCTTTGTCATTAAGTTCCTTTCAATATCAAATGCATCATCATGATGACATTAGCATAATGAAAGGCTTAGGGAAATCCTGGCAGATTGCTCTGGATGTTAGTGAGGAGAAAGGCCCTTTGAATGTATTTTCAAGGATAGAATGGAAGTATTCTTGGCACTAATTGACAAATGGTGCATCACCTTCCCTATCAGGCAAATATCATCTGGAGTCTTTTGTTTTCTAATTTGCTATTTGGTTGTGTTTTTGCATCCAGAAGAAGAAATTCACAAGTATACAAAAAAAAAAAAAAAAGCATAGAGAAATGATTTGTAAGACGTCTTCAAGAAACTCCAAACCCGGTGTTAGAGAAGATGGCAGAGGAATAGGGTCCTCACCTCACCTGGCCCCACCAACTCACCTAGATACCTTCCAAACCATCCTGAACCCCCAGGAATCTGACCTGAGATTTAAGGAGAGAACAGCTGGGATGCTACAGAGAGAAGGGTTTTCACTTCTAACAAGGTAGGAAGGTGGAAAACAAATGAAAAAGAATCCAGTGGGGGAGGCCTCCGCGGGGACCCAGGCTAAGGCCGTGGCCAGAGCCTCCGGACAGGAGAGCCCAGCCCCGGAGGAGCGGGAGCATCAAAGCCCTCACCAGGTTCTTCCCCATGGAAAGGCCTCAGCAGGGAAGCCAGGGAGAACCGCAGGAGGGGCAGGGGGGGCCTCCAGGCTTCCGGAGTCACCAGGAGAGGAGGGGCGCCTGGGGGAGAGCCACCCACACCATGGCCTAGCTCAGGAAAGGGCTGGAGCGCCCCGGGGGGGGGCCTCAGGGAGAAGCCGGGGGTCAGGGGGGACTCCGGGGGAGGGGGCTGCACCTGCTGCCTTCAGGGGCCCCGGCCCAGAAAGCAATCCCAGCAGTGCAGGCCCTGGATCCCAGGGTGCCGGGGACACAGCCCAGGATCCTGCGCTCCCCTCAACAGGCGGAGGCCGGGAGGGCACAGGACGGCGAGGAGCTCCTGCCGCCTGGCGCCCCCAGCTGTGCAGGTCAGCGCCCCCCACCCCGGGAGCATCCAGGCCCCTGCGGACTGGGAGCTGCGGGAGTTACTGCGGAGCGGACTCCAGGGCTGGGGAGCTGGCCGCAGCCAGTGTGGTTGTTCCTCCTGGTGTCACCCTGTGCCTGGGAGGGGCAGGGCCGCAGGGGGCAGGGGCCTCCCGGGATAAACAGCTCCCACTGAGCCCGGCACCGGCAGGGGGCGGGGCATCTCCCCCAGGTGCACACACCTGAGAGCACAGCAGCCCCTCCCCCAGAAGATCAGCTGGAAGGACAGGGGAAGAGCAAGTTCTTGACCAAACAGCGCTGGAAAGCTCCAGGGGAAGTCGAGGGATTTACAGTATATAGAACTAGAGGGGACCCCTCCTATTTTTTTTCTTCCTTTTTCCAGTACAACTCGTTTTTATATCAGAGTGTATATTTCCAATTTTTTTTCTCCTTTCCCACTTTAACTCCAATATTTTACCAGCTCTTCATTTTTAAGATTCTTCCTTTTCTACTTTCACATTTCTACAATTACAGGTCCTAGGTATATTTTCCACTTCTAGATTGCCTTCAACAACTCAACTTAATTTTCGGAGATATACAAGGTATGTTTTTTTGTTTTGTGTTTTTTGCTTTCTCTGCCTCACTTTATTGACAGAAGTCAATACCTTTTAACACATGACCAGCATGCACCCAGACCAAGTGGTATATCATGCTGGTTCATTTTGTGAGATTCCTGATTCCTATTCTGCCTCCCTCTTTTATCTCGGTTATGTTTTGGTGGTCAATGTTGGGGCCTTCTACAAGTATTTCTGGTTTGTGTAAATTTAGGACTGAGCATCTTCTAACATACAGAACTTAATATACACCGAACCAAGGTGATCAACCTCTAGGACCCCTCAGGTAGACTACATTCTCCCTCCACTACAACTTCATTGCCATCACCATCTCCCAGTCCCCCTCTCTTTTATTTTTCTTATCTTTTTTTTTTTTTTTTTTTGGTCTCTTCTTCTTTGGGATTCTTGGCATTTTAATTTTTACTACTTTGTTTTAAAATTTGTTTTTCACTTTGAGTAGTCCTTTTTTTAAAAATTTCATTCTGATCTTTGTTTTCAATTTCTGGTCTCTAACCTCATCAGAATCATCTACAGTGAAATTTACTTAGGTCATGGTTGATACTCTTGAGTCAGCTCGCTCATACAGCCACTCTGCACTGAGCAAAATGACTAGAAGGAAGGACTCACCACAAAAGAAAGAATTAAAAACAGTACTGTCTGTCAGAGTTATAGAATTTGGATTACAATTCGATGTCAGAAAGCCAACAGAAGCACAATTATAAAGCTACTGGTGGCTCTGTAAAAAAGCATAAAGGAATCAAGAGACTTCATGACTGCAGAATTTAGATCTAATCAGGCCAAAATTAAAAATCAGTTAAATGAGATGCAATCCAAACTGGAGGTTCTAACGATGAGGGTTAATGAGGTAGAAGAAAGAGTGAATGACATAGAAGACAAGCTGATGGCAAGGACGGAAGCTGAGGAAAAAAGAAACACACAATTAAAAGACCTTGAGGAAAGGTTAATGGAAATAAATGATAGCCTCAGAAGGAAAAATCTGCACATAATTGGGGTTCCAGAGAGCACCGAGAGGGCCAGAGGGCCAGAAAGCATATTTGAACAAATCATAGCTGAGAACTTCCCTAATTTGGGGAGGGAAACAGGCATTCAGATCCAGGAGATGGAGATACCCCCCCCAAAAAAATCAATAAAAACCATTCAGCATCCCAACATTTAATAATGAAACTCACAAATTTTAAAGATGGCAAAATCCTTAAAGCAATGAGAGACAAGAGATCCGTAACTTATTTGGGGGGAAATATTAGATTAACAGCAGACCTCTCCACAGGGGCCTGACAGGCCAGAAAGGGCTGGCAGGATATATTCAGGGTCCTACATGAGAAGAACACTCAGCCAAGAATACTTTATCCAGCAAGGCTGTCATTCAGAATAGAAGGAGAGATAAAGAGCTTCCAAGATAGGCAGAAACTGAAAGAATATGTGACCACCAAACCAGCTCTGCAAGAAATATTAAGGGGAACCCTGTAAAAGAAAGAGGAAGCCCAAAGAAATAATCCACACAAACAGGGACTGAATATGTATTACAATGACACTATATTCATATCTTTCAATAGTAACTCTGAACATGAATGGACTAGGTGATCCCAAAAGGACACAGGGTTTCAGAGTGGATAACAAAGCAGGGCTCATCTATTTGCTGTCTATAAGAGACTCATTTTAGACCTAAGGACACCTCAGCCTGAAAATAAAAGGTTTGGAAAACCATTTACCATTCAAATGGTCCTCAAAAGAAAGCTGGGTTACCAATCCTCATATGAGATAAATTAAATTTTATCCCAAAGACTGTAGTAAGAGATGAAGAGGGCTACTATATCATACTTAAAAGGTCTATCCAACAAGAGGACCTAACAATCATGAATATTTATGCCCCTAATGTGGGAGCTGCCAAGTATATCAATTAATAACCAAAGTTAAGACATACTTAGATAATAATACACTAATAGTAGGGGACTTCAACATGGCACTTTCTGAAAATGACAGATCTTCTAAGCACAACATCTCCAAAGACACAAGAGCTTTAAATGATATACTGGACCAGATGGATTTCACAGATATATACAGAACTTTGCATCCAAATGCAACAGAAAACACATTCTTCTCAAGTGCACATGCAACTTTCTCCAGAATAGACCACATCCTGGGTCACAAATCAGGTCTCAACTGATACCAAAAGATTGGGATTGTCCTCTGCATAGTTTCAGACCATAATGCTTTGAAACTAGAACTCGATCACAAGAAGAAATTTGGAAGAAACTCAAACACATGGAGGCTAAAGAACATCCTGCTAAAAGATGAATGGGTCAACCAGGAAATTAGAGAAGAATTAAAAAGATTCATAAAACTAATGAGAATGAAGATACAACCCTTCAAAATCTTTGGGATACAGCACAAGCAGTCCTAAGAGGGAAATACATTGCAATACAAGCATCCCTGAAAAAGTTGGAAAAAAATTCAAATACACAAGCTAACCTCTCACCTAAAAGAACTGGAGAAAGAACAGCAAATAAACCCTACACCAAACAGAAGAAGAGAGTTAATAAAGATTCGAGCAGAACTCAATGAAATAGAGACCAGAAGAACTGTGGAACAGATCAACAAAAGCAGGAGTATGTTCTTTGAAAGAATTAATAAGATAAATAAACCATTAGCCAGCCTTATTAAAAAGAAGAGAGAGAAGACTCAAATTAATAAAATCATGAATGAAAAAGGAGAGATCACCACCAATACCAAGGAAATGCAAACAAATTTTAAAACTCACTATGAGCATCTATATGCCAATAAATTAGGCAATCTAGAAGAAATGGACGCATTTATGGAAAACCACAAGCTACCAAAACTGGAACAGGAAGAAATAGAAAACCTGAACAAGCTGAAAACCAGGGAGAAATTGAAACAGTCATCAAAAACCTCCCAAGACACAAAAGACCAGGGCCAGATGGCTTCCCAGGGGAATTCTATCAAACGTTTAAAGAAGAGGCAATACCTATTCTACTAAAGCTGTTTGGAAAGATAGAAAGAGATGGAATACTTCCAAACTCGTTCTATGAGGCCAGCATCACCTTAATTCCAAAACCAGATAAAGACCCCACCAAGAAAGGAGAGAATTATAGACCAATATCCCTGATGAACACAGATGCAAAAATTCTCAACAAGATCCTAGCCAGTAGGATCCAACAACACATTAAGAAGATTATTCACCATGACCAAGTGGGATTTATCCCTGGGACACAAGGCTGGTTCAACACTCGTAAAGCAATCAATGTGATAGATCATATCAACAAGAGAAAAAACAGAAACCATATGATCCTCTCAATAGATGCAGAGAAAGCATTTGATAAAATACATCATCCATTCCTGATCAAAACTCTTCAGCATGTAGGGATAGAGGGAGCATTCCTCAGCATCTTAAAAGCCATCCTCAAAAGGCCCACAGCAAATATCGTTCTCAATGGGGAAACACTGGGAGCCTTTCCCTAAGATCAGGAACACGACAGGGATGTCCACTCTCACCACTCTACTCAACACAGTGCTAGAATTCCTAGCCTCAGCAATCAGACAACAAAAAGACATTAAAGGCATTCAAATTGGCAAAGAAGAAGTCAAACTCTCCCTCTTCACAGATGACATGATACTCTACATAGAAAACCCAAAAGACTCCACCCTAAGATTGCTAGAACTCATACAGCAATTCAGCAGTGTGGCAGGGTACAAAATCAATGCCCAGAAATCAGTGGCATTTCTATACACTAACAATGAAACTGAAGAAAGAGAAATTAAGGAGTCAATCCCATTTACAATTGCAACCAGAAGCATAAGATACTTAGGAATAATCCTAACCAAAGAGGTAAAGGATCTATACCCTAAAAACTACAGAACACTTCTGAAAGAAATTGAGGAAGACCCAAAGAGATGAAAAAATATTCCATGCTCATGGATTGGAAGAATTAATATTGTGAAAGTGTCAATGTTACCCAGGGCCATTTACACATTTAATGCAATCCCTATCAAAATACCATGGACTTTCTTCATGGAGTTGAAACAAATCATCTTAAGATTTGTGTGCAATCAGAAAAGACCCCGAATAGCCAGGGAAATATTGAAAAAGGAAACCAGAGCCAGGGGCATCACAATGCCGGATTTCAAGTTGTACTACAAAGCTGTGATCATCAAGACAGTGTGGTACTGGCACAAAAACAGACACATAGATCAATGGAACAGAATAGAGAACCCAGAAATGGGCCCTCAACTCTATGGCCAACTAATATTCGACCAAGCAGGAAAGACTATCCACCGGAAAAAGGACAGTCTCTTCAATAAATGGTGCTGGGAAAATTGGAGGGCCACATGCAGAAGAATGGAACTAGACCATTCTCTTATACCAGACACAAAGATAAACTCAAAATGGATAAAATATCTAAATGTGAGACAAGAATCTATCCAAATCCTAGAGGAGAACACAGGCAACACCTTTTTTGAACTTGGCCACAACAACTTCTTTCAAGATCATCTATGAAGGCAAGGGAAACAAAAGCAAAAATGAACTATTGGGACTTAATCAGGTTAAAAGCTTCTGCACAGCAAAAGAAACAGTCAACATAACTAAAAGACAACCTACAGAATGGGAGAAGATATTTGCAAATAATGTTATCAAATAAAGGGCTAGTATCCAAGACCTATAAAGAACTTACTAAACTCAACAGCAAAGAAACAAACAATCCAATCATGAAATGGGCAAAAGACATGAACATAAATTTCACCAAAGAAGATATACACATGGCCAACAAGTACATGAGAAAGTGTTCCTCATCACCTGCCATCAGGGAAATACACATCAAAACCCCCTTGAGATCCCACCTCACACCAGTGAGAATGGTGAAAATTAACAAGACAGGAAACAACAAATATTGGAGAGGATGTGGAGAAAGGGGAACCCTCTTGCGCTGTTGGTGGGAATGTGAACTGGTGCAGCCATCCTGGCAAACTGTGTGGAGGTTCCTCAAAGATTTAAAAATAGATCTGCCCTACGACCCAGCAATTGCACTGCTGGGGATTTACCCCAAAGATACAGATGCAGTGAAACGCCAGGACACCTGCACCCCAATGTTCACAGCAGCAATGTCCACAATAGCCAAACTGTAGAAGGAGCCTCGGTGTCCATCAACAGATGAATGGATAAAGAAGATGTGGTCTATGTATACAATGGAATATTACTCAGCCATTAGATATGATGAATATCCACCATTTACTTTGACATGGATGGAACTGGAGGGTATTATGTTGAGTGAAGTAAGTCAATCAGAGAAGGACAAGCATTATATGGTCTCATTCATTTGGGGAATATAAAAAATAGTGAAAGGGATTAAAGGGATAAGGAGAGAAAATGAGTGGGAAATATCAGAGAGGGAGACAGAACATTAGAGACTCCTAGGTCTGGGAAACAAACAAGGGGTAGTGGAAAGGGAGGTGGGTGGGGGGATGGGGTGACTGGGTGATGGGCACTGGGGGGCACTTGACGGGACGAGCACTGGGTGTTATCCTATATGTTGGCGAATCGAACTCCAATAAAAAAATAAACAAAAAACATCTTCAAATGATGACTTACATATGCTTGAAAAATCAACAAACATCTTCTATTAAGAAATGTTTTAGCTTTAAAATAATGTTTTAGCCTTTAGCACAATATTAAATATAACCTTTAATGGTTCTTTCAACTTTTCTTCTCCCTGCTTCCTTTTACCCTGAACTTGATTGATACAGAGGTGTGTTTGATACAGAGGAATATTTCTGTTACCTTGAGACAAGACTTTCCACGTTCTAATTAATGCTGGTCCTGCCTTCCAACTGCTCAGATTGAATGTTCCTCTTTCTCAAAGGCTTCCTGGATGCCTTTTCTATGCATCTCATACATGTGTAGGCACTTTTCTTCCTATGACACCAGCATTTTCTGCACAGCTTAAGGGTAATTTGTACAAGTACCTTAGCTCCCTCTGTTGAGTACCGGTACTGCTTCAGGGGGTAGAAAATGGTTCCTTCACTCTCACTCCACATGCAATGACTACCAGACTACTTACTGCAATACCTGTACCTTTCAGGTGTACAATAATTTCTAAGTGTAGTAAGGAATGATTCAATAAAGGAATAAAAAATGAGACTACTCAAAACCTGCTTAGAACGTTTCCTGGTGAACAACTTGACTTAAAAAAAAATGAAAGAAATTCAGTATTTTTTTTAAATTTGTTTTAATTTTTATTTATTTACGATAGTCACAGAGAGAGAAAGAGAGAGAGGCAGAGACACAGGCAGAGGGAGAAGCAGGCTCCATGCACCGGGAGCCCGATGTGGGATTCGATCCCGGGTCTCCAGGATCGCGCCCTGGGCCAAAGGCAGGCGCCAAACCGCTGCGCCACCCAGGGATCCCCAGTATTTTAAGGAGTATGTGTAAATGCATTCTACTTGTTTTCATACTTTCTACCTGGAATGTAACCTTCTTCACATACTGTATGTATACAGAACTCGGAGTAGCTACAGATTTTAAAGACAGCAATGTCCCGATACATCTGCTTTCCTCAAAATTTCCCTTCAAATGAGATCTTTATAAAATTTAATACAAACTAGATCCTCAATGGATCATATAACAGGAATAAAGTCAAGAAATACAATTTTCACATAACTTTAACATAAAGGCTTCGTATGTGTCTTTGTGTGTCTAAGATCCATAGATCACACAGCACTGGGATCTAGTGATGCACCTAAATGACATTATTTTTAATGAGATTTCGGGAATGAATGAAAATTATTACTGAATAAGTGCAATTTGCAATTTACTAAGGAAGGAAATACTTCGTTGCTTTTTAGACTAGTTCTACGAATCAGTTTTAGACCTACTTGTGTCTTTTTCTCATATTTACTGTATGGCCACTTCTTTCTGCAAAATTTCAATTTCTTAATAGTTCCAGTGTTGTTGTTGTTGTTTTTAAGATTTATTTATTTATTTTAGAGAGAGAGGGCAAGTGCAAGGGGGGTGGGCAGGGGTAGAGGGAAAGGAAGAGAAGCAGGGAACCTGCCACAGGGATTGATCCCAGGACCCTTAGATCATGACCTAAGCTGAAATCAAGAGTCAGAGGCTTAATCAACTGAGCCCCCCAGGCACCCCAAATCCCAGCATTTTTCTCACCTGAGTTTATTAATATGTTAATTTTATCTGTTATCTTGCTTCAGTTTGCTACCTAACTGCTGCTTTTTTCCCCCCTAACTGATGCTTTGATCCATGTTATTTCACACATATCTCCAGTCTATCCTGGTCAGGAAACTAATAGCCAAACATGAACTTGGACTCTTTCTCTTGTTACTCAGAGCCTTGTCACCATAATGCAAGGATATTAATCTAAGCCCAGTCCCTTCTCACCTGAAAGAGAGAATCCACATTTGGATTACTATGCATATAAGAGCATATAATTACCATTAACTGAATGCCAATTCTGAATGTTTCACAGCTGCCGTAGGCACTGGGTTACAAAATGAGCAAAACTCATACAAAGGTCACTCTCTTGGAACTTAGAGTCTACTTTGGGGAAAGTAGACAAAAGAACTAATACATAAGTAAAATATTAATTTTCATAAATCACATGGAGAACATAGAATATAGTCCATGGTTTGGGGAGGTGATATGATATCTGAGAAAATTTGGAAAAGCCTCATCCACAAACCAATGAGCTGAGAGGGCCGAGTCATGTTGATATCTGAAGGAAGAGGTGTCAGATGGTTGAGGCAGCAAATTCAAACAGAGAAGACAATGGCTTCTCTTTTCAGAGAATCCACCATGTCCTGGTTGAGCCCCTGAAGTAATGTGCTTGTTGATCTCACTAATGCTCTCCTTATGAGTTTCATATTTAACTTTGACTTGAATTATTATTCTTGAGCGCATCAATGTTTGTCTCTCACCTTGGTGATCTGTTGGAAGATAAGAGTTTTCTGCTTTGTAAGGATACTAATGCTTTTTGTTTTGAGGTGCTGTAAAACTAGTCTAGGTGTTCTTCAATACATTAAAAAGTGTTTAAATTCTCTATGTAGACTTCTAGATGACAATATTGTTGTAGATGCGCAGTTCCTGCCTGGGACATATTCATTCCATTCCCATAATCTGAGTGTCCCACGTTTTGCATAATCCTAAATTCTGTTCAGCATGGGGCTTGTGGTTCCTACTCCCAGGTACACCAAATATAGCTGCAGGAAATGCGGAATGCCACATGCACCAGCATGTTTCATTTTATACTTGGTAGTGGTGTGCATAATAAACACATAGATTTAACAAATTCAAGGACTGCTTCCAATAGCCCATGTTGCTAAAATCTTTCTTCCTTTTATTTAATTTTTTAAAAATTAACTCTATGCCCAATGTGGGGTTGAACTCAGGACTCCAAGACCAAATGTTGCATGGTTACTGACTGAGCCATCCAGGCAACTCAAAATTCAATTGATTGTAGAGCTTATGTAATTATAATTTATGGGAATGTATGTGATCAGATTATATGGAAAGTGACAGGTGAATTTGGTTTTGATTTAAAGATTATTAATAATATTTCAAGTTAGCTAAATCTTATAATTTTGTTTCCTAATAAGTAAAACTAATATAATGTTGTTTAACTCACAAGATTGTTAGGAGGAATATAAATTATATATTTAAGAGTGTTTGTTGTGGCTGTTAGCAAAAGCTAAGTATTCAATGATGTCAATACTTTTTCCTTTTAAAAAAATGCTAACTCAAGATTTATGTATAGCAAATGCAAAGAGTTCTGTGATCTGATTCCTGAACCAATGTATATAGCAATCATTTTTGTAAAAACATTCTCATAGCTGTGATTATGTATAAGTAACGAATGGGCAGATGAAACCTTTTTGGTTCTCTTACTTCTATAAGAAGAAAAGTGTTTAAATATAGTAAGACTGTTGTTTTTTCATTCATTTCTAGGTATTACTCTTAACACATTAAAAATCATAATTATATAGTATCATAACATATCGTGAAAGAGGGATGATACTTTTTTAAATGCTTGCTAAAATTATCTTAATTTAAAAAGAAAACCAGGAATCAAAATTGGGTTTAGAGACTACATTAAGACTTTGAAAATTGTCCGTGATTTAAGGTTGGTATAACTGAAGAGTGTTATCTAAAAGTCTTCAAATATGATTGATAGTAACATTAAAGGAGTCTTTCATCTTGAACTTCAAATAAAATGGCACATTGAAAAGAAGGTAGGGCATGAAGCTGTCCCTAGGGAATTAGAAATCCTCAACACTGTGAGCTCTTAACTTTCCAAATGATTTAATAAAATCCATGACACAACACTCTTAATATTTGTGTAATTGGAATTACTAAGGGCTTTCTTTTCAGGGATGTGATGTTTAGACTTACATACCTTAAAACACATAATGGTCTTGAACCTACAGTCCTAAGAGAACATGGCCCCAGTAAGGCAATGGTTCTGTTTTGTTTTGATTTTTTTTTCCTTTTTTCCCTCACCTAGAAACTTTTATTAATCTAGCACCCGAGGGATACAGTCTTTTTGGTAATTTCTATTTTCTTTGCTTTTGTAAGCCTCACCAAATGAAAGTGCTTGTAATTAACAGTAAATATATCATCCCACTAGGTACAGAGCATGCCATTTTCCAATGTCGTCTAAATAGTACAAACTAAGAAGGCTACTTTGATTACTGGTTTCTTAATGACTAATACAAAAACAAATCTGCACTAGAAGCAAAATGCTATTCTCTATCAAGCAGAGAGCCCAGTGAAGACAGTACCTTTAACAAATTCTACCTAGAGGAAGTGACTGCCTTAAACATTTTTTTTTCCTAAACATTTTTTTGATGAGCAAACCACTTGACTCTGTACGCAAGTATGATACTCATGTTGGAGGCCTAAATTTAAGGGAAATACAAAAATTCTATCAATGTTATTTGCACCTTCTTGCCTGTAAAGTAAGTGTAATTTTCAAAATATTTAGAAATTCCAATTAGATCATAGAACAGCAATAATATAATATTAAGATTTTTTTTATTTGAAACAGGTCATTCAAGGAATGAATGTGTTCACATCATAGTATTAACCCCAAAAAGAGCACAATTGATTTTTTTAAGCAATAGGTGAAGTCAGATCTTCACAGAAATGTGCCCCAAGTTGTAGTAAGACAGTCATGCCAATAGGCAAGAGAATAATATTGATTATATGATATTGTACCATGTCTATAGAGACCTCCCAATTAAGATTTGGGAGGATCTACCCAAAGAAATATGGATCTACCAAACCAAACAACAAGTATTAATGAACTATCATTAAGCTGACAAGACTCAGGGAGTCTATAGGTTTTAACTCTTCTGATGATGTGCTTGGCTCTCCCTTGGGCTGGTTTTGTCATTTTGGTCTACATAAAAAAAAAAAAAATCTGGAAGTTTGTCAAATGTGTAGATTCTTATGACTGCTTTATAAGTATCCCAAGGATTCTGTTTCAAGTAACCTAAGTACAGTACCAGGAGTAACACCGATACAAGATGATGCTAGGCTGACTGGGGTAAATCCCACTTATTCCCCCCAAACAGCCCTTGACTTTTGGCATGTGATTTAACCTAAGTCTAGTTTTCTCACTGATAAAAGGGATGCACATCATAATATTATGATAAGGATCAAATAAGAATATTTTAATAGTGACTAATACATTTAATAGTCAATATAATGATTATTGACTTGTATATTAGTGATTAATAATAATACATTATTGACAATTAGCATGATATTAATATAAATTCATAGTTGATGTTACATATAAAAAGTTAATGCATCGTTATTAAACACCTGCTATGTATAACAAGGACTGTTCTTTTTTTCTCAGAATAAAATAGTGCAAAATTATCTTAGGGTTAATAAGCCTAGTTAATCAAGACTTAGTGACTACCACCAGTGAAGCATGTCTTATTGGAGGAAATGAAAAGGTTAAGTAATGTTTTGAGAAGGGATTAATCAGTTTGCAGGCAGTGGTAGATAAAGAACAAATTATGCATTGCCTTTAGCAAAATCATTGAGGAACATTTATTTTACTGAGGATTCCAGAGCAACTGAAAACTGGAAATGCTGACATTATAATTTGATGTGAGCATGCAACATGTTTCTGTTAAAGCAGGGAATATACTTATCAGAAGCAATATTTTGAATTGGTACATGTAGTGAATTAATGGAAAACATTTAATTTAATTTTTCCCAGAAACCTTGATTCCTCTGTAGGAAATCAAGAATGATGAATGGACCTCGACTTCCTCATGAAATAATTCTCTTTCCCATGGCAGCAAAAAATGATATTTGAGCATTCATGTTACGGACTTACTTTCTATTATTTGTACTTCCTAAATCTTATGCAACCTCATGCTCTCCATATTTCTTCTTATGCTATTTCCCAAAATATCTCTGTTCTGTAATTTAGAAGCCACTTGATGTAAATCTTAATTGCCTTTACTTCCTAATTTGGTAAGAGGGGATTTCAAAGCCCTCATGACTTTGGACTTAAAATACTGTTCATTTTTCTTTCAGTAATTTCAAGAAATTTATCAGTTTCAGGTATCATTTGCATAATGTTGATTTCTAAATGTATATTTTAAACTCTGATCTCACTCTTGGGTTTCAGAAATGTATAGTCAAATGCTAATGCATATATTTGACCAGTTTTTCCTTAATACCTTAGATATATCATGCTTGAAATCTAACTCATTATCACCTCTGTGAAGTTTTTCTAACTTGCTTGATGTCCCAAATCTATTATAGAATCTTTTTCTTCTAACTCATTTCTCAAATTTCACCAGTTGTGCAATTTCTATTTTTCTGCCTTGGTTTAGAACTTCTTAATCTCTTATCTGAACTCTAACAACCTGCAAAAATATGCCAAATTTTTCCTCCTTACAGCATTTTCCCCTCAAATGGATGCTCTGAAACTTTTATCCATATTGTGCTACTATGTATAAAGCCTTTTATATAAACTTTTAATAACTTCTTGACTATGACTGAAAATGTTTCAGGGACACTTCATCTGACCCTATATTCCCTTGTCTTCTCTCAACCACTCTCTCTTAACTTCTGCTTTGCACTCCAACCCAGTTGGTATTTTAGGTTTGTTTGATTATTTCACATTCCTCTTTTGTTTCTCTGCCTTTCTGATCATGAGCTGCCTTCCACCATATCTCATGACCCCAGTATCTTCATTTGACCTATGCCTCCTTATTTTCAAGCCTTAGGCTACAAATTTCCTCTTCCGGGAAGCTTTTCCTTATTCAACCCAATAAGCCTTCCCTCATGTATCTGGGCATATAACTCTTTCCTTGTGTTCATTACATTGGTTTGTAATCATCAAAACAGAAAAAAACTGGCTCTGTCACCAAATTAGCTTCAGAATGTTGTAGTCAAGTTACTTAAATGTTATAAGCCTCATAGTATTCTCTATTTCCAAATGAATAAGTAAGACTAATCACTCAAACTGTATATGGTCATTGTGAGGACTAAATAGGCTAATATATGACGGACTTATCACAAAGTCTGGCTTATATTTTTTTTAAGGTTTTATTTGTTTATGTATTGAAAGAGAACATGAGTTGGAGGGAGGGGCAGAGGAAGAGGGAGGAGCAGACTCCGCTGAACAGAAAGCCCGGCATAGGCCTGATCCCAGGACCCTGGGATCACAACCTGAGCCAAAGGTAGTTGCTTAACCAACTGAGCCACTCAGGCACCTCAAAGTCTGACTTATACTACAGAGTCAGAAAATAATATGTTGACGTAATGGTGAGTGAATGAATTCTGAGTCTGGTCACCATTCTTCGTTATTGGGCTAAATTCCTGTCCAGCCCCTTTCTGATCATTAAGAAACCTGTTGAGTTTCTATCCCCAGAGAATCAGTTTTCCTTCTTCACTGAGCACAAGACATTTCCCGAATTAGTACTACATGCTTTACTGGTGACACTTCATCTAATCCAGATAAAATTCTTTTCCAGATAAAATTCTTTAGCTACTTCTAACCAGAAATGATCATTGTGAGAATAATGGTTTGATTTCTTGATTCAGTTATTTCACATTTCTATGGTACTGTGGATGTATTTTGTAAATATTATCTCATTTAGTTCTTGCAATAGTCATGTGGAACTTACATACAGACAAAACATTAAAATCAACTGAGGCCTTAGAGAGAGACGATGATTTTTATAAATCACTAAATTAAAGAAAGAGTAGTGATTTCAACCAGCCTGAATGGGAAAGCCCATTAAGCCACATATTTCACTGTCGTCTTGTTTTTCTTCTACTTTCCCACTCAGGGAAGCTTTGAAAATATTTTGAGGAATAAGGGCTGGACATTTTGAAAAAGCTCATTGTAATAGTGTCTCAAAACATCTTTCCAACACACTGAGATCACAGGGATTAACATTGGAGGGGAATTACTTACTCTTAATTAGAAGAAAAAAACAATTTCGTTAATCACGTTGGAGTTTTTGTGAATGAGTTATTCAATTTGCTTCTTTCCTATACAAATGTCTGTCAGTATAGTTTTAAAGTTAGGCTCAAAAATTAGCAAATGCAACATGTTCCCTCTTCCTGCTGCTAGGGCTTATATAAATGACAGAGCTTTATTTATATAACCAGTCTCTTTAAACCAAATATGATGCTTAGAGGAGTCTATGTCACTGTGACCTCTTTTCCGCACATTTTTGGCTTGCCAAAAATTGTAGACAAACACAATTCCCGTGAAGAGTGCAGTTCACTGTATGAAAACTACCTTTGTCCATAATGCACAAGCAGTGCATATCACAATATGTATCAATTCCTGAGCAAAAAAAAAAAAAAAAAAACAACCCTGAGCAATAAAAGAGAGATTTAGAAGTGTCGACTTGTCTATTTATTGATGTTTCTCTTTTTAAATAGCATAATATGAACTTCAAAATTATTTTAAATTTTATTCCACTTTGGAAATTTACAAATAATGACAAATGATTGCCCTTCTGCTAGAGATTCTCTAGATGGACAGAGGGACAAAATTCTCATGACGCTGTTTTTAAAGTAATGCAGTTACAGGATAAGTGATAAGTGGCTGATGACAAGCAGAATTTTCAAGAAATGGGATTAGATATTCATTTAACAGGACTCTCATTTCCTTTTCTCATTCTTTATGTGGATATGCTGGGAAGTTTGTTGCGTTTATGAAGAATGTATTGGTATGGAATATATAGACACAATCACATTAAAAGTAATGGAATGGGATTTCTTGTACCATTACTTTCAATGATATAATTCATTTTTACTTGATAAATGGATATACTATTCTTGGTATTTCCTGCTATATATACACACATGCACACATATTCTAAAATCTACTATAGATTAAGCAGAAACATATGATGTGTGTGGTAAAATAGATGCATTTTGATCCCTTTTTTTTACAAGCCCAGATCCACAGCTTTTATTTATTCCTTCTTTGATGTGTTAAATGGGAAAGAAACTGTTTACCTCAGATAAAGTATTTTAAATTACTATTTGAATATATTTCTTACTATATTATTTAGCTACGACATTTTATTATTCTTATACTCTGTAGTGATTTCTTATGATAGGATATTCTCCTCTAGCTAACCTTTGAAGGCAAGCTGTCAAACAGTGATAGTCTTGCCTGTGCTTTGAGCTCTCCTTGAGTATGCAGAAGAGTCGAGGCTCCCTCAGAATTGCACATTTACTGCCATCTAGTGATTGAATAATAAATATATCCTGCATACTTAAGTTACTATTATCACTTTTTTTTTTACTGTAGTGATACTGAACCATGGAAAAATAATAAATCTGAATTTAGAAGTCCTGTGGATTGGTATAAGAAAAAAACCTGTCCCACAAAGAATAAAATCCCATCAATACTATGGGGTTGAACCAGGATTGATATCAGCTCTTTTTATATCCTCAGTCAGTGGGTTGTTTTTTTTTTTTTTTACCTCCACTCATCTCACCTTCTGATTTGAATAATTGTGCTATCTTTTCCTTAGCTATTTCATTTCAAAAGATTTAGAATGCAATTTTTTTCTGTATTGTCTCTATAGAATGTCCACGAATTTATAAGCAATTTTCAGTTATGAAGCAACAACCACAAACACAAGATTTTGAGTGAGTTTATATACTCAGCAAATATTTCAATTATATGTTATATTTTAAAAGATACAGCATAGTGGTGGGAATGACTAAGCTGACCCTTACTAGACCCCTACTAGAGAGTAGCTAGAGATACAATTTTAACTTATTTGATACATAATTATTCTTGTAATGTTATGGTGAGGAACTTTCTTAAAGACAAAGCCTAGTTCTACATTAAGTGCCACTTGAAAAAAAAATCTAATTGATATAATACAGTTCATAGCAGATATTCTTAAAAATATTTTTAAAATAAAATAAGTAATATGTTTAATCTGTGTATAAATGGATATTAGCTATAGTTACAAAATCGTGTTGTTTAGATAGATAGACATAGTATTTTAAAATTCTCGTCTTTCACAATTTCACATATTCCTGTTCCTTAAGTCCTAAGCAAGTATTTCAAATTTCTTTATGCCTCTCCATGTATTTGAAAAATGCATCTAATATATATTTGAAAAAGTGCCTGCCCATACAATTCATATAATCACCCTGCTTTCCCAGATTTCTTTTTTTTTTTTCAATAATCTGATTCTTTAGAAGTGAAGAGAATGACAACAAGCATCAGGATATCTGCTCCACTGGCGAAAAACTGGTAGCTTAAGGTAGCAATGGTGTCTGGCAATTTTTTCCCCCAAACTGATTGAGGTAATTTTGTTGTTAATCATACAGCTCTCAGATGAAGTGGAGCTGCTGCAATATTTCACTGAATTTGTTTGCAGAATCAGCCATAGGCAAATCAGCAATGTAGAGTGATGATTCTTAAAGTATGTGTGGACTTGAATACACTGGAGATTTCAATAAATTCAGTGGATCTTGGGTAGAGTTCAATATTCTGGTTTTTACTAAGTGTCCTCAGAAATTCTGAAACAGTCCCTAAACCATATGTTTATAAAACACTATCATTGGACTTATTTTTTTTTTTTTCAATTTGTCTGTTGTTTATCCATCCCCTAATCCCTCCCATGGCTTCTACATTTTAGGGGAGTGACCTGCCAGCTTTTTCTCTCACAAAAGACAGTAACTGAGAATTAAGTTTATATTATGGTGCTAGGGACTCAGAACTCCCAGAAATTATTGCAAAAGCAGAGGCTGAGAAGCCAGTTAAAAACATGATGTTCAGGGATCCCTGGGTGGCGCAGCGGTTTGGCGCCTGCCTTTGGCCCAGGGCGCGATCCTGGAGACCTGGGATCGAGTCCCACGTTGGGCTCCCGGTGCATGGAGCCTGCTTCTCCCTCTGCCTATGTCTCTGCCTCTCTCTCTTTCTCTCTCTGTGACTATCATAAATAATAATAAATAAAAATTAAAAAAATTAAAAAAAAAACATGATGTTCAGGGACATGGACTCAAGATCCAAACCACTTTGGACCACTTTCATCCTCTGAAGCTCAGTTGGTGTGTGATATTGGGTAGGATGCATGGAACCTGTTTCCTCTACTATAAGTGCCTCTCAGAATGGTTTGGAGAATTAAATGAGTTAATATGCATAAGTGCTAGAACTACACACTGTTTTATTTACATTAAAACAGTATTTTAGTTAATTAGTTAAGGTGTAATTGGTGAAACATTTTCCTGACATTTATTTTATTTTAATTAAATCAAAATGTTTCTGAATTTGTTGTGTGACTGAATACAAACCAGTTGGTTTGGCTTTTGATTCTGTAGTGTAGAAGCCTGTGGTAGACTGTTTGAGGTCTCACCTGTGGGCCTAAATCATTGAAACTTTACATAGAGGTTGGCACCAAGTCCCTCTGTCCTGCCCAGTCTAAGCTACTTCAGGCTCTAGATTTTACAGATCGTCTAATGACTGCTCAGTTTGAAAATGCTTACAGGGGATGGTTTGGGAAGTTACATTGTAGTTGATTTTCTTTCTTGCAAATATAAGAAATACGTTTGATGTGATAATTCACTTTAAAAATTACTAGGTTAATGAGAATATTGGAAGTTTTGTTCTCCTATTCAGTGTTTATATATATTAAGCATGTGTATGAGCACATATACATATGCCTATATAAAGCAAAATACTTCACGGGGCTTTCACAGATATTCTGGATAATTCAAGAACCCAAAGACAACCAGATGCCTCTATCTGGAAAGGACTGCATTACCAGGATAATTGTAGGATAATCTTTAATTTTATTTTTGAAAAAAATATGGCCTTTGTCAAAGCCATATCCAAGTAATCAGATATTTTGCCAATAGCCCATTTGTTTTGAAGTATATAAGCCTAATATTACAAGATCAAAAGTCAATATGCTCCTGTTTTGTTTCACTATTTTATAAAATTGTTTTTTTTCCTTGAGAAAAACATACTATGCAGGTCATATAATTTCAGTAATTCAATGCAACTTAAATAGTGAACTTAGATATGTTATAGAGTAAAATGTCAAAGCATAAACAAATATCAAACAACTGTTGAAACTAAAACATGAGTATATTTTCATGTTTCCCACTGTCATAGGCACCCTGCCTGCCTCCTCAAAGCTATTCTCTTCCTTCTTCCTCAGTGACAAAACCAAAACATTGCTTATGTTTATGCTTAGTTTTACAGGACATATATTTATTATTCTAGATTAATATAGGCAAAAACATTTAGGAATGGACTTAGGATGTTGATGCATGGAGAGGTGATGCCTAATGTCACTGTAGCCATCCTGTGATATAGGCTTCTATCACTGAAACCTGGATCTCAATGATGATGCTTAACCATGAATTAATCAAATCCTCAACTAAATCTTGAGTTACTTGTGCTAAGAGATAATTTCCTTATTTTTTGAAAAACAACAACAACAACAGTATATTACTCATACATTCTACTGGCACTCAGGAGGACTTAAGTACATATACATTATTCAATTGGATAATTACTGAAGTAAAATAATAGCTAGAATCATAACACCACCACTAATTCACGTATGGCAATCATTTTTCCACACCAATATGAGGTTTACATATTTTTTAAAAGATTTATTTATGTATTTATTGGAGGAGGAGGGGTTGAGGGGGAGGGAAAGAGACAAGCAGATGCTGTGCTGAGTGTGAGCCGACAGGGACCTGATTCCATGACCTGACTGTGGAATTAAGACCTGAACCAAAATTAAGAGTTTATCACTCAAAAAAAAAAAAAAAAAAAAAAAGAGTTTATCACTCAACGGACTGAACCACCCAGATGTCCTGGTTTGCAAAATTTTAAAAACATACAGAAAACCACTGGACACACAGGTGTAACATATATATTTAGAGAATATGCATTATTTAATCCTGTGGGACCAACATAAAACTTTGTGTCTTAGGGTTCAAATGCTCCTATTACAAAATTTGGATTTTATTATTTAACTTGTGGTCAGGACAAATCATCTGAAAACTAATACTTGTTTCTACCTTGACTCAGTTATTTTCTATCTCACAGGATCACTTTTATTTAAACTTTATAGAAGCTGGGATATATCGATTAAAAAAAAAGTGGGAATTAGTTGATAGAGTGGTAAAACTATGAAAACTCATTATAATCAAACATTTTATTATGTGCTAGGCAAAATAATGGCCACCACAAGTTTTAACCTCTAGAACCTGGGAGTGTGTTAGGTTACACAGCAAAAGAGAATTAAGGTAGCAGATGGAGGTAGGATCATGAACAGATGACCGTTAAATAGGAACATTGTCCTGGATGATCTGGGTAAACCTACTGTCATCGCAAGGGCCCTTATAAGTGGGGAAGAGGCAAAGAGAGAACTAGAGAGATGACAATGAGGAAAAGATTGGTGTTGAAAAGGAAAAAAGAAGCCATAAGTGGAGGAAAGCAGGTGGCCTCTAGAAGAGGAAATGACAAGGAAATGGTTTCTGCTCTGACTTGGAAGGAAGGTCAGCCCTGCCAACATCTTGACTTTAACCCAGTGAGACCCACACTGAACTTCTGACCCCTAGAACTGTGAGATGATGAATTTATATTATTTAAAGCACTAAGTTTGTGGTAATTTATTTATAAATACAACTCAGTCAAATCTACACATATTTGGTGAAAGATTGTTACAGTAGCAGTAGCTATGGTGTTTATAAGACATCCTTTTGAAATTTATTACATATAGTATTTCAGTGACTTGCAAGATTGAAACTGCACAGCAAAACATGAATGTGGAAGATATTTTATGGGAAATTTAGAAGTATCTGACACTAGTGATAGATTAGGAAAAAGAAAAAGGAAAAGAGGAGACCCGTGCTTATGATGACAATATACAATTCATTTTGATGGTTTGTAATTTGTAATTTATTTGTAATAGTGTTCTTATAAAAAAAAAACTCTTCAATAGTGTCTAGAACCACAAATATTTTCATTGCTTATTTTATAGCAAAATCATTTTTACATTTTCTCTCTTTTAATTTGCAAATACTTTGCTTTTTAAAAGAATGTCTCTATGTATCATGTAGTTTCCAACAGATATTTGTTATCTCAATATAGAATATAACTTATTTTATTAAAAAAACTCCTAATACTGTGATGTAGTAGCTGCTGATAGCCTTCTCTCTTGAGTACATTTTCTGAGCATATATAAGATAATAGAAAATTCTTCCAGTAATCAATTAAATATGTCTATTAACATGCATATTTCTCCAAAGTATTCACTGTGTAATTAGTGTTCAGGTCATGTAGAAAATAAGTCATTTCATTTCTGTGACTATTAAGCATGAAAACATTGATAAGATGATATTTACAGCTATAAATCACATGAATAATTTTCTTGAGAAGAATAGAGAAAGCCAAACACATTAAAAATGTAACTCGTATAATTTTAAAAATAACTCTTGAATTCCATTTACAAAATTGAAAATACTGACCCCTATAATAGGAAGTTAATCACTATCCATTAATCTTTTCTGTGGATTGCTGGAGGTAATCTTAAAATTGTAAAATGTCCTCTACTTTGAAATTCCAAACCTGACAAATATTTTAGCAGTTCAGCCTTCCTGACTTTAGGAGTATAAGGGCAATCACATGAAAATTAGCGATATGTATATTCAGGGTTGTCACTCCAAATGTATATTTGTTTTGTAATTACCTACCATAGTATTTCATAAACAAAGAAGTGGGGATGTGAGGCAAATTGATGGTTCATGTTTGTGATTGGGCAGCCCAATCACTGATCATAGGCAGTCTTTTCTCTGAGAAGCTGCACTAATTAATTAATCTCTACTTAATGAGTGGTAAGTTGTGATATGATCTGAAGACATTTGGAAACCGCTTAGGAAACCTATTTTTTTCTGTTCTTTCTTAACATGTAATTGTTAAAATCATTCTTTAGCTTCCGGCTAGCACATTCTCTTCTGTCATTCCTTTTTAGCCTCAACCTGATAAATGTTTTCTGTTTACTAAATTTTTCTGCAAAATGCATCACAAATATTGCTTTGGTGACACCTCATTAGTTCTTAAGTTTGGTAAATGAAAACATCTTTAAATGTCAGAAATTAAATATTTGCAATACCATTTTGTTTCTGTTTTAATTTCCTTGTTGTACATTAATCAATAAATAGCATGCCTTTGTAAATTCTGGTTTCTTCAAGTACCTCTGTCTCTATTTATAAACAACATCTTTATTCATATGGCTCATTTGACATGCATAAGCTTTCCTCTCTAAACCACAATCTTGAAACAAAGCTAAACTGTCAATATCTATGGAAGGAGGATATTGGTCCTATGAGTTAAATGGGTGGCTTGAATTTCTACAATAAAGAAACACTGCTATTCTTTCCAGGAAAATTATCTTGACTAAGATTTGAGTATTGATTATTGTATCCAATATCTCGTGGAAATAGGAAATTACACGATAAGAGGTATCATTTGTCTTCTATGTGAAAGTCACAAAATTATTTTTTTCCTACAGAAAATTTTCAGTGTAAATAAGAGATTTCTTTTCTTAAAAGATTTGTCCATTTCCTATATTCTTCTATCCTTGGTATGTGTTACTCTGGTAAATGACATTCACAGCAAATTTCTAGCATTTTGCTACTAAGCAAAAGAGTGACTTTCTATAAACACTTAAAACAAAATTTTAAAGCAACAAGCCTAGAAGAATATGTCTTATGTGAAGTAGGAACAGACAGGCAAAACAAAGCGTGTTGACTGTTAACATTTGTTTCAGTTTTGGAATCGTTCTAGTTTATCGACTTCTTTCAGCATTGAAGGACACATTCTTAGAGAAGAATTTGCTCTTTAGATTTTCTGGAATTGCAATCCCTATAATGTAAATTTTCTTGATATCTGCTCAAACCTCTTCCTCTGCTATTTTTAGTGTTTTTACTCTACCATGTTATTAGAACAAAAAGCCAAACCTTGTATGAGGAGAAATAAACATCGAAAGGGTGAATGTACTCATTATAGCAAATCTGCTTAAGAAGTTATTAGAAAATTTAAGTTTTGTAGATATATCTACTTTTCTCCCAAAGTGATCAAATTACCAAATTTGCACATTTATTTTCTGAAAAAATATGTACAAGCAGAATAAAACCCACACAAATTTGAAAGTAATAACTATTCCATATAATTTTATATGTGTGTTGTCATGCATATATATCTTTCCTGCTGTCTTTCACTCTGTATCTGTATGTGCACAAATATCGGTATATGTGTATAAAAACTCTAGTATGGATGACTCTCTTTGATCTTCATGTAATACAGATAACTTTTTTAAAAATGATGTTATTGCTTTATTTGAGAGAGAATGCATGCATGTGCACATAAGTTGGCGAGATAGAGTGAGAGGGACCAGGAGTCTGCTGAGTAGAGAGCTTGACACCAGGCTCGATCCCAAGACCCTGAGATCATGACCCAACCGAAGTTAGTGGCTTAACCGACTGAGCCACCCCGGTGCCTCAGATAACTTTTGAAAATTATAGATATATTTTATATGCAATACTTACTCTAAAAAATTGGTAAAAAAAATTGGTGTATTTTGGAAAGTACTAGTAATTTATAGATATATATATATATATTTTATTTTTTTAAATTTTTATTTATTTATGACAGTCACAGAGAGAGAAAGAGAGAGAGGCAGAGGGAGAAGCAGGTTCCATGCACCGGGAGCCCGATGTGGGATTCGATCCCGGGTCTCCAGGATCGCGCCCTGGGTCAAAGGCAGGCGCCAAACCGCTGCGCTACCCAGGGATCCCTATAGATATATTTTATATTTGCAATACTTACTATAAAAAACTGGTAAAAAAAAATTGGTGTGTTTTGGAAAGTACTAGTAATTTGTAACTAGAAAACATCATGTGCAAATAGAGACTGCATATTGAAAAAAAATAGGTCAGCAAACAGAAGATAAAATTAGTACCATCAGAAAATTGGTGTTAACTAAAACTGACTTTTAAAGCAAAATTTATTTGTAACACATGGCTACTTATACATCACCAACAAGTATTCATTGTTGTTATGTAAGTGAGCCGAAGACTGCTCTGTATATCGGCTCCTGGGTTTATTTCTTCGCTGCTGCTGAGACCTAGTAACTCAAAAGCCTGCCTTGGGGATAATCCTATTTTTAAACATCAAATCATTTTTAAAAATCACTCAAACAAGGAAATGTTTAAATACTTGGAACCTAACTGCTTTTCATCTAATGGGAAACCTTACCCTGTATCTATAACCTACTAATAAAATAGTGCTTTGCATTTATGAGGCTCTAAATGGCAGTTCTACTTACGAGTCTCAAACCAGAAAAGTCTCCACCATGTTCCTGAGGGACATTGTCTAGACAGATAAGCCCACTCTTCAGTTTTCCTCTCTTGGAAGCTCCATTAACTCCCTTCTCTTATGAGTAGCAGGGACCCCCCGCCCCCACACACACACCTCAGCCTCTGGACAGACCCCTGCTGTAGGTGATATTCCACATACACCACACTATCAAGCCGTTGCCACATAAAGCTTGTGTATGTACTACTGCCATCTTGGCATGTTTTCCTGGACTGGCCCGCAAATTCCATGAACCCCTACATTTTCCTACAACATGTTACCAACAGACTCATTAGATCTTCTTCTTTAGTAACCCACAGTCAATGTCGAAAACAGATGTTCATTTTATACTTGGACTATTTGTGGACCTTCTAATTCTTCCATTCCATGGCCATCCATACTAACTTTTAGTAAGAGATTTTTTTCTCTGAAACACTCTAATATTGACACTTTGTAAACTTCTTTGATGTCTGTGTATTGACTTTGGAAAGCATGAATATTTTTAAAAATCTGTAAAGCCTTCCACATTGCCTTCCTGTTGATTTAACAGCCTCTTCTATGATCTCTCTTTTTCAGCTTTGGATCTCCAGTATGTAACACAGTATCTGGAACATACTTTTGAATAAATATCTGGTTTGAGGGTGAATAGTTAAAACTATGAATTAAAAACTTCATAAACTTTAGGCTTGATGTCTGGGCGATACGTACATGTGGGAGCCTGAGAAGTTGCTTTTTACCAAGATCCCGACAGATAATAGATTATATATTCCTGTGCTATTATGAAAATCACCTGTACTCTTTTAAAGCTTTCTCTATTTATTTAATCAAGCACCAACAAAATTAAGACCCCTCTGAGACAACATGGAATTTTTTTTGTATTAAGGGATCAATAATTAGATGCTTCACTGCTATTAAATAAAATAAAAAATGAATTGGATAAAAATATTTTTACTATTCGCTAGAAGGAAAGGAACATAAAAATGAGAACAGGGAAAATATAAGACTAAGTTCCCTGGTGTATCATGAGTCATCCAAACCTACAAAGTGACAGTAAAATATCTGAATACACCTGGTGATTGTTGAGTGGCAAGAAGATTTATACAAGGTAAAGAGAGAAATCTCTCTCAGAGAAAGGCTTGGGAAACTGGATATATTTTTACATAAAAAAGGACAACAGGGAACAAAGTCAGAGAACTTCCAAACAGTTGCTAAGTGTTATTTGGATTTATATATTCAAATATGTGTATGCATGCATATATAAAAATATGCATATAATTTCATTATATTCATGAAAATTATAGGGCTGCTAATTATAGAAGGTTTATGTGGCTAGGAGTAGGAGAGAATATATGATCAGCCTTCAGGAATACCATAACATTTATTCCCAGCTATAGTACCAGACAAAAAGGAGAATAACTGCAAAAATCCTTTAATCTAGATTGTCTCGGACAACCACAAAATGTGAAACACAGTTTTTAAAAATGCTTGTTTGTGTATTTGGGAAGGAATCTTGAATATATTTCAACATAAGTAAAACCATCAAAAATTTGTTGTCTACCAAATAGTAAAGCCCAGAGGGTTTGATCCTGCAGAATGTCATCATTTTTGGAAGTGTGATAGTTTAGACGAACCCAGATGAGTTTCCAAAGCCAGGTTGTGACAGCCACTCTAATAAATTAGAGTTGCAAATTAAACTCTGGCTCTCAACCCCATCTGTTTAATGATAACACTGAACAGGAAGTGTGTAAAAGGTTGAGCACACTTAACCTCTGAATTTCCCACAGTCATCTCGTAGTTTCTGGTATGGATCTGTGTGACAGGGCACACATCTTTTACCTTTCAGTTTGCAGGTGTTGATCCTGGCATCATTCTGCTGACCTCAGTTCTTTCTCCTCTTTCTCCTTTCTCTTTTGCCTGCAGCCCCTAACCCTTGATCTTTGATCAAGACATGTTCACTACTCCCTGTTGAACAAGATATCCATACTTAAATCATGTTCTTTCTTTTAGGATACTTCCTGCTGAATTATTTTCACACCTATCTTTCATTTAAAGACTTTAATTCATTCCTCAAAATTTTGACACAAAGGGAAAAGGTCTTTAATAGAAGAAAAGGGGCACCTGGGTGGCTTCATCATTTAAGCATCTGATTCTTGATCTCAGCTCAGTTCTTGATCTCAGGATTGTTAGTTCAAACCTCGTGTTGGGCTCTACACTGGACCGGAGGCTACTTAAAAAAGGAAAAGAAAATAATCTCATTAATTTTAAAGGGGAAATGGTGTTGCATTCTATGGCAACCCTACATACTGAGGCAATTTTCACAATCATTTACTGCATTATTAAGATAAGTTTATACATGTGAGAAATACCAATTTCAAAGGAAATAAATTCAGATTTGCATGTAAAAATCAATATAATGGTGTTTATTGGCTAGCCAAAGGTGAGAGGGAGAAAACACTTGAGAGATTAAACAAGAGGCAGGGTGGGTATCATTCTTTGGGAGGTGTGATGGATTTTCAGGCTGGCACAGAAATTCCACATGAGAGTCAGTCAAGCCTGAGGATAATTTTCTTTTCATTGAAACTTTGACACATAGCAAGAGTTCTGTTGCGGAAAGTTTGGGCATAACCATAAAGACGCTAATTCTTTGGGTCAATAAAATGCAAGAATGATTTTCTTTTTTTGCCTTCTCAACATTTAAATTTATATACCTTTTAAAAACCACTTTGCATGACAATACAATTTCACAGAATTGTGTAATTGTTTCAGAACCTGCTTTTATCTTTCTAATGGAAAAAAATCAGAAATTCAGGATGACTCAAAAGGTAGTTTAATATTTATTTTCTCTATATAAAGATAATTATATTTATCTTTTCCTTAATAGGTAAACCTTTCTTACTTTTTTTTACTATTTATGAAATTTTTTTGTCACATTGTGGGACTTTTGATTACCTTGTACATGGAATGCTCACACACACAGGGTTATAATGCAGAAAACAATTATAGGGCAAAATAATGAGTAAATGCGAGACTCTTCAAACACAATGACATAACACATAAATAAAAAACAAAAACAAAACTGAAGAGTTGAAGAAAATTATACTTCTTCCACTTTCTTCCTAGCATGTGTGAAGAGCAAATGATTTGGTTCATTCAAACATCAATTATTTGCTCATATATATATATGTATAAATACGTATAAGATCTAGATCTAATAACCAAGACTATTTTTTATTTAAAAAATATATACAATCTCATAAGAATGTTGTTGGCATAAACTGATGAGGTTGGCTTTGCTCACACTTAAAACATTAAAATGTTGAAGGTACCCTTTTTTGCACATTTGTTTTTATCCTGTGGTTTTAAGTAAAAATAAATTTTCATAAAAATAATCCCTGTTACTTGGACAGTGGCATATATTTTCAATACCTGTTATAACTAAAATTTAACTGAAGGCAAATCCATACTTCCTGTCCTCTCATCTTAGGGCTGAAGTTTTGTTTATTTTGTTTTGTTTTCATTTTTGGAGAATCCCAGGCCTACTCGAATGTGAACATGATTACTGGTTACTTGATCATAAGGATTACAGATTCTTCTTTTGCAGCAGTATCATGTGGTTGCTTTATTAGCTCTGTCCCTGTAATTATAAGTCCCAAAAAACAACAACAAAAAAAGAGTTCCTTTGATATTTATTCTGCTGCATGAGTGGTTAGAAACTGAACTTGAAATTTCATATTCCTCATTAGGAGAATTGCCATACAATTAATTTGACATCTTCAAAGAATGCTCTTTGGTCCTGAACAAATTTAAATATGGATTAAGTAAGTAGGAGAGAATAGTTAATAAAAACTAATAAAGAGTTTGAAAATTCTTGGAGGAATGAATAGTATGAGCTCCAGTTAATTTACCAACTTGGAGCTGGTTGGTAACTGATAAAGGTGAAGAAAAACATCAAGTTTATATTTTGAGCACAGCTATCCTTCTCTTCCTTCTCTTGGCCTGTATTGTGGAAATGATTCAAATGTAAAGGAATAAACTTAAGTTGATTAAAATGAGTGATGTATTTTTGTTAATAATTACCTTTTTTAAATAAAAAAAAATCTTGCTTATTTCATCCAGATCTTTAATTATTGCTCCTCTTGACAAAGCTTTTTTATTTTTCTACATTATTTCAATTAATGGCTACCATGGCAAAATTGAGGAAATGAAGTTAGTCAATCATAATACAATATATATATATATATATACAGGGTTTCATCTCTTGACTCCCAAATTAATGTTATCAGTAGTTTTGTCTGTTAAAGTACACACTTTTAATCATTATTCATAAATAATTTACTAACATTAATGAAGCACAAACACCTTTCTTGAAATTTTTAAAATAGTATCTGGTTAATAGGCATAAACTAGATTGCTCCAGAAATTAATAAATTCTTAATTCTAACTGGTGTTGGGTTACAGTTTCTGTGAATATATGTTTATTGATTTGAGTGTCAATTTCCAAAATATTTTTTTTTTTTTTTTGCATCACGCGTCTTCTGTAAATGCTTCTGTTTTGAACATGTCTTAAGATTTTGGCACTATTTTAAGATACCTGATTTCTGTTCTGATTTTTAAAACATTTTGTCCGAAGGCATCTTTCTTCCATTAGAAATCCCTGTCATTGCAGATGAAGTACATATTTTCACTGTCTCACTGATTTTAAATGATACACTGTCCCTTAGATAGTTGATGATTGCTTTAGCTCTGCCATCTACTGTGCATGACATTCAAAATTGTTGCCTGCTTTGTAAGAAAATAAAAGAGTTGCCACAGAATTTTTAAAATGAAAATATGTATGCAGAATTATTATTAGATTTAATTTTTGTGTTAGAAAGAAAAGGCTGCTAAGAGTTAAAACAGGATCTGATCTAGTCTAATTTCTGCCTGGCATATATGGTATTCTCAATGTTCTTTTCTTCCCCTAAACTTACCTAAAGTCCAGGTTTTTTTATTCCCCATGGTCTCCTTGGTGTCTTCACTTTACAGTCTATTGGAGAGCTTTTAACATTTTAACATGGCTTAGACTCCCATTCGTGAGAGCAGAAATAGCTGTGAGCTGTCACAAATTAAAAAAAAAAAAAAAACCTGAATAGTGTCATTGGATGTGTGACAATTGCCTGCTCATCTATTTAGGAAGCAGTGGGTGTGCCCTGCCCAGGTCTGTGCCAGTCACTGCGGTCCCTGGCACTTGTTAATGGCCCCTGCTCTGTAGGATTGCCCTGCACTCATGGAAAACCTCACTTTTATTGGAGGGATTTAATTATTATTTCCATTTCTCTGATGCATATAATAGTTTTCATTTTATCTATTTCTTCTTTGATGACTTTTGGTAGTTTCTTTCAAGAAATTGGTCCATTTCATCTATATATCAAATGTGTAGGCATAAAGGTTTTGTTTGTTTGTTTGTTTTTGTTTTTTACATTTTAATGTCCATGAGGTTAGTAGCGCTGGTTCCTCTTCCTGATTTTGGTAATTTTTTTTTTCTTGATTGGTTTGGTTAGAGTTTAATCAATTTCATTGTTATTTTTAAAGAACCAGCTTTGATTTTGGTCATTTGACTCAATTGTTTTTCCATTTTTCTTGAGTATAAGAACATTAATCTTATTATGGACTATATTGAGTTATAATTGACAAGAAAGTTGTAAAATATTTAATGTGTACAACTTGATGATTTGATATACTTACTTATTGTGAAATGATTCCCACAATCAGGTTAATTAACACATCCATCACTATATAGAGTTATGTTTGTGTGGGTGAGAGAAAATGCTTAGCTACTTTTTAAAATTTTAAGTATAATTGCTCTACCTTGCTGTACATTAGATCCTCAGTACTTATCCATCATATACCTATGACCAACTTCTCCCCATTTCTCCCACTCCTCAACCCCTTGGAAATCACCATTATAGTCTGTTTCTATGAGTTGACATTCATTCATTCATTCATTTCAAATTTCACATATAAGTGATAGCAAACTGTACAATTCTTTCTCTATCTGGCTTATTTCTGATATCTGCTCTGATGTTTACTATTCCTTTTTATGTGTAATTCTTCTTTCTTTAGTTTAATAAGATAGAAGCTTAGGTTATGGCTTTTATTTAATTCCTTTTTATTATTATTATATATTCATTTAATGCTGCTTTCCTTCTAAGTACCACTTTATCAGCATTTCACCAGTTTTGTTAAGTTATATTTTTATTTCAATTCAGTTGAATTTTTAAACTGCCTTTCGAGACTATGTGTTTTATGAAAGTGTTTTGTTTAATTTCCAAATATAAGTGTTTTTCTCCCTAGCTACCCTTCTGTTATTGATTTCTGGAGTAATTCTACTATGGTCTAAGAACATACTTATAATTTCTTTTTAAAGACTATTCCATGGGTGCTTGAGAATAATGTGTTTTATGCTATTTTGGGGATGCTGTAAAATGTCAATGTGTGTGTGTGTGTGTGTGTGTGTGTTTGCGTATGTGTGGGTGACATATGTTCCATTGTAGAGTTTTCTAGATGCATACTTTAGTAAATTTTGTAAAGTTATTGGCCATTATTATTTCAAACATTTATTGTGCTCCATTTCTCATCTTTCTTCTCCTTTTAATATATTTTACATGTATATCTTTTGATATTTCCCAGGATTTGAGTATTTTGTTCTGTTTTTCTTCAGTATTTTTTCCCTTCGCATTTCAGTTTAGGATATTTCTCATTGATCTATCTTCATGATAGATCACGAACTTTCTGCTTGGTCATGCCATGCACATTGGTGAACACATTGAAGACAGTCTTCAGTTTGGTTCTAGTCTGGTTTCTAGCAGTTCCTTTTGATATTTTTCTTAGAGCTTACATCTTTCTGCATAGATTATTTACATATTCTGATATGGTTTTTACTTATCTTTACAGTACTTAACATATTAAAATAGGTTATTTAAAATTCCATGTCTGATCATTCTAATATTTGTGTCATATCTGAGTGTGGCTCTGATGTTTACTTTGTGTCCTCATACTCATTTTCCCTTGTCTTTCATTAGCATTGCAATGTTTTGTTAAAGATGGAGCATGTTGCATGAGTTCATAGAAACTGAGTAAATAAGACTTTTGCATGAGGATTTAGGAGTCGGTTTACTTTTCATGTTTGTTGTGGTTCTAGGTAACAGAGGTTCCACATCCTCCAATTCCCTGTGTTTTCATCCCTCTTTCCTGTCTGGGCTTTCCTAGATTTTGTTTCTAGGAGAGAGTCTGTGTATCACAGTCCTTTTACTATATGGCACTGTTGTGATTTGGAGCCCTGTGATGTGGTTTTAAGATGTCAGGGATTATAGTTCTATGATATTCTGGTTAACCCAGTCTTTTAGAGGGCTGTGCCTCAGCTAGGGACTTTACAAGTGTTTTCTTCACTTCTATAGTTTTGTGTCCCCTGCCTCCTGCTCTCTTAGCTGACTGCCATATTCCTAATTTATTTCTTAGCATCTCATTCCCTATCAAATACATCATGTTGTCCCCTGTCCTCTTTCATTTAGAGGACAGGAAGACTGGAGGAGGCCAGAGTGGGGAGACATTCTTTTCAGCTATCTGGGAAGATTTCAGAAGCATGCTGTGGTGAATCTGGCAAATTCTTTTCCCCTAGAGTATGTACATGTTTTTCCTGTGGAGATGTTTCTAGGCATATTTCACAAAATGACTTTTCTTCTTCCTCTGTGAGGCCACAAAGGGAACTTTCTCACCTCATTGCCCTGAGAACCTGGTGGGGTTCATGGAGGGAAACCCCAGGAGTCTGTAGGGGCTCTCCTAAGACAGTGACCTATAGAAATTTCTTATTTTCATGCTAACCCACACTCAGGCTCCATTAGTTTGTTAAAATTGCTATTTAGGCTTTTCTATCAATTTATTGCTCCAGTGACTTCCAATCCAGATAAACAGGTTTCAATTGCTGGCCTCTGTGGGTGTACCTGACTCGCAGATTTCAGGTTAGCAATTTGCCTTGCAAACTCATTTCTCTGATTGCTATAGGAAAGACATTGATTTTCAGTTTCTCCAGCTGTTTCTTGTTGTAATGATGGGAGCAAAAACTCCCTAGATCTTTACCTAGTTTGTAGCTGGAGTCAGAAGTCCTGAGCTATTTTCAAGCAGAACAGTTCTCTTTCGAAGATGTGATCATTCAACAGAGCCCTAGAGAGTCTCTGTTGATTCCCCAGTGGGTGTTTCCAGATACTAAATATATCTACCATCGGGATCACATGCACAAGGTGTAATGCAGCTGGTACCATGGCTGGGAGTGTACCATTGGCTTCTCTTTTCCTGGTACCTATTTGAAATTGGCAGTTTCCTGAATCTGTCAAAAGTGGATCAAAGCTCCCCAAGTGTAATGTGTGTTGCCTTCAAACCACATGAAATTCCACCAAACTGTGTGCCTTATAATTTGTAGTAGGTATTGAGGTACAGCATCTTAGCATCTATATAGATAGGCTGGCATGTCTTAGGAAACTGGAATCCTGAATACTTCACCAAATATGAGTCTTTTTTTTAAGATGTTTATGTATTTATTCATAAGAGACACAGAGAAAGAGAGAGGCAGAGACACAGGCAGAGGGAGAAGCAGGTTCCATGCAGGGAGCCCGATGTGGGACTCGATCCTGGATCTCCAGGATCACGCCCCAGGCTGAAGGCAACGCCAAACCGCTGAGCCACCCGGGCTGCCCCAAATATATGTCTTATACCTTCCGACATTCATGTCCTATTGCCCATTCATATCCACCAGATCTTATTAGCTTATTGCCATCTAAATATTAACTAGCATGATGTTTTTTGGAAAGTCATCATGATTAAGATGTCTTTATACCATATTAGTATGCAGAGTAGAACAATTAAGATATTCCTGAGTCCAGGCAGCAAAGGTTTTCTTTTCTTGCCATACAATGACTAAATCTGGAACCTGCTTTTGATATGTCCTCTTCATGTGTATTAAGAACAACATATTTACAAAAACAAGGGCTGTCTGCCAGGTGTCTGAAGCATGCTTGTCTCCTCTGATAAGCGGACAGTATTCAATATGGCAACTACAATTGAGGTATGACCTGTTTATATTCATCATTGTCCACAACCATTGAGCATGATCTATCTGTTTTTGCAGTGTTCACAGAGATAAATTAAATAGGACTATGGTAGAACCTCTACCACCACATTTTTCAAATATTTGAAGGTGCGTTAATTTCTGTGACCTTACGTTTGATTTACTACGTATGTGAAGGGGGAGGGCAATTTCATGAGCTTTCACTTGATGTTTTGTGGCCCTTGTTTTTCATCCAGGGAATCAATGTGAAGTTCCTACTAGCTGCTAAGTATATCTAATCCACTATACTTTAAAAATGAAAACAAAACAAACTGCAAAGTGGTTCTATTACTTTCTTATTGCTAGTGTGATTAATTTGTGGTTTAAAACAATAACAAAATTAATATCTTACATTTCTGGAGATCAGAAATTCAAAATGGATTTTACAAGACTAAAATTAAAGTGATGACCTCTGGTGAGTTCCTTTCTGAGGCTTTAGGGAAAAATCTCTTTTATTCTATTTCCACTGTGGCCCTCCTATCAGTTTTACCTCTACTTGCAATATCACCATTCTCTAACTCTGACTTTCCTGCTTCATTTTTCTCTTAGAGGGATATTTTGGATTACATGGAGCCCACACTGATAAACCAGGGTAATCTCACTATCCAAAACTCTTTAATCACATCAGATAAGCCCCCTCTGCCATCTATGGTCACATCTATGCAGATTGCAGAGATTAGGGCATAGGTTTTGGGGAGGGAACATTATTCCTACCACGGTAGCCATTGGATCCATTGGATTCACTGATTTGTGCCAAAATTCCATTTACCACCTAGATTTTTCATTTCCACTCATTATAAAGGATGACAAAATTTCAGGCTCCCTGGTATTAGTTCTATATCAATCTTCCTATTGAAGAGAGCTGGAACAATCTTGGGACTCTCCTTTTCTCAGTGACATTTGCCTTGGTAAGAAGATTCATAAGCTGGTTTGGAAGGAATGTGTACTGAATATATTTATGATCTGTAATATCTCACCTCAAACTGATCTGGCCTTTTCTTCATCCTGGGTCAGTCAACTGACTAAATCTGAAACCTGTGTGAGAGGGCATAATATTTCATTGTAGTAATTGATTCATTCACCTTCTGTGCCAACTTTTATTTTTGTTTTCATATTTATATAAACAAATCAAGCAACACTGTCATTAATATTTTCTAACCCAATGCTAGTGACTCCAAAATTTCTATTAGCTGCTGCCATAAATAGTTGGAGGTGAAGAGATCCTGCTTCGTATCCAGGCCTTGCTGGTCATTTTGAAATTATGCCCACCTTTGCCTTAGTGTTATGTGCTGCCACCTTCCTCCCTGTCATTCTGGGATAGCTAGATGACATCTTTCCTACTGTTATTTGAGAGCCTACCTCTGTGGCAGGATATGTGGTTGACAGGTTGCCATTCCCTACTTCTCAGGAATCCCAGCACTTTCCTCAGTAGGCCATTATTTTTGCCTTAATAAAAATAAGGTTCTCTGGACCATCCAAATAAAATATCAGACGGTAGGTTCGCAGGCCAAATGTGATAAATTAGGCCTAACATTCCCACTTCCAGGAATGTTATTCAACACCAATATAAGGAAGTTCTGGTTTCTCCAGAACTTTTAGTTTAATTTATTTAATTTAATAAAGACCTTCACTGAGTCCATGTTTTAAAATCCAAGAAACAATTGGTACCAACTGCAAGTGTCTTTGCTAAAAAACATTCATGAGTGAGTGTGCTTTCTTTCTTGCCTTTCTTTCTTTCTTTCTCTCTCTTTCTTTCTTTCTTTCTTTCTTCTTCTTTCGATTTATTTATTTATTTATTAGAGGATGAGGGGAGGGAATGTGCATGAACTGTGGGGGGAGGGAGCAGAGGGAGAAAGAGGATCTGAAACAGACTCTGTGCTCAGCATGGAGCCCAACATGGGGCTAGATCTCAAGACTCTGAGATCAGGACTTGAGATGAAATCAAGAGTCAAAGGTTTAACTGAGCCACCTGGTGACCTGAGTGAGTGCCTTTTCTATCGATTTTGAATCCCCATGCAGTCCTTCCATTCTGCATTCTGAAGTTCCTTTGGTGAGTAGGTCATGTCTTCCTGGAGCAGGGTTTATTTTTCTCTGCTTTGGCTAAATTGAGCTACAAATGCTGGCATGTAGCAGCAAGGGAAGGAAAGTGATGGATTTTGAGGAAAAAAAAAAGGTCATTTACAGGCTACTTCTTTCAAGTGAGATTATGTGGTTTAAAGGCAAGGAGTACTGTTTGACTCTGATAAAGGGAAAGACAATAGTTCAGGGAAACTTGGGAAAGCAACATTTTCAGGCAAAAGTGTCCTGTAAACTGTGGCTTTGGGAGTCAATTTTATAAGCTTCCAACTGGAAAATGTGTAGAAGCAAGAGAAAACCATACTCTTAATTTTCTACAAAAATACATTGTAGATAAATATACCTATTTAAAAACTAATATAAATTAATATAAAATAAATAGCACTTGGAGCAACAGTACTCTGAACAAAAACTTATGTATATATTCAATGATTTAAAGGAGATTTATATTTCTGATGATACAATTACCAGTAATAGAAAATAATTTGGAATCATTTCTTCAGTATTAATAACAAACACTTCAGCATGTATTTTCTTGAAAAAATAGAAATTGTCTTTTGCAGAATCTTAATAAGATGAGAGAGGTCTGGAAGAGATGCAGATTAAACAGAATGAAGTTTAAAGGCAAAGTGAGGAAACTCAGACAATGGTATCATACAAAATAAGTAAAAAGCGTAAGTAGATAAATTATAACATTGAAGTGAAAAACTTTCCTGGCTATAACACAAAGAACAGGATTGCTGGTGGGAGAATTCAGTGGAGTAAAATGAACACAGAGTTGAAACTTTTCCACAGAGTAGAGGGTAATGAGTTAGAGATTAAACAGCGAAGAAAGAAAGTCAAAGATGTAGAGAAAAGTGAATAGATGTCAAGGTCAATTCTACATTTCCTAAGGTAGAAACTAGATGAATATGAACTGACAATTAAACATTGTATCTGATGTAGTAGAAAAACATCTTTTTTGAATGGGAATAAGACAACTATAGAGACTGGGAGAATTAGCTTTCTCTAAAAATTATTCAGAATTAATTCAATAAAAAAAAATGTTTTCATTTGGTTAGTTTAGCCACCCTAGAGAAAAGTTCAGTCATCACATTTGTTAATCAATGCTGACCCAAGATAGAATAACCTTGCTAAACATTTGAGCCAAAAATTGCAATTACTTGGTAAAAATCAAGTAGTTATTAGGCAACAATATCTCAAAAATGCCATGGATTTTTACAGATATCAATAGGCAGGAGAAAAAAGTGCTCAGTTACTAATTTATTGAATGATGTATTTTATTTTATTTATTTTTTTCTTCTTTTATTTTTTCTGATGATTTTTGTTTTATTTTTTTTCTGATGATTTTTGTTTTAATTTTCTAACTGCATCAGACTCTCTAAATGTTTTGGATTAGTGATACAGACATTTGGAAAAATTCAATTGAAATTGCCAACACCTACATTATACTGTCGTATTTAATAATATATTTATATATCTAATTAAGTATCCTAACAAGTATTTTCAAAAATGCCTTGCAGAATAACAAAATCCAAGAAATGTATTAGTCACCATTTAGTCATTATATAATCTTGTCAACATTTTTTGGCCCCATTTGAATGAATATGATGACTGAATTTTTTTTTTTTTTTGGTTTACTGGAAATAACTGATAACATCAAAAAATTCTACAAACAAAAATATCTGAAGTGATAATCATCAAAATGTCTGCATATCAGTGTGTTAATTTGCATGATCAAGATGGTTAATTTGCATTATTATGAGATTAGAATATCTAAAACAGAATTGAATACATTTGACTGAATCTGATTCAGTTCATTTTAAATTTTAAAAATAATAAAACTTTAATCAAAATACTGTCAGTTGTAGCCAACTATATTTTAGGTCAGATTACTCTCTCCCATTCATTTTGTGATAACAGTAATTATGTTAGTGTCTTTCAAAATCATATTTCTTTTCCATACTGTGGTTTGCTGGAAGAGCATTTATTATGATGCATCAAGGTTAATGTTATGACAATGACTTCTTTAAATTTATTGTTCTCTGAAGACATTTTAAATAGCTTTAATGATTTGTATTGAGCTACAATTAAGCATGGTGGTTGTGTTATTCTTTGTTGTATAGTAATATAGCTTTACAAACTTGAATGGCATTGTATAAATCAGAAATGCACATTATGGACTGAAGGCATATAAAAATCCTGCCAGCTAAGACTTATTAGGATTCCTAATCTTTAATTAAAGAAAGAGTAAACAAATTGGTATTCTGCATGCTTTTTTCAAATGACGATTTTTTTTTCTTTTAAGATTTAATTTATTTCTTCATGAGAGACACACACACACACAGAGAGGAAGAGATATAGGCAAAGGGAGAAGCAGGCTCCCTCCAAGGAGCCTGATGCAAGACTCGATCTTGAACCCCTGGATCACAACCTGAGCTGAAGGCAGACATCAAACACTGTGCCACACAGGTGTCCCTCAAATGCTGAATTTAACAGGAGGGACAAAGATGCTTGAGAGGATTGCTTTGATTTGTGTCTTTACCATTCTTCTTCTCTGCTTCCTTTCCTACATATTCTTCCTAAACCTCATTACATTCCCAGACTCTGCCTCTAATTTTTTGTCTCTTTGCTAGCTTTTCTTCGTAATATTTCACACACCCAAAATTCCACTAGCATTTCTTGCATGACAAATTATCTATTTACGTACCTGGTTCACCTGAGCTCTAAATCCAAGGTCTCCTGCCCTAATGGAAACTCCCTCCATGCTTTTGCAAGTCTTTTTTTTTTTTTTTTTTTTTTTTAATTTTTTTTTTTAAATTTTTTTTTAATTTTTATTTATTTATGATAGTCACAGAGAGATAGAGAGAGGCAGAGACAGAGGCAGAGGGAGAAGCAGGCTCCATGCACCGGGAGCCCGACGTGGGATTCGATCCCGGGTCTCCAGGATCGCGCCCTGGGCCAAAGGCAAGCGCCAAACCGCTGCGCCACCCAGGGATCCCTGCTTTTGCAAGTCTTAACCCTCGTCCCCCATTTTAGTTCCTTCCAATATTATATCCTTTTAATTTATCCTGCAGAAACAAAAAGAAAAGCAAGTTAGCAGATTAATTTTCCTAAACGTATAATCATGTGCATTCCTTATTCAACTCTCCCATTAATTTTTATGTCCTTCCATTTATTTATTTATTTATTTATTTATTTATTTATTGCCCTTCAATTTAAGTAGAGTTATGTCAACAAACCATTTAGCAGCCTCCATAATCTACACCAACACAATCTCTGAACATCACCTCTCATAGTTCAGTCTCAACCAGACTAAACGTACTGGGTCAAATGTACACATTCATCTAGAAGCCAGATAAATGTTGCTCCAGCTTGACTCTATGGATATAATGTAATTTCTCATAATCTGGTTTGTTTCATCTTTCTTCCCTAATACAAAGACAAACAGTCATAGGAGAGAGTCTCTTTTGGCATTCTATAAAGACTTCATGTTTTTCTTTTCATTAACAAACTGAGCAAAAGGGCCTGCCTGGGTGGCTCAGTCAGTTGAATGTGTGACTCTTGATTTCAGCTCAGGTCATGATCTCAGGGCCTGGGATTGAGCCCTGGTCAGGCTTTGCACTCAGTGCAGAGTTGGCTTGTCCCTCTCTCCAACCTTCCCTCCAATCTTCTTCTTTCAAGCTCTCTCTCCCTCAAATATTTAAATAAATAAATAGTCTTTTAAAACAAAGCAAAACAACAACAAAATGAGCAAACTAAGAACAATGATATTGAATTGAACTTGGGTAATTTTCATAGCATACTCAACATGAACGTGTGTGGAGTTTAAGGTAGTATGTATTTGAGAATGTGCGTAAATTTGAAAATAGCAAAAAACAAAAATACAGAATGCACAAGATCTTCCACTCGTCAAACCAGAAAAGTGCATCAGTATTCTTGTGGGTTATATGTTACTCTTTCATTATTCCTATTGATATTATGTGAATTCCTTTTATTGTTTTAACATTTTTTCTACATTTCTCATTTAATCAAAATTTTAGAATTGAAATTTTTCACTGTTGTGGAAATTGATTTTCTATTGACTTGTATTTTCACAAATTTTCAATTTTTGGATCTGCGTTCATTATAAATTGGAAGCCAAATTATTCAGGTTTCTATACTTTGAATTATATTCTTAATTATAATTAACAAGATAGAAAATTTATCCTAAAACTGTAGATTCAAATAACTATTAATTACATATTATTTCCTAATTTTATAGATTATGTGATTACAATTTAAAATTGTTTGCATTATGACAAATCATTTCTAAAATTTTCTGATGTATATATTCAATCCACACATATTCATGCTTTTATTTTCTTCCGAGGTTTTTGAGGTATAATTCAAATACAGCAGAAATCTATTTTTATTTTTATTTTTTATATTTAGATCTTACAGAATTGTGAATGTTCTATTCATTTAACATATCTAAAGCTAAGGCATCTAAGTCTGTATGGGCATTTAAAATGCATTAAAATTACAAATACAGCAAAAGTTCATTTTTTAAGTGTATGAATTGATTAGTTTGGGCATACATATCACCTTGTGAAGTCTGGCTTTGAAATATTTAGTGTTTGTGTGAGTGCTAAATGGTTGTTGCTAAAACTCAGAGAAGAGCCAAATGCCAAATGCATAAGTATTTGTCCACTGCTGTGAAAGAGAGTGAGCACAAGGTATGCCAATTAGGTTCCTTGCTGTTTTTGAACATGTTTTCTGTTTGCTTACTGCCAAACTTTTGTTTACCCTGTTCCCTCTGTCAGAATCCTCCTACCACAATATCCAACTGTCAAAATGCTCTCTGTTGGTCAGTGTCTAGATCCAATCCCAGCTAGTCCTTAGAGCTCTGCGTTATATTCTCATCAAGAAGTTCTGTCATCCATTTTTAAACTCCTGTAATGTACTCACATCCTCTTTTGTGTTACTTTTGAAGAGTTACCAAATACTGTTTTCGAAGGCAACAGTGATTTCATGGTCCCTTTCAATTGAACACAATTAGAAATTAGCTATAAAAGAACAACAGTTTAATTACATTTATGTACCATATTGTTTATGTAAATAAGTGCACACATAAGTTTATCAGTCAGTTTGGGCTACCCTAGCAAAATCCTACAGGATGATTGTCTTAAACAGCAGACATTTACTTTCTCACAGTTCTGGAGGCTAGGAATCCATAATCAAGTTGCTGGCAAATTTGGTTTCTGGTGATTGCTCTCTTCTTGGTTCGCAGATGGACACTTTCTCACCATGATGACCTCTTTCCTATGTGCAGAGAGGGAGAGAGAGAGTGCTCAATGTGTCTCTTACTCTTCTTATAAGCACTTCAGTTCTATAGGTTTAGGGCTTCAAACTAATGACCTCATTTGGCCTTAAATACCTCAATAAAGACTCTATCTCCAAATATAGTCACATTCAGGTTAGGTGTTTAATATTTGAGTTTGGGGGTGGTGGGACACAATTTATTCCATAATAATCAGCAAAAGATTTATTCACCTCACCATGCATATTTATTTTTGGTTCAGAATTTTTAAAAATAATTTAACCTTTTCTAAACAGAAAGTTATTAAATGAGAACATTCGTTGTTTACTACCTGATCTATCACTGACGTAACAGATCTTGTTGGACTTCATGTCACATCTACTTAAAAAATATTTTAGCTGAGACCACTAGCGATTAAAACATGCCTTATGGAATCCAGAAAGGCAAAAGATAAGGCAATAGTGGTATTCAGGAAATAATTGCTTGACATAAAGGAAACCCATGGTTTTAATTCACATAACTTATGACAGTGTGAGAATATTAAATTTGGCACTATGATAGCCTGAAGGAAGCTGACGTATCATTTATTTTTCATTACAGATATCTACTACTTCTTTAATTTTACTAAGTATTTCTGAAATTATTTTGGATATACACAAAATATTCTTTTATTTTTTTTAAACAGAAATTCTGGGAAGAAGGAAATAGGTATGCCCCTTATATATAAGTATTTGGGATATTTTTGTAAAAATACATATATGCTGTTACATAAACTGAATAAAACATAACTTGGCTATATTTTAGATAAATTCTAATGTCTCTAACACCAATGTGTTTTTTTTCCTTTTAGTCACTAAATACTGAAATTGAAAATGTACAGTAGATTTTAGAGCCCATTCACTCCATTGATACCAGTTTTAAGATAAGAAAACTGAGTCTATAGATATGTTTAAATGACTTGCACAAGGCCATATCACCTGGATAATAGTAGCTCCCTGATGAAGCCAAAGGCAACCAGATTCACAATCTCCAAATCTTTTCATTTGGCTTCACTGTATCCCTGACGTGTGGGTAGTGGACTCTCTCAATAACTCCTCATCCAAAAATGATTGATCAAAGATACTTTCTGATATTTTATACATTCTTTAGAGAAAGGTTAATTAATCTTCAATTTAGATATGATCTTTAAGTTAGTTTCTTTAAAAAAAATATGAGCAACTTTTATTTCTCTCCAGATTGGAGGAACAGAAACTAGTTTTTACCCTCCTAATCAAGGATTTGACACTGAAAGGAGGAAAATGTGGTGTGCTTTATAACATAATGGATGGAGAATTTCAAGGATGCAGAGCAGTAAAGTGGAAACCAGAGAGATCCTGGCAGTTTTCCGGATTTGAGCAGATACAGTTAGGTGTTCGGACATGCCCCAAAACTGAAATTTGCAGGTGGAGTAATGCAGCAGAGGGGCTACGGGGAAAGACAGTTGGGAGATCTACACAAGGGTGCTCTTAAGTCTTCTGATGAATTCTGATCAGTGTATGCAGAGGAGAAAACTACCCAAGGCTAGATGGCTGCTTCTAAGAGAAAAGAGCCACCTTTCATTGAAAAGGAAAGAGGAAACAATCCTCAGAGCTCACAAAGTACCTGTGGTCTTCTTTGTTCCCAACAGCTGCAGAAGAAAAGCAGCAATTCATGAGGTATTTTTTTCAGAATGGCATTGCATCAGTGGTGGGATGAAGACCTAAATTAAGGCTATTCTTTCCCCCTCCTGATGAAATTTAAAAATAAGATTTGAAAGGATCAAACTACAACCATGTGCTTTAATTGTGCACCAGAACAAATTTACAGAATATTAAAAGAAAATCAAAACTAAGTGGAACTAAGCAAGGTAAAATTTACAATGCCAGGAATCTAGAAAAAAAAAAAAAGAAAGAAAGAAAAGGCCAAGCATACTTTTGTAGATAGATATGTTTTACCTGTTATTCTCTTCCTTGTTACAGATATAAAGAATGTAATTGTTATTAGTATATTGACTTTTATCTTTTTACTGTGGTATTTTTCTAATTTTTCAAAAATAATCTTGCTTCAGGATTCCTGGTCCCCAGACGTTTGCATGCCTCACTTCCTCACTTAATTCTTGTCTCTGTTCCAGTGTTACCTCCTCGAATGATACCTTCTTTAAAAAGTTTTAGTTGAATATATGTCATGTCTCTGCTTTATTTTTTACTATAGCACTTATTACTTGATATATTATAAACTTATTTTTGTTTCTGCAACCCACTAAACTATAAGTTCAATAAGGACAATAACTTTGTTTCCTTCTCCACTGAATTCTTCAGAGTCTAGTGCTGGAACATGACAAGGATACAGTGATTATTTGTTGATTGGATAAATCAGTCAGTAATTGGATGGCTGTGGTTTCTGTGGTCAGTTCAAAAACATACACAGAATGGTCTAATGATTTTAAGACTACCTGGAGTCAATTCTAAATAGTTTATAGAATTAAAAAAAATAAATGAGATTTTCTGTGTGTGAATTATAGAATTGCTTTTATAAAGTAATTCCAGGATCAAAAGACCCACCTATTTATCTATTGATTCCAGATATAATCGAAAAGATGATCAAAGATGAATAAAGAATCCGTCTAAGTAATCAAATATACACATGATAATAAAATTATATCTATTATGCAATGACAGATACAAATCTAAAATAAGCATATGAGATTTTTTAATTAGTCCAAATAAAAGTTTAAAATCATGAATTGAATAGTAACAAATATACATCTACATACAGCCTATGGATGTATTTATATTTAAATATGTAAGAGTGTTGAGATAAAAGTAACAAATGCAAGTGTCCAGTAAGATACCATAAAACAATATTAGAGAATAATGATCTGTAAAGTCATGTTCTTAAGAATATCTTTATGAGTTCCTACTTATAATACACCTAGGAGACAAGAATCCATTCTCTATTAAACATAACACCTATCCATCCATGAAGTATATAAAAAGGACTAAAAGCTTTGTGAATGACAATAGTCAAGAAATTCCAAGCAAAATGGACTAGTTGCTATAATTAAATTAGTTTCCAAAAATGCTTTGCACTCAGTAGTATTGATAAACTAGCAAAAATGAAAGCAAATAAATATTTGGTAGAATAGCAGTAGTAATAGAATGCATATTGGCTAATCAATCCGGATGTCTACTATGGAGTTCCAGCTATATATGCATATGTATGTATTTCTGCATATTTGTAAATATGGCAACTGTGGTAAATGTGTTTCAGTAATAAGGTTGACACATTCATATAAGATTTTAGGAAGAATATTAACCTAATTTCATCCTTAATGACTTGAATCTATCAGAGAACACCAGGAATCCCTATTGTCAAAAATTAAATTAATGAAACTTTTAGCTATATTTTTCAACATCTAGAACCACTCCAATGTTAACAAGCATCAAACGCTTCCTGAATATTGGACTGCCACTTAATATACTATCTGTCAAAGAAGATACTCTATTTCGGCTCTCCTCTAGACATATTTAGATATGATCAAAGAAAGCTCATTATAAAACCTGTAACCTTTACATTTTTTTGTTTTTTTTTTAACCTTTCCGTTTTTAAAAGATATGTTTTAACTTAAGTAGCAAAAACTCAAAATATGAGCCACAAAAGACATCCTCCTGCTCATCAGAGATTAAAAATTCAAGAACTAAAACCTACATAATTATCTGATAGATATATTGTCCATGTAATCTAACACATTGCTATGTCTTTTTTTTTCCCCGTTTTTAAGCTTAAATCAAAACCAAGCTGGAATGAAATGAAACTACAGGTAAAACTATAAATGACAGCCTAAGAAATATTAAATAAAAACACCATAAAAGATTAAAAATCAGATTAATTTCAAAAGCCTGAGAAATTCATATGTCAACAATTACAGAGATAAAAAAGTATGCAATTATCATACATATGAAACTAATACAACACTGTATGTTAACTAACTTGATTTAAGATAAATTTTTTTTTTAATTATAAAAAGAGATACAGGGATGAATGGGGGAAAATATGCATTGCAGTATTTAGCTTAAAATCTGCAATATTCTATTTATAACCTATTTCAACACATGCAGTAGTCTTTTTTTTCTTTTTAAGATTGTTATTTATTTATTTGAAAGAGAGAGCAAGAGAACACAAGCAGAGGGAGCAGGAGAGGAAGAGGGAGAAGCAGGCTTCCCGCTGAGAAGGACCCCAGCATAATGACCCCCGAGCCAAAGGCAGACACCTAACCGACTGAGCCACCCAGGCACCCCAAACACATGCAATAGTCTTGATATTTTTGTCAATTTATACAATATGTTTATATATGGATAATAATTTTCCCTTAATAAAGAAATAGTAATACATTTTAACCAAGTCACATATGGAAAAGAAGTTACATTTACATAACCCTATTTTAAAATACAAATAATCTAAATTTGTTAGAAAATATTCATTAATATCAGCAGAAAAAATAAATTAGCATATTCCCTTTTTTGTGGCAATGCGTTCATTTTATTTTACTTTTATTTTTCTATTTTGGACATACACCTTTTTGCTCTGAAATTTACCCTGATTTTCCTGAGAGCACAGCTTAACTTTGTCCTTGAACTTAGTGCCATCTCTATGTAAATGTGTCTGTGCCAGCTCTGATTGATGAGTCATTGATGAGAGCTATTCACTGTAACCATGAAGCATCAAGATAATATCTTCTTGCCCATTTAATCCACACAGGAATTTTGATACCTAACATATGAACATTAGATCCAAGAGCGGGAAGGGCAGTAAGGTTAAACAGAGGCCCATAGACTCATTTTCTAGTTTTGTTTCATCCTGAACACCATTATTTTTCCCTAGGAAGAATTTATACAAAATAGATTTCTTTTTGGTTTTCGTGATCATGATTCTTTCTTTCTTTCTTACTCCTAATAATAAATAAAATTTTCATCAAATTTTTATGTTTTTCATTCCTTGCCGGTCATTCTAATATTCATCTTAGAACGACTATGCACTCAGCAATTCTCATTCTTCTTTTTCTTTTTTAATGTTATTGTTTATTTTTTGTGATCAAAAATATGATTCAAAGATCTTTTTAAGAATCCAAAATTTCTGAACATTAGAATTAACACATTAAATCTTAGCAACTACAAAAAATGTTATTACACTATAAATGCTGAGATTTATAAGTATGAATTCAATGTTATGCAATTTATTACTATTTTGCCAGATTCAAAGAAATGGAACTTTTGTATTATATTTAGTGTTATGATTCTTATTTGATTTTTAGGAAGCAGTTTTCAGAGACTGTGGCTTTAGTATTATAAAAGTTCTATTTCTCTAGGCTTTGCTGGGATTGTGTTTTAGTTCTAGAATCAATGTGATGTCTCAGTGGTAGGCTTTAAGAAGAATAAATATACTTTGAGTGTCAGCTCTCGCAATCAAAATGTGTTTGTTTTTTTTTTCTTTTTTTCTTTTTTCTTTCATAAAAAACAATAGGTACCTCTGCTTGAAACAAAGCTTGCTTTGGTAAACACTTATTTGTGAAATTTGAGTATTCAAGATTTGTTTCTCAGATTTGTTTTTATCTATCCAAATATTCCCATATTAAATATTAGGATCCCATTGGCTTGCAACAAATAACTACATGAGTAGATTGCACCTTTCTAAGGTTTGCAACTCTAGGACCCCAATATCAGGTCCTGGGGCTAATCTGTCACTGTAGTGAGTTCCCTCAGGTCAGCACACACAAACCCGTACAAGACTGGTTTTCTGTTTTTTGTTTTGTTTTGTTTTTTTCCTAGTAGTGCTTTGAGTTATGAGTTCATATACATACATACATATATACATTTATTTTATATATGATTTTTTTTTCCTTTCCATGGCCACTTGTCCTTCTAATGCCCTTCTTTCTAGTAGCCTAGTAACATGCCTTATTCTTACCAAGGTAAATGTGGATGATTGTGGTAACACCAGTGATACAGATTATTAGTATCACATTTCCACCCAGAAAAAAAAGTCTTCTCCTACGCCCATAATATATGTGAACAACCCAATCCAGAAATCCATCTTCAGGCTCCCTCTTGAGGCATCTATATTAATTATGGAAACCTCCATTTACTATTTATTTCTTGTAATACATTTGCCCCATTTTTGAATAAGGAGAGTTGCCTCTTTTTCCATTTACTGGAAGAGTTTGCAGATGATTGGTACTATTTTCTCATTAAATGCTTCTTAGGCTTACAGCAGTGCAGCCATCTGGGTCTGTGAGTTGTTTTTGTGGGATGGTGTTTATTAACAGATTCAAGTTATTCATAGATTATACATTATCTTTGAATTTATTATGAAATTATGTTTAATTATATGGTTTTCCAACAGAAATATAACAGCAATTATATTTTTCATATAGTTATACTTTTCAATAAGCAATATATATTTTTCTTTTAATCCTAAACCCAGAGTCCACCAATCATTTCATTTCAAAACTCCACAGTTTATGAGTCTTAAGTTCTATTTTATTTTTCTACTGGCTGGATTAAACCTTCAAGTACAGTTTTTTAAAAGAATTTATTTATTTATTTGAGAGAGTGAGCGAGAGAGTGAGCATGAGCAGAGGGAGGTGCATAGGGAGAGGGAGAAGCAGACTCCATGCTGAGGGCGGAGCCCTAAGCAGGGCTCCATCCCAGGATCCTGAGATCATGACCCAAGTCAAAGTCAGCCCCCAACCCACTGAACCACCCAGGTGCCCTTCAAATACATTTTAAAAAGCTTCATAAATATTAAATTCCTACATTATGTAGATAGGTGAGAATGCTTTCCTATCTTGACATGTGAATAATATCTAGTAAATTATTTTGTTGTCATCCATAACCTAATAGCACTAAAATTTCTGAAATTAGTATTTTATTTTACTTTATTATACTTGATTTTACTATGAATCTGACCTCCTTTTTTTTTTTAACTTGGTTACTTCAGGTTTATAAATGTTATGTATTAACACATTTCACTCATAATGAATTCTCTCTCTTTTTCCCTGAACCTAAGTTTTTTTTTTTTTTCTGTTTGTTTGTATCTACAGATTTGGTAATCTGTTTAGAATGTATTTTTCTCTTGTGTTTTTATTTTCTGTTTTATTAATTTCCTTGCTTCTACAGAAATATAAATTATTCTCAAGGGGATTCTTCTTTATCTGTCCTTCTGACCCATCAATCATATTTGTGGCAGACAGTATCACTGCCCACTCCATATTCTTGAAGATTTTACCATCTAACTGTTTCTGTTCTCTTCCAGTGCTTCTGTAGGCTTTGGGAAGGCATATCTGTACCTCCTCTTTGGAGCACTGCTTTGAGCCCCTGGCACCATTTTACTAGTCAGCAAAGAGAACTGATATACTTAGGAATTTACCTCTTTCACCTCCTTTCCCTACTATATCTGGTCCCTAGGCAGCAGGTAACCAATGACTGCACTGTCCTTCCTTTTTTTTTTTTTTTTTTTTTTTGGAAACCATAAGACATAATTTATACTCTACAGTTCTTCTGTTAGATTAAGTTCAGGTGGCCCTCTGTAGGACTTTTTCATGACACTCCACTCTGGCTGGCTTCATCCTCTCTTTCTTTTCTGGTTCCCTCTGAAGGTACTTCCTTTAATAAATTATCTGCCCACAGAACTCATTTTAATATATGCTTCTGGAACAAAAAAAAATGGAGCCGATCCTTTCCTATATCCGTATTATATTTGTCTTTTTCTATGTTCTCATCCCCAGTATTCTGTGCCATTTTCTCTAGCCAGTCCACTCTATTAAGGTATGTATATGTAACATTTTCAATTATACTTCTTCATGTCTTTATGTTTTTTAAAGATTTTATTTATTTATTCATGAGAGACACACGCAAAGAGAGAGATTGAGAGAGAGAAGTAGAAACACAGGCAGAGAGAGAAACAGGCTCCCCACAGGGAGCTCTATTCGGGACTTGATTCTGAGACTCCAGGATCATACCCTGGGCCAAAGGCAGGCACTAAACTGCTGAGCCACCCAGGGATCCCTTTCTTCATGTCTTTAATACAGTTTTCTATTTTATAATAATTTATGTCAGTTATTCTTTTTGAGCTGCTCCCTCTATTTTAATGTGTTTCTATTATTTATGTACATCTTTTCTTTGATTTATTCATCAGCTTTTTGTCAAACTCTTGCTTAAAAGTTTATGTAATATGGTTGTTGGGAGTGCATTTTCTCTAAAGAAAATATGTTACATTTGCAGGAATAGTTCTTGTAGTTTCTCCATTTTTGTATCATATCAATTCCTTACACTTGCTTTCCTTCTTGATGTAGGGTTGCAAGGTGTATTTCTCCATGCTAGATTTTTTTCCTTGTTAGTATGCACTTTTGATTTGGAGTACGTCTATCTAGGGGTGTTATTTAACCACCAAAAAAAAAAAAAAAGCTTATTTTAATCACATTCTGTTCACCCTATTGGTGAGGAAGGAATTTGTGGCCTAGAGTTTTGAGAATGCTGGAACGCAATTCACTCAACTGGACCGACGAAATGTAGAGTACCCCTCCCTGTTATCTGTAGTTACAGTTACCCATAGTTTTAGTTACTTGCTCTCAACTGTGGTTCAAAGCATATGATCTTTCCTACAACATAATGTCAGAAGTTCATTAGTAGCTTAAGACTATGTTGCAATGCCTACGTCACTGACCTCTATTCATCTCATCACACAGACATTTTATCATCTTGCATCATCACAAGATGAAGAGTACAGTATATTTAGAGAGACATTACATTCATATAACTTTTATTACAGTATCCTGTTATAGTTATCTTATTAGTAGTTATTATTGTTAATCTCTTACTGTGCCTAATTTATAAATTAACTTTATCATAGGTATGTATGGGAAAAAACATAGAGTATGTAGGGTTTGGTACTGTCATCAGTTTCAGGCATCCTTTGGGTTGGATCATATCCCCAGTGCACAGGGGGGTTGCAATAAAAGAGGTAAGCAGTTAAGGTATCTTGGGCAGTGTAGTAATGGAGAAGATGTACAAAATGATTCAGTTCTAGGTGTATTTTAAAGGTAGAACCAATAAGATTTGAGGACTTGCTGATAGCTTGGTAGTAAAGTGTTTGAAAGAAACAACAATAATTCCAAGTTTGCCTCCACACATAAACTAGAAGAATGTAGTTTTTAATCATGGATTCTCACAATCTGTAGGATACCACACACCAGACAGAGTCACATGAGGATTGTATTTAAGAATAGTATAAACAGTTAGGGGCTGTGGCAGATTTTGTCATATAAAGAGGGTGACCCCTGGTTCCCACGGCTTGTTTTGATAATCCTGGAGCTGGCAGGTAATTGAAATCTGCTACTTAGGGTAATTAGTAGGGAGGGTAGTTTGGCTAGGGGACTTTTGCATAGGAACAGAATAGGGAAGGACACTGTGGTGAAGCCATTCATGACCTTCCCAGTTTCACCAGATATCAAGATGGACATAATATCTTAATTTTACCGTCATAATTTTAAACCTTATACCAAATCTCTGAAGCTCTTTCCTAGTTAGCTGTTCAGTGAATTTCAAATGTTTAGCCTGTGTAATAAACCCATGAAATCCATGGGACAGTGTGAATGAAAGGTCTGCTCACTCCTATTTGAGGAAACAAAGACAATTTTCAGAGAGATTTCATGGTGTCCTCAAATAGAAAGAAAGTCTGGGGTTGTGAAATGTAAAGGAACTGAAGTTCTATAATCTCACACCTTGGAAGGTGATCACTTCTCTCCAAATTCCTCTTTGTTTCTGAAATGCAATTCTATAGATAGTATTATTATTTTTTTTAATTCTGCATTTGTGTTCCTGTTTCCCATAGCAGAACTACGTGTCTTATCTGTGCCTATTCTAATACCATATATATGCTAAAGATCAAATCACCAGATTTGAATAATTTTCCTCAGGTCAATCGACTACCTCTCATGAAAGAGACTCATTCATATAACTCATATACCCTGTAACTCCATATGACACCTCATAGAAATTTCATCCTCAACCTGCAACAAACCAAATAGAATCCACCACAAAACTGCTCTTTCTGCAGGATTTGGTTTTGGTAAGTGGTTGCTACATTTTTCTAGTTTATCTGTGTGGGCAAAACTTGGAGTTATTTTTTTTTTTTTTCAAACACTACTACCAAGACTTCAGTAAGTCTTCAAATCCTACTGGATCTGTCTTCAAAATATATCCAGAACTGAATCATTCCAAACATTCTCCTGTGTTACTATGGTGCCCAAGATACCATAACTACTCACCTTATTATAATCATCTTGTGAGAGTTCACCCAGTTGTATAGAGTCTGTTATCTACACAGCAGTTGGAGGGTTAATTTTAAAGTGCATGGGTGATCGTATTATTCTTTTACTTGGAAATCTCATCTCTTTCAGAATACAGTTCTTACTGTGTTCTACATGTCCTTAAAATACATGGTTTGTGATGATGTGTCCTACCAAACCCCACTAGCTAAAGTCCCTGGAGCTATAGTAGCTTCCTTGCTCTCCTGCAAATATTCCCCAAATGATCCGTTCTAGTCACTTTGAACTTATTTTTTTCCTTCTGCTTAAGAGTTTCATTCCCCAATTATCTTCTTAGTTTACTGATCCTGACTGAATATCATCTCCTTAGAGAGACTTTTTCTTCCCACCCATCTAAAACAGCACTTGTCACCCATCACGTCCAATCTGATTTCATGGTTTTATTTTTATTCATTGCATTTATTACCACCTGATACATTACACAGTTATTTTTATTAACTACCACTAACACTAAAGTGGAATGTGAGCCCTGATGAAGTCAAGGAATCTGTGTTGATCTCTTTCTGTTTGCCAATAATAGCATCTACTAGTGGCTCAGTTCATTCATTGAATGAATGAATGAATGAATGAGAGAATAAGTGCATAATTACAACTAATTGGCCCAATTACATTTTAACTGATGCTTCTAGTATTTGGAAAGGTGTTAAATTTATTTTAAATATTTGAAGAATATGCCACATTTCATTTTTAACCTTCCCTTAAAAAGCAAATGCTCTTTAAATATAAAACACCAAAAGAATATTTGGCTAAAGAATACCTTGAGGCACCATAATTTCTAGATTAACGTGGGTCAAACTATTGAAGTGTTCTCAATCTCATGCCATTCCTGCTCACTTTTGTTTGCTCCAGTGGGTTTTTGCCTTAAAGAATTATTCATAGTCATGTACTAATCAGGTACTTATCGATGACTTGGGAAAAATAGAGCAGGGTCAGTTCCCTAATCATGTTCTTTGCATGCATGTTGAATTTCAGCAACTCATACAGTTTTGTCTACTGTAAACAAGATCAACCACATTGGACAGTAGTGGTATACTTTGCTTTTATATGCAATTATGCTGATATGATAAAAATATCGTATTAATTATAACAAGTAATATCTTGCTGTCTTTTTTTCAAATTAAACTAATCTGTTTCACATCTGTAGCATTCCTCATAATAGGTTTTTAAACAACACTTACAGTTTCTCTTTGATATTATGTGAAAGTCCCCTTTAGCATTTCTTAAATTATTAAGAATTCTGAGGTTAACAGGTTTACACTTTGTTATAATGCTTTGAAAGGTTTTTCACGGTTGCAACATTGAGCTAGAGCTACTGTTGTTTACCTCACACACTTTGTTCAAGATATTGTCCAAAACAAAGGGAAAGAAGTGAAAAGGGAAATGCCTTTCTTTATTTTAGGAAATTAAAAGGCATCACACATAGATTCATGGCTTTCTAAGTACCCTTCTTAGAGATCAGCAAGTTGTCCTAAGGGAATGTTCTCATCTGCCCAGCTGGTGATGTAGAGTGTTTAATAGAAATCATAGAATTTTAAAAATTGTTTCAATTTTAAGTTTTTTTCTGAATTTAAAAATATTTCTATTGTTTTAGAGGTCATATCTGAATTCCTCACTTCCTTATGTGAAGTCAGTTTTACACTCACCACAGCTTTGACATTTTGTTCTTGGAACTGACATATACAACGGACAAAGGAAGAATGTCTAAGAACAACAACAAAATATTTTTCAAGTACTTTTTTTTCTTTCCAGTATTTCTTAATTTGTTTAATAAATATTTGTTACACTATGTCCAGGGACCATTGCTAATTGCTATGTGCTAATAGCGCACACACACACACACGCACACACACACACACACCATTGCCCCTGCTTTTAATCTAATCTAAGTGATGGCTATTTGTAAAACAAAGAAAGACCTCTATGCTTAACATATTTTAACTCATTAAATCCTAAAAAAATATACTTATTGTAATTATCTCTATTTTAAATATGGGGAGACTGAGGAAAAAGGAAGTTAAATAATTTGCTCAAGTCAGACAGCTGGTAAATGGAGAGGACCGAATTTGATATTTGGCATATTTTCTAATCTCTTAACCATCACAGTGCATTTCTTCACTTAGATAGATGTTCTAAGACAGATGTGTGAATCCTCTTGGTGGCACGAGGCATTCTGTTCTGACTAGAAGGTGAATTCTTCTGATAGTCAGAAAATGTATGTGCTAAGGCTAAAAGATGTATATGTGGTTGGAAGTCATGGTGGGAGGACCTGGTTCATGTCATTCCAGAGAGAGAAGAACTATGAACTAGCAAATGGAGGCTGGAATGTTCAGAGCAGTAAGTCATTCAGGAATGCCTAGGTACTGGGTAGATGAGAGCAGATGAAGTGCTGAGATTGGAAAGCCTGTGTAGCAAAAGATAACACTTTGCATGTACAGAGAGACACATAAGTGAGGGCCATGCATGCCATGGTGAGGGGTTCAGTCTTTCTTATATAAGAACAGGGGAATCATGAAAGTTTGTTTTCAGTGTGTGTGATCGAGGGAGAGGTGATTAAGCAGGAGAATCACTTCAAAAATATTGTATGATTCAGCCATGATACCATTATAGCCTGAACTCTAGGGTTCCTGCTGTGGGGAGAATGAGGGGGTGATGTCATTTGAGGAATGTTAGAATGAAAAAGTAGAATAGAGGAATTTAAGTAGAAGGACAATTCAGTAAGAGTTGCCAGATTCCTTTTTGCCTTGGTTGTATCTGCCTACACTAAATAAGAAAAAAAGTGAGCTAGAAGAAATGGTAAATATCAGGAAAAAAGAAAGGGGAAATCACCCCATCTCACAAAAAGTTACAAATAATAAATTTATGAACAGATTTATCTGTTGAATGTATGAATACATTCAACAACTTAGATAAAGCAGAGAAATTTATTGAAAGATATAAATTATCAAAACTGAATCAAGATGAATTAGAAAACCTAAATAGCTTTATATCCGTGAAATAAACTGAGTTTCTAATTAAAATAACCCCCTCCCCCAAAACAAAAAAACACCTCTACATAAAAACACCCAATCCCAATTCAAAACACTGGTGAATTCCATCAATGTATTTTAGACAATAAAGGAGAAAGAAATTCCCAATCATCTTGTCAGGTAGATGTCACCCTGAGATGCAAACCAGGGAAAGACCACAAAAAGGAAAACTATAGGCCAATATATGAATAGCCTTAGATAAAACCAGTCTTAAGAACATTTTAGCAAATAGTGTATCTATTTTTTTCATATAAAATTTTATCTTGGATTTCTCTAAGAAATGCAAGGTCTGTTTAACAAATTTCACTAATTTATTTTCATTATATAAATAGAATAGAGGTGACAGATTAGACTGGCATCCCAGCATGTGAAGAAAAAAATCATCTGAGAAATCTTACTGCCCATTTATGAAGTGAGAAAACAAGAAATCCAAAGAATTTCCTCCCCTGGATTTGCAAATATCCTATGTTGACGTTGTACAGTAACAATTAATTCAATAAAAAGTCTTTGTCTCTATATTTGGGTACTCTTGTCAGCTGATCACATTCATAATATATTTTATAGAATAAAATAAAGTTATAGAGACTTGTCAGTATCTTTAGTTTTGATACTCTGTTTTTACTGACAGGTTAATCACTGGCTAAATTATTTAAGATTAATTGTGTGTTATACTTCAATAGAAGATCCTATTCTCTTACTATGCAAAAACTTCATGGTTGATATCATTGGCAGCATTCATTAGGTATCCTGTGCTCTTTAGAGACCCTCCAACCTGCTTTTCAGAAATCAATTAACTGCATGCAGAGATCTGCATGCCTCAAGGGATGACAAGTGAGCTCACTCTGTAGATAATGTTCACCTTCCTCCTACACTTTGTGTCTAACTAATGTTCCACTTCTTAAGCACCAGCCATTCGTCAATTGCCAGCTGCACACGTATGTATCTGGGTATATAAAGAAATTTTGAAAGATGTTTAGATAGTAAAACCCCTACTCCTCAAGCAGACCACATTTCTTGATACTTAAATACTTCTACAATGACACAAATTTAAACTATTCACAATAGATCTCAGGAGGAGAATTGACTCCCTCTTTATACAAATTATGTGGCATAATTTTCCAAGAAAAGATAGAATAGTAAAATTATAAATGACCCTAAATAAGCCCTAGAAAACTGATTTGAAATCTTTAGCCAGTTGGCATGGAACATTGCATTTACTCTTGCTTTCCTTCAGTTGGACAGGAAGGGGTATAATATCATCATGCAGGTGGAATGATCTGTGCTCAGATACCTTAAAATGTATATGGATTTTTTTTTTTTTTTACAATATCCCCCTGGACTTGGAGAATAATTTTGTCAGCTGGATTTGGGGATATATTAAAGTGACTTATTTTATCTTTTACAAGGACTAATCATTTTCCTTCTTGTAATTCCTTATATTGCAAAAAAACCAATACATTCTTTTTTTTAAGGTTTGTTTATTTTTAAAGAAAGAGAGCAAAAGAACATGGGTGCCACCAGGGAGAGAGAATCCCAAGCAAACTCCTGCTGAGAATTGAGCCCAACCATGCGGAGCTCGATCTTACTACTCAGAGACCACAACCCAAGCTGAACCAAGAGTCAGACATTCAACCTACTGAGCCACCCACGTGCCCCAGGGCCAATACATTCTTAATTGACACCATACACACACCTTGCATCAGATCTTTTCACAAAGAGAATATCAGGAGCATTTTAACTTTTATGCTAGAGGCTTTTTCATTCATTCTCCTACCTCAAGTGAACTTGGCTGAGCCATAAATAATTAATGAAAGATCTCTCTGCTAATACCAGACATCTGGCCACTCAAGGCCTTTAGCCTCAAACCTTGATGTTGGCCCTCTGAAGTTTCTCACTCAAATAGTAAGATGTGAAAAGACAAATCAAAGAGAAGAAAATGCACTTAAAATTTCCAATTCATGGCATTCCTTCTGACGGCTTCCCTGGTTCTACTGGGCTTTTCAAATGCTTGGAACAGAGTCCCAAGAATGAATAACACCAATGCAATCTTAGTAGTCCATCACACTAGAAATGCCCTTAAATATAACTCAAAAATGGATAAAATAACATGGAAAATGATCAATCTTTCTTATTCCCCAGGGACTCTCCATTATTTTATAGATGTTCAGACCTATATTAGAAACCTTCTCTAAAAATCAGTAGTGAGACGTGGGAACTAGGGACATTGAATTAATTGATAATGAATTTTCAACTTTCATAACAAAGTTAGAAAAATATAGTTCTTAAACCAAACGTCTGCCTAATGAGCTTTCACTGAGCTACTAGAACTAATCTAAAATTTCAATTGAGCATTATCACACCTAGTCCTCATCTTTTCCAGTGTTCCTGGCATGTCATGCTCTTCTATGCAGTGTTATGAAGATTGGTGCGATAATGTATTTGTAATACTCTGAGTTCCTAAGGAGAGATTTAAGCAGGAAGTGGTAGTATTAGTTGTTAGACTGCTACTCATTTCTGCCTCATTTTTAGAATGAGATGGATGGCAGAAAGCTAAAAGACAGGAGGTATAATTAAATATGAGCTGCTTCATGAAAGGTTTTCAGGATTCTTTTCGACACACTCAAATCCTTTGTATTTCACTGTTCTCTGAAGTGCAAAGTGCCCCACACTTTCAGAGATTCTATTCCCTTTGAAGAAACAGCAAATATCATAAATATTAAAAAATCAATACCACCCTCAAACTCGTTCATTGAGAATTTTGGATTCTGAATCACAATCTTCTTCACTGTTTTCTGAAACACATCTACTCTTCTCATCAATCCTCACCATCCTTACCTAGTCCAACCAAGATGCCATTATTTATTTATTTTTTATCTAAATGAGCCTCTACTGTGTGGGATATCATACAGTGTGCATGCAACATGCACACACACACACTTCCTATTTTAAAGACTTTTATTAAAGACAAGAAATATTTCTCCTCTTCACCTATACCAGCCTGAATTTGCCTTGACACCTCTTTGCCACGTTAACTCTGAATACTCCTTCAGATACCAATTCAATCACCTGTTCCTTAAGAACGATTTTTTTACATTCTGGGTTTTGTTAATCCATTCTGTTGTATTATGTCATGGGCCAGGCATTTCTTATTCACAGAAGATACTACAAAGTTATTAATATCTTTAAGTGATGATTTAATTCATGTCAGCCTTACCACAAGAGTAGATCCATAAGAAAAGAACTGATTATTTTAGAGCCATTTCATTTCCGGAAATTAGCTTAAGTTTTTTATTTGTTTGCTTGTTTGTTTTTGTAGATCTCAGTTTCATTTCTCTAAGATAAATGCCCAGGGAGATGATTGATGAGCCATAAGTAAGTGCATATTTAAATTTCAAAGAAACTGACAAAGTATTTTCCAGAGTGCCTGTACCATTTTACATTCCCTTGGTTTAATTTTTATTTTATTTATAATATAAATATAAAATATTTATATATTTAATTTTAATTTAATTTAATTTTATAATTGTTTAATTTTTATTTTCCTAAGGAAGAATGATTCTGAACATCTTTTCATGTAGTTTTTTGCCACACATATATCCTTTTTCGTGAAATGTCTCTTCACAGCTTTTGCCCATTTTCTATTTTTTTTAATGTTGGATTTTGAGACTATACATTCTAGATCTGAATTATACATTAATATATAGTTTGCAAATATTTCCTATTTTGTGGCTTGTTTTATTTTATTCTCTTAATAGGGCCTCAGAGCAAGTATTAAAAAATTACAATGAAGGGCATTTTTTTTTTCTTATATGGATTGTATTTTTGGTATGATGCCTGAGAGCTCTTGGAGATTTTCTCCTGTGTTTCTTTCTAAAAGTTTTATGGCTGTCATTTACAAATAGGAAGAGTTTTTGGTTTTTCTCTTCAATCATTATTTTCTTGCTTTCTCTTCTTCTATTATTGTCTAGTTGGGACTTCCAGTACGTGTTGAATTGAAGTAACAAAAATGGATATTCTCATCTTATTCCTAATGTCAGAGAGAAAAGAATTCAGTCTTTTGCCATGATGTGTAATGATAGCTATAGTTTTCATGTAGGTATTATTTATGAAATTGAGGAAGTTTCCCATTCCTAATTTTCTGAGTGCTTTATTTTGAATGGGTATCAAATTTTGTTAATTCCTTTCCTGCATCAATTGATATAACCATATTATTTTCTTCTTAGCCTGCTGCTATTATGGTTGATTACACTGATTTTTTTTTATATTGAATCAGTCTTATATCTTTAGGATAAATCCCAATTGATCATGGATGATAATTATTTTTATATGTTACTGAATTCAATTTGCTAAAATTTTGCTAAAGATTTTTGTATCTATATTTATGAAGTATACTGTTTTGTGGATTTCTTCTTTGTTATTGCTCCTTCTTTTGTTATGGAATCAGAATAATATTGGATATTTATTTTTTGAGAATTTTAAGTATATCAAATTCAAGTTATTTGATAGTCATGGGGCTATTCAAAGCATTGAGTTATACTAGCTTGTGCTTTATGAAAAATTGATGCTTTTTATCTAAGTTGTCAAATGCATTTAAATACTTTTGTCAGAGTATTCTCTTACTAACTTTTTGTTATCTTCCGGGTCTGTGGGTGATATACCTTGTTTCATTCCTGATATTAGTATTTTGTTTCTTTCCTCCTTTTTTTCCTTTGTCAGGAAGTTTGCTAGAAGTTTGTCAATTGTATCAATCTTTTCAAAGAATGAATTTTATGTTTCATATATTTTCTCTATTGTTTTTCTTACTTGTTCAGTTTCTTTGATTTCTGCTCCTGTCTTTATTATTTCCTCTCTCTGCTTGTTTAGTGTTGATTTTGCTCTTCCTTTTCTAGGTTCCTAAAGTAAGAGCTTAGATTATTTGAGTTTTTCTTTTTTCTAATGTATGCATTTAGTGCTATTAATTTATCTTCCAGCACTGCATTAGCTGCACCTAATAAATTTTAATATCTTACAGTATATGTATATATGTATATATGTGTGTATATATATATATACCCTGTAACATATGTAATAATACATATATATATATTGTGTGTGTATATATATATATATATATATATGTAACTTATTTTGAGTCTTATTCATTGATAATTTTTATCTAAATGTGTTCTTTAGTTTCCAGGAGATTTTTCTATTATTGTTCTGTAATTGATTTCTAAGATTTTTTTTCTCATTGTGATAAAAAAAAATTCTCTTCATGACTTATTGTTTTATGTTTCAATATATTGATATTTGTTTTAAAGCATAGGGTTTTTCTCTGCTTTGCAATTGGTGGAATTATTTTTTTTTAGTCCAATGAGTCTTTTTTTTTTTTATCTCTATTGTGATAAGCACTTAGTTGTTATTTTTTTCTCTATAATTGTATTTGTCAGCACTATAATTCTATAATTTTCATTTGGTTCTTCTTTATACTTATGTATTTGCTAAGACTTTATATTTTTCATTTGTTTCAAACTTCAAACTTGATCATTGAAGCATTTATTATGGCTGATATAAAATCTTTGTCAGTGAATTCCAACATCTGTGTCATCTTGGTGTTCACATCTGCTGATTTTCTTTTCTCCTTCAAGTAGATATTTTCCTGGATCTTGGCATAATGAATGATTTTTACATTGTATCCTGGAAATCTTGGTTATTATTTTTTGTGACTGTGTCTTTTGTCTGAATATTTGTTTTAAAGTTTTCTTATACTACACCAGCAGGGGAAGGATGCACTTTTTCAATGCTGACAAATGGGGCAAAAATCTGTTTCTTACTTAACCACTACTGATATATCCTGGTTTTGAGGAAAAAGGTCACCTTGTCACTGCTCCCCATGTGGCTTATATTAACAATATAGAGATTGAGGGCGTAGTTACCTCTGAGGAGTGGTGAAAATTCTGTCTTCCATTCAGCCTCCTCTGACGCTACACAGAGGAGTAGTGAAAGAGGTGCCTTATTGCTGCTTATTGGATTTGAAAGTCAGGCTCCTCAAATTCAAATAGTCTCCAGTAATATCATGCATCTAGGGAGGGGGAATCTTGTTACCATTGGACAGGAAGAAATGTCCCTTTCCCCTTTGGAATTGCCTGATACCACACCAGTGAAGTATGCCTCATTAATACCTCCTCTTTTTTTTTTTTTTTTTTTTTTGGTCATTAATACCTCCTTGCAACTGGTCCTCAACTAACTTTTGCTGGCAGGGGTGGGGGTGGGACATTTTTTGTGGGGGTAGGTGAGATTGGCTGGAGTAGGGACAATTATTACCTAAAGGTTTTCTGCCTTCCTCTACTTTCCCTTCCCCCAATATTCGACTAGAGAAAGCAGATTTTAATTTATTTTTAATCTTTATATTTTTGTCTGCGCTCACTGATGCTTCTGGGTTTCTGGCATCTTCAGCTCTAAGTCTGGAGTGTATAAAAGGCCAGGGCACTATCTGCCTTGGTGTTCTGTGGTTGTCAATTTTACAAACCAGGCTTTTTCTTTTCAAATTATAAAATGTTGGGCAGCCCGGGTGGCTCAGCGGTTTAGCGCCGCCTGCAGCCCGGGGTGTGATCCCAGAGACCTGGGATGGAGTCCTGCATCAGGCTCCCTGCATGGAGCCCGCTTCTCCCTCTGCTGGTGTCTCTGCCTCTCTCTCTGTGTCTCTCATGAATTTAAAAAAAAAAAAGAAAGAAAAAAAAAAGAAAAAAATTATAAAATGTTTTCATGTTATTATGTTATAGAATGTTTAGTTATATATAAATTATGTGCATAACATATAAAATACATAATTTTTATCTGTACTTAGAAGGATGAATAGGAAGACACATGACTAATAGATTCATCCGTAGGTGGAATCTGAACCAGAATTTAATTTTGATATTCAGAAGAGTGAATCCTTCTGCTTGGTGTTTATTGAGTTTCTTATATCTGTGAGTTCTAATTTTCATACAATTTGAATAATTCTCAGGTGGCCTTTCAAATATGTTTCTTCTCCTCTTGTCTTATTCTCAACTCCTATATATATATATATATATTATATATATATTAGACTGATATTGCTCACAACACCTGAGATCCTGGTTTTTTTTTTTTTTTTGAGTTACCTCATTGATAGAACATTGATAGAACATTATTTCTCTTTTCTACCTTTAGACATTTTCTTCTCTTTTTCACATGGATATTTATATTTAGAAAAGGCACTTGGTTGAAATGAACATATTCTGTACACCAAATTTTGGAATGTAAATAGTAAAGAAAGTGAGAAGAAAAAGTAAGTGACCTTTCTTCTATGGTATAGTAAAACATATAAAGATCTTTCTTTATATAAATAAATAAATAATATATAAATAAATAAATCTTTAAAGAAAATAGGAGATGCTTGCAATGTCTTGAAATATGAAAGGACTTCTTAAATATAAAAACAATAGAAGAATTCAGGAAGGAAAATGTTGATTGTTCCAAGTTAGAAAGTTAAAATTTTGAAAAACATACCAAAATTTATATTTAAAGCACGTTTATAGCATGGCTATAGCAAGCATCAAAAGCAAAAAAAAAAAAAAAAAAAAGAAACAAAAAACAAACAAAAAAACCCCAAAAACAAAAACAAAAAAGGAATATCTCTATTACATCAGTAGCTTCTAAAGGCTTGAGAAAAATCTACATATGTAGTGTATAGTAAATGAATAAATAATAATTATAAAAATGGCTGGTTGAACTAAAAAATGTTAAACTTCTATTTTTTAAAGAATAATTTTTAACTTTCTTTTTTATCGGTTATACAGAATATACAGTTTTATCATCTCTTTGGGACCTAGTTCAGCAATTTTTGTATCACCTGACCTAGTTATACAACTTTACTCAAGTTATGTTATAGTGTAGTTATTAAGAAAACTAGCACTGGGGAGAGAGTCTTACCATCTAGTGTATGACATTGTGTAAGTTACTTTTCTGGTTTTGTCATCTATAAAGTAGAAATAATTTTACCTACATTATTGACAAGTGTTTTACTATAAAGAAAGCATATAGTATTCATCTATAAAATTATATTTCAAATGCTATATGATATGATTTAGCAAACATTTATTGTATAAAACCTTTATTCATTAAGTTCCAAATTTATGACAAATATATACGAATGAGTTCTGTATAATGCCCAGGCAGCACACATAAACACGGAAAATGCATGCATTCACAATATGTTCTGTATTGTGTGATTAAAGGTCATTGTTATTTTCTCTTTTATGTCTATTTCGAAGAATTTCCAAATATTTCCGTTTTCCAAAATATTCCACATGAGCATGTGTTACTTATTGAGTCAGGAAATAATAAAAACAATCAATAAACTTTCCAAAAATTTCTCTTTGTTCTCGTCTTTGTTTTTTGTTTAGCAATTATATACTATGCCAAAACTAAAATTGCCTAGTGTTTTTTTATCATGGGGAGTCCATATTTACTTCTGCCATCTGGAAATGTGGTTTACACCATAGAGAGTCGCAGATCATAATACAATGAACTACCATATGTGACAGAATTCAATTTTGTTCCAAAATGTTGTATAGTAAAAATTTGATTGTATGCAGTATTATACCACCTGCATTGTCACAAAGAGGTATTTCCGTAGGTTTTGCAACAACGCAACTGTTCATTGTTTTTTACTTTTCCTTTTCCCATGGATATTAGCACTATAATTCATATATTGTCTGGTTAATTGAACCAACATGCATTAAAATTAGTCTAAGATAATTACTCTTCCCTTCTACACAAAGGAACAATGTCATTACGTGCAATAGAAATTGTATTCCTTAAAGCAATGCAATTCACTTCAGATTTGACTTTCTATTGTGTAATTGCACCATCACCAGAGGAAATGGAAAACATTTTTACAGATGTTTGCATATTATCAGATATCAGATTTGGAAGGTCGATTGGGAAAAATATTATACATTTTCAAAATTTCACATTACATGGTGATTTGTTTATAATTCAGAAAATATCTACTTTCTCTTTGCTTTCATTAAAATATAGTTCTTTAGAGTGGATAATGATTTAAGATACAAAGTGGTCTTTTCTGAGAGTATAAAGTAAAAGATCTGTGACCTTCAGCAACTGAATTATTGTCTTCTCTTTTCACCACTTCTTTTCTGATGTGAGTTGGTCACCTTTCATCATCTCAACCATTGCTTTATGGTAGGTTATTAGTAGGTACACTTGAAAATACCCAAAGTAACAATGAAAATCTCATAGACTTGTATTACAGGTATAAATAAGGAGACTTTACCCTGATCCTTACAACGAAAATTGTTTGTTTGTTTAATTGGAACATTAAGGCTTGGAAAATAGGCATTAAATTCGGTGGTATACCTTCCAGAAAAGCATAGTTATTCCTTCTAGTGTGAATGCACTGTTATGCGGTCCTCAAGTAGAAAAGGAATCAGTGGAGTATATTATCGCTGCATCCACTACACATATGAAGCATTGATTATTAGCAGTTTCAGGAACAAACAATACTAGAAGCAATATTGAACTCAGACTAAACTCTGGTACTGAGATGTCTTTCTTGAAAAACCTACTGGCAGTAAATACAGCTATTGCTATTTGTAACCAATCTTTCTTTACAATTTGGGTATTTTTTTGCTTGTTTCCCACACTCTTTTTTCATCTTGGTCACCTCTATCAGATCTTATAGTGGGGTGGTGTCAAAAGTATTTCACAGGATGATCACATAATTTTTTAGCAGAATAAGACAATATATTATTGGAAGACATACTCCTCTGCATTTCTTTTTTCATTCTGTGATCCATTTCTCTTTGAGAGATGGCACTTATATTGTAAAAAAAAAAAATCTGGAATTTTATTAAGCAAACTATATAATAAGCTGAAATCCAAGCTTAGAAACAAATGTATGCATTACCTACTAGAAAATAAAGATTTTTAAAAACTCTCCAGTTATGACAGAAAAATGATCATGAATCAGGTATAAATTTTGGCTCTCTGGGTCTCCTCAGCTCCACATTTTTTTCAGAGGGCATTTAGCCCATTTATTAACATTCATGTTTAATGTCAAATATTAATACTATATATACCTAGGATTTGCCTCTTATTTACTCTGTAAATGTTTGCTACCAAATATTTAACCTGCTGTGGTGGTACTCCCCCCATGTGCACATTGCTTCTGCTCAGTTGTTCTGAGTGGTAAACAGGTAGACTCCATGCTCTTGACATATTGTCTTTGTTTTAAATATATATATACTGGTGATAGCAAGAGTATTTTGTACTATTTCTTTTAGAAGAACATCATTCTGAGCAGGTGGGAGTCAAATTTAAGACTAATTTGTCTTTAGGGAGAAATATGTATATCACATGTTGACATTAAGCACTTAGAATAGTGTAAAATATACAGTAAAAATTATATTAGCTATTATTTCTCTATTGTTTCAAAGAGGATTTAGTTATCTGATTATAATTGATATGCAAATAATTTTTAAATTAAAAAATCCAAATATCCCTTTTTTGAGAACGTGAACTTATAGAGTGATTATAGTCAATACATGAAGGGAAGGCACACACAGATGCACACATCCACCTGTGTAGTATGGATATACCACAGTTGAGTTATCAGTTCATCAGTTGATGGGCATTTGGTTGTTTCTGAGTGTTGCCTCTAGTGAGTGAGTGACTATAAACATGTCCCCAGAAAGGATTTTGTGACAGACATGTTTTATGTATTCCTGTATAAATACTTGGGAATGGAATAGCTGGTTTTATGATAAGTGTATGTTTATCTTTGCCAATTTTAATTGAAGTCATAGGTACATTTTGCATTCTGATTAAAAGCATGAGTTTTGGTTTCTACAAATGCTTTTCCAGCATTTTTCATTGTCTGTTTCTCTTGTTGTGTTTTTAGATTTTTGAACATATTAGCTATGTGGTTTTAAATTGATTTCCCCCTAATGACTAATTCTATTGAATATCTTTTTCTGGTGGTTTTCTTTCCTATACCTTCCTTAGTGAAGTTACCCAATTTTATGGAGGGTTGTCTTATTCCTGAATTATAAGAATTCATGACAGCTTTGTGTGTCCTGCAAACTTTCCTTCAGGATGTAACTAACATTTTCACTGTATGAATATTCTCTTTCAAGAAATGTAAGTTTTAAATTTTTATGAAGTTCAATTTATCAATCAGATTTATAAATTATAATTTATAAATCATATTTTTATGCCCTGCATAATTTCAGCCAAGCAAAAGTCACAAGGGATTTGCCCTGTATTTTCTACTATTGGATGAATTTCAGTTGTACACTTAGGCCTATAGTTTATGTTGCAAAGTATGTGTGCTGCCTCACGATTTTATTCCCATAACACTATCCAGTTATTTCAGAACACTTTGTTGAAAATATCATCCTTCTCCCATTGATTTTTCTTGGCACTTTGGTCAAAAATTAGTTGGCCACACATGTCTGTCTTTATTTCTGGACTTCATGCATAGATCAACATACTGGCCCTAAAGGAATCTCTTTGTTCTATCTAGAAGGATAACCTTACTGGAAACTAGCCAAATAATTTAATTATGTGGGATTCAGAGTTACAGAGTAATTCATTAAGACTTTCATGTAACTGTTAAAAGGAGGAATACGGCTCCAAAGTTATATTTCTTTTTTTTCCAAAGTTATATTTCAAAACAATAAAAATCTGTAATTTGGGATGCTTAGATGGCTCAGTGATTGGGTATCTGCCTTTGGCTCAGGTTATGATCCCGGGGTCCTTGGACTGAGTCCTGCATCCGGTTCCCCACAGGGAGCCTGCTTCTCTCTCTGCCTGTGCTCATGTCTGTCGTGAATAAATAATTAAAATCTTTTTTTTAAGTCTGTAATTTGCTAGACTTGAGAACGTATTCTTTGCACAGAGAAGAAAAACTTTAAAAAGTTGTTTTTTTTTCCATTTACTCGAAATATACATAGTAATAATTAACATAAGCAAACAGGCATATTAGTAAGAAAAATGTGACATGGTTGATTGGTAATTCTTTATCTGGAAAAGGATTCTGACTTTGATATTGATTAATAAACTCTTTTCCTAGCATCAGGGGCCTGGTTGCTCATTGGGGCTGAAAAATCAGTCATATATGAATTTAGCAAATATATTCAAAACATTGTTGTTCAAAAAGTGATGAGGATCAAGCTAAATACTCCTAGATATGATGTAGAGCTGAGATCCAGAGAGCCATAATTTATGCCTGATTCCTGATGATTTTTCTGTCACACCTGATGATTTTTTTTTTAAATCTTTGTTTTTTAGTAGATAATGAACACATTTGTTTTAAGCTTGGGTTTTAACTTCTTGTATGGTTTGCTTAATAAAGTTTTGGATTTTTTTTTACAATATAAGTAGCATCTTTCAAAGAAATGTATCACAAAAAATGCAGTGGAAATGAGTCTGCCTTCAAATTGTACAATAATGTTAAAAAATGTGATCATTCTATGAAATACCTTTGATAACACCACACTGTAAAATCTGATAAATGTGACCCAATCAAGAGGGAAAAAAAAAAGAGGAAAAAAAAAAGAGTGAGGTAAACTAACAAAAAATACCCAGAACATCAGGAAAGATTGGTTATGAATAGCAATAACTGTATTTATTGCTAATAGATTTTTCAAGGAAATTCAGGGGAAAATGATAGCAAAGGGTCACTCTGATACATACAGAGGACAAAAACAGTTCAGGGTGTGCAAGAGCAGAGCAGCAGCACTAATTCCTGGACACAGCATATGAAGTCATACCAGGCAAAAACAAAGAGAATTACCTTTGCCACATATGGTTAAGTATTTTTGCCAATTGTTCAGCATTGAATGGATGTGACTATTTTGTATTTGCCAAGATTCAGTCACAGCAACTGCTTCATCTAGCTTAAACAGAAAGGGTCCTCTATAGGTTATTTGTTGGCTAACAGTTTTTGGAGGGGCCAGGGAATCAAAGTTTATGACACACAGCCAGGACTTACTTGTGTCCAAACTTAGCATACTTTTTTTTTAACAAAAAATTATTTGAACCACTGCACAGCACTAGATACTCAAAAAGCCAGAGGCCAGTACCAGACAGCCAGCATCTCTGCCAAAGAAAAAGTAATAATCTCCACAATGAATATAGCTAAGGGAGCTCAGAGCGCACTGAGCCTGCACCACAACTTTCAAATCTTCTTTGGAAGTATGTGCTGCTCTTTGCCCTGGCTTGTGGCAAGACATCCTGGGAAGCAGCGCTCTGATTCCACCTTGGCAATGCACGATTCACAAGGTAGACAAATGCCAAAATGAGGCTGTGGTCTGGCACACTTGACAGATATTGACTATAAAATAATATCATTTCTCGTTTGTGGCATGTGATCATGCCTGATCAAGTATTTGAATAAAGTACCTATTGTTCTAACCCTAGATAACAGAGCTTTCTTTCTTAACTAATTTAAGTGTATCTTCATGGACTCCAATATTCTTTGCATATATGATATAGATAAATGGACTTGGTATACATTACCATAATTTTGCCTTCAAATTCAGCCACACTTACAAGGAAACATAAAATAAAGCCTGTCAGAGAAAGTACAGTTAACCAAGCTATTTCTATCTAGTTGAGTGAATTTTCACTGAAGCAGAATTTTTTCTTGCGAAATCGTAAAAGGAGGACTTCTATTTGAAAGTAGAAGCAGACACGTCTTAAGAAGTGGATTCTATCATGTTCTAGCTAAAACATGCACACAAATATTAGGAGGCCAAATATATGTAATATTAAGTAGTATTCTATAATATTTAATTATGATATTATGTAACTATTATAGAATATATAGTAATATGATATATGTAATATATTAGATACGATATATTTTTATATAAAAAGATAATTTATAGCATTACTATAAACCAAGACTGATAATCAAGCTGCATCTAGAATCTGGAAGGAATATAAATTAAAGTTTTTGGTCAATAGTGCTGAACTGGAGAATTGGAGTCTTTAGAGGTCTATCATGAAATAAGAGATTTCCATCCAACATGAATGACAGTGTAAATGTACTGTATTATTCTCTACTGTTTGAACTCCCCTGGCATTCTTTTTGAGGATCCACATAATTAGGATCTAATTATCATTAGTGTTACCTGTCATGTCTTACTAAAGATCCATATGATTAGAATCTCAGACATCCAGGAAATGTGACAAGCAAGTAAACAAATAAAATTAATAACAGGTTGTTTATTGTCTGATACTGTTTTCTCATTCTTTTACCAATAATAATATATATTTTGATTGTATTCACCTTGAAAAGTGCCAAGCCCTATTGCATCCAATGCTTTCTCTTCTCTGCACTTGGATAAGAGTAGCTGAAAGGAAGTACCGTTGCGTATACTTTCACTGTAGTAGGAAACACTATACATCCAATTCCATTGCTTCATATATTATATTCATCCTGATGACTCTGGGAAAGAGTTAAGAACAGATTTCTTCTCTCCCGGGCACTCAAGAGGCAATGATGATCTCAGCAAAATCTACTTGTAAATATTGCAATGCGATTTATAGCAGCAGGATTATCTGAGGCAGTCCTTCCCTAAGAGTTTTTGAAAGCAGAGTATACCATTTGTCTATATCACTTATTGAAAATAAACCTGGAATTTAGAGATTTATGGGTCAAAGCTGGCTGGAGAATGAAAGTTAGCTGCATGGCCTGTCTACCTGTGTGAATGACTAATGGACTATAGAAACCAGGCCCCGATACTAAGGCTACTTCTTTTGAACTTAATTGCCCCATGCACATAGTATCTATTCCTTTTTCCAAATTGAATACTCATCACGGGGTGGAAACGTGTCTGGTTTTGCTTTGCTCTGCTTTGTTTTGTTCTTTTGTCTTGCTCCGCTTTTATCTTATTTTGTTGTGGAAACTGCATCAGTTGGGTTTGTGATGATCTGAGAGACTAATATTGTAAGGCTGCAGTTGGCCTACTTTTTGGCTGTATCTTTCACTAATCATTAGGAAAATTTAATGTTGAGTTATATTTATTATCTGTGTGCATCTGTTTTGACAATCTAGCCATGTGTGATACTACATCTACCAAATAACACTACCCTAGACTTTTCCCCTAAACTCTAACCTGCGTGTCCAATATACATGGATGTATTAGAAGCATCTGAAATTCAAACTTTTAAAATCTAACTCTTCTACACATTTCAGTATGTCTTTCCTATAGACTTCTCTATCTCAGGAGCCGTCAATTCCATTTGGTCCATTTGCCCAAGACAAAACTCTGGAGACATTCTGGACTCTTCTCTCTCCAGATCCAAACCCTTTGCAAAGGGTTGATTTTACCTGAAAAATCTATCCTGTATTTCTTATGTTTGCTCCATTTTCTGCATCCCAATCCTCGTCCAAATCATCGTTATCTTTGAACAGATTCTAGCAATTACTTCTTAAGGAGTCTCTCTTCTATTTTAAAATTTGGCCATAAAATCTCTTTTAAGGAAATCAAATCAGGACATGTTTATTAATTCAACTATTATTTATTCAAATCTTATCAATGGTTTCCTTTCTTATTCAGAATAAAATCTAAAGCCCTTACAATATTTGGCCCTGGGTTATTTCTACACTAGTACTTTTTCTCTCTCAATTACTTTATTCTATGCCAATTTAGTTAATGAGATTGTTGTGCTACATTAGAGTAAAATTGCTTATGTGTCTGTTATTAATACAATGTGTTATCAAGTTTCCACAGGGTAACATGTTTTGGTAGGTATTAGAATAAGAAAATAAGACCAAAGAAGTATGATTTTTGTACACAAATATGGCATATTCAGCTACTCATCTGGTAACATGTTTTAAAGAAATATATGAGAAACATTTTCTTTATTCAATTATTTGTTTTCTATTAACGTTTATTTTGATGGGTCTCAAAATTTTGTGCCATAATTTTGGTCACGTTGTGTCCCTGAAAAAAAAAATACTGATTTTAAAAACTAGTAACTTAAAACTACCACACACACAAAAGAATCAAATGTTCCTCAAAACATTCTCTTTTCCTTTTGAAGGTTTTATGAGGCACTATTATTGTTAACAAGTATTTTATAATGAAACATTTGTGACCAATTGAGACACACAGGTGTAAGATAATTCTTCCACATTTAATTATGACTAGGATAGTCGGTATTAATGGTAACAGTCATTTGGCCTTCTGGACTTTCAGGACGGACTCTAGGTGATCTTGCTAGCTCCAGTAACCTTCTTGCCAACTGCTTTGATGACACCCACAGCCACTGTTTGTCTCTCGTCCCAAAGAACAAAACAACCAATCAGAAAATCTCAGCTCACAGGAGCTTTCCAGGAACCATATCAATGATACAGCATCACCAGACTTCAAGAATTTGAAGCTATCTTCTGTCTTCTTCTCAGAAAAATGATCATTTTTTTTCCCCTTCAGATCACCAAACTTGCAAGCAGTGTGAGCCCTGTGACAATCCAGCACAGGTGTATAGCCAGCACTGACTTGGCCTGGATGGTTCAGAGCAATTACCTGAGTTGGGAAGCCAGCTGCTTGATTGATGGATCATTTTTGCTGGTACTAGCCATGACGCCACAACAAACACCTTTGACAGACATGTTCTTGACATTGAAGCCCACACTGTCCCCAAGAAGAGCTTCACGGAGGTTTAGGGTATATTACAATAACTGCATCAGTTGTAATATTGGTTGGAGTAAAGGTGACCACCATGCTAGGTTTGAGAATGCCAGTCTCCACTTGGTCCACAAGGATATTAGCATTGCCACCAGTTTTGTAGGTGTCCTAGAGGGGCAGGTGCAAGGACTTGTCATTTGGATAAGTTGGTGGCAGGATACAATCCAGAGCTTCAAGCAGTGTGGTTCCACTGGCATTGCTATCTGAACAGGTGATTTTCCACCCTTTCAGCCAAGGTACATTCCTTTAGCACATTCCTGTAGCATGTTGTCCCAATTCCAGCCAGAAACTGGCATAAATGCTTCTGTTTTGGGGTTGTAGCTATTTTCTTAATTTGGTGCTGACTTCCTTCATTTCCTATATCTCTTCTGGCTGTTTGTGGTTCAAAGGAATATGTTTTGTTAAAACCGTCAATTAGCTTTTTCACATCTAGTGTGTAAGCCAAAAGGGCATGCTTACAGGTCTGCCCATTCTTGAAGATAGCGGCCTCAAATTCATGATGTCATAAATGGTAGGATTTTCTTGTTTTTGAAGGATGAATAACATTCCATTGTGTGTATATGTCATATTTTTGTAATCCATTTGTCTGTCTTTGGACATTTATGTTGTTTTTATATCTTGGCTATTATGAACAATATTGCAATAAACACGGGAGTGTAGATCTCTTTCCTGATTTCAGATCTTTTGTGTGTATACCCAAAAAGTGGGGTTGCTGGATCTTTGGTAGTTCTATTTTTAATTTTTTAAGGAACCTTCATACTGTTTTACATAGAAGCTATACCATTTTACATTTCCACTAACAGCATAAAAATATTGCAGTTTCTCCAAAATCTCACCTCTAAGTCTTGGTGAGGTGTGGAGAAATTAAAATACAATTTGACCATTGTTTAAATGGTTAAACACAACTACTATATGATCAAGTAATTCCACTCTATAGCTTATAGGCAGACGAATGGAAAACTTGTTTTTTAGCTGATCAATGGATAAACAAACTATGATATATTCATACAGTAAAACTTTATTCAATCATGATAACTAATGGAATTCTTAAACAAGCCATAGCATGGGTGAATCATAAAAGTACTATGCTAAGTGAAAAGAGTCAATCACGAATAGTCACATATTTCATTTATATGAAATGTTCAAATAAGTAAAAAATTACACACACAATAGATTAGCTGTTTCCAGAGTCTGATGGATGGGCATGAGAGGTGTTGAAGAATGGCTGGTAAAGGTAAACCGATGGGATTTGCATCTCATTTGTTACTGTAGACGAACTTATACAAACTGACAAGTTTACAGATTTTTTTCCTTTATTTCACAAAATAAATAATATTTTAAAATTAGTTAAAAGTATATTGAATGAAAATAATGTTTATGACTTCAGTAACACAAAGTTCCAGTATTAAAAAATTTAAGACTCAAACATATTTTGAGGGACTTATGTTAGGCTCAAAGTTTTATCACTCCAAGATTGAATTCTAAATAGTTAGATTTTCCATTTTTATCTTATTTTTGGATGCTTTGATGATGTTCAATAAGCTGAAAGAGTTTAAGTAGGTCATTAGAACTTCACTGTATTGTTTGCACAATGGTCTATGATAACATAAAGAATAGATATATTTTTAACTTTGAATGGCAAACTCAGCCACTGAGATATTGATGTATTTTAATAGACATTTTTGAACATTCTCTAAAAATTTAAGAAATATTCTGATAGAAGAGTTAAAATTCAAATTGGCAGAATAATGTATTTTGCCACTACCTTAAAATGAACATTAACAGTAAAAGAGTGAGTTATTGGGGTTTGATAGTATACATCTTTTAAACAAATACAAAAAGAAGTGGATCTTCCCATTTCTTCCAAACTTTTTCATCATTTTTAACACAATTTAATGTGAGATTCTAGAGAAGCCTTTATCACACCCTAATTTCTCAAATACTTATATGAATAATTTTTATGCTATGTTTCTTCCTAGCTGAAAGACAAAAAATGATTTTTTCTTAAAGATTATACTTATTTATTCATGAGAGACACAGAGAGAGAGAGAGAGAGAGAGAGAGAGGAGAGGCAGAGACACAGGCAGAGGGAGAAACAGGCTCCATGCAGGGAGCCCGACGTGGGACTCAATCCCAGATCTCCAGGATCAGGCCCTGGGCTGAAGGCGGCGCTAAACCACTGAGCCACCGGGGCTGCCCAAAAAACTGATTTTTATACAAATCATGTCATTCACCATTCCTTATTTCAAATAACACATTGGATGCAATGCTCTTACAGTTTTCAAATATGGAATTTACAGTAGGCACATGTTATCACCTTACAATTAAGTACTTATTTGAGAAAATATCACATATACAGGAAGAAATATTTGATTAAAAAATAATTCTGCTGCTAAATAGGTTTGATCACTAGTGGCCTGCATGGCAGACGGCTTTCATATATTACAAGCATATGAAAATTTGGGGTACTGAGTAAAACATTAAAGTTTTCAGTATTACAAAGTAAATATAAGTTCAGTAAATATTAGATTGAAAAAATCTGCATCAAGAACAAATAATAAAGGCATATAAAGAGCTAAATTGATAAAAATGTATTTCAAGTACTATGTGAATGTAGATATAGACATATGAAAGACCTTTAACTTCAGAAAGTTATGTTATTAACATTATAAGTGTGTTTAATTGAATTTAATAGCCATATGAATGAGATTTAGAATGTTAATAAAAATTAAAGCATACATCTTATTGTAATTGTTCTTCTGTTACAATTACTTGCAATTGTTCTTCTCAGTTCTTCTCAGAGAAGAAAACTATGTAACGTGATCTAGTTAGTAGGATATAAATATCGACAGAAAGCTGGAATTTTAACGTGACTTTGTATTTATTCCATGTTCCTTTCTGATCTCTAGATTCTTTATCTGCACAGTGGAGATGACTGAGATACTTAAGAAAGTATTTAGTACATAGTTCATCTTGAGTCACTTTCTGGTAACAGAATACAGACTTTGAGGAGTTATAATGCAAACAAAGGATGTCAGTTTTTATGTTGTGAAATACTCAAATAAAAAAACATGGATTCTTTAATATATTCAAACTTAGTCTGATAACCAAGATTAATGACAAAAATTAATGTGGAGAAAAAAAATTAATGTGGAGGAAGGCTGGTGTGGTGTTGTCGGTTAAGTGTCCGACTCTCGATTTCAGCTCAGGTCTGATCTCAGGGTTGTGGGATCAAGCCCCACATGGGCTCTGCACATAGTGCAGAGTCTGCTTGAGATTCTCCTTCTCCTTCTGCCCCTCCCACTCATGCTTTCTCTCTTTCTCTCTAAAACTAAATAAATATTTTTTAAAAATCAATGTGAAAATAATCATCTATTTCTAAGATGAATTGTGTCATCACTTCTGACTGTATAATTAATGAGAAATGCTGTACTTTAGCTTTTTTAAAAAATATTTTATTTATTTATTCATGAGAGACACACAGTAAGAGGGGCAGAGACACAGGCAGAGGGAGAAGCAAGCTCCCTGCAGGGAGCCCAATGTGGGACTCCATCCCAGGACCCTGGGATCATGCCCTGAGCCAAAGGCAGACACTCAAGTACTGAGCTACCCAGGTGCCCCACATAACTGTCTTTAAAGGAAAATTATATGATATAGGTATGGCTTTTGACTTACAATTTGAATGATTGTTTTCCTGTGTGCTATGTGGATTGTCTTTGATTGTCAAAGGTAATTGAGCTGAACAGATTTGTGAGTTTAAGATGGAAGTTTCACCTGGTTTGGAATAACCTGGAAATCACTGCCTCACACTTTAAAATATTACTTCCTTCAGGAGGACCTGCCTGTTATAGATGAATGATGTATTTGAAGCTTTGCATACAATGATCTAGAAACTTTAGGGGGGAAACACTTATATCACTCTTCTGTGTGATATACTTCAAGTATTTATAGCAAACTCCAGTTATTGATGTTGCAAATTGGTTCTAAAATTGTCTCTTCACTTTTTCAAATTGATGAAGCACTCAAGCCTCAGGTTCTTGAAAATTATTTGAAAGAAAACTCAGCTCTCATCCATTTTGTCTGCAGGATGAATTAAGGCAATGTTTCCTCTATCATGATTGAAAATCCTCTTTGTAGTCTTGTGTTACTATGACTTTGTGAAAAGTCCTCATAGAAGGGTTTTAGGAATTCCTTTGATTTAGTTTTCAAGGGTAACTTCTAGAAAAATACTTTGGAAAATTGTAATGCATATTATCTCTTCACTTACTTCAAAGAAGCGAGTAGATTATATGGATCATTATGTCTTTACTTCCATCTGTACACAGTGATGGAGCTCATTCCTCCATTTCTAGCTATGAAGACAAAGCACTTTAAAAAGCTGGAAGTATGAATGCCCAGGGCCTCAGTTGTGCCTCATTTTCTATGTTATTGTATTGGCCAGCCAATGTCAAGCAACGTGACGCACCTAAGGATTAGTATCAGATGAACAAAGTAAACAAATACTGAGAATTAAATATATTAAAATTTGTAACATAAGCATTTCTTACCTTAGCTGAATTTTAATGATTATATATCATTTATTTGAAGATTTAAGTGGCATGAAGGAAATAACATAAAACACTACTCATTTAGTTTTTAACAGGGAAAACTCCTATTAACAATGAGTTTTGTCTTCAATGTTGAGAGGACACTCTAAGCAAGTTTTGTCTAAATTTATATTCTATCTCCCCTTTCTTGGCTCAAGTCTAGATACTTGCCTTCTCTCCAATAAACCACTCTCTTTTCCTTACATTTTGATTTCTCTGCAATTCCATTTCTCTTTAATTTCCTCTTCTAGTCACCTAACATTTTCTATTATCCTTCACATTCATTCAGTGGTCCTTTAATTGCCATTTATAATATAAGCCTGTCAGGAAATTGAGGAAAGTAGTAACTTTTACAATCTATAAAAGCCTCTGATCTTACTGAGTTACATCTGAGATAAGTTTTCTCTTGTTATGAGAATGAATATAACTTGTCTCTCTTGTCGAAAATATTTCTCTTAAAAAGAAATTAATTTTATCTTGGTACAAGTTAGCATTTAGAAAATGAATTACTTTCCTATCTATTGTGATATATTAGAATATATAAATAAAATACAGAAAATGAATAGAAGGTATATATTTGTGTATATGCATATATCATAAATATTTTATATACACACTTTCATGGGTGTACAAAGTGTTTACAATAACATATCTTTGAACACAATATTCAAATATATCATTTAGTATTCATTATTAGTTTGCTACATCTAAATTGTATTCTGTCCAGAAAGATGAAATCTTTATGAATAACTGATGAACAGTGGAATTTATCAAAAGCAATACATGCGTTATTTATTGAGAATGGAAGCATAATTAATGGATGAATTTGATGTTTAATTCATCAAAAACTTTTATTCACAAAATAAGGAATAGCTTATAATGACATATAAATACAAATTATGTATATATATATATATATAACATAAAAAGCACTATAAAATATGCCAGTTCTTTGTCAAATGTGTACATTGACAACTGAAGAACTGAAACAAAATGAACATCTTTCATCTTGATTAAATCTAATTCAGTATGAATTTGTCTCAGATTGATTGTGAGTATTGCATTTTACAAGACTTTATCAGGGAGTCTGTTGCATCTCACTAGCCTGTTACCATTGACTCTAAGAAATATCAATGAGCTCGAACATGAAGCATCAAGATTCCTGTTTTTACCCCCCACATACCTTGGGGTCTCTTCTATAAAACAGCTGTTACCTGCCACACCCAATATCACTGCTATTATGAACAAATACAATGTTAGGCATGAAAAAAACTATATAAGAACTAGGGAAATACTACATAGATTGCATTGTTATTAAGCAAGTTCAAAAATGGATATTGTAGACACAAATCCTTTAGCTGATACAACATGAGCAATAATCAATTCAGAATTGACTGTGACTCTAACCAGATGGTATGATAGTTTTGTTCAGAAGCACTGAATATTACATTTTTTATATTCTTAAATTTAAATTGCTTGAAAAAAGATATCCTTGCAAATAAATTATCTTTACCATTATTATTCCTTGAAAACTGTGCACGCCTATGAAAGAAATTAGAATTCCACTTAGAAAACAGTGCCATGTATTCCATACCTGTCAACACCTTTAACTGCTGTGATCTGTGAAAGCTAAGAAACTAACATAACTGTTGAAAATAGAAATTATTTGAAGCTCAGTTCAAATCATCAGACTGGGTTTCTTCTAGCACATATTTGACCCTTCCTTATGTAATATTTCTCCTTTTCTGACTTTGGAGAATGTGCATTTTAGTCAACTTCTCACGTAGCCCATTTGGGCTTAATAATTGGACATAAAGTCATATATTTTTATTGTCATTTAGAAAACAATATTAGCCTCCCTGTAATAAGACTATCAGCTCCTGGCAGAGCAGTAACACCCCAGAGTTCAGGTTTGAAAGTGAACATGCTGGTTGGGTCTAAGATATCCTGCCCTGGTATCCCATATATTTTACAAAGTATACCCACTTTTATGGATTAGGTGACAGTAAATACATGAATAAAAACATAAATTAAATATATATTTTCATATATACGGCTGATATTACTTTAAAAAATATATGTTAATACCTTTAAAATTTGATCTCTGGTCGATATGCAAATATGCACTGAATATATAAAAGGATATACTTTTTTTTTGACAATGCCAACACCCACTTTCTTCAAAAGCATAATTTTCACTGAATACATTGAAAATAGAAAATAAAATAATGCGATTTTTGAAGCATTGAAAACTTCTATACATTTGCATGTAATACTATATGGATAAAGCCTCTCAGGAGCCTAGAAGAATCACTTTCATCATCTATATATTTATTATTAAAATACTCAGTTGAGACATTTTGTTAAGACACAAATATTTCATAAATTAAAAAGCCACCATTTTGCCTAATGGAATCTTCTTTACCTAAGTTTCCAACACAGTATCATAACTTATGTATGAGTCCTTGCTCATGTACATTATCTTTTCATATCGAGGATATTTATCAAAAATATATTTAAAAACTTATATAGCTATATGTTCTTCATAGTATGTTCTCAATAATGAAGAGTTCTAAATGCAGTTTAGAAATTAAGTTCACTTTTATAGGTATAATTCCGCTAGTTTTTAGCTATCTATTATTAAAAACCAAATATATGGCATGAACTTTTGAAAATAAATAAGAAGAAACATGCTTTCTAATGCTATTTCATAATCTCTAAATGTGGTTAAATCATCTTTTGATTTTACTGAAAAGTGAGAAGATAGGAATAACTCAATACATATGGAGAAACACGTATCTAAAAATATAGATCTAAAATCTAGAATTATATTTCCATATCTCTGTATCAGCTATCTATCAAATTTTTTCATTTAAACTTTGGATCTTTGCTTTTGTGACTTGCAGCAGATCCAAAGGCAGCAAGATATTTAAATAGTAAAAACGTCTTAATATAAGCATGATAGGGATGCCAGGGTGGCTGAGGTGTTGAGGGTCTGCCTTCGGCTCGGGGCATGATCCTAGAGACCTGGGATCGAGCCCCACGTCGGGCTCCCTGCGAGAAGCATGCTTCTCCCTCTGCCTGCGTCTCTGCCTCTCTCTCTCTCTGTCTCATGGATAAATAAATAAAATCTTTAAAAAAATATAAGCATGATAATAGGGATTACCTGAATAATCTATTAATGGCTAAGTACAGTGAATGGGACCCGGTTATTGCTTATTAGAACGAACTATTTTAATATTAATACAATTATTGACTTATTACTCCACTTTTAAGCTTAGATGTTTTGTCTCATCATTGACTATTTTAATAAACTAAGAAAATTGTATTTGCATTCTTCCATTATTTCAACATTATAATTTCCAAGTGTGAATTTGACATTATATTCAGTCTTATTACTAAAAATTTTAAGAATATGTAATTATAGAACGCCTCTGGGATATAGTACTGTCTCTGTTAATAAATCTCTTTCATGAGTGGAAACAGAAAATATCGTTTTAAAAATATATTCTCTCTAATCTTAAGGAAAAAATAATTTGTAAATAATGGTTTTCAAAAATAACAATTGTTTTTCAAAAAATACCAAGTATCAGTTACTCATATATTACCTCAGTTTCTTTGGAGAAATGTGTTTTTGTAATATGAATACTTTTTTTTCTTTCTTAGTAATACCTAACATTGTTATATTGAATCTATTACTACATATAATGCTATCAACTTCAATTTTTTTTTTTCATCTCTGAAGTCAATGCTCATTTCTAAAATTATTTCGGTACCACCTTTTGGTGGTAGAAAGAATTCAAAATACAAAATCCCATGCCAAATTCTGCAATAATTCATGATGTGGAAATATAATTACTGTATCATCCAGGGTGAAATACTGTGTATTTAGCTTTATAATGTACAAGATCTACATATCTATAGGTATGATTCTACAAATGGTTTTTTTCATGAACATGTATAATATTAAACAATATACTTTCTGTCATAAATTTGATGACATGTACAGCAATTTTCCCACAATACTTCAAACTATATTTGCATTCATGTGGAAGGGAAGAGATTTGTATATTCAGGAAACCATAAACAAAAGAAGATAAGTTTTCACGATAAACATATACTTTTAAGTAGGGAAAGAATAAAAGAAGAATGCATTTAAGGAGTAAAATATATCTTGAGAAACTCATTTTTTCTTGCCCCTATCATGTATTTCTCTATAGTTATCTTAGAATAGTAATCATAAATATAAAAAAAACACCTTTATTAGTGCTCTGTTTGGGTATTTATTTTACAAACTTTTTCTTCTCACCTTCTGTCTCCATTGATTTCTCCCATTTCTTACCTGTTCCTGGACTTTCTGTTTTCTTTCTTTTTATTTTTAATTTTATTTATTTATTTGAGAGAGAGAAAGTGAGACTACAAGTGGATGGGGAGATAGTTATGGTGAGAAGCAGGCTCCCAGCTGAACAGGGAGCCCAGTGTGGGCTGGAATTCGGGACCTGGGTTCATGACCTGAGCAAAAGGCAGATGCTTAACAAGTGAGCCACCTGGGTGCCCCTATTCTGGGATTTCTTTCTTCCCTTCTCTGTGTCTTAAAATGTGATTTAATTGTATCTTGAGGGAAAATCGGTTTTTGCATCAATATATCTCCCATTTCATTGTGAAAATCAATTTGAAAGTGTAGCATATTATGTTAGAGTTTCCTTTATGGTTATTTTACATAAAATTCCTATTAATATTCTCCAGATTTTGAAAGGGTGTTGTTACTAAGACACTATTCAGAAATGCAATTAGAAACTTTTAATCATTCTATCATATTTTGTCAACTGCTAGAAAAAAGAATCTAATGCATAGGGATCAGGAAAAAGTGATCATATTGGACTTTATTTGGAGATTGAGCTAATGTATTTTATTAGTTTGCTAGGGTTACGAAAACAAAGTACTACAGAATAGCTGGCTTAAACAACAGAAATCTATTTTTCCACAGTTCTGGTGGTTGGAAATCCCAGAGCAAGGTGTCCATAGCTTTGGTTTGAAGATGGCTGCTTTCTCTCAATGTCCTCACATGTTTTGGCATTGTTTTTGTGCTAATCTCAGCTTCTTTTAACATTAATCATACTGGGTTGGCATCTACCCATTTGACCTACTTTTATGTTATTAGCTGTTTAAAGGCCTTATCTTCAAGGGGCTTAGGGCTTCAATGTATGAATTTTGAAGGGAAACCATTCAGCCTATAATATTTACATTTATAAATATAAACAGGTATTACCCAAACTTAGCTAGTATGGTTATAAATATATATTAGTTATTTAAAACTGTGATATCAGGTAGTGGAAAACATATCTTAATAACTTATCATTGATTTCTGTCAGCTTTTTTGATATATATGAAATGTTCAGTAAGTTATGGTTGAATATATGGCTGAGTAGTGGAATACATGTATGAATGAATGAATGAATGAATGATCATGAGTCAACAAACACAACATGCAGAAATTATATGAATTTTAGAACATTATTACAATAAGTGAACTGATAAGTATACTAATAGTATACTAATAAGCCTATCAATAAATGTTAGGAGTATTGTAACCTTCCTACTAATAAAAACCTGGTTCAAATGTATTCCCTTCAGGAATCTAAGTGAGTCCTGCTCTGATTATTATACTATACTGCACTAGCTTAGCGCTTGTGAATTGAGCTTGAGCCATATGTTTGCTCACATCTGTTGGTATACTACTTAAAGTAATACTGAAATCTAAATGTGGTTATATTTTGTCTGTGCAAATTAATTTGTATGATCATCAAGGCCAGAGGCTGCACTTTTTATTTCCCCCATATAACACCTAAATAGATTTTCTATACACAGTGGTAACCCAATAAATTTTGTGCTAAGTAATATATCATCCACTCATGAGTCTCCAGTTGATATTTTTTGTCTTTTGCTGCCTGCAAGTTGAAGTGTACATTTCAATTAGAGCTCCACTTACTGAAAAGACAGATTTGTCACAGAAACCAGAGTAAGCAATTTGTCATGTGGTTTTCATGAAGCCATAAAACAGTGTTTCAAACTCAAAGTGATATTTGGGGATTACTATGCCATATCCTGAAATTCATAAAATGAAATATACGTATGCATAACAGATGAAGTGCATTTCAAAAATGAAAATTATTGCAGTACACAGAGTTTGTAAATCAATTTGTGAAGCACTTCAGGATGAAAGGCACTATACAATAAATATAGGTTGTGCAAGGATGCATATTTGTTGCATAAATACAAGCTTCTCTGCTTGAAAGTTTTTTAACCCCAGAACAATCTCCAAGACAAATTTTAAAACATTTTTCCTTTGATGTAATTTGAACACATTTTTTTGAAAGAAAATAATCCTTGTTATGACAGACACTGATTTCCTCCTGACTTTTACTTCTGGTTTCACGTCACATAACCATGATTTAACTCACCTAGGATCTTTATACTCATGGTTTCTTCCTTCCTTCCTTCCTTCCTTCCTTCCTTCCTTCCTTCCTTCCTTCCTTCCTTCTTTCTTCTTTCTTTCTTTCTTTCTTTCTTTCTTTCTTTCTTTCTTTCTTTCTTTTTCTTTTTTCTTTCTTTCTTTCTTTCTTTCTTTCTTTCTTTCTTCTTCTTTTTTAAAAGATTTTATTTATCTATTTATGAGTGACACAGAGAGAGGCAGAGACATAGTCAGAGGGAGAAGCAGGCTCCTTGAGGGGAGCCTGATGTGGGAATCGATCCCAGGACCCCGGGATCATGTCCTAAGCAAAAGGCAGGTGCTCAACCACTAAGCCATCGAGGCATTCTCCAGAGTTTCTTCTTATCAAGTACTGGTTTTTATTTTCTGACTTGTCATTTAGACTTCCATAGTTGGTCTCACCTCAACAAGCACTTTTTTTTATTATCAATGTTACACATGTAAAGAAGGCAAAGTGCATATGTACACACATTTATCAAAATCTAAATATTAAAAGTAACTATGTTTAGAATTACACATTTATATTTAAAAGTACAAACATTTCTTAGCAATGATTTCTCCAGAAATTGGCTATATTCATAAAGAAATACTGAATGATATAATGTGCAATATTTCAAGTATCTAAATAGTGCTTACTCAGTAAAATGCTCCTTTAGAGTGTTTAGAGATTACTAACAAAATACTTACATCAGATGCAATGTGAAGCATAATATACATGCTATTTTTCCAATGAAATGGCCAAATATTTATAAGTTAACATGAAAATACAGCGGAACCCATATACACACTATTTTTTAACCCATTTTAATAGTTTTATTTCCCTTACAATGATCTTTATATGTGTATATATTTGTTAAATATTTTTCAAGTGAAATATATCCTTTGTGATTTGTTCTTTTACCTACAGATTATATAGAAATATGTTGTATAATATCAATATATTTGTAGCTTTTCTGGGTATATTTTTGTTATCAATTTGTAGTTTAATTCTGATATGGTCATATATAATGCTCTATGTAATTTCAATCCTTTTAAATTAAATGAGACTTGTTTAATGGTCCATCAATAATATGACCTATCTGGGACACCTAGGTGGCTCAGTGGTTGAGTGTCTGTCTTTGGCTAGGGTATGATCCTGGGATTCCAGGATCAAGTCCTACATCAGACTCCCTATGAGGAGCCTGCTTCTCCCTCTGCCTATGTCTCTGCCTCTCTCTCTATCATGAATAAGTAAATAAAATCTTAAAAAAAAGAAAAAATAATATGGCCTATCTTTGGGCATTTAGAATATAAAGTAGAAAAAAATATGTATTCCTTTTTGTTGCAGAATTCTAAAAATACCAAGTGGTCAATATGATTAATAATGTAATAATGCCTAATAATTATAATAATAATTAGTAATTATAATGATATCATCCACAAATATATTTATTAAACTTGTTTAGGTCTTATGAGATGCTTCAGATCTATTTAGACTATGGAATTCTCTATTGCTCTTTTTAATTTTATCAATTTTTGTTTCATATGTTTGGGAACTTATTATTCATTGTTTATCTATTTATGACTGTAATCTCTACTGATAAATAGGCTCCTCTATCATTATTGCATGCCCTCCTTTTTTGTGGTAATTCCTTGATATCTATTATAATTGGAGTTAATATAGTTACCTTGACTTTCTCATGCTTATGGTTTACATGGTATAATTTTTTTCTGTCTAATTAGTTTAAACTTAATTGTGTACTTATATTTGAAGTGTATTTTTGGGCAGCCCAGGTGGCTCAGTGGTTTAGCATCACCTTCAGCCCAGAGCGTGATCCTGGAGACCCAGGATGGAGTCCCACGTCAGGCTCCCTGCATGGAGCCTGCTTCTCCCTCTGCCTGTGTCTCTGTCTCTGTCTCTCTCTCTCTGTGTCTCTCATGAATAAATAAATAAGATCTTTTTTTAAAAAAGTGTATTTTTAGTAGAAAGCTCTTATTGGATCTTGTTATTCATCCATGATGATTAACTCTGCTTTTTGACTATATAGGCCATTAACATTTAGTGTAATTGTTATTATTCGATTTCATTCTCTTGTGTTGATGTTTATTTTCTGTCAGTACACATTTTTGTTTGTTGGTTTGTTTTCCCTTTCCTGCATTCTTTTGGACTATTTTCTTAGAATTCCATTTGCAATCATTAACTGGAATTTTTGGTTATGCTTCTTATCATTAAATTTTTAGTGGCTACTGTAGAGATTACAATACACATATTTAAATATTCATGATGAATTTGAAGTTACTATTCAACCCTTCCACTTAAACATGGAAAAACCTGCAATCTTATAAGTGTTCTAAATGCACCAAGCTTTATATTATAACTATAAAATGTATTACTTCTACATACATTGTAAGCATACAAATAAATATTATTATGTTTGCTTAAAAAAGGAATATGCATTTTAATCAAGTTTGAGGAAAATATATTTTATATTTATCTGTATATTTGCCATTTCCAATATTAATGTATTTTGGGAAATCTTAGTAAGCCTTGGTATTATTTTTCCTTCAGCATGAAGAACCTTCTTTGGCATGTTTTTTTAATGCAAATCTGCTATTGAAAAACTGACTTTCTCTTATCTGAAGTGTATTTATTACACCTTTATTTTGAGAGATACTCACCTTGGGTGTATGGATATATAATTGTGGATTGATTTTTTTTGTCTTGTTTTGGTTTTTAGTTTTGGTATTTTGTTTGTTTTGTTTTTTGCATTTTAAGTATGATGTGCCTTCTGGCCTCTAGTGTTTCTGATTAGTAGTACCTGATCTAAGACATTCTTTTCTTCCAGCAAGTAATAGATTGTTTTGTCTTTGGTTGCCTTCAAAGTTATCTCTTTATTTTTGGTTTACAACAGTTTAACTATGATGTGTCCATGTGTGACTTCACCATATTTATTATATTTGGATTTAATTGATTTTTATTAAAATATTATTAAAGCTGGTTAAGATAGGTGATTAACTTAAGTGTAATTAATTTTGACTGGTAGCTTATATTAAGATTACTCTACAATTTCTAGTAGAAATTGGATCAATTTGACCCTAGTCAAATTGACTAGGGTCAAATTCTAGTCTGCTTTAGGAATGCCTGGAAAAGAGAAAAACAATTTACATATTCAAATGCAACCAGGTGCACTGACTTTCAGCCTGTGCTCAGCACACATATAGTGATTGCCCACCAAATGAAGAAAGCATGCTCATCAGGAGAGCTATAATGATGAATGAGACTGCAAAGGTTTCTCCTCAGAGTATATGCAGTATATTCCAGAATGCAGATTCTTATAATTCAATCATTATATTGCTGTGAAAAGAGAAATACAAAATGCTTCATGTGTACATCTGCAAAAAATAGAGCTATGACTCAAGAGGAGACAGGTAGTCAAAGTTAGCTGTCCTGAAATAAATTGCAGTGAAGACAACATTTTTGCTAATTTGGATATTATTTGGTGAACACATAAAATCAGTGTTGAAGATCTCTGGATATTCATAACATGGTGAAAGCAATGCTTAGATGCTGAAGTAAATAATGTTTTTCCTTAAAATAATAATAATATTTAATTCCAGTAGAGAAAGGGAAACAAGCAAAGCTGATAAGAGATCAGGTAAATTCAGAAAAGCAAAAATCATAAAGAAACTGGAAGCTCATGATACCAATTCGGATTTCCACTTAATAAAACTGAAAAGTCATCTATAGATATCAGGCCTGATTAAATTTGTATTTTCATAAGATCTAATTTGTTGAAGAATGTGTTGGAAGAAGGTAAGGATAAATATAGGGAAAAAATGAAACTATTGTGGTATTCGTGGAGAAACTAGGGTGTCTCTACTACGGGTGGAGGAAAATGGACTGTTTCAAGAAAAAAAATTAAAAGGTAAAGTTAAGATTTTGGAAGTCATTCGCTATTGGAATGGCACATATAGTGACAGGAAAAGAGATACAAAGGCATATTCTCTTGTATGACTGGATTTTACAGCTATGTATGTTGCTGCTCCCTAGTATAATAAGTAATGCTGGAGTAGGACCAATCTGGGGTTCATTATGGACCTTTTGAATTTAAAGTGTCTGCATGACATGCAAGAGATTTGAAGCATCAAGTTCTATATTTTGGGAGTACAGGCACAAAGCAGAGTCTGATACCGTCAGGGTAGAGATAAATGATAAATGTTTTTAATGTTCGTTTCCTATTCTTGTAGAGTTAATTGCTATTGTTGACAATGCAATACATTTTTTGTTAGGGATAAATCCTATAAGTGACAAATAGTGTAAAAATTATCCTCTTATTTCCATTTTTCATCATTTATTGAGCTCTAATTCACTGTAACATCAACTACCTAAATCTTAGCCCAACAAAAACAAGCTTGAAAAGCAAAAGAATTAAAATAGGATATATTGAATCCCAGTCCCTATTTTTATTACAAGGTTACTGTGATAATGCAAAGATGAAGAAAGTATGTGGAATGCCTTATGAATATCTAAAGAGAGCCATTACCTCTCTCTGAATTGATTATGGAAATATCAAGAATGAGGTAGCATTTAAAATAGCTCATGAAAAATTAGTAAGACTCCTATACATAGAAATAGAGATGAAGCAAAACACCAGGCAGGCATTCAAGGAACAGAACTATGATGTAAAGTGGAGGAAGATATGATTCTTGTACAGTATATGTTCCATTCTGAGTGTAAGTATATAGAGAGAAGTAAAAGGAAAAATCTCTTATATAGTAATTCCTGAGTATGGAAGACCATGCAAGCTAGGCTGGGGAGTTGCCAGTGTACCAAGGTGTGGTTGGTCTGGAAAGTACTCATAACAGGTGTCTGATGAGGGAGTGAGGGTTTCACAGGAAAATGGGAGGGACTGTGGCAGAAATTTGCAAAGTGTAGGTAGAATTACCAGAGAAATATCACTAACATTCCAGCTCCAAACATCAATGCAGGTGGAAAAGCCAGAGAGTACAGGAGAGTACCAGTGGGTCCTCATGGGAACCAGTCGTGAGAGCAAAGTGGAGTATGGGTGAGCTTTAGTCAAATTGGCCTCAACTATGACAGGAGCTCATGGGGCAGTGAGTAGAGAGCTGTGTGTAATTCAGAACCTTCAAGAATATTTCCTCTTCTTCACTTCCATCTTGCATATTCTATATGAGCCTCTTTCCTTGCAAACCACAGGGGAATAGGATTTTGAAAAACATGACCAGTCACGTACTAGGGTTCTAGTGTCTCACTGACAAAAATCAGTCCTCCCTCAAACCAGTCATACTATGAATGAGACACTTTGAAGGTTATGTGTATCAGAGCAAAATGAATAAGCAGAACTTCAGAACAGCTAATGTATTGGTACAGTTCAGCATTATTTGGGATGCAGAGAACATAGAATAAAAAATAATTTTCACCTCTAAAGGAGGAGGAAACGAAAAAAGGAGTAAATAGGAAAACTGTAACAGAGTAGTCAAAGACATTTAATAGGAAGTATAGGAAATATATATCATACACACTTTTTCTTTCACATCCTATTTCTTATCAGATGTTTCATTTCTGTCAAGTTTAAAAGAACTATTGGCTGTTGAACTATTTATGCTATCAATACAATAAGTTTCTGAAGGCATTTGGGACATAACTGGTAGCAGTCATCAATACTGTTTAACAAATATTTACAGCTCTGTTCCCCAGCCTAATGGAGAAATTGAACTCTCCAGTACTCTTTAGAGTTTGTGGCAATCATGGGAATTGCTTTGGTCAATGCCATGTAAATAAAAATGTGCTCCTAACATGCCAGAACTTGAAGAACCAGGGTGCATTTTACCATATTCTCTTTCCACTGCTGTGGTGATACAGGAATCCCTCTGTTCACCAACAAGGGACATGGAACATGAGCAAGAAAAAATTTTTCTTTATGCTGTGTTACTAAGATTAGCAGTTGTTTGATTCTACACTGAAAGTTAGCCTATCCCAACTAATACAATGATATTGTTAAGCACGTGGCCATTAGAACAAGATTAACATGAATTTAGAACCTTTCTACACACATTTTCATGTCTATGACTATAAGGATTTGTGTAAACTCTGAATATCTGTTTTCTAAGAAGTCTTATTATTGGATGGAGATAATGCACGCAAAACAACAAATGTGGAAGGTGTTCAATAAATTGTACCTGTTGTTAGAATTTGGTCTACAGCATAGCATTGATAATTGCTCAGGATGGATGAATTGCTAATTCATCCAACAAAATTGGCTAGTATGTAGGAGAAAACGATACATACTTCTATGAACAGTGATATATTCTTTAGAAATCTGAAATGGGTCTAAGAAATTTTTAAAAAGACCTATTGTTTCCCTGGAGATTTGGTTTTCCAAAAACAAAGGTTAGCATTCTCTCCATTTATATTCACTTTTCAAGTAAACAATGGAAATTAAATGAAACAAAGTATAATAACTGTTTTCTCTACTAAAGTTGATACTAGTGTCCAGGGTGAGCAGTACTTCATGAATAACACATTGAATTATTAGCATATCAAAGAAGATTTCCTTCTGCTGTATTTCACCAACTGTCTGAGGTCTTTGATTTGAACTAAACGACATTTGGGCATGCTGTTACTTCACAAAGGATTAGCTAATGTACAGAACCTAATCTCCCATCATTTGGGACATTTTGTATTAATTCAGATACTTAGAAAACAAGTGCAGAAGTGAATGCTTTGCGAGAAATACTGCAGCTCCAATCTGCTTCTCTCATCCTTAAAATACGGACTTTTATTATGGCCCACTTTAGATGAGGGATTTTTTTTTTTGTCACAAACAATTTCATGGCTAGATACACATTTTGTTCAAAATTACATGGGAAATCAAGAAAGAGACGCATTCCATGTAGAAAATTCTGCCAAGAAAAATAACACTGGGGAATGTCAGCCTAAGTCACTAATGCCTAAAGAAGTATTCATTTGTTCTTTTGTTCAGCCAACAGACTGCATTCCAACATCTGGGGATATGCTGATGCACAGGACACTGTACCTCCCCAGAGTTATCTCATATGCTTTTTGGATATGACAGGTAAATAATTTACTAAAACACTATTGGACATGTGCGGCTGAGACAGGTGGCATAGGACATGGTACTCAGACAAAAATGGCAGATTGAGTTTTCTAAAGATGGCTTCACAGATAATTCACCCTTTAGACTGGATCTTACATTAAGGCAGGAAAAAAAAAAGGGAAGAAAAAAGTGATGTGAGAGAAAAAGAGGTGAGGGGAAAGAGAGACAGAGGTGCATTTTGGGACAAAGGAGTGGTCAATGAAATGTACACTTATGTAAAGAAGAAAGCATAGGATATACTGAAAATTACACAATATCTATTTTAGTTGAAAAGTTAGGTGCATTTGTTTGAATCAGATAAGAGAAGACAAAAAGTCTAATTGGAGGGCTGGACCAAAATTTATCTTGGACTCAATGCCAAGAATGGAATTTTTAATACTGTGAGCAATGAAGTAGCAATAAAACTTCCAAGTGTTACAAATGAGAGTAGATAGGATTTTAGGAAGATCATCTTGTATGGGAGCTAGCAAGATTATTTGTGCAACATGTAATAACTGGAAATCATTTCTAGTCTCCAGAAGAAGGACAAAAATTTAAAATTTTCTAATCAATTAATTTCTATTTTAATTAAATTTTACAATTAATCTGTAAATATTCATTGCAAAGAGATTGGAATTGGTGTATTTAAAACAGTATTGAGTATTTACAGTGAAAATAACTTGTAAAAGGGATTTTCCCATTCCTAGAATCTGAAATGAAAACATTATACAAAATGTATAAATGACTGCATTATACAAAATGTATAAATGACTGCATTATACAAAATGTATAAATGTATAAATTTTGCTCTAGATTAAAGTTTTTCATATTAAATGGACATGTAATATGAAAAACTTTAATCTAGAGCAAAATTTCTGTATAATTTTTTAAATGGTTGAGATTTCATTAGAATCTTGAGTTGAAACATATAATATTTATATATTACATAGTAATTTATTTTATTATATCCCAGTTTTTAAAAATTATCAAAATATAAGAGAAATGTTCTGTATCTTACTCAGAATTGTGTTAATATGAATGTAAAATACAAATCCATCAAATTATATACTTTAGGTTTGAATATTTTGTTTTGTATGAGTCACATATCAATAAACATAAAAATATACAAAGGAAAAGATAAATGCAATGAGACCTAAAAAATAGAACAAGAAGAGTGAAATAAATACATGCAAGTAAAGAACTCTCACCCATTAAAGGAGAAACACATAAGCTTAGTAATAATTGTCTTTTTAAAATCTTTCTTTGCTATATTTTACACATGTATATTTGAAAAAAAAGATTATCAATTTGCTACTTGTTCAAAAAAAAAAAACAGGAAAAGAATAAAAGGAAGGAGAGATTGAGTCTTCCATATCTGATAGATAAGACTCTGTACCTTGCACATGTGGAATAGAGTTGAATGAAAGATATTAAAAGAAGAAAGAAGGTGGAGAAAGAATAACATAATTAAAGGAACATGCCACTGAGGTCGTACTCGGTGACAGGGAAAAAGGAAAATTGATCCAGCACAAGGCTGAAAGTAGAGAAGGTAAGAATGCAGAGAACAGCACTGACCTGATGATAGTGTAGTTAGGAATTCCACAAGATGGCACTTAGCAGGTGCAGGAGGTGGGGAGGGAGAGGGATAGGAAGAGGGAGACGAGGGGGTGGGGAGGAAAGGAGCCCTTTATTCAGAGAAAAGAGGGCTTCATATAAGTATTTTGACAAACAGAATATATGATGCTATTCCAACTTAATGAGACTAATGCAAGCGATTACCATAGCCAATTAGAAGTGGGAATTAAAGGAAGATAGTTGTATTTTTTAATTACCATTAGCAAGGAGATAAGACAGTGATATTACCTCTATCCATTCCTTCACATCTTGCACAGTCTATATGTGAGATAGGTTATAAACTAGCAGATTGAAGGTCTTTTAAGTTTAATTTATGTGTGAGAATGAGTAGATAAGTAATAAGCTGTCTCAAAGCAATGTGGTTCATCCCAGAATAATAAAAATGAGCATCATTATAGTGACAATAAAAACGACACTAATAAGAAGACTACTTATTGCATGATGGCTCCATGTCCCCAAGATTCTTCTAAATACTGTAATGGATTTTTTACATTTAATCCTCAAAATAATCCTTTAAACTGGAGGCACCGAGCAATTGTTTCTAGGGCCTGCATTACCGTCTCAGATGCTACAGTCGGCAGTTCATGGGAACTCAGAGGCACATAGATAGTTTCTGCCTTTGACACATACCTAACATCTTTCAGCTTAGTGGGATTTAAACAAGAGTGGCAAATCTAGCAGATAAAGGTCCAGCTTCCCATTCCACAAATGGAGGATTCTGGAAGGCCCAATGGAAGTTTGTTCGTTCGTTTGTTCCTTCCTTCCTTCCTTCCTTCCTTCCTTCCTTCCTTCCTTCCTTCTTTCTCTTTCTCTCTTCCTCCCTCTCTCCCCCACCCTTTCTTTTTTCTAATGGGAGTTTCTTACAAAGAGATCTTATGAAATCAAACACGCTCTGCTTATAACATTTTCTATTGGTTGTTTTCTATTCCTTACTCCACTCTCCTTCCTCCCTCACTTCTTAGGATCTTCTAAATAAAACTGACCAAAAAATCCACTTTAAGATTTTCTTGGGGGTTACACAAATTAGGACATAACTGTTCTCCAATTGCCCATATAGAAAACACAAGGTTCAGATAGTTAAAGTAATTTACGACAGTTTGCCCCATTGAAGAGTGGCAAATGAAATGCATTCAATAGCCTACCACAACTTGAGAAGGCCTGGGGGAGGCAAAGAACAACAGGTGCAATAGATGCAAAAGTGGAAACTTACTCCCATTGGTGTGGAATAATTAGGGGACACATTTGAATCTGACTGAAGATCTAGGCCACCACAGACAGGGTTGTTCCTCTTGGAATACTCACTGGGGGTGGGGGTGGGGGGTTGTTCATCAAAGCTCAGCTCAAGTGAGTTTTCAGCAGAAAAGATTCTCTGTGAGTGTACACGTAGTGAAAACATTATCAGAGCCAATATTTGAACCCAAATTTTTTTTACAATAATCCATACTTTCAATCAATGAACACATTTATTGTCTTTCCTGGAAAGATTATGACTTATTCAGTTCTGTAAATTTTTTTAACTCCCATATATACAACTCTATAAACTCCCCCTGCCAATAAATTCTTATCAAAAAGAATTGTAGGGCAGCCTGGGTAGCTCAGCGGTTTAGCTCCTGCCTTTGGCCCAGAGCAGGATCCTGGAGTTCCAGGATCGAGTCCCACATTGGGCTTCCTGCATAGAGCTTGCTTCTCTCTCTGTGTCTCTGCCTCTCTCTCTCTCTCTCTCTCTGTGTGTGTCTCTCATGAATAAATAAATAAATAAAATCTTTAAAAAAAAGAATTGTATAGGAAAATGCAGTATTTTGCAAAACTGTGAAAGACAAGTGTCTTGGTGCATTTATTGTCAAATATTCAAGAACCCCAAAATATTGTACACAGTGCGTAGTGCAACTACTCCTGTCACGTGATGTAAAAGTGCTTGTCTTTGATGCTACTGAGCATGGCTTATTTTTCAGTAAAATCTTTAGATTTCTTCTAAGAAGTTTTCAATAGCAGTTACCACTATGTAAATAAACTTTAACAAAATAACTTTTATTTGTAAAGTTTATTCAATACTAAGGCTATATAACGTCTCTGCTTAAAAGGGCCTGTAATCACTTTATGAAATACTGTGCTAGAGAGAGCTTCTGAAGCCAACAGTTCCTGTTCATTTAATTACAGTTCTGTTAATTTAATCACCTCAGTAGGGGATGTGTTACGTGGTGGGTGATATTTTCTTCACACCATGAGATGCACATCCACAGTGCTTGTCTCTATTAACTTAATGAAGAAATTACAATTAGAGAAAGAGCTATGCATCGAACATTTATTTGAACACAGGGAGAAAAGTGACGGGAAGCAAGCATGTGTGATGAGAACCTATTGTCTCTGTAAACCTTTCTGGATTACAAAATCAGCAGCTGGTCTTTCAGTTATTGTTCAAGGACTTTCTTAAAATTTTTAACATTCTGTGCACATAATCAGAAATCAATGCCTGAAAGATTTGTAAAACATCTATGCACAAATGCACTGTTACTTTAAGAGTTTTCAAAGGATATGAGATATACGTATGAAAGACAACTTTCCACATTCCTTTGTTTTTACAAAAAAATTGAGACTATGTTTAATGAATGAGTGACATCTGCCTAATTCCATTGTGCTTTGATTTTTTTTCTCTCTCTTTAGGAAAAAAACCCAAATCTAGCGTGTTCTTTCAAACAAGAGAAGTTACATGTTTATTCTTTGTAGCAGCCATTCTGAAATGCATCCCCGAAGGCAGATTTGCAATAATATCCAGATGTTAGTCAAACTCTACCCTAAAATGTTCATGCTAAACAATTGCATCAAAGCAGAACAGGGAGAAATACTAATTTTGATTTTTATGACAACTTTTCAGACACAAGTAATTTTTACTAGCAAACAGGAAGAGTTAACTCACACAGTTAAAGAGTAGATCAATTTGAATAAAGGGGTTAAATGCAAGTTATTTATTAGACAGATAGAGCCCACTGCAGGTTGACCCCAACATATTCCTTCAGAATATGAGTAGAGAGGAGGAAAATTCTCTCTCCTTGGGCTTGCCCTGTCACAACCTGCAGTCTCTCCGCCCATGTTTTGGTACCAGTTTCTCATGAAATGTAGTCCTAGGATTTTGTGCCATCTTGATAATCTCTCCTGGTGACATGCACCTCACTGGGGCAGCAGGGGAGGTGTCCTCCTCTCTACTGCTTCCCAAGGATGGCTCTTGATAACCTGGGGAGAGATTGGGTGGAGCAGCGCAGTGCAGGGTGGAATCCTGGGCCTGCTCCTGCGACCTTAGGGATGTGACTGCTGCTTCTCCTGTTCAGGTTGCTGCAGCAGGGGTTAGGTGAGGGCAGGCCACAGCTCCTAACGGGGGCCTATTTCTACTTTTATTTTGTATTTCTGGTCTGTGAAAAATCAGCATTTAATAAAGGGAACTGACTTTGGAAACCAAAAAAAAAAAAAAAAAAAGAAAAAAAAAGTCCTTCACGGACCCTGTACTCGGCTAGCTTCTCTGATCTCTGCTTCTACTGGAGCCTTAGTATGCCCTTATTATGAGTCTAAAAGTGTGAATAAAACTTCATTAAATGTCTTATTTTTCTATATTGTGAGTTCCTAGGAGGCAAGAATAGAGACTTTGTCAGCATTTTATACACTGAGTCAAATAAACTGTGCTGAGCCTCAGGTATGTGAAAGGCAGACCTTACTTTATAATACAATAAAAGCATTTTATATGAGGAAATTAGCCTAAGTTTGCATTGATTTCAGGAAATTGCCCAACCTACAATCATCTAGGCTCTACTTGAATATTTTCTGTTAGAGAACAGAAGAGTATAATACAGTGTTCTCTTTTTTACGCATTTTTATTTTAGAACCATTTTAAATTTACGGAAAAATCGTGAAGCTAGTACAGACACTTCCCACATAATGAGCACTCAGTATCTCCCACCGTGAATATCTTACATGAATAGAGTACAGCTGTTACAATTAATGAAATAATATTAAAATATTATTAACAAAAGTCCATAGTTTTTAAATTTCATTTGTCAATATCCTGATGTCCTTTTGCTGTGCCAGGATCTTATACAGACCACTACATCACACCTTATTGTCGTGTCTCTTTAGGCTCCTCTTGGCTATGGTCGTTTTCAGACTTTCCTTCTTTTGGATGACTTTAGCTTTGAAGAGGACTGGTAAGACATTTTGTAGAATGTCCCTCAATTGGGATTTGTTTGACATTTATCTTATGGTTAGAAAAGGATTATATGATTTTTAATAGAAGACTATAGAAGTAAATGTCATTTTCATCACATCATATCAAGCATACCTTCCATTGACATGACATATCACTGTTCATGTTAATCTTGATCACTGGGCACAGTGCCATTTGTCATCCACTTAAAGTGATTCTTTCTCTTGCCCCACCCCACCATGCTATATTCGGTGGAAGGAAGTTGCTATGTGCGGAAAGACTTCCAGAGTCAGGAATTATATTTAAACTCTTTGAAGGTTGAATATAATATGTATTATTTGGAATTCTGTGTGGGAAATTTTTCTAATGTCCTTCATTTACTCAATTATTTATTTATATCTATATGAACTCATGGATATTTATTTTATCCTCTGGGTTATGTAACACAATGCGTATTTAGTATTATATTGTTGCTCGAAGTATTTCATCATTGGGTACATTTCATTTTGTTCATTTGTTTCTTTGGCATATCTACATCATTGTGTGTATGTGGGTTTAACACTTCCTTACTAGTCAGCTCTCCAAATTGCTCCAGGCTCAATGTTCCTTGGCCCTGTCCTAGATTGCCTGTTTTTAAAAGGAGCCCTCCTTCCTTTTATGGAAGAATGGTGCTTGAAACCAAGACGTATGTATTTGATATGTTCATTGCTACTGGGCCCGCTTAGCTGACAGAATAAGAAAATATGTGTTTATTTTATGGCTCATGTACAAAAAACATGTTTTTAAATATTTCTATATGGAACCATTTACATCTATAGTAAGCTAAAAGGGAGTTCATATTGATGTGATATTGATCCATGACCACATAGATTATTCTAACCTCTGGCATTTATGTGTAAATTTTACTCCAGCAATGAGAAATACAGCTCTGACCTCCTTCCATCCATTTTCCTGATCATTGAATTCCAGTATACTTGCATAGCAGTGTCAAAATTGTTAACCTCCCATGAGAAAAAACAAAAACAAACTTTACCAGCTAGAGTGTAATGCTTATATTCCATTTCTTTGCCTTTAATTGTATAGACGCCGCACATTTCCAAAGTTACTTAGATCAGCTCTTCTACTCCCTGCTGCTCAATTAGGTGAGATTGTTTCATGTATTTGTAGTAATGTAGTTAGATTATTTTGTCATATTCTGAATTCCATTCTGGAATCCCCTATTTCTAGGTGATGTGTGAGAAATCATATATCAGGTTCCACTCTTTGCATTGTAAATCCTTGTGGCTTTTGAAAAATGTGTTATAATCTATCTGACAGACTTGTTTCTTTAAAATTCCCCATTTCTTTTTTTTTAAAGATTTATTTATTTATTTATGAGAGAGAGAGAGAGAGAGAGAGAGAGAGAGAGAGAGAGAGAGAGGCAGAGACACAGGAGGAGGGAGAAGCAGGCTCCATGCTGGGAGCCCGTGGGCCTCGATCCCGGGACTCCAGGACCGTGCCCTGGGCCAAAGGCAGGCGCTAAACCACTGAGCCACCCAGGGATTCCCCCCCCCCATTTCTTTATGATGGCTGAGTAACATTCCATCGTACCACCTCTTCTTTATCCATTCATTCATTGATGGACATCTGTGCCCTTTCCATGGTTTGGCTATTGTGGGCATTGTTGCTCTAAACATTGGGTGCAGGCGCTCCTTCAAATCAGTATTTTTGAATCCCCTGAATAAATACCCAGCACTGTAATTGCTGGGCCATAGCGTAGCTCTATTTTTAACTTTTTGAGGAACCTCCATACTGTTTCCCAGAGTGGCTGCACCAGTTTCTATTCCAATAGGTTAAGAGGGTTCCGCTTTCTCCACATCCTCTCCAACATCTATTGTTTCCTGAGTTGTTAATTTTAGCCATTCTGACAGGTGTGGGGTGTTATTCGATTCATATTTCCCTGATGATGAGTGATGTTGGGCATTTTTTGTGTGTCTGCTAGCTATTTGTATGAAATCTTGTTATTTGCAATGATGTGGATGGAACTAGAGGGTATTATGCTAAGTGAAGAAAGTCAGTCAGAGAGACAAATACTATATGATTTTACTCCCATGTGGAATTTAAGAAACAAAATGGTGAACATAAGGGAAGGGAAGGAAAAATAAAATAGGATAAAAATAGAAAGCAAGACATACCATAAACGATTTTTAACTATAGAGAACACACTGAGGGTTGCTGGACGGGCAGTGGGCTGGGGATAGGTAACTGGGTGATGGGCATTAAAGAGAGCACTTGATATAATGAGCATTGAGTGTTTTATGCAACTGATGAATCACCAAATTCTACCCTAAAATTAATAATACACTATATGTTAACTAACTTGGATTTAAATAAAACAAATAAAAAAATAAAAATTAAAAATAATAAAATTCCCCATTTCACCTATATAAATCCTACTCCCAGCAATTGGCTATCACTGTTTTTCTGGGATCAATAGTTTTCTGTTTACAGATTATAGTTGGAATCATTTGATTTGTAGGCTTTCCAGACCGGCTTATTTTATTTAGCAATAGTCATTTAAGATTTATCCATATAGTTTTACAGCTTGATAGCTCATTATTTATTCCTGAATGACAATTCATTGTGCAATAAAAATAATATCTCAACATACAATAAAAATACATTGTGCAAATGTACTAGTTTGTTAACAATTCACTTACTGAAAAACATCTTGATTGCTTCCAGGTTTTGTTGATTATAAGCTAATCTATAAACATTTGGGTACTACTTTTTGTGTGAATATAAATTTAAAAATCAGTTAGTTAAATACATAGGAGTAGAGTTGCCGGATCATATAATAAAGTAATTTTTAGCTTTGTAAGAAACTGCAAATTATTTTCAAAAGTTGAGGTGCCATTTTGCATTTACACTGGCAGTGAAAGAGATATCTCTTGCTCTGCATTCTCTCTCTCTCTCTTTTTTTTAAAAGATTTTATTTATTTATTCATGAGAGACAAAAAGAGAGGCAGAGGGAGAAGCAGGCTTCCCACGGGGAGCCTGATGCAGGACTCGATCCCGGACCCTGGGATCATGACCTGAGCCAAAGGCAGGTGCCACCCAGGTACCCCTCTTGCTCTGCATTCTCAGTTTGATTGAGAATTTGATATTGTGAGGGATTTGGATATCAACCACTTTAATAATTGTCTCTTTGTGTTAATTTGATTTTCTCTCATGACAAAACATGTTGAATATAATTGCCTATACTTATTTGTCATCCGTATCTTCTCCAGTGAGGTGTTTGCTCAGATTTTGTCTATTTTAATTTTTTGAAAATTCCTATGGTTTTAAAATATTTGTGTATACATAGATTTTTAAATATATTTTCAATATATGTGTTTACTCAGACATATCTTCGGCAAATTTAGTTTTTCAATATATGGCTTGTCTTTAATGGAATTATTTACAAAGCAAAAGATTTTAGTTTAATAAACTTAAAAATATCAATTTATCTTTCATGTTTTCCTCATGTGATGTATCACCAAACCTGAATTATACAGGGTTTTTTACCCGTTTTTCTTTAGGAAACTTATAATTTTGCATTTTATGATTGGGCCTTTGATCCATTTTGAGTTTTTTTTTTGAGAATTATAATATCAGTGTGCATATTCATTTTTTTATGCATTGATGTTCAATTTTTCATCACCATTTGTTGAAAAGAATATCCATTTTCCATTGAATTGCCTTTACTCTCTTGTCAAAGTTGAATTGCCAATATTTACATGGGCTTCTATTGTAGTCCATTAAAATATGTGTCTATTTTTTCTCCAGTAAAATGCTGTGTTGATCACAATAGTTTTTAAGTAAGTCTTGAAATCAGGCTATGTGAGTTCTCCAACTTTGTTCTTCTGTACTGTGTTGGGTGTTTTAGGTCTTTTGACTTACCTTATAAACGTAGAACCAGTCTGCCAACATTTCAGTATCTTAATGAAATTTTAATTGGACTTACATGAACCTATATTAGTTTGGAAATAAGTGACTTCTTGCCAGTGTTAGATCTTTTAATCCGTAAACATGGAAATTCTCTCCATTTGTATAAATAAGTTTAAGTTTTATCTTTATTAGATTTTTTTTACTTTTTCCTTATATATGCAATTGATCCTTAAGCAACAGTAGTTTGAACTTTGTGGATCTATTTATATACAATTTTTTTTCAATAAATATATTAGAAAGGGTTTATTTATTTTGTAAATAAATATGAATTTTTTCACATTAACTTTTTATTTTTGATGTCTAGTGTTAGTAATACATATAACATCTACAATGTTTTGTATCCTACAAGACAATATTGATGCAGGTACTGACAGACAATTCATATTGTAAACAGATGACATAAAATGAGGATACCAGTAAGTACAGTACAATACTGTAAATGTATTTTCTCTTTCTTATGATTTTCTTAATAACATCTTTTCTCTAGCTTACTTTGTTGTAGGAATAGCGCCTATAACACACATTATATACAAGATATATGTTAATCAACTGTTTATGTTATCTATCTAAACAAAAGTAGGCTAATAGTACTGACCTTTTGGGGCAGTGAAAATTTGTTAGCAGAATCTTGACTGTGTAGGGTTTGGTTCCCCTAACCCATGCATCGTTCAAGGGTCAAGGGTGGTTTTACATATCTTGTAGATTTATACTTAAATATTTTGTTTTTTTTATTTTATTTTTTTATTTATTTACGATAGTCCTACAGAGAGAGAGAGAGAGAGAGGCAGAGACACAGGCAGAGGGAGAAGCAGGCTCCATGCACCGGGAGCCCGACGTGGGACTCGATCCAGGGTCTCCAGGATCGCGCCCTGGGCCAAAGGCAGGCGCCAAACCGCTGCGCCACCCAGGGATCCCCAAATATTTTGTTTTTCTTAGTGCTATTATAAGTGGCATTGTTTTAACATTTCAAGTTCCAATTGTTGTTGTTTGCGTAGGAAATCATTTGGTGTTTTATATTAACCTTGTTTCATGTGAGCTTGCCATTAGCTGTATCATTTTTTTTTTGTCAGTTATTTGGAATTTCCTACATAGATAATCATGCCACTTATTATTTTTTAAGTTTAATGTATTTCTTTCGATCTGTATATCTTCTTTCTTTTTCTTGTCATTTTGCACCTTTAGTATGATGTTGAATAAGTGATGAAAGGGACATCTTTTTCTTCTTCCTTATCTCTGGGGGACAGCAGTTTCTCTTTATTATTCATAAAGTTATTTGCAAGTTTTTGTAAATTTATCAAATTTAGGAAGTTACCACCTACTTATAATTTGCTGAGAGTTTTTATTTTGAGCAGATGTTGCATTTTGTTAAATGCTTTTTCTGCATTGATATTATATGTTTTTTTCCTACCTTAACTTGTTAATGTGTTGGATTACATTAAGTTCACAATGTTGAACCAGCCTTCCATTTCTGGAATATATCTCATTTGGTCATGATGTAAAATTATTTTTTCTATATTGTTGGATTTAAAGTGTCTGCTACAACTTTGGGTGCAGTCCAACAGGCATTGGATGTACTAGTGGCTTTTTTTTTCTTCATTGCATTTCATTTTAGGAGTTTCATCAAGCTAATTGATTTTTTCATTGGCCATGCCCAGTATCAATGAGCTCATAAAAATTCAAACTTTTATTCTGTTGCAGAGTTTTATAGATTTCTAGCATTTTCTTCTGCATCTTTATATGTTTGTGTTTATGTTACCCATTTGTCATGGCATGTGGTTGATGATCATTAGAGCCTTTAATGTATCAATCATAGGTATTTTAAACTTTTTGTCTGGTAATTCTAACATCTATGTCACATCTTAGTCTGGTTCTGATGCTTGCTTGGTCTATTCAGACTGGTTTTTGTTTGTTTCTTTTTGACGTACTTTCTAATTTTTGGTTAAAAACTAGATATGTTGTATCAGATTGTAGGAAAATAATTAAACTCGACTTTAGTGTGAGGCAGTATGTTAATATACCTAGATATTTGACTTTTTCAAATGTTTGCTGTAGCTGTGGTTGCCATACGCTTCTCATTTTTTTAGTGTCCTTGTTTTTCACTTTCTTTTTGACTTTGGGCTTCTCTAAGTGTTTGTCCTTAGGAACAGGCTGTGCCTTTTAGCACTTTTCTTTTTAAGATTTTATTTATTTATTTGATAGAGAGAGAAAGAGAGAACATGAACAGGGGACAGGGCAGAGGAGGAGGGAAAAGCAGACTCTCCACTGAGCAGAGTCCAACATGACTGATTGATTCCAGGATCCTAAGATCATAACCTGAGCTGAAGTCAGACCCAACTGAGCCACTGAGGGGCTCCACCTTTTAGCAGTTATTATACTGAAGTCCTACTGATGAGAAGATGCATTGTCCAGAAGTAGGATCTATGATCTTATGGTTAAATCTCAGGCTTTTAATGGGTCTGAGTCCAGACTGTAAATATTTCTGCAGTCATATAACTCTCCCACATGCCCTGCTTAAGTGAAATAAAAAAGCTATATTGAGCTGTAGTGTGAGGATACTTTCCCCACAGCTGGAATAGGCTTTGGTCTTTTCCCTGGAGACCAGGCTTTTGTGATGGAGAAAACTCTGGGTATATTCTACAAAATTAGTCTTCCACGATATTACTATTCCATAATATTACCCACTCCCTGCCAAAGACATAGGGGATTTTCTCTTATTTTATTTGCATGAAACTAGGGAATTCATGGAAGAAAGCCCCACAAAAGTGTGGGAGTCCTTCTGAGATTGTGGTCTTCAGTAGTTTCTTCCATTTTTAGCCAGAAAATTACCAGTTAATTATCTACCAGTAGGGCTCAAGCAGTTTCTGGTCCAGGAAACAGATCTTCTTATGACTCTCTGGATTCTCCCATCTTTCTAGATTTGGAGGTAGTGGTTTATCATGGGAACATGGTTCTATGATATATTCAACAGAAGTTATTGATTTCCAATTTGTTCAGTTTTTTCTTGTTGGAAGTACAGTAGTGACAGCTTCTAAGCTCAGAAATCAGTTGTCCACATTTAATTAGTGAGAATTAAATTTTCTTAGTTGGTTTTGTATTACATAGAAGATAAACTCTCTTAAATGGCACCATTGATTGCATAACAAATCCCTAGACTCAGAATCAGGACAATTCTTTTCTCATATGAAGTCTTTCAAATATTTAGAGATGTTTCTCCCTCATCCCATCGCCACTACATCAAAGTTATTATTCCTACCGTTGTTCAGTTTGTGTTTTTCTCTTTGTCTTTATTCTATCCAGTAGCATTCTGGAGTTGGCTAGAATGAAGTTGGCAGAGCAGATTGTTAAATTTTCAAGAATTTTGGGAACCTGATTTTTAAACACAGCCGTTATTAACAATTAATATAAACTTAAAATTGAATAAATTACATTAAAATAAAAGCTGATAAATACACAAGATCCCTCACTTCTTAATTGCTTTGGTGCATTTTAATGTTATTTACATCTTCTCACTCTCTTTGGTAGAATACTATGAAATGATTCACTGATGTGCGTATTTTCTCAACTTTGCATTCAGTAACATCCACTGGGTATCTGGAAGTCAACCCCAGTGCCAGTATATATACCCAGAAGTTGACAAACACTACATACCAGACTTGATTTATTGTTTGCTAATGATCTACGCTTAAATGTGATGGGAAAATGTTAAAAAGCTGTGCTTAATTAAGCTTAGACTTTAAAATTTGTGTATCTATAGCTATTTTACTACAAATAGTATAATTAAGAAAATATCTGTGTTGAAAGCTGTTCACATTGTTAATAAACATCCATATTTATTTTTCATTTTCATATTATTCCTTGGTATAAAGGAAAAAAACCCAACAACATTCATGTCACTCCTCTGCCTGTTTGTCAGTTGCAATTCTTGCTTGGACTTGGGCACAAATGTTCAACAACAACAACAACAAAATTAATGAAAGCATTCTTTGGGAACCAAATGAATTTATGATATAGTGTAATAAATCTTTTATTATTATTTGTAAGTTTTAGGAAATACTACCTTTGCATTAGTGAAATTTGTAATAAAATCATCTGTGTTAGATATATACATACTCTTCTCATCAGGGAGACAATTAATTATGTATTTACACACCTCTAATTCTATCCCTGTACCATACATGCACTCTCTTCAAGTGTCTTTATTTATATGAGATCTAACAAGAATAGTGAAACAATTAGTATACCTTTTATTGCTAAATAAACAATTATAACTTTATGAAATGTGAGCCCTTTGAGAAAAGACTTAAAATAAATTGACTGGCTCTACGAGTCCATTAGACTTATTTTTCAGAAAGCATTATTTGTATGTTTAGTTTTCTCTCTCTCTATGTAACCCTCAAACACACATGATACAGAATTGGGATAATACACTCAGGATGATCCAATCTTATCTGTAGAGAAACAAAACGCACTGTTAGCTTTTTTGGTAGTATAGTTTAAATAATTTCCCCCAAAGTTTAATTTTCAATGTTTGACACAAGTTCAAATATAGTAATTAGACCTCTAAGTGTAACCTATAACGTCTTGATAAATATCTGGAGAGAGTGATAACTAAAAAATATGTTATAATATCTCAGGACATATGTTCTTTAATTTTAAATATTTTTAGGACCCAATTGGCTTTGCAAAGATGAAATTTCTATTAAATATTTAACTAATCTTTTTAAAATTCAAGTTTAGATTTTTTTTAGAATTCATATTTATTTATTTCCCCTAACAGCAATCTCAGTCCAATCAAGCAGACATAACCTTCTAGGTCATAACTGTCCTAAAGGTATGCGGAGGATTTGTCTTCACCTGCTTGGGCTGCTATACCAAAATACCACCATCAAGATGGCTGATAAACAGGGATATATTTCTTACAGTTCTGGAAACTGGAAGTTCAAGAACAAGGCTACAGACCACAGACTTCTTGGGTTCTCACATGGTAAAAGAATGAGGGAGCTCTCTAGAGCTCTTTTATCACACACTAGTCTCATTCATGAGGGTCATCCCCTTGACTAAGCACTTCACAAAGGCCCCACCTCCTAATGCCATTATCTTTGGAGGTTGGGATTTCAACATATGAATTTTGGGAGAAGGACATAAACATTCAGACCACATAACAAGATTAAAACTTCCTTTTACCTCATTCAATTCTGGACTTAAACTCAGCTGCTGTGTCTAGGACCTGGTAGTTGGTAAGGAGGATATGGTGAACTCACTACTTGAGTTTGGCCATGTTTGTCTGACCTTGGATCCTGTTGATAGTAGCCTTAGTTAGATGCTATATAAGATGAATTTAATGAATTTGGTTCCAGCCACTGTTGGCAGATTATTGAGAGTGGTTGGTGACATACCCATGTTAAAATTCACTTCATTCAAGAACCTGTCAGACCAAGGGATGGATTTTTGGGAGAAATGATCTGCCATGGATCTTGAATGCCCCTATATCTCCCTTCGTTTTGGGCATGCCAAGAATGAGGTTCTGACTATCCCTTGTCTAGCCATTCCTCAGAGTTTTATTTGCATTATATAAAGAGCAGGCTTGCTAATGATTCATCATCCAATAAAAGTGTTGGATTTCCCAAGCTCATAATTCCTTATCTGTAATACAAATCCACTGCATTCATAGCATTTTTCTGTGCTTTTCTGCATGGCATTCATGGGACTTGAGGAGTAATGAATCATGAAGAAACAACTCAAGATGAAATTCTTGGTGTTTGCTGTGTCACAATTAATAAAATCATTTGTTTCTGACCCAAAAGTGTTTAGTTTTCTGCCAGTATCCATGATAGAATAACAAGCTAACCTTCAGGCTACAAGCAAGAGTTAAATACTTTCCATCTAAGAATTTTCCTTCAAGTGAAGAAACATGTAAGGCTATTTCAGAGTCACAAGTACCCTATGCATAACAGAATAATGTCATAGAATATCATCAGAAGGGCACCTCCGACACTGTACCATAGGAAGAGTCTTTCTGAGAAATTTACATTTAATTTGAAATTTAATGTTGAGAAAGAGTTCTTTAAGACACATTCTAGGGGAATGCAATTGGACAAAGAGGGAACAGCATGGATGAAACGTTAAGGTAAGAAGAGAACATGCTTGTAGAACAAAAAGAACGATCACACAGTTAGGGTGAACAAACAGGAGAGAAGTATTACCAATGCTTATTTCCAAGAGAGCACCTTACCTGCTATGCAAAAAATGAATTACTCTGGGCTTAGGAGGCAGCTATTTTGGAAGATTTGGTTAAAAGATCTTCCTTTGCTCTCTGGCACTTACAGTTCGGATAGAAATATCTGAAATAAGATACATTTTGGTGGTAGAGCTAAGAGCATTTATCAATGAATTGAATGTGCTGTGAGGAAAAGAGAGAAATTAATGATTAGTATGGAATGATTACCATAAGTACCTACTTGGATTTTTTTTAAAAGATTTTATTTATTTATTCATGAGAGTCACATAGAGAGAGGCAGAGACATAGGCAGAGGGAGAAGCAGGCTCACCGCAAGGAGCCTGATGCAAGACTCCATCTCAGGACCCCGAGATCATGACCTGAGTCAACCTGGTTGGATTTTTATGTAATTTTCAAATGAGCAACACTCAAGGAGCAACAACAACAAAAATTCATAAAAAAACAAAAAGCAGAATCAGATCCATAAATACAGAGAATATACTGATGGTTGCCAGAGAGGAAGGGGTGGGAGGATGGGCAAAATGAGTGAACGGTAGTGGGAGATACAGTTTCCAGCTATAGAAAGAATAAGTCAGGGGAATAAAAGGCAGAGCATAAGGAATATAGTTAATGATACTGTAATAGTGTCATATGGTGACAGATGGTAGGTAGACTTGTGGTAAGCACAGCATAATGTATAAACTTGTCAAATCACTGTGTTGTACACCTGAAACTGGTGTAATGCTGTGTGTCAATAATACACAAATAAAAAAAAATAAAGTAAAATAAAATAAAATCGTCACTAAAAAAATCTCTGATTATATTTCCCCAACCAAAACTGATGCTAAACTTCATAAGCGTTCTGGAGCAAGTTTTTAAATCACTGGCATCTTCATCTCAATTTTTTAGTTAGACAATCAGGTAGAAAATTCATCATTTGTTTTGTATGAAGGCACTAAGAAAAGAAGGAACAAACCATTGTAAATGACCATTTTTCCCAGAGAATGTGGAAGAAATTTCCACATTGTTGCTTTCCTTCTAACCAAGAATCCTGTGAAATTTGTATTGTTAGCATTATTTCACTAATGGAGAAAAAGTTTCATAGCCTGACAATAGCTGATGATTTGTACTTTGTTCTTCTTTATTCCAAAACCTCTACTTTTTTCACTAAACTGTGTGTTTGCTGAGTTGTACGGATGGTGCCCAAAGTTTCATTGTGTGGAGTACAGATGGAGACATAATTAATCACAGCAATGGAGGCCTGCTCTTGCTTTTATTTTATTATTTTATTTTATTTTATTTTATTATTTTATTTTTCTACTCTTGCTTTTAAATGTCATTTTACACTACATATGTTTGTCCTCTTGGATTTTTTTCCTGCTTCCATATAATCTCATGTCACATTATAAATGAGTAAGACGGACGCTCTAACAAAGTGTATTATTTTGCCTCTATGTTTTCAACATGTGGACGTTGATTGGAACTGAGCTTCTTCCCTCATCTAGGTGGGATGACTCTTTAGGGAAGCAGATCTTCTTTGCCATCATGGTACAGTTCAAATATATGCTGAATAGACACGGACGCTGTTCAATGCACTTTTCAAGTTGCTCTTTTAGTGAATAAACCAATGAGACCCTGTGTGCTCTTTAATACTATAAATTAAAGGATTAAAAAAATGGCACACTGCCAGGGTTTTTTTCTTTCTGTTCTCTCTAAAGCCATTGTTTTATCTAGCACTGTTCTTCCCTGGTCGTTGCATCATTATTTAGTGCTGAAAATGTGGCAAATCATAGGTGATAACATTTTTGTTACCAAAGCCAACGATTGACAATAGATGCTGTATATACTCATATTTGTCATTACAAAGCCTTTACATTATCTAATGTAGCAGCACATACCCAACTTCACTCCATTGAACTAACCAGAAAATCTTTTAAGTGTCTTAATAACACAATTTTATTAGACTGACAAATGCTTATGAGGTGCTGTGCTTAACATAATACAGTAAATTGTTGCATTATAGATATTTTCCCTACAATAACATCTGTGACTGAAAATAAGTAGTATTTTTCCTTTTAGAGTTATCTGAATGGATTATATTTGGAGGGGATAAATAAAAATATTTAAAGCATTATGTGGCATTAGGGTAATAGATAATTGTTTAGATGCTTACATCTTGGTTGGAATATTAAAGCTAGAGGTACTATGGGTCCACTAAATAGAAATAAAAGAGCTGACTTCAGCTAATGACTTACTTCTGAGCATGGCTCTTTGACAGTTTTTATTGGTAATTGAAAAAAATGGCAAAGCAATTTTATGACTGTGCTTGAAGGAGAGAGACCAGTTCATAACAAGAAATCAGCCAGCAAAGCATTTCGCTAGGATCACCCCAAACCCCAAAGCAATAGGGCAATGAGTTCTTAAAAGTTTCCTTGTTATTTATTTATTTTTATACTTCACTGGAAAACATCACAGTCCAGAGAAAACAAGATCCTGATCACACATCCATAATTAATCATTTAATCAGTTCAAAAGGAAAAAAGGACTAAGGAATGCGACACACCAGTGTTTAATCTAAATACTTTACAAACACATTCACATCAGGTTTATATGTGAAAGAGAGAGGCAGACAGTCAGAGACAGAAAGAGACACAGACAGGATTGCCTGATAGAGGACAGGGCAATTGAGTCATTTTTTTCCCTACACATATTTCAAAATGTATAATTATAGAGATTATAATGTTGGAGACAAATTCAAGTTTAAGAGTAAGAAGAGCAACCCTGAGGAAAATATGCATTTATTTTGTATGCAATAGACCATTCTATTGTTTATATTAATTTACTATTTGGGGTGTGCCTTGTGAACTTTTGTTTTGGACTTATGGGAGAAAGTTTTGCCTTTCTCGGGATTTGGCATAGCATTTTACAAATACCTAAGAGCTCTAAAAATTTATTTACACATATCATTGTCACAACAAAAACTCCCTATGATATTTTGGAATATGATTAAATGAACATTTTCAAATTCACAGAAATTTCACTGATATCAATAGCTGTTTCCATCCACCTTATTTACCATACTTTCTTTTTTTTCCCCCAAAATCATTTTACAACTTTTTCTTTCCCCAAGTCCTCCTCTCCCCATGGTTTGTGCTTCTTTCTCAGGCCAAACAACATTCACACTCCTCATCACCATTTACCTCACACCATCCTCTTCCTTGTATTTAAGTCATTGCAAATTTTTATCTTCAAAAATCTTTATGTGACAATTTTCCCATATACTCTGGTTATCCATTTTTCCAAGCACATAACAATTTCATGGTCATTTTCTGGACTTCTATTTGTTTGTCCACTTTTTTTCTACAGAGTTCCAAAAAAGCCAAAAATATTGCCATAAACTTTAGATTACTGTTATATGAGCACTCCACTTCCCAAAACCATTTCTTGGATAGTTAGTTTTATCTCTTTAATAATTAAGTCCAAATTCTGTGGCTTTAAACACATCATTTATCACTCATGAAACTCAGGTTGGCTGGGGTCAGATGATCTAGGAAGAGCCTGGAATGGAGGCTCTACCTTGAGCTGTGGATTTATTGAGCTTCTCTCATTTTTGAGTCTAGACTCAGATCTACTCCAAACGTGTATAACCTGGATCTCAGACTGGGTCCCAGGGAGCATCCCTAAAATAAGTTCTATGTCAAAGACAAAGACATTAAAGGACAAATGGAAACATATAATAATTCTTAAAGTCTAGCATCTTGACTAACTGATTTTCACCAAAAGCAATGGGTTACCATTGGATGCTTTGGACAAGGGACCAGCAGGCAGGAAGGTGAAGTATCATTTAGGGAAGATTAACTGCTATGATATGGATCATTTATCAGTAATAAGGCTGCTGTTACACATTGGAGGCAGGGGAAAATATGTTTAGTTCATTTTGGTTCAGTTGGATGTTCTTCATACACAGTTGTACAACTTTGATGATAAAAGCCAAGTGCAATAATCTTGGCCTGGGAATGGCTTAGGCTGAGGTTCAGGGTGACACCACCAGTTAAGGCACTGAGACTAAGAGAGGTATTTGTTAAGGCTGTAGGGATTCTAGAATGTATTGTAGGGAGAGGATATGAAGAGAAATGGTGAGATCATATATGAGAATGTGAACAAAATGGAGTTGTGGTAAATGCAATATGCCGTTCAAATCTTTCTTGAATTCTTGCACTTGTATTTTTAAGCTTACATTTCAATGCTTTTCTTACTGTGTATTTTTCTCTTTGAAAGATTGTTTTCCTTTGGGGCCCTACGTCCTATAAATTTGCAGAGGATAAAGTTATAGAGATGATTGCATAAAATATACCTCACACTATGGTAATTTTCTCTAGGAAAGATACCATAACAAAGGTACCACAGCACAATATCCGCATTTGAAGCTACACCTTGGTTATGTTTATATAGAGTGACATGTGCTGCTACCTTTGTGGACGTAGTTAATGGTTTGGGTATTAATGTATTGGTGATGTTGTAAAGATGATTTTAGCTGTTTGTTGGAATTTTATACAGTTAGATACATCAAATAGAAAATATTAATATACTTAACATTTATTTAGTCTTATGATGACTCAGGACCTGTGCTGTTTTCTATGTATTATATCGATTCGCAAGTTTGTGCAACGCTTCCCAAAAGTCTTTAAAGACAGGCCTGATTTCTATCATACCTCCTAAGTTTTGATGTTGCTTTTTATTTACTATCTTAGTAGAAGGGAGAGAGTTTTAGAGGATTCCATCTGGCTATAAGAGAGTATTTTCTCAATTAAAAATATTATGGTCTACAGAAAGATTTAATTGAAGTTGTCAAGACTTCAAATTCTGTAACAATAAAATAAATCTTTGAAGAGATTAAGGACTTATTATTTTTCTTTAGTGCAAACAGATGCTATTTAATATTTTAAACAGAATATTATTTTAAATACTTCTGAATATAGCTATTTTATAGATCTACAAATATAATAAAATCAGTCAGTTAATATACAATATGTCAGTTATTTGATTTAATTTGCATGACCTCATTTGCATTCTCAACAGTCCCTAATTTCTGAATGATATAGTATCACTACAGATCATGTACCTCTTCCTCAGTAAGATTTGCAACTTTTATTGGTATCAACTAAATAATTAGGAAGTAATAAGAGCCCTTAGAAAATACGTTATTAGTCACGAAATCACTATAATTCAGGCTCTAGCTTTACTTCCTTCCAAAACTACTTACCTTGATGAGTTTTCAAGGGCAGGCTTTGATAGAAAGATCCAAAGCTTAATTTATGATCTTTAAAAATGATAAACTATCTTCCTTAAATGACAGACTTGCTTAGATTACTAAATTGCCATTAGAACTCCATACAAGCTTTCTTTTCTTTTTTTTTTTTTGTTTTCTTTGCTTTCATTTTTTAAATTTTTTCAGAAGCATTTCACCTTTATTACTAAGCACTCCTAAACACTCCTGTGTTTCTAATCCTGCATGTGCTTAAGAAACATAGATTTTAAACTCGAATTATTTATCACTCACCACTTGCTTCATTTATATAAAAATAGAAAACAATAGAGTATTAATTACTGATACATTATGCATTTGTTTAGCCTCCTGTGTTCCAGGCACTAAGCTAAATGTTTTCCATGTACTATGCTATGTACCAGCAAGCCATGAGATAGATGTTTTGTAACTGTTTCACAAATAAACAAATACTGAGGCAAGTTAAGTAGGATTTCCATGTCTCTAGATATAAAGAATGGCAAAGCTGGGCATCAGACACAGGACTTTGTTGTGATAGAGTTAGTGTTTGAGAAACTACAGCACTCTATTTCCCATTACAGCACAGTTTATTACCGGAAATACAACCTGAACATTTGACCAGTCTCTCTCGGCCCCACCTGCCCATGGTCAAACCACTGTTGTTTGCTCTATACTCTCTTCTTTTTTATTTGGTCCAGGTTGCGTCCAGGTTGCAGTATTCTTTAGCCCCATGAATTGTCAGTGATCAAATCTGTGAGTAAAAAAATGCTAGCTCTAAGCAATTAATATCACTATTCATGAAATCACATGTGGCTGTGGTCTTGGACGATTTCTGTGACAATATAACCTACCAGGCAAGTTTTAAAAATATTGACCTTACTTACTTTACCCATTTGACATATTGACATAGACTGAAGAGTAATGATATCACTGCTGGATTCTGATCTGAGATCTATTACTAAACTGATTAAAAACAAGCATAATCTCAAATTTTCTTTTCAGTTTTTTTAACTTGCATAAATGATTTAAATGTACAATTTCATGACTTATTTTTTATTAAGTTTTAAATTTTAATTTCAGAATAGGTAACGTATAGCATTATATTAGTTTCAGTTGTACGATATAGTGATTCAACACTACCATATGTCACCTGGTGTTCATCACAAGTGCCTTCCTGAATCTCCATCACCTATTACCCGCATCCCCTCCTGCCCATCTCCTCTCTGGCAACTCTCAGTTTGTTCTCTATACTTAAAAGTCTGTTTCTTGATATGCCCCTCTCTCTTTTTCTTTTCCTTTGCTTGTTCGTTTTGTTTCTTAAATGCCACACATGAGTGAAATCATATGGTATTTTATTAGTTATTTCTCAATACAGCATGCAGATTTTTTCATACACAATAAAGTAATAAATTTCACTCAAAAGTATTCAGATGATTCACAAAATTTCATAACTGATGTTAGAAATGATGGATTGTTGCTATTGAGAGTTTAGTTTGTTGTTGTTTCCCAAAGCTGGGTTTATTATTTCTTTTTCAGGCTGGGACTGATTGCACAAAGTCAATCAAAATTACTAAACTTAAGTCAGTAATGCTTCTGCTTTAAGTGAGTCTGCAGTGATCACCATAACTCATACAATGAATGATAAAAGTTGAGTCTAACTATGATGGAATTGTTTTTGACTTTCAAAAGTTAATCTTACTTAAAAAAATAACTATATTTCTCACCTTTTATTAAAAATTTGCAATCTTTCTGCTGTCATTATTCCAGAATATGCTTTTCTATGAAGGTATCTTAAAAATTCAATGCAATCTTTGGTCTTATCAAGTGGTACAGAATTTACAAAGAAAATTAATAGCCATATGGTATGCACATGAATAAGCACATCTCATGTTTTATTTCTTCTTGTCTTTTATTTTTACTTAGAGATTTGCAATGGATAACTTAAAGATCATGACTACAAGTCATTGAAATTAAGGTGCAGTAGCAAAAAGATTTTCATAATTGTTTCTGATTATGTTGCTTATTTGTTCAAATTTCTTGCAAGTTTAAGACCTGCATGGCAACCTCATTAGCTGAATTTACTCTTCTTGTTTGGTCCCATATCATATGTTGTCTGTGAATATTGTGTATTTTTCCCCTAAAAAGATTATGTTTTAAGATATCATATAATTGGTATTAATAATTGTTGGGAGAAAGGTCTAGGAAGATATTTCTCTTTAATTTACATGAAATAACCAATTCACATGAAACAACCAGATTGTGTTAAAAATATAATAATAAAAACTGTGTATCACTGAAGATCAAAGAGTCATCCTGTGTTTGTGGATAGAACACTGTTAAGGAAAAAAATTGGCTATCTAAAGGTCCTTTATAGGTTACCCAAAACTATGAATTCAGTCCCTACTAAATCATTGTAGGATATGCAAAATTTTAAGTCCTTTAAGATCAGAATCTCTACCTATTTTGCTATTGTATGTCTCCTAGCTAACACAATACTTGGTGCATGCACCTCAAGATTATTTGCTGAATGACCAATAGGAAATCAAAGAAAAAACTAGAATTTTTGAGTATACATGGTAATATCATGTATCTATTGTACATACAATATTTTGTATTTGCAAGTAACTACCAATGTTTATCTCTATTTCAGAGAGATTCAGAAATGGTTGTTCTTTTTATTTTGTATGTTTTCCTACTAAGGCTTTTATGAAGTGAAATAATTTGTGAAATAGGTGAAAGTAAATGTTTTAAGATTCTAGATTCTAAATCTAACTTTTCTTCTTTTATGCCAAAATGTAGCAAACTATTTGTGTAGGACTCAGTAAATATTTCCAACTTTGGAGCCCAGGATTCTCTGGCAAAACTATTCAACTCTGACATTTTAGCATGAGAATGGCCATAGACAATGTACAAACAAATGGACATGGCTGTGTTTTAATAAGATTTTATTTTAAAAATTAGGCTGTCCAGTTATAGTTTGCTGATCTTGATGTACATTATGCCCTGTCTCTGACAGTGCTGGGTTTATTTAATGTCTCAAGGATCATACAAGGAAGTACTTCTTGATTGAAAAATCTAGAGATGAAGGTCAAAAAAGATGTTAAGCTGAATTTCAAATATGAATGAAACTGTCTTCTTGAGTCTGATGTGTTTTAGTTGTTATTGTTACTTGTATAACACAAAGTCAACCTTGTCTTTCCTGAGAGCAGAGAGTGGTTAGATTCCCCAAAACTTTTATGCAGCCAGTTCAGTATACTCGGAGTTTCTGTGAAGTTGAGGATACTCCCTAGGAAAGGTGCTGACACATCAGCAAGCTGATGATATTTGTGGTGTGCTGACAATATGATTCACTCATTTGGAGACTGGGGGATGGCTGCCTGCTGTTCTCACCTCCTGTTCCAAGATGTGTGATGACTTTAAAAAGATAAAATCCAATTGACACAGCAACTGTAGATTAACCTGTGGATTTCTTTTGACCTGGGCTTTTGCTCCTCTTAGATCTTTATCTTCCACATTCTATCTGCCTTCCTTTCAGCTTGCAATATCTCCTCCCCCAGTATGAGAAATTGATGTCCTGGTTCTGGCACTTGGTTACTTAACTCATTTTTTGCAATTCAAACAAACTCTTACTGTTTATAATATTCTGACTTCTAGGGCCAGAGTTTCCTGTACAGTAGTTCACCCATTCCTCTATTGCCTCTGAATTGATGTCTTGCCAATTATCTTATTAATTTATTTCAGTGTTTTATTTGACAAACTTTATACTTTTTTACCAGTTATTAAAACACATGTATTCATCCATAAATTTTGGAAATAAGAAATACATATATGGCATAAGTTGGCCATCTAAGGGAGCACTCAAACTTGAAGTGGAATCTGCAGAGTATGACATGAAGATAATTCATAATTATGTAGCAGGCTTTTCCTGAGATGCCATGGCTTTGTAGCATTTAAAATTATTTGGAAATTCATTCTAGTTAAATCAATTTAGTGGTTCCTTTGCATGGTATAGCAGAAAACTCGTTAACTTCCTTTTATTCTCCAGAATGTATCTTTCACTGATTTTATATCATCCAAATTATATTCATCCTTACTTGGCTATCACTTGCTAATTCGAGGCTTGATCAAAGGCAGATCCATTCAGAAACTACACCATAGTAAAAAATGATCTTCGTGTATAGTGACAAGATCTTACACAATTTCTTCTAGTTTCTGCACAATGAAACATACAACTGCATATGTGTATGATTAAAAAGTTAAAGGGCTGTTATATAAAGGGGCAGCATTTACGTATTTTATATATTCTATAACTTCAGCTACTGTGTGCCTTAAATACTTAATATAACTCTGGTTAAAATTTTAAAAATTGAGAATTCAGCCAACTCAACAGCATAATAAATTTGTCTCAGTGTGGAAATCAATTCTTAAATTAAAAATTTAACAATTTCCCTGGCAACAGTAGCTGGTGCTGGCAGATGCATTTAGCCACCAACTACTAGATGAAAACATGTATTCTTCACTACAAACTCTGGCACATATGGTTTATTTTTAAAAATAGGATAATATATGCTCAGTGCTCTGGATTGGGAAGATAGCTGGATCTCAGGATATGGAAAATGAATATAGAAAAATGATATCATTTTCCATACACTTTTTCATATATCATTAAGAAATCCTTTAAAGTTGGATTGGGGGGGTGAGGGTGGAGGGGAGTACCTTCTGAAAAAGCAAAGCAAACAAATAATTTTATAACTAGAAAAAACTAAAAAATATAATCCGTGATTAAGGCAATAATTTTAGAAATGTATGTGAAAAGTACATGAATGTTTAAACTGCCCTTTGAAATAGGGTATGATATTTGTAAGCTTGTGTAATCAATACTGTGATAGAAAGAATAAGCCTTCACTTTGAAGAATTAATGAAGTCTCTGAGTCCCTTATAGTATCCGCCATGAAACACAACATAAGAGTTAAATTGTGAGAGTGGGTTTTCTGTTTCCTTCTTTTTGCGGAATTGGATTACTTACAATGCATCTTTCTCTTTCTGGTCTACAGACTTATTTAATTTCCATTTCCTTATGGATATTCTTTTTTACTGTATATTTGGTTTAGTTTAATAATTCTATTTTTTCTAACTAGCATATTTATTTTGAAATCTTCTTAATTTATCTCATACTTTCTTGATGTTCAAAAACTCCTTTAGCTATTTTTTCTCCTAGATTTTGTCATGTTACAGATTGTTTTAAGTGCCCCACCTCCAATTTTGAAACTCTTTAAGTTTTTCTGTGATATTTTTCAACAATTTCTTTTCAGATTATTTCTTCTATTTCTGAAATTCAGATATGAACCATGAAGACAATCTTGACCCTGAAGCTGCCCTCCTCCTTTATACTCAGGGAATTAAAACAAACAAACAAACACAAGCAAACTGGAGACTTGCTCCCTAAACTACAAAATACACTGATGTTGCTTAGATCACAGGTGTCTCTAAGAATGACTGAAGTGTTTTTATATTTTTATTCCTTTCCTCATATTTCCCCTTGAATAAGTTAATAACAGTTTTGTTCTGTGTAAATAGTCCCAGTTAGGTAAACTAATTGCACCCTATCAGTCATCCTTTTTGTTGTTGTTGTTCTTTTTTTCCTGCAGTAGCATTCATCACTTACATATTCAGTCATCCTTTCTAAGTCAGATTTCAATTTGCCTCAGCTTTAAAAACCAGTCATTTTAGAATTTTATTTTCCCAGTTTAAAAAATATATATGGTATCTTTACTTGAGTATCTTTCATACATATATTGATTCTAAAATAAAGTTAATGGACATTTAAAAGAGATTTTGGACAGTTTATACCACTTATGTGCATTTAAAAACACAATGCACATACATCCATTTCAAAACTGCAGCTTTCAAACTACAAAATCTAGCTTTGGTTATGCCTTTGATGATTCACAGTTTTGTGTAAATTTTTTGTGCATGATATTGTATATTATTAAAGATTTGTTAATTATCATGCCATATATAATTTTCATATACATGAAATATATTTTCATTAAAAATGCAATATATATACTTACTTTTTCTGTAATGAGTTAATTCTGTACCAATAACTTAGAAGTTTTTATGAAAAAGAAAATGTTAGGGATCCCTGGGTGGCGCAGTGGTTTGGCGCCTGCCTTTGGCCCAGGGCGCGATCCTGGAGAGCCTAGATCGAATCCCACGTCGGGCTCCCAGTGCATGGAGCCTGCTTCTCCCTCTGCCTGTGTCTCTGCCTCCCTCTCTCTCTCTCTCTCTCTCTCTCTGACTATCAAAAATAAATAAAAATTAAAAAAAAAGAATACAAAAAGAAAATGTAAAAAAAAAAAAGAAAATGTTGATTGGCATTTTGTTGTTGTTACTGTATTATTATCAGTGTATTATCAGCAGGTTATGTGTAATGCATATTTATAATTGAAAATGTAAGAAATTAACTGAAACTCTGAACTTTATGTTTAAACTTTCTTTAACTTTGAAGCATACTCCCATTATTCCAATGGGGATAGATTCATATTAACATTCTAGCCCATTTTAGTCCTTGTAATGAGCCTAAAATAGCTGCCAGCTTGCCGTGCTGGAATTAATGATAATTAAATGTAACACAAAATGTATTTCCATATTTTGTATTGCTCAGATGATTTCATCTCAGATGTAGTATGATTCTTTTTAGAGATGACTACTGCTATTTAATCTCTTTTTCAATTTTAATTTGAATTTCATATTGTTCCTGACTGTTTAATGAATATTTTGGGAGATGGCCATAGTGTTGTTAATTATACTGGAGACTGAGTATAATTAATTCTTTTGGACCCAAAGTCAGCTAGTTAATCGATTTCTGATGAAACTGGAGATTAAACACAGATAGTTCACCTCTTCCTTCATTCATTTTAATTCTTCTCTCTTCAATTCAATCAGATTACTTTGGGAAGTCATTGCTGGCAAATCAATTTGTGAAGCTGTTTTGGACATTATCCAGATGTTAATAGATGGGTGATCTTTTCCATCAAGGTAAAATTAAGAATTTTTAGTTTCAGTTATTGAAAATTAAAAGCCACCATTATTATTGATAATTCATATTTAAGTAATTTATAATTGTCTATTAACAATTGGCTCATGCAATCATACCTACAAAAAGTTATTGGCATGGCACTCCTAAGAACCCTAAAATCGTAAAGAGGCAAAGGTTTACCATATTCCCAAATACATTTCCTACTGTATAGTATTTCTAATAATTGAGTTCATAACTCATGAAGACAAAACTGATTTCTTAAATAATTCAGTGCTCTTAGTATGGTTTGAATAACATAACATGTATGGTAACAATTTTCAATGCTATATATAAGGATATATCATATTTTTATTCTATAAAATGCCTTTAATACAGTAACAACAACAAAAAACAAAATGAGATATAGTAAACTGACACCATTCCTACAGTCAAGGAATAAAGCTTTAAGGATCTTCTTCACATTTTTCATATTATTAGAGATAACTTTTAAACGTATTTTGTGAGATGCATATTGAAGCATTTTAATGGAAATATCCTCAAATAATATTTGTTACTGGCACTAAGTTTGATGAATTATTACCTCATCAAGTCAGTTTACTTAAACTTGTTTCAGTAAAAATTAAGAGTCTCGCTTACTATAGGCATACCACATTGTATTGTGCTTTGCTTCATTGTGCTCTGTAGATATTGTGTTTTACAAATTGAAGATTTGTGGCAACCCTTACATACAGCGAGTCGACCAGGACCAGTTTTCCAACAGCATTTGTTCACCTTCTGTTTCTTGTCACATTTTGGTAAGTTTCACAATATTTCAAGCTTTTTCATTATTATTTATTTGGCGATATGTGATCAGTGATTTTTGATGTTATTGTAATTGTTTCAGGGCACCATAAACTGCACCAATATAAGACAGTGAGTTTAGCCAATAAATGTGGTGTGTGCTCTGACTGCTCCACTGACCAGCTATTCTTCTCTCTGCCTCTCCCTGGGTCTTCCTATTCCCTGAGAAACAAGGATATCCACCTTAGGCCAACCAGTAATCCTTCAATGGCCTCTCAGTGTCAGGTGAAAGGAAGAGTCACACATCTCTCACTTTAAAGCCAAAGCTCGGAATGATTAAGCTTAGTATGTCAAAAGCTGAGATTAGCAAAAACTAGGCCTCTTGCACCAAACAGAAAGTTGTGAACACAAGGGAAAAATTCTTGAAGGAAATTACAGTGCTACTCCAGCAAAACATAAATGATAATAAAGCAAAACAGCCTTGTTGCCAGTATGGAGAAAGTTGTTGTTGTTTTTCTTAAAGATTTTATTTATTTATTCATGAGAGACACAGAGATAGGCAGAGAGATACAAGGCAGAGGGAGAAGCAGGCAGAGCCTGATGTGGGACTCAATCTTGGGTCTCCAGGGCCACGCCCTGGGCCAAAGGAGGCACTAAACCGCTGAACCACCTGGGCTGCCCTGAAAAAAGTTTTTGAGGTCTGGATAGAAGGTCAAACCAGCCGGGACATTCCCTTAACCCAAGGCCTCATCTTGTTAGAGCAAGATTCTAACGCTTCAGGTGTATGAAAGTGGACAGGTGAGGAAGTTTCAGAGGAAAAGTTTGAAACTAGCAGAGGTTGGTTCATGAGATTTAAGGAAAGAAGCCATCTGTATAACATAAAAGTACAAAGTGAAACAGTATGTTTTGGTGTAGAACCTGGAGCAAGTTCTCCAGAAGGTCTACCTAGGATAATGAATGAAGGTGGCTACACTAAACAGACTTTCAAGGTAAATGTAACAGGCTTCTATTGGAAGAAGCTATTTAAGACTCTCATAGCTAGTGGAGAAGTCAATGCCTGTCCTCAAAACTTTAAAAGACAGGCTGACCCTTTGGTAGAGGCTCATGGAACTGGTGACTTTCAGTTGAAGATAATGGTCATTTGCCATCCTGAAAATCCGATGGCCCTTAAGAAGTATGTTAATCCTACTCTGATTGTGCCCTATAAATGGAAGAGCAAAGGGAATAACCACATCTGTTCACAATACGTTTTGCCACATATTTTAAGCCTGCTGTTAAGACTTAACTGCTCAGAAAACAAAAAAGAAAAAAGAAAAACAACCAGAAAAAAAAAACCTCTTTCAAAACATTACTGTTCATTGACAATACACCCAGTCACCCAAGTGCTCTGACAGAAATGTACAATGAGATTAATGTTTTCACGTCTGCTAACACATCCATTCTGCAGTCCATGACAAAAGAAGTAATTTTCATTTTCAAGTCTTATGGTTTAAGAAGTACACTTTGTAAGCCTATAGTTGCCATAGATATTGATTCCTCTGATGGCTCTTGGCAAAGTAAGTTGAAAGCCATCTGGAAAGGATCCACCATTCTAGAAGCCATTAAGAACGTTCATTGGAAGAGATGAAAATATCAACATTAACAGAAGTTTGGTAGAAGTTGATTCCAACCCTTGTGATGAGTTTGAGAGGTTTAAGACTTTAATGAAGGAAGTAAATGCAAGTATCTTGGAAATAGCAACAGAAGTGGAATTATAAGTAGAGCCTAAAGTTGTGACTTGAATTGCTATAATCTCATGATAAAATTTGAATGAGGAGTTGTTTGACACCCTGATGTTTATAGCAGCAATGTCCACAATAGCCAAACTGTGGAAGAAGCCTCGATGCCATCGACAGATGCCTGGATAAAGAAGATGTGGTTTATGTACACAATGGAATATTCCTCAGCCATTAGAAACGACAAATGCCCACCATTTGCTTCAACATGGATGGAACTGGAGGGTATTATGCTGAGTGAAATAAGTCAATCGGAGAAGGACAAACATTATATGGTCTCATTCATTTGGGGAATATAAAAAAATAGTGAAAGGGAATAAAGGAGAAAGGAGAAAAAATAAGTGGGAAATATCAGAAAACGAGACAGAACATGAAGACTCCTAACTCTGGGAAACGAACTAGGGGTGGTGGAAGGGGAGGTGGGCAGGGGGTGGGGGTGACTGGGTGACAGGCACTGAGGTGGGCACTTGACGGGATGAGCACTGGGTGTTATTCTATATGTTGACAAATTGAACACTAATAAAAAATAAATTTATTAAAAAAAAAGAAATAAAATGGTTCCTTGAGATGGAGTCTACTCCTGGGGAGGATGATGTGAAGATTGTTGAAGTGACAACAATGGATTTAGAATATTATATAAACATAGTTGATAAAGTAGAAGGTGGAGTTTGAGAGTATTCACACAAATTTTGAAAGAAGTTCTACTGTTGGTAAAATGCTATCAAACAGAATCACATGCTTTAGAAGAATTTGTGAAAGCAAGAGTCATTCTATGTGTGGCAAACTTTATCATTCTATTTTAAGAAATTGTCACAGCCATTCCAGCCTACATCAGCCACCACCCTGATCAATCAGCACCATCAAATTGAGGCAGTATCTCCCACCAGCAAAAAGATATGACTTGCTGAAAGCTCAGATAATAGCCTTTTTTTTAGCGATAATGCATTTTTAATAAGGTAGGTACATTGTAAAGACATAATGCTATTGCACACTTAATAGACACAATATAGTGTAAACATAAATTTTATATGCCCTGGGAAACCAGAAAATTCATTTGACTCTCTTCATTGGGCTATTTACTTTTTAGTGGTCTGGGACGGAACCTGCATTATCTCTGAGGTATGTCTGTATATTTCCCATACATTAGAAATTGAATTCTTATGACTACTTCTAATAGCTTTTGACTTCTGCATTGTTCCATGGAATTATGGGAAAACTCCAAAAACCTCATAATCTAACATTGATTGTACAAATACAATTCTTTGTAATCTGACCTCTTAACTTGCAATTCTGTTACTAGACTTTATTGATGAAGATACCATATTGACAAGATAAGGAATAGTTATATTTTAAAACTATCTAATTATGTATAGATAGACCATTGGATATTGTTTCTTCTGAGTCAAATGATTGTAGTTTGAATTTATTTACTTTTTAAAAAGATTTTAATTATTTATTCATGACAGACACAGAGAGAGAGAGAGGCAGAGACTCCATCCCGGGCCTCCAGGATCGTACCCTGGGCCAAAGGTGGTGCCAAATCACTGGGCCATGGGGCTGCCCTATAGTTTGAATTTACACAGCTTTTTTTGAATGAGTAAGCATCTTGATAATGTTGTTTCATTACCATAAGAAAGCAAACTACATTCTAGACATCAAAGAATTTGAAGAGGAGTCAAACAATGTGATGTGAATTTTATTATTTAAGTAAATATTTTAAAGGCAAAGTGACATTAAGTTCCTCCTTGTAATGAAGAAGTTTTTGGTGGTATTTGACTTCTATAAGCATAACAACATGGTTTAATATGCAAATCTTATCTCTCTCTCTCTCTCTCTCTATATATATATATATATATATTCAATATATATTCAATATATATCCTCTCTCTATGTATATATGTATATATATATATATATATATTCAAGCATATGTCATTCCTTTTTTTTAATTTTTTTTTTATTTATTTATGATAGTCACAGAGAGAGAGAGAGAGAGAGAGAGAGAGGCAGAAACATAGGCAGAGGGAGAAGCAGGCTCCATGCACCGGGAGCCCGACGTGGGATTCGATCCCGGGTCTCCAGGATCACGCCCTGAGCCAAAGGCAGGCGCTAAACCGCTGCGCCACCCAGGGATCCCGCATATGTCATTCCTAAGTAACTTAAGCAATATCACATCTCCAGGACATGGTGGAGCCTAGATTTGAACCCAGTAAGTTTGGCTCAAAAGCCCTTAATTTTAACAACTACAACTCTTAGTGAGGAATCAATTTCTAGTCTGACTTCAGAGTCTATACTCTAGATTCTACAGATAGTATCGCATAAAATCTATCGATATTGTAAGATGTTACCCAGCAGACCAACATCAAGATCATGTACATTCCAAACTGTCCTCTGCTTGATATTCTGTCACTTTTCACAACCCTCAAAACCACTTATGTTTTAAAAGAAACTTTGTATTCTAATATGAATATTCTTTCCATTCTCCTTGTATATCCTCTCCGTTCAGTTCCTTGAAATAGCATTTTTTATTTATTTAAATTTAATGAATTACCATATAGCTTACTTAGTTTCAGAGGTAGAGTTTAGTGACTCATCAGTTGTTCATTAGTCAAGTGCTTTTCTTAATGCCTATTCCCCAATTATCCCATCCCTCCACCACCTGCCTTCCAGCAACCCTTAGTGTGATTCCTATATTTAAGAGTCTCTTATAATTTGTCTCCCTCTCTTGATTTCATCTGATTTTATTCTTTTTTAAAAGATTTTATTTATTTATTCATGAGAGACACACAGAGAGAGCGGCAGACATAGGCAGAGGGAGAAGCAGGCTCCATGCAGGGAGCCCGACGTGGGACTCCATCCGGGAACTCCAGGATCACGCCCTGAACCAAAGACAGATGCCCAACTGCTGAGCCACCCAGGCATCCCTCATCTGATTTTATTCTTCCCTCCCTTCCCCTATGATCCTCTGTCTTGTTTCTTAACTTCCATATATGAGTAAAATCATATATTTGTCTTTCTCTGACTGACTTATTTCACTTAGCATAATACCTTTTAGTTCTATCCATGTTGTAAATGGGAAGATTTCATTCTTTTTGATGGCTGAGTAATATTCCATTTTTTAAATCCATTCATCTGTTGATGGACATCGGGCTCTTTCCATATTTTGGCTATTGTGGACATTGCTGGTATAAACATTGGGGGTGAAGGTACCCCTTTGGATCACTATGTTTGTGTCCTTGGGTAAATTCTAGTAGTGTGATTGCGGAGTCATAGGGTAGCTCTATTTTTAACTTTTTGAGGAACCTCCATACTGTTTCCCAAAGTGGCTGTATGAGACTACATTTCCACCAGCAGTGGAGGAGGGTTTCCCTTTCTCTGCATTCTCACCAATATCTGTTGTTTCCTGATTTGTTAATTTTTGCCATTCTGACAGATTTGAGATGGTATCTCATTGTGTTTTTGATTTGTATTTCCTTGATGTTGTGTGATGTTGAGTATTTTCTCATGTGTCTGTTGATCATTTGTATGTCTTCTTTGGAGAAATGTCTGTTCATGTCTTCTTCCTGTTTCCTGACAGGATTGTGTTTTGGATGTTGGGTTTGGTAAGTTTTTTTAGAGACTTTGGATACTAGCCCTTTATCTGATAAGACATTTGCCAATATATCTTCCCATTCTGTAGAATGTCTTTTGGTTTTGTGGATTGCTGTGCAGAAATTTTTTATCTTGATGAAGTCTCAGTAGTTCATTTTTGCTCTTGTTTTCCTTTCATTTGGAGACATGTTTAGTTGCTGTGGCCAAGGGCAAAGAGGTTTCTGTCTATACTCTCCTTTAGGATTTTGATGGATTCTTGTCTCATATTTAGGTCTGTTATCCATTTGAGTCTGTTTTTGTCTGTGATGTAGGAAAATGGTCCAGCTTCATTCTTCTGCATGTGGCTGCCCAATTTTCCCAACACCATTTGTTGAACAAACTGCCTTTTCTCCATTGGATATTCTTTCTTGCTTTGTTGAAAATGAGTTGACCGTAGAGTTGAGGGTTCATTTCTGGATTCTCTATTTGGTTCCATTGATCTATGTGTCTGTTTTTGTGCCAGTACCATACTGTCTTGATAATTACAGCTTTGTAATAGAGTCCAGAATTATGATGCCACCAGCTTTGGTTTTCCTTTTCAAAATTCCTGTAGCTATTCGGGGTCTTTCCTGATTCCATAAAAATTTTAAGATTATTTGTTCCAGCTCTTTGAAAAATATTGATGGTATTTTGATAGGGATTGCATTAATTGTGTAAATTGCTTTAGGTAGCATAAATATTTTAACAATATTTGAAGAAGAAATAGTCTTTGTTTTTAGGTGTCTTGTCTGAGTCATTTCTTCTATGAAACCTTGTTAGACCACTATAAAATGACAAAATTCCTTCTTTATCATCCTATAGTAATTTAAAAATATTTTATAAAATAGTTAATATAGTATTATACAATTAGTTATAAAAGTAGTTAGTTTAGGATTCCGTGATTTTTTTTTTAAGATTTATTTATTTATTTGAGAGAGAGAGAGAGAGTAAATGAGGAGCGGGTCAAAGGAAGAAGAAAAAAATCCTCAAGCAGACTCCCTGCTGAGCCTGGAACTGCACTTGAGGCCAGTACCAGGCCACTGAGATCATGACCTGAGCTGAAACCAAGAGTTTACTGTTTAACCAACTGAGCCACGCAGGCACCCATAGATTTCCATAGATTTCTTTTTTTTTTATTTTTTTATTTTATTTTATTTTTTTTTTCATAGATTTCTTAAAGTAGTGAGACTTTTGTTTGGTTTTGTTTTTTTTATCTTTATCCCCACTCACTTAATACATTGCTTGTCAGATAGTTGGAATTAATTTTATATTTGTTAAATGAATGGTCTCACCTTAGAATAACATAAATAAGAAGTTTGAGTTTATTATCTCATTAATACATGCACTATTGGCCTAATGATTCTATATTTATTTACTGTTTACTCTATGAAAAATTAAGTGAGATTTCACAGAATATCTTGGCAAAGGCAAAACTCTGGAATCCCATCAAGGTTGCATCCTTGTATAGGATATCTGTTTTCTAAGTTGGTTTGAGTCATTAACCTGACTTCCAATAAATTCTGGCACAGATGACTTTGTTATGCATAATGAAAACTGTTTCCATTCATTCAGACTGCTTTTATAGCAAACTGCAGTGGTTCTCTGGTAAGCATAATAAGGACATAGTGATTTTAATTGAGGACATTACTAAGATTTATTGATCTGCATGTGCTAATGTCGGAATTTAAAGGTCAAGAAGCCACAACATTGACACAAAAATGTCAGTATAATGGATTTTCAGTGAGGCATAGGGTCATTTTAAAAAGATAGCCCTGATTACCCAAAATTTCCAGGTATAGTCACCATGAATTGTCTTCCCCCAACCATTATAAAAGTATCAGTCTCATTTCATGTTGCTGTTTTATGAGATTAGAAACAACAGGATATTGCTATGAGTGGAATGAGAATTTTTTTTGGACACATCAAGAGAATATTATTAATTTTATGGTTGATGTTTTACAAAAACTACTCACCAATTGTTTGTGGTCAATATTCAACACAAGTCACATATTCAAGTAGACAGGTGCTTATGTACCATGAGGCATATTCATCCCTGTTTGTGTTAACTTAGTGCTGCTAAATGGCTAAGCTGTCTTTACTCCCATTGTATTTTCAAAACAAATTTTTTTTTATTTTATTAAAAATAAAATATTTTTATTTTTTTTTATTAAAAAAAATCAAGGATGACATATGTTTAAGGATATTAAAGATATTCTCCTTTTATAAATAAAGTGGTAAAAATTTGTATAAATTATGTGTACATTATAAATAATGCTATTTATGAAGAAATCAGAGGTATAGAGGACATAAATTTTGCATTTTTGTTTATGCCAAGATTCCTTCTCTTGCTTTTCTTTTCTCCCCACATCCCTCTATGTGGAAATCTTCACAACTTCTAGCACAGGCATTGAGTTCCCTTAAACTTGTATTTCCTGCCTGCCTTCTAACCCTGAATCCTTAATTTTAGACATTGTACCACACAGCAACATATAATGACAGAAAAAGCATCATTTCAGCTTATTTCAGTAATTGTTCTTATGTTTTGCTTGAAAAACAATGAATAGCATGTCTGTAAAAATGCATAAAGTCCATTATGAGAGAGGTAGTTCAGTCATCTCATTCATATGTATTTAACTTCATGGAGAAATATTTATTTGGTACCAATATGTATCAATAACTAAAGTAAAGAAATGGTCTTTAACTGTAAGTAATTGACAGTCCAGTATAAAAAAAATGAAACGATCTATAGTATTCTGTTAGTGTCGGGCATATTTCTATTATGATTGAGAACATAAGACAAATTAAGAGATTTTATGATGTCCTCTTAATAAAACTCAGACCTGGAAGTCAGCAATTAAATGGAATATAATTCAGGGATCACTTCATTAGGCATTCATTGATTTGTTATCTGTCCTGTGCCAAACTCCTTGGTATGTATGGGGAATAAATAGTTGAATAAAGCATCCTTCCAATTCTTACCTCTATTAGAAAGACATACTCATTAACAGGTATTTTCCATTGCATGCAATGAGTTTTTATTAGCATTTGGCACCTAGTTCTAAAGAAACAGAATAGACAGACATTCAGCCACACCTGCACAAAGTCTCTCAGAGGAAATGAAATCTGAATTACAGCTTGAGGCAATATATAATCAGCTATGTCACAAGTGACATAAAATTATATTTAAAAGTAATCTGCGGACTTTCAGATGTTGGAAATTACACGGCTCTTTGGGAATACCTGCAGATATTTCATAGATAGGATTATTTTGGAGGTAGCTCTTATTCAAAGGATTTCAATAATCGATGAAAGTTTAAAGGATTTCAATAATCACTGCTATCAATTCCTTTTTAGGATGAATAATATTTATGCAAATATTCAATGGAATAACACTCAAAGAACTAAGTGCAAAAAGAAATTATTTCTCCACTTTGTAATGTCACTTACCTGCTTTCTAGGGAAAAAAAAGGCCATCATGTGTAAGAATTGTGTATGTTGATTTAAGTTCAATGATTACAGATAAATTTATAAGAACAATTTAAAATGCCAAATATAATAGAGTTACAAAACTGTTATTGAAGAACTTCTATGGAGGGGGCCTGAGTGGCTTAGTTAGTTAAGCATCTGCCTTTGGCTTAGGCCATGATCCCAAGGTCTGGGATGGAGCCCCACATTAGGCTCCCTGCTCAGCTGGGGGTCTGTTTCTCCCTCTTCCTCTATCCCCTCCCTAGTGCTCATTCCCACTTTCAAGTAGATAAATAAAATCTTAAAAAAATAAATAGAGCACTCCTGTGCTTTGTACCATAAATCATGCATAATTAGTAGATTGTACTTTTAAATGTGTGTGTGTGTGTGTGTGTGTGTGTGTGTGTGTGTGTGAGACCACAGTATTGTTATCCTGAGGTTAGCTTAGTGGAATATGATACTTTAAAAGGTAACCCAAATAAATTAATAGAAAAAAAAAAAAAAAACTTGAGAGAATTTTAAGACCAGTGAAATGAAAAACCAAAAAGCAGAGAAGCTGATAATCTTGAATCATTGGTACTGGATGTTTTTAAACTATTATTATTTGTACAGTTTTGTTGTATCTTTATGATAGTTATTTAACATGCAGAAAACAACATAAGAAAATTCAGGAAGACAGAAATAAAAAGTCTGATAGAAAAAAGTGAGCCGGACATTATGTCTGAAACATAGTTTCTATAGGTTCACTAAGACAAAAGGCTGAAAAGTGGGTGGACTCTATATGCAAAAATAAACAAAGGAAATATTTCCTTATTGTAACATATGAGATCAATTAGGTGGAATATGTATAAAGAAACTACTACAATAAACTAAAAGAGGAATAAAAAGGAAACCTCAGAAATGGTAATGGCAAAACAGATGGACAAAGCCCACAATAATGTATTCCTTGATTCAGCATTACATTGGTTCCAAAGTCCAGGCGGATGTTTGTTCATTGTGATAGTGTCAGCACATAGTACCTTACTTAGGCCACAATAGGCACTCAAAATGTTCACTGAATGATGGAATCATTATAGAACAAATACTGTAACCAAAAAATAAACCTGGATATCTTCACAAAAGAGTGAATGTAATACACATCATAGATTTGAGGAAAGAGAACTTAATCTAGATTTAGCTGTATGCAAGAATAAGAGGAGAAAAAGGAGATAAAATATTTTCAAGAAAAAAGTCTGCACCCCTGGAAGAAAAACCTAGAGATAAAAGAAAATGATTTGATTAATATGTTGAGATAATTAGTTCAATATCTTTGCCAAATCTATCATACATGTATATTGAGACACCCAATGAGAAATTTAAGGGTGTTGAGTTGGTAAATGTTTATTAAAGGTAAAAGCTAAGGGAATTCTTGTAATATCCTACAAACTAGTATTGGTAGAACTTTAAAAAATTAGGTTACCTTTGTTACTTCTGTCCTAAAAATCATTACATGTAAGGGCCTTTCTATTCCAAATTTTCACATACATATATGTCTTGCACTTCTAACATAAGCAGCTTTCCTTCACTTTCAACTGTCACGATGACTCACTTTTGTAATCTCCAACCTGCTAGGCTCTGCTTCACAAAAGTACTTTGTATTTTTAAATTCTTCTTTTTATGAAAACTGTGATTTTTTTCCCCCACATAACTCCCATTTCCTTAAAGGCTTTACGATTATGCTTACTGATTTATTTCTATGGTAGTGCATTTTAGCAACAGTTTTAGCAATTAGTTCCTGTTAAAACTTTAATGGAGACAAGATTAACAGCAGGAGAGAGGTTTTGTTGTTTTACTTTTGTTTTTTAAGTAGGGCAACAATAAAATTACATGCATGTGAAAAATAGGACTTTGTTGTGATTATTCACTTCCAGCTCCTGGATTTAAAATGCAGCCTCTTATTAATAAGGAGGGCACTTTTTATAATGAGCATTGGGTGTTATATGTAAGTGATGAATCACTAAATTCTACTCCTGCAACCAATACTATACTATATGTTAACTAAATAGAATTTAAATAAAAAATTGATACAAAACAAACAATGAAGCCCATAATGCTCATCACAATAAAATATAAAATAAAATAAGATAAAATAAAATAAAATAAAATAAAATAAAATATAGCTTTTACTGAATAGGATTTACCATTCTTAAATGAACTTTTGGAGGTTAAAATTATCTTTTGGAAGGCTGTGTCATTTCATTTCATGTCAAGGATGTTATGATTAAAACTAAGATAATTCTTTTGAATTAGTTTCTTCCTATCTTTTGCTCCTTTTTTAAAAAAATAATTCTTTCCTTTTTCTTATTTTCTTTTAAGTGACCAGTGTATGTTTAAAAAGAGTTGTGTAAAAAATAAAAATCACTTTCTGTGAGTCATGAATAACATGGAATAAATCTTAATCCAACTGTTGTTGGCCAAATACCTGATTTATATAGCCATCATGAAGCCATAGTTTGTTATATGTTTGATGAACATTTGATTATATTTGAGTGACATTAATTTAAAATCATATCCAGATTATTAAATTGTTTATGCCATATAATTTCCTACTCATTGTTTTGATATTATAGGGGCATTATGACAACCTGCATGAAATATATTTAACTTATGAATCATGTAGATTTAGCCACGTTCACAATTGAAAAATAATGTATAATATGTTAGAAATTTCCTGTTTTCTCAGCATTTTAGAAAATATTCCTTGTCATAGTAACAGTTGAATTAGGATTTACAATAAAGCAAAACCTTCATTTGTTAAGTAAGTAAAGTTTTTATTAGTCAAGCAATATCTTAGACAAAAAACAAAACAAAAAAAAAACAAGAAAAAAAATAAAACAACCCCCCCAAAAAACCTGACTAAATATTTAAGAGAAAAAATTCCAAGGAAGAGAAATTATGTTTTCTCTTATGTCAGACACTCAAATATAATTTTAATAGCTATCTATTGACTCAGTGATAGTTAAAATTCATAGATAGCTTCAAAAGTCAGAGCCAATAGGGATAATCCATTATTTTTCATGTAAATAAAAGTAGACAAATGTGGATGATTTACTAATGACTGTTCTTTTAAATTGCATTTGTCCACTCACTAACCCATGCAAAACTGGTTTCAAGGTACATATTACATTCTTTGTCAAAGAATTATTTTGGGATCCAAAGCTGTTACATCTACAATTTTAATTAATGTCTTCTTTCACAAATTGTATAGCTGTATCCTAAAAAGAACAAAATCCATTGCGGCCACTTTGATTAGTGACAGAGCAGCAGTATTTGATAAGAGCAGCAGCATTTGGTACAGTTTCTCTAAAAGTCTTTAAATTTCTCTTTGCTACACAGTAAGAATACAGATATATCTAAGAATGGTTAAATTGGGTATTAACAAGATGATATTCAATAGACTTTACTGTCTTCTACATAAGTAAGACATATATATTTTTATTATTAAGTATAGTTCTCCCACTTACTTAAAAATAGATATCTGGATAATAGTTCTATTGGTCTTGTTAATAAAATTCCCTAAGATGAGATTTAACCAGAGAACAATTATGTTATCCTAATTAACACCAATATCAAATTTCCCTAGCCTTTCTTACTCATTCCTGCATTTTTTAAGATGTGCAAAAATTCTGCATTAAAACACAGGTCTACAATGATAAATAAACTGTGCACAGTCAAAATAACTTAAAAATAAGCATAAATATTTAAAAGTATTAAATATGTAATCAGCCTAAGTGATATGGCTTATATGGAAGGTTAACCTGTCACTCAGATATGTATCCATTTAAACCACATTTTCCAGTACATTTTTTCAAAAAGTATGCATTCTTATTCTCCTTTGCTGGGTGATATAAAAACTGATAAAATCAAAGTTAAGGAATTTATTATAAATACCTTCAACAAATCTAACTACCTAGTTGTCCTCTGTCCTTATATTATACAGAAACAAATGTCACTAATTTAGAGAAATTTAAAAAGTTATCTGAGTTTGATTTTGTAAACTAACTTCCAAGTGCAAATTACAAGTGCTTTTTACATTTAAAATTTTACAGAAACTTTATTTAAAATATTAGCCATTCTGTTTGCATCCTTAAATCTCCAAATCCCCAAACATTGTATAGATAAATTCATATGGGTATAGTTGTGACTCTAACATAAATAAATGGTCAGCTATGTTAAAATGAAGGCCATATTGGGATGACTGTAGCTGTGTCATTTGTTTGCTCAAAAACATGTGCAATGTACCAAGTTCTAATGTTTTTGTACTGTGAAACTATCTACATTTTATCATGTTTGAAGTATGTCTTCTATGAATACAAAGGCCACAAGAGCAACAATTTTCTTAGTTGAAACTGAGAATTTTATTCCAGAAGAAAGATAAGTGAATACAAAAATATAGTCTTGTTACTTTGATTTGTGTCCAGCTACACTGACAATATAAGCAAAAATATTATAATAAAAAGAGTCTCAAATTGAATTATTTAGCACTGAAAAATCGGTCAGAACCTAGTTTTGATAAATCTAGTTAAAATATAGTTGGCATGATGTATGCATAATGCCCAGGGCTTATTCCAAATTTGAAGATTTAAACCCAACTTTTACATGTAGGGATAGATATTAAAATGACACAGAGTAAAAATGATTATGATTGAGCTTTTTAGTAAGACATGAGTCTTACTATGAAATATGAAATATCTATGAAATATCACACCATAGTCTTTTAAACTAAGGATTAACCTTCCATGGGAACTGTTCTGTGGAAAGAAAGAAAATAATAAAAATTTTAGATGCATGTAGTGATGCCTAAAGTCCTGTTTTAATTCACATTATCAGCAACTCTGCAGTTCTTTCTCTCATGGCTAATGTATTCGCTATTTCATAAAATTGGACAAGAAGTGCAATTTATCGAACTAGAAACTCAATACGTCACACAATATTGAAATAGTATAGTAGTTCTGTCATAGAAACATCACCATTATATTATGCATTATGACATTTTAGACAACAGAAAATACTGCTTTTGTCTCCACAGATGCATAGTGCTTTCACTGCAGAAAGGCAACACTGTAAAAAAAGATGCTTTTACCAATACTCTGTGGTTGTGGTGGTACTAACAGATTCAATTACAGTGCAAAGTAAAACAGCAAGTACTTACTTTTTTCTCCTTTGAAACTGAATATCTTCCAAAGAAAGATTCTGAAATAGAAGCCATTTTCAGTTTTGATCTATTTACTCTTTTTTTTTGTTTATAATAATAAGAAAACATGATAAAATGGTACTATTCATAACCTCTTTAAAAAGAAAAATAAGTGCTCTCTAGAAAGAATACCTGAATACTCCAACATCATAACATCATAATTTTCAATAGGAGATAGGGAAAAAATATCCTCAATTGAAGTTATTTTATGTATTTTTACCATAGTTTAATTTTTTTTATTAAGTATTCCTCAGGCAACCCGATTGCAGCTGTGAATCTTCCAACCTATCAGTCTGTTCTATTGATTTAGATAGTAATCTTTTGTGGTCACCAAGTACTTCTGTGAAATTCCTGCCAAAAGCTGTATCTTATTTTCATTGATCCAAAAATATTTGCCAGATGCTTATTCACAGAAAAGCCACTTTAAAAATGGCAACTAATAATAGTGAATGGAATTAAAAATATCATGTTCAGTGGTTTCAAATTATCTCAAAAGTGGTAAGATACATTAAGATACAGGTAAGATACAGTTATAATTTATTTATATATATATAATTTTATATGTCCAAATTTAACCATCAATGTATAATTTAAAATTGTATTTTAAAATACAACACTAAAAACAAACAAAAAAAACTACGCTAAAGGCAGATTTATGCTCAGTGATGTTCAGTGGTTGAGCATCTGCCTTTGGCCCAGGGTGTGATCCTGGAGCCCCCGGATCAAGTCCCACATCAGGCTCCCTGCATGGAGCCTGCTTCTCCCTCTGCCTATGTCTCTGCCTCTCTCTCTCTCTCTCTCTGTGTGTGTGTTTCTTATGAATAAATAAATAAAATCTAAAAAAAAAAAATACTACACTTAGGTTAACAATGAGCAAATGGAAAAGAAATAAGAGATGATTGATGAAAATATGTGAAAATATATAATTAATATTGAACACAGAATCTAAACTATTATGTGCCTGTATTTAGGAAAATATAAGAATTAGAAAAAAATAATATTTTAAGTATTAGAACATCCAACATGTTATGACCAGCTTCATTTTTATGAAGATACCTCAAGATAATTAAATAAGACACCAATACAGGCATATTTGACATATAAGCAAGACAAAGTCATTTCATAACTATTAAGTTTCAAATTAAGAACCAGCTGACCTTCTAAGCAGGGCTCAAACCACTGACATTTGTGCGATGTGCATATTCCTTTCAATATTTTTCTTAAGTAAAGATATTTTATAATGATCATTTTTTATCACAACTATTTTCATTAGAAATTTGACATGCTGATTTTGAAGAAATGGTAAAAAACTTATTCTGAGGAATCTTAACTTGCTCAACCATGAGATAATAAAAATACACCCAATAAAAATATGGATAAAGAATGAAAATAAGTAAATTAAAAGAATGTCAAAATCAGTAGTCATTAGGGAAATTCATGTTGAAGCCACAGGAAGATACCTCTATGTAACTATTATAAAGGCTAAAAATTAGAATGGTTAAAAGCATGAAGCATGTAAGTTATTTGCGAGGATGTGGCAGGAGGGAAATCCTCATTCATTGTCGGTAAGAATATCAGGTAGTACAACCATTTTGGAAAGTAATTTTGCAGGGTGCCTGGGTGGGTTAGTAGCTTAAGCGTTGGACTCTTGGTTTCATCTCAGGTCAAGATCTCAGGGTTCTTAGATCAACCCCCACCCCATGTAGGGCTCCAAGCTCAGCACAGAGTCTGGTTGAGATTCTGTATCCCTTCTCCTCTGTCCCTACCCGGCTCTTGTGCAGTTTCTCTCTCTCTAGACTAAATAAATAAAATCTTCAAAAATTTCAAAAAAAAATTTTTGCAATTTCTTTTTTTTAAATTTTTATTTATTTATTTTATGATAGTCACAGAGAGAGAGAGAGAGAGAGAGAGAGAGAGGCAGAGACATAGGCAGAAGGAGAAGCAGGCTCCATGCACTGGGAGCCCCATGTGGGATTCGATCCCGAGTCTCCAGGATCGCGCCCTGGGCCAAAGGCAGGCGCCAAACCGCTGCACCACCCAGGGATCCCAAATTTGCAATTTCTTAAAAAGGACTCGAACATATACATTCTCTGATTCAACTATTCTTCTCCTAGGTGTTACCCAAAAAATTAAAAGTATATATTCAGGGATCCCTGGGTGGTGCAGCGGTTTGGCGCCTGCCTTTGGCCCAGGGCGTGATCCTGGAGACCCCGGATCAAATCCCACGTCGGGCTCCCGGTGCATGGAGCCTGCTTCTCCCTCTGCCTGTGTCTCTGCCTCTCTCTCTCTCTGACTATCATAAATAAATAAAAATTAAAAAATTTTTTTTTAAAAAACAACAACAACAAAAAGTATATATTCATTTAAAGTCTTGCACACAATTTTCATAATAGTTTTATTTGTAAAAGCCCCAGGGTAAAAATAACTTAAGTGTCCATCAATAGGGACACCTGAGTAGCTCAACAGTTGAGCGTCTGCCTTTGGCCCAGGGCATGATCTCAGAGTTCTTGGATCGAGTTCCACATCAGGCTTCCTGTGAGGAGCCTGCTTCTCCCTCTGCCTGTGCCTCTGCCTTCTCTCTGTGTCTCTCATGAATAAATAAATAAAATATTTTAAAAAAGTGTCCATCAATAGAAAAATGGATAAACAATTATGATACATCCATACAACAACATATTACTCAACACTAAATAAAAAAGAATTACCAATATACACAACATTGATACATATCAGAATGATCATGGGGAGTGAAAGAAGGGAGACAAAATAGTTATGTAGTGTATCATCCCACTTACAAATAAATTAAAATATGCAAGTAATCTATAGTGACAGGAAGCAGATCTATAATTGTCTGAAAGCAAGAGGAGATGTATGGTAACAGAGCACAAGCCAAAAGACAAAGAAGGAACATGGGTTAATGTGTGTGTGTGCATTATCTGATTGTAATGATGGCTACCGGGATCTACAGGAGTAAAAATTGAGCAACTTTTATATTTTAAACGTGCAGTTTTGTTAGTCAGTTATCTCAATAAATATGCAAAAAAAGTTTATATAAGTAAAATATTATATTACATATAAATCAAATACCGAGTAGGTGCTGTAGATGAAAACATTAAGAAACCATGACCTATTGCCAGATATATCTCATCCTCCATCATTCACATTTTATTCTGTTTCAGGGCAAGGATGTAGAGGTGGATAGATTTTCAGCAGTTCTGAGGGATCCATTATAACACTGAGTGTTGGGAGTAGTTAAGAGAATGCCATCCACTTATTTTAATATCTTTCCTGTAGATACAAATAGTGATTACAATGAGATCTTCACCTCCTACCCCCCCCCGGAAGGGTATCTGTTATTCAAAGGCAATCTCCTAATTCTTAACTCGATAATTTGATACAGGAACTAAAAATTATTTGGATTACTAAAATGGAGAGTAAAAGGGCATCTTTTGTCTATACTTCCAAATATAGACGGTAACTTTTTTGGAACTTGTATTTTGGGCTACCTATAATAGTGGTTTTCAGTATGTTAAAATCTCTAGGGCAGCCTGGGTGGCTCAGTGGTTGAGCGCCTGCCTTTGGTCCAGGGCGTGATCCTGGAGACCCTGTTTATCAAGTCCGGCGTCGGGCTCCCTGCATGGAGCCTGCTTCTTCCTCTGCCTGTGTCTCTGCCTCTCTCTCTCTGTGTGTCTTTCATGAATAAATAAATAAAATCTTTTAAAAAAAATCTCTAATCAGAATGGTCTGCTTTTGATGGAATGCATAATACTACTGTTGTGTTGTTGTAAATTATTGATAATTGGATTAATAGTTAAAATATGCTCTTCCATTTAACCTATCATTTATGACATAAACAATTAACTATACTAAGAAAAATTTCTTGCATTGTCATTAGATGTAGACTAAAATTACAGGGGAGGGGTGTCATTTAACAAAAGCCTAGTTCCCTCTATACCATCAAATACTACAGGATAAAAGGTTATTTATCTTCTACTACTTACCAGGTACTGTTTTAAGTACTAGGAAATAAGCAGAAGAAAATGTACTATGCATTTTTGGGAAATACACTACAAGTACTATATTCCTGAAATTCACATTAATCGTGTTTTTTTTTTTTTAAATTTTCTAAATCTGGCAACCTGTGTCATCTGGTTCCTCTTTAGCTATGCCATGGGAGGCTCTAGTAGAAGATTAGAGCTTCTTGCAGCTTTGATCTATGCTTATCTGGACAATCAGACAGTTGCTTTCGGTACTCTCAGCAGGGCTAGCCTTAGCGTTCCCATTATAGGTTTCAACCTCACTCAAACAGCACCACCTCTGCAGTAAGAGAACCTCTTGTCCTTCTCCAATACCTGCTGTTCCTAAGTACCCTTCAGAGGATCTACATATAGCCATGCGGTGATATCTACAAATTTAGAATTACCAGCCTCATAAGGGCCCTTATTCCAATCTTTTACTATCTAAAAATACCATGTGTTTTCTTGTTTCCCCAGCCTTAAAGCAGCTACTGTACCATAAAGATATTAAAGCCTGGGTTACCTCAGTTTCCTATTTTTTTGCCACTTGGCCCTCCAGCCTGTGTTTGAGAAATACCCTGTGTTTGAAATATGCAGTGTGATTTCTATTTTTCTGTCTTGGCATTAGTGGAGTAAATGGTCACAATAAATCAGGCTGAAGATAATGATGGATGGGGCTAATGGAAGTAGCAATGAAATGGTGTAAATTGGTAGAATTCTGGATATCCTTTGAAGGTACAGCCATCAGGGATTGATGACTGATTGGTTGTAGATTATGAAAGAAAAAAGGAGATTGAAAAGGATGTCTCCAGTGGTTTTAGCCAATGCACGGGAAAGAATTGAGTTGGTACCTACAGGGGAAGAAAACAAGGAGAGAAATAAGCTTGAGAGAAAATACAAGAACTTGGTGACAGGATAGGTTTGAGACCATTTTTAGTAATCTCAGATTGATATGTGTGTCAGGAACTCAGGCATTTTACAGAAAATATCTATGCTTTATTTATATGTTTGGAAAGAAATTAGCTTTTATTTTGTATTAAAAAATGAGACTGATAAGCTGACCAGAAGAGTGAGTGTATAGAGAAAATAGAGGAGTTTCAAGGACTAAAGCACTGGCGATCCAGCATTTAGAGGTTGAGATGAGAAAGAATCAGCAGAGGAGAGACTGGGTAGGAACAGCCAAACAGGTGGGAGCGGTGAAGCAGGACACTGCAGTTATCAAGGAGAAGGGTGTGATGTAATGAATCTAATGCCACTGATTGGTCAAAGCAAATGGCATCTAGGGCACATGCGTGGCTCAGGGGTTGAGCATCTGCTTCTGGTTCAGGTGATCCTGGGTCCTGGGGCCGAGTCCCCCATCCAACTCCCGTGGGGAGCCTGCTTCTCCCTCTGCCTATGTCTCTGCCCTCTCTCTATCTCTCTGATGAATAAACAAATAAAATAAAATCTTTAAAAAAAAAAAGGAAGGAGGGATCCCTGGGTGGCTCAGCGGTTTAGCGCCTGCCTTCAGCCCAGGACATGATCCTGGAGACCCGCGATCGGGTCCCACATCGGGCTCCCTGCATGGAGCCTGCTTTTATTTTTTTTTTTTTAATTTTTATTTATCTATGATAGTCACACACAGAGAGAGAGAGAGAGGCAGAGACACAGGCAGAGGGAGAAGCAGGCTCCATGCACCAGGAGACTGATGTGGGATTCGATCCAGGGTCTCCAGGATCGGGCCCTGGGCCAAAGGCAGGCGCCAAACCGCTGCGCCACCCAGGGGTCCCGGAGCCTGCTTTTATCTCTGCCTTGGTCTCTGCCTCTCTCTTTCTCTCTCTTTCTCTCTCTCTATGTCTCTCATGAATACATAAATAAAATCTTAACAAAAAAAGAAAAAAAAAAGAAAGGAAATGGCATCTGATAAGGGGATCACATAATTGGGTAACGTCCTTGATGACAGCTTTTTCAGTGCAGTGATGGAAGTAAATGCTTTTAGGATACAGATTCAATAAAGAATGTGAAAAGATATATGGAATACAGAATGGAGATAACTTTTAATAATTATTGCTTGGAAGAGGAAAAAGCAGAGTAGTAGCTAGAGGAGAGAATAGGGCTACAAGATACAGCATGATTTTATAGGATGGTCATGATCCAGTAGAGGCAAGACTTGATACTGGGCTGAGAGAAAGATTTCCAGAACAATTACTTTGAGTAAGTACGAAGGGATACTGCTACACTGGAGTGCAGATAGTCAAAAAGAGCAGTAAGATAAGTTATAGGCTCAGATGTAGGCAAGCAGTCAGACATGCTGGCAGGAACTGTGCAGAGTCTGCGGATTATTTGTGTTTCTCAGTCATCCACTGATAGCGAGCACTGAGAAGATGGTGTTATAGGTTTATAGATGAAGTACATGTCCAAAATATTCACCTCGAAGAGAAAGACAATAAATAAGCCTAATTAAACATAGTATAGTTCTTTGGAATCAATGAAATCCCACTTTGTATTATCAGTCATGAAATTAAAGTTAGACCTAAAATTATTTTTATAGTTCTCTCCAGAAATTTCTTATCAGGTTAATGTAGCTGCACAGGTTTAAGCACAAAGTGAAAACACACAGACATTAAGCCAGGTTTGTGATTTTTCTAAACCAGTATGGGAAATCCAGAGAGAGATAAAGGAATTGTTGCTGCATATAACTGATAATTATAATGACTTACCAGGAAACTCAGCTGGTTAAGGAAGGAATTGGAGACATGAGGAACAGTAAGTAATTTTGCAGATATGGTTGCAAATATGAATGGATTGTAAATCTCAGTGGGTCAGAGTTCAATAGGGAGTAATCAGGGATTATAGAAGGTAGAGAACACATCAGGATTATAATGTGAAATAGTAATATCACATTCGAGGGTATGGAATCATAGAAATATTTGCCTCAAATTATGTGGGGGAAAGATCATAAGTAGATACAAGAAGGTCAAGAAATAAATATCAGGATATTTATAGTCATCTATGTGAAAAATTGAAATTATTAAGAATTTTCACAGAAATTATAAATGACGGTCTGTTAAGACCTAAAACATTTAAGAAATGGTTCAGAGTAACCTCTTGATCACATATGACTACAAAGAGAATGACTACACGATGGTGCAATCTGCGGAGAGATCTGATGGTGGGCATAGAAGGTGGTGTCTCATACATGCATTGTGTAGCAAAAAAGACACCTGTTCTATCACATCCATTATAATGTAGTGAAAGATTTTAGAATATGGAAAGAGGTGGGGAGAGGAGTCACAAATAGTTATGTAGAGTTATATGGTGACTAAAATTTGCACATGAGGGATGCTCGGTAAGTCCTGTGTCTGTGGTGAACAACATGAGAACAGTGGTGCAGAGGGTAGCATGTACTGTCAGTGCTGAGCACAAAGAAGGTGGGGTGTGTTTTCTCAGGAACGTAAGATTCTATTTCCACTCAAATCTTTATCGTTTTAAACTACAGTTGATATTTCTGCTATGTTAGATAGTAAGTGAAACCCTATTCTGGTACGATTCACCCATGTGTTAGCCTCCAGTTTTATTTTTGATGGAGGTCATAAGACTTCGAGATGGTGATTATGTGCTGAGCACAAGAGTTCCCTCTTGCATTCCTGTATCTAGTCTTCATGCTTTTGGTTATAGTGAGACAAGGTATTTTTCATTTTTTAATGGCCATTTATATTTTTTCTTATGAATTGTTTTTACTTAAATCTTACATGGTGAGAATCTTATATTTTCTTAGTAAATTGTTAAAAATTATTATTATTGTTAAAAACTCTCCTTGTTTCCCTTTTCCAGTTACAAATTAACATATATTTATTCTATCCATTATTTCGTCCTGAAATGTTTTTCTCCTACTTCACACTAGAATCTTACTTTTTTTCTCTTCTTTTATCTTCCTACACTTTGTTCTTTTAACTCACTGACTCCTGCCCCCTTCTTTCTTTCACAATTTTAAGGGTGTGTCTCCCAATATTATCCATTATCTACCACAGAAAAACTTGTGTAGTTTATAGAATAAACTTAAACTTTTTTAAAGATTTATTTATTTATTAGAGAAAGAGAGATAGTGTGAGTGGGGGGGGGGGCAGAGGGAATACAGTAAACTTATTCTTGATTAATCGTGATTAAAATCTAAGCCAGGGGGCAGCCCTGGTGGCTCAGAGGTTTGGCGCCGCCTGCAGCCTGGGGTGTGATCCTGGAGACCCAGGATCAAGTCCCATATCGGGCTCCCTGCATGGAGCCTGCTTCTCCCTCTCCCTGTGTCTCTGCCTCTCTCTCTCTCTGTGTCTATGAATAAATAAATAAATAAATAAATAAATAAATAAATAAATAAATAAATAAAAACATCTAAGCCAGGGATCCCTGGGTGGCTCAGCAGTTTAGCGCCTGCCTTCCGCCCAGGGCGTGATCCTGGAATCTTGGGATCCTGGAATCGAGTCCCGCATCGGGCTTCCTGCATGGAGCCTGCTTCTCCCTCTGCCTGTGACTCTGCCTCTCTCTCTCTCTCTGTATCCCTCATGAATAAATAATCTTTAAAAATAAATAAATAAATAAAATAAAAAATTTAAAAAATCTAAGCCAGTAATAAAGATATAGTATGTTGCTTAAGTAGTGAAAAGGGGAATTATCTCTTATAGGAAAGCTAAGGAATTTGTTATGAAGGAGATGACCTTTAAGAGAAGAATAAGTATAATTTAATCATATGGAACCTGATAAAAGACAATTTATAAATAAAGGACAATATAGGGTTGCCTGGGTGGCTCAGTTGGTTAAGTGTCCAACTCTTGACTTCAGCTCAGGTCATAATCTCAAAGTCCTCAGATTAGGCCCGTGACCAGCTCTATGCTGGTTGTGGACCTGCTTGGGATTCTCTGTCCCTCTCTCTCAGCCCCTCCCTCTATCTCTAAAAAAATAAAATAAAGAACAATATAAATATACATGTATATAAATATTTTAGATATTTACATTATATATAATATTTACAAAAAGTTGAGATAGCATTATCTAGCATTTTGTCAATCACTTTTCAAACTAGTTGTAGAATGCTTTCCTTTTAGTGTTTTTGATTTTACACATTAAGTAAAAGTAAGACATAGCAAATTGAAATCACTCTCTAGATTAACAAAGACATTTTTTATAGCAGCTAGCTATGAACAATCTGTGTTTTTATTTTTTGACCTCTCTTCTGTTATACCCATAATGATGATGTTGAGCAAGCAAAAATTTAAAAATATGAACTTAATGTACAAGTATGATATTTTCTGCTGAGATACAGGTTTAGAGCTAATGTAGACTACATTCTTAATACTAATCTTTAAAGTCATGTTGGAGCATGACCTACATAAGAGCATGAAGGATGCTTTATACATTTCTAATGAATTCTATGCTCTAAAATATGAAGGTCTCATTGATACATTAATAGAAATGAAGCAAAGGTGAGAAGATCATCATTTTTTATCATCTAATATGAATTATATGTAACCAAAGCTTTCAATCTCTATTTCTTATTATCCATTTAAATAATATCACATTTAGATTGACTTTTCTTCTTAGACAATTAAAATCTGGAAATTAACTTGTACTTACACATTCATACTAGGATATCTAGTAGGAATGCTGAAATATTTTTATTAAGTTTTAAAATTTTAATTTCAATACAGTTAAGATTACAGTGTTATATTAGTTTCAGGTGTATTATATAGTGATTCAACAATTCTATACATTAGTCAGTACTCATCATAATAAGAGTATTCTGTAATCCCCATCACCTATTTCACTTATCCCTCCACCCACTTCCCCTCTGCCAACCATCATTTTGTTCTCTGTAGTTAAGAGTCTGTTTCTTGGTTTGTCTCTCTCTCTCTCTCTTCCTTTTTCACCTTTGTTTTGTTTCTTAAATTCCACATATGAGTGAAATTATATGGTATTTTTCTTTCTCTGACTGACTTATTCCATTTAGCATTATACTCTCAGGCTCCATCCATGTTGTTGCAAATGGCAAGATTTCATTCCTTTTTATGATTGAATAATAGGAATGATGAAATATTAATGCATTCTGTATGCTAAGCTTTATTTTAATTCCTATGTTTCAAAAACTCATGTTTAGGAATAAAATTATTCCTGTGAAATAAAAAATTAAATTATGTTACATGATTTATAATTTTTATTTATTATCCTAAATATCGCTATTATTTAATCACATTGATATTTTGTTATCAAGATGACATATCTCACAGCACATCAAGATGATTTTCTTATTTTTTTAAATTTCAGCATTTTTATAAGAAGGCATCTGAATTCACTTGTACCATTAGAATTTTATAGAACTCAAATTGAAATATTAGCACTCTATTATTGATGATTATATATTGCAAAATGGCATTTCTATTTCCTAATTTTAAATTAAATGCAGAAATATATAGAAAAAGTCATTTAGTACATTTTCCTTTGGAACCATTCAACCTAATGAAAGTATAAATGGAAAGGTATACATTGAGAAAAAGGTTATTTGGAGATGATCATTTCTCAAATTGTACATGATAGCACAGAGGAAAGGTCTGAATCTGGTCATTTAATAAATGTACAGAGTACCTAAAATAACCCACCTCTCTCTCACAAGAATATATTTTTTAAAAGAAAAACCAAAATTTTAATTTGAGTGTGTATTTGCCCAAACATGTTGAGAAAAGTCGTAACCTGAATTTTCTTAGAAGAAATCTGAATATTTTCTTGAATCATCAGAATTAAAGTAACATTTTGCAAACTGATATATGTGATTGTGAAATTGACCCCAACCACATGGTATTTCAATAACACTGTAAATATAGGAAAGTTATTTGGGGTATGTTTTGTGTTTTCTTATCATTTTTATGCAAATGACAAGAACATCTCTGATACTAATTTTCATGATGTAGTATTAGATTTAGTAATAATACAGAAGAAAACATCTTCTTTGGATTTCTGAATTTCTAGAAATTTGGATTGTTTTAAAAATTTTTATTTATTTATGATAGTCACACAGAGAGAGAGAGAGGCAGAGACATAGGCAGAGGGAGAAGCAGGCTCCATGCACCGGGAGCCCGACGTGGGATTTGATCCTGGCTCTCCAGGATCGCGCCCTGGGCCAAAGGCAGGCGCTAAACTGCTGCGCCACCCAGGGTTCCCGAAATTTGGATTTAAGACTAAATCAAAGCATGATAAAACAAGCAAACAAAACAATCAAATAAAAACTTCCCAATCTTGAGTGAAAAAAAAATCATTGTTTTCTTGTTTTACTTTACATAATGCCCTCAAGTTCCATCTAAGTTGTCACAAATGGCAAGATTTCCCTTTTTATGTTTGAATTTTTTTTATAAATTAATTTTTATTGGCGTTCAATTTACCAACATACAGAATAACACCCAGTGCTCATCCCGTCAAGTGTCCCCCTCAGTGCCCGTCACCCATTCACCCCACCCCCCGCCCTCCTCCCCTTCCACCACCCCTAGTTCATTTCCCAGAGTTAGGAGTCTTTATGTTCTGTCTCCCTTTCTGATATCTCCCACACATTTCTTCTCCCTTCCCTTATATTCCCTTTCACTATTATTCATATTCCCCAAATGAATGAGAACATACACTGTTTGTCCTTCTCCAATTGACTTACTTCACTCAGCATAATACCCTCCGTTCCATCCACGTCGAAGCAAATGGTGGGTATTTGTCGTTTCTAATGGCTGAGGAATATTCCATTGTATACATAAACCACATCTTCTTTATCCATTCATCTTTCGATGGGCACCGAGGCTCCTTCCACAGTTTGGCTATTGTGGACATGGCTGCTAGAAACATCGGGGTGCAGGTGTCCTGGCGTTTCATTGCATCTGAATCTTTGGGGTAAATCCCTAACAGTGCAATTGCTGGGTCATAGGGCATATTTTTAATTCTTTGAGGAACCTCCACACAGTTTTCCAGAGTGGCTGCACCAGTTCACATTCCCACCAACAGTGTAAGAGGGTTCCCTTTTCTCTGCATCCTCTCCAACATTTGTTGTTTCCTGCCTTGTTAATTTTCCCCATTCTCACCGGTGTGAGGTGGTATCTCATTGTGGTTTTGATTTGTATTTCCCTGATGGCAAGTGATGCGGAGCATTTTCTCATGTGCATGTTGGCCATGTCTATGTCTTCCTCTGTGAGATTTCTGTTCATGTCTTTTGCCCATTTCATGATTGGATTGTTTGTTTCTTTGCTGTTGAGTTTAATAAGTTCTTCATAGATTTTGGAAACTAGCCCTTTATCTGAAATGTTATTTGCAAATATCTTCTCCCATTCTGTAGGTTGTCTTTGAGTTTTGTTGACTGTATCCTTTGCTGTGCAAAAGCTTCTTATCTTGATGAAGTCCCAATAGTTCATTTTTGCTTTTGTTATGTTTGAATTTTATATGTATATCACATTTTCTTTATCCATTCATCCATGATGGACAATCGGGTTGTTTCTATAACTTGACTGTTGAAAATAATACTGTAATGGGCATGAGGATACATATAATCTTCTTAAGTTACTGTTTTCACTTTTTTTCAGATAAATATTTAGAAGTAGAATTGCAGAATCATATGGTGTTCTATTTTTAATTTTGTGAGGAAATTCCATACTGTTTTCCATAGTGGCTATACCAATTTACATTCTCACTAACAGTGCACCAGAGTTCCCTTTTCTCCATATCCTTGCCAACACTTTTTATCTCCTGTCGTTTTTAGTAGTAGCCATTCTAACAAGTATGAGATGATATCTCATTGTGGTTTTGATTTGCATTTCTCTGATGTTTAGTGATACTGAACATCTTCTTGTGTACTTTCTAAGGAAGCATGTTTCTTTAGATCCTGTGCCCATGTTTTAAAAAGGTTTTGTTTTGTTTTGTTTCTGCCATTCAGTTGGATTATTGTATACTAACTGCTTAGCAGATATATGATTTGCAAATATTTCCCTCATTTCGTGGGTTCTCTTTTCATTTTGTTGATGGTTTCCTTTGCTATGCAAAAGCTTTTTAGTTTGAAGTAGTCCTGTGTATTTTTGTTTTTGTTGCCTTTGTTTCAGGGTCAAACTGAAAAAAATCATTATAAAGACCAATGTCACATAGCTTACCCCCTATATATATATTTTTTTCTTCTAGGATATTTGAAGATTTTATTTATTCATGAGACACACACACACACACACACACACACACACACAGAGAGAGAGAGAGAGAGAGAGAGAGAGAGGCAGAGTCACAGGCAGAGGGAGAAACAGGCTCCATGCAGGGAGCCCGATGTGGAACTCCATCCTGGGTCTCCAGGATCAGGCCCTGGGCTGAAGGCAGGTGCTAAACTGCTGAGCTACCCGGGCTGCCCTCTTCTAAAATATTTTGGTTTCAATCTTATATTCAAGTGTTTCATCCATTTTGAGTTAATTTTTGTTTATGGTTTAAGATACAGGTCTAGTTCGTCTCTTGTATGTAGTTGTCCAGTTGTGCCAACACCATTTATTGGGAAGACTATCCTTTTCCCATGGTATATTCTTAGCTCTTTCCTCATAAATTAATTGAACATACATGTGTGGGTTTATTTCTGGTCTCTATTCTCTTCCATTGTTCTGTGTGTTTTTGTGTCAATTCTATACTATTTTGATTACTATAGCTTTGTAATATAGTTTGAAATCAGGGAGTGTGACACCTGTAGCTTTGTGCTTCTTTCTCATGTTTGTTTGGCAACTCAGGGTTTTTGTGGTTCCATACAAACTTTAGAGTTGTATCTTCTATTTCTGTGAAAAAAATGTCATTGGGATTTTGACAGGAATTACACTGATTTTGTACACTGCTTTGGGTAGTATGTACATTTTAAAAAGATTAATTCTTCCAATTTGTGAGCATGAAACAATTATTTTTCTAAGTTAGATTACACTGAATTAGCTCAATGTTGGGAAAACAGGAGAAAGCATAATGATAAAAGATTTGAGAAGTACTTTTATTTTATTGACTACATTGAAGAGAAAAAATAGGAGAAATGGGACATGTTTATTGAAGCCAGATATTATGCCCGTCTATTAAATAACCTCTGTATTGTTGTTACACTGTTGATCTTACATGGTAAAAACAATAAATATGAAAAAGAATATTTTGAACCAAAACATAGAAAATGAAGTTAACTTTGCAAATTATTCTAGAAATCTAGCGCATATATAAGAATGCAATTTTGTTAACAGCAACTAGGGGATCCCTAGCTTTTTACATTTTAATGTTCATAAACATCTTAAAGCCTATTGTATTTGTCTTCTATAAAAGCATATAAAACAGTATTTTTCAATTAATTTTATAGACAGACAAATTGATTCTGTATTATATTCTATTAGATGTGGCCAGGGACCAAATAAAACAAAACAACAACAACAACAACAAAATAAAAACAAAAACAAAGAGTCGGTAAATCAGGTTAGGTACCTCAAATGGAGCTTTAATTAATTCCATTAAGTTGCACTTCAAATGCAACGTACCCTGAAGAAAAATCCCTACAAATATTTTCAATAAAAGCTGTTTATCAAAGTAATTATGTTTTCCTTGGGGAGTTTCTGGTATTTTCTTTTTTAGTATGTGAAGGTTAAAATAAAACAAACAGGCTTTATCTTTCAAACCTGCAAACTCCTTTGTTATGTTGAAACTCCACTGATAATTGAACCATATAATTGAATATATATTAGCACATCTAACTAATGAAATATGCTCTCAAATTTTCCTCAATAATATAATCATTTTCCTTATAATAAAGTGGCAATTTATTAGTGTCATGTGTGTTAAACCTGGTTTTAGTTCATATTAGTATAATAGATCCTTAAACATATTGTTGGTTACTATAAATGCTTAGAAGTCACCTTTAACTTTACAAAAGTTTCATAATTTTTCTCATTTATAGTCCCCAGTTTACTGTAAGAGAAATATGCACATTTTAAATTATTTACCCTTCACATTCAGTTTCAGCTACCCTTGGGCAATGCAGGACATGACCTCATGAATAAGATTTCTGGAAACTTTATTAACTGTGCAGTAAGCTAAATAATACTTCCCAAGAAAGCTGCATCTTAATTCTCAGAGGATGTGAATGTTATCTTATATGACAAAAAGGCACTTTGCAGACTTGATTAACCTGGATTTTGGGTGGATCTGATGTAGTCACAAGTCTTCCTATAGGAAGGATGAAGATCACAGAATCAGAAAGCAGTGAGATAACAGAAGAGGGGGAGAGAGACAGAGACAAAGGCAGGGATAGAGAGAGATGGCGGGGGGGGGGGTGTATTTTAAGATGCTGCACTGTTGGCTTTGAAGATGGGAAAGAAGCCAGGAGTTGAGGAATGCATTTCTAGAAGTTGGAATAGGCCAGCTAACAGATTGTACCACAGAACCTCCAGAGGGAGGCTGGTGAAAATGGTTTGGGACTGTGACTTCTCAAAAATCAATTTATGTTGTTTAAATCTCCAAGTTTGCACTATTTTTTTTTTTTACAGAAGCAGTGGAAACAAATACAGCTAATATTTACAAATTGATACAGATAATATTTTGTATTAAACTTAAGAAAAACTTGTTAAATTGTAGATTCACATCCACTTTGCAAGAAAAAAATAGAGATTCAGAGTAGCTTTAACTCAGTTTCTCCCAGTAGTTACACTTTTCAATGTGGTACAATGTCACAACCAGTATACTGACATTGAGACAGCCTTGACATAGAGCATTATCACTGCAGTATTTCTCATGTTGGTCTTTAAAAGCCACATCCATTTTCCTGTCTCCCCCACCTCCTTCTGAACTCTGGCAGCCTCTAACCTGTTCCATTTCTAATATTTCATAATGTATAAAATATATAAACAGAATAATGCAGAGTGCAAAATTTTAGGATTTTTTTTCACTCAGTTTTTGTTTGCAGTTCCTGGATTGTGGTATATTAAATATTTAGTTTTAAGAGAAATTGCGAGGGCAGCCCAATGGCTCGGTGGTTTAGCGCCGTCTTCCACCCAGCGTGTGATCCTGGAGTCCCAGGATCGGGTCCCACATGGGCTTCCTGCATGGAGCCTGCTTCTCCCTTTGCCTATGTCTCTGCCTCTGTGTGTGTGTGTCTCTCATGAATAAATAAAATCTTAAAAAAAAAATAAAAGAAGTTGCCAAACCATTTCTTAGTGTGATTGTGCCATTTTGCTTTGTCACCCATAATATATGAAATCATCTTTGTCAGCATTTAGTGTTGTCATTTTTTTTAAATTAGCCATTCTGATAGATGTGTTATGATATCTCACCAATTTTAGTTTGCATTTCCTAATGACTAACAATATTAAACATATTTCCATGTTCTTATTCATCATCTGTATACAATCATCAATGAAGTATCACATGTCTCTTGCTTATTTTCTAACTGGATTGCTTGTTTATTTTCCTTTTTCTTTTTTTTTTTTTAAAGTGGACTCCACCCTAAGCCAACAGGAGGCTTGAACTCACGACCCTGAGATCAAGACTTGAGCTGAGATCCGGAGTCAGATGCTTAAGAAACTGAGTCTCCCCGACATTCCTGTTTTCCCTTTGAATTTGAGTCTTTTATACATTCTAGAGACTAGTCCTTTTAAAGATATGTGGTTTGCAAAATATTTTTTCCTTTGTAATTTGTCTTTTCATTATTTCAATAGAAAATTTTGACAGAACAAAAAATTTTAATTTTGGTTAAATCCAATTTATCAATGTTTATTTTTATGGATTGTGACCTTGCTATAGATTCTAAGATTTTTTTTAACCTACCTATAAGATCCTAAATATTTTCCCCGTTTTTTCTATATACTGTTTATAATCAATTTTCTGTTTCTTTCTGAGACACTTCTAGTTCTTTGCTAAGGCTCTCAATTTTCACCTGTTTTGAGCATGGTCATGATTGCTCATTGAACCATATTTATGAGGCTGTTTTAAAATAATTAAAACAATTCTAACATATTTGTCTTCTTACTGTTGGTGTCTATTGATTCCCATTTTTCATTCAGTGTGTGACCTTACTGCTTCTTTGTATGAAGTATAATTTTTCAATTGAAATCTGTACCTTGGGATCCCTGGGTGGCGCAGCGGTTTGGCGCCTGCCTTTGGCCCAGGGCGCGATCCTGGAGACCTGGGATCGAATCCCACGTTGGGCTCCCAGTGCATGGAGCCTGTTTCTCCCTCTACCTGTGTCTCTGCCTCTCTCTCTCTATCTGTGTGACTATCATAAATAAATTAAAAAAATTTAAAAAAAAAGAAATCTGTACCTTCTGGATATTACATTATGAAACTCTGAATCTTAGACAAAATTCTGTTTTAGCTATATAGTCAAAATGTACATATGCATCCACAATGTGCAGAACTTATATAAGAAAAATATAAAATTGTGATGAAAGAAATTAAAGATCTAAGTAAAGAAAGTATATAGCCTGTGTTCAAGGATTGCAAGAATAAATATTGTTGAGATACCAGTCTTCCCAACTTTGTCTATAAATGCAATACATTTTTAATGAAATACTAGTAAACTATTCTATAGAACAAACTGGTTCTAAAGTTTATATGAAAAATCGGTAGGTTGAATTTTGGTAAATTATTATAAACTGCTCTGTGAAATAAGCTAAGAAAGTCACTATGTAATTGATTGATGGAAAGAAAATATTTCTAGGAGACATGATAGAGTAATTGTGTACAAATTACAAAATAAATTTTACAACTAACAATAGGAAAAAAAACACCTAGGTAAAAATAGGACAAAGATCTGAATAGATGCCTTGTCAAATATAGACAAATAGATGACAAAGCAGCATATGAAAAGATTCTCAACATTTGTGTTTAGAGAATTGAATACTGAAACAATGATAAAGAAGGGGTGCCTGGGTGGCTCAGCTGGTTTAACATCTGACTCTTGATTTCAGCTCAGGTCATGTTCTTAGGGTTGTGGGACTGAGCCCTGCATCCAGTTTCTTTATATATTTCAGCTCTTGTCTCATCAGGAAGTCTGCTTGGAATTCTCTCTCTCCATCTCTCTCTGCCCCTCCCCCCTCAACAAATATATAAATCTAAACAAGACAAAACAAACAAAAATGATAAGATGCCACTACACACAAATTACAAGGGTCAAATAATAACAAACTGTTAATACCAGTTGATTTATAGGAGCTCACATCCATTGCTCATGGGAATAAAAATGGTACAGCCACCTGGGAATATATTTGGACAGTTTCCCATGAAACTAAACATAGTCTTAGGATATGATCAAGTAATTTCACCCTTCCGTATCCACTTAGTTAATTTCAATACTTAAGTCCCACAAAAGCCTACCTGCTAGTAAGGAGCAGCTTACTCCTGATGGCTCCCCTAAAATACTGTGAAACATTCATGTAATGGATAATTATTCAGTTATAGAAAGACAACCACTACTATGTCATGAAAAGACATTAGTAATCTTAAGAGCATATTGCTAGGTAAAATAAGTCAATCTGATAAGGCTAAATTCTGTATGTTCCAACTATATGACATTCTGGAAAAAATAAAACTACAGAGATAGTAAAAAGATTATTGTTTGTCATGAGTTCTTGGGGAAAAGTGGGAGGTTTGAGTACAGGGAACACAGAAGACTTTTCAGAGTGATTTGTTTGTTGCATAATACTGTAATTGTGGATATACAACCCCGATCTGTTAAAGCCCATTCAAGTTTTAAACAGGGGATCCCTGGGTGGCTCAGCGGTTTAGCACCTGCCTTCAGCCCAGGACCTGATCCTGGAGACCCGGGATCGAGTCCCACATCAGGTTCCCTGCATGGAGCCTGCTTCTCCCTCTGCCTGTGTCTCTGCCTCTCTCTCTCTGTCCTGTCATGAATAAATAAATAAAATCTTAAAATAAATAAATAAAGCTTTAAACAGAGTTATCCTTACTGTATGCAAAATTTAAAAAAAATCATGTAAGAAGTAGGTGATCCAAGGATGGAATGCAAAATATGACAAAATAGTCTCACATCATTACACACATATAAGACAATTTTTTTGAATATGGTGGGAGTGGGGTGGAAATTGGCTGCCCAGGTAACTTTGGAAATGAGTGGAATATATAAATCTAAAAGCAAATAAAAGTATACATAAGCACTGCGCATTAGTTGATAAAGCCTTCCTCCTCCCCCAGACAAATGGGTTACTCATTCTGCTATTGCTATGCAGGATGATGGAGCCAAGTTTCTTACTTTTAAGGTGTAAGAGTTTACAGATAAGCATAGTTAGAATGATATATATAGTAATGGTTAAAAGATACAGACTAGCATGAACTTGTAAATTTATTCATATATATGCAAATATTGCATGTTGGAATATATAAAGATATGTGGATATATATGGATATATATATATATATATGTATATAAGTATACTCATACTTTTTTTTTTCCTTTCTCAACTGAATGGGCCTTAGAAGCAATGGCATTCCACCAGCAATTGAGCACGCTTAGCACACAGATCCTAGTTTTGAATACTATTCTCCATAGAAGGATAAAAGTTTCATTAAAGAAATGTCTGCTTTTAGGATTGGGGCAAGAAGTATAAAAGATGAACCTGGATCATGTATTTTAGTGCTGGCATGTAAGATTGTTAAACATGATTGCACACATACACACACCTGCGAGTTTATGTCAAAGGGACACAGGCCAAATGAAGGACTTCCAAATGGACAAAGCTGGAACTATTTTAACAACTAAATAAAGTATCACTGGATTATAAAATATAAAATACAAAATAAGCATCTATGGTTCTATATGGATATATATAAATGGTTGAATAAATAGGGGAGGGCAGACATTAGAGTTCATGCTTGGTGTTGCACATTCTCTGAGTTTGAACAAAAGTATAATGATATGTGGCCATCACCATAGTGTCACAGAGAGTATTTTTACTGCTCTAATAATCTTCTGTACTTCCCTGTCCATCTGTTCCACTGACCAAAATCCCTGTCAAATACTGATATTTTTACTAATGCTTTCAGCTTTTCCAGAATGGAATATATTTGGAATCATACAGTATATACCCTTTAAAGACTGGCTTCTTTCACTTAATGATATATATTTAAGTTTCTTGTGTCTTTTCATTGCTTGACAAATCATTTCTTTTTAGCACTGAATAATATTCCATTGTCTAGATACCAGTTTGCTTATCCATTCATCTGCTGAAGTATATCTTGTTTATTTCCAAGTATGGCAATTGTATAAAAGCTGCTATAAAGATCCTTACAGAGGTTTCTGGACATAGGCTCTCAAATCTTTAACAAAGAGCATGACTACCGGATCTTATGGTAAAATATGTTTAGTTCTGTAAGAAATTACTACAATTCTTCCTAATGTGTCTCTAATGTGGCTCAGACATTTTGAATTCCCACCAGCAATGAATTTCTGTTCCTTCACATCCTTCAAATGTTGGAAAGAACATTTGATGATGTCAGTGTTTGGGATTTGGGCTTTTCTAATAGATATGTACTGGTATGTCACTGATTTATTTATTTTCTTTGATGACTTATCACGTGGAACATCTTTTCATAAGTTTATTTGCCATCTATATGTCTTCTGTAATGAGGTTTCTGTTAAAAGTCTTTGCAAATTTCTTAACCAGGTTGTTTTCTTATTGTTGAGTTTTAAGAGTTCTTTTCACATATTAGATAGTAATCCTTTATCAGACGTGTCTTTTGAAAAAATTTTCTCCCAGTCTGTGGCTATTTCTATTGACATTTCTATTTCTCTTGACATTGTCCTTTGCAAAGCAGATGTTTTTAATTTTAATGAAGTCAGAGTATCAATTATTTCTTTTTTATAGATTGAGTTTCTGGTGTTATATCTAAAAAGTCTTCCCATACCAAAGTTATCTAGAATTTTTCCAATGTTATGTTCTAGGAGTTTTATAGTTTTGTAGTTTACATTTTGGTCTAAGATCTCTCTTCAGTTAATTTTTGTGAAGGGTATAAGGTGTGTCTAAATTGATTTTTTTGAAATAGAATATTGAGTTTTTCCAACACCATTGATTGAAGAGATTATCTTTTCCCAATTGTATTGCCTTTCCTCCTTCCTCAAAAATTAGTTGACTGTATATGTGGGTTCTCTTTCTGGGCTCTCTAATTCTGTTTTACTGATCTATTTGTCTATTTGTTTTTTTTACCAATGCCACACTACATTGATATATTTCACCAATATTACACTGTCTTGATTGCTACACCTTTGTAGTAAGTCTTGAAGTTGGGTAACATCAGCCCTCCAACTTTTTCTTCAATATTGTCTTGGCTATCTAAGTCTCTTGCCTCTCCATATAAACTGTATAATCAGGCTGGTGATATCTACCACACACCATGCTGTGATATTGACTCCATAGACAAAGTTGAGAATAACTGACATCTTGATAATATTGAGTCTTCCGATCCATGAAAATGAAATACCTCTCTATTTAGTCCTTCTTTGATTTTATTCATCAAAATTTTTAATTTTCCTCATATTGGTTTTATGTATATTTTGTTAGACTTATTTTGTTTTATTGGACAATATGTAAATGTTATTCTGTTGTTAATATCAAAACCTGTTTGTTCATTGCTGGAATATAAGAGAATATGGGCTTTATTATAATAAATTATATATCTTTAACCTTGCTATAATCAATTATTAGTTTCAGTAGGTTTTTCTTTTTAGTTAATTCTTTAGAATATTTTACATAGACAGTCATGCCAATTGCATGCTAAGTTTTATTTCTCCCTTCCCAATCGGTATTCAATATTGTTTTATTTTCTTGCATTAGCCAGTACTTCCAGAATATAGATAGTACTATTGAAAAGAGACATATTTACCTTGTATTTTATTTAGTAGGAAATTTTTGAGTTTCTCAACACTATGCATGATGTAAGATAGAGAATTTTTGTAAGTATTTCTCATCAAGTGGAGGAATATACTTTATTTTTAGTTTACTGAGAGGAGTTTTTATTATTAATGGGTGTTGGATTTTTAAAAGCATTTTTCTGTACGTCTTGATAGAGCCAGGTGATTTATCTCTTGTGGATATAATGTATTACATAAATTGATTTTCAGATATTGAATCAGTCTCACACACATGTGAAAAATCCCACTTGGTTGTGGCATATCATTTTTATACATTGTTGGATTTGATTTGCTAATATTTTGTCGATGATTTTTGTATCTGTGTTTGGAAGATGTTGTTCTATATTTTTCTTGTAATGTCTCAGTCCATTTTCAGTATTAGGGTAATGTTGGCCTCATAAAATGAGTTATAAAGTATTTCCTCTCCTTCTATTCTCTGAAAAAGATTGTAGAAAACTGGTATAATTTCTTCCTTGAATGTTGGTAGAATTCACCAGTTACTTGATCTGGGTTTAAGACTTTCTGTTTGGGAAGGTTATTAATTGATTCCATTTATTTTATAGATATAGGCCTATTCAGGACATCGGTATCTTCTTGTGTGATTTTGGGAGATGGTCTCTTCAAGGGATTGGTTCATTTAATTTAGATTATGACATGTATGATCATAAAGTTATTTATAGTATTTGTTTATTATCTATTTACTGTCCATGGAACCTCTAGTGAAGTCCTCTCTTTCATTTCTTATATTAGTAATTTATGTACTCTCTTTTTTTCTTGTTTAGCCAGACTACAGGCTAATCAATGTTATTGATCTATTCAAAGAGCCAGCTTTAGATTTCTTTGATTCTCTATTTACTTCCTATTTTTGATCTCATTGGTTTCTGCTCTAATTCTCATTTTTATTTTCCTTTTGATTAATTTTTTTTATTTTCTAGTTCTTAGGATAGAAATTTAGATGTTTGGTTTTATATTTTTCTTCTTTTATAATGTATATATTCAATATTATAAATTTCCCTCTGCTTTTTTGGTTCCTTCTACAAATTTTATAAGTTGTATCTACATTTCCATTTAGCTCAAGATAGTTTTTAAGTTCTCAGAGTTTTTTTTTTGAACCATATTTTATTTAAAACTGTACTGTTTAATCTCCACACATTTGAGGATTTTCCAGTTTTCTTCCTGCTATCATTTTTTAGTTTAATACCACTGTATTTTAAAAGTGCACAGTGTAAGGTTCAATCCTATTAAATTTGTTAAGGTATGTTTTATGGCCAGAAATTGACATATCTTGGTAAATATTCCATGTGAACATGAAAAAAATAGGTATTTAGCTGCTGTTGGATGATGTAGTCTATTATTAATACATTAATTATATTCAGTTGATTCATGTTATTGTCCAGCTCAACTATGTCCTGATTGATTTTCTACCTTGTGGATCTGTTCTTTTCTGATAGAGGGGTATTGATGTCTACACTATATTAGTGGATTCATCTGTTTCTCTGTGTTATTATGTTAGTTTTTGTCTCACTTAATTGGATGCAGTGTTGTTAGGTTCATACACATTAAAGATTGTAATGTTTCATAGAAAAGTGACCCGTTATCATTGTATTATGTGTTTCCGCCTTTGTTCTTGTTTTCCTATTTTTTTCTGCCTTTTGTGGTTTTAATTGAGTAATTTATATGATTCCATTATCTCTATCATTGTATCAGTTATACTTTTTAAAAAATTTATTTTAGTGGTTGTTTTAGGATTTGCAGTATACATTTGTAGCTAAACCAAGTCTGCTTTCAAATAACACTGTATTGCTTCACAGGTAGTATAAGTGCCTCTTATTTTATTTTATTTTATTTTATTTTATTATCTTATTTTATTTTATTTTTAGTACCTTTTAATAACAGAATAATTCTATTCTCTCTTCCCTCCTGCCCTTTGTATTACTGCTGTCATTCATTTCCCTGCTATAAGCATTCGAAAGAATAAATATGTAAGTATAGATACACATCACACACATATATACATATGCGCCCAAGCATACATAATGTAATACATTGTTGATGTTATTTTAAAAAAAACTGTTATCTGTTAGATAAATTAAGAATAGGAAGGAATCATTTGTTTCTTGTTTGATACCCTTTCTTTCTATAGATCTAAGTTACTTACATATATATATATATTTTCTAACTAAAAACTCTTAAAAAAAAAAATTCCTGCATAGCAGGTCTGCAGACCACAGATTTCCTCATTTTTGTTTGCTTGTTTGTTTGTTTTTGAAAAGTATTTTTCCTTCACTTTTGAAGGATAATTTTGAAAGGTACAGAATTCTAGGCTGGTGGGGCTTTTTTCTCTCACCACTTTTTTCACAACATTTTAAATATTTTGTTTATTCTTTTCTTGTATGATATCTGAGGAGAAGTTTAATTTTTATCTTTGTTCCTTTACGGGAAGGTAATTTTTCCCTCTAGCTTCTTTGAGGATTTTCCTTTGACTGTTGATTTTTTTTTTTTTTTTTTTTTTTTTTTTTTTGTAGTTTGAAATGTATGCCTCAGTGTAATTGATTTTTTGTTTGTTCGTTTGTTTCAGAGAATTTTTTAGCATTTATTCTGCTTGGTGTTCTCTGATTTTTGTGTATCTGGTTTGGTGGTCTGACATCAATTTAGGAAAATTCTCAATCATTTTTGTTTCAATTTTTTTCTATTATTTTTTTATTTCTTCTCCTTTTAAAATCCCCCATTGTATGTGTATATTACACCATTTGTAGTTTTCTCAAAGTTCTTGGATATTCTTGGATATTTTGTTCTTTTTGTTTTTTAAACAATCAGTTCTCTTTGCTTTTTAGTTTTTGAAGAATTTATTGATATATCCTCTAGCTCAGAATTTCTTTCCTCAACTATGTCCTGTACTAATAATACAGTTAAAGGAGTTCTTCATTTCTGTTACAGTGTTCTTGATTTTCTAGCATTTCTTTTTGGTTATTTCTTGGGATTTCTATCTCTTTGCTTACAATGTCCATCTGCTTTTGCATGCTGGCTATTCTATCCATGAGCACCTTAAACATTAATCATAGTTGTTTTAAATTGCTGCTCTTTCCAACATCTCTGCCTTGTCTAGTTCTAATACTTGCTTGGTTTCTGTGAGATTTTGTTTGTTTAGCTTTTGGTATTTCTCTCATTTTTCTTTTTTCCTGATAATCAGACATGATAAACTGGTTAAAAGGAACTATTGCAAACAAATCTTTAGTCATATGGCATTGCAATACGGGAGAAAAAAAGTATTCTGTAGAATAGAATTAGATTAGATCTCAGAGTTTTAGTGAGCCTGTGCCTCTGGACTTTGAACTTCAGGAATGTTTCTCCATGTTTTGTTTTGTTTCCTTTGTCTTTCTTCTTACCCTTACAGGAGATAGGATTGCTAGAATGGGTTGGATCTTTTCCCTTCTCTTATGTGGAAGGCTAGAACTGCCTAGAGTTAGGCACTTCCTGTTCCCAAGGACATTTAAATCCTCATAATTCTCAGCAGGTTAGGCTCCGGTTAACTAGCTTTCCCTAAGGGCAGGCCTTGTTAAGAACATAGTACTATGATATATTTCAAAATGATTTCTTTTCCCTTCCTCTGTTAAAACCCAGGGGATTTTTCTCTGCTATTGACTGTGGGAACATGGTTGAGCTCCTGGAGTTAATATTTCATAATATTGTGGTGACCTCCACATGATGACACACCTCTACACACTGGAGTTTTTAAGTCTCAGACTTGTCCATACTAAGCCTCCAATAATTTCAAAACACAGTTCAGGTCTTCCTACCCAGCACCGGTGACCACTAATATTCACTCTAGGGTAAGCTGCCATTCCCTGAATCTGCCTGTCTGTCTCACCCATCTTGACAGCAGGGGTTTGCCTCTGTGTTCTTCCTCTTTTATGAATCTTCAAAAAGAGGAGTTTTGATTTTTCAGTCTGTTCAGCTTCTTATTTGTTATTAGGGCAGAATGGTGATGGCCAAGCTACTTAAATGCTGGACCACAAATCCAAAGTCTTGACTCTATTTATAATAATTTTTTCCTTTTTAAATTTACTTTACCATTGCACATGAAAATATGTGCATAGATTTGGAAAGGAGTAGTTTGGAAGAGTTGAAGAGAAGCTGAGGAATTTTTGGCAAGTTGGAGTTATTCATTTTCCAGAATTTCTGAGTGGGGAGTATGCTAATTAAATTGTCATACAACAAACACTGGCTCCCATTTGTAAAGCAGAATTGATATAATAGTTAAGAAATGTTTATTTAAAAAGGGATTTTTTGTACTTGATATTTAAACTTGGCAGTAAAATTCGGCCTATAGTAAATCATGGAAATCTAGTCGAGTGATTTGTAAGTATCTAGTCAATATTTAGATTGTGAATATACATTTCTCTTAACTTATTTTGAATTATTCTATATGACTTAGTCTGTTCAGTTTGCTATAACAGAACACCACAGACTAAGTGGCTTATAAACAATAGAAATTTATTTCTTTCAGTCTGGAGGAAATGCAAGATCAAGATACCTCTGGTGAGATCCCACTGTTTCCTCACATGATAAAAGAGATAAGGGAGCTTTCTAAGGTGTCATTTATAAGGGTGCCAGTCTTATTCATGGGGCTCCATCCTCATGATCTAATCCTCTCCCAAAGGCCCCACCTCTTAATACCATCACACTGGGGATTAAGTGTCAATTTACAAATTTGCAGGCAAAGCAAAGATTTAGTCTACTGCATTATTGTTGATACTACTTTTATGCTTGTGGCTTTAAAAAGAGAGCACTTTAAAAAATTAAGCTCAATTACCTTTCAAACATTTAAAAAAAATGTTTTTCTTAAAGTCTGTGTTTTTGGAAAGTAGGGGAATTTCAACTTGTAAAACTCTTTTTCTCAAGCCAAGTTAAAGTGGTAGCAAGGGTAAAGACAAAACAAAACAAAAACCTCTGAGTCAGCCTTCTTTTGTTCAATATAAAACAGAGAACCTTGGGGTAAAAGATTATTGCCTACTGGAGGAGAACTATATTAAATACTATCTACTCAATTAAAGTTGATATTGAAACTGGCTCTGAAAAGTGAAAGTAGAATTGCCCTTTTAGGCTCTGACATTCTAAGGCATGAATCAAAATCAGCGCTGAGCAAAAAGGTATATAAGCCAGTGACAGATCTGATCCCCAGAAGTGCAAAGAGTGAATGGTGTTTAGTGATTTGATTATCAAAAGGGCTTTGAAAAGCAGGTAAAAAAAAAAAAAATGAAGCTAGGAGGGAAATTGGAAATGGGGTACATGAAATAAAAGACTTGGTAAGAATTACATGGAGAAGATTGATTTTATCAGAGCTCTACTTAAGTATTTCAGATTTGAAGCAGCCACTGTATTCCACTGAGTAGCAATAGGTTTAGGGATATAATAATGTATTTTTCTAGTTTTAAAAACACATAGAAGTGATGAAGAAAGAGGGATTTTCCATCAAAAGCCACTAATTTCTAACAACTTAACAACATAAAATTTTTCTTTGAGACTTCATCTTGGACTTGCCTAATTGGGAAAGGAAAATCACAATACCTGCCAAAGTGCATTTCTCCCCAAATACAAATAGCCTTTCTTCAGTGCCATTCTTCAATTATCTCAGAATTTATTTTTAAATAACTTTAATGGTATGGGTGGTATAATTATAAAAGAACTACTCTTAAATAGTGAGACTTAGTTTACCAAATGAAGATACTATCATTAATAAATTTAATAGATAAATATAAATTTATTCAGATTCTGTTTGCTATTTTTTTAATTTTTTTCAGTCATTAAAGTAAAAAAGTAAAATTAACAAATAAGTACAAATGGTTACTGCAGTATTGTGTTCTATTTGGTTTTATTCTCCTAATTATTTATGAAGCTCTGAATTTTAATCAGTTAACTAAAAAATCTTGAAACATTGTGCATAATAATTATAATAAACCTACTAACTCCTAGTCTGCACTACTAGTTTATAAGATGCCACCTGAGTGGTTCAATTGGCTGAATGTCTGACACTTGATCTCAGCTCAGATCTTGATCTCAGAGTCATGAATTCAAGCCCTGCACTGGGCTCCATGCAAGTCTTGAACTAAAGCAAAATAAAATAAATAAAATAAAATAAACTGAAGTAAAATAAAATAAAATAAATAAAATGGTAAAGTAAAGTAAAGCAAAATAAAAAAAAAATGTTTCATGAACTGTTGCTACGCTGTAATTGGAAAAAGAAGGGTAGTGACTAATGAGATAAAGACAAATTCCCCATGAGGTTATTGTGATAGTTAAACAAATGTGTGTGCACCTGTGTGTATAAACTCCTGAGAACATTGGCTAGTAGGTAAGTACACACTAAATGTATGGTATTATTGTTATTATGTAGTATAATTATTATCCTTGTTAGTTTTACTATTGCTATTTTAACAAGGATATTTGTGTATCATGCTTATAACATTATAAGTTTGATTCTTATTTATACTTTGTGTTTAAATCCTGTGCTCCCTTTATTGTGTTATACTTGCAGTATATTGCATAAAAATTCCATAAAGAAAATGATTTTAATAACTTCTGAGAATTAAATAACCAGGCAGCAAATGCACTAACTTCATTTAAAGAGAGATATATTTCTTACCTCAAACTAATACTTTCCCATTTAAATTGTTCGTTCTTCTTTCTTTCTTTCTTTCAAGAGAAAGAGGGAGAGAGAGAGAATGCATGTGCAGGGTTGGAAGGGGTAGAAGGAAAGAGAGATAATTTTTTTTGACATTTTTTTACTTATTTAAGATAGAGAGTGTGTGCAAGGGGAGGGGCAGAGGGAGAGGGAGAGAGAGAGAGAAGCCTCAAGCAGACTCCCTGCTGAGCCTGGAGTCCTATGCAGGGCTTAATCCCAGGACACTGAGATCATGACCTGAGCCAAAATCAAGAGTATGCTGCTTAACCCACTGAGCCACCCAGGCATCCCTGACATGTTATTTCCATTAAGAATTTACTATGGATTAAACACCAATAGGAAACTCGCGATTCAGATAGAATAGGGCCTCCACCTTGTTCCTATCAGTGGTGTACTGCACAATTCCAAAGGCCATCATTTATGTCACTGTCAATGTATTTGACACTTATAAGAGACTTGCTTTTCATTAATTACAGCCACATGAAGTGATCAGGCTTAAAAGTTTTAATACTTATTATTCCTATGATAGTATGTAAACACACTACTAATTCTGGCCTATTAATACATATAGATTAAAATATTACCAACATTTAATTAATTAAATAATTAATTAATTAATTAATCTATGGCTATTTACTATAGTCATGTGTCAAGAATATTCCTATCCAGCCCTTTTAATAACATTGGGTTTTAATTATGATGTATTAAATGAGAATAAAAACCACCACTAGACAAATGGCTTTAAAAATCCATAATCATACAAAGACAAATGAACTAGAGAGGGTAACAGAATGCAAAAACTTGTGTAGTAACTAATTTTAACAAAGATGAGGAAATGGAATAGACCCTGTTGCTAGGATTACAGTGAAGACATGGAATACATTAGGCCACGTTCCCTGGGAAGACTTGGAACTGTACTATCTTTTGTTGAGTTTGTTTTTTTTCTATTGGTTTAAAAATGTATATATTTTATTTGCTTTCCAGTTGCAGTCTATCTTACTTGTATAGAAAATGCATGAACATTTTTAAAAATCAGTATAAAAAAAGTGAAATTATTAAATATTATCTTTCATAATGCTCCAGAAAAGAGTAGAATGCCTCAACGTAGTATGTTCTCCTCTTATCCCAATGTTTGGGGTTTGTTTTGGTTTCCTTCAAACACTCTAAAGCTTAAGTTTCAAATATCATTACTGTTTAAATTTATTGCCTATATTTTCTATTTTTTTAAAAAGTAGTTATTTTATTAAACTTCCTGATTTGTAATCAGTAAATGTGTAGACAGAAGTTTAAGCTTCCATTATTTGATTTTACCTAAATCATTTCATGTGAAATATTAAATTGAAAATTTCTCTCTCTCTGCAAATACATATGAGCAATTTTATTATTTCACATTATTGTTTCTTTACACAGTGAACACTAGTAAGATTTCTTCTATGTTTGAGAATCTATTCCTTTAACCCTCACACATATATGATACTTGTCTGCACATAGAAATCTTGGGTCATAAATTTTCCATTGCTATTCATTAATTCTCTGGTTCTAAACATGTTTCCCTGCAGAAATGAAATACCAAGATGATGATGATGATGATGATGGTAATCACGGTTATTAACTATTTTTATGCTGTCTGATTTGAATACCTAATTATACCCATATGAATATTCTATTCATCATATTTTTAATTAATATATTTTATTTTAGAGCATTTTAGTTTTTATTTTATTTTAACGATTTTATTTATTTATTAGACAGAGACAGAAAACACAAGTAGGGGAAGGAACAGAATAAAGAGAGAAGCAGCAGACTCCCCTCAGGGAGCCCAATAAAAGGCTCCATCCCAAGACCCCAAGATTATGACCTAAGCCGAAGATGCTTAACCAATGGAACCACCCAGGAGCCCCCAATTTTAGAGGAAGAGCAATTTAAAGCAATATATTTTATTTTTACAGAAAAACTGAGGAACAAGTAAACAGATTTCTCATTTACTTTTTCCACTCTCCTCTCCCTTGCACTTATTGGGGTATATTTGTTGTAATTGATGAAACAATACTTAATTAGAAACTTAACCAACCATGTATAGCATCTTTGAACTGAAAATTACAATATACTGATGGAAAGAGTAAAACAAATTGTAAAAAATGAGGAAATGTGCTGTGTGGAATGGAAGACTCAACATAATAAAAAATTATATAAAGGTTTAGTGTGACTGCTATCAAACCCCAGAAGTGATTTGGGATCTGTCAATGTTATTCTAAAATTTATAGAGAAAGGAATAAGTTGTAGACTACCTAGAAAAATCTTGAAAAAGAAGGGTAAAGTAGGAAGAATCATTCAATAAAATATTAATAATTATTACATATCTAAGATAATCAAGACAGTATCATATTAGCACAGATACTGACACATGGTTTAATAAAACAGATTGGATAACCCGAAAGTAGACCTACATCAATATGGCCAACTGATTTTTTACAAAGATTAAAAAGCATTTCAGTGGAGGAAAGATTAGGAAAAAAAGTTCTTAAACTTGACAACCAAACAATATCAATAAAAGGAAAAACTGATAAATTGCACTTCATCAAAGTGAAAACTATGTTCCATGAAAGTCCCCATTAAGAGAATGAAAAGACAAGCTACAGACTAGGAGAAAATATTTATACGCTACATACCTGAAACAGGATAAGTATTTAGGATGTCTAAAGAACTCTTGAAACTTAACAGTAAATAAATGGTCTAATTAGAAAATGGGCAAATAACATAAACATTTCAGTGAAGAGGATCTGCAGATGGTAAATAAACACTTGAGAACATGTTCAATATCACTACCAATTAGGAAAATGCAAATTAAAACTGCAATGAGATATTACTACACACTTATCACAAAGGATAAAATTTAAAAATAGTGATAGCCTTATATTCTGACAAGGATGCAGAGAAACTGAATCACATGTCCATTGCTGATGAAATTGTATGATGATATAGCCATTTTGAAAACTTTAGCAGTTTCTTATAAAAGTAAATACACAATTTCCACATAACCTGACAGTTACACTCTTGGGCACTTGACCCAGAAAAATTAAAATTTATTTTCAAACAAAAAATTATTTTCACAAAAGATCCTTTATGGGAATAGTTACAGCAGATTGATTCATTCCTTAGTTTCTTGTCGCTACTGTAACAAATGATCATAGACCTAGTAGCTTGAAACAACAGATATTTATTGTTTATCACAGTTCCAGAAGGCAGAAATCCTCTATCAGTATCATTTGGCCAAAGTCACAGTGTCAGCAGGCCACACTCCCTCTGGAGCCTCTAAGGAAAAGAATCTGCTCCTTGCCATTTCCAGCCTCCACTAGGCTTCCAGTATTCCTTGTCTTGCATCCAGATCACTTTTTCTCCGTAATCTCCCTTCTTTCTCTCTTGTAAGGATACCTGTGATTGCATTTATTGGCCAACCAGGTGACAGGATGATCTTTCCATCTCAAAATGCCTTAGTCAATCACTTATTTGAAGTCCTTGTTGTAGAAGATAACATTTGCAGATCAAGGGAATTCAGAGTTGTACATGTTGGGGGAGAATGTGAGGATTATTCATCCAATCACATTAGTAATAGCCCCAGATTGGGAACAAATGAACTTCAGTGGGTGAACATTATGCGGACTGTGATATAGACATCCTTGGGATACTACCCAGAAATAAAAAGGAATTAAATTTTGGACCAATGTCCACAGCATTGTGCTGATTGAAAGAAAACAAAATAAATTAAATTCCAATAGGTTGCATACTTCTCTAAAATTTTGTCATTTACACAATCATACAGAGAATAATTTAGTGGTTGCAAGGGGTTCGGGACAAGGGGCGTTGAATGCAGGAGGGACATGAGTTTTAATTATGAAGGGAAACTCCTTGCACTTTATACTGATGGTATTTTTTTTGTGTCTCTTCTGTGATGATGGATATACAAAGCTACACATGACAAAACTTTATAGTATTAAACATATACACATACAAAACACACACATTTGCACAAGAAAACTGAGGAATATGATAAGATCAGAGGATTGTATCAATGTCAGTGTCCTGGTTGTGATAGTTTTGAAGATGTTACCATCGGAGGTAACTAGAGAAAGTGTAAATGGGATTTCTCTATAGTGCATAGTTTCTTCAACCTGCTGGTGAATCTATAATTATGTTAATAATATATCCAATTCAAAAAGGCCATGCATAGAAAATTTATGAATCCAGTATATTTCTTTTGTTCTTTGAAAGATAATTCAAATTTATCTGTGCCCTTAAAGAAACATTGTTGCACCTGACTACTGATGAGAGTATGAAGATGAATTTTAATAATTTAATACCAGATCACTAGTTTCTTTTTTTAAAGATTTTATTTATTTATTTGAGAGAGAGAGAGTGTGTGAGAGAGCAAGCACAAGCCAGGAGGAGGGCCAAAGGGAGAAACACGGGGCTAGATGTGAGGGGGATCCCAAGATCATGACCTGAGCTGAAGGCAGATGCTTAACCGACTGAGCCACCGAGGCACCTCTCAGATCACTTGTTTCATTTTCAGTAAAGGTTAAAAATAAATATCTGCATTTGCTCAACTTGCTTTAAAATTGGTCCTTCCAGTTCTATCAACAGACCTCAGCGAGACCAATTTCTCTGAGTGTTATAGACATAAAACACAGGAGTATTTTAAGTTACACTGTATTCCCTCTGAGTAGTGCTGTCAACAATCCAGTGTAGATGAGGCAAATCAATAAGGAAGGAGCCAGGAAAATCATCATATTCAAAATTTTAAAGACTGATTCATGGTGTTTTCTCTAAGTGTAGCTATATGTAGGCACTTAATATAGTAAATCACAGTTTACGGAAACTTACAAAGATAAAAGTAATCATCTGTGATAGAGTTTATACAGTGTACAAATTAGAAATCTTTTCCTTTATGCTATTGTTTGTTTTACTAATATTCATCGAAATATAATTTTGTATTTGTTGCCTTTCAAAAGCTGCCCAGTAGAGTCTGAAATCAAGAAACACTATACAAGACTGATGAATAATCACCAAGATTCCATCATAATTGTTGGCACTAATTTCATTTTTCTGGCAAGTCTCTCCTTCCTCTCCAATCACTCTCTCTGTCTTCCTCTGCAGCACTTGCCCCCACCCCACCAAGCACACTTAGCGAATGAAGCACGTTGCTTTAGATGCTTGTGGGAAGAGGGTTCTTAGCAAAATGAAAAAGAAAGGGTCAGGCTGATAGATTTTCCTACAATATTCACAGAACAACAGTCCCACTGGGCATTTGGATCTGTTAAAGAAAAAAGACCCAGCCACAGTTGGCATGATCCTCAGAAATTCTAAATATGAACCCTGTACTTTTTTTTTTTTTTTTTTTTTTTTTTACTGTTTAAGGGTATAGAGACATTGCTGTGAGGTTGCTATCTGGTTAGAACTGGATTACCAATAAAATCTAAGGAGGAATATACAATGGAAAAATTGTTCCTACTATGGGGTTTTATTCTAATGTATACAGTTGAAACTAGAATTATTTGCCATTTTCATGGTGAGAAAAATCACTTAGGTGTGGACTTTCTTCTACCTGGTTCTTTACATATGCTTGATACTACACTCAGTGATCCATAAAGATAAGTAAATTCAGGATTTGGGACCTGTTACCTTGACATTCTATGTGTAGGACCCTGATACATGTTCCAGAACAAAATCATTCAGTGTACTACTCACTACCTGTTTCATTATCCATTTATACTACCAGCCCCTTAATAAACTCTGGGTTCAGGGGAATTTCTTTTGCTTTCTTAAAATGCCCTTTCATTTAATTCAAAGCTGTATATGTATTTTTTCTTTATCGAGTGCTCAAGAATTACCGTCTTTATCTATAATCTGATTCCTTTGTTTTCAGTACTCATGGTCATTTCTGATTTTCTGGTTCCTTGAAAGTATCTTTCTTTGTTATTTATGTTTTGTTAAAATGCCATGTATTTCTTTGGTTTTATATTATGACCTATTGACAATGGAAAAATAATGTCTTATCCTATATTTTCCTCTTGAAATTGGATATCCATATGTTTTATTTTATTTTCTCTTGAGTGAGTAGATGAGCTAGCAAGCATTATTATTATTGCTCTTTTTTAAAAAAACCAATAATTTTTTAAATATTTATTTATTTATTCAGAGAGAGAGGCGCGCAGAGACACAGGTGAGGGAGAAGCAAGCTCCATGCAGGGAGACGTGGGACTCGATTCCGGGTCTCCAAGACCACACCCCGGGCTGCAGGCAGTGCTAAACCGCTGAGCCACCGGGGCTACCCTATTATTGCTCTTTATTCAGTGCTTATTAATATAAGCCATTGTAGTAAAAACTCTATTATAGACTTGAGTCGTCACAAAAGTCCCATCAGGGAGCTAAAGTTATTTTCCCATTTTGTAGATGAGAAAGCTAAAGCACAAAAATGATGTGTTACTTTTCAAGTTACAGAGCAATAAGATGCACAACTAAGTTATAAAACTATACTAAATTACTTTGAGTCCACATATTAACTACTACAACCTAATGTTTCACTATATGCATTTTATATATGTTTTTTTATTAACCATATAAAATGTAATTGTCAGCCATTAATATTATTATGGCTGTATAAAATCTTAATTTACAAAATATATTGTGAAAAATTACAAAAGGGAAAACATCATGCTAGATTCATTGTGACTATAATTTTAACTGTTCTCTCCGCTTGTCATTGAGGATCAGTAAATTTATATAGCAAAGAATAATTGGCCTATTATGATGGAAAGAACTATGATAGGGAAAGTCTTTTAATTATTTAAAATAAATTACTTTTGTATTGCCAGTTTTAAATTAGCAACTGTGTTTAATTACTGGATGATGTCTATGCCACAATCCAGATTCATACACTCAGGGCAGGTTATCTGAGTAACATTAATGTCACAAATACTTTCCTTAACATCTCTAAATATTTCATTTCTTCATCTTCTATCCAATATTCCTATTATCTTGCTTTGTATTATCTTGTTTACCTAATCTATCTCAGTACTGCCAGAAATTCTGAAGGTCATAATTACATATGCTCTAGGAAATTGGGCTATTGATATATATTTTTTAGTATTTATTTATTTATTTTGGAGAGAGAGAGAGCATGCATGCAGGGAATGGCAGAGGCCAAAGGAGAGAGAGAATTTCAAACAGACTCCCTGTTGAGTGCAGAACCCAAGGCAGGGCTTGATCCCAAGGCCCTGAGATCATGACCTGAGCAGAAATCAAGAGTCAGGTGCTTGACAGACTAAATCACCCAGGGACTGTGAGCACTTGATATATTTTGAACACATTAGAATCAACTATAATCCTTAAATTGAGAGTCAGTATTTATGATTTTGTGTTTATTTGGCCATTCACTTATTCAACAACATAAAAGAAACACCAACACTATGTGTAAAACAAAGTTCTAACTTCTGAGCTAAATGAAAATGAGTATGATGCAGTCTCCATCATAATATATAATCCAGTGGAGGGGAAAACCTTATAAACTAGTAACTGTGATACCAGGTAAAATGAAAAATATAAATTATCATGCTGTTGTGGACAATGTGTAATAGGACAGAGATGAAGAATATATTCATCCAATTGAAGAAAATATGAAACACCAACAAAGTCTAAAACTCATATGAAAGGACATCCCCCCACTGGTGGGGGTGGGGGTGGGGTCAGGAGGTATCTCTGAAAGTAAAACCAAAAACATAGAATGCACATGGCTATCAAAGTATGTCATATCGATGTCGGTTTGAAGAATAGATATGAAAATATATATTCAAAATAAATTAGGTGATATTTTTATACAGAGTTTTAAAAGATTTAGATATCCTGCAAAAGTTTGGCATTTATTGGCTATAATAATTTGTTGGCAATTGATTGGCTACAGTAACTTGAACATAGAGCAAGTTAGAGTCTGATATGTATTTCTCAGAGAAACTTGCAGTTTGATTTTACACAGCAGTCAGAGACACAACCTTTTTCAATTAAGAAATATTTAAACTGGAAATAGAAATGAGGAAAAATACCTTTTTTTTAAGATTCTATTTAATTATTCATTCATGAGAGACACAGAGAGAGAGAGAGGCAGAGACACAGGCAGAGGGAGAAACAGGCTCCATGCAGGGAGTCTGACATGGGACTTGATCACGGGTCTCCAGGATCACGCCCCGGGCCAAAGGTGGGCGCTAAACCACTGAGCCACACAGGGATCCCCGGAAAATACCTTTTTTGAGATTTTGGTATATTCAGTTGTGTGCAAAAAAAATGATTTTTGAGTCTGGCTTCATCAGTTTAGCACTCATTTTGGGATAGGTGCAGCTCTCAGCTCTATCTACTAACTCGTGTTGCTCAAAACAGCACTCTGAGGGCAGTAGGGGAAATGTAAGCATGGAAAGGCTAAATTACTGCCTAAGAGCATTACAAGGAAATGATTGAACTTGTTTACAAATCCAAGAAACCTGGCTCCAGAATCTGTGTTGCTAAATACCATGCTATGCTGCTTCACAAAATAATAATAATAATAATTAATAATAATAATAAATGAAATAAAATAAAATAAAAACATGCAAAGAAAACAGTTACTTATTGTCATTTATATATCACAAATACATATGTGAACCAAACAGAAGGGGAACAAAAAACTAACCCCAAAACTAAACAAGTTCTCTGCCCATATAAGACTTTAATTTCATGATAATAAATAAACACATTAAGGCACCAGATAGTTATAGATTTGGCTAAAGATAAAAAAGGAAGTTAATGGGTTAATAAGATAAATCATTGATCTCTAGTCTAACCTTCTTGAAGATTGATTTAAGTATTGATATTTATTATATTATATTTATTTAAGCTAATGAGACTGGTCTATCACCTTCTTCCTAATACGTGAGTTGGTTTGACTATATCTATAACTGAATTACTATAAAAATAAGCTCAGTTGTGTAAGAACAATGTTTTATAAGTATCTAAGAAAACATCTAATTAAATCTTCAATGTTTATTTTTTTTCTCTAGCTTATTATTCAAGAGCTACCAAATACATTATTTCCTTTAATCTTCATAATACTAATGGATTCAAGCACTATTATCCCTTAAATTATTAAAATTTGAGTCTCAAATAAGTAATTGACTTGTCCAGATCACATAGCTAATCATATACATTAAGGCATCTCTGTTCCTTTCTCTGTTGTGGATTCATCTCACAGGGGGGAATGCCTTCAACAGCATCAGATAAATGTCTACGCTAGTTCTTCTCATTTGCATTGCCAGCAAGCCACTCTTCCACTGCAGAGCAGACTTCCACTGTGTTCTTGCAGCACAGTGACCTGGGAAACTTTTGTTAAATAGACAAATACAGAAATATTCATTCTAAAATAATGTGAGCAAACAGAAGTCCATACAAATATTTATCACTACTTCAAACGGCATTCCAATCCATCTCTAAATTCCCAGAATGGATATATAACGCAGACTCTATTTTTACACCCATTTTTCATATGAGAATTCTGGGGCTTAAGATTAAAGTACTTTGCTTGTTACCTTACAGTTTATGGCAGAGTCAGAATTCAAACCCTAGTCATCTCACCTCAAAGCCTAAGCTCTTAATATCTCACATGATAGAGCACCTTTTCTTAAGCCACTAAGTTGCATAAATTTGGTCAAGTCATCTAACCAATTTGTGCTTATGATCTCTTTCTGTTAATGGAGCATGATATTCACTAACCAGCTTGTAAAAAGGGAAAGGAAGCCATAAAGACTGGAATGTGCAAATAGTAAACAAGATACAAAAATAAATTGTGAGTAGACTTTATAAACTCAATCACTATGGCAGTAAAAAGAAAGTTATTATTAAAATGAAAATGCATTTAGCAGTTCAAAATCTTTTTCAGCAAATGCCAGAATGACTCTAGATGACAATCGATGTTTTCAGCATTGTCAAAAATTGATAGGCAGTTGACCTTGAAGTCATTGAATGACTTGAATATTAAGTTTTTCTCTGTTCTCTTCTTAACTTCACTGTCAGCAATTCAGCTTAACTTAGTTTCTGTTTTATTAATTGGTTTAGCATAGTTAAAAGAGCCTGTGTATTTATACCTAAATCTTGATAAATGTGTCAGTGTAACTTACAAGGACTTGAAAGATATTGAACTCATATACTCATGGTAGTGAATCTTTATTTCTTAAATTTCCTAATTTACTTCTCCTTCCTACTAATATTTATATAAAATGTTGCATGGGGTTATTAAAATTTACATTTTGCAGGCTTTAGAAATCATCAAACCCAATTTAGGGATGAGAAAATTAGTTCTCAGAGTAGTTAAGTGACTAATTCAAAGTAGTATATTTGAAGCAAAATTAACTCAGAGTTTTAAACCCATGCACATCTCTTCCTTAAGATTTTGCTTTCAAGTTTTGACTAATATACGTGTGGAATTTTTTAGTTCATCTTTGAGTCATAGTGTTCTACTTTCTCAAAATCTGTCTTAACTGGCAGATTTCAAGAAAAATCTCCTAGTGCTATTACTTTTAATGATTTCAGGAATGCAGGAACCATAAACATAAACACAATTGATACACTTTAAGTATTTTCTCCCTCCCTTTTAGACTGTAGCTCATCACTCCTCATGTTTGAAGAAAACAGAAGGAGTGCGCTTCTCACTTCATCCACTTGTTCACATAGCCACAACAGCATCTGTCACTTCTCCCATTCTAAAGGTGCTGTCAGGGAAGGCATTGGCAGGGTGATAGAACATAGCATCTTATGTCAAGAGCTTTATCATTCAGGATGAAATATGGTAGATCCTTTTGGCACATCTATAACAGCCAGGTTATTTTTGACAATGCAATTGAAAAGTGAGTTTCCACCATTAAACTGTAATATGAAAGGTGTCAGCAAAGTCTGTGATCTCTAACAATATAGAGTATCGAGTTGTAAACAATAGCTTTCACAGAAAACACAGAGAGTGAGGCAGTGCTGTAGTTTCTCTTTGGAAAGTTCTAGCAAGGATTATGACTAGGGAAGTGGGATTATACTCCCCCTATAAAGTTTGCTCCATGGGGAAATAAAAAGTCATTTCTCTGGATTCCTCCTTTCCGCAAACCTCTGACACAGATACCATGTATCCTAGGTCTCCAGTTGCAACCAGCAGGCTTCTTTACCCTAAATCCCTCTTCACACTGACTGTCAGTTGTGCCTAGCCTGCACACCAGTGCCTTCCCACGTGGATACTGTACATCAAGGCCCCAGACCACTAGCTGGGAAGAGCTGGGGCTCTGGCTATCTCTGCACACTCACTGGCTCACTTGCCTTGGGTAGGCTGCCCATGGGAACTGCCCCACACTTGGACCAGGGGAAACCCAGGATGTTGCATCTAGAGGGCTACTACTACTTCTCCAGTGAAGTCTGAGTCCAAGCACTGGGAAGGAAGCCTGTTTCAGAGTATATTTCTTCCTCACCACTAGAGCAGCCATTCCTGTTCTCCTGACATAAGTATCCTTTCTACCCTGTTAATAGGTAATAATTCTTACCAAACCATCTCTATCCTATGTACAGCTCGGTTTCCATTTCTTGTTTGGACATTGATGATATGATCAATAAACAGTAATTGCTAATATTTATTGAGGGCTTTTTATGTTCAATAATATATACAAATATGTATCCAAAAATAATTGCTAATATTTATTGAGGGCTTTTTATGTTCAAGAATATATGCAAATACATATCTAAAAAAAATACTCATATATGTAGCCAAAAAGGAAACCAAGTATCAGAGAGTTTATGTGTCTCATCAAAGTGATAGAGTTGGATTGTAATGTGGAGAGTAAACTGAGAGCCCATGCTCACAATTTGACGTATATCACTTCCAAGAAATGATACGAAGTTGACCTTTCTGAAGTCGTTTCTCTAAATGTCTCTCTGTTGTTTCTATAGCCATATTCATTACTCAGTGTCAAACAGCTTCCTTAATTTTTCTTTACTTTATAAAATACAGCTATAAGAACTTTCACTTGATTATTGACCTGATCGTTTTTATGCCATCACTTGAAATTCATTCCTCTATAAAGCTTATGTTTTATGTGTGACTTTATCAAATAGTAGATTTCTTATAATTTACATGTTCTTTTTTTAAATTCTTTTTTTTTGTTGTTGTTATTTATGATAGTCACACACACACAGAGAGAGAGAGAGAGAGAGAGAGAGAGGCAGAGACACAAGCAGAGGGAGAAGCAGGCTCCATGCACCGGAAGCCCGACGTGGGATTCGATCCTGCGTATCCAGGATTGCGCCCTGGTCCAAAGGCAGGCGCCAAACCGCTTCGCCACCCAGGGATCCCTTACATGTTCTTTTTAATGTATTTTTAAAGATTTTATTTATTTATTTATGAGAGACACAGAGACAGAGGCAGAGACACAGGCAGAGGGAGAAGCAGGCTCCCTGCGGGAACCCGATGTGGGACTTGATCTCAGGACCCCGGGGGGTCATCCCTGAGCCAAAGGCAGACGCTCAACCGCTGAACCACTCAGACATCCCTCATTTACATATTTTTAATTGGAAAAATGATTTATTTATAATTGAAGTAACTACTTAATTTTACCTTATCTCTGCAATATTTGTGTGGTCTTCTTATATATTGCTTTTTGATGCATCTCAGAGTGGCAGGATCCAGCTCCATGTGGACTCCTGCTCACTTGAGAGTCTGCCTGAGATTCTCTCTCTCCGTCTTCCTCTTCCTCTGTCCCTTCCCCCGCTTACGGACACTCTCTCTCTTAAATAAATAAATTAGTCTTTAAAAATAAATAAATAAATAAATAAATAAATAAATAAATAAATAAATAAATGGAATTAATAACCTCACCAAAGGGGGAAAAAACTGTGTATGTTAATTTCATGTGTTTGTCATAGACCCAATAGAAAATAAATCACACATACAAATTTCTAAAATTTGTGGATGGGATATAGGGAGATAAGAAGGGATAGTGTAGGAACTCAACTAACAAAACCGTATTATACTCCAATCGTAATAAATCAATATCTGGAGATAATATAGATAAGTAATACTAAAGATTTGTTATTACAGGTCTTAAAGAATAGATAAAAAATAATTTTTTCTGAGGAACTTAATAAAATTATTTAAGGGGCACCTGAGTAGCAACAGCCTTTGGCTTGGATTGTGATCCTGGGGTCCTAGGATCAAGTCCCACATCAGGGTCCCTGTAGGGAGCCTGCTTCTCCCTCCGCCTATGTCTCTGCCTCTCTCTGTGTTTCTCATGAATAAATAAATAAATTTTTTTTAAAAAAACATATAATTTTTTGAAATTTTATATGCAAGAATGGGGAGTTACTAAGGCCTAAAAGGCCTCTAATGAAAAGAGCTTGAGGTAAGGTGGAAGGGAGGTCGTCAGGAAAGATATCCAGGAACTATGAATCCAGAGTTAAAAAGACATGCAGCATATCTCAGGACAGTGACCGCAGGATGTGAATAAATTTGATGCCATGAGAATGCTCACAAAGGACATCAACTGGAAAGAACAATCTAAATAGAAGGATCGATTTGCTTTATGAACATCAGCCAGCTTTGCCAGCTACCTGGTGACAGTCCATGGGCTGATGAAGAAAGAAGTTCTGGCTGCGGCCTGGTAGTTATGCATGAGCCCAAGGAAAAGGAATATAATGGGGCTGAGGCTGATGGGCCTTGCCACCTGCTGGGCAGCCCCCCACCCCTGCGCTTGACAACAGTGGTGACAAACGCTGTATTTTCCAAATGGCACTATTCTCGGAGGAATAGCCAAGCACCTGGTGGCATGTTGACTCTAATCCCTTCAGGCAGGAGCTGTGATGTTCTTCCTTGGAACAAGGGCTTACACTTTATATCAATTTGCTTCTGCCAGCACCACCTGTGAACATGTAGAATATATTAGTGACTTTTATGATATTCCACACAACACTGCTTCAACTATGAACTATTTTCACACCAAAAAAACGTGAGGAATGAATGACCTTGTATCAATGGGATTCACTGATCTTCTTATGATGTATTCCATCACCCTGGAGCATCTATCCTGATAGAAGGCAGGATGGCTTATTCAAGATCCAGTGAATGTGCTAGCTGTGTGACACCTGGTGGGACCGAGGTGCTTCCCTATATGTTGTAATGTATACTCAGAACACAGGATCGGCACACAAATAGAATACGTGTGTCTGGGAGCTAAACACTCGATATGAGTGGTTTTTCTTGCTATTTCTCTGTATGCACTTGCACAATTTTGATTTTCCTTTCCAGCGACTTTGGCTTTGCTTGGCTTGGATGTCTCAGTGCCCCCCAAACACACCAAGAGATACAAGGACCTCCCACCCAGTTGGAAGTCAATATATAATCCTCAGGCAATTCTGGGCTCATTGTGCCAATGAAGGACTAGGCAGAGAAAGTCTTACTGAATTTGTTGAATAATCCAGTTTCTCTAGAAGAAATAGAATAATAATATACAGTAAGGACAAGGTAGGGGGGAGCATATGTAAAATCAAATAATTATCTGAGTGCCTCGGATGTTCCCATGTCCAGGGGCAGAAGTTGATATTAACCCATAACAACTCAATAGGGAGGAAGCACACTAATTGCATAGATCCTTCATGAATCAAATAATGATCCTATGTCTTGGCAAATAACCAGAACAAGTGAAGGACTGGGTGAGCATGGCATGGTTTGTGGGGAAGCGAGCTGTAAATACCAAACACCACCATGTGACTAACAATGGGAAATGAGACATGAGAAGCTTTGCATATTTGCCATGTTTAGTTGCGCACCCATATTTTCCTTTATACTGTAACATGTAACCATATATGTGTGATAGTATACATGTAACCATATTTTCCTTTCTCTAGACCATTCTAATATAAGATGTGTTAAAAGGAGTTAAACGTTATATTACTATATAAACATTTAATAACTATAATTGTATAAATAATTAATTATATTATATTAATTGTATTAATATAATTAATTATATAAATATAATTATAATTCTATAACATTTTATAGAATAATTCTATGTAATTTAGTATTTAATTTCAGGATGTCAAAGGGAAATTTTGATTGAATTTATAAATAATGAATAAGACCCCATAATTACACAGTTACGGGATTGATTTAGCTTGCTGTTTTGGGGAAGAATAAGAGCAAGTCTAGTTATATGAGCATTACATTCAGTTAGTTTGAGGCATAACATCATTATTACCGCTGTTCAGATGATGAAATATAGGTTATAGGTAAATTTACAAAATAGCAGACTGTGCTAGATTGTCAAGTCACTGTTATAAGGACTCTGAAGTCTAAATGTTACCTCTGTGCCAAAGGGCAAGTTAGGGATTACTTTTTCTTGAATCAATTATGGAAACATTTCTACATTTTTAATAACATAATTCTTCCCACTAACCTACAAATAGGTTTCCATTACAGGGATAAATCAATGGTAGAAAAATACCTCCCCCCACTGCCCACAAAACAAGTAAAATTCACAAATAATCGGGGTGGTGTCAATTTGGTAACTCTTTGAAGAATGTTTTAGGAGAATCAAAATTATGCAGATTCAGTAATGAAGGTATACACAGCCATCTCTCACAGTCATTTAAAATTCTTCAATTGAAATTACATCTTTCATAGATAATGTAGCTGAAAATTAAAAACCGTAAATCAGCTAATCCAAAATCCACTGCTTAGAAAGCTCTTGTCAGATCGAAATTCTAAGCTTAGCTCATTTTCTTTCAAGTGTGCTTTTCTCATTAATCTCCGTAAAAGTGATGGGATGATTAGGAGCTGAGAATTGACAGGTTTCAGGGGTGTATAAACAGTGTGATGCCACTGCCCATTGTAAGGGAAAGGAACTTCCAGTAGATGACACCATGGCTCATTGTTAACTCCCCAAGCATCTTGTTGATATTTCTTTTGTATAACATGTGAATTCCTGTGCTTAATAGTAATAAATTGTGAAGTAGGCTGTTTTTCCTTCATATGCATTTAGGACAATTTAGGTCATTTAGCAAGGATTTGCCCAAATGAGATAAAGCACTTGGATTTCTGAGGCTGGTTTAAATATATTTTGATTAAGAATAATAACTCTGCTTTAAATTAAAAGCTGAAATAGTTACAAACCTTGCTGGATTTAAATATTTACTTGTGATGTGAAAATCAGAATGCAAAATTTCTGGAGCGGTTCCTTATTTCAAGTTTATATGTAAATGTTAGTTTGTTCTGGTTTATGAAAATAATGTAAGTGTCTCTAGGTTATATAAGATCATGATTTTCTTATATTTGAATTGCCTGGTCTTAAGAGATTAATTTGTACAAAGTAATAGTTTGGTCTTTTTTTATCCCCATTCCTAATATATCCTGCATACTTCCCACAGAATGAAATTAATAAGATGCAAATCTACTTAGAACTTTTCAGTGGTTTGTAGGATTGAGTACAAGCTTTATACTTGTCAAACACAGCTCTTCAGATATGACTCAACTTCATTCTCTACTCTGTCCTGCTACTACTTCACAATTTTTATTTGGATTTTATACTCCAGTGCTGCTTAACTACCTGATTCCCTTGTAGTTAAATCACATTTGCTGTCTGTATTGGTGATTATTAGAAGCAGAAGATATTGAAGAGAGAGAGAGATTAAACTCAAAAGCTGATCTGTAGTATACAATATAGATAGACAGATCTATGTAACCATCATCTATCAATTTATATAATCAATACATAGATTTAATGATTTGATCTTGAACAAATAAATACAAACCCTTCACCTTGCATCTGCATTTCTCCCTGTTTGAGCAAGAGGCTGTATTAATAGAGAAACCTGTAACCAGACGAAGAGAGTAGTGTTCTAAATTCTAATGTTTGATAAGTCTGCAACTTTGAGATATCATAGAAATTGTTAATGTCCTAAATAAAGCCAGGTATCACAAAGTGTAGACAGCCCAGATTGTTTAGCCAGAATTTCTCCTTTTAGCTTTACAGGAAAAAGTACATTCATACAAGTTAACCAAAGATTTCCGAGTCTCAAATATCCAAGACACTTTCATCTCTGGGTCATAAGTCCTGTGAGCAGGAATCAAGAATAATTTCTACCTAGAAAGCTTTTATTTTTCTAAATTCTGGATATATTTAACATCTGCAGAGAAGACCATACCACTACCAAAACTAGCACAAATCTTATCTTTAATGGGAAGGCTTTCCTAATTTTTTTACACCACCCCTAATCCCATACCACCATCTCATGGATTCACCACTTCAAGAAAAAACAAAACAAGCAAACAGAAAACTGAGCATTAAAAACTTTGTGTTTTCTCTATGATGTATAACATTTATTACTGGGCCTCTCTACGTAATGTAAGATGAAAGACTCAACAAGATATCTAGACCCTCTTAAATCTGGAGTTTCATGACCCTAAACAATTCTTTAGTGAAATATAATGTAGTTATTACAGTGTTTCATTACTTTTCAAAATATGAGAACCTTGATGGTAGGGGTTTAGCCATTATTTTGTTCCCAGCCCACATTGCTTACACCATCTCAATATAATTTGTTGACTTGAATGGAAACCGTGTGTAACAATATATTAAAAATAGTTTAGAACTCTATTGACTAATTTTCTGCTTATTTTCAAGTTGAGGTATAGGTACCAGCATCCAGCCTAGTGTCAGACCCTAAGTAGTTACACAATTATAAGAGTCATAATTTAAAAACCAAAATCCTCTCATCAAAATGTATTTCAGTGTGTACTTTATGAGATCTCAAAATAAACTTCATAGATATAGATAGATATTTTAAATGAAAGAAGGAAAAAATAACAGAAAAACTATTTTTAAAAGATTTTAGGAGAGAGAGCATGACTGGGAAACATAAAGAGAAAGGTAGTAAGAACCTCAAACAGACTCCGTGCTGAGCACGGAGCTCATCTCAGGGCTCAATCTCATGACCTCAAGATCACAACCTCAGCCACAACCAAGAGACTGTCTCAACTGACTGTGGCACCCAGGCGCCCTGAAAAATTAAATTTCATGATAGTTTCAAAAAGTAAGACGTGAGCTAGTTCAAAATAAAAATAAAGCAAATGAATATTATTTGGAAAATACATTTCATTTGAAATGTGCAAAATTTATTCAAAGTAACTATAGAGGCTGAAAAAGATGCCGTCAAAATAAATATTAAAAGGAGAAACAAATCACTTATCAGAGTGTGGAACTATATGCTGATACATAATGGAGAAGATTTTAGGAGACAAAAGAATCCTTTATTTATCATACCCCAAGTTAAATAAATTACTAGTAAGCAATGAACACTTACAGAGTATGGTTTGGGATTTCTCCCTGGCCCTCCTTTCTTCTACTTCCATAAACTCTTCCTGAATGCATTAAGCAAACCCCCTAAATTTTAATTATGATAAGAAATCATGAGCTTTTTACCTTTATTTTCAGCCTACTCCTTCCTCAACATCCAGAGACTATATTTAGCTCCTTAATATTTCCTCCTAGATGAAGCCCAGTCACCTTTAACTAACACATCTAAAGCTAGTTGTACCACCATGGATTGAGTTACTTAAATCAGAGGGGACTTTTTAAAAAATTCTTCACCTAATATGAATATTTTTAACAATTTTAGTCAACGTTATTTCTTACATAGCTGTCCCCTTTTTTTCTTACCATACCCATTTGATTATTTGGCTTACAACCGAATCATCTCTGGTATACAGGTACTATAGTGACAGGCTCCTAATTTGTTTTAAATCTCAAACCTTACTTTACCGCTTTCTGCCAAGCAGCAACTAGGAATCTTCTCTCTAAAATTAATATTATCTTCCTACTTTCTTACTTCAATTGCTTACTATGTAACAAATGTATGAAACATTCTAAACCTGTAAGATACATACATAATTTTTCTTCCTCAAATAACTGTCTTCAAACAAGCCACTATCAATTTCTTTCTTCCATGACTCATGTTTAAAATCTACTTCATGCATAGTCTATAAAATTTCAATAATTTTTAAGCACTAAAAATAATAGCTCAATCAACTGTAGCTTACTATTTCAATAACTCTCTCAACCTTTCTCCAGCTGAGGTTTAATCTATAACTTGAAAGATTTGCCACTGAGAATTGAAAGACGTGAATTCCCCTCTCATTCCTCCCTCATTTTCCATTCTACTACTGCTGGCTGGAGTAGAGGGAGGTGGGTATTGCAGGAAAAGCAAAAGCTTTTTTTTTTTTTTTTTAATTTAATGGAACGTTGTGGTCATATCTTGGCTGTATGTGGACTTGATTTGGCAGGTTTCCAGATACTGGATCTCGTGTGGGGCATATATCTCTATTCTCTGAATAATTTATAGGCTCTTGATAAGAATTGACTATTATAAGGAATAGAGTTTCATATATAATAAATCAATAAGATCAGTCTTGTTGTGTTTTTAGATCTTCTCTACTTGATCTGTCCTGTACTGAGAATGCTATATTAAAATATCTAGTTACTGATCAGTTTTCTGTCTTCTTGTATTACCCATAGCTTTTTATTCCTAAAGGTGGTATATGAACATTGATGACTATCATTTTTTTCATTGTGGTTCTGGCTTTCTTTCTTAAAATTCTTTGTCATGCTGAATGGTCTAGGGCTTGAATTTCACTTTTACTGGTATCAGCACCTCTGTTCCCTTTTTGTTTCCATATGCACAATAGAATTTGTTTGTTCTTTTACTCTTTAGCCCTTCTGAATCGAATCGTTGTAGATTTTGTGGGTTTTTTATAAAGATTTTATTTATTTATTCATGAGGGAGATAGAGAGGCAGAGACTTCAGCAGAGGAAGAAGCAGACTCCTCACAGGGAGCCCAATGTGGGACTCGTTCCCGGGACTCCAGTATCATGCTCTGGGCCGAAGGCAGGTGCTCAACTGTTGAGCCACCCATGCATCCCTAGATTTTGTTTTGTAAGCCATGTAGGAAACTTTGTCTTTTAATATATAAGTTAAGGCCTTTAACATTTATTCTTATGACTTATATGTTTGTTTTCAACCTTGTCATATTCGTACGTGACTATAATATTTAAAATGCTATTATATATTATACATGGTATGTCATATATTATATAAGATCTATAAAAATCCTATATGATTATAGTATTTTATAATTACATGTACTAAGTGATAATTCCCAGGATTCATTTGTGATATGTTCTATGATTCTTTATGAGATGTACATTGTCTTTTATTTAACTTCAGGTTAGGTAGTTTCTGTCTGTATTCTGTGGTTATCTTTATATTTAGACCTTTTTACTGCTTTTAGGTCCCTATTTGTTTATTGAACATTTTGATATACGGCTTATAAATGTTACTTAGCACCCTTTAACCCATCTATTACCCATACACCAGTTCCTTGTTCGCTACTTTATGCTTTGCCTATTTTTTCCCTGATTTTAGTTCCATCCTTTGTACTGTATTTTAACATATAGCATTTGTGTATTAGCTATCCATCCTTATTCCCACATATTATTTAGTCATATAAGGCCATCTGTATGTCTAGAAATGGTAACCGACATTCTTTTGCTCAATTTTTCCCAGTCGTCATTTGAGTGGATGAAGCTTGCTGATGGATGCAGAATTCCCTAAGTATGGACATATTAAATCCTGTTTTTCTGTAATGCTGATATTTAAAAGAAAGCTTGACTTGACGTAGAATACTTGGTTTGCACTTCCTTTCTTTGATTTGTGTTTTAGTGTTACTCTTGTTGCTATGCTTGGTATGGTAGTTTTCAAAAGTCTGAGGTTAGTGCTATTCCTTTTGTATTTACTTGATTTGATCTTTTTTTCTGGGTGCTTTGAGGATTTTACCTTATATTTTGCATTTTGAAGCTTTAATAGGATGTCTCTGGATTTAAATTCTTAATATGAAATTTTACTTCCTTTCTATTATTAGCACCTAAAAGTAAGGATTTGTCTTAGCTGCTGTAACTGCATCACAGAAGTTCAAATATATTGAATTTAATCACAATATTTTCTAATTTTCCTTGTCATTTTTTTTTAGCCCACAGGTTATTTGAATATATATTTTATATTTACTTTCCAAATATTTGGAGATTTTCTAAATGTTTTTCTGTTACTGACTCCTAATTATGCTCCCTGTGATTAGGGAGCATATTTTGTATGATTTCAATCCTTTTAACATTCACTGGGATTTGTTTTATGGCCTAGCATATGCTCTCTCCTGCAGACTGTTCTATGTATGCATACTTGAAAAGAATGTGCATTTGGCTGTGGTTGGATGAAGTGTTGCATAAGTGCTGGTTCAAGTTGAATGATAGTGTTATTCACGTCTTGTATAAAATTACTGATTTCCTCTTTTTTTTTTTTTTGAGAGTGGCATGCTGAAATGTCTGCGTATAATTGTGGAATTGTATAAGTCTCTTTCAGTGTTATCAGTTTTAGCTTCATATATTCTGAAGCTCTGTTATAATATGCATAGCCATTTATAATTTATGTGTTTGTCTAGCACCTAGGCTCTTTTATCACTATGAAATATATCTTTTGTTTCCAGTCATATTTCTTGTCCTGTAGCCTATTTTGCCTGATATTAATTTAGCCCCTCCAGCTCTAAGATTCCTGTCTGCATGGTATATTTTTGTTCCATTTCTTTACCTTCAGACTATTTGTGTCTTCACATTTAAAGTGTTTCTAAGGTAGGCAGTATAGAGCAGGGATTTACTGTTTTATACTGTCTGAATTATGTGTGGGGAGATGAATAGGGAATCAATTAATGTAAGAGTAATCCTGATTTCTGAGGAAGGCGTAAGAGGAAGAGAGTATGAGGAACCCAGTAAAAAAAAGTTAGACCTAAGATGCTAATCACCTACAATGTATTGAGAAACATGGGAAGCTGCTGAGGAGCAAGAGAAAGATGCTATATGTCAAAAATCAGCAACTGAATCGTAGAGGTTGCATTAAATTTGAAATTGCTTTCTTGGATGACATGAGATAATATTCCAATTATACCCATACATTTTGATAAAGATATTCTATACAATTGAATTTGGGGGACCCAGGAAAAGTAATGGCATGAGTGTGCAAAAGGTTAGCTAAGAAAAGGCTTTCGGAACCAAAAACTCAAACCAGCAATTAAGGGCGGGAACACAGGAGGAGTAACTTACAGACCTGCTGATTTGGAGAAAATTACATCCTAAACTTAGTTCCCATCTATTCCCCCACCAAAGCTCGAATTATCAGAGATCTCCACAGCACATAAGGCAGTGCTTCAGGCCAGCGTCTCAGGACACTGTTGTAAAAGGTGACTCGGGGGACATTGGTGTCCATCCAGGAGTGTCACAATGGACAACATTAACAAACATGCCTTGTTTTGTGTAATATCTGCATTTCTGATTATAAGCCATATACACTGATTATATAAGTGGTTTTGGCGGTGGAGGGGGCATTACCTCCCAACAGACCAAGAAGTTTATTTCAAAGATGTATTCAAATTTTAGAAGTCTTAAAATGTTACCTGTATGGTTTGAGGGATTTTTTAAAAATGTGGTAGCTTTCTCTTACTGCTACATCTGGTTTTGGATTTCAATATTTTATTAAATATGCAGTATTATATTGATTGTATTAATAACATATTATATGTTATATTAATATTGATTTTGATTTATTATATTAATGATACATATTATTAAATATTTATTTCAATATTTTATTAAAGTGTGTTTGTCATGGGGCATCTGGTGGCTCAGGTAGGTAGTTGGGCGTGGGACTCTTACTTTCACCTTGGTTCCGGGTGGTGAGATGGAGCCCCTGTGTTGGGCTCCACGCTGGATGGGGAACCTGTTTGAGATTCTCCCTCTCCCTCTCTGCCTCTCTTTCTAATATATATGTTTGTCACATTTTGTGTTGTGAAGATTATTTTATGTCTTTAGTATGAATAATTTGATGGTATTGCTAGAAAATTCTGAATTATTGTATGGCATAAATTTGAATCATTTTCATTATAGATATGGGACAATATTTCCAAACAGCTGTGGGAATGCTACAATGGAAAATAATAAAGCTGAATTGAGCAAAGGATTATTGATTTTTGAAATGAAAGCAAAGTTAATGACAGAAAAATGGCACAGTCATCAAAGAAATGAAGTCAAATGCCTCACGCCAATGGCTCCCCTGGTCTTTTAAGACATCAGCCTATAGTAGACTGCCTAATTAAATTCAGCTAATAAAAACTCATATTATCTTAACAAGGCACTAAGCATTTTTTTACTTGTTCGTTTTTTTCATTTGAAACACAAAGTTTTGCCATAATTCAGGAAACTTTCAACAACTGATTTCCCCATTTGAGTGCAGCCAATCTGACAGATGGGAGTCATACAATAAGAATAATTTCAAGTTTGTCAGAATGTTAAAGTCTATGTATATCATTCTGAAACTGCCTCAGTTGTCTATTAATTTAGCTGCAAATAATGGCATAGTGTTAAAAGGTTTACACATTTAACCATCTTTTACAGTTTCTTTAAATTTCTTTCAACTGTCATTTTCTCAGAAACTAAATAACCTTACTGATCAAAAGAGTCTTTTACTGTAGTGACATTAAAAACTCTTTTTTGAATTTCCATAAAATCTTTGTTCTAGTTGTCACAAAAATGTCCATGAAATAATTGATAGTTAGAGGTTTGTGGACTCATAGAAAGCAATTTACATGTTCCTTACGACTACTTTTTATATACATTTATTATGTGCATTTGTAAACACTTCTTTGTCATAAACTGAATTTAAAATTTAAAAATTTGCTATCTCTATGAAATTTTGTATTTTTTTCTTTCTCAGCAATGTAGGTTTCTAAGTACAAAGAGGCACTAAAGGGTGAGACAAACTTGATTTTCTCACAGATCAATAAAAATGGCAGAAAAAGGAAAATTAATTTCATATGCCTTACTATTTGCTGGGCTCTTACTATAAATTTTGCTTACATCATTTCATAGTGCTTAGTAAGCATTTTCCATATAGTTAATTTTTCATTTAATTTTTATGACAACCATGCAAGATACCTCCTAATGTTGCATTTTTACAGATGTGATAATAAAATGAAGAATATCATGTAGTTTGCTCAGGGACTTTTCCATTCTTATAAAGATTTTTCTTCAAATGCAGGAAAACAATTTTTCATGTACAGAAGTGTTCCATTATTCATTATTTTTAACCTTAAGAATTCCTTTTGGCCTCTCACCTGTTTTCCTTGCCCAAAACAATTTCCTCAGCTTAATACAGCTCAGGGTTCTCCTGGGAAACATTATTAAGTGGATGGAGAAGATTTATAGTTCTGGTTTACCACCATGTTATCTTTTTTCATTGATCTCGTGTAACAGAGGGTAGCCCTTTAACAATTTGCATGGCCTTTAAAACCATCCTACTAAAATAAAGTTTATCTCAAACTATGCTTCTGAGTTTTAATTAGCAATGAAGAAGCAGCTGTGTTCTCTTTACAAAACTTCCCCATCCAATTTATACATTAGCACCCATTCCATTTATCATGTGGGCTCACTAACAGCCTCTACTATGAAGAGCAAATACTGATATAGTCTCATATGCCTACTTTGCTCTCCTTCTGTATCATCTATATCAGCCCATATATGTTCTGTGATTTCTGTTTCTGATTCTCTCTCTATTTCCATCTTCCCCAATGCTTCATTTTACTCTTTTTTCCCTCAAATGGCTGATTTCTGAGGTTTGTTTTTGTTTTTGGTAAAGCCATTTCTATTCTTCTAGTTTATCTTTATTGCCCTTTATTGGTTTCATTGATGTTATTTTCATGATGTTATTTTCAACTTAGTGATTAATGTCCTTTCTCCACTCATTCATCTACTCATACTTTCCCTAATAGTAATTAATCCTATATTAGGTGCTGAATAACGAAAGTTGAAGAAATATATCAAACTTTGCGAGATTTGTTGGGAAGGAGACATGGATAAAAACGAAATACAAAATTACAAAAGATGCGATCAGTGGTTTATTACAGGTGTTATAGAAACATGGAAGACAGATTGTCTGACTTAACCTGAACGATTCAGGAAGAGCTTCACCAAGGTCAGGAAGCTTTTGCTGAATTGTGAAATGTCTAGTTTTAACCTAGGAGATAACAATAAAGCACGTTTCGGGGAGAAGGAATTTGTCCTCCCAACTTCATTTGGCCACGGTGAAGGCATAAAGAAGGCAGATAACCTCTGGAAAGTGGAGGTGAATGGAAGTTCATGTGCAAGCAGGGCAATAGAAGAGCTGGAGGAGTGGCTGAGGGACTCAGAATCCCACCCAGAGCTGTGGTGTGCCCCACCCCCCAACCATCATGATGAAAGGTGAGGTCTGCTCAATTTGAATTTGTATTGTCATAAAGTGATGGTTAATTTTATGTGTCCACTTGACTGGCTATTGGATGCTGAAATTGCATATTATGTTTAGGCATCCCTGCAAGAGTGTTTTGGATGAGATTAGCATTTGAATTGATGAACTCCTTGACATAGATCACCTTCCACAATATGGATCTCATCCAATCATTTGAAAGCCTGAATAGAACAAAAGGCAGAGGAAGGAGACTTACCTCTTTTAATTCTTGCCTGATTACTTGCTGTGGTACATTGATTTTCTATTGTCTGTAGTGCTCCTCTTTTGCAGGACTTCAGACTTGAGCTCAATACCATCAGCTTTTCTGGGTCTCTAGCTTGCAGATGGCCAATCCTAGGACTTCTCAGCCTTAATATGGAGCAAATTCCTTATGATAAATCTCTCCCTTTATATTCAGCCCATTCACTCTGTTTCTCTGGAGAAAGGTAATACACAAAATCTGGTTAATTTGTTCTTTAAAATCCTATGTCTTTGCTCAACTGCTTCAGCATTGTAAGAATGAGGAAACCATTAAAAGAATTGTCACCCATGTAATACATTTTACACATCTGGTTCACACAGGGAAATGTTTTCCTTAGACAATGACAATAGAAACACAGAGAATTAAGCCATTCAAAAATGTCCCATAAATTTCAATTTAATTATCTCGAATGCAGAGATAGCCTTCTGCATAACCTGAAAAAAGAAATTCCTACAATACCCATGTTCATTGGCATTTGATGTTGAAAGAAACCCATTAATAAACTAGAAAAAGACCTAAGACTTTAGGGGGGAGAATACTGAAGTCAGTAATTTTAGACCATTTTCTCAACTCCAAAAATACCAACTCTTAAAAGATATTTTAACTAACACATTTTGTTTCAATGACCTTTTAAATTGTTTATATATATATATATATATATATATATATTAATGTTTTCACAAATGGTTTTCAGATATTTAGCCCTTGCACAGCCATTTTAACTTTTACACCAAATAAATACAGAATTTAGCAGCATTGGTGCAGAATATTTTTTGGAAATTGTCATTTTTGCATCAGTTAACTCATTATGATCCCCCAGCCCCCATTCTGTTGTGCTTTCACAATTAGCTGGAAAAAAAAAGGAATGTAGAATCACTTTAAGTTACTCTGTTGATAGGATCCAATATGATCCTTAAATATGGTATCTACTTTTATAAAATCCAAATTAAAAAAAAAAAGTCTGGAAAGGGGCCATTAAGTTATTTTTAACTAGGTGAGATTTTATCTTAGCAATTTTCAGGTTAACAATTTCTTTGGACATGGTAATCCCACACATTTCTTATGTAACATGTGGAATTCCCAACTGTTTTGGGATAAGAAAACATCTACAGGCTTTATGTGATTTCGCAGGAGGTCACATGACCTAGGGAGGCATTATCATTTCTAATTGCAGGGAGTACTGCTATGCTTCCCTAGTGAAAAGGCAAAAACACCTTGGTCTTGTCCTCAAAATTGTGGGGCAAACCTGAACTGCTCCATAACATTATGGGCTACTCAGCATTCAAACAGTGTATGTTCTCATTCATTTGGGGAATATGAATAATAGTGAAAGGGAATATAAGGGAAGGGAGAAGAAATGTGTGGGAAATATCAGAAAGGGACACAGAACATAAAGACTCCTAACTCTGGGAAACGAACTAGGGGTGGTGGAAGGGGAGGAGGGCAGGGGTGGGGTGAGTGGGTGATGGGCACTGAGGGGGCACTTGACGGGATGAGCACTGGGTGTTATTCTGTATGTTGGTAAATTGAACACCAATAAAAATTAATTTATTAAAAAAAAAAAGAAGTTCTGACGCTGAGCCTTTGTTCTTTCCTCTTGAGGGTGCAAATTTTATTTCACTTAGACCCTTTCTGAACCCCTCTATATTTCCTTAATTGCCCAGGTCAGCACAGAGTTCACCAGATTATGTCAGATTTTTTTTCATTTGTGAATTCCTTTGTGGTTTGGCTGGGTTTGGGCCAGGAATGAGCAGAAACAGGAGACATGCGCCCCCTTGTGGGATTCAGCTCCTCACTTTCTGCTGCATCTGCTGGGATCCCACGGTCTCCTGCATCTCTCCCAGATTGCTTTATATCCTCTGGATTAATTTTTTTTTTTATTTTTATTTTTATTTTTTTATTTTATTTTATTTTTATTTTTATTTTATTTGGATTAATTTGTTGAATACTTTTTTTTCCTAAGTATTCTTGTGTATTAGAAATCTGTTTTACCAAGACAGAAGGGGCAGTCTGTTGCCCTGTACACCTGCTCCCTATCTCAGTTCAGAAAAGACAGAACCCATGGCTGGCTACAAGCAGGATAGCAAACTAACATTAACTATTTCCTGCAAATCCTGAAATGTTGATGACTCCGAGAGTGAGGCTGGATTTTCTCTTTTTAGTTAAGAAGATCATTTTTACTTAAGTAATAACCATACATGAAATAGAAAAGGCAATCCGCTTGTTAAATTACCACAGATGAATTTTAAATTATTATATTAAGGGTACAAGATCATTCTGAAAATAGACATTTTAGTCTGAATTTCTCCTACACATGTAATTCAGAGTGACCTGACTTACATAATCCAGATAACAGGAAAAAAAAATCCCTCATGATTTTTTTTCCTAAGAAATTACTTCCTTTACTCTGTCAGTAAAAGTTTCAGATCTCATTTTAATACTACTTATTTTCTACTTGAAGGAGAATTGCCTTAAGTAAAGAAACACTTCTAGGTCTCTATGTTTAAAATTATTTTAATTTTACTTATTATCCAAAGATAGCATTCCTAGGAATGTTTTGCCTATGAAATAAATATTTACTAGACACAGTTCAAAGAAAATATATGCAGTTAAGAGTGGTAGTATTGCAGCCAGCATAGGCATTATTCTTTAATATAGTTTAAAATATGTTCTCAGTACTAATGTCACACACACATACACTACTGATCATTAGTATTATGAGAACTTGGGTGATTTTTCTTTTTCCTAGTAAGCTGCAAGCCCTGGATACAGGTTCTGTCCTCTTGTTTTGATATAATTAGATTTAATGAATAGTCTGCCATTCACCAGCTGTACACACCTAGGGGAGCCACCCAACATTGCTATGTTTTGTTTAATGATCCACAAAATGGAGGAAATAACAGTACTTAATTCACAAGGTTGTTCCAAGGACAAAATATGAGTCATAAGCAGAGATCTCAGCATAGTGCTTGCCACTCAGCACATGCCAACAAACATCACCATCACCATCATCATCATCATCATGAGTATCCATATGCTTCCAATCAGCTCATTTTTTTCTCACTCTAAGTACATAGCATTTTTCTGAGTCCAAATCAGAGCCTGGTTATTTTTTTCTTTTCTGAAATTAATATATAAAGGATCCAAGTAACCAAAGGAACATAGCTTTATTTTTCTTTTACTGGTTTTCAAAGGCTGGGGATCATAAAATAAACATTTCCAATTACAGCAGCTCTTGCCCAAGAGATATCAAAACTGACATCATGTTTCTGCGTAACAGGTTCTAATAAACGAGCTGATAAAGACCATGGACTTTAAAGCCTCAGGATGTCCAACTCTTACTGCACTTAAGACACTGTCCCACCCAGTGAACAAAAGGACTTGTTTTAACCAGCTTTGTACACACAGGACTAATTCTGTGCCATGCCAAATGCAATTTTTGAAAAAGGTTTGATTTTCAAAAATATTATTTGAAAGATAAATTTCAGAAGTTATTTTCAGACAATTCCCTTTTTTACTTTTGTGGGAGTCCTAAGCATGGTAAAGGAATACGCCATTGTAGGGAGTGGAGTTTATGATTATGATAACAGAGTGTCTAAGAATGACAGAGACAAGCCAGAGTTTCAGATGGCCTGAAATCTTACCACCCTGTGCCTGCAAGAATATTCCTGTATGGCAATATGACATGTAAGGAGAGCCGTAAGCAATGGACCCTCAGTCAGGGTCAGGAATCAGAAGATTTAATGGGAAAAATAAGTCTTCTGAAAAAGTTTCTTGAATAGAAAGAAATATTTCCTTCTTAAAAAATAATTTGCTCAGGGGCACCTGGGTGGCTCAGTCGATTGAGCAACTGGGTTGTCGGATCACATCATGAAATTTCCTGGGTTGTGGGATCCAGCCTGCCCCACCCTTCACCTTAGGGGCTCCTCAGTCAAAGGACAAGCTACCTAAAAGATTCTCTCCTCTGCCCCTCCCCCCTTCACTCTGTCTCTGTCTCTCTCTTTTTCACAAATTAAATATATAAATCTTTAAAAAAATTATTTGCCTAATGTTATTGTTTAGACATAACCTCTTAATATTCAAATAATCCTTATACAAACTAACAGATACAAATATGTCTGTGACCAATTCCATTCCCAAAACATTTAAAACTGATTGCACACTTCATAAATTAAGCTTTTTCAAGTCCAGCTCTTTATATGTTGCAAATATTAGAGTCTCTTAAACATTTTAAATCCTCTAAAAGTTAGAACACAATGATAATACTTGGCCCCCTCCAAAATGCAGTGATAACAATGTTTGTTAAATACAAAATTATCACCATGATTTTCCTTTTTCTGTTAACCGTTTAGCTTTTTTTTTTTTTCATTCTCAGCTGATTTCCAACACCTCTGACTATAAGCTTCAGCATCCATCCATTTTATTTTGTTAATCAGGAATCATTGCTTTCAGTTGCTTTCTGTTTGCAGTTACTTTATTCTCTTACATCATCTATAAGTAACCTGTCCAGTTTTTTTTTTTTTAGCCCTCCACTGAGGGCTCCATCTCAGGACCCTGATATCATGACCTGAGCCGAAATCGAGTCTGATGCTTGATTCACTGAACCACCCTCACTTCAGTAAGTGTGAATGACCTAAGTTGCCTGAATGTATAATTGCACTGGTAGATCTTATTTTCTTTCTTTATATTGAATGTCCTATCGGCCTTTCTTTTGTTGTTGTTTAAGTGCATTAGCAGAATCATTCTTACCCTGTATTAAGCAGATGGAGGATGAGCTTAGCTATACTTTCCTTACATCAGTAAAAGAATGGCATTGCTCTGTACATCACCACTTCCCCTGCACGCTATCCCTTGGTACTTTTTTAATCCAGTGAGGGACAGAGGTATAAAGACAGAGAAGTGATATGGATCACTTTTTCAAGTCATTGACAGGGCTGGAATAGCACAGTTTTGGAGTACTAAAATTGTCTTTACTCTTGTGGGGTATCCTAATCGAAGTGGAGATATATCCAGAGGTGCCATGACTCGAATGGCCTAACAGAACCTACTGATACTAATAGAAATTATCCAAAGTAATAAAATTCAAAACTAGTACCTTATTAAAACAGCAAGTGTGAATAAGTAAATACATAAATACATAAGTGAAATGTGTGGCTACGTATTCAAAATGTCCTATATTCCAAAGAGTGCTTCTCCACCCACCTTCCCTCTCAGATATCTAGAACTTATGCCTAAGAAGTCTATCACCACATGTTCATATTGCAAAGTGGTGTATGTTGGAATGTGACTGTCTTAACTCAGAAATACAGAACGACCGTGATTGTACCTGCTGACCATGGGAGATATTATCTAAATACCAATGAGTTAAAACAACACAGATGGACATTTCCATGGCAACCATCACATTAAGGGGTCCTCCACGGTGCCAATGGAAGATAAAAGAAAGAAAGAAAGAAAAAGAAAGTAACCCTGCAAGCGCCCAGCTTGTGGTTGTGTGGCACACAGCTGGACCAAGGTGTTTCATATGGAAAACAGGTAATTTCATAAAACACTAACATCAGAGAAGAGCATCCTGTGACCACACTAGAGTCAAAAACAAAACCATTTCACCATGGTGGAATCATATGCATAGGAAGAAAAAAAAAGAAGGAAAAGGAAATTCATATCCTATAGTTATCAAATTCTAAACTTAACATCCCCCATCATTTAAGATCAAGGATCAATCCAGATCACTGCATAGGTGGATGCAGATGCAGATAATTGTAGAACTATAGAGAACATTAACCACTTCCATTCAAGAGAAAGGATAGAGGGAAATCTTAGTCTCAGTTTCTTAATTTTGAGATGAAAAGTAGCATTTTAGTATATTACAGGGGCCATATTTAGAGAGAGTAAAGAAAATTCTACATTAAAAATTAAAGCAGAAATAGTACAATAAATAAAAACATATCTATATATTCATTTGTATTCTTTAAACTGGATTGTGTACATAACTCCCTTGAATATTTCAGGGTAATTTAGTTGATCAAATCATTTAAATTAAAATGGACTTTAAAATATTAGAATAGGAAAATAATGAAAATGTGCACCTAACACTGTCAGTTTCTGAATTCTAACTGAGACAAAAATACATTTAAAATATATGAATTATTCATAATAATGTAAAATAACACTTCTTACAGATTACGAGAATGCTAAATTTTTACAGTGTGAAGCATGATTTTTCTCTCTAATGCAATAATATTTTAAAATCATAGCTATTGTTAAATAAAAATCTTAATATATATGACATTTCTGCAGATTACTGTGTTTATAATTTTAAAACTGAGCTGCTGCCAAACGAAATCTTTCAGCTCAATTTACATTTCTATTGTGGTTGCTTTTACCACTCACCCATGGCTTTCAGATGGCAAACATAATTCTCAATGTGAAGAAATGCACTCACTTCTGTTTTCCCTGAACAACAGGAAAAGTCATTGTGTGTTTTATTTTGAGAAGGGAATCATATTTTTGAGACACGCGTTTTTGGACGGCCTCAAGTTTTGAGAGATAAAAAGCGAATATGTATATTACATACGATAATGATCTATACGAAATATATATTATATAATTATATGGAAGTAAAAAACTATTTTACTCAAGGTGTATCATTTTGGAAAACTGTTCAAAACCATTGAGGTCCTCGGTTTTTGGTTGTAGATGATGGAGATAGATTATCTTAACCTCAACCAGATAACAGATTATATTGAGTAACACAATTAAAGGGAAGGTTGAAGAAACAGGCTCCAGGTGAGGACAGTGACCATGGAGACAAGGGCCCAGAAAGGCAGTGAAATTGTATTTTATGACCGGTCAGCTGAGAGTGATATTGCTGCCACCGCTCAGAGCTGGGATGGTAGCTGGTGCCGCTGGACCCCTCATGAATGAATGCTTCCTTGTTTCTGGCCTCTTGGCCACTTGCTCTAGTTTCAAATTCCTCAGCAAAGCTATCTATATTAGTTTCCTAGGGCTGGAGTAGCAAATTATTCCAAGACTGATGGCAAAAACAACAACTCTTTATCCTCTCATGGTTCTAGAAACCAGAAATCCAAAATTGGGGTGCTGGGAGTGCTACACTTACCCCCAAGGATTCTAGGGAAGAATTCTTCTTGCTTCCTCCAGTTTCTCGTAGCCTACATGTATAGTGGGGCTACATGTGGCTATTTTACAGTTAATTTTAATTAGCTTAAAATGAAAAACTATTAAAAGTCAGTCCCTCCATTGCACTAGCCATACGTCTTTTTTTTTTTAATGAGGTATAATTAATGTGACATTATATTAGTTTTCAGGTGGAGCTCTTGTCCTTAATTTACAGATTATTTTAGGTTACTTGTTTTGAGAATTCCCTTTATTGGAGACAGTCAGGTTCAGGTTTTGCTTTTCTGGAATGGAATATTCTTCAACTTAGATTAATTATGCTGCTGGTCTGACCCATCTTGCTTTATATATTTCACATATTCATCACAATCTGCCTCTGTCCAAAATTCTATTCATGATCTTTTAGTATCAGTATAAATTCATTTGTTGCAGTTGTTTTAACTTTGCTCTGTTAAGTACTGCATTTGTTTCTTTTTTTAAGGGTAGAAGAGAATGTGGTATATTCTGCTCCTGCCATTAATGCAACATTTAAATTTTTCTTCAGGGTGCCTGGGTGGCTTAGCAGGTTTAAGCATCTACCTTTGGCTCAGTTCATGATCTCTGGGTCCTGGAATCCAACCCCACATTGGGGTCTGTGCTCAGTGGGGAACCTACTGCTCCCTCTCCCTCTGCTGCTCCCCTGCTGTGCCTTCTCTCTCTGCCAAATAAATAAATAACATTTAAAAAATACAATATTTTTCAAAATCAGTAATAATATGGAATTCTTTTCTCTAATGAATTCCATGAGTTAATATTAGAGTTAAGAAATGCTTGATATTTCAACAATGCTCTTTTCCCATTTAGCATCAACAAATACATGTCATGGTATGTAATTTTCTAAAGTGAAGTTTCAAAGTAGTTCAAGTATGAAATAGTGCATCAGAGCTCAGCTATTACATTTGGACATAAAAGTAAGTTTGAGTGGCTGTGAATCTTTTCTTTCACTATTATTAAATTGATTGCCTGGAAATTTTATTTATTTATTTATTTTTATTTGTTTTTAAGTAGGCTCCACACCCAACATGGAGCTTGAACTCACAACCCTGAGATCAACAGCTGTGTGCTTTATGGACTGAGCCCATCAGCTGCCCTGTTTGGAAATATTTTTAAGAAAAAACAATATGAATATAAATAAAATATACTACTATTCCCAGACATGGAAAGCCACCTACCTAGAGTAAGAACTCTTTCATCTAGCATACATTTCTCCTTAGTCAAACTTTATCAACTTTAAAGTCCAGACATTTTAGAGTGTAGAGAGAATACTCCTGGGTAAGCAGTAGTGGGCTTGTTGGTAAGGATATGTAATGTCTCCAATTAAAAATTAGAGGATTCAGCAACTCTAATGTATCTCCAGTACATGTTCACTGATTAATAGTTGCATGTAGTTTACACAAAGGCCAAAACAAAGAAACTGGATTTTCTATGAAAGACACATCCATGATATATATTAATGATGTAAATTGGTAGGTACATAAATAGGTTTTGCCATTTTTATGTTGTAGAATAGATTTAGGTGAAACATAAATATACATGCATTTTTGCAAGGTGGGGAAGATGGATCATGAAATGAAAATAAATGTAGCAATGTAATTTAGATGGCTTAATATGACTAGATGATCAGTTTTGTTGTAAATGTGATGGACATTTTAATATTAAGTCAAATGTTGCATATCTATCTCTTTAAAAATATCTAGAAAAGGAGGAAAATGAAGATAGTGTGTCTTTTGTGATATATGTATAACGATATGTTTTCCTGTTACTAATGTAGAGTGTCCTGTTTTTGTCTATTAAATACTTCAAATATGGAGAATTTATAAGCTATTATTAAAATCATTTGCTGAGAAAATAAGCCCTTTTATTGCTCAATGTGTTTAAGAACAAACAAAAAATAAGAAATAGATATTTTGTCAGAGCATTTGTTGGATCATATTTACCATATTAGCATATTATATATATTGCTATATATAATAATTTCCACTTGAAGTGTTGATTGAATGATTGCTTAAAAAGAATCTTAAGGAAGAAAACAGTTTAACTAATGGAAGATTAAATAAGATAATTAATAATCCATTTCCAGATTAAAGTTTTGTGATTGTATATCGTGGATCATATACCAATATACATACACCATCTGATTCATACCAAGCAGAACTCACTTATAAGCATTGTTTCAGTAGTATGTGGAAAATGTCTACTAGTAGAAAAATTGCAGATTTCATCATACTGAATGAAGTGTTTATATATTTTTCTATTAAATAAAATGAGGAAGCAAATAAAAATAATCTCAATTTACAAGTAATAGTTACTATTTGGAAATGAATTTCACAAAGAGTATTACAAGTTAAATTCATTTCCTTTTATGCTATTGTGTTAAGGGAGTATAAGGGAAATATTTTCGTTCTTCTCAATTGAAAGAGGTTTCTCTAGTTTAACTAAAATAAATTTATTGTGTCACACCAGGCACCCATCTATGTTCAGATATCTTAGTGGCTACTACTAAAGGGATATCACTCCTTAACAAGAGGCTTTGTCTGAAATACACGGAGACACACTGACAGTAACATTGATATCCTCTAGTAAAAGATAAAAGCCAGATCTCGTTTTAATGAAAAAAAAAATGATTAGAAAATATTGGAGCAAATGAGTTGCACAGAAATAGAGTCCAACAATGCCCCAACAGCCTAAAATATTCAAAAATTATTTACTCTGAACAGCTACAGGAGAACTCTGAGATATTTTTCGTAAAGAGTTATCTTAAGACGAACCGTGGCAACAAACATTATAAAAATAAGTTTCAAAGATTTATGAAATATCACTTCAGTGTTCTCTCTCAGCTCTCAGTCTTGTTCCATTTGAACTAAGTGTAAATTTAATAAAGTTGGAGTTTTCAATAGGCAGTGCCATCCACATTATTTATTTAAAATGCCAACAATTAGAATTTTTGGTAGGTTATAAGATTGGTGTATCAAGAAAAATATTAATTATCAGCAACAAACATGTAAAACCACCAGATGTTGTTGCCCATATATTTAACATTTCATGCAAAATTAATAAATCATTTTTCTATGTAAACAGAAACCTACACAAAGTATATATATTACGGTATTACTAGTCGCGTTTCCTTGCTCACTTACTCATTTATTTACTCATGTCAAATAATGTATTAAACCCTTACCTGTCTCAGGAGTTATGCCTCTTACTGGGGTTCAAAACACTGAGAAAGCACAGTTACAACAGCAACAAAGGCAGAATTTTGTAGCTGAATACTGATTCTGAGAGAATGAAAAACTTAGAAATCTAAAATATTCTCCTACTCCTCCCATCTACTGGTGGATAAATTACATTAAAGATTATTTTCAGGATGCCTCGGTGGCTCAGCAGTTGACTTTTTGCCTTTGACTCGGGGCGTGATCCCAGGGTCCTGGATGGAGTCCAACGTCAGACTCCTTCAGAGAGCCTGCTTCTCCCTCTGCCTATGTCTCTGCCTCTTTCTCTGTCTCTCATAAATAAATAAATAAAATCTTAAAAAAAAGATTATTTTCTATGATTTTGAAATCCAAAGAAAGCACAATCTTGAAAGGAAATGCTTCCTACACACACACACAAGTGTAAACAAACAGTAGGAGAAAAACCAAGGCTATTGGTAAAAGAAAGTAATTGATTTGGAGAATTATCATGGGGCAAAAACCAAAAACCAGCCCTGAGGCCTGCAGAGTTGGAGAACCAATCTTGAGACACTTCTTACAGACGTTCCTCCCATAGAGGAAACTGCAAGAATCAAAAGATAGGGCACAGAATGGAAGTCTTATGTGCAAATTTAAAAATGAATTTAAGGAGAGAGAATATAAAGAATTGGAGAGAGACAGTATGGCAGAAAGAAATGGATGACAATTTTTAGAATCAAAGAAGACATGATTACACAGATCCAGAAGGCACATGTTTTTTGAATTAAAACCAACTAAATGTACAACTAGACACATTTTATTAACAGAGCGTATATTGAAGGCAAAACCTTAAGCCTAAAAAGCCACCAGAGGGAAAAGAAAACAGTTACAAAGTCAAGAGATTTATTTTATTTATTTTATCTTTTTTTTAGAATTCTTTTTTAAAATTTTTATTTATTTATCTACGATAGTCACAGAGAGAGAGAGAGAGAGAGAGAGAGAGAGAGAGAGAAGCAGAGACACAGGCAGAGGGAGAAGCAGGCTCCATGCACCGGGAGCCCATGTGGGATTCGATCCCGTGTCTCCAGGATCGCACCCTGGGCCAAAGGCAGGCGCCAAACCGCTGTGCCACCCAGGGATCCCCAAAGTCAAGAGATTTAGAAAGTTTTCTCAACAAGAAACATTAAAGCCGGGATCCCTGGGTGGCGCAGCGGTTTGGCGCCTGCCTTTGGCCCAGGGCGCGATCCTGGAGACCCAGGATCGAGTCCCACATTGGGCTCCCGGTGCATGGAGCCTGCTTCTCCTTCTGCCTATGTCTCTGCGCCTCTCTCTCTCTCTCTCTCTCTCTCTCTCTGACTATCATAAATAAATAAAAAAATTAAAAAAAAGAAACATTAAAGCCAGAAGATGGTAATGTAATATCTTAATATGCTGTGATAAATAATCTTCTCTGAATTGCATACGCAGAAAAACTATCTTTTTAGTCAAAGGTGAAAACCTACATAGAAATAAGAACTTTAACCCCAATACAGAGAGCTGCATCTTCTGGTGCAGGGCCAGGTGCATCGCTGAGACACAATGAAGATCAAAGTAAACAGATTTGCCTTATTGGGTACCTCCTCACCAGGGCTGCTTTTAACTCCAGCAAAGTAGATATCGTCGCCATCGATGACCCCTTCATTGACCTCAACTATGTAGTCCATATGTTCCAGTATGATTCTACCCACAGCAAATTTAACAGCACAGTCATGAGTGAGAATGAGAAACTTGTCATCAATGGAAATCCTATCTCCATCTTCCAGGAGCAAGATCCTGTCAGCATCAAATGGGGTGATGCTAGTGCTGAGTATCTTGTGGAGTCCACTGGGGTCTTCACCATTATAGAGATACCTGGGGCTCATTTGAAGAGTGAAGCTAAGATGGTCATCATCTCTGGTCTTTCTGCTGAGGCCCCCATGTTTGTGATGGGCATGGACCATGGGAAGTAGGACAACTCCCTCATTACCAGCAATGCCTCGTGACCAACAACTGCTTGGCTTCTCTGCCAAGGTCATCCATGACAACTATGGCATGATGGAGAAATCGTGACCACAGTTCATGCCATCACTGCCACCCAGAAGACCAGTTTACCCTCCTAGAAACTGTGGCATGATGGCTGAGGGGCTGCCCAATACAGCATCCTTGCTTCTCCTAGTGCTGCCAAGGCTAGATCATCCCTGAGCTCAATGGGAAGATCACTGGCATAGCTTTCCATATCCCTACACCTAATGTGTCAGTCATGGATCTGGAGTGCTGCCTAGAGAAAGCTGCCAAATATGATGACATTAAGAATATGGTGGAACAGGCATTGAAAGGTCTCCTTAAGGACATGCTCAGCTACACTGAAGACCGGGTTGTCTCCTGCTACTTCAACAGTGACATCCACTCTTCCACCTTCAATATTGGGCCTGGCATTGAACTCATTGATCACTGTGTCAAGTTCATATGTTGGTATGACAATGAATTTGGCTATAGCAACCAGGTGGTGGGCATTATAATCCACATGACTTCCGAAGAGTAAGAGCTCCTGGACCACCAGCCCCAATTAAAGCTAGAAAAAGAGAGAGGCCCTCAGTTGCTGGGGAGTCCTCACCCCCAAATCATTCCCCAACCCACTGAGAATCTCCTGACACACAGTTTCCATTCAAGACCCCCTGAAGAAGAGAAGAGGCTTGAGGAGCCCTACCTTGTCATGTACCTTTAATAAAGCGTACTGTACCCAGCTGGGAAAAAAAATAATAAATAAATAATTAATTAAAAGACCTTTTGGCCTAATTAAGAATTGGAGAAAATTCCTAAATTGCTTGTTTGAAATTGCTTATTTTCTTCTGAAGTCTGGTAACATTACCACACAATAGAAGAGTGTAAAGATTTTATCAAGCAGAATTGACAAAGCCTAACATTATGTGAAAATTGAAATCCTTTCAAGAGGTAAAAGCAAATATTAGATATGAACAGAAATCCAGGTTATCCTTTTGTAACATGTTTTAGTGTAAGATTATTCAATGATGGTATTGTACAAAGTAACCTCTTGGTAAATGTTAGGTATCCTCATTTTCATCCTTACTCTTTTTACTTGTGGATTTACATTCTCTTGGATAATATAGATAAGCACACAGGAAACCAAGAGAGTAAAATCAAGATAACATCTCACAAAGCCTATGGAATAATATAGGATTGATGAATAATAAAATTTCAAGGAAACAGGAATATCTTTATGGAGGAATTTATGTATAAGCCAAGATGTGAGGCCAAAAAAGTGAGAGAATCTGCATTCTTGAGTCTTCTGGTGATCAGCGTAACTGGTGTGACAGTTAATTCTATGTATCAATAAGATTGGCTTTGCGGTACCCAGATTAAACATTATTTAAACGTTATCTATAACAATTTTTTTCTAGATGAGATTAGGATTTGAACAATGAACTAAGTAATGTAGAATGCCATACCCAATATGGGTGGGCCTCAACTAATCCATTGAAAGCCAACTACAATGAAAGATTAAGGAAGGGGAATTCCACTTCTCTTTTTCTGCCTCACTGGTGGATCTGGAATATTGCCTCTCATCTTCTCCAGTCCTTAGAATGAGATTTATGCCATTGACTCTTCTAGTCATTTATCATGAGACAACTTCTCATAATAAGTCTCTCTCTTTCTTTCTTTCTCAGTGTATTTGTGTGTATGTGTATGTGCGTAGACAGTAAGATATTGGTATCTATTGGTATGTATTTTCTTTATTGATATGTCTTTTTCTCTGGAGAATCCTAATATAGCTGATCATAGGTTCTTAATGTAGGTTTTCCAGTGGAACATTAACAATTGTGGGCCAAACAAAATATTATATGGGTATTTGGCTATAGGTAGTCAATAGATGTATGTGTTTTTCTATACGTGTACCATGTTTTACTTCACATCTTAATCATAAAAAATAAACAAGTAAAAAGTGTATCCTGTAGAACAAAAACAATACTTTGCAGACACCTGGGTGGCTCAGTTGGTTAAATGTATGCCTTCAACAGCTCAGGTCATAATCCCAGAGTCCTGGGATCAAATCCCACATCAGGTTCCCTGCTCAGTAGAGAGTCTGCTTCTTCTTCCTCTACCCCCCACTTGTGCACATGTTCCCCTCTCTCTTTCTGTCTCTCTCTCTCAAATAAATACATAAAATCTTTTTAAAAACGGTAATAATACTTTGCCTTTGAGGTGATTAACTTCGTTTTATTTACTGACTGTAATGTAAATCCCTAGAGGCTTAAAGTCGTGGTGAAATTTCTCTTTAATATACATTTTAAAAACTAGGGAAAAAGTTTATAGGCATCATAGTGCTAGTTCTTGGTAGTAATGAATCCTGTTACATTTATGACTGTGTTATCATACCAGTTAATGCATTTTCTGTGCAGTGATGCGGTTCCACCCCCTACATCCATCAGCAAAAATGAACCATTTTTCAAGGTCTCTGCATGAATACTAAATAAATCAATAGAAAATATGCAGAATCAAAATGTGAGAGATAAATCCATGTTAACCATCACTTGACTGATACTGCTGTTAAACATTTTTATTTTGACATCTACATTTTCTCACATTGTAATATACAAGTACCTATTTTTCCAAAGTTAAACTCATTTTTATTTGAATCAGGCCTAATTTATCAGTTGAAATCATCAAATAAGTTATTGAATACTTTCAGAAGGAAGCAGGAACTATGACAGGACTTACGTATCTTTCCCCATACAGATGTGTTACTATTTAAATTCTTTATAACTATTAATTTGCATATAGTTCTGTACCTTGTTAGCATGTATGCATGTTGCCAAGCATCAATGTTTTTCCCATCAAGATTGCTTTTCTACATTTGGTTTCTTTCTGGCAATGTCATTATGATGTTAATTACTGGTGTCAACATATCATTTTCATTTATCCCAGAAATATAGAAACAGTAAAAAAAATTAAAAATTTAAAAATGTGTGGGAAAGGTGGTTTACACTATGGAATTTCCAGGTGATATTACCCCACAGATAACTTTCCAGAATATTTTATTCTTTTCTCCCAAACTTCTTTTGATGAGGTATTGACCTTGATATCATAAATATTTAACATATAGTTTGGGAACAGATCTCCCTGAGCATTCTTCTATCTGAAGCATGCATTACAAATTTCCTGTGATTATTTTAAACACTTCAACTAGTATTTCTTATAATAAACACAATGGAATAGCCCAGTTGTAGTGATTCTTGTGATCATAGAATCTACTAAGGAGGTTTATTAAAATAGCATGATGACATTATTAAGTCTTACTTCATCTGTCATTTCAGCCTTACAAGATAATTCAATTTCAAAGCAAAATGCTAATAGCAAAATGAATCAACATATTATTTATGGTAATATATAACTGAATCAAAATAGATATTTGCTCAGAGACAACACTACTTAGAATATTTTCATACATCTACACTCTTAATTCTCAGATAAACCTACAAATTGTATATAATTATCATTCTGTATTTCCTACATGAGCAAATACACAGAGAAATGTGTTACACAAGTTCACACACATAGTGAGTTTTGCAGGGATAGTAGGTTTACTCAGGCACGGTTGGGCAGAGATGATTTCTTATCCCTCACCTTCTCTTGATTCCTAACAACAGACTTCATGAAATCGGGAATAATGGTGGACAGAAGTGAATGCAAGTAAAAAACACATTGAGAAAGTTTAGCAATTATAAGTATCATTTGTAAATATCTTTATTATTTTTAGCATTTCCATAACTTTTTGACTTGGAATATTTCTTGGTTGCTTGCAGTGGAATTAGTTACCAGTTATTATTCATTTCTCATGAACCCTGATCCCATATGTAGTTCCTAAGAGGCCATCAGCTCATTATCAACTTCCTGCTGGTGTAGTTTCCCTTTCATTCATGGTTGGAGTCAAGGTTTCAGGAATACTGGAGATTCATTCTAATAAATTATATTTCAGTCATTTCTACTTTCAGTTTTTGCAAGGCCCAGGCATTGATACAAATATTTTCATATAAATTTGAACTTTATCTTTTATTAATGAAAGTTTTAAGAAAGGTAAGGTCATTTGGATTTAAATATAATTGTCTAAACAGACAAGTTCTGAAAACTGCAAAATATTAATTTGTTTTTTTCATTTAATGATTGTGCTCTCTGCAAAACATGCTATGTTTTATTTTTTTTAAGCTTTTTTTTAATTTTTATTTATTTATGATAGTCACACACACAGAGAGAGAGAGAGAGAGAGAGAGAGAGAGGCAGAGACACAGGCAGAGGGAGAAGCAGGCTCCATGCACCGGGAGCCCGACGTGGGATTCGATCCCGGGTCTCCAGGATCGTGCCCTGGGCCAAAGGCAGGCACTAAACCGCTGCACCACCCAGGGATCCCCATGCTATGTTTTAATATGTAGTTAAGATCCTCTAGAGACCCCCAGGTGGCTCAGTTTGTTGAATGTCTGACTTGATTTTGGCTCAGGTCATGATCTCGGGGTCCTAGGATCAAGCCCTGAGTTTGGTTCCATGCTCAGCTTGGACTCTGCTTGAGATTCTCTCTCCCTCTGCCTCTGGCCCTCCCCCACTTGCACACACACATGCTCTTGCTCCCTCTCTCTCAAAATAATTAAATGAAACCTTTAAAAAAATCCTCTAAGTGATATGTCTTTTACAAAATCTATTTGACAAATGTAAGAATAAAGGAAATTTATAATAATCATGTGATGGAATGTTATCTTAGAATTATTACATAGAAAATAAATCACAATACTGCAAAGTTATTGAAATTCCCAAATCGAAAATGGGTCCCCTGCAAAGTAGTTTCATCACAATTTTACATGGGCTTTTAAAGAAATTATGTCTGCCCTTTATACTCATAGAAGGACAAGATATTGTGATTTAAACCTTTTTAAAAAGATTTTATTTAATTATTCATAAGAGACACAGAGAGAGAGGCAGAGACATAGGCAGAGGGAGAAGCAGACTCCTCATGGGGAGCCTGATGCGGTATTCGATCCCAGAACCTTGGGATCACGACTGAGCCAAAAGCAGACACATTCAACCACTGAGTCACCCAGGTGTCCCTAAACCAAGTTTAATTATAAATTCGTGAATGTTTCCTTTATTTTTCTAAATGAGTATATTATTTCTTAATTAGTATATTATTATTACTCCTCACTCAAATGCACAGCATACTTTTGAATGCATATTTTATAACACATTCCATAGCTTTAACTACAAGATCTTTATGTAATAATGTGTGCCACTCAAATCTATAATCAGTTTATAGTGGATAAACATTCAATAGGATTATAATAATCATAACAAATGTGTACTAAACATTTATAGAATTTTCAAGTAGCAGTAAAAATGTTATTTTATTTATTCTTTACATGAGAAAAATAAATAAATTCCATTCAACTAGGAAAATATTATGTTATATAACAATAAATGCACCTATGTGACTTAAAAAAATGTAGTGAAGCCCTAAATTAAATAAAATAGTCCACTGAAGAAACAAATAAAAATCAAAAACACTGATACTGTTGGAGGTATTCTAAAGTTCAATGTAGAAATAAGTTTTCTGTACATTAGAGAATAAAGAACTATTTGTAGAAAAAATATTTTTCTTTAATGAATTACGTTAACACCTTTCTCAAATCAACTGGTCATACATTCTTGAGCCTATTTCTGGACTCTCTGTATTAGGTGTAGAAACACATGATCATATCTGGCCTGCAACCTATTTTTCATGACCCACAGGTTAAGAATGTTTTTTTTTTTCATTTTTAAAGGAGGTATTAAACAAAATAAAGAACAAAAATAACAGAAGAATATGCAAAGGAAATTCTATGTGGCTGCAAAACCAAAAATAGTTACTCTCGTGCTATACAGAAATGTTGGGCCACTCTCATTTGATACTTTTTTGGAAAATCTGCATGTCTTTATCTCATCAATGCTACACTCTAATAATTATTGTAGAATTAAGGTAAATATAGAAATTTGATAGTGTAATTTCTCTAACTTTGTTCTACTTTTTAAAAATTGTTTTGGTTAGTCTGGTTTATTTTGTAACAAATTATATAAACTGCTTGTGCATTTATAAATAAAATGCCTGCTGTAATTTCAAATGGGCTTAGTTTAACCTGTAGCTCACTTTTCGGGAAATCTATGTTTTAAGAATATTGAGTCTTCTGGACCATTAATATTGTATAACTTTGTATTAATTTAGATAATATTTTATTTCATTCAGTAGAATTGTGCAGTACTCAGTGTACAAGTTTTGCACATGTGTTATTAAATATATCCCTAGTTGTTTTTATAAAATTGTGTTAATACATTTCTGTAATAGAAAATTGATTGGAAAGTATAGAGAGTTCCAATATACCACTGCCCACAATGCATGACCCCTTGGCCTATCAAATTACAGTACCAAAATGATACATTTGTTATATTTGATGAACCTATATTGATTCATCATCATCCCAAGTCCATAATTTATTTTTTTATTATTTTTTAAAGATTTTATTTATTTATTCATGAGAGACACACAGAGAGAGGCAGAGACATAGGCTGAGGGAGAAGCAGGCTCCATGCAAGGAGCCCAGTGTGGGACTCCATCCAGCATCCCGGGTCATGCCCTGGGCCAAAGGTAAACAATCAACTGCTAAGCCACCCAGGTATCACCCAAGTTCATAATTTACATTACAGTTCACTCTTTATACTGTACATTCTATAGGTTTTGAAAAATCTATAATGTAAGTATAAAACGACTTGTATCCATTATTATATCACACAGAATGATTTCACTGACATAAATAATCTTTGTGAGCCACCTACTCATCCTTCCTTTTCTCCTAATCTCTGGCAATCACTGATCGTTTGGTTCTATAGTTTACCTTTTCTGGAATATCAGAAAAGGAATATCATATAGATAAAGTTATACAGTATGTAGCTTTTTAAATTGGTTTCTTACACTTATTAATAAGCACTTAAGGCTCCTCCATGTTTTATCCTGGCTCAATAGCTCATATTTTTTTTAGCACTGAATAATATTCCAATGTCTGGATGTACCACAGTTTATCATATTGAAAAACCTATTGAAAAACATATTGGCTGTTTCCAGTTATTGGCAGTTATGAATAAAACTACTATAAACATCCATATGCAGTTTTTTGTATGGAAATGTTTTCAACTAATTTGAGTAAAATCCGAGGAGCATAATTGCTAGGTAATATGGTTAGGTTTATGTTTAGATTTGTAAGAAATTGGCAAACTGCCTTCCAAAGTGGCCATACTATTTCGTATTCCCATCATCAATGAATGAGCATTATTGTCACTCAACATTCCAGCTGGCAATTTGGTGCTACAGTGTTTTGAATGTTGCCCATTCTAACAGGTGTAAAATTGTTTCTCATTGTTGTTTTAATTTATAAAATCCCTAATGACTTTGGCTGTTGGGCATCTTTTCATATGCTTTTTCATCTCTCTATATTTTTTTATGTGGCTCTTCAAAATTTATGTCCATTTTTAAATCTGCTTTTTAATTTTCTTATTGTTGAGTTTTGAGAGTTCTTTGTATATTTTGGATAGCTATCCTTTAACAGTCAATGTCTTTTCAGATACTTTACCCCATTCTGTGGTTATCTTCTCATTCTTTTGTATCCCTTGCAGAGCAGAAAATTTTAATTTTAATGAAGTCCAACTTACCAATTATTTTTTCATGGATCATGCCTTTGTTGTATCAAAAAGTCATCACTGAACCTAAGGTCATGGAGAATTTATCCAATACTATCTTCTAGAAATTTTAGAGTTTTACATTTTACATATAGGTCTGTGATTGGCTTTAAATTAATTTTTGTAGAGTGTGTAGGGTCTGTGTCATTAGTGACTAATGTCATTAATGACATTAGTGACCAAGGACTGCTGGCGCCATTGGTGTCAGTGAGTTAAAGAAATAGGAAGTAAATGATTGAAGCAGCAGGGAAGTCACCCCTTCAAAAAGACTTAATCTACAGGGAAGAGGCAAGTGAAGTAATAGTAGAAACAATAATGAGTCAGGAGAAAGGAGTTTCATGTTCATTTGTCTGTATGTTTATAAAAAACTGTATTTTAACTATGTTTGTAATATTACTGACAAGAGTACAATAAAAAGAAGAGTTGTTTTTTTAAAAGATGTTTTATTTCCATAAAGCAAATTATCTTGGATTGGGGAGAAAGGGTGGTAATATAAGGCAGGATAGTAGAAGAACTACATTTATTCTTGAGGGAATTTTTGTCTATTAGCATTTGATAGCAAAGGCATCCTTTAAGATCAATGACTTTTTAGTGTCATTGGCATAACTTTGAGGGAAATTCTTTCTGATTTTTTTTTTCTGTTTTTGGTTGGTGAAGTAGAGTTTGAGTTCATCTATTTAAAATTATGGATAAGAAGCAGTGCCAATGATTAAAAAAAAAAAAAGGAGAGAATGGGAAAATAGCAATTAGAAAGGAAAGAATTTCCAGGCACTAGTGAGGATTCAGTTAAATGTGAGTTAAGAAACTGATAAAGGGACCAAATCTGCAAAGCAATATTTTCTTTTTTTTTTTTCAGTAAGCTCCATAAATCCTGGAGTTGCTATAGGAAAGCTAACTAGGTGGACTGATCTGAGGTTAAGGTGTTCATAGCATGAGGCAGTTGAGCGTGATTGCCCAGTTAAATAGAAAAAAATAGAAGTTCACGCAGCATGCAGTTGATGTGGTAAAGAGAAATAAAGACTTAGACACTGGGGGAATCTGTCTGAGGCTCAGGAATATCCATCAGAACAACCCCTGAGTGAATCAGGCAAGAATGGCTTGGTTTAAACCAGGTGACCAGAAATAAACATACATATGAATTTTATCCAAGAAATGAAATAAAAAGCAATATATGGCAAAAGATCAACTAAAAATATGTTATCATAGACAGGAATAAAATCAGAAGATAAGGAAATATATAACTCATATATAAATTAAATATAACGCAGGGAGAGGAAACCCTTTTAAGATTAACCATAAAAGAAAAAAGGGGGGTGAGAGGAAGCCATCATTTTGTTCTTACCCATTTTTTTTTTAAGGTAGCTCAGGAACTAAAAGGCTGATTTCATTGTTCTGGGCTGAATGACTGGACTAAAAGATAGTTTAGAGGGTTTAAGGAGGAGGTTGTTGTATTACTGCAATCATGCAAATATAAAAATGTGGACCAACGTGATTATCATGGGAATAAAAATGCACTAATCTTTTTTTAAAAATAATTTGTTTATAAGAATTAACTGATAGGCTATTAACCACCAAACTGATACAGACAATAGAGAAGAAGTGTTCAGTTTAAAACAAGGTGAGTGGGGAGATGGGTGGAATAGTTGAAGATTAAAGAGGACACTTATGATGAGCACTGAGTAATGTATAGAATTGTTGAATCACTATAATCATGTACCTGAAACTGATATAACGTATGTTGACTATACTAGAATTAAAATTAAAAACTTAATAAAATTTAAAAATAATATAAATAAATAATATTTTAAAATAATTGCCTTGAAATCTCTGGTATTAATGAGAGTGTAAAGGGATTTAGGAAAGAAAGATTGTCAGCTATTTAAACTTGACAGGTTTACATCATTGTGATCATAAACATCAATGTTCCCAGTGAGAAGTTCAGAAAAAAATGCTGACATAAAAATGATAATAAATTTAATTTGCAATTATATCCTTCTATTTACATTGTCAAAAACAAATTAACAGATAACTAATAGTTAAACCATTAGTTCAAACTTCATCTTGTGAAGTTTAAATAAGACATAAGTGAGGTAACATGTATGAGATCAGAAGTTGCATAGACCTGATCCATCACTGAAATCCCATATCCCAGGACAGTTTTTACCATACTCTAGATATCCATTAGATGTTAAGTGAATGAATAAATTAAAAAAAATACAGAAAGAGTAATGCTGAATTTTGCAGGAAAATAAAAACATGAAAAGGCCATTGGACTGGGCACACTTGCATAAAGTCAAATTTTCTTATTACGAGACAGCTTCTTGCATGTTTCAGTGTTCCCACAATATTTCTTTAAAAGGAAATTAGGACAAAAAAAAAGAACTCATGCAGAATAAAATTGGTATTAGTTGAAAAAATTTCTGGAAAACAGATGCTCGCATTACTTTATGGAATAGTTTTCTATAGTGCATTAACATTTGATGTATTTCTGAAATGAAGCACCCCCATTTGTAATTCTTTATTCATCAATGTTCCCAGTGAGAAGTTCAGAAAAAAAATGCTGACATTAAAATGATAATAAACTTAATTTGCAATTATACCCTTCTATTTACATTGTCAAAAACAAATAAATCTTTCTCTGGGCAAAATGTTTTCTATTTTAATATTTTGCATAACTTCAGAAGCTCATTTTGGTTTATTTTCACAGTAATGATCTTAGTCTGTCTTATTCTCTACCCTAATTAATATGCCTAATAGTCAATTAAAAAGTTATTCAAGGGTGGATGGAGTTACTGTCTGACTTGGTGTTGAGTGGCCATCTTAGCCCATCCTAGAACTGTGTTGCATTAACTTTGTTCCTATGCTACACTCCAATTCTTGGGATCTTAAAAGTGTCATTTGTCTTTTGCTTTCCTAGTACAATAATTTAAATCAATTTTAGGATGCAATTAAAACTTTTACTCTCATGTTTCAGACTTTAAGTTTTCAATAGCAACATCATAAAGACAAGTGTCTTCTAGGCACTGAGATATATCCATCTCCTAAAGGCAGTGACATGTTTTATATGGATTCATGGTATAATTAATAAACTTCTCATAGATACAGACAATTAAAATAGCATGCCTAGTATATACTTTAATCACTTACAAAGGAAAGAAATCTATGCCGCTAGTTTTAATCAAAGTTCCCTTACTCACTACTCCTTCCACACATGAAACTAGCCATTTTAAAAATTATCTTATTTTATTTAAATTCAATTAATTAACATGTGGTGTATCATTAGTTTCAGAGGTAGAGTTCAGTTATTCATCAGTTGCATTCTACAGCTAGTGCTTATCACATCACGTGCCCTCCTCAATACCCATCACCAAATTACCCCATGCCTCCCCACGCCTCCCCTCCAGCAACTTTCAGTTTGTTTCCTATAGTTTGAAATGCTGGTGACTCCCAGAACATTCTAGGATGCTTCACACTTCCTTGTCTTTGCTTAAATGATCACTCTTCCTTGGCACTTACTTGGACCACTCTCCACCTTTACAGTTAATCTGTTCTAAAAGCAGCACTCTGCTAATGTATCTTGTTTCTTCCTACTAGAATTGATTCTAGTCTTCTTAATTGATTCTAGACTTTTTAATGTCTCATCCTGTGTATGAATCTATAATGATACCTGTCACACTTCATTGTATTGATTTATTTTCAGCTCTGCTTAATTTTTTTGTAACTAAAAGCTTCTTGACGTCAGGGACTGTGTTTCTTTGTGTTTGTATTCCTATCATATGTCTCAGGACAAATTACTTGGTAGGAAGTTAATGATTATTAAATTCATGAATGAATGAATGAATGAGTGAATGAAGGATTCATGTTTTTATTAACAGATTTCCTGAAGGTGTCAGAGTTTGAAAACTATCTTATTTTATCCACATGTAGGATACATTTCCAAGTGATGATATAGAACTGTTATCTTTCAATACTGAGCTCTAAAGACATTATAGACAGTACAAGTATATGCACATCTTTGTAATGGGAGTTCAGGGCAGAAGATCAAGAAGCAGACAATCTGGTTAATATCACAAAAGAACTAGAAGGATTGATTATTAGTTTTCAATCTGAAAAGCAAGTTTTGAAGTGATCTCAAGACATCACTTGTGAATATGTTTGGTTGATCTGACTTTTGAGTTTCTATCCTGTAAGAAACGAGTGAGTATATTTTAGAACAGAAGGTAAAGCACAGAGCCAGATCCCAAATTGCACAGGACTGAAATGTTCCATCAGCTTAAAATAAAATATGTATTTATTTATTTAATTTACTTCATTAGTGTTTTGTGTAATTTGGTTCTTGTTGTTTAGTCCATGCTCTATATAGCTCTGGCTGAAATACCATCCCCTCTCTGGATCAAGACTCTCCTCATTAGATGACACCACAAATAGGAAAATCATAGAATACTTCTAACGCTCTTGCTTAATTAAAGTTAGCATGTGGCCTTCTCACAGTGCTACTCTTAGTCAAAGAAAGTCATATGGCAAATCCTAATCCATGAGTAGTAAATGAGTCAGAAGAGCATAATCCTCTAGTAGAACGAGAATTTTAAAAGAAAGTTCATAGAGGAACTCCTGGGTCGCTCTGCAGTTTGAGCATCTGCCTCTGGCCCAAGGCATGATCCTGGGATGCTGGATCGAGTCCCACATCCGGCTCCTTGCATGGAGCCTGCCTCTCCCTCTACCTATGTCTCTGCCTCTCTCTCTGTATCTCTCATGAATAAATAAATAAAATATTTAAAAAAAAGAAGATTAGTAGATGCAGGAAATATTTTGAACAATATTTTACTTCCTTGAAGAATTAGTTGTGTTGAGAAATTAATAATACAGAGAGTTAGGAAATCATTTCTGGACCTGAGTCTATGAACAGTGGAGAGAATATGGTAACCATAATACCAGAGGAAGGAAGAAAAGAAAGAAAAAAAAAACAGAACAAGACCTTTAATTTTTAAGTGCATAAAAGGCAGAGTGCCTGGGCATGAGTATTTGCAGATTCATATATTTGATGGTGAAAAGGTACATTAGGTGCCTCCTAATTGCCTTGATTTTCTGACTGAAGCATGAGGGAAGGTCATCAGGTGAAAATCTGTAAGCAGCAAGGGAAATTCAGGGGGAAAAATAAGAGTATCTTCTGAGAGAAGGAAAAAAATTCCATTAAAATAGAATAAAATTTGTTTGATAGTTTGGGTATTCATGTTATACATGTATGTAAGACATCTATGAGATAGTATAGCACAGTCCTATGTGTGAGAAGAAATTAAGTTAAGCTTGGACCTCTTTGGAATTATTTGACGAGAAACAAGGATATTGCCAACATGGAGATTTGTAGGTTTTATGAAAATTTTCTTCCCAATCTATGTTACAGTCTACAAAACAAGTGCAGAAGATCTGCATACTTGAAGTACCTTTTATATATGTGTTACTATGGAGCAAGAATATATGAGTTGTATATAAAATCTGTAAGTGACTGGTACATTATTTTCATATTAATTTCTGACGTGAGCCATAAACACTGCCTCTGGAATTGCTTACATGTGAAATTCTACCTAAATATATTATTGAGTCTGGATAATAGTAATAGGAGATCATATGCATGTATGAGAGAATTCAAAGAGCTTTCTCCATTGTAACTTGTTTAGAAATCATAACAACACTATAAAATAGGTATGATAATCATTACTCCACTTTTAACATGAAGAAACAGATCATAGAGGTTAAATGCTTAGGGTCATAAATCCAGGACTCAAAATTTAGCAATATGGCTCCAGAATCCACCCTTTATATTATTTTCACTTACTTTGTGGAAAGGCACCCTAATGATTATAGTTATATTTTGGGGATGAGTTGTCCTTTCACTTTTACCTATGTTTTCAAAATAACTATCAATTGCCAGGATACCTTGATATTTCTCATTTTGAAAATATCACATTACTCATAATACTTAATAGTTACATAATATAATAGTTACATAATACATAATATGGAATTTCTAAAAGATCTGTGACTCTTCAGAGAAATGCCAAAACCAATAAAACTTCTAAAAATACTAATTAAAAATTATGTTTACACTTGAAACACTATCTTACCAGAATGTTTCCCTCAGACTGTAATAATAAATGTAGAATTGTTTAGGGGAAAAAAAAAACCTTTTCAGACAGAATGGCATGGTAGAGTGTATTAGCTTATTAAATTAGTGAATGAATTTTTAATGGCTTTTAATATCATGAAAAGAGGCACTTATGATTACTAATTAGACTCACCAAACTTTCTACATTGCACACTGACATACCCCACCTTAATGCATGAGAAGGGAAGAATAAGAATAATGATAATTTCATAAAAGGTATGTAAGAATGGCTTAGCTGAGAATAGGTTCACTAATTCTAACACGGCTTGTCCTTTCATTCTAATTGGTTGGCAAGGTCTACAGAACTGGAGCACAAATCTATTTCTGGATGCTCATTATAAGAAAATGTAGTCAAGCATCATCATATCCTAAGAATCTAGACTGAAAATGACACCTCTGGAAGGACTGTAGACATGATACCTTAACGTGTGTAAAGATGATCATTAAAATAGAAGACACAAAACCCTGAGAAGAGTCAGAGAAGAATCTGTATCAAATAATTTTACCATAGCAAAGAATATAATTCTCTAGTACCTAAAGCAACATTTTTTTCTACTAGTCAAGAGAACTTATAGCTAAAAAACAGGGCTGATATTAGATGGCTAGATGTGCATAAATAATTGTGTAAAATTGAATAAGGTAGCATAATAATGAAGATAGCTGAATAGCTGAAGGATACAAAGTTTACAACTTCTAAAATTTCATGTATACACAGTTCCTATTTTTCTCATATATACAGTTATTTCTACTGAATCCCAAAAAACAGCCTTGTTTATTGATCAACAAACAGGAGTTTATTTATTTTAACTATACATAAAACATAACTTCTAAAGGTCAAAAGCAATAATAGCTTATTTTCCTTCATATACAACCAAAATATTACATCTAGACATTAATGTCTCAGAGTTTAGCGAGCTGCTTTTCAGAATATGAGCTTTTAATTTTAATGCAGCATTCTCTGCCTTTTCAAAGTCATAATGGACCAGATTTGAGTGTTAAGAAAGATGGATCAAATAATTTCGAATAGCTCCAGGAAAATAAAATCAAAGCCATTGGATTTAATTTTGCTGCCTGCATTAGTATTTAAGTTTAAATGAAAGCATTGATTATCAGTCTTAGCTCATATAGATTGAGTAATATTCCAGAGTTATCGGTTTAATGCTAAAATTAAAATATAAGTGAACTTTTTCCCTTAACTTCATGAGTATATGCCAGGCCCTTTAGCTAATGTTACATTAATGCTATATGTATAATTGCAATATACAGCAATCGGCAATTAAATCTCTGAATTATGGCTTCAGAATTGTAAGCTACATCTCTATAATCTATATGTGAAGTTCACTTTGAGTTAGTCATGAACATTCAAAAACTTAACCTAGAATTCACACCATCAGGGTTCTTTAACACAGAGGAGAATTTGTCAAGGAACACTAAAGTTTGATAAAATGCTTAAATTTATACAAAATACTCACCAATGTTGAACTCTAGACTTAAAACAGTGTCCTCTTGCTTATGATTACTTACTCAACTAGTTGATTGTGATTGACATATGGTTCTTAGACCTACATGTTGTTCATGAAACAAATACAGGAAAACTGGTGCAGGTCTGCTCTCTCTCTTAGTTATAAATCATGAGTTCTAGAGAACTCAGAATTTCAAATACAATCCACAACTATGACTTTTGTTGTTTGGCAAGAGGTTAAGAGGATTCTTTATGATGAAGGATTAAATTTGTTCATATGAGATTGCTAATACTCCAGATATGCCTAAGAGGGTTCTAGAACTGTCTGAATGAGAATCTAATGCATCCTCACTACTTATGAGGAAGGAGCAGGAACCTCACGTGGGCCCTGGAGCCTCCACCTCCACTTGAACAAGAGCAACTTCTGTGTCTGTGTTTTCTGAAAAGATTTATCTCTAACATTTTAAAAGCTTTTTGAAACCTCTTGTTTTGATAAATTTGCCACAAACTATTTTTAATCTCATTATTAAATCAAATATTTCAGTGATTTTCTTTTCCATAGTATTTTCCATGAAAACCTAGCCAACTCGAATGTCGTAATGTTACACCTATCCTTATTTTTCTCTGCTGTTTCTTTGTTGATGTTACTGAGATACAAACTGCTGTACCTGATCCCTGGGCTCAAATCGCCTGATTCTTGCCAGTCCTTGATGGACACCCCATACACTGGCTTGTCACTTTTCCCACTACTTGGTCAGTGGGTGTTCACTCATTCATTCAGTGATCCACTGTGACTATGTTCTAGGCACTAAAGAAGCTTTAGGGCTGTAATAGTTTAAAAATAGACTTCTTTCCTGGGAATATTTCAATTATTTGTCAGTGCTATGCTCTTGCCTGATTTAACCTCTGTGCTCTGTTCACTGCTTTTGCCAATTAAGAATCTCTGTGGCCCTTTCCATGACATCTTCTCTTTGGTTAAAGGTTTTTCACATCAAGAATAAAGAGTAATGACCTGCATGCATAGAATACTTTATTTTACTTATTTTTTTTTGCCTCTGGCATTTTAGTGCATTTTCTCCCCACATCAATATTGGTTCTATCTTCTATTGATTATGTATATGAAATCAAATGCTAATTTAAACTCTGCCCTGATTGCACTGTATTTACTTTTTTAAAGATTTTATTTATTTATTCATGAGAGACACAGAGAGAGAGAGAGGCAGAGACATAGGCAGAAGGAGAAGCAGGCTCCCTGTGGGGAGCCTGATGTAGGACTCGATCCCAGGACCCTGGGATCATGACCTGAGCCAAAGGCAAACACTCAACCACTGAGCCACCCAAGCATCCCTACTGTATGTACTTTTTAAGAAAAATATCAACCCTAAGTTTGCAATTGTATTGGCTCCTCCATTCCCATATCCATGGATCTGGATCTGTAACTTGAAAATAAAAGACTTCCGCAGAACAGACTTATTTCCCCACACTTAACTTTCTAAGGATGGTTTCCTATCATTACCCTCCTTTGGTTTTCCTTCTTCAGCAGAAGTTCTTCATTCTCTCTCTATATTTATCCCTAGAACTAGTGGTCACTTTAAAAATTTACCTAATATTTTTATTTTACTTTCCTCCCAAATGAGGTCATATTATCATGTTCCTTAAGATCAAATACTGAAGAAACAAAGTCAAATACTGCAGTTGAAGATAAAAAGTTATGTAGCTCTAGGACAAAGTAAGGATCTCACAACAAGACCTAAGCTTAGAGACATTGCAATACACAGTTGTGCAAATAGTGCCCTCTGGATTGTGCAGTGTGCAACTCTCATAACCATCCATAGCAGCTCTTCCTGTACCTCAGAATTTAGGGGCCTTACTTCTGTGAGCAATAGAATAAAAATATTTTCCTTGATTGTTTTGATTTTGAACTGTTTCTCCTAGTGTGTAAGAAAACAAGGCAAATCAATGATACGAATATTTCATAGGGAATAAGGTCTAATTCTTATAAATATACCACAGTCTTAATTCCTGAATAAATTAACTAACGCTTTAACAACATTTTGTTTGACTTTTTAAAGAGCCTGAGAAATATATACCAGGACCAAAAATACTAAATTCAGTCAGTATTTATTGGTCAAACATAATAATGACTCTGTCCTACACATACGATAAAGGGAATACCCATCTATATTCTCAAATAAAACATTTCCAGCTTTGCTTATAATCTAGATATGCTTGATTTATATAATCCATACAAGTAATTTATGCTCTCCCAAAATTTATAGAAATAAAGGAGGAGATTTTAAAATAAGATTGCAGGAGTGCCTGGGTGGCTTAGTGTTTGAGCATCTGCCTTTGGCTCAGGTTATGATCCCGAGGTCCTGGGATCTCGTCCCACATCCGCTCCCCACAGGGAACCTGCTTCTCTCTCTGCCTATGTCTCTGCCTCTCTATGTCTCTCGTGAATAAATAAATAAAATCAATAAAATAAATTAAAATAAGATTGTAATGTGTCATATTCTTGTCAAATTTCATTTGACTCTTAAAAAAAGTTAAGACATTTAAAAATTTGATAGCTTTATTTAGTACCTTTTTAAGATCTTTTAAACTATATACAATAACTTGACATTTTTGTGTGACTCCGCTCCCTGATTTCTGTGTTGTCTTTCAGAATTAGAGTAATGCATTCAGTCACAGAATCAAATGCAAACTCACAAATTATATGCCCAACTTAAAATGGATTGCTTTCCTCTGTGCTTTTTTTCTTTTACGTAAGCATCATAGAGCTGAAAACAATACAGAGATGGAAGATAGGTCATAATGACTATTTTAGGAAAAGGTACTTGAACCACAAAGAAATAAATACTTTTTGTTATCTGAAATGAAAATGCATAATTTTGAATAAAATTACACATTCACGTTTCTTGAGAAGTACATCTTTCCCCACAGTGACCAGGATAAATACCCTCCCTAGGCATTGGAAAACAAAAAGTACTAAATGAATACTATCCCCCCAGTCTTAAGTTCTAAATATAAAGTAGATGTAACATCTAATAAAATAAAATACACCCCTTTTTTGAGATTTGCAGTCATTTTTTTTATACTCCAATATGCTCTTTGTGATAGGACAAGCACATGTCCATACCTTCAGAAGCCTTAAACACATATTGAAGCAAAAGTAGCCAATTGCAAAGGTTACCTAGTGTATGATTCCACCTATATGCCATTTTGGAAAAGGCAAAAGTATGGAGAGAGCAAAAAGATCATTGGTTGACAGATATTTTAGGTGGTGAGGGGAGTAAAAAGGCAGACCACAGAGGATTTTTAAAGCAGTGAAAATACTCTATGTGATACCATGATGATAGACACATGTCATTATACATCTTTTCAAACTAAAAGAATGTATAACACCAAGAGTAAACTATAAGGTAAACTATGGCCTTTGGGTGATTACGATGTGTCAGTGTTGGTTCATCAGCTGCAACAACTGTCATCGCACTCCTGTGGCGGATGTTGATAAAGTGGGAGGCTATGCAAATATGGGGCCTGGGGATATGCTAGAAATCTCTGTGCATTTGCCTCATTTTCACTGTGAAAAAAAATATGTATCTATTAAAAATCTGCTGTTTCTTATCACCTCATCCACTATCCACCTAGTTCCAGTCATTGATTTTTTAAATTATAAGACTAGTTGCCTTTTCTAATAATCTGTTTCTATCCTTCTCAATTTATTTTTTTAAAAAATCAGTGAGATTTATCAAGTTAATATCCATTTTAGATCGTGTCAACCCTGTCCTAGGATCCTGTTGCATTCAGAATAAAACCAAAGTATTTTCAGAATCTTAAAAGATAATTCTCTTCCTGGAAGGGTGGTTATACTCCCACTAAAACCTTTAAAGTGTCAAAGTCAGACACAAGATTTTTTCCCTCTGTCTGGAATACCTTTACCAAAGATAGAGTTGTGTGATCTTAGTCCTCTTAGTTTTTGCTTCAAAAAACCACCTTTTTACTAAAACTTTCTTATAATGCATTTAAGAAAAAAACCTAAAAGTACAACTATTCTTTATATTACTTCCTATTCCTTTTCACTGTTTTCTATTTATCCATACCATATTTCAATATATGATAAAATTTATTTTAGTTATCTATTTGTTTATCTTATGTTTTGTCAGTATATAATGTCTGCTAGGGTAGAAACTATTGAGTATTTTATTCAGTTATAATACACCTGCAACTCATAGAATCTCTTGCACAAATAGGTGATAAATTCTTAAAAGAAAAAAGGATTAGATGACCTTTAAAAATATTTGAAATAATTGATTTTTTTTACAAAAATATGTATTTTATATGAAAGAAGTTTTGTAGGTTTACTCTGCAGTATGCTATAAAAATGAACAAATACCTCTGGCTGGGACAATAAATGAACTCAGATTCCACTGATAGCCTCAGACTAGAGGCATCTGCATCTGACCATTATAGGACAATCATTCACTAGGTTATCCTAAAGCCTAGTGACAGGTAGCCAAAATGTTTGTTGTGTCTCTTCCTAAGCCTGTAGGAGGTTGATCTTCAGTCCTCAAGAGACACATTTCTTGGACACCTCACTGCCAGAGAAACATTACAATCAAAATATATGGTCATACTATCCCTCCTTTGAGATTCCTATATCCCAGTATATCAAGACTTAGGTTGGTGATTTATCAGAAAGGAACATAAAACTAATGTGACTACTATGATTTTATTATTGTTGTTTTTTTTGCCAGAACCAATACATTTTATGAGGAGTTACCAGATAAAGAACAATTTGGAACACAAAAAAACCTCCCAAAACAAAACCAAAGATCCTGAAACCAAATACGTATTGGTTTGAGGTCGATTTAACATTACCTATAACCTTTAAGTAAATATTATTTATACCAAGTTGTTTAATAGAGTATTGTTTATGTATAAGAACATACATATACTAACTTCTCAAAAATGTGAAAGAACATTAATTAAATAAAGATTGAGGTCATAATCCTACCTATGCATTGATTTCATTATTTTGGTAAAATCTGGGCAACTTTATAAATGTCTTTGTCTAAGAAAGCCCATGCAAAATTGTTTTCATTTCAAAAGTGCTGGCCAGTAAGAATTATTTAGAAGTGGCTCTTACTACTGAGCTCTGAACAGTGTCTCTGGCACAAAGTTGGTGCTCGGTAAATGTATGTTGAATAAATGTCGAAGTCAATGGATAAAAGAGTAATTGGAGATAGAAAAATAATAACTTCCAATAAAACAAAAAAATAACCACAAACTTTGGTTCTTGTACTGTTCCTTATCCTCATTCACAAGGAAAAACACTGAATGAGAGTAATGACTTATACTGACTATTCATTATGAACATCCCATTTACAGAGCTGTAGTGACAACTCCCATCTTGTGATCATGTTATGTGGAGGTAAAATTGTCCCCTGAATTAATGACAAATGCATCAGGGCCTTTATCCAGTATAATGTTTGAAATGATTAAACTCATGGAATGTTTGCTTAATCTATTTTCCTTTTGCATACATTATGCTCTTTGCCTGAGGCAAACCTATCTTATAATTTTCAATTGAACAAAACCATAACTCATGACCCAATAAATTATTAAGGAACCCTGCCTTGCATCTGATTCATGATTCATCTTACCACGATGGCAGAAAGCCTACTGAATTCTCTAACAGTTTCTTGCCATGATAAATAGTCCCATTCAAAAGTAGGAATAGAGTCATATGTGTTTGTATGTGTGCATTTTTTTTACAAAATTATATGAAAACTAAGTTTTCACTAAGAATTTGTAGTAATAATATTCTTTCTCTAAAAATTTTGTCATCCTGTTATATCATTTGTAATTTGTTTCTTAACCCTTGACAGTCTTTCCAAAGTAATGATTATATTCTACTTGAGTTCAGATTGAAAAATGAACTATATAAAGGATAGGATATCAAAATACTGCTTCTCATCTCTCCATCATCTTACTCCTTGTATGCTAATATTCTAACCCAGCCTCTAAAAGGACATAATATTGCTTAGATGGGTATGTCACATACTAGGAATGGAATAAAGTTGAGAAGGCATTGCAATATTTGAAAAACTTCAAAACAGATAATTGGACTTCTGTCAGTACCAAGCAGTAAGCTACGTGTTACCTGCCATCTGAGAGTTAGTCACATAAACAAATTGATGCACATTTTTAAAGCCCAGAAATGATACTAAATATCTGAATTCCTGGATGTACGATCTGAGGTTACACTTTATCATGGTAACCAGTCAAAGAATAAACATGATTTTCCATCTGCTGATATTAACCATTATCACATTAAAGTGTGTCATTTTAATGATAAAAATGGAATGTTTGACAGCACCAGAAAATATAATCTGCCTCCTCAGTTATGTTTCAAAACGGGTATGAGAACAGAATATTCAACTCAACAAACCTCAAAATAATGTGCATTTTAGATTTTTTTAATTTGAAACTGCTGACATAGCAGCTTAAACAATTTTGAAGAAAAATAAAGAAAAGCATCTACAACTCTATGATTATTCTTAAGTATTTCATTTTGGCATATGTCTCTCTGGTCAATGTTGATTGCAAAAACCAATGTGCCATTTTATTTTTCATGCAAGTGTGTAATTGTTTTCCTTTGAAAATTAAAATTGTTCTTTTGGATTGTTACACATTTTATTTTAGGTGCCCTGTTATGTTTCTGAAGGGCTGTCAAGAACAGATTCCTATATTTCTTCTTTGTCAAGAAGAGGATTTGTAAGAAATTTAAAAGCTACAATTTGAATTAATTGTTCAGTTGTCTTCTCTTTATTCCTAATGGTACAGTTGAGCCAGATGTCTTTTGGTGGGTCAGAGGAGCAAAAAGAAGACAGAAGCAATAATTATATGTTCATGCCTGAAAGTTTCCTGAGCCCAATTACACCCACTGAAACACATCAGGGATAACAAGATGCTGCAGGGATGTTGGGCTGTGTCTGGAAAACTTCAAAGACTTGCCCTTCTAGCCTTCCCTCCTACCTTTTTGAAGTTTCATTTCACCATTTCACAAATAAATACTTTAGTAAGACCTTCAGAATAAAATAAGAAATAGAAATAAAACACCCAATGATAATAAAATGTACCCAAGTGCCCTGTGAATCTCTGGATTTCCTATCAAAGCAAATGAGCGAACCTAGGAACTAGCATGTTTTCAAGAACCGAAGATCCTTTCTCACTGTTCTCATAACTAGGATATGACTGTGAAATATTTACAAGGTACCATCCATTTGGCTCTTGTAGCTGGTAACACATAAGCTTCATGAGAAATAACAGCTGAAGAATCTCTCAGAACTCAAACTCTGAGAAAGTGAAGAATTCTTTAAGCAATATTCAAACTCCCAAAGAATCATTTCTACTCCTACAGCCATCAACTTTTATAAATTCTCTCACCATGCCACAAAATATGGTATAGTATTTGTGGTAGCAAATAGAAGGATAATTATTTCAAACAATATATTCCCTATGTTTTAATGATCATATATTGAGAAAACATCAATGGAAAGATGGAGAGCACTGAGTAAATGACAACTTAATCAAGGAAGTAATCAGCCTTGTGTGTCTTGATACAGCAAAATATAATTGAGAGTTCATGTACAGTAAACATAAATCAGTGGACTGTAAAGCTAATATAAGAATTAAGGTTGGGAAAAAATAAATTAAAAAAAAAGAATTAAGGTTGGGGCTTTTGCCTTTACTAAACCATGGAGTTAAACATTGTCCTAGTGAGAAATACTAGGTGTGTGAGTGCATGAGGCATGTGTGGATGTGTGTGTGTGGAAGGATTGTACTGAGGGTAATTTTTGAAGTCAGCACTGTTCATTCCATAGTATCCACTAAACTAACTTTCACAAAACTTGTGTTGTATGAAAAAGTCCTGATTTCAAAGATTGCTATAAATTCTTGTTTATAAATACCCAAACAGAAAGATTGAAGCAACTTTGTAACAAAATCCCTATGCACAAATTGAATAAAAAAATGAAATCTTTTTAATATTGGTCCCCAAATGTCCTATTTACTATTTAGATGTGACGTTGCATTCATTAGCAGGTATCTGATTATACAAATATTAAGCTGATATTTCTAGGATTCTTTGGAGATATCCTGCTCACCTAAAAAAGAAAAAAACAAAAAGATTTGGCCACAGGTTTCTCATTCATCCTGAAAAGTTATGGCAGTAAAAATACATTGATTCCATTTGTTCCTAACATACCATGCAATCGTTATCACTGAGGCATGAAAAAAATGTACTGGTTCACACATACAGGTAGTTAGGTGAACATTATAAACACTCTTAGTTCATCTAAGGAAATAAGCCCAGCAATCACAGGTCAAGTGTTCAGTCAGCCTCTGTGGTAGTGCATATATAGTCATTTATTGATTCATTAGAACACTCCAAACTCAATGGCTTAGAATAACAATTATTTATTTTCACTCATACACATATGTCTTGTTTTAGTAGGCTGATGTAGACTGGGAGAGGCTGGGTGATCTGCTTCAAGTTGCAGAACTAGTTGGGCTGATTCTCACTACATATCCAGTAAGAGATTCTCCATGTTTTCATTCTGGAGTTCATACTAAGGTATCAGGCACTATATGGAAATAGTTTTTCTTGTGGGGATAAAAGAAGTGGAGAAAGGCAAATGGAAACATACAGTTCCTCATAAGGCTGAGTTCAGTAGACCAGCCATTTCCTGGGAGAATCTTTTCATCTCCTTATGCCAGAAGAACACAAGAGCAAGTAGAAACATGTATTGGTAGAATTGAAATGATCACAAATACTTCCCCTCCCATTGAAATGTGTAAGGTATATTTCCACCCCATGAATCTAGGCTGCCTAGGCAGTGACTTACATGCAATGACTTTCAATGACCTATAGAACATTCATTACCGACTGTGAAGAACACAAAGTTTTGAAAAGTGTTTGGCTGTTAGCTTACTCAGCTGCTGCTCTGTTGAACCATAAGACAAACTCATTAATAAGGCCAAACGAAGCTTCTAGACACTGAGATCATGTGGAACAGATAATAAGCTGTCCCAGTTAAATCAACCAGCCTGTTTACCATCAGACAGCAGCTTTCAAATCACTCGCTTACTCACCTGGAGGTATGAGGAAGCCCAGCACAGAGCAACAAAGCTCACCAAACCAGAGTGGTCACAGACTGTTTTACCTAAAAAAATATTGATATAACATTGCTCTTACAAGTTTTAAGTTTGAGGCCTACAAAAAATAAACAACAACAACAAAATTACCTGATATAAAAATTGTCATCTGGAAATGGGTATTGTCTTTACAAAACCGGAAACATATGGCACTGGATTTGGAATTGGGTGATAATCAAAAAATGAAAAATCACCAAACACACAGTTGGAAAAAGCTGGAGAAATGGTGCAGAAATTATTACTGAAGAGTGGGAAAAAAGTGACAGCTTATTTATGTAGTTGTTAAATAATTGGCAGAACTGTAACCTGCAGTTAGTTGGCCTAATAAACGTGAATTTTTCCAAAGAGATACCCAGAAAGAATATTGAAAGTGTCAATTGAATGTTCCAAACTGCATGTGAAAAAGAACTTTAGGAGAAAGATGAGCCATGGAAGAAATTGTTAAAATTATAGGATAAATTTAAAAGGTTACAGAGAGCCATAAAGTATTGGGATGGAAAACAGCTTACTTACCTCTAGTCTCCAAGACAGTATAAGATTCTCAAAGTAAAGACTCCTGACGCCACAGTTAATATCAAAGATATGGTTATAAAGCTATGGTTTTAAAGGCTATAATGCCTTTAAAAAGTTTAATATGATGCCTAATTTACCCATTAAGGTAGGTCTTAACATAAAGCTGAAACACAAAGTAGAGAAAGGACCATTTGAGAAAGAACTGTAGATTTTTTCTTTTTTTTTCTAATAAATGTACTGTAAAGTTAAAAAATAATATTCTCACAAAAGTTTTTAAGGAATTTGTGGTGATTTTTATTGAAAAGGAATTGAAATTGCTCAAATTTCATTATGTCCTTGGGGTTGTCAACCTTCTACAGGCAGGAAGTTTGCTGAGAAAACTATTAAACTATATATGTTGGCAATTTCTTCAGGAAGAAAATGGGATATCTCAGGAGGCAGAGGAAAGATCCCATATGGTAGAGTCAAGGGACATGGAAAATGAGCTAGGGACCTGTCCCCACAGATTGGAACAAGGTGAAGCAATACGCATTACTGCTTGAGTTGGCTGACCCGGCACCCTATGGAATTTCAGATGTTTATGCACACAGTGACTGCTATGTGTATCCCATTCCTCATTTTCAAAATATGAGCATTTATCACAGTTATCCATGATTTGGCTCATCATGATACTTCCAAGTGTGAAAAGAAAATCATTTTTTCCTTAGTTAATTGGTCTCTAGATTAAGAGGCACCACACCTGAGAAGGTGCACAGAAGAGTTTTATTTCAATCTGGACCCAATAGAGATGATAAGTGTAATGTAAAATATGATTTAGGATTTTGATGCCATAATTGGATGATAATTTGGGAGTCCTTGGATAGAAGTGATCATACTTAGCACATGATAAGAAATGGAAATATTATAAAAAACGGTAAAGATGGGGGCATCTGAGTGGCTCAGTTGGTTAAGCTTCTGACCCTTGATTCCAGCTCATGTTGCCGTCTCCCAGTCGTGAGATCGAGCTCCACATCAGGCTTTGCATTCAGCACAGGGTCTGTCTGCTTCAGATTCTCTCTCCCCTTCCCTCTCACTCACTCTCTCTCTCTTTCTCTCTCTCTCTCAAATAAATAAAGTAAAAAAAAATCTTAAAAAATAAACAGTAAAGACTAGGAACAGATTACAAAATTAATTCTAAATATTTCCCCTCTATCAAAAGCAGGTCTATTTTTTTTTTACCTTTAAATCTTGGTTGACGATGTGTCTTTACGTGGTGCTTGCTTCAGCAGCACATATACGATTTGTCTTTACTTGGGTAGCTGAACATCTTGACAAAAAGGACCATATTCATAAAAGCTATATGCAAATATTTCTTTCAAGAACTGATTATAATAAGTCTTACCCTACTATGTAGCTGTGTTAATTTTCTATGAAGTTCATTCTGAAATATTTGCATAGTCTACAAATTAACATCATTTAAAAAAAAAGATGATTTTCAAATTTTCACTTTTTTATCCACTCTGAAAATTTTAGCAGTTTGTAGACAGTAGTGTGGGTAAAAGCTAAAGAATAGTTTTATTGATACACAGGACAGTGTTTCAATTATAATAAAGATAGTCATCTTTGTTAGCCTGTTTAGTTAGACTCCAACCCAAAAATGTACTCATATCTCCATGAACACAACTAAATTTAAATATAAGAGTTAATTATATGTTATTCCACATCACACTAAACAGTGCTAATATTAAAGTATACAATTTAATAAACTTTAGTAGTTTTAATCATTTAACACTAATATAAACATCTTTCTCTTTTGATCACAATCTTACATTACTTTGCAATGGAAATAGTTCTAGAAATCAAGCCAAGGGACTTTTCTTCACAATAAAATATATACATGTATATATTTATATAAATGTGGATTTATATAGATACATAAGATATATTTCACATCTGATATATAAGATACATATATAACATAATTTTACTTCACAGTAAGATGTATTTTTATACATATGTTTTTGAATAATAATTGACAAATATACTTGTGCTCTAAAATAATTTTAAAAGAAAATATACATGAACATCTTCTTGATAAAATGCCAATGCTTACTTTTAAATTATTTAAATTAAATATAAAACAATATGCATTACAATATAAATTAATGTGTATTGGTCTGCTAATAAGAAAAATGTTACGGACTTTTATTAAGTCCATAAGTACTTGCTATGTATATGGCATTTTATTATAAATGTTATATACACAAAAGAACCAGAAGATAATTCACTTGATTAAAAGAACATTCATTTATTTAGAACATTTAAGCACTTCGATGATTAACAAAAAGCTCTTTCAACACACATAAAACAACTTAGCTTTTGTCTCCTTGATCCAATAATACAGTTTGAATGCTGAAACTACAAACCTAGAGATGAACTAAACATTACATTAGTTTCAAAAGCAACTCAAAATAAGCCCTTTATAAGCATAATAGGTGTTTAAGAGGGATTTTTTGATTCATATCTGTTGAGTAAGTTCAACGTGGATTTACCTCACCATGATGGCTATTCAGATATCCCCAGAAACAGTGACAGATTGAATGACTGCTCCCATTTTCCCTCACTTTTAATGGAATTACACACTTGTGATCTTCACCATTTGACTTCTATCTCCTCCCATTATATAGGGGAAGTGAAGGACAGAAACAATACAGACATGCCTGAATTCTAGAGATTTTAAATCCTTTCCTGAGTTAATTTTATTTTCTTCTTCTCATCCTTCAGATTCTTGGTGCTTGAAGCTATGACAACGATAAATGGGAAGTAAAAATTGAGGCAACTACACTTTATTTTTTAAATTCTCTATGCTTTCATTTTTGTGACTTCTTCATTCCAAAACTGGAAACCTCTATCTCCTACACTCCCCTTCATCATCTATTTCATCCTTCCAGCCCCCTTACCTCTGGAAATCAACAGTTTATTATCAGTATTTTAAGTGTGATTCTGTTTTTGTTTGTTTATTCATTTGTTTTGTTTTATGTTTAGATTCTACATATGAGTGAAATTATATGGTATTTGTCTTTCTCAGTATGACTTATTTCACTTAGCATAATACCCTCTATGTCCACTCATGTGGTCATAAGTAGCAGAATCTCATCCTTATTTTATCACTAAATAATATTTCATTATATATATGTATATATGTACATATGGATCTTCCTTATTCATTCATCTATCAATGGACACTTAGTTGCTTCTGTATCTTGGCTAAAGCGCTGAAATAATCACAAGGGTGCATTTATACATTTTCAAATCAGTGTTTTCTTTTTCTTCAAAGAAATACCCAGTCATATAATTATTGGACCAAATGATAATTCTATTTTTAAATTTTGAAGATCCTCCCTAATGTTTTCCATTATGGACGTACCAATTTAAATTACCACCAACAGGGCACAAGGGTCCCTTTCTCTGACGTCCTAGCCAAGCTTCTTGTTTCTTGCCTTTATTTATTCATTTGTTTATTTGAGGGAGAGAGGCCAGAGGGAGAGAATCTCCAAGCAGACTCCCTGCTGAGCGCAGAGCCTGACAGGGGCTTAATCCCATGACTTGAGCCAAAATCAAGAGTCTGCCACTTAACCTACTGAGTGACCCAGGGGCCCCTGTTGCCTTTTTGATTTTAGTCATTTGAGCAGGCATAACGTGATATCTCATTGTGATTTTGATTTGCATTTTCCTGATGATTAGTGATGTTTAGCATCTTTTCATTTGTTTTTTGGCCATCTGTATGTCTTCTTTGGAGAAATGTCTCTTCAGATCCTCTGCACATTTTAAATTTTGATTGTTTGGGGTTTTTTGGTGTTGAGTTATTTAAATTCTTTGTATTTTTTGGATATCAACCCCTTATCAGATATGTCATTTGCAAACATCTTTTCCCATTCAGTAGGTTGGTTACCTTTTGGTTTTGTTGATTGTTCCCTTTGCTGTGCAGAACCTGTTCTTTCTTCTCCTTCTTTCTCCTTCTCCTTCTCCTTCTCCTTCTCCTTCTTTCTCCTCCTCCTCCTCCTCCTCCTCTCTTCTTCTTCTTCTTCTTCTTCTTCTTCTTCTTCTTCTTCTTCTTCTTCTTCTTTTCTTCTTCTTTCTTCTACCTTTTACCAGTATAGATGGCTTATATTTCTTTTTCTTGTCTAATTGCTACATGTATTCTTTCCAGTACTATATTGAATAAAAGTGGTGAGACTGGGCATCCTTGTTTTCATGATCTTAGAAGAAAGCTCTCAGGTTTTCTCCATTGAACATGATATTGGCTATAGGTTTATCATATATGGATTTTATTATACTGAGGTATGTTCCCTTTAAACCCAACTTATTGAGAGTTTTTATTATTAATGAATGTTGAATTTTTTCAAATGCTTTTTCTGCATAACTTTTTCTGCAAAAGATCATATGATCTTTTGTCTTTCATATTGTCAGTGTGGTTTATCACACTGATTAACTAGTGTATATTGAACGATCCTTGTACTCCTGGAACAAATCCCACTTGATTGTGGTCAATGATCCTTTCAATGTATTGTTGAATGTGGCTTGCTAATTATTTGTTCAAGATTTTTGAATAATGTCCATCAGGGATATTGGCCTATAGTTTTCTTTATTTGTAGTCTGATTTGGTATCAGTGTAATTCTGGCCTTGTAGCGAAATATATTTAGAAGCTTTCCATTATTTGAAATAGTTTGAAGAGAATAGGTATTAACTGTTCTTTAAAAGTTTTGTAGAATTCACCTGTGAATCCATCTGGTCCTGGACTTTTAATTTTTGGTAGTTTTCTAATTACCAATTCAATTTGATTACTAGTAATTGATCTGTTCAGATTTTCTATTTTTTCCTGATTCAGTTTTGGAAGGTTGTATGTTTCCAAGAATTTTTCCTTTTCTTCTAGGTTTTCCAATTTGTTGGCATAAACTTTTTTCGGATTATTCTTTTATAATTCTTTGTATTTCTGTGGTGGCTGTTGTTACTTCTTTTATTTCTGATTTTATTTAGCTGGCTTCTCTCACATGCACACTCTCTTTTTTTTCCTGGTGAGTCAGCTACAGGTGATCAATTTTGTTTATCTTTTCAAAGAACCAGCTGTTGATTTAATTGTTGTTTTCTATTTTTTTTTGTAGTCTCTATACCATTTATTTCTCCTCTGATCTTTATTATTTTCTTCTACTCAGATTGTGTTTTGTTTGTTCTCTTTCTAGTTCCTTTAAGTATAAGGTTAGATTGTATTTGGACTTTTTCTTGTTTCTTGTATTGCTGCATATTTCCCTTCTAAAACTGATTTTGAGGCTACTACACTTTTATTTGTTGTCTGCAACACTAAAAAGCTTCACGTAGGAGGAGAAAACCTGTCATCTTTGGGAGAGGCACAACAGCCGTATAAATCCTGGGACCAAGAGGAAGATGGAAAGTTTTCTTCCTTTGTTAATTTCAGTTATTTTTCTTTGACCAATTTTGCTGAAGGCCATGTTTTAATACACATAACAAAGGTGATAATGGACAGATGAAAAGTGTGAGTCTTATTACTCTGAGATAAATGATTATTGAATCATATTTTCTACTAAGTAAAAATAAGAACAACCAAGATGCTCTACTAGATAAGGAGCATGTACTTAAAGATTAATATAATATTTATTCAAATGTGTTCTATCATTCAATAACTAATTTTACATCAATTATTATATGACTCATACAAATGCAGAAGTTTTTCATTGTCTTTTTCATGTTTTTCTTTGTAGCAACATAACATTCAAAGTGCTGATTTAAAATTTCACAGGAAACAATAAAAGAAATGGCTTCGTAGATAGTCCTAAGTTCCCACCATAAAAATCTGCTCCTTATCCAAAGGCATGTTAACAGTGATGTCAGGAATCAAGAAACACAAGAAATGAGTAGCATTGAGAGGGAAAATATCAAGACCTAGGAGTTTTTTAGATAGTGGAAATCTGTAACTATGGGTATAAGTTTTCATACACCTCAAAAACAACCCCATTGCTCCAAAATTCAGAAGATCCAAACATATATTTCACTGTATTTGATCATCCATTTTTGCATGTTAATACCAAACATTTTGTCTGTGGTTATTGAATATTTGCTAAAAATTGCTGGAATATTTGTTGTTAATTTTCAAATATGCCTTCCCAAAACACTTTTAGCTTTGTTTTAATTGGCAATTACTCCATATGCTGCTTTTATAGTCCATATAAAATATAAAGTTTCTCTTTATGGCGAAATTAATATAGATTGACCAGGGTTTAGAAAATATAAAGAATAAAAATTTTATGGCATAAAGATTGTATGTATTTCCAATTTAAATAAATAAATATGTTTTATGGTTTGGTGGATCCATTTTAGTTTCTTTAATTGAATATTCATTTGTATTTTTCTTTCACCTGTGTCCTTCTATTATATTCCAATCCACTTTCATTCTATCTGAAATAAAATGTTCAAACCCTCTATATTATGACATAAGTAGCTGGGAGACTGATATTTTTAAGCTGGAGAAAGGCTAGTGATAAGTGCAAGAAAGAATCCAAACAGGATATTGTCAAATGAAATGAAAGAGGACACCAAAGCCAAAGGTTTATGCAAACACAGAAACCACTCAGGCATGCTGTCTTCCAAAGGAAGGTGGACAATCACAAGGAAGCCACATGATCAGTAGATCAAAAAATAACGTGGATACTAGAAATCCTATGCAAGGGAAATGAGGCCAAGTTTATGCAAAGCAGAAGCAAAGGAAGTGAATTAATTTTTTTTTAAATCACTAATTTTGTTTTAATTTGTTTTCATTGAATGACCGAGGCTTGCTTGATTGGGCTGACTTCAGGAACTGGCAGATGTTTGCATAGTTGTTGTAAATCCAAGCTATGTTACTCATCCTTGTATTCCCCACTATATCTGACCAAAATCCTTTCTAAATAAAAGTACATAACACAGGGCACCTGGGTGGCTCAGTCAGTGAAGCATCTGCCTTTGGCTCGGGTCATGATCCTGGGGTCAAAGGACCTAGCCCTGTGTCAGGTCAGTCTCTCTGCTCAATGGGGAGTCTGCTTGTCCCTCTTGCTCTGCTCTTCTCTCTCTCTCTCTCAAATAAGTAAATATTTTTTTTAAAAAAGAATATTTTTTCTAAAAAAAAGTACACAATAACTATTGTTGAATGGATGGATGTGTGGATAGTAAGACAGGGCTTGCCAGATACCTGTAGGTGGCCTTTTCCTTGTCCAAGAATTACTTAAAATGTTCTTTCTGTTTTGGCAAGTTTTCACAGAACAGCAAAGAATTCGTGTTGTTACAGCCAGCTTTCTGACCCTTGCAGTGTGCAGTTTTTCATAGCTGAACTCATCACATGATTCCCTTGTTTTCACTGCAGACTGCTTTTATCATCTCATCATCTGTCCATTGGAGCTTATTACATTCACTTTTTAAAAAAGATTTTATTTAGTTAATTGAGAGAGGGCACAAGTAAGGAGAGGAGCAGAGGGAGAGGGAGAAGCAGGCTCCCCACTGAGCCTGACACAGGGCCCCATCCCAAGACCCCAAGATCATGACCTGAGCCAAAGGAAGATGCATAACCTACTGAACCACCCAGAGGCCCCCTATTACTTTCGCTTTTTAATTTTCTCTTGGAAATATATGTTTTTTTTCCCTGTCTCTGAAACAAAGAACACGAGAACCTGAAAGTGAATGGTCACAATAACCTTTCTTTTAATCAACTACAAGACAAAACTGCCATGTTAACTCTATACCACGACAATATTTTTCTATATTTGTTCTCTTATATTCTTTCACTTGCAGGCAATAGATTGTTAAATTATTCAGAGCAAATGTCTACATTTCTGCAAATGGACATAAGAGCAATTAGTTAAAAATGGATTAAGTGACAAGAAATATAATATCCATCATGTTACTTTTAAACTGAATTTTTGAGAGGTATGGAAAGAATGTCAAGAAAATTATATAGAATACAAAGCACTAGATAATAAATAATCTTTAACTTCTGTAATACCAAGTCTCCTTTAGTTTAATATAAGTTACTGTTTAAAATTGGATGAAATAAACCCATCAACCATTTGTCTCAAGTGCTGTAACAAGCAGTATTTTGAATGTATTTAAATTATCATCACATGTAGTTATAAAGCATATTATTGTGTATATCATCTCAGTTGACGTGTTCACCCACACTTCATTACTTTTTCATATATTATTTTTTGGATTTTTATGAGGGTATAGCCATTGTTTGGGAAAAAGAAGAGCAATGTGCATTCTTTTCTCTCTTAAAAATCATACTAGAATTTGAAATCAATCTTTTTTACTACAATTTAATTAGCCTTTTTAAGGAAATGTTCAGTTGAATTTCACAGAGACGTTATGCCACTATTGGTTTCTTCTACTTTATATGCAATGCTCAGCGTGCTAAGACGTATAATGTGAATGATGAGACATATGCATATAAATATATAATATTTATACATTTTAAATCTTTCTTTAAAACAAGAAAGATGATCATTTTCAAACTATATTAGTCTCATTTATCTCCATGATGCCATTAATGTTGTAAAATGTTGCGGCAGCATTACTAACTCCTGAAGGCCTGTATAAGCCTTTAGCTCCTCAGCTGCATTATTAGATTGTCAACATAATTCAGACATCTCATAGAGAATGAGCCAACCCGCTGGCTCCTGTGCTTTGTAAACGTATTAGCTTGATGAAGTAGCTCTGAACATATTGAGGCCTTTACTATTTCTGTGCATATGGCACTTGGAGAATCGTCTCTATTGCTGCTTCAGAAATGCACTTAAGATTTACACTTTTGTTGTTCTGTCTTAAACACTTCACTCAGTATATTTCAGTTCCTAGTCACAAACGAGCAGATGAGAAAAGAAAATGCAACTTGTAAAATTAGGTGAAAAATGAGTGTTATAATGATCAGCATTACAAACTGACACATTTCATTTACTTTTCAATTAAGAGGTTAAATAAAGCCTCAAAATGTACAGAAAACATATTTAAGAAATTCGTCAAAATATATGTGGCATGGAATGGATGCTTTTTAATTGGATATTTGTGAGGTTTTTTTTTTATTGAGTTGTAGGAGTTCCTTACGTATTTTTAATATTATCCACTTATTTGATATATGGCTTGCAAATATTTACTCCCAGTCCATAGGTTGCCTCTTTGCTCTGTTGATTGCTTCCTTTCATGTAAAGGTTTTTAGTCTGGTATAGTCCCACTTGTCTGTATTATTTTTTTGCTTATATTTTAGGTTCTCTACACCTAAAAGATCATTGCCAAGGCTAATGCCAAGGATTTTGTCTTTGTCTTTTCTTGTAGGAACCTTACATTTTCACGTTATTTGAAGTTTTAATCCATTTTGCGTTGGCTTTTTGAATAATGTAAGAGAGAGGTCAAATTTCATTATTTTATTTGTGAATATCAAGTATTCCCAAAACCATTTATTGACTTCTCCCATTGAGAATTCTTACTTCCAGACTCTTGACCCTATTTCACTGTTTTATGTGTCTGTTTTTATGCCAATATTGTACTGTTTTGAACATTACAACTTTGTAGTTTAGTTTAAAATCAGAAAATGTGATGCTTCCAAGCTTGCTTTTCTGTCTCAAAATTGCTTTGGGGTCTTTTGTGATTTCATATAAATTTTGGGATTTGTTTCTTTTTTTTTAAGATTTTTATTTATTCATGAGAGACATAACGAGAGAGAGGCAGAGACATAGAGGGAGAAGCAGTCTCCATGCAGGGAGCCCATTGCGAGACTCGATCCCAGGACTCCAGGATCACATCCTGGGCTGAAGGCAGGCGCCAAACTGCTGAGCCACCCAGGGATCCCCACCACCACCTTTTTTCCCTATATCTATGAAAAAAATGCCATTGGAATAATTGCCAGATTATTCTAACTCCTCCATATTTCTAATATGAGGTATTATCTTCCTTTTTAATATTCACTATTTTCTGTAAAATTTAAGTTGGTTTTTAAAAACATAGATTCAGAGGGTGCTTGGGTGGTGCGGACAGTTAAGCATCTGACTTGATTTTGGTTCAGGTCATGATCTCAGGGTAGTGGGATCCAGCCCTGCATCAGGCTCTGTGCTTCACACTGAATGTGTGGAGGCTGTTAGAGATTTTCAATTTTCTTTCTCCTTCTCCCTCTGCCACTCCCCCCAACTCATATTCTCTCTCTTCCTCAAATAAATAAATGAATAAATAAATAAATAAATAAATAAATAAATAAATAAATAATAAGTCTTTTTAAAAAAGATTCAAGGTTTTGGCTAAAATGTGCCTTAATGGTTGTTTACTTTGTAGTACCTCACAATTCATAGTACTTAATCACATGAAATGTCCTATCATATACTGTTGCTAGGATTCATCAATGATTAGGTACTGATATTGTTTTTTTCCTTTTCCAAGTAGCAAGTAATACATATAGAATTTCTTTGGCATTATACAAATATCTTATTCTCCAGTAACCATTTCCTTAAAAGTCTTGAAAGCAGTTGCTGACTATTTTAAACAAACTATATATATATATATATATATATATATATAGTTTGTGTCTGTACACTATTATATGTATGTATATATATATATAATAAAATTATGGTTTTCAAATTATTTCATTCCCTTATTGACTGATGACTTTTGGTTATACTGACCTAGAGTTTCTTCTGTGAAGGTTGGATCAATGTTTCATTTTATCTATTTAATTACCTTATTTTCAAGGAAGAAACAAGTTAAATAGCTACCTCTAATGATGACATATGGATTTTGCCTTTTCTTTTTTTGTGAGCTACATTAAGAATTAATCAATTTGCTAATAATACAATAAATATTTATTCAATAAGATTATTATTTAGTAACTTTTAATAGAGGAATTCCTTTCAAGTAGATTTCCTATATCCTATGTATATAGCCCTTGCAAATTATTGTAAGTTGCCTTTTTTTCCAGAACAATATAATATCCCCAATTCATCTTGTGTCTTCCTTCCTTCACTCCTAGAATCAGCCAATTCTCCAAGAAGCCCTGATTCTGTTTCCTGTAGAATGGTATTAGAAACTACCACCTGATGTTGGAGTTATTCATTATTATTGAGGTAAAATTGCTTCCAAGACATTTAGAAGACAGAGCTAAAAAACGTGTATATATGCATACTTGTCTTTAAATATGTTTATATTGGGGATCCCTGGGTGGCCGAGCGGTTTGGCACCTGCCTTCGGCCCAGGGTGTCATCCTGGGGTCCCTGGATCGAGTCCCACATCGGGCTCCTTGCATGGGGCCTGCTTCTCCCTCTGCCTATGTCTCTGCCTCTCTCTCTCTGTCTCTTATGAATAAATAAATAAAATATTTTAAAAATAAATAAATATGGTTATATTTAAATAGCATATAATATAAACATTAAAATATATACTTATTTATATATGCATTTATGTATTACATATAATGTGCATTATCAACATACATTTATGTATTAAAATGTTATATATGTATATATCATACACCCATGAATTCATATTAAAAGCTTCAATTTAATTTTAATATTATAGTGTTTCTATTTATTATATTTTGTAATTTTACATATTTTCTCCTAACCCAAAATCTTGATTTATAGGATCAACATACTTAATTATTTTTTTTACTTGAAATGTATAATAGTAGTCTAAAAACAAAATACCAATTTACTATTAAAATAGCACTGTACTGTGAAATTTAAAATTTCCTTGTATTTTTTTAATCAAATGCATCCAGTATAAAGCATAATCTTAAAGTACATCAACAGCCTTTCCAAAGTTACTTGATATAATTTCCTCTTATGTGAATACTATGAAATTGATGTAAGATTAGGTTGATTTATTTTCATTTGTATTCATTTGCAGGGGTTTTCTTCTCTAAGTCTAACACATTTTGTAGTAATTTTTTTCGGTATCAAGAGTGTAATTACTTGATTTGAAGGCCAAAGTTTCATGGAAATTTGTCTTACCTTCACCCTTGAACTTGTCACCATATCATCTCTTACCTACTAAAGGTTTTAATACACTGTTCTGAACTCTGCTTATCAGAATAAAAAAAAAAGGAATGCTCTTGCTTCTTTAGAATTTCTTTTTAATAATAATTTTAGTTATTTTCCAGTGTTCTTTGAGTTCTACTCATGAATATTTGTTCTGCAATTGGATCGTAAGTCCCTGGATCATGTTTTATCAGCATTTTATAATTAAAATTTTTTACTGCTTAATTAATTTATTATTCATTTTGTTTGTTTGTTTTACTTTTGGCCTCTAATAAGTGCTTACTGATTCTTTGTTGAGAAAGATTGTAAATAGAGTTTATTTCTCAAGAGCCCACACCATTCTGCAAGAATTCTAAATGGTTTGCCCTGTGTTCCAAGTCTACAGAGAGCGGAATTTCATTTCCTCACACTACTCTTGTTCCACAACAACGTGTCCTTCCTGCTCCATCTACCTGTTTAATCCTGACTGTAGCTTGTTCTTTCAGGGTCTGAGTCTTTCATCTCGAAGTGTTTTGTTAGGAAGGGACAACAGAGACTTCCTGATGTCTCTGGCCTTTTATAGAACCCTAAGCTTCTTGATTCATTACAACTTCCCTCTTTACCTTGAGCTGTTCATAAATTCCAGCAAGCACAATCAATTTTTCTTCCTTTCCTCAGGAATCATCTATATTTTAGATTCATTGCAGATCAGAAAAGAGTTCTTTTTTAACATATTTTATAATTGGTTTGTAGTAACCTTAATATCTGTAATTTAGAGATTATGACAATGCTTCCAGCAATAATTTTATGTGTATTACTTCTTTCCCTTAATCTTCCTAAGCTCAACAAAGACATTATATTTTCTTCTTTCTATAAACCAGGAAACTATCTTAAATGTTAGATATTTTATCAAGAGTTTCCAGTTAATTATAGTAAAAAGAGGACCACTATTCTGAAGTAAGTCTGTATGACTTCAGTACCTGAATTCTGATCACTAGACCGCTATAACTCCTTTCTTAATAGTTTGAAATATTTAAACATTAAATTCATCTAGATATTCCACAGTATCGCTGGTATCATTCTGCCATTTCAGTTTTGAGTTTACAGTTACCAATAGTTTAAAAGAATGATGAAAAACCCCAGATATGTAATTTTTTTCTTGGCTTATAATTAACATTGCTGAATTGAGCAATAATGAGGCCTGAGACATAAAGCAAAAACAGTAATACTGGGCATGTATATATTTATCATTTCATATTTTGTTCCTCATGGAGGTTTGTATTAATTGTGATGTTTAAATCTATTGCTTTATTAACTGTCATGATTAATGAAGGCTTTTCAACGTGCACCTTAATTCTGTGCCCAAAACAAGTACCTTATTTGCCTCATCATAGCCCCAGCCCTGTAAAAAAAGAAAGGTGTTTGTTATTAGAGACCTATGTAAAAATCAACCAGTCAACCCTGCCAACTAGGATAGGCATCTTGGGAGATAATAAAAGTAGAGTCATGATCTTGGCCTTTAGAAGCTTTCAATGAAGTTATGTCCGTAAACTATTAGTATGCAAATGCACAATATGGAAGAGCATATGGCAGCGCAAAATAAAGATAATTTGCTTTCTAGTTCTGACGATAGCAGGATCCAAATGTGTCAAAGGGGTCAGAAAGTGTGTTATTGTGTACATTAAGCTTGATCCAGAATTTCAAGAATTTGTAAGAATCAGAGAAGACCAGGAGGACACTGACACTGCATTTTAGGAAGATATCATGAGATAGCATTAGAGATCAAGGATTTGTGGGCTTCGGAAGGAGGGATTTTTAGGGACAGTAAAGGTAATATAAACGGATCAGAAAGTTCATGGGTAGAATTAGTTCAAGAGCATTAGTAAGATTTGATTGTGAAGAATTTGTAAAGATACCAAATCCAGGATAAATTCAAAAACAAAATGGGAGGGATCAAATTTCTTTGGAAGTTCTGAGTAAGATTATTTTGGTAAACAGGAAGAGTGGTACAGATAGAACATTCCCTCTGCATATTGAAGTCTGAAATGCAGTAATGAGGGCCTAATAACAACATGCAATGGAACATTTTAACTTCCATCATGTAATAATAACTTTATTCATCAAAAATAATAATTGTAGAGTTAACAATTATTAACTGTCTACCCTGTGGTAGGCACTGCTTCTATAACTACAGAATGCCTGATACACGTGGAGACATTTATTGAAGAACTCAGAAGAAAATTTCTTAATTGTTTACCAATATAAATGGTGTTACTTGTTTTTATTTTAGACATTTTATCATATTAAGAAAAAATTTTATATAAAATGATTTTCATCATTTATTGAGTCATTTATATGTTTTTTCTACTTTTTCTTGTTAATATGAAATATAACATCTTTGATATTTAAATGCTAACTCACTTTCTGATTCCAAACATAAGCACTACATGGTTATGATGGATCATCCTTTTTCATTTAGTAGCTTTGATTTGTTGATATTTTTATTTAGGAATTTTACATTCATAATTCTCCCTGCCGTAGTATCTTTATCAGGTTTTAGTACAATAGTTACGCTGAATCCATAAGAAGACTTGGCAGTTTTTCCTCTTTATCTCTTTTCTGAAAGGGTTTATTTAGTTATGATTGAGATTGTATATTCTTTAAATATATGGAAGAATGCACAAGCAAATTTACCTGAATCTGGAGTCATACTGTGATTTATATCTTTTTTTATTACTTTGGATTTTTTAAAGGTTTAATTGCATATTTGATTTCTTTACAATATCTCAGTGTATTTTTCCCTATGTTTAGATGTTTAAAAGGGCTCACAAAACTCCAAGAGATTTAAAGACAAGAAATATAATGTGGCAAGAGAGAGAGGATGCAGTCACACATTGCAAATCTGAAGAATATTCCATACATAAGCTACCCTTGGACCTATGATCCATATCTTACATGCTGTGTCCCCAGTGTGAACCTCCACGTTTGGTAGGAGGAGAATTGGCTTGGGAGATCTCACCTAAAAAAGTTTCAGTATCCCTGTATATGATCAAGTCAGCCTTGTCAAACTGGTTAGGTCATTACAAACCAGAATGAAGAGCATAATTTTGTGGGTTGCAACCTCAGAAGCTTCCCCATAAAATGTGAAACTGGTCCCATCAAGGAGAGCAGCAAAAGATGGAGGAAAGAGGCAGTCATTCCAGATTGCTCAGCCGCGGGTTCAACAAGCAAGGGAACTTAAATAAGAAGCTTGGGTTGTGCTGCTGCAAGATGAGATCTCCACACCTACCTGTCAAGTCCTAATAGTTTAATGAGAAGCCTTAAAGTTTCCATCAGGTATTCAGTCCAAATGTTCTCAAGAACACAGTACTCTTTCAAGACTGGGTCCTAGCATGGAGAAAATATGTGGAAAGAGCATTTCAAGTACAGAAGAAATAGTAAGTAGCTTCCAATTGCTCGAGAGTCAAACCTGAGGTCATGTCTTCTTGATGATCTCTTCTTATATGGGTAACAAAGGTGTTTTAGACTTTAAACAGCACATCATAAAATCCATTGCTTCTCTTGGATGAGCCAAAAGCTAGAAATCAAGCATCCTCAAAGATAGTTTTCAGGCCAGCTAGTGAGGTGTTCTCTTCTTATTTCCTTCTTAGGGAGTTTTGGTAAGTTTGTTTTTTGTTTTGTTTTTTAAAGATTTTGTTTATTTATTCATGAGAGACACAAAGAGAGAAAAAGAGAGAGGCAGAGACATAGGCAGAGGGAGAAGCAGGCTCCATGCAGGGAGCCCGATGTGGGACTCAATCCTGGGACTCCGGGATCACGCCCTGAGTTGAAAGCAAATGCTCAACTGCTGAGACACCCAGGCGACCCCCATTTCATGTCTTAAATTGTTATTGTGTGTTTCTCCTTCATTTTAGTCTTGCTCCGGGCTTCAGATGTATTAATATTATAAAAGAACTGAATTGTGGACTTTTAAAATTTTATCTGCTATCATTATGTCCTCTTTCATGTATTTCTGTACATACATACATATTCATGTATATGTGTGTATAAATCAGGTCAATATTGGTTCAGATCTTCTATATTTTTTCTGATGTCCTTTTGTTTATTCTATCAGTTACTGAATAAAGTCTTCCACAATGAGTATATTTAGTCTGACTTTATTATTTTTTAAACTAGCCTGACAAGTTTAGTCTTTTCAATGGAATAATTAATCCTTTCCATTTAATATAATCACTGATATATTTAAATTTATAAATACTATTTATTTCCCACTTAATAGAACTATATTATTACTTTTTTCCCTTATCTATTTTACTAAGTGAAGACTTTTTATAATCCGATATATTGGAATTATTTCATTACTAATGCATTATTTTACTATTTATCTTTGGTTTCCCCTAAGGACTAGGGAAATAATAATAAGCCAGCATGTCATGTTCAGACTTGGGACTCTAAGTCAAGGGGAAATGTGACAAGCATGATCATTCCTTCAATGTGGTGATATTTCATATCTATCTATCTATATGGTGATATAGATATATACCAAATATATAAATGTATGTATATACATATAATTTTGTAAGTATAGTTTGAGGCAAAGATAGGAGAGGAATAAGAGTTGTAAGTTAAAGTTATGTACCAGTCTTATTCAGGCTTGTGTCCTCAAATATGGGAAAGACAAGATTGCATGCCCTGGCAATTAGGTGGCCCCCAATGTTGTTTGATCTGATTAACATTGCATACTCTACCAAAAATCACTAGGTTAGCCCAAATGCAACATATTACAATAGCAGCAAAAGCGACCTTAATTTCAATAAATTATCTTAAATGCTACACATAAAACAAAGAGATGAACTCCATAATGCCAGCCTATACTGGAAATGGGCCATATATATAGAAAAGTGTAAATAGGCAAGACTGCTCTTATATCTTCTCAAATGGAATCCTTTTCAGTTTTCATAGTTGGGGAGAAAAAGGACAAATGCAGCACTATTCATTTTGAGGTATTTGCCATGAACATCAAGTCCGTATGTGGCATTTAATTAAGTGATAGAAATGAGAACTATGATCTTGTATTAAGAGAGATCATGTGCAGCTGGACAGGATACATGTATATGAATATACCCTAATACGTAATTAAAATATTTTGGGATAAGTCTCTTTTTTTTTTCAGTTACTGTTAAGATGCTGTGAAGAGGAAATGACAAATATTCTGTATTTAAACCCTTTTATTTATTTATATTTTCTGCCTTGCCAGCATAACTTGAAACTTTGTTAAACTCTTAATGACTTTTTCTTTTTAGTCCGAATATGTCATAGAAAAGTTCTGTGTTCTGACATTTCTTGTTGTACGTCCATTCTTGAACTGGTATTATCTTTGATTTAGTCTCATTAATGCTACTAAAATATTAAGGTCAGAATTTTATTTATAAATGATATTCGAAAAGTCAGTGCAATTGGCAGCATTGTGAAGTGAATTACAGAGGAAACTCTACTTGTAATAAGTCAGCATTAGTGGGAGAAAAATCGTTCATCCAGCAAGTGTCTATCTTCACTATTAGGTCATGTGTCTGTATTATTATCTCCTCATCGGTCACCGGTCCATCTTGTCACTCTGGCTAGGATTCTAAATGGTAAGATATAATTTCTTATGATGAATTATTTTTACCCTTTCCATTATTTTTCAACACTTTGCCTATACTTCACTGTTGGGTTGAGGATAAGGGAGTAATTTTCTACTTGGAAGTCTGAACACTGATCTTAACTGCCAAGGTGACACAAAATAATTCCATTTGACAACTGCTGGCACTGTATCAATGATGCTTCAAGTCACAAAACACTTTTCCAGAACACTAGTCTTCTCTTCTTTTTTTTTTTTTTTCTTTTTCGCTCATACTCTCTTTTAACATTCCAGGTTAAGTTGTACTATTCCCCCCCCCCATCAAATAGAGGGTTGCTTGCCAACTCATAAAGTGGTAACTCATTCACCAGAGTGAATGGTGATTTCTTGATTTTTCCTCTGTATAATTTAAACCCTTTACTGTTGAATTGTAAAACTTTAGCTCTAGTGTTTCAACTATGTTTGCTTAAAAAAATCACATTTGACAGCAAATAATTAATGGCTATATATTAGGCATCATAATGCATGCCCTGTTAAAAGGCAAAATAAAGGTAAGGTTTTTAAATTGTTAAGAAAAAGCTAAATGACTATATGTCTATGGGAGGGAGTTGCAGAGGTGGGCAGAGTTAGTGTGCATACCAGCAGGCACTCTGTGAGTCAAGCTACTTCCTACCATAATAGATTAACTTTATACCCCCTGCCCCTGTTAGCATCCTGATAGAAAAAGAAGCATGTCCTTTGCTAGGTATAAATATAATTTACCTCAGCCTCTACTGTTCTCCTACTCTCCACTCTTCTTTTACTTGGGAAAAAGAGGGTTTTCAAACTTGATTTTGAAATGAGCTTTAAAGCATTCTGGCTGTGGCAATAATGTGAAAATTGCTTAATACATTGTATGAAAATTTCAGTGTATAAAAAATTGGAGAGGAATGTTATTTTCTTCCTATAGGCATAACTTCTTTTTTAGCAATTTGTAAGCTTAGGTCATATCACCTTTATCCAATTGGTGTCTGAGATGATTTAATCCTGGCTATGGTATTTATGTTTGATCCCACTATTAAGTTTTAGGATTAAGTAATCTCATTTGAAAGCTTGGGCTACTAACCAGGCCACCTCTTTCTCTGTAAGTCCTGGCCTTATATTTTTTTCCTTCTCAGCATTGGGAGGTTGTTGAAAGTCCCACTATGTAGCTCTTTGACGCTTTAGCAGATCCTTCCTTCTTGGCCTCTTATTCCATACAGTTTAGTTATCAGCAGATTATTTGAGACAAAATTTGATGCATCCTTTCTCCATGATGTTGGCTGCTCAAGTTCAGTTGTTTTTTGTTATTCTTGGTGGCAATCTTCCATTTTTGTAAGACTTCAGAAAGTATGACCCTCAGTCCCTATTGCATGTGATTGTCAATTGTCTCAAGTGGAAAATTAGTGGAGGATGATGTACTTGCCTGGATTTACTTGCCTTCTCCAAGGATCTTGGCCTTTTCACCCTGGCTAACTCAAGTGCTCCATAATTCTTTCAAAGAGCTATTCTGTTCTTTCCCCAGTTTGTTTTATTTTATGTCATTAGAGGAGTTTGATTAAAAACTATCCATTACATCCAAAAGCAGATATATGGCAGTATACCAGATGGTAAAATTTAACTTGTTCATCTTCTCAGAAACCCAGGGCCATACAACCTTTTCAGTGGCATAGTCACAAATGGAATTCCAGTTCTTGAGAAAAAAAAAAAAAAGGTAAAAAATAAAAAGAAAATAAAATATATTTTCTTAACTTCCTATATTTCTATACCTGTTTCCATTGTGTGAACCCTCAGTTATATTGGGAATGGAAAAATGCAATATGACTCATCAGGCCATTGAAGGAATCACTATTTCAGTTATATGAAAAAAATATCTACTATTTTCCCTTATGTGGAACATATTATGCAAAATTATTCTTTATTTCGAGTCAGAGAACAATTATCTTACATTAAAAACCTTTTTATAGAACTAATTTTATTCAGATGGGTTTTTTAAAACTATATACTTTTCATATTAATATGGAATTTTGGGAAATGTCTTACAATATTTCTCTTATGTATTAAAATATTATAAGTATATTAATGACTAATAAATATTTTCAAAATTGAATTACATATGTTGACCAGTGTTTATAGTCTTTCAGTGTTCTTCTTCAATTGCAAAGATACTTGTATTTTCTTAGATTCCATACTCATTCTTAGAACTAGCTCCAATACCTATGTTTATTTCAACTATACTAAATCATGGAATAATTAACAGTAACATTTTTCTAAATAGTAAAAAGAGAAATAACATTGAAAATTATAATGGTCATTGGTCTTATTTTTTTATCCAACACCATAATTTATTCAACAATATTTATGCCACATTATCATTAAGTTTCCGCTTGCATGTTTATAGGTTTAGAAATAATATTATGCAAATTTTATATTATTCAAATTTGTTCTCATAATAAAAATAAAATGAATTTATTTTGGGAATTGTAAGAAAGTAAGTATAAGAATATATGAATATATCAATGTTAGATAAAATATATTAAGTATTTTATTTGAAGATTTAAATATTTTAAAAATCGGAAAAATAGGACTCAGTCAGTTACTGCTAACTGCTGCCTTCTGCTCAGGTCAAAATCCCAGGGTCCTCTGATGCCACCTGGCAGGCCCCCTGCTCAGCAGGGTGTCTGCTTCTCCCTATCCCACTGCCCCTCCCCCCTGTTCAGGCTAGCTCTCTCTCTGTTTCTCTCTCTCTTACTCACTCTCTCTCAAATAATAAATAAAATATTCTAAAAAAAATCTTTAAGAAATAAATAAAAAGTGGGAAAGTACTATCATAAACACCTGTATCGTGTGTGTAAACGACATACACAGTCAGATTTTGGATTTATTCTTTTTTTAAAATTATGATTTTATTTTTGTGGATCCCTTTTAAATTCACTGCATAAATACAGTAAAAGTACAGACATCTCATCTATATACCCTGCACTCTTATAGGCACAGCTTCTCCCACTATCAACAAAAAGCGTAATGCATTTGTTACAATTCATAAACCTAATCTGACACATCATACACAAACACAAGAGCTCACATGATTGTTCACGTTTGGTGTTTCACATTCTTTGGTTTGGACAAATATACAATCACATGTATCCATCCTTGTGGTATTATACAGAGTGTTTTCACTTCCCTAAAAAATTCAATGCTCTCCACCTCCTATTCATTTCCCCCTCCCATTCAACCCCTAGCAATCCCAGATCTTTTTACTATCTCATAGTTTTGCTTTTTCCAAAATATCATACATTTGGAATCCTACAGTATGTAGAGTTTTTAGATTGACTTCTTTCACTTAGTGATATGCATTTAAGTTTCCCGTCGATCTTTTTGGTGTAGTTTTAGAACTTAGGTGCGGTTTGGTGGGGTGAGGTCCAGAGCCTATGACCAAGAAAGAATTCTTGAGACATCATTGGTCCAAAATTGTGGTTTTATTAAAGCACTTTATTAAAGTCCGGGTACAGGACCTATGGGCCTGGAAGAGCTGTTGACCTTGGGGTATCAGAGGTGGCTGATTATATACTTGGGACTTGGGAGAGGTAAAGAAAAAGGAAATTTTCAAAAGAACTTTCATATGGTAAAGAGGACCTACAAGATATGGATGCCCTGCCATTGTCAAGTTAAAGTTGTTTTCCCCCCAGCAGGGGATTAATATTAAGACAGTTGGGAGCTTCCTGGAGGAGAGCCACACACATCACACCAAGGAGTGGGGAGGCGGGCAAGGGGAAGGAGGTTGCAGGATGTCAGCTTGTGCTTTGCCCTCAGCTAGCCTTCTGGTCCTTCATCATTTTCGTGTCTTGATAGCTCGTTTCTTTTTAGTGCTCAATAACCCTGCTGTTTTTGATATGTAATTTAATTCCACTATTATCAGACATTCTAGTTTTTAAGAAATGAATCATTTTATATATATTTAGTCTCAATTTATGGGCCAGATTATTAACCATTTCTATAAATATTCCCCATGCACTTGGAAAGGATGTGGTTTCTGCTGATGATGTTAAGATAATTCTATCTATATCACTTTGGTCAAGTTGTTTGATAGCATGTCTTAGGTCTATTTTCTCACTGATTTTCTGTCTAACAGCTCCATCAATTATTGAGAGGGAGAAAAGTGTTAAAATTTCTGACTTTAGTATATATTTCTCCATTTTTCCTTGAAATTCTGTCATTCTTCATTTCATATAAATTGAAATTCTGTTTTTAGGCACATAAATGCTTATCTATGTACTCAATGAATGAACTTGTTCATCATTTAGAAATATCACCTTCATCCATAGTAATATCCTTTGTTGGGAAACCTGTTTTGTTTGATATTAACAGCCACTCTAGTTTTCTCCTGATTGGTATTAGTATGTTATACATTATTACTTGACCCTTTATCTCTTAATCTTTCTTTGTGTTTCTTACCTCTTATATATGAGGTAAATTTCTAATGGACAACATATATTTAAGTCTCGTGTGTGTGTGTGTGTTCAATCAAGGACCTCTAAAGTGTCAGTCAATATACTTTATATTATAATAAAAATTGAATCACACTGTGTACTCAAAGATATGTGCATTGAGATAAATAAGCCTATTTATACCCCAGTAACTGCATATAACACAAAAAGGGAAAGCAGATGATCTAAACAGAATATTGGATTCTCAGAAGCCACAGTGATATTAAGCCAATCTGAATTATAACTCTATTCTGGTCTTTAAAGTGATTGCACAGGTTGTTCATCAAACCTGCTATTAAAAATATTTAAATATTATTAAATAAATTAAGGTAGAGTAGTATACCCTGTAAAGTACAGCACAAGGTAATATTTTGCCATTCATTACCAAACACCAAAGAAAGTGAAAACCACACTTATCAGAGGAAATAGCTGAACCTGCAAATAAGCATCAGTTTCTCATGCTGAGACATTCTCGGGTTCAATTGGAGAAAAATGAAAAGCTACAGGGAACAAGATATGAAAAGCAATTGGAAAACCAGGTGAACTGGATAAGCAAAACTAACATGCAACTACATTTCAAACATGCATCAATGAAAAGCAGGAATTATAGATAAAAATGTTTCCAAACATTAAAAACCCTGAAATGATTAGTTTAAAAGATGTATTATAAATATCCCATTATATCCTTGGGGAAAAATAATTTAACTATGACATGGTTTCAAACATTAACAAACAGAAATAGTGATTCCATGTTAATTATTTTTTTTATCTTATGTTCTGTACCTTAGGTCAGTTTCTCAAACAGTAGATCCTTACTGTCTGATTTAGTTTACATTTGTTAAAAGTAGCTGTCTTTGTGATATGATGGCTATAACTAATAAACCCAGATGTTTTAAACTATTACCACTCTAAGCTCAGTATTCTTAACGAAATTCTGCTGCTGAACAAAAAAGAGATATACCATGGCAATTGCCAGAGTCAAGGTGGCCCTGCCCTTCAAATCCAGGATACTGATGAAAGTTCTATTATGGAATTCTCAAGGCAGGCTGATTTGTCCTCTAAATTCTATCATAATCTAACACTAAAATAGCCAATCATTTCAGGCATGAAGATTTTTTATACACTTCAAATAATTTTATGGATATCCACAAAATTTATGAGAGTTGAACTTTTGGTATCAAAAGCAAAATAAACAAATAAAATTATAAATAAATAACATAATGACAAAGGTTTCCATAAATTCAACATCACTTTTACATAAATTTATTGTGTGTGTGTGTGCGTGAGTGCATGCGTGCACGCACGTATTAAGTACATAGACAATGCTTATTTATGTAGGGATCACAAACACCTATTACAAAAACGCCAAGACTATGCTCTACTGTCCACAAAAAATTAATGAGTTCAAGTACTACAGCATAGGACAACAAAAGAGTTTCAGAGGTAGAAATCATGACAAAGCAGAATAAGTAAAAGAACTGAGTATATTTAGAGTAGAAAAAAGAATGCATACCAATACTTTTAATTTTACTTTAAATGAATAAAGAATTATTGTAGTTAAAGATGTATTTATACTTAATAAATAAATATGCATTTTTCATATTATTTTAGGAAGCAGTTATAAGCTTTAATGTATATTTTAGTCTCAACTATAAAACATAAAACACTTTATTTTAAAAATGAGCTCATAGAGATCCCTGGGTGGCGCAGCGGTTTAGCGCCTGCCTTTGGCCCAGGGCGCGATCCTGGAGACCCGGGATCGAATCCCACGTCGGGCTCCCGGTGCATGGAGCCTGCTTCTCCCTCTGCCTATGTCTCTGCCCCTCTCTCTCTCTCTTTGTGTGACTATCATAAATAAACTAAAAAATTAAAAAAAAATAAAAATGAGCTCATATGTAATATAGATAATGGTTTTGGGATACATGTAAGCACACCAAATAGAATCCATTATCAGAATAACGTGGACTATGTTTAATCTCAAAGTAGAAGAATAGACAATATTTTCTAACTAGAAGAGAATATTATACTAAAATATGCAACAAATTTTATAAAGTGGTCTCATGTTGGGGTCCACCATATTCCATGCTATTAATATTACAAGTAAATTAAGTACCTGGGGAAAATCATGGAATTTAGTGGAAGAAAAAAAAGGGAAAAAAGCAGTACAAAACATTCTGATATGTTCAACATTCTGATATGTTCTGATATATATTTCTTTAAGTTAAGAAAATATAGTTTGGAAAAGCATTTGTATAGTAAACGTGTATGCATATGTTCACTCTGTCTTTGTGATAAGGACAAATTGAAAACAAATAAATTAACAACATCAAGAGAATGGACAAGTAAACTGCAATGCATTGTATAATGAAATACTACAGCAATAAGAATAAATTTGTATGCCATATATCAGCATAAAAAAGGCTCACACATATTACTGATTTCAAAAAATAAGTTTCAGAAGTATATACTATGAGAGACGCGAGCTCAGCCATAATACTTAAAACATTTAAAACAGAGCTATAGGTTTTTACATATGCCTATGATAAAACAAAGCTGAAAATGCATGTATGGGGATGATCACTGGTGTCGGGGTGTGAGGAATAAGAAAAGATAAAAAAAGACAAACTCAGTTATTTAAGTAAATGTTTTGTTTCTTAAGCTAGTTTGTGTAAATCCACATGTTCATTATCTCACATGCACACACACAGAGGAAAGTATAAGTTATGGAAAAGAGAAAATAACCCTCAAATTTCAATAAATATTATGTGAACTTTTGGCCAAAATATATATTCCATATAATATAAATAGAGTAACCTTGTATACTAATTTTAGAAATTTTATAAAAACCAGGAATTTTTGTTTAATTTTTGTGTGTGCGTTTAATTTTTATCAACTACATTTTTTTTTATTGATTGAGATGTGGGAATTTCATTTGAGAATAGTCTCTAAAGTTTGGTGGCCTATCCGTGCTAACAGAATGACCTCACACAAATGACATGTTTCCACATCTAATTTCTTTACTTTTCAGATGAAGTTGGTAAAAGGAATACTATCCTTGTAAATTATTTTGAGGATTGTATAGGATATCTGATGTAAAATATTTAAGAGAGTGCTTAGCACAGAGTAGTATTTAAAAAAATTTTATGGGTACAGCGGTTGGAGTGCCTGCCTTCCGCCCAGGGTGTGATCCTGGAGACCCGGGATTGAAACTCGCGTCGGGCTCCCTGCCTATGTCTCTGCCTCTCTCTTTGTCTCTCTCACGAATAAATAAATAGAATCTTTAAAAAATATTTATTATGATCATATCTTTATTTATTAGGTCAATTGATGTAATTTAGAAATAGTTTTCCCAAAATTTAAAAATCTTGAAATCTCTGAAATAAAAGCTGCATGATATGAAAATAATTTTTTGCATGGTTAGTGGAATCCATGATACTGTTCCTTAATACAGGATTTCTTGAACTATAATCGTAAATGAGAATATTAATTTTTTTGGTTTTATTTTCATTAAATAATACATAGTCGGCACCCTCTACAGCACCAGTTTGTTTTAGGAGGTTATATACAGTAAATAAGTAAGCAAGAAAAATAGAAAAATTTGTCTCTGTTATTACGGACCTTCTATTTTGTGATGAGAAACACATAATACAAAGTAATAATTGTGACTATCTCAGATATTAATAATTAAAATAGGTTGAGTGTAAATGAGAACTGAAATGGTGATTGGTGGTTGTTCAAGAAAGCGGTTTTCAAAGAGGTTAACATTCGAGCTGAGACCAGAAGAGAACCAATGCTGTGAAGTTTTGAGGGAAGACTATTCTAGGCCAATGCATGACTAGTGCAAATGTCCTGAGGCAGGCATATGTGTCATTGCTATTGTTGTGGATGTTGAGGAATCAGAAAGAATACCAGCCTGGAGTGTAACAAGAAGTGTAACAAGAAGTCGGAAGCTAGGCAGACACCAGCTCATGGCAGACAAATGGAAGGAATTTGCATGGTTTTGTTATTTGATTAAAAAAAAATCTTTCAAGTTACAATATGAAAAGGGATAAAAACGGCAGGGAGAACAAAGTGGAAGCTGGAAGAGGAGATTGGTGACTGTCAAGGCAGTAAAGAATGACAACCCTCTTTGCTGCTATGATAATATGGCAATAGAGAGAAGGGGACAGGTTCCAATATGTTTTGTTATTAGAGGTGACAACATATGCCCATGGAATGCATGTGAGACCTGATGAAGACAGTACTCTTGTTTCTTTGTTTTAATTTTAGCTAAAAGGGTGGATGTATTATTTCTTAGATGGGAAATCTGGGTAGAGGAGAATTCGGTGTGGTGGTTTGGTGGTAAATGGTCACCAACATGCTATCTCTGAACTGCACCCACCCAATTAGTACTAGTTTCTCAATTTCTGTGTTGTAAATATAGCCCACCCTGTCATCCCCAACGACTAATGGTCTACCAAGGGGGTCGGATATTCCTGAAAATTTAAAAATTGCCTTTTGCAAGTCAGTATTAGCTGATCCCAGTACACATCTGGAAGCTATTAAGTAGATTTGGTAGATGGTATAAATGAAAAGTTCTGTCTTTTTCACTATGAGTTGGAAAAGAAGAATGTGAATTTCAGGGACGATATGTGAGCAGAACATGTATTATTTCTGAATCCCTGGCATATAGATGAGTTTTGAAATCTGGAATGTGATTCAATTATTTTGGAAATGCAAAGAAGTGAGAGAAAGGGTGCAGAGGTCCTCTGCAGCCCGACAGCTGGAGGGAGCACAGAGCAGTAGTAAAACAGAAAGACACACAGGAATCTAGAGAGGTAAGAAAAGAATGAGCCACACGAGTCAGACAAATGCAGGTGTGCAAAAGGCTGGTGAAGGGGAGTCATATTTTAATATCAGAGCTAAACTAGATTTCTAAAGTAAAGTGGGTAGATGTCAGGGTTTTTGTTTGAGATATAATTTACATTATTGTGTAAGTATAAGGCATACAACCTGTTGTTTTGATATATTTATATGTCACAAAATGTTTACCAGCATGGTGTTACCTAACACCTTATCATGTCATATAATTATCATCTAACTTTTGTGACAAGAACAGTTAAAATATAGTCTCTTAGCAACTGTGAAGTATAGGATACAGTATTATTGTCTATATTCACTATGCTGCACATTAGATCTCCAATATTTATTTATCAATTAGTTGCAGTGTGTACCCTTAAATAGCTTCCCAATTTCCCCTGATCCTTGTCCCCCATAATCACCATTCTCTGTTTTTATGAGTTTGACTTTTCAAAATTCTATTTTTCTAAAGATTTTATTTATTTATTCATGAAAGACACACAGAGAGGCAGAAACACAGGCAAAGGGAGAAGCAGGCTCCCAGCAGGAAGCTCACTGTGGGACTCAATCCCGACCCCAGGATCACACCCTGAGCCAGACAGATGCTTAATCACTGAGCCAACCAGGCACCCTGACTTTTCAAAATTCTGTGTATAACTGATACCATACAATATTTGTATTTACCTTACTTACTTCACTTAGCATATTGCCCTCAAGTTCCATCCATGTTGTCACAAATGGAAGGATTTCCTACTTTCTCATGACTTAATAGTATTCCGGTGTGTGAGTGTGCGTGCGTGTGTGAGTGTGTGTGTAAACATCTTTATTCACTCGCTCATTAATGGACACTTAGGTTGTTTCCATATGATGGCTATTGTGAGTAATATTGCAATAAACATGAGTGTATAGCTATTTTTTCAATATCCTGTTTTCATTTCTTTGGATCTATACCCAGAAGTGGAGTTGCTTTCAGTTTTTTAGTATGATTTTTAGCCATTTTACTGAGGATTATGCATTTCTCAATATTGAGGGGCAACTTTGCCTGAAATGTGGCATTGGGAATGGTGAATGCATCCATACAAAAAGTTGAAATTTTAGCAATTTCTTATTGCACGATCTTAGTTAATTTATGGACATTTCAGGGTTATTTTTTAAAAATATTTTATTTATTTATTCATGAGAAACAGGGAGAGAGAGAGAGAGAGAGAGAGAGAGAGAGAGAGAGAGAGGCACAGACACAGGTAGAGGGAGAAGCAGGCTCCATGCAGGGAGCCCACTGCGGAACTTGATCCCAGGACTCCAGGATCACTGCCTGGGCCAAAGGCAGGCGCTAAACTGCTGAGTCACCCAGGGAACCTCAATGTCAGAATTATTTTTATAAAAAATGAAAATTATACCAGTTCCTTCATAAGGACATTAAATAGGCAGAAAGTCAGTAGTGGTCTAATTGACCTCAATAGCACTTTCAATCATCTTGATGAAATTTACACAATATTCCATGTACCAATAGCTAAATACACATTCTCCTCAAAGTCTCATGGAACACTCAACAAGATAAATCATATCTGAGCAATAAAATATGCCTTCACAAATTTAAATAATAAAAGTAATTAAAACTATGCATATTTGGTATATTCAGTCATATATCAGACATAATTTTTGACCCTGGCTAGGGATTCTATTCCATATATCTATTTATTTATGATGTGCAATTATCACTTCAAAAAATTGAGCTTTAGAATGGCTTCATACATTATTTTATATGTCCTTGAATTTTTGACTTGCTTAATTTTTATATGAATTTTGGAATAAAATTCTCAATTTCTACAGAATGATGCATATTAATATCTTAATTCAGATTACATTTTATATAGATCAAATTAAAGAAAACAAAAATTTCACAATCTTGAGTCTTCCTATGAACAAACTCTAATTTCAGTTTTCTTTAATTTCTGCAATATTACTTGTGTTTTCTAGGAAATATTCTTTTATATATTCCACCCTATTTATGTCTGGGTATTTAGAGTTTTTGAGGTTATCATATATATTTTATTGCATTTTCTAAACTTTGTTAATATATCAATACTAATTTTAATTTTTATTTCAAAATTACATCAAGAAATTTTTAGTTTTCTTTTTATCCCATATAATCTTCTGTATATTCTGTTATTGTTTTCTCTAGTCCACAATTTTTTCAACATGATTAATGTAATTTTATTTCTTTCCATCTTCATTTTTTTTGTTTGTTTGTTTTTGTTTTTTTTTGCTTTATCAGACTGCTTAGAGCCTCCAATACAATGTTTAATAAAAGACTAATGGACATTCTTTCTTTTTTTAAGATTTTATTTATTTATTTATGAGAGACACACAGAGAGAGGCAGAGACATAGGTAGAGGGAGAAGCAGGCATCCTGTGGAAAGCTCGATGGGGGACTCGATCCCAGAACCCCGGGACCATGCCCTGAGCCACAGGCAGATGCTCAACCACTCAGCCACCCAGATGTCCCACTAATGAACATTCTTACACTCATCTGAGATTACAAGGGAAATTATTTAAATGTACTTGGTGTAGGGTTTTTGGGTTTTTTTAAGTCTTCTTAGATAATTAGTTACATTCTGTCCCTGTTTTGCTAAAAGTCAATATCAATGAATTTTGGACTTTGTCACCTTTTTTCCCTCTGCTGAGATGCTTCTATGGGGTTTCTCTTCTATTTTTGTCTACATGGTGAAATATACTAATTAATTATTAACTGTTCAACCAATTTTGATTTACTAGGGTAAACTCAACTTTATATGGTTTTATTTAATTCTTACTAAATTCTTACTAATGTCCCACCAGTGAATTATTCCACATGCACCTAAGTCTCACCAGTGAATTACTCCAAATATATTGTTTAGTGGAAGTCTCCTAAGATGTAGCAATAACTTACTTATAAGCATTTATTTTCAGTTGTTTTTGAGTTTTCAAAATCTCTCCCTACCATACTAATTATTTTAATAGAAATTTAAGAGAATTTAAAGTCAAAGATTGCTTAAAATATGTCAAAATATCAGAACATATCAGAATGCATCAGCAACCCGCCTCATTATGAGAAACTCTAATCTTGACTTAATAGTCTCTAATGATGTATGTAATCTTGTATTTTTTAAATTTTTTTTTTTATTTATGATAGTCACATAGAATGAGAGAGAGAGAGAGAGGCAGAGACACAGGCAGAGGGAGAAGCAGGCTCCATGCACCGGGAGCCCGACGTGGGATTCGATCCCGGGTCTCCAGGATCGCGCCCTGGGCCAAAGGCAGGCGTCAAACCGCTGCGCCACCCAGGGATCCCTGTAATCATGTATTTTAATACAAGACATAATTTTGTATGTCAAGTAAATTATTTTAATAATGACTTTATATAGGAACATCATAACATATAGGGAACTCAATAACATATCACTTCAGCATATTGTGTTGAAATCAAATGAGTTAAAACGTTTGGTCTTCTTCCCCTTTCAAGAAAAAATCCAATGGCTTGGTAAAAAGCATGCTTTTTTAACTGCACATTTTGATTTTTTAGGTTCTTTAAAGCATTTTTTCCTAATAAAAGGCTTTCTGATAACAAGGTGTGTAAAAATTATGAATTATATTTGTTATCCATTTTTCTTTCCTGAAAGCTCAGAATATAACTAAAAGTGCTAATCAATGATGAAATGATGCAGCACTTACTAATTTGAAATTTCTTTTACATGTAGGTCATAACCATAAGGCATTTAAATCCAATGATGATTCGGTTATTTAATAACATTGCTATTCCAATCTTGGTCAAAACCATTTCAATAGATTCATTTATAATTAATTTTGGTGTCTGATATACTGCACACAACATTCAAAAGTCCAATTAAACAAAACACCTAAATTAAAATGCTTTGTATTTGATGCAATAGATTCAAGCTAATAAAATCACACAGATTGTAGATTACCTCATCCTCTAAGATAATAAATCAACCTATGGAATTTTGGTAGTGACAGTTTTTTTTCTCTGCTTTTTATGAGGAAGACTCATGTTCAAACTATGTGAAAGCTAATGCAAAGAGATGAAGGAACTAGTAGCTTCTGAATCAAAGCATAGTCATGACTTTTATATACTCAGGAATCCTTAATCCATTGACAAAACATATATGTGTTTAAAAAATCATTCTTTCTTCATATATTTATATAATTATATGCAATATATGAATAAATACTGTATACAAATATTATAACATATAACATTTTATATATATAATATTCTAATGTGTATGTGTACTTAAAATATTTTATTTTCAACAAATGAAATAATTTCTTTTTTTCTTTGCAATTCCATAATGTTTATTGGACTAACTCAATTCTAGAAGTAAGAATAAGAATTACAAAAGTTATCAAAAGCCTGTTCCAGTCTCTTTGCATCCAATATCATATATAATCCTTATGATGACTCTGTGAGTTTGGTGCTATTTCAATGTCTGTGTTGCAAATGAGGGAACTGAAGCTTAAGAAGTTTAAGTGACTTATACAGTTTCATAGCATTTAAACACAGATCCATCCTATGCCAATGGTGTCGCTTTTTAAGGCTGTAGACCTAAAAGAAACAGAATATTAAAACACTCTATATAACTATACTAATGAAAATAATATATACCTCTTCACTTTGATATTACAAATAAATACATGCTGAGCCCTTACTTAATATCAGATAAAATTGCATATGCCTTACACGTACTAACTATATCAGTAATCTTAGAAAATATCTAGGAATATATTAAGTATATCTGGAATTTATGGACAGAAAATTTAGGCACAAAGGTATTAATTAAATTGGTGAAAATGAGGTAACAAGGAAAAGATTTACATTATCTTGAAACAAGTAAAAATTTTTGACAAAATATATTTTGAAATAGTGACTTCAAGACACTAGATATCAGGGAGAAAATAGATAATGGTTTCTGAGAGATGGGAAACAAATGAGGTGAATCCTATAGATGCTCAATCTTACTTCCATAAGAGCATTTCTGAGCAGCAGTGAAGAGAACACAGACGGTATGTAGCTCAGTGTCCTCCCTGGATTAAGTTAATAGAATTCACAGAAGACTATATATCAGAGAGGGAGAATTCTATTGAGAAAGAATCCGTAAAATCTGAAAGAACCCGTGAACACTGTTTCTTCCATAAGGAATGCAGGGAACAGGGCATAGGATCCATACAAGGCTAGCAATAGAGATTACTGCCACTAGCCAGACAGGAAACCTCATGATTTCCAAGGCAATGTGTTAAACACTCAGAAAATCCTTGCCCCACTGCTGCAGAAAAATTAGCCCTGTGCTAAACGTATATTGTCCCACCTATTACATCTTTTAAAAAAGGAGCTGAGGGATCCCTGGGTGGCGCAGCAGTTTGGCGCCTGCCTTTGGCCCAGGGCGTGATCCTGGAAACCCAGGATCGAATCCCATGTCGGGCTCCCTGCATGGAGCCAGCTTCTCCCTCTGCCTGTGTCTCTGCCTCTCTCTCTATCTATCTCTGTGTGACTATCATGAATAAATAAATAAAATCTTTAAAACAAAAAAAGGAGCTGAATGCACCAAACCATAACTTCATTTCAGAACAGAGCACTAGAATATTTATAGGCATGTACAAATATTATGTAAGTTAAAATTTAAAATGTCTAGCATCCACCCAAAGATTATCAGACATGAAAAGTTACAGAAAAATACAATCCATTATGCTAAACAAATCATAATAGGCCCATGATCAATACTGATATTTGTATTAGGAGATGAATTAAAAGTTATTGTTTTACATTCCACATGTTCAAGTGTCAAGTACAGGCATGAAAATTTTGAAAAATGCACATACACATATATATATGTGTGTATATAATTATATTATTTGCATTATACATTATTATATGTGATATATACACACATATGCAAATATATGTGGAGAACATATATGGAGAATATATTTAACATTTATGTATAGAGAGTGAAAAAATATACATGTCAAATATATAAAAAAAATGGAAGGTATATTGTTTTCCCTATTTGAAAATGAGGCAGTATATCCAGAGAACATTAGAATATACATGTACCTTAGCAAAAATATTAAATTAGCCTTTTTGTAATTTCTTATGTGTTAGTTTAAGAACTAGGCTATTGAAAGTTTAGGACATATAAAAATGCATGAATTTTAGAAAGAGGCAAAAATTTAGAAGAAAAGTAGCAATAGTGCTTTATGGAAAATCTGTATCTTAGAAGTGACTTAAGTGAGTAAAAAAAGATGGTGCAAAAATGTTGCATTTGAGAACTCTACTTATTAGTCTTTGGCATAAAAACTACTAAATGTGCAAGGAGTTGAGAAATAAAGGTCAGTAACATTGATTTCAAAGTTTTTTTCTCTTTCATTTTTTTTTCAAAATTGCTTGCACATCTGCATAAAAACAGCACCCTTAAAATGCTTAAAATATTGTTATATTTCCTAAAAGTATATTAAAGACTTATTTCCCTTTAGCGAGAAATACCTACCCACATGATTTCTGAAGGAAGACCTTTCTGCCAAAGTTAAAGTGTAGTTCAAAGCAAAGACTAAGTTTCTAAAGTGCTAGGGCTTTGCATGCTTAAAAGTCTCACTATACCTCAGTTGCATCCAGACTTTCAATGAGTTTCACCTCCAGTGACAATGAGTAATAGGAGAAAAAAATCCATTTCTTTAGCTACCTCATGGCAGCATTAAGTTAATACTCTGTATTAAAGTGGCAGCTAAGAATTTATAAGCATGGCTACCACTGGAGTGCTGTGCACTGGCATAGATGATAGGCTAGTGGAAACCACTGTATAATATCTCTGTAATGCTATGATGTTGATGATTTGAGGGAATACATTATTAAGGAAATATCGTGCTGATTACTTGCCTTTCTAATATATCATTAATCTGATGCCACTGCTAAGATGTATAAGTGTAATTTATAACCCAAAAGTGAAAGGTGAAAGCAAGACTTTCCATCTAAGTAATCTTTTAAAGGATTCATTTTTGAAAACTTATTCTAAGTACTTAGGAGAAGGTTGGGTGAGTTAAGATTATTTAAAGATGAAGGTGATATATTGAAGTCAGATGACAGGTATAATGGAAAGATATGGTGGAATCACTGTTCGTTTTTATTGTGAGGAAATCCAAGCCTGCCCCGACAGGAATTTTTGGTTTAATCAAGGATCTTGTCTCACTAATGGTAGGCTAATTTAAGACATATGGCAAGTGCCCTAGTTTTAAAAGCATTTTGACGTGTTTTAACTTCTGTTTTGACCATATTACTTAATGAGATAGTTGAGGAAAGAATTCTAAGGCTTTTTAAATAATTAAGCAGTCAGATATTAAAATCTACTTATCTCATAGAACTGCAGTAGCACAGTAGGAGGATAGGATCATGCTTATCCAAGATTCTAATCTCTCTTACGTCAATAATAAACGATGATTTTAATCAACTTGCCTTTCCTGACATTAGTTTTCTTCATCTATAAAATAGTTTGATTTAAATAAAGTAATCATGATTATAGTTGAATTTGATTTAAGAACTTTCTTTAGAGAAAAAAAACAATTATTCAGATGCATTCTTTTAAAAAAATAACAGGAAAAAAACTCCATGTACTTGATATTTTACAAGAAATAATTTTGTATGTGGAAATATAAAGCCACTTTCTATTTTTTTCTAATTTTGTAAATATGTTAGCAGATTGTTCAATAATGTATTTCAAACAATATGTTTTGTTTATCATAGGATTAAAACAAAACACTAAAAGGGCCCTTAGAAACACATTTCTTCATGAATATAACCTCTAGTCAATTTGTCCACCAGCTCTACAGAAAAGTCTAGACAGGTCTTTAATTAATCGTGGATAAAGAACGCTCCTTCCTCATGTCTGAAAGCCTCAAATATAAAACGTTATTGAATATTTTCAGAAATAAGACATCTTGTTATGTGTTGATTGTAAGAAGTTAAATTTGCTATTTAGGGATACAGATTAAAAAATACGTTTAGACATTATTCTAAAATGCAGTCAACTTCGTCACCCAGTCAGAAAGATTTCACACAGTTCTGTTTTCTAAAAAATAACTCTTTCTCAGGGTGTTTTCCAAAAGACTTACTTCAGTTTTGAATTAGGCTAAAAGGAACAATTCCTTTGTAGAATTCACTAATGCTTTGCTTATTTAAATAACATTCATAACTGAAGAAAGAGAAGAAAAAGGGAAAATATCACCTAATAGAATTAGTAGGAAAGCAAGGCACAATGCTAATTTGATTTTCTTATATGCAAATTTTTGTTTTGCTATTTGCCTCCAGATTTACTGGCATTTAACTGATATACAAAGGATTATGCATTTTTAATATATACAGCTTGATGAGTTTGGACATGTGCACCCACCTGTGATACCATCACCTAAAGAAGGCAGTGGGCCTATCCAACATCTCCCAAAATCTAAGTTCCTTCGTTTTTGTTTCTTTCTTAGTGTTTTTTGGTTATTTTTTTTTCCTTTTGTTTTGTGGTAAAAACAATATGATATCAACCCTCTTAACAAACTTTGAAGTATACAATACCATATTATTTATAGTCACTATGTTATAAAACAACATAGAGTTGTATAGAATTTATTCATCTATTGTAACTGAAATGTTGTACCCACTGATCAACTCTCCACTTCCCACAACCCCAGGGCCCTGGCAACCACAATTGTGTCCTCTGCTTCTACAAGGTTAATATTTTAGATACGTTATATAAGTGGAATCACATAGTAATTATCTTTTCTGTAAATGGCTTATTTCACTTAGCATAATGTGCTTCAGGTCCATCCATATTGTCACATATAGTAGGATTTCTTTCTTGTTTAAAGCTGAATAATACTTGATTATATACATATACCACATTTCTTTATCAATTACCTATTAATAGGTATTTAGGTTATTTCCATATCTTGACTATTGTAAATAATGCTGCTATAAACATGGGAATGCAGATATCTCTTCAAGATCCTGACTTCAAAAAAAAAAAAAAAAAGATCCTGACTTCAGTTCTTTTGTATATATACTCAGAAGTGGGTTTGCTGGATTATACAATAGTTCCATTTTTAATCTTTTAAGGGAAACTCCATACTGTTTCTCCAGAGTTGTGTCACTATTTGAAATTCCCACTAACAGAGTACAAGGGTTCTGATCTTTTCAGATCTCACCAACGTTTTATCTTTTGATTTTTTTTTGATGACAGCCTTCCTGACAGGTGTGAAGTCATATCTCATTGTAGTCTTGATTTGTATTTCACGTATAATTGTTGATGTTCAGCATCTTTTAATATGACCTTTGGCCATTTGAAGGTCTTCTTTAGAGTAATGTCTATTCAAGTTCTTTGCTGATATTTTAATTGGGTTATTTGATTTTTTTTTTTTTTTGCTATTGAGTTGTGTAAGTTTTTTTTTTTTTAATTTTTTTTTAATTTATTTACGATAGTCATACAGAGAGAGAGAGAGAGGTAGAGACACAGGCAGAGGGAGAAGCAGGCTCCATGCACCGGGAGCCTGACGTGGGATTCGATCCCGAGTCTCCAGGATCGCGCCCTGGGCCAAAGGCAGGCGCCAAACCCCTGCGCCACCCAGGGATCCCCGAGTTGTGTAAGTTTCTTACATATTTTGGGTATTACCTCTGATGAGATGTGTGGTTTACAAATATATTCTCTCATTCTGTAAGTTATCTTTTCATACAGAATGAAAATACCTTTTATTAAGGTATGATACTAAGAAAACTTTTTTTCCCAGTAGACATGGTATGGTGCTCATTAATGTGTGAGGTAGATGGTAGGTCCTTTTTATAGTTATTAAGCAACACATACACTTGAAATCCTTCGTAAATTTGCTTTATCTTAAAATTTAAATGTTTATCGGAGGTGTTGAAAGCAATGAAGAAAATTCCTGTCATTATCAGGTGCCTGATTCTTAACCATTACTATGCATGTTTCCTAAAAACATAATTTGGCTGTAGAGAAAGCAGTTGAGCTGCAATAGCAAACCCTTGTTGTGGTTGACTCTAGGAGATATATTGAGTCTTTTGATAAAAGAAGTTTCATGTTTCTTGAAAATGCATCTGAGTTTGCTCTTTTAGCCTTGTGTTTATATTATATAATTGAACCGATATGCTGTTGTTATTAAATAATTAGCAGAGAAGCTGTTATTGAGGGGTCAATCCTTATATCCAAGTTACACCTATTGGGATAGCACAGCATTTTAAATGTCATTCATTAAACTGAATGGAGTGAGACAATATTAATATAAGAAAGAAAAAAAACTACAACAAATCAAACTACAGCACAAAGTAAAAGTAAATGAACTCATCTTTTTAACTGCTTTTCTAATTGCTACAGATTCTTAGGGCTGGTTTAAATCTCTGTACATAATACTTCCATTCCATGACCCCCAGGACTATCTGTACCTTCTCTAATGCTTGTTGTCACTTTAAAAATGTAGACTTTAAATTCAGTTATCGTAGGTTCAAACTAAGCACTCTTTCTTTCTTTGAATACTTATGAGAAATAGAGAACTGAGTTTCATGAATTCTTTACTCTTATCCTTCATAGACTGACCACTCCCCTCAACTTTGTGATCATGAGATCAAGTAATTAATTTATATGAAAAGAATTATATGAAACTTTTCTCTTCCACATTATTTTAATGAAAAGAAATTGCTTTAACAAGGACTGATGATTTTCAATATTATACAAAAAAGATAAAAAAAAAAAACCCTAAATGTCTCCCACTATTCAATCACTTCTCTATTTGAATCTCATTCTATTCAGGCCCTCTATGGTTTGGATCATGGCCACCCACATTGGTGAAGGTGATTTGCTTCCTCAAATGACTGATTCAAATGCTAACCTCTCCAGAAATATCCTCACAGACACCCAGAAATAATGCTTAACCCAATTTCTGGTCATCCTGTGATCCATTCAAGTTGACACACAAGTTTATCACAAAAATTAAATCTTTTAATGTATGATGGAGCCATTCCGCCTTTAAGCTTATAGCCCGATAGAAAAGAAATCACATGCCCATACAATTTTATACATGAATATTTGTAGCAGTTGTGTTTGCAGTTACAAAATATAGAAATAATTCAATATGCATTAATCCATAAAAAAGTAAATTGTGGTATATACAAACAAAAACATACAATGCAGAAAAAATGAATTAATCATTGAAACATACAATAGTCTAAATAATTATGATTAGTGAAGAAAAGACAGGCCAAAAAAGGGTGTATACAATGTGATTTCATTTATAGGAAACATTTCAAATTGAAAACTAATTTATAGTGACAACAGATCAGAGATTTTCTAGGAGGGGAGTTTGGGGAAAGATGGAGAAGAAAATTCATAAAAGCCACATGGAAGTATTTGACGGTGATAGCTGTGTTCACATTTTTGTGACAGATTCACAAGTATTTCACATGAATTTATGAAATTGCATTTCACGGATACATACAGTTTATTGTTTGTTAATCATACTGCAAAAAAGCTTTTAAAAATTAGCATTAATCTATACTTCTTCCATACATTCTTCCAGATAAAGGGGAAATTTCTGCCCATAAGTTCAAGTTGAAGAATCATTGGCAAACAAGAAAAAAAATACCTTCTTCCAGAGTCAATTGGTCAATTGATCTCCCTTTGATGCTACAGATATGAGTTGAGGGATAGGGTTTAATATAATAGACATGGTTACCATTGTGACCTAAAGACCTTCCTTGTACTTCTGTCCTTCAGAACTAACTAAAATCTGAACTACCTTGTGTTACTACTACACATGTCCACATCAGTTCCATGATAGGCAACTCAGGCGGCACAGTTTCTTGGTACCCCTTGATAAAGTGTTCCATTTCTACCAGAGATCAATAATAATCTGGGAACCATGTTTTCATGAGATAATAGATATTTGCAGATATTTGTGTATATTCAATTATCTGTACATGTGTTTTCTGGAAAACATATACAAGCCTGATCTTTAGAAGGGCTCTCTTACAGAATGGCACTAGCCTATCCAGTGTTTCTGTAAACTGTGAATATTTTCTTTCCTTCTGGGAGTCTGAAATTTTGATGGAAAGTGTTTACATGCACAGTACTCAGTAAAACCCAGGGAATTGAGTCTCAACAGGGAAATATAGCACACATGTATTGATGCATACTGTTGATTAAAACAAAACAAAACAAAACAAAACAGGTTCTTTATGAGCCTACCAAGGGGTGTGAGAAAGCATAGGACTCCTATGCATGGATTTTTCCAGACCCCAACTGACTCCACCTCTACCTTGTCCCTTACTGGTCCACTGGCATATCCTTACTGTGGCATTATAATAGATCTTACCTGTGAGTACAAATATACACCGAATAGTATGAGTCCATGTTTTGAAGCATGAAACATGTGGGTGGTGTTGAGAATCCTGATGCAGCAAATCAATGATAGGGATCTCATGAACTCATCAAAGCCTCCCTATAGAATCAGTATCTGCCACAGACCCTTCATTCCTAGAATCAACATTTTCTTAGGTGAATCAAGCAGCCCAAATGGCACATAAGCTTGTAAGGCAGTCAGGGACAGTTTGAGAGTCTTCTCTTGCCTTGGACCCAAACAAAACTGACAGTCATAGACTATCAGTAAGGAATTTTAACTTCACAGCCAAATATATTTAAAATGTGTAGTTCTGAGAGATCCTGGGTGGCTTAGTTGGTTAAGCATCTCACTCTTGATTTTAGCTCAGGTCATGACCTCAGCGTCATGAGATCAAGCCCATTGTTGGGTTCCCTGCTGAGGTGGAGCCTGCTTAAGATTCTCTCTCTCCCTCTCCCTCTGCCTCACCCCAACTCATGTATGCACACTTTCTCTCTCTCTCTCTTTTTCTCTCTCACTCTCTCTCTCTCTCAAAAAAAAAAAAAGTAAAGTTCTAAGGAGACCACAAGAAAACTGCTTCAGCTTTCAGAAAACTCTCAAGCTCCCACTATCTCTTTCACTCATCCTGTACTAACAAAGTGAGTATTTTGCAAACGCTCACCAAGAAGCTGCTGGGAATCCCATGCCTGCAGAAGAGTCTGTCTGTAATTCCACACACAGAACAATGACCTCTCTTTTTTCTATACCTTCCAAATATCATGTGTTTCTTGTGTTGGCAAATTGTGACCTGGAACATGTAGAGAAGGAGATTCTGAGAGGTGAAGTCCCAGCTCATTTTCTGAAATGCAGCAGAAAACAGAGGAGTGTGGTATGAATAATGCCAAGTTGCAATAGATAATTCAGCAGTGATAAATAATAACGTTCAAATATACAGAGTTTTTTGGTTTGGTTTTATGTGAGTCTGATAATCCTTCTTGTAACCAAATTAATTATAAATTTTAAAAGTTTAAGCTTCAAGTGTGATTAAGATTTGCAAATACAACTGTTTATTAATAGTGAAAAATACAATAACTTAATGTTTTCCTTTTTCCAAAGTAAAAACTTAGGACAATCTCATCTATAATTAAGAAATATGTGAGTATTTCTCCATGCTAGTATTGGTTTACAGCATGCTGATTTTGCTAGATTACAAAAATAGAAGACTCCTACATAAGAAAAGGAGTAACTGAATTAGATGGCTTGAGACCAACATTAAAACAGAGATTCTTTCAGAATCGAGGTCCAGGAATGTGCATATTAAAGAAAAATTATTATTTCAACTGAGCCCTAGAAGGGAAGATATGTCTGCCTAGGTAGACAGAAAAATGTAATGCTTTGATAATTGTTCTGTTATTTTTTACATAATACTGTCCTAGTTACTATTCTAAAAAAAATGTTTTTCTACAGAACTTGAACGTAGGAGGTTGAGATTTTTTCAAGCTTTCTCCTCTGTCAGATGAAAAGAACAGCCATCCTATCAGCTGATACCATTAGCGCATGTTGAATTCAGCATCATTTTCCAAGAACATCCTCCTTGTTGTAAATAGGAGATAAGAATTCAATGGAAAAAAAGATCACAAAAGACAAAGCAAAACACATCCATTGAACCCAATTTTACTCTTTAATAAAAAAGTAAAGAACAACATTATCAAAATTACTTTAGCTAAGACACTTCGTTATCAAAATTCCTTCAGTTGGGATATTCAGTTATAGGTTATGTATTAAAGGCATAAACAGACTAAAGGTACTTATTTTTCCAGTTTTGGAACAACATGCATCTTTTCATTTTTTTTGATAAATTGTAGAGATCATGAGTCAATGGCTGAAACATGTTATATGAAGGAAGATATGGGGGATATTCTAGATGTGTTCAAGAAGGTATTCAAATGTGTTATTAATCTGAAAATCAAATGGTTCCTTCCCAATATTTTAAAGATATTTGTGGGAAAAAAAATAAAGATATTTGTGGGTTAAAATCACTTAAAAATAATAACCATGGTTTTCATAAAAGGAGATAAAATTGAACCATTTCAGTTGCATAAAAGGATATTTCATTTTATATGATAATTTTTAAAGGTTAATATAGCACAAGAGGATGGAAAAGTGATATAATAGTTTCAAATTAAAAGTTTTGTTCTTTCTGGAAAAATAAGAATTCTTGAAGCACCATTGTCCTCATTATCTTAAATTATTTGACACATGTATGCATGTTATACAATGCAAATTCATCGTGAGGAAAATTTTCTTGGCTCTCAACTTATAATTCTTCTATAAGTGCTCTCACTGTATTCTGTATATCTTTACCTCTTATAACCTTTGTGTCAAAAAGAGCCGTTAGAACATTTATTTTCATTAAGTTATATTCACTTTCTCTTTTACATCATGCCCCACATACCTAGAGATCTTGAAAATAATGAACAAAGAAAAAGAATCACATCTGCAGTTATCTAAATACATTATTTGTACCATGTCTTATAAATGAAGTCAAAGCTGCCTTGTAGATCAACTCAAAAGTTTTGAATTTGAAAAAAATATATGAATTTAATCGAGATCTAGCTGTTGAAACAAGTATTTTCTTTGAAAATATGATTATACTACATTAAGAAATCAAATAATTTTAGTTTAATTCCAATTTTTTTCTCTGATATAAACTCCTCTTCTAGCTCCATAAGAAGTTTGGAATACAAATTCTTGACAATAAAGGATACAATGATATATGTGAATTGGGATCTTTTGTTGACTCTTCATCCTTGTAATGGTTTTTGAATTCCTTTGGAATCCAAGTAGGTACATTTTATTTGAGATGTTCAACACATCAGCATTTATGTGATCTGAGCCCTTACCCAGGCTTTTTCCTGTCCCTATTAAAAGGGAAAAGCATATAGTCATTACTTTTGGATTTCATTTTAAGGCAAGAAGTCTAAAGAAGCATCCCAGTCTGAAAAGTAAGGATAGAACCAAAGTGTGAGAGCCAGAAGCAAATTAGATGGTTCTACATCAGGGCTGGAAAAACTAAGCAAAAACCACATGCAGAAGTGAACAATAAAGCAGAGAACAGAGAGCAGAGTCAGGAGAAAAAAAATTCCTCAGCAGTTAGGACAGTAACTCTCAAGCTTTCAAGCATGGTGGTGTTGATGGTTCAGCCAAGTAAGTGGTGGGCTGGAGATATATGAAAGCTGGAGCTTCTGATAACATGCTGCTAGTAACAGCATTCCTGAGCATTTGTTTGCCCCCAGCTATATTAAGTTTCTTGTACTACCAGACACTATGCCAAATAATGAAAAATATGAGCAAATATTTAGATTAAAAAATCTCATGAGGTAGGTGTTAACTATGTTTTTTACCAATTAAGAATTTTGAGAATTCACTTTCAGAAGAAAGCAACTAAGGAGTCAAGCAAATATACTACATTGAAACAACAACAAATGGCTGTTGATGCAATACATCTTTTACACAACAAAACACTGAATGAACCCTAAAACTTTTTTTCTTGTTCATTTTTACATAGAAATACACCTTTATTTTTTCCAGCTTTATTGATGTACGATTAACATACAAAAATTACATAATTTAGATTGTATGATGTGATGATTTCATATCTGTATGCATTTTGGTGTGATTGTCACAACCAAGTTGATTAACACATCCATCACTTCACATAGTTACTATGTTGTAACTATGTGTGCATTTGTGTGGTGAGAACGCTTCATATTTTTTTTCAGCATCTTCAATTCCTTTAATTTCTGTTCCCAGCAATCACCAAGCAAGCAGGCAGAATCTTTCATTCAATGTGTGCTGTACCCATTCTACATGGATCAGACATACCTGAAGCAGGAAGGGAATTTCACACTCATAGCCAAAAAGATCTCACTAGCCTTTGAGGATGGGTGTCAAGGGACATAATGTGGTTGTACAGTGTCCTAAAATTTGGCCAAGTCAACCATGAGTGTGATAAACACAACCTGCGGGGCCCATGGACACGCCAGGGTGGGATGTGGCACTAACGGTCTTATAGCAGCAGGTCCCTGGAAGCCACATGGAATGTTACCAGCTGCCCACTGTGCCTCAGAGGGCAGAGGCCACCCCTGTGGTCCCAGAGTCTATCACAGGAGAGTGTGATCAACACGACCTGGGTGAATGTTCTAGATGTTTAGGCAAGCTTCCTCTTGTGAACTCTTCAGTTTGAAGCACCATTTGTCTCACCCAGGTTTTGTTTGACACATAGTAGAAGCTGAAATATATATTTGTTGAAAAGAATATATATTTGATGAATGAAGATATGTCATATTCACTTCCAAGAGTCACCATATATAAATAGTATTGGCCAAAAAAAAAAAAAGCCAGATCAGAGCAAATGGAAAGAATATTAAAGAATGAGAGGATATTCCCCCTGAAGAGAGCACTACTCTGGGGATGGGAACATGAGAGCTTTCTAAAAAGCAAAGAAAGGGAGAGAAGTTAACATTTGTTGTGTATAAAGTGCTATGCACACAATAAATGAGATTTAATCTTCTCAAACTATCTGCGGTGTGTGTAGGGTTCTCTCCTTTGGAGAGGAGGAAACAGGTTTCTACCATGCCAGCTACTTCTGAGCAGAGGGAGGGAAGGGGGAGGGTGCAAAGGAGTTCCAAGTGGCCCCTTGTCGGGGAGACTGCGTCTCTCTCAAGGGGCTCTGCCGCGTGATGGGCAAAGGCTTCGCGGGGTGTATGCTCCTTCCCCACATCTCCCCCCGCGAGGTGCGCGTACTCATGCTCCTGTACTCGTCCAAGAAGAAGATCTTCATGGGCCTCATCCCCTACGACCAGAGCGGCTTCCTCAATGCCATCCCGCAGGTCATCACCACGCGCAAACAGGCAGTGGGCCCTGGTGGTGTCACGGGCCCGGCGCAGATCCTCAACCAGTTCCTAGCGTGGGGTGGAGTCATGGAGTGGCAAGAGCCCAGGCCTGAGCCCAACAGTCGGTCCAAGAGGTGGCCGCCATCACATGTCTACGTGAACCAAGGGGAGATCCTGAGGACTGAGCAGTGGCCAAGGAAGCTGTACATGCAGCTCATCCCACAGCAGCTGCCGACCACCTGGTACCCCTGTTTCGGAACTCGCTCCTGGTCCAGTTCCACTTCACCAAGGACCTGGAGACGCTGAAGAGCCTGTGCCGGATCATGGACAATGGCTGTGCCAGCTGCGTGCACTTTTCCTACAAGGCATCGTGCGAGGTGCGCGTGCTCATGCTCCTGTACTCGTCGGAGAAGAAGATCTTCATCGGCCTCATCCCCCATGACCAGAGCAACTTCATCAACGGCATCTGGTGTGTCAGCAGCAGCGTGGGATGGGGGGGGGGTAGTGGCCACCCCCAGGCTGGGCCCCTCCAGGAGTCACAGACGAGGCCCCCGCCAAAACTGGAAGTGATGAAGCTGTGGTTTCCAGGCTGGGACTGGAGGGCCCATGGGGTGCTGGGAGGCCCTGTCCAGGTCCTCCCACTCTCCTCCTGCCCCCAGGTCAGATGCTTCTGAGCAGGGGCCCCTGGGGATGACTACTGCCCAGCGAGATGGAGGACAGCGTCTGGAGAGGTCTCTGCACACGGTCCCCACCCCTGTACGTTTCCCCAATAAAGTCTTTTAAAAGCTAAAAAAAAAAAAAAAAAAAAAAAAAAAATCTCAGCAAGTTTCAAGTATAAGATATGCAATTATTAACTATAATCACCAAACTATACCTTAGATCCTGGAAATTATTCATCCTACAATGTAAAGTTTGGACTCTTTGACCTGAAGAGCTCTACATCCTACAGTTTCATCACATATATACAACCTAACACAACACACACACACACACACACACACACACACATAAATACTGACAAAATTTAACTGCCTCAAAAATATTTTTCAAACTTTATGCAAATTATGTGGATTCTGATAGTCAACTGTTTTGCAGAAGAAATTATTGAAGTTGATTAGACTACCAAAAGAAAAGCAGAGAATTCAAATATAGGTAAAGAAGAGAGGGAGAAAAGAGAAGGAAAAAATGAAGGGAGAAAAAGAAGGAGGGAAGGAGGGAGGAAGAAAATAAGAAGGTTTGAGGATGCAAGAACAAAACACAAGAGATAAAGGAATTTGCTGTATAGTGCTTTGAGAGACTACTATATGCTAAAAACTTTACACATATATGATCCTATCTCAAAACAATCTAGCAAAGCAAATTTGCACTTCCTATATTTTTAAATGAAGATAATGCAGTGAGAGGAGAGATTTACTCCAGGTCAAACAGAAAGTAAAAAAAAGCTTGATTCCAGTTTGGCTCTTGTGCTTCCAAAGCACCTGCCCTTTGCCACATGTAGCACTCTCAAGGGACTTTCCAGACACCTTCCTTTATTTTTTAACCGCTTCTGTTCCCTGACCTCATAGATTTGATGGTATTGATCACTTCCCCTCCCAGGCCTATGAAAACGTAAGTCAGATGGATCTCTTTTTGTTTCTCAATATTGGGAGAGAAAAATTTTAAAAGAAAGAAAGAGGGAGAGAGAGGGAGGGAAGGAGGAGGGAAGGGAGGGAGGGAGGAGGGAAGGAGGGAAGGAAGGAGGGAAGGAAGGAAAAAGAGAGAGAGACAATTCATAAGCCTTTGCTATCGTGGAGGGAACTGGTATAAAATGATATAAAAATAACAATATAATCTTAATAAAAGAAGAAAGAAAAGGCATTTCAGAAGAAAACACATAATTTCTGGGGTCTGTAGAATAGGAGTCTAAACTATGAAGGGGAATACACTGACTAGCACCAAATATGCAACTAACAGAAGTACCATTAATCATCTTTTTAAAATCCTCTTGTGGATCAATATTTTAAATTAATACAGCTCTCTCTGCAACAACAATTGAGCTCTGGATATTTGCCCTCAGTGAGGTAAAACCACCTAATGCCGTGCTTCCCCTCAGATGTCTAGCCCACATTCTTAGGTCCTGTCCTCTTCCGGACTTTCTATCTAAGCTGTTCACATAAGGTTTAATACCCACATTACTGTCTGCTTTGGCTAGTCAAAAATTGGCCCAATATCCCACCACAAACTTATAGGCCTGGGTTCTAAAAATAAACCAAATTTATGACTATTGTTATTCTCTTAAATTTTATTCAGTGTTGAAAATGAGTGTTAATTTGAAGTGGGTTTAAGAATCACGTTATATGTTTGTGAAGATTTCTTGAGAGAAGATTAAGTAGAGAGCAAGAAGAGATTGTTTAGCCTGGGAAGTGGGATCCCTTCCAGTAGGCCCAGAGTATTATGAAAGTCAGGAGAGAATCCTTTTTCTCTTTCTTCTTTGATATGGCTTACCAAACCTTTTCAATTAATCATTCTTCTTAAGAATGTACTTTTGAGTTTCATCCCTTGTTTGTAAATGTTTTTGTTATTTCATTAATTTTGATGACTATTTAGAGATACTTCCTACCTAGTAATATTTGCAGATCATTGTATTTTTCTTTCTAGGCTCTTAAATCAAAGTCTTATTTTCTTTAATTTTGTTACTTTTTTGTAATGTTTCATAGTATATTAATAAATATTTTATCATAAATAGAGCTATATATTCAGTCTAAAAGGCCATTTAGTATCTTCCTACACATTTAGATGCACAATGTTTTCAGTATTATTCCGTTAAAAAACATTAATTCCCATTCTACCTGATTTTTAAAACCATTTTATACTTAGAGGTGACATTTTTTAGTATCAATTGGATAGATATACTTTTGCTTCAATAATTTTTTGATTGTTTATTTCTGATGTAATTGTGTGTATGATAGCTTCTTTCTTATAAATTCTTCTAATTTTGTAATAGATTCTGAGACTTAAAAACAGACATAACTTGTAAATATTTTTGTGTTCTAAAATGATTATTTTGAGGGTTCTCTATATTATGTCTATAAAAATACTAAGAAAATGCTATGTGACATAAAACTGGTTTTGCAAGACACTGTATGTATGAATAATCACACTGGCTTTGACACTAGAAAGAGTTCTTGTGAATATGTATATTATAGATACTAATTTTACAAGTATTATTGCATATAGACCCCACATACAAGAATATATATAACAACATTATTCAGAGGTGAGGAAAATGGGTAACTAATCAAATGTTCATCAACAAAATAAAATATTAACACATTACAGTATATCACAAAAGAGGCTAAATAACAAAGTACAGTATATATAGTACATTATAATTGGATTTCAGAAAAAAATAAATGAGTAAATTTTTTTAAACATGACATATGCATGATGAATAAATCTGTAAAACCAGAAATGAACACAATATATAATAAAGGGATACATACATTTGTAAAAACTTTGTAAATGAAGAGCCTGATAAAAACAAAATCAAGCTAAAGTTTATCAATATTTGGGAGGCAGGAGTTGGAATTAGGAAGGAAACCATGGATTCAAGAGTTGTAGAAACTTTATCATACTTTGACTTCTTGTTTATATGCTTGTGCTTAATTATTATTATTTTTAAACTACCAAGATGTTACAATTATTCCTTTATATTTATAAGTCCTATAGAACTAAAATTTTGTAAATATTAATTGCAATAATTCTCAATAAATTATACTGATGTCTTACAATATCTATCAAATTAGATCTTTAAAAATTTTTAGTTTATTTTTTAAATTCCTATGTATATTTTTCTTTTTAAAGTTTAATATATCTTTTAATTTTTTTATTTTATTCTATTCTAATTCCAGTATAGTTAACTCATACTGTTATATTGTTACAGGCATACAATATGTGATTCAATAATTCCATACATTGCCCAATGCTCATCACCACACCTGAACTCCTTAATCACCATCACTTACTTCACCAATCCCCCACCCAGCTCCCCACTAAGAATCATTAGTTTTTCTCTATAGTTAAGAGTCTGTTTCTTGGTTTGTCCCTCTTTCTCTTTTTTCCTTTGCTTATTTGTTTTGTTTCTTAAATTCCACATAAGAGTGAAACAATGTGGTATTTGCCTTTCTCTATTTTGCTTAGCATTATACTCTCTAGCTTTATCCATGTTGTTGCAAATGACAAGGTTTCATTCTTTTTATGGCTGAATTATATATGTATAATTCTCCTTTATCCATTCAATGGACACTTGGGCTGCTACCATAATTTGACTACTGTACATCATGCTGCAGTAAACATAGGGGTGCATGTATCCCTTTGATTTAGCGTTTTTACATTGTTTGGGTAAATACCCATCAGTGTGACTACTGGCTTAAACGGTAGTTCTATATTTATTTTTAACTTTTTGAGGAAACTCCATACTGTTTTCCCCAGTGGCTGCACCAGTTGACATCCTCAACAATAGTGCATGAGGGTTCTATTTCCTCCACATCCTCACCAATGTTTCTTTCTTAGATTTTTTATTTTAGCCATCTTGACAGATGTGAGGTGATATCTTATTGTAGTTTTGATGTGGATTTCACCCATAATGGGTGATGCTGAGCATCTTTTCATGTGTCTGCTAGCCATATGTATGTCTTCTTTGGAGAAATGTCTGTCTATGTCTTCGCCCCATTTCTAATGGGTTGTTTTTTGGGGATTGAGTTGTATCAGTTCTTTATATATGTTGGATATTAACTCTTTATCAGATATGTCATTTACAAACATCTTCTCCCATTCAGTAAATTGTCTTTTGGTTTTGTCGATTGTTTCCTTTGCTGTGCAGAAACTTTTTATTTTGATGTAGTCTCAGTAGTTTATTTTCAGTTTTATTTCCCTTGCCTTAGGAGACATATTCAGAAAAATATGACTTTAGAGAAATGACTGCTTGTGTTCTCTTCTAGGATTTTTATGGTTTCAGGTCTCAGATTTAGGTCTTTAATTCATTTTTAAAAATATTTTATTTATTTATTCATGAGACACACACACACACACACACAGAGAGAGAGAGAGAGAGAGAGAGAGAGAGAGAGAGAGGCAGAGGGAGAAGCAGGCTCCATGCAAGGAGCCTGATGTGGGACTCAGTCCTGGGTCTCCAAATTCACATCCTGGACTGAAGGTGGGGGCTAAACCACTGAGCCACCAGGGCTGCCCTCTTTGATTCATTTTGAATTTATTTTTGAGTATGATGTAAGGCAGTGGTCCAATGTCATCAAATTAGATTTTTTTTAAACATTGCATAAAAGTAATCACATACTTTTAAAAAGGTAAACATAAGGCATGATGATTTAATATTATTAAAAATTAAAATTTTTAAAAATTAATCAGGAAAATATTAACAAAAATGGAAATAGATTTTATGCATAGACAAATGCATATATCTACCTGTATGTATGTGTATGTTGAAAGAGCAACACATTTGCTTTGTAATAAAAACAATTATCCATCAAAATACTTAACATTTGTGAAATTATAGTAAGAGGAAGTCATAATTAAATGTATATTCGAGAATCTTTTTTATATTTTTGTGAGCAATTCAAGTTTCTTCATCTGTGTATCACCTCTTCAAATATAGAGGACTTCCTGTTCCTTATTTGGTCAAATTGGGTACCCAAACCACACTGTAAATTTACATTCCATAAATATATGTTAAGGTATATATTGATATATGTAAAGAAGTACCCTCTCCAGTTTGTTCATATTCTTAAGAAGTATTTTGGCTATTCTCAGCTCACCTATGTAATTTTAAAATATTCTTTCACTATCCATCACATTTTTAGGAATTGAATTAAATATACAATAAAAATTTGGAAAAATGGATCATATTTATCATAGAATATTTCTACATATGCTTACATGTACCTTCTCAAATATATAGGTCTTATTTAATGTATTATAAAATTTTACATATGTTTCCAAAAGGTGCTGGCAAATCTATCACTATAATATTTTCAGATACATTTTATTTGTATTATCACGTTTTTCCCTTGTTTTTGCTATTTGCTATTAGATTTGCTATCTTTTTCAAATTATTTTTTTCTAAAAGCTTTTTCCTTATGAATGGAAAAGCTGTGTGTGTGTGTGTATACACATATATCACTAATCTCATTAAACCATTTTTAAGTCTTGAAAAATGACTATATGTTTGCAACTATAGAAAGTTTTGGTTTTTTCATTCCCCTGGAAGTCTCTTAAATAATTTTCTTCTATTATTACATTGACTGGAATTTCAGTAAAGTGTGGGACTGACTTAGTGATAATGGAAATATTTTCTTTGTTTCTCTTTTTAATGTAATTGTTTCTAGCATTTCTTTATGAAGAATGCAAATTGCTGTAAGGCTTTGGTAAATTCACTTCTAATTCCTATTTTACTTAGAGTTTTAAAAAGAATGAGAACTTCTCTGGAGCAATTGAGTTGCTTACATACTTTGGTTAATTTAATATGTCATTGTGGCGAATGATATTTATAGTTCTTAGAATACTTTTGTATTCTCAAGATAAACACATCTTAGTTAAAATATATTTTCTTATTCATATACTGCCAAACTTAATTTGCCAATATTTTACTTAGGGTTTTTATTCCTGTGTATAGATTAAGCATACCTGTAATTTAATTTTTTTTTAAATTTTTGTGCCAAGGGATCGATAACCTAATATAATGGATTGGGAAATGTTTCTTCTTCATTATCAGAAAGAGTATGGTAGCTTTTATCTGTATGAAGACCTGAGCTTGTATTTTGTAGGAAGATTTCTTTAAATCTAGTGATTCACATTTAATTGATTTGTGGTAGCCTTAATCTCCCTACAATGAGTTGTGATGTGTATTTTATTTTTTTATTTTATTTTATTTTATTTTATTTTATTTTATTTTATTTTATTTTATTTTACTTATTCTATTTTTTAGAAAGTTGTCTTTGGCACCACTTCCTAATGTACTCATATGTAGTTATACAGAGTAAGATTTTGTTTTTGTTTTTATTTTTGGTCATTTTTAAAGCTCTTTATGCTGTAATGCTCCCTTCTCATTTTTAATATTTTTTTCATTATCTTAAAATCAGATACTGTTGATTGTATTATAGTAATAAGCGCTGGGGTTTTTGTTTGTTTGTTTGTTTTAGGTTTTATCTGCTTATTTACCAGTGTTTTTGCTTACCCTTCCTTCTTCAGCTCAGATCTTTCTTCTAGAATTATTGTCCTTCCTTCCAACTTTTAAGAGGCTTCATGTGGGTTACATCTTCCGTTTTCTGCTTGACATTATGTTTTCTGGTGAAACTGGAGATATCGGTGAGCCTGTCACAGAGCTAGTTCATTGCTGGGTAGGTGTAGGCCCTATACACAGGCTATGGACAGTTTCTGTTTAGAAAACGGCATTCTATAAGCAGGCAGTGAAAAGCAGCTTTCTATTTTTCTATGAACAAAACATCCTCATTGCTCCTTAGATGTTTTAAGGAATTTTCATGTTTTCAGTCTCCTGTTTTCGAATTTCATTTTCTATTGTTATGTATCTTTGTGTTTGAAGTGATGAATATAGACTATGGCCTAGAAAACCTAGATAATATTTATTGGTATAGTCCAGTAAAATCTCATTAAATAAACTTTGAGCATTTTCAGATATAATCAATCAGTGCTTATTTTTAAACACAGAAACAGTAATGTCTTGGTAAAGAAAGAAACAGCATATAAGCAAATCTGTACATCCAGAATAATCCACAAAGAAGAGAAGTATATAGGAATATTATCACCTCATTCACATGAGAAGAGATTATGTCCATAAAGAACTTCTCAATACCCTCATTTTGTTGCTCATAATTATTCACTATCATGTGGGGAAAACAGGCAATTGGCATACCTTATGGAACCTTGTTATAATGAGGCTTATTCATTTTTGGTAGCCACTTTAGCAAAATAATACTTTCTGGCTTTTGAAAGGTTTGGCTATTGGCGAATCCTTCTGGTTATTCATAAAATCTGAAATTATGAATGAGGTTGATATAAAAATAAAGTTAAGCTTACTAAATACAATTTTAAAATGTATTTTTACAGTTACAGACCTTTGTAAGTTTAGGAAAACTTGGGATTCATCATGTGTGATAAAATGATGATAAAATAAAATAAATAAAATGATGGGGTGCTTGGTTAGCTCAGCTGGTTGAGTGTCCAACTCTTAATTTTGGCTCAGGTCATGAATCGTGGATCATGAGATCAGGTCTGCATCTGGCTCTGCGTTCACCTGGGAGTCTGCTTGAGATTCTCACCTTCTGCCTCTCTTCCTGTATACTCTCTCTCTCTCTCAAATAAATAAATAAATAAATAAATAAATAAATAAATAAATAGATAGATAGATAAATAAATAAATAAATAAATAAATAAATAAATAACTTCTTGGCAACCACATGGCCCTGAGATAAACATATGTATAAGAAATTTACATGCTTGTAATATGCTCCAAACAAATTTTGTTACTTTTTCTACATTTATTCTTTAAAATGAGGTTTTCATTCACTGCTTATAATTTTCAAGCCATTTTTAAAATTATTATTTTATTATATTTTATTTTATTTTATTTTTTTTTTTGCCATTTTTAAAATTATTTTTACAAAGAGCAAGCACCTTTAGCTGCCAGCTCTGACTCATGACAGATTGACAAAAATCCAGTAGGGCCTGTTATCCCTGCATATTAGCTCTGCTTGCAGTGCATTTGAAGTGGGGGAAGGGAGTCTTCTAGTACTCTGTGCTCTGAAAAATGCCCTGTAAACCCTATCCCGTATTTGAAGTAATATAGACACTTCTAAGAGCAGCTGCCTTTTTGTGTTGGTGGAGCTGTTTTAGAGCAGTAGCTGGATTATTTCCGAGCAATGGACTGTTCTATTCAAGCTGACTCTTTCGCTGGTCTAGAGGGAGCTTGCAGTTTATCAGGGTCCTTGTCACCTGAATGAGGGGAGTTGTGATATGAAGGTGGTTGAGGAGATTTCTCTTGTGCCAGATAGTTTGCCATGTTCTTATTTTTCTGACTCATTCTTTCTACATCTCTTCCCCATAATCAAGCCTGTTTTTCCTCTTCTGTGTGTTGTCTTCCTTCCATTGTGTGTGTGTGTTGCCTTATTAACTAGTAAATTGGCACCACCTTTATTATTCCAATGGACCCTGTTTAATGTCCTTACCAAATCCCTTTACAGCACTTCCTCGAATAGCAAACCTGCCCCAAATCAGGCTACTCATTTATATCTGGGCTACAACTGTATCTCCTTACATGCATATAGTATCCTTGATTGTAACAACATGAACCCACACTTTTGTTAACTCCTTCCACTGGAGTGTTCATCCTTGAGTCATTTCTGTTGAAGGCCAATATTCATGGTGACAGTGGCATTAGACCTTTTCTATCATGGATATATTTGTTTGTAGAAAATAAAATCTACACGAATGCGTCCCTATATAAAATTTATTCTTTTTTTCTGATGAAAAATATTTTATTTTGTTTGCATTTCTTTTTGTACACTGTCAATATAATTCTCCATTTACTCACACAGTGATTCTTAGGTAGGGTCTTTCCAAGAAGTGTAGTGTGGAGACATCTAGTGGCCTTCCTGAAATATTCAATTTTACCACATAAATGTACATACTGGTTTATTGTATAAAAATTATATTGAATGTATGTTGTTATTAATAGAAAAAACATGCCTTTGCTTATTCAAAAAATGCAACTATAGTTCACTTCAGGTGCATCCATAGCATCAACAACAAGGGTCATTAAAAAACAAACAAAAAAAACAAGTTGTCTTTTGTGACACACAAAATTTTCTATTACATGATGTAAATTTCCAAAGCAATATTTAAGTAACTTCTTATCTGATCTCGAATGTATCAATACTAAAGAGAAAAAGTTCTTCAAATCGTGAATATTATATTGCAGTAATAACGGTTATAATTATTATAATGCAGTTTATTTGAAAAATGCTCTATATGTCTTTATTGGATGTATTGCAGACATTCATTTATTTGGGGGAGAATATATTTACATAAAATTAAATTCATATCATAACAAAGATTGGAAATAATAAATTTATCAAATGAATATTTTATAATACATACATAAATATAAGAATATTCAAAGGTAACTTTTCAAAATGATATAAAAACACCTTATATGTATTTAAGCATAATTTCTTTTTCTAAAAAAATATTTTATTTATTTATTTCAGAGAGAAAGAGCAAGAGAAAGTATGAGCAGAATGAAGGACAGAGGGAAAGCAGACTCCCTGCCTAGCAGGGAGCTCGATGTGGGATTCAATCCCAGTTCAGGAATTACCTGAGCTGAAGGCAGGCGCTTAACCAACTGAGCCACCCAGGCACTCCGAACATAATTTCTATACTAAGTTTTAAGGAATGAGGGCATATTTAAGTCTCTGTTAGCAAGCACAAAATAATCTACTTCTCAAATTAGATAAATCATTTCTATGATGTGGCATTTCATAAATATGAATTTAATTTTAAAATTATTCAAAATAATTTGTCTCTAAAATAGTTTAAAATTCCATCTAAAACGTAATTAATAAAAAATGAATAAAACATCATGATTATTAATAATTATGAAAGCTATTTACATTAGTTGAATGCCAATAAGAGGCAAGCCATGAATCTTGTACAACCCTACAAGGTGAGCTTTTATTTTTTATTTATTTATTTTTTTTAAGATTGTATTTATTTATTCATGAGGGACACACAAAAAGAGAGAGAGAGAGAGAGGCAGAGACACAGAGGGAGGGAGAAGCAGACTCCATATAGGGAGCCCGACATGGGACTCCATCCCAGGTCTCCAGGATCAGGCCCTGGGCTGAAGGCAGCGCTAAACCACTGAGCCACCCAGGCTGTGCAAGGTGAGCTTTTATAAAAAGCTTAGCAGAGATCAGTGAGAGGTAAATTATGTGTCCAAAGTCACGTTAAATTCCAGGATGAAAATCTAACTTCAATTTTAGCCATATTTTAATAATATATTCTATCATCATAAAAATTATTACTGATACTTGAAAGGAAAAAAATCTGCTTTGTGGGTATAAAATAATAACATATGTATGAGTTTTTATTTGAAAATAGTATCTGGCTAGCATCTTAAGTTTAGCAATACTCTGCTTCTTTGTAAATTCCAAACCAGAGGCAGGCTAAGTTGAAGCTTACAAGATTAAAAATGAAGATTGTCAAGTGTTTATCTCTACCTCTGACAGGTTGATGTAACTATAAGGCAGATTGAGAAAAATCTATAAAAGCTTTAAGGTACTCATGTTTAAGGATTATTGGAAAGAACATAGGAAGAAAAACAAGAAGACAAAAATATGTCTTCACTATCAATTCCAAAATAATAGATTTGGGTATGAACAATTGAAGAACTAGGAAGTTATATCCTACTCTCCCTCTAGGGCCACACTATAAGTGACACAGAAAAATATATAACTCTCCCATTTTCTTTTTCTATATTTATCTATTCAGAAGCCCAAAGAAGAAGCCTAAAGGTAGAAAAGTTAAAAGAAATTGAGAAAAATCTGATAGCAATGATCTGATTTATGAAAGAATAAAATTTTCCTGGAAAACATTTTATGTAGCAGCAAAAATAACACAACTTTGGTAAAATCGCAATGGATATTGTAGTTTTCTCAAGCTTTCTTTAAAGATGTAAGAATGAAAGGGCATATTGCTGGATGCATGGAATAAAAGGCAAACTTCACTAAGTACAGGAAATTTTTAAGTAAAATTACGAGTTGGAAATAAAGATAGAAATGGAAGTCAGACAGGATAGACCCAACAATTAAATGATTGATTATCTTGAATAGTGCCCAGGAAGAAATAAATAAAGATGTCATAGAAGAAAATATTCTTCAGCTAAAGAAAATTCAGTAAATGCAGACAAAAGTGCACATGTGCTGAGACATAACTTGGTGCCTTTAATTATCAAATGCTAATAGCTTCTTGTTATAATGCTTGAAGTGAAACTGTTTTGTGTATTAATCACTCAACATTCTTCGTTATTTATTATATAAGAAACTCCATCAGTAATTCTAAGCAAATGGAGTTTGCTTCTCATTAATATAACGGGCATATTTTTGTTTTCTTTTTTTGTTGGGGATTTTATGTTCTTTTAAAAATGTGTATATAAGATGATTGTGGACAAGTAACAAAGGTTAAGTCTATAATAAATAAATGTATAGTGATAACTAGATCAGTGGAATGATTTGAAGATCAGGAATAGATAAAATGTAAACTGACATTCTATTCAGGACAAATAAAGCAAATTGAAGTTTGAGCAGTCATAAAGCACAAATTAATAAATATGCCTGTTTATAGGCATTCATTTGAGTGTCATAACTCTAATATTCAGAGTGGTACATGCTAAGCATTAAGTAATATTTAGAAAATTGTTAAATAAAGCTTATTTTCTGAGATCTGATTCGTTTCAGTTTATTTGCTTTTAATAATACCGATAGAGAAAAATTGATGACTACTTTTCAAGGAGCTTTATCAATGAATATATAATACCAAATAAACACTTAAAGTTGTTTCAGATTTATTAAACAAGACTATGTATGATAATTGCTTTCATTTCTGTTTTTAAACACAAAATCTGATGACCCTTTACTGCTAAGTATACTGATTTGATTATTTTGATTTCATACTTCATATAATATAAAAGTCACACTATTAAAAGTACTTTGAAAGGTGTGGAATTGATATATATGATATTGATAAGACATCAGCATATAAAACCTCGATAAGAATAATATATCAAATGGCTGTAAAATTAAATTTCAATTTAGATTATGTAGAGTATGTCTAGATAGCAACAGTTTTCAAAGGTCTTAAATTATTTGGTTTTGAATACACATAGAAATATAAAATTTTTAGATTCTGAAGAATAAACAAAGTATATCCTTTCATTCAACAATATTTATTACACCAGTGTTTATTTTTGTGTTTTGCCATATACCAATCACTGTTCTAGGCACTAGGAATATAGCAGTCAACACAATAGGCAAAAATGTATGCTATTCTAAAGCTCCATTCTAGTAGTGGGATTTATTGAGAAGACTGCATCAGCCTCTATGCAGTGCCTGACACATTGCCAATACTCATCAAAGAAGGACTGGCTGACTGACAACAGCATGAGGACCATTTCATCTGCCATGGTCACATTCACTTCTGTACTCCTGAACAACATACCTATAAACTTCTTGGAATCTAACCTTTACCTCTTTTATGCTTCTTGACACCTTTTTATTTTTTTTTAAGATTTTATTTATTTATTCACGAGAGACACAGAGAAAGAGAGAAGCAGAGACACAGGCAGACGGAGAAGCAGGCTCCATGCAGGAAGCCCAATGCAGGACTCGATCCTGGGACCCCAGAATTACACCCTGAGTCAAAGGCAGATAGATGCTCAACCGCTGAGCCACCCAGGCATCCCTTGACACCTTTTTAAATTAATATCCCGTCTGCTCTCGTGGGTTCTGGGGATAGGACAAGGATTGCCACTCCAGTGGGTTTAGAAGGCAAAGAGGCAAACCAAAGAAGATTATCTTCAAAGCTTAAGATCTCATAGTTTGTCAAATAAGTTCAAATATGTCTGAAGAAATATATTCAATCTAATTCATGTTTTCAATAGAATTTTATCCTTTCATTTTTATCTTTTCAAACATTTGAACTGTCATGATATTCATCTACTTATCTCAATTTTTTTTTTAAATTTTTTTTTATTTATTTATGATAGTCACAGAGAGAGAGAGAGAGAGGCAGAGACATAGGCAGAGGGAGAAGCAGGCTCCATGCACCGGGAGCCCGACGTGGGATTCGATCCCGGGTCTCCAGGATCGCGCCCTGGGCCAGAGGCAGGCGCCAAACCGCTGCGCCACCCAGGGATCCCTACTTATCTCAATTTTTAGAATGATAAGAAGTTATCTTCTTGGGCCAATCATAGGAAATTATTCACAATTTGATGATTTTCCTTAATGTATTACCAAATATAATAGGAAACTGAAAACTTGACTTAAATAGAAATAAGAGGATATTTTCATTTTATCAAATTAGCTCAATGTTTAAAGAGATTTTATATAACCAATTAATTTTATTTTTAGATACATGAAACAGTTTCTAAAACAAAAAAAATGACCCTAACCATTCAAAAGAGAAGAATTTATTTTTATAGTGTATAATAGAAGATCAATAACATCATAAATAACAAGTTGTGTCATATATAAATGATAAGAATGAACAAGTTGGATAATGATTTCATTAACTCATTTTAATTGTGACTTGGGGAGATGAAGATGCAGACAACTTGATGTATGTGTTGAAATATGTTGTCTTAAAATATAATGGTTTGTGAATTATATTTCTGAGAATTACTTTTGGATTCCTAGTGAGATGGTGAATTGCTTCCTTATGCCAGGAAAGTATGACATCAAACCAATGTCTTTAATTTGTAGACCAGTAAATAATTAGCCTCAGAGTGTGGCAATTTAAAATATTTTATACAGAATCACTACAGTATGAATACTTTGGTAAAATAAAATATTATGTCTTCAAAAGTTGAGTTGTATTTAACTAATAATCATTTGAGCAGTGCATTATGAGCCTTTTGAGTTTTTATTATGCTGTATTCAGCTGTAACATTAACTTTGTTTATCAGATGAAGGCTCTAGAATGTCAGGAATATAAATATTTATTCCCTGGGGTGTTTGTTTACATACTCATGTTGTGACTATATGACGTATGAGAACTAAACTGTACTATAAACTCAGATAAATTTGCTTATTGTACCTAATTGACTGCATGGATTCCCATTTTGAAGTTAGTTCTAAGGACTATTAGTCTCTAACTCTAGAATGAGCTCTTAGTCTCCTATAGTTGTGGGTGAAGTATTCCACTAGCAATTTAGCAAATTAAAAATATATAATAAATTATTATATTTCTAGATCATATTTTGGTAGGACCTGGAAGGATATTTTTAGTACAAGACTGTACGTTTGATAAATATATCATACAAGTGAGAAGGCTGGAAACTAGAGGCTTGGCTGTGGAGGATAAGACACACTTGGTAATATGGCACAGTCTTTAACGTCAGAACAATAGGGTTCAAATTCCAAATCAAATATCCAATAGCTATGTATCCTTGAGCAAGTTATTTCATCTCTCTGTGTTTGTTTCTTGATATAAACATGAGAATACAAACAGTATTGACCTCAGAGTATTGTTGTGAAAATTAATTGAAGACTCAGCAAAGGCTTGGTATATGGCAAGTGATAATATGATGTTTGACTATTATCCAACATTATTATTAAAACTATACTATGTGAAAGATCAATTTCTAGTTGTTTAATAAAATAGATGAATAAGTCCTGATCCTTGCTCAAAGGAAGAATTCTATGATTACTATTATGAAGATATGATCATCAGTGTCAATATCAGCACTTATATCTTCTCCAGACAAAATAATGAAATAAAAAATAATTAAAATAGAATTTTAATTGATCAATCACAATGCACTAAAACTAGAAAGACTTCTAAGAGTAGTATATTTCACAATTTTAAGAATTGCTAAAATAGATTAAATACTAACAAAATTAGGTTGATTAAAATAAACAAAAACAAGAAATGAAAGACAAAACCAATAGCAGGCAGCTGAGGAGGTAAGATTAGTGCCAGAAGGCACAGTCTTAGAGTTAACACAAATACAGAGAATGTAGGATTCCTGAAATAATCAGAGGGTAGTTCAGGAGAAAACTGGGTGTGTTTCATACTCCACTTTCCATCTGCCCAGAATGGCAAGAAAGCGTGACATTGACTTCCAAGCTATGGCAGAAAATGCAAACATTATTTGGGACAGGAGAGAACAAGTCGTGCAAGTAGTGTTGCATTTAACATATGTCAGGTGGTATGAGGAGCCCACACTTATAAACACAACTTTCCCCACCCCCGGAATCAGAAGAGAATCACCACAGTAATCAGAAGTTTGTGTACAATGCTCAAATATAAATATGAGTAGACAAGCAAAATAAATATTTTATATCATTCAGTATATCTCAATCACTATAATAAACAGAGAAAAACTAAAACCAGAAGAAACTTGTAAAGCATAGTCATAATCATTGTACTCAATTAAAATTCATAGTATACCCACAAAATAAGAATAAATTCTTTTTTTAAGAATAAATTCTTATGAAAGATAAATAATAATATTGGAAACACAATGTGACATGTAACCATCTTACTAAAAACCAATAAAGAGTGGAACAGATATAGTTGAAAAGCAAACCTTTATATCAAGTAAAGCAAATGTAGAACAGTGAATAAGTTATTAAAAAAACTGATCAAATCACTGTTGTATACCTGAAACTAATTTAACATTGTGTATCAACCACACTCAAATAAAAAATTAATAAAAAAGATGGAAGAGAAGAGAGGGAGCAGGAATATGATATATAACTTCCATAGCATTTCATGAAAAAAATTAAGCAAAGACATGAATTGCATGATTTAATAAATTGAAGGGAACAACAAAAACATGGTATCAAGACAAAGCCCTCAGCTCTGTTCTTATTTTTCAAGATCATATTGGTTCTTCTATGCTTTTGTATCATCATGGAAATTCTAGAAACAGCTTCTAAATTTTCCAAAAAAAAATTGACTTAGATCTTGAGGAAGAGTGTAGATCATATGTTAAGTATTTTTACAAAAAAAAAAAAAATGGAGGAGGTGGAAATTGTGAGGTGATGGATGTGTCTATGACCTTCATGATGGTGATGTTTTCATGGTGCATATACTTCTGCCCAAACTCATTGAGTTATATGCATTAAGTATGTACAGTATTCCATATGTCAATTAAACTTCAATATAGCAGTTTTTTAAAAAAAAGCTGAAGACACTAGACACTATTCTGAAAATATTTTAGAAAAACAACCAGGATTAAGTTTAATATTAGCATAGAAAATACAGCTTTTTATCTGATTATGACAATATAATGGCATAACTTTCAGTCATATAATGAGCATGTCAAAGAGGTTACTGTAGTGCTTTGGCATCATATAACTTTCTAAACACAGTAAGTTTTAAATAAATGGGAAATTAATAACTGAATAATCCAAATGAAGTATACAAAATATTTAGTTCCCTATATCACATTGTATATTCATATAATACCACAAGTTGAAGCTTGTAGTCATCCAGAATATCCAAAAGAAAGATTTTATTTTTATTTATTTATTCAAAGATTTATTTATTTATTTGAGAAAGAGAGAGAGACCAAAAGCTCCCTCTCTGGGGGTGGAGAGGGGCACAAAGAGGGAGAAAGAGAATCTAAAGCAAACTCCCCACTGAGAATGGGCCAGACATTGAGCTCTGGGCTTGATCTCATGACCCTGAGATTATGACCTGAGACAAAATCAAGAGTCAGATGCTCACCCCTCCTAGCCACCTAGGCACCCCATCCAAGAGAAATATTTTAAAACTTTTTACTCATTTAAAAAATAAATTTGATTGTGGTTTTAAAATGTTCTTCAAAAGTTTTAAATTGTCTTCCTTCTACTTACTACTCAAGTATTGTAAAATACCACATAATTGATAAATGTAAAATACCCATGTATTTATTGTTTTAAAATATAAATTGTTCTGATGCTATGTCTTATCACACCCCTACCTATTCAACAATGTACAAAGTGTACAATAGTTAACTAAGCTAGAGCTTATCAAAAAGGAAATAGGAGGAAAGAAGAAAGACTTTTTGATAAGCAAAGTTAATGTGATATATAAAAATATGCAGAGGGACACCTAGGTGGCTCAGTGGATGAGCGTCTGCTCAGGTCATGATCTTGGGGTCCTGGGATCGAGTCCTGCATCGGGTTCCTTCTAGGGCACTTACTTCTCCCTCTGCCTGTGTCTCTGCCTCTCTCTGTGTCTCTCATGAATAAATAAATATAATCTTTAAAAAATATGGAGAGATAAAGAGGAAGAAATTAGAAGGAAAAGATAAAACATCAAGAAGTAAACAAGGTCAGAGAATTTTAAGGGAAACTGTATTCCTTTCTTATGTTTCTGGTCTAGATATTTTTTTATTATTATTTTTAAATCTTCTAATCAGTGAGGTGATAATCATTATAAAAAGGGACTTAGTCCATAATCGCAAAAGTCATAGGTAATAACTTTATGTCCAAGGAGAGGAGATCAAAGTTATCCCTCTCACAGTGGTTCTTCCATATCAAGGTAAGGACAGATTTCTACTCATATGTAACTTTCCAGAAGCAAATGGTTATCAAGCTGTTGAAAACAATAAGCAGATCGACAGTCACAAGACAATAACACATAGAAGAGACACCCACATATCCGTGGGATCTCTTGGGTGTTAATATCATAACTTGTTGCATAGACTACCCTCGGCAAGTGCAGAAGCCACCCCATAGTAAGCAGAAAGAAATGCTTCTAGAATCAATCCTCATGCAAGCCCTGAGGTACTAATGCCATTTCCCAATGCAGCTGTCATTTGATGATTTGGAAATGATCCAAATCATACAGGAAGCTTGGATTTTGGACCCAAAGTCTCTTGATGAGTCTTATTGCTATCATGATGTTGATAGTGTTAGAAGTTGCTAGATTTGCTTTTCTTCAACAAAAGCACAAGTGTCTAGCAACTGACATTCAAAGGGAGTAGTATTTCATGTAACAGATTGAGGAAACTCGTAATATTGAATCCCAGATTTGGCCCTTATTTTTCACCTTCATTTATCCATGACATGACACAGATACCTGAGATAGGCAAAGCTGTTTCTAGGTGATGTGTGCTAAAGATGGCTAGTAGTGTTCTTTATGGGCCTTGGAGCAGTTGTTCACCATGCCAGACAATTACATTCTCATTTTTAGTACTTTGATAAAGTCACAATGGCAAAAGATGAATATGTATTCAACCTCTACAATATCTTGTCATGTCAATTAAATCGTATTTATATAACCTTTAGAATCAATCTGTCCTTTGAAAGAAGATTCAACAATTCAACAAATGTATATTGAAAACTTAGCTTGTCATACACTGTTCTATGATCTTAGGAAACAAAATATTGATTAAAAGAAGTAAAAGAAATATTGATTTCGCAAAGAAGCACAGATATGACCATGCCCACTTCTTCACATTCCTCATACGTCATTGTGGTTTGACTCACTCCTGCTGGCATTAAGCACGGTTTTCCATTTCCAGTATCCTTGGTGGGGCTGTTCCATAGGTTGTTCTTGTCCCCTAATCACTGCTTTGTGCTATCCTTTACCCACCTAAGTCTTTTTTCCCCACTTAAGTTTAGCTTCATCCTTTCCACATGACTGTGATAAATCGATTCCAAAAGTACAGAGAGGGGGCAACAACATAAGAAATTGATTCTTTGTTTTTAATATATAATATTACTCCTATTCATCAGAGTTTCATGACTCTTCCAATAATTTCTGAAGTTCAAAATAGTTGATTTTATAGGGTGTGTTTGTGTGTGTGTGTGTTTGTGTGTGTGTGTGTGTGTGGAGATTATCTCTTTATCTAAAACATTCTGAAACATTGGAAGCTCATATTTGGTCTAAACCATGTGGATTCAGACACAAAGTGATAATGAAAGGAAAGACCATTGTTGCTTTTTGTCCTTCTCAGAAGGCCCTTCCTAAATCCTACACTTTAGGAAATTTTCTTAAAATAAGAAAAAATTAGGATGGATTTAAGAAGTGTGATAAAGGTAATCTCTTGCTGTTTAAATGCAGAGAAAAACAATTCTACTTCTAGGAATGTTCCTTATTTATTTAGTGTTGGTTTTGTATTGGGTTTGTTCCCAGAACTTTTGAACTACTAAAATAACAGTTTGTTAAGGTTTTTGTTATGGCTGACACAACCACTGAAAACTTGAGGGGCACCTGGGTGGCTCAGTCAGTTAAGCGTCTGACTCTTGATTTTGGCTCAGATCATGATCTCGGTGTCCTGGGACCCAGCCCCGTGTGGGGCTCCATGCTCAATGCAGAGTCTGCTTGGGATTCTCTTCCTCCCTCTTCCTTTGCCCCTCCCTTTGTTCTTGCTCTGTTTCTCTAAAATAAATAAATAAAAAAAGAGAAAACTTGATGTTCATAGTCCTACACTAATTTTTTATTTTGCAATTTATAAATACACCAGTAAACTTATTTTTCATTTGAATGTTATTATTCCCAAAGCTGTGAACACACACTACTCGGTCTATACAATATTACAAGGACAAGAAATTGGTTCTTCAGATTATTATTATGTTTTACCCGATAGGCAAGCGTTTCTTTCTCAATAGATCGGTCTACCTTCAATCACTTTTGGCAAAAAAATATATCATTTTTCAAAACCATATTTAAGGAAATAATTCTTGTTTTTTGTTTTTGTTTTTTAATAAGGAAACTATATCTGACAATTGGATTGTAGATGGACTCAAAAAGTGCTCTTGCCTAGGAGCGCCTGAGTATATTGGTCAGTTAAGTGTCTGTCTTCAGCTTAGGTCATGATCCTGGGATTGAGCCCCACATGGGCTCCCTGCTCAGCAGGAGTCTGCTTCTCCCTCTCCCTCTGCCCATTCCCCTGCACATTCTCTCTCTCTCTTTCCCTCTCTCTCTCTCTCTCTCAAATAAATAAATAAAATCTTAAAAAAAGAAAAAAAGTGCTCTTGCCTCAAACAGCAAGTGTCTTGATAGTTGATCCAAACATATTAACAAAGGAATGATGGATGGCCATGTACTCAACTTGATTCATGCCATGAAATATGTCTTAATGCTCAGACTCATAATTTGATTTTTCGCTTTGTTTGTATTTCAAGTTAATTATCTCTTATTGTCTGAAGAGTGAAAGTGTGTGAAAGTGTGAAACAATTCTGTTTTTCTACCCTGAATTTTTATATTACCTCTAATTCTGCTTACATACTTTCTTACTCTATCTTATCAACAACAGGTTACAGTAATAAGCTTAACTTTCCAACATTCTTCCTGAAAACCACCTTGTCCTTGTCCACAAGTTCAGCAAATGTTTTCAAGTCACCATAGACAAATGTCCTGCCAATAGTTTCACTTCTACTTACTGCAAATTTTTCAAATAAAGAGCTGAAATTGGTAAAATAGAAACAAAAAAAATGGATGAAATGATCTTAAAAAAGTTATTTCTTTGAAAAGACTACTTAGTTATTGAATCTCTGATAAACCTGATAAACCAAATTTTAAAAAAACAAGAGGTGTAGTTACACTACTTTAGGGAGAAACAGTATTTACAAACAATAAACATTTTTTTATCAATAAATGATCCTATAACTAACAAAGAAACTGAATCCATATAGAAAACTCTTCCAAAAATGAGGCACTATGCCCAAATGTTTTATTCTCCCCAATATTTTACTACTAATAAATACCAAATATACTATATTCTCCAGAATGTGAAAGTCTCCTAAGCCTCTTTTTACTTTCCTGTTCCTTTTTATTTCTTCCTATGTCCCTCACTATTCTCTCCTCCATCCTTCCTTCCTTCTTTCCCTACTTTCTTTCTTATTTCAGTATTTCATCTGGTTGGAACTTGTCAGTTTAAAGAAAATTGAAATTGTCTAATTGTAAAAGTTTGGCATGGAAGTCATTTTGTAATCACATTGCCAGTATTTTTCTCATTCAGGAGAGTATCTTATAGTTCAACAATAGTGCCTTAATTGTATTTTGTGTAGTGTGCATTGTACCCAATGAAATAATACCATGTCTTTCTTTTATTTTAAATCCATTAAATATTCTTATATAATTTTGATTTTTCAGTAAAATTCCATTAGATATGTCCATATACATTCATATGCGTAGTATTAGAAATATACATATACGTACATATAGTATTGGAAATATTTGTAACTTAAAACAAATTAAGGACAAGATATTAGTGGCAGACCAATGTCAACTTTGACTTTTTCTTCAATTGCTCTAAGATTTTGGAAATGTTATAATGGGTAGTGTATTAAATTAAATGATAAATATTCCTAAGGCTATACATATGTGTGATTTTCTTAATGATTGAGTTTGATTTTCTTGGTAGTGGTTGAATTAAAATATGACGTCGGAGGGAGGGTGGGTTAGAAAAGAGAATAATGAAGCAGAATTACAGCCTAACTCAATAATAAGTTAGCTTTTATTTAGATACTTCTCATGTTTAGTTACATATATGTATAATTAAATTGAATAAATTATTTAATATAACTTCTAATAAATAATTTTTATAATGGATCTTTTTTTATAGTGGATCTTTTGATTAGATTTAATGACTGGTGGTAATTGGCTACAAGAGAGATATCACAATTAATTAAAATATTTGGCTATATACATGAATGGATATAGCTTTATAACCCAGAAAAATCTGAATTGTACTTAATTTTAATGTTCACTTTAAGTCATTGAACTATAACCTTGGCTAAGATGGAGAGAAACAATTCATTAGAAAAAAGTTGAAAGGAGCATAAGTGTCAATATTTTATAAATCAAAAATTTAGAGTTCTTCCTTGAACAACAGTGGGTTTGAACAGTGGGTTCACTTATACATTGACCTTTTTTCAGTATAATACTGTAAATGTATTTTTTCTTCCTTATGATTTTTCTTAATAACACTTTATTTTCTCTAGCTTCCTTTACTGAGGAATACAGTATATAATACATATAACTTACAAATATGTGTTAACCATTTGTGTTATTCATAAGGCTTCCAGTCAACAGTAGGATATCATTAGTTAAGTTTTGGTGAGTCACAGATTTAAAGTTATACACAGATTTTTGACTGCACAGAGGGTTGGCACCCCTTACTCCCACTTTGTTCAAGTATTATTAAATTGAATAAGACCTAGGTAGCTTCTCCTGTTTTGCTAATCTTTTGAGTGGTAGCTTTGGAAGCAGAAGAGAATATCTCAAAATTTCTAAACACCCTTATACCTGAAAGTTTGAGAGCAATCCAAAAATAGCAGTTCTTGCCATTCATCAACATGTGAAAACCAAATGGCAGAAATAATTATACTTCCTTTTAAAAAAATACAATGGTTTAATTCCTGTGGAAAATTGTATTTTTGTTTCTCAAATAGTTGTTATACTTTATTTTTTAATAGTGGTAATTTTTATATAGGTGGGAACTAGAAAAAAATCTTTAAAAGTCATAACACCCACTTTGTTATGAGTAAATCATTCAAAAACTCATAATATGGATCATTGCTCAGTGAAAAACATTGTAATGTTGGACAGGAGATTATCTTTTTTAATTCAACAATAATGTATTAATCAGGATTTGTCAGGATTGGTTCTGAATATTGGAGATATATCATTTAACTAAGAACCAGGAATCTTAAGCATTTGTGAAATTTATAGTCTATTTGAGGACATGGCCTGTACTTATATAGTATGGTAGAAAACAATGTATGAGTAGGAGAAAAATGAAACATAGAAAGAGAACACATGCTGGAAGAAGTATTAAATTTAAATGGATGGGTTAGGATTTGCAGTGATGTGGATGGAACTAGAGGTATTATGTAAAGTGAAATAAGTCAGTCAGCAAATACCATATGATTTCAGTCATATTTAAGAGACAAACAAACAAAATGATCATAGGGGAAAAAAGAGAAGGGAAAACCAAGAAATAGATATTAACTATGGAGAACAAACTGATGGTTACCAGAGGGGAGCTGGGTGGGGAGATGGGTTAAATAGGTCATGAGGATTAAGAGGGCACTTGTGATGGGCACCAAGTGTTGTATGTAAATGCTGCATCGATAAATTGTACACATGAAAATAATATTATACTGTATGTTAGCTGTAATTAAAAAACATAAAAAAATAAAAGGACGGGTTAAAGAAGATGCAAAAGTAACATATGAGAAAAGATCTGGAGAATGTGAGGATGGGAGCCTGGAGGATATCAGAGGAGACAACATTCCAGAGGGAAAGGGAGTGCATTTGGGACTCAAGGAGGAGTGCTCTCACTGAGTTTATGCTTCATCAAGGAGAGCCACGTAGGTGAAGGGAGTAAGCCAGGGCCCTCATTAGAAGGAAGATGTTGGGAGTGGATTAGAGGGTCATATTGGTCATTGTAAATCATTCACTTTCATTCCAAATAAGATGATTTGCAGGGGGAATAAATGATTGCATTTGACAGGGCTAGTTGTGTTGAATGCAGACCAAAAGAGGGGAGAGCATAAGGGGAAGAGTTGAATTACGCAGCTAAGAGCTGACACTGTCTTTACCCAGCCATGTACCTGTTTAAATCATTGGACAAACTCAGGGTGGAACTAATAGGATTTTCTGATTAAGAAAAGTAAACCACAATCCTAGGTGGCTCAGTTGGTTTAGTGTCTGCCTTGGACTCAGGTCATGATCCTAGGGTCCTGGGGTTAAGTCCTGAGCGTACTCCTCCCTCTCCCTCTAGCCCTTCCCCTAGTTCCTACTCTCTCTCTCTCTTTCTCTCTGTCTCTCTCTCTTTTTCCATTTATCACTCTCTCTCAAACAAATCAAAAAAATATTTAAAAAATAAGAAAAGTAAGCTTTGAGAAAAATAGGAATATGATGTTATTTGCCAGTACATGAGATAGAGAGATGGCATAATTAAGCTTCTAAAGTAAGACCAGCATCTAAGATTTTAACATATGAAACTGTGATGCCTAGTGCACATCCAGGTGAAGGGTTCAAGTAAACAGTTGTCTATATGAGTTAGTAAATTAAGTAAAAGGTCTAGGGTAGCAATATGAACTTTGGATTTGCAGATATATATATATATATATATATATATATATATATATATATCATATAAAAATGTAACACTGAAAAAAAATCACCAAGGAGTGGATGAAGATAGGGAAGAAAGAAAAAATCTGAGTCATAAGTTTCAATTTTAAAGTATTATTAGAAACTGGGAGGAATGGACAGAAAAGAGAGGAAAGACTTTCTAAAGGGAGACTTCCTGAAATCAGGTGAAGAAAATTATTCAAGGAAGGAGAAACTATCAAATTCTGCTATTGGGTCAATTAAAATAAATACTGAAAAGTGACCATTGGCTTTTTAACATGGAGGTCATTGGTAGACTTGACAGGATGATTTGATAGGCCTGATGTCAATAATGAAGGGGGGGGATATTTATTTTTTTTAAGATTTTATTTATTTATTCATGAGATATATAGAGAGGTAGAGACACAGGCAGAGGGAGAAGCAGGCTCCATGCAGGGAGCCCAACGCGGGACTGGATTCACGTCTCCAGGATCATGCCCTGGGCTGAAGGCAGATGCTAAACCGCTGAGCCACCTGGGCTGCCCAGGGGGGGAAATACTTAAAGACAAGTGTAAACAGAACCTTGGAGTTGTTTACTGATTACCGATGGAGGAAGGGCAAGTAAGAGAGTGAATACTAGACTGGAAAGAAAGAACATTTTTCTTTTTTATACGAGGAAAATAATAGTGTTTGCCAATTGTAAATATCTGGTAGAAAGTAAAACAAAAATATGATGAAGGAGAGGATTGCTTTTGGTTCAATTCATAAAGGTGTAGGAAATAAGAAAGTAGAATGGGACATTTCTAATTATATTTCTATGAATTACATAGAGAGTAGAAAAGAATAAACCTATAGGGTTGTAAGACATCTCCCCTTCCCTTCCTGTCTCCGGAAATATTTAAGAAGATTTCATGGATGTGTCATAAACTGATACACTCTACACCTACTCATCTTTTTTTTTTTTTTTGCATTTTTGTTGATACAGTTATCAAAAAAGTAAACCACTTATTAGTGGTTAATGGAAAGCAGAAAATAAGAAAATAATAAATTCAAAATTTTGAATTTCGACCCCAATTACACTATGTAAAAGCTAGCAAGAAATGCCTTTGAAGTCAAGTCATTGAGCAGTCATCAAGTAGTAAAGAATATTCTTTGTATCAGTTTCCTTTCCCCTCCACCCTCCCACCATGTTTGCTGTGGTTTCCCAAGCCATGTAGCTTTCAGTAGGGTTTGACCAATGGGCTTCCCCAGAGGGAGGAAAATGTGGTCTCTGTATCTATTTCCCTGTCCCCTTTCAGTAACCTGGTGCTGTGCCTTGTGAAGGTTATTACTCCTCCCAGGAGGTGAACTCCATAGCACTGATGCTCAAATTATGTTTTACTGACCAATATCACTCTGCCAATTATTGCTGCAGGCCTGCAATGAACTAATTGCAAACATGATGAGTAGAATTTAGAAAATGTTACAGCAATTTCACAGGGTAAATTTGTATCTGTCAAATCTGATAATACCAGAACTAGACTTGTATTTACATTATCTTTTTTTTTTACTTCATTTTTAGTGGTTTATTTTCATTTTCCAAATTTTAATTTGACAAATGTCTTGTAATTTATTTCCTTTTCACTTTACTTTAATTTTAAAGTATTGATCTCCAACAGACTGGAAATATAGAAAGCCAACCAACAAACAAAAAACTAAACCCAGTTCTTTACTACACGTATTTTGAGAAGCCCTGCTCTTTAAGACTCTCCTTATGGGTCCCTACGCATTTCTCCTTCAGATTTTAACCTCTCCATGCTTCTGATTCAGAAATTAAACAGCATCCCTGTGTTCCCACACCTTCATCTTGGTAAATAGTTTATCTCAATAAAAATCAAACGATCCATCAATTTCCTGCTGGGTATCTAAACTAATAATGACACTTTCATTTTAATATAAAACTTGTTCTTACTATTTGTTGAATATTCAGTTCTTGATAGAAGTTGAGAGAAGAGCACATAGATTTTATTTTCAAGTGAAGTCAGTCAATATCTGTCCTGACTCCCAGTACTTGTTAGACAAGAAGCTTATTCATCTGTAAGAATTTGAACACTAGAGCAAAGTGTTTATTGTTGTCACTGAAATCCAGAACTGGTCTAAGGGAAGATCAATATTATTTTATCCCAAGTCTGTACTAGCCTTTACCTCACAAAATTTTTCTCCTCATAAAACCAATTTTCTGAGGCTGAGTGTAAGTTTTCTGAACAGGCCCGTCATCTTGTCTCACACTTGTGTTGAGAGAGAGGGTAGCTATTTTTCAATTTTGATTCTACAGTTTGTCCAAGTGGTCTTCAATAAGACTTGAGACTCGCTGATATTTTTCCTCACTCTGAAACCCCTGTGAGAATGGAAACAGTTCACTGTTTCCTTTTTTGAGTCATGTTTCCAAAAATTGGGTTTCTAAGTCCACTTAAAGGCAAAACATTTTTTCCCCCTAGGGTCATAAAGAGACATATCCAACTGGTTTACATGATGGGGTTTTTCTTCTAAGTAGGCTACATTCATGACTACCCATCCTCTTCAAAACAGACAGAAAATATGGCCTACTATTTTGTTGGAATTATTCCTGCAATTCTCCTTTCTATTCAAATACCCCGGTGAGAAACCTCCCTCTGCTAAACCACAAGATTACTCGGTGTTGGAGGAGAATTATATATTCGTTATTGCAGCTTCCTCATTGTTTTGACTGAAGTAGCCTTATAACATTAACCATTAAGTGACACCTTCCAGAGCTATTTTTCAAACCCAAGAGTTTTTGACGATAACTTCTCTCTGTGAAGAAGGCAGTGATTTATGAAACATTGAGACTTTAATTTGCAACTTTAGAGGTGAAACATCACCAAACCAAACATCGAAGGGCATCAATAATACAGACATCAACAAAGTTCCTCTAAGATACCCTTACAGTTTGCAGATGAGGACAAAACTTGAAATATATTTATGCTTCTGCTGGTTTGGGGAAGCTCATTATAAGAAAAAATGTTGAATTTCACCATTATTTGCAAATCCTAAAATGCTACACATGGCATTTATTGATACAATCAATCTAGACAGAGAAATTAACGTTTTTCTTTAAATCTCCTGAACATCATTTCTGTATCTTCAGTACTTGTACTGTTTGAGAAGGGGATCTTTTCAAGTTCCCACATTGCATTTTTTCATATCCTTACTCTAATTTTCTCATATATGCATCCTAATTTATCTGTGAATATTATTTGTTCTTCACCAATACTACTTTATTTTCTTCCCTCTTGTGGACATAAAGTTCTGCTAATAATTTGTTTTCTAAGCCATTTTAAGAATTATGACTTTTTTGTTTAACAAAAATCTTTACTTTGAGATCCCAATAATCACTTAAGATAATTAGCACCTTTACTTGTTCAGTAGCTCTGATTTTAGTTCCATCTTTCATGATTTCACAGAAACCATTGTGCTTTACAGATAACTCATAATGGTAGGTGGCAGCATGATTCACTACCTCATGTAAACACCATTAGTACAAGGTTCTCCTTGTGCACCTGGCTTTCTCTTGTATTCCTTTCACACGCATGACATGAAACATCTCAAATGATAGTAACTCTGCAACATAACTTAATTGGATTTGTCGATTGGCCAAGGCCCTTAACCACCATCATCCTGTTGTGTGTCCCATATTGTCTCAGAAATCACCACATTGGGCAACATGTTTGCAAAACATGACTCCTAAGAAAATATACACAGAAGGAGGTAATAAATAAGTAAATGAGAAAATTTTGCAAAAAAAGAAAAAAGGAATATTAAACATTTATTACACATTTCAGCTCTGACCTATATAATCTATGTCTGCAAATCATATCATGACAACAAAATGGCGAAGAGGAAGCAGCTGAATGGCAGCATATACAGATATCTTTTTTTAGTTTGCAAAGCCCACTCCTATTTTATTTTACACTTGAAGACCTTGTTTGTCTCTTAAAAATTAGCCCAAGGTGCATATGGAGAGTCTAGGAGGAGTTAATTCAGGAGGAGAGCAACATTGCTATCCTACTAATCTCTGTCCAGTGCAGCTCTCACCCTCTATCAGAGAGCATCTCTGTCTCTCTCCAAAAGCTAAGATTGAACTCAAGCAAGCAAACGTTCTAATGTTCACTGTTACACAGTACTGCGAGACCTCTAATCTTCTATCACCCCAGGGCCATGCGGCATGCAAAGTGAAAAGGAAAAGAGCATTTATTTCAATCCTAATCTCCCTTTAGAGGAAGTTTATGGATTTGAAGGAGTTCCCAGAATCCTCACTGAAACAATCTGGTCTGGTGGGCAACACAGAACTCACTCTATTTGCTCACTCTTATGGTTAATTTGGGTATGTAAATTTGGCAGGGGTGGTGGTTGAGGGTGTGAATTTAACATTTAGGTGAACTATTCAGGAGTTTAAAAAGGAGGATGCACCAAAAGGACTATGAACCATACATGACATTTATTTGCACATGACTGTGAATTAAAGTTCTTCAAATTATTTCAAAAGCAGTGTCTAAACAGGTTTGATGAGATAATATAGCTCAAGGAAAATCACATTTTGTGCAGATTAATCTCAATCATCCTCATTAGAGCACTTCATACTAATCGTTGTCTAAATGCAAATGAAAATCCATTAGGGCTGTTGAGTGTGTGTACGTGTGTGTGATTCAGGCTACCCAGCCATGAGCTACAAATAAATACATACAAAGCAAATGCTTAATCCCAAAGGATACGGATTTACTGGTTTTCTAGCCAGAAAGTTGCCACAGTTTTCACTTTGTCCACCAGATGGCAAGCTTTCACTATTAATCAGCCAGCTATACTCCAGAATCTAACATTTACGCTGATTAAAATGATCCCATTAAGATAAATCTTTGGAAAAAGCATACTATCACATTAATCATAGATAGAAATAAATAAATTTCTGAAAAGCTTTATCTTGTCTAATTTGTATTTAATCTCTCTTGACTCTAGCTAATAATTAATTAATCACACATAAAAAGTAAATAGCTCCAAAATATTACCAAAATCCCACTGTAATTTTCTGTATTACAGATCACCAATCTATATTATTTAATTTTATAAAAATCTGGCCAAATTGTTTCTATGATTACATGAATACTTTAGTCTTAAATAGGGATTTCAAAATTTCAAAACACTTCCCTCCACATTGTTTCTTCATAATACTTCTTCGAAGCAAATATTGTTTTAATGAGAAAAAAAGAACCACATGGAGGTTGCTCACCTTGTTTATAGTAATATGTTTATTTTCAGAAGTAAAATCTGCAGAATTTAATATTGGAACAACTTGTTTTTTTAGGTATTTTTGATCAAAAACAATAAAACATCTAAAAGTACAGAAACAAAGACAGAGAATAAGGCAATAATCATCAGTGCTAGTTTTTTCAAATCTTAACAATGACCATATATTTGCTTAATTTTTTTTAAGTGAATACTACACACAGAAAAGTTGAAGCCCAATTTTGCCTTCCAAAACTGGTTTCTTTCTTGTCTGTTCCAGAGGTAATATTTAGAGAGTCATCACCATCCTACAGCAAGTTTATTTATCTGTGCAAGTTTTGCAATTCCATACTTTTGCATTAAAAAATAGCATGTATTCTGTTATAATATCTTGCTGTTTATATGGTTCTTCAATTTTCATTGGCATCATGTAGTCTGTGAATATTATCTAAATTGATGCATACCCCCGTTTCCTCATTTTAGATAATTTGCTAATGGTTATTTGACCTGGTTTCTGTTTTATAGAAATAGTACAACTTATATTACTGTGAATATTTACTTGTGTGTGTGTGTGTGTGTGTATATATATATATATATATATATGAATTCGTTGGTTTGGTTTTGTTATGAATTTTGGAGTAAATATTTTGAGGTGGAATTTCCAGTTCATAGGGTGAGTGATTTTCTCTTTAATTTACATTCTATTTTTTTTTTTCTAAAACATATGCACTTGTATTAAACTTGATGTCACTTGATTAAAAACCTTTAGGAACTTTGTCAGCGGGGTTTTATTTTAGGCATGGATTCCTTGTTTAAACCAAGTATGGTAGAAAGTCCAATATATAAATTAGATTCTATGAGGTGAATTATGTCCCCCTCAAAAAAAAATATGTTTAAGTCCTCACTTTCGGTAATTCAGAATATGGCTTTATTTGAAAATTGGGTCTTTCAAGAGGTAATCAAGTTAAAATGAGGTCACAAGGGCAGCCCCGGGTGGCTCAGTGGTTTAGCGACTCCTTAAGCCCAGGGCCTGATCCTGGAGACCTGGAATCGAGTCCCACGTCAGGCTCCCTGCATGGAGCCTGCTTCTCCCTCTGCCTGTGTCTCTGCCTCTCTCTCTCTCTCTCTCTCTCTGTGTGTGTGTGTGTGTGTCTCATAAATAAATAAAATGTTTTTTAAAAATGAGGTCACTAGGCTGAACCCTAATCAAATATGACTGGCATCCTTATAAAAGGGGGGAATCTGGACATTGATGCAGACATGCTCAGAAGGAAGAAGATATAGAAGACCCAGAAGGAATGTCATGTGCATATGGCCAGTTGCAGTGATACTTATCTAAGTCAAGGAATGTCATAGATTGAGGGAAAATCTCCAAAATATAGGAAGGAGCAAGGAAGGATTCCACTAACATTTCAGAGGGAGCACGGCTCTATCAAAACCTTGATTTTGAACTTCCAGCCTGCAGAATTGTGAGACAATAAATTTTCATTACTCTAAGCCGATAATTATGGCAGTTGGTTAGTATTGCCCTAGGAAACTAATGGAGTACCTGGGGTTTGCAGTTCCTTGTATAAACATACATTCTCCCAATTGTGTTATCAAGCACTTACCTAGGTCCTACTGTGAAGGGATTGGCACATATAGTTAAAGTCTCAAATCAACTGACTGAAAAACAGGAAGATTAGTGGGACCTAATTTCATACTTGAACCCACCGTATGAAGCCAGAGGAGCAGGGCAATGAGTCTGCAAGCCATGGAATGCCAAGGATTACAGACACCAGAATCTGTATGAGAGGAAAGGACAGATTCTCTCCACTAACCATCCTAAGGAATCATCTCTGCCAACACCTTGATCCTACCTAGACTTCTTGCCTCCACACAGTGAGAGAATAAATTATGTCCTCTTGAAACATCTTGTTTGTGCTACTTTGTCAGGGCAGCCCAAGGAAAACGGTATACTACGCGCAGCTGGGTCTGTTTCTGTCAAAGCCGCTCTGGGGCTCAGCAGCCTAAGCACCCTGACTCCTTCCCACCCCCACTTCCATCCTCTGTGTTCCCCGGAGTTTCTCAGAGCATATGAGAAACACTGTACTAAATCATGTCTCTTGAGAGACTTGACATTTTTAAATTGCAAGTTACTTTAGATAAAATGCCTAATTACTTTAGATAATGCAAATTAGTTTAGAAAAAATACATCTAAGGAGATCCTTCACTGGTAAAGTTTCTACTCTCAGGGAAACATGAAATGGTGTACAGCACAGAGGTTTCTATAAATTGGTCATACAGCTTTATGGTGTTATCCAACTAGATTACTCACAGTACTATGTAAGAAATGTGTGTATATTTATAGAAAATCTGTTCATTTGCAAATGGTACTATGGTAGAAAAGGGGAAAAGTCAGATTATTCCTAATCTTTTAAAATCAGTCTTTCTCTGGGAGAATTACTCTCCTGAAATCATTACCCTACCCTTATCTACCCCAGAATTAACCATTGTTTGATCTGGAATCCTTCTGTCCTGCTCTGCGTTGTATTCATCATTAAAATTGGTTTAAAGGCAAAATATTTTAGTATGAAGAGTGTGAACTCAAGAATCGTATGCTGTGCAATCTTGGATAAATGACTTTTATATCCATAAATTTCCCACCTGAAAAATGAAGATAATATGTCTACCTGTTAGACTAAATGACTTAACATATGTTTATTCCCTAAGAAAATCATGTGACACATATTGTTTGATGGAACTCGCTATTTTTGTGCTTTGCCATTTAAATGTGAAAATTATATGTTATTATTTAGTACTGTAAAATGTACATATGGAGGTTTTATATATATATATATAATACTTTCTTTTATGCATCAATATAAGGGAACTAAAATATAAATATTCAAGGTTCACTATTTCCACAGAAATTTTTTCTTCTTGTAAATTTGTTACTAAAATGAAAATTGGATTATATATACCATTAACTTTTAAGGATTTTATTATAATCCTTAAAAAATTAAACACATACATATGTAAATGGGTAAAAATCTAAGATAAGATTCATAAACTGGGGGCACCTGGGTGGCTTAGTGGTTGAGTATCTGCCTTTGGCTCAGGTTGTGATCCCAGGGTCTTGGGATCGAATCCCATATGAGGCTCCCTACAAAGAGCCTACTTCTCCCTCTGCCTGTGTCTCTACCTCTCTCTTTCATGAATAAATAAAATCTTTAAAAAAAATTTATAAACTGCACCAATATAACTGTCCAAATGGAGAATCAGTTCTTGAAAAGAGAACGGAGATGAGAAATCATCTTAAAACTCAGTGTTTGAATGTTCTTATCCATAAAAAAGTAAAGCAAGAGATTATGTTCCCTTCCAATTATGAAACTCTATTTATTTCAGTACCCAACTGAAGTTCAAAATAATTATACTTGAAACATTTACAAGTCTGTCCCCAAGCAGAAGTATGTTTTACATAAAATATATGCATTCTTCAATATTTGCTCTGCCTCACCCAGGCAAAAATATACAAACATTTGAGTCAATATTTGTACTATGTTGTTTGATAAATGTGGATAAAGTCTTATATAAGAGTTTGTATCTCAGTCTAAATTCTGATACTGTTTGTATTTAGAAGGACAATAGGTTTATTCACCAAGCTGCTTATAAAACAGTGATGTTTGCTCGGTTCCTAATACCTGTCAAAAACTGAGTAAGTCCCTTAAACCAGATAGTGTATAATCCATGTCACAATACAGCTTATAGGAAAGTTCCAATAAAAGCAAGAAGAAGGGGCACCTGGGTGGCTCAGAGGTTGAGCATCTGCCTTCGACTCAGGTGGTGATCCCGGGGTCCTGGGATCAAGTCCCACATCAGGTTCCCCCCAGGGAGCCTGCTTCTCCTTCTGCCTGTGTCTCCACCTCTCTCTGTCTCTCGTGAATAAGTAAATAAAATATTTAAAAAAAAAAGAGCAAGAGGAAAAGGCCTTTGAGGACAGAAAGATTTTCAGAGGACATGAATGGGTGTCGTCCTTCTCAGGGAACCCGCTGCCAAGCTCTCCTGGTCCACAGTCTGGGGGCTGAAAAGGGGGAGCAGTGCAGGAGGATAGGACAGGGAATTTTAAATTTTCAATGGAAAATAACACCTGAGAAGTAAACTGAGAACACACAGAACTGAGAAAATCTGTGTCAGCATTCCACCTCCTAGTTCTGTGAAACTCCATGCAAGCTCAGCTTCAGTGGGGACAGATTTCTAGGTATATTTCAAGGTAGAGGATTTCTAGGTGGAATAATGTGAAAAAGAAGTTTCTACATTCCTAGAAAGATGGGTGGGAGAGTTTAACTTTTTTAAAGATTTTATTTATTCATTTAAGAGTGCAAGTGGGGTCCTAGGGGAGGAGGAGGAGTGGAGGGGCACAGGGAGAAGGAGAAGCAGACTCCTTGCTGAGCAGAGAGTCAGAAGTGGGGCTCCATCCCAGGACCTGGACATCATGACCTGAGCTTAACCAACTGAGCCACCCAGGTGCCTTAAGAATTTTAACTTCTTAAGAAGAGTTGTAGATGGGGACTGTTGGGAGGAAGCATCAGAGTATGAGAAAGTAGAGATTTGGAGGGGTGGGAGGCAGTTAAAATCTCCAAGGAAAATATGAGAGCCTTCCATCCCCAAAGACAGAAAACAAAATAGATAAAAGGCCATTGATCTCATTGGCCTAATTGATATCAATAATTCCAAAGTATACAATCTGAAATGCACATGGAATGTGTATTTTTACGTAACATGTTTTTGCATAAAGCAAGTATCGGTACCTCTGAAAGTGCTGGAAATATTCAGAATATGTTATCTAGCCACTGAGTAATTTATCTGAATAGTGTAATAAAAACTTAAATAGAAAATACCCAACTATCTAGACATTACATAACAAAATTGTAAATAATCCTTTCCGCAAAGAAAAATGAGAACGGAATTACAAAATACGTCCAACTGAATGGTAATAAAGATACGATATAGCAAAATTTGTGAAATGCAGATCAAACAATGCTTAAAGAATACCTGTATATGTGGAAAGAGTTCTTAACTGTCATGAATTAAAAATAGTCTCTTTAATATTCTGGGTTTGTCATTAAAAGATGTTCTATTTGGTTAGTAAGCACAATATTTTTCTACAGAATAAAATGGTCCAAATTCCTCCCCAATCCCTTGCAACCTGTCTTTTGCTGCGGGACCTTGAACCTCTTCCCATCAGAGGCAAAGTCCCACCCCTTGACTGTGAGTCTGCTCATGTGATTTGCTTTACGCAATGACAATCACTCCCTCTTCAGTCTGAGCTCCAATTAACCACAGTTGAGCAGACCTGAGCCCAAATTACAGCAAGAAACCAAGCTCTAGACCAGCAGCTTGAAGCAGAAGGCCGTGTGGAGTCCCAGCTGACCTACAAACACTTGAGCAAGAATAAATGACTGTTCCTGATTCTTTCAGCCACTGATTTGGGGGATAATTTGTTATATAATAAATTTGATAATATAAATTTCTAAAAATAAAATACCTTGGAACAATAAACTTCTGTGAATAGTAATCGTTGATTGATTACAAATAAATGGAAGGATTACCAGGCAATAACCTCTCCTCCTTTTTTTTTTTCAATATTTTACTTATTTATTTATGAGTGACACACAGAGAGGCTGAGACATAGGCAGAGGGAGAATCAGGCTCCATCCAGGGAGCCTGATGTGGGACTCGATCCCAGGACTCCAGGATCACCCCCTGAGCCAAAGGCAGATGCTCAACCACTGAGCCACCCAGGTGTCCCATCATCCCCTCTCTTTTGATACATCAGTACATACAGTAAATTATAATCTCTTGAATTCTAGAGCAAGTATGAATGTTTATATTGAGATTACATGAATAATTTATATGTATGCATTTGTTCAGTCTTCTTTTAAAATATTAACATCTAAATGTATCTCTTTCGTGCCAGAACTAAGTGGTTTTTTGGTGAGAGATTAATAAGACATTGAGCTTCCATACTTTAAAATAGTCTTAAAAAACAAGACTTGTGCTAAAATTTTCGTTGGCAAAGTATTTACACTTAAGTGGATATAATTAAGTTGAAAGTTTATTAAGCTTGGTAATTTGGTTGCAACAGTAGCATTTCTGGCATGGTGATATGGGGCCACTGTTTTCCCTGTCATAGTTCTCAACTGAAAAGTAAATTTTCCTGTATATTTCTTGTAGTCAGTTCTATCATTTGTACTGCAGTATGACCCAAACCAGTAGGGTTTTCAATTTGTTTTGCTAGTACGACATATTGTTGGCGTGGTCTTGGATTTTGTCTGACAAATGAGCTTAGTGAGAACAGGAGCAGAAGAAGGAGTCAATACCATTTTTCTTGCTTATTAGCTTCCAGACATCTCAGGATACAAACAAAAAGTGATCTGCAAACTGTTTAGCATATCTTTAATTGATTTTGTGATGCTCTTCAAGCAATGTCCATAGGAACCTCAGGGACCAGCTTTCATTGCTGCTCCGATTGCAATTGTATCAGACTGGAAAGCACAGAATCAGTGACTGCTAGTGTTTTCTTTTAAATGAAGCACAAGAGGGAGATAGAATACCTCATTTCGAAGAATGTCTCTTGTTTTTCCTCTTTTTACTATTTTTCATTAGAAATATACCTCTTGGACCAGTAACAGGTCAAGACGTGCCTTCTGCAGAGAACAGGTTGGAAATACGTGGTCTGAATAATACTTTATTTTTACTCTTTAGAATTATCTGGAATAGCAATTGAGTATTGGTATCCAAAGTGAGTTTACGTAAATCAGAAAAAAGTTTTAACAATAAAAATGATCTAAATGTGGTCAGACTTACCATTTTGTAAAAGGAGTTTTTAAATTTCCTTGAAAAGTATATATTACTATTGGGGGTGTTTTTTAAAATAGTTCCATTATGATGTTAGTTGTGTTGCATGGAATTAAATTCTTGAATTATTTAATATTTGAAAAATATTTGACCATTAAAGTATTTGCCTTTTTACCTGAGAAAAATTGTAAGATATATTAAGCTGAAATTACTTTTATATGGGGCACCTGAGTGGCTCAGTGGTTGAGTGTCTGGCTTTGGCTCAGGTCTTGGGATTGAGTCCCACATTGGGTTCCCCGCAGGGAGCCTTCTGCTCCCTCTGCCTGTGTCTCTGCCTCTCTCTGGGTCTCTCATGAATAAATAAATAAAAACTTAAAAAAAATAAGGTACAGTACTGTCACATTACATGTTCTGTACTTAAGAGATTTTTTTTAAACTCTTGGCCATATTTACATGAGAACCAAATGCCTGAGCACCATCCACAGATGCTTAGGGGACATTAATTATCTATTTGTGCCATATGTTTTGAAAGCAAAGATGACAGAGTGTGTCTTTGGAGTCACGGCTCTTTCTTTCCAAAACAACCCCGGACAGCCTACATCATTTTGATTCTTTGAAAGCATCGTTTAACTGATTATTTCAGGAATGTTGTTGTTCTTACTAATGATAAAATCACTTAAAGCATAGCTTCAGCACTCTATTTTAGTGTTGATTTATTTTTTTAAAAGAACAGATACATAGTAAGTTAACATCTAACAACTAAATAATTTGCCTTTCAAATTGCCTATTTTGTATTCTTAACAAATTCAGAATGTATTTTATCAAAATGCTCAATTTGACTCTTTTTTTGGCCCAGTCAAGAGGCCCAGGTTTCCAATATCACTGCCTCTATGTGTTAATGAGATACAATTCCTATTTAAATTTAAGTATTATATGTTTTGAAATCCACATAATCAATCCAATGATAGAATAAGTCATTTGATATTATTATGAATCAGTCCCAGTCAAGTGTTTTTCATTTAATGTTACTAATTACTTTCATTAAGAGCTGCTCATAGGTGCTTAAATCTCTTGTATCTGTTTAGGATCTGGAAAACTTTAATTAGTGGTTGTCATACTTTGGGGGCATAACATTTTGCAAGTTTTAGGCAATTAGAATAGGGGAAAAAGCATTTCCATCTTTCTCTTTGTTATTTTTTCTTTTCTAATTTTTTTTTTGCTAATAGGCAATTTTTTTATTTTTAAATAGAGTTTTTAAAATTTAAATTCAATTAATAATATATAATGTATTATTGGTTTCAGAGGTAGAGGTCAGTGATTTATCGGTCTTAGATAACACCCAGTACTCATTGTATCATGTGCCCTCCTAAATGCCCCTCACCCAGTTACCCCACCCCCCCACTCCTCCCCCCTCTAGGGACCCTCAGTTTGTTTCCTATGATTAAGAGTCTCTTATTATTTGTCTCCCTCTCATCTCAAGATTTCATCTTGCTTTATTTTTTCCTCTCTTCCCCTAGGCTCCTCTGTTTTGTTTCTTAAATTCCACATATGAGTAAGATCATATGATAATCGTCTCTCTGATTGACTTATTTTGTTTAGCCTAATATCTTCTAGTTGCTTTTCCTTCTTGACAGTGGCTGGCCAAGGAGATACCTGCATTCACACCGATCTTCCTTTTCAAAGGAGAATTATGTAGGAGTGGAAGTGCAAGAGACTGTTCTCCAGCTGTTTTCTCTTTTCTTTCCTTTTTTCTCTTTGTTCTTTTTCTTTTCTTTCTTTTCTGTTCTTTTGTAAATGGTGATTCAATTGGGACTTTTGACCCTCCTTGAAAAAACACCTGCATTTAGGACCTAGGCTAGCTCTGTTCTATGCAGTTAGGCAAATATTCCTCCTTTCTCTGTCTCCTGACATTGGTGTATGTGACCCTTCTTAGTAATGAGATCCAACACATTCTTTTTCTATACTACATTGAGGATAAAAATCATCAACTTTTGACTTGTCTTAATTTGATGTTACTTGAACTTAAAGGACGGACCGTACAAAGAGCTTCCTATTTGATGTGATATTTCACTGTAGTTTTGCCCACTAAAATAGAAAGCCACTTACAGTTTTTCCCTTTGAGCTCAATTGAGAAACCAATTGGGGAAAAAAAAATGCAAGTGTCATATAAAGTTTAAAACACCATCTCACTTGCTCTTAAAAAAGAATCAGATAGCTTTACTTATACCCAGGTTCAGAAGAGACTTCTCACTCCTTGCCATTTGATTGATCTTATTCCATGAAACGTCCAGTTAGCATTAAAGTGTTTCTTAGCTTTTCCTTTTGTGTTTAAATTTTCCTTGGGGAATTGACTGAGAAGAGTGTTTTGTCAAGGAGAGTTTTGATGTATTAATGGGACTGTTAACTTAAATACCATCTTCTATTGCTATTGTCTCCATATTAACAAAATCATAAATAAGCATTTTCTTTGTTCCTGAATAATATTAATATATATGTACAAAGATTGTGGCAAGTAATTAATTTCATGGAAATTTCTAGGTGAGCGTGTTTGTCCCTGGGCCCTTGGAAATATTATAAATAATAAATAGACACACTTACTAAAAACAGAAATTTAGACACTGAACAAACAAGGAGTATATCATATATATCGAGAATTATATGAAAGGTTGTACACAGCCACTAAGAATTTCCAGATAATCTCACTATTTAAGAAAGTTTCATTTTTCTCTCTCATTTTACTGATGTGTTTGGCTCTCATTGTGGAGTGGGTGATAACAGTAGGCCTTTTTTTTTTTTAAAATCAGTATATAATGCAAAATCCCTCCTAGACAAAATTTCCCTTGAAAGCCTACTACATTACCCAAAATGCATAAAATACACCATGTAACAGTAATTCCAAGTACTGTACAGCCGATTTTTTCTCCATAACAGATTGTTATTTCTTTAATTAGGCCCTGAATAATAGAGTTGACTGGAGTTTAAAGGATATGTTGTAAACATAGAATTATATTTTGTGCAATATTGATGTACAGAAAGCAACATCACATTATATGAGACAGAAAGAAAATTAAATTTTTGAGGTACTGCCTATTCAGTTATCCATTTCTCTCTTACTTTGGATCATAATGAACTTAAATAACCAATGTATTTAAATCTCTTTTATGCACACACACATACAGTGTTTTACACTGTGTGTGTGTTTATACAAATATGTATATATTTATAGTGCCCACACTGTTAGTCCTCCCCAGGTTTTTGCTTTTGCACACACTTCAAGCACACATCTTCTCAGCTTTCTCAGAACTCATCCACATGTATCTGCTTTCCTGAGGTTTATGTTGGATACATTCTTATGGAACCACATGGGTCACTCCACTGTTACTGCTAGCTAAAAGAGCTATTTATATAGAAGCTTACAAATGCATAGGAAATTTATTGCAAATATATTCCAACTAATCTTCTAACTTTCTTTTCTTTTTCTGAAAGTGAGAGGTAGAATTATTTTATTACAAATCATCTGGGGATCCGTAAACTATAGAAATCTTGCTATACTTATATCCAGTTTTCCTTTGACCTGGCATTCTCTTATTGTTGGAAGTTCTGATGATTTCCAGTGGAGAAGATAACTTGATTTTTTCCTAGAGAGAATGTTATTTCTGATGACAATCACCTCTTTTCTCTGTTCCGAAGTTATTGTTGTGGCCTCTATGATTTCCTTCGAATCTTCTCATATCATTTGTCCAAGTAACTATCATAACAAATTTTTCTCTAATATGTCCTTTCTATATGGTCTATTATTAAAGCCCATTATCGAAAACAGATATGTTTTCATAAAGTGTCTTTAATGAAAATTATTCATGGTGCATGGAAGTCGGTGTGTACAGGTGTGCACATCTTTGTATTAAAGAATTTAGTTTTTCACTAACAAATGAGTCAGGAAAAATTTGTTACTTTTGAAATGAATGTGGCATAGTGATTGCCTTTATGTTCCTAGAAAAGAACTACATGTTTGTCACCAAATAGTTTTCTTATAATTTATCATTTGTGGTATGTCTGCATAGTACTTACATATGAGATGCTTATTGCAAATACTAACGTTTTACCCTCAATATAAGTATTAATAGAATTCTAAATCATTCCATTAATCTTTTTTTTCTTAATTCACTAAATTAATGCTTCGAATGCATATCTATCACAAAACGTCCTCACTCTCCTAGGTCTGTGTAACATTTGACTTTTTTTTTTAAAGAAAATCAAAGCCCACTTTTATTGATGCACCAACAGACAGACACGATTTGGAAGGGAGGGCAACATTCCCTTCCAACATCAAACAACTTAAACAGTATTAAAGAGAAAAATAGGGATCCCTGGGTGGCGCAGCAGTTTGGCGCCTGCTTTTGGCCCAGGGCGCGATCCTGGAGACCCGGGATCGAATCTCACATCGGGCTCCCGGTGCATGGAGCCTGCTTCTCCCTCTGCCTATGTCTCTGCCTCTCTCTCTCTCTCTCTCTCTCTGACTATCATAAATAAAGAGAAAAATAGCTGACGTTCCCCTTACACTGTATAACTCATAGTAAAACTTGGCATCATATCTGTCTTACAAATTCATCTTTCTTTTTTTTTTTTTTTTATGATAGGGGGGCGGGGCAGAGACACAGGCAGAGGGAGAAGCAGGCTCCATGCACCGGGAGCTCGACGTGGGATTCGATCCCGGATCTCCAGGATCACGCCCTGGGCCAAAGGCAGGCGCCAAACCGCTGTGCCACCCAGGGATCCCTCAAATTCATCTTTCAAGTGTCATTAGTGTTTTGGGTGTAATCTTTATGTGGTAATATTGTAAGCTCAGCCCAGCATATTTATTAAAATTAAATTATTATTTTGGAAAAACAATAAATATTAGAATGATTATTTTCAATAACAGAGTAAGTTACATTCCTGAATATTATGATTAACTTTAGAATGTTACTGTCTATTAAAACCTTTGTGCCGATACCTTGATTTTCTAATTTGACCACTTTGCAATCCTTTAAAAATGTAAAAATTAAAAATTAAAAATTACTTACTCTATGTTAAAGATAAGGAAACCAAGTTTCAGAAGTCACATTATTAGTAACACATATTATATGACTCAATGAGGCAACACTTGCATGTTTGTTTCAATACATAACATAAAAATACATAAGTGACCTTGAGATTCTGTAGATTGAATACAATTTAAAACTATCACATTCACATAACTATCACTCCTATTAACCTATGAATATGTTGACAATAGTGAGTCTTATTCTTCACTATCTTCCCCAAAATTTGTATTACTTTCACAGTATTTGGTATTTAACAGTAATAGTCAGTGAATGATTTGTGGGATGGGCAGATTGCAAATCCTAAGCATTGTTAGTCTAGATTGTTTCAAAAACTAGCCATTCAACAATGACGTTTGTGGATTATGTTTGATAATGGATTCTGTTTGTCTATTGTTCAGAGATAAACATTCTTATATTTAAGAGAAGAATCACAAACTACTGATTCTGTCATGCAGACTCAATTTTCTTTCTAGGAAAATGGATGGAAAACATTTGTATATTATTTTTAGGGATCCATTAACAATCTGAAGACTCTCCAATGATGACCAAAAGGTCTATGAATCTCATGAATGTATCTATCAGATTAGGAATCACAAATTTTAAGAGCTTTATTGAAATTATAAGCTTGTCTCAAAAGGTGAAAAGGATTTGGCATTGGGAATTGGACCCATCAACACCTAAGATATATTTCACATCAGCTACCTCTCAATCTACAGGAATCTCATATAGGGTATTTATGGGTCGACAAAGAAACCTCTCCTTACCAGTTGTTTCTGGCCCCGAATTCCAAAGTAGAACTTTATTTCTAATCAACAGAGCTAGACTATCTAGAAAAAGGAGGAACCTCTTTGGTCTAAACTTTTATCCCAGCCTTCAGTTTTGGATCTATAATAAATTAGCAAGATGTACCACTTAAAAACCAAGCAAATCTTCCAAACACCATCTTATATCACATTCATGGGATGAAGAATCAGAATATGGCTTTCTAAATATATGCTAATATGCGTAAATTGTGCAAAAGTTTCATTACTAGTATAGGTAACCTCATTAGTATATTGACTGTAATGACTGTGAACCAAAAAATCCTCCTATATGAGAGTAAGTGTGCAAAGCCATGAGAAGAGAGTAGTTGACCTTATATTTGATGACAGTTCACTCTTTCTGTTTGGTTTTTTATTTTCTTTTAATTCAGTGAGTTTAATAGCCAAACATTCAGAGGGCAGAGACATTGATGTTTCTGAAAAGAACTGTAAGAGATGCCTTGAACCTTCATACAATAATTTAAATTATCTTTAATGCTTTTGTGTAATTTTTCTAAGAACAATAAAGGGAGAATCCAGCCCCTTAATATCTTGTTAATGTCATATTGATCCTGGCCAAAGAAGTTCTGATTTTCATCTGTGCAAAACTTAAGGTTTAAATTGATTCTTCATATGATTCACCAGAAAAATAAATAATCATATTTTTCTTATTCTTTTCTACATGAGCAAGGATTAGTCAGTGTACAACTCCTGATAGTGTATTTTACATGATATGGTTACTGTTAAATGCCCATAATCTTCAGCTATACTATAAACCTGAGCAAATACACATCCATTCATTTTTAGGTGAACCCCATGAACTACAGAGAATTTAAAGTTCCCTAATTACTTCTCCTTTCCTCTTCTATATAGGGAAAATAAAGTCCCAGTAAGTAGTCTTTTCTATATCATATATTTACATTATTATAATTATATTATAATATTATATTATAATTGCCATATGAAGATTTGTTCCCAAATCCCAAAACAGTCTATGTACACGGTTGGTAAAACCACACAGGGACGGTCAAGTTTAAACTGCAGGGACCTGGGACTTAGGCACAAAAGAATGATTTAATTCCTTTAATTCTTTCTCTAGAAGCTCACTACTGAGCTTCAGACCTTACCACTTACAGGGAACATAAGTTAAAGGAGGGTCTAATGACAAGAAAAATAATTTCAACTCTAGATTTATTTGATAGACCCCATTAAGATCTTACTACTAGAAAATTATGCTTTACTATTTAGCAATACATTTTCTTTTGAAGGTTGGATAAGCTGAAAAGGAACTGTAACCTTCTGGTCCATGGAAATTTGATGTACAAAAACAAACCTAGCATTGCAGTAAATATATATAGACATAACTATATCTATATACTAGGAAGGGAGGGTAAGGATCAGACAACAAATGGTCCTACCTTCTCTACTTCACTGAGTCAATCGTCAGATATCTCGCCAGAGGTGCAGATATCTGATTATTTGCAAATCAATATTTCTCAGTTGTTTAATCATTTGTAAGAGAAGTAGATTGGTTGGCCTGGAGAGTATTTTGAATCCTCCTTCTAGATTTAACATGCAATAAATTGATTCTCTTTATTTAGAAATGATGTACAACAAGACATCAAAACTAAATTAGATTTAAACAAGATGTCTTGCTCTATTTAAAGGCTAAAATAAGTCATGTGTAATAAAGGGTATTTGCCTCTTGTAAGAAAATCAAATCTCAAAACTTCTCTTTGAGAGCAAAATTCTTCAAGTAGTTTCTAGAATAAATTTGAGAAGATTAAAACTTACAAATTCCTTATACAAGCTAAATGTCACCAAACCCTATGATTCACCCAAACAGCAAGGATTATTACTTTTGATTATGTCCTATCACTTTCCATTTCATTTTGTATTCAATCAAATTATACTGACAGAATTGCCAGAAAAATAACTTAAATGATGTCAACTGTTGGCAAAAAAGTTACATAAGGAAATTATTAGAAGAAAACATATAATATTTTCTAATACTCCAAACATGGATTCATACACCTACGCAATGTGAATTTCCAAAACAAGCTTATTTTTCAGTCAATTGTGAAATCCAGCAGGACTGATGATAACTTCTTTTGACCTATGTAGACCTGTGCAGACCCTTCTGCCTGCCTACTTCTCTATCTATCTCCCCTTCCCAGTGTATGTGCATCCAGAGCACAGCAGAAAGCATTTATCTATTTTCCCATCAGGTAAACTCCCAGAGGAAGACTCTGGTCCTGCATGGAGAATCCTGTAGTTTGGCAGGCAGTTTCAATTTGGCAGCAGTATATAGTAAAGCCCCAAATGGCTATATACCTAATAATATCCTGCAATTCATATATTTATATTAATAAATTTAAAAGTAATATTCCTAAGGCTTATTTGCCATCTCTGTTTCTCAATTAATTCTGAACTCAGAGGGAAGGGTGGATGTTTCTATTAAATACTAAAAACCCCAACACTTTCTGAAACTACAATTTAAATCACAACATAATCATTCTTGTTAAATATTCTACATGATTTTCTGGATCCCAAGGTATTTGGGAAATAATAAATTGTTAACTATATACCATAGGCTAAACATAGTGTAAGTCATTTATTTGGCTAATATGGTTATTATTGCAAATATGAAAGATAGATATTATTTTTCCGATTTTATACATGAGGTCACTAAAGGTCACAGAAAAGTATTAAGATATTTAGAAGTTTGAAGTACTGAAGAAGATTTTATGTATATTTCCATATACAATTAAAAAGAAATACTAAGCCATAAAATAAGTGTAAGCTGCACTAATTAAACTTTATGTCCCATGATGACCACATATCTTTGTAACACCAAAATTGTCTTTAGAAGGCTCCTTCTCGGGGGATCCCTGGGTGGCGCAGCGGTTTAGCTCCTGCCTTTGGCCCAGGGCGTGATCCTGGAGCCCCGGGATCGAATCCCACGTCGGGCTCCCGGTGCATGGAGCCTGCTTCTCCCTCTGCCTGTGTCTCTGCCTCTCTCTCTCTGTGTGTGACTATCATAAATAAATAAATAAATAATTAAAAAAAAAAAGAAGGCTCCTTCTCATTTGCTTGGTTGTCCTGTCGCACTGCATGTGGTTAGGTCCCCAATTATCCCCAATTAGACTGCAGTACAGGGATGTCAGAAAGGTTAGAGAACTGGTAAATGGCAAAGCCAAGCGTCTACAGCCAGTGTTCATTCTTCTGCATTTTGACATATCATGTATGTTATCCTGAACATTCACTCCTGTCATCTTCCTCATCTCACAGTTTCACAGCATAGTCATGAAAATGATTATTTGTCCCAATTCAATACCTAACAGGTACACTAAAGTAGATCAAATACTTAATAATAGACCAAGCAGATTTCTTCTAATGCTCATTTTTTGTCCCAAGTCTTAACTTCAGTAAATATATTGAAATGCATCTTCCTATAAACTAATCTATGTTGTATATATATATATATATATATATATTGAGAGAGAGAGAGAGAGAATGCATTTGTGAATCATGTAATGGCCAAATAAGTAAATCAGTTTTGTAAACTGAGTGAACTGAAGGCTTCCTCTACCTTTCCCTTTGCCGAAGAATCCAACTGATGACTTCTGCTTGTGAGGATTGAGCTATATGCTACCAGACATAGAGATAAGCTCCAAATCAAGATGTGAACTGGGAGTTAAGGTAGGAGATGAAACAACCATGAGTTCCATGAAGAAAAAGTTTACATAAAAATTAAGAATGAAAAGTAATATACACTTACAAAACTATAAATTGTGCTCATTTATTTTACAAATATTTATACTGATTATCAGGCATGTTTTTATCAAAGGGAATGCAATAGTGAACAATGAAAGATCATATCTTGTGCTCATAAAATTGATATGTAATGCTTGCATACATATCAATTGTACATTGTATCAATTGTACATCAATTGTACAATGTACAATTGTACATTGTATATATGTATACAGAAGAAAAGCAATTGATTTTTATATAAGCTTTAAATATGGTAAATGGAGATAACAATAATGTACAGGATAATGGTGAAGAATGAAAATATTATTAATAAAATGATAATTTTGGAGACTTATTATCTGCCAGACACTGTTTTGAATGTGTTACTTGCTTTAATCCATTCAAGGAGCATGATTTTAGGAGGTATGTAATATGATCATTCTCATTTTATAGAAGAAACACCTGAAGGATTGATTGGGTGACAACTGATTCATGGAGCAGAAATTGGTACAGCCAGGATCAGAGGATCAGAGGCCGTAGAGTGTCACAGTTTGAAAGTTAAATTCCAACACTGATCAGTCAAAGCACAATCATCCTATACCTCACTATTCCCAGACACAGCGAGAGTGTGACTTGCAGATGCCCAAGGCGGGAACAGACACGAGGGAAAGGGAGATGATGGCCTTCTTTCTGTGATTAAGATGAATTTTTTAAAAATATGAGGGAGAAAAAGTAGGAAGATAATGAGGGAAGATGACTGTGGCCAACTTTAGTGAAGGATATGGTTGCATCCAGGTAAGACTTGAATGCAATAAAAGCATTTTCCCAGGGCTTTCATTGGCATTAGGAGTAACCCAGGATGTGATTATCATTGCGCCATATAAGCCATGTGTAAGCTTCCCTTGTTAAATCGCTTCATATACATGCCTTTCATATTTATAACATTTTTGTAGTATTCATAGACATATTGATAGGCTTCTTTTTTTTTACAGCAAGTCTCAGACATCCTGAAACCAAGAGATTATATGTCAATTATATTTCAATAAAAAATAACAAAAATATATTTATATACTGATTACTCCATACTAGACATAGTATGGAGGGCTTTACATGAAGGATTTCGCTTGAAATAAAAAAAAAAAAAAAAGAAGAAGAGAAAAAGAGAAGGATTTCACTTGTCACATGCATTCTCTGGGAAAGACCTCAAGATGCAAATATATCAAGTTTTACAGACACAGAAATGGGGAATTAGACATTTAAACAACTCCTTGAAGCCAACCAAGTGGTAGGTTGACTAAATGAATCAACAGAGTTCCTAGAGGTAGGAGCTAAGTGTGTTTTATTCCATATTAAAGAAAGTAAATTAAAGAACCCAATGTAGACAGAATCTGATAATGAGATTGATAGAATGATAGTAGCTTTCTTAGAGTACAAGAGAAAAGTGAAGTCAAGTCATTCTACCAAAACTCACGAGTACTTACCATTTCAAAGAAAGTGTGTGTAATAAGTTGTTGGGAGTCTGCTTTAACACCTGTTTGTCAGGGGAGGGAGCATTTAAATCACTGATCCCAGTGAAATCGGCTGACGCCTGAATCTACTTTCCTTTCAAGTCCCTTACACTGTATCTCTATTATCACTGTTATCCTCCTTGACATGGCTACCTCAGAAAATATTTTTTTCCCTTTTGACGTATTTTCCCTTTGATTTATTTACAGGTACTTCGTTTTTACTGTGGTCTCTTAACAGACTTTTAAATATGCAGATAAATTAGCACGAGTACTTCGTGCTAATTGGCTAATCAGTCAAGGGATTTTTATTTGTTTTGCCTAGTCTGAAGATATATGAAGGTCATTCTTGCATTCGAAAAATTCCTTTAAGTAAAGCCTGGAGCCAAGTAAATACAGAGAAGTACACCAGTAATGATTTTTGTTGTATTATAAAACTCATTTATTTTCCCATTAACAGAGCTGACTTTTGTGGGCTTATTATAAAGCAGTGGATAAATACTACATAGCCGGACATGTCATTACTACACATGAGCATACAACAATTAGGGGTTGGAAGTGAAATTAGACTCCTAGTTGCATTATCAGTATATATCTTGTATAAATTAACTTGTTATTAAACTACTGATATGGGGATCCCTGGGTGGCGCAGCGGTTTAGCGCCTGCCTTTGGCCCAGGGCGCGATCCTGGAGACCCGGGATCGAATCCCACGTTGGGCTCCCAGTGCATGGAGCCTGCTTCTCCCTCTGCCTGTGTCTCTGCCTCTCTCTCTCTCTCTCTCTCTCTCTCTCTCTCTCTGTGACTATCATAAAGAAATTAAAAAAATTAAAAAAATTAAACTACTGATATGTATATAATTGTCACTACTCTTAATCATTGAGCATATTAAATGTCGACTTTTATAGTAACATCACCATTTCTAAAAAATAATCAGTAATTCAGGTACTTATTCAAAATCCTGTCTTTATTACGATGTTGATTTCATAAACCTACTCATTTGTCATTTACTTGACATTTATTAAATTCCCACGAGGTGCCAGGTACTGCATTGTGAATTGACAGGAAGAGGAGAATTCAAAGTAAGATGTTGCTGAACACAATTCATGCAGCTACAATTTATTTTAAAGGCCGGAGTCATCAACCAATGCCATAAATGACAAAAAAGAACCCAAGACTGGTGGTAGGCATCATGCTTTACCCTACTGGCTGCACACAGTGCTTAAGCATCTAGCTAGTACCACACTCCCCAAGCATTTAAGCTAGACTGCTTGCCCTGTGCTTGCAACATTATAGTCAGAACACAGTCTATATGATGCCCCCTCTATATCTTGATACACAATAGTCAGAATTTTTTTAAAGACCTTATTTATTTATTTGAGGGAAAGAGAAAGCACGAGCAAGGGGAGGAGCAGAGGGAGAAGCAGACTCCGCTCTGAACTGGGAACACCGAGTCTCAGGATCAAGATCTGAGCCTAAGACAGAGGCTCAACCAAGTGGGCCACCCAGGTGCTCCGATAACGGTCAGAATCTTAAAAGAAAAACACCTCTGTGAGATTTAGCTACTTCCTTTGTAGAGTGATGCTTGGGTTAGGTGATCTTTCCTATTCATTTTAGTGCTAATAGTATACCAGGTATTTCCAGAATCAATTCATCCATGACTACAACACTCTGATTGTTGTTATCTATAGTCAAGTGAGGTCAGCATAATGGAATATTTTGTTGAGAATACCACAGTGAGTAGAAGTGAGGAAAAACAAATTCAGGTGATACCCTGATAGTCTCTCTTACCACCTAAAACAATGAAGACATTAAGGAACATCACTTCACTGTATCTTTCCAATGATGTGTCAACATGGGACCATATGAGTATTTGTGGAGATTTTAAAAAAGAAAATGAACCATTTGAGATTCTTGTGGTGCCAGGAGCTAAGGAAACAGAGAAAGAGAGAAAGAGTAGGAGTATATATTTAGAAAATTTTAGGAGATTTACTATGTGATTTAAAAAGGATCTAGCTGGCACTGCAAGGTGGACAGGAACAGGTTTGAGGAAAATGCAACAATCATCTTGGCTCAGTCAACTTTGTTTTGAAACTTCCAAGTCACTAAATAGCCTACCTCAGAGCCTGAACATAATAATGAACAAATCCAGGGCATAAAAGTCGTACTTAAAAGGCAGATGCACATCATCCTGTATAACATCCTATTTGGGGGATTATAGGTTAATTATTCAGTGTCACGTGGAAAGGTCGATCCTGGAAAGGATGTCAGTGACCAAACCTACTTGCTGGCTCTGGAACTGCTCTATATCATGATCAGATGACCCAGGATAGGGGTGTTCGGTGCCAGTGGTCACTAGTAAGTCATCAGTTCCTTTTCATTGCACATTCGGGAATCATTTATTCATCCAATAAAAACTAATTAAATTCTTTTTTAAATATCTTATCTGACTGGTGCCAAAAGAGGCTATGGTAACCATGTATAGTCTCTAGGGGAACCACCTGTTTAAATCATGAAAGGTTAAAGGGGTGCCTGGCTGGCTCAATCAGGATGCATGTGACTCTTGATCTCGGGGTCTTGAGTTCGAGCCCCACCCTGGGCAGAGACCTCCCTTAAAAATTTAAACAATAAACTGTAAAAGTTTTAAATAATTGTAGGAGAAGTCACTTATTGAGGCAACTCTATCCCTGAGTGCTGTTTGATAACAAGAACCCTTTTCACAAGTCCCCAGAGCCAATTTCCTTGACTACTAACTGGTCAGTGATAAATTCAGCTTCAATGATCAGATTTCATTTCAATTGGCTGATGAGCAGCATTTGCTATCATGGATATCTCCCTCCCATTGACACACTATCTTTTCCTGACATCCAGAATACTAACCTTTCTACTTTCCCCCCATCACTTGTTGGTAGCTCCTTTTTTTCTTTAAACCTCATTTGCTGTTTTAGCCTTTTCTACATGGTCTCTTAATATTTTCCTGTGCCAGAACTTGGTGCTTCAGCTTTTACTCATTGGTGTCTGCATTCGTATTTTTGATGTTCTCCTCCAGTCTCATGGCTTCACACATGATTCAGCTATAAAGCTTACATTTTAAAAAGTCTAAGTAGTAGAGTTGGAGAGAGAACAGAGTTCCTCCTATGAAACAGAGCCATAATACTTGAGATTGATCAGGGGTGGGTATCAAGTTTTAATTTTCAGCCTCAACCCATTGTGGATAAGAGACTAAGGGCCTTCCAAAGAGGTCCACGTCCAAGTCTCCAGAATTTATTTATTTTTTTTTAATTTTTATTTATTTATGATAGTCACGGAGAGAGAGAGAGAGGCAGAGACACAGGCAGAGGGAGAAGCAGGCTCCATGCACCAGAAGCCCGATGTGGGATTCGATCCCGGGCCTCCAGGTTCGTGCCCTGGGCCAAAGGCAGGCGCCAAACCGCTGCGCCACCCAGGGATCCCAAGAATTTCTTAATGTGTTATATTACATGACAAGGGGAAGTTACAGTTGTTGATGGAATTAGGATGCTAGTCAGCTGACCTAGGAATAAAGAAATTATTCCAGACTATCTGTGTCGGCACAGTGTATCTGCAAGGGTCTTTTAACGTTGGAAGGGGGAGGCAGAGAAGAAATTTCAAGATGCCAGAGTCCTGACTTTGAAGATGGAATCAGGAGAAATGAGCCAAGAAATGCAAGTAGCACCTCAATGGTGGAAAAGGCAAAGCAGATTCTCCCCCAGAGCCTGAAAAAAAATGAAACATAGTTCTGCGTTCACCTTGGTTGTCACCCAGGGAGACCCGCTGCACATTTGTGACCTCCAAATTCATAAAGTAATAAATTTGTGTTCTTTGAAGTCATTAAGTTTGTCATAATTTGTTACAGCGGTAATAATTTACCCACTCAAATACCAAAATCATACTTTTATTTTTTACAACTCATTGTTTTTATACCTACATACATTATGTAAATAAACTTTAAATATTTATCTTTAGAAAGGCTCAGAATGTCATCTTTCACATTAAGTTTGACGACTTATCTTTGTAACTGTTTCCTGACATTTAGGCGTTTATTCTTGTTACTCTGCAGTTTTCTTCACTTTACTGTCCAGCATGCTGCTTCCTGCCCACTGCTTCTTCAGGGCTTCGGCTTCATATCTCTTTTATTCCACAGCTTCAGCATTAATCTTTTGCTGATGCTGCTAGTACTTTGTCACAGATATCTTCCACTTAATGTACCTCCGACTGGCAAGTTTCTCCAGCAACATTCATCAGTGTTGCCTGATAGGAAGTGAACTGGAATCAGTCTCCAGAGCCATGTGGACATTTAACAACTTTGTTTGCAAAGGAAAAATAATTTAATACAAATAAGAAGTATAAGCACTTATGACATTTGTACTAGAATGTATATTGAAATGTGTAAGCATAATTTATAGAAATTCATCATGGCTTGTACTGAGTAAAGAAAAGAGAAATGTGTACATGTTCTGATAATATATAGGAGCATTTAGACGTTGTTTGTGGATCACTTTACTCACTTTAACTCGTGTACCTCAGTTTTTTTTGCAGCTATGTAATTTCTAAGACTTATTTCCCTCCTCTCATCCCCCAATTCCTGTTTTTTGGTGCTAGTGTAAAGGCCCATAACTAAAACTTCCTAAGTAAATTACATATAAATAAATATTCCCAAGGCAAAATGTACATATGTAGTATAAATTATTTATACATATGTATGTACATACATATGGTTAAATACTGGATCTGTATTACTTCTATTTAGAGGAAAATAAAAATGAACTGATTCCTTTAGAGCTCAAAGGATTGCTGAAATTCCAGATAAATGTTTAACTGATACAAGAAATTTTTGTTTCTAAGCTTCCCCTCTGTTTAGAGTATGCAAAAATATTAGGAGGCTGGAATAACATGGATTTGTAAATACATGCTTATGCTTCAATTTTAGGAGTACTACAAATAGACCTCTTGCCATGCATGATGAAGTCTGCACTCCTACACATTTCACTTCTCTCACTGGTGGGGTAAGTATATCATTATTCATAGTTTGTCAAACTTTATAGTATCTATAATCTGTCATGATAATTCCCTTAGTTGTTTATTCTTATTTTTCTAATATATAATGCTCATTATATCTTGTATGCACACATCTTCTCTGTTAATGAATTATTTAATTCTATTTTTTGAGGAGCTTATTTGTTGTCAATAATTCATTTTAAAATAAGAGATCATAATTGTCACATTTCTAAGTTCACAGGCAATTGACAGTAATAGCTGATTGCTTTTAAATATAATGGGGGGAACTTGCTGTGGTAACATTATGGGATCACACATTCAATCCTTTAGAACTTTGGTATTACTCTGCTCTCATTTTGCACTGGGATTACTGTGGCTGACTATTGCGGTGAGTTTGAAGCTAGCTTACCTTCTTCCTCTTGTGGATGATGTGTTTTTGATATTTGAATCCTTGAAGATTTGATTCTTTTTCCTAGAGGATAAATAACTGTAAAATATAGTTGATGTAATTGTTCTATATTAAATTCTCCTGGAATACGAAATGCACATATTTTCTCAAAATTAAGTTATTTCTACACTCCAGGGAATTTTTCATGTATTAGATTTCTGAATAATACCTTTTCTCTTCCATTTGTTGAATTCTGCAAACAGGTGGCATAAAATATCTTTATGTTTTATATATATATATTCATTAAGATTTGTAAAGTTTGTCATTTTCCCCTGTATTCAATTAATTATTTCAAGATATTTTATTTTAAGTAATTTGATTTTCATTCATGCTTATTTATATTCTCACTGGTTATACTACATTTATTAAGTCTGCAAATGTTTGCTTTTGGTTCTCAAATCTGTTCTCAATTCTGAAAGTCCATTTTCCATCATTTGTAAGAAACCATCTGAGGTCTAACCTATCTCTACCTTCACAATTTCACGCTCCTATTAAAAGAATTCTTGCACATCAGTAAGAAAATAGACAAACAAATGCCTCGAATCTCAAGCCACATTCTCAAAAAAGAATTCCAAATGGTCAGGGAACTTAGGAGAAGATGCTCAGTTTTATTAGGGGCTCAGGATGACAACTGCCTTTGGATTTTAGCATAGGCCCCCCAGAAGGGCCACTTACGGGATTCAGAATACCAGGTATTGTCAAGGAGGTGGGACTACCTTGAACCACATGCAGAGTTCATGCAATGGTAAGTTAATCTACCCACTTCGTAAAACTGTGGCGGTATCTTTAGGATGTGAATGGTGGCCTCCCCTGTGATTCAGCAGCTCCACTTCCCAGTATATACGTGTGATTACCACAAGGCATTTTCTTTCTTCTTTTTTTTTTTAACCATAGTAAAAACAGTTAAGGTCTTCTTTTGAATGTTTCCTTAACTATTCATGGTCTGTGTAACCAAGCAACCAGACATAGACTCTGGTAACATATACAATTAGAAAAATCACGGATGAAACACCTTGCAATCATTAATTTGGGTGGGTTTAGCGGACGCTGCCAGTGCCCACCCATAACTCTCAGGGTCCTTATTCCCAAATATACTGCAATCCACTCTGTCTCCTCACCTGAGAGTGCTCACTCTATTTGCGGTGCTCACTCTATTTGCAGACAGTCTCCTAATTCCAAGTATGCCAAGGAACCACCCTCAGCCAAAAATGGGAGTGATTGAGATTAACTGTTATCTGTTTCATCTCTCGGGGTAATTCAGAGGCAGGTTCTGCTGTCTCCCAGAGGACACCCAGTGGCCCAGGGAAGTAACTTTCTCACGGATGCACCCTGCTTTGTCTTCCTTCCCTCCCCTGTCTCATTCCCTCCCATCCCAAACTTTGCTTCATAGGGTCATTGTCAAAACAAGCTACTTGCACTCAAATCCTTCTTTTAGGGTCAGCTTTGAGGAAAACGTAGCCCAATGTGGGATAAGTTGGAGAGGAATGATGAATGGTTAATGTGAAATGGTGATAAGAATGAGTAGATAAACAGAGCAGTTGTGAGCAAAAACTGAAAAGGCTCTGAGACATTGCTCTCACTGGCTAACAAGTTAGCCTGTCTCATGCATGCTAGCAGGAGAAACAAGACAAAGACAGAAGACTCACTACGCATTATTTATTGCACAGATAATAGGATGAGCCTCGTGGTTATATTATTGCCTCTTTCCTGCCAGTCTCCTGGGTTGATGTGGAGCATCCTGAATGAATGCTGCAGAGTAACAGTATATCTGTTTTATGGCTAGGAACCCCAAGTTTAGCAAACTTCCTAATTGCAAAATAGAGCTAGGAAGAAACTGATAAAAAGATGTTATTATTATTTTGAGGTGCCCACAAATCTGCCTTCTGCCCAGATGAGGTACTATCTCTATCCCCCAATATCGTTCTATGAACATCCTTATAAAGACAATCTAGAATAAAAGTTGCCAAACATATGTAGAAATATGAGAGGCCTGGGCAGCCCTGGTGGCTCAGCGGTTTAGCACCACCTTCAGCCCAGGGCCTGGTCCTGGAGACCTGGGATGGAATCCCACATAGGGCTCCCTGCATGGAGCCTGCTTCTCCCTCTGCCTGTGTCTCTGCCTCTCTCTCTCTCTCTCTTTCTCTCTCTGTGTGTCTCTCATGAAAAATAAGTAAAATCTTAAAAAAAAAAAGAAAAGAAATATGAGAGGCCCTTGAAGAATTGTTGTCCTGTGAAAAGATATGGAAATATTACTAGAGAGGAGATTTCTCTATTTAAGTGTTTTCAAAGGTAAACAGCTCCCTGAGATGATGAATTCTCGGTCATGGCAATAGAGTGAGTGGCTGAAACAACCTGGAGTGACGGTAGCTGGATCTAAGAAGATTTAAAAAAAAAAAAAAAAAAAGGAAAATCCAGGATATTAAGTGTGTCATGTTTGTGGCCTTTAAGAGCTTTCTTGCTGTTGGCAGAGTGATGGTATAGACTAAAAATTAGTGCCAAAGTCTATAATTAATAAAGAGGACTTATAGAAAAGTTAAAAAGAAAAAATAACCCCAACAACCAGAGGGAAGATTGTCATTCCTGGATGTTCCTAGAATGATCTTGAAGCAACAGTGTATCCACCCCAATCCTAGAAATGTAGGTGAACAGGGTGTACTAGCTTTCTACTACAGCCATAACAAGTTATCACTACTAACAACCATTTCCCATCTCACTGTTCTGTAAACAAGAAGTCTGAGTTCTCCACAGCAATCCCCACAAGGCTTAATCAAGATGCTGACCGGGTTGTGCCCCCTTCTGGAGGCTCCGGGGATGACTTTGCGTCCAAGTTCATGCAGGAAGTTGGGCAAATTTCACTTTCTTGTGTTTGTAGAACTAAGGTCCTCAAAGGACTGAGATCTCTATTTCTTTGCTAAATGTCAGCTGGAGCCAGCGTTTGCTCCTAGAAGCCGCCCACATCTCCTCCCTTGTTCTCCGTGTGATCGTCCCCAGAAACAGTGCATAGAGTAAATGTGTGCTTCACATCTCCCCTTCCTGCTGCATCACTCTGATTCTAGCTCAAGGAGGTTCTTCTGCTTCCTCTTGTGATTAGACTGGGACCCAAGTCAATAGTCTAAAATAATCTATTTTAAAAACCCTAACATTAACTATATCTGCAAAGCCTTTCTTTATATCGTGTAACATAATATATTAATAGGTTCTGGTGATTAAGATGTGATCTTTTTTGAAGGCCTGTGTTCTGACTAGCACAAAGTGATAATGAACAACTCTCACTTGAGAGGACTGCAGGGAAAGGACTGTTTTATGTGGATGAGGGTGCATGGAAAAACTTTGATCCATCACTGAGGTTTCTCATCCTGTGCAGAGCAAGTAGTTGGATGGAAGAAGGAGGGGAAAAAAAGGATTTGGAGGGCTGGAAAATGCAAATTCAGAATCACTGGGGAGTATAAAACCAGGATAAGACAGATGGGTATTCTAACTTCCTGCACTCCATTAAATTGAATATTTCATAATATCTCTTTTTTAAAAAAGATTTTATTTATATATTCATGAGAGACACAGAGAGAGGCAAAGACACAGGCAGAGGGAGAAGGAGGCTCCCTGCAGGGAGCGAGATGCAAGACTCCATCCCAGGACCCCGGGATCACGCCCTGAGCCAAAGGCAGATGCTCACCCACTGAGCCACCCAGGCATTTCTATTTCACATCTCTTAAGGGTAAATATATATATATATATGTATATATATACACACACACACACAGTATACAAAGCACTTACTAAATTGTGAGGCCTCAGGAGGAAAATAAACGGAGCATAATAATATGCCAAAGGCTGAGCAAGGCTAATGCCTGGACAAAGAAAGGAGGGATTTTGTCATTCTGGGGTTGTATCCTTCAACCTTGTGTCAACCTCACAGAATGCTTCCTTCCGCAGGTTAAAGCAGGTAGGAGAAACTGTTCTTGGTACTGCTCTTTCAGTTCGCTCATGTGGTTTGATTATCTTTCACAAATTGGGGTATGTTTCACTTCCGTAAGATGATTGCTCTGTCACTTTCATTGTCTTTCCCTCCATTATTTGGTATCCTGCTTGAATGGGAACAATATCTCCTTTATGTGTAGGCATATACTGTTGAATTATTTGAGTCATGTTGGAGTGCTATTATTTATGATACGTCCCTCAACATAATGTCCTATCTAGAAGCTGTGAATATGTCACCTACGCGTGATGGAGATCTCTAAATAGTCACTCTCCAAAGTTGTAACTGGCACTTGCTTTAAATTGGTGCGATTATGTCTCAGCCATGTGATTTGAAAGGATTGTGCTGACATGAACAGAGCCTTTCTATTGCTTTAATGCCTTTCTTCCTATCATACATCCAAACAACATTTTTATCTCTTGACTGAATATGACAGCTGTGTGATTCCGTTTTCTCCATGAATCCAATTAATCCATCTATGCTTCTAGGCTTTTTAATTTTTTGGCATGTGCCTTTTCTTTCTTTCTTTACTTTTTTTCTAAACAAGTCGTTTACATCTTCAGAATGTTTATCATTAGATCTTCATGCTTGTCTGCTTTTCAAATTACTTACCCTTTTATGCCAGCTTCCTCTTAGGGTTTTACTAATGATCATGCTCATCTCTCTATACTCAGGCTTTGATTTACTTTCTTCCCCTTCACACATGCACTGGAATTATTTGAGGCACATTTAATAGCTCACTTAAAAGAAGCAGACAAAATAATCCTGACAAAGTCTCAACATTGATTTTGTACTCTGTAAAGGTTTACAAGAGCTTAATGTGGATGTTTTGAAACCTAATGACATCAGATGACTAATTGTTTCCACTGGTACTTTTCAAGGAAGGGATAAAAACAGACACAGGAAGAGAATCAAAAGTCATTTGGAAGGACATACAAAATCTACTGAAGTAGCAGTCAAGGAAATCATATCACACTTCATTTGCCTTATGAAACTCATTTCTCAAGACTATTAAGAGAAATAAAATATGTCAGTGACATGTAGTAAACCCTCCCGAAAAGGTATATTCTTCAAACACTTACCTTTGCCCTACTAATTGGAAAATCAATCAAATGTAACAGTAAACATTCGTTTAGTAAAAATCTTTTTGTGTTTTGCCTTTGCCACGAGATGTGTTTAAGTCAATTTTCAAAGTTGCACATAACCTAATTAACCACACTGACACTATAGTTTACATGGCCTGGAAGAGGAAGATACTTTATAATAAGATTATTTTTTTCAAAGTTTTTACTTAAATTCCAGTTTGTTAACTTACAGTGTAATATTAGTTTCACATGTACAATATAGTAATTCAGCACTTCCATGTAAGTGCACTGTGCTCATCACAAGTGCACTCCTTGATCCCCATCACCTATTTCCCCCATCACCCACTCATGTCCCCTCTGGTAACCATCCATTTGTTCTCTGTAGTTAAGAGTATCTTTCCTGGTTTGCCTCTTTTTTTAAAATTCCACACATGAAGAAATCATATGATATTTGCTGAAGAGATAATTTTAAGAATAAGAAATTATGCTGTATCTGAGGAAAAAAATCATAGTTTGCCTATAAAATTATGAAATATCCTAAAGAAAAAGTTATTTAACATGCAATACCTAAAACAAAACAAAGTCATAAAAAATAGATCACTGAATTTATTTTGGTTAAATCTCGCTGTTCTTAGATGTGTCTCATATTTAATATAGAAATTCACAATAGAAATATCTTTGAGGTAAAGCTCAATTTTTAAATCTTACAAATAAGGATAGGAGTTTCAGAGAAAAATAACTTCTTTATCATCACACAACAAATTTCTTGTAGATCTAGGACTACAAAGAATAGGACTCTCATATACCAGTCCAGTTTTAATCTGTTTATGATATACCATGTTTGATAACTATTAAAATAAAATGTTTCTCATTTTTTCTGACCTAGTAGATTGAAGAAACTTTTTTTTCAAAGTGATGATTTGGACTATGCTCCACTTACCCCACCCCCATTTTGGGCTTTACCAGAAATTTAGAAATTGAGCCATGCGTAGTCTGAAATATCCTAAAGGTTATGCTGAAACATCTCTTAGGGGCCCTTGACTCTCATTATTTCCTATTAAAAATAACTAAAGGGGCTCCTGGGTGGCTCTGTTGGTTGAGCATCTGACTCTTGATTTCTGCTCAGGTCATATATAATCTCAGGATCCTGAGATTGAGCCCCGAGATGGGCTCTATGCTCAGCAAGGAGACTGCTTGGAATTCTTTCTCTTCCTCTCCTGCTCCCTCTGCCCCTCTCCCCAAACAAATAAATCAACATTAAAAAAAAACCCTAAACTAACAACTACATTTTGTTGGGTAAGTATTTAACCAATATGTTAAAATTGCCAGTATTAATATGCCAATATTGTTGGCATATTCTATAGAGGTATTTCTCCCCTGTAGTATGGAAATTGAGAAATAAAACATCTGTAGCATAGTTGTCTTGTTGATTTTCAACCTTGAACATCTTATCTGAACATTCATTTAATAAAGCTATGATTTACATGGGAGAAATAATTTATTCTCTTTCTTTTGAGAATTTGAATTAGAAAAAAATAGAAAATTTTTAAGATTTGGATAATTTAAAGAATGATACATAGAGTTGCTTTATCAAGAGCATGAGTGAGGTACGTGGGTGGCTCAGACAGTTAGTGTCCACCTTCGGCTCAGGTCATGATCTCAGGATTCCGGGATTGAGCCCCATGTCAGTCTGCCTATTCAGCGGAGAGTCTGCTTCTCCCTCTGCCTCTCTCCTCCCTCCCTGCTCATGCCCTCTCTTTCTCAAATAAATAAACTAAACATTAAAAAAAAACAATAAGTGTGGAGACTTTATCTTCCAGCAAAATGGAGTACATGGACTTTTCTTTATTCTACTCAATAATTGTAACTAAAACTCTTGGGCATTGTGTGTAAAACAAACATAAGGTTCTGAAAGTTGTAGAGAAGAGGCAGGTCAGCCAGGGCCTTGGGACTGGAGGAGTGACAGTGATGCAGTTAGGAACTTTCTGCATTTTATGTCTCGGACCTGGAGTTGGGAAGCTGGCAGCCAGTGGGCACAAAGACAAAATGCTCCAACCCAAGGCTGCTCTTACTAGTTAAAGGATCAGGAAATGGGTAACCTTTCCTGGATAGAGGTTTTAGATAGACTGTTCTACTCCAAGCAAGTACTATTGACCATACCTCACATTTCTTTCCATGGTGGAAAGAAGCAAAGAAGTGTAAGATTGAATAGTAATTAGTCATAATGAATACCAGAGGAAAAAAAATGGTCTGGGAAAACAAAACAAAACAAACCATAGAGCCTAAGAGACTGGAGAGACTTTTTAAAAAGATCTAACACTGCTTATCAGTCTGAAAATGAAAGAAAAAGAGAGAAAAATTGGAAAATTATTTGAACAGATAATATCTGAAGACTTCCCATTTGTTTAAAGAGACATAAACTGTAGACTTAAGAAGCCAAGTAATCTTCAAACAGAATAAAACCAAAGGAATATTCACCAACTTCAGAAAAAAAAGGAACAAAAAAATTTTGAAAGCAGCAAGAGAAAAATGGTACCTATAAAGGAAAAAATAATTTGAATGACAATGGATATCTCATCAGAAACGATGGAGACCAGCTGGATTGACTCATACCTTTTAAGTGCTAAAAGAATGAATCTCATACCCAACAAAAATATCCTTTGAGAAAGAAAGGAGAAGTCAAGAAATTCTCTGATGAAGGAAAACAAAGACAGTTTGTGATCCCTAGATCCACTTTAATAAATGGCAAAAAAAGAGTCTCTAAACAGGAAAGAGAAGATAACAGAAGGAATCTTGAAACACTAGGAAAGCAGAGAGAACATAGTAAGCAAAAATATGAGTAAATGCAATAGGCTCCCTTCTCTTCTTGAGTGTTCTAAATTATGTTTGATGACTGAAGCAAAATTATAACACTGCCTTACTTGGTTTTGAATATATAGAGATGAAAAATATAAGAAAATTATATTATAAGCAGTGAGGATAAAGAGACATAAAGTGAGGTCATGTTTCTCTGCTTTACTCAAACTGGTACAATTATGTGGCTTATAGACTGTGCAAAAGCAGGATTTTATAAAAGCAGCAAGTTGAGATACACAGATGCCAAATAAGCACATGAAGTGTTGTTCAATATCATTAGCCCTTAGGAGAATGAATACAAGTTTTAAAACTACATTTAATTATTCCTAAACAATAATTGGAATGAATAGGGATCCCTGGGTGGCTCAGCGGTTTAGCACCTGCCTTTGGCCCAGGGTGTGATCCTGGAGTCCCGGGATCGAGTTCCGTGTCAGGCTCCCAGCATTGGGCCTGCTTCTTCCTCTGCCTGTGTCTCTGCCTCTCTCTCTCTCTCTCTCTCTCTGTCTATCATGAATAATAAATAAATGAATAAATAAATCTTTAAAAAAATTGGAGCGAATAAAACTAATATATATATATATATATACACACGTCTGTGTGTATATGTATATGACAACATCAAGTGAGAATACGAAGAAATGAGATCACTCATATATTATTGATGGAAATATTAAACTATACAACCACTCTGGAATACAGTTTAGTATTTTTTTAAAAAAGCTAATCATACAACTATCATATAACTCATTAATTGCATCTCTGAGCACTTAACCTAGAGAAATAAAGACTTATGTTCACACAAAAACATGTACATCAATGTTTACGGCATCTTTATTGAGAATAACCAAAACTTGATAGAGCTGAGATGTCCTTCACTGGAGAAATGGTTAAATAAATTGTGGTTTATCTGTCATGGACTACTTCACAGTAATAAAAAGAAATGGACTATTGGTATACCCCACAACTTGGATTAATCTCTAGAGAATTGTGTTGTTAATATGCCAATCTAAAATGTTACATACTCTATGATTTCACTTATATAACATTTTTTTATTTTTATTTTTTAAAATATTTTATTTATTCATGAAAGACAGAGAGAGAGACAGAGAGGGAGAGAATGGCAGAGACACACACAGAGAGAGAGAGAGAAGCAGGCTCCCTGGAGGGAGCCTGATGTGGGACTAGATCCTGAGACTCCAGGATCACGTCCTGGGCTGAAGGCAGGCACTAAACCACTAAGCCATCCAGGGATCCCAACATTTTTTTTAAATAATATTCTGGTTGTAACAAAATTATAGAAATATAGAATAGATTAGTGGTCAAGAAGGATTAATGATAGTATGTGGCAGAAGGGAAATAGATGTAGCTATAGAAAAGGGATCCTGTGGGAAGAGAAATGTTCTGTATCTTGATTGTATTGTTATGAAACTGTAATCTGGTTTTGCAAGATGTTACCTTTGGGAGGAACTGGGTAAAGGATATAAGGTATCTCCATATTATTTATTACAACTGCACGATAACCAAGAAGTTTCTTCAAATAAAATTTCTGTTAAATTTTTTAACTGAGATAAAAGATAGGAACTCCTAATTTATATCTCAATTTAATAGGTGAAATGCCACTTTTATGAATTGTATTCATAGGTTCTATATTTAGAAAATATTTAAAAATTGAAAGCTAGAATATATAGGAGAAAAAGTAAAGCAAATCTATTTTGGAGATAATTGATAAAATGAAGGGTGAGTGTCTAATAGCAACAATAATAAAAATAGTCACTAAAACTTACTGATAATTGTTCTCAATACTTTTTTTGTAATTTGATTCCATCCTCATCATAACCCTGTAAGAACTAAAGCATGGGAAAGTTATGTGGGTTGCCCAATGCTGCAGATATAGTCATGATAGAACTAAGATTTATGTCTATGTTAAATAATTTAAAAGGCAGTAATTTAAAAGCAAATCATTGTCAGTTTGATTAATTTATCCTTACCCAGCTTTCACAAACTGTTGAGAAAAATTTCCATATGGTATATAATTTAACATGAAATAATATAATTTCAAATGGGCTTTTCCAGGTTACCCTAAAACAGCATGACTCTGTAGAATATTCTATGATGAACAAAATGTTGTATAAATTTTCATCCTCCAATATGATAGTCACCTGCTACCTGTGACTGTTGAGCACTTGAAACATGGCATGACTAAGGAACTGAATTTTTTATTTTTTTTAGTTTAAACTAATTTAAATATGAATAGCCACATGTGACTACTGGCTACTACTGTATTGGACCGAATGGTGCTAGCCTGTAAAATCCGTGAGATCAGAACTCTTATCTATCTTATTTAAAGCTGCAACACCCCCACACAGAATAGTGACTAACTGTTGGCAGTATCTCAATTAATTCTTGTTATGTGGATCCAGAAATTAGTCATTATGTGTCAAACCTGAAATCATGGAAAAATTAATCTAACTCAACAGATATGGAAATTAAAAGCAACTAGTCTCAGAAGTTTATAATAAGCATCACCACATTTTTAGTGATTTTTGTATTTAAAGCATGGTTAGTTATCATAGAGAATTGTTAGAGAATCTGAATATTAATGACTCCCACATCCATGGACATGATGAAAAATAAAAATGCACACTGCAAATAGGAAGTATTTCATTTTTTAAAAAAATTCATTTTGAGGTAAGTTTTAATAAATTTTTAGAGTTTATGTTTATATGTATGATGTTAATGAAAAGAGTATTTGTGGAATAAATTAAAATGTTGACATGATCTCTGGTCATTGAACTCATGTTCATTCAAATCTCTTCCCACCTGCCCTGCCAACGTAAAGGAGGGCTGTGATAGGTACGGTGTGGTCTTCTATTTTTCCTACTACTTTTCCTAACTCAGAATCAGCTCTCCCCTATGCTCTTTAATCAGCTTTTAAGCTGATGTCAATGTGGACTAGAAAAGACTGCCATGCAGCGCTCTTTCTAAGTAGTTCTCCAATTTAAAATTGTCATTTTGAGCTAACCTCCAGTGTGTTTTCCTTTTTTATACTTAAGTTCATTTTTATACTAAAGATTCTGGGGCATGGGTTAGATAAGTGACATTTATGCAATCACCCCATATTTTACAGTTTTCATTTTTGGTAAGTCTTTTTCAGAATAATAATTTACTATTTCTCCACTTAAGGAAGAAAACACTCACTCACTCACTCATTCACTCACGTATGATTTACAAGACTTTCTAGTAAATACAACTGTCTTTCAGAATCTATGCCAAATTCTGGGGTCAAAGAAAATTCGGTAAACCAAACTCTGTTCTGTAGAAGACTTTATAAATTTGCAAGGATAAAGTCAGGATTGCAATATTTGGAGAGCTGAATCTCTCCTATGCTTTCTTCATATGCCCATGTGTCCAGCCCAGAAATTTATGAGTGATGACCATGGTTTTTTTTCCTTCTTATTCAAGTTCTGGAAACAATGAACTACTAAGTGTTCCTGATTCCACTTTCTCTCCATTATCACTGTTCCTGTCCTCACAGTGTTTGATCAGTAATGTCTGTGTAGGCTGCTTAACGTTTAGTTCATATCAGATTCCTGTCCTCATATAATATATCCTTTCATATTCTAGCCATAATTGCATGTTTAGCAAGTAAATCTGTATCTTCCCTCTCCTCACTCAAAATTCTCCCAGACTACCCTTGGCAAAGTACAGGCCCTAATCAAATATAGCTGATAGCCTAGTGTACATCCTATGACCTAAGAATGTTTTTTTATAGTATTAAAGGGAAGAAGCAGCAGAGGGAGGAAGAAGGAAATTTACAAATCGAATTTGCCAGTGAGGGACCATATGTAATAAAATGAGCCAGTTTGCTGATCTGTGACAGGATGAAACAGAATCTGCTTACCTAATTGTTGTACAAGGACTGTTTCGACTTAGTGTGTAAGAACCCTGGTACCTGGGAGTATGAATTCAAACTCCACAATTTCATCACTGGGGGCATGTGAAGCATTTCAGACTGTTTCCCTTATTGCAAAATGGAGGTAAAGATAGCACCTATTTCGTAGGATAATTGTTAGAATTAAAGGAGATAATGCATGCAAATGTAGCAATACCTGTGTAAATACCTCCAGTAGTTGCCTCATCTTCAGCCACTCACCCATCTCACTGCACACTTTTACACACAGCCTGCCATCCCTCATCCCTGTATTTGTGCACATGGCTCCTTCTGTATAGAAGACATGACGATGGTGCATTCTGCCAAAATGTCTATAGAGCTTTCCAGGTTCTACTCAAATACTGCTTTCTGTCCATAGCCTCAATACTTTTCTTCAACTTGCCTGGCATAGTGATCCTTTTCCTGTGATCACACCACAGTTGGCCATTCCCTGTACAAACGAGCCTAGTATAGTGCCTGTTCCAGCAAGACTAACCACTCAGCTCAACTCTTTTTGGCTAGAAATAACTCTTTTTTTCTTTTTTTTCTTTTTGTGCCCTGAGTGCCAGTCTGACCCACTATAAACTTAGCTCCCAAGAAGTATTTATTTATTGAAAGCACTGAGGGGAGGCAATGCCCAATTCTAAATCTTTGTTTCTGAGAATTACTATTCTTCTTATCAATTGTTGTATTCATTTCATCTCCAATGCTGGCAAAATGTGACAACTTAGGACATAATAAGGAGCCTCGTAACTCACTTACTCTAGTCCTGCTTTCAGAACATTTTCTCCTCATTTAGTCACTAAATTGGTATTTGTCCCTTTTTGAACATATTTTTTTCCAAAAATAGAACAAGAATTTCCTGAGCGTTGTAATGTTCATCTTCAGAGCAATTCACTACATAAAACCAATGAAGCTATCCAATTGTGTTATGCACTAATTTTTTACTTCACTACTTAGGTAATAAAACACAACAGTATGAGTATTAGAGTCTAATAAGGACACACCTTGGTGGTTGTTAGGATTATGAGTAAGTGTCAGCTGCTCTTAATAATTCTGATCTGTCATTATCAAACTATAAAAAATTCCCAGGGTGAATCATTATGGTTACAAAAAATAAATATAAATGACAAGGAACATAAAAGTAATATATTCAAATGAAAATATTATAAATGAAAATTATCATGCATGGACAAGAGTTTAAATTCCCTTAAATGTTGTGAGAAAAATATTTTATTTAGAACGTTGAAAACTTTCAAGAATAATAAGAAAAAGTATACAGGGGCCAAATACTGGATAGTGTCCTGGGGACTTAACCTAGGTTTACAAAAATATCAAGGTTTTATTTTTAGTACCCAAGGAACCTCTCAGGTCCTTGGGGCAAATTCTAGAGGGATACTGATTTTATGTTTCCACCTTTTCTACAACCCGTACCTCTTACCAGCTCTCCAGGACTTTTTGGCAAAGTCATGCTCCAAAATCCCCAAGTATGAGTCCTCCAAGACTCATATAAAATCCCTAGAATCTGTGGAAAGAAGAGCAAGAGGGGCACAAATAAAGGACATATGTATGATTTGTTTATTGACAGTTGGTATGTAAAGTATTTTGTTAGCATTTTTATTTGGTATAGAGTAAACAAGGTCATTTTCCTCTAATGTCCTACAGAGGAAAATACAGGAACTGAATTTCATTAAGGTCTTTTTCAGGGACAATTTGCATAAGAAATATCAATATGTATTTAGAGTAAAATAGATTACAAAGTGACAATTTTATTTGCTAACCAAACAGGCTGATCCCATTTTCCTGAAGTCTTCTTTTGGAATTTGTAATTAAAAGTTATTAATATATTCAGGCATTTTGACTTACAATAATGACAATTTTATATGACTCAAACTTTATTGTTATTGAGGATGTTAACAGCTATTATAATCAAATCTAAATATTAAATTGTAAATTCAATATTTTATAAGTATATTTTTTTTCATTGGTCACACTTAAAATCTTACTAACCATACTGTAGGAGGTAATGTTTTCATTATAAACAGTGAAGGGGAATAAAAAGAGAGCTGAGATCTTATAAATAAAAACACAAAATATAGAAAAATTCTTCTACAAACTCTGACTCATACTTATTCTTTACCCGTTAACATATAATGCACCAATTTTTGCATACTGTTTATGGTCTGGTTCTTATCAGTTACTTGTTCTATGGATACAATCCCACTTTTCTACACAGATAAAGGACAACACATCATCCTTTCTTTTGGATTCTTCAGTCCTGGTAAAAGTAATGGGTACTATTGTTACTAAGTATTATTATTATAAAGTATGAAGTATAATATCAATGACTAAGGTTAAAAGAGGAAACGTAAGAACACATGGAAGCTCATGTTACATAACAAGTAAAAAGGAGGATCTGCTTCCCATGATGTATTTCATTTCAGAAAATATAATATGTTTCTAAACATAAAGCCTATTCTCTTTACTTGGATATTTGGTACATAGATCTCTAAGCCATTAAATGAGTATTTCTATTCTGTGTGTATAGCTAATAATGTCTTGATGTTTTTCAAAGACCTTCTGGGTTAGAAGTTAGAAAGCAAAGAGGATTAAACTCCCTCTCCAGGAGTGGGTGACCTTGGCTTCTTTCTCCCATCACTGTTTCCTTGGACAGACTGCCTTAAGGTAGAGGTGTAATTTGAAGATATCCCCAGGCAATATTGATTATTGTCCTTATTGCATTGAGAAAATGAAGAGTAGAACTGAAAACCATCCTAGACTGTGTAAATAATTCAATACCTGTTCTTTCTGAGGCCCTGGAAGACCCTAGTTCTTCCCCCACCCATTTCCCAGATCCCAGAGCATACGCAGTGGTTCTGGTGAGAGAGGGCTGGTGGCATCTATTCTAGGTTTCCCCTCATCAAACTTCCCCCTTTTTGAGACCAATCTGGAAGCTGTTCCATGAAAGATACAGCCATTTTCCCCTTTCCTGTATGTTGCCCATCACCTCAGCGGGATGAAGAGAGAGAAACTGATTTCTTGGAGCTGCCTCAATCAACCATGGCCCAGGAAGGAGAGCTGCATTGACTTAAAAATAGACACTGTGTCCTCTATTGAATAGAGTGACCATAATTGGTCCCAGGTATCATCTGTATATTTGCTCTGCCCTTTGACCCTATGTTCCTTTTCTGGTGCACTGGAGGTTCATCCCCCAGCCTCTAGGCCAGATGCCTGCCTCAACTCAGGCCCCAATTCATAGGGTTGCTATAGCAACTTCCACATTTATTCCTTTAGCCCTCAAGTTTTACCTTGAAGATGCTGGCCACACTATGGCCCACAGGAATTCAAAGATGCATCTTCCTGAGTCTTCCACTTCTGCCACATTTTCCTCATTTTCAATGTGATTTAAGGTTGAAAGAGAGAGAACCCTAAGTACATGAGAAGCAGCTCCCAGTGTTCCCTTCAAACTAACACCCAGTATGTCCTCTGATGGTGGAAAGGTCCAACAGATGACCAATGAGAGACATGAAACAGATACCCAGCCTAGTCACCATGACCAGTGTGGCCTATGCCACCATACCTGGCACATGCTCAACCTGCAATCTCTATGCTGGGGACACTTCCACAGATCAGGTTTCACCTATCCCCACAGTCTAGAGGATAGCCTCTACTCTGACACCCTAGAGAAATCTAGCAGGTATTCAAGGGCCATGTCAGAGCAGATGCTGATATGCTCACCTTTCCTCTGTGTCTGTCCCCTGGCAGCATATTATTCATTATGGGTTAGATTAACCAGTTTTACCTCATCACCAGCAACCACTGACTATATGCTCCAGAGTGTTAGATTGTACAATGCCTATCATAACCCATGAGCATAATAAGACTATGATAGGAGCCATCACTTAATTATTGCACATGAATGTTTGAAGAAACATTTTCAAGAAAAGTCTTGAGGATGATGATAAAAGCCCAAGGATGTGTGGATCCACAATATGGTAGTATTGGCATCACTTGAGATTTTGTTAGAAATATAAATCTCAGCCTCCATCAAGTACTGAGTCAATATTTGCACTGTAACAAGCTCCCTGTGTGATTCTTATTCACATTAATGTTTGAGGAGACCTGCTGTATTCCAAACATCAGCCTAATCTTCCAGGAACCAGGAACCATAGCCCATTGATGTCATAAGAACTCAGAGTTGAAACCCCTTTTATTCCACAGAAAAGTGTGGCAATCATCCAAGCTCCCTATGTGTGTGTGTGTGTGTGTGTGTGTGTGTGTGTGTGTGTGTGTGTGTGAAAGAGAGTAGTAAGCAGATTTAGTACGACTATTTGATAGCAACAAAATCTATGTGAGGCTCCTGAGTATCTACCCTACTCTGCTCCTAAGAAGGACATGTGTTTAACCAATCTGGGAGAACAGGCTGAGGTCTTTGCTTTAACAGCCTGTCCTACTTCTCACATTTAGAGATAGAGCTGCCATAATTATAAAAAATTTCCAGTAGCCCTTGTGTCCCAGAAATGGAGATAAAGAAAAGACAGAGTGATAATGAAATAAACCTAATAGAAGAGGTTGCCATAAATTACAATATGTGAAATTTTCCCAGATGGCTATTATCAGGTGTCTTCTTTCTTTCTGACTTCTGTCAGATTTATTAATGGCTAAGTCCTTTACATTATCTGATCCCATTTTCCAACTTATAAGATCTCAAATTTCAATTAGTTTTAATTTTTAACTCATTTTATTTCAATTAGTGTGGATGTGTGAACACAGATTTTTTTTAATAATTATGTATGTGACTTTCTGTTGTCTGCTGAAATGTCACTGGTCCTACTCAAAAAATAAGGAAATTCGGATGAGATCAGTACTTAACCTCAGCTACCTATTACAAACATCTTTTGATCTGAAAAGCACACAAATGTTTGCTCTATAACCAGGGTCAACCCAATTTGAGCCTCTGGAGGTGGGCAACCAGGCCTGAGTACTTTAAAAATTTCCCAGCATGATTCCCTCCTATAGCCAGTTGGAAACTCTCTGGACTCCATCTCTTTCAGCTTTTTAAGCTTTGTTTGTTTCTCTGTTTTGTTTGTTAGCTTGATGTTTGTCATGGAAATGCTTGATGTAGGCAGAGCCAGTTCTGTGATTAAAACCAGTCTGAAGTATCCATCTTCTTGGCCGTGTTCATACTCTTGGTACCCCATAGGCACTTAGGTCCAAATGCCAGAGTTGTGGAGAGATTGTTCAGGAATGGTACTAGATTATTACTGATGTTTTCTAAGTTTAAAAGTTCTATTATTCAATCTTCATTTTAAAAAATGCTTAGAAAATATGTGAAAGACTAATATAATATCCTAATCTTAGTTTTAAAATGAACTGAGTGAGGTATACGAAGTATTTTATATTTTATATTTATAAAATATAAATTATAAACTTAACTCAAATGTTCATCTAAATAACTTAAAATTTACAGGAAGTGGCTCTCAGTTTTGTATGTATATATGTAAAGTAAGTGATTTCAATTATAGTAATTTAATGACACCCAAAGAAATATGATGGTGAATATTTGGCAAGCTATCAACTTCTGTTTTCAAATTCTAGACATGACAGCAGACATAAGGTACATCTTTGATGAAGGCAGACTATTTATCAAACACATTACCAAGTACTAAGGCACACATTTTTCAGAAAGGCGTATTTCTCTGAAGGCAGCATTGCCAAATGACCATCTTTTTGACTTATCTTCTTTACTAGGGAATATTTTAAAAATCTTCAGAAGTAGGCCTGCCGATCTGATTCATTTTCAGAGTTTTCAAACTTGGAGTTCATTAAAGACATGAAAGGCTTCTCCAGCTAATAAGCTGTGTGATTTATGTACCTGAAAGACAAAAATAAAACCCAAATCCAACAAAAGTGTGATGACTAATTTGCCAGGAAATATTAAGCACAGTTAATCTTTCAGACAGAGAGAGAAAAATTGTTCAATCAAAGTTTTGAGGAAGATGGAGGAGCTGATTTAAATGTTATTTGAGTCATACTTTTACCTAATTAATTCAGATCTCTATCTTCAAAGACATTTTAGGAAGAAGCCAAGTCAAAGTTTTATGATTGTTACATAAATTACAATCCCCCAAAGATTTCAAAGGTTTGTTTCCTAAAGATGATGTATGGAGATGAAGTGAGTTTATCTAAGTTTATCTATATCTTGCATTTATTTCTCCTTCAGAAATTATGACACCTGCTTAATAAATTGCCTGGATTGAGTTAGTTTTAATCCTCTAAATTCTTGTAAACAGAGATCTCATATTTAAATCACTTACTGTTCAGTTTAATACAGGACCAGAAGGAGCAAACAGATTATTCTATGTCTTGCCAAAAATGTCATATTTTTCTCAGAAAAAGAAATATGAGTAATGCACATGAGGTTTGAATATTGGATTTGATTGACTTCCCCACCCTATGTCAACACCTATTCATGCAACTCTGCTCTATTTTTATTGTACCTGTGCCCATAGATTGCAGATTGTAGTTCTTAGGGGGAAAGATGATATTAGGAGTTATTATCTGTTTTGTGCTTATTTTTTTAAATTAATTAAAGCTAAATTATTTTCTTCTTCAGTAATTATTTTATCAGCACTATACGTGTATTGAAACTCGGCATCTGTAGAATATCAAATAATATCATAGCTCTATCTCAAATTATCAAGACTGACAATATTCAGTTCTGCTCTTCACATAATTAACTGCTATGGATTTGAGAAGTTGTTATATAGATTTCTTCGTACATATTCACAAGTTAAAGAATGCACATACTCCATTAGTTTACATGATATCATGAGTCCATCTCCAATTCTCTAATAATTTATTTAATTTTCCTTTATAAGAGTCTGAAGTGTTAGCTCCTCAATGGTAATAATTCAGGAGATGCGTTTATAAGTGTGGAGACTGGTAAGTCTGTGATAAGGTGGCTTTGTGATGCTAAGACTTTTTTTCTGAATAAAGGTATTGTTCTAATAATACCTTCTAAAGTTATTTGTATCACAAAGTAACTATGAAATAGATCATTGAAGTTACTGAAAATTATACATTTCCTTTTAACCTAATCTTTGAGTTTCTTCTCCCAGTTGGTCATATACATCTTTTAATTGCCCATCTCTTAGATGCAGTGAGTTGCCTTCTCTGAGTATTCTCATTACAATCCCTCAATCTTCTACTTGGTGTCTGTAGGTTAATATTGTTTAATTCTCTGTTTTCCTCATGACACCAAGATCTCCCTGAAATTAAGGGCCATGCCTTTCTCATTATTACCTGTAACCTATAGCACTATGGGTTTTGCATAAAAATGATGGTGAATATTTGTTTTATGAATCAATCACTTGAAAATATACACCCAACTATAGTGTCTCCTCTTATATTAGTATAGTATTTTTAAATTGAAATATAAACCATGTTTTTTTCTTATGGAAAGATACTATATAAAAGTTTTTCTGACAAAACCACAACCTCAGGTAATGGCTAATATTCATGATAGAAGCAGTATGAAAAAGTAAAAAAAAAAAATTAACTGTTCTATGAACAAAGAAATGAGTAATCAACTCACAGAAAAACAAAATTAAATAAAAATAATGATGCTCAAAAATCAATAATAATTATGAAAATAGAAATTGAAATATAATTTAGAGATGATAGCCTACTTGTGAAATTAACAAAAATAATAATGTTAACAATATTCAGTTAACGTAGAATGCGTCGAATGTGTATGGAAGGTCTATTTTTCCTCATTTAGTGGTTAAGATTCAATGGAATCATTGTACAGGCTAATTTGATGTCATCCATGAAATTTTAAAACACATATATGTTTTGATTAATGATTACAGTTCTGAGCATTTTTCTGACTAAATGTTAAGTACTTATAAAAATAAATATTGGTATAAAGATATATAGTAAATTAAATTGATGTCAACATCATGTGCATTTATAGAAAATGCACACATAAATCACAATAAATTCATATATATATAGAAATTGCACATTTATATAAAGCATTGGTCATAAAACACAAAGACCTCCATAATACATTTTCAATCCAAGGTTTCAAATCACAGAATGTTATATAGGCTGAGACAATTCATGTTAAAAAAACACCTGAGTATATGTAAATATATCTGTACTGATGTACAGAAAACACTGGTACAATTCATCACAACCTGTTAAGAGTATTTGTTTCTACCAGTGAGATTGAATTGGGGTGGGTAGGAAATATCATTCTCATTATTTAAACTGATAATATATTAAAAATTTAAAAAATAAATGAAAAGCAATGTAAAAAATCCCAAATTACTGCTAAGAAATAAATCATGTCTTTTAACTTCCAACAGAGAATATTAAAAGTTTGACCCTGTAACTAAACTGAATATTTCAGTATTTTAAAAGGCCGTTGTAGTTTCATAATCTCCCACATGACAGCACTGGAATGAGATAGGAAAGTACAGCAAAGCAGTCATAAATATTTCTGCTATATTTCAACACTAGTCCTTACTTTGCATCTTGACACATGCACAGGCATGCACCAGTGAACATGGTCATTTCTAAACAGCATGTATTTTGCTGACACACAATTTGACTAACTGTGCATGGACCCCCCACACAAATATGCATTTGATTAATCAAATGCATTTGATTTCATTCTAACAACAGTGAGAAATAACCCACATAACCTATACATGTGCAATTTTTATTTCATATTTCCTTAATGATATATTATTTTCCTTTACTTATGTAATTCAATGAAATACTTTATTTGTAATGCAAAATTTCAGGGTGATAGAAAATAAGATACCACTGAGGAATATATATAATTAGGTGTAGTATATCAATATTATTTAAAAATGAAAGCTGGAAAAAATTGTAGCCTAATTGTGTCTCAATATGACTTCCCTGTATATGATATGTTGAGGTGATACATCTAACTCTTTACATAAAATATGTGGAAATGCTTAGACAGTTCCTGAATCATGAGACTGTAGCTTAAAGTGGAACAACTTAATTTGGATTTTCATGTAACTCAAGAAATTTCCACCCAGTGATTAGATATGAAGTTTACTTTAATCTCTGTATGAATATCAGGCAGTAATAACTCATAATCCCCTAAAGTTAGATTTAAAATATAATACAGCAATTTGGTAATTTTTCACAAAACTAAATATGTTCTTACCATACAATCAGATAATTGTGCTGTTTGGTAACGTGGACATGAATGGTTTATAGCAGTCAAAACTTTGCTGTTAATTCATAATTGCCAAAACTTGGAAGCAACCAAGATGTCCCTCAGTAGGTGAATGGATAAATAAACTGTGGTACATCCAAACAATGGAATATGAGTCAGCATTAAAAAGAAATGCACTATCAAGTCATAAAAACATAGAAGAAATTTAAATGCATCTTACTAAGTTAAAGAAACCAAACTGATATTACATATATAATATATATAATTTATAATATCATATATAATATCATATATATATAATTTCGACAGTATGACATTTTGGAAAAAGCGAAACTATGGAGACAGTAAAAATGTTAGGGATTTTCAGAGATTTGGTGGGGAAGAGTGATGAATGAGACTATGGGAGATTTTTAGGGCAGGGGAACTATACCCTATGATACTATAGTTGTGGGTACATGTCATTATCATTTATGAAACCCCTAAAATATACACCCCTAAATACACAACGCCAAGAGTAAACACTATGTAAACTGTAGACTTGATTGATTACAGTGTGTCAATGTTTGTTCATCAATTGTAAGGCACGTACCATTCTGGAGCAGGACAGAGAATGTTAGTGCTGGGAGAGGGGCTGTGTGTGGAGGCAGAGAGGTATGGGAACTCTGTACTTTCTGTTTAATTTTGCTGTAAACCTAAAACTGTTCTAAGAAAAAAAAGCCTATAAAAATATGGTACAAGTCTAAGTCGCTTTAATTAATTCCAAAAAGCTTTAGGACCCTCTTTGAAAAGCTTTTGGGTATGGTGTTAATCCATTTGACAATAAATTTAATTACAAAGGAAAAGGATAAAATTAGAGTATGTGGACTTTAATAAAATGTCCTTATAAAATATCCATTCACCTTTTTTCCCCTTTACTAATGAAACTCATTTTGTTCAGGATAGCAATGTATGCATTGAGAAATGACATTCCTCAGCCTTTTATACAGTTCCAGGTGTTCACATTTCATAATGTAACCATGAGAAATAAGTGGAAGTCAACTGTGAATTTCTGGTATTTTTTTCCCTTTTGTGACATAAGTGTCATCCCTTTTTCTTGTTTTTCTTCATTTTTCTTGCTGACACATGGACATGACAGCCAGTCCTGGTGGCTACAGCACACAACTAGCAACTTTGAAGAAAAGGCCAGGAATGCCTCAGCGTCCTCACTCTTGCCTACTTCCAGGGCTTCTAGCTCCACAAGAGGCAACAAACAAAACAAAACAATCCTTCTAATCAATCGGTGGATGTGACAGGATTTCTGTTATAGTCAAATGGAATCCCAGCTATTCATAGAATCAGTATAAAGGCTAAAAATAACCACTGACAAAACCACTTACCAAGTCCAATTGATATGGAGTACTTGGGAGATCAGAATAGGGTGAATTTCTAGCTTTCTGGAGAATATCTTCCTTTTCTTTTCAATATGGAATTCCATTATTCAACCTCAATGTTGAATGAATAATATAGTTAATGAATGGCCTACACAAAGTGCTGGACCCTCATTAAAGTAGTTGTGGTATTCTGACTTCTAATAAGAAATATATATTTGGTCTTCATCCCTGTTTATAGCAAGATTTTCTAAAACTCTTGGAATTTCCTGAGTGATGGAGGGATGGGATGGTGTATTCAGTCATGTTAATGGGGCGACTTTGGGAATGCACCTAAGGATGGCGGCTGGTCACCAAGGAAAAAACAAGTGATCAGAGGGTTGGAATGTTCACATCTATCCTGTTAACCATGGGAGAAAGGCTGGACCAGTGGTTTAATCAGATATGCCTATGTAATGAAGTCTCCATAAAAACCTGGAAAGATGGAATTCAGAGAGCTTCCAGGTTTTGTGAATATGTGGAGATATGGAGAGAGTGGTGGCCCCAGAGAGGTCATAGCAGCTCTGCACCCCTTCTCACATACTTTGCCCTATATATCTCTTCACTTGGCTGTTGATTTATATCTTTTAATACCTTTTACAATAAAACCGTGATCAGGTAGGTTAATTGTTTCCGAGTCTCTAGCAAATTAATCAAAGTGAAGAAGGTTGTGGGAATCTCTAATCTATAGCCAATTAGGTCAGAAGCACAGGTGGCAACCTAGGCTTATGATTGGCATCTGAAGTTGGGGAGGAGGCAATCTAATAGGATTTAGACCTTAACCTGTGGGATCTAATGTTGTCTCATGGTAGAAAGTATCAGAACTGGGCTGAACTGCAGGATACCTGCTGGTGTCCAGAGCATCACTTGGTGGGGGAAAGCCCCCTCCCCATAAATTAATATTGGGTATGCAGAATTTTTCAGTAGTTACCTCTTTTCTTTTCTAGACCTTCTATTTTATTTATACAGATGTCACAATTCCAATCAACTATCCTTATTAGAATGAGGTAAGATGGGAGAGATGATGTCTTTTCTGTCCAAACTCTTGCAATCTAAGTGGAAAAGGCAACATATGCAAAGAAATAAATATGATGCTGGCACCTATCTAGTTCAGTCAGTAGAGCATGCAACTCATGATCTCAGGGTTGTGGGTTCAAGCCTCAAATTGGGTATAGAGATTACTTAAAAATAAAATCTTAAAAAAATATGATGCAAATATGGAAATTAAGCAAGATTGTTCAATTTAGAAATAAAAAAGCAAAGATTCAGACTTAGAAAGATCAAGAAAACAGAATAGTATAGTTTGAGTGAAAGATGCCTTCGGACCAGAAATACAAGTGATGCAAATTCAAAGAGATGTTTGAATACAACCTCAAGGCACTGGGGCTTTATTTGAAAGGCAATAGATATTCATATGTCAGGGTTAAGGGAATCTTAAAAGTGAAAGTGCAGACACTGGAATGCAAAGAGACAGATCAAAGGGGTTTTCTGGAGTGAGAATTGACAGGGGTTGGGAGCCATATTCACATTCACTGAGCTGCATGAGTAGTGTTTGTTAGCTCTTTATGGCAGGAAATTTCAGCCCTGAGGAAAAGTGGGAAAGAAGGGAAGAAGTAAGAAAACAGGAAAAACATTTTAGCAAAGCTAGTTCCTTGATGGAACTTTGTAATAATTTTGTAATAATTTTTGGTTTTTACCAAAGAAATCTACTAAGATGTATGCACTCAAGCAGAGAGAGCAAATTGTTCTTGCTCTGCCTTTTTATTCTATCCAGGCTCTCAGATGATTGGGTGATACCCACTCATATTGGTAAAGGTGATCTTCGTTTCTCCGTCTACCAATGCAAATGCTTACCTGCGTCAGATTGACACATGAAACTAACCATGTTAATGTTGCCCAATTCCTGGACATATAAAAATGCTTTAGCCCTGTTTATCATTTTGTCATGTGTTGAATTTCTGCCTTTTCAGCATCAGAGCTTTATGAAAAAAAAATTCATATATCCGACATGGTTTCCACTTTTGTGTGATGGAAATAGCTTTCGCAGAATGTACACACTGCCACCTACATAACACCTAGCTAATTAATAAACGGAAGTGGAATAAATGTGATTAAAACAAAATACATATGTTGGGTCTTAATATCACCCAATAAATATTACCTATATTAAAGGTTTGAGGTGGTGTTGTTATTCTTATTGTAAGTGTTGTTAAGATCTTTTCACTCTCAAGGTTCTCAGGAAAGCCAAGAGAAAAGGATTGAGGATAAAATGAAATACTGAATACATGTGGCATATATTCATTCATTTCTTCTAAATGAAATTGCTATTGTTACTATTTTTTAAAGATTTTATTTATTTATTTATTTATTTATTTATTTATTTATTTATTTATTTATAGGGAGGGAATGGGCAGAGGGAGAGGGAGAGGGAGAATATCAAGCAGACTCCACAATCAGTGTGGAATTGGATACAGGACTCGATCTCACAATCTCACAACCCTGAGATCAGGATAGGAGCTGAAATAAAGGGCCAGACTCTTAACCAACTAAGCCATCGAGGAGCCCTTGTTACTATTACTTTTAATTAATATAACATTTGGCCAATGTTTATCTCTCTGTGGATTTACTGTAGTATCTATTGATGTGGATTTTTCTTTTAAAGTCTGTGTTCAGTCAAATGAGTATATATTTTGTTTGTTATTTGCCTATTTGTTTTCACTTATTTATACATCTCGAATACCTATTAACACAGGCATTCAGAACCCAATTGAAAATAAGGAAATTTGGTAAAAAAAATATTATCAACTCATAAAAATTAGTCCAACTATAGGAAAGTAAGAATGGTAAAACACTACAACAGCCTCCAAGGGGAAAAAAAAATCATGAAATTGGAGTTGTGTTGTGTAATGAAACAAAATAAAACAGAATCCCCACTAGTTAGAAGTTAAATCAGAAGACTCGGCTATTTTGCCATGGCCCAGTCTTAGAAATTCTTTTGGACTCAATTTCTTCATGTGTGAATTATGAACATTCTTACCTATTTCAAAGAGCTGGCATTTGTTGATCTAATGTAATGAATGACCTGATAAACAGAGCCACAGTAATATGTGGGTTATCACTGCCCTGCACTCTCCATGACAGCAGAGAACACCATTGCCTTGTTATAAACTAGCTGCTGCCCCCATGTCCCACTTCACAGCCACCCTGTAGTAGGAATTCTATAAACATTTGTTACACGAATAAGGGAATAAAGTGTGGTGATTGGCAATCTGTTCTCCCTAGGAGGACATAAAAATACTCAAGCAGAGTGGAGATTTAAAGAAAAACAGAACTTCCTATATATTCTAGTAGTTATCTCTAGAATCCATAATCTCGGGAGAATGACAACAAGGACCACCACTTTTTCTATTTATCATTTGCCAGGCTTTCCAACTCATGTTATCAAGGTGAGATAGAAGCAAAGATGCATTCTGTTGATTAATGAAGATTGCACTACCTACTGGCTCTTCTCTCAGTTGTAAACAAAGGCATGACAGATGGGATGCACAGTGAGAACTTAAATATTTAGACTCATGCTTAAAATTTAAATTAATCATTCATTCAAAAAACACTTAACACTGAATTTATGTAGACAGTGTGGAAAGAGAGAGAAAAAGAGGGAGAGAAAAAGAAATCATGCCCATGGTCCCATGTCCTGAAGAAATTCACTGTCCATTAGGGAAAACAAAAACCAATAGGCAAGCACAATAAAATATGATTGAGATCAGAATTTGCACATTGCCCGAAGGGAGGGGAAATTAACACTGCCTTGGGCATTTCATTTATTAACCTACTTCTAAAGTTTAGTTCCTGGTGAGTGATATTAAAAACACCATGCTTCCTGAGTACAATTAAATTCAATTTAAAATGTATTAAGTGACACTCTGTAAAAAGTACTTTACAAATAGCTCAGCTCTAGGGGATATATTGATCTTCAAGATGTAGCTCTTACTCCAGAGGTCTTGGGATATCATTTGCACAGACTTCTCACGCACCTGTAAGTCTATCACTAGGTGTAAACTGAATGTCACCAGCCATAATAAGCACTACAGGAATTGAGAGTGGGGCCAGAGTAATGGGATCTAGAGGTGTTTCAGGGAATCGAGGATTGATTTGGGATGTGAAATGCAAGATAAAGACAGGTTTGTGTGGCTAGCCCATTAATAGGCATCAAATGATTAACCAGATAGTCTGTGCTGCTCTCAACAGGCACATGGAGAAAATCTAATCCTGCTACACAGAGAGTATCACTGAGACCTGCTTTCTGTGTAATGGTGAATATTTTTCAAGCTGTTCTCGATCTGAAAACTGCTTCCTGGCCAAAAGAGAGAGTGGGATGTAATTACTTCCAACATCACTTAACAGTGATGATCAGAAGGGAAGAACAATAGAGCAAAGTGCTGAGCACTGCACAAAGAAAGACTAGCTTTTTTTCCCCCTGAAAAATAAGAGGAGAAATGAGAAAGGGCACATTAAGGATTACAAACTCAATTTACATTTGCATGAATCTGCACGGTAGCTGCTAGACACAGAGGAAGCTAGTATTTTTTAATTACATGACATAAATATTTTCAACTTTGAGAAGAGAACGAGAAACTGAGACTTCTGTCAAACTAATCATCTCAGCTCTGAACCATGGCAATCAAACTAAGAGAGAAGTAATGCTATCTTTGTGCCATGAAGATTCCTTTGACACTTTTCCAAGAGTCATGAAACTAGACTTGGAATGGAGTTCAGAAAAGTGAGAAATTTGAGTATCACTGGACTGAAATGAGACACCAATTACAGAATGTCATCACTTGCAGTATGTCAAGGGCACTTAAAATCAGCCCAGAAGCCGGGCAAGCATTCTATCCAACCAAGATGGACAGAGATTGAAAATAGCCAGTCATTTGGCTGCCATTTTTTTATAGATACCACTGGTGGACTCCAATTCTGTAAATCTGGCAGGTACTTTGTAAAGCCCACTTTTTCTTTTAACACATCAGCATGGATTTTGTTGTTTTGCCTCATTTGTTTGTTTTCAGTCTTTAACTTGAATTTCTAATGTACCCTGAAATGGAATATTTTACTTTTAAATTCATTTTACTTGTAAATAATTTTAAGTTAAATTATGCTAATATCACTGAAAATAAAGGCTTAAGAGAATTATAAGTAAAAGATGTCATTTGTTTTATTTCTTAATCATATAAATCCTAATGGCCATGTATCATCTATATTAGGAGTACCCTGTAAACATCTACTAAATGGATGTTTCCAGAAAAATCAGAACATCCTGGACCAAGAGAGCAAGACTTAGTTTCTTCATTTAAAATAGAGAGGAAGAAAATACTTTATTAACTGAAAATGAGACAATGATTTTAAAATACACTTTTTTATTTTAAGGTTTGTTAAGGCAATTAAATGACTTATGTGTAAAGTAATTAAATTATGCTTATATGGCTCTAGTGTCATGGTAGCTTAAGTAAACAAACTGGAACCTAAGCCAGAGTCAACTCTTGTGCATGCTCTTGCATTGGAAAAAACCCGAAGTTAAAGAAAACTAATTACAAATAATCCACTAGACTTTTCCAAATAAGACACCCCTAAAGCTGTAGCCAACCAAATGATGCTCCTGCTTTATTTCTGCATTTGTCCCATACAAGGCTTTCCCCAGCTCCTGTCCCAAGCATTCTTTACCACTTTCCATGTGGCATGCCCAATCAGATTCAAAGCCTGCTCAAATAAATTCTTGAAATGTTTGACATATTTCAGTTTATCCTTTAACAGATTGTTTTCTTCTTAAATGTTATGCAGAGTACTCATTCATAAAAGTTCCTACGATACGGCACATTCAGTTAAAATGTAGTAAGTAACCCCATGGAAGCTTAATATGTTGTAGTGAATATAATTATCAACATGGGATCAAAAAACATGAGGTCAAAAGCTGGTTTTACCCTGAGCAACAATTGCTGTAAAAGTAAAATATCATCTTCTCTTGATACAATGCAGTTATGCTCATGTGGGTGAAAATTAATGAGACAATGTGTATGAGGAGACAATCAATGGCTTTGAAAACTGTTAACACTGAAAAGCTCATTTCTCAAATGTGAGTAGATGTTTTCTCCAAAAGAGGTCTATGACCACCCTTCCAACTTCCTCTATTCAAACCTCTATAATAACCCAAACTTTGTACTTCAAATTACTTAGCAACAACTAGAATTTTTTTCCTGCCCTTGCCTTCACAGTTTGTATTATACAGCTTAATTATCTAAAAATTCATGGTAATTGGGAAATTTCGGTAAAATGTACGTACTTTAAGCATCAACTTCATTCAGTATTATCTCATCAAATTAATTATTTCTATTTTTATTTTCAGATTAACCATCCAACTTTTTTATGGTAAAATGTACATACTTTAAACATCAACTTCATTCAGTATTATCAAATTAATTGTTTATATTTTTATTTTCAGATTAACCATCCAACTTTTTTGTATTGAAAACATATATACAAACTTTGTTTAAAATCTATTCAAACGAAAGCTTTTATTGCAAGGAATGAAAACAAACTTCATATTACTTTTGACAAAACATTATTCCCATAATTATAAAGTTTAGAATTCTGTTCAAAGAAAAAAATAAGCTAAAACAAATGTTTTCAATGCAATTACAATTAATGTTTTCATTATAATCAGTTTTATTATTGTTAGCCTTGTAATTGACTTATTTATAATGTGATATTAAGTCCAACGTCCAACTCTAATGCTATATTGTTCAGAAATCAGTAAAATAAAATTTTTAAAAAATCGATTTGGCTCTAGTTTTAATTAGATTTTGTATTTCATTTCTTATATAAAATATGTGGGTATGGTTAGTTAGAAAATTTTCTAATTAAATCTTTGTGTACTAATTTGCATTGTTAAAATAAATCTCCACTACATGAATCATCAGCATGTTTCCTTTGAGGAAGAAAGATTGATTTAGAAAAACATTTTCAGAATAACTTGTAAAACATTATTATAATTAGGGGTGCCTGGGTGGCTCAGTTGGTTAAGCATCTGCCTTTGGCTCAGGTCATGATTCCGGCATCCTAGGATAAAGCACTTGAGGGGCTCTCTGCTCAGCGGGGAGCCTGCTTTTCCCTCACCCTCTGCTCCCTGCCCCCCCTCCCCTGCTTGTGCTCCCTCTCTCTCAAATAAATACAGAAAAATCTTTAAAATACAATCTCTTAAATACAAAAAAATTATAATTACATAATCTATGACTAGTATTTTTCAGAAAAAAATTATCTTTGTATAGGATTTTCTCTGTCTTGACATTTAAATCTACTTTTACAGTTTTTTTTTAAATAAAATATTCCTGAGAGTTTTTAGTTCTTAAAATTCTTTAGTATCCTAAATAAATGTCACTTGTCAGAACCTGGTGTATATATAATTGCCTAAGCAACTCAGCACGATGGATATTACAGAGGAACAAGAACAGAGAGAAAAGAGAAAGAGGGGGAGGAAACTGGGAGGGAGTAGAGGGCCAAGATAGTTATATTAACTCACCCAAAGTTGCACGGCCAGGAAAGTTGAAAGTTATGATACGAATATAGGTTAAGCTCATTACAAACTCCTGGTCTATCCACTCTACCTATGGCATCATTGATCATATGTTCCTCATTGTCTTTTTTTTTTTCCTCATTGTCTGTCATGTTCTTCAGCGCATAATTGGTTTTAGTAAACTAAGTCAAGCATCACTGTTTCTTGGGTTGTCCGTTATGTTCGCATCCAATCTACCCCACTGTTACATTAAGCAAGGCCATTTACACAAGCATTAGGCAAAGGTGGAACAAGAATGAAGGAGATAGAAATGAATGGCAGAATGATATACGGCAAGACATCTTTGCTCTTTGTGATTTCCAATAATCTTAGAAATAGTTAAATAATATAAATTTAGTATATTTTAGGTCCAATTTCTTCAGCTAAAATATGTACAGCTTTTTATAAAAGGTTCCTTGTTTATTTATATAGCTTGTATGAAATCCATTTGCAATTCTGGCTTAATTTGTTACTCTTCTGTTGTGATCCCACCCACAGCTCTTTAATCTAATGTTTTCAGATCCAGTGTCTTCAGATCCAGTATTCTTCCTTATAAATCCAATTCTTTAAATGTTTCTTTCCTTAATATCTCAGTTTAATTTAGTTTAACTGAATTTTTATGAATTTCTTAATGATACCCATTGTATTAAGAAATTAGATACATAGACATTTATATTTAATAAGTAGCCCTGCTGTCATGCCAGGTAGATTTCTAATAAGCATTTAACAAATTTCTTATTCAATTTTCACCAACCAAAGAGAGAGATTATTGTTTTATTTTCTTCATTTTGAAAAAAAAAAAGGGAAACTAAAACATAGCTATGTTAGTAATATACTCAAAGACACAGATGGGAAAAATCTCAAGATTCCCTTGTTTATTTGTAGTATTCTCTAAATTTCTCTACCCTAAAATTAGATAAAAATTAGAAATGCATGAGAAATTTGATATAAAAAACAGAGGCCAAAAAGCAGTATTGTCATGGATTCAACATAAAATAATAGATGGTATCTATAGATAGTGCCAAGGAGTAGGGGATATGGGATATACAATACAGACAACAGGAAGTTTCAGAGGCTTACTGAGATAACTGTAAGCACAGGATTCTAACTAGCACTTCCAAAGCGACTCTTGATACCCATCAGAGTTACTCCCAGACCCCCTGAGATAGCAGCAACCATGTGGAGGTTTTGTTGAGAAATCTGGTCATGACCAGTTTCACCATAAACTGTTGCACGTGAATCACTGGCAAATCCTCCCCTTCCAGAATGTTTGTTCTGTACTTCATCGTGTGATCTTGTCATAACCATCTCAAGGCTTCCTCACTGTTTTCTTCACTTCTAACTTTGTCCATTTCTAACCTTTATCCGCACAGATGCCAAATTAATCTTTTAAAGGTGTCATCTTACTGGATGGATCACATGCTTCAAATTTTTCCATGGTCTCCTCTGAGTTTTAACTTCATGGGGTTCATTCTACTCTCAGTGTATCATTGAATTTTAGAAAAAAAATAAAACCCCTGTTTCCTTCCATTGTTAGGCAAACTGAATTCATGCCTCAATCCATCAAGTCCACAGTTTTATCCCTGGAGCCTGCGTCTGCCGCCCTACCTGGCTGCATCCTCCTTACTTGTCTGGCTTCAGCGTAAATGAGACCTCACTGGAGCCCAGGATCTGTGCAGATTCTCCCACTGTGACCTATAGATCACATCCTCATCAAAACTGTGGCAGGAGAATCAAGGTACTCATTCACTTTGGTTTTGTTTTTGCTGATATAGAAGAGTAAGAAAGAAAGAGGTTCACAGAAGAGACGCCTTAGCCTGCTTGAGCTGCCATAATAAAATACCACAAGACTGGGTGGTTTAAACAAAAGGAATTTATTTGCTCACAGTTCTGTAGGGTTCAAGATTAAGGTATCAGCAGGTTTGGTCTCTACTGACGTCTCTCTTCTTGGTATTCAGACAGCTGCCTTCCACCTGTATCCTCATTATGGCCTTTCCTCTGTGCATGTGCATCCTTGGTGTCTCTCTGTGCGTTTTAATGTTTGCTTCTTATCGCAACACCAGACAGACTGGATTAGGGCCCATCCCTGGGGCCTCATTTTAATAACTTTTATAAAGTATTATGTTTCTAAGGGTGTGTGGGTGGATCAGTCAGTTAGGTATTTGACTCTTGATTTTAGCTCAGGTCATGATCTCAGGGTCATGAGATCAAGCCCCATGTGGGGCTCTGCACTCAGCATGGAGTCTGCTTGAGATTCTCTGCCTCCCCTCTGCCCCTCCTTCTGTTTGTGCTCTATAAATAATAAATAAATAAATAATAAATAAATAAATAAATAAATAAATAAATAAATAAATAATATTGAAAATAAAGGTACTTCTGAATACAATCACATTTTGAGATAGTAGGTTAAGGCTACGACATATGAACTTCAGGGGAACACAACTCACTCCACACCAACGATTGCCGTTATTTATTCTCTATTTCCTCCTAACAAGGTAGATTAGCTACCATGTTTTCTTCCTGCAGGTTTATGAAGGCAAAATCTCTCTTCCTGGATTTTATGAACTATTCACCATAAACTATGTCACCTCTAGGACTTGTCAGAATCAAAAGTGATTTATTCTCTTAAAATTAAAACTTATCATCTCATCCTAATTAAATTATTCCCCTAATTATGTCATCTTAGCTAATGTTTGGTGAACATTGACAGTATTCCATACATATTCTTGAGGCCTTTCCAAGTATTAACACAGTTAATCTTCATAATAATACTAAAAGGTGGGAACCACGTTAATGTCCACTTTACAGATGAGGAAATTGAGTCACAAAACCAACAGATGAAGCAGCTGAGATTTAACTACAAGGAGTCTGGTCCTAGGGCAGCCCTGGTGGCGCAGCGGTTTAGCGCCGCCTGCAGCCCGGGGTGTGATCCTGGAGACCCAGGATCGAGTCCCATGTCAGGCTCCCTGCATGGAGCCTGCTTCCCCCTCTGCCTGTGTCTCTGCCTATCTGCCTCTCTCTCTCTCTCTGTCTCTCATGAATAAATAAATAAAATCTTTAAAAAAAAAAAGGGATTCTGGTCCTAGAGCTCAAGATCATTTCTGAACTACACAGGACATAGTTTCTTCTTTAACTGTAATATAGTAAGATTCATGAGGGCAGAGTCTGTGCATATACCTTGATCTTTATGCAGCCATCACAGAAAGGGTTGAGACCACAATTCTTACATAACAAAAATTGCCAACCTTGGACTTTACTCTCCTGTTTTCTCGATGAGTCCTTAGACCGTCCCTTTTCAAAAACCCAGAACTCCTAGGGCATGTGGGTGCCCCTGGTAGTTCAAAAACTTAGAACTACTGGCACCTGCCTTCGGCTCAGGTCATGATCTCTAGGTCCTGGATCGAGTCCATGTTGGGCTCCCAGCTCAATTGGGAGTCTGCTTTCCCTCTGCCTCTGTCTCTGTCCTTGCTTGTGCTCTGTCTCTGTCTCTCTCTCTCAAATGAATAAATTAAAAATATTTTAAAATATCAGAACCCCTAGTAAAACTCTGACCTCACCTCCTATTACTATTTCTCTGTCTCCTTTTTCTGATTAAGTACCAAAGTGCTGGGAACATACGTATTATCCACTAAGTGCTAGAAGGTGGAGAATATGCCACTCAGGTATAAAGCTTCTCCTTTCCTACATGATTCTTTTTGTCATCTTACTCTAGGACCTTTGACATATAATGAATGTGGAATGAATGAAAGGATCTAGTTTGTTCCATTAAATGTACCTCCTCACTGTAAATGAGTTTTCTAAAGGCATGGACCAGAATGTGTATTGTTTTTCCCCATAGTGGCTACCATAGTACTGAGCACACTGTAAGTGCATAGTATTTATTTATAATAAAAATGAATATGAACTTGATTGGAGCTACAGAGTTAAGTAGTCTTATGCTTATTTCATATATGTGATCAAAAAGATATTTAAAAAGCCTCAGCAGAATATTTTTACTGTTTCTGTTTAAAAAGAGAATGATTTCTTTTATAATGATGCATTTGCATTGAATATATGTAGTAGTTTTATTGAATGAGCCATATCCTATAAATCATAAGTAGAAAATAACTTTACTATTGCCCAACACACCCGGTTAAAATCATTTTGTCAGTTTCTTCCTGCCCTTGAAAGAAATCACAGGATAAATCCCATCGATTTTCCAGGTGTTCGAAGATGATAAAAGTCAGACTCTTATAGTCACCATAACATTCTGATTTATTTAGGCCTGACTTCTCCAATATCCACCTTTTTGGTCACAGAGGTATTTCCTGACCCATCTGAGTAATAGCAAGATCATGTCATCTTTATTCCCTGGCTCTGCTTTATATTTTTTCTCAGTTTATTATCTCCCTTATTCAACCAGAATGCCAGCTCTAGGAGAACAGGGATATTGGCTTTTTAATCACTCCTATATCCCCAACACCTTACAAGAGTGCATATGATGTCAGAGGTACTCCACAAATGTTTGTTGAGTAAATGAAAATAGTAATGAAGTTGATAATATAAAAGCCCTGCTAAGTAATAAAACTCCCCCCACCCCAGCCCAGCCCAGCTCTATCCTCTGCCAGGGAGTGCTTCAGGCTGCCCAGGACCTTGGCTGTAATGTGTACCCAGGAGAGAGAAGCACCTCCATTACCAAGGTTCTGACTTGGCCTCCAGGGTGAGAAGATTAGGGGAAAGTAAAAGGCAGCTGGAATCTCGAGGTGATCCCTCAGGAGTTTGTGGAGGCAGCACTGCTGGGTCTTCCTGTCCTGGGTCTCTTTCCCCAGGAGGAATTGGCTGCTGGATTTCTGACATCTGTGTTCTTTATGCTACCTACTGTCTCCTGTCTCAGCCTCGGGCCATAGGTTGGCCTCCCTATCCAGACCTGCTCCAGGCCAGCACATCTCTGTAGGCTAGTGGTCCTCAGATGTTAATAAGACTCAGAATCACTTGGCAAGTCTGTTAATCACAGGCTTCAGATTAAAAAAGACAAAATAAAACAAAAACAAAACTGAGGTGGGGCTCTCAAAATTTGGACTTGTAAGAAGATTCCTGGTGATGCTGATGCTGTTGGTCAAAGGACCATGCCAGGAAAATCACTGCTTTAGGTAATTTTCTAGTTAGGATTCAAGACTAAGCCAATTATGCTTCCTCTCACAGGTGCACTTTGCCCAAAGCGATCTCACACATCTGGTACCACAGCTGGTTCACGCGATTTTTGTCTTTGTCAACTCAGGCCAAAACTCCAGGAAATACCTGTCAGACACTATTAGTATTTACCTTGAAGATCCATGCACTTAGCCTAAGGCAAAGGTGCTCCCCCACCTTTCAGGACAGCAGGGCGCTGGGGACATAGAACACATGGTAAACTTTTTCCAAAGAATTCCACACTTCAGTATGTAGTTATTTCACTCAGTGATCCCTAACAGGATGAAATTAGATTTCAGATTTCTAACCTCCAGCTCCTTGCTTTAGGATATACAGATATTGTCATTGGTTGCATTGTTTCTAGCCTTTGGAACCCCATCCAAAACAGACAAACTATCTCTGTTAAAATTCCTTTACACACGTATGAATAAATGTATTTTCATTATGTGCGGGGTTTTTTAATGTCTAAATTGAATATAGAGTATACTCTAGGACAAAATAATTTTCTATAGAGTGGTGTGCAAACTTTCTTTCTGAGCTTTCATTCCTCATCTCATTATAGCAGAGTAAGAACAAGGATATATAATATGTTGGTATTCAATAATATAGCATCATCTATTGTACTTAAAAGGTTAAAGAAAATCACAAGTACAGGTAGATTTTAATTTTAGATATTTTCCGGTGCATAGAAATTTCCCTACCATATTTCCAAGTGTTTAATAGGGACCTCAAATTTGAGTATCTGGCTTCTTTTTTTTTTTTAGAAAGAGAGAGAGAGAGCACCCTTGCAAGAGAATGAGGAGTGGGGGTGGGCATGGGAGGGGCAGAAGGAGAGGGTGAGAGAGAATCTTAAGGAGGCTCCACACCCAGGGGTGGGATCAAATTAATTTGTTCATGTTGTAAATTTCCTTTTGTGTGTGTGTATATATATATATATAATTTATATTTATAATTTATATTTATAATTTATATTTATAATTTGTATTTATGTATAAATTTATAATTTATATAATTCATTAAATTTATATAAATATTCAATATTTATTTAAATATTAAATTATATAAATTTATGGTTAAATTTATAATTTATATAATTATATATATAATTTCTTATATTACTTAAAAACAAAGTTGCTGTTTTCCTTTACTAGTTCCTTTTCCTTACACTTCTATAAAAATTCCAATTTTATATATCATCAGATTCCAGAATTACAACACAGTTCCTCAGACATGAAGGATTAGTCTTTTAGATAGAAACATATTTGCATGTTTAAGATGAACATTAGCTAATTCTTAGCAAAAAAACCTTATCTATCCCCAATGATTTTTTCTACTTATCCTTAAACTCAGAGGGTGAGACTATGAATAAAACATTATAGATCTGTATAAAGTGAAGTGTATAATATATATAAACTGTTTATTTGTGTGTGTGTGTATTTTATCCATTGGTTCTGTCATTTCCTGACTCATCTGTGATGAAAAACTATTAGAACAGATAGAACTCATCAAGGAAGAAAGCAGCTCAGATTTACTGAGAGAAATTGAATTTTCACAGCATTAAATAACTGAGGGTATTATTAAAAATTAAGGTTTTCAAGATAAATTAATGTCTGATGAAAGGAATCAGGAAAATGATTGCCTCCGGGGCCCAGAGGAGAATGACTACAAAGGGTTGGGAAAATTTCTGTAGGAAGGAAAACCTTCTATATCTTGACAAAGTTGAGTACAGACATCTGAAAAAAATTCATTGAACTATTTAACATTACTGCAGTTTCGTGTATGCATTTATATCTCAATAGAAAAGAAATAAAAGGGAAAAATAATTGCTATTTCTGTGTTACCCAGTATTTCTTTATATAAGAAAGTAAAAACAATCTATTTTAATATCTTTTTATGAAAAAAAATTGATAATGACTGAAGAAATATCTATCTTAATAAAAGTTTAAAAGTCTCACTCTCTAATGACATTATAACCTGAAGAATAAACCTAAAAATGTTTTTCTAGGAGGATTTATTGAACTGACCTGTCATTATAACTTACATTCATGAAAGACCATGTATCTCTTAAGATATAAAATAATATCTTCTCTTTCTTTTCCCTACATTAGAAACTGCTTCATTAGGACAGTTTTTAGTGAAACCCAAGACATCAACATAGCAAGTTATTCTGAATAACATTTCCAAGAACAAAAATGGTTTTATTTATCTGACCTTTCCATTAGTAAAAATGAACCAAATACCTAAATGTATATTGTACTAAGAATATGAGAGACAGGAGAATACACAGAAAACATTACTGTCTGAAATTGCTTGATATTTAAACTAATAATTTTGAATCAAATTCTACAGATATCCCAAAGGAGTATGATATATACAGACTTCAGAAGAATTATATCTGCTGAATGTTATTGTAAACATATGTAAACATATGGCACTTTTGAAAATTTTAACTAAGTTATAATTGGCATATAATAAACTGTAAATATTTAAAATATACTATTTGAAGAACTTTGACATGTGTATATACCCCTGAAACCAGTCAAAATAGTAAATAAGTCCATCACCCTCAAATTTCGAAGAGTCAATGTCAAAAGTATGCTTCCAAAGAAGTTTTTTTTTTTTTATTAAGCAAATAGATGGCTATGAAGTCATATGTAACTATAGACAAAAAAAATCATTTAAGTTTTAACTTTAATTTGTCAGAGTTGGAATACTTAAACAGAATCAAATAGCAATAATTATTAGGACTTTTTCAGAAAAGATATTTTTTTAAAGATTTTATTTATTTATTCATGAGAGAGACAGAGAGAGAGGCAGAGACACAGGCAGAGGGAGAAGCAGGCTCCATGCAGGGAGCCCGATGTGGGACTCAATCCCAGGTCTCCAGGATCAGGCCCTGGGTCAAAGGTGGCACTAAACCGCTGAGCCACCTGTGCAGCCCAGAAAAGATAATTTTTAAACATATGAATAGAATGCCAAAAATCAGCATGGAAGCTTAAAAAGGTGAAAGTTTCAGGAGTGAAGATTTTGCAGATGGAAGGGACTGTTGCTTCTAGTTACTTATTCTACCTTAGAGATAAATTTCTTACTGATTTGTTGGTTTTATTGTTGCTGCAATTCTCAACTTGTTAAAAACATTTTCAAATGACTTTGTATTTATTTAATAAGTCAATTAAGGACCTTGGAAACCAGATTTAGTATATGTTACAGAGCAGCATTATCTTTATAGTCAAAAAGATGGTATTTAAAACTGACATCCATAAAACATAGGTGGAGTCTAAGTTCAAATGATATGCAGTGGAGACTTTCCTGAGGTTTGCAAAAAGTCATTTGTTTTTAAAAAATGTCAGTTATTAAAATTCAACTTACTGGAACATTTTCATGATGTTAAATTATTCACAAAAACACTGACAATACTCTGACCCGTGAAATTAATATGGAAAAAAAGAGACTTCAAAATAATCATGCATTTCATGAAATATTTAAAAACAAAAACTCAAGACCTTCAAAAATTAAATATTATATTCTTATATTATTCTGAACTAGATGTGACCAAAGAGGAGACAATTAAACACTTAAAATTAAAAAAAAAGACACTTAAAATTTTAACCTAATTATTCAACACATAAATATTCAAATGATTTTTTCCTCGTATAATTATTCTGTGTTTATTTGCCAAGTATGGAATAAAATATCTTGGTAGTTTTTCTTAGTACAGTTTTTGTGGCTCTTAATTTCTGTTTTAAGGTATAATAAACATTCCTTTATTTCACATGGAGTAAACAATTGTTGTCTTCCCCCGCTGGTTATTCTGGAGCTGGCAAGATTTTAGAAAAGAGTTTTCCTAATGGGAAAAACATGAACAACACATTTTCAATTCAATTCATATATTATCTCTCCATTCTTTCCTGTCCCCAACTCGAGAAACCCCCAGTTATCAGGTAACTAATTTGAAGGCTCGCCTCATTTTTGCTTCTTGCTCAGGTATCACTGCCCTTCGTTTTCCCTTGCCTAAAGTCTTGAAAACTAGCTTAAAATGTATTTTGTTCATATTTAAATTGTTCTAAGTGGGAGAGTACCTGGTCTTATTTACTCCATCTTGGCCAAAGCAGGTATCTTCATTTCTTTTTATTTTTAGAATTTTTCTTCTCAATACGTTTCACTGTCTTTTTCTCTAAAAACAGGATCTGTTATGTTTCAATTCCTATTTCCTTTCTGGTGTAGGCTTCATTTCAGGCAAAGTTTATTTCTTTCATTTCAATGTTTTTTTTTTCCTGAGTTCTATCTCATTTTTGAATTTCACTAATTTTTATATGTTGCTATTTCAGATATCACATATCAGCTTCTTAATATTTTGTATCTAGCTCTGAAATAATAAGCTATAGTTTTGAATTACTTTGTGAACATGTCTTTCAGTTTGTGTGTTTTTCTACTTATAAACAATACTTATATTGTTGATATACTTGAGAATGTAATTGTGCCTTTATCCCTTTATGTTGCTGTTTTTTATGTGAAATTATTTGTCTGAACTTTTAGAACAACATCTGACTCTAGTACCCAGACTTGTTCTTAGTCTTGCTTTTGTAGTAAATCAAATTCTGAAACCTTCTTGATTATTTACCCTCACTTATGTTTATCTGAAATTTCACTTTTGGACTTCTCATCCTCCAAAACTGTGAGAAACAAATTTCTTCTTTAAGTGATCCAATCAAAGATATTTTGCCTTAGCACCCCAATATGACTAAGATAGCATTATAGCACATATACTTCTAAGTATAATTAACATAGCGGTTACTGAGCATAGTGCCTATAACTAAATTGATAAAACAAGGAATTAAAATCAGCTAAACTGATGGTAAAAATGTCATTATTTAAAGCAGTTCAGACAGAAAACAAACAATATATCTATAACATTACATTATAATGAATAATCTTTCATTGATATCACACAAAAGTGAATTTTCCGTTTCTTTCATAGAATTTTCCTGGTCCACTTTTAACACCTGAGTTAAAAAGACAAATAATTATGCAAGATATGTTTTTGATTTTAAATTTGATTTTTTAATTTTAAATAAAACTTAAAATGTCAATCCCAAGTGAATTATATAAATAATGATGTCATTTATTCTAAATATCCCAATAATATCACTGACTTTTAAAAGGCAAATGTACATGGCTTAATTGACAAAGGATTTATAAGATTTATACCATAAAGGAAAAATAAAGTTGAGTAACATGCATGTAGGAACACACATATAAAGAAAGTTCAGTCTTGTTTGTATTAAAATACAAAAGAGTGCTGATCCTTCACCAAATTCACATTTCAAACTACTTTGAGATGTCATGGAAAGAGATTTATTATGTTATGATTCATGAGAATATTTATGTGACAAAAATTTTAAAGTTACAACTTTAAACATCTTTTTAATTTTTTTAATTTTTAAAACTCTACTATAGTTAAATAGTGTTATAGTCGTTTCATGTGTACAATATGGTTATTCAACAATTCTACACATAACTCAGTGTTCATTTAGTGTATTCAATCCCCTTTACCTATTTCACTCATACCCCCTCATCCATCTCCCCTCTGGCAACCACCAACTTGTTCTATATATTTTGAGTCTGTTTGTTTTTGTCTCTTTTTTTCTGTTTGTTTTGTTTCTTAAATTCCACATATGATTGAAATAACACAGTATTTGCCTTTCTCTGATTGACTTATTTCACTTAGCATTATACCCCTTGGAGTCCTCCATGTTATTGCTAATGGCAGGATAGCAATTTTTTTAATGGATGAGTAGGACTTCATAGTACCCCTTCTATAGCCATTCATCTATCCACAGACACTCAGGTTACTTCCATATTATGGCTACTGCAAATAATGCTGCAATAAAAAGAGGGTGTATATATCTTTTCAAACTAGTGTTTTTGTTTCATTTGAGTAATTATCCAGTAGTGAAAATAATTCTATTAATTTTTTGAGAAACTTCCATACTGTTTTCCACAATGGCTGCACCAGTTTGCTTTCCCAACAATACACAAGGTTTCCTTTATCTCCACATCCTCACCAACATTATTTTGGATATTAACCCATTATCAGACATATCATTTGCAAATATCCTCTCTCACTTGGTGCATTGCCTTTTAGTTTTATTAGTGGTTTCCTTCACTATATAAAACCTTTTTATTTGGTATAGTCCCAATAATTTAAATTTGCTTTTGTGTTCCTTGCCAAAGGAGACATATCTAGAAAAATATTTTACAACTGATGTCAAAGAGATCACGGCCTATGTTTTCTTCTAGAAATTTTATGGCTTTAGGTCTTACGTTTAGGTCTTTAATCTATTTTGAGTTTATTTTTGTATATGGTATAAGAAAATGGTTTCATTCTTTTGCACGTAACTGTCCAGTTTTCCAAATGCAATTTGTTGAAGAGATAGTTTTTTTTTCCCCATTTCAAGTCTTGTCTCCTTTGTCAGAGATTAATTGGCCATATAATTGTACATTTATTTCTGGGACCTCTATTCTGTTGCATTGATCTGTGTCTATTTTTTTGTGCCAGTACCGTACTGTTTTGATTACTACAGCTTTGTAGTATATCTTGAAATCTGTATTGTGATACCTCCAGCCTTATCCTTCTTAATGATGTTTTAATGGTTTGAAAAGCTGAGACAAAAGTATTAAGATTGGAGTTTTGAAATTTATTTTAACATATTGTGCTCAATATTGTTTTTAAATTAATTTTTATAGTATTAGCCACAAAAAGGCACTTATCCAAATATATTTTTGGCCTCACATATATTTAGTAAAAACCTATTCAAACTATTAAATTAATAAATGTAGCTTATGCAAGTACAGATCATTAAGTACTAGAGATATGAGAAAAGCAAGTGTCACATAAGAACTGATATACAGCTTCACAAAGAATAGAATTTTTAAAATTTTGGTCAAGATCCATTTCTAAAAAATACTTCCTTCTCAATAATGGAAGAATTCTTGATGAATTGCTTATGTTCTTTCATGTGCAAAATAAGTTAGCTGGCCTGAGAAAATGCTTTTCTGCATAAATAATAATTCAGTATTTTAAGAAATATTTGTCTATTTGCTATTCAATGATGATGAGTTAATTTAACTTGGCAAGATAATTCTTCCTCTTTAATATTATTTTGACAATTAAAATGATATAATTGAAAATTGATGTTTTATTTAAGAGCTATAAACAAAGCCAATTTGGCAATTTTCACCAGATTTTTTAGTTTATGCCATAATTTATAAAACAAAGTTAGCATTCATAAAATGTTATTTGTCATGCAAATTAGTGCAAAAAATCATTCCCTCTGCTCCCTAATGTTAATTATCAAAGTAAATACATTTGGAATCATTTCTATTAAATAATCAACAGAATTGTTGAAGGAAATATTCTGATTATAAAGAAAACTTATAAATATGTATTCAAAATGTCGAAGCTGTTTTCGTTTATGTGTATAGTAAAGGAAATAATTTCCTCAATTCTATAACTACTGTACAAAGACATTGGAGCATGTTTTCAGATTAATGTTCGTCCTAATGTTATGGTTTATTCATTCAAATTTGTTGAAATAGTCTTCATATGATAACATTAATTATGGAAACTTTGAAAATTCTCTTCTGTATCATGGGTTTAAGAAACTTATGCATGACTAAAAATAAACTCCCTTGGTAGTTTCAAAAAGGCAACTTACTATTCCAGAGTTTAGTAAACAAAATAATAATTTTGTTCTTCTTTTGCACTGGTAGGGCTAAATTCTTCATGCACTTAATCTGTTTCAGGTCACATTCTAATTTATTTTTATTTATTTTTAGTCTTTTTACTCCATTTTGGAAACTAAATCAATCTTGACTGATTTCTTGACTGGAAGTTTTGTTTTGTTTTGTTTTTTTAAATTGAAGTGAAATTACATACACTACTATATTAGTTTCAGGTGTACAATGTAGTGATTCAACATCTATATTGAAAGCTTAGATTTTGATGTTTTTGTTCTGTCTATGCCTGAGACCAAATCTAATTAAGCCATTTCTATTTAGCCACTGAAATGATCTCTGAAATATATTAGCATGTAAACAACACTAAATAAACTGTCATTCATAAAAATGTTCATTTTTTTAAAAACAGACTGATAGGTAAAAATCATATTTAGTATTAGACTGATAGTTTGCTCAATAGACTTATGCTCATTTAAATAAAGCCCCCTAGTTAATTTAAAAATCAGACTGCTCTTCATAATCATGCTAAACAATGATGATTGAGAATAAAATGTATGTTTCTATAGTTTATGTTCTCAACCTGAAACAAAGTTAACCAGGGAGTTGCATTTACTGAGGGAAGTGGTATTGGTATTTGCTTTGGTTTTTCAATAACTAATAATAGCAATATGTTGGGCCAACTCATTTCAAAACAAATGTTTAACACCCCAATGACTTCTATTATATATTAATTGTTTCTATTTTTGTTCATTTGAAGCGATTTATTTACTAACCACAGAACGGTAATTCCGAAATAATGGTATGCTCTATGCACATAAATAAAGATTATTAACTTCCATTTAAGAAATACAGGTAAGGGAGGCCTGGGTGGCTCAGTTGTTAAGCATCTGCCTTTGGCTCAGGAATTGATCTCAGGATCCTAGGATTGAGTCCCATATCCGGCTTCCTGCTTGGAGCCTGCTTCTCCCCCTGCCTATGCTATGTCTCTGCTTCTCTCTCTGTGTGTCTCTCAAGAAGAAATAAATAAATAAATAAATAAATAAATAAATAAATAAATAAATAAATCTACCTTAAAAAAATACAAGTAAAACATTTAGTTTACTATAAAGCCACATCTTTAGTATTAAATAAATAGAAATTTTGAGATTAAAACATAAGTATTACTATAATACCCATATTTGATGTGAAATTCTGTCTTGTTTCAACTATGCCACACTTTTTGCAAAATGTATTCGATATAATTTTAGAAATAAAGATAAATTCAAGGAAGAGATTTTGTCTTGAGTATTGAAGAGAATGTTTAATATAGGTTTGTTTGTGCACCCATCAATAGTGATATTCTATTTTTAAATGTTAAACATATACTCAAAAACATATGAGAAATAGGAGTGCCTAGGTGGCTCAGTCAGGTAAGTGTCTGACTTCAGTTCAGGTGATGATCTCAGGGTCTTTGTATCAAGCCCCATGTCGGGCTCCCCACTCAGTGCGAGTCCGCTTATTCCTCCATCCTTCCTTCCACTCATGCTCATTCTCTTTCTCTCTTGCAAATAAATAAATAAATAAATAAATAAATAAATAAATAAATAAAATTTAAAAAACAAAACAATACAATACAAAAAACATACTAAAAATATTCTAATGAGGATCCTGACAGAAAGATATTAGATTACATCATATTCATAAAAGCCGTTATAATTCTGACCAAAACAATATGCATAATCAAATAAGAGATGCAATTTGGGGAAAAAAGTATCTTGTTATTTGGAAGTATTTTAATTATATACTCAAAAAACTGAAGGGACTTAATTGAGCAATTCTTAGAATGTAAAGTTCACTAAGTTTTCTAAACACAAGACAAATATTAAATGGAGAAACCTGCTTAAAATTTGAGATAGAAAAGCTAAATATTGTAAAGTTGAAATGTTTTTCTAATTAATTGAAATGTATCACAAGCTTATTTAAATGACCAGGTATATGTGATGGACATAAAAAACAAACAAAAAACCCAATATTAGTAAAGGGTCATTGGGATGTACTCAATATGAATTAACAGAAAAATAAGATATTTACAATAAATTCCAAATGCTTAGTCTTTACCACATGCTTAATAAAATGTAACTGCTTCTATTATTGCATAATTATCTTTATTATATAAGTATCACAATATATTAGAAGTGGTTGAATTAGTATTGAAAGTTAATACACCAAAAACCAATTCTAGCTGTTAAAAGAACCTATATTAAAAACAAAACAAAACAAAACAAACAAACAAAAAAACCAAATAAATAAATTGGAAGATTGTTTAATGGAATATTTGTAGGAAAACATGGTAGGAAAGACTTTGTAGAGAAAATATTTAAATATCATAAATTATGATGAAATGATTTATAAAGATAACTACTAAATTAATAAAACCACCCACCCTGTAAAAGATAATGTAAAAAGTTTAAAAGAAAAATCCACAGTAGAAGACAATATTTTATTATGATAACTAGAAAAGAATTAGTGTGAAGGATAAACAGTTCATAGACTCCAGGTTTGTTTAGCATAAGCAATCTAATAAAGGAACTATCAAGCTAAAATAATTCCATACATAAAAACTCTACCTTTGCTATAATCATGAGTTTCCTTGCTAAGAAGTTGATTTTAGCAGGCTTCTCCCAACCCTACTCATATCCTAAGGGGAGAGAAATGGATTACAAGCCAATAAGGTAAATATATATATATATATATATATATATATATATATATATATATAGTGTATATGTACAAATATGTATAAATGTATATATGTATACTGTACTATATGTATAGTATATAAATACTATTACTACGTTATGACTGTCATCATGAGACAGTAGGTATTTCTAAGATTGAAAAAAATTTGTGTTTTCTTTGAAAGGTAATTTATTAAGGTAGATTAATATATTATACATAAAATAATAGTTTCCACCACTGCATAAAATATATGTCATGGAACTCATTAGTGAAATTGTTTGTTTTTTTTTTTCTTAACTTTAAATAATTTATTATTGATCACCTAGAAAATCCAAGTTTCATACGTATGGTAAACCCATAAAAATATAAGGCCCAAGGGGCAGTCAGATAATTGAAACATATGCCACCCTGACCTTCAGAAAGGAGTAGGGATCTGGGGATACAAAGAGAATGCCATTCAGGAGAAGGGCAAGGAGATATTTGGAAAACAAAGATTGTTCTGTTAGATAAGTTTCTTAGGTTAAAAGGAACCTCTGGTAATAGCTCTCTTTCTGGTACAAGCCCGCTTTCCAATGTAAATTTAAGCATTCAAAGGGGAGGTAAAGAGATTTTCCTGAATCTGCAGGGTTTTGATTGCCTTTAGCTAAAAATAATCCCTATGCTAAAGAGATACACTTTAGGATAACAATATCTGCTCCCCTTCACCAGCCATTAGCATCTGTGAACTCTTCTGACCCTCACAGCTAGGTTTTGGTATTCTTCAGTTGAACACAATCTAACATCAGACGTTCTGTCTGTGGCCTCAATGGATCCAGACAAAACAGTTTCATTCCATAATCATGTTTCAATAAAGACACGAAAATGAATATTGTACAAACCACAACATGATTAAATATCTCCTTACTCTGGCTAACGAAATGACTTCCATTTCTTAATCAATTACAACTTTAGCCTTTCTTCATCTCTTCCAATATACAGATAAGACTTATAAGAAATATCATAAACGTATATGCTTAGTATTTTTTCATTATAAACATAGATTTGCCCCCATTTCCTGACATCATCCAACATGCCAAAAAACCCTAGTTTCTTGATTTATCTCTGAAATTACCTAGCACAAGACCAAATCATATAATTAGTGCTTTCTAACATGCTCTTATTATGATATCTGTAGTTCCCCATACTGTGATCTCCTTCACTGCGATGAGTTATACACCCAGCTTCTTCAACTACAGATGTGTGCCTGGCAGTCTTTGAGTGGAAAGCATTGACAAATCCAATTAAACTTTAAACAGAAATGGTATGTCTATTATTTATGCATAGTGTATTCTATGGGCTTAACTAATTCTACTAACCCCATCCCCAAATGCCAGTTGCTATGGCAGCAGCAACATGTTTGGAAATGAAAATCAGGCTAACAATATCTTTGAAGAGTTATTTGAGCTTACCCTGAGATAAGTCTACTTTTAACTTCTTTCTTAATGATTTTAGTAAATTTAATTAGGACTATAGAACATATATCAATTCATATTTAACTGTGTTCACTTTACTTACTCCTAAAAGATTAATAGTCACCACAAGATGCATTAACATTGATCTCATATTACCCACTATAAATTACTATGAGTTCTTGATATATAAATATGTTCAGCAGGCTATTAATAGTAAGCTGGAATATTTCAGATGGTTATTGAGTTTGTATTAAATTAGAATTTACAAAAATGATCTGACTACAGTACAAGTTACTGGAATCAGACTTAGAGAATTAAGTTCAAATGCCTTTAAAATCCTAAAAATTCCATTAAAATATGGGGATTGTTGGAGGAGGAAACTTTTTCCTCTATCCTTCAGAGATTCTTCTGGCTTGTAATTAAATTAACATGAAACAGATTAACAGGATAAAAACAAATTTAATTTTGTACATATAGGAATCCCATATACATGAGAGGTTCAAAGACAGAAAGGTAAAATGAGGTATATATGCCATCTTGAGCTAAGTAATGAGATAGGGCCCTGGGGCTTCAAAGGGGAGGAGGGCAGTTCAAAGGTCAATAAGAAGAAATGAGTTATGTTAATTAGAGGTCTGTCTTGCCATACAAATGGGTCATTCTAATAAGATTTATATCTGGTGATAACTCTCACTCTGGGGAAGACCTCAAATATAGACTTTTCTAGGTAGTTAAGAGAGGGGTAAACTGTGATAAAACATCTCTGGTTGCTAGAGGGAAAAACTATATTAATTCTCTGAAAGGATATATATGTATATATTCTCAAATGGGATATATTGTAAATGGCACATGTTGTATTTCTCAGTCTAGAAATATTTGTGTGGTTGTTCAGGATTGAGTATTTCATGAGCTTTAACAAATAGATCCAAAACTGGAGATACACAAAGTAGAGCATTTCCCTCTCATATCATTGTATTAAAATAGACCAATAGCCCAAAATAGACGGAAAGTTATGCTGTGAGGGGGCCTCACGGGAGGCGCTGAGTAGCTCTTTGCTTTTCTTTGAGCATATCTCCAAAACCTGTGGTCTCTCATACAGAATTATGGGTAAGAGGAAGTGTGTATGAAACAACAATACAAAATCATTAAAGCTGTATAAAGGAAATAGTCACAGTTCTTTTTTTCTTTGATTTTGACTTCCAATTGTATGTTGTATCAGATGGAATGCTTTTCAGCATTTCTGAAATGTCCCTTTCATAGAAGTATTTATTTTCACAATTATAATTGAGTAAAGGTAAACAACTGTCTCTACTAAATTTCAGAAAACGTAGCTAAATGGTCCTACCTGAAAATAGCTTATGTAAATTTCAAACACAGAATTCAGAGTGGGAAAATGACCATTTATTTTATAAATGATGGCAATCTAAAGCTGAGAAGGAGTTAGAAATAAAGTATTTGCTAATGTGTATGCAGCATACTTGTTCTAATGTCATTCTCAGAAATTATTTGTCTGATATGTGCCTGATTTTCATGGTCACACTAATGGGAAAGATCATGCTGGGTACACCAAAATAAGCATTTGGTTCATATAACCAGTAAGCACATTGTATGTGATGTGTCATTATCAATTCCTATTTTGTTATTGTAGTTTATGTAGCATTCTCCTGACAGATTTTATTCTTTGAGTTTATCCACAAGAATCTTCTCTTCTTAGTGCAAAAATATTTTTTTCTTATAGTGTACAATTCAGCAACACATTCAGGATTGTGGTGATTTTTATCTTTACAAAATCATCCAATAAATACTTACTGAATACTGTCTATGTGCCAAATATACAAGAGACAAAGTGAGACAGCATTCAAGAAAACACACAATTCCTGCCATGATAAAAATTACATATTTAGGTGCAAAGACACTAATTTCAGGAAATATGTACAGTACTTTTATTTCTAAGTCCCACTTATGAGACATCTGAGACAATGTTTTCAAGAGAGAAGGGACTGAGATACATCATTATCCAGGATAGATACTGCAGAGAGAAAGAATGGCCTCTGCCACTGCACTGAGGTGGAAATAGGCTACATGTGTTGAAGAGGCTAAGTTAGATACACAAAATGAATGGGGAGAGAAGTGAGACATATAAGCCACTGCAGGTTCTTTCATTCTTACCCAGAATGAAAAAGGATGCTGTTGGAGATCATGGAGATGAGGTGTGATCTACCTTAGAAATGTCACTCTTCTGCCTTGTAGTAGATATCAGGATACATGGGCAACCAAAACAACCAGCTAGGAAATATTGTAATAATATAAGAAAGAAATGATGATAGATAGATGATAGATAGATAGATAGATAGATAGATAGGCCCTAACGTCATTACAGAGGCCTCTTGGAACCTGCCATAATGACAACTGAAGTGAACTTCAAATATGGCAGATATTTTTTTAATGTAAAATCAAGTCTCTCTTTTCTAATTTTAATAACATCTGGTCACTTGTTCTCTTTCATGAGATCAAGTAATGAAATTCAACTTTTTTTTTAGGTTTTCTGTGTCTTAGAAGTATTTCCTTTCTAGAGCAGCACTGTCCAACAGAACTCACTTCAATGATGGAAATATTCTCTTTCTTGTCCAATACAAAAGCCACAGGGCACATGTGATCACTTGGAATGTGGCTGGTATGACTGAAAAAAATAACTTTTTAATTTATTTTACTTCATATTAATTTGAGTTTAAACACATACACTGTGGCTAAGGAAGTCTATTGCACAGGACACTTATAGAATATAACAGCTAGCTCCATTGTGCATGGAGATTTGTATTGCAAGAGTTACATATTGGAGAAGGAATTCTGGAGTGTTTATCAATTTTTAATTTTTAATCTAAATTATAATTACAGGACTGTTCATATTATAGTCATTGGGAAAATGTACCTTTATGTCTATGGATTTAGAAAATTACTTTAATTTTGTGTCTATTTTCTTCTAACTTTTAATTCATTACTCCAGGATTTCTCTAGTGGAGACACTGTTGCAGGTTGGGGTTAGCTGTGAGGACAGCAAGATATGCCCACCAAACATGTGTTGTTGAGTCCACAATCAGTTTGAGATTATTATTGGCTCTCTTTCATCCTGCACACAGAGCCACAGTTTTGCAAGTCTTGGGATGTGAAAAGTATATGTTTCTAGAGACTTCTGGGGACCATTTAATTCAATATGCACATTATTGGTCAATGGTGATCGATCAGACAATTTTATATTAAATTTTTAAATGATCTAGACAAACACTTTTTTTTCGAATTTAATAATAAATTAATAGAGTTAGAGATTACTTTATCCAGATGCAAATGAAACTAAAGAAATGAACGATAACAATCAACAAAAGTGCTTTGCCTTCTTAACGGCAAGTTCTTGCCGAAGTGCTTCTTTCATTATTCACTGAATAAAATAATTTTGTAAAAATAGTTTTTTTCATAATATATGTTCTTTATATTTAAACTATAGAACTTATTGGCTAGCCATGGCAGCTGGAACATTTTCATTTTACCAGCTAAAATTCATATTCATATGCACTGTTGCCCAATTTGCCTTGCAATAATAACATGTGTTTTTGTATGTTACACATAGTGGTGCTGCCAACACATTGTTTAATGGAATTAGCCACTGCTCTAAGAATCGGTAATGGGATAATATCCATAAGCATCTTGCATCTGAATGCAATACAATCTGAAGTAAAGCTATCAAGGTCTAGATTTGCTTTGGTTTTCTTTTTTTTTTTTTCTTACTGTTGTTTGTCTTTTCTCGGCAAATAAGAAATCATTTTAATTAAAGAAGCAATCACATTACTATGTGCAATGAGAATATCCTATAAAAAAATCATTTCGTTTTAGAACTATTATAGCTTACACTGCAAGTCAGTGCTATGCAAGTCGATTACCTAAATAAAAACAGGGAAGCTTCCTAGTTAACAGGCTTTATGAAAATGATTATATGGTATATTTAATCTCCAGATCATATTGGGTATAATTCTCACTAGGGATGTAATAAGATGAGATTAATAAAAAGAAAGAAGAAGGGAAGGAAGGAAGGAAGGTAGAAAGAAGGAAACCACTTCACAGAAACAACTTATACCATCTGAGAATCTCTGTGATTAATATCTTAATTACTATTTATGATATGAGAACTCACTGGTGTGTGAAGGCAATGCTAACTTTAATCGATGAGATGCAGAAGTCAATTTAATTGTCACATAGTATTTGCTCTTACTATACTAGCATATCGATGTGACACATTTGCGGAATGACTCTTTTAGATAAAAACACCTTTCTTTTTTAATTGAAAAGAAAGTGGCTTTTTTATTTTCTTACCATTGTCAACCTTAAAAATAAAATAGTCAGTTACTTTACCAGCAAAATGAGTTTACTTTAGGGAATGGCAGAGGAATTGCTATTCGGGATGTGTAAGCTATATGAATCACAGGCAAATCTAAAGAGACAAAGGGAAGGTCAGCTTTTATTAGGTTTTAGGAAGAAATACAGGAGGGTAGTTTTAAACAAAAGTTCATTGGAGAGGAACAAGAATTCAAGATTGTGGTGGTTTCTCACTGGCTGCAAGCTGTCCTTAGTGCTTTGCTGGGGCAGGGAGGGATCTTTTTTTTCTTAAAAGCAGGAGATAAAATTTCTATGTGAAAAATGTCCTCCATTGTCAAGAGAATTCTTCTTCCTTTCTGCGGGTGAAGCAGGCTGCAGTGAATGATACATGGGAGAGCTCCCCCTTCAGGGCTTCTTGACTCCATTTTAAATGAAGTTTCCTTTATTTATTTTCACAACCTCTACTGACTTTTAAAGTACCGGCTAAATAAATGTACATTTAGTTTGCATGGAAACAAGTTGGAAAGATTATTTCCTGTGGTTGCATTGAACAGTCCAGGAAGAGCCAAAATCGTTTACTATTCCTTTCATTTATTTTCTCATTTATACAACAAGTATGCTTCATTGTGCCAAGTGGTGGGAAAATAGAAGCGAGCAAGACCATCTGGTTGCTGAATTTTTAAAACTTATAATCTATTGGAGGAAAGAGGTATAAAAAATTTATGCAAATTTTCTAATAAAATGGGGTTAAGTGCTATAACAGAGAGCTACTAAGTACAATGAACCTACATAGCAGGGAGATCTAAATCTTTAGGAGGAGTTAAGGAAGACTTTCTGAGGAAGAAAGATGTTTAAAATGAGTCCTGAAAGATGAGGTAAAGAAAGAGGAGATGGGGCGGGGGGGGGAGGCGCCTGAGTGGCTCAGTGGGTTATGAGCCCAACTCCTGATTTTGGCTGAGGCCATGAGCCCAGGATCATGTGATGGAGCTCTGTATCAGGCTCCAAGCTCAGGAGGGAGCCTGCTTGAGACTTTGTTTCTCCCTCGCCTTCTGTCCCTCTCCCCCACCCCACTCTCGCTCTCTCTCCTTTTTATCTCTCTCAAATAAATAAATAAATACTTAAAAAATAAAAAGAAAGAGGAGATGGTATCTGGATTGTGCTGAAGAAGAGAAATCAGGGGACGCAGAGAATCTAGAGAACAAGGAAGGGGCATATGTGAGGTGTAGTTTAAGGTGTGGGTTATGGGAAAAATGCTATGTGGTGAAGATAGAATGAAAGGCAGGGAAAGGTTTTACACCTTAAGGGCTGTTATCTTCCTGAATTTCTTTAATTGCCTCCAAAGACTACACATTTCCCTCTTCTCATTCTCTATGCTTAACCTTCTAAATGTTTGAGTTTCATGAGACCTAACCCTCCATTAGATTCCTTCTATACTTATATTCTCTGGGTGATCTTCAGTGCTCTGTCTTTAAAAATCATCTACATTACAATGCCTCTAAATGGCAGGCCTGGGGCCATCATCTCTGCCCTGAATCCCAGAGTGCCCTCAACTCACCTACATTTCCATCAAACATGTAATTGAAACCTAACATGTTAAAAGGAGTAATCCAGGTTCGCCCTTCCCTATGTTCATATTGTAGTGAATAGCATTGTAATTCACCAAGTGCTTAGTTCAGTCAGTCAGGCATTATTCCTTAATCGTAATGTTAACATCAAAACCCATCAACAAATTCAGTTATTTTGACCTCTAAAATATATACCAAATCCAATAAAATCTTAAAAAAAAAAAAAAAAAGGAGCACCCAGTTGGCTCAGTCAGTCGAGGGTAAGAATCTTTTTTGGGTGTAAAGATCAAATAAATAAATAAATAAATAAATATAAATATATATATATATATATATATATATATATATATATATATATATATATATTTTTTTTTTTTTTTAAGCAAATAAAAGTAAAATACAACCCAAACTCAATAGTTTATTCTCCACCACCACCAACTGTTTAAGGTCACATAATAATTAAAAATAAGAAAATTGATTTTCCCTGTTAAAAGAGACAGCCACCTCCCTTTCATTAGAGCATTTGTTTTGTAAGCTTGTAATTACAAATTCTTTTTCTACTCCTCTGAGATGTATGTAAATCTTTTTTAAAACAGCCTCTTGTCAGGTTTACAACCCAGGACTCTCTCAGGAGACTGGAGTTGAAATGTGAACATGAAGGGGGATAGCATCTCTCTCTCCAGTTTCCCTGGGAGAGTAGGAGTCTCTTCCAGGGATTCGGGGGCAGATTCCACATTAGTAAACCAATCAATGTATTCCAATACATGAACAGACTAAACTAAAAGTCAATCAATTCGGAAGAATATTTGAAAAAAAAAAATAGTGTCTGTTCACAATTAGAAAACAAAAAGAAAAAAAAAAAAACATACTAGGATACTCAACAAACTAGGGAGAGAAGAAAATTTCCCTACCTGGGATCCAGTCCCACGTCAGGCTCCCTGCATGGAGCCTGCTTCTCCCTCTGCCTATATCTCTACCTCCCTCTCTCTCTCTGTCTCTGTGTGTCTCTCATGAATACATAAATAAAATCTTTTAAAGAAAAAAAAAAAGCCCATAAACCCATATAACCATGGGAAAAACACCAGGAAAATCCTATCCAAGATGCATGGTACAACATATCTGAGCAGGACTCAGATCAAAGTCGAGGCTCCTGGGTGGCTCAGTCAGTTAAGCCTGGTAACTCAATCTCAGCTCAGGTCTTGAGCTCAGATTATGAGAACAAGTTTTACTAAAAAACCCCAAAAAAACAAACCAAACAAAAAGACAACAAAACAAAACAGAACCAAATTTTTTTTTCAAAGTTGTGAAAAATAAGAAGTATCAAAAAACCCCCAAACAAAAAACCTGTTAGAGTCAAAAGGAACATAAGAAGGCATGTTTACTAAATGCAATGTGGTGTCCTAGGTGGGATCCTGGAACAAAGGGCAGTAAGTATAAATTAAGCAAATCTGAATGAAGTCTGGGCTTCAGTTAATAATAATGTATTTGTTGGTTTATTAACTGTTACAAAGGTTCCATACTAATATAAAATGCTGATATTAGGAGACATTGGAGGTGGGATATACAGGAACTCTCTATATTACCTTCACAATTTTTCTGTAAATCTAAAATTGATCTGAAACTTTAAAAATATTTTAAAAGGAAACAATATTCATCTAAACACACAAATCTCCCATTAGAAAGTATCCACGTGTTGTGTCCTGCATATCTCCCCATTCCACAATTACAATTTTCGCCCTCCCTTATTTTGTTCCAATCTTCTGTCTTCCATTGTATCTCAGATTCAAAACTACATAGGATTATTGCCTCTTTCTCCTCTCTCTGCCTGGAAAAAACAAACAAACAAACAAACAAACAAGCAAAAAAGCAAAAACACTGTCCACATCTAATTTTATGAATTTCTCTCTACTGGGAACCTGATTCAGTGGTACCTTCTCTTAAAGCCCTCTGTGAAATGTATTAAATTTCATGTATCACTTTATTTGCCCTTTTCCTTGAATAAATTGAGCAAGACATTAAACGTTTAGTAAAACATATCTATTTTTAGTTATTTCCAGTAAAATATGGTGACTCATCAGTTATGGAAGTTGGAAGGAATGAGATGTCCATTTTTACCCCAGATTACTGGCACAAGTAACTAACTGAAAAAGTAAGTCATGCAATATTGAGATGGAAATCTGGAAACTAATAGTTTAGGTGATGAAGAAATTATGAATATGGCTTTAATATATTCCCTTAGATATTAAAAGTGGAAATGTCAACTAAATATTTGAGTATACAGATCTAAATATTTGAGCATACAGATCTAAGGATAAAAATATGATATTTGAAGCGATAGTGAGAATAAAATGGTCTGTGGCTGGAGTAGTTTAAGATTTAAGAAATGAAAGACTCAGAATCAAACTTTAGTAACACAAATGATTAACAGACCAATAAAGGAGGAGACACCAAAAGTACTGAGATACAGAAGCTAGAAAGTCAGAAGGGAAAAGAAAAGGGTGCAATGGGGATCCCTGGGTGGCGCAGCGGTTTAGCGCCTGCCTTTGGCCCAGGGCGCGATCCTGGAGACCCGGGATCGAATCCCACGTCAGGCTCCCGGTACATGGAGCCTGCTTCTCCCTCTGCCTGTGTCTCTGCCTGTGTCTCTGCCTCTCTCTCTCTCTCTCTCTCTATGTGACTATCATAAATAAATAAAAATTAAAAAAAAAAAAAGAAAAGGGTGCAATGTCCCAGAAAAGGAAGTTTTTCAAGAAGATGTGGTTGACTCTGTTGATACATCAGAGAGTTTAAATTTATATAAGAGAGAAACAGAGATCTGAAAAATGTCATTGAAAATAGGAACTTTCATGCAATTTGTGTTAAAAAAAATTCAACTGAGTAAATTTAAGTATCAGATAGGCTTTATTCAACAATTCATGAATAAGGCAGTGTACCATCTAGCAAATAAAAAGAAGCTCTGAGGAACTGTACAAAATGGAAGGTTTTGTAGGCTGAAAGTTGAGAGGGACAAGGGAAGAGTGGATTGTTAGCAAAGTCACCAACAAATGGGGGACAGATGAAGTCTACCCAGCAGAGTACCTCATTAGTGCTGACCAGGTAATTCCAGACTGACAGTTAAAGGTTACATTCCTGGAAGAGGCTGAAAGTCCAGTTAGGTTACTACTAAGTCTTGGTTTGCTGATGTGGTGCTTGGCACCAGTGACTCCACTTTGGACCTGTTACGGCTTTTTTGACATTAACAAGCATAGATTGATGAATAGAATAGTGAAGGCTAAACTCCCACAAATTGCGAAGTTCTAGGTGCTTGGAAAATCGAGCCAGTGTGTAAAGAAAATTGCTTTGTAAAATTTGGCCAGTAAAAACTGTAGCTGAAAGGAATGAGATCCAGAGAAAAGACATTTACTTTTGGTATGAAAGAAACAAGAGTGTGTTCTCCATGCTGATGGAGGAGACGTAATAAATAGGAAGAGATCTAGAAACAGACAGGGAGGAATTGTTGGAGGAAATGCTGGGCATGAGCATGAGTGGCCTGAAACTCTCCTAGTCACATTTTCCAATCTGTATTCCCAAGCAGGCTGTATTTTCCTACACTTCCTCTATTCTAGTGTTCAGAATCAATCCTTCTTTTTTTTTTTTTTTTAAGATTTTTTCTTTATTTATTTGATATATAGAGAGAGCTCAAGCAGGGGAAAAGGGAACAAGAGTGGGAGAAGCAGGCTCCCCACTGAGCAAGGAGCCCCACACAGGGCTTGATCCCAGGACCCTGAGATCACGACTGGAGCTGAAGGCAGACGCTTCACCGACTGAGCCACCCAGGCACCCCTCAGCCCTCACTTCTTGAGATAGATTGAAGAGGCTGTTTTACCCTCCCCTCATTTTGGGGGCTTGGGATATTTAAAGGAGACTTTCTGGGTAGGTAGTCTATTTTTCAGATCCAGTTTCTCCCAAGCCTCATTTTCATACATGCTAATCCCAGGAGCAGAACTAGGAAAGCAAATTGTGGCCACTTCAAATTTCTGTTTTTGTATGACTTTATCAATGGAAACTACTTTGTATCCTATCATTTTAATTCCAGCATCTCACATCTCAAATGTTTTAGAATTTGAACTTACACTTCCAGGCAGGAGTGATTAAAACTTAAAACCACACATCATGTTGCACCTTCTGATATATATTATCTATTTATCATCTACCAAATGTATGAATACTAGTCTGAAAAATAATGAATAAAATGGTCTCAGCAATACTTTTAGTTATAACATAACTTTATTTGATTAATTTATCCATATCATGTTTATGAATTTCATCTCTATTCGATGTATAAAAATACCTTGGCACAGTCGTATCTATAAATAAAACTAACAAAGTGGATGATTTTATGTTCAGATTAAACCTTAATCGCCTAATATTGACTGTTTTTTTTTTTTTTTTTTTTTTTTTTTTTTTATGTAGAGACCACAAATGTAGGTGAAGCCATTTATTAATGAGAGATGGCTGGGCAACCAGTTTGCCCCCCTGTCTTCATTCTCCAACCTTCTGTATGGTGATTTTTGTGCAAGAGCTTATTGGATACATACTGCATCGATGGGCTCTTTTGCCCTCTGCCTTCTGTTTGGGTTCAGCCAATGGTCAGTACAAGGAGGAATTGGAGGGATGGTAGGGAGTATAGTTGGGATACGCATTTCTTTGGTTCATTTCTATAGGGTTATTGAGGGATGGCTAAATCTCTAGACTGAAGATCACAGTTTCTGTCGGATGGTTTTATGTCTCCTTTCTGATTCAAGCAGCTACTTCCTTTCCTCACCCCTTCACACCTGTTTCCTAGCTTGTTGCTCTTACTAGTCACAGACTCCTGTGCTATTCATTGTGAATTTCTTGCGCTTCAGTCATCTTGCTCACCCTAATTTTTAAGCACTGTCCTCAAATGACCCAATTTAAGTTTTCCCATATTGGGAAATCATAAGATATAGTTAAGAGCTCAGCTTTAAGAAGACAATTTTGGAAAGTTAACAGATCATCTTAGTAAGCTGTGATTCTTGTTTGTTTATTAAATAAATAATTATGGATAAACTATCATATGTCAGGAACTATTCTGGATGCTAGGTGTACATCACGGAACAAAAAGAAAATGGGATATTTACCTTCATTGAACTTCTGTTATAGCTCTTACTAATATTTAATCAGAAACCTAGTAATATCATCAAGATTTAAATGTTATTCTCTTTATATGTAAAATCAGTAAAATATTGAATTTATTTTTTATTTTATGGATAATAAGTTCAAAATCTCTTACTAGCTATATCTAAACTTCTCTTCTAAGGTATACAATTTAATGCCATGAACAAGTAGGACATACTAGCTGTTATAGCAAGGAGACTCAAAACTGCATAATATCTAAAATATAATAAAATGCACTTTTTGTTTGTTTTCTCAGACAGCAGTGCTATGAAGTAAACAAGGCAATGAGGTGTCTTGGTGCCGAGTACTCCATCTTCATCCTGGCTTCCATTTACTTTGGAAGTTGTCTTCAGTCCAGCCAGCCAGAAATGCAAAGGAGCCCAGAGGGAGTTTCTGCGGGCCATTCAGGGAAGTGGTCTACTTAATCAGATTTTTGGGGGTTTTTGTTGTTTGTTTGTTTGTTTGATGTCAACTTTATATTTTGAGTGACCTCTGTTATGGTCAGGCTCACATGACCTGATTGAAAAGAACAGAAATTTCTTCAAATATAGAAATTTATGGGACACTCAGATGGCTCAGTGGTTGAGCATCTGCCTTTGGTCCAGGGCATGATCCTGGAGTCCCAGGATCGAGTCCCACATTGGGCTCCCTGCAAAGATCCTGCTTTTCTCTCTGCCTATGTCTCTACCCCTCTCTTTCTCTGTGTCTCTCATGAATAAATAAATAAAATCTTTAAAGAAAATATAAATTTATTGTGATAATGCATCAGAGAAATGAACAAGCACTTGACACAGCCTTGTAATCAGCCTCCTATAGACCCACAAGGTCTTATAGATTATGGAGCAGGATCCTATTATTTCCTCAGGGGCAGGCCTTCTGAACACTTTATTCTACAGGGATAGAAATTGAAATAATTAATCATCAGTAAGGCACAATCCTCAATCCATCAGATTAAAGGCTCCTGACTTTAACACTTTAGTTTCTGGGTATAGAAGAGAAGCCAGAACATCTGGTAGCAAGGACTAGATACATTGGTGCCTCTGAGAAGCAGCTATTTACCAACCGTTTTGAACTTATTTCAATATTTAAATGACAGGATTGTCATACCAGTGTGTGCCAGCTGAATAGCGGCCCTCCATCACTCATTTAACTACCTTTGTAATGTGGCTTTTCTGTTTTTCTTCTCTGGTTCCTTCTGAGAAGATTTCCATGACCCCTTACTTCACTTTCCCAACCTTAAGACATTTTGTGCTCATGGCTTGGCTTCTACAACCTCATGGCTCCTATCGTTTTCCTTTATGTTCTTCATATGTATCTCTGTGTGTTTTTTATCCAAACTCCCCAAGGACCAGATTGGTCTAATTAGTCACAATCAAAATAAGGCATGTCCTTTGGCAAGACTTCCATGCTACCTACTTAGGTTATGATGACTGCCTTTTATTTTAAGGACCAGTCCCAGTCCACCTGGACCCAAGCCATCCAGGTAACATGATTCAGAGGAAAGCATCTTAAGTGTAAATAATCCCTGGTAGCCACTCTTTTCAGTGGGGATTCTGAACACATTAGGCATGACAAGTGTCAGGGTTTTGTCTCCAGATCAAACTTGGTCCAGTGCTGCACAGGGCACCTCACATCCCTAAAAACCTCATCCTCTTATGATAGTATTTATTATTTTCATTGTGAGAAATCAGAAAAAAAAACAATATTCAGGATTTCAGCAAAAAGCATTTTATTAAATATCCTCCAATTCCATTTCCTCAATTCTTACCACAACCATCTCTAGGCAGAAATGACTTTGGAGACAGAGAAAAATAAAAACAAAAACAAGAATGTCACCTTCATATTAGTAGGCATGAAACTCTGTTAGCTTTGTTAATATTAATTATCCACTTGGGAACCACCTGAAAAAAAACTAATTCACTCTGAATATGGCCAGTCATTGCTGCTTTTCATACAATACAGACAGATTCATCTTGTCTACGATATCCAATATTGTTGGAAAGCTAACAGACAAGAAGGCATTAAAACAAACCCCAAAGGATCAGTGAAATGAATTTATAGGTTATGGCTTCAAGCCTACATTTTCAGACTGTCGCTAATGGGACAATTACACTCTAATGACCTTCCACTAAGTGGGAGTCAAAAATATAATTCAGTTTCATATAAATTAAAACAAATGAAATGGCTTTCAATTTAGCAGTGTTGACATCTCTCTTCAGAGAACTATTTTTATAGTAAAAACATTAAGATTATTCAGGGTAAGAAGTACATTCAAACATATCATCTGCCAAATTACAAGAGGCGTAAATTCCAAATAGAGAGCTCCATGTAAGACTCACTTAAAACAAAATTCTACCTCAAAGACAGTTTTAAGATGTACTCTTTTACGAATCGGCATTGTGCCCAAAGACAAATTTCTTCACATTAATTATGCATATATTAATTTACATCGATTTTATATAATATATATATAATTATATTACTCTTTTAAAAATATCTGTATATAACCTAGACACCTAGATTGTAACAGTGATCTTAATAAGAAATGATGGTTTGTCACTTTCCAGAAAAAGATTATCATCTTGATAGCACTTCCAGGAACTCAGAAGCCTCTGAGTGATATGTAAGTTATAGGAGGAAGAACATTTAACCTTTTACCAAATTTTGACTATCAAACAGATGAGATGTTAAGACTTTTATCCTTTACCTTATGCTGACACTATTTATTTAAGTATTCATTATGATTTTTTGTCAAAGATTTGCTACTAAAGAGTTTCTTTCACTCTGCTCATAAAGTTCTTGTTTGGTTTCTCAGATTCCAGGCTGATTATCTTCTTGCAGCTTCCCCAGAAGACTTATCTCCTTTTAAGTCCTGACTATCTTTGAGTGCTGATTATAGCTCATCATTGCACCGGTGTTTCAGGTCTTTGTTTCTCATTCTTGTATAAGGAAAACTGCATATATAGAGAGAAATTTAATGAACAGCTTGCCTCAATGGATTTCTTCTTTCTTCCTTCCTTTCTTTCTTTCTTTCTTTCTTTCTTTCTTTCTTTCTTTCTTTCTTTCTTCTTTCTTTCTTCTTTCACCGTATTGGTACATATTCTTTCTTTTAGGTTTCTGGATATCTGCTTTATACTATACTACTGTACTTTTTAATGTTATTTCTGCAAACTTAATAATGAAATGGATTCACTTCAAGTAAAATATTTCTTTGCTTTACTATAACACTTTTTTTTCCCCTGCACATAAATGTAGTCTCATCTGGTGGAAAAAAAGACAGAAGGCAAGTTGCCTAGTGAAAATGTCATCAACGCTTTAAATAATTTAAATATTCTCTGTGTTTTTGTTCACACATGAGAGCTACAGAGGCCATGTCATCATTTTTAGCCTGAATGCAGAAACTTCAATTCATTTTTTTTATTCTACAGATTCTTTAAAAATATTAGTGAAGTGCCACATAGCTAAGAAGAACAAGGCAAAGTTAAGTTGATATATTATCAGAGCAGGGCCTCAGGGTCTGTGAACAAAAATAGAAAACTATGTTAAATGTCATGTTCACCTTTGGCCATTTCCACATGCCAATAATTTCATCATCCGTGAACATATGGAATGGGTACACTGCCACAAGAAAAACAAGGTGCATCAAGACCTAATTTCTTGAGAAATTTTCCATCATAGTGAAGAAAAAGAAAAAAAAGGAAGACCTGAAATGCTCTTTCCTGAGAATTTTTGTGTGGTTCCTGTTTTGAAATACTTACGGGAAAAATAATACAGGCATCGTCTCAGTGCCCCAAACAAGAAAGGAAAGGTTGGAAAATATTAATCTTCTTAGAAATAATAAAGGTTGATCTGTGAGAGGAAAGGAAATGGTGACTAACTTTTGCTCCAGAGGCTGGAAATCGGCAAACCATTTTGTGTACTGTTCAGCAGTTGGGAGGAGGTAGCTGAGGGAAGAGAGGGAGTGTCTTAGATCTTTTAAACAGTTCCAAAAGATGTCTAATCAGTACAGGATCGTCATTTTACTTGATTATTTATTTTTGCACCTAATATTATCTAATCGTTATTTACAAGGTTAGAAAAACATGGACTCTATTGAAAATTCCCTCAGGCTGAAATGTGTAATTTGAAATTCTGAACCTTTCTTTCATTCCCTTAAAAATATAATTAAAAATTAATAATTAATTTGGGATTTGTTGAAGAGAACCTGAGTCTTCCCTGATATTTACAACAGATTCTCTTGAAATATCTGAAAAAGTAGTATTTTTGGCTGATATATACAGATTAAATGAGCTCTCAGTATTCTTCAAATACAGTGAGTAATTTAAATTAATATGGAGGGAAAGCTCCAATTTTGAAAGAAATTTATATTATGTATTTTAATTATATGTGTGGGTATTATTTCCACATATTTCTATACTATGCACATTTGTATTATATATATTTATTGTATATTTTTTACATATAATTTCAGACAGCAAAAATACTCTGATTCTCCATAAATCTACAGAATTTTTATTCTCTACCTTCATTTGTAGTATAGAAAGTGACCTTATCTTACCAATGTTTTATCAGCTACCTTGACTTCTCTTTTGTTTTTTAAATAAACCAAACTTGCTCACCTTCATCCACATTTTTAAACATGCTGTTTCCTTACCTTGAGAATCATCTTGTTTCACATTCTTTGTCTCAGTTCTACTCAGTTCCATGTCTCATCATAAATCTCCCTCAATGGGAGCTGCCCTCGTTTTCATCCACTTTAGGTCCTTCTGGTAAGAGTGTCTGTTGCCTTCTGAAATTTCCCTTTGCAACATTCATTAACACTTTTTTCTTATTTTCTTAATTACCTAAATTTGTGGGTATCTTTAAAAAATCTATACTGTCTCCTAGTTTATTAATCATTATGGTGAAATCTCAGCAAGTGATGCAGAACCTTGATTTATGGATAGAGCTTAGCGACCAAAAAAATGCATTCCTGAATAAATAAATGAACGGTTGTTTATGGCGTCTATTCTTACATATATAACTCCATAGTTATTTTAACACTATTATTATTATTTTTAAATTGTTACATAGGATGGATGGCCATGGAAAAAATGAAACTAGCACACATTAGACATGCAATATCACAGGACATTTTTTTATATGAATGTCAGCAGTACTTTTCCCCCCTAAATATTTCTAAGTGTATCTTTATAAAATATAAGCAGCAAAAAATAAAATAAAATATTAGAATACATTAGCCTATGCTCAACATTAATTATTTTCCCCTTCTACAATCAATTATACTATCATTAGTGAGGGGTTTCTTCAATATTCATCAAAATCTTAATCATTGTTGTGATCTATTGTTAGAACATAGTGTACACAGAAAGTCCATAAAACTTGAAGGTGTCATACAAAACTGCTTTCTTTCCTACTAGAATTTTTACTTTCAGATTTTTATGGTCTGTATTCAATATTTGCCCTTTGATGCATTTGAAGGCTGTGCTTTCTAATTTATATATCAAAATTTACAGTGTGAAAGATTACAATTTATGATTATGCACTGGAGGCCCCTGATCCCACACTCAGAGTCATAGTATGTTGGCACCTCTTCCCAGGGGCTTAGCCAGGTGCCAGGGAAGGAATTCTGGCTCACAGGCTGTGCACGAGTGGGACCGGCTGCAGCCAGAATGGAATGAACTGCACGCACATCAGCTGCACATCTATAGCCTTCCAGGACCCCTAGGGAGTCGACATGGGCTTTTGGCACACAGCCCTGGGGCCCCAATCTGACATCTGCCAAGGCCCAAGCCTGCAGTAATTTGAGTGCTATATTCCATTGCACATCTTTAGGGACCAGTTTCCCTTCCAGCAGCTGTGAGGTATCTAGAACTTTCCCTGAGAGATCATGTTCCCTGGTCCTGAAGCTTTTCCCTATAGAGCAGCCCGAGGGCACTGTTTTCTCTTTTCAGCTCAACTGCCAGCACTCTGAGCTGAGGGAGCTGGCCCCTCCACCTAAGTCCCGTCTTAAGAAAATGTTCTTTTGAACACCCTGGGAGATGCGTTTGGGCCAGAGCCGGGTCTGGGGGGATGTTGAATGGGGTTTCCCAGGAAGCTAAGTAGGGTACATGAGGTCCTACCAGTGGCTTGAGGTATGTGGGGAGTGAGTGCAGATCCTGATGCTGGAGGGAAGGAGAGGATGAGCTGGGATACTCTAAGTATCTGGGGGCAGCTCCATGAATGGCTGAATCAGGCTTTAGGTACCACTTTTCCCAGAGGAAGCTTTATCTCAAAAGGTCTCAGGAGTTCCACTGGGATACAGAGTAGTCCTGGGATGAATAACCCCTGGGTACCCCACGTGCTAGAAGCCCCTCAATCTACACTGTCTGTAAGGAATCAGGTTTACGCCACTCATCAAACAAACCTCAATGCCCAGAAATATATATATATATATATATATGAAATAAAATTAAAAGACATAGCGTGTTTTCATCTACAATAACAGAGGATATGTGTTTGATATTTGGTAATGTCAAGGATGCTATAATACTGGCATTACAAATTGCATTACTCAATTCCTTCTTCTATAAATTTCATATATATTTATTGAGTTCCTTCTATATAGTAGATCTGGGGGACAACACCCTAAGACAAATTCCTGCCCTTAGGTATTTATATTCTAAAAGGAATATTATAGATATAGCTACCTTGTAGGAGAAACTTGGTAGTATATTCCATGAACTTTAAAAGTGGTCACCAGGAATTCCATTTGCACTACACCTATGAAAGGATGTGACAAATGATCTAAATATGTTGATTATGCCTTTATATATGACAGGAACTTTGTAAAGAAAATGAATTAAATTCTCTATAAGAGAATGGATTAAAGACATTTGATCAAATACTCTGCCAAAACAACCACAGCAATTGATGGGGCTTTAGACCAGATCATATGCACCATGAGAATTATTATGTGGGCATTTTGATGTTTGTGGACAATGTTAGTGTAGGAGAATGCTTATTAAATAAATATGTATGAGATGTAGAATTAACACAAAAAATTAAAACTTGAGAAAAATACTGGAAGGAAACACAGCAAGATGGATTCTGATGCATAGAAGCGGGTGATTTATTTATAATATTTTCCTATTAAAATAACACAGATAATATTTCTAAAATTCCTTACCCCTAAAAATAATATACTTCACATTTATTTTCTATTATGAGAATACGTGACATTTTCTCTGTTTTAAATCCTCAGTTTTCTTTTTTCATTTACTAAAATCACATTTGGATAATAAAAAAGTAAGAAGGCCAAGATAAAAAAAATGAATTCGTGACAACTATTGATTGTCTACTCTATATAATGTACAGTGTAGAACTTAAAAATGAGGATAGTTTGATATGGCTTTCATTTTTATGAAAGATTTTAGAAACAAAACCCCACCTCTCTTCAAAGCAATGGTTTAGTAAGGTACTTCAAAATGGGCTTTTGTTGTAAATATATTTGCTCTTTGTGTGCCTGAAGTTAGTTTCAAGGAAAATTGAAGAATTTTTACAAGGACAGCATGAAATGTGATTTTTCTTGAAAAACCTTTTCTTTTATGGTAAATATAAAAGACTGGTATGCTGATTACTATAATTTTCATGTCTATCACAGTAATTTCATATTTCTTGAATTTTTCATCCATTTATTTATTATTAGTCATAACAATTGATTCTAAAATACTGAAAGAACATGTTTTCATCTTTAAACACAAAACCATTGGAAGTGTGTTAGAATTTTCTACCCATTTTGTGTTTACACTTTTGTATTTTACTGAAAGCTCCACTCTCCTTTTACAAATAGTTATCAAAATTGTAGAAGGCATCATTTTAATATATTCTCCTCACAATACACCCTAAAACTTGGTTAAATAATAGTTTACTTTCCTGTTAATAAAAATTTCTAGACTGAAAGAACCCAAATGCAGCCTGGCCCCTGTAACTTCTAGATTTCCACAGTCTGAAGTATGAAGTTACCTGTAAAGACTCAGACCAGCACCCATAGGGTGGGCTCTGGCTAGAGCCTCTCCAATACAATTCTGCAGCTTTGTATACAGTGAGTCAGGATGTGTTCCCCCCTCCCCCCACCCCTACACCCACCCCCCAACTCCCCGCCTGCCTGCCTCCCCACAAGCTGCGTGCCCTGTTTGTTCTAACTGGCTTTTCTAGCTGGTCCCCATTGGCCTATCATTTCTCCACTTTCCCCAGAAGTTGTGATAACTACACCTCCTCTGGGTTCTCTTTTATTTTTGTTCTTAGAAAATGCAGATGCTTAGATGTCTCCTGATGAACTCCAAAGGATACCAAAGTTTGAAGGTCATTGCTTTAACCTCACTCTGTTTTAGGAGACTACAACTGGCAAAATGACTACATTCTCCTTTGAGTAAAGTTAGGTCAATTTTTTTTGTGTGGTTAAAAGCCGACATTCTTTCAGAGATTGCATGATTACCAAGGAAGTGACCATTAAAATGCAATTTTTATGGAAATATTTTTGGGGTTTTATAATGTTTGTATGCCAGTGTTCTGAAATATCATTCGACAACAGATTGGGTTATTGGAACAATCATTAAAATAGTAAGTTTTGTCCCCAGGAACCAATATGAGGAAATAATAATTCAAAATTATAATGCCTATCTTTTTCAACAACCTATATAGTGAGCAAAATTGAGTATTCCATATATCAGAAATGTTTCCTGTACTAAAAAATTCTGCATATTAACTAAATCAACTAAAACCTATGCAAAAAAAATTGTGTTGAAGTTCAGTTACTGGAATTAAGAAAATCAAATGCAATAAAGATTTAAAATAAAGTGTGGACCAGTATTTTCCCACTCTGTGTAGATGAACAGCTGTTGCATAATTCTTGTACCCTGGGACTTAGATGACTTTTTAGAGATCTTAAAAAAAATTAGTATCAAATAAACCAATTATAGAACTATTCAGTGGTCATTTACTTGATGATACTAAAATGATGATTCTAAAATATTATAATGATAAATCAATATTCTATAAGACTTAGATTTAATTAATGTGATCTAGAAGTACTCATTAAATTTTTTAATATAGTTACATTATTTTAATTTATTTTCTTGCAGCAGTTCCAGAACTGTACCCCAGAGCACAATGTAACTATAAAAGTAAAAGGTCTTGGTGCGCCTGGGGGATTTAGTTAATTAAGTGTCTGTTTCTGCTAAGGTCATGATCTCAGAGTCCTGGGATCAAGGCCTGCATCGGTTCCCTGCTCAAGTGAGGAGTCTGTTTCTCCCCCTCCTTCTGCTCCTCCCCCTGCTTTCTCTCTTTCTCTTTCTCTCTAAAATAAATAAATAAAATCTTAAAGCACACACATAAACACACGCTACCTGGCTGGAATGATAGATGAGGAGAAGGAAGATAGACAAATAGGTAGATAGACAAATACAGACTAAAATATTCTGGAGTGTACTCTTGTCAAGTATTTCTCAAAATTCTACATCTATCATATAATTTAATTACGTGCTATTTTTCTTTTAGCCACATGCATAGGTACTATTTCAAATAGATATAAAAGAGAAGTGGAGCATGAGATCACCTTATATAATTATTCTCATATGTCATGACTAAAGGCAGAAGTTATTATAATTCCTGTTTAATGTAAAGTATTTAACACCAGTGATACAATATTCTTTCATATTAAGTAGAAGCTTGCTCAGCCTGTATTTTCTAACATAAGTAATTTGATTTTCTGAGTGCAGTTATATAAAAAACCAAACATTTGTATAGATATTTGCTTAACTTTTAATTAACTTTTTAAAATCCTGGGGTGCCTGGCGATTCAGTCACTTAAGAATCTGCCTTTGACTCAGGTCATGATTCTAGGGTCCTGAGATCCAGCCCATAATGGGCTCCCTGCTCAGTGGGGTGTCTGCTTCTCCCTCTCCTTCAGCCTGTAGCTCCCCCTGCTTGTTCTCTCTCTCTCCCTCTGTCAAATAAATAAATAAAATACTTTTAATCAATAAATAAAATTCTATGAAAGCCTAAAACTAAAATCAGGAATAAAAAGGCCACATATATTAATAAGCTAAGGAATATATGTAATGCTATAACTTAAAAAAGAAAGATTTTATAAAAATAATATTTTTAAAGAATAACTAATGTTTAAATAAGATTCATCAAAAAAATTACAAATTGATCTCAGTGTTAAAGATAGAAGGACATTATTTTTTGTCAGTGAAACTGAAATACATCATACTTTTTATCATTCAGTGTTTTAGTATTAATCTTCTGGCAGATATTTTATGTATCCTTCTATATTCTGTTGAAAGAACCCCCCTATATTACTTTATTGAGTAACAGAGAACTGTTGCTCACTTAACTGAGAAATCAAAGGCTATTATTTCCACAATTTTTATTTTTTTCCAATTCCAATTTTCAAAATATGAGCAAGTCTTTGATTTCAAATTATTTACTATTTACCACTCTATTAAAAATACATCTATTGGGGATCCCTGGGCAGCTCAACGGTTTAATGCCTGCCTGAGGCCCAGGGTGTGATCCTGGAGTCCCGGGATCGGGTCCCACGTCGGGCTCCCTGCATGGAACCTGCTTCTCCCTCTGCCTGTGTCTCTGCCTATCTCTCTCTCTCTGTGTCCCTGTCTCTCATGAATAAATAAATAAAATCTTAAAAAAGACATCTATCTATTTATCTATCCACACACATATTACATGTGAACATACACTCAGAATTTTTTCTGAGGTAAATATAGGAAATATCAAATTCATTACATTTGGGGAATCTTTACAATATTTTGATAAGAAATTTCAATGTTTGAAAGTTTTAGATATAAGATACCATGTTAAATTTTAAATACATATGACATTGAATTAACTACATTTTGAATTTCAGGTCAGAGTTAATTTAGGAAGAGAAAGTATAGGAGAAGACTCAAGAAATCAGTTAATTAAAAACTGATTTTTTTTCCTTTAGATAGTGAAGTTTAGACATTACGCTTTTGAGTTAGACTTACTATTTTACTAAGTAACACAACATAGAATTAACTCTTTTATATACTCTTACTAATCAAAAGTCTTAGAAATATATGATACTGTATAGATTTTATATAGATACAATATTTATTTTGGTTAAGAGGGATTCTAAACTCTAGGTAATTACACTGATGAAATCTTTTTGGATGATGTTTTTTATACCTTGTATTGATTCTTCTAAGACCTATGTAGGAGGTAGTATAACATATTCTCTTCTAATGGGCTTAGTTTAACCCAAAGCTAAGAAAAGTTACAATTATTTTAATTGCTGAATCACCCATGCTTTAATGGATGCTACCTCATTAAATCATTGAAAATGCTAAGAGAAATTAGAATTTTTTAAAATCAGTATTTATACCTTGTAATAGGTATTTAGTATCTGTCTGGATATACTTTTAATAATACTTAAAAATGAGATGAGTTTCTGGAGGGCTATTTTGTTATGGAGATTCTACTTAATAATGTCTATTAGAAAATCCCACTGCCTATAAGTTTTTATTCACTATGTCTCATTTACTGCTATCTATTTTAATTATATTTTAGGGGAACCTAATCAAGCCTTTCTGTTAACTAAACAAACCACTTAGACCAGACTGCATTTTTCCTTCTGAATAGTTTACTATCCTTCCAAGGCTGCAAATGATCTTTAAACTTCAAGTAGAGTTTATGCAGGAAGGTCGATCTTTATTGATTTAGCCTGATCTTCCAGATGGTCCTCCTATTTACTGAATAGTGTTCCTAAATTAGTAAAGATAGAGCTCAAACATTCTGAGAGGTATTGTAATGTGTGTATTTTTTAAGTGAAATAAAGTCTGTGTGATATGTTACAGGGGAAAATCAATTTGATCCAACTATATTTTCATTTCTTTACACCAATTGGATCTAATCAGGAATTTTTGTTCCTCAAACATCTGCCGGACTCTAGTCAATACAAAGTAATCCACTCTGGACGCAAATTAAAAATTCGTATGATTTTTTTTTCCTCCTGTAGTGAGATTGTGGTCAAAGACAATCTAAAGAGTCTAGTGTTGTTAACACATTTTTTTTTCTCTGAATGTACTTTTGTTCCCCTAAGACTTCTTCTTCATGCCCAATATCAACTAGTATTTAGTATGAGTATTGCCTTTTCTTACATATCTAGAGTTTGGTTTTGCTGTATAAATGCATGCTTTAGATGCATTTAGAATGATGCTTTATAAATATTTGACTTACGTTGTTACATTAAAATACGAAGAGGACTTTTTATAGATTTCCTAATAGCTTATTATTCTGCTGTGACTGTCCTTATTCATTGCTACCCTTGGATTACACACAAGCACTTGCCTACTCAGCTGTTATTGTTCATCAGTTTGCTTAGGATAATTTTTTTTCATTATTAACTTTACAAACTGTATCTCAGAACAGAAAGCCTGTAACCAGTTCTGGATATTGAGATCTGACTGGGCTCTTAGGGTTACTATCTGATGCAGAGCCACACTTCTGAGTGTCTGTTCAAAGAATGACTCATAGAAGCAGTCTGAAGCTGGCGAGATCACTTGGTCTGGAAAATGATGAAATATTCCACCCTGACTCATTTAGGTCATAATACGGTTCTCATTTACCATGTAATTGGAGAGCTTCAGAACTGATATAGAAGAATACACAGCCAATGACCCAAGTAGTACATAGCATCTACAGAGTGCAAAAATATTTTATACCTGAAAATTGGAGTGGTATTTGGGATTCCCATGACCCAGAAATCACTAGAAACAAGTTGTTCCAAGAGTAAACCTTTCACTGTGTTTATGAAAGTGTGGTCAGCGTTTTATTCTCCTGGGGGATGAAATGTTTCCTCCATCTTGCAGTACCAGCAATTTCATATAATTTATATGACACCACTTAGCAGAAGCAGACAATAAATTTTGAGACTAAGAATTCATGAGATGGGGATATTTGGAAGTACTTGGAGCAGAAAATGAAAATTGGAAAAGGGATGATGAGTCTTCTGAAGATGATTTCCAATGTATTTTTATTTTCCTTTCATTCTTATGAATAAGAATTTGTTCCTGAAAGCTTACTAATAGCTATGTGAAACTGAAGAAAGCATGCTTCTGAAAACTTACACAGCTTGGTTTTAGGAAGAGCTGACAGTGAAATAGACTGTTGAATGTGAAATAAACCACAGAACAAAAAGTAATCATCAGATGAGAAAAGAAGGATAGAGGATTCCTGGTCATCACATTCAACATAACTGACACAAATAAAAGTTTTGGTGTTAGGAATTCTATTTCTAAATTCGATTTGCTATCTAATATATTTCCCACATGTGAATCAGATCTATATACAATGTAACAAACATTCATTCTAAGTGAAAAATAGAACATCATATATTAATGTTCAAAGTGAATAATGTGTATGGCTTGACCAGATCGGTTTAAATTGTGGTTAACATGAGGGTAACCTGAGAGCCGAAATATCTGAAAAGAGATTTTAAGGACAGATCTTCAGTAAAACTTTTTCACAAGTTTTGGAAATTTTGCTTCAGTGTTCAGTGTTTGTTAGGTATTCAGTTCAGGACATTATTTGTGTTTTGTTTTGTTTTGTTTTGTTTTGTGTTACATACCCTTTCCTGCAACTGCTATTTACAGTGAGAAAACAATTCTTTTTTTTGTTTGTTTTTTTAAGTTTTAAAGTTTTGGGTGTACAATACAGTGATTCAGTATTTCCTGACATTATCACAACAAGTACCCTCCTTAATCCCCATCACCTATTTAACCCATCCCTCACCTCACTCACCTCCCCTCTGGTAACCACCAGTTTATTCTCTATAGTGAAGATCCTGTTTCTTGGTCTACTTCTTCCTCTCTTTTTTCTTTTCTTTGCTCATTTATTTTGTTTCTTAAATTCCATATGTGAATGAAATCATCCTACCTGAAAAGGTGAAAGACCTGCACTCTGAAATCTGTAAAACACTGATGAAAGAAGTTGAAGATGGCACAAAGAAATGAGAAAAGGAAACTCAATTCTTGACAATAAAGAGTGATTTTCAATTACGAGTAGGATTCTTTGCGTAGGTCAAGATGGTAAGTTTATAGCACACTTTTCTTCCTAATACTGATACAACTTTTCTCAGTCACCTGAAGATTATTCCTTGTGATTATCTTCTAAATTTCCTATTGTCAATACTTTTTTTCCTCAGCGATTATCCTATTTTTTTTTATTGGTAGCCTAGATAACTATCTCTTCCACTAGAATATATCTTACTACCATCTACTAAAGAAAAATGATAGCTTTTAAATTTCTCAAAATTCTAATGTTTAAATTATTTACTCCCAATGTTTTAAAACTCTAATACTGATTATAATGTATAATATGGATTTTACTTGCAACTGGTCACATATTTAAAAGCAAGAAAATCAGAAGTTTTGACCTGGTGGAATATAATGATATAATGGGGCTAAAACCAAAGGATTGGTTGAAAGTCTTTATAAGAAACAAATAAAAATATATATAAAATCACTAGAACCCCCTCCTCCATGTACACACACAGTAAACATGAAGTCATGCAACCATAGCTATTTTAATTAAACCTGCTAAATATTGCAGGGTTATTTTGTTGAAAGATGAAAGCCATGAAACTCAAAACTCACAGCAAAGGACCAGGTAGAGATGAAATACTACAAATAGATAAAGTGAAAGACAACACACTGAATGATAAGCGTCTCCACTCTGAAAGCCTCCTTTAGCTCCAATAACCCTGGCAGAAGATTGGAGTATTCTCTCTATGGAAAATCACCAACTTTAGAGAAAAGACCTACCAGTGATTGACATTTGGGATCTTCCAATGGACTGGTCAAGCCCATCCCCTAAACAAGAATTAAAGAAAAAAAAAAAGAAGAAAAAAAAAAAGAATTGAAGAAAGACCCATAAAAAGCACATTATTTTAAAATTTCAGTAGATCTGAGGTGAAAAAATAAAGCTTAAAAGCTCTTAAATTAAAATTACAGGTCATTCAAAAGTAATTGTTGAACAGATCATTTGGTACTAATCAATAATACCAGTGGAAGTGTGAGGCCATTGGAACAATTCATTCATATTCTGAAGAAAATTATTTCACTTTCACATCACATACCCAAATTACTATTGATATATCAGAAAGGTTAAAGATATTTTTAAGTTCTGAAATTCTCAAAAAATTACCGTTTCTGGCATCACCAGTAGGCAATGGGAGTTAGGTGTGGCAAATTGAATGAGTTCAAGAAGGAATAAGATGTAACATGGTGGATTGCCTGGCCCTCAGGAAGATGATGCTCCTTTCATCCCAGGGAGGGCTTTCTGCTTGGACCTGCTCAAGTTAATGACACGTGAGCAGAAATGAAGTGTGTCATGTCTACAGGAAGCTTTTCAAAGCCACTTCTAGTGCAGTTTATTAGTGCTAAAGTTTGTCTGAAATAAAAAAGGCAACTTCTGCTCTCAGGCAGTTTTCACCATTACAAAAATGACTGCATCAAAACATTTTCTAAACTTTGTAATTCTATAGCCAAATTGTCTAGAAGATGTTGGAAGATATGACAGGTAATTAGCCTAACTAAAAGACTTTCATATAATTTTGGCTCAGCCTTTGTTCTCACCCATTTAGTCCTCCTTAAAACTATAGGTTAACAAAGAGACATTTCTATTTTACTTCACCTTACAAATAAAATTCATAGTTTCTTTTATAAAGTAGAGGTCCTTTTGAAATACAATTATTGATTCGCAAAAAGACCAATTTTATTTCTGGTTATTTTAGGTATAACATGACCTCCAGAAATATGTACCTTCTCATTTTTTTTTTATTCTGTACCTAATTATTTTCTGACCTAGGGAATAGTTCTTTTATTAATGAGCCAACCTTTGATACTGGTTTTAGGTAGCTGAAAATTAAACTTTATTTGTGATCCTTATTAATAACATTTTATTGCACCTCAAAAATTTTTTTTAAAAAAATTATATTCTATTTTTAGATGTGGGACAGTTGCAATTTTTAAAAATTTCCATAAATGTAAAACTGAGATACCTACTTGCCATTAAAAATAATGCTAAACTATGTGAGGATAATTATAAAATGGGGGAGGGGAAAACAGAGTGTAATTACAGTATTTTACTGAGAAGACTGTTGGAATTCAAATGAGAAGTTTCCTAATTTCAAAGGCTTTCTATGAAATTTGATATGCCTTTCCTTTCAGTTTTACCGAAAGCCCTTTTATAATGCGTTGCAGCATTTTTCTTTTTCCTACCTTCCTCCACGGTAGGCCACAAGTAGCTCAATATCCTCAAATGCAAATCATTTGAATGTTAGTTATTTAAGGAAATATTTCTTGATCTAAAAATTTGTCTATTCCAGGTAAAAAAAAATTCAGAAGTGTTCTATTTAGACATTTGTTTGTAGTTGGAGATCCTAGGTTATCAAAACATTTTTATGAAGACATTTTAATTCACCTGAAAACAGCAGAAACATGTTTTCAAATGGAAATTCTAAAATGCTTGGTTAATTTATCTTCTTATAACTGACCCTTTAAAAATTATTACAAATATCCAACAAGTAGTATATATTATGATCGTGCAGTGAAATTTGTGAAGGATGTCTCTTCCTACATTTGAATAAGGGTGAATTTTAACATGTTTTCTTGAAACTTGAAAGCAACAAACAAGTTTTCCCACTACAAAGTGTTCCTTTGCTTAAAAACATGTTTTCTTAGAGTATAGCTATAAACCTTTATTTTTTGCTCAGGTGTATGACCACACTGCCTAATAGAGTTAAATATCACTATAAATTAGTTGTTAATATGCTTAGACAGTCCTGAAAATGTATTGATAAGGAATGGTGTGAACTGAAAACCATACATACATGCGTACACATGTGCATATATATGTGTGTATATATATATATGTACGTATGTGTATCATCAGAATATGTTTGATGCAACCATGAGCCAATAAACATGGAAGCACATCAAGACTATTCAGTTTCTCTGATTAGTAGTAGAAAGGTCTGACCTGCCAGAAAACATCAAGTACTGACTCTGCATCTTGTTGGACTGTGTTGAGCTTTTTGCAGACCACTACAGGGTGATCCTCTGGATTCCAGTCCCTTCTTCATATTAGAATGAAGACACCTGTAAGTGCAGACCAGTGACCAAGGCAGTCAAGAATGAATGGTGGTTGAGGGAGTTTGAGCAATTGGCTGATTCCTAGTTGATCCCTTGTTAGCCCAGTTCTTCCTTACTAGCTTGTTTGCTCTCAGTTGCTATTTTGTCTGTTGAAGAAAATAAGTAAAAATTATTTTAGCTGAGTGGTGAATACGTGCAGCTTCTCTTGTGTATGTATTACCTACAGGTCAACACTCGGTTTCTTGTTTTAACCTGCAGACAAAATTTGGATCATTTGATGATTAATTAATTGAAGGAATTTTATCATATGACTTCCTGAACTTGCTAATTTTGACTTTTCATATGTTTTCCCAAGATCTAATAGGAAAAGAAGTTCTAAGACTTATATTCAGCTATGAATATAATATGAGCAAAGTAGATACTAAACTACCTCAACAATAAAACAAAACAAAATCTCTTACCACTACAAAATATTCTAGTCAGACTTTTTCCCCACCTAAGTATCTTCATAGGGTCGCATGCTTTTACTGTAATTCTAGTTTCCAACCTCCTAGAACAAAACAAAATAAAAATATAATAGAAAGTACATAGCTTTTTACTCTAGGATCCCTTAACTTATTTCATTGGCAGTATTTAAGTCTTGTTCACATCCCTACTGACTTCATCGCAGACATTGAACCAGTACCAAATCATGATATTACATAATATCTTATATATATATATATATATATATATATATATATATATATATATATGTCATGAAAATGAATAAAATATGAAAGTTAATTCCTTATCTATAGGTAAGAATTACCCAAGGAAAATAAGAGAACCTTGAAACAAACCTATATAAAATAAGAAAAATGTCATTTGAGTTGTATAAAATTTTGAAGGACATATAAAGTGGTAAGCCACAAATTACTTGAAGAGGTAATGGACTGAAAAATAAGAGGCCATGAACTGGAGCTAAAGCTAAGAAAAGAGAGTACACCAAGGGAGTTCATGAAAAATGTCCTCAGGCAAAGGGTGATTAGTGTATGGAACAACAAGCAATTAGAGGCAAAGAACATCATTATAAAATCTGACCACTGCTCCTCACATGGATGAATATAACTTGGCAGCAGAGTCTTTAATCCTCAAATTCTCCTGTGCAAGCAGAAAGCCATGAAGAAGAGATATCTAAATTAATATAGACACACATACACACACATATATAATATACTCTTCCAGTAAGTGACTGAGTTCATCTTAAAATAAGAGGACATGTGAGTGTATGGTTCTATATGTAGGGAGGAGTAATTATGGAATATTAAACTATCATAATCAATAATCATTTGGGATAACAGCACTAATGCAGACCATGTATGTCTAAAGTAGATGCTGAACAGCCATAGAGAATTTCAGGAGGAATGTTGCAAGACTCTGGCATCCAGGACAACCTTGTTATTTCCCCATGAGACCTACACTTTCAACATTAATTTTCAGTCATTTAAAGTCAGATGATTTGACCTTAGTGGAATAATTATTTCAAACATTATTTTCAAGCAATATATTGACTTTGAACAAAACTAAAATTTTCAGGAAAGAACAGAGTCATGAGAAAACCAAATATGAGAGAAACAAATTTTAAAGAGGGCATTTGGAATTTAAAGCATTAACTATGTGTCAGGTGTAAGCCTTCTGTAGGGGTTCTTGGGCGGCCACGGAGAGTAGTACAGTGAGTATGTTAAACATGATTGAGAGGCATACAGGATTTCTGATGACGGCTGTTACATGATTCAGCCTGATATTGTCTCTGAAAAGAAATTTCTAAACTTATAAAGTTCTGAGGTTTTCACAAAGAAGAGCTATAATACCTCTGTAAGAGTGACTCTCTTTCCCCTGATCCGTACGATTTCAAGAATAAGGTGATAAGAAAAATGTGTGTTGAATAAATTGGAAAATACGGCTGCTACTAGTGCCTAGAATGTTGTGAATTTTGAAGAAGCATGGGAAGCATGGAAAGAGGTATGCACGCCACTGAAGTATGGCACTGTAATATGTCAGACTCACAGGCGACAGGAGTCACACATGCACACAGGGCTCAACTGGCCAGATGCCCAGAGTAAATGCAGATGTTGGATAATTATAACTCCTAAGCTTTGCTGCATTTATCAGGTATGATTTGAAAGATAGTTTTCCAGAGCTATGAAGAGAAAAAAATAAGAGAAAAATGATAATCCATTGTGAAACAGTTGCACAGAAACCCCATGTAACATAGTAGAGATAAAGTGGTTGAAATGGAGAGTGATGGTGCCCAAGGTAATACTCTAAGACAAGTGAAGGACAATATCATACTTTCATGAAGACAGTTCTACTTGAATGCTAAATAAAAGCTCCAGGCCCGGCGCTGACCAGACAGATTTGAGAGATTTCCAAACTATAGGAAATAAACTCTATCGGATGCAGCTCTTCGTAAAAAGTTTCTCTAAAAATTATTTTCACTGAATGTGTAGTCTTGTTTTTAATGTCAATTAATACATATTTACTATGATTCATGGTCTCAGCTGGGCCCTGGGGACACCATGCCTCATGGGTAGTCACACAGAGTAATGACAATAGCATCCATAAGCAGGCTGATTCTGCTTTAAACAGTGGCAATTGCTGTCCTAAAGAATAATCAGCGACCATTAAATTTTTGTTGCATTTGTTTATTTCTACTTTTATTACCAGTTTGTTAGAAGAGGTGTTCAACTGACTTTGAGAATCGAAGTGCAGGCTACAATTTTGATGGTGAGGATTACAGACATTAGAGGTGGAAATGAGCATCCGAAGAAGTGATGATAATTATTTACAGAAGAGAAAGGGAAACGGAGCACGCCCATAGCCTTTGGAATGCTCACAGGTGCGTAGGTAGAGCGGATGTTCTGTGATGCTTCAGAGGGCAGTGAGAAGAAATTCGGGAAGAAGTTACAGCAAACATACTTTAGCGAAAGTATTTTTTTAATAATTGGTATTGACCAGGAGAGAGACATTACTGAAAGTACCTAAGGAGAGTCAAAGGAATTGTTTACAGGTGTTAGGATTGGAGTCTATTTTTAAGAATGCTTTATACTGAAGAGGTTAAGAGCGAAGCTTTTAAAGCCTTGGACCTTGGCCCAAATGCCAAACTTACAACATATTAGCTGTCTCATCTTGGGCAATTTACCAATTTCTCTAAACTCACTTCAATCAGCATAGCACCAATGACAATGTCCACTTGAGGAGACATGGGGGTGGCTAAATAAAGTAAGATAACCAGGTAATTTAGAGCAGTGTTTGGAGCGTAGGACATTTTGTTATTCTCCTTGAACAGTAGTAAGATTGTACGGTAGTAACTATACATAAATTGGGGGATTATTTGAATTTCAGTAACTATAAACCACATTATTATTTATAATTTATAGCTACATAGCTATGATCAGTTATGGATAATATTAAAGTATAAAACTTTACATATAAAATATTGGGGAAAGATTAGTCCTCAAAAAGAAAAACTGTAAATAGTAAAATAACTGTTATATATTTCTAAGAATTCTTTTTTCATTTTTAAAAAATTTTTTATTTAAATATCCATTACTTAGCATACAATGTAATATTAGTTTCAGGCGTACAATATAATGATTCAACACTTTCATGCAACATTACAAGTGCAGCCCTTGATCCCCATCACCTATTTAACCCTTCCCCCCACCGACCTCCCCTCTAGTAACTATCAGTTTGTTCTCTATAGTTAGGAGTCTGATTCCTGGTTTGCCTTTCTCTCTTTTTTCTTTTTATTCCCCTTTGTCCATTTGTTTTGTTTCTTAAATTCCACATATGAGTGAAATTATGTTTCTTTTTCTGACTTATTTCACTTAGCATAATACTCTAGCTCCATCCATGTTGTTTGCAAGCAAGATTTCATTCTTTTTATGGCTGAGTAATATTACACAGTGTGTGTGTGTGTGTGTGTGTATGTATATATATATATATACGTATATATATATATATATATATATATATATATATATATATATATATCACATCTACTTTTTCCATTCATCGCTTGATGGACACTTGGGCCATTTCCATAATTTGGCTATTGTAGATAATGCTGCTATAAATATCAGTGTGCTTTTGCCCCTTTAATTTAGTATTTTTGTTTTCTTTAGGTACGCAGTAGTGTGATTGCTGAGTCATAGGGTAGTTCTATGTTTGACTTTTTCAAGAACCTCTACTGTTGTCCAGAGTGGCTGCACCAGTTTGCATTCCCATCAACAGTGTAAAGGGTTCCCCTTTCTCCACATTATCACCAACACCTCTTGTTTCTTATGTCATTGATTTTAGCCATTCTGACAGGTGTGAAGTGATATCTCATTGTAGTTTTGATTTACATGTCCCCAGTGATGACTGATGTTGATTATCTTTTTATGTGTCTGTTGGCCGCCTGTATGTCTTCTTTAGATAAATGTCTATTCCTGTCTTCTGGGTGTTGAGTTTTATAAATTCTTTATAGATTTTGGATACTAACCCTTTTTAAAAAAGATTTTGTTTGTTTATTCATGAGAGACACAGAGAAAGGCAGGGACATAGGCAAAGAGAGAAGCAGGCTCCCCATGTGAGCCTGATGTGGGACTCAATCCAGGAACCCCAGGACCACGACATGAACCAAAGGCAGAGGCTCAACCACTGAGCCACCCAGGATACTAACCCTTTATCAGATGTGTCGTCTGCAAGTATCTTCTCCCATTATGTAGGCTGCCTCTCAGTTTTTTTTTTTTTTTTAGAAAAGACATCTTTAATTTTATTTATTTATTTATTTATGATAGTCACAGAGAGAGAAAGAGAGAGAGGCAGAGACATAGGCAGAGGGAGAAGCAGGCTCCATGCACCAGGAGCCTGACATGGGATTCCATCCCGGGTCTCCAGGATCGCGCCCTGGGCCAAAGGCAGGCGCCAAACCGCTGCGCCACCCAGGGCTCCCCTGCCTCTCAGTTTTGTTGATTATTTCCTTTGCTGTGCAAAAGCTTTTCATTTTGGTCATTGTAGTTTATTTTTTTTTTTTTAATTTTATGTCCGTTACCTTAGGAAACGTATCTAGGAAGAAGTTGCTATGGCTGATGTCAAAGAAGTTACTGCCTATGTTCTCTTCTAGGATTTTTATGGGTTCAGGTCTCACATTTAGATATTTAATCCATTTTAAATTGAAGAGACATTCTTTTTCCTATTGGATATTCTTTCCTCTTTTACTGGAGATTAGTTGACCATATAACTGTGGGTTTATTTCTGGGTTTTCTACTGTATCCTATTGATCTATGTGCCTATTTTGGAGCCAGTGCCATACTGTGTGAATCACTATAGCTTTGTAATGTAACTTTAGGTGCAGAATTGTGAAGCCTCCAGGTTTACATTTGTTATTCAAGGTTGCTTTAGCTACTTGGTGTCTTTTGTGGTTCCATACACACATTTCAGGATTTTTTGTCCTAGTGCTGTGAAAAATGCTGTTGGCATTTTGATAGAGATTATATTAAATGTGTAGGTTTCTTTGTGTAGTATAGACACTTTAACAATAAGTGGTCTTCTAATCCATGAGCATGGAATGTCTTTCCATTTCTTTGTATCATCTTCGATTTCTTTCATCAGCGTTTTACAGCTTTTAGAGTATGAATCTTTCACCTCTGTGGTTGGTTTTATGACTAGATGTCTTATTGTTTTGGTACAATTATAAATGTGATTCATTCCTTAATTTCTCCTTCTGCTGTTTCATTATTGGTGTATAGAAATGCAACAGATTTCTGCATGTTGATTTAGTATACTGCAACTGTAATTAATTCATTTATCAATTCTAGCAGGTTTTGGTGGAGACTCTTTTTTAATATATAGTATCATATCATATACAAATAGTGAAAGTTTTACTTATTCCTTGCCAATTAGAACGCCTTTTATTTCTTTTTGTTATCTGATTGCTGTGATTAGGACTTCCAGTACTATGTTGAACAACAGTGGTGAGAGTAGAGATCCCTGTCTAGTTCGTGATAGTAAAGTTCTCAGTTTCTCCCTATGTAGGATGATATTAGCTGTGGGTTTTAATCATGAATCATTTTTTATTTATTTAAATTATTTATTATTTACTTATTTATTTGCCAATTTTATTTTATTTTTTCAAAGAACCAACTCTGGTTTCATTCATCTGTTCTATTGTTTTATTTCTTTTGGTTTCTTTTTTTTTAATTTTTATTTATTTATGATAGTCACAGAGAGAGAGAGGCAGAGACACAGGCAGAGGGAGAAGCAGGCTCCATGCACCAGGAGCCCGATGTGGGATTCGATCCCGGGTCTCCAGGATTGCGCCCTGGGCCAAAGGCAGGCGCCAAACCGCTGCGCCACCCAGGGATCCCTTCTTTTGGTTTCTAATCATTCATTTCTACTCTGTTCTTCATTATTTTCTTCCTTCTATTGGTTTTAGGCTTCATTTGCTGTTCTTTTTCTAGCTCCTTTAGGTGTATGATTAGGTTGTATATTTCAGATTTTTCTTGTTTCTTGAGGTAGACCTGTATTGCTATAAACAGTGGGCCTCTTAGGACTCCTTTGCTGCATCCTGAAAGTTTTGGACCATTGTGTTTTCATTTTCATCTGTTTCCATTTAAAAAATTTTTTTTTCTTTCTTGTGGTTAACTTCTAGTTAACTTCTAGTGTTGCAGTCAGAAAAGGAGCATGGTATAACTTCAATCATTTTGTATTTGGTAAAGCCTGATTTGTGATTTCATATGTGATCTATTCTGGAAAATGTCCCATGTGTACTCAAAAAGAATATGTATCCTGCTGTTTTAGGATGGAATGTTCTGAATATATCTGTTAAATCTATCTGGTCCAGTGTGTCATTCAAAGTCATTGTTCCCTTGCTTATTTTCTTTTTAGATAATCTGTCTATTGATGTAAGTGAGTTGTTAAAGTCCCCTACTATTATCATATTATTATTGTCTAGTTCCTTTATGCTTATCATTAATTGTTTTATATATTTTGGTGCTCCAATGTTGGGGTCATAAATATTTACAATTGTTATATCTTCTTGTTGGATTAAAATGGCACTCTTCTTTGTCTCTTGTTATGATCTTTGTTTTGAAGTCTATTTTGTCTAAACAAATATGGTTACTCCAGCTTTCTTTTGACATCTAATTGCTTGATAAATGCTTCTCTATCTCCTTACTTTTAATCTTCAGTTGTCTTTAGGTTTAAAATGTGTCCCTTGTAAGCAGCATATAGATTTTTTTAATCCTTTTGACACCCTATGTCTTTTCATTGGAGCATTTAGTCCATTTACATTCAAAAGTGATTGCTAGATAATCATTTTGTGCCATTTTAGTCCCTGTTTTGTAGTGGTTTCTGGAGATTTTCTCTGATCCTCTCTTTTCTCTCTCATTATTTGCTCAGCTCATTTTCTTTTATGATATATTTGGCTCCATTCTCTTCATTCTTTGCATGGTTTACTAGTGTTTTTTGGTATATGGTTATTATTAGGTTTGTATATAACTTCTACAAATAGCAATCTATATTAAGTTGATGTTTGTTCAAGTTTGAACCCATTTTTTTCTCCTCTCCTACATTTTTGATATATATTATTATATTTGGAATCTTTTTTTGAAAATTAATTCCTTGGATGATTGTCATAGAAATTTTCATTTTTACTGCTTTTGTGTTTCTTGCCTTTATACTGTCACTTTTGGTCTCTCTCCTTTCCATCCAGAGTCCCCTTTAATATTTCTTGCAGAGCTGATTTGTGGTCACAAACTCCTTTACTTTTTGTCTGGGAAACTCTTTACCTCTCCATCTATTCTGAATAATAGCCTTGCTGGTTAGAATATTCTTGGTTGCAGATTTTTCTAATTCAACACTTTGGATATATCATGCCACTCCTTTCGGATTGGCCAAGTTTCTATTGAAAAATCTCCAGCTAGCTTTATGGGTTTTTCCTTGTAAATTAAGGACTTTTTTTGTTTTTTGTCTTGCAGGTTTTGATATTTTTCTTTATCACTATATTTTGCAGATTTAATTACAATATATCTTGGTGTTGGCTGCTTTTGTTTATTTTGATAGGAATTCTCTGTACCGTCTCTTCAATAAATGGTGCTGGGAAAATTGGACATCCACATGCAGAAGAATGAAACTAGACCACTCTCTTGCACCATACACAAAGATAAACTCAAAATGGATGAAAGATCTAAATGTGAGACAAGATTCCATCAAAATCCTAGAGGAGAACACAGGCAACACCCTTTTTGAACTTGGCCACAGTAACTTCTTGCAAGATACATCCATGAAGGCAAAAGAAACAAAAGCAAAAATGAACTATTGGGACTTCATCAAGATAAGAAGCTTTTGCACAGCCAAGGATACAGTCAACAAAACTCAAAGACAACCTACAGAATGGGAGAAGATATTTGCAAATAACATATCGGATAAAGGGCTAGTTTCCAAAATCTATAAAGAACTTATTAAACTCAACAGCAAAGAAACAAACAATCCAATCATGAAATGGGCAAAGGACATGAAGAGAAATCTCACAGAGGAAGACATAGACATGGCCAACATGCACATGAGAAAATGCTCTGCATCACTTGCCATCAGGGAAATACAAATCAAAACCACAATGAGATACCACCTCACACCAGTGAGAATGGGGAAAATTAACAAGGCAGGAAACAACAAATGTTGGAGAGGATGCGGAGAAAAGGGAACCCTCTTACACTGTTGGTGGGAATGTGAACTGGTCAGCCACTCTGGAAAACTGTGTGGAGGTTCCTCAAAGAATTAAAAATAGACCTGCCCTACGACCGAGCAATTGCACTGTTAGGGATTTACCCCAAAGATTCAGATGCAATGAAACGCCAGGCCACCTGCACCCCGATGTTTCTAGCAGCCATGTCCACAGTAGCCAAACTGTGGAAGGAGCCTCGGTGTCCATCGAAAGATGAATGGATAAAGAAGATGTGGTTCATGTATACAATGGAATATTACTCAGCCATTAGAAACGACAAATACCCACCATTTGCTTCAACGTGGATGGAACTGGAGGGTATTATGCTGAGTGAAGTAAGTCAATCGGAGAAGGACAAACAGTGTATGTTCTCATTCATTTGGGGAATATGAATAATAGTGAAAGGGAATATAAGGGAAGGGAGAAGAAATGTGTGGGAAATATCAGAAAGGGAGACAGAGCATAAAGACTTCTAACTCTGGGAAATGAACTAGGGGTGGTGGAGGGGGAGGAGGGCGGGAGGTGGGGGTGAATGGGTGACGGGCACTGAGGGGGACACTTGACGGGATGAGCACTGGGTGTTATTCTGTATGTTGCTAAACTGAACACCAATAAAAATTAATTTATTAAAAAAATTAAATAAAATATTGCATCAGTAAAAAAAAAAAAAAAAGGAATTCTCTGTACCTCTTGGATATGGATGTCTGTTTCCTTCCTCAGATCAAGAAAATTTTCAGCTTTTATTTCCTCAAATAAATTTTCTATCCCTTTTTCTCTCTTCTTCTTCTGGGACTCCTATAATACAGATGTTTTTATGTTTATAATACAGATGTTTACATATGTTTTATGTTTTCTCATTTTCAATAATTATTCTTTCCCTTTTTTTTTTTTTGTTTAGCTTCATTGTTTCCCATTATTTTGTGTTCTAGGTCATTAACTTGTTCCTCTACTTCTTCCAGCCTGCTGTTCATTGCATTAAGCATGTTTCCAAAATCATATATCACACTCTTCATCTCTGATTATTATTTTTTTAACTGTTTTATCTCTGTAGTAAGGATCTCACTGATGTCTTCAACTTTTTTCTCAAGCCCAGTGAGTATCATTATGGTCATTGCTTTACCAATGATTTTATCATTGCTTTTCCATCAGACATGATACTTATTTATATCTGGTTCACTGGCCTTATCTTGTGCTTGCTTTTCTTTTTTCTTTTCTTTTCTTTTCTTTCTTTTCTTTTCCTTTCTTTCTTTCTTTCTTTTCTTTTCTTTTTTTCTTTTCTTTCTTTCTTTCTTCTTTCTTCTTTCTTCTTCCTTTTTTCTTTCTTTCTTTCTTTCTTTCTTCTTTCTTTCTTTCTTTCTTTCTTTCTTTCTTTCTTTCTTTCTTTCTTCTTTCTTTCTATTTCTTTCCTTTTTAAGTATTTTATTTATTCATGAGAGACACAGAGACATAGGCAGAGGGAGAAGGCCTCCTGCAGAAAAGCCTGATGCAGGACTCAATCCCAGAATCCCAGGATCACAACCTGAACCAAAGGCAGATGCTCAACCACTGAGTCACCCAGGTGCCCCTTATCTTGTTCTTTCATCTGGGATATCTATATAGCATACAATTTGGAAATCAGTAGTGGCCTTATGAAGAAGAGATCATGTAGTGCCCAAGGCCTGGTGCTTCAGGGAGTGTTTCTGGTATGTGCTAAATGTGCCCTGCTGTTGTGTTCTGGCTGCTTTATCCTATAGGCCAGTTACCTGCAGAAGCTCTCCTGGCCTTTTGTGGGCAGTGTTTGGTCCCTGGCCTGAATGTGGTGAATTTTAACAAGGTGCGCTCTAGTCTGCTTATGAAATGAGACATATAACCACCTCCACTGGAAACTGAAGACATGCAAAACTCTCTGGTGAGGAGACAAGGTATAGGCTGGGATTTGTGCTGGTCTTCTGGGGAAGCATCCTGCTTCACCAGGACTGAGACAATCATGACTGAAAAGGGCAATTCCACCAGAGTGCAGGGGGGTGGGTTTTAGTTTAAGGAAGTTAGGTAGCCAGTGTCCACACTGTGTTGCTTCCCAGAGGTGGTTCTGTGTTTATACTGAGGGGTAGAAGAGGGAAATGGTATGGCCAGAAATTTTGTTCCTAGAGAAGTATCTCTCAGGATGTGCTCCCAGAAGAGCAAATAATCTTCCCACTGTGTGCCCCAGGTGCTCTTCAGATTGCTGTTTACAGGCTGTCTGCCTCTGGGTTGTTGGTCTGCCTTCTTTTCAGGAGTAGCGCAGTGATCTCTGGGCTCTATCTCAGCCAAGCCTGCTGACCTTTAAAACTCCAGGTTTTAAACCTCACTGGTTGTAAGAACTCACAAAATTCAGTCCTTCTAGTTTCCCAAGCCAATGGCTTTGGGGAAATATTCTCCTTGTGTGTTCCTCTGTGTGCTCCTCATTCTCTCTCTCTCTCTCTCTCTCTCTCTCTCTCTTCCATGACCCTGCAGTAGCCATGATCTGTTCCTTCTCTAAACCATGTCTTTGCACTTCCTACCTTTTTGGGAATGTGACCTCTTCTCTTCCTTTAGTTGGGCAATTTGTTCTGGCAGTTTTCAGGTTGATTTCCGGGGTCTTTAGAATGATATGATACTTACCTGCTTATGTTCGTGGGACAGGATAAGCCTAGGATCCTCCTAGACTCCATCTTCCTGCTCAGCTTTATTTCTAAGACCTTCCCTAGAATCTTGATTGTTAAGTAATGATGAAATGAAAATCTTTTATTGTTTCAGAAATTGTTACTTGAGGGGATCCCTGGGTGGCGCAGCGGTTTGGCGCCTGCCTTTGGCCCAGGGCCCAATCCTGGAGACCCAGGATCGAATCCCACGTCGGGCTCCCGGTGCATGGAGCCTGCTTCTCCCTCTGCCTGTGTCTCTGCCTCTTTCTCTCTCTCTCTCTGTAGCTATCATTAAAAAAAAAAAGAAATTGTTACTTGAGAAAGACTGGAAAATATCAGGTGCAACTAAAGTATAAACACATGAAATTTAGAAAAAAATAATTAATTTGATACAAATTAAGTCATATGGAAAAATATCATCACCACCTACACTGTAAAATGAATATGCTTATGAATTATAAATTCACAAAGAGAAGATGGCTATTGTGGATTTCTCAAACACTTCCTATAATAATATTGTACAATCAGCATATAAATATTATATATCAATATTATACATATTGAGAGCAATTTTGATTTGGTCATTTAATGAATACAAACCTTTTCACTGTTGTACGATTATGACTGTATCAGTCAGGGTGTGATCAGAGAAGCAGAATCATGAAATGTGATATACAAGAAGATTTTACGATATGATTAGAACTTATGCAATTGTGAGAACTGGTTAAACAGTCTTGTGTTTAACCCTGCTTCTGCACTGGGTGATAGGGACTGAAGTCATCTGAGCAGGCCATCAAAAACGAGAAGGTTCTGAAGTGGGAAAAAGACAAACCAGGACCTATAACAATGAGTTCAGACTCACAAGAGCAGACTGGGATCCACATTCTTTTCACCATTTCCTGCTACCTAGTAAGTATGGTATAAATTATTGAGATTATATTAAATTTATAAGTAAACTTGGGAAATATAAACTCATTTATGATGTTGTGCCATCCTATTGAAGAACCAGTTATGTCTTTCTAATTGTTCATCACTACTTTTTGTCTATCGGTAGTGTTTTGATATTTTCTTCCTATGGATTTTGAACATTCTCCTTAAACTTATTACCAAGTATTAACATGCTTTGTTGCCTTTGGAAATGGGGTTTTTCTATCATTATCTTCTCTAATTTGTTACTGCTTATGCATATGAAGACTATCAATTTTTATACATTAATTTATATCCTTCCAGCTCAATATTTTTGAAGTAAATATATCCACAAAAGGTGATGATTTTTTTTCCTCTTCAAAGTACTATGTTACTATTTGATTTATCCCTAATTCCATCACTTAATAACCCTTCCCCTTGAAATGTTCAATTGTAGCATAGAAGATGGACATTCATCTACTGTATTTCCATTAAGAAAAAATGCTGGTGTTAGGACATTCTTCAGAAAAAAAAAGAAAAGAAAAGAAAAAAAAAGGACATTCTTCAGTATCTGTGGAAAATCATATATATTTTCTTAGGTTTCTTAATATGGTAATTTATATTAAATCGACTTTGCATATCTGGGATTCATTTCATCTTTTAAGGCATTGAAATTATCCCCCTCATATTTATAGTTTTACAAATATTATACCAAGAACTCTAAATGTTCTAAGATATTCCCTATTTTCATGCTTGCTAATGAATTAGATTGTTTCTTGGATGCTAGCAGAAGACAAGATTATTGGGTCAGATATGAAGGCAATTCATTACTCACAGGAATAGCAGTAGGCAGAGTATCAATATTTTTACACTGTTTCCCACAGCCACAGTGCCTGTGGAGTGACACAAAGAGGCCCCATGGCACCTACATGTCCCAGTGGATTCTATTACAGGAGAGAAACCTGAGAAAATATTGTATAATGGGCAGTAAGCATATCTGACCTGCTCTGTGAAGAGACATCATATTTAACTTCCAAATTGTATGCTATGTAGATATCCTTGAAAGAAATGAGATAGTCTGGAAAATTGTTTCCAGTCTTTTTCTCAAAATGTGGATTTGGAGTCCTTTATCTTTAAAAAGTTAATTGATTGTAAATATTAATAGAATTATTTCAATTCCATTGAATACTCCATTTAGAGTATTCTTTTATTTGTCTTCATTTTAACCATTTTCTTCTCAAATATTTTAATTCTTTATTTTCTTCATTTTTACTTCCTTGCTTTCTGTTTTTCCTCCCTGGCTTTCTTCATTTTCCCTTATTAAATATGCAGCTAATTCTATTCTCCCTTGGGCACCCTGGACATTATCTTCATTTTTTAAATTATGTTGGTCCTTTCTGCTTCATAGTTCCTAAATACACTCAATCTCATTTCATTTGTCTTTTATTTTACATTTCTATTTTCAATTCGGAAATTCTGGCTCAAGGTTTCTTGCATATATCCAACATTTTAAAATAATGTTTAAAGTTTTCTTGTTATGTCACAGCTTTCTTCTCCATTTTTTTTTTTTTTTTTTTTGGTAAGAGGGAAAAGGTAATTTTACTGTCTCAAGTGCTTTAATTCTTATTTTCTAATTTCTTCTCATACTAGCTTTGTATAGGTGAAGACTCTTCATGTGTCTGTATTTTTGTATTTGCATGCTATGGACAAGAATTGGTAGTACAAGATTCTTACTCAAGAATATTAAAAAAAGAATAATATTTCATCCTATTGGTGTAGAAGATTCAGTTTTCTGAATTCAACCCATTTCATGGACAATGAGGAGGGATGTTGTGCCTTCTTCATTGTTTTTCTCCCTTTCATATTACTATTTAGCTTTTACTTAAGTCTGAGAATTGATGCCTTTGCATGACTGCCTCTTTGATTCCCTGTACTGTTGGGTGTTTTCCTGTAGTTAGTGATCCAATCTACCACAACTATTTCTGGCATTTTCATACTTAGATGACTTTCTCTTTCTGGAAATGATTTTTGTTAAATCACAGCACTTCTTTTCTTCTTTTGTTCAGGTTATCTGGACTTCCCCTCACACTTTGTACAAGCCTACAGTACGAGATCAAATGATAGTCCTGCTGGAAACAGTGTTTATTTTTTCTCCTAATGGGTAATCTGAACTTGCTTGTTTTCTCTCTCTTCTGACTCTGCAAGTACTGTGACAGGTTAGAAGTTAAGGACAAAGCATACTTTAGAATAGTATCTATTTTTCATTAGCACATCTATATAAGGGAGTCAAATCATGAATTTTTAAGAGATTCTGCATTTTTTTCAAACTTTCTTTCCAAGTTGAGGGCCTTAATTCTGTATTCCTATTCTCCTCAAACTAATTTTCCAAGGTGATTAATTTGTTTCTAAGTGTGATAGATATATTTATCTATTCTAAGAAACAAATTCTAAGTGAGATACATATATGTGTTGTGTGTTTATATATATCAAGATCTGGTATTTCCTGACAATCAGGTTTATTTCTTTGTAATTTATTTACAGAGAGGTTCCACCCTTTTGGTAGCCATTGGTTTTATGTGAAATAACAGCCATCATCTATCTAAATCAGTAACTCTTCCCTATTATATTTTGAATTTTAAGATATTATTTTCTACAAAAATAACCTGATATTATATATATATTCAAGAGGTTCATAAGCAAATATGTGTTTTTCTTTTTTATTTGACAATTAACTTTTTTGGTTTGGTTGTGTGTGTGTGTGCATATGTATATGCATATGTATATGCATGTGCATATGCTCAGTTTTAGATATCTTCTTTTCAAAATGTCTTTCAAGTATAATATTTTACTAGCAGGGAACAATTAATATTTTTTTTTCAAATTTCAGAGATAAATCCCAAATCTCAAATTTTTACTCCCTGTGGCAATATTTTTCACTGAAAACATGTCAAGTGATTCTTAGTACATCCAAATACCTTGGTTGCTAAGCAACTGCTAATGAATTTTCCACCAAAAAGGTTTCAGACCAGACCTCTGAGATATCAAATACTCACACAGCCCTTGATACCTTTGCAAATGTCCCTCTACTGTAGCATGAAAAAGTTACTGCAAATAATAAAAAGTAACTACTGAGTATAGCATAAGGCTGGAAAAAAAGCAAATAAAAACTCATTGTAGTTTGCAGTTCCTGAGTCATGGCTTCTTTTATTACTTGTTTCTAAGAACATACAGACAATTTAACATCCATAAACATATTTTGTAAAAAAATAATATACCCCAATGAGTTGAATTTCCAAATCAACCATGAAGATTAAAATGCTGATTCAAATTTTAGATTTGTTATTTTTACTTACTGATTTAATCCAAAAAATTTAAATGTACTATGTTTACCATAATTGGTATCATTAAAAATGAACAATATTCCTAATTAAAAACAAAACAAAAACCAACTTTGCTAGAAGGAGATTCTGAATCACATAGAGGCACTGTGTGGGGTTAATTTTTCTCAGGAGTAGAGTATATATGCACAGATTCTGGAAATGGGAACTTATAAAAGAACTTTTAATTGCTTTGTTTTCTCAATGAAGCAGGACACAAGTCACCAACAGAGAGGGGAGATGGAGGAGAGGGTGTTGGGTGTTTAAAAACAAGAGCCACTATGAAATAGTAGACCTGGGAATGCAGAGGCATGAGTAGATGGTAGAAATGTAGTATCACTGGGCTTCTTTAAGAGCTCTCTTGCTGTTGATATTCATGAATTAATTATGATCACAATTAGCAAGATTTTTTTTTTCTTTCCAGTTGCATGTGTGGAAAAAGAATAGTAAATTTTAGATTTACCCAGGCTTATGTACGTGGAACCTAATGAGTATGAGGGAGGGAAAACAGCCCTCACTAAACTAAAGCTGCTCAGTGAGCTGCAGTTTTTGTGAAGAGCCAGGTGAAAACGACAGGGCAAGACTTACAGAAGATCAAAGGTACAGATACAGATAATGATAGAGGATTGCATTGATAAATATCATGGATATTTTTATTAATATTCTTGTATTAGTTTCTTACTGTTCTGTAGCAATTCACCATACATTTAGTAACATAAAGCAACACAGTTTATTAGCTCAAAGTTTCTGTTACGCAGGAGTCTGGGTGTAGTTTATGAAGGCCACCCACTTCCCATCTCACAGGGTTGTGGTCAAGATATTAGCAAGGCTGTGGGCCTATCTGGAGTCTCCACATAGGGAGGCATTGACCTCCAACCTCATTCAAGTTGCTGGGAAAATCTCTTGTCTTGCAATTCTATGTCTGGGAGTCCTGCCTTCTTACTGGATGCCAGCCTCAAGTCCTGAGGTCATCTACTGTCCCTTGCTCAGGGACCCTCTTCATAGTTCATAAAATGGCCATTTGATTCTTCCAGAACAGGAAAATGTTCCTGTCTCATCAGATAAGACAAGTAATCATGGCAGTGATCAAACTTGTCGTATAAGATAAACTATCAAGGAGGTGTCATTTTATCATCCTTTCCAGGTTCTTGTGGTTAGAATGTAGTCACATATCTTCAAGTGGTGGATTGTCCAGAGTGGGATTCATTGGGTTTCACCTCAAAGTGAGTCTACCTCAGGCCACTGATTTGTTTTCACCTCTTCACGTAGTCTTTTGGGTCAATTCTGGGCTTTATTCTATTTGCTTGCTTTGGCCAATGAAATAACAGCAAACGTAATGCAAGCAGAAGCTTGAAAAATGCACTGCTGGACTCACCTTCTCTTGGGAGCCTACTGCTGTCAGAAGAAGCCAGGCTGGCTGGCATGCTGGATAGTGACCAAGTGCCACACCAGAGAGTAGGCCATCTTAGATTATGCAGCTCCAGTCTGTAAACTGACCAAAAGTATATGAGAATGCCCAGTAGATTTCAACTGAACCTGCCCAGGGCAGCTGGCTTACATCTCATTTTACATCTCCCTAGAGATTTTGTCTGACTACTCTGCATTCTTTTAAAGAGATTGAACTTTATATTTTATCTTTCACATTTTATATTTTGTTTTCTATAAAATGGTAACAGTGTAGCTACCAGTCATGGTTGAATTGTGCCCTCCTAAAAGATATGCTGAAGTCCTAACCCACAGTACATCATAATGGGAGCTTCATTGGAAATAAATTTCTTTTTCTTTAAAGATTTTATTTATGAGAGACACAGAGAGAGAGAGAGAGGCAGAGACATAAGCAGAGGTAGAAGCAGGCTCCATACAGGGAGCTTTATGTGGGACTCGATCCCTGGACTCCAGGATAACGCCCTAAGCAGACGCTTAACCACTGAGCCACCCAGGCATCCCTGGAAATAAATTTCTTAAAGATGCAATTACATATTTTTAATGCATTTGTGTAAGCCTCATATTATACCTTTTAAAAATATTTTATATAATTCAGCAGTGAAGTCATTGTGCCAAGTTCTCAGTGAAAAGGTTTCATTAGAAATTCAATTTCTTTAAAATATAAAGATATACAGAGTTTCTATTTCTTCTTGTGTCAGTTTAAAAATTTCTACTTTTAAAGTAATTTTCTGTCTTCTGAGTTGTTGAATTTATTGCCATAAAGTTTTTTATAATTTTTTTATTATAACTCTAATAGTTATAAAATGTTTAGGGATATTTTCTTTTCTGATATTGACATTATCCTACTTAAAAATTCTGCATCAAGTTCTTTATCATATTTATTGATCTTTCAATAGAAACATCTTTTGAGTTTATTAATTCTATTTTTCTCTTTTCTGTTTTATTGATTTTTACTCTTTGATTTACTATTTTCTACATTATACTTTAGGTTTAATTTTCTCTTATTTACCTTGCATCTTAAGGTCAAAATTGAGATAAAAATATTTTAGATTTCTTGCTTTCTAATATAAGTATCAGATGGAACAATTTCCCTCTAACCACTACCTTATCTGCATTATATGAATTTTGATGTATTGTGTTTTTATTCTCATTTGACTAAAATATTGCTAATTTACTGAGTGAGTCCCCCTTTTAGTCACATGTTATAGAGAGTCATATTGTTTAATTTCTAAGTATTCAGTTACCTTTTGCGTATCATTTTATTTATTTCTAATTGTATTTCATTTGGTCAAAGACCTTACACTAGATGATATTAATGTATTTAAATATATTGAGACTTGTTTTCATCACTTACATTTTATTTATGAAAGACATATATGAATATTCTATCTGTATTTGAAATTTTATAATTATAAAACTCACTTGAGTTCCCACACTCCCCTCTGACTGACTCTCTAATCTCTGCCTTTTAGTTCACTCACCAAACATCTACACAGACCATTTCAAGCCTTCCCTACTCTCCTTAAAGTTCTAAACCTTCTCATCTATTTTTCACAGAAAATGACCTCATTTCTCACTGCATAGAGAAAAATGGATGGCCCAGACAGGAGTGCTCTCACTTTATGATACCAAATATAGAAACCTATTTTCCTTTTCACTTGATAAAGTAATGGAGTTTTTCTTCCTATCAAAGACTAATCCCTTTGCTCAGGAACTTGTATCTTTCTCTCTTTCATAGACCTTACCCAAAGTGTATCCCTTATCTGTTATACAGTTTAAGCCTTTCAAGTAGTTCTTTCCCACCTGTTATTAAACTTGCTGCAACCAAGGAGAAAAGCAGCAGAGCATCTAAACCGTTTTTTTAACCCTTCCCTTCCTGTTGTTACCTTCAGATCTTTTTACTCTCCTTCACAGCAAAATTTTTCAAACAGGCTTTGAGTATTTAATTTCATCTCCTGTTCTCTCTTCTCCATATAGAAATTATACTAATTTCCATTCAGATATTACTAGTTACTCTAATAGGTTAACCAGAGCCATCTATTTTTTTTTTTTATCAACATGTGGCATCTGTTTTCTTCCAAATGAGAAGGGGTAATCTCAGAGACCTAAAGGCCCATAACAAAGTACTTGTCATTATCAAACCACAAGAAATGGGCTCATTTTTAAAAATATATATTTTACTTATTTATTCATGAGAGACACAGAGAGAGAGGCAGAGACACAGGCAGAGAGGGAGAACACAGGCACAGGGAACCTGATGTGGGACTCAATCCCAGGACCACAGGATCATGACCTGAGCCAAAGGCAGATGCTCAACTTCAGAGCCACCTAGGCATCCCAGGAGTGAGCTCATTGATAAAGACTCCTCTGTGTGAGTGGCAACAGCTTTTCAGTAGACGTTCCAGAATTATTCAAGGGCCTGAGTGAGGATTTCCATGGAAATCTTTTACAACTTTAAAGTAGAAGACATAATGAAGGCTGATTGTGAATCCAACATCTTTCTGAAAAATAGATAACTACATGAACTAATACTAATAGTAATAATGGGAGAATACAATTTTGATTATTTGTTTTTGGAATATTATTGTTATTGTGCTACTGTCCATTCTCTCAGAAGCATCTAAGGACATCATTTACCTGATCTGTTTCTAACTTTAGTAGACTCTGCTTGTAGAAACGGACATGAAACACCACGTGATTCATACTTTGTTCTCACTGATTTCACAAGATACTTCCAAGTTACTTCGTTTTTCACAGTAAGGTAGTAATTTGCATGCATTCAATAAAAATATACCCCTTTTTAGGCCAGGTTATGACTAGACAAATCAATTGTACAACCAAGGGTTTATCATGAGGATTCTATTTGAAAATAAGTTTCTTTTGAAAAACTAATGATTATGCATATTATTGTAAATCCTTAGTGGGACCAGTGTCTATGAGGTCCTTTGAGGAAACTGGTATAGCATATCTTTTGTGACTTGAAGCATTCAAAGGAAAGTCACTTTCTGGCACAGCAGAAACAGCAGCTTTGGGTATATGCAAAGTGAAAAATTCACCCACATTAAAATTTCTGTAAGCAAAACCTGGTGAAGATAAATTTCTTGGTTTCGATTTCCTAGCTTTGAAATATACAAATACATGTGCATAATAGAAACTACTAAAAGTGCAATATCTAATGTAATATCTAAGGTGAAATTTTGGCATGGTCCTTGCACTAGGATAGGACTGCATTTTTATTTTTTTTTATTTTTTATTTTTATTTTTATTTTTTTTAGGACTGCATTTTTAACATTATAAGAATGACTTTCCAACAATGTATCTAATTGTAATTAATGGTAGAGATTAGTGCCTTGACCATAATTTCTCTTAACCAGAGCAGTCTCTCTGAACAGACTAGATTCCATTAAGACAGAAAGGTAAACATAGAGGACCTGACTCAGGAAAGAATATGATCTGATCAAGAATAATATTTCGTAGAAAATTTGCCATATACAAATGATAAAATATGATGCAGTTTAAAAAGTAACAAATTCAATATTACAATATAAATATGAGCAGATTTCAAAAATACAATGTCAAGTATAAAATGTTATACCAGTGGGAAGTGTAATATATAAGGGGGATGTGTGTGGGAGAGTGCCAAAAAGAGTAAGTACAGGATAAAGGCAGCCCGGAATGAAAAATAAAATATAATACATTTTAAAGTGGTAGGATGCATACACCAAAGTCTATGGTTTGTTATAAATGAGAATTATGATCCAAATGAATAAAAAAGGCAGAGATGAAGTTAAATGTTTATGTAGAGACCAGGTTTGGCCTGGATAAGCTGTAAGAAAAGTTTTAAGCAGACTAGAGACATCGACTGATTCATCCAAGTTGATGACTTTGTTGCTCTATAGACTGGATGGAAAGGAACCAAAGAGGGCAGTGTAGGTCCCTTGCAGGAGTCCAGATGGAGGTGTGGGAGTAGGGAGGCATTGGGGGATGAAGTATTAGAGTGTACTGGGGTAGTGTAGGGATAAATATGTGATTAGGTTCAGAATAAATTTTGGATTAAATCACCAAGCTTCTTGATGTGCTGCCGTGGAGATGGAGATGTGTGAGGATCTTAGGAAAATTAAGGGATTTAGTTTTGACTTTCAAGGCTTGACTTAGTAAGTAGTTTGGGTAGTGGTGCTAAAAGAATCACAGTGCGATAAAGATAAGATGATGGACAAAGCAAAATTCCAAATTATTTTTTGTTATTTCTCTGTGCTTTCTTAAAAAGTTATGCAGCCCCTCAAGAGGTGTTGTCATAGGAGATAGGGCAGGTGTTCTTGGGCGAGAAGGAGGTTAAGCCTTGATGTGAAGAGTGGAGAAGACAAAGTGGGATGGGAGATATATTATACAATTCATAATTTCAAAAGCTTAAATTAGATAAAAACTATGAATGCATATTTATACATGGTGTTATATCACTGTGTTTACAGAGAGATTGCCTTTAATCTCCCTGGCTGTTGTTGGTCCTGCCACACAAGCAAACAAAAAATGTCAGAACCATTCTGCCAAGGTGGGAAATTGGAGCTGCAATTCAGAGGACTGTGGTTTAATAGGTCTGAATTTACGTTGTAGAAGGGGTGAAAATTATTAAGTGTATCTATGTTAGAGAAAAAACTGTGTCTGGAATATGTAAACAACCATCTAAAAATAGAATGCCACCCTCATTTAAGAAACTCAAAGATGGACCAATGAATAGGATATTGTTAAAATTGAGTATTCATTTCTGATTAAACACGGAAAGAACTCTTAATTTTCTATAAATGGAAAGATATTTTCTTGACTTGCTGAAAATTATCTACCAGAAATTGCTGTAAACAAAATGCTTAATGATGAAAGGTTGGAAGAAATTCCATTAAAATCAAGAATAATTATGATACCCACCATCACTATAATTACTCAACACAGTAGTAGTATACTGGAATAAATCATCCTTCTCATTAACAAAACCCATCCAGGCAACAAAATAAGTAGAATTCATCACACAGACACCATCTGAGAATATTCAGATTAAAGAAATACAGAAAGCTTTTTAAGTGGATGGAATGAAAGGGCTTTCTGGTTAATAATAGGACTGCGTGGAACATGTAAAGCACTTACTAGACATAGTTCTTATTTTTTCAAATGTATATTAACATATTTTAACCCTCTCCACAACTTTACAAAATTTGTCCAATTATTATCCCTGTTTTAGAGATTAGTAAACTGAGACATGGAGCTATTAATTAAATTGTCCAAGATCAGCTTACTGACAAAGATCCAAAACCAGGCAGTCTGGCTTTAAAACCTGAAGCTTTAACCACTAAGCTTCCTCTTGGCCTTGATGCATTTGTTTTAACACATTCCCATCAGTAGCAGCTCTTGGGTCTAGTACTTAATCATTCCACACTAATGATTTTCCTGACGACATTAAGTTTTATGATTTATCATAATGCCACATGAAAAACTCCCCCAAAGTATCGCTTGTGTACTAGTGTATATACTTAAAAGTGTGTTGATCTAATGCTCAACCAATTAAGAAAATGTTGGAAAACGATCTCCTGTAGGCACAGATTTTAGGACTCTTGTCCTTGCACCCTCTATCACATAATCTCTCCTAATTATCCCACCTTATTACTTAACAATACTTCTTATTTTTTTAGGATTATATTTGTTTATTCGTGAGAGACACAGAGATAGAGGCAGAGACACAGGCAGAGGGAGAAGCAGGCTGCCTGTGGGAAGCCTGATGTGGGACTTGATCTCATGACCTGAGCCAAAGGCAGATGCTCAACCACTGAGCCACCCAGGAGCCCCTACAGTACTTCTTCTTATCATCACTAACTAAGGCAAGTGATCCTACTGAAGGAAATCTGTATATCCTTCACATGATAATTTATTTAAGTTAATAAGTGATATACTATTAAATTAGAACTAGCATCAGGAAGAATGGTACTTAGGAACAACAATCACGCCATTTATAATGAAAGAAACAATGACCTTCATCAATGCGTACAAACTGGAAAAATGGTCCTTGTTAAATCTGAATGGAATGTTCATGTCCCAAACAAGATTGCTCACAATGAACTCGATAGTTAAGTTCAATTGCATTAGGTTTTAGGACTGAGTTTCTAATAATGGTATTTTTCTGTTATTTATCATAGTTTAAAAACCATGATACCTTTAGTACAAACTGTTAATGAATTTCTCAATTAACTTGTTTTTGAATAAACAACAGCTATCGACTTTGCTGAGCAGAAGATATTTCCAAGAAAATAGTGAAAAAAGGAAAAATTTGTCTAAGATCACAAGTATTACTTTCATAATAACTGAGGTTAAGAATGTTTTATAGAGGTGCAAACCTAAATAAAATAAATATGTGAGGCGCACCTATTACTTGCATTATAATTGTTTTCAGCTTTATTGAGGTATAAGTGACAAGTAAAATTGTAATATGTTTAAAGTATACACGGTGATCCACAGTCAAGCTAATTAACACATCCATCACCTCACACATTTACCTTTTGGAGGGGGTAAGAATGTTTATAATCTATTGTTTTAGAAAATTTCAATTATGGAATATAGTATTAACTATGGTGATTATACAGTATTAACTGTAGTCAGTCACCACACCATACATCCTCAGATTTTATTCATCTTATAGCTGAAAGTTTACCAACTTCTCCCCATTCCCCCCCCCCTTGCCAGCCCTTGGCAGCCTCCATTTACTCTCTGTTTCTATAAGTCTGACTTTTTGTTCCCCTTACATTTCACATATAAGTGATAGCATGCAGTATCTGTCTTCCTCTGGGTTATTTCACTTCACATAATACCGTCCAGGTTCATCCACCTGCAAATGGCAGGATATCTTTCTGTTCTAAGACTAATATTGCATTAGGAATGAATTTTCTTCAGTCTAACTCATAAAGGATGTTTGCTTATTCTGTAAATTGTGTTGCCACACACCTTCTCTCAGCTCAGTATATATGAGCCATGTCAAACATCGTCTATATAAACTGCAATTCATAAATCTCCCTGTCATCCAGACTTGTGATCTTCTACTCTTCCCCGTTCAGTAAATGGCTCCACCATCCACATAGTTCTGAAGCCAAAATCAGAGTCTTCCTATCTTTCTCTTTCCTTTACCTCTGAAAGCCAATCTGTCAGCAAGTCCTGAAATCTGAACTCTCAAACATATCGGGATTCAGTCTGCCGCTTTTCAACTACACACTTTCCACCTGAGATCAAGAGACTAGCAAGTGTCAAGGCTTTAGCCAGAATTTATGTCTTTATAGTCTGCTGGCATGGGAAAGCTTAATGCAAAAGGAGACAGAATCATGGTGACAAGACTTAGAAGAGATGTATATGCAGACATTTATGCAGACATGACTGATGTTTGAGGGTACTCTGTTCGGAAACATCAGAAGGAATGGTGCAGCGATGGAAACATATGTGTACCCAAGGAGCACAAAACAGGTAGGAGGGCGATGGGAGGTTTATGGATGAAGGCCGTCATGTAAATGAAAGGTATAAGATTTGCAGATACATTGTCTTCTAGGATCATATGTATTGTGCCAACTGGATTCTCAATATGTCAGGGCCTATGCCTCAGGCTCAGATTCTTCTCTCTCTCATAATACTAAGCAGGCTCATAATTTCTTGGGCATCCATACCATTATCACAGTGGTATTATAATAATTTTCTGTGTTTTCTAGACTAAGGCATTCAACATAGATAGATTAAACATCTAGACCACAGAATAAAGTAATCAACCCCAAATCAATTTTTTTTCTGACTTTGAAGTCTCTTCCCTCTATACTGTACCAGGGATTGTCCCATGTCTTATTCATATTCATATTGACAGTGCTAGCATATCTAATGCTTATATGAACATGTTGAATTTAATTTATAAACTTGTATACCACTTGAATGTGAAGATTTCTTTTTACAAAAAATACCTATTTTCTTATTTTTCATTGAATAATGACTAATTTAATCGATTGATCAACATTTGGCAGCGAATGACTGAGCTAACGTTTCAGCCAAAGCTCAGCAGGGCTTCTATAACACCCTCACAAATGCTCCACGGTTCATACATGATTCACTTTTACTTAGTCTGCTTTCCACAAAAATAATCCAAAATCATTTTTAAATCAAATTAAAAACCCTTGCATTTATAATACTTTGATGGCTGTTAAATTACAATGTCGGCATACAGATGTGAAAGTGAACTATATTTAGAGAAATGGCACTACTCTGAAATAAATGAATTCAGGTGAATAATTACTTTCTATCTATAAGCTTGGGAATTTCTAATATATCATCTGTCTGTTCTAACAATGCAGAAAGGAGAGTTAGTTCTTTGTGGATTGTTAATTATAACCCTTAATAACTGATTTCAAACTCTCAGTAGAGTATACATTTCTTCATTATAAATTACACTCTGGAAACATGACATTTTAAGAAAATACAGTGTAAGATTTGTTTGTAAAAGACATTCTACATGGATTTAAATTTATAATTAATTTTTTTTTCTGAAATTCTGTCAGTAGTCCCATAGAGTTTGCAATCCCTGTATAGGCATCTAAGTCATTAATGGGAACTTCAGTGATGTTGACTTCAAAATCCTTTATATTCCCACTTAGTAAACACCTGGAGCAATTTCTGCATTTATTTATTTATTTATTTATTTATTTATTTATTTATTTATTTGAAACACACACAGAGAGAGAGGCAGAGACACAGGCAGAGAGAGAAGCAGACTCCATGCAGGGAGCCTGATGTGGGACTCGATCCCGGGTCTCCAGGATCAGGCCCTGGGCTGAAGGTGGCACTAAACCGCTGCGCCACCGGGGCTGCCCTCTGCACATAATTCTTCATAAAGTTCCTTAAGGAGAGTGATACTTCCAGACATGAGGTATTACAGAGCACACTAAAAATTCCTTTGAATAGTCAGAGAAGCCTTGTGTAGTCCTACGAGAACGTCTGGGGAGGTGGGAGCTAGCATCAAACTTGGTAGGTGCCTGGTGGCAAATCTTTGTCCTAGTGATGGAGAAACACTAACTTCTGCTTTCACACAATCTTTCAAGGTTATCTCTGACAGAGGATGGCACAGAGTATTGCTGAAGTACAGATTCCCTGGCTTCTACTTCCAAGTAACCCAGCTTAGGGTTGATCTAGCTTTGTACTATTGTTCACTTTAGAACTAAATCAAAGAAAGGCAAGATTTCATATTGCTTTTCTAGGACATTTCCCAGATAATGTTTATTGAGTGATTGCTGTTGTATCTGACATGATACTAAGTGTTTGAACTGCATCATTCAAGTAATACCCTCAAGAGTTGAATGAGGAAAGCTCTATCATTCTTCTCATTAGTAGAAAGAAAAAAAATACTAAGACTGAAGGAGACTCTAACATACACTATGTGGAGGCTGTGATCACTACACCACACTGCCTGGCTAGAAGGGAGCTGATTTCTTCTTGACTGATTTAGATTCCTTATTCCCTGTTCTATTTCTCCTGAATCAAATTATACATGTGATTATAAAAGTTGTAATTTCAACACTCAGTGATTTTAATTTGTTTTAAATATAAAATGTTCAGAACTTGTGAACTAAGCCATCTAGATTGGCAACGATAAAACCTTTGAACATATAGACTTCATCTTTACCATTGCAGCAATTATGTAGGTTGAAATGGAAGTACAAAAATGTATTAGTCCTTCATTATGAGCTAGAAATATGATCTTTGTTGTACCGGTTTACCTAAAATGCAGTTCATAAGCCATTTAAATATAAAATGCGTTTTAGCTGATAAAAATGTCAGTAAAACCAAAAATGAATGAACGCTATGTAAGAACCAGGTTAATTAGGAAATGATCCCATGAGTACCATCTGGTATATATTGGAATTAGTGATTTTAACACTTACACATTGATGCAAAGCCAAGGGGCCATGAAGAGAGAGTGTTTTATTCCGATAATTAAAGAAACAAAGTGTTCCAAGACACTAGGAAGTTTATGAGGTCAGGCTCTCTTTTATGTTTGAATCATCTCCAAAATACCATTTATGAGTAATGTGCAGCTCATTTTGAAGATTTTGAAGATTTTACAATTGTGCAATACCTCATAGATCCTGAATTTTGACATTGGACAGGTATTTTTATTTTGTGCTAGAAACATTGTTATTATTATTATTATTAACATTATTCCAAACATTATTTTTCTGAAGTTCTCATCTTAATTCTCATCATCTCATTCAGAGCAGGAAACCTTGGATTTCTACTATTGGAAAATATGAAAGATACAAGAATATTTATGATATATTATAGGCTATATTCATCTTATTGAATGACTCAAATATTTTCAATAAATGTGTACATATTTCTTGTGACTTATGGTGTGGTCATTATGGTAAAACTGTCTTAGAGCCTTTTGAAGAAAAGATATATAGCTTTTAAAAGCTATGGAAATAGCAATTTGTCATAATTATAATCTAGATTGTTATACCAATTATCCTAGACAGTGAAGGAAACCCTGCAATTGCACATGGTTGCCAAGAAAACATTTCTTAACTAAAAAGAAAAAAAAAAAAAAGGAGTTATGACCTGAGGTCATTCCCAAGTTTGACCAGAGTTTTACTGTAGTCCCTAAGATATAAAGGTCTTGGATAGCCCTGGATATGAGTGATAAAGTATCCAAATGATCATAACTCTGATAATTAAGATTTTTCTGAAAACTTGAGCAAAAGAGTAAGTTGCTTATTCTCATATGGATGACTTCTAGTAAGGGGAAAGAAGAAAGTAGAAAAAAAAAAGATGTGTTTATCGCCATGGGAGAAACACTTATGAATTTAATCTTACACCAAACACAAAACGTAGCTTGAAATGAATTAAAGATTTAAATGTAAGGCCGAAATCATAGATCTACTAGAAGAAAACAAGGAAAAAGCTTATTGACATTGGACTGGCAAGGGTGTAACTGAAAAGCACAGGCAACAAAACAAAAATAGGTCAATGGGATGGCATCCAGCTAAAAGGCTTCTGCAAGCAAAGAAAATGAGCCCCAGAATGAAAGGTAACTCACAGAATGGGAAAAAAATAATCTTTGCAAATCGAATATCTCATAAGGTTAGTATCTCTCTAATATTTCAATTCCCAAGAATCCTTCTGGAAGAATCAGGGAAGAAAATAATTTGCCTACCTACATGGTCAAAGAAGGGATAAGCAATTGGGACATTGGATGGAAGATGTCCATTCTATGAGCCTTTCTTCAAAAGACTGTGACTATTTTGCTCAACACTTTATTTCACATTTCCTTGCCCAGCTTTTAACACTTTGGAAATCCTGCATACATGTGCAATAAATGCACATCGATAATATGAGTAGAACTTTGTGGAGCGATCCAGAGGCAAACAGTATTAGCAAGAAAACTGGCAGAGAATGAGTAGTTATTTAGAGATTTGGGACCGCAAATACAAGAGATTAAACCAAAATAATTTGTATGCCACTATCACTTTCATTTTGCAATGTTACATAGATCTCAGTGGTTTTATAATAGTGAGTGCCATAAATATAGTAGCAAACGAACCCTCATCTCTTCGTGTGTAGAAAGATCTTAATCATTGGAACTGAATGCACTTAGTGCAGTGCCTTTGGACTCTGAAGTGCATAGACCTCAGACTCTCTCAGGGCATGAAAACTGAAGAATATGTCAGTCTGTGGTTTCTATAGGCGGAATGGTAGTCAAAATCTTCATTAAAATATAGATTTTTATGTGTATTTATATACATACAAACCTACATATGAGAATGCACAATATTTATGTCAAAACTTGAAGAAACGTACCGCTTCCTATCAGACTGGCCAGCAGCACCCTGTTTTAAACAGGGATTAAATGAGAAGGGTCACCCAAGAGGAATAGATTTCGGCAATTCTTGTGAGGCAGCTGGAGTCAACGTTGGTGCAATTTACACTACTTAGACCTAAAAGGCAACCCGTTGCCCACTTCTCCAGAGGATAGTTCCATAAAGGTCACTTTGAGGGAATTAAACTCTTTAAACATACCCCTTCCCACCTCTGCAAATAATATCAAATAAGCCCTCGGTTTAAGGTGCCTATTCCATTTTTAAGTGAATGTCACTAATATCTGTAAAGTGGGCTCTTCATACTGTCTGAAGTTTTGCTTTACTCAGATTGCCTCAGATGTTAATGGTAATAACAGTGTGACCAAAATAAATGGCTTCATCTTTTTTAATGAAGCAATGATGCTCCAACATCTGATTTTACTTAATGTGTGCATGTGTTTCTGTGTGTCCTTATCAATAATGCAAATATTCCTCTTAAAACCAGGAATAACATGATGAAAGTCAAATGCCTTCTCCTTTCAAAATTGATAGGAAATTTCTGACAAAATGGTAATTGCCACAAGATGCTTCAAAAACAGGTTGTCGGGCAGCCCGGGTGGCTCAGCAGTTTCTTCCCGGGGTGTGATCCTGGAGACCCGGGATCGAGTCCCACATCAGACTCCCTGCATGGAGCCTGCTTGTCCCTCTGCCTGTGTCTCTGCCTCTCTCTCTCTCTGTCTCTCTGTGTCTCTCATGAATAAATAAATAAAATCTTAAAAAAAAAAAAAAACAGTGCTGTGGTTATCATTACAGATTTGGTAACAGCTAATCTTTTTGACATTACATAAATTAGGGTATAATGTGTTAAATTACTGTCCCAGCAGGAGATAGAGTTCTGAAAGAACAAACACTCAGAATCTTGAGCATCAGGCAATCAAAAAAGGCAAATTATTAGAGGTCGTTTAGTCCATTACGTGTTTATTTTTGTGGTAGGGTGACATATATAAAATACGTATTTTGCATTCTAATTCAAGGATTTTAAAATATAAAGGCTAAATAAAATTGCAATGAATTGACTCACCCAGGGCTGCCTGTAATTACCTCTGACATCTTAATACATTTAACTAACAGCATCACAAAAATCCAACAAATATGAGAACCTTGGGATCACTATCTCCTTTGTATAAAAATATACATTTTTTTTTTGCATTTTTGCTGATATCAAAGAGTGACTGTATTTTCTGACTTGGTTTATTTTTTAATTTTTAAAAAGATTTTATTTATTTATTCATGAGAGACACAGAGAGAGAGAGAGCGAGGCAGAGACACAGGCAGAGGGAGAAGCAGGCTCCATGCAGGGAGCCCGATGTTGGGACTCTATCCCAGGTCTCCAGGATCAGGCCCTGGGCTGAAGGTGGCACTAAACCACTGAGCCACTGGGCTGCCCTCTGAGTTGGCTTAAACACTTGTTAGGTTTATTTCATATGTAAAGAATAAACAAGAGAGCTTAAGAAGTTATTTTTCCATAGAATAAATAAGTCATAGAGATGAAAAGTACAGCATAGGGAATAAAGTCAATAATATTGCAATAGCTTCACCTGGTAACAGATGGTAACTACACTTAACTGTGGTGAACATTTTGTAATATATATAATTGTCAAATCACTATGTTGTACACCTGAAGCTAATATAATACATTGACTATATTTGTAAACAAAAAGGAAAAAAAACACATTTCTGTAATTGGAAAACATGTTTCCTCTGGAATTCTTGGAACCAAGCTTCTTAACTTGTTTTGCATTTTGATTTCCGACCAGATAAAATATTTTGTATGTGTGAAGGCCTGGCTCAGATTATATGAATCTACTTATAATTGGGCATGTTGTACTGTGCTGATGATTCAGAGGGTGCTTCAGTGAAATGGGCGATTTTCTCTAATTTTTGTACTAGAACTTTTGATCTCATTCCTTGTGTAAATACATGCTTCCTTTGTCCTTTATGGGCTTTGGAAACCTGTTCTTTTAGTTGGCTTGGGAATTCAAAAGCAGACTTCTTGGCAATAGAACACTATCAAGGGATTGGGATTCAAGACCGGTGGAGGGAGTAACATATGCCCAAAGGCAGACCCCGTCAGAATCCAAGAACCTAGCCATAGTTGTCTCTCCTGCCATATAAGGCTATATGAGCTACAGGTGTATGGTAAAATATCATTAGCCTATGGAATGTCATGCTATTATTTGGCTTGAATGTAGTGTTTCTTCTCAATAGTGGAGCCAGGATGAGAATATTGGCTCCGATTCTTAGGACACCATTCTTTTCCTTGGAATATTGGCACCAGTTCATATTTTCAGTCAAGCACCCTGACAGAGAAAGATCCTCCTGGTGCTTTCTGAAGCTGGAAGGCAAAATATTTCAAGTGAACTCAGTTGATATTTCTTGAAACAGCTGTTATGGAAAAATGACACTGAAACTGATAAAATATGCCAGCTTTTTTTAATGTCAGAAAAATCCCTTTGAGACAAAGCAAGATCTGTTCTTCCATAGCTCATTGTAAAAACTGAGTGATATTGGAAAAGGACAATTCTGACTGAGTAATATGCCTTTAACTTTGGGTTTGTAAATATTTCTACAGTTTAAGAGGATAAATTAAATGTCAGTAAAACAGAAGACTTTAAGTGATAAGATCGCTTTAAAAATAATTTTTAAAACTGCTGTAAATTATTTTCAGTGAAAAAGCCTATAGTTTACAAAGAGTGATAACAGATGAATTTCTGGCTTAATATATTGAGTGCTTGCTTTTTAAACTTAGAGAGGTTTTTTTTTTTTTTTAATTAACTCTTTCATAGCAGTGTTTGCAAAGAAGTTAAATAGCAGGATTAGGGCTTGTGTCCTATGTTTTTTTTTTTTTTTTCAATATAATTATTTATTCTTTGAACACATAAACAGAATTAAAAAGGCCCCCAACACACAATAGAAAAAATGGTTCATTCCCATGAGATCACATTACTGAACTCTGCAGTGCTTAGCAGCTTTCCTTCTATGCTCTTCAGGTTCCTCTGCCTCTGGTACTGCTGTCTGCAAGGACTTGTCTGACTCCTCTTCCGTAAAGGGCGGTCCTGGTGGAGAGCTCCCACAGCTGCCTTCAACACTTCTAGTAGGAGCCTTCAGATCTTCATGTTCTTTCTACCCAAGGTCAAATTAATGGCCTACTTCACATCTCCTGACCTAATGTCCACATGCATCACCCTTGAATAAATACCACTATTCAATATTTCCATATGTATTGAGTTTTATTGAAGAAAAACAACAAACCAGACAGCTCAGTTCCTCTATACATGGAGAGGTGGCAATTTCAGTTTAGCCTTTCGTGCTTGGCCAGGCCCACCATGTTTTCCAGCCAACCTATCTTCCATTCTCCATTTGGGTAGATGTGTGTTCTTTTCAGATCTTCTCCACCTCTCTGCAGGGCACATCAACTGTGACCTCTCTTTCCTGTCAACAATTTTCTAAATGGACAATCATTTTTTCCCTACTTATTTCCTTTCCCTTCCTGACACAAAGGAATCCATCCTTCTCTTTTTCATGTTTATGATGATTCATCTTAGTTGATCATCTACTTATAGTCCATTCACTTTTAAATATTCTTAAATCCAATATAAAATTAAATCACAAGCAAAGGAGGGGAAACCAGAATGGGAAAAAAACAGAAAGGAAGACAAACCATGAGAGGCTTTTAACTCTGGGTTGCTGAAGGGGAGGAGAGTGGGGGGATGGGGTAACTGGGTGATGGACACTAAGGAGTCTGGGTGTTATATGCAGCTGATGAATTATTTACAACTACATCTGAAACTAATTATGTACTATATGTTGGCTAATTGAATTCAAATAAAACAAAATAAACTAACTGAATGAAAACTCTCTTCCATTATCTATATTCTTCTGGCTCTTTATTTATCTTCAATGTTCAATTTTCTGCTGGACAGACTTTTCCATATATGCTTTTACCATTTTTCTCCTCCCATGTGCTCTGAAATATCCAGAGTATTGATCACATGTCCAAATAACAAGTAGAGCATAAAATCATAGCTATTCTAGAATTATGAGGCATGGATGGTCTCAGAGAAAACAGAGAAGAGAGATTGCTAACTGGCATAGCTGAGCAATCATTAATATATTTGCTGCACTAAATTTAGAAAAATGTCATTGGCTGTATAATGACTGGCAGTACAATCTCACATGTAAATTATGATCTTTTTGAAAAATCGATACTACTGTTAGAATTATGTATTACTTTACTCAATAAATATAAATGCTTAATCAATGTTTGATGGGACATGAGAGAATATGTATACATAAGTGCAAGTGTAAATACTAAGTCCCCAAGTACTGCCCCTGACAGACTTCTGAAAAACTCAAAAATATCACTGTAAGAGGATACCTTTCTTTTCTGGGGTCATTCACTCTTAGCATATCTAGTTCAAAGAATTTTTGCTGACATAATCTAAAAATGTGTTGCCCTGCCTACTAATGGACTATTAATAGATGATGGGCACTGAGCGGGGCACTTGATGGGATGAGCACTGGGTATTATACTATACGCTGGCAAATTGAACTCCAATAAAAAATACATACAAAATAAATACTAATGAAAAGTATTATGCTACTAAAAGGCATTTTATAATGAAAAGATGTTTATGATAGATGAGAAAAATGCATGTGACAAGCATTATGAATATGAATCCTGTGTGTGTGTGTCTGTGTGTGTGTGTGTATTTTTTGTTTAAATTTGGATGTGTGTGTATGATGAGGACTACAGTAAGAGGACAATAACTTTTTACTCTATAATTTTACTTTATAGTTTCATGGGTTGTATTACTTTATAAATAATAAAAATAAGGACAATTTTTTAAAAAACAAAAAATAGGAATTAAAGGGAATTAAGGACTATTAATAGGAATTATACATTTTTAAAGTTTTTAATGCATTAATAATTTTCTTCTTTCAAAGTAGCCTTGAACTTAAGAAGAGTCAAGTATTACCACTAATCCATAGACAAAAGAACTGACACCTAAGAAAGTTAAATAACATTGTAGATGATATTAAAATCTATAATCTAGATTTAGATTTTCAGTTATAAATTGGAACTTGGATTTTGGGCTTTGAATATTTTGCTTTCTTTTTATATCATCAATCTCAGCAGCCTCCTGACAGGTGGTTTACTTCGTCCTCTCAGTATTGCTGACTTCAGAAGCTCCAGAAGAGAGGCTAAGAAAACAGAAGTACAAAGGCAGAGATACATGTGTGAGGTGGCAACAGCAGACAGCTGTCAGCCTGAAGCTGTAGAAGGCCAAGAAGGGTGAAGAGTTTTTAAAGAGAAGGAGAATTAGCAATCTCTCCCCTGAGGCAGCTTCTGAAGAGCCAGCCAAACCAGTCAGCCTTATCCTGCGTGAAGTAATCAACAGTGTGAATGCCTCACATCTAGAATTACGTTTCTAGGCCACCCAGGCAGCTAGTAAAATTCTGTCCTGGGAAAGGAACCCTCTTCTAAAATGGACTGTTGAAGGAGGACTCATTCCTAGGCCTGGCGAAGTTCCTGAAGTCATCACCTCCGCCTCACCCCCGCTTATAGTTTGAACTCTGACCAGCATTCCTTCAGGGACTTCATAGCAGACGTTAGCCATTGTGGAAGAGGGCTGTCTGGTCCTTCATGGAGCTGCTGTCTTCCCTCCACAGGACTCTGTATGTTCACAGGCAAGGTGGGTTGTTGGTAACATGGCAGGAGATAGCTCAGAGTACAGAGATGTGGTCTCAAGCAATCCTGTCCTTCATTTGCTGACCCTGTGGTCAGCAACCACACCAATCGTGTTTCTGTGGAAAATTTCATAAACTCTATATCAGTCCTGTGTCGCAGTAAGAACACAGACTCTTTCAAAAAAGCACTGACGCAAATTTTCCCAATCCTCTTCCATCATCTGCACAACCATAACAGCAACATTCTCTTGGACACCTGCTGGCCCCTGTGCCACTTCACCAATGGCTTCAATGAGTGCTTGGTCAAGGATTTGGCACAGGGTCCTGCCTGGGCTGGCCAACTAATAAACAGCTCTTAGAACTTGATGTCTTGACCCCCTTTGTCCACACTACAGGAAACATAGTCACTGGGATGGATCACCAGACCCAGGTGGCCATCGATGCAGGCATGCTGAGAGTGTTGCTCCACTCTGGCTTGTGCCCCAAGTCCTCCATCCAGAGCAGGCAAGTCTGGGTCGTAAGCTATGTAGCTGTGGGGCCCTGGCTTGTGGCTCAGTTGATCCAACTTGTCTACTCTGGCATACTGGAACCACTAGACAATCTTCTCAACTTCCAAGACACTAAAATTGTTATCATCCTCAATATCATGTGGCAGAGAAGCTTTCTGAGAAGGAAGACTTGTCTTCTGATAGAATTCAGCAGGATGGTTAGACTTGATGTTTACAGCTTCATGAAGATCATCATTTTGGCCAGACTGCTTTGAACACTGTAGAGAACCACTTTAGTGAGCAAGATGACAATGGCATTATATGACTGGTCCTAGACCAGGGTCATGAATTTTTGAAGCTCTTAACAATAACAAAATAACCAAAGTTCCACAGCTTCTAAACCAATGAGGAAACGATAAAGGGTCACTTCTTGAGGAGCAGCCCTCCTAGATTCAAAGGGTAAAGGTTTTAAAAATGAATATTAATATCATTTTCAACACTTTCACTGCCATCTACAAAACACATATATATTATTCTAACCACACAGTTCCATAGGTACAGCCAAAGATGGCCCCCAAACCCAAAAATCTCTACCTCAAATTGAGTGAGACAGTTTCAAATATAACTATTTCCATGACTTCGTTCTGTTGTGCCAAAGTGTGAACTGAGGTTTTCACACACACTGGAAAGTGTCCCATCTGGGGAATCCTGGAAGGGAAAGCCCACACAGGAGTTCCCAGGACATGAAAGAAACATTGCAAATGCATTACCTTTAGTTTATGGGAAGAATCACAAACAAGAGACAGAACCAAGATAGAGATTTATTTAAAAGCAGGAACAAGTAGGAGATATAAATAATCAAAGTTCAGTTCTATTACCTTTGTAAGATAAAAACCCGATTCAGAGAGATAGATCAAGACAGGCAGTCCCTGGCATTTCCTCACAGGTTGAACTGAACCATTTGTCATAACACTTCTGTTTAACAAAATCAGGTTTTCATATGAATTATGAAGTTATAGAATTTACCATCCTGTTTCATTCATGACAGGTTTTACTCTCAAAAGTCTTAGAATGCCTTTGGGGTTCTGCAAAAAAGCCACTGGATATCGTATAATAATTTAACAACATATCATTCTTCCGTGTCCATTAGGTCATTTAACTCATCTACAGATACTCCTTGTGTAATTTTTGGAGGAATTAAGTGTTATTTTATATCTAATTAGTGAAAGAAAACTTGAAGTGAGATTCTGGAGACTACTGAAAACATGGAGACAAAAAGGAAATCTGTTTTATTAAACAAATGCTTTTTTAAATATTTAAATATTTCTCAAAATGGTTGAAGCATCCATGAAAGTGAGAATTTTAAAAAATACAGATGAGGAGTGCTTGGTGGCTCAGTCGTTTAAGCATCTGCCTTGGGCTCAGGTTGATCCCAGGGTCCTGGACTCAAGCCCTGCATTGGGCTCTCTGCTCAGTGGGGAGCCTGCTTCTCCCTCTTCCTCTGCTTGTGGCTCTGCCTACTTGTGCTCTCCCTCTTTCTGTCAAATAAAGGAATAAAATTGTTAAAAATAATAAATAAAATATATTAAAATATAAATATTGTAAAGAGAACTAATTTATTCTTCAGAATAAGCCTCTGATACTTTAATAACTCAATAATTGGAATGTGTTATGCTACATATTTTAACTTTCTCCTAGATAAGTTGTGTGTAAAGAGAAGATAGAAAGTGAATTATCACTAATTTCAAACAATAGAGCATCAGAGTAATTTAAGAATGACCTTCGATTGCATCATTTTGATGCATCTAGCAAAAATGTATCCATGTTGGGCAGCCCGGGTGGCTCAATGGTTTAGCACCACCTTAGGCCCAGGACCTGATCTTGGAGACCCAGGATCGAGTCCCACATCAGTCTCCCTGCATGGAGCCTGCTTCTCCCTCTGCCTGTGTCTCTGCCTCTCTCTCTCTCTCTCTCTCTCTGTGTGTGTCTCATGAATAAAAAAAAATATATCCATGTCTACATACTAGACTATTTTCAGTTAATTACATATGAGGTAAAAATTAGATTGAAAATTAATGTCAATTTTAATAATAAAGCTAAGGTTACTTTCTCAGTGAGTTACTACAGAGGTTGGTTATGTTCAACCTTTGTTATGCTAATTTGCTTCTTGTGAATACTGTTATTTCCGGTGATGGATTTGAAGTTTTGGTGAGATGGTTGCTAATTTTTTTTAAGGTCTTGTAATTTAGATGTAATTTTAATCCATGAGTATATATATATATATATGCAAAATTTGTCCACAGATCTGTTTTTTTTTTAATTTTTATTTATTTATGATAGTCACAGAGAGAGAGAGAGAGAGAGAGAGGCAGAGACACAGGCAGAGGGAGAAGCAGGCTCCATGCACCGGGAGCCCGACGTGGGATTTGATCCCGGGTCTCCAGGATTGTGCCCTGGGCCAAAGGCAGGCGCCAAACCGCTGCACCACCCAGGGATCCCTAGATCTCTCTTTCTTGATATACTTATCAATTTGCTAGAGAACATGTAGGTGGGGACAGAGCACAGCCTGCCCTAGGCCTGATCATGTGGTAAATAACAGAACACAGATATGTGCGTACACATATGTACGCGTATTAGGGGAGATGTGCTTGCTCTCTCCCCTGGTACTTTAAAGTTCCAGCACATGCTCGGCTACAGACTCGTCTAAATAAGTGGGAGCCTCTCTTTGCAGTGTTTCTTTAGCCACTGAAATGAAAGCAGTTTCCGTTAAGAAAACTGGAAAGACATCAGAACTATCTGCACTCGCTAATAGTTTATTTGAAATGTTGATATTTTGTTCATTATAGAGATTTACCTCAATTTAGATTTTTAAAAAATGAATTAAAATATCATTTACTTGGGAGCGCTTGGATGGCTCAATCTGTTAAGCATCTGACTCTTGAATTCAGCTCAGGTCTTGATCTCAGAGTTGTGAGATTGAGCCCATGGGACTCAGTGTGGAAACTGCTTTAAGATTCTTTCTGGGTGCCTGGGTGGGTCAAATGATTGGGTGTCTGCCTTTGGCTCAGGCCATGGTCCCTGGGTCCTGGGATCGAGTCCCACATTGGTTGGTCTCCCTGTGGAGAGCCTGCTTCTCCCCCTCTCTCTGTCTGACTCTCAGCTCTTGTGCTCTCTCTCTTTCTCTCAAATAAACACATGAAAGTTAACAGATTCTCTCTCTCCTTCTTCTGGTCCTCACCCCCTAAAAAAAAAAAAAAAAAAAAAAATCAGCTCCCTTGATTACTGAGTTTTTTGGTAGCCATTAAAATTTTGTTCCCAACGTGACTGCCTTACTTATCTCACCCTATTCCCGGCCCTGTAGTAAATAACCATTTCCAGTACAGAAACGATTGATTCCCATTTAAAAGAGAAAACAAACTGCCAGAAGAGTGTTTGATTTAGGCTGCAGGTGGTGGAAATCAGTATTTGAAGAAACCTATGTTTAAATGGGAATGAGCAGAGTAATTGGCACTTAATTAACATCAGTGATAAAATGAGGTATCAAGTCTATCTTTGAGTGTGTAGAACTGGATATTTATGAACTCCACTGCTGTTTGTTTGTTTGTTTCTAATCCAAACACCCTTGAATAATGCTTTATAATATATTCAATTTCCACTGACGTATTGGTTTGTTGGTCAGACTCTAGTATGGTATTTGTCTAAATCTGTGATATTGCTTGGATACAAATTACTAGCTATCTTCAACTATTATCTTATTTTTCTAAAATGATTTTCAGGGGCAGCCCCGGTGACTCAGGGGTTTAGCGCCACCTTCAGCCCAGGGCCTGGTCCTGGAGACCCAGGATCCAGTCCCATGTCAGGCTCCCTGCATGGAGCCTGCTTCTCCCTCTGCCTGTGTCTCTGTCTCTGTCTCTGTCTCTCTCTCTCTCTCTCTCTGTATGTGTGTGTGTGTGTGTCTGTCATGAATAAATAAATAAAATCTTAAAAAATAATTTTCATCTTGCATATTATATTACTTAGAATTCTAACTACTGTACCTCAGATGTTATGGGTGATATATGCTCATTAAAATTGAGTGTAATGGAGGATTTTTTCCTGTTGATATTATTGCTTCTGCCAAGCTTCCATAATTCAACTTTTTTTAAAAAGTTTTCTCACCTAGAACACCCACCAGCATCTCTGTATCATGAATATTTCTCTTTAGTTAATATTAGATCCCTTATGAATACCTAAAGCTTTTCTTCAAGTGACCTCACTTAGTTTCTCAATAGATAAGTCAAATAAAACTACTTTTAATTAAAAATGCATAATTCTGATATAAAAGCAGTACGTGTTTGATTTAAGGGGAAAGAATTGCAGGTCAAGAAACAGAATGATAGAAAAATCCACACTTACAATTTCTACCTAAAGATAACAATATTTATTATTTTAGTATATCTCACTTTACAAAAAAATATATAGTAATTTACATAATGCTGGCAAACTGATTCTTTTCCTCACATCTCATAAATAATAATAAAAATCACAATTAATAATGCTTCCCTTAACATTGTATCGTAACTTTTGGCATCTTCCACCTATTAATAAGTATTTAAGCTTCCTCTACATCTTTTCATGGTTTGATAGATCCTTTTTTTTTAGAACTGAATGCTATTTCATTGTCTGGACATAACACTATTCATTCACTGACTGTAGGACACTTTGGTTGCTTCCAAGTTTGAGCAACTATAAATAAAGCTGCTATAAACATTTGTGTACAGGTTTTGTGTGGAAATAAGTTTTCAGCTCCTTTGGATAAATACCAAGGAGTGACTGTCAGATTGTATGATGAGTATATTTAGTTTTGTAAGAAACCACCAAACTCTCTTTCAAAGTGGCTGTACCATCTTGCATTCATATTAGCAATAAATGAGAATTCCTATTACTCTATTTTCACATACATTTGACATTGGTTTTTGACCATTCTAATAGGTGTATAGTGGTATCATTTTTATTTAACATTTTTTGAAATTTTCTTATATTTTGCTCTTCTTTTACTTACCACTTTGAGATTAACCTATATACTATTATATTAAATTTTATTAACCAATAAAATATTTTCTCAATTTACTAAAGCCTCATGTTAAGTTTATTTTAGGGATTTCTATATCTGTTTCTAGTATGAATAAAATTTTTGTTTTGATTTATTTTTCTATTGAGTTTAAAGAACTTGGAGGACATTTTTGGTTATTTATTGATTTATTTACTATGTATAACTGACCACTAAACCCTCTCTAGTTCTAACGGTTTTACATCACTTTCATTATCGTCCGGTAAACAGTTTTATCATCTGATAAAAATAATGCTGTATCTTCTGTATTTCAACATTATCCTGGTTTATTGCACTGTCTACATTTACAGAATGATATTGACTCATGGTGGAAATAATGCTACTATCATATTTCTGTTAAGTATTACAAAGTATCAACACCAAAGAAACAAACAATCCAATCATGAAATGGGCAAAAGACATGAAGAGAAATCTCACAGAGGAAGACATAGACATGGCCAATATGCACATGAGAAAATGCTCTGCATCACTTGCCATCAGGGAAATACAAATCAAAACCACAATGAGATCCCACCTCACACCAGTGAGAATGGGGAAAATTAACAAGGCAGGAAACAACAAATGTTGGAGAGGATGCGGAGAAAAGGGAACCCTCTTACACTGTTGGTGGGAATGTGAACTGGTGCAGCCACTCTGGAAAACTGTGTGGAGGTTCCTCAAAGAGTTAAAAATAGACCTGCCCTACGACCGAGCAATTGCACTGTTAGGGATTTACCCCGAAGATTCAGATGCAATGAAACGCCGGGACACCTGCACCCCGATGTTTCTAGCAGCCATGTCCACAATAGCCAAACTGTGGAAGGAGCCTCGGTGCCCATCCAAAGATGAATGGATAAAGAAGATGTGGTTTATGTATACAATGGAATATTACTCAGCCATTAGAAACGACAAATACCCACCATTTGCTTCAACGTGGATGGAACTGGAGGGTATTATGCTGAGTGAAGTAAGTCAATCGGAGAACGACAAACAGTGTATGTTCTCATTCATTTGGGGAATATGAATAATAGTGAAGGGGAATATAAGGGAAGGGAGAAGAAATGTGTGGAAGATATCAGAAAGGGACACAGAACATAAAGACTTCTAACTCTGGGAAATGAACTAGGGGTGGTGGAAGGGGAGGAGGGCGGGGGGTGGGGGTGAGTGGGTGGCGGGCACAGGGGGGGACGCTTGACGGGATGAGCACTGGGTGTTATTCTGTATGTTGGTAAATTGAACACCAATAAAAATTAATTTATAAAAAAAAGTATTACAAAGTAGTTTTCCTGAAAGCAGTATATAATTGCTTCCATTATTTTTGTAAAATATTCTGTAACATAGTCTAGGAAAAGAACTCAGTTTATGTCTTTCCCTATTTATCCCATCAACTCCACTCCCTGTGGATGCCTTCCCTCTCTTGGTCTCTATCATAAGTGCTATGGTATAGCTATTCCAGTATTTCGGGAATATGTGTTGTTCCCTCTCCTACTGTCTCATTTATTTCCTTTATAGCGAACTTCACCTTCTCCTCTGCCCCTAATCTGCCACCTAATTTCTAGCCTGGTGGCTCTAAAACCAGTTTCAAGTTCCTAAATGCTGAGAATGTACACCCTTCTTGAAATCTAAATAATACATTTTGTCATTCAATAAGTACTGTTGTCTTGATAAGAAACCGTTTTTTTAATATAAGTATACTGAGAGATAGGTTGGAGATGATTTTTCCACATGCACAAAGACATTAGTTTTCAGAATTGTGCCCTACAGTGGGAGTCAAGGAGTCTGATTGGATTCCTTTCTGGCAATAACTAATTATAATGATCTTGGGCTCATACCTTATTTCTAGACTCTTTCAATTTCTTCACCTCTAAATTGGGTGATTGAATGACATGACAGTTATAAGGCTATTTCTTGTCTGAAATTATGGTCCAGACACACTTATTTTCACCCAAACATTGGGTCCTGAACATCACCTTTTCCACTCCAGTTCACACTTCCATTGCTGCTTGAAATACATTCTCACTCAAACCTACTACTCCAGTGCCCAAAATGGATATTTCCACTCTGACTTATGGTGCTTAAAATGTATTTGGTAGATGTGAGTTCAGATTTTAGAATTATGTAATTTTCTTAAAGTGGAGAATTTATTAAGATTTTCTGTTTTATTTTCTAAATTAAAGAATAGTCTGTGAAGGAGACATTTATCAATTCCATTCTCAAGTAACATGCATGATAATAAGACCACATCTCCAGGAGGTAAGCAATATTCAGACTATGATTTTTCTGGCACTTGCCCCATGGCCAGTGGGGAAGTATATCCTCTGAGCATCACGGAGGCATTCAAATATCTGTCACATGTCCAAATATTTTTCAACCATGGAGGCAACAGATCTTTTATTATCATAAGTAGAAAATAATATGATATCTGAAATTTACTTGTAACAATTATTTTAGTAAGTTTTTAAAAATAATTTTCCATATTAAAACTATGAATCTATAGTAAATAATGATGGTATCGATGTATATTAACTGTATGAGCAAGACTGTGTTTCTGACGTAGGCTTCAATTTTGAGGGAATTATTCATTGTTTGAATTTTCTTTTAGGTAAATGGTAATTTTGCTCCCATGAGAAATGAATAATGACACCAAAGGAGGAAAAGTTGTTGTTACAATAACAGAGAATTCTAAGTTATCAACATTAATATAGAAATTGACAGTTGTGTAGTACTATTTTAGAACACATCAGATTTTAAAAATTTTCCTAACTCTGACCTTTAGCTGGTTAACTTTAATTAAATAAAACATCCAAAAATATTTTCTTTTCTTTATTTTATTAACTTTGAGAGAGTAAGAGGACAGTGTAGTGGGATTTTGTTTCTTTTTGTACTGAAAAAGTCTCTTCCCTCATCAAATGTTTCTCTCCTTTTTCCATCTTCAAAAAAAGAAACTTTGGTTCTAGGAAACAGTGAGCAACTAAGGAACATGGGACTGTCTCTTTCTCTGTCTGGTAGTCCCACCCTAACAATTACCAAAGTACTCCAGAATGAGGAGTCACGTCAGTGGTGCCATGTCGATGATTTCCCAATGTCACCATAACTCTGCTTGTTTTGACTCTTCAGGGTAAAGGAACTTAACTGTCCTCAGTCTCTGAAGAACAGGAAATGGTGAGAAGCTTATTTTTCTCCATGACTTTCATAATCCACTTATATTAAAAAGTATGGATTTTAAACCTCCATCCATAGGAGAGATTTTTCTGTAGCAAACAAGAGCTGAAACGTGAATATGCTACACATGCAGTACTTCAATATCAAGATGGGTTGCCAAGCAACTAACGATAATACTTCGTTTTTACAAATCTCCAATGACTGAAGTGAACCTCTGCTTTCCTCCATGATGAACCAACAGGAATGTTTAATTTCATTCTTATTATTTCTTGTGGATTATATGTTTTAGGAAGCAACAGGAGCAGCAGATATTCCACATCAGGGAGTAGAATGTATGCTATTTGGAATGGAATAACAGGTCTTACAGTTGGAAATAAAAATTTAATTAGTAAAATAATTATTTCAAGGCTGAAATGAGCAACAAAAAGTGCGCTTATCTCTGCTTTCATGTGCATCTAGGACCCAAAACTGTCTAAACTCTGAATAAGAATTTAAATTAGCCATGGAATGGAACAAAACTTACAGAGGTGAAAATTATGAGTATGATTAGAATTCTAAAGTTACAAGTCTCTGGTTGAGCATGATAGTATTAGCAATTGTGACAGAGGTCCTCTTAGAAAAAAAGTTTGCTGGGATGCACAAATTAATAATGGCTTTGGGTTGAATTTCAACATCACTCAGTCTTTTGTGGTTTGTGCCAATGAGAGAAGACAGTTTTCTAGATAATTGAAGTAGGAGAATGTAGGACACCAACCCGGAGGGAAGCCATTAAAAGTGGGGAGGTAGGGAATAGATATGGCGGGCAGGGGGGATGGTCCCAGGGACATTGTCATGAAAAGTGAATCTTCTTCAAGACCGTTAAAAAGTACTTTTTGTAAAGTCTACAAAAATCCCAAAATGCTTGGTGTGAATGACATTTGTAGTTCATACTGAAGCTGATTAAGGACTAAGATTTATGTTGTATCGCTGTAGATATTGACCAAAAAAAACAGAACATCTTAGAAATCAAGAAGCAAAGGAAGCCAGAACGTCACATAAGAGAGACTTAGTTCTAATAGAATAAACAGGACATTGTAGGGAAAGCTCTTGATGTGGGTTGTGGGAGCTATGGAAATGCTTCATTCTGATCTCTTTCAAGGGAACCTACTTCTGAGAGTAAACCGACTGATGGCCTCCAGCTAAGCCTGGAATTTTTTAGCCATTGATGGATCACAGCAAGAGTGTTATTACTGGCCACCCCATCCCAACAGGAGACTCTTCCAACAGGCAGCCTTCACTCTGATACTCCCCAGATGCCTGCCAAAAACTTTCTAGGAAATGTGCTGTGGTCTGAAGCTTTCTAACCAATTCTTCCTTCTTTCTCTCTATCCAAGAACATGTGGTTAGAGGCTTCCCTCGACTTTCTGGCCCCCACACTTTACCTTTCACGGGAGTTTCTCTAATAAATCTCTTATATATTTATTCCTACCTTAAGGTCCACTTCTCGGAGGACCAACAGTAATAGAGGTTACCCTTGAATCAAAAAGTTGGCAGCTATTTTTTTAAGGTTTTATTTATTTGAGAGGGAGAGAGAGCGAGCATAGGACCAAGTGGAGGGGCAGAGGGAGAAGCAGGCTCCCCACTGAGCAGAGAGCCCAGTGTGAGCTGGATCTCAGGACGTAGAAATCATGACCTGAGGTAAAGGCAGACACTTAATTGACTGAGCCATCCAGGAGCCCCAAAAGTTGCCGGCTATTTTAAGTAATTTGCAGTGTTTTGGTTTTGTTTATTTGTTTTTTAACAAACTGTATTCCTCACTAGAACTAGGCAAGTAATAAAAAATTACCCCAGACACTAGTCTTTGTCCAAGAGAATATACCTGCATGGATGGTTAAGATTTTTCTATAGTAGATTGTAAGGAAGGAGATTAGGGTTAAAGAGTAATGTTCCTTTCTCTTCCTTTCCATCCATTCACCCAAATGAAAGGGACTTTTTTCCTATCTTTTTTATGTCCGGTATTCATTTTTTAAGTCAATTGAAATACATAACTAGCTTAGATAATATTTAAATAAATAATTTTCTTTTGTAATCATTTTTTCCTACAAAGTATTCTGTAACATGGTAACACACATTTCTCTCAGGGGAGAAATCCCACCAGATTCTAATTTCCTCTTACAGTTTAAATACATCTTTGTCAAATAGTCTCAACATCAATGTATTTCCCAAGTTGCTCTATTCAGTTTTATTCATTTTTATCTTGTTATAAATGTATAGAACCAATGAGGGGATTTTTTTTTTAATTCTACTCAGTACATTGAGTTTACTCCTTTTGAAATACTCCTTGCAAATATTAAAATTTTATTTTTTATTAAAATATGTTAAAACATGAATACTATTTAATATAAACTATACAGTTTTAATTTTTATCAAAATATAAACCACATAAAATATAAACTATATTTAAATATTAACTATAAAATATCAACTATAGTGTTTATAAAAACATATTTATTAAAATATAAACTGATTTCATTAAAAGTTCAAAACTAAATATATTTTTATGAATAATGACATAAAGAAAAATTCATCCTCAAAAATTCCTATTTGAGAAAAAACTACATGGTTTTGGAAGAAATACTGTGACAATATGCTTTGGGTATGTACAACACCATATGACTGATATAATACTAATGACCTCTCAACTGCCTTCCAAGAAGAATCTAGAAACACCTTTGGCTGAGTATCTAGAACGAATTATACTAAAGTATTGGGATTAAGAACCGAGTAAGAACTGAGTATAAGTATCAAAGACAAGAACATGAACTATTAAAGTGAAGAAAATAGGACAGAGCTTAGAATATATAAAAAAAAAAAAAAAGGCTCCACACTGGAAATAAAACAGGAAGATAAAAAGAAAATCTTGGATGGCTATGCAAGTATAAGGGACTTTGGAAAAAATAGTGTTTAATTGTTTTTTTTTTTTCTTTACACGTAGCAATTGTGTGATGTAAACAATTTCACCAATTCTCTTTCAATGCCCGCGGTAACAACTTTAGCTAGACTATCACAAAAAACAGGGTAACTCCAGGCTGCCCATCATGTTAGACTCTTTTTTTTTTCCTGTAAGAAATAGTGATTTATTAATTAATATCATAAAATAAAAGGTCATTTAAAGAATTTATTATTCTTGGGCAGCCCCAGTGGCTCAGCGATTTAGCGCCGCCTGCAGCCCGGGGTTTGATTCTGGGGACCCTGGATCGAGTCCCATGTCTGGCTCCCTGCGTGGAGCCTGCTTCTCCCTCTGCCTGTGCCTCTGCCCCCCGCCCCCCTCTGTGTCTCTATGAATAAATAAATAAAATCTTAAAAAAAAGAATCATTTAAAAAAATAATTTATTATTCTTAAATAATAAAAATAAACATCTTAGGGAATCCAAGCTCACACCAAATACCTAGCTTTACAGAATCCAATATATCTGAAAGCCAGGAACCAAAAGGCTCAACACAGTTCTGGATTTTGCTTTATGTGTCCTCCTTACATCAGCAGATTTGCAATCTTTGTCTCTCCTTTCCTCTTCTTTCTTCCCCTTCCCTTCTGTCATCTTGTTCTCTCTAACACACACACAAACACACACACACACACACACACACAACACTCACAAATTTTATTGTATGTGTTGTCAAAAACCCACCTCCAGTGCTTCTGGATCCAGAATGTAATCATGTAACATGAAGACAGAGTTTGGGAAAAAGAGGAACAATGACTTTATTGCTTTGTCAGGCATACAAAGCTGCAGCAGGCTAAGGCCTCCAAAAACTGCAAGCCCTCAGGGGGATGGGAGTGGGGGGGGGGGGCTCTCACAGAAAATACAGGATCTAACTGGTTTTGACAGTAATTGAGCCTGTGCCACCAGATTCCTTTATTAGGTCTCTAGGGTGGTACTGGGTTCCTGAAACAAAAGGCTAAGAAAAGACGAGGTGGGGTTTGGCGAAGAGATGACAACAGTTACTTTAAAACCAAGCTTCGATGATGCATTAGTGCAGCCATTTTGATTTCTGTTCAATTTTATGCTTTTAAGTGGTTTCACATGCATATTGTTTTGCATTTTCTTCCTTCTTTTTCTACTATTGATTCAAACTTATTCCACGTTCCTCATTTTTCTCTTTCTTTCTTTCTTTCTTTCTTTCTTTCTTTCTTTCTTCCTTTCTTTCTTTTTTAGAGGATGGAGATCTAATAGTATTTGCTAAAAGTTACCATCATATTGGGTGGATATTTTGAAACCAGATCAACTTACAATTTGTTGTCTCAAGAGATGAGGGCCAGTGGTAAAAAATGTGGCCAACTAAAACTCGAGCCTCTAAAGAGAATTTAAGGGGTGGCAGTTTACCTTAGATGAGGAAAACAGGGAAACAGGATACCATTGTTGAGGAGAAACTCAATGCCATGCTGAACTGATAGGAAGGAGTCAATCTTGAAAAGTAAAAGTGTCCTTCTGAAGCTAAGTGTAGGCGTGCTTACTGACCAGTGTAATAAATATAACATCTCCTTCTGGAAGAGAAGACAGGCTGAATGACTGTTACCAAAGATTCAGGGTTCCTTCTCTGTAATATATCTACAGTGTGTGTAGGGCTCACCTGGCCTTCTTTAGAACACCCTCTGGGACTGAGCGCACCAAGAACTGGCACAATGAAGTGCTAGTACTTTGGATATGGCTGTTCGTATGAGTAATAAAGTCCTTGGTCTTTGACAGGACTCTCCTGTTTTCTGCCATCATTCATGGAACTATAGCAGCCTGACATGTCAGCTTATAAATCAAGCAGAATCCTGGTCCTCCACAGTTCTTAGCAATTTTGGTGGTGAGAATGGAATGTGGAAAGGAACACAAATTTCTAGAAGTGAAAGGATAAGGAATTCAGGGCCTAATTGACCTGGAGTGAGGAAAGTCCAAGAGAATTGGTAATAAACATGTTAACCCAAATGTCTGGCCAATCAGGTAATAAGGTATCTTCCTACCTGTGAGAAAGTAGTTTCTGAGACAGTTACCTGCCAGTTGTCCTACTTATTGTTGGTTCCCTTTCAGGTGAATGAAAACTTCCTCACCAAACTTCCTGGTGGCATTGGGTCTATCTATTTTAATAACAGTAGTAAGATTCATCATAGTGGGTAGGAACAGAAAGCTTCCAATTCAGGAACAAACAAATGAAATGTTAAATAGATGAGCACTGAGAATGGAGGGAAACTCATAGCCACTCTGGGCAGTAACCAGGTTTGTTATTAGAATTTTGGGTGGTTCCATAGAGAAATGAGACAGTGCAGGGGATTGATGCTTGCTGTGTAGGAATGGCAACATTGATGCCATCTTGGAGCTCAGCATCTCCTGCAATCCTACCATGCCAACCTTAGATGTACTTGCCAGTTACAGTAAAATATCTCAGACTTTTTTTTTTTTATTGAAATGAGTCTCTCAGAAGATTTCCCAGAAACACACAGATTTCTATGTACAACCATCTGTGACTAGCCATCGACTGGCATTTGAGCTTCAGTGCTGTGGACTGTGTTTACAAGGCTGACAAAGGTGAGCCACTGGCAATTAAGAAACTAGATTCCAAAAATCTAGATAAATTCTTGCTGTTGATTTGATGGCTTTGGGTAATTCCCTCAACTCTTAAATTGAATCCAGGTATAAATTTAAGAGGTGTTATCATGCTGATGAGACAGCAGGTGCTTCAGATGTGTGCTAATGGGAGCTCCCCAAAGAACAAGCTGAGAGTCACTCTGAATATCTAGAGGGAAAGAACTCCAAGGTCCTAGAGGGGAAAGTGCTGTGTCTTTGTCTTGTTGAGTCAAGGGGCTCCTAAAGGTAAAAAACACAGGATGTCTGGAATGGCCACGTTACCAACCAACTACTCAATATATGGCTTTGGAAGAAACAAAAGCATTAGAAAGTTACTGGCTAAACTGCAAGCAACCACCATGCTGCTAAGGATAAGAAGTGAGTCAGGGCTGCTCACTGAACACCTGCTCTCTCCTTCTGTCCAGTATACTGACCTCCCTCTGCTCTACCTCAGCTGCTTTCAGGGGGAAAGATAATTGAAGGTGAGTCTAAGGTCCCCCGTGTTCATGAGGGATTGAAGGCTATACACATCCATCCCCTAAACTAGGGTAATTAGATGTGGGGAAGAGCTGAATCTTTTGTGGATTTATTGGAAACAGGTATATGATTCATCATCCTCCCTGATCCTGTTTGAAGTGAGATGACTCACATTTAGTTTACTAGGGTTTGGCAGTTAGCACAATGGGGAAGGGAAGCCAACATGACAGTATTGCTTCTAGGTATAAAAGTAGAGCAGGAATTGATACATTCTGTACTTATACTTCCTCATCCCATAAGTTAAATGTAAGACTATGTATTGTGATTTAGTTTATTTGAAAGAGGAATATATATACATATATATGTGTGTGTGTGCGCCTATATATACACACAGACAATATCTTCTCCAATAAAACTAAAATTAAAAGGTCTAGTTTATTTGAAAAAGGAAAAACATTGTATATATGCTCTCCAACCCAATAAAATTTCTGTTTTAATATGGAAATTGAATAAATAAAAGATTAACTTAAAGTGTCTTGTTAACTAGATGGCCGACCTTATTTTCTAAATATATTAAACAACAACAACAACAATCCCTCAGATCATTGTAGGACAAAGTTCTTAATATGCTAGCTCATAACATAGACCATTAAATTGTCAAAATATAGCTGATCAATAAACATTCAATAATTATAAAATAATGAAAAAAAAAAAGGTCTAGGCTTACAGGGGATAATTTATTTAGGTAGCTGCTCTGCTGGCAAAGCTCATGATTACTCTGTAAATCTGGCATTACTGTGGGAAGCTTTCCCTCACACACCATGGAAGTTAATGTCCTTCCTCAGTGCTCACATATGTCCCTGTTTAAGTATTTATTACTCTGTCTTGTGATAACATTTTCCCTTAAGCAAACAGTGTCTTAATGACAGAGACTTCCTCTTATTACATTATTTTTTTGCCGCAGATCTGTGCAAAGCTTAGCACATACCAAGTGACTCTTCTCTCTCTCTCCTTTTTTTTTTCTTTTTTTGGAGGAATAAGTGAAACAAAACAAAACAAAACAAATATGTTTAGGAAGAATGTGTTCTAAACCACCTTGAAAAAAATTATTTGTCAAAATAGCTGAACTATTGCTCCCTTACAGTCTATTAAATCAGTATTAGATGGGTTCCTCTATTGAGGCAAATATCTCATATATATGTTAATACAGAGTAACAGCTATATCCCAAAAAGATATTAACAGTAAACATGACTTTTTGAAAATAAATGTAATAAAAATTCAATAGGTTTATTTAGATTTGGCTTTATGAAAACAAAACAAAAGTCTGTTATGCTGTCAGTAAAAATGATGTTCTGCAAATCTTTGTAGGCCACATGGCTGAGCCTTTTCTTGTTACATTTTGGAGTAGGAAGCTTGCTCCTCATCACTTTCAATTTGACATTTTACAGGAGCTAGAACCATAAGTCAGGTAGGGAAACATGTTACATACTGTTTTTTCCCCTCTAGCTGAGGACCAGTAATCTTAAGTCAACAATGTCAGATTTCAATTTTGTTGTTTACTGAATTACCATGCTGTGGATTCAAACACCAACTTCTGCTGCTTTTATTGTTCTAAATCTTTCCTACGTGATGATTAAAAGAAAAAAAAAAAAACTTAACTTGCTTGACAGCTGGCTTTATTTTGCCTCTGTTTAAACGTAACATTTTAAATTCCTTATTGAATTAGGCAGATAAAACAATCGCCTGCCTAATACAATATGTATAACCTAAGAAGGAAAGCTACTCTCTTGATTGACATTTATTCAGTGATTCTTCGTTTTTTTGTTTTGTTTTGTTTTGTTTTTGTTATTTTAGGTGCCTACTAGGTAAAATGTATTTGTATGAATTGTGAACTGGTTATAAAAAATGGAAGGCATAAAAGTCTGTTCTGAAGAGTTTCAACAGACCCCCAAGTTTGGGAAAATATTAGCCATATTATTGTTCATGGTAAAATAATAAGAATTTCCTTCCGAAAACATGTTGATTTTTACTATGGGAAACTTATTTCTATAGGAAAAAATACAGAATGTCTTTTTTCATGCACTTAATTTGCAAGCATTAGCTTAATTATATGTTCAATTAAATCTTTACTAATACCAATAGCAATGATTTAGTAAATCTCTATAAATGTTCACACGTTATATCCAATTAACTAAAATGCATAATTAGATCTGGATATGATGTAATGCCTTGTTGATTCATTGAAACAAAGATGGAAAGTTCTCTAGAAAGAGATTGTATTACGGCCCAAGCCCCCCACCTCAACTTTTGCTTATAATTCATTGTACAACCACCAGATAACAGAAGACTCTTGAAGGAGAGCTCTCGACAGAAATGCCGAAAAATAAGTAACATAGTATCGTTTATATAAAGAAAACTCTCATATTGAAAATAGTTGTTAATTATTGGAGCAGCTAGATTAACAAAATGTGGGAATCACATGACTAAATTGCTTTATAAAGTAATTGGTGTTAGAATAGAAAAATATTCTGAAAGTATTTCATTCATTTAAGTGTTGAGTAAATATGTATTGAACACCTAGCAGGTTTCCAGGCACCTCCCTGAGGCCTAGGGAGAATAAAGGACAGAAGAGAGGTGGTTTCTCTTCTCCTAGGGCTTACATTTCTTTTTTTTAAGATATTATTTATTTATTCATGAGAGACACTAGAGGCAGAGACACAGGCAGAGGGAGAAGCAGGCTCCATGCAGGAGGAGTGGGACTCAATCCCAGGACTCCAGGATCATGCCCTGAGCCAGAGGCAGACCCTCAACCGCTGAGCCGGGTTTACATTTCAAAGTGTGTGTGTTGGCGGGGGGGTGGAAGTGGGAGCATCAATTTATGATTATTAAAATAATTAATAATTGTAAGTACAATGCTCTGATAGAGCATAACAATGAGGGGGTCTAATTCACAGGGTGTATTTAAACGAAGACCTAGAAGAAGAGAAAGACACAGCCAGAAAAACGGGATCCCACCAGAGGACACTCTTTTTTTCATGAACAAAAAGCAACAGGGCTTGTACCCAAAAGCAATTTAATATTTATTAAGAGAACTGCCTGCCTGGAAAGAATCTGATCTCATTTTCTGTTTTGAGACTACCCTACCAAACCTTAGCCTTTAGACGGTTCCTTTACAAAGGCAACAAAAAGCAGCTTCAAAATAAATAATAGAGGATATTGCTTTAAAACAAAAGTCAACTGAGTAAATTTAAAGATCAAATCGGCTTTCTTCAATGATTCATGAGTTGGGCAGCATCCCATGGGCAAGTAGAAAGGAGCTCTGAAGAGTTGAACAAAATGAAAGAGCTTTATAGGCATAATGGGGCAGGGAAAGGAAAGATCAGATTCCCTCCTCTTCCTTTGGGGCTTGGCAGGGGTCTGTTGGGTGGATTACCTTGTTGGTCCTGACCAGGAATTTCCAGATTTATATTTTAAGATTACATTCCTGGGAGAGGTTGAAACTACAATTAGGTTAGGTCTTGGTTTGCAAGTCTTGGTTTGCTGATGTGGGGCTTAGCACAACTGACTCCATTTTAGGCCTGTTCTTTTTTTTTTTTTTTTTTCTTCCTTTTTTTAAAGGGTTTCTGCCCTTCGGTCAGACTCCTGGCTTAACTGAGAGATATGATCCAAATGTAAGACATTAGCAGCTACCTCTCTGGAGATCTCACAGTTTTTGTTGATCCTCTGTGTGGTATTCACCGGTTGTAATGATTTTTTCTTAACCTCTGTGATATTCATGGGCCACAGCTTTAGGTTCACAATTTTAAATTGGTCATTCTCTTCCCTCCTTTTATGACATTTCAATCTTAGGGAGATCATAGGCTTGGTATTTAGAGGCTGCAAATGTGCATTGAAAGCTTTTAAGAGAATGAGGCATGCCAGGGAGACTAATATGATTATAAGCAGAATATTTTTTAGTGTTTGGAGTACACTTTGGAACCCTGGTCCCAAGGCCTAAACTAGTCAAAATTAAATAAGTTAGGGGGCACCTGGGTGACTCAGTGGTTGAGCATCTGCCTTTGGATCAGGTTGTGATACTGGGGTCCTGGGATCGGGTCCCACATCAGGCTCCCAGCAGGGAACCTGGTTCTCCTTCTGCCTGTGTCTCTGCCTCTCTTTCTGTGTCTCTCAAAAATAAATAAATAAAAACTTTAGGAAAAATAAATAAATAGTAATAATAATAAAAAAAAAATCAAAGGAGTTACCCTTTTCGTCCAAATGGCTTGCTCAGTGATCTTATGGAACTGAGTTTCAACTTCCTCACAAGTGTTAATCCAGGTGCAGCAGGTTGTGCTGGCTATACCACAGACAGCTTCTTGCTCAGCTACAAGATAATTAAAGGCTGTTTTATTATCAAGAACAATTTTGGCCAGAGAGCTTAAGGATTTTTGTTGAACAGCTGTTGTTTTATTAGCAAATTCCACAATGCTTTCAAAAGTTAAGGAGAGGTTTCTGATCATAGCCTCCTTCACATTTATTCCCAGCCAGGGGAGCAGTGATCTACCAAAGGAAACTAATTTTGAATCATAAATGCCTCCTGGTAATTCCTGTTTTGAGTCTTTGACTAGGGACTGGAAAGGTGACAACCATGGAGGTCAGTAAAATTCAAGGGTCTCTAGCTTTGCTTTAGTTACCCTTGCCTATGTTCTTTTCTTTGTACAGAGCCTGGGTACAAATCTCCCCAGGTTTGGAGTTGTTAACAGAGACAGGGAAATGGAACAGGGGGTCTCTAGCATCATGGACAGATTAGCATTTTTGACGAAAAATCCTGCAGTATAAAAGTTTGCCCCCACACACACACACACCCCACACCCACACCTTAACAATCGTCTTGACATACAGACGATGGTGGTATCTTTCAGGGAAATGCCTGTGTAAAGAAAGACAAGACATAAAATAACAAATGTTTTGAGGTTTAAATTATGGAGTCTTGATTCCATGTCTTGGAGGAAGTAGTCTACATGGATGTCTGCTATTTCTCTTCCTTGTCAATTTGAAGTGAAGGTCTCCTGGGTCTGCATGGGACCAGACGTCAGGCAAAACCTTCTTTCACTGTAAATTCCATGTCTGAGATTCTAGTCCATGAAATTTGGATGCTATGTGGGTAGAGAGGAAAGCTGGTATCCTCCCTTTTAAGGTTTAAGGGTTGTCTTTGTTTTTAGATTTCAGATCAGAAGAGTGGGAGAAAATTGGAAAGTTTGGAGATTGTAGCTGAATACTTGAGGAAACTGGAAGAATTCAAGATCAAGTTCAGTTTACAGGTATATTACAAAACCTCAAAGACAATTAACAGGATTTGAATCTTGTCTCTATAAAGGTATAAACACACTATTTCTTTCTACGGTTAGCCCCATTTTTTTCCCAAAGATAATCACGGTTGGGATGCCTGAGTGGCTTAGCGGCTGAGCATCTCCCTTTGGCTTAGGGTGTGATCCTGGACTCCAGGGATAAAGTCCTACATAAGGCTTCCTGCATGGAGCCTGCTTCTCCCTCTGCCTATGTCTCTGCCTCTCTCTGTGTGTCTCTCATGAATAAATAAATAAAATATTTTAAAAAAAGATAATCACAGTAAAACTAATTTGGTTTGCATTAATTTTGGCCTATTTATGCAAGTGCCCCAAGAACAGTGATTGACCAGATAACTTTTTTTTTTTTTTAAAGACTCTTTTGCTGGAACTTTGTAAGCAATGTACCAGGTCTATTTTTTCCAACAGACTTTATTGACTCCATAAAGTCAAACTTAGTTCTTTAAAACTGCTTGGTTATATCTGAGTTTTTTTTTTTTTTTTTTTTTAAGAATACTCAAGATTTGATGAATTGTGGAGAGATCAGGTGGGGAGAAAAAGTAAATGTTTCCTCTTTGTTTACATGGGTATACTTACTAAATTGTTGTGAGTCAGACATAGCTTAAGAGAAGAAGTTTTCTTAAATTTGGAAAAACAACACATTCAGCAATATTTCAAACAAGAAGCTGCAAATATTCTATCCTACGCTTCAGCTCATTCAGCCCCATATTATTAAATTTCATTCTGTTTGAAACAAGTTTTGCCCATTAGTTCTAGAGATTCTTATCCAGTTTACTTATATGATCTTAAAGGGCTCTGGATTTACCAGTATCCTTTCCATAAATTTCCTTGAAGAAACACCTTTGCGGGAGTATTTTTGCAAAGACATCTGAGTAAAATATCACTGTCTGTAAATAACAAAAAGACTCTTAAAAATCTATCATTCAGTATTTAATTAGGGTTCATTATAATGGACTTGAGAAGAACTTTGGTTATTTCCGTGACAGTTCAAATTAGAAAATAACTGGACTTAGGATGATAACATTATACTAGAATAATTGGACTTTAGGAATTTCATACAGTTTCTGGAACAGTTATGTATCTATACAAATACAACCACCTGCCACCACACAGTCCCCAGAGCCTTTGGAGAGTTCTAGGTATAATAAATTGGGTTTAAGAGCTCTCCCACAGGACATGTGAAGATATAGGTTGTATGTCTTAGGTTTGCCATTTATCTCTGCTTTCGCTGAAGACATTATCACTGGGGGAGAAATATATGCAGGTGGGTATATATTTTTCTCTAAACCAATCTATATATTGATTTGAATTGAACATTTGTATTGTATTGTATTAAGATTTTATTTATTTATTCATGAGAGACCCAAAGAGAGAGGCAGAGACACAGGCAGAGGGAGAAGCAGGGTCCTTGCAGGGAGTCCAGTGTGGGACTTGATCCTAGGACCCTGGGATCACACCCCAAGCAAAAGTATACTGCTCACCACTAAGCCACGAAGGCATACCAAATTGAACATTTTTAATCCCAAGATTTTATAAAGAAAAAGTGTCTTATTATATATATAAAAAAAGAACAAAGAAGAAAACAGTGGTACCAAAAGCCCATTTTTTCCCCTCCATTCTAGTTTTAGGTCTTATCCTTTAAGTACTTGATAAAATACTAGCAGCATCTTCAGGATCAAGGTTTTGGTGATTATTTAAAGTGGAAAAGATACATAATGTAGTTGGGTGTCAGTCTCATACAAACAAGCAGGGTGTTATAGCAGTAACTGTCACTTTAGTTCCATTCACATATGTTATCATCCCCCCTCCTCGACTCCAATTCTATTTTCAGAAGCACCTGCTGAATCTTGCTGTCTCCAAGTAGTTTTACAATAGAAACAGGTATGTAAATTCTCATTGACTTATTTACTCCTAAATTCCTCATTTTAGAAACATGACACTAATTGGGCTCAAAAGTGTTGTCTACCTTAGGGGGATGAAGTTTAAAAACACTGAGAGCAAAACAATTTGTTATTAGCTTCTAAATAATTAGTACTGGGCTTTAACTATATCTTTCCTATCATAATTGAAATTCATGTTCAGTTTCTAATTTATTCTTTTTATAATTTATCAGAGTAAGATAACACAAACAGAACTTTGAGAAATTCCCAATGTGTCACTTAAGAATCTTTGGTTAAAAACCATTTAAAATCGGGATCCCTGGGTGGCGCAGCGGTTTGGCGCCTGCCTTTGGCCCAGGGGGCGATCCTGGAGACCCAGGATCGAATCCCATATCGGGCTCCCGGTGCATGGAGCCTGCTTCTCACTCTGCCTGTGTCTCTGCCTCTCTCTCTCTCTCTGTGACTATCGTAAAATAAAAATAAAAAAAAAAAAAAAAAAAAAAAACATTTAAAATCAATGTGGTCAACTTAAAAAAAAAAAAAAGCAGGCGGAAGGGAACAGCTGGTATTTATTGGAATAATAATAGATTTACTTTACTGAAAAGAGAAAGCTGACCAGGCAAGTAACAGAAAGGCCAGGAATTAAGAAATTATTCTATATTTGGCATAAGAAACAATTTCTAAGGAACAATAGGTAATTAATTCCTTCAGGATGGCAATATGCAAATGAATTAGCTTAGGGTCTTGAATAATTATGCTGATGCTATAAATTCCAGAAAGGTAGTCTGATTAATATTTCTACCAAAATTAAAAGCAATGTGAAAAAAGTATTATTGAAGAAAAACTCAGGTATTAGCCAAAATGAGAACGCAATATCTATGTAACTGTCTGCTGCCATTTTCAATGCCTTAACATTTTATTACATGCATCCTAATTTGAATGAAAAAAAGTGCTTTAAAAAAGATTCTAAACTAGTTGTGTTTTAAACACAAATTAAGGATTAAAACTCAATGTTTAACCATACTCCCTTTGTAAATGTTTTAAGCTATGAATTTCAGGTGACAAAAAAGAAAGAAATTTGTGCATACTCAATTTATTTCTATTTCAAAAGTGTATAATACAAATTTAATAACAGCAGATGGGATTCAGCAGGCATTATTGACTTCCAGATTCAAGAATAGCAGAATTTAAGGATCTAATGCTCTGTTGTCAAAAGCTGTGAAGGGTCAGATATGTGTTGCCGTACTTGCAGGATAACATGTTAGTCTGCCTCAGGTCCCCGGATGCTGGCAGAAGACATGAGATCCCAGGGTCAGAGATGAAAGACAATATGATAGCCACAGCCATAGAAGACCACTTCTAATAAAAGAAACAAGTAGGCCTGGAAGACACCTGCACACACAGTGAGCTGGGTTACAGGACAAGATCCCTGAGTTTAGAGAACCCAAATCTTACATACTCAGTAGTAAGCATGCCTGACTTTTAACTTAGTATTTTTATATTTAGACATCAAATAGCCTGCCCTTTACTCCAGAAGGTGACAGTTTCTAATTTACAAGGATGTTTGCTTTGCAAGTAGTCTTGAAAAGGTGATCGAAAACAGAGGCAGTCTTTGCAAGATGTGCAGAAACTTAAGAGGTCCACAGAGAATGTTCAACTCTTTTCTATTCACATAGCATCCTGCGCATACCCAAGTCGAGTAAACCTTATGCACTGTTTTGCAATTTTCTGTTTCTTCACCTTTGTCATCTGCGCAACTACTCCTTATACCTGTCTTCTTTATTTTCAGCTAAAACCCTGACACTGAGAGGCCCTAGTTAATATCCTGTAACAACTTAATTTTAAAATGAGTGATGGATTGATATTTGGCAGAGGGAAAAAAAAAGCAATATATAAATTTGCATTCTCCATGGCATGTCAGGGGGAATACTTTTTAAAAAAGGAATCCAGGCGACTAATGAAAAATTTAAACCATAAATTTAGTATATAGTCTCAATAAAGTAATTCTTAGTGGAAAGTCTCCCATGATGAAAGACACCCAACACTTTCAATCTCTTTTGATTACAAATATATTAGCAAGGTCTATGTTCAAAGATGCAAACATCTTCAAAGGCAAAATTTAGCTTCAAAGAAGCATACAATGCATACATAGAGAGTCTTCTTTAAGGGTTTTCAAGTCTTGGATGAGTTTCATAATATGAAATCAGTCTTTTAAAGTTAGTGAATAAAAAGGACAAAACCTTAGAAGAGAATATGTTCTTTGAAATGCCCCAGAGGGGTACCATAATGCAAAACTAGTAAAGTATAAAATAGGACATTCTCAGAAATTTTCATTAAATGCAAAACATTGAATGATTTGATGAAGGTCAAGAACATCACTTATTTTTTTCTTTATTTATGTATTTTTTAAATTTCTCAGCAGAAATAACAAAGCAATGAATCCCAGACAATTTCCTTGTTAGTAGTAGCCAAGGTACTGCCAAATCCAAGAGTTTTCAGCAAAAGCCCTATAGCATAAAAGCAAGTTATGCCACTTGTTTAGAAGTGAAAATTTCCATTAGCATATTAGTCCAATTTTGAATATTGATTCATTTAATTATTCTACGATTAAACGTTTTCATCCCCTGCATTACTTCATTTCCTTATCAAAGGCACTTGTCTGAATGCCACTTTCTTTATGACCAAAGATAGATCAATGGATTTGGGCTAGTGGGGAGTTATTTTTAAGTGTCAATTGCTGCTGGAATCTATAAAAATTTGGCACAAAACTCATACAATGACCTTCATAAAACTGTATCCTCTAATGTATGGTACAGAAAATGAAGGCAGGCTCATTTCCAAACATGCCTATGCCAATGTGTAAAAGTGGTTAGAGAAGACCTAGCTGACTTGCTCATGACATGCTCATCATCAGCACAGAGACATGGAGGACACATGCACTTTTCTGATTGGAGAGAGCTAGGGAAGAGGTTTCACTTTTAATTTGTCCTTCGATAAAGAACACAATTCAAAACTCCCCACACGTAATAATCTACGTATATATCTGTATATACATATAGTTCCTTTTGTGTATTCTGGGCCTAATTTTATCACTATTAGGAAGAGCTAAGGGAAATAATATTTGAGCTACATTAAAGGAACAATCATATTGTCCAAAGGGCTCTTAACCAAGTTGAAGTCAATTTGTGGTAAATTTCCCAAGAAGTCAAAAAAATATAACTGCATGAGAAGCCTCTGTCCCCATAGACTTACTTATTCCTATATTTAACCCAGTGGAGAAAAAGATGATGATAAAATCAGCTATCACTGGCTTTATCTTTCCCAAACTTATGGCTGATTACTTTTGAACGTCAAACATTATTTTATATATATTTGATTTTTTTAAAAAATAAACATACACAAAGTTTATTATGCAAATGGCTATCTACTTCTTTCCAATTTACAGCTCAAGAGATTTTGAAATATTTCCATTAATTTGGAAGTTTCTTCTACTCTATCAGAGTTGTTTAATTTTTTCTGAGATTATGTCTTACTAAATTAAAAATATAATCACAAAACTGAACAATTTTTTAACCAGAGAATACTACTCCACCCTGGCTCTCTTTAGTGAAATCTCATATATTAAACAGAAAAATATCTCTAGAGTGATAGATCTAAAGGTACCTTTTAATCATTTCAAGCAGCAATAACCAATAATATATTGAATGTTATTTCCAATTCTTAGACCTGAATTTGTACTATTTTAGTACACACACACAATGGAATGGTATTAAGTCATGAGAAAGAACAAAATTCTACCATTTGCAACAACATAGATGGAGCTTAGGGCATTTTGCTAAGCAGTTTAAGTCAGAGAGAGACAAATATTGCATATCACTTGCAGATGAAAACTTGAAAAAAAAATTCTAGCTCATTAAAACAGAGAGTGGAAAAGTGGTTCCCAGGGGCTGCTGGGAGGTGGAAATGGGGAGGTGTTGCTCAATGAGTACAAATTTCCAGTTAGATGATGAAAAACTTCTGGGGTAATCTAATGTGCAGCATTGTGATTATAGATAACAGTACTTGAAGTTCCTTTTTTTAAAAGATTTTATTTATTTATTTATTTATTTATTTATTTGAGAGAAAGAGCAAGAGCAAGAGAGACCACAAATGGGAGGGAAGAGGAGGCCCCCCACCAACCAGGGAGCCTCATGTGGGGCTTGATCCCAGGACCTTTGATCCCTGGGACCATGACCTGAGCTGAAGGAAGACACTTAATAGACTGAGTCACCCAGGTGCTCCTACTTGAAGATTTCAAAGAGTGAAAATCCTAAATATTTTTACTACAAGAAAGAAATGGTAGTGATGTGAGGTGAGGAAAATGTTAGCTGATTCTAAAATGGTAATTATATTGAAACCTGTAAGTGTATCAAATCAACATGTTGTACATCTTAAATTGACACTTTGTTGTATGTCATATCTCAATGAAGCTGGAATAATGATATGTTTTTATCTCATTTGTTTTACATGAATGTCTAAGTTTAGATAATCTAAAAATTAATTAATACCAGGGCATTAGAATTTTTTGAGTACAGGATAGCAAAGAAGTTGTATATTTTTTGTTATTTCCCTACTCCTCATAAATTTTTTTAATCATTCAGGAATATGATATTATTTTTTTAAATCTAAATATTGTTTGTGTGTTTTCCAGGGATAAAGGGAAATTTCAATATTGAAAGGCATTGAAATAAAAAGGTCTATGGGGAAAGTTTCTTTTGCTTTTACAGAGTGCTGGAATCTGTGCTGGAAGCAGGATTCTATTCAAGGATACTTTACCTGACTATGAATATGTGTCAGGAGCTAAACTTGATGTACTCTCAAAGCTGTGAATAATTTCTGATTACCAGATTGCAGATCTTCCAAATTGATATGGGGAGGTGTTGTTGTTGTTGTTGTTTTGTGTGTGTGTGTGTGTGTGTGTGAGGATTCTTAGCTGTTACAGAATGAAAATTTTAGTGTATAAACTGGGGGTCTCTACCCATGTGATTCACCTTGAGGAATCAAAGTTGGCCAAAAAGTTTTATTATTTTTGCATTCAAATAGGTTACTGGCTAATATTAAGACAGAGACTCAAAATCCAATGAAGGATTTGTTGGTAGAAATAAATGTTTTTAATGGAAATACTGTTTCTATTGAAGAAGTAATAAAAACATTTTATTTTGTTTCATTTTTCTTGGTTCCTGCGGCTTTAAACTAGAATACACACAATATCCCTAACTTTTTTTTTTTTGAGAATTAGAATTAGAAGAATTAGAATTGGAAGATATCTTTGAAAAATCAAAACTTGTGAGGGGGCACCTGGAGGGCTCAGTTGATTAAGCATTCATCTCTTGATTTGGGCTCAGATCATGATCTCAGGGTGGTTAGATGGAGCTCTGCATCATGCTCCACACTGGGTTTGGAGCCTGTGGATTCCCTCTCCTTTTCTCTGCCTCTCAAGCCATTCTCTCTCTCTCTCTCTCTCTCTCTCTCTCTCAAAAACAAACAAACAAAAAAACTTGTGGTGCCTGGGGATGCCTGGGTAGCTCAGTGGTTAAGCATCTGCCTTTGGCTCAGGTCGTGATCCCAGGGTCCGGGGATCGAGTCCCACATGGGGCTCCTCACAGGGAGCCTACTTCTCCCTCTGCCTGTGTCTCTGCCTCTCTGTGTCTCTCATGAATAAATAAATAAAATTAAAAAAAAACTTGTGGTGCCTGGCTGACTCAGTTGGTAGAGCATGCACCTATTAATCTCCGTTGTGAGCTTGAGCCCCATGTTGTGGATAGAGTTTACTTAAAAACATTAAAATTTGTGCCTAATTTTCACAAGAATAATAATGAGTTTTTCCAAAGTGAGAAACATACTTATATTTTGAGGGGCTATTAATTGGAAACTGGGACCTCAAATACTATATGTTACGTAGAAATCTGAATTTCTCTTGAAATGCAATCTAAACATAAATAACCAAAAACAATAGATGTTTTAATAAAAAGATACTACAGCCAGCTAATTTGTGAAACTACTATATTTAGTTATTGTTGATTTCATTTAGAGAACCTGTGTTTTCCTAGAATAGAATAATAGAAAATACACAGACATACATACACATGCACATACACACACTTGTCTGTGAAGTAGCACCTAAAATTATCTTATTGTCTTTCTCTCACATGCACACTTTTAAAATAGTATATGAGTACATACATGCATACATAAAAGAGATAATTTATGAAACAATTGACTTTAATTCATATGGTCCTACAAAAAATATAATATGTAAACACACTCACCAGAGGAACAGATGTATGAACAAAATTAGCAATGGAAAGGTAGAGATATAATTGGGAATCACTTGGGAAAGTGGAGGAGCAGAGTGACAGAAACTCGGTTTCATAAGACTTTTTTTTAAATTTATTTATTCATGAGAGACACAGAGAGAGGGAGAGACATAGGCAGAGGGAGTAACAGGCTCCCTGCAGGGAGCTTGATGTGGGACTTGATCCCAGAACCCCAGGATCACACCCTGAGCTGAAGGCAAACGCTCAACAACTGAGCCACCCAGGTGCCTCTCAAAAAAAGATTTTATTACAAGGCAAGAAATTGGCCAAAATTAAATAGGATTCAGCAATAAAATTTATGGAACACAGAACAGGCTGATATTTTCACAACCTAGCTACTGCTCTCTGAACGCTGTCCAGCACGCCACCTCAGAAGTGTGTATGTGTCTTGGGAAGAATAAGTGAAAGCAAATCTAAAAGAATTGTCTCCTAAATTGAGTGACACCGCGTACCCTTTCAATAGGGAGACACAAAAGAAAGACAATTATTAAAAAAAAAAGAAAGACAATTATTCTCCTGCTCAATTTGCCATAGCTCTGGTCAGTCTCAGCATTGAAAGTCTTGGTAGGCATAATGACTACCAAGGATCTGAACCTGTATTCTATATTTTTGCTAAGAAATGCAGAATCAAAAAGTAGTCTGGATCGGGAATTAACAGCAGACTGGTGGCAGAAGGGAACCATGTACTCTGATGCTAAAGCTCTACTGGTTTCCTGGAAGTCCTAGTAGGGAGAAGTTTGAAAATTGCAGTTGTCCAATGCAATCTGCTCATTAATTTTAATTGGACTTCATTAGTTCCTAGAGACTAGTAAAGCCTGAGTATTTATGAAGACCTATCTGTAATAGTGTAGAAAAACACAACTTCAGTCCAAAGCTTAATGGTTTCCCCTTAGAAATTAATATCTTAAAGTCGACTTTGTGAAATAAAAAGGCATTATAGCAACATAAATGTAGAATTCATTAAAGTTTTATGTGTGTCACTTTGGTAAGTTTTAGTAGTTTCGTAGCCTATTATTTTTTTAAAAAGTTATGGGGTGCCTGGGTGGTTCAATCTGTTAAGCATCCAACTCTTGATCTTACTTAGTTCAGGTCTTGATCTCCGAGTTGTGAGTTCAAGCCCATTGTTGGGCTCCACCCCGGGCTGGAGCCTACTTAAAAAAACAACAAAACAAAACACAACCCCCCCCAAAAAAAAACAAAGACAAAGTTAGGAAGTTATGTAGAAATCTATGCAAATGATAGATGGATCTACTACAAAGAGTTCCATTACTGAAGATTCACTGTTAATGGGTATGCAATCTAATAATTCTTCTTATTTTGACAAAAATACTACTTAAATCCTAAAACTTTGAAATGAATAAATTATGGAACTTTATAATGTAGCAAAAAATATGGTCATAGGACTTAGATGGGCATCTAAAAGGGCTCTAAGAAATAGGCTACTTTTAAAGTATATTATTTTTCCTTCTTTTCTAAGACTTCAAAAGTTAAGAATTATAGAAACTCTCTGAAAAAGTGTGCATATCTAAGGAGACTGGCAAAGTCTGTGTGAAGAAAATGTGAACAAAACAAAAGCACAACTTTCATACAAATGTACACACATACACACACCTCACCCCAGACACTCATTCCTTTTTTATCTGTGCATTTTGATCAGGAAATAGGACTACAAAAGAACACTTTGAATAACAAATTTAAATATGGAAAAGATTTTAAGTTTTGATAAAATTAATTTCCTTAAAAATATTAAATATGTGGGATGCTTGGGGGGCTCAGTGGTTGAGCATCTGCCTTTGGCTCAGGTTGTGATCCTAGGGTCCTGGATAAAGTTCCACATCGGGCTCCCTGCAGGGAGCCTGCTTCTCTCTCTCTGCTTCTCTCTCTCTCATGAATAAATAAAATCCTTAAAACATACTAAATATGTAACCAGGAATGTATCAACACTTTGCTTTTTTCTTTTGTGATGTAAGATTGACTTAATGAAAGAGCTGTATACTAACGATGTGCTTGTGATGATTAAAATAAAAGTAACTATATTAATACTCTTCTCCTCAGGTAATCAAAAGGTGTAGGTGGGACTATTTAAGATTATTCTTAAGAGACTGTCATTCTTTGTTTATAGAATAGAAGATGATTTCTTCACTTGAACAGGAAGGCAAGAATTATCGAAAAAAGTGTATAAGAGGTCACAGAGATGGATGTGTCTGGGCAAAGAGAAGGTCAGTTACCTGTCCAGAAAGTGGAAGGAAATGAACACAAGTACTGGAGGTTTTCAATGCCTTTCCAATAAGAAAAAAGTCCAGAAAGCTTTTAAAAACTACTATGAAATTATCTAGAGGTCCTAAAGGGTTCCTTTCTACAGAAGTGACTAATATGCAAAGAATAGTATCTAGGACACAGGAAGTGTTTAATTTGCATTTGTTAATGAATAAATGAATTTTAAATATATACTAAATATACAGATATATACTAAATTATATATAATATATAGCATATATGTGTCATATATACAACATATTACATACTATATAACACATGTAGTGGTTAAAAACTATATAATAGTGTGTATGTGTATATATACACACATATATAGCATATATATATAGTATTCATTTCATTAGGGAAAGCAAAGATTCAAAAAAAAAAAAAAGGAAAGCAAAGATTCATATCTTCACTTCTGTTCATACTTTGCAACAGTGTTCTCACCCATGGAAAGATGAGCATCACTGAAATATTTCCAGTTGCAGACTCTTTCTATGTATTTTGTTAGGATGGATTTTTCTTCACTCCTTCATGCAATCCCCCCACTAGATATGAAGTAACCTGAGCAATTTCTCTGTTCTTTTTCATGTATGCTGCCCAAAGGATGTCTGTTTTGTTGCTGTTGCTGTTTTGTTGTGTTTTAAACCTATTAACCTGCCATTCTTGCTTATATTCACTTTACATTTACTTATAATTATTTTTAAATTTTGTATTGTTAGAATTCAGGTTCAATTGCTAGTGAATTGGCCCAATTTTGGTGACTTCAGAAATCACGTTTATTCTATCATGTAAAGAGAGCCCAGAGGTAACTGATCAAAGGCTGATATTATAGGGAACACTGTGAAGTCATTAAACAAAGACTTTTCTATTTTTCTCCTCTAATATCGTTAGTATTTTGCTTATAAGCCAAAGGTTATTCTCTGATATAAAATGTCTGCTGGAACTCAGAGCATCAAGTCAAACCAAGGACTGTAATTACAAATTTTCCTAAGCCACAAGAAAAACTACAGAATTTTGCTGCAGAATTCAGGATTTTATTGGAGATGTATTATTTTGCATTATAGATATAAAGCAACTAGTCTAATTAGTGAGACTCAAGGAAAAGAATGTTAAAAGCAGAATGGTAGAAGTAAGATATAAATAATCTAATTGTATAAAATTATTTGTTGCCTACAAAGGGCAGCAAATCACTACATAATGTAGTGTTAAGAAGAAGGAAGCATTTTTTGTTTGTTCATTTTGCAAAGACCAAACAATGACTCAAAAATAAACTCAATAAAGACTAAAAACTAGACTTCGGGTAGACTCAAAGCTCAGGTAGATTCAGCAGCTTAATTAAAAGGAAACAGGTGCACTCTTTTCACGAATGAACTCAAGTGTGAAAAAAAAATTTAGTCAGAAAAATATAAATTGAAATGCAATTTACAATTTGGAAAATAACCAAAACTTTAGAGATCCTTATTAAAAAGTAAACAGCTTTTAACTCTGGAGAACACAATCAGCTTATACATGAAATATAATACCAAATTTCCTCTTCTAAACATTAAGAGCCAAGAGATGAGGATATATGTGAATTTATTGCAAAAAAAAAGGGCTATTAGAAGATCCAGTTTATGATATTGATAAGAAACACTTGGATGACCATCAAAAACTATTCAGTTACATCCCTTTGAGGAAAATATTAGTACTCAAAGAACTTCTTGTCATTTTTCTTAACTTCCAAATGGCATTGTCTACAAATATAGACATATGACAATATATTCATGAGTTTAGAGTTCATGCTGTCCACAATTAATATGCATTTTATACATTAGTGTATTATTTAAAGACTATGCTAAGATTGTTTAGAAGAACTAAGAATGAAGACAAATTATAATTAGTATAAAAGGAGAAAAGAGAGTTAAGTTTGTTTTAAAGTAAAATATCTATCTGTACCAGAAAATATAGGAAAAGAGCAAGTGACAAATTTTTGCGTATAGAAAGTGTGGGGAGAAATAAACCTGTAGACGCTAACTTTATTTTCTCTAGTTTACTAGAACCACTCAAGTAATAGAATTTCCTAACAATCCAAAATATTTTCAATTTCTAACATGGATCTTCAATTTGAGGACTATTATCAAAAGAGTATTCCTTTCTTCTTTTTGAAATAACCTGTAAAAATTTAATAAGCAGGATTTACTCTGCAAATAGAACTGCCAGATAAAATATATTAGAACTTCCTTTAATTTATCTGCACATAATCAGATTATAGCTGATCTAGGAATTAGAATGCTTACATTATATATGAGACCAAAAAAATGAACAAAAAATTACCCAGGATCCCAGAATCCCAAGGGGGAAAAAGCTAATGGGCATAGATAGAATAATTGGAACGGAGCACCATAAGAATCCAGATTGATTCTTCTTAGATTAATGTAAATCTTTATTTTTCTATGCATATAAGGAGGCTTACATTATTCTCTTAGGGCATTAACTCAAGGCCCACATCAAAGACCCAATGTCTATGAAAACTGATCCTTGATCCAATAGCCAAAATTTCCACTTCTTGCTTCAGAGCAATTAGAATCCTCCACTAAATTAGTCAAAGCATTTTCATGTCTACTACTAGGATCATCTTTAATTCCAAATCTTGTATATTTAATGAATTTTGTGGCTATTGAAAAATGCACAACTTTTTTTCTAATTAATTATAAATGATGATTATATTTTTTCTCATATTACCATTCACTTATGTAATACTTTTAATCAAGCAACTCTATAAATCTTATACAAAGAAGAATATCATGATCGTGATTTTGTAGAGAAAGATGTGTTTGTCAGCACACCAACATAGGTGTTTCTTCATGGTAATTATCTTAAAAATAAAATGAGTTGATACCAACCTCGCTACACATAGTTAGACTCTTGTAGAATTCAATTCCTAACCAGGAACAAAATGGGTTTGAATGGTCAAAAGTTGGTCCTTTCTACAGTATGTCAATTTGCTATAAATAAAAGAATAAGTATAAACACTAAAAGTAAACATATTTGCAGTAATAATTATGTGATGATGTCTTTTGTCAGTAATGTCAATAACAAAAAAGAGAATGTGGAGTTGAGACACAATATTTTGAGCATATTATCATGCTAAATAGGCTACTCCGGCCAAGTAAAACTACTATGCTCACAATGGCTAACCCCCACCCCCACCCCACTGCCCAAAAAAAGATTTTATGTTTCCTAGCTGGGACATTCAAATGTATCTACCCGGTGAGAGAGGTACATAGTTTACTGTGACAGTTGTTTATAAACTATGAAAAGATTTATCACTCTCTCAAAAACTTTATTGTCCTATCGCTCCCGATACTGCCAAAAAGTGGAAAAAAAATAAATGTTTAAACTAAAATTAGCTAACTGATCAGATACTATTGAATTTTCATGGCCTAAATTGCTACCCTTAGCTCATGTGACCCTGTGGCCTTGCCTTTTGGGTGTTCATAGATTGATCATCTATTCATAAGTCAGTCAAAAGCAGGCCCCTGCAATAGAAATATTGCCAGTCATATTGGATTCCAATAACTTAAATTTTGATCTTATTAATCATTGTAGAGGGATAATCAAATATAATTGGTCCTAGTATTAACAGGTAGAGGTTGATTTTCCTCAAAAATCACCGAACCAGCCCCTCACATTACCTAAGACCAGATGAACCAATATCCTGGAGAAAACACCAAAGAGAGATTACCTTCAAACCTGCTGGAAAAGACCTTATCAATGACTCCTGTCTCCAATACAGAAGTTAAATAAGGAGAAGTTGTTCCTTGGATACCTATTTCTCAACCACACATCCAACAAGAATTGGAAGTTGCACCTACTCCACATCTTAAACTTGTTTGGAGAAGTTTCAGAAGCAGTCGGTGTGCATAGAAATGAACTACTAACACAAGATATTTGGAAAATGCATAGGAGTACCACATAGAGGTTCCCCTAAAACCACTGGAAAAGTATTCTCCTCTATGCTGCACTCTCGTTTGCTGTACAGTAAAATATATATATACCTTTAGTCATACATTTCCTCTTTTTAAGATTATATACCTCTGACTTTGCCTTTTTTTCACATTATTACTAAAAATTCCTTCCTTAGGTGTAAGCCTTACTAGAGAAAATCACTATAATAATTTCACTTTACTGAGCTATTTGAAGTGCCAGTATTAAAAATAATATAAAGTTTCACTAACTTTGCCAATAGTATTTCTGCGTTAACACCCATTCTTGTTCTGCATAAAGGGAATACACTGATTCTTGGGCTGTAGCAATGACCGTCATGATGACATCAAGAAACCATATATTACAGCAGCTCCTAAAGTTAATTGCATTGGTTTGTAGCTTCTGGATTATCTATGTGGACAATTATATTCTTCAATGCCAACTCAGGATCCAGAAAAGTTGTTTTGTGGAGCTAGTAGCTTGACCCCTCCAGCACTCCAAGAAACTCAAAGGGATGAAAACTTTTTTAAGTGAAATAAACAATACTTGGTAGAAACGATTTCTAAGAATATCAATTTTATACATAGTAATGACCATGGTATATCAAAAATTTAAAAGGAAAAAGAGATATGTAAATGAATACAAAACTGAGAACCAACTGTTTCTTTGTTTCTTAACTTAAAAGTATTATTTGTGAAGTTAATAAAACTTAACTATGCTATTTTTAATATTGGTGCCTAGCAATAGCTCAGGAAAGTGAAATTACTACAATCATCTCTGAGGATGGGAAGAATGAATTTGTTTTTCTTTTTTTTTTTTTAAGATTTTATTTATTTATTTAACAGAGTGAGAGAGCACAACAGGGGAACTGGCAGGCAGAGGTAGAGGGAGCAGCAAATTCCCCACTGAGCGGAGAGCATGATGCTTGATGCCAGGAACCCAGGATCATGACCTGAGCTGAAGGCAGATGCTTAACCAACTGAGCCACCCAGGTGCCCAAGAGCTTGTTTTTCTAAATTTTTAAGAATATATTAACACTCATAGATCGAATGCTCCATAGACCAGATCTGATTCTAGGGGCTTAGGATATAGAAATCTTCCATCCATATCAAAGACTGTATTTTTAGTAAATGGGAATCCCTTGACTTCTAATTACCTACCAGATCTTTTAACTCATGAGAGCACCTGGCTGTGTCCTGAAGCCTGCGGATTGATGTGAGATTCTTCAAAGTCCATTATTTGCCCTAAAATGGATTTTTTTTATCCTTTTATAACCCTTATCTAGGTGGGCTCCTGAGTTACCAAATGAAACTTTGCCTCTGGCCTTGTGTTAGACTTTTAAAAGTTGTTTTTGTGGGAACAAAATGAAGTCATCACAAGGAAGAATGTACAAGTTTTACAGAGAACCAAAATGTCACTGGGAAAAGAAAACTGTTTAATTACTTCCTATCAAATTTGATAGTTTAAATACGTAAATGGCAGATGCTATTTTAATGTATGCTAAAGTTTTCTCCTGGTATAGTTTGCTGATCATGATTTTTAAGCGTGGGAAATAAAAGGCAATTATAATGAAAGAAAGTTTAGTTATCCTTGTGGAAGGATTTCACTGCTACTAGTTTCACATGAAATTTCCTCTAGATAGTGTTAAAGTTTTAAAGTAGAAAATGATTGCTAATAAACTATAATATCCTTCTACATGTTTTATAACAAGAAAGAGCTTTGAAAGAGCAGAAGGGTCACCATTTCAATGGTATCAATTATACATTCATGACCATCAATGCATGTTAAAAATTGAATTGTGACATTCACTGTAGGGCTTCATGGAAATATGAGCAGCTCAGATATAAAGGCTCAGAAATCACTGACTGCATCATGATTACCTATAAAATAAAGGTTAAAGAAATGTAAAAGAGATTGTTTCTCTTTTTCTTCTATGGAAAATGCCTTTAAATATCTTTGATATAGTTTGCAATTTATTTTGTCCTTTAATAAAACTCAGTAATATATTTTAAAATTTGAAGTATGCCACATGGCCAAAAATCTTTGATTCTTCCCAGGCCGAGCAACACGGCAAGAACTATTTTTTTCTTTCAAAAGGTACTCAACTCTATTGTGGATGGCACGTTCTAAATCAAAACTCTCATGATCCATGCTGTGATTTATTCCATTGGGTCTTACTATGTGTGGCATCTTTCCCCATGATTGATAGTGTCAGTAACATGGGGTATACCATCTGGTCCAAGCTACTGTGTAGCCCTGCTGTGGAGTATATCCGGGTCTTGTTCCACTGAAAGCCGGCAGCCTTTCACATCACCCATCATGTAGGTCGGGCACACATCTAAATAAACGTGAAACATGATGTCTCCAGAACTCACAGAAGCCTATCATATAGTATGCTTCCCTTTTTTTATTGTGGAAAGTTCAAGACACAGTGTCCTGTCTTTACTCATCTTGGCTCAAATGATCAGGTCACTAAGTTTCACCATCATATATATTTTTTATTTTTTATTTTTTTGAAATTTATTTATTTATTCAGAGAGAGCGAGAGAGAGGCAGAGACACAGGCAGAGGGAGAAGCAGGCTCCATGCAGGGAGCCCGACGTGGGACTTGATCCCGGGTCACCAGGATCACACCCTCGGCTGCAGGCAGCGCTAAACCGCTGCGCCACCGGGGTTGCCCAATATATATTTTTTAATTAACAGAACTCTTGGAACCATAATGCATTTATAGATTTCTTGACATGTTCCTTTCTGAAATTAAAAATAGTAAAATAATAAAAAATATATTTAAACCAAATATATAAATTTAAAAAGCTATAATAGTTTTTCAAATTCTAACTATTCTGTCTTTAGTCAGACTGTTAAGTTTAACCACTTTAACTTTCTTGAGGTCAATAGGTAACTGATAAACTTAATGTGTATTCATTCTTTCATCGACATGATTAAAGAAAATCAGAGAGAATGTAGAGATGATTAAAAAGCTTTATGCAAGAAACTTAGTATAAACTGCAAAGCCTAAGGGATATTAAAACTTTGTATTGTGAAATTAGGCAATTAAAAACGAGATACATAATCTATCATTTATAAGGTTCTGCATTAAACTGATGATGATAAATGGTGCAAAATAAACAGAGAGGTATTGCTTCACCTTGTATCCTCTGGTGAACATGATTGCTTGATGGAGATTCTGAAAGTGATTGCAAGACACAAAATATTTGGATAATGTGGAATACATTTAATATATTAAATTCATTGATGGTTAATGCAAATACTAATATTTTTTATTAAGAAAAACACGAAAAAGCAAGACTTTAGTAAGTCCAGTCTACTGGGCTTATGCCATAATTAACCAGAAATGGTATGAGAGTCATTTCAATTGACAGAATGATTTGTTCTGTATTGCAGTTAAGAAAAATGATTAAAGCTCTTTGATTCAGTTGGCAAAGAGATTTTGAAAGCTTTTCAAATTTATTCTACTGCTTTGTAAAACTCCATAGCTGCTTCCTGTAATTGCCCACTAGATTTGCATACCAATATGAGAAAACAGTGAAAACTTTCAAGTTAAATCAACCCAACATCTTTAGTTCTAACCGTGATATATTTCCTACTGAACTTCAACATTGCTATTGATCACTCAATATCAATAACCATGTTGTTGCTGCCTATTTCTTAAGATAAAATTAGTCTTGTGTTTCAGCAGACTAGTTTCTTCCTCTTTCTCTTCTTCATCCTTTTCTCCTTCCTTCTTATAAATTACCTTGGATACATATTATTATTGACGATAACAATTCTTGTTTTAATTTTTTGTTTAATGACAAACTGTCATTATTAGTCCTCGCATGGCCCTTCCTTCCTTCCTTCCTTCCTTCCTTCCTTCCTTCCTTCCTTCCTTCCTTCCTTTTCTTTCTCCTCCTTCTCTCACTCCCTTCTCTTTTTTGTTCTTAAAATTAATATGTTGAATATCTGAAGCCCATGGCCTTGCCCAGTACTAGAACATTAACATTAAATTATGTCTGGTTTCCTCTTCTCTCTCATTCTTTTACTCCTTTACTATTTGAGGATTAACTCAAGAGAAGAGGTGGCAAACATAAAATACTAAATTTGAAAAAGTATCAGAAGAGAGAATATTAAGGGGGTGAAAGATGAGGGTGAGCTGGACAAATGAAGAGGAGGTCCAGTCAAAACAAAGAACGGAATGGACAGAGGAGACACGAGAAGGCAGAGAAGGGTGCATCTCTTTTCTTCACACCCATTTCTCTCTGGGCAAGTACTGATCAGAGAGTGAGCCTGAGGAGTGAGAGCCAACAAGTGATTTGATTTTCTGGTCTGGGATGGCTCCTTTTAAAGATCTCTTCCAGCTGAGATAATATCACTCATTACTTTTAAATTTCTACACCTTGTGGGAGGGATTATTTGGTCTTATGTAACTAGCTAATATGAAAATATTAGTGAAAGAGAGGAGTTTAAACCTTCCCCGAATGTCAGTCAGTCTGGCATTTGCTTGGCTCACCTAGAAATGATGATGATGATGTCTTTAAGGCTTTTCCTAACTTGAGTTTTCTTTAGAATGGAATTCACTCTCAAAGTAATGGCCTGTAGTACTCAGCCAAGTTTAGAGAGATTTAAATTTAAAACCAATGTTTTTCTTTATTCATGAATATTGAATGAAACCAAGAGAAAAAATGTGTACCTCATTTTCTGCATTTCTCATTGATGATTATTGGTGTATGCTGGAAACAATTCATTGGCCTCTGTCTCTGAATGACATTGGTATGGCATTCTTTATTTAAACTTGAAGCAAATCCCATACCTTTGCTTGTAAACACTCTGACCTTGGTTTTCATCATCTATTAACACACGACATAATTTACTTACATGGTCCATTGCTAATTTCCCAATCTTCTAGAGTAAAGGAAGAAATTTTGTTTGATTACTAATATATCCCAGGTATTTACAACTTCTCCCACGTAGTAGGTGTTCCCTTCAAATTTGTAGAATGGGTAAATGAATTCCATATAGAAACTATGTATATTTACACTTTATATAATCTATTATTTTAATACATAATTTCTTTGGAACTTTTCCCATAAAAGAAATAATGTCCTCAATTATGTTTTAAATAGTAGTTTTCCAACATTTCATTAACCGATTACTCATTAACACCCATTTGAGTAAAATTCAGGCAGCAATTTGTATGATTAAATACAGATGCCTGTAATTGTTTAATTATTCATAAGTTCCAGTATTTTTGACCACTACATTCCTTGTACTACTTTTATTATCTTAAAACTATATATAGATGTTAATTTTTATAACTGAATTTGCTCTGCAATCCAATATCTAATCATGCATTACTTTCTACTGCACAACAGAATTCTTTGAGACAGGAGAAATGGAGAGATAGAGGGGAGAAAGAAGAGAAAAGAGGAGTAGCAGGCCTCTTTTATAAGCAACACAAAAAGCCATATAAATGAGATCAACAGTAGTATCCTTGCAGTAAATGAGGGATACAGGTTTATAATCCTCATCCAAATATCTTGCAGTCAGATTGACTTCAGAAGTGCAAATGTTTCACCCTTAGTAATCTAATCCAAAGCACATATTTTTATTGTGTTATAAGCCCAGGAAGGTTTAAGGTAGTTCCCTGCAATCAAGTGCTTCAATGTATCTGCAGCAAAGTATACGATTACTCATTTTAAGTGGGATCAACATTCTATAATATGTAAAAGTACAAATGTAAGCACATCGTGTATGCATGATTTACAAGTACAGAATCTACTACACTTTGTATACACACACACACCACACACACACACACACACACACACATATATATATATAAATGATTGTTAATAATTTCTTATTATCTCTATGGATACATATTGTTTTGTCAAAACATGTGCTATGAATAAACAGTTCAGTGAGGGCAAGAATACTAAATTAAAGGAGTGCCTGGGTGGCTCAGTGGGTTAAGCCTCTGCCTTGGGTTCAGGTCCTCATCCCAGGGTTTTGGGATCCAGCCCCCTCCCCACCCTCACCCGGGCCATGGGCCATAAGTGGGCTCCCTGCTCAGCAAAGCTGCCTTCTCCCTCTGCTCACTTGCCCTGCTTGTGCTGTCTCTCTCTGTCAAATAAATAAAATATTTTAAAAAAATGTTAAATTAAAAATTACAATGACCTGAATTGTTGAGAGCTATGAACCAGTTAAAGACCCTCAAGGATTTCTTTTGTTTGTTTTTTTTTTATTTATTTATTTGTACCCTCAAAGATTTTAGAATGTATTTGGAAAAATACAATATGTAACTTAAGGTAACTAAACAAGGAGGCCAGGAGACTGGCCTGGCTCTGATTGGGCCACCTAAGCAAAACGAAACCTAAGCCACCAGAGTCAAAGCTCTCCAGAAAAGAAAATAAACATTAAGAATAACCAATCCCAAACACCCAGCTAGTCTTTCCCAAATAAGGCAAAGGCCTAAGCTACGCCAGTGAGGTAGTGTCCTTACTTTGTTTCAGTTCATTTCTGTGAAAACCTCCCCTTCTGGCTCTGGTCCCTAGAGCGCCCCTCTTCATTTTCCATTTGGTGCTGCCTATTTCAGTGTTTTCCAAAAAAAACTACTCAAAAATTTTGATATGCCTCAGTTTACCTTCTAACATACATATATAAAGATCAGTTTAAAAACAAAATGTATTATGGGATTAAATGCAAATAATAATGATACAGATTATAAATGGTACTATTTTCTTAGAGGTTGATGTAGTAAATGGTTACAGTAGGATAATAAGGAAAATGTACAAAATGAACTGAATATATTGAGCAAAAAAGGAGACGTGTTAAGACCAGGACAAAGGGACCATTTGATGATAGACTAGGTCCACATGCTGCATATGGGAGAACCCAGACTTGTGCCCCAGGCATGTTTATGTTACTATTTGATACAGTTGGGTCAAAAAGACTCTGCCAAAAGGAGATTATTCGGAGATTTAATGCATAATTGTGTATGAAAAAGACATTTTGATCCTTATTTCACACTAACTTCTCCCATTACAGCAGACTTTTGCTTCCCACAAAATTCATTTAATCTTTTTGCTTTTATGAAGATGTTAATTTTATAATTACAAAAGACCCAGTTATGAAGTTTTTCATTCCTCTTTCACCCAAATTCCATTACTAATCCACCAAATGTATTATTAATTAAAAGAGCATTAGCATAAAGATTGCAACAAAACAGCAAATCAGAAAATATGGATTACTTGAAACATTCATATGCTCAGAGAATGAGGATTTCTTTTCTAGATAATGAGAAGCAGGTAAGTCATGATTACATCTGATTACCTGACAGATCTTACAAAATCCCGTAACACTTCTCAGCCTACCATCTGCATCCCATGGGTAATCCTCTACTAGCTCATACCCAGTGTGTAATATTCAATATGTAAGTCAAATAGGTCTATAAAAATGTCATAAGGTTTTCATATGAATATTTCATATTGAAACATTTATCTTCAATACTAACAATACAGTTTCATATATTATTTTGGTTATTGTCTATTTTGAGCACAGGTGTTAAATAAAAATAAACACAGTTTCTGTTCTTCCATAGATTCAAAAAATTTATCAAAAATTTTATTTTTATGATACTTTAAAGAAATGCTCATAATCTTATCCAAACTTTATTTAGTTTCTTTATTTTGTTCTACTTTTTAATATCTTATTGGATATCTTGAATTTATATATTCATAAGAATGTATAAATTGTATTTACACAAGAATTGCCACATTGTATCAGAAAAACATTTAAATTTCAACAATTTGGAAGTGGGAACAGTGGCCTGCCTTGTGAATAGAAAATACACTGACAGTTCCCCTGAAGCAGTGCCCCTAAAGAATGAGCACCAAAGCAATACTTCTCGTAGAGTGACCCCACAAACTCTTGTAATGCAGAACAGAACACACACCCTGATACAGATATGACAGAGGACCTTTATGGGATCCCTGTGACACCCACATCTATTGCCACAAAATATGTGTTCATTTAAAAGTTTATTTCATTCATTTTCCAGCTTACTACAAGTTAATGCTATTGTCTTTTAAAGCACAGGCTTGGAATTATTTCAGCATTTTAACAGTTGAAAGAGCCATGTCATTGGGTACTCACTCTGTTCATCAGTGGTGTCCCTAAAGGAAAGGAGGCAAATTGGTGTGTAAGACTCAGGGTGTATTTGAGTAGAGTGACAACGTGTCTTTTCTCCTGGCAACTCAAAAAGGATAGAAAAGAATATAAATACAGCTATTTAGGGACACCTGAGTGGCTCACCGGTTGAGCATCTGCCTTTGGCTCAGGGTGTGATCCTGGGGTCCTGGGATCAAGTCTCACATCGGGCTCCCTGCAGGGAATCTGCTTCTTCCTCTGCCTGTGTCTCTGTTTCTCTCTCTGTGTCTCTCATGAATAAATAAATAAATAATAAATAAATAAATAAAACCTTTATTTTAATTTTAAAAATAATTTATTTTTATCTTTATAATTTCTTTTATTTTTATAATTCTTTAAAATTTTATAAAATATAAAATTATATTTTATAATATACATATTAATTCCCTGGCAAAACCAAATTTTCTCTTCCTTATAATATATCAAAATGTGCTTGGCATTAAAAAGGCTGTGTTAGAATACCAAATACCCATAGGAAGTGTGAAGGGATAAGATCTAACAGGTAAGGTAGGTCAGAATCAAATAATATAAGTCCCTAAAGGTCATTGTAATTAATTCTATAGGACAAGAATCATTACTGAGATTTTTGTCAGGGGGATACTATGGTGGAAATGGTGTTTTGGGAAGATTAACTTAATCCATGGTTAAATGGTAAAACAGAGAGTTTAAAAAATTGGAGAGAGTTTAAAGGGTAGTTTAAAAGAGTGTATAAAAAAAAGAGTTTGGTTAATAACTGATTTTCTTTTTAAAGGATGAAAAATAGAAGTCAAATAGTGGAAATGAGAAAAACTTTTTCAAAGATCAGAAACAGAGGGTTAGGAGAATCATCATATGCTAGTGATGTAGAATAGCAAGGATTATGAAATATAAAGTTCCAGTTTGTTTTTCCTCAGATAAAAAAATTCAAATATGGTCACCGGGGCTGGTACAATTAGTTGCACAATATTCTTGCCAGGAACCTTGGTTCACAAGGAACATCATAGGTATCTAACAACAGAGGAAAATATTTTCTTTTGATATTTCTTTTTTTAAGATTTTATTTATTAATGAGTGACACACAGAGAGAGGAGCAGAGACATAGGTAGAGGGAGAAGCAGGCTCTCCACAAGGGGCCCGATGTGGGACTCAATCCCAGGACCCTGGGATCACGCCCTGAGCCAAAGCAGACGCTCAACCACTGAACCACCCGGGGGTCCCTCTCCTGATATTTCTGCTTCATTCATAAGAACTATCTCACATGACCACAATGACCATATTGGCCTCTTGGCACCTGTCAGATGGTCAGTGGCAAGTACCAGCAGGAAACTGAGAGACTGGGATACTCGTTTCTCCTGGGTGGGCCCCAGTCTGGCAGTGATGAGTCCTTCCTGCCAAGGCCACCGCTCATGTCAAGTGTCTATCCTGCAGTGTCAGCTCCCACTGAGATCTGTGGCCATCACTACCCCTTCTGGTCCCATCCGTTTCTCTCACCAATTTCCCTTAACTCTTTGTAAGTAGTTCCTTTATTTCTTTAGTTAATCATTTTGTGACTTATACTTGTTTTCCTGCAGAAACCCAGACCGATGTATAGAAAAAGCAAATAATTTTGAATACAAAATTGTCTCACTAATATTGGGGAAAAAGAAGTCAAGGGATGTTGAGTAGGAAGTTAGCAAATAAGAAATCAGTTGGTTGATACAAAATTAAGAAAACTCCTGAATTGCATGAAAAATATGACCTAAGAAAAATTTTAAGCAGCCGATAGATTATTCTTATGTGAAAGTGAATGATGGGTTTTGTGATTTTTAAGGATTTAGACATAAGAGGGATCACAAAACACACCATTGATGTTTTCATCCTTTAAAAAGTACTTAAAAGTATGTTCTTATCAAATGGACATATGGTGGGCTTTGAAATCAATTAAAATAGGTGTGATTGAAAACAACTCCAGGAAAATAGGATTTCTAAACATCATAAAGTGTCATTTCTTCTGTAAAAATACATACTGTTCAAATAATAATTCAAAAACAATAATTAAGATTTCATATTTGAAATTATGGTGACAGGATGGAGAAATGAGAGCAATGTTGCTTTTGAAGAATTTTTTAGAAGTTAAGTACTACACTGTTTATCACAGATGGCTGGAATAATCTCACTTTTGAAGCAGATAATTGATAAATAATAAAAAAGATCACTTTGAAAAAGTAAAAGACAACCACAGTAGAATTTGAAACAGAATATATACCCTCTGAAACACTGAGGACACAAAATGTAATGGAAAGAAAGTGTCTACATCAAAGGACAAAACCACAGGAAACATAAAGAAAGAAACTGTAGGTTACAAACCTGTGACAAATAGTCCAGTTATAACCATAGTTGTAAACAAAATAAACCATCTAATCAAACAACAGGGACAAACAAGAAACTCGGACCCTGATGGGGTCAAACCAAATCCTCATTCATGAGACTCCTTAAACCAAGTGACGCTAAGATGCAGAAGGAACATCATAGGCAAATCATATCAGGTAAATGCAAATAAAGTTCAAGGAAGAAATCATTACATGTTAAAAAATAATTAGCCATTCCCAATAAGTAGACTTCATAATATAATCAAATCTATACTGGAAATCTGTGAAAAATGAAGCTGAAAGAAATATATGAATTCAAAACTGTCAAAAATGTAAAGTAAGCCTTGACATAAATTCAGAAGTTGTAGGAAATAAATGGACTCTGTCATGTAGATTAACGTGTAAAGCACTATATAAGTCTGAATACTAATTTTATGCTATATGGATTGTGTCTGTAATATAGAAGAATATATTTGTGTTAATAAAATATACTTTTGAGCTTTTATAACAGGAGACTGAAAGGAAATGCCTGTACTAAATAATCTGTACTTTTCTTAGAGTTCCAAAGACCGAATCTTTTTTTTTTCCTGCTGCATTCCCAAATTGATGCATCACTTGGCAAGTTATTTCCTGGATGCAGGTGAATATTTCTTCTTTTTCCCCTTTCTTTTGAAACTCCATTATGTCTCTCAGGCCACTTAGCAACATGTGAAAAGTGATCACTTCAGCGGCTCCTCATAGAATGTACTTTTGTGTCTTATCTCTTGTATTATATTCTGAACAACTGCCAGCAAATTACAAGACTCTTTCCTTGTAGTGTTTTGTTATTTTAGGCATCTAGTCTTGGCTGAAAATCCAGAGGTCAAAACTCTTAACATTGAGGAATTTATAAAACTCGAGGTAAAAGTTAATTCCCAAAGCTCTCATGAGAAGCAAGCACAACAGTTATGTCTTGATATACAGATCATACACAGATCAATGGAATAGAATAGAGAGCACAGAACTAAATCCACACTTACATGGTCAATTAAGTTGAGTTTATTTTTAATTAGCTGACCAGGTTTTTATTGACCCAAATTGTCCGCTAAGTAAGATACATTAGAAAAACTATTGAAACCTTAACAAAAATTCTTTTGTAAAAATGTACATTTTTATTATCTGCAACACTTCCCTCACCACCCACCACAATTTCCTATTTCTTACCTTTGCTTGCAATATTAGGATGAAAATATGCTAGAACAATGTATCTAAGGGTGGCAATTTCTGTAAGCCATCAGAATAGTGTAGTCTCCTATAAGAAAATCCAATAATAATAATACAAAAATGTATGGGGTTAAATTATGTATTATTATGACTATTGAAAATATATTAAACTTATTACATCATATAATTAATTTTCCTCATGTGATTCCCCCTTCTGTTTGTATCTATTTGTAAAATATTAAAAATGCAATAGATTAGTAAAGTACTTTTTTTATACAAAACATGGAAAGTATAAAAAGGAATGATAAAGTCAACTGTACTGAAATTCAAAATTTTGTGTTTATGAAAATATCACCATAAATAGTATGAAAACACTAGACAAACCCAGAGAAGTTATTTGTAATCCTTAAACTGACACGAGGTTCATATACAAGATATATAAGGCACTTTCATACCTCAATAGTAATAAGACAACAAAATTGTCCATAGTCTTAAAGAGGTTCTTCACAAAAGACTAAACCCAGACAACCCATGAACACATGAAAGGAAAGATGGCTAAATATCTCATCAGGAAAGTCCAAATTAAACACATAATGAGATTAATTCAATATTCTTCAGTTTGGCAAATACAAAAAAGTCTAGCAATATCAGGTATTGTGAGGAAATGGAACAAGACATGATCTTTAAGACATACTTTGTTGCTGATGAGAATACAAATTACTGCATGTACTTTGGATAAACAGTCTTGTATTTTCCGGTATAGTTGAATATGTTTAATGTCCTACAATCCAGATATTGCATGCCTATATATATGCCCTTGAGAAATTCCATACAGTCCACAGGGAAACATGTTAAATAATAGTAATAATAAGATCAACAACGACAAAATCGCAAGTAATTCTTGTATAAGGCTTACAGAAGCTAATTTTAAGGGCATTATAAAAGTCACAGTCCTCAAAGTAATCTTATGAAATAGGAAGTGATATAGTCCTCATTATTAATAAGAATACATATGTGGAAAAATGGAGAAAATAAAATAAGATAAAGTAAAATAAAATAATTAAAGAAAAAAGAGGAAAAATTTAGCACAAATCAAGATAATGTTTATATCTTTAATGGTCAGTATGTGTGTGTTTTAGAGTGGTGGTGTAATGAGGCATCAAACATACTGCAGCATCCTATATTTCATTCTAGGCGGTGGCTACACATATTTGCTATTTTATGGCTTAAAATATATAATGTATGTTTATGTTATACGTGTTTTGACATAAAAATATGTAACATATTTCGAGAAGAAAAGATGAACAAGCAAGCACCTGGGAAAGCTCAGGTATGAATTCAAGGTAGAAAACGTGCACCACGGAAAAAATTCATCTTTTTTTTTTAAATTAATCTTTGATTAGGATAAATAAAGCTACCCTAAGGAATTAGTTGCCAGGGAGAGGCTCACCTTCTCTTAGGCTTGGACTACCTCCAATGCTAGACTAACTTCTCATTTGACTAACAGAATTTTAATAATACTTACTTTTTGACAGTGTTGTTAACTCTCTACAATTACCTGACACACCAGTATATTGTGTCTAGTGTTTCTAAGGAGAGATTTTTTACTTCTTTCTGTAATTTTAAAAATAATCTCTCTCATCATTATTTGAGAAGGTTGCCTGCCTACTTGTTGAGTCGTAACCTCCGGAGTCCTTAGAAAGCCATCAATTATGTCAGAAGTAGGTGGATTCAACACTCATCAATCACATCAGCAGATATTTCTTCTCTGTGATTTTGCTGATAATAATCACTCGACCACAAGCAATCACCCAGTGGTCTCAACATTCAGAAGAAACTAAACCCAAGAATGTGTCTGTGGTACCAAACAGTGTCAGTAACACCAGCTGTTGTGACAAACACTCCCCAGATCAGTCGTTTTTCTAGCTTGTGCCACAGACAGGTGCAAGTCTGTAGCTCTCCCCAAGGGTCAGGGATTTGGTATTTTTTCCATTTTGTGGATCTGCCATTTTGAAGTTCTTCACTTAGAGTTACAAGGATAAGAAAAGAGAGAGAGAAAACAGGCCATTTTAGGGGTCAGGTGATTATTTCTCTCTATACTTAATAGTCCAAAACCCACCCAGTCACAAGTCACATTGCTCACACTTTATTCTTTTTTTTTTAATTTATTTATGATAGTCACAGAGAGAGAGAGAGAGAGAGAGAGAGAGAGAGAGAGAGAGGCAGAGACACAGGCAGAGGGAGAAGCAGGCTCCATGCACCGGGAGCCCGACGTGGGATTCGATCCCTGGTCTCCAGGATCGCGCCCTGGGCCAAAGGCAGGCGCCAAACCGCTGCGCCACCCAGGGATCCCAACTCACACTTTATTCTAAAGGAAATTGAGGATGCTGGGATCTGTGGTCTGATTGGAGAAAAGAAATAGAATTGCTGAGCATCTGGCCACCAATTTCATATATATATGAAATTTTTCATATATATATGAAAAATTATATATATATAATTTATACTTAAATATAAATTATAAAAATTATTTATATTATTATATATAAATTTATAATTTTCATTTAAATATATATATGATATATATATATATATATATATATATATATATATATAAACTGACCCCAAACTCTTACTAGTAAGTTAAACAACTCTAGAGCAGAGGCAGATGCACAAATATGCATCTCTTCAACTCTAGAAATTTAATTGTCTTAAAGTCTCAAAAAATATACCTTTACAAAAAAGTCTAATCCTTAATAAATTATTACTATATGTGATTTTTATTTGATTTGCTCAACCACAAATGTAGAAAAATTAAGAATCAATCCAGAGAAGTAATAGTTAGATTTCAAGAGAAATACAATTATCATTTTAGGAGTTACCAGATATGAGTTAAGAGAATTCTAATGTATTTATTTCATTGTGAAAAGGCTAGCACTTTGACTTGTGGTTATATACTAGATATCTGATGATATATGTGACTACTCATGCTAAAGAGTATTCCTAAACTTATAAACAAACAAATTCCAATAGCTCAGAAGACTCAACTTCTTCAGAAATGTAATGCAGTACAAACCTTGGCCAAAATTTAATTCACTACTACCAGTACACCAGAGGCACTTACTGAGCTCATGAAAAACAAAACAAAACAAAACAAAAAAAAAACTTTCAAGAACTATATAAATTCAGTGCCTAAGACATAGAATTTTAACATAAGCAAACACTGATTATACTGGTGTTTTGAAATCCTCATTACGGATGCCTTCATCAAGCATCAAAATTGCTTAACCTAGTTCAAATTACTACTATGGTTTCCACTTTTCCCTTCAAAATGTCACTCCCAAAGAGCAGAGGAAAGCAGATGTTTACTGGGAGGAGGGAGTATAAGGGAATGCTTTCTGCATGTGCTCTACGAAGTTTGATTTTACTGTTGGGTGCTACCAGATGGTGCTCCTTTCTGGAAAAAAAGTTTGGAGGAGCAATAGAAACCACAGCCAATGAGCGGATTAGGTGGGGAAAGTGGACCATAAGTTGCATGTTTACATAAATACAGCATGAAAAAAGTTATTTTCTCTGTCCATCAAAACTGTCCCGCTCCATGATCATTATTATCCTAGAGGAAAATTGCCATGCTTTTTATGCACTTGCCTTGAAGAGAGGAAAAAGAAATAAGCACACATTAAAAAAAAACAAATATATTGTATTACCTAAATGCGCATCGACCTACACTAAATTTTTAGATATTCAGAAATAGAACCAATCAGAAAAAATATATATATTTATGGAAAAGAAAGAGAGAATGGGTATGTTGGATGTCCAAAAATGACTTGGTCCTTGAATAAAGACTAAGTCTTGAAAAGATGTAAAGTATTCTGTCCTTAAAAATAATAATATTAAGCTTTAATAGTGACTCTGGGGTGGCTCAGTGGATGAGCATCTGCTTTTGGCTCACGGTGTGATCCCAGAGTTCCAGGATTGAGTCCGACATTGGGCTTCCTGCATGGACCCTGCTTGTCTCTCTATGTCTCTGCCTCTTTCTGTGTGTGTCTCATGAATAAATAAAATCTTTTAAAAAATTTTAAGCTTTAACTTGACATTTTATGTTTTTACTTTCTAAGTGACTTAGACTGGCTCTCCTTCATAATTTCCCCAAATATGTGTACACGGAACCTGCCATTTTTTCCTAAAAGAACTAGAACTGGCAAAATTATGTTTAAAAATAGTATAACGGCAATTGTTTTATTGAAGTGCACAGGAAAAAAATAAATGTACATATTGAAAAAGATAATTTGTGGACTTCATTAAAATTGTAAAAGTACATATTTTCAAACACATGGAAACTGACACCCACATATTTAATGTGTCCTTTGTGTGAGTCTTGCTTACAATAAAACTGAGTAGTAGATCCCAGTATTCTAACTTTATAGATGAGGGAAGTAGAGCTCAGAGTAGTTAAGTAACTTCCCCAAGTCATACTCCAAATAAATAAACCAAATATTGCATTTTAGGAATGCCTAAATCTTAAGATCCAGATCTTTCCTCTACGCACTGCGGCTCAAATATTATCCACACTGACACGAATTGCATCATTCTGCTTAACCACAGCCTTTCCGCACTGAGAGCCATTATGGTATTATAGCTCCTCCTATATCCATGTAGCCTCCCACCAGCTGATGAATTTTTTCTGTCTTCCTGAAAATATGGGCCTAAGCCATAGCATCTTGATCAATATTTCAATGATGTGTATTAAAAGAACAAAGCCCCATGTTGTACTGGGGAGGATCTTAATTTTGTACCAAATCAACTTGGCCTTCTATCCCTGCCTAGCATCCATTGGCTTTATGACATGGTATAAGTTAGATTTTCAGGGACACTTTCCTAGTTTTTGAAAACCGAATAACAATATATACTTGACTGAACATATGGAGCTTAAGTCATCTAATGTATGCAAAACATCATGCACATAATTATACCATGAGCATAACTTTAGTGCTGTGATCTGCAGAGCCAGAAAGAGACCTCAAGTGTGCAAAACTACTTAGATAAGATGAAAATATCTAAGAATTTTTGGGAGTCTGGGTGGCTCAGTTGGTTAAGCAGCTACTGGGACCCTGCATCTGCAGGGTCCTGGGATCCAGGCACACAGTGGGCTCTCTGTTCAGTGCAGAGCCTGCTTCTCTGTTTCCCTCTGCCTACTGCTCCCTCTGCTTGTACTCTTTCTGTTGAGTAAATAATTTTTTTTTTAGTAAATAATTAAAAAGAATAATTCTTGTCTGGCTGCACTTAAGTAATACTATATCCATAAACAATTCAGTGCGATTATAATATAGATTATGGCTGAAAATACAATTTAAAGTATCTGAGGGAATATAATTACACTATAAAGGAAATGGATAGAATGAGATATTGAGTTGAATTTAAAGCTAAAGTGAAGCATTTTTATGATGTGTCACTCTAATGAAACAATGCTAATCTATATCTCAAATGATTGAGGTTAGTAGTTTTCTGTGCATAAATTTTTCTTAGAAGAAAAACCACCCTGCTAAAAAAATAATGTTTGATAAATATATTATTTTCTTTTTATCTGTGTCCTATCACACTATGAATATTCGACTGCCTCATATTATTCAGAAACTAGGTAGATGAGTGCTTAATAACTATAAAAATCCATAAACAGTAAATATAATATAAATTTCAAAATTTGCTTCTTAGAGAATAGAGACTGTGTGTATCATGATTATTTTCATGGCCTCAATATCTAAATTAATTAATATAAAATGACGTTATAAATTATTTTCTCTGCTGACCCTGAGGTGAAGTGTCAGTTCTGAAGTTAGCTGATGTTGCTTTCTGTTTGGCATGCAAAAGAGACTGGAATTTTGAGTTCTCTAGTACCCAGGAAGAAGGAAGATAGAAGAAGTTTTCTGTCAGGAGACAACAGCTGGGGGCCAAAAAAGCATCTCTTATTCATTTTCAACTTATTGCTAAGTACTCTGTACCATGCTAAAATTCTCCTGAAGTAAACCCAAAAAGTCAAGAAAATATTACATTACATTATGATCCTTCATTAACAGTGCACAAGAATATTAAGGGAAGATTCTGTCCAAGTTTAGGACAAATCAACCAGAAAAAAAAAAAAAGGCAAGCTGTGGACGTGCAGATAAGATTAGTAACTATTACCAAGAGAAGGCAGGAGAGGTGAGATCTCTCCTCACAAGGATCCTTAAAAGTGGAAAAGGCTGACAGAGGGAGAAGTAGAGAGATGGCAGGGAGAAAAAAAGACATAACCCAATGTTGATGGCTTTGAAGATGAAGAAGTGGGGATATGAGCCAAAGAATAATATGGGAGGCCTCTAGAAGCCTGGAAATACAAGAAAACAGATTCTCCCCTAGACCTTCAGAATGACAAAGAGCTACCATCTTTATTTTAGCCCAGTGAGACTCATTTCATACTTCTAAATAATTGAAAAAGTTGGTGTTGTTTTAAGACACCAAATTTATGGTCACACGTTACGGGAGTGATAATAACCTTCTACATACATGTATGATCAAAATTCTATGAAAGCACAGAAAAGGAAGTACCTAGTTCTGCTTAGATGCTTAATAAATATTGGCCAGAATCAATAGCCATTCATAAGCAGCAATTTTCTATTATTTAAGGCATGATTTTTTAATGATTTATGCAATCATAATCTTCCTATCTTATCACATATTAAAAGATTTAAATTCAAGTGGCAACAATTTATACATGGCTAATTTGTATAACTCATGTAGCCTCTGGGTTTCAGCATGAAATGATTTTATGAATAAACTACATGAAAATAAAAGCAATTTGAGCACATCTTTAAAAAATGTTTAAATAAACATTATGGTTTAACAAGTTCTACCAAGCACTGTCAAAAGAAGCAAGAAACATGAACACTTTTTAATACCAGATGTGAAGTAGTTCCTCCTAGCGTGAAGTCTAAATACATTAGTGACTCAGCGCTGTGACAGCCAGCACCCTGGAGATTATCTCTTTTAAGTGCAGAAACAGACCGAGAAAATTAATGATATGTTTGTGAGAGATTCAACCTAAATGTCTGCATAGAAATACAAGAATAATTTTTCCTTGCAGATAGTCATATCGTCAATTGGTTAAGATAATATAATAAGGATGCTATTTTACTTTTGAATCCCCTGTTCAATATCGCCAACTGATCAAGGCACCAAACACAGTTTTTCCCTGTACCAGAATTTTTGAATTTTTAAAATCACCTTAATATTTCCATGCCTGGAAGGAAACGCACGCACACACACACACACACAGATACACACACACTTCAATAAATCTTGATTCTGCAAATTTGTGAAAAATGATCACCAAACCCAAATTTAATAGAATATTTTGAATGTTATTTTCACACATTAGAAAAACATAAAATTCATTTCTTTTATTGAATTCTAATTTAAAATATAAAAGACTAATATTTGGAACTCACTACTGAAGGATTGAAGATAAATTTTAACAATACAAAATCACTGGGGTGTCTAGGTGGCTCAGTCGATGAGCATCAGAGATTCTCTCTCTCCCACCCCACTGCCCCTCCCCTTTACCCCCTATACCGATGGGTACTCTCTCTCACTCTCACTCTTTCAAAAAAAATACAAAATCACTTTATTTTAGATAAAAACAAATTATGTGAGATTATTGATTTATCTAAAATTCTTTTTTTTTCAGTCCTTTCTGGGTACCTTTCTAAAACTGACTTCTCTCCTTTGAGTGCTATGAAATAAAAAGACAGAGGTTAAGATAGACATTAACTTCTATGAGTGACATTGTCATTTCTCCAATCTAAATTAGATAAAATCAACAAGCAAAATGCAAGTTCTTCTATCACATTAAAAAACATTATGATATACATGAAACTGATTTAAAATGTGTTCATGGGAATTTAGTATGGAGAGTGCAACTTCACTCAGAGTCTTGATCAAGGTTGGAGAACAACAAAAAGATACAACTGTAATATTTCCAATACTAATTGCCTCCATCCATGATTTCAGTGAATTGATAGGCATTGTTTTTTGCAATCCACTTTTTTCCTATTGCGTGTTTGGTCTGATTATTGGAATGTGCTTTTATATCTGTTAGGTCTAATAATAAAATTGTTTCATTTCTCTTTATAGTTCATTTTTCTAGCAACCTTATTTTTTAAAATTTCGTATCTCATTGCATTTTACAAAAATGTACTGAGGGGGACACTTGACGGGATGAGCACTGGGTGTTATTCTGTATGTTGGTAAATTGAACACCAATAAAAATTAATTTATTTTTAAAAAATGTAGATCATGGACTGTTGGAAAATGAAAAGCAAACTGTCCCATACCACAGATGGCTTGAGAAATACTAGTGTAAAAGCCATTCCATATTAAAGATAAGGGAAAAAAGCCATAGAAAGATTAATAGTTTTTCACAGAAAAAAAAAAGCAACTTGTAGCTAGAAGCCCAAAGAATGTTATTAAATATCAAACTACAAAGTGGAGTAGTGTTTAGAGAAGTCCCACAGTGAGTTGGCAATGAGCCCTGTCTTGTTAAAAATTTAATTAATAACCGGGAGGAAGACAGATAAGGGCATGGCTCTAAGATTTGTAGATGGCAGCAAGCCGGGAGTGATAACTAAAGCATTAGAAATAAAATTAAGAGAAAAAAAATGGTTTTGGCCATCTGGTATACTGTGTAGAAACCCAGACAAAGTTTTATAGTAATGTAATGGAAGTCTGGTACTTTTCAAAACTTGGTGGTGTCATTTCAGAAAAAAAGGGAAACCTTAAAAAATAAAGCCAACAACAAAGCCCTATATATTTAAATTGGACTTACATGGACATTGTGATTAGCAGCACAGGGTTTGAAAACTTCTAAGAGAAAGACCAGATTTGCAAAATAGAAGGTTAATGGGTATTCTATATCACTACTCTCCTGGCTCAAAGAAAATCTTCAAACTATATTTTTATTTCTGCCTTTGTGGGATGTAAAGGATATTCCTTCCCATCCCAATCAGCTCTCAATTTGTTCAAGTCCTGAACCTCCTGGCCTGGGGCCACAGGTGTGTCCCAGACCTTCAGCGGCCTTCTTCCCATCAAGAAGGGCCATGGGGGTTCCAGGTGCAAGAGGAGAGCGGGGCAGCATGTTTGGGGCACAGAGGAGAGCCTGTCTGGGCGAACATGATGCTCGACAGATGACAGGCTGACTCTGGATGTCGGCTGCTCTCCAGGAGGACGGCAAGAGTGACAGCTTGGTGCCCCCTCCTCTTCCACACTCTCCCCTCCTGTGACTGAAGGTGGGTCAGCCTTCAACACACCTGAGCTCGGTTCTCCACTCTTTCCTCTTGGACCCTCCACCTCTTCTCTTCCTTTTCCTTTCCCCTCTCTGTCAGGGAACAAACAGGAATCCTACTGAGGACACTTGGCACAGGTGAGCAGCCTCGTGAGTGTGCGTTGCAACCGGAGGGGAGTGAAGCCACGCACCTGCTATGTTTCTTGGCTTTTCCATATAACCGATTTTTCTTTTTCAGAGAAATGTCTCGACTATGTTAGTACTACTAATAATTCAAAATCTCACTATTAAAACATCTGTTATATTATGAAATGCATATATATGACATTTACTTGTCTTACAGGGCTTTGAAGAAATTTGGGGGCCACAGTAGGAAACCCCAAGTAATCCTCTCCCATGACTTCGTTTCCCCATTTCCCAAATGTGGATATAATAGCTTCACACTGCATTTTTATATCCATATTTTGTCCTTTATTTAGATGTGGTGGTTCAAGCGCCTAAATTGACCTCTACCTCTGAGAGGTTGCCCCAAATTCGGAAAGCGGGGTAGATGGTGGCTTTGTGCATGTGCAGGGCATGTTATTATACTTCTTAATTTTTGCCATTCTGACAAATATGCTAGCTTTTGTGTGCATCTTTTGATTATGAGTGATTTTGAACGTATTTCCACATTTTCAAATCCCTTTTAAATGTTTTCAATAAACTATTTAGGTTTTTATCCATTATTATGGAGGGTAGGGTTTTTTAATAGATTTTCCTCACAATTTTAGAAGTTCCCTATTACTGGGGTATTGATCTTTTATAAATGATATAGTGATTTATATTCTCATCTTCCATTTTTCTTTTGTTTAGGCATTTTTTGCTATGCAATTACTTTTTTTTTACTTGTATGCAGTTAAATATATCAAATTTTTATTTTATAATATATGAATTCCAGTAGATTAAGAAGGCAAATGCAATAGCAGTTTCTTTTATGTATTTATACTTTTTTAAAAGAAGTCCCAAATAAATACAGCTTTTATTGCATCTTTGAAATATCACAGATAAATCTAAAAAATCATCTGGCATCTTGTTCTTTTCTGTAGCTGGACAACTTGATCTTATTCATCAGCCAGTGAACTGTTCCTTTTTCAGAAACAGCTACCATCTGAAAATTTTCTGATATTCTTGTTTTTTACTGTTGTGACTTTTGAATCAAAGCAGCTGGGTTTGCTACAAGTCCAATGTCATTTCCTTCAAGAATTAACTTATCTTTCTGGGCTTGGGATACTGGACAAGCAACAGCTGGCCTCATCTGAGCCCTGCGGATGTATCTTTCACCCAAGAAATTTCAGATTTCAGTAAGAGAGCCATTCTTCTGAATAACAATGTTGATGGGGAAGTGAGCAAACACAGACCTCATCATGTAACGGAAACCCAGTGTACCGCCCTTGACCATGTTCTGCACGTGACTACAGGCAGTGTGGACAGTAGCCAGTTCTTTTCTATTTCCCACCATTTGTCAACTCAGGAGCATCTTCTTTTTCTTTCCAAGGAGTCTGACGAGTTCATTGCTTATGTGATTAAAGTCCCTCTGGAGTCCTTCACAATAACAGTGTGCCCCTTCAGAGTGATGTTGACATTTTCTGGAATGTCGACACTCTGATTGCTGAGAATTGTCTTCATTCTTGCAGTAGATGTGGCAAAGGAAACAATATTTTTGATGGTTTTCAAACTTTCTTGGGTGTATGTTTCCATCCATTTCATTGATTTTCAACCTGAAGTACAGCCTTTAGCATTTCTTGTAGCTCAAATGGGTTGATGAGAATTTTCTCAGGTTTTGTTTCTGACACAGTATCTTTATTTCTTTTTTCCTGAGACAACTGTGAGACAACTATTCTTTTTTCCTGAGACAACCGTCAGGCTAGAAAGGGTTTATAGACTTCTTGGTTGACAGTTTGGGTTTTTTGTTTTTTGTGTGTCTTTTTTTTTTCATTCATCACTATAAAGATATTGGCCCAATATTCTCTAAAATCCATTATTTTTGAAGCCATGAATCCTTTGAAATATTGTCTCATTGATATGCAGTGGTATTTTCTTCTCACTGATTTTAGATGTCATCTTTATCTTTTATTTACAGCATTTTGGCTATAGTAGGTCTAGTCATAGTTTTCTTCCTTATTAACTTGCTTGAGGTTTTCTAAAGTCATTGAATAAAAATTTAACTTACAATAAATTTGAGAAAATTTCAGTGAAGATTTTTCTAATATCTTTTCAGTCCCATTCTTCCTTCTTTTTCCTCTGGGACTCCAAATATGTGTATGTCATTGCCTCTAAATATTACTAATAAAATGTGTAGTTTTTCAATCCTTTCTATGTATCTGTCTTCAGGTTCACATCTCTTGCTATCTTCATTCTACCATAACAACATTAGACAATTTGGTCTTTTTAAATTTCAAATACTACTTTTTGTTAAGTTTTATTTATTGATTGAAATTTTCTATTTTTCAGATATTGCAGAATAATATTCCTTTATGACCCAAAACATGATTGGAAAAAGCTACTTTAAAATCTGGTCTTGGCGGTGGTGCCTGGGTGGCTAGTCAGTTAAGCAGCAGATTCTTGATTTTGGCTCAGGTCATGATCTCAGGGTCCTGGGTTCAAGCCTCCCATTGGGCTCCATGCTCTGTGAGGAGTCTGCTTGTCTCCTTCCTCTGTACCCCCTTACTCTCATGCATACACTTGTGCTCTCTCTCTCTCTTTCTCAAATAAAAAAAAAATCTTTAAAATACTAGTCTCATAATTCCAAAACCTGGATCTTCTCATAGTCTCAAATAATCATTTTTAGTACTGAATATAGCTTCCATCTCCATCTTGTATCATGTACTTTGGGAAAATTATTTCTTGGGAATCTGGGATTCTATTATTTTACCCCAAAGAAACATTCTGTTTTGTTTGTGCTTAGTAAGAAATTAATTTGGTTGTTCTCAGATTGAAAGTCAGACTTTTGAGTAGCAGGTCAACTTTGTTCATCTGTTGTGTCTTCATGTATCCTACTAAGACACTGTCCTTAGCATCTGTTTTTAGGGTTGGCCAGATATGTAGGCGGAGTTAATACATAGAAATTGTGCTCCAATCTCTTACAATTCCCTTTCCCAGTTTCTTTGGTCACTTTCCAGTGAAGTTTTCTCTTGGCCTTGTAGTGGCCATGTGCAGTACAGGTGAGGCCTGCCATCTGGCTAGAAGTGGTGAGAACAACCAATTCACCAGGACCATTCCCTTCTACCAATGAGGAATTTCCTTGAAAGTTCTCCCACCTTTGGATAGTTCTCCAGTGTCTTCCAGTGGTTGTGTGCTTGTTTACTTACCATTTATTTTTAGTTCTCTGGAGTTTATAACTGCTATCTGTAAACAGGCTGAAAAAAACAGAGCTTACTTGGCTTGTACACAAAGTGAACTCAAGCCAGGATAAAGACAAGATTTCAAAGTAATCAGATCATTCTAACTAGTCTCATGAGAGATAACATATTTATTTCTTCGAAGCTTTCATTGCCTTTTTAATAATTTATACATTCTATATTTATTTTTTGCCCAGGTTTATTGAGGTATGACTGAGAATGGGTAGTATGGACGTTTCAGCAATATTAATTCTTCCAATCCATGAACATGATAAATCTTAGAATTTATGTATGTCTCCTTCAATTTCTTTGAATGTTTTATAGTTTTCAGTGTACAGATCTTCCTTGGTTTAAATTTAGTCCTAAGTATTTTATCATCTTCGTTGTTATTGTGAGGGAATCATTTTATTTCTTTTTTCAGAAATTTAATTGTTAGCATATAGAAATGCAACAGATTTCTGTATGTTAATTTTACATCCTGCAATGTTACTAAATTTACTGATTATCTCCAACAGTTTTTACTGGATTCTTTAAGGTTTTCTATATGTAAAGTCATGTCATCTACAGAGACAAACTTTGCTCCTTCCTTTTACTTCTTATTTTTGTGTGATTGCTTCTGACTAGTACTATGATGAGTGGTCTTGTTCTTACTCTTTGAAGTAAAGCTTTCAATCTCTCACCATTGTGTACAATGTTAGTTGCTGCCTTGTCTATAAAGACTTTCTTTAAAAAAATCATATTTATTTATTCATGAGACACACACACACACACACACACAGAGACAGAGACAGAGACAGAGACAGAGACACAGGCAGAGGGAGAAGCAGGCTTCATGCAGGGAGCCTGACATATCCCAGGTCCCCAGGATCAGGCCCTAGGCTGAAGGCAGCACTAAACTGCTGAGCCACCCGGGCTGCCCTATAAAGACTTTCTTATGTTGATGTACATCCTTTCCATACCCAATTTATTCAGAGTTTTTATCAGGAAAGAAATTAAATTTTGTCAAAGACTTTTACTGTATCTATTGAGATAATCATGTGATTTTATTCATACTATTATTGCCTTTACTAAGTGTTTGTTGTGTTCCATTTCATTGTCTCAAGATATATTTTTATATCCTTTTTATATCCTTTTTAAAATTTCTTCTTTGATCATTTAGTATTTTGGTATTGTGTTGTTTAATTTCCATGTATTTGTGAATTTTCCAGCTTTTTCCTGTTACTGATTTCTACTGAAATCAAGAGGTGGGCAGAGTCACTGGCTGGTACTACTACAAGCAGGAATGTGGTCCACCATGATCTGAATACTACTTTCTCTTAAGTCCCACCCTTCTTCTGTGTCTCTCTCTGATTCCCATTTATTGAATCCCACAGATTCCTCAGTGATCTCTATGAGGCAAGACCCGAGTGGGCCTCCGGGGAAGCAGCCCAAATGTGAGGAAGCTGGATATGTACCTTGGGCTCTCTTTTCCTAGAGGACAACCCACAGGCTTAGGGAGCCTCACTTGGTGTGGCAAGGTGCCAGCCTTGGGGATGGTGATGTGATCAGAATGTATGTAGCCTCTCCTCTTACATACTACTAATACTTTCCTTCTCAGTCTCTGGAAGTTCAGAGAGGTGCTTCGGCTTCATCTCCAGGTTCTGATATTTTCATAATGGTATCTTGTTTATGGATTGTTGCTAGTTGCTCTTTTTGTGAGAGGGACTGAAGTCAGGAATGGCCTATGTCACCATCTGCCTTGAGGACTGATGTGTAATGCACTGTTGTAGAGGTTCTGGACACAAATCTGTCTGGACACAAATACACAAATCTGTGTATTGGTCGTCTTGTCCTAAGTGGCCTGACATCTTAACACTGCCCTGTGTAAGAAGGAGCTGAATGCCCTGAAAGAGAAGCTGGGGGCAGCCCTGTTGGCAGAGTCAAAGCTGGAGCCAGAGCCAGAACACCTGTTTTTGGCATTGCAGCTGCTACCAAAAGTTACAATAGTGTTCCATGAACTTTTAGTATAAAACCAATTTCATTTGATTAAAAAGGATATGAATACTTTTATTGCTAGTTGCAGAAGTTCAATCCATCTCCTGTTAGTATTTGAAAGTAACAGTGCCTTATAAAATAATATTTCAATGACTATGAGAGATATCATAATTATAATAGCAAGTTACCTAGGTTTGTCTTTACTGAAAAACTTGGGTAAAATAATATTTAGTCAGTAATGATCTGTGCTCAGGAGAGTATGCATACATCATGAATCCTCTAAATTATTTAATTTAGAAGTTACTCTATCTTTTCTATGAAAGATAATAAAGAACTAGGAACAAAAGTGGCAAAGTTAATGATGAAACCTGGGATTTATCCTCTGTTTGCATTAATTGTCCCAGTTCTTTACTGAAAGTGAGAGAATACCAAAGATGTTTGTGTAAGTGGAGTCCATTTGAATTGGTCTGGGTCTCCATGCTGAATAGTCTCTATAAACTGTGATTACATATTATTAACATACCAAAAATCTTCCAAATTATTTTCTTTTATTGCAAATTTTCTCTGGAAGAAGCTAGTAAGGAGTGTATCCTGTGATATGAGTTTTATTTCAAGGTTATTGAAGAATCACAGGAGTGCAGTCAAACGGAAAACTGATGAATAATATCCAGAAGGCACTGCTAGCAAGATAACCCCATTGTTTTAAGACACTTGAAAAATGATGGTAAGGAATCATTTCAAATCTAGTTTGGTGTTAGTGAGAATAAAAATATATTTCAAAAGACAACCACTCTTTTATCCAAGTTTAACTATAAATTGTAGATTTGTAACCTTCCAATTCACAATGGATACCTATCATTTTAAAATACATTTAAGACCACTTTGGACATTTGTGTATTTTTGTTTAATGGAAAGTATCTGGGTAATTTTAAGGATGTTTTTACATATCAATTTTACACATGACAATGTACCACTTGGAAAGATCACCCATGTTACCTAGGTATTATTTTTTGTATAGCCAGACTAGGTGATCACAGAGATTTCTTCCAATTCTAAAATATTTCTCCAGTTGAACACTATTATTTACTGTTGTCTAGAAATTAAAAACTCCTAACCTGATAAAGTTAAGCCCTAAGATACACAAATTCATAAATATACACAAAATAATATAAATGAAAATGTGAATAAACATGTACTCATCAATCAACTGAAGAAAACAAACATTTTTATTTTATCTTTGGAAACCCCTATGTAGCTCTAAGAAAGTTAGCCTTACATTCAGTGTCTAAGACTTAGCCAGAAAACTACATGCTTACTCTTTTGATGAATGAGAAGACAAATGTCATGCCTACAACTAAAATGAGAAAGAGAAAGAAGTACAGAAAAGAAAACTATGGGAGAGCAAGATCAAAATCTGTATATAAACTCTGGCCAAATTTCTGGCAGATCCAGAAAGTAGGATGGCACATAACAGCCTTGGGCACACCAGATAAGGCCACAAGAACTGAAGGCATATTTCAACTGCTGTTGACAAAAGGGAGGCAGAATTTGAAGTCTCAGTTTAGCCAAACTAACCTTTTAAAGTAAAGAGTTAAACACCACTGTGATGTTGATCCTAGAATAGGAGGGAAAATATATCTGAAGAATCAGCACACAAAATTTCTCTCAGTTTGATGAAAGGTATACATTTATAGATTTAAAGAATAAATACAAAGCAGAATAAATACAAAGAAAGTAACCCACAGGCAAATCATAATAAACTGTTGACAAACAAGCTGAAAGAAAAATTTCAAAGTGGAGATTAAAAAAAAAACACTTTAAAAGTACATGGGGGCAGTTGTATGAAGGATTGATATTCTTTTGATCAAAATCAAAAGAAACCAGATGATATATTTCAAGATTTCTTTCAAAATATCTTGTAAAAATTAATGGAAAAGACAATATTTTCCAACGAGAGGGAGAAAGAGAGATAGAATGCCTTCTCGGCAGTTCTGGAATATGGTAAGTTTTCAAGAAGTCCTTCAGGTTGAAGGGAATAGTAAGAATATGCATTATATGAGCAAACTTGACCTAATCGACAATTATAAAATATTTCACCTAACAGTTTCAGCATATTCCTTCCTTCCAAGTTCATAAAATACAGTTTTCAAGATAGACCATATTCTAGGCTTGAAATGATACTAAGCATCTCATTTACCCACAATGATAAAATATTATAATGAAAGAAAGGAAACTTCTAAATATTTGAAAACTAAACACACACTTCTAACTATGCTATTAAATAATAATCAATGATGAAAGAATAAAAAATTCTAAGGGTCAACCATTTATTCCCAGCCGTGTCTGAGTCGGCTGTGGTATACTCCTCTCAAAGGCAAGAGTGACAAAGAATACTCAGAATTAAAAAGTGTCTCTTAAGACAATTTGCCACCATCACATTCATTGTCATCACCATCTGGTCTAAGATGAAAACTAGGACACTAGGTGGTGAATCCTACCCTAAGAACAGAATACCAAACAATAAATCAGGAGTTATGTGGTTTACAACAATATTTTTTATCTCTTATTTTTTCATTCACAATACCTTAAAACACAGTCACCAGTTCATTTTCAAAGTTTGGTGCTGACTGCTTACTCTGCTTACTATTGACCATTAGAAGGCTAGGAATTGGGGTGGGTTTTCTCTGGCCATTTTATTTTTTTAGCTATTTCCTGGAATAATCTGAATCATGTCCCTATGAATCTTTCACTTTACCTAGTCATAGTTGTTATTTCATAAATGGTCATTAAAGGAAAAGAGGAAGAAAAAGGAAAGAAAAACAAGAAAGAAAGAAGAAATTAAATATGTTTTTATTTCTATAAATTATAAAAAGGGAACTTCACACAGAAAAAGAGGACTTCACAAAATAAGTCTAATTAAGCTTTAAATTATGTCCTCTGAATTATGTTTTAAATTAATGAAGTAGATTTATCTGGAACTTAATTTGAGCTGGAAGTGTTGAATGAAAGTCTATTCATATTTTTTAGGCTTTTAATATCTATTGCCTTTTATTATTCATGGAAATTCTGTGAACAGCAGCAGTATGTAAAAACACTTATTTTATTTAAAAAACAAAGTCATCTATTTTAAAAATAATTTATTGTTTTGGGACAAAAAGTCCGATTTCAAGTTGTTTTCATAACGTTTGAGAATGAACAATTATTCATTTGCTTAATAGCTATTTTAACTCAGTTTCTAAATTTTACATTTAATCCTCTGAGAATACATTCTGGGGGGATTATTTTGATGTTTTTTTTAAGTTCTTAATTAATTCCTTCCATTATTATAAAGCAATTATTCTAATAACAGCACAGATAAGCATAAAAAAATAAAAAAAAAAACTCATCTGAAATATCAATACCCAAAGGTAACCAGTGGTAACATTTGACCCATAATAACTCAGAAGTGTGTGTGTATAAAATGACTATATAGATAAGTCATACATAAATGAAAATAAACATTAGATTGAATAATTTAAAATTACTTATATTTAATCATTGTTGACCTATTAAAATGATCATTTGACATAGTTCAGTCTAATATATAGATATAAATTTACCCAATATTAAAATAATTCTTTTATAGTTGTTCCACAATTAACAAAAAAGTATCACAAGGATTTATCTTATAAGCTACTGTATATCTTCATTGATTTTTCTTGCCCCTTTAGGAAGTTTCAATGTCATGATATAATAAAGGGTACTTGTAATGAATATCCTTATATATACATCTTTCATATTTGCTTCTTTTTTGTTTTCCTATGGAATAAGATGCTTGAAATGGGAATTCTGGGCCAAAAGGAAATATGTGGTGGTGAAAGAGATCTTTAAAATATCTGGCAAACAGCCAAGTTGTTTTTAATAAAGAATATACACTTATATTACCAAAGTAGTAGCCAATGATTTACTTTTTGCTATATACACCAAAATTTAGTGTTCTTTTTGATGCACTATAAACTATGATATAATATTGATTCCTTCTTAATTTGAATTTATATAATTAATAATGGCATTGATGGTGTCAATATTTCTTGGTCAGCTGTATTTTTTGACTTTCTGAGTTTCTCTTTATCCAGGCAGAAGATGCATTCTATTCCCAGACTGTATTTATCAAGAAATAAAAGAAACACAGTTTTAACACAACCATAGTGTTAACACAAATTGGTGCCTATTTGCCTGAAACAAGGAAACTTCTGTGAGTTGAGAGAAGTAAGTCTCTCACTTGTGGTTTGGGACAGCAAGCAGTCACTATGATGACTGCTGATTTCTCTATTGAAGGATCCAGGACATTTGTGAAAACGCAGTGACCTATACCAATCCTTCTTTCTCAAAACTTGAAAGTAGAGAGACCTTGATATTTGGTTCAGCATGACCCCCAAAACTACTGTGTGAGCAGAAAAGGACAAGAAAATACCAGAAATGAGATTACCTAGAGAGGGGATTTTAGGCTGGTAATTCAGGCTCCACAGAAGTGCATTTTTTTTCCGGGGTTGAGGAGGTTTCTGCATAATATGTACCTAATGTAGGCAGCTTTTCAGACCCAAGAGCAGTGGTCCAGTAGGTTGTACTTTTGAAAATATAATTAAGAAAAAAAAAAAAGAAAGAAAGATAACATGAACTGGCTTTTTGTGCATGGGTCAGCAAATATGAACTGCACAGAAACAGTAAGCACATCCCTGTAGACAAGTGTCGTTTGTTGAGTTGAGCAGGACCAGTCGTCTACAATGACACTTTATACTGGTGAGAAGCAGGGAAAGTTTTGGTCACATGGGATTATACCTCTTTCTTCATTTTATGCTTGGAAGTAGTCCTGAAACCTTTTGATTAAATCCCAAGGAACTATAAGAATTTTTTTTCCTGTATTTCTTTTTTCCCCCATTTATTTAGTAGTGGGAGGAGAGGCCCTAAGGGGAAATAATTCAAAGTTTAAGATATGAATTGGAAAGAAAGAAAGAAAAGAAAGAAAGAAAGAAAGAAGAGAAAAGAAAAGAAAAAAGAAAAGAAAGAAAAGAAAAGAAAAGAAAAGAAAAGAAAAGAAAAGAAAAGAAAAAGAATTTGTACTCGGAATTGGTGAAACATATTATGTGCTTTATGCAATGTTTTATCATTTTTAACCTGTCTTTTAAAGTTGCAATCCTCATTTTTTGCCTACAGATAAACAAGTCTTTTTCTACATGAAAGAATTTAAATCTTTACTTGCTTCTAGTGAAATCATGTTTGAGATTTAAAAATATTCATGCAGATCTCTTGGTCTTTTATCTTCTTTTTGTCTTTGATACCATGATTAGTTAGTCCTACCCTCTTCGCCCATATTATAGGAACAATTCTTTCCTCTTTGTCATTTGAAATGCCTGTGTTTACACTGCTATCATTAATGCATCTGAAACATATTTTAGGGCACTTGGGTTCCTATCATGCACAACATGCTTCACCCTCTAATTACTGAATTGGATGCCCTGACACCAATGACTTTAGAAAGCCGGGGAGAGGGGCACCAGAGTGGCTCCCTGCATGGAGCCTGCTTCTCTCTCTGCCTGTGTCTCTGCCTCTCTCTGTGTGTCTTTCATGAATAAATAAATAAAATCTTAAAAAAAAAGAAGCCATGGGAAACGATAAACTTGAAATATACCTAAAGAAATTAGCAATTAGGTCAATATTTAGAACTAATATTACTGGGCCTACATTTACTTTGTTAATTGAAAACTGGATTCAGGTTAGGTACCAGTTCAGAACACTTTATCTTTATAAACCTGAAAGTAAAAGGCCATGGTTAAATGTGAATAACAGCTATTTCTCAGAGGGGGGTTTTCAGTGTTCTTCAAATTTTTCTACATTTTCAAAATTTTCTTTAAAGAATACATTTTAAAAAAATCAGAACTCCCCTCTCAGTGCCTCCTTGAGAATAAAGAGTACTACTCATAAAAAGAGCTGAAAATGAAGAAAAGGGTAAGATAGAGCCAAACATGTTCCTGAGTTCTAGAAACACAGAGGCAGCCAGAATCTCTGGTGAAGTTCAAGTGAGGCAGGACCACTCAGGTGCACAGATGCGGGGTGGCCGCCGAAGCTATTTTTCAAGGCAGAGATCCCTGAAAGATCAGAGAGTCAGATTAGGAGAGAAATGAACTTGACATACAGTCGATGCTTGGCATTTGTAGATTGTCTTGGCAAACTTGCCTCATCCCCAAAACTTCCTCGGTAGCCCCCAAATCAACAATAATGACACGTGTCCTAGGTGGATAAGCACAGAAGGACCAAAAATCTGAGTCAGCCTGCCTCCCCCGTGCCCAGCTGAGGCTCAACAGAGTGGAGCCATGCCTTGTCTCAGCTCCCCTCCTGTAAATGAGGGTGCTCTTCAGGGTCGGTTTTTGTGCCAGAGTTTTCACATTTGCGGGGCTTTGGGTTGGTGATTTTGCCATTTAGAATTTGGAAGCAGGATGAAAGAAGTGCTGCTTCTCCACACAAGAAGGCTGTGATGTACCTCACAGAGAAAATGAGTTCAGAGCAGCTCTGTCCAGGCATCAGTTTCAGAGCTGTTGGCTGTGAGTTCAACGTGATAATGAATTATTGATACATGTTAAATAAGGTGTCTTTAAACAGAAATATACATAAAACAAGGTTATGGGTTGATTGGTTGGTAAAAAAGTAGTGACCAGAGGACCAAAGGAACATAATCCTGTGTTTTCCCTAGGAGTAATGGGGTGGTATCCACTAATTCAGTGTTTGTATTAAGCTTATAATATATGACTCCCGTGATAAAGAAGAAACAGCTGTAATTATAACTGTAATTATCTGCTTAATTCAGTAGATCTCAATCCTTGGCTACACAGTGGAATCCCCTGGAGGGAGAGCATTTTGTAAAATATAGATACCTCCAATCATTCCAGGCCAAGGGAAAATGAACCTGGGGAGGTTAAAGCCTCTGCACTGCCATGTTTTTAAATTTTCCCAAGTAATTCTAGAAATTGTTATTTTCTACCAAAATTACAGCTCAGAAGCAGAAGGCTTCACAAGCCTTTACAAGGCTCTTTTTGTAAAGACCTTTTAGGATGAAGACATCAGGGGGGATGTTTATCTTTTCTTTTCTGAACTGAGCTCTTCTACCCTTCTTGGCTCATGACGCCATCTTGAAAATGCACCTGCTAAAGATGGTGACGTGGCATGCTATGGTGAAAGAAACTGTGTCCCCGATTACCTCAGGATTACAATCGCCAGCTGTTGCATTCTCTACAGATGTCTATTATACAGGAGGAAAAGAAATCTGTATATAGTAAGCCCCTGTTTTCTGTTATCTGCACCAGACTATTTCTCAGCTTCCACCCCTAACCTCACAGGTCCCTTATCATCATCTGCCTTGAGACCATCATAATCAAATTCGTTATGCCCTTAATACCTATTTGCTGCTGTTTACTCCAACAATCCCAGGACTATGACATTTTTCCTCTTTGGTTACACTGTAAAACCAAGGGACACTATTCAAAACTATTTCCGACCCTTCTCCAGCTCCTGAAAACTTTGTGCTGTGCACTCAGGAACTCAACCAGTAATAAAATCCTCCTTATTCCCCATGTCTCCTCGGCACATGCCTTTTCCTCTCTTGTCCCCACTATAACTTGACTAACTCCAGAAGGCATTTGTTCTTTGAACTTCATTAAAGTGCTGGCTATGCTCTCTTTTGCTCTCCTCATGCCTGGTTTGAAGGTGCCCTAGATTTTATTATAAGCAGTAATTTCAATGTCTCAATAATCTCAGTACCAAGGATCTCACTCTTAAAGCATTGCTTCCTACCTTACCAGTGACTGTGTCCCTGACAAAAATCTCTGGTGCCACCAGAATCTAGGGTCCTTTTAATTGTGTCCTAAATCTCATTTCCTCATAAGTCCCCCTACAATCCATCTTCCCCACACCCCTCACCTCACATTCTTTTATCCTGTCACCTCACAGTGAAGCTGCCACTTTCTGGTCAATGAAGCTTTCTGCCACTTGCATGGGTGAGCTGAAGAAGGCTGGGAGAAACTGAGTCTAAATGCAGAGCCATTCCCGTCAAGGAGGCCCTGAGAGCTTCAGGCAATGGTGCAACACTTTCCCTCCTGCCCTCCTGACACTCTCATCTCCTAGATGACTACTCGCCTCCAACCTGCAATACCTCTTCCCCCATTTCATTCTCAGCCATCAACCTTGCTACCTATGTCACAAAGAAAACAGAAGTAGCCAAATAACTAAGTGGGATAATGGATTCAAAGTGCTGTTAACCTAGAACTGTACCCACAACAAACCCATGAGAGTGAGTGACAAAAGAAGACAAATTTTAGGCCAACAAAAATTGAGAAAATATTAAAATATACTTAAAATAGAAAAAATAGATATAGATGAAAAACTGAAAGATGGACTAGAAAAAAGTAAATTATGGATAAGTATAAACAAATACTGGGTATACAAAATAGTAATATTTACTTTTCATTTTTCTATAACCCTCAAAATAATAGAAATGGGATGCATTGCTTCCAAACCAGTAAAAGGGAGGAGAGGAACAATTATTTCAAAATAATTCAAGAAAGAAGAAAATTAAAAAAGGAATATAGTAAATAGAGGTATAAAGTACATACAAATTATTATAAATAAATCCAAGCATATGAATAATCACAATGAAATCAAACACTTCAAATAACAAAAATAATGATTTTAGAAAGGAATAAATATCCAATTACATTCTGTTTACAAGATGTATTTTAAAAGCATAATTCTGGCCGGCCTGGGTGGCAGTTAGGCATCTGACTCTTGGTTTCAGCTCAGGTCATGATCTCAGGACTCTGAGATAAGCCCTGCCTGGGGTGTGGGCATGGAGCTCGTCTAAGATTCTCTCTCTTCTTCTCCCTCCTCCCCTCCCTCCACGCTCTCTTTCAAAATCTACAAACATAAATACATAAATAAAGGCCAAAAATGTTTTAAAACATCAAGATAAAAACTACATGATAAAGGGCAGCTCTTGTGGCTCAGCGGTTTAGCGCTGCCTTCAGCCCAGGACCGACCCTGGAGACCCAGGATGGAGTCCCACATCCGGCTCCTTGCATGGAGCCTGCTTCTCCCTCTGCCTGTGTCTCTGCCTCTCTCTCTCTCTCACACACACACACACACACTCTCTCTCTCTCTCTGTGTCTCTCATGTATAAATAAATAAAATCTTTTTAAAATATTACATGATAGGCTAATATAAACAAAGGGGAAGTTTGTAATCTAGTATCATCCAAAAAGCATTGTTTAAGCCAAAAGCAATGCTAGAAAAGAGTCTCATTAAGGCTCTATTTACAAAATTTATAATAAATACTAAATATAGCATGCATATGCCTTTAATGACATAAAGCTTTTATAGTAGTTGAAAGATTGGGAAAAACTCATATGGATACATGTGTTTGAATAAGAAAATTGTCACATGATAGCCAGCAGATTTTCAGAACACCTTACCCAACAAGTGGAGAATATCCACTAATTTTATACAACCCATATAGCATTTTTATAAAAATTAACCAGAAAAAAACTTTTTACCAGATATCAATCCATATCCAGGCAGAGAGCCTTACATTTGACAAAATTGGTGCCATTCAGTTCATAGTTTCTGACTGCAATGTACTGAAGATAAAAAGTGACAGTTTTTATAGAGAAACTCTATAAATATAAGAAAACACATGGTCGTATAAGAGATAACAGTGGGATTGAGAAAACACTTAGAAAGGATAAGGTTAAAACTACACATTAAAATGTGTGACTACAACCAACATGACTTTCCAGGTAAATTGGTAGCCTTGGATTAACATAATGAAAAGAATAAATATTTTTAAATGAGGCTTAAAAAAATAGTTCTTAACATCCAGAAGCTGGCCTGTTGCCATCAGTCTGCTGTCCTCCACTGATCATAAATTATTTCAAAGAACAGAGCAACTCTGTGACTGAGATGGATCAAGACACAAACAAGACCACTCCATAACTGTGTTTGGAGACAGAGAAAACATGACTATTTTCCAAGCCACAGAATACTCTACATATCCCTCTCTTCTAATAATAGGAGTGACAACTACTTCTTAACCAATTACAGATTTAGCCTCTAATTTTCCCCCTTTCTAGAAAGATTTATTCAGACACCCAATCATTGAATTACCCCACTTCCCAACAACAGCTAACTTAGGGCAAAGGTGTACTATATCGATCCTTTTTATTGTAATAAACAATAAACCCCCTTTGTTCCCAGTGGTTTTGGGGTGTTGGGCATTGACAAAAAAAAGGGAGGGCATATAATTAAACATACAAAGCACAACAAAACAGCAAATTAGAGAAAATAACTAAAATAGTTTGAAGGGAATATGTAAGATCAAGAGCCAAAATTGTGCAATATCAGATAAATATAAAATAGTAAGAGGAACAAAAACAGCCAAAAGTTAGTCTTTGAAAAGGCTTAAATAAAGGGCAAACCTTGATAAAGGAACAAAAAGAAATAAGGCACACTTACTAGGGATGGAAAAAATTTGTGTGGTTGGATAATTAGAAAGAGACAGCAGAATGCATTTTGAGCAAATTTAGGTCAATATACGTGAACATTAAAAAGACAAATTCTTTTGTCCAAAATAGGTTTCAAAATAAACACATGACCTCAATAAAACAAGCCTACAACCATCAATACAATTGTATACACGGTTAAAATGTTTCTACAAATAAAACACAATGACCAGGTGGTTTTTACAAATGAGTCCTAATATTCTTCATATTAGATCATTTCATTCTTACACAAACTCTTCCAGAGAATACAAAAATAGAACGTCCTCAATTTATTTTATGTGACAAGTAAGTTGACTTCAAAATTAGGTAAGAAGAGTATGAGAAAATCACAATTACAAGTGCTGATGTCAACATCCTAAGTTAAATATTAACAAACTCAATCCAGCAACATATAGAAATATAACAAATCATTCCCAAGCTGGGTTTATCCTTGCAAATCCAGTTTGGTTTAATCTCATACGAAAAAAAATGTTCACGTATTGTACTACATTAATAGATAAAGGCAAAGAAACATATGGCTATCAAAATAAATGCCAAAATCATTGAATAAATCTCAATCATGCACTGATGATAAAAGGTCATTTCTCAAAATAGGAACAGAAGGGAATACCACACAGTGATAAGGTGAATCCACGGAACACACACAGCATCCGTTTGCTCACTGGTGAAATGCAAAACCACTCCGTTCACATTAGGAACAGTACACGAATATTCACTATGACTACATCCTTTTAGTATTTTATAGGAACCCCAACAAATGCAGTAATGACATTAAAAAGTTATCAGATGTTATAATTACACATTATGCAACCCTCTATGTAAGAATTTTGAAAGAATTTACAGATAAATTATTAAATTAGTAATAAGATTTAATAATGTCCCTGATACAATAGAAATACACAAAAATCAACTGCATTTTCTACGTACTAGTATCAGTTATAATTGATAATTAAAAACAAATATCATCCACTGCAGTAACAATATATAAAGTGCTCAGACTGAAATCTATCAAAAGATTAACAAATGTAGTATTATATAAAGGGGAAATATCTGCTCCTGGATAGGGACTAATTAAGAGGTGAATTCTCCAAAACTGATGTAATGCATTTACAATGAACATGTATTGTTCTTGTTTGTTTTGAGGAACTGTGCAAATTAATTCTAAAATGTATGTGGAGGGAAGAGAAAATAAAAAGACTTGTCTTGCCAGATTCCAGGCTAACAAAAAGACAATAGTAATTAAGACAGTGTGGTATTATCATTGGCATAATCAAATTTGCCAGCAGAATGAAGTAGAGAACTCAGAAATAGACTGACACAAAACATAAGGACCTGATATGTGGTAGGGATGGTAGATGGTGTGGGGAAAAAAAAAAGTGTTTCAATCTTTTCAGTCTAGGACAGCAGTTTACTCATACAGGGGGGAAAAAACCCTCAGAATAAACACAACGATTAATGGAAGCAGATTAAATATTTAAATATAAAAGACAAAATCTGTGGCAAATGGATTCTAAAATGTCCCCCAATTATTACAGCTCCTGGTATCCATGCCATTTTCCTTGGCTGTGGGTGGGACCTGTGATTTGGCTTCTAACCAAACTTGATTAGGTGTTGCTTCCATGAATATGCTACATGGTTAGCACGTTTTCTACTGATTCTCTCTCATCCTGTCTTTTGTGAAGGAAACTGACATATGGATAACCCCATATGGTAAATGACTGAGGATGATCTCCAGCCAACAGCCAGAAAAGCACTGAGGCTTTTAGTCCAACAACCCACAAGAAACTGATTCCTGCCAAGACCAGTGTGGGCTCAGAAGCCAGCTTCCCAGGGTGAGTTCCGAGTGAGAGCCCCATCCTAGGCAGCACCTTGCTTACAGTTCTGTGAGGGGCCCAGAGGGAAGAGCCAGGTAAGCCATGCCTGGATCCCTGACCCACAGCACAGAAACTGAGACAGTAAATGTATTGTTTTAAGCCATTATATTTGTGGTAATATTGTTTTGCAGCAATAGACAATGATTAAACAATAAAAATGCTCAGAATAAAATTGGGGAGAACATTTTCTTTGCTAAGACCCTAGAGAAGATTCTTTAATGCGATGCAAAAAGGGTATAAATAATAAAGGAAAAAACACTGACATTCACTTACATTCATATGAAGAACATCTGGGTATCGAAACACATCCCAAAAGTTATAGTACAAGGATCATGAGACTATAAACAGAAAAGCTATTCACAATACATACAACCAAAAAAGGATTAGTATTATTAATATATGGTAAACTCCAATGAATCAGTAAGAAAAAAGAATGAACTCGATAGAAAAATGGATGGAAGACATGAACATGGATTTCATTTCACAAAAGAAGAAACACAAATGGAAATAGAAAGGAGTACTATATATGTGTGTACCCACACACACACCAGGGTGCATGTGCTATATGTCATTAATAATCAAAGGACTGCAAATAAAACAAAAATGTGACACCTTTCAATCCCAGCTTCATCTTTCCACATCCAGAAAAGAAAAATGTGACTCCTTTTCATTGTATCAGATGGGAAAATATTTAAAAGGTGTGAAAATGTCAAATATAGGAGAAAATATAAAGCAATGGAAACTTTCTTATAATGGCTAGAGTGTCAGTTTGTAAGGATCATCTAAAAAAATACTAACTTGGCATCATCTAAAATAGTTGAGGATGTTCTTTCAGTCCTAAACACACACACACACACACACACACACACACACACACACACACACACACAACCAGGAAGAAGGTTGGAGTGGCAGTGGGGTACAAACAAAACACAGTAACAATATTCTTACACAGGTACATTACAGAACATACACAATTTTTACACGCAATATGTGGATATTTCCCAAGTCGAGCAAGATAGAAGATAAAGTATGGCATGTTTAGATAATGGCATATTCATATAATGGGACACCACCATGTTGGAAATAAGTGGTCTTCACCTACGAACATCAAAATGCAGTAGACACACTAGATTTTGAGGAAAGAAAAGCAAGTTGCATAAAAATATATGTAGTATGTTCCTGTGTACATAATGTTTGAAACCATGCAAAAGTATACATTATGTTGACAAGGACAGACACATATGTGAAGCTATAAAGAAAAGCAAGGAAATAGTAAACAGAAACTCAGGATAGATGTCCCCTCTGGGATCACTGTCCGGAGCAGCAGGAGGTGATAATGGAAGATCAGATGGAAGGCTTAGCCTCTAGCATAAATTGTGGGGTGACAGTCATACTTTTATTCATTCTATTAATTTCTTTTGTATCAAACATGCTTTTTTAAAAAATATTTTATTTATTTGTTCATGAGAGACACAGAGAGAGAGAAAGAGGCAGAGACATAGGCAGGAGGAGAAGCAGGCTCCCCACAGGGAGCCCCATGGAGGACTTGATCCCAGGCCCCGGGTTCAGGCCCTCAGCCAAAGGCAGACGCTCAACTACTAAGCCACCCAGGCGTCCCTCAAATATGCTTTGTACCATAATGTAGAATATGTGAGTATATAAATTCTCACTCTTAAGTTCTACCTCTGGCCACAGAAACTTATCAATATCATAGAGGAGGGCTTCTGACTTCCCAGATAGGGTCAACACAACTTTTCAATGTCAACATATTACTGTAACCTATTTTGAATACCCATAATATCTACAGATTGATAAATGAGGGAAGTAGAGTTGGCATGTGAAAGAATCAGCATAATAGGGGCACCTGGGTGGCTCAATTGGTTAAATGTCTGCCTTCCACTCAGGTCATGATTCCCGGGTCCTGGGATCGAGCCGCACGTGGGGCTCCTTGCTGAGCAAGGAGTCTGCTTTTCCCCCTCCCTACCACTCGTGTGCATTCTCTCTCTCTCTCTCTCTCTCTCTCTCTCCCCAGTTCTCAAATTAAAAGAAAAATATCTAACAAAGGAAAAAAGTATCAACACAGTAGTAATTTCTAATATATATAGTGAACCACACCTAGTAAGAATGTAGAGAGCAATACCAAAGGAAAATCATCAGGGAACAGAATTTCTATCAATGGTATGAATCCTACTACCATAGGTCTGCAGCAGTTGGACCTAATACAGACGGGCATTCTCTTTTGCACTCGTTGTTGGAAGGCTGAGTTTCTGGCTAGAGACTCTGGAATTTACTCTTGGGTCCCCATATATAGCCATGGAAGTCAGAAAGCATCCAAACTTACCAAGAATCAACTATAGGATAAGAAACTGTAGAATTTTACCCCAGCCGAAGAATATGTGCAAATGACATGTGATTTAACAGAAAAATATTCTTCACAGATCAAATAATTGTATATATTGATGCAATCTTTGTTTGGAGTGATATTCCCACATAGTCTTAAATACCTTAGCTTTCATGCTCACTTCATAGTAAGTGGAAAAAATAAAATGGAAAAAATACAATGGTTACAATACAGAAGATCACAATTAAGTATCTGTTGAATGAAGGTATAGGCATAATTTATGCTTAGTGTTACACAAATGGCACTTGTGATATGAAATACGATTTCCATAGCATCACAATTAAATTCAAAATGGTCTCTATCTCAATGAAACTCAGTATATGATATGCTCTGGAAAAAAAAATAGCAAAAGACCTGTGGCTCTGGAAAGGACAAAGACATGGAAGCTGAACTTAGTGAAAGTTGCAATATTTTTTTTTCTTGAAATGGGAACATAAAGCACTGCTTTCAATTAATGCATTAATTGTGTAAGTGTGATTTTATGTTCCTTTGACTCAATTGATATGTTCAATACTATGGTAAAATAGAGGATAATTTAAATACTAAACTAAAACATAAAAGACCAGAGAATTGTAGGTGAGCACAAAGAGGAAACAAGAACTGTTCCATGATTTTTTACATGTGGTTTTATTTAATCCATGCATCGACTCTAGGGAAGTTTTACAGAGGGGTAATGGAGACTTAAAATTAGGAAAGTTGCCCCAAACCTCACAGCTGGTCAGTACTTACTGACCTAGGGTTTGTATTCAGGGTTTTTTTTTTTTTTTCTGATTTCAAAGCTCATATAATATATAAAAGTGTTATATAAATGTAACATTTTAACAGAAATGGCCTCCTTCAAATTAAGCAAGGAAATGGGGGGAAGGTACAAACAGCCTGTGGAAGACCCCCAGGAGTTGTCTGCTAGTTATTCAGAGAAGACCGTAGGCCTCCTATGGTAATGCAACTCTGCCAAGTGGGCACGTGTGTGCACAAGCAGGTACCTTTCTACTCATGTGTTCCACAATGGCATTTTTTTGATAGTTTTATAATTAGTGGTGGGTAGAAGACAAATTGAATGTGTGTGCAATTCAGTTTATTTTAGTAAATCTGGAGAAGTAGCCACAGTTTGTTGGTGCTCAAAAACCCACTGTAAGCATGCTGTGCACTGTTAGCATTGAAATAGCCACAGGGCTCAGGTTAATGTCTGATAATGAAAAGTAAAAACATCTGACTTTTATTAACTGCATTCTTTATATTCACTTATCTTTGTATAGGTATCTTACGAAAGCAATTTCATCACTTGTTGGTCATACTGTGTTTTTTTACACATGAATAAATCTCCCCTTCAAAATTTTGTGAAATATGACATTAAGCATCAGATTAAAAAGGCGTAATATAGTTAAAATAGCCATATTTTAAAATCTCATGTACTTTAAACCAATCTACAATAAAATTAATCTTTTGGAACAAAGTGAAGGAATAAATGAATACATAATTAAAATAATAAATAAATACCAGAAAAAAATGGGCAATATTCTTTCACTGTAGTACAATAAGGGTTTAGAGAATTATTTGCATCATGCAATAAATAAGAAGTGTGTTATGCATTGTGTACAGAGGGGTGCCAGATTTTAATGTAGGGATTGAAGAGTTTCTAGTGCTCACATCCTAAGTGAGGCAAGTGACAGTGACTGGGAGCTCAATCCGTTTCCGAAAAGAAAAAATAATATGAATGAAGAGCAGCGCAGGTGATGCATGTGTGTGAAAGTTTGCTTCCTTAAACCATTAAGAACAATGTGTATATCCCAAAGAGAGAGGAAGATGACATAAGATAAAACATCACATATCTCTGACATTTGAAAACCTGAAACATATAAGTAAAATTCAACATCAGTGTTAGCTAATATACTTCAAAAAATTACATTTGATCTTAAGAGTGCACAATACAAAAATAGTTTAAAGAAATAAAACAGAAAGGGTAATTGTGTATTATGAAAAAGATTTGCTGAAATTATACTTTATCATTTTTCTCAAGGTTTACCTACAATAAGATTTCAAAGACAAAGAAAAAAAAAGATTTCAAAGAGATTTTTAAATAGTTCATAGAATTAACACAATTGTTATAGGAGTATTCTCCTGTGTACCTTACTTTCTGTGCTCTAAGTTCATTCATTCCTTCCTTCCTTCTTTCTCTTTTCCTCCCTTCCTACTGGTATTATTTACATGACGTAGGAAAGACCAGATTTTTTTCCTTAAATGAATTCCACCTGAGTATATTAGATTGTTAGCCACAGATTTGACACAAGTATGCACTCCCATTTGCTGCAGACTCCTTTGAACTAGAAACATTGTGAAATGCAAAATAAGAATGTGTTTCTTTCTAATCCCCACTAGACTGTCAGCGCCACAGGTTTTGTTCACTTTTGCATTCCCAGTATTGATAGCTGTACCTAGCAATGTGGGTCTGGAAGCACTGGGAGAGGAGGAACAGGAAAAGATGCTATTGGCCAGTTGGACTCTGGATGAAGAACATGGTGTTCTCCTTCTTACTGCCATTACTAGAATGATCTGCACACACACACCAGTCAGACCTCATTCACACATTCTTTTCAGAGTGTCTCTTGATACTCACCTACAACCAAATTTCTTTGTTGTGAATAGTGTTGGTTGAGTGAGTGGGAATGGGGAAAGAGCGAGTGCTGGTTTTGTTCTATTGACACTGGTCTTTTGGAAAAGCTACTCATTGATGGGATGTCCTATGACGGCCAGAGCCAAAACCTAATTTAGGAAAAAAAAAAAAAAGTGATGATCTTCATCCAAGTTTACCAGTCATAACTTCCTCTCAGTAAATGACTCCTTTCCTCACAACCACCGTTTCAGAAATAAAGAAACCAGGTCTACTGAAAAACAACTATTTAGTGTCTTTCCTCTGGTGGTCATCACCCCACCATGTTCCCCTTGTCGACTTCTTGGTGAATTCCTATTAGCTGGCATGTTCCCCCTTGTCGACTTCTTGGTGAATTCCTATTAGCTTTGAAGTCTGTAAAGACTGCCAATTCCTCACACAGCAGGAACATAGTCAACTGATTTTTCTGTTTTTCCCTCACACTGATCAGGATCCATAAGATTAAAAAAAAAAAAAAAAAAAAGGATCCAGAAGATAGATACCCAAAAGGTATAGTGAATAAATGAACTGATAAACTGTATATCCACTAAAATTTCCCTTGCAAAAAAACTAGATTTCCTATAGAGATGATAAGGGTTTCAAATTTATTTGTAAAAGAAGTACCATGTAAAGTTGTTGTGAGGATTTTAGGAGACCTAAAATCCTATGGCTCAATGAGGAGCACATCAGAGATCCATTTGCTAAAGACCCTTCTTTAAAAAAATAAAATAAAAAATAAAAAGTTCCATGCCAGTCCTGTGCACCAAACTCAAAATGTCTCAGGTAATCTTTTTCATGAGTAACATATGCAGCATGAAGATCTTACCAATAGCAGCAGGGACAAATGTAGAGCACATGTGCATAGTACAGGGATGCTCTTGCTATTTAGTAACTGGGGTGATGTATAAAGAATGCAATGAGTCAAAGACAGAGACAGAGCTGGGATTAAGCACCATCACTGAAAGGTAAAAGTTTTGTGGCTGAAATTCTGAGGCTGAATTTCAGTATTCAATGTGCCCTGTTTCAAGTCCCTGCCTTCTCAGCTCCACATAAAATCCTCACAGTCACCCAAAGGTCTAAAGAGAGTTATTAGAAAATTATCCCAACCATAGCCAAGTTGCCTTTAGCTTTTCATTTACTAGTAGTGGAGTCTTGTTATACACATAGTTCCAATACGCTAGTTTATGATCTCAGTCTATCTTTTCTTCACTGAATAATTGGGTAAGTGTGAAAAACAAAACAAACACAAAAAATGAAACCCTCTATCGTTTGGAAGCCTTAGCTGAACCTATATTTGGAAACAGAATTAATTAAATATGTACACGTTACTTGAAATAAATGTAACAAAAGCTCATGTAAATTATAGCTCAAGCATCTACAAGTTAGAGAACGTTAGAATCCATTGCTTGACGTTCCTATCATCCTTTGTGCAAAAATTCATTTAGTTCTTAGCATATTATTTAAATTTTTCTGCCAACATGAAGGGAATGACACTGATCAAGTAATGGAAAAAACTGCCTTAGCAGATATTTTATATATATATTAGGCACACTTTAGCCACATTTAAATAAGCAGTAAATAGTCCACATGTTAAATTCCTTGATATCTTCTATATTAGGCATCCTTACCTCTGGAAATGGTATTACATATTGCCTTCTACTTACATTTTTTTCCTAAATTAATCAGTGAATATTTTTCTAATTATCATCAGTTAATCAAGCCAATCAAATGTAGTGATTTTAAAACCATTGCTAATGTCTACTCACACATAATTGGATATGCTTTACATATCAAGAATGGCTAGGATCTTTGATGATGCACCGGAAAGTGCTGATAAACAATGTTAATCAAAAGTATGCAACACTTCCACAAAAGGAAAATGTTTAAGATGCACTGGTGTGGGTGGAGGGCAGCTTCTTCTTTGAATACATTTGCTGAAGGTTTCTTGGAAGTCCTCTGCCATGCCTGGGAGTTTTAACACCCATTCTTGCCAGGTATTTACTAATTCTCTGTTGGTTTAAAAAGACAGCCAACCAAAGGTTTAATATTTGGGGTCTAGTTCTAATATGTATGTGGGCTTGTTTTTGTTTTTAATTTAAAACCTTTATTAACAGGTACTTGCCTAATATGTACATATTCTTATTTGCTTAAAACTTGTGCCACTTTAGGTTTCTATCAATTAAATTTAGGCATACTCATCAATTCATCTTGCTTTTCCTGAAGAGAGTCTCCTACTTCCTATTCTCTCCAGAATTCATTACAGTAAACTCAGTTCTGGATATGGTCTTATTCTTTCATCCGAAGTGAGTAATTTGCATTATTTCTAACTTTTGAGAACCATATATATTATTACCACCGCATTTGTTACTCGTGAGTAAAGTCTTTTTTTTTAATTTCAAGACTGGTGTTTGCTTTAGAAGTGTCACATAGTGACAATCATCCCTTTAATTATTTTCAAGATGGTGAGAATAAAATTAAGTGTGGAGACTTTTTGAATTTTTCTGGATCTAACACCCTAAGGATGCAGGACCTGGATGTTCTGGGCACCGGTCACCTCAGGCATTAGTATAAGGCAAGGGGTCCCAAGCATGAACATTTGCGTGCAGATCCAAAGGCTGGGTCATCCCTCACCCATCACATTCCTCACGTGGGAAATCTGTAAATAGAGGTCTCTTCCAGCAAACTTTCCCTTGGGGTGCAGGTGGGCGAGGACAGTGCCAGGGAGCCTCACCTTAGTGTTGCTGTGTGGGGGTGAAAGGACACACAGTGAAGAACATTTTGGTGAATCTGTCCCTTTCTTTAGCTAGCAATAACATGCCCCCGTATCATTCACACAGCTATTCTTTATTGTTTTCCCCACCTCTCCTCAGATTCCTCCCCATACTCAACCTGGTTCCCTCCTTCCCCGTGGGGGTGTTTCTGCAAAGTTAAAAGGCAGTGGTACGGGTTCTGCACACATTTGTAATTCTTACCTTGAGCAGATCTGCTATTACTGCCAACCCAAAGCCTTATTTGATCTGATTTGAGATCACACATCCTGGGAATTGAAAGCAAACACTGACACTATGCCCAATAATGGAAACAGTGTTCTCATCCATGGAGCAATTTTTACATGGTTGTTGATAACCCTGAGATAGGTAGAATAACCTTCCTTGAGAATAACTGTAGATTCAGGTCTTCAGCTGCCCTCTCAACCTATATTAATACAATATGATTGCATTAATTTTGACATTGTGAAGAGAAAGGGAGAGCAGTGGGAAGGAAGGAGATGTAGGGGAACAGGAGCGGTCTGCATTCATGCTATAGTGGAAGAGAAGTGACAGCCACGTTAGGTTTAGCTGGAATGTAACATATCCACAGCTTTATCACTCTGGAGACACATTTTGACATAACAAACTACTGAGAAAGAACCACTTTTATCTAGGTCAGAATGACAGACTCTCAAGTGTTCGAGAGCTTGAGGAAACTAGTCTGAAACGTCAGGAAGACTGCAATCTGTACAGAGATTTTCATCAGGTCTCGACACTGCGTAATGGTATTTATCCAATGCATTGTAATTACTGCACTGGCTTATAATGGCACGGCATTTTGATTTCAGAGCTTACCAAAATAAAATGAACCACATTTTATGACGACTACATTTATAATAAGATGCAGATGGTAAAGGAAACAGATGCCTCTGACATCATCTCCCATTTGCCTTCAACTTTTGCAGACACTGGCAGTCTGTAAACTCATTCAAAGGGATGCAGGATAAGTCAGGCAGTTTTCCAACTCTGTTTCCAGTCTAAAAAAACACTGGCAGCAGTGGCATTGCTTTCTCTGAGTCATGCAGTGATAATTCCACAAAAAGAAATTTGATTCTAAGTGTCAGGCTTTAATGCAAAATTAATCATCAGGGAAAAAAAATCCCCACCAATGTCGGGACTTCAACAATTAGTAACACGGACTGTTCTGCATGACAGTGACAGAAAGGACATGGTGCGGTGCAAGTGGTGTGATGGGAACAGCTGTAGCTTCAAGGAGGCAAGAAAGAGAAAAGAGAGTTTTAAACATACAGGCAAGTCTAAAATACTCTACCAGCCCTTGGCACCCAGATTGTTCAAAGACTGACTCTTTATTACTTCTAAGTAAAAAACTTTAAGGAGGCTTTTGAGATCACTGTTGCTGACCTCAAAAAAAATGTTCATTCTGTGTTTCCATCTGTATTTTTTCCAGAAGGAATCCTATAGTTCTGATAGGAGCTTTCACCATTTCCCCAGTGATAACACTGAACATTATATACAGTTAAAAAAAAAAATACAAAAAAAAAAAAAAAAAACAACTTTTTTTTTTTTTTTTTGGTGCAAGATAAATGTGTTAGAAGATCCTTTAAAAAAGATAAGGAACTTTTGTAGTCCATCTTGAAAGGAAGAGATGCTTGGGCAAAGCAGCAATTGAAAGGCCTTTAGCAGTGTTTGAGGTTCCAAGATAGATCAGCACAGTTACAGACGAGGGAGACAGCTAGACAAAAACCTGTAAAATCTTCCTACCTCCCCCGACCACCATCACATAACTTTATCTATGCCTCTGTAGTAGGAACGTTTCGGTAGGAAAAAAAAAAAAAAAATTCAGAAACAAAGGCAGGGATAGCGGTGATGTAAAAATAAATCCTGCTAGACCAAATATGGTGCCTATTTTTAAAATAATCTCTGTGCAAGTAACAAACTGAACACACGCGCACACGCACACACACACGCACATAGTACAAGAATAAACAAACTCTCGTTAATTCACATCCACAAACCAGGTTGCGAAGTATTAGTGCAAATCTCTGCTGACCTGCAGCATTTAATCCATAAACTTTGGATATCCTAGACGCTCCATCAGTGTCCAGCAGATGTTCTCAATCAATTTAATTTCATCTCTAGGCAGGTTTTGTTTCCAAACATTAGTATTAGTTGGTGATATCTCCCCTTCGTAGGGAAGATAGAAAAGGTTTGTGGAGGTGGCAAACAGTATTTGGTTTAAACTAGCAGGAGACAAAGGTATTCCAAGAAAGGCAAAAATCCTTTCAGTGGTTTTCTGAGGAAAATGTACAATATCTTCAAACTTGATCAGCTGGTAGCTGGTAGGCAGCAAATCTGTATTTATTCTCAGGGCTGCTGCTGTGTTTGCCAGCCACAAATGAGACAACAGGGAGACTGCGTTTGACTTGGATTTTGATAATTCTTTCCTCAACGATTCATATTCGAAAGCATAACCTGAATTTAAGTTACATTTTCCTTTACCTCCCTCTATTTTAAACAATTTAGCTAAGTGCTCTGGTACATTTTTCAAAGAGTAGAGACTTGGTTTACTACTGTACAGCATTGAATAAATCCATGCCCGAGGGTCCCTTACTATGTACAATGCCCTCATAGAAGCTCCTAAAACTTCCTGAAAAAAATGAAGCTTTAAGGTCCAGCTCCCGCTGCTTAAGCTGAGCACAGGACGTGCGGTTGGGTAATAGACCAGGTGTCTCCTCAAAGCCCTAATATATTCAGCATCTCTATCAAAGGTGCCTTTCATTCTACTTCTTTGTTCTGGCAAAGACTCTCTCCTTTTCGATTTTCTTTTTCTGTCCTTATTGGCTGTAAAATATTGGGCCAGTTTACCCCTACTGGGTTCATGCAGATGGATGTTTTGCAAATGTAGTTTCGTGTCTTGAACTAAGGACTGCAACCAGCCTCGGAGCAAACGGAAATGCACACTGTGGATATCAGATGCCTTCCATTCACAGGCGTCTACAAATGAGTCAATTTCAAATTCAGTTTCAGGAATATCGATGTAGGTTGTAGGAACTCTGATGTAGAGAAAATCACTACTGTTGAAAAAAAGTTGTTTGAGAATTTCAGCCCCCGAACCAGGAAGTGAGGTAATGACGACGTTGGGAAGATCGATGTGGTGCCCTTCGGAAGACAAAGACTTCAGGCTTGCCTCGGCCTCCGTCCTTGCCCATTTTGCACAGATGGGCTGAGTGCAAGTGCTCCACACATCCAGCAGCTCAATAAACCACAAGGCAATAACAAGGATTAGGATCCACCGCATTAGCTTTCTAAAAGAAAGGTAAAACCGCCACTGAAAGGTTAAAATCACCAAGCTAACGCACAAAATCAATCCGACTGCTACATTAAATTTAAATCCAAAGGGGAAAATGACCCTATCATGTCTTATGGGCTTTGCTATTGCTTGAGTGCCCAAACCAAATCGGGTTATCTGGCCCTGGTCAGCCACATTGGCAAAGCCACCAAAACCCAGGTAATTGAACCTTGTCTTCAGGTTATGGTAGTCGGTTACAATGGAAACAACATGTTCAGTATTATTGACATTGAGAGAAATCTGAAGTCCAGAACTGGAACTATCGATAAATCTGCAGCTGGAAACATTGACATATGGCCCATAAAAGACATATGCAATTCTTGTGATTGTGGATTCCATCTGAAATGTGACATTAACAAACTGAGTCCACCGTTTCTTAAATTCAGCAGCTTGCTCTGCCTCTTGTATACTAGCAATGGGACTATTGCCACGATGATCAAACCAGAACATTCTGTAGTGTGCATCCCACACATCCATCATGGCGCCATTGTACCTGTTCATAAACCTATATGGGATGTACTTAAAATCGATGTCCAGATTATGAAAGAAGGCACTGACAGATTTTATTGGGGAATTGTCTTGCCTCTCAACGTGATCAACAACCAGCAACGTTTGAGAATTTAAGAGAAGCAAAGCACGATACACACTTTTCAGCTTCATTGCTGAAGAGTAAGCAGACACCGCTTCCCCACTCACAAATATCATTTCTCCATGTTGAGAGGCAGTAATGACTTCCCCTGCTGCATCACCAGCCTCCTCACCGGTCCACTTGAGCCACTGTGCACATTCTCCCAGTTGACCTTCCCAGGGCTTATTACACTGGCTTGTGGGTGATGGAGCAAACACCAGTACATTGTTAAGGTGGCTCAGCTTGGGTCCATAGAGAGCTTCAGAAACAAATACTTGCCCATTGGGGGCAAAAGTAAATGAGTTCTGATCTGGATGTTCGTGTCCTGGGTTAAAGCTTCTCCACCCATCAATCCAGGAGTATGGCTGAAAGTGAACTATGTCATACACAGCTCGCCCCCCTAGCTTCCCAGATTTAAAAGACACAAATGTATTGGTCTGTGTATTTGGCAACCCAGCTCCATAAGTGACAACACCCCAGTTAGGGAATATGTGCATTTTTGCAGTACCATATTCAGCAGGAGGCTGTGGGGTGAGCTGGGGATCATACCAGATGAATTCAGTGTGAAGAGTACTCCACCTCTGGGCAGTGGAGGGGACCATCGGTCCATCCTTAGGTCGGTGCCTTCTAATTTGCTGAGCTAACCAATTCCCAGCTCCATTCTTTAAGATAAACTTATCCAAAAACACCAACTGGCTCTCTGGACCATAAAACCAATTATAATTGGAATCTGCTATACCCACAGTTCTTTGGAAGCCTGGTAAAAGGGTGGCATAATAGAACCAAAAGTGCATTTTTAACCAGTTATTATCCAAGTTGTTGATATTGAAATGGCGCTGGGCTAGAAAAACATACTGTGTGACTGATTTAGCTGTGTAGCTTCCATAGGCCACACCTTCATCCAGAGAACCATCAACAATGTGATTCAACAGAAACATGGTCTTTTCCATCACATCTACTACAACTTGTTTCCATATATTTGCTTTGGATCCTTTATCTACCCCAGTCACCAAAGCCCCGGTGAGTAATGCTACCATGTTAGTCGCCTGGTGATTATGGAGAAGTTGTTTGCCCCACGAACGGACCTTGGAATACTCATACATCTCCTCAGTAACAGCCCATATTTTTCCCAGGTATTTTTGTCTTCGATGATCATCTAGTAAGTTATATAAAAAGTCAAAGGCGGTGGCAAAACCTGTTAAGGAATGGCCAACCGGAACCTCATCCCCTGGTGCATTCTCAACTAGCCAGTCTTTGTAGCCAACCATCCTGTCCATGTATTCCAAGATAAACTCAAAGGCGACTTTGTCTTCTGGGCTTAACAAACAGTACAATGCTAAAGGAGGCAGATTGTTACCATAAATTTCATTCCACTTGGCAGCAAAATCAGCATGCTTGGGTGGAGGTAGGTAGTATGTGGGGTTGGACAGCATAACTGTTACTGCACTTCTGATAGCTCGAAAGAGATGCAAATGGCTTGTACGAGACTTCTGTCTCATTGCCTGGATTTCTCCAGCATCAAAATATAAACTTGGATGAAGCATACTTTTCTTCAGCTTGTGACTGGGTTTGAAATCTTGCACTTTCTGCGTCTTAAACTGATCTATATCATCTGTGAAAACTGCCCAGTCAGAGTAATTGCTCACAGATTCCTCAAAAGTAGAGAAAGCAAACACCACTAAAGCTAAAAATAAGAAATGTCCTGTAAACATTAACGCCATGATCCATCGGGGAGTTCCCTTCCTTAGGCATACAGGTCAAACACAGTGCTCCGCGTATTTCCCATCTGCCTAGGATAAGACATACATTTAAGGCCTTGATAAAACAGACTGTAAATCATACATGCTGTGAAATCCAGCTGACATTCGGTTCATTCAAAGCAAGCAGGGTTGCCAAAAAGAGAAACTTACAGCATCTATCTGTGTCCCTGACACAGTTCTGCTTCCAATAAAATTTCAAGGAATGTTAAAACCTCTAATGTTTCTGTATCACGCAGCAAACAGTGGTAGAGTCAAATAGACTAGGAATTTGGGATTTACTTCCTTTACATAAATCTAACATGAAGAGTCAAAACACACATTGTTAAAAAAAAAAAAAAAAAAAAAAAGTAAGTACTCCAAAAATCCAAATTAAGAAACCATTCCTAGGATAGGAAACCATGTCTGGTGATAAAAATCACCCACACAGATGATGCTGGTGCCTGCGTCTGCCCAAAGGAGCTGATGAAGCACTGAAATTCTTGAAGTTGACTTGGTCCTTTATCCCCTTTCCACTTTTTACACTTCTGCTTTGACAATTTTTTCTTCTTCCATTTTTGGGAAAAGAGCATCCTCCACAAGTGTTTCAAAGTCCTACTTGATTTCAAAAACTCAAAATCTCTGCCCTCATTGCAAATCTGTCCTGTTCAGGCTTACTTACTCATCATCACCATCCCCCACGATGACCCAGGGAAAAGTATCTTCACGTCGTCCTTTATCAGCTTCATCTGTCTGTACAAGTACAAAAATCTGATCTCTTCAGCCACCTAGGTACTTCTTTTCCAATCACGAAGCAACCACCAACTGGGAAAGAAAACTTCCCCCTTCACCAAGACTGACGGCTCTTTTCTGTTCCTTTCGCATGACACCCCTTTCTGGAGGAAAAAAAAAAAAAAAAAAAGAAAAGAAAAAGAAATTCTCTGAGGCTACAGATACCCTGGGAGCGGACACGAACGGATGACTTACATGCTCTACACTGACAGGTAACAACCCTTCCTGAATACAGTCTAAGTTAGCTCGCGGGGTGCTCTTTCTCCCTCATACTTGCAGATGCACAAGCACAAGCGAGGATAACCAGGGAAGGGGGCGGATGGCCAGCCGCTGCTAGAGGCGACTTTCCCGCAGCACCTGTGCTAGCTGGGGCTCGCTTTACCCACTCAGCGTGTCTTTTTTTTTTTTTTTGATTCAAGCGCAGTTAACACGAAAGACGAGTCCTGCCGTCACTCTGGCTGTTCTGGTCGCAGAGGGCTCAGGGACAAGAGGCAGACGCTGGGAGGGCCGTCGTGGCTTGCGGTCGAGCGGTGAGCTCTGGCGGGATCACAAGGTGCCTCGGGGAGGATCCCGCCGCAGCCTCACCTGGAGCCCGGAGCCCGGAGCCCGGAGCCCGGAGCCCGGAGCCCGGAGCCCGGAGCCCCGCCGTCCATCCCGACCAGAGGCCGCCAGGGGGAGCTGAGACCCCGGCTACGGCGCAGCGTCGTCTCTGCCCGTCCGCGGCTCCGAAGAACCCAACCAAGTTTCAGTCCAGGACAAGTCTCCTCCGTAGGAAACATTAACTAACGCTAGAGTTTCCTGCACCGCCCCGCCTGTTGCATTTTTTTCTTCCTCCCCGTTCGCTTCCTGCGGTCGTGCCGCCCCCATCCCCCGCTCCCCGGCCCCGACCTCCGGCCGCGGTCCGGGGACGAGCGACCCCTCAGCCGCCAGGTCCGCTTACCTTGCGCCGCTGTGGACGGGGTCTCCCGGCAGCGCCGGGCCCCGGTGAGGACGAGGTGGAGAGTTCGAGAAAACTGCTCCGGCCGGGAGCCGGGCCGCGCCGGCCCCCGCAGGGCTCCCCGCGCCCCGCGCTCGGCGCCCCCCGCGCTCCCACCGGCTGCGGCCCCGCGCCGCCCCCCGCCCCGCGCCCCGCGCCCCGCGCCCCGCGCCGCGCGGACACGCCCGCCCTCGGGGACCGCCGGACGCTCCGGGCAGCCCCGCGCCGCGGGACGCAGATCCGCGCGCCACCCGCGCTCTCCCGCGCGCCGAGCCCGGCGGAGCGAGGGCGTCCCCAGGCCGCGATGCCGCCGCGGCCGCCGCTCCTCGGTGCCAGCTCCGGCCGCGCGGCCCGGGGAGGGCGAGAGACGGCGACGCGGGCCGGGGGCGGGGCGGGAGCGGGCCGGGGGCGGGGCCGGGGCGGGGCCTCAGGCCCGGGAAGGACGTGGGCGGGGGAACGCGAGCGATGGGCGGGGCGGGAGCGGGCCGGGGGCGGGGCCGGGGGCGGGGCCTCGGGATAGGGGAGGGGGAGAGACTGCGGCGCGGGCCGGGGGGCGGGGCGGGAGCAGGCCGGGGGCGGGGCCGGGGCGGGGGCGGGGCGGGGCCTCGGGTCCCGGGAGGGGGAGAGAGACTGCGGCGCGGGCCGGGGGCGGGGCCGGGGGCGGGGCTTCGGGTCCCGGGAAGGGGAGAGAGACTGCGGCGCGGGCCGGGGGGGCGGGGCGGGAGAGGGCCAGGGGCGGGCCGGGGGCGGGGCCTCGGGTCCCGGGACGTGGAGAGAGACTGCGACGCGGGCCGGGGGCGGGGCCTCAGGCCTGGGGAGAACGTGGGCGGGGGAACGCGAGGGATGGGCGGGGCGGGGGCGGGGCCAGGGGCGGGGCCTCAGGACCCGGGAGAGGGAGAGAGACCGCGACGCGGGCCGGAGGCGGGGCGGGAGCGAGACGGGGGCGGGGTTTAGGGCCGGGGGGTCTGGAGACAGAGAGAGAGAGACAGAGAGAGAGAGAGAGAGAGAGAGAGAGATGGCGATGGCGACTCCGGCAGCCAGACAGGGGGCGGGGCTGAACGCCCCATCCCTGGATCCTAAAGCGAGTTGAGTTGGTGGGTGTCTCCGGCGAGTTCCGGGCTGCGGTGGGGATCGGACCTCGAGACCGGGAAGTGTAGAAGTGCAGTTGTCTGAAGACCTCGCCCTACTGACTGCCTCCTACTGATCGTCCTCCTTCCCTTTGGTTATCGGGGGAGAGGACTGGCGGGCTGGGGGTGGGAGGGAGACAGGAGTCCCCGGCATGATTACAAATGATGGAAGCGGCGACAGGCGGGATAATGCTGTCGGATGTCAGGTTAGGAGGAGCAGTGGACGAGGAAGAAGGCACGAGAGGCAGCGTGGCTGAGGTCGCTGTCATTTAGAAAGGCAAAATCAATATACCGGATTAATATGAGACTGACTTCAGGAGCACAGATGCTAAAGATCAGAGGAAAACAAAAAGGCTAATCAGTTTTATTGATTGAAATAATTTATCCGGCAGTCTAATATGAGGCGGTGTGGGACAAACAAGGGGAAGGGATCTCTTCCTCATTAAAGAAGCGAAAACGGGAATTCGGTAAAGACCCACAAGCAGGAGACGGTGTGTCTCAGTTACTATGACACCTGCATGCAACTCCACGGTTCAGAAACCCTACAGCAGTTGTGAATCCTGTTGTATCCGACATATGGAATTCCTCACAGATACCTGAGATTGCGCTTCAGCGTGAGCCAACCCAAGGTCTGATCTCCACTACTATAGTAACTTAGGAATCATAGCAACCCAGTAAGATATCAAGCCTCATCAACAAACAAGCCTATCCCCAGTTGGGGATTGGTGATACCTTCATACCCCTCCAATTCCATTCCATTCTGCTAAAATGGACAGGTTCGTCCATTAAAAACTGAGTGCCTTGCTTAGATCATTTCTTTTCTTTTTTTTTAATTTGTATTTATTTATGACAGTCAGATAGAGAGAGAGAGGCAGAGACACAGGCAGAGGGAGAAGCAGGCTCCATGCACCGGGAGCCCGACGTGGGATTCGATCCCGGGTCTCCAGGATCGCGCCCTGGGCCAAAGGCAGGCGCTAAACCGCTGCACCACCCAGGGATCCCAGATCATTTCTTTTTATGACTACATGGTAGACCATTACTAGCAGAAAAAATTTCAAATAATTTATCTTAGATATAAGATATCTCCCTTTTTTTCCCTGTGGGTCCTCTGCCCAGTAACAACCCCAGTGACCAGTTGCGATTTTTCTGACTACTGAAGTTCTTTTATCATCCTCGTCTCTGCTCAGATGCTTAAATTCCTCTAAAAATACCTCTTAGGTTTTCAAGTTAGAATGAATTACTCCAGCACTTTATGATTTGTATCTATATCCAGCCCTTAGGTCCTTTGTTTTGTGCTTACTCCTGTACTATAGTCAAAGTTCCTTCAGGTCATTAGCAGTCTCTCAATCCCCTCTGTAAGTTCTGCATCTGTGTTTGAAATGAGTTGTACCTTTAACAGTTGGGCTCCCATAGAGCAGGGTCACAGAGGTTCATTCTGAAACAAGGGCTCTCCTCTGAACCCCAAAGACAGAACTTCCTGCAAATGTCTGGACTGTCCCTTCTGTGACCCAGAGTGGCTTCCAGCCTCCTTAATGGGAGAGAGTAGAGCTCAGGGAAAGAGGAACCCAAATGCAGAGATTCCTGTAATTTTTTTTTTCCAAAAGAGAGCTTTGGAAGCTGTCTAGGAATTAATGTTAGTAAATACAGTGAGTAAATATGCAGACCACTTCTCAGAACAAAACATGTGGATGGGAGTTCTTTCATTCTCTAGATCCAGAGTTCTTCATGATGCTAGGGCAAAGTGAATCATGGAGAATTATTATGATCTCTAACGTCTGCCAGGCCAATATCTTAACTCCCATCCAATTTTTTTTTCAGATTTATCCTCATCAGTATGATCATTTTCATTTTACCTATGAACGAATCAGGTACAGACATGGTGGTCTTTCAGTTTTACCCCATGCACCTGCACTGAAGCAAGGTACATCTAACTTCTCAGTATTTTCAGGTTAGCTTTCAGGCTAATTCACTTTGAACAGGCATCATCTCTCAGTTGTGAGTGTGTTGAAATAAATAAGAACTATAGCTAAACAATTCAGATCATTGGCAGAAAGGGTGGTAGGTAAATGGCACTATGAAAAATAAATAGAGTCTTGTTTCCTGTGAACTAAAAATGGATAGCTCCTATTATTGCTTCTTCCACACATGAAGATGGTACAAAGTTAGTTAATTATAAATAATGCATCCAACCATAGAAGGGATGAGCTATATGTTACTTTATTGCACGTTAAAAATCTTTATGAGTGTGGCAAGAGACACATATGCCAACAGCTGCTAAATTCAGAATCCTGGAGCAGTATCTTATTTTAATGTAAGTGGAGAATAGTACAGTCTATCACTCCGGGAATTTCCCACTATATAAAATGTTCTTAAATCTACATGAGCTTTTGCTTGTGATTTCAAAGAATTTATGAAAATTTGTTTTCTTTATTTGAATATCTTCCAGCCCTATCCCCAGCCACCCTACTTAGAAAGGAGATGATGCTTTCTGGACTAGATTCCCAAAGGTAGGAGCTGCCTGCCTGTCTTTCTTCTTTCTTTCCTTCCTTCCTTCCTTTTCTTCTTTTCTCTTTCTTTCTTTCTTTCTTTCTTTCTTTCTTTCTTTTTCTTTCCTTTCTTTTTTTTTTCTCATCACCTAACCCAGAGCCCAGCACTTTGTCTTGAGGGTGTGTAGAATGTTGAACATGAATTATCACCCTCATTTTATGGCAGAAGAGGAAAAAGTCATAAATGTCTAAAGTGGGTTGCTGAGTTCTGAGCAGAATCAGAAACACTTTCTCCAACTGTGCTGAGAAGCTTGTTACCGCACAATCAGTAGTTGGAACTTTCTCGGGGTGACTTAATTCAAATGAAAACTAAGACTGGGACGTTGGCCAACATTTTAAGGAGAATTTCTGCAAGAATTTTATGCTTAAAGATAGGTAAATTCCAAGTTCTGAGCCTTAGAACATAAGGTAAATACTACTTGGCCTTATAGAAAGATAAAACACAAGCAGCAAAACAAGCCAAGGTGCTACCTAAAGCCCCTCTACTGAAATCTTATTTGTCCATGATTTATTATTGTGGTGGACTCTTAGTAATTGGGGCAAAGATATGTGAGAAGCAATTGCTGTGCTTTCAGAAACTGACCACACACAGAACCCCAATCCACAAGCTTGCTCAGAAAGCAGACATTCGAATCTGGGGATGACTTAGTTATTCTTCTCTAGCATAGCCCTTCCTGGAGATGGTTTTGGCTCTGAGAGCTCAGATGCAGATTTCTTGAACACCAAGGCCGGATGTATATTATATTGATCCATGAGTACTGTTAGAATTAGTGTTTTCCCCAGAGTTTGGAGAGATAGCAGCTGTGATTGTACAGAAACCGACACCAAACTTAAGCTGCAAATTTTATTGCACAATTGGCCAACAGTAATAGGCCACACCAATAATAAAGACAAAACCACAGATTTAAGGCAGGCAGTAGAATCTAGAAATACTCTTTCTGCAATTGCTTTGAATACAAAACATCTCAAAATGACAGGGAATTTGCCTGCAGAGTTGCTAATGAAGATGTGGCTGTGTCTGCCCTGAGTTTGTTTATCTGGCTGTACAAGAGTCTGTATGGCTGTAACTGGATTTATACAAATTTAAAAATACCGCAGACAAATTCTGAGGAAAGAAGCTTCCCCATAAGCCCACTAAAACCCTCTGTTCATTATGGGAGGCTTCCTTGCTACCACATCTGCATACATATGGTTTTGCTTTTACTGTGAAAGAAAATTTTAGGCAAGGTGAACATTTCAAGGGGAGCCCCGATGGGGCTATTCCCCTCTCCCTGCCCCCTGTCTCATACTGGTGGTTCTCAACCTGGAGCAAATTTCACAATGAACATCCAGAGAAATTTTTGATCCCCTGGAGGATGAAGGACTGCTGGCATCCAGTGGGTAGACCGGCCAGGGATGCTTTAGACATCCTACAGTGCACAGAATAACCCTGTTCCTCACCCCAAATAAAGCATTATCCAACCCAGAATGTTCATACTACTGAGTGTGAGAAACCTCATCCTGGTTCATGGACTCCAAAAAGCATGTGCATATTATTGGTAGTTGTTCAAACCGAGACTTAAAGTATCCCCTGGACTTTCTGTCACCACTTGGCAGTTAGTTCCGGAGCCAGCCGTTACCCACTTAGCTCACATATGGCTTTCTGTTTACCAGGTACTGGATCTGTTTCTCTTTGCTTGACCCAAGACATCCCTAAGCCCAGCTTTCTCCCCTCAAATAAGAGCCTGGGCTGGACTTCCAGTCACAAGTGGCAGTAAGTCAATTACTACAATACAATAAGAGGGAAATATGGCTTTAGGGTTGTGAGAAACCCCCCTCTGATGTTAAAAAAAAAAAACCATATCCCTTTGCACCACACAGACACATACACATGCATACATGCACACCTCAAGCACCTTTATTATTATCTGAAATGTTTCCTCTAGGACAGTGCTTTCAAATTAAAATTCTTAAACCCCTGTAGACCAGAAAGACCAGGGTGTTGTTTATCTTTTTTTAAAGATTTTATTTATTTATTCATGAGAGACGAGAGAGAGAGAGAAGCAGAGACATAGGCAGAGGGAGAAGCAGACTCCCTGTGGGGAACCTGATGCAGGACTCAATCCCAGGACCCTGGGATCATGACCTGAGCCAAAGGCAGATGCTCAACCACTGAGCCACCCAGGCACCCCCAGGGTGCTGTTTAAAATTCCAGTTTTTCAAATCTGTCCTAGCCCTATGGATTAAGAATCTCTGGGTGTATGGCCCTGTAATCTGTACTTTTCAATTGCTGCTGAGGTGGACACCGAATTTTGAGAGTCACTGTTCTAAGGCATGCATTCTCATCTTTTTCTTGTCCACACACCTGGGGAATGTCTCTGAGGGTTTATTTGAATATGGGACTGCCACATCCCCAGGCTAACAGGAGCTCAGTGCCCACCTGGAGTAAGAGTTGGTGTTGTGTAATAGCCCAGAGACACGTAAGTAGCTTCTTCTGCGGCTGGCTTGACTATTTTACATGCTAATTGTTTATTCACATGTGAGACGATGAGGTAAATAGAATGTATAAGATGGGGAAGAGAGAAAAATTAAGACAATGTGGGAAGGGTAGAACTTGTTTTGTGTCTTTTGGGGGCAAACTGATGAAATGCAAGGTAGCAGAGAAGTTTGTCCTGGATCTGTGAGTGGCCAACTTGCAATTCTCTACAGATTCCTGAGAAAACAGTTTAGTGGTGAGCAGAAGGGACAGGCTGTTCTTGTATAATATTAGCCAGTAACCTTCCCTCTTAGCTGTCACCTGGTCAGATCCAGCTGCCATTCCCCACAGTAGACGTCCTCACTGGAAAGCCACTATGAAGTCAGGTTCCTCTCTCCACACATCCAAGGCCAGGAGACTTCTCTCTCTGCTTTTGAGCCTTTGCTTCATCCTTCAATTTTGGAGGATCAGCTTTACCAGATCTGTCATGGGGATAGGACTTAATATGGCTATCCCTCAGCACAAGCTTATATAGCCTCGATTCTACCATCAGACAGGAATAAATTATCCTTTTTGAACTCCCAATCAAAGTCTCAGGAAATAAAAAATGATTGCACAGCATGGTCAGAGTTACATCATGACTCACACAGTGATGGAAAGAAGTTCAGGGTTAAGTAGTCCAAACATTGCTACAGGGGCTGACATTTGTGGGTTTGGGGTATCAATCATCATCAGAGAACAGAGCAGGCTCATATCTAAAAAGTATCTACTGTAAAATGACATATCAGAGGGTCATGCTTCCCCTGAGAGGCATAGAGAAAGCAGTGGATTTGAAGGTGGGTAGTAGAGGTGATAGAGGTTGAGGTGGGTGGGATGGCAGGAGGTAGGGTGGGAGGTCGGCATATGTTGTTCAAAAATGTCCACAGCTTGAATAATGCAAGCTGACTCCTCTTCCTTATTCCCCTTGGAAAATTATTTCTTCGGTAGGATTTATTAAATCTGCCTTGTTATAAAAATCACCTAGAAGAGCTTATTAAAAATACACAGTATGAAATCCTACCTCAGAATGATGGGTGGGGAAGGGGATGCAAGGGATTCATATTTTTAAATGCCATTTTGATCATGCAAAACTGGCAAATTACCCTTAGAGAGCTAACCTTTTAAAAATATTGCCAGCCACGTACAATAGAACGTAAATTTGTTTCAGATCCAGAGAGCTGTTTGATGGAGGGAAAAAAAGGTCCCTGTGAGTGAAGTTCGAGAGCTGTGTTGTCCACAGCAGTCTGTCACTGCATGTGGTTACTTAAATTAAAATCCGCTAAAATTAAATAAATTTAAAAATTTGGTCCCTTAAGGGCACTGTCCACATTTCGGACATTCAATACCACTTGTGATTAGTAGCTAGAATGTCGAGTAGCACAGATTAGAGCCCTACAGAGAAAGGAGTGAGGAGGGAGAAAGATGTTATAATATTTATAGCAGAAGTCTCCAGCCATAGTCCTATCCAGAGTTAGTACATATTGATCATAATATTGAAGGTGATGTTGATGCACTAATGCCAGTGGTAACAGAGACACTTACTGAGCAGAGATTGTGTGATCCTTCAAACAAGCCAAACACTAACCATTGCTCCACACTGCCTTACCGGATATTGCAGGGGGGCCAAGTCAGCAAGATAATTGTCATCATGTGGAATATAGGCCTCAAGTAGGCAGTTAGTCTGATTTTTGCAAAGAAAGCCAGAAATCTGGATTTATATGTGAAATAACCTGATTTTTTTAATGGCTTATTTATTTTTGAAAACATCATGAAAAAAGACTAAATAAAATATGAATGCGAGATGGATTCAGATCATACAAGGGAAAGTTTTGACTTTTGGTTTAGAAGCTGGGTGCAGTGAAAATTAATTTCCTGATTTTATCTTTGTTAGACCAATTCTATCCCAGGATACCAACTTTCATTTTAATGCGGGAGAGAAAGGTGCTGTTCTTTCTCTTAAGTGACCTACTACTATGACCCCTCTCAGTCTGGAACTATCAACGATTGATGATATATTAAAAGAGTATTTATATCTGCAGAAATGTGTTAAACTTTATTTCCTTCACTTGTTGAGTAAATATTCACTAAGCACATGATAATGCACTGTGCCAGGCACTGTTTGGGGGATCCTCTATGGGAAAAAAAATTACCAGACAAATGGAGCTTATCTAATCTTATGCACAGAAAAGACATAATGAAGAGGCATAATAGTTAGGAATTATTACTTCAGTTGTTTTCTGTATTTTAATCATTACTTCATAGGGTTTAAATGTCTTTGAAGGATGCTCTATATCTCGCTCGCTGCCCATTATTTTCAAAAGCACATTTAAATTGATGAGGATGGAGAGATTAGTAACGACTCAGGAACTGGGAAAATGGATAAAAATCGAAACGTTGTGAGAAATCTCTAGGATGTTTGCACTTTTTCAGAGCTGCACCCCTTGTGTTATAAAACCTGGAGGCCAGCCAGGCACCAAGCAAGCTGGCTGACTACCGCAGAAAGGAATCCTGGATCCTCTCTTGCTGACCTGTTTCCAGACTTTCCAGCACAGCTAGCCAGAGATTTCCTATAGACAATGAGGGAATTCAAAAACAACGAATGTGGTAGTTCAGCTATTTATCTAGGGACCGCTGGGGATGAGACAGCAGCTGGCCGCCACGCAGGCCATCGAGAAGGCTCAGGAGGAAAGAACAGGGCCATCCCGCTGACACATGCCTCACCCTGGGCCAGAGCTTTTTATCAGAGGATTCAGGCAAACCCAAAAGCAAGATGAAAATCATCTTTCTTGTTAGTGATCATTTTAAACATAAAAAATAAAAAAAGACGTGGACAGAAGTGTTGTTCTCCTATGTCCTTGGTGATAAGAGCCACCAAGGCATTTGGTAATTCCCTGTGCTGGAAATGCAGATTCAGGAACTGAGATGAAATCAGATTTTTTTTTTAAAAGATGTTATTTATTTATTCATGAGAGACACAGAGAAAGAGGCAGAGACATAGGCAGAGGGAGAAGCAGACTCGTAGCAGGGAGCCTGATGTGGGATTCGATCCCAGGTCTCCAGGATCACCCCCTGAGCCAAAGGCAGAGATGCTCAACCACTGAGCCACCCAAGTGTCTGAAATCAGAAATTTGATGTTCTTAGCACATCAAGTGATTGTTAATCACCAAAGAGGTAGGATAAAAAATGATTCTCTTCCTGTAATAGCCTAGACTTTTGAGTGAGGTAGTCCCGGGTTTGAGTCCTGCTCTGAGGCTATATTGTAAATTGTTGTGAGGAATTGGGCTAGTTATATGACTTTTCTGAATACAGATGTCCTCATCTGTAAAAATGGGTTTGGAAAATTACTAACGGCAAAGGACAGATGTGACAGGTAAGTGAGAAGAGGCAGGCAGTCCTCAGTGCAGAGCTTAGGGGATTACTCAAGGAAAGCTCTCCAGGGTTAAGAAGCAACTTTACATAATTTGTCTCATTTAATTCTTTTAACAATCATGCGAATGATGTCTGATTCACTCAATTTTGTATACAGGCACTCCTGTTTTTATTACCCTTTGCTTTATTGTGCTTCACAAATACGCATTTTTTTTTTTTTTTTTTTTTTTTTTTTACAAATTGGAGGTTCAAGACTTCAGTGGAGGCAATCACCATAGACGGGGCAGAAATAGCAAGAGAACTGGAATCAGAAGTGGAGCGAGCCCAATGATGTGACAAAACTTGAACGGATGAGGAGTTGCTTCTTATGGATGCGCAAAGAAAATGGTTTCTTGAGGTAGAATCTTCTCATGATGAAGATGATCTTAAGACTGTTGAAATGACAACAAAGGATTTAGAATGTTCTGTAAACTTAGTTGATAAAGCAGAGCCAGGGTTTGAGAGGATTGACCCCAATTTTGAAAGCCTCCTGTGGATAAAATGCCATCAAGCAGCATTGCATGCTGCCGAGAAATTGTTTGTGAAAGGAAGAGTTAATTGATGTGCCAAACTTCATTGCTGTGTTATTTTAAGAAACTGTTACCGCCATCCCAAACTTCAGCAGCCACCACCCTAATCAGCCAGCAGCCATGAGCATCAAGGAGGACCGTCCATCACTAAAAAAATTATGACATGCTGAATGCTCAGATGATGTTCAGCAATTTTTTAGTAATAAAGTATTTTTTAATTAAGGCGTGTGCATTTTTTAGGCATCATGCTATTGCACACTTAATAGACTACAGTATAATGTAAAAAAAAAAAAAAAACCTTTTATATCCACTGGGGAATCACAAAATTCACTTGATTCATTTTATTGGGGTGGTCTGGACCCAAACCTGCAATTTCTCTGTGGTCTGCCTGTATTAAAAAACTGAGGAAGAAAAATTCAGGATATAAAATATCATCCCTCAGGATAATGTGACCAAAATAGTACACTGATATCTAGCCACTTGCTTTCCCAATTTATTTAATTTTAAAGATTAAGAGTATTTTAAGGACATAGCTAATCCATTTCCTTCATTTTACAGGTAAAGAATCTGAGGCCCAGTGAAATAAAATAATTTGTTCAATGTGAGAGAAAGACAGACTCACAAAGACTCAGGTTTTTTAATGCAAATCTGTAGCCTTGCCATTGCATTGTTGAAGGTGTGATTTATCTTTAAATAAATCCAATGATACATATTTTAGATTTGTTTCTGCTGATATTAAATTAACTCTTAAAAACTATCCCTATATGCTTCTTAAGATAAAGTGGTATTTAAGGAATTATCTGGTCTGCATTTGTACCAAATTCTTTCAGAAACCTTTTAAAAACCTAAATTTCTGTGTCTGTTAGAGATCCTTTTGGAATCAGAATCTTAGTGGGGCATAAGAATTTGCATTTTTATCAGGTTTACCAATAACGTTTGGGAACTAGCTGATTAAACTATTATGTCCTTGAGATCAGAAATTGTGCATTTATTCTTTTCTCTCTCTCTCTCTCTCTCTCTTTTTTTTTTTTGTATTCCCATCTGTTCCAGCCAGAATTTTAGGCAGGCACTTTTCACTCAGTTAACTCTTATTGAATTGAACTGTGGTGAAATCAAATTATGGCAAAATGTTTTGATTATATAAAAATCTGTGAAGCACATGTATGGATGAATCATTTCCAAAGATATCATTTATAAAATTTTATCTGAATTAGAAACATAGTTCTCTTGCCAGATATATTCCTCTTTCTGGAGAATATATATATATGAGAGAGAGAGAGAGAGAGAGAGAGAGAGAGATAAGAGAAAATTAGCCTTGAGACAAATGGAACCTAGTTTAACAGAGAAGGGTTGAAACCCAAATATCAGGCCAATTTTGAAGAACGTTAGCTTGGAAATTGCTATCCATTGCTGCATAACAAATTATCCCAAAACTTGGCAGTTGAAAACAAACAAACATTCCTTATCTCAGACAATTTTTGAGAATTAACAACTGGGAACAGTTTAACAAGATGGTTCTAGCCAGGGTTTCTCAAGAGGCTGGGGTCAAGATGTCTGTGTTTTGACCACATTACACTGAGTGAGATATGGTGAGGCCTCACTGAGATCAAGAGAGAAGAGCTAGAAAGTTTGTAGACTTTTGTCAGTCCTGGCTCCCTGAGGGAGAACACAGTATGCCATGCAAGGCCACTCAGGGAAGGCACCAGGTGAGTCACAGGGTAGACAGAGACAGAACTGAGGGAAACGGCCTTCCCTGTGCTTTTGGAGAGAAAAAAATGAGTGACGCAGGGTTAGCAAGTTTAAGATTGGTCAGTTTAAATCATTTCATTGGGTTCTGGGCATTGGAGCTGTCCCTGTTTGTCTGGTACTTGGCCTTGGTGTGATTCAGGTGGGTGTATGATGTTTCAGTGTTGAGATCCCAATAAGAGGGGCAGTTGGGGTGTAGACATAGCCACTCAAGAAAGGGACTGATTGGCCTCTAGCTAGCACCTCAAAACTGACTCAGGAAAGCATTTTTAAAAATATTACAGTGGGTCAGGGTTGGCAGTCTTTTGAAGACTTGAATAAGGCTTAAGGGGATGCTTTCAAGAAGGCTCATCCACATGGCCATTGGCATGAAGTTTCAGTCCTTCACTGGCAGAAGGCAGGAAGTCTTAGTTCCTCATCACATGGACTTCTCCATAAGGTGACTTGATTTACTTAACAACATGGCAGCTCAAGTCAAGAGTGAGTCAAGAGTGAGAGGAGAAAGGAATTATATGTGTTTGGTCAGTATTACGATTCCATTTATTTTTTGTGTTTGTTTTTAGGGTTTTTTTTTTCTTTAGTATTATTAAAGTCATGGTTGCAGAAATAAAGGTCATTTTTTCCCATAATTTTGTTATGTGGTCAAAAGTAAACTCTAGAAGAACACTATGGCTTGACATTATATCAAAACAGTCATTCAAAAATATACATAAAATGATTTTCCCAAGTACATTTTCATGTTTAGTCATTTATTTATTCAACAAGTACTAATAGGGTTCTTGTCATATGCCAAGCCCTGTGGTAAGCATTGGCACATAATAGGAAGAAGAGAGATGTGGTCCTAATTGTCATTGAGTTAAATTCTAGTGTAGGAGAAACAGTTCCAATAAAATATTAGGACAAATGTGTATAAAACTTAAAACTGAATTATAATGAGACATTTGCATGGTACTGTGAAAGTGGACAAAGAATACAGAACAATAGTTACAGAAGTCTTTTTAGAGAAAATGGCAATTACTCTTTGAGCTGGAATCTGAACAATGGGCTGTGAAGGCAGTGAGGAAATCAGACCCTCCATAATCGATTGAACTTGACATCATATATTTTAAAAAGTAAGTAATTTCAACTAACCAAGAGACCTTCAGTGGTTTACTATCTCAGACAAATAATATTATTCTTCAGAAGATCTTCCATATTTTACTCCCAAATCCCATTTATTTTTTTAATTTTTGTTTTTAAAGATTTTATCTATGTATTCAAGAGAGACACAGAGAGGCAGAGACACAGGCAGAGGGAGAAGCAGGCTCCATGCAGAGATCCTCATGTGGGACTCGATCCTGGGACTCCAGGATCATGCCCTGAGCCAGAGACAGACACCCAACCACTGAGCCACCCAGGCATCCCTCCCTCATCCCATTTATAACTTTTTTTTTTATAAATCTAAAGGTTTTAGGTGACAAATACCATGGCTTTTTTCAATATACTATCAAAATTTCTCACTTTTGCTTCCTGAATATTATGGAGTGTGTCCTTCCCCGTTGGCCACAAGGAAGATATGAGGAATCTTGGTACTTACATATTCATGAAAATCTGTCACCTCTATAGGCTAGTGTACTTAGGACTGACAGCCCAGTCCCTGTACAGGTGAATTCACCTGTTCCTTCCTTACACTGCACTACTGTACGTGATAAGGGCTTTTTTTTGAAAACACTGAATCTGTTTCATAGCAGTGAATGGGAAAAAGGATGTATTTCTTGTGGATGAAATAGCAAGTGCTAATGCCTGCAGTAGAAGGAAGCACGCATATAAGAAAAAATCAGAAAGAATTGTTTACCTGTGTAGTAGAAAAGCTTAGGACAATGTGATGTGGAAGGAAGTATGGAGATGTATAAAGCAGAAAAATCAAGTAAGGTCTAATGTGTAGGGTAATAATAATCAGTCCCATTATACCCAGGGCTGTCCTGGTTTACACTAACTTCTGTATAAATATACACAAAATTGTTTATCAACCTAGAAAGACTCCTCATGGAACAATTTATTTTATTTTATTTTTTTAAAGATTTTAATTATTTATTTGAGAGAGAGACCACAACTGGGGAAAGGGACAGAGAGACAAGCAAACTCCCCATTGAATACAGAGCCTGATGCAGGACTCGATCCTAGGACCCCGGGATCATGCCCTAAGCTGACACTTAACCACCTGAGCCATCCAGGTGCCCCAGATGAAACATTTTGTGATCACACTATCTGTGTTAAAGATTTTTGTCTTTATCTTAATAATGTTAGGAAGTCATTGAGACTTTCAAACATAGAGTAACATGAATATCAGATTTGTGTTTTGCACATATTTCTCTGACCATACCGAGTAGAACAAATTAGCACGGGGTCGTAGAGTTTGCAGGGAGAGAGTGAGTCCGTTGCTATAGTTCTGAGTACATATGGTAGCTTGAGCTAGACCAGTGGTAGTGAAGATGGATAGAAGAGAGGCTGTCATCTCTGCCTTGCAGTCCATTCTTGAATATCTGGTCAACTGTCCTTTTCTTTTCCTATGACTAATAATTTTTTTAAAGATTTTATTCATTTATTCATGACAGAGAGAGAGAGAGAGAGAGAGAGAGAGAGAGAGAGAGAGAGGCAGAGACACAGGCAGAGGGCAGGCCCCATGCAAGGAGCTCGACATGGGACTCGATCCGGGGACTCCAGGATCACGCTCTGAGCTGAAGGCAGGTGCCAAACCACTGAGCTACTCAGGGATCCCCTCCTATGACTAATAATAAGCCCTTTTTATTCTTTCCTAGACTGGGACCCCACTCCCCCTTCTAGACATCTTCCTCCTTACCCTCAGCAAAAGTTATTCCCTCTTCCTTGAAAGCGAAAGCCAATACACTGGAACTCCTTCATTGGTTAGTGATAAGATTTGCAATCCACCTGCAGCTGCACAAAGCCCATCTTCTCAGATTATAGTGTGAGAGGTATCCACTTCTGATTGAGGTCCTGAGAATCATCCTCTCTCCTGGCATAGCTCTTAATGTCAGCTTTTCTCATCTCTCACTCACTTGTTATTCCGATCCTTTCTGGTTTCTTTTCTTGCCATTTCCTGAAAGGCTCCCTCTGAGGACATCAATCACACTATGTCTTTAAACCCAATAGATCTTCTCCAGGTCACATTTTACCTGACCTCTCAGTGGCATTTGATGTTGTTGTGCACTCTCTCTTCTTGGAACAGTCACTAACACAGGCAACTTTTCACCTATCCCCTCTACCTCTTTAGCAGCCATTACATGCTGAGGTCCTCCAAGATCCTGGACCATCTATTCTTTTACTCTATCCTCTCTATCTATCCAATCTTGTACATGATTATGTCTTTTTTTTTAAAGATTTTATTTATTTATCCTGAGAAACAGAAAGAGAGAGAGAAGTAGAGACACAGGCAGAGGGAGAAGCAGGCTCCATGCAGGGAGCCCGACATGGGACTCAATCCCAGGTCTCCAAGATCACGCCCTGGGCCAAAGGCAATGCTAAACCACTGAGGCACCCGGGATGCCCTTGATTATGTCTTTAATGACCATCCATAGATTATTAATTTCCCACATTTACATGGCCAGGTCAAAGTAACTAAATGATTTCTTAATAGTACCAACTGATTGTCTTGAAAGCAAATCAAAATTCACAAAGCTAAGTCCAAATCTGTGATTGCTTCCCACCATCACTTGGTCATCTTCCATCACTCATATGTTAGACAGTGGCCCAACATGTAGCCACGTATGTCAGAGTGCCACTTATCTTTCATGCCTCTATCTCCAGTAGCTCATCTGGCACCAATTTCTGTCAGTTCTATTCCCTGAATATTTAACATAATGGCGTTTGTCTTATTTTCTTGTTCTCTACAGAAGTAGTAAGTTGTGTGGTACAATCATGGACAGAGCAGATCATAAAGTCAATCTAAGATTAGATCGTGCCCTGAACACAGTACAAGGAGACGGCAGTATTTGCAGCAGTGATACATACATCACTAACCAAGCTGCACACAGAAGGAACTATGAATATGGCACACTTGTCTACTGACGTTCTTGTGTAGATAAAAATGGCCTCAGAGAAATAGCTGCATACGTGAGCTGGAAGAAGAGGAAGTGTTTCCAGAAAACAAGATTCTTTTCTTTTCTCTCTTCCTGCTTCTTCTCCTCCTCCTTCTCCACCACAACTCCTACTTCTTCCTCCTCCTTTTTTGTTCTTTTTGCATTGACTTTTTTTTTAAAATATCAATTCTAGTTAGGTCCAGTGCTCAAGGTAGGCAAGTGAACCAAACAAAGAAAGCCCCTATTCTCATGGGAGTTTACTGTATCTTCGAATGGTTCAATAAACACACATACAACTAAGCATATAATGTTACCTAGTAAGAAATGCTAGGAAAATAAAGCCAATGAAGGAGCAACATAAGCCCTGGAATGCTAATTTGGAGACCTCTCCAAGGGGTGATATTTGAGCAGAGATGAAAAGAAGTTATAAAACACAGTAAGAGAATTTCAGGCCTAAGGATCAGCTAGCTGCTGCACTGACACAGTCAGAACAATGTTGAGTGGCCTGAGAAACAGCAAGGAAGCCAGTGTGACTAAGGTGCATATGCATATGGAAGATGTAGGGCACGGGGACTTGAAGACATAGCCAAACATTACACAGAGCATGGCCTGTGGCTGCAGGGAAGGTCACAGGATTGTATCCTCGGTGTGATGGGAAGCGATGAGGGTTTTTTTTAATCAAGAACTGGAAAGTCCTGAACCGGGTTTCCAAAGAATTTTTCTGACAGAGAATAAACTAGGGTGAAACAAGACTGACCCCAGGAAAACCAGAGCAGCATGTAGAAATCAGTAACTTTGCGTGATGGAAAGGTCCCAAGTATGATGATAGGTACGGAAGATCAGAAGAGAAGTTCATTAGAATGTGGTATTCCAGGAGCAAAGAGGCCATGGAAGCTTCATCCACATGACTGTGTGCAAGAACTGGGTTTGAGGGGATCCCTGGGTGGCACAGCAGTTTGGCACCTGCCTTTGGCCCAGGGCGCAATCCTGGAGACCCGGGATCGAATCCCACATCAGGCTCCCGGTGCATGGAGCCTGCTTCTCCCTCTGCCTGTGTCTCTGCCTCTCTCTCTCTCTCTCTGTGACTATTAGAAAGAAAGAAAGAAAGAAAGAAAGAAAGAAAGAAAGAAAGAAAGAAAGAACTGGGTTTGAATAGTCCACAGATTATGAAGAGTCACCCTGAGGTCCTTGAGTACAATGTGATAGCACTGAATAGCACGATTTCCCAGGAAAAGGTGCTGTTCAAGAACAGGAGGTATAATCATAGAGCCAATGATAGGTTTTATGTGAAGTCGTGCCAAGAGATCAGAGGCATACTCAGCAATGGCATTTCCGAATTGAAAAAAAATGAGGAGAGATTTAAAGATGAGCAATGTTGAAATATGAGGAGCACTGCCTCCTTAGAACATCGATTTCCTGGGGAGGAAGAAGAGACATAGTTGGGATCATTTATTTAAATGCTGAGAGCTGAGTCACAGGTTAAAAATAATTCTAGTTATGATACTGCTTTATTAAGTGAATTTGCTAAATTTTTACATCAAATAGTATAATTAACTTAGATTAAATTTTAGGGTTTTTTTTTTATTTAAAAAGGAAAAAAAAACTAATCCTCATATAGAAGAATCCTTGATGAAGGGTGTTGCAAATATTAGCAAAACATTAGACTTAGAACATCAAAAAATTAATTCAACTCTGTTTTCTCTAAAGATGAGATAAACATTTAGGTTTAGTAATTACTTTTGTTCTCTAAACAATGCTACTTATAAAAGATGAAGTTCAATTTCGTGTAGATTAGCTTTTATTATTTCCCTTAAAGTCAATTTTAATACCATCTTTAACATCATTTAAAGTCAGCATTTATACTCTTTGTGCATGTACTATTTACTCTTCCACCATTAATTAGTATACCATGTAAAGGGATAGAAATACCAATTTAACGGAAAGATTTGACTACCACCAAAGTTTTCTTAACTTGTGTAAAGGAAATCGCCTTGCTCCACAGTAAATTATTAAAGTCACTGCCAGAACCTAGTAACTCATGTTCTGAAAGCCCATCAAGATCCTGATTTAGAGAGCATGCTAATGAGAGTTTCTCTATGCTGAGGTCGACAGGATGGAACAAAAGGTCATGTGTAAACTCTACGTTTTGAAATTATTTTTCACATATCTCTTGTTTGTATTTTTTGTGGAAGTACAAAAAACATTTACCATGGCAAGAACTTTACACTAACAAGGAACCATTTCTTTTGAACTATGCTCTTAGTTACAGACTTCCTATTTCTCATGAAAAGCAATGCACTTCTTGAACTGAAGATATGTCTTCTTCTATATTTGAACTGTTCTTCTGTGTTATAAGGTCATTTAAAATTAGGTTTTAAAAGTTTCTTAAATGTATAATTTAAAATGCAAGTCTTGGGGCACCTGAGTTGCTCAGTTGGCTAGGCAATAGGCTCTTGATCTCAGAGTCATGAGTTCAAGCTCTGGCTTGGGCTCCATGCTGGCTGTAGAACCCACTTTTAAAAAAATATGCAAGTCTTCAAGAATTTCAAAAATAGATCCAAACAGTTACCTTTTATTCACTGATTTAATTAACATAATTTCTATTACTGTTTCCAGATTCCATTACCTTTGCATTTCACACTTGTGCAATGAATAGTATTATTTAATGTACATTTAATTTGCTTCCTAAGTATGTATTATTTTTTAAAACTTGGAACTCAGTACACTTCATTTTTTAAAATATTTATTTATTCATGAGAGATATATAGAAAGAGGCAGAGACACAGGCAAAGGGAGAAGCAGGCTTCCCGCAAGGACCCCGATATGGGACTGGATCCCAGATCCTAAGATCACACCCTGAGCCAAAGGCAGACACTCAAATGCTAAGTCACCCATGCATCCCTAAACTCAGTATACTTCAATAGCTTCCAATACTCCATCCCAGTTTTTTAAGTTACTGTTCTTTTTTTTCCTCCCTCAGAGAGAGAGAGAGGTAGCACATGTGCACAAGGCAGAGATAGATAGAGGAAGAGAGAGAGAAACTTAAGCAGGCTCCATGCAAGCCAGAGAGGGACAAGATCTCATGACCCTAAGATCATGACCTGAGCCAATCAGGAGTCAGCTGCTTAACTGACTGAATCACCCAGGTGCCCCATTACTGTTTAAATTTTTAAAGCCTATTGTATTGTATAATCAAAAGTTTGAAAAAAAAAAAAAAAGACTGAAGTAACAAAAAAAACCTCATAATTTCCTCATTTTCTAAAATATATGTGCTACTGAAGCAAGCACTCTTGCTTTTCTATATAAAATATTGTTAATTTGTAACCTAACTGAATCACATTATCTATATATTGTTGAATTAATTACAAACACTGCTTTTGTGAGGACCCAAGAGTTTTGAATAATCAGTGGAATTAAATAAATTGAAAAAAAGCCAAATATACTGGCAACAAAACAAATAATTCTTCAGAGACCATTGAAGAAAACTTCACCCATACATATTTTCTTTCTAAAATTAAACTCTTTACTTTTAAGATTATCGGCTTATGCTGAAACCATATAGATTATTTGGAAGCTAAAGGAAAGAACTTCAAGTAAACAGATTTAGTTTTAAAAAAGTGCTTCCATATAACTCTACCGCTTGGCTGGTATTATATGACTATTGTCCTCCACTTTGTATGCATAATGAACTTAAAAAAAATAGTTTAAAATAAAATTTACAGGGTATCCCTGGGTGGCTCAGCATTTTAGCGCCACCTTCAGCCCAGGTTGTGATCCTGGAGTCCCAAGATCGAATCCCACATCGGGCTCCCAGGATGGAGCCTGCTTTTCTCTCTGCCTGTCTCTGCCTCTCGCTCTCTCTGTGTCTCTCATGAATAAATAAATAAAATCTTTTAAAAATAAATAAATAAAATTTACAAAATATAAATCATTTAGATGTTATATTTTACCTAATCAAAAATAAAATTAAATGCCTATAAATATTTCTTATTTAACCTATGGTTATATAATATAAAGATATTTTTAAAATAAATAGTTTTGTATCACTCTCATTTAGAATCTTTTGCTTTATAAAAAAAGATTGACATATTCAAGTTTCCTCTAATGCTAAGGGCTTAGTTGTAGGAGATACGAAACTACAAAAGTAGAGAATGTATTTTATTATTTTTTTTAAAAGAAGTATTTTATAAGCTCCACAGGAAATTGAACTTTTGTTCACAGCACCTTGAAGATCAAGAACTTAAGTATATTGACAATTCTGACCTCCATTTACTGGTTTTCTGACAGTGTTAGTCTGCTTCTATGGCTCTTGACACCTGAAACTTAATCAGTCCCTCTACAGTGGCGCACACTAAATGAACTTCCCAACCATTGGATTTCACTGACTTAATCTGTATGGGGACCACTATAGCCAGTGCTCTCAAAGTCCTATTGGGATGTTGTTGGCCAGTCTGCTGCGACCAAGTGAGCAGAGTTGTGTGGTCAAAACCATGACTTGTTTGAAAGCCTTCTTGGAAAGGGCCTGGATACACAAGGTCTTGCAAGTTGTGTGTCATACGCTAGTTCTAGCACTTTTCCCGAGTCTCGATCCTAAAATTGTTGAACAGGAAGTGGCCTTTATGATAATATAAACTAACCCCTTATTTTTTTGTACTAGACAAAATGATTATTGTTACCCTTGCTTGTCGTACTATTTTAGAGAATTCCACAATTCTGAACTATTATTATTCGAAATACAACCCTTGCAATGTAAACAATTTTTAAAAAGACCATGAAATATAGAAAACTTTAGGAATAACAGCAACAGTAGGCTTTTAATTAAGCAGTTTTAAGAGATTATGAAGAATCAGTACATACACATGTAAACATTACATCACAGTTAGCATTCAGTAAGAGTAGCCACAAAGGAAGGAAGGACTCAAACCCTTGGAAACCAGCAGATTCAGCTTAAGGCAAGTGTGCTTCTGGACAAAGCACTGGACTCCTCATGATGCTATGTATAGCTTTGCCCGATTAATGCTGTTAGGGATAATAGAGGTGAATCTATTATAGGAAATTGTTCTTTTGGAGCTAATTGAATTAGAAAGGGAGGTCACGCTAATTATTACGATTTATGAGATTCTAGATTCATTATGCAGATGGTAATATTTTTTACAGCAGATCCATTTCTTAGCAAGGCATATCAATTTGCTGAGTGAGACTGAAGAAGGAATGGAGGGGAAGAGATGAGTTGCCAACTGATTTACATATGTGCTATTCCTTTCTTTCTTCCTTTTATTTTTAAAATAATGCCAGAACAACCACTTGAAAGAAGAAAAAGAATGAAGAACATATGGGCAATTTTGCATCAACAGTGTTAACTTGTGAGTTTGGTTGTTTTGTTTCACTTTTTCCCCCCACCAAACTGACCAGATGTTTTTGTTTTAATGTGTGTGTGTGTGTGTGTGTGTGTGTGGTTTTTTGTTTTGTTTTGTTTTGTTTTTTGTATTCTAGAGAAATTGTCTATATAGCAATTTGTATTCTAGTCAGATCAGTTCAAACAAACTACAGTCCATGCAGAGGTCTGAAGTGGTGGTAAGAAAACAGTGGCTGAGTTAATTTAACAAATATTTATTGCTTGGCTAAGATGTTGCAAACAATGTGGTAAATTTGTTATCAATAGAATTAGACATTCCCAAAATGTGTAAGTCATGGTTACGGTTTTTGAAAAAGTTACAGCTTACTCAAGAAAAATAAATATAATCAAATAAATGCAGTATGTGGAAATAGTGTCTGTTACCAAGCTAGACCCAAAGTACTGAGCTAACCATTATGCTTTGGGATTGAATATTATACATGAAAAAGAAGGAGGCAAAGGCAGTAATTCCAAACACATTAGGAGCAGCTTTGCAGCATTTATAAGCACAATAATACTGTTTACCAAATGACAAGTTCATGGATAAAATCGTAATTGCTTAATTGCTGCCAGAGAATTAAAAAAAAAAAAAAAAAACACAGCCCTAAATTGAAAATCATTCTTAAGAACAGACTATGGGTCAGCCAAAGAAATATATAGATAAAGGAAAAAAATAATGAAAAAGTATTATTTTGGAACAGAAAGAAATTGAAGAAGCATGACATTAACTTATTTGTTCTTTTATCATTCATTTAATGTTGATAAAGTACTTTACAGAACTCACATACTTACAGGGGTCACATAATTAAGTGTTCTAAATGATAGGAACACATACTCTATAAAATCGTGTTCCTTTGCAAATAGTCTGCTGGCCAAGGACAACAGGCAATCTTTCACAGCGGGCAGGCAATTTTTATCCTCTGATACATAATTTAGAAGGTTAAATAATATAAATGATATAAAAAAGGAAATCTAACAAAAGGTCATATGCAAAGATTTTACTTGCTCCATTAATGACAATAAACAAAGGGAAGGCATTATATTGGGATTTTAGAAAAAGTGAAAATCTGAAGTGTTCGTGTGCATGTTTACAATGGTGTCAGATTGTGTGTTGAAAAATATCACAGTAAGGGTATGAGATGAAGTACAAATGTCCAACTCACTGCCTCTTGATGCTTTATTAAGGTTTAGAAATGAGAATTTTTAAAAACACAAGATCAAGGGAACTAAAGAGAAGATAAGAAAAATACAGTTTTGAAGTGCAGAAAATAGAGAGGTAGGTGACTTAGCATATCTGAGAAAACAATCACTTGATTGGCAGTGGAAGAGCTGAGAACATGTAGTGTTTCCATGACCAGATCCTAAAAATATCACAAATCCCAGGCACAGGTATCTGAAGATTGTAAGTAAGAGATTCAGCAGGAGGAGTACTTGTTGAAGTGTTGGTTAGATGTTTAGGAAAAGGTTAGTTGAAACTGCTTTCAGCAAATTACCTTAGCCAAGGAGGAATTTGCATTTGGAATAAGACACCTCTCCAAAACAGCACAAAGCCCACTTAATTCAGTTCTACAGGGAATCAGACTGCTCTTTGGCTCCGATGAAGACAAAACAACTAATGACATTTAAATTAAAAATATTTTGAATTCTAATAGTCCCTCCCACACACTTTTCTAAAAGTATTATAAGGCACTTTTATAATTTGTGAAAGTTTCAACAATTCTGCATATATTAATAACTGGATCATGGCTAAATTTCCTTTGCACGCATGCAGAGACGGGTTGGCTTATGAATGAGAAGGCTTTTGGATCCCTGATAGGGTTTTGCCTTCTGTAGACAGTCAGGAACCCAAACAAAGCTGAAGGGCATATTTGTATATTCTATCTGTGCAGTTTATGTAGAGAGGTGATATCTATTCCAGTACTTTATCACAAAACACAATGTAGGAGTAAATTAGACGTAACTTGAGCATTCAGTAGGCATTCTATTTTCATGGGACACCTGGGTGCTTGTATTGTGTTTTAATTTTGAAGATAAAGACACTAAGATTCTGAAATTTTATTTATCTAATATCAATTCATTGTATGGTTCACTTGAAATTTGCTACTTCAAGAGGAAGATAAAGGCTGGTTTTGTTTAATCAAAACACTATGTGAAAATGTCTTCTGCATATTTGTGTAAAATTTTGTATCTAGCAAGCACTTTGACATCAAGTATCTTGTTGGATTCATACGCCAGTGCCCCCGAAGGTAAAAAGGGCAGGAATTTTTCTTCCCATTTCACAGATGTTGAAGCTGAGACTCCAGGACTGAGTGACAAAATCACACCCACAGTGCAGAACAGCACCAGTACCCGGCGATCTTTATACGACTTAGCACTACCTTTTTATATAACCGTTTCGTGTTGAATGTCGCATTTTCTCTCAACATATGGAAAGTATACTATCTTTAGAGAAATCTTTAAAATTTGCTCCTTATGCTTAGATTTTGGTGAGGAGATGCACACCCAACATAGCGATTGCTGTGGAGCCCTGGAGATAGTATGGGGAAGTCAGAGGCAGCCTCCTGGAGGAGGTGAGAGGGCCACTGAGTCTGGAGGAATGCACAGGGGTTAGCCAGGAGAATTGGTGAGGGCAATGCAGACAGAAGCATTCCTATGGGCAATGCTACTGAGCCCTGAAGCTACTTGTACTTTTGAGGAAACACAGGTTGTTTGCTCAGGCTGGATTTCCAAATGCAAGAAGAGCAAGTCAGAAGGCAAAAATGGTGGAAATCGGCAGAGCCATGCAGGATCTTCCCACCTGTGCTTCTCAAACTTAAGTATACATTGCTATCACTTGAAGAGCTTGCTAGAACACAGGCCCAACTTCCCCAGAATGCATGCCATTCCAGATGGGCACACTGGTTGTCTCTGGGTTGGTCCAGGAGGGACCAAGAATTGTCACTTCTTACAAGCTCCCAGGAGACCCAAAACTCCCTTTCCATGGGCAACACTACAGAGACTTTGTCCCATAGATCAGTGGTTCTCAAACTTGACACATATCACAATGGCCTGTGGGCTTCTTAAAACACATATTGTTGGGCCCAACTCCCAGGGTTCCTGTCCCATCTGGGTCAGGGCTGGATAATTTGCATTGCTAACGAGTTCACAGGTGATCCTGATCCTGCTGATATCAGAAACACACTTTGAGAACTATTGCTACATTCAGGATGCTGGACTTTGAATGATTTTAATCCTGTTAATACTTTAGATATTTCTCTCTGGCTTCAGGATGGAGATCAGTATGAATGAGAAAAAGAATGTACTGAACAGGGAATTTTAGGAGGCCCAAGACACATAAGGAGAGCTAGTATCTTGTCGTGAGGAGTGAGGAGGACAGCATATATTCAATAAAAAAAAATTAAGATGTGAGATTCTCCCTCAGGGAAAGGGATGATACAAATCAAAATCCGAGGACTCTGACAAAGATATGAAGGTAAAACATTTGCATACTAAGTGAAAAATTTAATGATAGAGGAAGAGTTGGTTTCTGGGAAATAATAAAACTTCAGTGATAACAGTGAAAAGATTATATATATATATACATATATACCTTGCTCATTCTAATATTTCTGTAACTTCAAAGAATGAATAAACTATCTAGATTTACTGTCTATATTTATAAGAAAAAAGCACTAATACTCTTTATTTTTTACTTTGAAAAAAAGTATTTTTTTGACATTTTGAGCATGTTTGTAAGATAATAAAAATAGATAAAATGCATTCTTGAAGAGGATGCACTTTATTGAACCCGGGAACTCTGTGGAACCCCAAGGTAGAAGTCTGAGGGACAAAAAGCACATGATAAGGGAGACTGATTTGATCCAGTTGGTCTGTGGATTTATGTCCATCAGTGCTAGCTTCCTGGCAATTCCCCCAAAGTGGATCTAAGCAGTATGGTAAAGGCTGGGAGACAAATACTGCCAAAAGCTGCTTCGGTTCTTTTGTTTACTCAGTTATTGGGCAGCAGCTCTGTTACTTGTTCCCTACAAAATGCATCAAGCTGTGGAAACACGAAGGGCATCGTTCCCCTGTTGACATTGGCAGAAAGAAAGATTCTTGTTCAGGAATCTGTTCCTCTGTCTCTCTGCGCCTTTTTCTTTCCAGGGCCTCAACCTCTCTCTCTCCTATTGTATGCTAAAGAAAGAGAAGTTATAGATTCTAAGGTATTTAAAAATATATATTTAACATCATTGATTATAAAAATGTTAACAAATTAGTTTGTGTATATCTTAAATATCTGACCTTTAAAAATTAAATTTGCATAACTATTGCTGCATAAATTGTTGGGGTGGAGTACATTCCAAGTGTGTGTGTGTGTGTGTGTGTGTGCATGTGCGCGCATGTGTATGTGTCTAACGAAAAAGATTCCTGAAAGAGTGTGATTCAATTTTCCTGAATTCTCTCTTCCAGTACATTGGTTCCCTGGATCTGCAAAGCCGAGAACAAGACTCGGGATCACAGCCAGCTGCTCTCCCTAGATAAAATTTCTACCTTGTCTCTCTTTAACTACAACACAGCTTATAATTTTAATTTCCCTGGCAGAGTGTTTTTCTGCATAGAATGAGCACAGAAATTTAAATAGAAGGAAATATTAAACTTTTAATATTTTTTTTTCTTAATCTACATCTTCAAAATAACTCTTAAGTGTGTTTGTACATAAGTCTTTGAGGTTCATTGTCATTAAGGATGTCTAAGAGGAGACTAATGCATGTATTAGAGAAGCAGGTTTTCCTAGAGAATCCTTCTTATATCTGTTTGGGAGTTTGTTTTTTGTTGTTGTTGGTTTTTTTTTTATTTACTTATTCATGAGACACAGAGAGAAGCAGAGACATAGCCAGAAGCAGGCTCTCTCCAGGGAGCCTGATGCAGGACTTGATTCCAGGACCTGGGATCATGACCTGAGCCAAGGGCAGATGCTCAACTGCCGAGCGACCCAAGCACCCTCTGTTTAAGAGTTCGATAATGCTTTTGCAAAGTATTTATTTTCTCTACCCATAAAACATACAACCAAAGGCTATTAGATGTTCTGAGAAATTTCTTTTGTCTCTGGAAATTAAAGTAAGAGGTAAATTTATTAGCCATTATTTCTATCAGTATCTATTTTGAGTCTACGCTATGTGCTTCTTGTCAGGCTGAATTATAAAATGACCCATATTTAAAGTTATAGGACGTGAAGTGCAGAATCACTTGATAAAAAACACCTATAAAGTTTGATGGGAAACTGAATATCCTAATTTTATTCCAGATAAGGCTCACTAACTTTGACTAAATTGACTCATTAATTTAAACTAACAATCTGACTGAATATTTTTCACTGTTGAATGGAACAGACTTTGGGCTAGTTCTAATCATTCAGTCATGTATACCAAACAATATAAATTAGGTTATATTTACTATATATATAAAATGTATATTTTATATCATATGTTACTACTTACACTTATTATTGGAATGCCCATTATAACACTACCCAACCAGAACATTGCATTACTGATTATTTTCTGATGTTTCAATGTTGCCAAATGGCTTTTATATTGGTTTAGCAATATTTAAACAAGAATTAAATGAGTCGAATGAAAAAAAGATGGCCAATTTCAAATTAGATAACAGATTTAATTTGAAAACTATCTTTGAGGGGATCCCTGGGTGGCGCAGTGGTTTAGCGCCTGCCTTTGGCCCAGGGCGCGATCCTGGAGACCCGGGATCGAATCCCACGTCGGGCTCCTGGTGCATGGAGCCTGCTTCTCCCTCTGCCTGTGTCTCTGCCTCTCTCTCTCTCTCACTGTGTGCCTATCATAAATAAAAATTAAAAAAAAAAAAGAAAACTATCTTTGTAAATCAGATTAGCCAGTTTTATATTTAAAAGACATATTTATTGTATATGGAATTATTTCATTAATCACCTGTACTTTAAATGACACTTTACTATTTCAATCATAATTGTTAAATTATGAATATCAAAATTAAGAAGAGTATGGATTACTTAAACACAATATATACTTTATAGAATTTGAATGGAAGATAGAGTTTGCAAAAAATTAATCCTGCATACCCCAAGAATATTGAAGGCAATGATCTAAAATATTTTTGATGAAAACACTTTTTTACAACTCTTTTGATCTGCCATATTCATAATCTGGAAAATAAAGAATGAGTTTTGAAAATATGAAAACCTAATAGCTAAGATTGATTATTAGTTTCAACATGCTTGTTGATACTCTGAGGTTAATGAGTAAGGAAATAACATGTTCCTTATGTCAGTTTGGTAGCAATTTTGTTCCTGTGGAAAATGGATGTGCCTCTCTGGCTCTGCAGGGATTCTGGTGTTCCTAGCACCCTACAGAATCTTATACTGATCCACTATAGTATATCATCTTGACCTGGAGTGCATACAATCTGAAATTTCAGGAACTTGTCAGTGTCTAGCCTCCAAAGTTAAAGACTGGATGCAAATTCTTAGAATTCTTACCACTTATAATGATGCATGAAGATTGGTACATCACACTAAATCTTGGAGAAACATTATATCACCATTTGGATGTACTACTTCAAGCCATTTATCAAGGCATTTAGAAAGGCTCATCTATGAATGAAAGTAAGAGAAATAGAAGGCTCTTTAGCCAGTGCAGGCTGCAATGCAAGCAGTTTGGATACTGGGTCCCTTTACACCAGCAGCCCCAAGGTTTCTCGAGGTATCTGCAGCTGCTCAGCATGCTATGTGGAACCTGTGATAAAGTAATAGGTTTGCTGCTACACACACTAGGGCTAGAAAAGATTATGTCTTAAAAGCAGAGAATCATGGGAATGCCTCTTATTTTTGCAACATATTGAATGGTAATAGGTAATGCAAGAGTTCAGCAACCATTGCAGGGAGGACAACTATGTACTTTCAGATATGCTAGGGATAAAGAATCCAGGAAGCGGAAACATGGAATGTCTGTTGGAAGAATTAAATCACCAATAACAACTCTGATTTTCTGATAAACCCATTAAATAAATAACAATGACAATTCCTGCCCATTTTTTTCTGTTTTCTTTGTTATGTGTTATCTGTACATATGCACGTTGACTAATATCCTACCCACTCTCTTCCCCTAATTATTATATGTAGGGCATTTGTGGAGTGGTTGAATTTTCAAATTTCCTTCATGTCACAGAATATCAAAATGCTAATATGACTGAACTAGATGAGGAAGAAATAATCATCAGAAATCTGAACTGGATGCAGATCCATGGCTGATGTGATGTGAGACTCTTCATTTCGTTAAGAAAACACACTTGTTTTCATTCTTGAAAGTGAAATTATATTTTCCTAGGATGGGGGACTAGACCTCTTATTTCTATTGTTTAAGTATAATCATTATTATTAATTGTTTTGAGATAGTGTGTGCACACGCTTGAGTGGGGGAGGGGCAGAGGGAGAGCGAGAAAGAATCTTAAGCGGGCTCCTCACCTAGTGTGGAGTCTGACCTAGGACTCAGTCCCAGGACCCTGAGATCATGACCTATGCCAAAATCAAAAGTTAGGTGATCAACCAACTGAGCCAACCAGATGCCCCTCTATTGATTAGGTCTAAAATAAGGTGTCTGCTTTTATTGGGAAATTTATGGATGAATTATAGAAAACATTTTTAAGTTTGGGCTGCCTAAATTATGTTGAAATCTTTCCTTGCGTTTTGAGGTTCCCATACATGTCTGCAGAGAACTTGATAACCCATTTCTCAGTTTCCCTTGCCACTAGAGGTTTACACATGTGACTTAGGAAATGCCATACTAGCATTCCCCAGGAAAGTTAGAAACACTAGCAAGTTTATGAGGAAATAGAACATGTGGCATCCTTCTGGTGTGAGTGGTTTCAGGGGCAGCAAGCTCCTGTGAGAAGGTGCAAGCACCGCATTCCACTGTGTGCTCATTCCCATTAAACTGTGCTTCCATGGTCTCTTCCAGAAGCACTCAACACTTAAGAGCAGTTAAGCTTAATTTCTTTTTATCACTTGCATTCTAACTCTTCTGTGTAGTCCATCCTACTGAAATCGAAGATCAAACTTTCTGGAATCATGCCGATATTATCTAAAAGTGAAAAAAAATCCGAGGTTGCACAGGGAAAAATAACATTGAGATATTTATTTATTTTATTTTAATTTTTTATTTATTTATGATGGTCACAGAGAGAGAGAGAGAGGCAGAGACACAGGCAGAGGGAGAAGCAGGCTCCATGCACCGGGAGCCCGACGTGGGATTCGATCCCGGGTCTCCAGGATCGCGCCCTGGGCCAAAGGCAGATGCTAAACCGCTGCGCCACCCAGGGATCCCAACATTGAGATATTTAACAGATGCAAACATCATGGTATTTCATGGTGCAATGGGAGGGAAAGAAATGACCACAGGTGACCCCAAGTGAGTTATCTAACTTCCCTTAGCCACACTTCTTTCAATCATGAAAATAAATGGATCTATCAATAAATACTTAAGGTAATTATGTATGGTAAAGTACAAATAGAAATGCTTACCAACGATCATGGCAAACGGTGTGCATTCTGTAAATGTTCATCTCTTTTCATACCCCTAAGGGTCAATTAATAGTTTATACATCTACTGCAGTAGATTAATTGGCATGAATGACAGGACAATGTAAAGAATATATGGGTAAAAGAGAACATGAGATAACATTTCTTCTGACTGCATTCTCTCCTGAATACAAAAGGGATACTGAATATGAAATCTTGATTTTCCTAGTGAACTGTATCAATTTTTGGTAAGTCATATATTTCATAGGATCTTAGATTCCTCTTCTGAGAAGTGAACCGTTTGGGTCATCTGATTCCAAAGTCCCTTTAAGCTTCACATAATTATATTTATTAGTGATAAATACACATTTATCTATAGTTACTTGAATTTGCTTCTTAGAATACAAAGGTATAATTTAATTCTTATGTTTGTCTTGTATTCTTTAAAACCTGATTTTTGTTTTACAAAATTTATATAATGTAACTCAGACATGGTATTTCATCTATTCTGTGTTATTCGGAGCTAGCCTAAATTAAAAAAAAAAAAAAAGAAGAGTCTTCATTTTTCCTACTCTTTATATAGAGTAAGGCCATCATATGGTTATTTGTTAATGATCTCCTTAAGTTTCTTACATAACGAAATCAATAGAAATATGATAATTTCTGTTCTGTCCTCAGAAATCAAGTAGCATATTCCTTGAGCACATTTTTTAAGAGTAACTCTTCAATATTTACTCTGCTTCAGAACTGGGGGGACAGCTTTGTTTCCTATTTATAAAGCAAAAGAAATCTAGCAGCAAAGTACTTTAACTTCTTGTCTAACCTCTTTTAAAATCCTATCTGCATCTGTCCTATCTTTGTATTGCTTCCTCTGATCCCAGAGCACCTTCCTGTCAGGACAAATCATTATCTGTGCTCTTGCTCAATCATATCTCTGGGATTTCATTTGTTATTTCCTCTTTCTCTAGTAGGACCCAGTGGTGAGCTTGTTAAGAACCCAGATCCAGGGCACCTGGGTAGCTCACTGGTTGAGCATTTGCCTTTGGCTTAGGTCATGATCCCTGGGTCCTGGGTTCGAGTCCCTCATGGGGCTCCCCACAGGAAGCCCTCTGCCTATGTCTCTGTTTCTCTCTGTTTCTCTCATGAATAAATAAATAAAATTTAAAAAAAAAAAAAGAAAAAAGAAAAAAGAAAGAACCAAACTTCAAAGTCAGTCTCTACTACTAGCTGCACGAACTTGGGCATATTATTTAGAATTCTGTTTCCTCAGCTGTAAAATATGATAAAAATATAACTTCTCTGATACAGCTTTTGGTGAACATTAAATGAGGAACTTCTAAAGTACTTAGAAGGAGACCTCAGTAAATATTGGCTACCATTCTATCCCTGACCTGTCCTTCTCTACCAGATTTGTAACCTGAACTTGCAAGCTTGTAGTCTCTTCCATCATAAAAATATCACTTTGCTTTTCCTTTTTCTTTTGGACACTGCCTTAAGTTGTTCCTTTTATTCCCATCCACAAAGAATTTACATTTACTGGCTTCACCCAGTCTACCATGGAGTCCTACTGATTTTACCTCCCATTTCTAAAACAAATCCTCTCCTCTCTATGTCACTCCTCTAACTCATACTTTTATTATCTCTCACCTAGTCTAGGCCAAGAGGCTGCTTTGAAATAGAAGTGCAATTTTATTCTAAAGAGATACATAATTAAGTAAAAAGGAGTCATAAGAAAATGAAGATATGGCCATATGCATCTACAATGATGTAGATTTAATTTATAATTAAGAAGTTACCACATTATATTACAAGATTTGATGACCTTCTATTATTTGGCAATTTTGAAAAAAGAAATATGATGGCAGATTCCAGTACTGGAAATCATCCCATCTTAATTGTTTATTAGGTAAACCAGGAGGCAAACATGGATGATATGATAGTACTCTTCATTAGGGAGACACTTTGCTTCCAAACATTTTAATGCAATCTGCCCTTAGAACTAGCAATATTTATATTATTTTTATTTTTTGGTTTATTAAATAAATAAATAAATAAATTATTATTTAATAAGCAGACTATTTATCTGTTAACAAAATATGCTTTTGTAACTCTTCACCATAGCATATAGTAGTGAAGACAAAAAATGGCTGGTTTTCACCAGATTAACTAGCAGACAAATAAATTATGATCTTATTAGTAGTTCTGTTGCAAAGAATAATTTTAAGTTATTTTGAAGGTATATCTTTTATAACATTAATAGCTATTTCAATGTCAGATGTATATTTGGATTTTCAGGTCTTGCATTTTATTCAAATGTCTTAGAATCATCATTTTATCGCTACTTATTCTTTCACACATATACACACACACGCAAATTTGTAAAGTTAGTGTTCTATATCCACTGACTATTTTTCCCCATCCATGCAAGTAAGTCTTTGAAATATAAATTTATCTTCCAACAGTCTTGTAAAATGGTTCTGTTGTATTAAATTAAGTCATTTAAATTCTCCTGTCTTTCTTGGGTAATGTGAAATAATTTCTAGGGGATTTTGCCCTATCTTCCTATTACTTTTTAATTTCTTTTTTTTAAAGATTTTATTTATTTATCCATGATAGTTGCACAGAGAGAGAGAGAGAGGCAGAGACATAGGCAGAGGGAGAAGCAGGCTCCATGCACCGGGAGCCCGACGTGGGATTCGATCCCGGGTCTCCAGGATCGCGCCCTGGGCCAAAGGCAGGCACCAAACCGCTGCGCCACCCAGGGATCCCTACTTTTTGATTTCTTGATGTTGGCATATTTACTCCCTCTTGTTCTCAAAATCAGGGTCAAAGAGAAGACTAACCAATTATTTTCTAACATGCAATGTAACGTTTCTAAAATTTAATTCATAATACAACCTACCAACTGCCACATCTTTCCAGTTTTTCAGTAAAATAGATTTAATCCAAGAATTACACTAGCACAAAATGCATATAAAACAATTAAACAATAAATTCCCAGTAGCTTCAGGCAAGGATGGAGGGGGAATGAGCCATTTGGATATGTAGGAAATAATCCAGCATGTGTGGACTTCTGCTTGGTGCAGAGTCAAGGTCAGGCTCATTTTAGAAGCTGTTCCTGACAAAAAACCAAGAGCCATAAAATCATCCCACCAACAAAGAACCACTCAAGGACAATTTTGAGGTAACTGAAGCGAGGACAATAAACAATGCGAAGAAACAAATCGAGGTGTTCAGGGAGATGACAGACTGCTGAGAAAGATATAGAGCAGAAATCCCAAGCACACTCCAAGTACACAGAAGCTACTCCTTGGTCAGAAGTAACTGGCAGCAATCACTCCAGAGTAAGGATTCCACTTATATTGTGCTTTACAGAAGAGAGGCACTTAGAACTTAAAAATACAGCTGGTGTTGAATCCCTATGTTGTAGACCTGAAACTAATATAATGTGTCAACTACTCTTCAACAGAAAGATACAGCTGATGCCAACTGTCAAGTGTATCTGCCAATTACAGCCAAAGATAGAATTTTCTATAAATAATAGCAAATATTTTCCTCATTTGGTATACTTGCTTGGGAAGACCAAAATTGACTGTTTAGCTTTGTAAGAAAATGAGACACCATCACCATCACTTGGCACTGACAAGGCTACACACCACCTCCCAAAGAACCAGATATTGCACCACTGTGCTTGCTCACATACCAACTGACCTATTGTGACCCTCCTTTATACCTCTCATACCCAGTTCACAGTTGAGTGCATCTAATCCGTGTAACACTGGCAACATGCCTTCTCACTGCAAGGAAGTGAGCAAATTCGGTATTTAGATATTCACTTTGAGAGGTTGGGACATACAATGTATGAAACAATTGTTTTAAGGGAAGGTTCAACAAATGTTGGTCAGTCAAGAATAAATTATGGCTACCTTGCTCCTAACACAGGGAAACGATCATTCTTGTGAAAGGTGCACCGAGTGGCTAGAAGTCAACCTGGATGTGAACAATGAGAGAAGTCAACATAAACTAGACTAGCGGTCCTCAGGCTTTCACATGCATGGAAATCACCTGGAGGGCTTGTTAAAATACCAATTGCTCAGCCGAAGCCCAATTTCTGCTTCAGAGGCCTGGCATAGGATGGGATGTTCTACAGTTGTAACAGACTCCCAGATACCTTGATAATGATAATCCCAAGGCTATATTCTGAGAACCACTGGACTTCCAGATCGTAAATATTTCCTTCGGTAATACCTGGTTAACATTTGTGCAAATTCAGTCTTAATGTTGAATTAAAAGCCAGTAGTAAAAGAAAATATGAGTTATTGGTAATTTTATATTTTTAAATCAAGATACTTTAAAGTGTGCATTTTTTTCAAGAGTTTTTTTAGAGCAGTTCTAGGTTCACAGCGAAGTTGGGAGAAAAGTGCAGAGAATTCCTAGCTCCCATTGTCTCCACGCACACAGCCTCCCACATTAGCACCATTGGTCACCAGAGTGGCACATTTATTATGGTGGATAAACTTTCATTGATACATCATTATCACCCAAAGTCATTATTTTACCTTAGGGTTCATTCTTGGTGTTGCATATTCTATGGGTTATGACAAGTCTATCATTATAGTATCATACATAGTAGTTTCACCACCCTAAACATCCCCTGTGATCCACCTGTTTATTCTTTTCCTATCCCTATCACAACAATGATCTTTTTACCATTTCCAGAATGTCATATAAGAATCATATAGTATATACCCTTTACAGATTGACTTATTTATGCTCAATAACATGCATTTAAGCTTTCTCCATATCTTTTCATGGCTTAACAGCTCATTTTTTGGGGTGCTGAATAATATTCCACTATCTGGATGTATCACAGTTTATTTATCTATTCACCTACTGAAAGACATTTTAGTTTTGACAATTATGAATAAAACTGCAATAAATATCCATGTGCAGGTTTTCATGTGGACATGTTTTCACCTTTGAGTAAATGCCAAGGAATATGATTGTTGGCTCATATGATAAGAATATGTTTAGTTTTGTAAGAAAGCAGTAAAATGTCCTCAAAAGTGGCTATAACATTTTGCATTCCCACCAGCATGAATGAGAGTGCCACATCCTTGTCAGCATTTGGGGTTGTCGGTGTCCCAGATTTTGGCCATTCCAGTAGGTGTACAGAGAGATCTCCTAGCTGTGTTAATTTGCATTTCCTGGATGGCATGATGTGGATCATATATGACTTTTCAACTAAACCTGTTACTGGGCAGCCCAGGTGGCTCAGCAGTTTAGTGCAGCCTTCGGCCCAGGGCATGATCCTGGGATCGAGTCCCATGTCAGGCTCCCTGCATGGAGCCTGCTTCTCCCTCTGCCTGTCTCTCTCTCTCTCTCTCTCTCTCTCTCTCTCTCATTGTCTCATGGATAAATAAACAAAATCTTGAAAAAAATAAAAAAAAAATAAGCCTGTTACTATCTATATGCATTCTGGGCTTAGAGAAGTCTTTCAAGGAATGCTAAAGGTATGTATCTGCACCAGATGTGTCTAATCTGCCAGCAGCTTTCAGAATTCAAAAAGTATAACAAAAGTAGACCAGGCACATATTTCTATTGGCTACATTAAATGTCATAATATGAAACTTTAAAATAATTTGTTATTTCGGGGAGGTTTTCTTATTTATTTATTTATTTATTTATTTATTTATTTATTTATTTTTTAAGGGGAGGTTTTCATAACTCAGGAGAGAAATTGGAGCCAGCAGGCCCAAGTGTTAATTTTACAGATCTTATTAATTTTGGAAACCATGCTATTGTGACTGTACCACCAGGGGTGCCTGGGTGGTACAGTCATTTAAGCATGCGACTCTTGGTTCCAGCTCGGCTCATGATCTCATGGTTGTGAGATCAAACCCCACATCTGGCTCCACACTCAGCATAAAGTCTGAAGTCTGCTTGAGATTCTCTCTTCCTCTCTCTCTCTGCCTCTTCCACTCAAGCTGTCTCTCTAAAAATAAATAAATCTTATAAAAAAACCACAATGCACCAGATAGAAATGAATATGCTCTATTTTCATTTTTATATTTTGTAAATAAAAGCTCATATATCTATCTGAGATTCTCTAATGAAAATGAAACATTTCTATTGACACATAATCTGCCTAATAGACACAGAAATCTGTGTCTAGGGACTAAAATGAGGATTATTATATAACAGAATACTAGTTAACTATTATCTTTATTATTTTACCCCTCTAGTTTATGCAGTTCAGAAAGAGGAAAATGACCCATTATGGTGAGGATTGCTGGCTACATTTTGATTGGCATTGTCAGATATTATTATAATTACCCTTCCTGCTTCCTAAACAGTAATGAAGCTTCAAAGTCACATATGATTGTTTGCCAATGAAAATAATATATCCTCTCTTTTCATGGACATTATTTTTCTGTTGTTAATTATTCTGAATGGAGTGCAGTTGTTTTAAAGCCAAAAAAATCCCCCATTAAAAAAATTGCTCAGGAAATTTTGAGGTTTAAAAGTTATTTTGTTCACAAGTTTGAGAGAAGCATGGCATTTCTCAAGGCAGAGAGTTCTTGATCAAATATCGTTCTTACTGGATACATTCGAGTTTTCAATTAGGTACATAGGCATAATAAATTATGCATTCATATTACCTATAATGCTGAATTTCTGCACCTTGAGATAATGGTTAGCCCCTGGTGATAATTACACAACAGATGGTTCCTCCTGAAGCAGAACAGCACATATCATACAATTTAACCATGAAGAAAATGAAGAGAAGGGTTATAAAAATAAAGGGAGATAGGCATCTGATTAAGGGATGGTGCAGAGCAATATGTTGAGTCAGACACAAATAAACATTCATCCCCCCCGCCCCCATACACTTGGCTGATTTTCATAGCAACATCGCAGGCAACAAGTTAAACAAACCTCTCTTGATTGTGTCCATCGTCATGGGTAACATATATTGCAAAAATCCGATTTTTGTTTTAATCTGCTTACAGTTTTCAAACTATGATCTTAGCTATTTTAGGTTACTAAAGCATAAACAATACCTTTCTGATGTAAGGATTCAAAAGATATTTGTTTTGTTTACGAGGAAAAGTCAAATTCCCTCATTATTTTGTCACTTTTTAAGAGTTATTTACTTATTTTAAAGAGAGAGAGAGCGAGAGAGAGTGAGAGCGCATGTGCACTTGAGAGCATGCAAGGAGGGGGAGGGGCAGAGGGAGAGAGAGAAAGGATCTCAAACAAACAAGACTAAGCATGGAGCCCAAGGTGGGGCTCAATCTCCCAACCCTGGGATTGTGAACTGAGCTGAAATCAAGTGGCTGATGCTCAACTGACTGAGCCACCAGGTGCCCCTTAAATGCCCTCTTTTTGAAAGCTTTATTGAGACATAAGTCATATATCATAAATTTTACTCTGTAAAGTATCTGATTCAGTGTTTTTTAGTGGTTTTATATCCACAGCATTATGCACCATCATTACTGTGTCATTCCAACACCCCATAATAAACCTTGTATGCATTAGTAGCTACTTCTCATGCCCCCTTACCCACTCAATACTTCTCTCCCAGTTTTAGAGAAGCAACCCTATACTTTCTGTTCTACAGACTTGCCTATTTTAGATATTGCATATAAATGGAATCATACAATATTGCTCTTTTTTGACTAACTTCTTTTACTCGGCATATTTTTTTAAGGTTTATCCATGTTCTGGCATGTACCAATGCCCCAGTTATTTTTATGGTGGAATAATACTCCCTTGTATGAATACACTAAATTTTATTTATTCCTTAGCAGATGGACAGTTTTGGCTATTATGAATAGTACTCTATGAATATTAGTGTACAAGCTTTTGTGTAGACATACCTCTCAAATTGTCTTGAATATATAGCTAGGAGTAGAAGTGCTGGATCTTAAGGTAACTCTAGTTTAAAAGTTTGAGAAAATGCCACTTCATTTCAAAAGCCTCTGCACTGTTCTACATTTTCACCAGCAATATAGGAGGGTTTCAATTTCTCCAAAGTCTCACTAACACTAGTTTTTGACTGTCTTGGATTTTAGCCATCCTAGTGGGTATGAAGTAGTTACTTCTCCTGATTTGAATTTGATTTCCCTAATGACTAATGATATTGAGCATCTTTCCATGTACTTCTTGTGTATTGTGCTTATTTGTATAACTTCTTCAGATGACTATATCTTCAAATTTTTGCCCATTTTTTAGTTTTTTCTTTTTATCTTTCTGTTACTGAGTTGTAAGTGTCCTTTATATATCCTAGCTATAAATCTCTTATCAGATACAGAATTGCAAAAATTTTCTCATTCTGTATGCTGTCACTGCGCTTTCTTGTTGGTATTCTTTGAAGCCAAAGTTTTTGATTCTGATGAAGCCAAATTACCTTTTTACTTTCGTTGCCTCTGCCTTTTGGTATTGTTTCTGTGAAATCAATGTCTAACTCGAAGCCACAAAGATACACTCCTCTGTTCTTTACTGAGAATTGTACAACTTCAGACCTTATCTTTAAATCAGTGATCCATTTTGAGTTAATTTTCATGTACATATGCAATAGGGATCCATCTTGACTCTTTTGCTTGTGACTATCCCATTATCTCAGCACCATTTTGTTAAAAGGCTGTTCACATTCCTTATTGAATTGATAATTGCTTCATGATAGATGAAGTTTAAGGCTCTTCTACAAGAGTTTACATGTAGAGGATAATGAGAATAGAAGCTAAGTAGAAAAGGTAAAATGGCTGTGCAGTCATGGCTTTTTTTGTTCCAAGACCCAATCCTTTCCTCTTCCCTATTATTTTTTATTTTTATTCTTATTTATTTATTTATTTATTTATTTATTTATTTATTTATTTAGTATTGCAACTGGGCTAAGGCTTAGTAGCTGTGCCTCCCAGACTTCCATGGCTAGGTATAGTCAAGGTCAACAACAGAAGACCATAGGATGGCCGGAAAGAACCAGCTCCTACTCACTCCTGGGAAGCATCTCTGGCAGCTGTTCCATCTTTTTTATGTTTCAGGTCTTGATGAACAGAAGTGCTCTGATTCCGACCTCTTGGTTGTGGTAGCACTGAAACTACTCCCTTATTTCCAGTAATAGCTTTTCAGCCCAAACACAGCCGCAGCTTTTTGCTTTTGTTAATCTTGAGGTCACTTCCTTGTCCTTAATTTGGAGTTTTAGCTCTTCCACGATGTATCTAAGCAATACCTTGTATTAAAATCCTTCTGCTTGAAAATTTAGAGTAGTTGTCTTCTCTTGTTTATTCCCCGAGCACACTGACCTATCAGAAGTGAAATCAAAGGTCAAAGCAAGAAATGTTACAGGATTTCTTCTCCTTTAGTGCTGTGGCTCTTGGTCACACTGCTTGAAGGAATGAGGAGGTACACCGATGAAGAGTGGTGGGTGGCAAAGCAAAGTTTATTGAGCCACAGTAAAGTTATTGGAGATAGTACAAAGCTCCCAAAGAGGGAGGGGACCTGCTAGGGATTGCTACTGGAGTTTCTAAGTCTAGGGGTTTTTATGGGCTTGTTGGCAGGCTGTTTTAATTTGATTAACCCTCCTTGTCCTGTCATCCAATCAAGATTTTGTCATCTACCAATCACGTAAGAAAGGGTGGAGGACTCTTTATAAAATCTTCTTAAGGGTGATTTTCTTTTGGGGGCACCTGGGTGGCTCAGTGGTTGAGCAACTGCCTTTGGCTTAGGTTGTGATTCTGGGGTCCTGGGATCGAGTTCCACATTAGGTTCCCGCAGGGAGCCTGCTTCTCCCTCTGCCTGTGTCTCTGCCTCTCCCTGTGTCTCTCATGAATAAATAAATAAGATCTTTAAAAGAAAAAAAAAAAAAGATGATTTCCTTTTAGGGCAGTTGGAGAGACTCTTGTCCCTACCTGCCTTCCTGCCAACTATCCTTCATGAGAAATATGTTTCCTCAAATGTCCATCTGATTTTTTTTATCCCACTTTATGTCCCTTATCAAGATGGAACCGTACAAATTTTAACTCAGGCTCAATGGATCTACAGAGTCTGGTATTGATTCTGTTTAGGGTTTAGGGATTGAAGTAGTCTACTTTAAAATTAAGGAAACTCACTTCTGTGTCAAGTCCTAGTTCAATTTCAACTTCATTTTTATTTCTTTCATGTTTCTGAAACAAGTCTTCTCCTAACCAACGGAACTCCCACACACAGTTTCCCAGGTACGTATGCTAATTCTGATACCCAACTGCTTTTCATGTCCATTGTTGGATCCTAGTCCTAGGTCTCCTTAAAGTTTTCTGTTAGGATAAAACTTTAAAGTTTCCAATACTTCTAATTCAACTCGATTTGATTTGATTTGATTTGATATAATACACATTTTAATGCACCTAACATATGCCAGCCAGGCTTTGTGCTTAGCTCTGGGAGACAGACATTTACTCCTCATAAAGGACCCACAAAATAGTAGGAGAGAGGTGAAGTAAAAATTACAAAAATATTACATACTATAGCAGGAATAAATATATGACCTGTGTTATAGGAAATTCCAAGATTTAGTGAAAGCTACTTGTCTCTTAACAAATAATTATCAATACAGATTTTTATCTTACAATCTAGCCAAACTTCTAAACTTTATAATTCATAACACTTCAAATCCTGCAAACCCTCTCCCTCTTTCTGTATATGTATATATACATTTACATATATATACACAGCTGCTATATAAATATATTTATACACATTCAGAGAAAGAGAGATTGTCAAGGCCAGACTTACATGAGAATGAAATTAAGTGCTACTGAGCCAAGTTTATGATAAAATTCTAAAATCAAACCCACTTTTAGTGCTTACATTTATTACATTTAGCACAGATCTTGCTATATAGTTATTATGAGCACGTTAAACATATAGTTAGAGATCACAGGTCTTTCAAACCTGCTTCATTTGACAGCTTTATTGGAGGGTGTCTTTTTATATCCATTATGTTGAATGAATATCTTATAAAAATGATTTCTTCTTTTTAATTACTATTAAATTGCATTTTCCTTCTCTAAGGATAAACCTCTTCAGGTTAACAGAAATTTTTCGACCTAAGAGGAGTATATCTTATCAACTTTGATGTGTACATATTTCTTATCAAAATGTACTGGCTTTAAAACTTAAGTTGCAACTCTTGTGTGTACATGTCATTTATAATATGCATCCTCTGTAGATGAGCTTATACCAGAAATAGCAACTCCATGCACTAGCTAACCAACTTTTGGCCTTTCATTACAAATCAAACATAAGTATACAAAATGATTTTTTTTCATTTTTACGAATTTAATATATTTACTTCTCATCTATTTTTAATTTTTATTCTTTACATCTGGTTTATAGATTAATAATCTTAGAAACATAAACATTAAAGTACCATAATTTTTTCACCATAAAAATTAATATTTTTGTGCTCTGGGGCCTGCGCTGTTGGATTCGCGCTCCCGGTGGCGCAGCCCCCTCCGCGGAGCCACCGCCCGAGCCCCTCCGAGCTGCTCCCGGGTCCAGCCCTACAGGGAGCTCGGTGCATCTCCCCGGGGCGCAGTTCCTCTGCTACTGTCCCAGGGAACCTGAAGAGGAAAGACGATCCACTGGAAGAAAGACAGTCTCTTCAATAAATGGTGCTGGGAAAATTGGACATCCACATGCAGAAGAATGAAACTAGACCACTCTCTTGCACCAGACACAAAGATAAACTCAAAATGGATGAAAGATCTAAATGTGAGACAAGATTCCATCAAAATCCTAGAGGAGAACACAGGCAACACTCTTTTTGAACTGGGCCACAGTAACTTCTTGCAAGATACATCCACGAAGGCAGAAGAAACAAAAGCAAAAATGAACTATTGGGACTTCATCAAGATAAGAAGCTTTTGCACAGCAAAGGATACAGTCAACAAAACTAAGAGACAACCTACAGAAAGGGAGAAGATATTTGCAAATGACATATCAGATAAAGGGCTAGTTTCCAAGATCTATAAAGAACTTATTAAACTCAACACCAAAGAAACAAACAATCCAATCATGAAATGGGCAAAGGACATGAAGAGAAATCTCACAGAGGAAGACATAGACATGGCCAACATGCACATGAGAAAATGCTCCGCATCACTTGCCATCAGGGAAATACAAATCAAAACCACAATGAGATACCACCTCACACCAGTGAGAATGGGGAAAATTAATAAGGCAGGAAACCACAAATGTTGGAGAGGATGCGGAGAAAAGGGAACCCTCTTACACTGTTGGTGGGAATGTGAACTGGTGCAGCCACTCTGGAAAACTGTGTGGAGGTTCCTCAAAGAATTAAAAATAGACCTGCCCTACGACCCAGCAATTGCACTGTTAGGGATTTACCCCGAAGATTCAGATGCAATGAAACGCCGGGCCACCTGCACCCCGATGTTTCTAGCAGCCATGTCCACAGTAGCCAAACTGTGGAAGGAGCCTCGGTGCCCATCGAAAGATGAATGGATAAAGAAGATGTGGTTTATGTATACAATGGAATATTCCTCAGCCATTAGAAACGACAAATACCCACCATTTGCTTCGACGTGGATGGAACTGGAGGGTATTATGCTGAGTGAAGTAAGTCAATCGGAGAAGGACAAACAGTGTATGTTCTCATTCATTTGGGGAATATGAATAATAGTGAAAGGGAATATAAGGGAAGGGAGAAGAAATGTGTGGGAAATATCAGAAAGGGAGACAGAACATAAAGACTCCTAACTCTGGGAAACGAACTAGGGGTGGTGGAAGGGGAGGAGGGCAGGGGGTGGGGGTGAATGGGTGATGGGCACTGAGGGGGGCACTTGATGGAATGAGCACTGGGTGTTATTCTGTATGTTGGTAAATTGAACACCAATAAAAAATAAATTTATTTTAAAAATTAATGTTTTTTAAATTATGAAAGGACATAGTGATTATTATAATTATCACAAAATCTGTGATCACAGTTCGAGATTAGAGTTCAAATTATAAAATTACAGCTTTTGTCCTAAGGTTATAAATTTTAATACAGAAACCCTAGTATTATATTTTATTTTTCCTTTTGATACTTTTAGTGCTTCATAATTTATGCTACAGTTTTGAATATTGGTAGTTTCTTTCTTTCTTTCTTTCTTTCTTTCTTTCTTTCTTTCTTTCTTTCTTTCTTTCTCTGTCTCTCTTTCCTCCTCTCTCTCTCCCTCTCTCTCTCTCTCTGCTCTCTTTCCTTTTTCTTTCAGTGATTTCTTTGTAGTTAACAGCAGGCAGTCTCAAAAAAATCATTGACATTTTACTTTTTAAAATTATTCTTAGAACCTTCTTTATTACAAGTGTTCTTAAACACATGATACTGCAAAATGGGTATAACAACTGACTTGCTATTCAATATCCCTTCCAAACTATACCTCTGGAAATATACTAGGGGGAAAAAAAGTCATTTAAAAAAAAATGAAGTGTCTTTAATTTTCACATCAACCTACCCTGCTAAGCTTTAGAGAAACTATTCTTTTTCAAAGGCAGAACTCTGTAGAACATATAAATGTATTTGATTTTATACCTTTAAATACAACCATCAAAAATATAAGCAAAGGAAACTCAGTCGCAAGTATTACTAGTATTTTCCTCTCTGGAATCTAAGTGTAACAATAACTGTGCATTTGGAAAGCCCACTGCTTTTTTTTTTTAATGAACCAAATGATCATTTCACATTTGAATTTGTAGTTGATTAGAAATGCATTCAACTGTTCCGTTGGTGAATAAGCTCAGAAGAGATTAGGAAATAACTGCTTTAAATGTACTAGTAGATGTTTCATTTAACTCAATAATAGGTTTATAAACCATTAATTTTATATTTCAATCAAGCCTTACAAGATGCTCAAAGATTTTAAAGACATGTTAACACAGCGTTTATGCTGTATCTGATCCCACCTCTGCCACTTATATGGCTACTTTCCTTCATGTCATGCTTTTGGTTCTTTTATTTTTTTTTTTTTTGATTTCATTTATTGATTCATGAGAGGCAGAGACACAGGCAGAGGGAGAAGCAGGCTCCATGCAGGGAGCCCACAATGGGACTCAATCCCAGGACCCCGGGATTGTGCCCTGAGCAGAAGGCAGACCTCAACCACTGAGCCACCCAGGAGTCCCCATATTTTTGGTCCTTAATTCTCTCCTAAATGAAAAATTTGTAAGAAATTAATTGATTGATTGTACTTTGCATCGTTTTGAATTCCACTAGAATCAGCTGTACTAATAGAGAAATTTCTGGAGCAGAGACATTAGGTGATATCCCCAAGGTGGAGAACTCAAAGTCATATATTGATACATTGACAATCCTGATTAAAATTTATTCTTCCTGACCTCTATCCTTCTAACATACAGTACAGATCACACTTTTCCCACTGTATGTAATCTCTATGAGCAACATTTCTCTTTTTGTCATTTTTAACTAGAGTTATTGACTTTGCCCTTAAACTTCAAATGGCAGTTCCTACTTTGACTAGAAACGGTTTACTTACTATCTGCTCAGAAAATTTTTAATTATCCTTTAAGTTATTCAGTATTTCAAAAAATATTTACTAATTCTTAAGTATGTTTAAGGCAGTAGAGAAAAATTCTGAAATATGACAGCAATAGTTTTTGCAGCTATGGAGCTTATGGCCTAATATTTGTATAACTAATCAAGCCATTCATTACATAATAGATTTATTTAAGTGCAATCATCAATAATGCTATAAATGAAAAATGAGCAGGTACTCCAAGGCTATGTAATCTACTCTGAGCAAGTCAAGAACTAGATCCCTGAGGAGTGATCATTGAGCTGAATTCTAAAGGAAGAAGAGAAATTTACTAGAGAAAGAGGGAGGAAAGTTATTCCTGGAATAAGTGGAGACCAGTAGGTCAAGGACCTGAAAATATTACACATGGTTGGATTACAGAGAGTAAGGACAATTTTGCAGGTCATGATGCCACTAATGTAGTTCGGGGTCAGATTCTTCAGAGTCTGCAAGATGTGCTCAATATTTGGGTCTTTAAGAGCAAAGGAAGGGATTTAGTAGGGAGGCACTTGTTAAGACTTGAACTTGCAAAAGCTCAGCCTGACTGGGCTAAAATGGATGTGTGAGCATTTTCCACTTCCCAGGGGTAGATATGGCAATTTAACTAGAATGATAGAAGTTGACATGGGTGTATGTGGATGACTTCTAGAAATAATCAGGAAGTGAATTTTAAAGGACTTGGTGTTGCAGTAGATATCAGAAGACACTAAGTGGCAGGGGGGAAAGAGTACCCCACAGTTCCCAGCTTGATGAATGCCATTCATTATGATAGGGCCTGTGGATGAGGACCAGAGGAAAGTCAGTTAGTTCCTCCTTTGTGCTTCAGGGAATGTGTGCCTGTCTACTTGGTGATTATTTAAATCTAATTTTATTAAGGGAGTACCTTTGTGTATATTGAGATTAGGGTCATATAACTGTGTACTGCATGATATCTTACAATTTGTCATAGTTAAAGAAACTTATCACTCACATCAGAGAGGTGATGAGAAATAAAAGTTAGGAACTCTAGCTTTGGAGCTTGACACATATACCAGTGACTTCCTACAGGTAACATAACTAGTAAGTGGTCTAAATGGGATTTAAATACAGTATATCTTTCTACTTAATGGCAAGCAAGGAATGAACATTTTCCTGAATTTTCTTCTCTAGGCTGCAAATTTAACTTTTTCTAGCATCCCTGGAGCTTTTTCTAGTTTCATACTTATAGCTGTCTATTGGGCTCCATTGGTAGGCTGAATAATGGCCCCCCAGATGTCCATATCCCAACCCCTGGCACCTTCCATGAAAAAAGAGACTTTGCAAATGTGATTAAATTAAAGATCTTGGGATCATAGGATTAATCTAGCTCATTAAGTGCATCCAATACAATCACAAGTCTCCCTATAAGAGCAAAAATTCAGTCAGTAGTTGAAGATGTGCCATAACACTGAAGCAAAATGTAGGAATGACACAAGGAAAGGTCAAGGGCCAAGGAATGCAGGTGGCCTCTAGAAGCCACAAGGGACATGGGATGGGCTCTCTCCCAGAGCGTCCAAAAGAAGCTAGCCCTGCTGACGCCTTGATTTTTTTCCCCATAAGACACATTAAGATTTCTGACCTCCACACCTGTAAGCAAGTACATTTGTTTTGTTTTAAGCTACTAAGTTAGTGGTAATTTGTAAACAGCCATGGGAACCTGATATAGGCTCCTCTACATCTTTAACTTAGTTTATGGACTTAAGCATGTAAAACTAAACTGAGCACCCACCTCTACCACCACCTTAAATCAACAACCTTTTCAGGTTGATAACATCAAGATAATTCCTGGCATTATCAATGACACTACTCTTTCAGAGTTATATTCATGTTTTCTCTTTCACTTGGATTTCTAGAAACAGAATCTTGAGTTTATTATTATTAGTAGTAATATTCATCTCATATACCCTACTGTAATATTTGAGTAAAGAGGACATAGACGACTATATTTGCTAAAATTCCCTTCTCCTTTTCTTACTTCTGATTTCGTATTCAAGGCCAGTATCAACTTGTTTCACAAGATTCCCTTCCAGAACCTGCTATCATATTGTGTTGGGCTTTATATTGTTCCCATTATCTATATTATTTGTTCCTTATCCAATTTTTAGTTCATGCTGATTTTACCCTACCTGCTCCTAAGCCATGTTTAGCATTATATTACACACAGAGGACAAATAAGTAATTTGTTGAAAAAAAAACAAAATTTCCTCAATACAAAGTTGAAGATTAATTCCTTCCAAGATGCTTCCTCTCACTCAACATGACTATTTATAAAATAACTATTAGCATTATTATATATATTTTCCTAGATAATCTTTAGCTTGTTTATATATGTCAGCTTTTTGAGGAAATATTTTTCTTTTCTCACCAACTCAGCTCTTACAGGAGGAACATACAGAATATATATTCATATTTTTCTCCCTAAATACATTTATTTATCATATATTGTATGGCAGGCACTAAGAATAGCAATAAACAAGACAGATACTCTTCCTCATGGAATTTGGGGTGTTTATTTTTTTGTTGTTCTATAACTTTAGAATTTATATAGTGGTGAATTTGTTTTACAAGGCTGCCTTAACAGATTACCACAAATAGGTGGGCTTGAAACAACAGAAATGTATTCCCTCCCAGTGCAGGAGGCTAGAAATCCAACATCAAGTCATCAGCAGGGTTGGATCCTTCTGAGAGTCCTGAAAGAGAATCAATTCCCTACCTCTCTTGTAGTTTCTGGTGGCTTCTGGTAATCCCTAGAATTGCGAGGCTCGTAGCTTTACCATCCTAATCTGCTCTCTGTCCTTACCAAACATTTCTGTTCTCACACAGTGTTCTCCTCTTCTCATGCAGACACCAATCACACTGCCTTAGCGTAAGCCTTATCTTAAATTAATGGTGTCTGCAAAGACTTTATTTCCAAATAAGATCACATGCATAGGTATTGGTAGAGGTTAGGACTTGAACAGCCTTTTTGGGAGACACAAGGCAACCCACAAAACATGGGTATGATTTTTAGGAAATAAAGGATATGAAGTCTTACTGAGTTTGGCCCAACAGGAACCAGGGTAGAGAGCTGAGAGTACCCCATGGGCATAAACTGGTCTGAACCCCTGATTCAATGACGTGTTCTCAGGCATAAGGGCAAAGTCAGTGAACACTAAGATATTGCCAGAAATGACAATGGCCATTGTTGAACCAAACTGGAAAAATACAAAGGCCAAAAAACTTTGAGACCAAAAGTGAGTTGAGGTATAGGAGTCGTGGAATATAATATTCTCACAAAAATTGATGAAAAATCTTTGTTTCTGGTGTCCTACGACTTAAAACAATTTTGAGTTTTCTCAATTCTTATTACTAATTTTATTTTGTTTTATGTTTTTAATTTTTTGTTCGAGTATAAATGACACACAGTGTTACATTAGTTTTAGGTGTACAACAGAGTGATTCAACAACTCTATACATTATGCTATGCTCCCAGCAAGTGCAGCTATAGTTTGTCACCATGCAACATTTTTACTAATTTTAAATTAAACTTATTTTTAGGGAACTGTCTTACCATACCTTTTACTATCTTCACCTTTTCAACTCCCCTAATGGAACTTAATTCAGGCTATCAGGATTTGTCATGTGGAAAGTGTACTAAATGGTCCCTCACCATTAGTTTCTTCCCAATACAAGGTTCCACTGTGGACAGGGGGTATTTGTATTTCTACATTTAAAGATACATTAATAGTTAGTAGTCATTGTATATGATTTTGAAACCAACACATCTTAATTATAAAGAATCATAAAAAAAGAAAAAAGTTAATTTGATGTATATATTTCCAGATTTTCTCTATAAATATCAAATACATATATACACATATATATGTATATATGATATATAGAAGTAAACAAATATACACACACATGCATATACCCAAGTGCAGATGCATATCTATATTTTCTATATATTTACTTATTTTACCTAGGTTTATATTTTAAATGTTAATGCTAAAATTTTCCACTTTTTGTATATCACAAACATTTATTTTATACAATTGAATCTTTTATAACACTATTTGAATGACTGCCTAATATTCTATTACTTGAATATACCATAATTTATTTTACCACTTCACTATTTTGAAATGTTTGGTTTGCTCTTATTTTTTTTAATTAAAAAAAAATGATAGCCAGAGAACTTAGAGCTAAAGCTTTACAAATAGCTGCAATTATTTAATTAAGACATATCCCTAGAAGGGGAATTAATGGCTGAAAGAGATTGTGAAATTTTCATGCTACTGGTATAAATTACTAATTTGCATTACAGAAAGACAGCGACTCATTTTCTAACAGCATGAAACCCATTACTTGGCTATACCTTTACAATGTATTATCATGATAAGCAGAAACTATGTTCATAGTGTACTCTGCATTTCTCTGACAACTGATAAGAGCATTCAGTTGGGTTTCTTTTTTGGGAAATGTTTGTTCAAAAGATAGCCTAATCTTTATAAACAAAAACAAAAGTTCTCATTTGTCACAGCAGAATGTCTAAATTCCTGACTTTTCTATTGAAAACAATCTGTATATAAACCCAACAAAACCTGTTTATTTGTGCCTTTCACTTACTCCTGTTCTCATGAGCTTCTAGTCATACCCTAAATATCCAAGTTCCCTGCCTTTCTTGGGGCGTTAGTCCCACTGCCGGGCTTTTCCTTTGTCTTCCAGTTGAGTATCATCCCTGTTCTGTCCAAGCTAGAATAGTGTAAGGGTCCACTTCTTTCTCTGCCTCTGCGCACATTTCTGCTCCTGAAACTGATCACTACTTACCTTATAAAGGTCTCCTCCTTTGCCTTGTACATCTACCAGGTCATCCAAAACATTTTTCTGTAAAACACTTCTTTTAAGTTCAAATACATTTTTCCTGAAGCAATCATATTATTTTATCCAGGTTCTACTTCTCATAGAAACAGAAATCCAGGACATGTGGATAATAACCATAAGAGTGTTTATCACAGCATTATTTGTAGAGGTGAAAAATTTAAAATGATAAAGGTCCATTAGTAAGTCTGTTGAATAAATGTGGTCCATTTAGACAATGGAAAATTAATCAGTCATTACCAACAATGCATTAGAGCCATATCAGCTGACCCAGGTTAAAAGGAGAGGCAGCAAAGTATATGGACAGTAATTCTCACAGTTACAAAACAGTGACAAACAAATAACCTTATGTACAAGCCAGTTCATTTGTTCATGAGTTTGAATGTGAATTGGAAAAAAAGAGGAAGGCCATAAAGAACAGGTTTTTGAAACTGATTGGATGTTTGGCAGGAAGCAGGGCAGCTGTAAATAGAGAAGCAGGTGGTGATGGGGCAATTGAGAGAAAGGAAGTACAGATTTTAGGTTTCTCTTGTAGTTCCCAAAGCATCTAACATGCAGAAAAATGGATAAAGTATCCACTGTAGAATGGAAAATTTTATCTACAATATTATAAATGTATGCATATTGAGTAGGTCCATAGAAAAGTACTGGATGATGACAAGGATAAATGTAAACTAATTTGATTTTAAAACATAAGTTGTATAAAACATATTTTTATAGCTTGGCTACTTCAAATGAACATGTATAATGAGTTATTTTCTAAAGAAAAATAAATATCACAATACTCAGGCAAGTACTTTAGTTGTGGAAAACAAGTCCCTAAGGAACCAATTAGCTTTGTTCTACTCTATGGTGGAAAATTTTACCAGAAGACTGGGACAGTTCTGACTATCTCACTGCCATTTGGCACAGGGGAGAATTTGTGAGAGCAAACAACTCAAAACTAATCCTTCACCGTGAGACAAAGAAGAGAAGGAAAAGGAAGAAGCAAAGGAACAGCAAAGCAATCCACCATGATAAAGATAAAGGCTAATGAAAAAAAAAAGATAAAAGATAATGACTGAGTACTGAGCATGTGCCAGCCAGTGTCTTTAAGAGAAAAATTTGTATTTTCTAATTTAATCAGCCTCTTAAATGAAAGTGTGAATTAATGCTATTTATCTTACTTAATTTACAGTTAAGAAAACAGAACGATTCAGCTCAAGTAACTGTGCTTCAACAAATCAGTAAGATCTAGAATAGGGTCCCAGACTGTAGAATCTATAGTCTGTGGATTTATCCATCATGTTCTACCAGTACCACCTCTGTCCCCTTTCTATGTTTCTTAAGCGGCTTTCTATGTTTATCTAGCTTATTTTTGAAATTTGTGCCTTCAAACTCCCCTCTAGCTCCCACAGTGCAAATGCATGCACACACACATCAGATTTTCCACACCCTCCTTTCTCACCCCCACCAATAATTGGTCTCAACGTTTTGGGATATATTCTTTCAGTTTTCCTCCTTTTTAAATAGTAAGTGATTAGAGTTGATTGACCTCCTTGTTACTACCTCTTGCATCACAGGAAGCCAGGCCCTGGAAGCTTGGAGGAACAACAAACACATGGTGGAGATGTGCAACTTAGGAAGAAGTATTATCCAGAGTATTATGTGCTTCCAGGGAAACAGAGGGTGTGAGAGTCCAGTAGGGAAGGGACCTGGGTGGTTGAAGATGGCAGGAGAGCACTGGTGTTGGTGGGCAGCTGGACACTATGTGGGAGAAAAGCGATCATAGACGAGAAAAGTCCAGACAATAATTCCGTATGCTTCCCAAAGATCAGCCCTCACTTTGCTCAGATTTCAACCTTTGCCAGTGTTGTACAACCAAATAAATAGACCCAAACATGGACAACAAATCTAATGAAACTGGCTGATGTTTTCATCCAGGAGTACTTTTGCTACATTGAAAAGTTGAGGATTTCTACATGAAGAAGAAAAACAAACTTTATCTCCTCCCCCTCACTCCACTTGGTCTTAAGGGGATTTATACAAAATGATATCTATTCTCCAATGGCAGAAAGCCAATGACAGCAATGTTGCAAATAGCAATCTTAATTCCTTGATCAAAAACAATAATTATTTAAAAAAAATCAAATGTAGCCCTTGTATCAAGTTTTTCAGTAGCATAATGGATCTCTCTCTCTCTTTTTTTTAAAGATTTTATTTATTAATTCATGACAGAGAGAGAGAGGCAGAGATACAGGTAGAGGGAGAGGGAGAGAAGCAGGCTCCATGCAGGGAGCCCCACGTGGGACTCGATCTCGGGTCTCCAGGATCACAGCCCAGGCCGATGGTGGCGCCAAACCACTGGGCCACCCGGGCTGCCCATGGATCTCTTTTATCTCTCAGGAACATTATACTTCTTTGGACAGAATCTGTGGCTTCTGAAAACATATCTCTTGGCCTACTGTTTAGTTGGTCGTTTGTTATCATTTTGATTGTTTTCTCTTTGAGTCTCCCCTCTGTCCACTTACAGAATATCATTTGTTCTCTAAAATACCACTCATTCTTCTGCTTACCAGGCTCCCTGCTTCCTTCCAGAAACTCTGGGGAGCTACAGTATACCCACCCACCTGTTCCCTCCATTTTTCATTGTTCCCTGTTCTGAGCATGCTTCCCCAGAGCTGGCTGCCCACTGATTTCCTGAAGATCACCCTCTCGTTCAAATTATTTAATGTCACCCCATCGCCTATAGAGTCATGCCCACATATACTCATTATTTTTCCATGCTTTGAGCCCAACAACCTATGTAAGTGGTTTTCTCATCATTTGTCATTATATTAAGCACAGATGGTAGTCATACTGAACCATAAGTCATTTTGAATCAAAAGTGAAACTTTTCTGTGTGCTTTTTTTTCCTGCTGTTCTTTTTGTCAAAAATGCCTTTTTCCCCCTTAAACTGTAATGCAGACTCTTCCCTCTCCCTAGCTCAAATTTCATATTTGCCACAAACTTTAATTTATATTTCTAAACTGGAAACTACAGAATCCTTGTTTGAATTCCCACGTGCCTTAATCCCAACTCATTAGAGTACATAGATCTAGCTTTCATTACGATTAGCATCTATGTCTGTGTGTATTATTTAGAAATATACTATCATTGTTTATGTTTACATATCATAAACTTGAAGACTATACAGTTCATATATGTGCTTTATCGATGTATCCCTGCAAAATTACTCATGCAAATAACCAGCCACTATTTGGTGAGAGACTGAATTATCAAGCAGGCGAATGTGCCTCCTATAATGACACTGGTCACAGTATGTCCAATAGTTTAACTACACGCAAAGAAACTCAATTTGCACAAGCTTTTATACAACAGGCACAACTCAGGAGTCCACTGTTCCGTAATTCTACTAGTTTTCCTGATCATTGGCCCTGGAAGATTCATCACATCGAACAGAGACCTAAGAATTTTTACCGCAGCCCTTTGCTGCTTGCAAGTGCAAAACCACACCCCCAGGGCGACTGGGGCCCTCCTGACAGATCTGCACCCCACGCTGATGGCTGTAATAACGGTCTTGTCTGCTGTTCCTGAGCCTAATCCACGGTTCCACGGTGGCTTAATCAAATCCACCTCTACAGACACTGACCCATATTGCTGTCTGGGTTTGGTACCTGTGGGCCTATGTTTTGTTTTTATTTATTTATTTTTTCAAATAGACGAGACGCCAATGCTCTCCTCAACAAGGCAAGAATGTGCAATTCCAGAGAGGACATTCTCATGGGGAATGAGAAATGTGAGGCTTGGTTTTAGAGTTTGCAGTAGACATTTATACCATCAATTCTCCAAGAGAAATAGAAATGAAAAGAGATGAGGATTTGGAAGATTAGTATATGAAATAAAGAGTTGTAGATTGTGGCAGAAGAATGCAACCTTGCAGAGGATTTTCTTTTTCCCAGATAGCTTAGGTTATGTTTTCATCAGCGAGGAAATTATTGGCTCTGATATTATGTTTTCTTTCTCTTTCTCCTGTGTCATGAGAGACTGAACAAAATCCTGGAATTTTTAGAGACTTCACAGAGTATTGGTGCCCTTCCGCAGTGTGAGTCTAGTCTAGGGACGAGTGCAGATCTCGAAAGGCTTCTGTCTTGCTTTCATCCTCCTTCCTCTTGCTCTTCCTTCTATCAATTCAAATTGGTTTTCTCCTCACATGAGCCTAGAGCTTTGTTGTTTGTGTGAAACATAAAATGAAAAGATACTTTGGTTTAAAAAAATAGATAGAGGGGAAGGGAAAAATAACTTACCGGGTAATTATCTGGTGAAAAAATAAGTTACAATTAGGCTGTTGGCATCTCAGATGAAGCTGTGTCTGAGACACAATCCCTAGGGGCTTGAGCTTATTTGCCAAGGGAAAACAACAGGAGAATGAATGTAAGAGCCCACTGTTTCTTTCTAGCTGAGATTATATTAGAATCGTTTCAGAGATCTATCATCTATCCAGTTTTTGTAATATATACATACATATATTATATATCATTTAACATATATACAGAGAAATATATAATTTTTTTAAAGATTTTATTTATTCATGACAGACACACACACAGAGAAAGAGAGAGAGAGAGAGAGAGAGAGGCAGAGACACAGGCAGAGGGAGAAGCAGGCTCCATGTAGGGAGCCTGACATGGGACTCGATCCTGGGTCTCCAGGATCACACCCCTGGCTAAAGGTGACGCTAAACCGCTGCACCACCCGGGCTGCCTAGAGATAAATATATCTATATCTATATCTATATCTATATCTATATCTATATCTATATCTATATCTATATCTATATCAGAGAGATATAGAGCCACATACTTTTATATGTACTTGTAACTTCATTTATGTGGATATTAGGTGTGATGTGTGTGTGTGCACATGTGTGCGTGTGTGTATAAGCTATATACAAGCTGAGACAAAGAGAATCCCAAACAGGCACCACACCCAACTTGGAACTCATTTTGATCTCACAACCCTGAGATCATGACCTGCTATATTAGATCTGGCTAATAATACCATCAGATAAGAGCTGGATTTGCAGTTGATACTCTCATGGTCAACTGTATTTTAAAATGGCATGCGGGATGCCTGGGTGGCTCAGTGGTTGAAACTCTCTCTGCCCTTGGTTCAGGGCATGATCCTGGGATCAAGTCCCACATCAGCCTTCCTGTAGAAAGCCTGCTTCTCCCTCTGCCTATGTCTCTGCCACTCTCTATCTCTCATGAATAAATAAATAAAAACTTAAAAAAAAATAAGTAAATAAAATGGCTTGTCTTCAGGGTGCCTGTGTGCGGGCTCAGTCAGTTAAGTGACTGACTCTTGATTTCAGTGCAGGTCATGATCTCAGGGTTGTGAGATCAAAATGGGTTCCAAGTTGGGTGTGGTGCCTGTTTGGGATTCTCTTTGTCTTTCTCTCCCTCTCCCTCTGCTTCTCCCCACCCCCACCCTATGTACTCTCTCTAACAAAATACAGTAAAATAATAAAATAAAATGACATATCTTTGCAAAGCATGCATTATAACAAATCAGCTATGATGATAACTGTTTTCTCATTAAAAAAGTTGACATTGATAGTAGAAATTCCCCTACTCTTTTATAAATTACAGAAGATCCTGGGTAGAATTGTGCCATTAAAAATGTATGTTGGAATCCTGTTGTTTTGATTTCTGACATGGTCAGATACTGACATTAGTATTGAGTTAGAAGAAATTTTGCCCTATAATGAATAAGACTTCTGAGCATTCTGTGCTTCTTTGTTAGTTTCTATGTTTTCTTTTTCTTTTTTAAAGGAGATTGATTACCTGGTGCTAACTTTGAAGTTGGTCTTTCTGTCCAAAATTGAATATATATTCCCGTTCTTATTCTAAGTCAACTTTCTTTGTCTTTTGGTTTTTAGAGAAAAATCATCTCAGAATCCATATACCACATCAGAGGGTCTTGGGATTCTCCTGCTTGCATCCTTCACCACCCACTGTTATCAGTGATTAGACCACGTGAACTGGTCTTTCTCCAGTTGTCACCACAGGCTTCTCACAAACCAGGCTGTATCTGAAGTAAAATGACCTTCTCAATTGGAAGACAATTACCATTTAATTTAGACTCTATCATTGTATTATCAATATTGAATTTGATTTTGTTTTACCTCTTTTTATATTTAATCTCAAATTTAAGACTCTCAAAAAATTAAGACTCTCTACAGTGGCTGATACTTTATCATGTTATTCACATTAATCTACTTTCTTGTATTTTGTTTAAGCTTTCATTATTCTTATAATATACTAATTACACTGGATTTCCTAATTCCATTTGTTTCAATTCTACATCCTTTCCTAGCTCTTGAAAACAAAAGCAAGGAGACTCTAAACCTAACATATGTAACCAAATGACGTTATGATTGCCAAAATGAATATATCATCCTGCTGGAATTTGGCTACTATGGCCTAGATCTTTACTTACTTTTTAGAACATAATTTCCTTTTATGGTTTCATATTCACTTTTCCTTTTTTTTTTTTCCTTAAATTATCCAAGCAGTTTTTGTTTTGTCAGGGGAAAAAAAAAAAAGATTTAATTCTTCCTCTAATTGAGCTCAAGGCTTTGTTATAAATTTAACATATTGCTTTCTAACTAGTAGTATGCTTGGTTAATTCAATTTATATTTTGTGTGTTATAGAACAGGTGTTCCCATGATTACTGGTACAGAGAGGAAAACCTCTATCAAAAAGATAAATTATTTAATTTGTTCTCATATTTTTAGTGGAATCTTAGTGAAATTTTCCTAAAACCCAACATATATATTTACATATCTTTCACTCACAATGTCCTAAAATTTTGAATGCAAAAAAAAAATTCATTACATTTGCATTACATTTTTACATTTGCATTAAGCCTAAATTATCGATAAAAGTTGTTCCCTTTTTTAATTTAATTTTAATTTTTAATTATCATTGTTTTATTTTTATGCCCCTTTTTGACATATCTATTGGTCAAAATTACATACATTTTGCAATAAGTTTTGTATTTGAATAAAAGTTTCCCTTGCCATCACATATATTTTAGTAATTATTATTTAAAAATTCCATCCAAAACAAAATATTGATCTTTTGAGCATAAACCTCTTTTTTAACTTCTTTTAATATATAATAAAGAATATGTGTGTGGATTTAAAGTCAGTTAAGTTAGAAACATGCTTCTTCCATGTTAATGCTTGTGACTTTCTTCAGTAATTTTTTTACTTTAATAATTTTGCAATAGTACTAATATTTTGTAGATACTTAGAAATCAATATTTTATTGACCCAGCTAATTTTTCAAAGGTCTTTGACCAGGAATCAGGAAACTCACAATTTGTTTTGATCCCCAAGTAGAAGTAAATGACACTAACATCATGTTATTTTGTTCTTGGGAGTGTTTAAAAATGTATTCACTTTTGTATGTATGAACATAGGTACATACATACATAAATACACATACATACATCTACGTATGTGCATCTACTTATTTTACTATCTTAACAACGTGTATGATTAGATAAACAGTGGAACATAAAAGAACTTCCTGGTTTACAGTTCCTGTCATAAACATAATCTCAATTACATTCTCTGAGCTACACCAGATATTCAAATAACTGAATTCTGTATTAGGGACAAGTCTAAACTATCTGTTTAGGACGTGTTTTATAAAATCTAAAATTTGCAAGTGATGCCTTGACATCTTTGAGTTTCACAGAGTCCTAAAGTCCAGTCATGAGTTCCTCCACTCTCGCCAGATATGCCCTCCACCCAATAGGAAAGTCTCCCCATGTGGCTAGTTCCCCTAGAAGCAAGAACAACTGCACCTACATTACGCCTGAGTAGACAGCCATCTTACCTTCGCAGGAAAGTGAGGCAATTGCTCTCAGGTAATTCTTAGATTTTTTTTTCTCCTTTTGGCACTTAATATGAGACTATACTAATACTTGTGGATTGAGTGATCAAAGTCTTAAATTTCTCTACTCTGAAACATAAACACAAAGTATTTCCTCTGGAAAACTGTAATATAGGTGGGTACTAATTATCTATCATAACCATAAAAATCATCTCACTGAAGTACACATTGACTATTTAAATGGAATCCAACCAAATAGTCTCAGCAACATCTCAAGGCAATCTAGGTGCACCATTAAGCCTTGTGTGAGTAGATGTGATCGCTTGATTTATGGAGTTGCTGACTCTGCCAGTTAAATTTTGGAGGATGTACAAAACAATGATTCATTCATTTTAGAGTAATTGATCAGGAGCTATTTTTTCCTATAGCTATTTATATTATAGGTGTTGGGGAAAAAAAATAAAAGCAGTATTTCCTGTCAACCCAGTGAATCTTCTTCACAAAGGTAGAAAAGAATTAAATAGTTTTTTTATGGAATAATAATTAAACCATACTGTTATACACATGATGGGAAATCCCACATAGATTGCAAAGGCAGAAAGAAGTTTCACTCTTTTATGTATCCAGACAGCTACAATCCATTACATACATATTTTCAAGATAAATTATGCTAGCATCGAGTATGATGATTTGACAGCACCGTTTGTACACAGTTTATCTTAGATTCACTTGATAATTGGGGTGGCTACCTGTGTTACCTAATTGTCTTTATCCAAAAGAAAAATAAAATGTCTATCTCTATGGAAAGCAGGTTGTTACCTGTCTTGGAGCTGGGTGCCTAGGTGAAATCCCCACAGAATCAAGACGCAATGGGGTGCTGTTTCTCTTGATGTTTAAATTTCAAAGAGATGGCTCCAAGGCCCTTACTAAATGCATTCTTTGTTAAGGAAACAGGCAAGAAGTGTATTTAACTGTTTGAAAAGGGTTATGCGCATCTACAAGGGACGGAAGATATTTACAATTGCAAATTTTCTGGAGAACATTCTCTAAGCAAAAGTAGAGTTGCAAAGTCTCTTCCCCTTTTGGCAAATTCTATTTAAGAAGTTTATATTTACCCTTATACAGGGCAACAAAGATAAGGTTTTCTCTTTATCATGTCTTCAGCATAGTAGGGAGAAAAAAAAAATTTTAATAGTGGATGGCAAGGTGGGAGTATCTAAAGTGGTATCCAGTAAGAGAGAAGATAAGCAAAAAATCCCTCTTTGTCATGTGGGGATTGTTATCTGTTTTCCCAAGACACCATTTCTACAACTCTGAATGTGCTCAGAGCCCTAAGAAGTGGTCTGGGTCAAATTGTAATTATCACACTAAATAATACCAATGCAATGCAATTTACTGTATAACTGAAATCTGGTCATTGTTTTAATAAGGTTAGTCTAGATAATACTGAAATCCCCGTAGCTCGAAACCACTTGGCTTTTTCTAATTCCTGTTACATTCCCATTGCAGGTTGGCTCAGGGGAGCAATTCTATATTGGTATTCAGGAACCTGGTATGATGGAGAGCCAACAAAATTGTAATTGCACACTCTGGAGTATGTGCTTCCTATTTGTGGGTCAGAAGAGAGTGCTAAAGGATCACAGGTCTACTCTTCAACTACCTAGCTTAAAAGTGAATGTACTTCAGGGCATCTGGGTGGGGCAGCTGGTTAAACTTTCAACTTTTGGTTTTGGCTCAGGTCCTGATCTCAGGGTCATAAGATGGAGGCCCACATCAGGCTCTGTGTTCAGAATGAAGTCTGCTTGAGATTCTCTATCCCTCTCTCTCCCTTTGTCCCTCCCTGCCACACACTCTCTCTCATGCTCCCTCTCTCTCTAAAATAAATACATGTATTTTTTTAAAAAAATGAATACATTCTTTGTGACCACAGTCCATTGGCCAGCATTTGCTATGTTGTCTCCCTGAGTGCTGGCTGGGCAATGTAATGTTGGTCTCTATCCAGCCCCCTCTCAGTTGCTTTGCTCTCAGGAAAAGAACTATCTAGACTTGTGCAGTGTTAGATCTTCTTCTCAAAAGCAGCCTGTACAAAATGCCTGCTTGATGGCGAGGACTGAAAAAGGTCCCAGCCTCTGACTGCAATTCCAACATCTCTGGATGAACCACTGCAGCTCCACAGCTTCAGAGGATGGCCGAGGCCATGGGCCGTCTTCCCTCACTGCTCACTTGTTCTCTCACCACAGGAGCTGATCCTGAGAGCATTTTCCAACAAATTTCCTGCAAGCAAATCTCTGACGCAGAGTTGGCTTCACAGGGAGGTTGACCTGTGGGTCACCACCTATATGGCAATCATCAGCGTACTTGTTAAAAATGCAAATGACTGGTTTTTATCCCAGGCCTGTGGAATCAGAATATCCATGGATGGAGGCTGGGAATCTGCATTATTAAAAAGCATCCCAGATGTTATTTTTTTCTCATTACAGTGGTACTAACAATGACAGTGGTAATTACTTTGATTATATTTAAAATTGAATAATTGGAGGAGGGGTGTCCAGACAATTAAAACAACTTGTGTAAGATCCTCTTTCAAAATCATGTATGCTAAAATAGAAACATGTCTACTTGTCAACTCTTGAAGGAATAAACAAATGGCTTGCAGAAACAAAGGTATTAAATCTACACACCAGGTAGGACTACCTGAGCCAAATCAACATATTTTCAAAGAGTTTTGTATCTCGCATCCCCAAGAAATGTTTTGCCATAGCCACTCCTTTTCTCTGGTGAGCTTCCAGGAGCTGTGAGCCTGAGTGGCCAAATTACTACGGCTGAGCTCAGAAGTCAAATCAGCTTTTGAAGCCATTACTTTACCCTGAGACTGACATTATTGAAGTGGATATGTAACTGATGTCTTTCTTTCACATTAGAGGCTAATCCATTTTCCATCCTCCTCTCTGTTGTTCAGATCTAAATAGAAACTCCAAAGTTTTCTGTGGACCAGGAATTAACCCATTTAGCACTGCCTTGCTGAGACACAGTACAGCGGAAAGCAAAAGGAAAGAGGTATGTCTCCCTAGACATTTACCAAAATATCTTCCCATATTTTAAACCCAGTAGTAAAGGATAATATAAGCACTACACTTAACAGACATGACTATATAAAGACCCACATTGTCTAGCCTGTCTGTACTTCATGGCTGACACACATAACTCTGCTTGACTGGGTCCAGGGACCATGGGCTATTGGAAATGTTCTTTTTGCACAATAACACAAGGTCAAAGGACTGTTTCCACTGCACCATTATGCCAACTGTAGTACAAACACATGATTTGTTTTTATTTTCATTTTTATATTTTATCCATCATTGATTTTTGCATTAATTTTGACTTTAAAACTTTAAAACTTTAAAACTATGACATTAAATTGTTTTTTTCTTGATTACTGTGTTTTCTGATGTCCCTAAAATTTTGTGTCTGAGAGGAGTGTCTCATTCTCTCACTTCTGTCTTAGCTCTTCCACAGGGGATCATGGCTCTTATGTACTGACATTTGCTGAGTTATACGTATAAGTAGCCCATGATTTCTGATGTTTGCCTAATTTAAAAGCCCTAGTGATATAATAGAAAGAACACAGCGGTGGGAGTGAGAAAATCTAGATAATGGCTCCATCTCTGGAAATGACTAGCCATGTGAACTGGGAAAATCATGGACTGGTTTATCTTCATTTTTTTTTATTTGTGAAATGGGAATAATTGCAACTTATTATTAACCTCACAGTATCCTTGGACAACTCGATGAGCTAAAGGGTCTGAAAGCACTCTGAAAAAAAAGTCCATATATGAATATATATATATATATATATATATATATATATATGATCATTAACAAGAACACCTATACTGATTACCATGAAGATATTTCTGTACCACGATTTGAGTCATACATTTACTAGAGTAAGGTTTTCAGAAGTACAAATCTACTGATACAACTTAACTAGTTATTCATCAATGTTTAATCAAATTCTCATTTTAGTGAATGTGTTTGTTCCATAAGTATTTAAATTCTCAGTGACAAGATTAGCAAGTTAAACACTGAAGCATGAACAAAGCTACAGTCTTTCCTTCCTCTCTAAACTCCACTGAAACAAAGGTAAGTGAATGACAGAGTCATAATCCCCTATAACAAGGGAAATGAAAAAGTGGACTGTTTGGCTGTTGGAGTATCAATTACAGGCCTACCTCTTTTATTGCACTTTGCTCTTTGGTGCTCAGCAGATATTACATTTTTTATAAATTGGAGGTTCAAGATGTCCGTGGAGGAAGTCACTACAGATGTGGTGGGAATAGCAAGAGAACTAGAAGCCTGAAGATGAGCCCGAATTGCTGCAATCTCATGAAAGAACTTGAACAGATAAGGAGTTGCTTTTTATGGATAAGGAAAAAAAAAAAGTGGTTTCTTGAGATGGAATACACTCCTGGTGAAGATGCTGTGAAGATTGTTGAAATGACAACAAAGGATTTAGAATATTACATAAACTTAGTTGATAAAGCAGAAGCAGGGTTTGAGAGGATTGATTCCAATTTTTTAAAAAGATTTATTTATTTATTTATTTATTTATTTGAGAGAGAGAGAAAAAAAAGAGAGAGAGAGAGTGAGTGGGGGTGGTGCAGAAGGAGAGAATCTTCAAGCAGATTCCCTGAGGAGCATGGAGTCCCACTTGGGACTCAACATCACCATGCATGAGACTGTGACCTGAGCCAAAACCAAGAATCAGATGCCACCCTGGCATCCCAGATTGACTCCAATTTTGAAAAAGTTCCACTGGGAGTAAAATGCTGTCAAACTGCATCACATGCTACCAAGAAATTGTGAAAGGAAGAGTCAATTTATGCTGCAAACTTTACTATCTTATTATAAGAAATTGCCACAGCCACCCTAACCTTCAGCAACCACCACCCTGATCAGTCAGCAGCCCTGAGCTTTGAGGCAGGATCCTCCACCAGTGAAAAGATTATGACTTGCTGAAAGCAAATGATGGTTAGCACTTTTTTTTTAACCAATAAAGCATTTTTAAATTAAGGTGTATATATTGTTTGTTTGTTTGTTTGTTTTTAGACATTGTGCTATAGCACACTTAATAGACTAAGTATAATGTAAACATAACTTCTATCTGGGAAACCAAAAAAATCATATTATTCTGATATTCACTTTATTGTGGTGGTGGTCTTGAACAGAACCCGCAATATCTCTTAGATATGCTTTATATCTCTCTTTTGACAACTGTAGTTCAGAACCACTGAGAGATAACGCCAGGAGGGGGATCAGCTTTCATATGGAGGGAAATGGCAAACAAACAAAAAACAAACTGTGTTGGAGGAGAGGGCTTCACAGTACAAATAAAAGAGTCTCCACTGGTCTGACTGGGGCTCTGAGATTGCAGGCTTCATGCAGAGGCAGACTTCTCAGGATGCCACGGGTCATCTGGAGAGCATGCATGCTGTCTCTGCAGCCAGAAGGAAGGGGCTGAGCCAGGCACTCTCAGCAGATAAATAACATTCTCTTCTGAAGGGAAAAGTGAGGTCACCCTCCACAGAACAGTGTTGTAACTCTGACGGGATTGTTGTTACCCTAGTGGTGGCACCTCAACTTAAAGACCTGGAAGTATAAGGAAGGAGCCCACTGAGAAAACACATACACCAGCAATATGTTGCCTTAGCCTTAAACCATTGGGTTTAATTATTGATCTAACATCTTCCAGGAGATGATTTTGTCCCTCATGGTAGGAAATTGTTAATGTGTCAGAGGTCCTGTTTCTATCTTTGATGAGGCAGATCCATCAAAACTTTTCTTTCTTTTTCTTTCTTTCTTTCTTTCTTTCTTTCTTTCTTTCTTTCTTTCTTTCTTTCTTTCTTTCTTTTTCTTCTTCTTCTTCTTCTTCTTCTTCTTCTTTCTTTCTTTCTTTCTTTCTTCTTTCTTCTTTCTTTCTTTCTTTCTTTCTCTTTCTCTCTCTCTCTTCTTTCTTTCTTTCTTTTCTTCTTTCTTTCATGATTTTTATTTGCTTATTTGGGAAAGATATTGAAAGAGCACATGCAGAGTGAGTGGCAGAGGGAAAAGGAGAAGCAGGCTCCCCGCCCAGCAGGGAACCGGATGCAGGGTTCCATTCCAGGACACTGGGGTCATGACCTGAGCTGAACGTAGACACTTAACCACTTGCCCCCAGACCTATCTTTCCAAGATATTGGGTGAATGATTAGATTTTGCTCACAGAAAGATCTGAAATGGATCACGAGGGTACATTAAGTATACAAAATGTATATTAACTCGAAGGCTGCTCTATCTTCAAGCTGAAATTTCATTCATTATTCTATTTCCAGATCATGTCCATCTATGTTCCCAATACCATTAAGTATTAAAGTGATTTCTATATGAAAAAGCCAACAACATAAAGACATTCTTCTATATTTGAATGTAAACTTCTATTACCATATCTACAGGGGAGTTAAAGTCCAAAGATTAAATTCCCATTTTCTTCTTGAAGTAACATAGTCTTAAATTGCACTGTAAGAAAAAAATCAATACATTTGGGTTTCTGTCTTTCACATATCATTAAAACCAGTGAAGTGCCAGCTAGTTCAGACTTGTCACACCATCCTTCCCAGTTCTGCATTCAGTGACAATACACTGATAAAACTATCCAAAGTGGGTGTGTTTGCAGCATGGAAATTGTCAAATACTATAAATAAAGGGTTAGGTTTTTTGTTCTCCCTTACAGCAAGTTTACCAGCACACAATTAATTTATGCAACCATATTCTCATCTACAAGTACGTTTTCTTGCTGAAAAGTATTCCCCTTTCTGTGGAGAGGATGGACTGCATACTAGTCTACACATTATAGAGCACAATATAATTATAAGCTCTAACAAAATGATTTTATAGCTATTTCTTGTTAGTTGCTACAAGTAAGGAAGAGATATGAAATTGTTCTCTTTTATTATGGGGTAGTGGAGACAGTACATCTGTTTTAAAGCAATAGCTGTAGCCCAGGAAAAGTACATCCAGCAGGCATCCCCACAGGCAGCGGTGAACAAAGAATATAGTAACCATGAGGGTGGCCAAGGTTAAGGTCACATTCCCAATAGCACTACCTTTTTACCAACTCCTAGAGTTCAACTACTCTCCTCACCTTGAATTGGTCCTTACTTCTATAACTTAATCTTTTTTATTTCCCACATGCTGAAGAGCTTGCCTCAGACCATGACAAAGTTACACACACACACACACACATGGAATTTTTTTCTGCCGCCCTAGGAAACGTGTTCTGAACAAAACCAGCTCAAAGGTGGACATTGGCAGCCCGATCTAGAGCTTTAACCAGCTATAATCCTGATTCTTTTTTTAAAAAAAAGTTTACTTTTTTTTTAATTTTTATTTATGATAGTCACACACACAGAGAGAGAGAGAGAGGCAGAGACACAGGCAGAGGGAGAAGCAGGCTCCATGCACCGGGAGCCCGATGTGGGATTCGATCCCGGGTCTCCAGGATTGCGCCCTGGGCCAAAGGCAGGCGCTAAACCGCTGCGCCACCCAGGGATCCCTATAATCCTGATTCTCATGAGAAAATGTTTCTGAATCAAATATGACAATTAGGAGATTAAAAATTGGGGATATCTCCAATTGTTCATGAAGACAACCCCATGAAAAAAAATCTAGTGCATTTGTTACAGTCTATGTTTCACAGAATACGAGTTGTGAGGAATGTTGAAAGGAACAGAAGAGATGCTGAGTTAAACTAAATTAATTTTATTAGAAGGTACTATAAGTTTTTTTTTTTAAAGGCACAAGCAATGAAACTTTGGAATAGAAATGAATTAAATTGGAAGAGTTCATAAACCACACAATTAATGCTTTCTTATTACTTATGTGATTGCGAGTGGATCCTGCCTTCATGAATTGTTTGTGACTGTGTAGTAGTCATACATTCATTCAGGTACTTTTCATAAGGAAGACGAAAGTGCTAATTTCTCTTCTTAGTCCTTGAATCTTTTTGATCTTTGGCAGTTCTGAAATATCTGCTGGTCTAGAGAAGGATATGTAATAGGTTATATATGTAAGGTATATGAAAGGTGATCTTGTCTAGTGGTTATCACACTTTATCTTGCCCAAACAATCCCTTCCCCTGTTTTTATTTCTCAAAAGGAGCCATAGCAAAAGTCCATTTCATAAAACTGATACACAGATCTGTCCTCCTTGAAGCAATGGCCTGCGGACGTATCTGCCTATCCTTTAACTTCCTCACCAATCTCAGGCATCTCCTAGCTCCTTAACCTCTTCCCTGCACTCCCCACTCCAGGGTCTCACAAGGTATGATTCATAGTCTAAAGAGCGAGAGAAATCTCATTCTAGGAATGGGGAAACTGAAACTCAATGAAGCAAAGGAATAAGTAGAGTGTGTAAAAATATTTTCTTCTCGTTGCCTGGGTGGCTCAGTCAGTTAAGCATCTGCCTTTGGCTCAAGTCATGATCTCAGGGTCCTGGGATTAAGCCCTGCATCTGGCTCCTTGCTCAGTGGAGAGTCTGCTTCTCTCTCTCCATCTGCCTGCCCCTCCCCCTGCTTGTACACACTCTTTCTGTCAAATAAATAAATAAAATATTTTGAAAAAAAAAACCCACATTTTTTCTTTGTTGATTTTTTCTCCTGCTACAGATTCTCATACATGCAGGGGTGGGGATCTTGAGGGAAGGAATAAATTTGACTCTGGTCACTGACTGAAACAGCATGAAAGTTCTCCTCAGCTGGACTAAACTTTAGACCGACTTTCCGATTCTATACCTCTGACCTCCCTTTCTTTAGAGCAGTTACTTTAGAAAACTCATAATTATAAATCCATTCTCTGCCCCTTTGAGATGTAAATCTTTTTAGAGCCTCTTGACAGTTTTACAACCAGTTTTACAACCAGAAAAAAACCAAAACCAGTTTCTCAAGAACCTGGGAACCATTCCTTTGGAATGTCATCATCAAAGGAAGTAGAACCCCAACCTTTTAGTCTCTGGGGTGGGTTGGAAGTAGGGGAAGGAGCTTACCTTCAGAGAACTCCTTGCTCCAAACTGTAAAACTGCATCTAATCATGAAGCTATAAAAAAGTTTACTGACCCTTTGGGGAAGAACCAATTAACCAACACACTGGACTAAGATATTTTTCCTAATCCTGGTGCTTAAAAACCCCTCTAAACCTTTTGTTTTCATGGAACTGATGTTGGTTTTTACCTCTCTCTCCCTATTGCAATAGCTTTGAATAAAGTCTTCTTTGCTTGTTCGACTTTGGTGCAGATTTAAAACTTGATTTTGCTGCTGAATTTGAGACTTTTGTTGCTCTATAAAATCAGATCTAAAAAATGGAGATTATAATAGTACCTAATTTTAAGTTCTGATAATCAAATGAAATAACACATGAGATGTTTCTTGCATTGTGCCTGGCTCATAAATACTAGTAATAATACTTATAATTAATAATAATGTGTTTTTGTAGCACTTCATTATCAACGAGGACTTTGAATTAGCATTATTTTGGTCTCGATATGGCCATATGGTCAACTATAATAATGCTATTGCCGTAATTCTTTCTCTTTTCATTTTGGCGCTAATGTCTGAAGTTCATCTGCAAGTCATGAAGTTCCTAACTATTTAGGAACATATAGCTTACTCATGAGTCTTTTCACCTTTGATATTAGACTTTGCCCACATATGGCTCTCTCACTGACAATTAGCACTTCCACCACTGCCAGTTTATTAGCACCTCTCCAAAGAAGACCAAGGGAAGGGAAAGAGATAGAACCCAAAGAGTCAGTTGCCAGCATTGCTTTTGAAGTATTGGAATAAAGTAATTCTGAGCAATGCAGATGGCTGGGGTTTCTATCTCTTGATATAATGCCTGGGTTTTGTGTTCTGATGGCTCATGACTAGTCCAGTGGATCACAGATCAGTAAACTTATTTTGTTATTTTATTTTGCCTGTGTGTGTGTGTGTGTGTGAGTTATTTTGACTCTGGTGCACTAGAAATTCAGTTCATTTCTGGAAAATGCTTTAGGAACTGGGCAGCTCATCTCTAAAGTAAACCAAGCACCAGAGGTTGAATAAATATGCCTAGCGAATGAGACCATTTCAACTGGGCCTAATGGAACACAAATAAAGAGCTGTTTTTCAACTTTGTCACAGTTTAAACTGATTACTTCCAGGTTTGAAAAGCTATTAGAATGCATAGATAGGCTTTATGAGGCTTGATTAAAGCTACTTTTTAACAATAACATTTCATATTTTTGAAATTTTAAAAAATACTTATAAATCCATTTACCCTTTGATGGTTTGTATTGTTTCAAGACCTGTTAACAAAAACCTCTAGCTGGCACCTGTTGCAAGTAGGTTAATTAGGGCTTCCAACATTGATAGAGAAGGTGAAGATCCTGAAATCTGTTAGGATGCTCTCTGCACCCCATCTGTATTTTAACTCCATATTTGAGTTTTATTGAAAAAGACTGCCTGTCAGAGATTGGGACGGAAGAGTAAGTAACCCATTTCTGCTTCACTGTATTTTGCCTTCAGAAATATAAAAAATACATCAAAGATGTATTTTTTGTCACTCTTCTGCCTTTTAATCCTTTACAGTCAAAGACATATTAAAGTACATTTCACCTGGTTGTGCTGGTAAGATTAAGAAAAAAAACCAAACCAAACATAATATACTGGGTAAGGGGTCGGAGGAGAAAACAGTGTTGAAAACAATACACTTCCCAACATGCTGAACACAGTTCAGAAGAAGCAGCCCAACCTTGTCTGCCAGACGAGTCCTCCGGGTGGTATTTCAGTGAAGAGATTTAGATCCTCAGGGGAGGTTGGGTAGGCTGGCAGAAATGCCTTTTCTTCTCCTTGGGGAATTCTTAAAGCTAATCCTCCAGTTCTTAAAGCCAAAAATGACTTCATAAAGGCTTTTAGGGCACGTCTTTTTTCTGGAGGATCTTAGTGTTCTTATGTAGTATTAGGAAAAAGCTGTGGCGAGTAAGTTATTTATTAGCATGGGAATAACAGTGGAACAAAGTGAAGTGTAGCAAACCATAGACTCTTTTGCTTAAAAATAAAATAAAATTTGCCTCTTGCAATTCCTTACACAAAAGCCTCATCGACCTTTGTGAGGTCTTAAGCATGTCCTTGGGGGATGAAAAAATTTATTCCTCTTGAGTTGTGGTTATAGAACCACTCGGGCTTAGAGGGGTATAATTAAAGCTTTTCAATCACTCATGTCAGTCAGAGCTGGGCTTCTAGTGGAAATGGATTTTGTGCAGAGGGACAGCAGTAACTGGCTAAAGTCTGTGATGTGTTAAACCTATTTTAAGGAGTTGTTAGAAGTTGCCATGATGGAGAATCATAATTGGTCACTTTTGCTCTATCAATCAGCCATGTTTACAGATCACAGACATATATATTTAGAAATATATCAATGTATTGTGTAGTATATAGTAGTGCTATATTACTCCTTTGAAGCCTATTTTTTAAATTGCATATAAGTTTGATCATATTTGTTTTTTTATTGCATATAAGTTGATTATAAAACTGTCTGATAGACTATTTACAAGGTTTGTAGTATCATCTCTGTGTTACTGAAATTATTTAAAAATCACATTCAGTGATTTTATTTTAGAATAATATGTATATCTTTTTTCCACATTTGGAATCATTTGTTGTATTTATAAAGCTATGTTTATTATATATCCACTGAGGGTATCCCAAGAGACAGAATTGAATGAAATTAAGGAAAAGGTAGATAGCTGTTTTAAAAGTATCATATTACTCTTTCTAAAAATCTACTAATAAAAAAGTCTTCATTTTGTTTTGGTTACAATATTTCCTGATTTCTTTACCTCATCTGGGCAGCATGCATCTTTTTTTTTTTTTAAAGGCCTCTTTTCTGCTATATTATTACGGTATAGATATATTCACTTATTTATACATTTTATTCAATTCTTGGGAAGGAAAATTATTCCTCTACCATTCAAGAATTTCCAGCAGGACTAAGATTTAAATTTACCTGAAATGGATTAACAGGAGAAAAAAGCCAAAATTGTATTGCATGCACATGGAAGCTTAATAATGAAGATGAGGCCTAAAGAAATAATCACACTAGGCAGTTTTTATGCATTTTAGACAAAGAGACAATAAATCTATGATGAATTGACAGGAAAAAGACAACCTCACCTTGGGAGCTTCTATTAGTAAGGAATTCTAAACAGAATTTGGGCTGTGGTAGTAAATTAGTAAAAAGTAACAATGATCATTGATATGGCCTTCTCAGCTTCCAAGCTTCTAACTTTGGTGGTAAGGATGTGTCTCTACCTCCCGTCCCAAGGAGGGTATGCTTCACATGTGATATATATATCCTATTTTCAAGAGAATAGAGGAGGGTTTGGGTATCGTTTTACACAGGTTGTATCTTAACTGACTTGTATTTAAAATAATCAAAATGCCAAAGTGGCACATTTTGGGGTGGCCTGACCCTGAACTCTGCACAAACAACATTTATTGGATGTCTACTGCTTGCCAGACTTTTTGCTAGATGTTAGCCACACCTGAAGTATTGAAATTCTTCAGGGATCTTTACCTGATATTGTAATCTCTTCTTTGTCAAAAGATATCTGTGTTCCAGCTTTCAGAAATCATTTGCATTTTTATTTTTTGAAAGATTTATTTATTTATTTGAGAGAGAGAAATAGGGAGAGCACATGTGGTTGCGAGGGGTCGGCAGAAGGAGAGGCAGTGAGAATCTCAAGCAGACTCCCCACAAGCATGGACCCTAGAGGGAGGTTTAATTTCGTGACCCTACGATCACTACCTGAGCCTAAACCAAGACTTGGATGCTCAACTCTGTGCGCCACAGCCCCCAGAAATCATTTTTTATAAGCCTAACTCACGAATGTATGTCCTTCATCTCTACCCATCAGATTTTCAAATCTCCATTTGCAAGAATTAATACAACATTCTACAAGTATGAAAAACACTACCAAGTAAGCACTTGCCATAGTTAATTCAACATTTCACCTAGGATTTCTTCCATAAATTTAAGAGAAAGGGTCCACCCTTCTCTATCACAGATAGTACTGAAGGGATTTTGACTCTCATTCTTCATCACTCACAAAATCTACTTTGTAAAAGTGATTGGATTCCTGTCTACATTTTTAACTCTTCTCATTCTTTGTTATTTTACATGAACTATGGTGATCATTCTGTAAGGAATTTCTGACTTGGACCAAAGTGTCCCTTGTTGTCATCTGATGTGGGGAACAAAGGGAAAAGAAAGAAAGAAAAACCATACTTCCTTACAACTGGCAGCCCATTGACAAGTACTGGAGACAGGCAGAGTGACCTACCTCCAGGAACATAGCTGCCTCCATGTTAATCCTTTGCTAGAGACAAAAAGCAACCTTAGCCTGACAGTAGCCCAACCTCCAGAATCCTGTAAGTCTACTTTAACATATGGAAATCGCTTTGGAAACTTCCTTTATCTCTATCCACCCCCCAAGACATTTGTTAGCAAGCATCCTTCAAACATATGGCCTACTGATACTCATCTGAAGGGTCTCATGACTAATGTTTTAGCAGACAGTAGTACATGACCTTATCTTAACAATAGCTAGCTCCTCAAGGTCCTGGAAACCTTGCTTCCAAATTCGTTAGACATTTATGCTCTCCCTAACCCCCTCCCAACTTAAAGTATATGACTGATCACTCCTCACAATCTCAGGGCAGCTCTTTCTGCCCATAGGTCCTATCCCTCTGCTTTAATAAAACCATCTTTTTGCACCGAAGATGTCTCAAGAATTCTTTTTTGACTGTTTGGTTCCAGACCCCAATATTTCATATTACTATCCACCACTCTTCCTACATTTCCCTATCCTATGCACTTTTACAGCCTTCTAGACAGGTGTTTTTGCTTCTGTTTTTTTTTTTTTTTTTTTTTTTTTTTTAGATTTTATTTATTTATTCAAGAGAGACACAGAGAGAGGCAGAGACACAGGCAGAAGAAGAAGCAGACTGGCTTCCAGGAGCCGGATGCAGAACTTGATCCCATGACCCTGGGATTATGACCTGAGCCAAAGGCAGATGCTAAGCCACCTCAGGCACCCTGAGACAGGTATTTAATAATGTCTCCTATCTTCGAAACATTTACCCCATTCTCACTTTTAGGTCAAGAGTGTGTATCCGTGCAGCCTGGGTGGCTCAGCGGTTTAGCACTGCCTTCAGCCCAGGGCAGGATCCTGGGGGACCAGGATCAAGTCCCATGTCAGGCTCCCTGCATGGGGCCTGCTTCTCCCTCTGCCTGTGTCTCTGCCTCTCTCTCTCTCTCTCTCTCTCTCTGTGTGTGTGTGTGTGTCTCTCATGAATAAATAAATAAAATATTTTTAAAAATAAATAAAAGTAAAATCTTAAAAAAAAGAGTGTGTTTCCTATTTCAGCTCATAAATCTTCTCTGCCCCGTGTTCTGTATCAGCTGTGCTCCCGCATAAGCCTGACCCACCCTCTGTGCACCAGATCCTCTCCTCTCTCAATAGTGTTCTAGAATTCTCTCTTATTTATGCCACGTTACTTTTTTTTCATTAAAATGTCCATCAACATAAAACACTTCTTCTCTAGCTATTTCCTCATTTTCTTTTCAGCAAAACTTCTATTAAAAAAGTTGTGTAAGGTAGCCTGGGTGTCTCAGTGGTTTAGCGCCACCTCCAGCCCGATCCTAGAGACCTGGATCGAGGCCCATGCTGGGCTCCCTGCATGGAGCCTGCTTCTCACTATGCCTGTGCCTCTGCATCTCTCTCTCTATCCATGTCTCTCGTGAATAAAAAATAATAATAATAAAATCTTAAACAAACAAACAAACAAAAAAAAAAAAACCAGTTGTGTAAGTTTGAGTCACCTGGGAGACTTGGTCTGTTAAGCACTCAGTTCTTGATTTCAGCTCAGGTCATGATCTCAACGGTCCTGGGATGGAGCCCCGCATCTGGCTTTGCACTCAGCAGAGAGTCTGCTTCAGGAATCTCTTTCTCCCTCTGCCCTCCCGCCTCTTCTAAGATAAATAAATAAATCTTTTTAAAAAGATGTAAGTTTGCTGTTTCCAATTTATTTCCTCCCATTCTTTATTTTAGTAAGGTGATGATCTAATTCATTGCATAGTGAAAAGAGGCAAAACATAGCATTCCGAAATAGGCCTCTTTGGCATAAGGTTTATCTTGAGCCTATTACTTTAAAGAAACAACAGATACAGGAGAAGCTCTGAAAACTAGAGTAGAATTTACCCTTTTGTAAGAGATATTTACATTTATAAGGTAAATCACTATTTCTAAGGGTGTCTCCCTCTCTGTACCAGGAAAAGGAAAAACACTAACTCTCTAGAAATTTATCTATGGAGAAGACATGAACTTAAATCTGCCTAATAACCCTACTCTTGTTTCTCTGCTTTTCTGGGTAGCCTCTCATAATTGCTCTGTCTCCTCTCTGATATCTTCTTTTGTCTTTAGCTGGAAATGGCATTCAAGGTGGTGGCTTGCACCATTTCAGGAAGTTATTCAGTTTTCCTGGGTATCTCCCATGTATATAGGAGATTTTCAAGTAATTAAAGTTCTGTTAGTTTTCCTCTTGTTAATCATTAATTATGTGTGTAATTATGTAATTATGTGTGTGACATTTGGCACGTGCAGTTTCAGCCAAGAACCTAAAAGGGTAGAGGGAAAATTATTTTTCTTCCCCTATAGTTACCAGAATATTATTGACAATAAAAAGAAATGCTATTAATAATGATTGAAATTTAGTGTAAATCTGAATTGTTTCAGGGAAATGAGACACACTGAATTCTTTTTGAATCCACTTCAGTGATCCTTAATCCCTGTTACTTCCCCAAACTGCTCTTGTCCAAGTCAACAGAAAACTCTGTTTTGCTAAAATACAGTGATCAATGCTCAGTTGTCACCTTGCTTGACTTATCAGCAGCATTTGACACATTGCACCACTCTTCCCTCCTGAACCAGTTTCTTCTATGCTCGCAGGACAGCAGCATAGGACCACGGTTTGGTCACTGGTTGGTCATTGGTTGGTCACTGCTTATCCACCTCTTTCACTGCTATTCTCTTCATCTCCCTCACCACTTGATACTTTTCTCATTTCTATCTACATTCATTCCCCTGGCGAGTTCTTCTGGTCCCATGGCTTTAAGTTAATTAATTAAGTTAATTAATCTTAACTTTAAATGTGCAGCCTGTCCTTCTCCTCTGAAGTCCAGACTCATTTATCAAACTACTTACTCAACATTTCAACTTGAAATTCTAATAGATGTATATCAATAATATTGCCAAAACCAATTCCTGATCTCTGTACCCCAAATTTATGCTAATGGCAGACTTCTCAATTTCAAGCATATGACAATTCCACCTTTCCCAATTACTCAGGCTAACTTATATATCTGTTCCTTATACCCTAAATTTGTACCCTCCATACTGACCTGGAGCTCTATTTTCTTCCTTGCTTTGTTTCTTAATAGTACTTCCAATATTCTAATGCAATGTGTCCCTTTATTATTATTGTTTTATCACATGTTAAACTAACATCTTATATATATGTTACTATGTTATTATTGTATAAATTATTAATGTATAATTTATCTCTCACAGTATTATTTTATTGACTACCCCTACCAAAATATAAGCTTTCTGAGGATATTTTGTTTATTTTGTTCTTTTTTATATTGCTAGGGCCTAGAACATTCCCTGACACGAAGTTGGCACTCAACAAGTAATTGTTAAAAAACATGAGTAAATTGATTAACAAAGTTATTTCCCATCACTATTATTCTTAAAACTCAAGTTATCTTTTTTTTACTTCTACCAGACATTTATTTAAATAAACACTTTGATCTAATGTCTCTCCTCCTAGGAACTAAGAATAATGTATAAATTCAGCCTGGAGAAAGAACAATTTTATAAAGATGTAAGCATTCATTTAATTTTCCAGGCTTACCACTGTTTCTGTATCAGCACACAAACATTTTACGCATATGTGCACAAATATATCTGGGCTTTTTCAAACTTTGGTCATTTTGCTTTCTTTCCATAGTAGGACTTCTATTTTTTCCTATCAGACAGTTACCACAATTCCCAATATTTCTTCCACCAATCATTCTTTAGAAATATTCTCACCTTCCCCTTTATTTCCACGGCAGTTATTTTGCATTCATCATAAAACATATGTGACAGCATCCTTTGAATTAGAGCCATTTATAGATATACCTCTCTGTGTTAGATTGTACAATAAGTATTATTTAATTTCATTGTCACTACTTTTATTTTAAATCTCCCACTTTGTCTACTGCAGTGTTTTATACATAGTACTTGCCCCAGAAACATTTGTGATAAGTAAATATATCAACATCTGGAATAAGAAATCCAAATAAAAAACAATTTCAAAATTTTTTCTGCTATATTCAAGATTTAACTAATATCTATTCAAAACTCTTTCCCCCGCCCCCCAAATCCCAGTGGTACTGAACTACAGGTTATACCGCATAAAGCTAGTTTTATATTTCTTTGTCAAGAGAATGAGTTTCCCATAGATATTTTAAAAAGTAGAGTATTTTCAAGTCCAAGTTACAGAAAAAGGACCTTTTTTAATGTTTAGGTATTTAGGACAACAAAATTATTTTGAAAATATGTTACTATTGGAAGTAGCCTCAGGTAGATGGTGCCATGGGATTCACTTTGCCACTTCTCAGGACAGAAATTTATTGGTGCTCAACAGCTTTGCAATATTCACCAATATTGAATCAGTTGGTGTGATTGGAAGCACAGCTCTGAATACAGTGCCAGTCAAAGTGGAGACTTTTGGGCCATGGAGGATGGGAAAGGCCTGGGTAGATACTTGCAGGAGACTCCCCATGCTGCTCCTAGGCCACCACAGACTTTTCTGGGAATGCTGCTTATCTTAGTTTTCTTGGGCTAGCATAACAAATACCATAGACTGAGGGTGACTCAAATGAAAGGCATTTATCTCTCACAGTTCTGGAGGCTGGAAGGGTGAGGTCATGATTCCAGTAGTGAGGGCCCTGTTTTCCTGCTGTGTCCTTGCACAGCAGACAGAGGAAGACCTGGCATCTCTTCCTCATCTGAGAAGGACACTAATCCCATCAGGAGAGTACTACCCTCATGTCTTCATCTAAACTTAATTATCCTCCAAAGGTTCCTTCTAATGTCATCACATTGGGCTTCAGAGTATGAACCTGGGAAAACACAAACATTCAGTCCATAAGAGTTTTATTGCCTCTGTAGTCCAAATTTACTGGGGAACCCTAAACCCTTAATAGGTTGAGTGAAAGCTATCCTCTATAGTATATTAGGACTATTAGGGTCTCAGAGGCAGGAGAGACCTGCATAAAAACTATTATCTGAGGTTTAAGTTCTGTTCTAACACTCCTCTCTCTGCTGTATGAAGTGAATCCTTTACCCTTTTGACCTCAGCTTTCTTAGATTAGAAAAATGGAGTTAGGATGGATGAGTCTAGGGCTTTCTTCCAGCTCGGAAATACCAATATTATCTGATAAAGACAACCTTCTTTCTTTTATTAAGAAAACACTTAGATTAGTCTATTATTAGAAACTGGTCTGTCTTCTATTTTATTGCTTTGAAGTTGAAAATTTCTGTGAAAAACACCTTTAAAATAAATTTTTGGTCATCCTCTACTGCAAAGTTAACAGAGAGCAAAACTTTTCCCAGTTTGCCTCACAGACTAAGTGAATTTCACTCCATTTCATTCTGAGTATTTAGTAAAAGTCAAATTTCAGAAGATCAGCTATTATCTTTAGCTCATGGTTCCCTCATTCATTTCTGATTTATGAATCTGTGATGCACCTGACCTATGTTTATCTCTACATTCAGCTCAATTTCAGTATGGGCTACAAAACCAGTCCTGTTTGTCAGAGTTCCCAGTTCTAACCACTGACACAAGTCATTCCGACTGATAATGAGGCTTACCCAGGCACTTTCTGCTGTGAGCACAGTTCAAATGGTCTCGGTGGTCTGGTTTGGCAGACAGGGCCCTGTCCCAGTTATATTTTGATGTGGCATGAAAAGGATGTTACCTTTTGAACACCTCAGAATAAAATAAACCCTTGGGTTCCGGAACTTGCCGGATGTATAACATTTATAAACAATAATACATTTAATTCATTTTTAAAATCAGAAGTGAATGATATTGTAAAGTACTTTTCAAAATTATATAGCATCATTAGAGCTACACATTTTTAGGAAAACAAGTGTGAGTTGGGACCACTCTTTCTATGGCTGCAATCTGTGGGAGATGGGTTAACCAGCTACCATGTCAATCTTGATTCTATCTGACCATAGTACAACCTGCTGAGCTTGGGTCAACTTGCTGAGAAATGCACAAAGTGTTTTTATTTTGCTTTTCTAAATGAAACAGTCTTTACTACAAAGCATAAAAATGTGTGGAAAAATCAGCAATAAGCATACAATATGTAAATGCTTTTGACCGTGGGCTTATCACACATTTAGGATAGAAAACATTGATGTCTTTAGACATCAAACCAACCATGTCTACTGTGGGAAACTTGATTACAACAGTCCGAGATTTGAAAAGCCTTAGACCAAAGTGGAATAGTTGAGACATGAACAAGTCACAAGGTTATTTTTGTCTCGGTGACAGCATTAAGGTGGCATAGAAAGCCTTGAAAGAGGAGGAAGCCTAGTGCGACAGGAGCATAGGCAGTCTTCTTACCTGTCTTTCCCCGTTCCATAACTCAAAAGTCCTATCTCCTGCTAGAGAGCCAGACATGACTATCTGGCAGGCACATGTGATTATAGGAGGTTACGTGAGTGGTCATGCAATTGGTGGAGAAGCAATTTATGTCGAGACTCCTCTAACTAAAGTTATTAATCACCAATTAGAAGTTAGTATTTTTTAGGCCAAATTCAAAGAGCAATTTCAGAGACTTACTCACAAATACCATGAAATTAGTCTCATGGCAATCCAAAACAGCTTACATATGAGCTTCTTTTTATTTTGACACTGTTTTACATTAAAATTCATATGAGGAAAAAGGCATAAAAATGTTTGTGGTTTTTCTGAATGGAAATACCACTAGGGAATGATCTCATCTGTGGAAGAAACTACTTTAAAATTCTGGAAAAGTCATAGAAATCATTTTTCCTTGTTTCTTTCCTCTAGTTAAAAAGAGAGAGAGAGAGAGAGAGAAAGAGAGAGAGAGAGAGGACTAGTCAAACTTTCACAAGCATTTAGTAACAAAAATTTTTTTCATTCTTGGTACATTTAAAAATTATCCTTTTCCTCCATAAAATATTTCTACAAAGGCGGCTAAGCCATATACCTCTAAGGTTTAAAAAAAATCCAGGATAATCTTTTTAAAGCCTCTGGTGAATTCTCAGTGTTAAACTATGCTCACCTAACTATCAAAGCTTCTCTATAAATAATTCTTGATGAGCAATAATTCCCAAGGAAAATGAATCTATTCCTCAGTAATTGCTTATTCTAGATATCATTCATTTTGAGGGATTTAGGGAAAGAGAGAGAGAGACAGACAGACATACACACACACACACACACACACACACATACAGATTGTGTTCATTTCTGTGAGAGGGAAGGAAAACTTTTTTTTTTTAATGTAGGTACAAGAAATAGGTTTCTCTTCCATTATTCCAACAATAGCTAAAAGTTTCACACTAAGAGGTTGCAAGTCTTGGTCAGCCTGAGAAGACTGCTTCTGACATATGCTTTCCATGTCTCTCCCTGGTCAGGCATCCATACTGGTAAATCTCTGGGGCTACGGTTCACTGCTACAGAGTTATGGATGGTTAGATATAACCTTTATGCCCTTGATTTCCAGAACTTATGCAGCTTCCCCACCACCCAAGTTGCAATTGCTCAAGTGATATCAACAGTGACTAAGAAATCATGCATATCCAGACACATCAACCGTTTTCTGGAGAGCTCAGAATGCCTTCACAGATCATAGAATTAAAACACAATGAATCAAAATAAACTAATTTTTCTCCCAGAAGCCTACCCTGAAAGCATTAGAAACGGCCTACTATCTTCTACCAAAAAAGTAAAGAAGGAGAGATTTAATTACCAATTAAGACATCTAGAATGGAGTTTATTTTTAAAAATTGCCAGTGATGGGCAGCCCAGGTGGCTCAGTGGTTTAGCACTGCCTTCCGTCCAGGGCATGATCCTGGAGACCCGGGATTGAGTCCCACATCAGGCTCCCTGCATGGGGCTTGCTTCTCCCTCTGTCTGTGTCTCTGCCTCTCTCTGTGTCTCTATGAATAAATAAAATCTTTAAAAAAATGTTTAACAATTGCCAGTGATCCCATGCTTGGAGCCCTCAATATTTGATCTAACCTCAATGTTCAAAATAGTCAAGGGGGCTTTATCTAAGGGCCCCCATTTTTTTAGATTATATGCCCAAATCTTGTCTTGGTTCATCACAGTTCAATAACTGTAATGTACGTACTATTACTGATGCTATCTCCAGAAGAAGGGGGTGGAAGGCAAATGTATATAGTTTTTCTCATTCTAACAACTTACCCAATGCCTATCTATTGGAGGAGGTCACCAAGAGGATATGACACTTGGTTGACCTGTGAGCTGGCCCCAGACAGTTGAAAGCTCCTCACCCCATCTCCTGTCCTTGGGATATACCTTCCACTCACTATTTGCATGCTGGCAGCCATTTCAAGAATGCAGCTTTGAGAGATAAGGTGTTGTTAAGACCATCTGGACTGAATACATGATTAAACCCTCTTAAGACTTCTCTGTGAACTATTCAGGTTCTGGCAGCTGGGTGCAGAGACCTAAATATCTTGTGTCCACCCAAGACAAGCTTCATTAATAAGTCCCCTTGCTTACTAAATCTGCCACCTACTGTTTGGAGTGGTCTACCTCTTTCTATAGTCTCTCTCTCCCTTCCATTTATGGGGGCCAGAATCAAACTTCACCCAGGGAGCTCCAAAGATTGCAAACAATGGCAATAATTGCTGAGTCAGCCGGGAGATGGGATAAGCGGCCCTAGGGAAAGAGGCATCATATAAATCCTGGGTTGGCCACTGACCTCTATGGGGGAAGGGTGGCCCATACCCTGGATGCTTGGGAACCATTGTGTGAGTATGGAGAGACCCTGAAAACACCACGTGACCTGATCTATTTGTTTGAAGAAATGCACAGAGCACACTGCAGCAGAGAAGGGAATGGTGGGGTTGTGCAATAGGCTGGCTTTGACTGTGGGTGGTTCAGCTGAACCCTTTCATATATAGGCTGAAGTTCAAGTTAGGAAGTGACAAGAAGTGCTGAGATTAGAGAAAGATGCGCAGTGTCCACCACTCTACTGGCTTCAGGGCTGGTAGACAAGATGGGAGAGCAGGCTAATCAGTTGGAGAGCTTAGTGTGCCATTTTGCAAAGCTAGGAAGCTGCACACTCTGTGGATTAAGTTCCCATCACTTGTAGCAAAGTTGGGATGCTAAGATGGACGAGTGAGGGGAATGAGGAGGAGATGATGGAGAGTAAAACAGATGAAAAGTCACATGCTGTCTGACCACTAATGCAAAGGAAAGCAAAAGCACAACCACCACAGTTCCAGCCACGAGAGCAGCCCCCCATTCAGGAAAGGCTCATGATGAGAGAATGTATGCCCACTGAGCTTATTGATGTAGCTATCAAGTTTCAGCAAAAGTCCAGAGAAGTATCCAGATGTGGTTAGTGTGGTGGCAATGGGCAGGAGGCAGAGAAAGTGAGCAGCATCACCACACACCCTGGCCTGTGGTAGCTCCGAACAGTGCTTGTGGGCTTCTAGATATGATTATTCTTGCTTGTAAGGAGGCTTGCTCCAGTGAGCACTATCTCCCAGGGCATGCAGTAACTTGGAGATCTATAAAGGAGGTTAAGCAAACTCCTAGGAAGTTGAGAATGAAACAGGTCATCTACATCCCTGTCTTTGAAGGACCTTCAAAGGGAACATAATCAGGCCACATTCATGCAGGAATGAAAGCTGAGATCCTCCAGTTTCCCCATGTCACCTGGTACAGGATACTGATATCCATGCTGAGCCTTGACAGTTAACCACTTGCACTGATGGTACGGTTGTTGTAAAGAGACTGACCCTATGTCTTAGACAAAACTGAAGGCTGGGTGATACTAAATAAGCCCTTGTGGGGTTAGGATATGGGAAAAACACTTAGGTTCAACAGCAATAGCCTAAGACAGTCTTCACTATCCTTAGGTGCTGACACCCACTGGAAATCAGGAAACTGATGCCCCAGCCCAGTTACGACCCTAGCAATTGACCCTTCAGTAGATGTAGCAGATTGGGTGCACAGGAGGAGTGCCTGGGTGGGTTGACATGCTGTCAGGGATGCCAGATGGCTCTTGAAATATAGTGGCTTGGTTAATGCAGTATTTTCTAAATAATACTCAAAGTAACTGCCAAAGGAGTCTGGGGCCATCCATCAAAGTTTTCAACCAATGAAGGATTGGCAAGTTAATTATATGGGCCCCCTCCCTATAAATGAGTGTTCTAAGTATGCCTTGGTCTGTGTAGGCTTTGTGTCTGGGCTAATCCAAGATCTCCCCTGTCATGGTGAAAACAGGCTGTCACCATTAGGGGATTAGAGAAACTGAGTACCATGAATGGATACCCTCAACAAACAGTGATTTGGGGGTCATACTTCAAAAGTCATGATGGGCAAGACTGAGAGAAGAACATGCCATTGAATGGAGATTCCATCTCCCCTATAACTCACAAACAGGGTTGGTAGGAAGGAAAATAGGATATTGAAACATCAGGTTAAATTACTAACAGCTGAAACCATCATGGCCAGGTGGGCAAAAGCACTGTCCCAGGCTTCAATACATTTGAAGACGGAGCCTGTTGCCCCATATGCCAGATTGAAAGCCCCTGCCAAGCCACCCAACACCTCAAAGTCACGGAAGTCACAGAAGACAGAAGTAGACCAGATTCTTGCTATGGATCAACGTGCTATGCTGCAGAGAAAACCAGGCCTCATCACAGCTGGGAAAGGTGTCATCTACACCTTTCTGGAGTTTGCAGTGAGGATGTCCCTCTGGGAGGGATGAGTTACTTCAGACTCCTGGGTGTGGGAGAAGTAGCCAGTCTCCACTAGGACCCCATTGTCCTGCTGCAAGCTGGACCTCTGGAAGCACACTATACCTGGAATGGACCACACTGAAAGAAGGGACAAGATGGGAATCTTGACCTGGCATATTCTGCCCACAGTGTATCTCCTCATGTCCTAAGTGCTGGCTCTCCAGGCCAACATGTATGGTATGCAAATCAAGTTGAATTCCTAAAGGTGCAGCTGCTCTAACCTCTAAGGATCAGGTCACAGATAGAATTCCTAATAAAGGGGGAGAACTTTCCACACAAGTTCTGACTGAATAGCTGTCTTTTTGACTTTAGACTTCTACTTCTCTGGGGTGTCCAGTCACAGGATAGTGATGTTAACGGGTGCCCCTCTCTAGCATATCAGGATTGTGATGGTGGATATCACCACTCCAGGGAGGGGACTGGAAGGCACGAGAAGAATATATTAAGGAAAACAAACTGGGACTAGCACTCCTAATTCATTTGATACTATCTGTAGTGATCCCAAAACCTGGCCTGTGGCACACACTATTGACAACCCCAGGTATAAATATTCTTTTCCTGTCAAATGAAATTTCAAAGACAGCCCATCAGACTGCTGACCAAAAGGGTTTTAAAAATATTACCATCAGAGCCATGGGTGTCTGCATTCAGATTTGGGATCGGTTCATGTGGTTCATCCCAGGTTATAGGCATTTGATCACCCAGGTACCCCTATGTTGGGAACAGAAAAATTAAAACCAACCCACTGTACCAAGAATATGAGACAGATACCACCAGAACTGTGCAATCATTCTGTCACATTACAGTATAGCAACCAGTTTGGCACTGATAAACCCAAGTATTCGTTAGGTAGTCTTGGATGAGATCCAGTGGTCATGGGGCACAATCTTTGGCCATGGCTTCCACTGCATCCTAGTTTTCCCTGGGCATAGAGGAGAATCTGTCTCTAGGTAACTAAAATTGCCAACCTCCCTCCCTCAGGGCCAGATGGGTATGTTCTGTTTTCACTGGTATAATAATTTGGCCATCATCTTTATCCTCCCCCATTTGCCTGGAGGATGGTATAGCACATGTAGGAGAACTTACTAAATTCACCCAACAAGCCTTAAATGACAGCTGGCAAAACCTGTCTTTGCTGAACACTGAAATGTCTCTAAAGAGGAAAACTGTCCTCCAAAAGTTGATGGCCTTAACATTATTACTCCCTCACAAGGAGGCATCTGTGCCATTGCCTAAGCAGAATGCTGTGTGTTTATAGCTAATGAGACTGCTAATATGTCATCTTTATTAGTAATAATCACATGAAGATAAAAGTGAAGGCACTGAGTGATCCAACTTCTAGCCTAGAAGACTCAGTAAATCAATGATTCAGATGATGGGACTCTAGATGGGAAAAAATGTCATTTATTTTGAGAATCATTATCTTAATCTATGTTTTCTCTTGCAGGTACCTCCAATGGTACGGTGGTATCTGCCTCCAATGTGGCCAGATAGCTCCAAAATGAACTACCTCCATGCTAATGAAACATGCTAACCTCACTGATTGTTTAGGTCTCACTATAGAAGACTGGGGAAGGTAAGTTTTCAAGAGTCAGTCATATGGGGGGGGGGGCATGTTGGAGGAGTTCATTGAGAGGATGTGACTTCTGGTTAGCTCATGAGCTGTACCCAGACAGTAAGAGGCTTCTCACCCCATCCTCTGTCCTTGGAATGTACATTTCACCATTCCCACAGTAGGAGCTGTTTTTGAAGGAAGAGCCTTAAGAGAGCAACATGTTGAGACCATCTAGACTGATTATATGGTGGAACCTATTAAGGTCTCTTTATAAATGGTTAAGATTCTGGTGGGCAGGTGTTGAGATCTACTCATCTTGTGGCCACCCAACACAAGCCTTGGGTATAAGTTCCTACCTATCCTTATTAAAACTTCTATCTACTGATCTGGAGTGGTGGCCTCTTTTCATCTCTCCTCACTCTCCTTGTATAAGGGCTGGCTTCAGATTTCACCTAGGAAGCTCCCAAGGTTTCTGACTAACTCTATCCTGACGTTTAGTAGCAAATCTATACACATTAAGGGCATGAAGGACAACCTACAGAAATAGATGCAGAATAACTAGGTGGATATAAGTGAGGAAGAAAGGAGAATTTTACCTGATTTATAGTAGGCATCCACTAAATGTATGATTTCATCCATTTATCCTGAAATTTGGGAACTTTACTATCTGGGAAAAAAATCTAGAAAAATAGTTCTCAAGCCATGATCTCATAGAATATGCAATTTTTCTTTTTTTCTTTTTTTTTTAAAAAAGTTTTTATGTATGTATTTGAGAGAGAGAGAGAGAGAGAGTATGAGTGGGGGAAAGGGCAGAGAGAAGGAGAACCAGGCTTCCCACCAAGCACAGGGCCCACAACAGGACTCTGAAATCATGACCTGAGCTAAAGTCAGATGCTTAACTACTTAACCAACTTGAGCCACCCAGGTGCCCCAGATATGAAATTTTTCTTAATGAATAGAGCTATTCTGTGAAAATTGACAAAGGGTTATTCTCACTCTCCAAATAACAGCTTTTGTGCCAAAACATTATGAATTAAAATTCTGACCCTACCACCCAAAATAAGGTTGACTTGGAAGGCTTGTTTTTTGTTTTTTTTTCCATAGCAAGCCCATTAGATGGTAAAATTATCCCTCAGATGATAAAATTAATATATACCCTATAATAGCATGCTGACAATTAAATACATACAGCATCTTTAGTATAGTATCTAGAACATAGTTGATTGTAAAAAAATTAATTGTCTTTTTCTGTTCTGCACTTCACTTTTTTTCTGGATGGCAGCAAACATCCTTTTGTGTCTAGAACCATTCAGGTCAATAGCATTAATTGGTATCCTGCTGTGGACTAGGACCACTGTGGCAACAGTTCAAGGAAATTTAAAGTGAAATAATAGTATGTGGTATTATTCAACTATGGAGGCAGATACAACCTCATAAAAATGCATAGATATTCGCTTACCTATCAGAGACATGTAACTCTGTGTATATGTGAGACAGACACCAGAAGAGAAGTAGACAGGAGAAAAGACACAGAGACTCAGAGACAGAAAGAGTGAGGGACTATAACGATCACAGAAGGGAGGGGTCTAACGGTATGTAGCTTTGGCCTCTCACTTCACCCAGTGCCCTTGGATTACTGCTACTTAGAGTATTTACTAGTAAAATTATAGACCAGCCCTGTGTGTGTGTGTGTGTGTGTGTGCTTATATTCCTCAATGTTTAGAGATGATGGTAAAAAAAAAAAGAAAAAGAAAAAGAAAAAGAAATAAATAAATAAATAAGTGGCTGGGAGTCAGGTGGAATATAATGGTGGATTGTTAAAGGAACCACTCCAGAAAAGATAGCCAGAGGTATGATAAAAGGGAAAGATGTACTAATGCATAGTTCAAAGTATCTTGCTCAGGAAGCATTCAAAAAATTGCTCTCCTCTATAGGGGTTTTATGGTGCATTGACTTGTAGCTAACTGCACCAGTCATTCAGTGCCTGGGACAGCTATCTGTTCTTTGTGAAAATGTTTGGATCCTCAGGAGAAGTTGAAATTGGAAAATTTATTTACATTACTGTGATGCAGTATTTTACTTTATAGAATAAATGGAAGAATCCACAATCTACGGTATTATTGAATTTTGCCACCCATTCTTGCTTGTGTAATACAGAGATCAAAATATAGATTCCCTTGTAATTTATTATTGTTTGCTATTCTGAGCTTATGTGCGCTTCTCTTTAACTGGGGAGGGTATTTCTTATTGATTTATTGGCGAGAGAACTCTGCCTGAAATCTGAAAATGCCTTAATATTTATATTTGTAATAGAAGCCATAGCTTCTACATGGCTATCTTTTAACTAGTCCCAGAAACTTGGAAAACTAGTAAGAAAAAGCCTGATAAGTTAGAAAGTAAATATTTTGTAGATAACAGCAGATTTCAGTGTAATGTAAAATGATATAATTTTGGTATTTTTTCTTCCTTTGTTGAAAATCGTTGAAAAACTCAAAATGTACTGGAACTAAGACGTGTGCATCTAATTTTATATTAGTTTTTAATCACATTATCTTACCTTGTATTTGACTGTAATAAATTTGTATCAGAATGCAATGTTTTGCATAGATGCATAACTTTGTATTTTAAGAATCATAGACAAAATGGAAAAGGGAAAATGCCTCTAAGCTACACAGTCTCTGAGTCTATGCTTTTGTTGGATGTAGCATGATTTGCAAGCAATCCAAATGACTCATGTATTTGGATTGCTGAAACACTAAAAATCTCTTTCTCTCTGGCCCATTTCTTCTCTTCCTTTTTTTGTCCCTTCCTCCTAGGTCCTTCCACACTCATAATTAAATAGACCAAAAATACAGCACATGTGCGAGTAGATACAGGGATGCATGACATCAGAGTCTAAGAGAATAAACAACTATGTAGACCATAGAAAAGTTACACCTGCAAGACTGTTATATTGTCCTTTAAAGCTTTGTGTTAGATTGTTCTTATGGACAATCTGAAATTTTTTATTCTGTTTCTGACTCTTTGAAATAATTCCTCAATCTTTATAAACAAACTATGGCTGGCTGAATTATTTTTGTATAATGTTGAAGACAGCTGTTAAACCTCAAATAATTATTGATAAAATATGTTTACATTTTTATTATTTGTTTTTGGACAACCCAGGTCTTCCTTTAATCGATCTGCTATTTCCATTACATCTAATTATTACCGTATCATTTATTATTCTGTCCCAGGCCTAGGATTAGCAGCTCATGACAAACCGACCCATAGTGAATTCAGCTACAACCAATCCTCTTTTTCTCTTTCTCTCTCTCTTTTTTTAACTGCACATAAATCCAAGATTGGTTCCCCATAACAAAATGCTAATTACTACTGTGGTTACAGAAAATCTTTCACAGACCATTTTTGACTCTGGTGAAATTTACTTTTGGAGTCTTGATCCTGCCAATAAAACCAATTAAGCATCCCCTCCCCCCACCATTAGTCTGATAATGTACTGAAGTCCAGAAATTTTGAACTAAAATGTCAAGCATTTGTCTTTAGATTTGCAGCATTGGTTGACTTTTTCTAGGCTAGGGGCAAAGTAAAAAGAGCATAAAAAGCTTTAGAGCTATGCTTAAGATTTTGATAAAATGTGAAGTTCTTCAACCTTCTCAATGATAACAGTTCTAGACTCGGGTTAATAAAATCTGGGAACAACCAAAATAAAATATGTTTTTGTGTTCCACATTTAATTCACAAATATTTGTTCAGTTCTATGTACCTGAATCTCTGCTAAAAAAAAAGGCTTTAAAGATGAAAACTATATAATTCCTACCTTCAACAAGCTTACACACAGAAAAGTACAGATAATGTTACCAAAGGACGGATCTCTACCAGCTTTAGACTGCCTGAAGGGCTTAAAAAAAAAAAAAAGCACAGATGTTTCCTTCATTTTGTGTGATGCTGTCCTACTTCCAGAAGTAGGGGTAATCAGTTCAATTTAAGTCAATTAAATTTAATACAATAAATATTAGTGCAACAGTTTACGCTGTAATTGAGAACCATGACTTTTTGGGAAATGGAATTAAAATTTCCTAGGAGTTTATCATTCTAAAGTGTGTTTTGGATTTCATTTTTCTTGTCATGGATGTGGGTATGCATGCCCACCTGTGCCAAGCAAGAGTACAGGGAAGCAGGACTCAAATAGCTTTAAATTATATGCAACTTGAGATCTCATCTAGGATCAGCCTTCCTAAGAACTCTCCATTAATAACAGGAATATAAGGGATTTTATGGAAGAAAGTATTAATGAAAGATGAGTAACCGAATACATTTTCAGGAAGGAAAATCCTTTCTGTTCCAGAAAGGAAGACTTGCTAGGCAGAAGAAAATCAGTACAAAGTCAGAAACCTATGTATTTTGATATGATTTTATATTGATTTCCTTTTTCATGTCTACAAAGAAAAAAATCTGGAGGGACTGTGCATCAAACTTTCCACTGATGATGGGAGAATTACAGTAGTATTGTGAATATTTTAAGGTTTAAAAGATATGTAATTATAACCAGAAAAGATAAAATTTTATAGAAAAATATTTTAAAATATTTATTTATTTATTTATTTATTTATTTATTTATTTATTTATTTATTTATTTATTCATGAGAGACATAGAGAGGGAAGCCGAGGAAGAAGCAGACTCCTTGGGGGAGCCCGATGTGGGATTCGATACCAGGACTCTGGGATCCTGAGCAGAAGGCAGATGCTCAACCACTGAGCCCCTTAGTTGTCCCAAAATTTTATATTTTGATAGCTGCTTTAAATTATGTTTCAAAAACTTAATTGGGGGATCCCCGGGTGGCGCAGCAGTTTGGCGCCTGCCTTTGACCCAGGGCGCGATCCTGGAGACCCAGGATCGAATCCCACGTCTGGCTCCTGGTGCGTGGAGCCTGCTTTTCCCTCTGCCTGTGTCTCTGCCTCTCTCTCTCTCTCTCTCTCTCTCTCTCTCTCTCTCTGTGACTATCATAAATAAATAAAAAAGTTTAAAAAAAAAACAATTGGTGAGATCTCAGTGAAACTGAGAGCTTTTTATAAGCCAACATATGGTCAATATACAGTCATATATTTGTTTTGTCCAGATAACATTTATGCCAAAATAACATTTGATGGAAACTGAATAGGGATTGGTGTCCACGTTGAATGACTGAGAGGCAGGTAGTTCTTTTTACCTGTAAAAAAATACTTGGCTGTCAGCCTTAAACCAGGGGTACCACTTGACTTCACTCTCTTCATTTGAAGAACAAAAAGCACAAAAGGAAGTCACTGTGTGGTGGTGAGAACCTCTATTTGCTTTAAAATTCTCTGATTCTGATTTCTAGAATCAGAATATATTCAGGGCAAAGGAGAGTCAGATTGTATAGCGGGAAGACAATGTGATGATGAAACTGACCAAACAAACACAACCTTCTCCATTTTGTCCTGTGAGGCTTTGCATTTTCTGCCTTCTCCTGGCTTAGAATAATTACGAAATTCTAAACAAACACTGTCAGCATCTTCTGGTCTTAGAAAGTGACTAATTCTAATATTTCCTTTATATTAGTATGTTTTAAAATTTTATTTTGAAAAAATTAGTGCACTCACATCTTTGTCTCGTATTTCCTTAAATACAATGACAATGTTAATATCTAGCTTCTTAAAGAGCAAGCACAAACCACATAAATTTATAAAGTAGTGAGTTTGGATGTTATTTCAAAGACTATTAAGTTAACCTTAAGAGAGTTGCCAAATATTATATTGAAATATTGTCCCAATAGTCCTAAACACAGTTCTCCCACTCAATATTGCTTTCCTTTAAATATGCGAAATCAAACGTGTATTCAGCCCAGGCTTGAAATAAGAGGATAGAAATAGAACAAACATATTTCCCCAATTATAAGCTAAACGATCATTATAGTTTTGTGGTTTGGTTTTTTTTTTAAAGATTTTATTTATTTATTTATTCATTAGAGACACAGTGAGAGAGAGGCAGGCTCCCTGCTTGGAGCCTGATGTGGGACTCCATCCCCGGACCCTGGGATCACGCCCTGGGTCAAAGGCAGACGCTCAACCACTGAGCCACCCGGATGTCGTTCATTACCGGTTTTGAATACATTTTGTTTCAACACACTAAAAAATTTCAGATGTTTAAAATATAATTTATGCATATTTTTTATCCTTCATTTTCACTGGATTGTAATTTTCATACAGAGATTATGTCTCCTCTATTTACACTCACTAGTACTGTGCTTTGCACATAATATGTGCCCAGTGGATTTATTGACTTGAATTATATATATATATATATATATATATATATATATACTCGCACACATGTATAACTATATACACATTTGCACATTTTGTGTTCATGCATACTTTTCTTCTTCAGAAATCATGAACCAACATAATATTTAAACTGCTAAGGACAAAAGATATGTGCCATTAAATTTGATTTTGCTAATCTAGAATTATTCAAAGTGAAGAAAAGAAACCCCACAGAATGTGCTGGTTGGTAAAAGCATGGCCTGCCAAAGATGGCCTCATTCTAATCCCCAGAATCTATAAATATGATATGTTACACAGCAAAAGATAATTAAGGTTAGAGATGAAATAAAGGTGGGAACAATATTGTAGATTATGTGTGTAGGCTCAATTTAATCAGTTCTTCAAAGTAGAAGAGGCAAAAGTGCATTATCAGAGAGATGGCAGTGTAAGCAGGGGAGCTGTTGAACAATGAGATGTGTCAAGCCCACCAAGTGATTCCTGAGTTTGCAAAAGTTTTTCTTTGTGATTAGGCCTCTTGTGTTCACTAATTGGCACCCACTGACTTTAGGTTTCTCCCCCAGTAAACACATATCCTTGTCCTCATCCTTATCCACATTGATATGGAGATTTGAAATCCTAGGGCTCCATAGAACACTGTTTGAAAAATACTGTTCTAAGCCATTCTTTTTTCTTACTTGATAAAAGGACTGATATTCTTTTGAAGCCACCATAAGATTGTGAGAATATCAAATAGTCTCCAGGAAATATGTGGGCAGGGGGGTTGGTTTCAAAGTCCACAGCCTTTCGCCCTTTGCTTTGAGTATGGGGAATTTTATACCCACTACCCGCAGCCCTACTTAAATGTCAGGTATCATTTAAAAAAGGACAAGGCCTTTGTATAAACACATTCCAAAGCAACAAATCAAATGCATGCCTGATCCTTGTGCATACTTTCTATAAGTTGTACTTTTGAAGTTTGTCCTCATTCTTGGTTGATATTTTCCTGTGCCTCTGGTCCCTTACAAGCCTGGAATTTTACGTCAAAGTGACTACTGGTCACCTAAAACTAGACGGGTGAGAAAACAAACAAACAAACAAACAAACAAGAACAGGCCCTCCTCTTAAACTAACTTTATAAATCATGGTGAGAGAATACTATAGAGAGAAGAAATCCAGGGGAAAAGAGTAATACAGCTGTTCAAAAATCCTAGGGAAAAAATAAAACAAAAGAAAAACAAAACCACAAAGCTTAATCTTGATCAAACCAGTACTAGATCTGGACATAGGACTGAGAAAAAAAAAAAAGGATGTGGGATGTCATGCAGATAGCTGTAAACGTGTCAAATGAAAATCTGAGGGGATCCCTGGGTGGCTCAGTGGGTTAGAGCCTGCCTTTGGCCCAGGGCATGATCCTGGAGACCCGGGATTGAGTCCCACATCAGGATCCCTGCGTGGAGCCTACTTCTCTCTCTGCCTGTGTCTCTGCTTCTCTCTCTGTGTGTCTCACATGAATAAATAAATAAATAAGTAAAAAAAAAAAACCTCAGGTAATTAGATGATGGTGAAAGTAGTGTGTGGCTAATGGTGATGGTAATTGTCTTTATAATATTGTGTGACAAAGAAGAAATATATAAGAATGGATTCATTAAAAAGAAATAAAATGTCAATATGAGAAATAATTGCTGTGGTGGATGAGAAGGGATCTATAAAAAAATTAAATTTAGCCACGTTTTATTTTGGATGGAATAATTTGGCAGGTGGGCTTACTTTTGAAAGGTTTGTCCAAATTCTTGAAGACAAAAAGACCAGCGTTCACATCTATTCAAATACATCAGAAGATTAGATAACGGGTCTGTGTATCAATATGTGATATGTCAGACTGAGAAGTCCTTCCCAATGTCATTATATTCCATATAAAAATCCTTGGAAGTAACTCAAACTTTATACCTGTTGATAAGCATTTATAATGAATACAACAGCAATCATATCCCTTTTAGCCAGAACAGCCCACTTTTGGAAATTATGAACAAAGATCTCAGGAGAATTACTCATATAAGAGAATAAAGATGGCATGTTGTAATTAAAGTTTTTCAAATGGGAAATTTCTCGTTCGCCCCAGATTTATCTCAAACTGGATCCTCTATTATGTTAAATCACAGACAGCCATACATTTACAGAAACGTGCACATGTAATTTAATTTGCAGAAGTAGAAATTCCCTGGTATGTCTATTAATACTTCAGTGTGAGATTAATAAACCAGTCAATTGGGTATTGCAGACTCAGAAGCATCTTGTAAATTTTGTCAAGAAATCTACTCCAACAATAATTTCTAGACATTGGCATATGGTAATATGGGTAATTCTCTAGGAGCATATGGAATCAACTGGCTTGGTTCAAAATAGTGTTCCTATATTAGTAAAATTTCCAAAAGTTTCTTCAAGCAGAACTAGTACAGATATCTTTCTTTTTAAATGACAAATTAAAAAAAAACATCAGTTCAAATTTAGTACAAACTTTGTGATGGTTCTTAAATACCTTATCTCTGCCACCTAATTTTTAATACCAGTGTTTGCTTAAATTATAAATTTCCTTTCTTCCTAATAACTCATGGCAGGAAAGGAGGTCCAAATAATTGATATGTGTGGTGATTTAGCATACCGTTAAGACCTTTATCATGGTCTTAAGAATTGTAAGGATTATTGACATTTCTCACATCAAATTAAAATGACTGTCAGGAGAAAAAGAAAAGAAAAACAAAACAAAACAAAACCCTACCCCTGAGAGCTTTTCTTCTCCAGCATCTGTTTCACCCTTGCTTCTTGCCCCACACTAGACACACAGAGAGGCAGAGACACAGGCAGAGGGAGAAGCAGGCTCCATGCAGGGAACCCGATGTGGGGCTCCATCCCAGGACTCCAGGATCAGGCCTGGGCCGAAGGGAGGAGCTAAACCACTGAGCCACCCAGGGATCCCAAGAATAAATCTAAATCCCCTTATCCTGATAGCAGTTCAGATATCTACCAAGGTCTCCAGTTACTAGGCTATAACATATAGCATCACCCTCTGCTTCTCTTCAGGATTTTAATATTTTCCTTAATCCTGAGCTTCTGAGTTGGATATTGAGAGGGAACAGAATATGCCACTCCAGGTGCCACGCTGGCCTGGGGAATGTTCTGAGCTGAACACAAATTAAGATCTAGAAAACTCAGGAAAAGCTTTTTAACCTGTCGCCTAACCACCTAAAGGGATTTAGATAGGGAACCTGTACCAGGAAGAGAACTGTTACCACAAAAATAAAATAAAAAAAAAAAAAAACCTTTTTATATCAGGAAGACATATCGGCATGGCATGGCGAATATTTGTGTACTGAACATTAGCTCTTCACATCTTCCTGTGAATTGTCCTCTTCCCCTTTGGAGCCCTATCCTGGCCCCCTTGTCCTTAGTTCAGGATGGCACATGGGCCTCATTGCCTGACTGCCTTTGAGTCTTGTATTTTATGGGGGCTCCTGTACATGTGATATTAAATTTGTTTTCTAGTTTTAATCTGTCTCCATCAATCTAATTATTAGTCAGCCAGAGAACCTAGAGGAAAAGAAGGGGGAAATTCTCCTTCCCCTACAATATGCTATTCCAAGTGTGATAAGATCTATTTACAATAAGGCAGAAATTGGACTATTAGCTCACTCGTTGTTGGCACAGAAGGATTCTCTAGACCCTAGGTCAGCTTAACAGTTACTGCTGTGAAAATAGTTATCTCTATCCATTGCGAGGATGGCTGATTTGTATGTTAGATGCACCCTTATTATGTATAATCTCATTGCTTTCAGGTTTCTGTTCTGTTGTTTCATTCCATAAATTAAGATGCATTTATTGATTGCCCTCGCCGAATGAAGTATTATGATTGGAGCCGCATCCCAGCGGCCAGCAAGAAAAACACAGTCCTTGCTCTTGCAGCAATACATTCTTGTGGATGAACGTGACCTTTAGCAAAAATCACAGGATGCATTATTCAACTCCAGTTGGAATATTATTGCCACAACGACATGGGGGATGGTGGTAAGAACCTGTGAGGAGTACAGGAGGTTCTTCATGCCCTGAAGGATGCTTGAAATGTGTTGTAAAGGATGGTTGGGAATTAAGTAAATGAGGATGGGAGAAAATGCATTCCAGGAAAGGGAGTCCCAGTCAGAGGCCCTCAGGCCCTAAGGATCCCAGGGATTTTGAGTAACTGAAAGGAAAGCTATTGTGATTTCTGTTCAGAAAGCCACTAGGAGTCAACTCCTGTGGAGCTTTATGGCAGCAGTGAGGGCCAAGGAAGACAGAGCCTAGAAGGCCAAGTCAGAGGACACTGAAGCAAGAGAGTGAAAAGATCTGATTTGCATTTCACACGCAGGCATACACACACACACACACACACACACCCTTTGATCTGCATTGCTGCAGCTCACAGATCCTATATTGAAATTTGATTCATCTTTATCTCTTTCTTTCAATTGTTTTTTCACATTTTCACGAGCAATAAATCAACATGAACAGTGTTTAACAGAATAGAGTTAGAAAAAAGAAAAGACCTCAGGCTTACTAAGAACTTTCTTTTCTCTAATAAAAATGAGCTAAAATTAATGATGAAAGAAAGATTACCAGCAGCATTCCCTTCGTCATAGGTGCGTTTTGCCAAACTTGCATTAAAACATTAAGTAAATGCCATTCTGGGTTGTTTAAAATCCTCTTCTTTGGTTCAAAAACAAAAACAAAAACAACTTGTCCCTAACACTCCGGGGTGACGACAGGAAGCAGTCAGTGGGGCAGATGGCTGGAGAGGATCCACTGGTCCAGGCAGCCGTGAGCCCTTGTGAAATTCACATTATTTCCATACATGCTTGTTGTATTTCTGTGCAGGAAAATGTTTCATAAGTCTGTTTTGTGCTACCATGAATTTATGGGCCTGAACAGATGCTTAAAATGTTTAGTTCTCCTACTTTGTCCATTTAAAGAGTTTAGGGCATTTCAGGTTAGGGTGAAATTATTACCCATGTTTTCATTGAAGCTAATGAAAAACTTCTGCCTCAAGTATTGCTTTGTCTTTCTGACTTATTATTAAATATTTCAGGGTTATGAATGTTGGCTCTCCTTAATCCAGAACCTCAGAATCAGAAATAAAATTAAGGAGCCTCATGAAAGAACAGAGAAAAGGTGTGTGTGTGTGTGTGTGTGTGTGTGTGTGTGTGTGTGTGTGTGTGTAAAAAAGATAGCATATATTAAAAAAGATCCAAGAAGGAGGTAAAATTATAATCTTATTTTGGGGGAAGAATTTTCTAGACCTATTTCAAATTTAAAATTTGTAAAACCTAATCTTTAATATGTACTGACTTTCCGTTTGAACCTCCTCTCACCGTGCACTCTACCTAGGCCAGCCCACAGAGACTCCTCCTTTTCCCTCCATCATTGCCCTGACTCCAGCCTCATCCTGTTCTCCTCCATAATCATGCTTAGTTTTTAAACACTTGCTCATTCGTCCCTGCACTTTTTCCACTTCGAACAATGCAACTACTTTCCTCCTGGTTAGCAAATAGCAATTTGGACTCTTCATAATTGCAGAAAGTAGTATGATTTAATTAAGGGTAGGTGCAAATTTCTTTTTAGGCAATGAAACTGTCGTTCTTGTCTGTTTGTTTGTTTTTAATTTAGTCTTTAGCATGCCTAACTGTGATTCTTGGTAGATCATTTAACACTGGCACCTTTTTTTCAGATGACAGAAGTAAAAGATGATCACTAAGATGTCTTCCAGCTCCCGGCTTTTTTCATTCTCAGCTGAGAAGTTCTGTTTGGTGTTCTTTTAGTATCTGTTTAGTATCTGTTAGTATTCTGTTTGGTGAACTTTGGTATCTTAGTTTTTCCCATGCACACTGTTGCCCCCACCGTCCTCGGAGGTGTGTGTGTGTGTGTGTGTGTGTGATGTAAGGGAGGTCCAGGATGTATGTTCAGGAGTTTGGATTACATGGTTCATCGAAAATACCCTCCAAGTTAAACAGTACACAATCTATTTAACATAATTTTGATATTTTAATATAACTATTTATTGGCTATTTCATTAGTGGACACTAGTCTGGCAGGCAGTTGTTTTCCTGCTTCTTTGGAATATGACACTCTACTTCTATTTTCTCTCAGCCACTATAAGTAAAATTTATCATATTGGTACTTTCAAAACTTGGTGCGTGAGATTATTTTAATGCTAATTTATAATGTGTAGTACTGTACATTCATCATTTTTTTAATTCCCCAAAATACATGTGTAGCACATAGAAAATATAACCTTGAGTAAATAGTAAATCTTTGAAAATAAATCATTCTAAGCACTCAGAACATATATTTCTACATGGTTGAAGGTTTATTCTTTTGACAAAAAAAATCCATTTATGTTAATTTGAATGGGTCCATTCTAAAAATCTATTATCATTAACAGTACACACAATATAATATTTCTTCTTGATAATCTTGAGTGATGCTTATGGCCATTAATTATTAACCCATATAAAGATTCATTGTACACCCATCAAGATGCATGGCTCTGTATGACTATAATTCCTGAAGTTGATGATTTAAGATTTCTGCTTTTTAAAATTAATGTGATAATGAAAGCTACTCTATTGCGTGAATGCTAGCAGATCTCTCTCTATTTGTCAATCTCCCTATTGTTAATGTTACAGAGTTCCGTCAATTCAGAAACCATTTAACCAAAATATCTTGAATTGTGTTTAATACAAGAGCAAATAATAGAGTCCTTCTGAGGCTCTTTCATGAGTAGAATAATTAAACTTTTGCCTGGATATTATGTGACGTATTGCTGAAAAGTTTTTGTTCTACTTGTGTTTGTTCTTAAATTTTCAGTTTAAGAACAGTGTTGAAATAGGGCGAATTGGTGTGCAGCTTATTTTTAAATGAGTGAAATAAGAGCATGTTACCTTTCAAAGAACAGTAAGAGAAAAATGTCACAATTTAAGCTAAACATGACCTTATACAACCCATTCACCTATTGTTTTTCTGAGAAATTTTAAAACAGGTGTACCTGCTATAATTATATCAAGTGATGTCCCCAGGTGCATTAGTTGGCTTGGGCTTCCATAACGAAATACCACAGACTGAGTGGCTTAAACTGCAGAAATTTATTTTCTCTTGGTTTTGGATGCTAGCCCTCTGCCTTCTAACCCTACAGATGTCCATATGGTTGGTTTCTACTAAGGTCTCTCTATGACATGCAGATGCCACCCTCCCTTCATCTATTTAAGAATTTTATATTTTTTAAGATTATTATTTACATTTTAATTTTTAAAGTCTTTTTAAATATTATTTAGTTATTTGAGAGACAGTGGAAGAGAGAGGGGGTGGGCAGAGGGAGAAGCAGACTTGCTGTTGAACAGGGAGCCTGACAGGGTGCTAGATCCCAGGCCCCAGGGATCATGACCTGAGCCAAAGGCAGAATGCTTCACCAACTGAAACACCCAGGTGCCTTTGTCTACTTTTCAAAGGGTGGGTCCTCTGTCTCTCTGTGTGCCTTAATCCTTTCTTAAAAGGACACAGGTCCATTATATCAAGGTGCACCCCTAGTAGCCTCATTTAATTTAAAGACTTTAGCACCAAATACAGTCACATTCTGAGGAACTTGATAGGGTGGTTAGGGCCATAAAATGAATTTGGGAGACACACTTCAACCCATAACATCAGGTAAACAAGTAAGGAGGTTCTAATACTCAAGGTCCTAAAACAAAAACTTTAGAAAATAGGGCTTTATGTAACTTTGTTTTAGTTGCATTTTTGAAAATAATTTTTAAATTGTAGTTAGGTTAGTTGATTAGAAGATTAATTTGGATTACACTGATTCATAGAAAAAAGTCTATCACTCCACTAAGTTACCCCAGATTTGTACTTTTTTATAGAATTGAGAGAGTATTAGCTTAAAAGAAGGCCTTTATCAACGAATAACAGTGTTTCTTTAACCTTGCAGGGTCTGAGTTTCTTCATTTGCATATTAGAAGTATTAATACGATGATCTCTAATAGTCATATTTGTTAATATACTGTAATTCTTTGAAAATGTAAGTTAAAAATGACTGCTAAAAACCCTATTGTCACAATAAAATATATTTTCAATTAATACATTTAAATAATTTACATTAACACATATACACATAGGAAAATCATAAATTTCCAAAGTTCTTTCATCTCTGTTTACATCAACATTGGGAAAAAATTCATTTCAGAGTAACCCACTTTTTACAAGCTGACCAATTGCAAATGAAAAGGACCTAGAATTCGCATTCAAATTTCTATCTGGTAGTCTTAGATTAAAAATTGTTGATAAAAAGTGTATTTACAGGTATCATATAGTTTTCAACTTTCAATAAGGTATAAATTTTCAAATAACATTACAAAATTAAAAGTTTAATAAGTGAGGAATTTAAGAATATTTGATGGAAAATATGAGTTTACTTTTCCTTCTTTGCCAAATATCTATGAAATGAAGTAAAATAAAACCATCACAGCAGTGGAAATCTGGGAACAGTGCCATCAACTGAAAAAAGAGAGAGAGAAAAAAAGAAGCTTCTGAAAAACATGTCTAGAGGAATCAGACTGCTGGCAAAACCTTGAGACTCAAAGAAGTTCTTAACCTCTGTGAGTGGAGAGAACTTTTGAAATATGAGAATTTTCCCAGAAAATCTTGGGAATTTCCCTAGGATTAAAATCCCCAGTGGACAGGTAATAGCAGTGCGCTCCGGTGGTTAGCTGTACTGTTAAATAAAGGACTCTGGGAAGCTCTCTCTTTTAGAGAAAAAGATGACTCTTCCCCTTTTTTAATAAAAATTTTATTTACTTATTTGAAAGAAAGACAGACAGGGCATGAGCAGGGGAAGAAGCAGCCAGAGAGGGACAAGCAGACTCCCCTCTGAGCAGGGAGCCCCTTGCCAGCTGCATCCCAGGACTCTGGCATCCATGACCTGAGTCCAAGTCAGATGCTTAATGGACTTAGCCACCTAGGTGCCCCAGATTCCTCATTTTTAACTTAAAATTAAGGAAACATAAAGACAACTATCTAAGTGGATGTTTATTCACAGGAAATTCCCAGATTAATCCTTTTTCTTCCAAACCCCACCCTTGCTGTGGGCCATGATGTTGGTCCCTGGAAGGTAACCACGTGCACTTGTGGAAGAAAACCATACCATGGTTTATTTCTCCCATCACTAGTTTCATTCTCCCTATCTTGGTAAAATACAAGCTCATGGTCACAGTAAAGGAACTTTCACCTTCGCTAAGGCAGTAGAGTCTACATATTAATATTGATCAATTAGGATGCTCACCCATGAATATAAACAGAAAACCAAGCCTTTTGAAAGTCTAACAGTGCTCTAAATACAACAGGAATGACAACAACAATAAACAATAGCTAATCACAAGTAATACAGTGAACACAAAAAGTAGCAGATATATTACAAATGAGTATACAAATCATAATAAAAGAGGAACCAGGGATCTCTTGGAAATGGAGAAATATAAAGATAACAAAAGAGAACAGACTAAATTGTCAGAAAAAAGAATAGATAAGTCAATTTATGAGAAAAGTGTGTATTTGTTGACTTTCTAGACTCATCTTGTTGGGAGTGTGGTGGTGGGGAGGCACAAGAAAAGTCCATTTCAGGGATCCCTGGGTGGCGCAGCGGCTTGGCGCCTGCCTTTGGCCCAGGGCGCGATCCTGGAGACCCGGGATCGAATCCCATGTCGGGCTCCCGGTGCATGGAGCCTGCTTCTCCCTCTGCCTGTGTCTCTGCACCTCTCTCTCTCTCTCTCTCTCTCTCTCTCTCTCTCTCTCTCTGTGACTATCATAAATAAATAAAAATTAAAAAAAATTAAAAAAAGAAAAGTCCATTTCATGTTGCTTTTAAAGACATGTTGTTTTGTGGTACCTGGGTGGCTCAGTTGTTGAGCAGATATCTGCCTTCAGCTCTGGTCATGATCCTGGGGTCCTGGGTTAGAGTCTGACATCAGGCTCCCTGCAGGGAGCCTATTTCTCCCTGACTATGTCTCTGCCTCTCTCTCTTTCTCTCTCTCTCTCTCCCTCTGTGTGTGTGTGTCTCATGAATAAATAAATAAAATATATAAAAAAAGGACATGTTGTTTTAAAGATTCTAAAATAATTTGCAGCAAGGTTGAAAGTTATAAAGATATGCTGAGAAGGTGTTAACATCACACATATAAAAAAAAACAGCTGGTATAAGAAATAGCAGAATCAGTTAAAATAGATTTCAAATCAAAACCATTAATTGTAACCAGATGGTGCATATTATATTTATGGAAAATACGAATAACAAAAGACACTTAAAAATTCAGGCGCCACCAGAGTATAGCACAAAAACACATCAAGAGAAAAGGAAGAAGAAAATGGTAATACCCAATCACATTAGCTAGAGTTACAGCGCTCCTGCAGGTAAACCCAGGGGCCAAAAATAAGTGAAGTTTTAAAGTAACTGATTAATGCTAAAATCATATATTTTGTAGACAGGTAGTAAACATTTTACCCTAAAAGATATTATGCCAAAATGAAAACTTGATAAATTCTCCAACATAAACTAATACCGGCCTTATATTCTGACCATAAAGCACTACAAATAAGTGTTGTCAAAAGAATAATGTACACATGAAATGTTCTTAATGTTTTCTTCGATAAATTATGCTTGAGTTAAAGGAAGAACAATTGAAGGTGTAAACTATGTGGACCACAGTGAGAAACCTGTATCACATAACTTATGGAGTAATGGTTTTGTGTTGATGAGAGTGTGACTCTGGGATCAGGTTGCTGGGGGTTGAGGTCTCTGCTGGGCCACCATCCATGACCTCAGTAAGCTTTGTTAATTATTGTCTTCATTACAGGAAAGCATCATAATACACATCATACTAGGAAAAGACATCAAGGTTTGTACATCATTCTCATCTAATACTTTTGGAATGTTAGCAAAATATTTACAACTTTATAGGTAATTATAAATTCCAAGATTGACACAGAAAAAAGCAGAAAACCAAATACATATGGAATAAATTTAAGGTGTAGGTAAATTTCACCAATTTTCTCCCAAAATAATACTAGCATCAATGATTTTTTAAGACTTTATTTATTTATTCATGAGAGAGAGAGAGATAGAGAGGCAGAGACACAGGCAGACAGAGAAGCAGGCTGCATGCAAGGAGCCTGATGTGGGACTTGAACCTAGGAATCCAGGATCACACCTTGAGCCAAAGGCAGGTGCTCAACTGCCGAGGCACCCAGGCATCCCAGCATTAGTGATTTTGCACAGGCTCTAAGGAGGCATTTTAGAAAAAGATTATACTTATGCTATTCCAGAACATAAAAATAAATAGAGTGTGCATAATTCCCTACACTATTCCATCAAATCCCAATAGAGGCAATATACACACATATGCACATGTGCACAAAAAATTAAAACATAGTACAGCTTTAGTCACTAATACAGATACAACGTGCCACCCTCCAACCCAGAAAGAAATCAGAGCAGATCTTACATTGTAAACAGGGAAAGTATAGTCTGTTTCAGGAAAGAAAAACACAATGCAAAGAATCAGAAAAACAATAAAATCTTTCTAAAATACCAAAGTAATTTCAGACTTTAATAAATAAGCAGACAGACCATGGTTATTATTAATCGGGGAGAGGAAGTCCCTTAATTTGATAAAAGGTGTCTTTCAGAAACCTAAGAAGACACTAAACCTAATAGTGAAACACTGAAAGTAATAGCTTTTCTTTTAAAGCTAAATGTCCTTTGAGGCAAATTAATCAGCAGCAGTAGCATTATCAATAACATTTATTGAAATTTGACTATGCTCCAAACGGTTTAGAAGCAGCATATTATTTTATTCTGTGGCCATCTACTATTGCATGCTTTTTGATGACAAAAATATTGAGGCTTATAAAAGTTAAAGAATTAAGTCCAACCCAGAAAGGCAGGCTTGAACCCAGACAGCTAAACTACAGGCAGTTGTTACTAATTAGAAAATGAAATAAATAAATAAATAAATAAATAAATAAATAAATAAATAAATAAATAAAAATCCAAGTTGTGGAAGAGTATATACAGTGTGATCCCATTTCTTTCAAATATATGTGATATATATATATATACACACACACACACACATATATATACACACATATATATTTTTGTATATATATATATTTTGTGTATATATATATATGTACACACAAATATAGTGCATGTGTCCCATCGTCTTCTATACACACATAGGCAATGACCTGTGGCTCTCTGGAAACAAAGTGGGACCTAAGGATGAAGAGAAGTCAGCAGGATCCAAGGGTCACTTTCAATGTGTTCATACACTTGCAGAAGTTTGAAGGTTTACCTCCGGAGTACCAAAAAAAAAAAGAAAAGAAAAGAAAAAAAAGAAAGAAAGAAAGAAAGAAAGAAAGGAAGGAAGGAAGGAAGGAAGGAAGGAAGGAAGGAAGGAAGGAAGGAAGGAAGAGACCTTGGTGTCCTAATAAAGAGCCATTCCTCTTTGCTCAACTCCACCACTGGCATTCTAGTCTTCACCACTACCCACCTTGCTGTCATTGCTGTGCCCTGCTCTTCCGCCACCACCACCAGAGGTGTTCTTGTTCTGAAGGAAGTCACATTATGACAAGCTTTTGCTAAAATCCTTCCACAGATAGCCCGTCTGACAGAGGAGGAGCCGATCTCATGCGCTGTCTTGTAGGCCTGTAGGGGCTGGCCACACGCAGTCTCTGACAGAGGCTCTCCACCTTGCTGGGCCCCTCCACCACCCTCCTCTTCTTTTTGTTCCCGGGGTCTGCTGTTCCCAATCAAAATACACATATATGAACCCATGAGGACAGGAGTTTCTGCTGGTTTTCTTCACTGCTCTATTTTCCATTATTTAGAAGGAATCCACAAGATCTATTTGATGAATGAAAAGTAATTTGCTTATTACTTTATTTTCAGTCCTATGATCTCCTTAGGGGCAAGAGAACCTCACATCTCTGGATCATTTTGCTCTGCGATTTCTTCCTCACAACTTGAATTTTGCATGACAGACTAGTTAGTACCTGCATTACTGACCCTGTAGCATTTTACCTTTCCTAAAGGCTCTTTACTGAAAGGGTGGCACTGCCTTCCACAGAAATGATTAGAAACATGGGGAGGTGTTTTGGGATGTCCAGGGTGTGTGCAATAGATTGTAATAGTGGCCCCAATGCATCATCTCTCTCTACCTTCAAGTTTGTGGTAAGCTTAGGAATGACCTCCAGGAATATCCAGGTGTCAATCCCCAGAAACTGTGACTGTTCTGGGGAATTATCCAGAATTATTCTAGTGGGCCTTGACTGTAATCACAGTTGTCCTTATAGAAGGAGGTAAAGTGAGGTTTGACACAGAAGAAGGCATGTGATCACCAAAGCAAGATGCTATAAAGCCAGCTGTGGAGATGGTGTGGGGCAGGGGACATGAGCCAAGGAATGTAGTGGGTGCATCTCTAGAGCCTGGAAAAGGTAAGAAAACTGTCTTCCTTATGGCCTCAGAGGGAAAATGGCTTCTTAACACCTTGATTTCTGACTGTTGAAACTCATTCTGGATTTGACCCCCCAGAACTATAAAAGAATAAATATGTGTTGTTTTAGGCTTAAGTTTATAGCAGTTTGTTTTACAGTAGTCAAAGGAAACTGATACAAAAGCTTTTGAATTTTCCACATTTAACTTTGCATTTCCTCTTCCTAAAGAGTTAGGATCTATTTCTCTATCTCTGGAATTTGGGTTCAAAAATGTAAGTTACTTTGGTCCATGGAGAGATGACAAAGACAGTTTCCGGTACCAGCTCCTGCTGGCCCGGGCTTCAAGAACCTGTCTGATTTTTATCTCTTTAGTACTTCTGCCATTTTCAAGAGAAGGAGGTGCCTCATTTAGCATTCTGGTTGTAGGAAGAGGATGAGATACATATGGAACAGAATGGACAAAATCTCCTAGAGTAGAGACTTTATGCTATCATCCGAGAGATGACCGAACCCATTGGAGATCTGCAGAGCTACGGGCCCCAGCCTGCAAATACCTAAGAAATGAATAATTATTATTTTACTCTACTGCATTTTGCAGCAGTTTATTTTGTAGGAATAGCTCCCTGATACAAGGGCAACTGGCACCCAGTAGGTGGAAACCAGTTATTCCTAATGATGAAGAATTTCCCCCATGCATGTATGATTAATATCCATGAGAAGTACTGAATGACTCTATGAAAGAGGGGTGACAAAGAATGTAGGGATTCCTTGAAAGTTGGAAGTTTACACTTGAACTCTGTAAGATATGTAATTTGCAGTTTGCACATAGTGATCTTTGCTTAGGAATTAGTAACTGAGATTTTTCAAACCAAAGAATACTTAAGAAACTCAATTATCCCCAAACTCAGACCAGTCTTCAAAGAAAAAAATTGCACACACTTCTCTGTTGTTCTCTGGACTAACTCACTTGCCAGTAGTAATTTGGGCTTATGAAGACACATGGGTTTAGTGTTGTGCAACTGTAATGCAATAAAGAAATAGCTATGAGTTTGATCAAGGCAAAGTGCCTGGCAGCTAAGTGTTCCTATGGGGTATTCTACAGCTGTCAGGAAAGTTAATGACCCAGAGAATAGAGTGTAGATTGCCCAACAGAGGGTCAGTGGTAGAACCAGACTCAGAATCCACAACTGGTCCCCCATTATGCTTATTGTGGGTCTTTGGTCTTAAAGAGCCTTTCAAAGAGAGTATTAACTAAGACCTCATAAGTTTTTAATAATAAAGTAATAAAAAGAATACGAGATTCTCAGAGTTGCAAGAGAGAGGAGCAATATGCAAGGTATTATCATTGCCATTTAAGGGGCCACACCTTACAGGTTGCTTCTGCCCCACTGAGGCGAATCTTGTTTTTCAGCTCTGCAGGTTCAGAAATTTTATGTAGTGCAGATTGATTTGGTTTCCTCAAATGCGCCATTATCCCATTCACACAAAACAGATATATGCCAGAAGAGTAAATGGATTAAAGTACAATGGAGACATCGCTGCCGAGCCAACTGGAATTAATCACATCAATGGCCCATTCATTTTTGTCCAGCAGGGAAATATATGTAGGAGGAGCAAAGCAAGACAAAAAGATTGCTTGACTAATATAAAATACAGCTAATATAAGAAATGCTTACTAGTCTCATTCAGTGGTTAAAAGCTCAGTCTATGTCCCCTTGACCAATTTCCATGTCAACACTATGAGGTAGAGACTACTGTTATCTCTAAAAATGAAGTTAAGGTACAGTCGGATTAAATATGATGTTAAGCCACAGAACTAGCTAATGGTAGTGCTGGGGTTTGAATCTATGGGTTAGATTCTAGAGTCTGCACTCCTAACCACTCTTTCTTAAGCTAGTCAACACTAAGAGTTGCTAATCAGGTTGGGCCAACTAGCTCTGCTAAGGCCTATCTGCACAGGGCAACGTGAAATGTGGCAGACACTGCTGGCTGCTTTATCCCATCCATTCTGTCTCACTTGAGAAACCAAGTTTGCTGGGGATGGGGGCAGGGTGCCAGGCAGAAGGACTAGTTCAGTTTCTTCTGCAACATGGTGGCCATGTGACCCATTTTGACACATGGTGGCCATGTGAGAATTAAATCAATATGCTGTGCATTTTTCAGTAAGTTTCACTTTCCTGGTCTAGCTTCCTGGTTCCTTGTTCTTCTTTTCTTCCTACCTGACATGTGAAAGTAAAACTGAAGATGGAAGGGCCACCTTAAGAAAAAGAGGATGAAGACCACACAGGAAGGATGACACAGATGGAGGACTAAGTGATCTGTGACATTACTGACAGGGTAGAGCTGATGGAGAGGTCTATTCTATTTTCTTCCTGAATATCCGTGATCAAAAAAAAAAAAGGAACAATTTAGATATGTCTCTATAGGTAGATAATATCTATCTCCTTTCCTTGACTGTGAATAGTTAGAACTCGGCTTGTTTTTTGTGACCATTGTCTCCTCAGAGTTCAACACAAAACCATGTTAATGACCATGCTAATGGTCATTACTCAACAAAATTCAGAATTTGTGAATGGATGCGTATGAATGGAGATTGCCACGGAAAAGAAAGCACAATCTCACAGAGACTCAGGTCACTGGGAGTGATCACTGACAGAGAAGGGACACACGGAACAGAACTGACAGTTCTGCAAATAATTGGATCAACTGCTGTCACCTTTGGCAGCCACTGTCATGGAAAGAACACACAAAAAAGGTCTATTAACAATAATATGTACCAAAGAAGGGGGGCTGGTGATAGGATTTTAGTGGGAGCACCTCTCAGTGCTAAGCTGGGCAGAGTCACATTTTGGGATCTTCCAGGAAGTCCCACCATTTCAGAGGCAGTCCCATTTGTCCTTCACGGATATTTAATCCTTCAATATACTTCACACTGACACAGTGTAAGGAAGACTGAGCTTGACTTTGCATCTACTATGCTGCAGGCACTTTGCTAGCATCCCCTCACTTAATCCTCCTAAATCCGATGACACACTTGTCTGTTTATAGATCAGGAACTTGAGGCTCCAAATTTTAAGGTCATAGGGTCAATGGAAAGAGTATCTCCAGGTTAAGCTTGTGCCTTATGGGAATGCCCGCTGCCTGAGGTCATTGGTGAGGGGTGGAGGATGCCACCGTAGGGACAGGGACCCAGGGCAACCTAAGATGTATTTGTGATACACCCACTGGGCTCTGTGTTTGAAGTCTGGGGAAGAGGATTGTTCCAAGATGATCATGTTTGTTCACCCGGCACAGACCACAGTGCTTCTCTATGTGGCAAACTATTTTTGAAGTACTGCTTGGGGCATCCCGTGTGGCTCAGTGGTTTAGCGCTGCCTTCGGCCCAGGGTGTGATCCTGGAGACCCAGAATCTAGTCCCACGTCGGGGTCCCTGCATGGAGCCTGCTTCTCCCCCTGCCTGTGTCTCTGCCTCTCTCTGCCTCTCTCTCTCTGTATCTCTCATGAATAAATGAATAAAATACTTTTTTTTAAAAAAAGAGAGAAGATGTTTGCCAAACTCTAGTCAAAAAAAAAAAAAGTGAAGTACTGCTCGATTGACAGGAATGATGTGTTTTCTCCAACAAAACGCAGCTTTTTACAAGATGAACAATAATTAAGAAATGATTGCAATTTTTCATCAGAGAAACTCTAGAATGATTTCCATGTTTTAATTTGACTATGGGTACTTGTTTATTCTCTGAGTTCATTTTGTAGTTTATCCCTGTCTATTTTGTGTGCAACTTTGAATTTGAATTGAGTGCTTGTCTCAAGCTGTGTCCTGACAGTCACTTAAGAACTTTAAGAATGACATTAGGAGCCTTTCAACCCATCAGAAGACATAGACTGGCCTCAGACCCTAGATCAACCCTCCCCTCAAAGAAGAAGAAAGAAATGAACAATTTCACAGAGAGGACTTCAGTATCAGGTGCCTAGGTTGCAAAATACTTATAATATTGGACCCATATTCTATACTTGGGAAAACTTCATATTCATAAACTCCATTGTAACTTCTATTTTATTTCTGGTAACTGGATTCTTGTCTCATTTTGTTTGGTTTTGTCTTTGATGAGTCATTGTGTGCATGCCTAAATGTCTGTATTGGTGGCCAATTCTGCAGGACTGAGAAGCTTGCCCTTCTGTTTTCAATCCCCAGACAGGTGCCCTGGACCCTATTATCTGCTGACAGATTACCCAGTCGCAGCCATTCGCATGCTGACTTGTCTCTCTGTCTCCAACTGTTTCAAGATTCTCTATTGCTCTGCTCTGTCTACCTGTCAAGTCATCCTTTTGCTTGTATTGAACTTCTCAAGATAATTAAGTACCAAACCCACAAATGTGGCAAAAATAATAAAGGTGAAGACATAAAACCATAGCAGATTCAATACTAACAGCAGTGTCCTGAAGTACTGCTCTATTAGGAATCTCTGTTTTTGTTTATTTCCTACTCCCTGTTTCCAGATCAGAAAGACAGGAGCATAAAATAAATTGAAAACTCCATTAAAGAAACACAGCACCTGGGGGAAAAGTGTGGCCTTAAAAGAACAGAGTAAAGGCCACTGAAGTCCATCTTGCTGACCTCTTTTAGATGATCAGTGTTGCACTTTGTTTGAGGACTGTCTTGAGGATACAAAAGAAGCATTCACTTTGCACGGGTGACTCTGGGAATCTGGGGATACAAAATCAGCCACAAAACCTAACAGTATTACCAAATGAAACCGTAAACATAAAATGGGATATGATCCAACAGGGAAGCCTGGGAAAAGGTTCTTGAGGGTAAACTGAAGGGAAACACAAACTAGTGCCTCAAGAAGAATGTGTTATGTTGACACAAATAAAATCCGATCAAAATAAAACACGGAACAAATTGCTAAAGAGAATAAGATGTGTCAGTGTTGTCAAGAGGCAGGTTAAAGATGTGTTAACTTGGGGAAGAAAGCAGACTCGGTTGGGCTTTCATAGAAAGGTCATTGCTGACTCAGCACTGCACAAAATGAACAGAGAAGCACAGAAAAGAAGGAAAGAGGATGTGTTACTGGATAATAAAAGGTTGAAATGGTCTGTAAAAAGTCCCTTTTTATTCCTTTTGATTTTGTATATTCTTCTTCTAATTTTTTTTCATGAAAATTTATTGCTGGCTCAGTGGAAACCTAAATTTCTGTAGCATTTAAATTGAAATTACACATAGGAAAACACATTTTTGTGAATAATGCACATCTCTCCTCATGATGTTCATACCAAAATCCATCACAGCATGAAGAATGTTGGCTGATTTCTGTGTATTTTACAACAGGATGCATTTGCAACAAGTCACATTTATATAGTCTCATTCTTAGAAGAATGGTGTTTCTCCTCCACAGATGTTCTCTGATAGAAAAGTTCTTATGCTATTATTTTAAGAGGTGTAGATGAAAGACACCGTTAGGTTAAGTAACAATAAGAAAAAAAATTCTCGAGATTCTGGGAAATAAAATATAAAATTCTTGGTTTTTAGCTCAGTTTCTGAAGAGTAATGCTTTTGAGAGAAAAAAAAGAAAATAAAATATAATTTACGTAGGTGTCATAATAGAAAATATCCTGGGGCTGAGGAGTAGGACTCTAACTCTGGTTTCAGCATTAACTAGAGGTATGATCTTGGACAAATTACCCATCTTCCCCTCTCCAAGAGTCCTCATCTATAAAACAAGTGGGATCACCTCTGGCTATCCTGTAAGTTAAAAGGTTCCTTGCTTTCCATTCCCACTGGAACTGTCAACTTCATGCCTGGATTGCTATTAATATCTTTACTAACAGTTTTTTCTTTGCAATTTTTTTCACCTTCTCTTCATGCCAGTTAAATTTCTTTCTATCCCAAACAGTGGTGCCACATTCAACTCTTCAGTACTATTTTGATTCAATAGCATCCCCATTAAACAAAAACATTTAATAACTTCTCATTCCCAAGTGTTGAAACACAAAAGATATCAACTTTACATTTCAAAAACTCTTCTCTGATGTTGTAATATTTCATTATTCCTGTATATGAACACCCAATGTCAGCTACCTTTCTTTAATCTTTGTCTCTTGAATATACAACACATTTATTGGAATTCTTGACAAGACACCTGCAATCTTAACCTCTTATCGAGTTTTCTCTTTTTTATTTGCCTGTCCAAATCTTCTCTGTTTTTCAATACCTAGCTGAAAACACTCATAAATGTCAGATTCCCATCACATAGATGCTTTACTGGGCTTCTAGAGCAATTTCCTATGTATTTAATCGTGTTTTACCTTGTGGCAAGTTATTATTATATTGTTATTTGGATTCATTTCCATTGAATAAAAGCTCTGCTTTTCAAAATCTCTTTTGGAAAGTAATTTATTCCATAAGGTAAGTTTTCTGGTTAACTAGAGATTTACTCCTTTTGGCTTTACCTTTATTATTATTATTATTATTATTATTATTATTATTTTAGCCCTTGTGAACAGAAATTTTTAAAATAGAGAATGTATTTCTGTTGGAATAAAAAAAGATTTTTTTGGGGGGAAAAAAGCCTAATGCATTAGTTTTCTTGGAGGCTTAGTATAGTCACTATTGGTATAAGTTTTTCTAGTATTTTATCAGTTTTATTAGTGTCATCTAGGGTTTCTACAATACATGACTATAAGTTACCTAAATTTTCAATTCTTACTGAGAAATATTTGTCTACTTTGTAATTTTATTTGTTGTTTCCATTACAGATTTTTATTGATAATTACCCCTCCCACAAGTTTCTCTCATCACCATTAATTTGCTAAGAACTCGATAATAAGATAGCCACACTAATTAAATGCTTACCAAAAATATGGGTAACTAGGCTCAGAATGCATTTAGTATACAAAGTCCTTGAGTGTTAGTGCTTGAATTTTGGAACATATTACTTGCTTTCTTGTGAAAGATCTCTATAGATAGCTACATCCCAATTTTTAGCTGAATTCAAGATACAAATGATTTCAGGACAGCTAAACTACAAATAGTTTCATATTATTCATAACCTCTCTTGATACATGTCTTATCTTTCCAACTCTATCATAATTAGAAACGTACTACTCTAACTCTTCAAATAATATAGTTCAATGCTTTGTACTTTTATTTTCTAAAAAGATATTATTTATTTGACAGAGAGAGAGAGAGAGAGGGAATCAGCATACAAACGGGGAGTGGGGAACGGGCAGAGGGAGAAGCAGGCTCCCGCTGAGCAGAGAGTGGTACTCAATTAGGAAATAAGTTCAAGAAATCTCAGATTTATATAATGATCCTTAATTGATTAATCATTATTTTTTAACAGATTGCATGTGTAAAATATTTCTTACAAAGTTTCAGGTGAGGACAGAAAGGAGAATATGAGAAATATAAATGTTTTCTCAGAGACTTTCTCTATGCTTTCTTCTGCATTGCTTTCTCACTTTCCTCACCCCACCCCACCCTTTTTTATTTTTTACTAATAAGAACCTAAATTTTTTATCTTCAATACTCTCCAGTTGCATATCTAAAGAAAGATGTCTCTCTAACTACAAAATTGTTTTGGTTGGTTGTTAGAATTTATTCTAATACATTCAAGGCAGTCTACAATTTGTCTACAGTTTTCGTTCACACTATCCACCTCAAACCATGACATCAGATTTCTCTATATTTCCTGAAAATACCACATTTTCCAGCCTCCATGGCATGCTATCATTTTGAAGATATCTTAAATGTTACATGGGAGAGAAAATATACATTTTTAAAAAGATTTTGTTTATTTGAGAGAGGAGAGCACTAAAAAGACAGAGCACTAGAGAGAGAGAGTGAGAGAGCATGAGTTGGGGGCAGAGGGAGAAGAGACTCCCCACTGAGCGGGGAGCCCATGTAGGGCTCAACCCCAGGATGCTGGGATCATGACCTGAGCCAATGGCAGATGTTTAACCGACTGAGCTTCCCAGGTGCCCCGAGAAATATACACTTAACATGTGAATTTTTTAGCCTCTTATGCTCCTTACGCATTGAGAAGAATTTTGTCTTTGCCATCTGGTCCCTTGGGTGTCAGTTGTGTGTGGAGAGAAATGAGACATTTCCAGAACCTTTGGCTTGAATCCCATTGGAAAAGACAGCAACTTACTGGAGGAGATGGGAGAGGGTAGTAAGCTCTACAGACAATGCAACGATGTCTGGGAGGAATTTAAAGTAAAAGAAGGAAGGCACTACAGACAAAGAGAAAGAGATGAAAGGAATAAGATTAAGGAATATTTTTGTTTATTTTAAGAACAAAACCACATTTGCTTTCCAATTATAATTGCTAGAAATCTGAAGTTTGAATGAAAACAGTAATTGATAAATGTGTTATACATATGAATGTATCTTTGCAGAGAAAAGAATACTAATTCCATGACTACTATGAACACCTGTGTTCACCACCCAGGTAAAAAGTGCAACTGTGTTTTGCAGACATTGGTAGTAGGTCTGTCTGATGTGTTATTATGACATTATGGGATGTAACTGTAAGGAGAGAATGATTATAGCAACATCTAAGAAAAAACTTAATCGAAGAAAGTAATTTGATAAGTGAAGAATATTATACATGAAAGTGGACAGTCATCTTCTTTATAAAAACAAAATTTTGAGATAATTTATATGTCTAGTAATATGAAATTACTTAAATAATATACGATTAATGCAATATAGCCAATGTAGTCAATAATAATAATAAAGGTCTATGTTACTTACTTAATTAATTAAAAACTCAGTCTCAGTGTAAGTAATGTAAGGTATATGAAGTGAGCCTAAGTTTGTAAACATTTATTTATTTTATATTTATATGTTTTCACAAAAAATGTTCTGAAGGAAATACAGGGTACTTCGTTTTGTTTTGTTTTTTTTTTTTTTACAGAAATTATCTTTAGCTGATAGAATTAGCATTTTTAGTAATTGCGATTTTAAAAGTTTGTTGGTATTTTTCCAAAGGCCAGAATTATTAACATAAAAAAAGGGAATACAATTCCTATAAGCACCTGGGACATTATGGGTGTAGGCAAACTCATAAATTATCCAACAATAAAACCAGCTCCTTAGAAGTGGTCTTTGCCTCAGTACTGGAAGTGCTCAGCTTTTAGATCTACCTTGTACTGACCAACCTTTGGACAAGATAATTCAAAACTTCCTTTAAATAGCAGAGTTTTAGGGGTCCCTGGGTGACTCAGCGGTTGAGCATCTGCCTTCAGCTCAGGTTGTGATCTGGGGTCCTGGGATCAAGTCCAGTATCAGATTCCCCACAGGGAGCCTGCTTCTCCCTCTGCCTACATCTCTGCCTCTCTCTCTCTATCTCTCGAGTAAATAAATAAAATCATTTCTAAAAAAATAGAATTTTACTTATTCTTGGTATTTGAAAACTTAAGACTCATCCAATCTTTCATCCTACAGTCTATGCAGAAACAAATGATAGTAAACTGAGTCCAAGTATCCACATTTTTATCACCAGACCACCGACCAATAATCCACGAGGGCTGGTCCCCCTGACATGTGATCGTCAGCACACCACAAGTGCGTCATGCAGGATAATACTTTCTTCAAGTGGGTTGCTGAGGATTAACTGGGAAAAATGCATTTTGTACCTGGCACACATTAAGGGCTTAACAGTGGTCTGTCTAACTCAATTTTCAATTACAAAAGGCTCACTTAATACAAACCTTGTGACAAAAAAAAAAAAAAAAAAGAGGATGTGAGCTCTACATAAAGAACTCTAGCTGGGATAGTTATTTAAAACATAATCCCTACCACTTCTTAAGATATTTTCACAGCTTTGGGAAAGGATGGCACTATGGTTGTCTTCCAAATAGGTAGAAGGTCTTCAGGTTAAAGAAATAAATCTTGAAAGCTTTCTCATCAGACAATCATGTGACTTGCTTTTTTTTTTTTAGGTCTCTATTCAAGTGCTACCTTTCAGGGAGATTTCACTAATAACTCTGTTCCATCTGTGTCTCCCCTTTCTCTCCCTCTTTCCCCCTTTTTCTGCACTTAGCACTCACTGACAGAGTAGAAATTTTATTTTTGCTATCTTTCTACTAAGTAAGTGCCATGACTATAGGGTCATGGTCATGACTATATGTCACCAGAACCTGGGTATGTAGTAGGCAATGAATCACGATTTGTTGAAAAAAACAATGCATGAATACAGACAGAATGATGAAAGTAGATTCTTAAAAATGAAATTCAAAGCATTTAATGGGGCCTAATATGCATGAAGTGTGATCCATTAAAAAATTACTTTGCTACTATTTAAAAAAAAATCACACCATCTCCTTTAGGGTTTTTTGTTTGCTATCTGTGTGACTTTGTCACTTGTAACCTCTGAGTCATAGCATTCACATCCATAAGGGTTATTTTAACACCATCTGCTCTGTCTGCTTAACTCATGGGGTACTGTGATAAACAAATGAAGTAATGCAAACAAATAAAGTGAACGTCCTCTGAAAAGATAACCATTATATAAATGCAAGATATTTAGGAAGAGAGTTTGTGAATTTGAAATATCAAAATATTGAACAACTCATAGTCAAAGATTATGATTTTCAATAACATAAAAGGCCCTTGTACCATCAAATATTGAATATGAAAAATCAGCGGTGCCATGCACAAAAACATTGTTTTTTAAGCAGGAAACATTGGACAAACTCACTGAGTAAAGCAGAAAATTTGACAAAACATAAAATTATTGTTCTGGATGATATATAATCCCTCTGTTGACAGGAAAGGACACACTGACTGGGAAGCTGACAGGGTTTAATATGAAGTATAGGTTGCAATCAGGTAAAACACAAAAAAAAAGATTTATGCAAAAAGAATCTCATTCTACTGACAAGACCAATAAGAAGGGAGGAAAACCTGAGCAAAGAGATAAGGACTGTGGTTTGGAATTACCCAGCTAAGTCATAGTGACAGTCAAAATGGGAAGGACATTGTCAAAAAGCTGATTTCAGCTGAATGATGATATTTTGCAGAGATTTAGCATTAATAGGAGCAAGTGCAATATTCGAAGTCATTTTTGAAGAGAATGGTATCAGTGTGAAAAGAGAATGCAAGTCATTTAAAATAAATCCAAATACATGGAACAACCTGGGTAATTGACTACTTCTTAGTAACACTGAACACTTTCAGGCTTAAAATACAGGTTTCTAAGAAGTTAATTTCAAGGAGAGAGATTAATACTTAATATGGCAAATTGAACGTGCAAATTAGCTGGGCTCCAGTCCTCTGGCGTCAGATTGCCCTGTGTGCAGTTTCCTCATTTGTGACCTGAAAGAATTTACTCAGATTATGTAAGCAGTCAAAAGGGTGAGAAGTTAAGGGAGTCAGAGACCACTTTAATATATAACGAGAATTCTTTTTTTTTTTTAAGATTTATTTATTTACCTACTAGAGAGAGATAGGGAGAGAGTAAGCACACAGAGGGAGAAGGAGAAGTAGGCTCCCTGCTCAGCAGGGAGCCCACTGTGGGGCTCCATCCTAGGACCCTGGGATCATGACCTGAGTCAAAGGCAGATGCTTAACTGACTGAGCCACCCAGGTGACCCTATAATGAGGATTCTTACATACACGATGATACGTAGTAGGTGAAGTGACTAGTGGATCAGGTGTTTGTTGTATGATCTCAACCTAAGGGATGGGTGTATACTGGAAAGAGTGCACTGAGGTGAAGAGAGATGTTTGTGACAAAATGAACTCAAAATGATTTGTAAATGTCCTTGGAAATTTCAGGCAATGACGGGGAATGTGGGGGAGAGTTATTTTCACACCATGAAAGACCGGGTACTGGTGGGAGTATCCTAGTATCAGAAACCTGATGTAAATAGGTAATGGTTAACAACTGTATTTTTCCATCTCATAAACAGAGGAAGGGATCAGGGACTAGAACTTTCTATTTTTCCTTGGTTGGTTGAGCTAATCTTTCCTAACTATGCTTCCAGGTAAGAGTGTTGGGAATCCCTAGATTGAATGCAGAAAGAAAATATGGAAAAACTCTCTACCTAGCTTGGTCATGGCAGCAGGTGTGGCATTGATATGTAATCTAATAGAAGTCTCTTCTTTCCGATGTCAACCAAGGTGGCATTTATGGAAACTGCTACCTGAAGTTCATAAAACAGACAAAAAACACTTTCTGAAAGCATGACAAAACAAGGCAAATGTATTTCAGCACTATTGAAATCTTTACTTTGAGAATGTAAAATCTGTGCCACAGCTGAGGGCAGATGCAGCAATAAGAAAATAGCACCAAAATCATGAATTAATCAAGAAATTTTTTTTTATGTGGCATCATTTTTTGGCCTCAGCCAGAGAGTTACTCTCACTGATGACTTCCAAGGTGAAAGTCAGAGTTGCTTTCTAATACCTTTGACCTCCTCCTCTTCAAATCTTCTCCCTACTATTTACAATTTTACCAAAGGAGGGGAAGAAAGGGGACAGAGAGTGGAAGAGACAAAAAAAAAAAAAGGAGAGACACCAGATAGAAAGAGAGAGAGAGAGAGAGAGAGAGAGAGACAGGTATCTTCCAAGAGCAACTCACCTGAGGAAAAATGTTTGTCATAGAGACAATGGCACAGAGGCTCCTGGGTGGCTCAGGTGGTTAAACATCCAACTCTTTTTTTTTTTTTTAAGATTTATTTGTTTGTTTATTTATTTATTTATTTATTTATTTATTTATTTATTTAGAGAGAGGCAGAGACACAGGCACAGGGAGAAGCAGGCTCCATGCAGGGAGCCTGACGTGGGACTCGATCCCGGGTCTCCAGGATCACGCCCTGGGCTGCAGGCAGTGCTAAACCACTGCACCACTGGGGCTGCCCTAAACATCAAACTTTTGATTTCAGCTCAGGTCATGGTCTCAGAGTGGTGGGATCGAGCCCTGTGTTGGGCTCCGTGCTCAGGGCAGAGTCTGCACGTCCCTCTCGCTCTCTGCTGCTCCCCTGCTTGTGCTCTCCTCTGTTTCTCTAATAAATAAATAAAAATAAATAAAAATAAAATCTTAAGAAAAAAGAAACAAAGGCACAATATGCATGCATTGGGAGCAATACAACAGTGTAACACTAAGGATCAAAGGAATGCCAAGCTGATGAAATAATGAGAGACTAGTGGCAAACTCTTTTATAATCTTTTAATTATTAATCTTGTAATTATAATCTGGAATTATTTTTATCTAGAAATCACAAATTCAGGGTAAGGACCTACATCACCATATCAGCATTTATGCATCTCTCTCAGAAACAAATATTTTTATATGTTTTAGAGGTATCTGTGAGCTATGTTTATATATCTATGTATTTGTAGCTAAACTTTTAATTATCTATCTACATTTTAAAACAGAATGTGGGAAAGAGAAAGATGGAGTGACATTTATGCAAACAAAATCTCCAGCCAAATGAAACCAATTATAAGTGTCTCAAATACTTTGTTTCCTGAATATTATAATATAAGAATGCAGTGTCTACCAAAATCATAATTGACCTAAGAAGGCTAGCACATGAGTCGTAGTGTCATAGAATTTGGTTCAAGATTAAAATGCATGACTGAATATTCAAATGCATGTTTGAAATAATTAAACTATTTCAATTCCTTAAGCATCTGCTAATACAACTATAAAAATAGCTATAAGGATAGTACCTAACTCATTAGGTTGTTAAGATGATTTAAAGAGAAAATGAATTTTAAATACCACTAAGGATTAGCTTGATTGAGACTAAACTCCCACAGCCTGGTCTCCCAGAACACACGGCCTTCTGCTGCTCTCTGAGGAAAGCCTCTCCAACCCAGTGCTTAAGGCAATCACTCTAGTCAGCTGCATGATTGGACTCCCCATAAATTTCTGCCAGTGAACTCTGCTGAGCTGATGTGAGCCAGCTGACCTGGTGTGTGTGCTGCCTGCCTTTGTCCAGGTGGCGTCTTAGTCTCTTCTGGCTGCTATAACAAAATATCACAGGCTGGGTGGCTTATAAACAACATAAATTTGTTTCTCACACTTCTGGAGGATCTAAGTTTGGGATCCAAGGTGCTCAAGGAAGATTTGGCCCCTGGTGAGGGCAGATTCCTGGTTATCTGTTATCCAAATGTTCTTTGTATTACAATACACATGTAATTGTACTCATTCAGACTTTATATATATATGAAAGCATTTATATATACTTTATATATATATAAAACTATTTATATATACTTTATATATATAAAACTATTTATATATACATATATATACACACAATTTTCTTAGCTTGTATATAATTTTATATGTTGATCAATTCATGGACTATATGTAGTTTATATATAGTCACATATATTTATGTGCACTATGATTCCAGTTATCTTTTTTTAAAAGATTTTATTTATTTATTCATGAGAGACACAGGCAGAGGGAGATGGAGGCTCCCTGTGAGAAGCCTGATGCGGAACTCAATTCCAGGACCCCAGGATCACGCCCTGAGCCAAAGACAGACGCTCAACCACTGAGCCACCCAGGTGCCCCAATTCCAGTTATCTTTTGCATTTTCATCATTAAATCCCAAATTATATAATCTTTCAGATATGCTGAAGTGTATAAAGTAGGCAGCAACTGACAACTGTTGCAGATTTCCCTCCTGTAGTGGGAAGGTGAACACATAAACAGTATGTTTTTTGCTTAGTTCTGTATTTTACTAGGCCTGCTGCATTATTACACCAGCCCAAAAAACCACCTTTTTACCAAATTGAACTGCTGGATCAAAAGGGCCAATCAATAGCACAAGAGTCAACCCAATTATGTGTTTTGTTTTGCTTTTCATTCAGGGAGGTGTCATTCTGATGAAATAGTCATTAAGGCTACATTGTAAATTCTCAAAACTAGTCAGCTAGAGATGTCTTATTCAGCCTTTATTAGCCTATATAGTATAATGTATGGTGTAATGTGTAGATTAATTATAATCAAGCAAAATACCTTAATAGCCACTTCTGGTGTTTTTTTCCTTAGGTTTCAGGATACACATTTTTAAATTATTTATTTATCAGATGCAGTTACTCAGAACAAAAATGCATTCATAATAGAACTTTTCCCTTTCTATGTCCCATTAGATTAGTAAAACAAATGAAAAATGCTAATTAACTTCAAAGACACTGATAACATTATCTGCGTTTTGAAGGATAATGCACTTTGACAAATGAAATAACTCCAAGTTTATTTTACTCTACTTATATTTTGTCCAGACAATAAACAAGATAATTTTGCTGAACTCATGCTACAGACAAACCCCAGATTCCTGGAGTACAATTTAAGCTGCACAGTAGACTGATACTCAGCATTCTGCATGAAGGCTCTGGGCAGCAAGTCACCTCTATGAAGCAAGGAGAGAGTCAGCCAGAAGACAGTGAGGGTGACGGTGCTATGCCTGATGAAAACACAATGAAATAGGAGAGGTAGGAAATTTTCAATAAAATAGGAATCAAGAAATCACAAGCTGAGTCAGCATAGCCATATAGTCATAAGTCATAGTCCATCTTATGTCTACCAAGGTGGTGAAAGCCTGTTTTGGGATGGCTTTTGTAGGACCGTTAGCAGGAAATCATTGATGGTAGACCAGTTAGTTCATTAAACTTAGAACCCGTCTTATTCTGGGTCACTCAGACATAGGCTGTCTTCATGGTTCCTATAAGTACTGTTGAACAGAGTTTCTCTTAGTCCTTTTAGCACCTATCAAGAGTTAGAATAACTGAGAGCAAGCTGAGCTTAGACACTAAAAAAGCTGTTTTTGGATTAACAGAGTCTGATGTGAAGGAAATGAACAGTAGATTGAGGTTAGTGATTTAACACATGGAAACAAACCAGATAGGAGCAAGAAGGCAGTAACTAAGATTGAAGAAAGTATTTACAAGTTTTTTTTAAAAAGAGTAGTAAATATATCCTTCAACTCAGCCAAAGATTTGTGAATGTGGTCTTGCTGATATGTGAACTCCATTAAGGATCTATAATCTCAACACCAGAATATTCATCCCCTCTATCTTAAAGGTACAATTGTCAACCAAATGTTTGACAGTGATCATAAAATTGAAAGAGTAAGCCAACTACCGCCAGAATAAGCATCCCAAGAGGTATACTTAACAAATTTTTAGAATATTTTCAGTAACTAAAATAAGTCTTAAGCAGTAATTCTAATTCCCTACATGTGAAATTTTTACCCCTCTTATAGAAAAACTCACTGAGGAAATGCAAGAAATAGTTCAAAGACATTATGACTTTACCACCTGGTCGTATTATAACACTCTGGACTAGAAATATTTATCCCAGAAAAAGAAAATTAACATTTTTGAAAACCTCAACCTGATTGTTGGCTTTTCTACAAGTGCCTTATTGACCTACAGTTGGAGTTAATTAAAATGTCTAACTAGGGTGCTTCCTAAAACAGAACCAGCGTGATCTATTCCAAAAAATTTTGGCAATTTCTTAATTGCTTTGGGACTCAAAGACTGATTTTTAACACAAGGATTTTGTACTAGTACTAAATTTGGCTATGGGTCATGAGAAGGGGACTCTAAATAAGTGTGCTGAGATTTATTTGCATAATTATGTCAGTTGAATTTGACCCGAGATACTTCCTAAAACTGGGTCCCCTGATGGTGTATAGTAGTTTTAGTTCCCATAAGGAAACTCTTCTGATCATTCTAGGAATTAGGAAAACTGGGACTCTGGCCAAATCTGATTAGTTAGTCCAATTCTGATGTCTGTACAGTATATAAGTCAGTGACAGATAGTGTGGTGTGCTGGAAGGAACACAGGGGACTGATGATTATAACTATCTCTTTTCTCATCCTCTCAGAAATATTTGACCTCTGGCAAGTCACTCACCTGCAGCCCCAGCTTCTCCCCGTGGGAAATGGAGATAACAGTATGGGTCTAGAAAGTGTGTACAATGTGGCAGACACAGGACATGTAAAGGGCCCTCAATAAGTTGGAGGTAAAATCCAAGCAAGCCTGGTGGAGCAGCAAGTCTCCTCCTTGGCTGTGAATTAGTCACTTGGGGGAGCATCAGAAGCATAACTCTGCCCAAGCTCTACCTCATACCAATGATAACATAATGCTGTTATATGGCTCCGGTATCACTAACCTTTCAAAAGTGTACTACACCAACCTTTCAAAGGAGTCCTAGGTATATCTAACATACATCCATGATCTACCTTAGGAAAGAATTTCATCTAGATCTTAAAGGCATCACAGGGATCATCCGCCTAGCAGTTGTCAGATGCCAGTCTGTAACCTTCTGCATCAGAATCACCTGGGAGGCACACTGAATGCATACATTCTCTCACCTCATTTCAGTTACTAAATTAGAGTCCCCATTGGTTTGCCTCGGAGCCTGTACTGTTAACAAGGTCCCCAAGTTATTCTGCTCATAGTTAAAACCTGCTCATACAAAATGAATTTTCCTGTTATTTGCATCTTACAAATGAGAATATGGGGACCTAGAGAGCAGAAATGACTTGTTCAAGGTCACCCAGCAGTTTACGGCGCAGTCATAAAAATCCAATTCTCCAGACCCTCCATCTAGTTCTATTGCTAATATGCTGCTTTTACTGCTATGTTGATATGGATTCAAAAATGAGATTGTGAAACCAACTCTTGATCTCCTTAATATGAGGACTGTAGGTAGGCATAGTTGTTGAAAACAAAACAAAGTCCTCAGTAGTCCATAAAAGTTTTGAAAGAAAATAATACTGTTGTAGAATTGCATGTGGCAAATTAACAAATTCTTCTGAATCACAGCCTTCAACTTAAGTGGGTCTCTGAGAAAAAATATAAAAAGACAGAATCACGTTACTTTTTCTTCCTCTGCTTTGCTGAACAATAGTTCTTTGTAATATCTGGATTTGCCAAGTATAAGGCTAAGATTACAATAAAGGCAGTTGAGGTCTCCTTCTTTCAGTGATCAAAACAAAATCTTTCGTTTCTTTGAGATCAGCACATCATACCCTCCAGCCAGCTCTGCTAGGGAGATTGACAGATTGCATCATCCAGACACACTGCTTAAGACATAGCCTAATAGCAGTGCAGACAGCAAAAGTGAACAGCGAACAGCGTGTGATTGTTTAACCCTAATGCAATTTGCGGCACCTCACATGGAAAGGTGTTCTGGAGACAGATGCCGTAAATGCACAAAGATCAGGCTATGTAAGATTGGAAGTAATTACTAGTTGAAGTATTTGGGTAGGAAAGACTAGTAAACTTTATGTTCATATGTAATTTTACTTTATATCATCTGATGACGATAGATATTTTGGGTTGGGGTGGGCTGGCCAATCTACCTCACCATCCAGTCCACACAGCCCTCCAAGAGAATTAGAAACTTGTTTAGGGAAGATTTTTCAAACTCCATGGCTCTTTTCACCTTAAAGATTTGCATTCCTCTGTTCTTTCTCTCTTTTTCTCAAATGGCATTGCATAAAGAAAGATGTTTTGGTGAAGTCCCAATAGTTCATTTTTGCTTTTGTTTCTTTTGTTTTCGTGGATGTATCTTGCAAGAAGTTACTGTGGCCAAGTTCAAAAAGGTTGTTGCCTGTGTTCTCCTCTAGGATTTTGATGGAGTCTTGTCTCACATTTAAATCTTTCATCCATTTTGAGTTTATCTTTGTGTATGGTGCAAGAGAGTGGTCTAGTTTCATTCTTCTGCATGTGGATGACCAATTTTCCCAGCACCATTTATTGAAGAGACTGTCTTTCTTCCAGTGGATCGTCTTTCCTCCTTTGTCGAATATTAGTTGACCATAAAGTTCAGGGTCCATTTCTGGGTTCTCTATTCTGTTCCATTGGTCTATGTGTCTGTTTTTGTGCCAGTACCACACTGTCTTGATGACCACAGCTTTGTAGTACAACCTGAAATCTGGCATTGTGATGCCCCCAGCTATGGTTTTCTTTTTTGAAATTCCCCTGGCTATTCGGGGTCTTTTCTGATTCCACACAAATCTTAAAATAATTTGTTCTAAGTCTCTGAAGAAAGTCCATGGTATTTTGATAGGGATTGCATTGAACGTGTAAATTGCCCTGGGTAACATTGACATTTTCACAATATTAATTCTGCCAATCCATGAGCATGGAATATTTTTCCATCTCTTTGTGTCTTCCTCAATTTCTTTCAGAAGTGTTCTATAGTTTTTAGGGTATAGATCCTTTACCTCTTTGGTTAGGTTTATTCCTAGGTATCTTATGCTTTTGGGTGCAATTGTAAATGGGATTGACTCCTTAATTTCTCTTTCTTCAGTCTCATTGTTAGTGTATAGAAATGCCATTGATTTCTGGGCATTGATTTTGTATCCTGCCACGCTACCAAATTGCTGTATGAGTTCTAGCAATCTTGGGGTGGAGGCTTTTGGGTTTTCTATGTAGAGTATCATGTCATCGGCGAAGAGGGAGAGTTTGACTTCTTCTTTGCCAATTTGAATGCCTTTAATGTCTTTTTGTTGTCTGATTGCTGAGGCTAGGACTTCCAATACTATGTTGAATAGCAGTGGTGAGAGTGGACATCCCTGTCTGGTTCCTGATCTTAGGGGAAAGGCTCCCAGTGCTTCCCCATTGAGAATGATATTTGCTGTGGGCTTTTCGTAGATGGCTTTTAAGATATCGAGGAAAGTTCCCTCTATCCCTACACTCTGAAGAGTTTTGATCAGGAATGGATGCTGTATTTTGTCAAATGCTTTCTCTGCATCTAATGAGAGGATCATCAAGATAAGAAGCTTTTGCACAGCAAAGGATACAGTCAACAAAACTCAAAGACAACCTACAGAATGGGAGAAGATATTTGCAAATAACATATCAGATAAAGGGCTAGTTTCCAAAATCTATAAAGAACTTCTTAAACTCAACACCAAAGAAACAAACAATCCAATCATGAAATGGGCAAAAGACATGAAGAGAAATCTCACAGAGGAAGACATAGACATGGCCAACATGCACATGAGAAAATGCTCTGCATCACTTGCCATCAGGGAAATACAAATCAAAACCACAATGAGATACCACCTCACACCAGTGAGAATGGGGAAAATTAATAAGGCAGGAAACAACAAATGTTGGAGAGGATGTGGAGAAAAGGGAACCCTCTTACACTGTTGGTGGGAATGTGAACTGGTGCAGCCACTCTGGAAAACTGTGTGGAGGTTCCTCAAAGAATTAAAAATAGACCTGCCCTACGACCCAGCAATTGCACTGTTAGGGATTTACCCCGAAGATTCAGATGCAATGAAACGCCGGGGCACCTGCACCCCGATGTTTCTAGCAGCCATATCCACAATAGCCAAACTGTGGAAGGAGCCTCGGTGCCCATCGAAAGATGAATGGATAAAGAAGATGTGGTTTATGTATACAATGGAATATTACTCAGCCATTAGAAACGACAAATACCCACCATTTGCTTCAACGTGGATGGAACTGGAGGGTATTATGCTGAGTGAAGTAAGTCAATCGGAGAAGGACAAACAGTGTATGTTCTCATTCATTTGGGGAATATGAATAATAGTGAAGGGGAATATAAGGGAAGGGAGAAGAAATGTGTGGGAGATATCAGAAAGGGAGACAGAAGTGGGGGTGAATGGGTGACAGGCATGGAGGGGGACACTTGACGGGATGAGCACTGGGTGTTATTCTGTATGTTGGTAAATTGAACACCAATAAAAATTAATTTATAAAAAAAAAAGAAAGATGTTTTGGTTGGTAGGTGTATGTAGGTGAATAGAATTGGACAAAAAATTATGATGAGTCTAACTGAAATTTTGAAAGACACTTCCCCGGGGTCAGTGGAATTTTAGAGCAATAAGTCCGAGTTGGACAAGCAGTGCTTGAATGATGTTTTTCTGGTGTAATGTCAAATGACAAGTTTCTTTTATATACCTACAAGAGGAGAACCTGTGATAGGGCCAATACAAGGATGGTAGTAGCCTGGCCCAGTGCAAACCTGTTCCAAAGAAACAATATCATACTACTTTCTGTCTTCAATTTAATCAGACACTCTCCAAGTCAAAGGGGTTTGCAATAATTATGATACCTAGGTCGTCACTGGAGGATGCATTTGTACAATTTGCCTTAGATATCATCATCATAATCATCATCATCATGACCACCACAATAGTAATAGTAATGGTAATAATAATAGTAATAATAATAGTAATAATAATAATAATAGAGGAAAATTGAAAACAACCTCTCAGAGGCTATAGAACTCATAAGCACCGAAATTCAAAACTTTAATCAAAAGCTGTTTTGTTTTAAACAAAACAAGTGAAGGTCTGATCAGTTTCTTTACTGGTTTCCAAGAAAAGAGAGTCAAAAGAGCTGTAAAGCACTTCTATTGGATTAGCCTATTGTATTGAAATTCTATGCGGAAAATCAAAGTTTAGCAGGCAAAAAATGCATGTATTGTTAGTAAAGCAGCACAGGGAAGAAGGTGATGAAATTTTCTTTAAATTTATTCTTCTTCTGACCATTTTGAGTCTGTAAATGCAGACTATATAAGTAGTAGAGATCTATTTTTGGAAATAGGAAAACAGATACATTACCTGAGACTTGAAACTAATTCCATCTACATTTATTACTGTAGTCTGGCTAAGAATTTACCATTACAAAGGGAAAAATCTGGATTTTTTTGTAGGATACCTTTCTGGATGTAAAAGAAATCACCGTAGAAAGGCAACAGCGTATTTAATATAGTACCTACATGGTACCAGATCAATAAAGCATATTTTAATATAGGGCAAGTATATTTTAATATGTGTTTAACACATTCTATCTCATTCTTTCTTTATTCTGTATTGATTTTTATTGCACTTTATTTATCAAGTGAAAGCCATCATATTATTCCCAGAGGTTCCTGTTAGGTGGCTCATATCCAATCCAATATCAAATAAACTCTTGTAATGTCCTGTCTTTTCCATTATTAAATGGAAAACAGAACATGCCCAAGATATTCAAATCTGAATACATTGGATGCTAACATTCTTCCGAATTATATCTTTCCAGAAACTAGACCAGAGGGTACTTCTGTGTTCACAAACTAATCATATGTCCATGTTAAGGGAACCTCCACTGTTGAAGGCAACATAGGACCTAAATGAAAACAACTTGCTTGGGATCCCATTCGTGCCACTTCTTGACGGTTTGACTTCTCATGTTCACTTTTTTGGCTTGAACTTAGTTTTCAATCTAAATGGGAATTCTATCATGAACACACAAACCCATGATTAGTGAGCCACAGTCATGCAGCAGACACTGTGCTCAACCCCGGGGGTGCATTAACGAGCCGAAGTGTTAGGACCTCTGCTGGCACAGAATCAGGATAAGAAGAAGGTTCAGACAACCAAATAAACAAAATGAGGAAAACCGAGAAAGTCATGTGGGAACTCAGAGCAAGGGCAGTGGCCTAGTTTATTGAGGAAAAGATCTATTTCCACAAAAAATTCATATTAAAGGTGAGACTTCAAGGGGTGAGAAAACATAATCAGGATATTGGAAGTCTGACTAGGAGATAATGTCTCAATCTAAGGAATATGAGTGTGGGAGCTTGAGGAAGAAAGAGGTAGTGAAAATCTTCAGCTTAGTTGCTATACAGAATTTTTTCAAGAGATGAGAATATATTGAGATGAAGAAAAATATCTTTCTTTTATAGTTTCCTACGAGGAGTAGATATAATGTATAAAAATATCCATCACATAATAAGAACTCATTATAAATTAATTAATATGATTATTATACAATTTATTGCCATGAAATTAAGATTTAAGCCACCATTTCTAATATAATTTGGAAAATCTAAAACTAATAACCATTTAAACCCACTTTCATTTAGTACTATGAAAATAAACCAATATAAATCTACTTAATATCCTTTATCTATAATTAATTAAAATAACAGTGTAAGTTCATTTCCAACTTGGACTCACATTCCTCCAAAAAAAAAAAATAGATGAATGATTTAAAAGTCTTTGTTAAACTGAATAATCCCAATCGCTCATTTTACTAATATGTGAATAAAGTAATTTAATTGTTTTCATGAATTTCTTAGAACTAATGTCATTATAATTTTCATTTCCATGAAAAGAGTGATTAGAGCTGTCAATCAATGCCATCAAAGCAACCAAGCAAAGGAACAAATATGCAGTTGCCACTGGAACTAGATTCTATAACGGAGCTGATCTGAAAATTTTAAGTACCTGCTTTTAAAGAGCCAATATACATGAATAAAACTACAAGCTCCTCCCCGCACTTTCTAATCCATCTCCATTTTTGTGGCACAGCACAGGGGGTACATCTGGAGATTGATTTGCTTATTTTCGGGAAGTGCTTGCACTGTCATTGGAAACAAATTTAACAATTCCCTTTTGCATTGTAACATCTCTTCTGTTTTTCTCTTTCCCAGCCCAACTATTAAAAAACACTCCTCACAGTTCTTCTAACATTGTGGAGGTGTTTATAAAGCTATTAACAATCCTTTCAAATCTCTCCCTCTGAAGTGATTTACTTTTATGCTTCCTTTGGAAAAGAATGTTTTACATTCAACTTTATTGCCAATAAACCAACAACACTAGCTTAGACTTTTATAATAATTAGAACGAAGATTACTTGAAATGTTGTTAAATTGAAGAATTTTTGAAAAACTGGATTATTAAGCCAGAATCTATTTGTAATTCCAAACCCCAAAAGAATAGGATTGAATCTAAGATGCATCTGAGATAAAATTGGCACTTAAAAAATTGTAGTTGGCTTATCTTTATATTGAAAGTAGTGTGTGAAAAAATGAAGATTATTTTCTTTACGTCATAAAATATTAAAGGAAAAAAATTAATAAAATAAAATAAAATATTAAAGGAATAACCATTGAAAAGTTTAAAGATAGGCAAAATAATCCTATTTTATAAAAACTGTATCATAAACATAAGCAAACCATGACTTCAAGAAATTAACCTACTTTCCAAAACATCAGCATTAATAATTGTCAACATGTCTCAGGGAAGAAAGAAATGGAGCAAAGCTATTTCTATGAGAGCAGTACTGATTAAAATCTTAACTAATCAGTTCTTCCCTGCATAAAATTTTGCCAACAGTACATAGAACACTCCTTTGATATATAAAACTGTTTTCACTCCCCAAAAGTAAATCTAAGCATAGATAAATATATAGAAAGCATATATACATATACAAAAAGTAAGCCCAAGCATATCAATACGCATACATATATATGTATATAGGTGGTGTATATATACATACATATATATATGAAAGGCAAAATCAGATGATGAAGAAATACATGGGTCAGCAGAAGTGGTTTAGAATTGTGATTACACAAATTCATTCTTTTTCATTCTTTTTGCACGAGACCTTTTCTGAACATTTGTTTGGAAATAATTTCAAAGTTGCTGAAAAATTGCAAAAATAGGAATAGTCTGAACAGTTGGACTTTGCATGACCTACAGGGAATCAATAGATAGGAACTTCAAAGTAAAGACATGCAGGGGAACAAAGGAGGAGCAAGGAGTGGGGCAAGAGAGACAGAGAGAGAGAAGGAGCAAGAGTGTGAGAATCCAAAAAGAGAGATCATGAGAGACATTTCTGAAAGTGCAATGTCCATATTTTTTCTTGGATCTGAAAATTACTAAATTAATGAGAATTTTAATCTTTGTCCTTTTGCACTGTACTTCCTTTTTTGGATTTGGTTGCCCCATCAGTAAAGGTTTTTATCTGGATTTGAATACACTTGGGATGGAGGCAGTATATCCCCTCACTGGTTCTCTTACAAAGCCTCCAGTGGCAGAAACATTGAGTGGATTATTTTATTCCAGGCCCTGAGCCGATTATTTTACTCCCAGAGCCTTGCTACTCAAACTTCCCACATGGCATTTGCAATCTCCTGAGATTTTGCTGGAATGAAGTTATCTGACTCCTTTGTAGACAGAGGTGAATTGGAACCTGAATTGTAAAAAATCCTCAAGTGATTCACCTTCAAATTGTAGAAACAATGCTCTGGGAAAACCAGGTACTGCTTGTGGAAAAGCCTGGCACTTCTCTGGGAATGTTGAGTAAGCATTACATTCTCTACCTTCTGTTGGGCTCCCTTGACCAGCTTCCAGTCCTAACTGTAATCTGATCTCCAGGTCCCCCGTGTGAGGCCTGCACAGTTGACCACAGGAAGATTAGGGGCTTTACTTAACTTTAAGAATGGTTATTATTTACCACATGATTCAGGTTAGTGATCATTATTCTTTAATAGCCTCTTAGCAGGAGTATGATTACAACCCTTTATATCACAAACAGAAGAGATTATGGAACTTTTCTTCCTCCTCTCTGGAATCTTTCAGATTTTTCACTTATATATTTTGTTTCACTTATCTATGTATCTGTCTACTGGCTTATTGGAGTCAACAACGAGGGGTGTGAGGAATAATCTGGTAAGAACGGATGGACTGATTAGAAAGACATGAGCACACGTGCACATGCACACATATTCCTAATCTAAATGTCATACAATGGCTATTAAACTACACTTTTGAATAAATTACTTCTTAAAACTTCCTTTGGGTTTTGAGCATTGTCTCTTTTACTCTGGTCATATGGATCTACCAAGTTGACAGGCACAATTAGCAAAGCAGAAGTAGATAATATTCCCTTAAAGGGAATTAATTCTCAATTCTTTCCTTTCTTTCTTCATTGAATATGGCATTTTAACCATGTCCTGCTTGTGTGCTCAGTAATTCCTACTGGAACAGAGGATTTCTGAGGATAGACAGTGTGCCTGTATTTTTGTGTGTATATGTGCTTTCCAAAGCAAGAATCTTCTTTGTAGTGTATAGAACCTGGGGAAGTTCACACTGCATGAGTTCTGATTTCTCTGTATGTATACTCCACTACTCCTGATATTTCTGTAGATGTTGTACTGAACTAAAACAGGTGTCCGAGACAGCTCTGAAGACAAAAAAAAAAAAAAAAAAAAAAGTTTTAAAGACAACTGGGAGGAGGGGGGATGATGAAAAGGCCATCTGTTAAGTTCACAGGCCCCTTGCCTTTGTCAATCAGGAGGATGGTGTTTGTGGTATAGGGCAGATCCAAGCTTAATAGGAAGCAAGATCCAAATATAACTATTTCCTTTCTTTTCTCAAATGCCAGCAACTCAAGATCCTACAAAACTCAGGGAACAGAGCAATAGACCTGATTTTTTCATATTCCAGTGTCTTTTATACTTGCTGCCTTGAAGGGAATAATTGTGGTATGAGGAGACAGTGTGTGTGTGCACGTGTGCATGTGTGTGTTAGCACCTTCAGTTACTTATTTCTATTTAACACAATTTATCTTAAGACAGAAACATGGACAAAAACAATTGACTTAAATGTTCAGAATTAGTTGTGGATTTACAAAATAATTCTTAAATCTCTAAAGAGCCATTCAATATACTCATTTGTACTAAAAGACAGGTAATTTTTCACTTGACATATTTGTTGGGATGTCGCATACTTGTGCTCAGGGGGTACATTTATCATGGAAGACAGTGTGAATGGTAATTCCTGGATTAGTGTAACATGGCACCCTGAGGTTTTCAGTGGAGGCAATAAATAGCACTTCTTTTCCCTAAATTATGAACTAATCGCTAAATAAGAAACAAACTCATTAAATGCTCACTAAGTAGAGAATAAAAACGATCCCTCTTGCAACTTCTAGAGGATAAGACAGAGGATATAACTTAGGGCAGAGTTGGTATTCAACATAGTTAATAACCACATGGCCCAGGCTTAGACCATTTGGAATGGTGGCATCTAAATATGATAATGGCAAGGCCACATGGCGTACCTGCTGAACTTCAGCCCTGAGTGCGTTGTTCAGAATGATCTTGCTCTCTCTTCCCCGCCAGAAAAGTCAAGTAAAGACAAACCACCTGGGGAAAGTTTACAAAGCAGCTGCTTCTCACCCAGCTACATCTTGGTTTTTGTGGAACAAGTTAGAGAAACAGATCAAATAGTCTCCCTGGTGCTGAGGACTATGCAGAAATTAACTCCACTCACTCAAGAGGGAGGGTCGCTGGCTTCAATCAAGCAACCTGGTAACACAAGCGGCATCCGTGGGAGGAATAAATGCTGTGATATGAGTTTACAAAGGATTAAGGAACAGCTTTCCTTGAAAAAGAAATATCAGGATAGGGGTGAAAATGTTCCTTCCTACAAATATCACGTTTAATGTTATGAAATATCTGTAGCATGAATAGGACAGGTAGAAAAACTAGAGGAAAACTGAGATAAAGGAATGGAAAATTGACCACAACTACAGTTGGTACATTTAGTTGGTCGGGCATTGGTTTTGAATAAACAAAGATATCCTTAAAATATAGGCTGTGAAGGGGCACCTGGGTGGATCCATCAGTTAAGTGTCCACCTTTGGCTCAGGTCATGATCTCAGAGTCATGGTATCAAGCCCTGTATCAAGCTCCCTGCCCAGTGAGGAGTCTGCTTCTTCCTCTCCCTCTCCCTTTTCTCCCCTGTTCATGCTCTCTTGTTCTCTCAAATAAATAAATAAAATCTTTTTAAAATTTTTAATATATAATATATTAATATATATGAATATACATAGGCTGTGAATTCATTGCCCCCCTAGAATATGGCAATTTTACCAATTACTAAAATACCTGAAAATTATTGTATAGATACAGACATATAGGCAAGTATAGGTTGATAGGTAGAGATGTATGCATACAATTTTATAACTAACATATAGAATATGGGCAGCCCCAGTGGCTCAGCAGTTTAGTGCCACCTTCGGTCCAGGGCATGATCCTGGAGACCCGGGATCAAGTCCCAGGTCAGGCTTCCAGCATGAACCCTGCTTCTTCCTCCGCCTGTGCCTGTGCCTCTCTCTCTCTCTCTCTCTCTCTCTCTCTCTCTGTGTGTGTGTCTCTCATGAATAAATAAATAAAATCTTTTAAAAAATAACATATAGAATATACAATGTTCTTATATAAATAAGTTCTTGGCTTGTTTTATATCAACTTTCAAAGAGCTTTTTATATTATCCACATTTTTAACAATAAATATATTTATTTTTTTTAAGAAGTTAGTGATTTAGTCAAGTTCACCCAGCTAATATACAGTAGAGTCAGGGCTAGAAAACACATGTCCTAATTATTAATAGTAACAAAACAAATGCCAACAACTAGGAGTTACTAGATCTATGACAGGTGCTTTGCTGAGTAATATACGTGTATTTATTCTGTAACACTTGCAATTATTATGTGCAATAGAGATGGTTGTTATTCTATTTTACAGAAAAGAAACCTAAGATGCAGAATTATTCTAAGAACTCTGGTTAGCAAAGTTGTTTTCCACTGGGACATGGATAGCAATTCTTAAATTGCTTTACATGTATTGTAGAACTGAACAATATGTGAATGGATGAAGGATAGTAGGAACCGGATTTCTTAGTGTTGGTACAGAAGATAATAGGTAAGCCAGAAAGATGGCTGGAATGACCCCTATAGTTATGGATTAGAGTTGACACATCACTATAAAGTCATATTTAGCTTAATATATATAGAGATGGTGGAGCACCTGGGTGGCTCAGTGGTTGAGCATTTGCCTTCGACTCAGGTTGTGATCCCGGGATCCTGGGATTGAGTCCCACTTCAAGTTCCCTGCAGGGAGCCTGCTTCTCCTTCTATGTCTCTGCCTCTCTCCGTGTGACTCTCACAAATAAATAAATAAATCTTTAAAATATATATATATATATATATATATATGTACACACATATATGTATATCTGTATATACATATATATAATGAGAGGGAGAGAGAGAGAGAGAAAGAGAGAGAGATGGTTACATATAGACACACTTATAGATAATGGTACATACACATATATTTCCTTTCTCTGTCAGCTGAAATCACCCAGATCTTGGTTTGTCATACCATTCTTGCAGAATAGGAATGAAGACTCTTTGGAGATCTGACTGACTCCAGGACAGGGCAAAGTATATATAAGTCTGGAGCATATTATAGTGCGAAAAAAAGTAAGGAAGTGAGGAAGTGCTAAAACAAACAAACAAGCTCTGGTCTTTCTTCAGCTCAGGTCATGATCTCAGAATCATGGTAAACAACCAAACGACATAAACCACATCTTCTTTATCCAGTCATCTTTCGATGGGCACCGAGGCTCCTTCCACAGTTTGGCTATTGTGGACATGGCTGCTAGAAACATCGGGGTGCAGGTGTTCCGGCGTGTGGTTTATGTACACAATGGAATATTCCTCAGCCATTAGAAACGACAAATACCCACCATTTGCTTCAACGTGGATGGAACTGGAGGGTATTATGCTGAGTGAAGTAAGTCAATCGGAGAAAGACAAACAGTGTATGTTCTAATTCATTTGGAGAATATGAATAATAGTGAAAGGGAATATAAGGGAAGGGAGAAGAAATGTGTGGGAGATATCAGAAAGGGACACAGAACATGAAGACTCCTAACTCTGGGAAACGAACTAGGGGTGGTGGAAGGGGAGGAGGGCGGGGGGTGGGGGTGAATGGGTGACGGGCACGGAGGGGGACACTTGACGGGATGAGCACTGGGTGTTATTCTGTATGTTGGTAAATTGAACACCAATAAAAATTAATTTATTAAAAAAAATAAATAAAATGAAACATGAGAGACAATAGAAAAAACAAACAAACAAACAAACAAAAAAAACAACCAAACGACAACAACAAAAAACACCAACCCACAATAATATCAGGGGAGCACAGGAACCAAATCAAATTGTTACTAATGGCCAATGCTAGAGCAATTTGAACAGAAAATGAACTATAATTAGATTATAACTCCAGAATACATAGTAAATATCCATATATCAATAATCAATATATATGAAGGAAGAAATTTCTGGTTGATAGTATGGGGATGATAGGCATGTTAAACTTCTCTTACGTGTAGAACCAAAAATATAATCAGCACTCCCTCTCTGTCTCTTGTCCATGCCCCCCTCCCACCATGTATATAGACTTTATGTCTTAAACCAGCTTCTTTAGAAGGCAGAACTTCCGGCTGCCAGGGAGTTTTCACTTTTAATGACTTTTATTTTTGAAGGAAAAGCTGGGATTATCTACTGGAGTGAGGTGACTTAAGAAATGTAAGTGAATTAACAGGACTAGTATTAAGAATAGCTGCTCAAGGGAAAATAACCAAGAGTGACTAAGGTTATAAGAGATAGGTTTGAAGGCCATTGAGGGCTGAGCTGAGATTAGAGGCAGTTATTTATAATAACATGCATTTGCACTGGAATGTGAATATTTGCAATTATGTCCCTAACTCATTCAAAAATAATCTCAAAAGCCTACTCTTAAAATGTAGGATTTGCCGTATTTCCTCCATTCTGAAGTGCTCTCGACTCTAAAATGTACCATCTGCCTTACCAACTGCCTTTCATTCACTCATCCAACAAATGTTCTATGACCTCATGGGGTTTGTGTTCCATTGAGGTGGGGGACTTGCTAATGAAGTAAGTCATTATGCTATGTTTCAGGTAATGAAAATTTCTACTGAGAAATATAAAGCACAAAGGAATGTGTATATGTGTGTATTGATGTAAACAAGATGGAAAATTAGGTTTCATTGAAATAGTAGCTTGGGGTCAAATATCTAAGGAGGACAAGAGAGCAGTCATTCTGATTATCTGGGGGACAAGAATCCAGGCACAAAAGAGCAAAGAATTCTGTGTAACTGGAGTGAAGCAAGCTAGGGGTGAATAGGAGCAGATGAGTCAGAGGAATTGTAGAGTTTCAGCTCTGTAGGGCTTTATGAGCCATCACAAGGACTTGACTTTTACTCTTAATGAGATGAAAAATCAGGGGAGGGTTTTCAGCAAAGGAACATAGTCTGACGTGTTTTTAAAAGATCACTGTAGCTTCACTATTAAGAATAGATTATAGGAAAATAAAGCAGGAAGCAGGGATATTTGCTAGCAAGCTATTGAAATAAAAATAAGCAAGAGATATTAGCAGTTTGGCCCAGAGTGGTAGCAGTGGAGGAGGTTAGAAGGTGAATATGGATATAGTTTCATAGCAATAAGAGAATGCAATTACCTTTAATTTTGGACTAAACAGCTGGTATAGGGATGCTATTAACTGGAGAGACAGGAAATTGGGATGATTAACTCAATTAAAAATTTTTTCAGATGTGTGTTATGCCATCCCGGCTGTGATGGTGAGTGTACTCTTGCATATTTGAGCCTGGAGTTGAAGGGAGAAACCTTTCAACTTCTGTGGTTCTATACATAAATTTGGAAGTTGTTGGCATATTAATTAAAACCATCAGATTGAAAAAGATAAAGAATAGAGTAAGTGTGTGTGTGGGAGAAGTAACAAGATTTGGGACATCCCGATGTTCAGTGGACAGGGATAAAGGAAGAACAAGTGAGGAAGACTTAGAAGGATCAGTGGAGTTATAGGAGCAAAATCAGCAGAGTGTTGCATTTTGGGACAAGGTAAGAAAGAATTTCTGAGAGGACTAATGGATTCATGGCTTCAAATGCTACTTACAGGTCAATTAACATGACAGTTCAGAATACACCCTTTGATTTTTGTAAGGTGGAAGTCACAGATCTTTCCATGATAAGTTCTGGTGAAATGGTAGAAACAGAAGTTGGTTAAAATGGATTAAAGAGAAAATGGAAGGAGAGGAATTGAAACCAGTAAACCCATCATTTTAGAAGTTATGTAAAGTAAATGAGGGTGAAGTGGGAAGATTCCTGAAGGGAGACGTGAGAAGCAAAAGAGGTTTTTGTCAATATCAGAATTTTGGTTGTTGTTGCTGAAGATGATGATTCCCTTGACTGGAAAAAAAATGTGAGTATGCATGAGATAATGGGGGGAATTTCTGGACTTTTATGCTTGGAAAGTGGGAGGCAATGGTATCTAGTGTACAAGCCTAACTGTAGACAGTGGCAGAAAATGCATCCAGAAGAACAGGATCGAGACAGAATTCATGGCGAGGGAACCTCAGAGCTGGGTATGGTGAGGTCAGGAGCCTATCGATGATTCTTCTGATTGCTCTTGTTTTATCAGTGAAGCAGGAAACAGTCATGTGTGAGAATAAGCTTAGGTGAGGAAGAGTTAGGTGTATGGATAGAGAAGATAAAATGCAAATTATCATCCAAAAAATCTGGAGAATGAGTGGATTAAAAAAGGTAGAAGGAACAATGGAAATTTTGGTAGCGTTTGCAAAATAGAAAAAGGCTTCCCCCATAGTAAACATAGTCATCCTACATGAAATTTTAGAATTGTGTGAAGAAAGGACTTAGACTCAAGTGAATATGGCACCGCATACTCTTAAATATTCAGACTTCTCCATTTTGTATCCTTTTCAACTCATAAAGGGTACATCATACTCTTCAATCAGAGGCTTGATGAAAGCCCATAAATCACACTCTGAAAAGCTTTGACTTTAACTCTGCACTTGGGAAGGCCCTCTCACATTCTTCTAGCCTGATAGTATTGTTTTACTGATTAGTTTATATTTGTGATTTAAACATGGATTCAAGAGTTTACAAGAACCCTGAGTTCCAAAGGTAAGAGGTGCAATTGATTCCGATTTGTGCTAGAGAGATTTTAGATACACAGAGGTGAAGAGTGGCATTTAGTGAGGGTCACAGTGAGGCCCGGTGAGCAGGGGATCACTTGGCAAATGGACAGTGACAAGATCAAGGCAGAATTGATGCAGGCTAATACTTGTGTTACAGGCAAATTATTACAGCTCCAATAAAAAAAATATATAACAAAGAGAGAACGTTGGACTTCATGCCTTTTTGCATTCTTCTTCCCAAAGCTAAGATTTTAGGAAAATATTTTAGGGTCTATATATAATTCTACTATTTTAAAATCATTGCAAATTGTTCTAGAAGAAATATGTCCTTGAAGTCACTTCAAAATATCTTTAAGAATAATTATGCAAATGTATTATAGGATCTGTTTTCCTGGACACTTTTGGTATTATTTTTTAGCAGCTTCATATATTTTCTGTTTAAAGAGGGACACATTTCTATGATTCATCTCTATGTTTTCTGATTGTGCAATGTAATTATCAGGATTCATTTTTAATTTGTGCTAATAGTCTTGGAAATTAAATTTATCTCACATCTTTGAACATTTAGTTTTCAGATATATGATAACAAAATCAAAGAAATATTGAATAGACATGTCCTAGTTCATTAGGTGGTTATAACGAAATGCCGTAGACCATGGCATTTATTTGCCACAGTTCTGGAGTCTAGGAAGTCCAACATCAAAGTTCCACAAATCTAATGTCTGGTGAGGACCTACTTCTTGCTTCATGGATAGCCCTCCTCTCACTGTGTTCACACATGATGACAAATGCGAGAGATTTTCTGCTGCCACTTTCCTAAGACCACTAATCCCATCCATGAGGACTCCACCCTCATGACTTGATCATCTCCCAAAGGCCCTGCCTACCATCACACTGGGGGAGTGAGTACAGGCATTGAGTCCATAATGATGTATATACATATTTAAATACATATACACCTATACATATATCTTCCCTCAAATGCACACATATATATATTCATTATGTATATATATATATTTGTGTGTATATTTATATATCACACATAATACTGGCATACATATATAGTAAACACTATATTTATGTATTTATTTTAATCATACTATATATGTATGAATGTGTGTAAAATATATATATATACACAGTAGACGTGTTGCAAATATAAACACAACTAGTTTCAATAAACCTATTCATTTACACACTATGTCTTCGTTTCTGGAGAAGCATAAACTTAATCTTAGTTCCCATTTTCTTAGGGTTTCAAACAAGTCCTAAGGCACCACCGAATGGGGAGTACAGAGACGTTAGACATCTGGTGTCGGCATCATTCAGGCATCTGTTCACCAACATCTTATCCAGACTGCTCCATCAACACTCCACATAGACCCTTACAAGCTCTTTTCATGCCCCCAAACAGCATGTTTACCTCCAGGGCGGTGGTTCCTTCTTCCAGTCTGTGCCATTTTTATGCACACACAGGTCATGTGGCTTCTTCTGTGCCTTCCAGGTAGAGGAAATTCAGTGTAACTGTAGAAGGCCCTGCCTACCTACACAGAGTATGAGTAGTTTTTTTCTCTGAACTCATTCCACCTTTACTGGACAGAAGTCCCTTCTGATTTTCTTTCTTTTCCCCCCTCTCTTTTTTTAAAGATTTTATTTATTTACTTATGAGAGACACACACACAGAGAGGCAGAGACATAGGCAGAGGGAGAAGCAGGCTCCATGCAGGGAGCCCCTGAGTCAGAAGGCAGATGCTCAACCGCTGAGCCACCCAAGTGTCCCCCTTTCTCTCTCTCTCTTCCTCTCTCTCTCTCTCTCTTCCTTTCTTTCTCTTATTTTAAAATCTCATGAGCAACATGAAACATGTACTATTTAAATATTTCTCTTAAAATAGTAATTAGAAATATAGGCATTAAATATGCAACTCTCCTATATAGAGAGAATGTCACTCCTATAGAATGGAATTTAATATCAGTTTAATTCCTATTTTCCTATTATATACACCTACCTATGTCCTATGTTTGTGTGTGTGCATGTGTGTGTGTGTGTGTGTGTGTGTGTGTGAAAAAGAGAGTAAGAGATAAAGAACAAGTATACAAATGAACAAGCCCTGGTAACTGTGGTTGTAGCTTGGTTTGTTTGTTTCCTTACATCCCACGGATTTGATTATTATTTATTTATTTATTTATTTATTTATTTATTTATTTATTTCCACGGGTTTGTTTTAAAGGGAAGATTCCAAACCTAATTATTCTCTATTTCAGAATTTGACATCTAGTCCAACACAGTTATACTATAAAGTAATCAAATGCCATTCAAGAATTGAAATCTTTATAATTTATCTTTTTATCACAGTTACATATGCATGTATTTTTTAGAGTTAAACAAATATGGGCGTTTTTCGTTATACTTTTTCTACACCAAAATATTTTTCCTTGTCTCCCTTCTCATATTTTTCATTGTTTTTCCATGAATATTTTTAAAATAGTATGCTTATATTAAAGTATTTTAATTTTCCACTTTTAGATAATGCTTATTAACTAATTTGAAACATGAGAATTGCCACTCCTTCACTACACACTCCTCTCACGCTTGCTATATACATGCCTGTTCGTTCCCATGTGTCTCATACTTTCCTGTATTGTACATTTGGAGCTGATGATCAAAATACTTAATCACAGGTGAAGCTCTCATCTGACCAATCAGTGGACACAGCCTGGAACAGCTGAATTAGTGTGTCAGTGCATACTGTAAGTATCAGATCTCAGTTTATCTTGTTGCTTATCAGTATTCAGTGTTTATATTAATATGATTATGTAAATTCTATTTTGTTGAACCATGAGGCAATCATTGATTGCCTTTTCTACCCAGCACAAGCATGTATTTTGACTGAAACTAACTCTTGTCTTGCTCTGTGATTGTAGTATTTTTTGCATGTTTAATTTTCTGTTTATTTATTGCTAATTCAGGATCAAATTTATTTTCACTTGTGAAAATCTTTTAATTTGTTCACATGAATTAAATACTCTATTTCCTTTTTTATATATAAAAGCTTTCCCAGATTATCCATGTCTGCCTATTGACTTTTTGGACAGCGTTGGCTGGAAATAATTTGCTGTTAGATTTCTGTCTTGGAAGAAAGAAATATAGAAATACAGAAATTTCTATACGGGGAATATTGAATCCATTCTGATTTTTAAAACTTTTCATTAATCATTTTTCTTTCCTTCCCTGGTGAAGCTTGCAAATTCTTTTCATTGCTTACAGTATTCCGAAATTGCATAATGTGATATGGTTCTCTTTTCATCCATTGTGCCAAGTGCTTAGAAGGCCTTTCTACAGGAGACACTTAGGATACCCAGCTCTGCTCCCAGCAGTGAAGGCTTCAGTTGTGGGCTTGCCATCCATCACTTTTCATCAGGGACTCATATCCACCATTCTGATAAACTGAATGTCATGACAGCGTAGTGACTATTAGCTGTAGCAAAACAGTCCTAAATCTCAATATTTGTGTATAACAGACCAGAATGATAAGGCAAATCAGAGATAGGAAATAGTTCTGATGAGGTCTGCAAGGAGCCATTGACATGCAGGCTGACCCCAGAAAGATTACTTCCTGGACATGCAGGGATATCCTGCCCCCCCCCCCCCTTGTAAGTGTCTTGGACTTGATTTAATCCCGGGAAGACTGATTTACACGATTCTCCATAGATGGTTAGAGAATATGAAAGAGAATAACCTGAGTGCATGTATCTAGAGGATTCCTTTCTTGTATGAGAATAACCAGAAAGCTTAATTAATAATAAGGCTCCTAACAGAACGAGGTCTGAGTCAAGAATGCATAGCTTTGATAAATACTAAAATGTGGAAAGGCATACATTTCCCATACCCTTGAGACAAGTCGAGATGAAGAGTGCAATGAATCACCTGCCCAGGTGAGAACAGATTGCACTCAGGAGGCTTCTGTAAGGCACATTCTTCAGCTTATATATTAGCGAGTGTTTTTGATGGGCAGCAATGCAAGCCAAGTCTTACTACTTTAGGGAAGAAAAGAGCTTTGTTAGCAGGATTCTGCATAGTTCACAGAATCTGGGAGGATAGGAGATCTCGAAGCCTCGAAGGAGAGTGAGAAACCATGTCCAATGTCAGAGCACAGAGTGGGTCTCTCATGCTACTGTGACCAAATAGCACAGTCCCAGGGGCTGGCCCTATGCACTCTGGCAGCTTAGGGAGCTTGGTACCCCTGTGAGAATTGCTGTCCTCGCTGCCCCTGGAAGGAGCCACCACTCTTGTACCTGCGCCCCTCCCCCTGGCCAGAGTGGGTACTGCATCCTTCCTGTCCCTGGCTGGCTCCGTTTTGTCAAATCAGGCAGTGGTTTCTGAGCTATAGAACCCACATCTCACGCTGGCAGCCTGATATAAAGAAGGCTGGGGAAGCCAGACTTCAACATGTTCAGATCCTCTTCATACTCTGCAAGGCAGGAGTGCTTTGAAGGTAGAGGGTCTCCAACACTGGAGGGGTGCACAGAAGCTGAGTGACCAAAAAGAAAACCTTCAATCACGCAAGTCCAAGAATTTTGAACGTGATCATTGATGTCTCGTCAATTCAAATATCTACATTTACCAGTGTGTGAAGAGTTCATCGACTAAGGAATCCTTAACAGCTATAAAGAATTTGTTGAGAATGAGTAAGCCTGCCCTGTACATTAAGCCATTTATATTTTAGTAAGTATTTTATGTAAACATGACTATAAACAGCAAATAGTGGCAACATGTGGAGTAGATTGAATAGTCATATCTTATTCATCCTCATAGAAGTCACTCTATAATTTGACCCAATATTACAAAGGCTGCCAGTCTGTAGAAATCCTAGGCTTAGAAGTTTTAAACATGAAGCGATATGTAAAGAGAATAGGGTTTCTTAGGAATTCCTTTCTTAAATGGGGGAAATAATGTCAGTTTTATTTTTTTCAAAATCTGGAAAAACTAATGTCTTTCTTTTCGTAGAGAGACAAAAATGTCAGTTTATGTAAAAATATTATCCTTCTAGTAGAGGAAGTTAGCTTAAGTGGTTTATGTGACTTCATTCAAAAAATCTGAGAGAAAACATAATTTGTTTTATAGACTTTATACAGCAAACAAAAACATGACCAGTCTTGGAAATTTCCCAGTGAAACTGACTAGAAACCAGGTGAACCAGTTTATTTAATTTTGGTTTTCTAGGCATTGCTATATTATCAGTGCTAATAATTTACACTGATTTCTCACAATCCTAAAATCTCTATGTGCCAATCTATTATATGTATACTACGTGCCAAACACTGTGCATAGCGTCTTATAAATGTTTGCTCATTCACACAGCAGGGCATGAGATAGGTGCTATTATTTCCATTGTTTACAAATTTGGAAGTTGAGACACAGTCTTTTTTTTTTTTTTTTTTTTGAAATTTATTTATTCATTCATGAGAGACACAGAGAGAGACAGAGACAGAGACAGACAGAGGGATATACAAGCTCCCCACAGGGAGCCCGATGTAGGACTCTATCCGGATCCTGGGATTACGCCCTGAACTGAAAGCAGACACTCGACTGCTGAGCCACGCAGGCATCCCAGAGACACAGTCTTTTTTTAATATATATATATATATATATATATATATATATATATATATATACATTTATTTTTATTGGGTTCAATTTGCCAACATATAGAATAACACCCAGTGCTCATCCCATCAAGTGCCCCCCTCAATGCCCATCACCCACTCACCCCCACCCCCCACTCTCCTCCCCTTCCACCACCCCTAGTTCGTTTCCCAGAGTTAGGAGCCAGAGACACAGTCTTAAATAATTTGCTAGTAAGTTTTCCAACTGGAGCTTCAACCCAGGCAGTCTGGTTCTAGAGCGCATACTTTTCACTGCCACACCAAAGTGCTGACTTCATGCTACAAGGCTATGATTTACCATGCTGGTTTATACCTCAGGGTTTTCTAAGTCCAAAATGTGTGTGTCAACAATCTCAGAGTCAGAGCACATCAGTATGGAATAATCACTCAGCTTTTTTAGATTTGTAATCATTTACCTTCTTCTGGGAATCAAGAGACACTGGGAGGCAGAAACCAAAACCAAATTTGTAGAATTCCATATCAACACTATTAGTAGCCAATGACTCAGCTCCCATTTGGCAGCAAGAGCCAAGCCACTGGGGACAGGACATGGAAGGAAGCCCAACCAGATGTTCTTTATCAAATGTCCCCACCTTCTTCACTGCAATTATTTCTTCCAGCTATACTCAAATGTGGTGATCCTGTCTGTCTCATCTTTTAATGTGCAGACATTGAATAACACTTCAACATGATTTATAGTTTAAACACAGTACTATTCATATTTATACAATATCCTTCCGTCTAAGTCCATGCCCTTGTTTTTTTCTTGCCTTACCATTTAATATATGCTTAGGTCCAAGGTAGCTTTTATGTTCCTGTAACCTGGATAGTATAGGGTTCTTTGCTATACCGTAATGAATTTTGTAAGGTGTTGGTAGGTGTACAGTTTCATAAGGCTATTAAACTTACTACTTACTGTAGCCCCTATGTAATGAGGAAAACTGGTAGATCTCTGGCTATCACAGGACTTGTCATATGGTGACCTCCTTAAATCTCCTGGGAGAGTTATGTTTTCCTTCCTCTCTCTAAATACTTATCACACAATGTTATGACTTTTTTGAATATTTAAATTTGTACCACAAAATAATGAGCTCTTTTATTGCATAGATTTATTTGAGAGTACAATGAAGAATAAAACAGAATAATGGTCTATAAAATTAGGAAGAAGAAAGGGCTCTAGATACTGAATAATACAAGTAATGATATGACTTATAACTGCAAATTAGTTAGTCTGCATGGCATTTTGCCAGAATAGACAAAACCTGAGTTTATTTACATAGATTTAATATAAGATTTGTTTCAAAATGGTTATTATTTAACTTCTCTTACTTTCCATTATATTTTCTATCCTAGTCATCTTTCCAAATGTAAAGTATACATTTCTAAAGAAATCACTAAATTGTTCTGTAAAATATTGTAGCTTATTCAAAACCATGACTTTTAAATTGTTTTGCCAGTCTTTTCTTTATCTGTTAATTGTGATGATGAGTTGCCTTCCTATTAGAGAATTCTTAGGGTAAGAATTCTTTCCTGGTTTTCTTCTCTCTCTCTCTCTCTCTCTCTCTCTGTGTGTGTGTGTGTGTGTGTGTGTGTGTGTGTGTGTGTGTGTGTAGCTGGTACAGGAGAAGGAAGCTGAAAGTCAGAAGAATTGTCATTACTGCCATTATCTCCAATTTCTTTTTTGAAAGTTTTTCTATCACAATTCAGTTCAACATGTATTTACTGAGAAACTATTATGTATAAAACACTGTTAAATAACACATGATGCTATGAACTGAATGTCTCCCTAAAATTCGTATGCTGAAGCCCTAGCACCCAGTCGATGGTGTTTGGAGATGGGCCATAGGGTGGTGATCAGGTTTAGATGAGGCTAGGAGGGTAAGGATTTCATGATCAGGTTAGTCCCTTTCCAAAGAGCTTACTCCCAACTATTCCCATTCATTCTCCAGCTTTATTTCTTACTAGCCTGTGTTATTTGGGCAAAAGGTAAGATTTTCTGACAGACAGATCCTAAGTAAATATATTAAGTGGATAGTTGTTTATATCTGTCTTAGTTATGTTCTTCTAACTGTAAGGATATCATTGTTACACATCATTGTTGAGGGATGTATGTTTTTTCCATTTTTATTCTATCTATTCCTTTTGGTCATTGTTGCCACCTGCATGGATACACAAGAAGGAAGAGATCTAAGTCAAAGGATTTATTTAAAAAAAAAAAAGTAGGGTGGAAATCACATAGATTACTTCCAGTGATATTTTGCTGTGAATAGTCATATACAGTTACCACGGTGATTAGAAAAGGTAGCCTGTAGCTAGATAGCCATGTATGCGAGAGGAAATGGGTGTAGGAGTAACAATCCAGAACCTTCTGCTATGGGCCTTTGGTTAAATTTCGGGTGAGTCCTTCTCTGGTCATCCTATTTAAAATTAATCTTCTCATCTACTCTCAATGTCTTTGTTTGCTTGTTTGCCTTTTTCTACAAGAATATAAGCTTTGTGAAGGTAGTCATTGTGTGATTTCCAAATTCTCTACAACGGTGTCTAAAATTAACATGAAGAGGTAATCAGAATAGATAAATAATTTTAAAATAAACAGAAAAAAATTTAATTATAGCCTCAAAACAAAAACAGTTCAATAGCCCAAAATTTTATACTTTTTCTCTATTAATAACAGATCATTTTAATGGAAAAATAGTCTAACAGCGTCAAAATATTGAAATTTAATAAAGTCAAAGTGCATGAATTACAAACCTAACAAAGATAGTACAAATTATACAAAAAGCTATTTAACTAATGAACAACCATCACATAACTACATTCCTAAAAGAGTCAGAGAAAACAAATTATGAAGTGGGAATGAAGGTATGTTGGACCATCTCCACATTCCCAGTAATGTGGGACGTGAGTCACTGCCAAGTGTGGGGATGGCATCTGACTACTGATGAGTAATGTACAAACCATGATAAGTTTTAAAAATTGTGGAGACTAAATGGATTTTCTAGTAGCATGAATTCGGTATTATATGATTTTATTGAATCATGGACACTCAGTTCCAAAGGTCTTTTGGAGATAATACAATCTGATTCACTCTTACTTACCTTTGGAAAATGCCTGAATATACAGACTGACTGCCCATCCTCTGAAAAGGTGAGCAGCTTTGTGAATTCATGCCGGATGAATTTGATGAACTATGAATCAATTCAAAGGCAGGACTTGGATGTAACTTTAATATATAATTCAGAGCACTTACCCACATTTGAACTATGTCATTAGTGCCTGTTCTGTTGTAGTTAGAACTCATTCGGCTATTAGCCTTCTTTTCAATGTTATAGGTATTTTTGGTCTGAGATTTTTAATACCTTTGCCTTACAGGGATAACCTTTGCCTTTTACAGTGTAACATTTTAAGTGCAAAGAGTAACTATCAATGAGCAAATCCTTTCAAATTAATTTTCTGATTAAAATGAAATGAATAAATTACAAACATTGAGTGGCAGAAACAAATTAGAAATAATATCCTTTTTTCAGATAGAAGCAATTTATTACATCCATACTCTTAAAAATTTTTTTTAATTTTTATTTATTTTATGATAGTCACACAGAGACAGAGAAAGAGGCAGAGACACAGGCAGAGGGAGAAGCAGGCTCCATGCACCGGGAGCCCGACGTGGGATTAGATCCGGGGTCTCCAGAATCGCGCCCTGGGCCAAAGGCAGGCGCCAAACCGCTGCGCCACCCAGGGATCCCTACATCCATACTCTTAGATGATTTTGAGCCCTCCCCAATCCTGTCAGTATTTTCAAAAGAATTCATGGTTTTTCAGCCATTACTTTATATGTCTCAATTTAGCAATGCTAACTGAATTATAAATTTTTTGAGGATAACACTACATTAAACATCAAAAAATAGTTATTGCAACCCATTTAACTGTCATACATAATTCCAATCTATTGTAGCTGAGTGATGTTGGTGGGAAATACCTTAGAATATTTCCAATGTCAGCTGTTTAAGCTAAAAAAGAAGGAGCAAAATGTGGTCATGGAATCCTCCTCTGCAGCAGCATCATTATTTCCCATTAAACTTTTGAGAATCATAATCCCTAAATCTAAGACACCCTCATATTGTGTTTATTCATGCACAGAAGTCTATATGTGAGAGTGACTACACACACATGCCATATAAAAAAAGTTTACTTTAGTGTTTCTGAAATTTAATCATACATACAAATTATCTAGAGTTTTGTCTGCTTTTTGTTTTCATATTAATTCTAGGCTCCTCCTCTAGATACTCTAACTCGGGAAGCTTAAGAGGGAGCTGGGAAATAATTTATAAAAACGACTAATCAGATTCTGATGCACATTGTTTTTGGAAAATAATCATCAAGCATTCCCTCTTCTGTGATCTGCAACTGTTATCCCTTGATAGTGTTTGATTCTATGTATAAATTAGTCCTGATCATTTACTCATGTGGATTTGGACACAAATAGCAAGTAAAGAGAGTATATGGTCCCTAGGACTTAAAGACACTATCTGTGCAAGCCTACTTTTGTTGACTAGTAAGATATTACATTCTTTGCCCATGTGATCTGATGGTATCTGCTTGCTGCTTTAATAACTATCCTGATTACCTTGGATCCACAAATCAGCTCCGCCATCTCCCTGAACCATTTGGACACCTGCAGATTTTACTTGTTTTCTGATTGCTAGTCATCTAAATGATACAGAAGTTGCCAAGGGGGGTTAACATATGCCTTATTTAGAATCCCAAATCGGGATTTCTCAGTGACTACAGTAGCCATAATTGCAAATAATTGTGTTTGTTTGTTTTAAATGGATATTAAATGAGCTTTAATATTTGTGCCAAATTTATATTATTTTGTAGCATTTAGTACATCTCAGTCTAGGTGATACTGAGATGGGAGTCTGTATTTTAATTATACAAAAGAATAAGGCAGTTAAGTCTGTCCTCCATCACATTGGAAACAAAGCCATGGATTAGTTTTCTTCTTTAAATTATTTTTCAGCATTTTAAAAACATAATATATGCCCTTTATTGTGTATGTTTGATCTCAAAACTCTAGCATTTTGCATCATGGTCTACGTATACAATTCAAGTATTTTCGAATGCATATACTGGTCAGTATATGTACAAAATACAAAAACTGGTCAGTTTTTACATATTATCCTAAGAATCCTAGAGACTGGAACAAAATATTTTAATTATCTTGACAGAATCAATACCATAACAATTTTTTTTGTTATTCACAGTATCCATTTATATGCTAATGTAATTAAATGAAGAGGCGTTAATTTAAAACTAACCTGTTGATTTAGTCAGTGTAATAAAAATCTAAAACATCTGATTTTTAAAATTGTAATATTAGGGCAGCCCCAGTGGCTCAGCGTTTAGCGCCACTTCAGCCCAGGGTGTGATCCTGGAGACCCGGGATCGAGTCCCACCTCAGGCTCCCTGAGTGGAGTCTGCTTCTTCCTCTGCTTGTGTCTCTCTGCCTCTCCCCCCGCCCCCTCTCTCTGTGTGTCTCTCATGAACAAATGAATAAAATCTTTAAAAAAAATAAAATAAAATTGTAATATTAGAAATAAAGAGTATTGATTTCATTTCTACACAGGTAAGCCAATCAGTTTTTATTTTTATAAAATGTCAATGACTGAACTATTGTCAGTCAGTGAATTATTCTGGGAGAGAAACAATCTTTATTTTGAAAACATATATGGCTAAAATGCATTTGTTCTTAAAATATTATCTTCTAGCACATAATATTTTGTTTCCAGTTTTGTAAGATGCTGGTATCATGAAGACTGCATGTTTTATTGGTAATGAATGACCACAGTGAAAATAGAAAGTTTCTTGTCTTAATTGTCTCCAGCACCTTTCTCCTCCAAATTTCACTTTTGAAAAATATATAGCTTAAGAAATTTGAACAAACAGAAATACCTATTCATTGATAAAAACAAATCTGATTTTACTCAGCTTACTAATAGATGATTCTTAGTTTATAGTGATTTAAAGGATTTTATGGGTAAATTCAATTTTATTTTATATAGATTAATACAACTGACTTTAGAAATGTAGTCATGTAAGATGTGTCTCCACTTTAGAAATCACATCCTTTTATGTAATAAATAATCACAGAACCATATAAATTAGCCAGAACTAATAGATTGCTCAGTCTAGTTGTACATTTCTGAAAAGAAGTATGAAAAATACTCTGGGACACATTCTGAATGACAAGATTGAACTGTGCAAAATTATTAGACAGCTGAGAACTGACATTTACTCATTGATTCACAGTTGAAACGATTGTGTGTGTTACTTTATTCCATGCTAGAATCTACTTTATTAACCTTGCATGGTTCATAGATAAACAATCTAAGAATAAGCCTCTTGGAAACAAGAATCTAAGAAGACAACTGTTCAGTTGTGTGTCATCTAATAAATGTTGGAATTTTTAAGGGAAACTTCTACTGTTTACAGAAATTTATGTAGTTCCTATGTAAGGTTTATATATGTCTTTCCAATATTTCTTCATACACATTCAAAGTAAGAAGACTATAAAGTAATTAATTTCCATTGAAATTTGAGTTAGTATTGATTCGTTCATATTAATCTTCAAAGATTTTCTTCAAATTTAACTTTAGTTATAAATGATGTTTGTATGGGGCTTCATCAAATTTAGTCACATAAGTAAGAGTTAATTGCTAGAAAGTTCCAAAATTATAACTAGTTATATTTTGCTGCCCTAAATTGTTAGATACTAGTGAGTTACCTGTATTTCTCTCTTGTTAAAAAAATGGTAAATTTATTGTTGAACATTTCAGAGGTAGAGAGAATCATATCATAAACCTGTATATGCATCACTCAGCTTAAGCAGTTACCAATTCATGGCATGGTATGTCATCCCTATGTCTACCAATATCCCCCCATCTCCTTACTATATTTTGAGGTAACACTGCACATGTTTTTCATGATGTATATTTTAAATACACTGGCTATAACACTACCCAATAACTTATGTCACATAAAATTAGCATTAATTCCTTAATGACATCAAACATCTACTTTGTTGAAAATGTTTGGATCATTTGAATCAGGATGTAAATACGACTTACACATTCTGATTGGTTCAGGTATCAGAAGCTATTGAAGTTCTGGTTTGGAGTGCTCGCCTCAGCAGCACATGTACTGAAGTTATGGTCTATCACTTCAGTGGACGATAGCCCAGTATCTGACTCCCACCCGCTGATTTCCTGGGGGCTTTTCCTTGTCACTGGAGTCCTTTTTGTTGCTCATTTGGCAAAGCAGATATGCCAGAGAATTAAAGTTCTCCTAGGGACTGTCTCTCAACTAGTGACAGGAATTTGGTAGAGTAACAGTGATATTTTTTGCTAACTGTCAGAATTTCCCCAGGGGAACTGAGCTCCATTTTGCATACAGTAGCTGAGGACTTAAAAAACGTAAATTATTGAATTCCTCTCCTTTTTGTCTCATTTTTAACTCCCTTATCTAGACTTCCCAAATAAACTCCTTGCATTAGAGTCCTAATGTCAGCACCTCTTTGTAGGGACAACCAAATAAGAGAGTCGCTTTTCAGAGCTCTTTTTATTTATTTTTGTCAATGTGTATTTTTTTTTGAAGATTTTATTTATTTATTAATGAGAGACACAGAGAGAGGTAAGACATTGGCAGATGGAGAAGCAGGCTCCCAGAATCCCAGGACCCCGGGATCATGACCTGACGCTCAACTACTGAGCCACCAGGTGCCCCAATTTGTATGTTTTTAAATCAAGGAATAACATTTGTACAGCAAAATCTTTTTAAAGAAAGGGGCTTACCTTAAGCATGCTCAATGACTTTCAGACCTGACATCAAGGAAGACCAAGTTGTGGACAGTTTCTAGGGGCTGATGAGTTTTGGAAAACCTCAGCCATTATAAGATCACATATTGAATCCATGTTCTTCTCTCTTTCTGCTCCTGGTGAGACTCCAGTGGGATGAGTTTGTGACCATCCAATGGTGTCTGTCAAGTTTCTCATGTTCTTTTCTGTGTGTTTAATGATGCTTTCTTCCACTTAAAATATACCATCATATATTTCTCATTATCCTCTCCCCTTTTTATAGTTTGGTGAGTGGGAGAGGGAAGGGATTAGTTCCCTTTGATAAACCATACTGAAGTTAATAAATTTTTCCTCCCCATCACCCAGATTCTCATGTGAAGTCATTGCCTTTTTCTCTCGGTTAATTCCATGAAAGCAGTCAGAACATTAATTTCCATTTATTCTCCTTTGCAGCCTTTCATTATGTTGGTAATTCTACTGCATCAGGGCATGTGACCTTTATGCACTCTGCTCTCTCCTTTATCTACATAATTATAGCTTAATTTTACAGGTAAATATGTACTCAGTGATCAACAACATTCCTTCTACTGATATCTCGGTAGCTATTTAGGAAGTCTGAGACTTATTTTCTGATGTATACCCCAGGAAACTCTCAGAAGAATCTTATTTTCGGTATTCCTTAATATTCATAACATATCTTGTCTGGCCTTTACAATTAAAAGTAAGTTTGTCTCGATGTACAATTTTGGCCTACACTTTCATTCCTTGAATATTTTAAATGTGTGTCTGCTATTTTCTGGCATAAAGAATTGCTAGGGAACATTGATGACAATCTGATTTTCTTTCCATGATAAATGAACTGTTCATTTCCCTGGATGCCCAAGGGTCTCTCAGTCCCTTTAAAATCAAATAGCTTTACCTGACTATGTCATGCTGTTGGTTATTACTGATTAATTGTTGGGCATGTGGTGTGGCCTTTCAATGTGTAGGTTCAAAGATTCTTTATTCCAAAACATTTTAAATGATAATTTCTAAATATTGCTTTGCTCCATTGCTCTATTTTATATTATTTTTCTACAGGAACTCCTATTGCCTTTTTTAGCTTATCATTTCTCTCAGTTTTTTAATCTCTTTATTTTTTATTGCTTTTCTTTTTTTTTCTTTTTTTACACCTTTTTTCTCAAATTCCATTTACAGCATTATATCATGGTATTTATTCACTCATTTAGTGTTTCTTTCTGAAATAAATGTTATATTTAAAATTATTTCTATATTTTATCAATGCTCTATTCAATATTTATTAGTCCAAACATTTATATTTTTATATAACTTATATGTTTTTCACTTTCTTAAGTCCTTTTGCTTGTTTTTAGGTAGTAAGGTAACCTTTTCAGGGTGTCTGGGTGACATAGTCAATTAAGAGTCATTGTCTCAGGGTCATGAGATTGAACCTCGCCTTGGCTTCACACTCAGTGTGGAGCCTGCTTGGGATTCTTTCTCTCCTTCTCCCTCTGCCCTTCCCATTCATGCTCTTTCTCTAAAATAAGTAAATAAATCTTTTTAAAAAGATTACATTCTTGTCTGTTTCTTGCTATACTATTATGACATTCTTTAATTTTCAGCAAGAATATTTTCTGTTTATTATTTTTTTGGTCCTATTACAGCTAGATGTAAGATTCAACTGCAATCTTTTCTCTTGTTCTAATTTCGGTGAACTAGATTTTCTTTACTTTTAAGAGAGGAGAGTGGGCCAGAATATACTCTTTGGCTTCTGTGTTACAGTATCCCCTTTTGGCTGTGTACCAAACTGGTTAAACACCAGCTGCACACATTCTACTCCAGAACAAAATGAAAGAGCACAACTTTTTCTAGTTTATTTTGTAGTTAATATTACCTGGTATAATAAATGAGAAAATAACAGCACAACAAATGATACTATATAGCAATATCCCTCATGAATACAGACAAACATATTCTCAACAAAATAATAGCAAATAGAATTCAGTAATTATAAGAAAAATTTCCACCATGACCAAGTTAATTTTATTCTGATGACACAAAGCTGGCTTAATATTTAAAAGTCAATCAGTATACTCCATCATATTAACAGGGTTAAAAAGAAAAAAAAAATCACACGATCATACCAACTGATACACAAAAAGCACTTGACAAAATTTAGTAGTTTTTAATATAAAAATTCTCAGAAAAGTAGGAAAGAAGGGGAAATTCTTCAACTTGATAAGGTGAATTTATAAAAAATACCCTACAGCTAACATTAAACTTGATGTTGTATGACTGAATATTTTTCTCCTGGATTCGAAAATATAGCAAAAATTTCTGCTCTCTTCATTCTTATTCAGCTTAGTGCTAAAAATTTCTAACTAATGCAATAAAGCATGGAAAACAAATAAAAGGCATATAGATTGGAAAGAAAGCAATAAAATTATATTTACAGATGATCGTATATGTAGAAAATCCCAAAAAATCTACAAAAGAATCTCCTTGAACTAATAAGTTGGTTCTGGGATGTTGTAAAATAAAACCTTCAAAAATCATTGTATTTCTCTATTCAAGCAATGTACCACAATTAAAATATATCATTTATAATTATTCAAAAAATATTTAGATGCAAGTCTAGCAAAATGTACAGAACTTGTATGTTGAAAATGACACAATATTGAAAGAAACGAAATTATAGATAATGGAGAGTTATACCATCTTTATGGATTTTGAAATTTAACATAGTAAAGATGTCATTTCTCTCCAAATAGATATACAGATTTAGTATACCAATAGTAATCCCATCAAATTTTCTAGATACATAAAAGATTAATTTAAAATCATATGTAAAGGCATATAAAGTAGAATGACTAAACTAATCTTGAAAAGAATAAAGTGGGAGAAATCAGTTTAGCCAAACTCAAGATATTACACATAACTCTAGTAATCAAAGATGTGTGGTATTGGTGGGGAATTGGAAATACAGATTAATGGAACAGAACAGAGAACTTAGAAATAGACCCACACTTGGCAAAGGTGGAAACACAGTTTAATGGAAAGAAATAGTCTTTTCAGCAAATCATGTTTAAGCAATCAGTCATCTATAGGCAAAACGTGAGCCTTCTCTAAACCTCACACTTTCTATGTATTATACTCAAAATGGATCATGGACTTTAATATGTAAAAAGTATAAAACTTTTAGAAAAAAAAAAACACAGGAGAAAATCTTTGGGAATCTAAGACTGGGAAAAGAGTTTTGTAGTTTGAAACCAAACTGCAATCCATCGAAGAGAAAACTGATAAATTGGACTTTAAAATGTAAACATTTTGTTCACCAAAATACCCTGGTAATAAGGTAAAAAACCAAACTGGAGGCAAGCTTAACATTTTTGAACCCACAAGTCTCTGACAAATCTCTAGCATTTAGAATACATACAATACTCTCATCACATATAAAATATATGTAAACTCTCAAACAAGTGTAAAAAAATCCAATGTTTCAATTATAAAACGGTCAAAAGAAAAAAAATGGCATTTCACCAAAAAAGGATAGGCAGATGGCAAGTAAATCCCTGATAATATTTTCACCACCATGAACCATTAGGTGAATGCAAATCAAAACCACAATTAAAATATTGCAGTGTATCTATTAGAATGGCTAAAGAAAAAAAAGGGGACAAAATCATATGCTGACAAGGAAGTAGAGGACCTAGATCATTCATGTTGATGTAGTATAAAGTGATACAACTGATGTAGGAATAAGTCAGTGGCAGACAGGGATAGGCAGGAAAAGATAAGGGAAAGACCCCAGTGTCAGGATCCTACCCATCCCAAAAAAACAGAGATAAGACAGTAAAAACAGTAAAATAAACCTGGCTCCCTATCTCCAAATTGTTAGGGAGTATCCCCTTTAATAGGCTACTAGGTTCACAGAAACCCCAAATATAGAGAAATATCCTGGAGGAGATATTGACCAGAGAAAAGGGAATACCTTGTTTGTGCTCATGATATTTACAAAAAACATCTTGTTTGTTACAAGTCCACCATGTTTGTTCCAAATATAGACATGATATTTACAAATCCACCCTGATATTGATAAGAAATTTACCAAATTCCCTGGTCAGTTCCCTATAAAAGACTGACCATAAAAGACCTCAGTGGCAACTCTGTTGGGACCCCTCTCACTTTTGAGAACTTTATGTCTCTGCTTAATAAACCTCTATCACTTTGCTCACTCTCTGTTGTCCATTCTCTGTTGTCCATGAGATTGACTCCTGGGACAAGAGCCAAAGTCTTCTGTATCACAACCACTCCAAAAATTTGTCAGTTTCTTAAAACAACAACAACAACAAAACCCCATAAACTTGCAACAATCATATGACCTAGCAACTGTACTCTTGTGCAAGTCCCAGAGAAATCAAGACATTGGTTAAAAACAAGACTTTAGAAAATGAGTATTTCTGACAGCTTTATTTGTAAGTCCCCAAACTGGAAATATCCCAGATATCCTTTAATGGCTGAATGGTTAAACAAATGGTAGTGTGTCTATATAATCGACAGTGAGAGGTAATGAACTCTTGGTGCACACAACAATCTGAATGACCTGTAGTTAATTATATTGAGTAGAAAAAGATAATATCATATAACCTATATGATTCCATTTGTGCGGCATCCTTGAAATGACAGAACTGTGAAATTGCAAAATGGGGAATGAGTTAGTGGCAGCTATGGGTTCCTAAGAGGCTGGGGTGGGATGAGCATAGATGTCACTATAAAAAGGCCACATAAAGAATCCTCATGTGGATGGAATTGTTCCTTATTTTGACTGTATCCATGTTGGTATCCTGTCTGTTATGCTGTACTATAGATTTCCAAGGTATTGGTATTGGGAAAAATTAGATAAAGCTTACAAGAAATCACTCTGTATTATCTCTTACAACCGCATGTGTATTTCCAATTATCTCAAAATTAAAATGTTAGTTAAAAAAAAATGAATGAGCATCACTGTGACTTTTCCCATTATAGGACATCCAGGCAAATCTTGCTAGAGAAAAAGGGTTTCTCTTGTCAACTCTAACATATAAGAAGCCTGAGCTGAAATGTAGGATCAGTGAAAGCAATGCATTAAGCGTTGAAGAAACACACTTCACTTTCTGAGTTATGCCTCTCTTGTTTTTCACTTCAATTTTTATTTTATTTTAAGGGCTTTTATTTTATTTATTCATGAGAGACACAGAAAAAGAGGCAGAGACATAGGCAGAGAGAGAAACAGGCTCCCCACAGGGAGCCCAATGGCAGGACTCGATCCCAGGACCCCAGGATCACAACCTGAGCCAACGGCTGATGATCAACCACTGGGCCATTCAGGCATCCCTCACTTCACTTTTCAAGAGGCAATAACTTTTCTTGGCACATCATGTTTCTGATGTGTGTGTGTTTATGTGTGTGTGCACGCGCATGTGTGCACACACACTTGTTTTTCTTTCAAGCTGTGCCTTGGAAGCTTGACTCCTCAGTCTACAAAATTCACAGGGCTCAGATTGAACACATAGAATTTAAATTTTCCAAGGTTCCCTTTACTCCTAGCAAAAGGCATGGTGAAATCCTCTCCCACTTTTACCTGCCATTCCCAGAATACCCAGCTGTGCTTGGTTCTCTGGTTCATGAATCCATTTGTCTCCTATCCAGTTCCTCTAACATAGTCGCCAAAATGGTGCAGTCTTGCAGTGTGACACTAGTTAACGTAGTTTGACACTACTCACCTCTCTCTTCCAAACACACAAGTTTGAAGTCTGCAAGGATACCTGGTATCGCCATTTTGTGATATATGTTCGCTGTGAGTTAGGTACCATATTGCTTTGCTGTTCTGGTTTCTCTCTCCACATTTGTGGAAGATTCAAAATGAGGGCGCCATTACCACTGCCATCTTGTCTGTTTATAATCTCTGCATTTCACTGTGATGATTACATGCTTGTTCTCATCTGAGATGATCAAAGAATGAGATCAAAAGATTTTTTTCATCTTTAACATTTAGCTGAAGTTCAGTTTTAAGATAAAATCTGAACTTCATATGTAGATCATCCACCAGAAAGAGTATACAGAGCCAATCAAACATAAAATATATTTTATTCCTCATTTGCATATAATTTTATCTCTAAACCATTTCCCCAACTTAAAATCTAGGCCATGTCATGGGAAAATGGCTTTAAAGTTTATCCATTTTTTTAAGTAACAGATGTTTTAATAGCTTCCCTGACTTAATTAATTGATATAATGGAGTATAGTACTATAGGGTAAACCTGTGCTTCAAGCATGCTAAATGATGATTGTGAACGTCTTACATTTATTAGGAGATTTAAATGGTGGAGGGTGAACCTGAGTCAGCAGGCATATGTTAGTCAATGTGAAGAAATGCTTACATTTTCAGATCTGTCTCCATGAAATGCAGAAAATTACCTAAAGTTAGCTAAGAAGAATGAACAGATCCTTGACTAAAGGGGCACTTTCTAAGGAAAGTGAAATCCCAGAACAAATTACAGCACAGAGAGCATGGAGAGATGTTTCTCATTTTTCATTTCACTTTTTCTTCCTTCACCTTTTTATTTTTTTAAAAAAACAAAGTAAAATGATTTAGGGAAAAAAAACTAAAAGAAAATCTTTAAAATCATAACTCAAAGCGTAGATAGAACAGTAGAAGAGCTGTATGGAAAAGACTTTCTAAGCTGGCTCTAATTATATTTTGGCTGCAACTTACCTCTGTTTCTTTTTTTTCTGTGTGTTTCAGACTTAAATTTCCCCCCATACCTCTGAACCATGTCTGAGGACGCACCTGCCTAAGTGTAGGCTTTCCTTTTCCTTTATTTTCCAAATTCAACAACATACTATTGTCAAATTTAAATTTAGGAAATCTTTAAAAGCTTGATAAATCTGTATCTTGTCTTTCCTCTACATTGTGATAGCTTAGTTTACTCTGTGGAACATATACCTAAAACTGAATAAGTCAATTTTACAAATTATGTCATGAGTAAGATGTGATAATAATGCCTCTAGTGAAATTATATAATGTTCTCAACCAACATCCAATGGTAGCTCTAACTGTTCTGTTTTTATAGAGCATGAGCAAGGAAAGGGGAGCTGCATCCAGTTTCTTTGAATGACAGAGGGAACAGTTGGATTCATTTATGGTCATCCTTATGCACCATGCCTAAAGATTCCCTGCTATGGCAGTACCATACTGTTCCCTGAGGCCAGACAATCTCTAAACTAGCTAAACATATACAAGAAAATGAGGATCTTGCTGATTTATGGAGGTTAAGGGTGTTGCTATGTAAATTTATTCCAAAAATATTGCCATTCCTTAGAATGTTTCATCAAATATTTTTCTTAATTATCTCCTTATGTTCACTTAATAAACTTAGTGATGGAGTGCTTTTCTATTTAAATGTGGATTTCATTGTTGGAAGAGAATAAGGAAAACTAATTTTTATGAAATGATTATTATGTGCCAAGTACATTCTTATTACATTAAGTCTAATATAGTCCTCATGGCAAACCTTTAATGTACGTATTATTTACTTTTTCTCAGATGATGAAACCAAGGTTCAGAGATTTTTAAATAGCCTACTCTAATTCATGAAGCAGAACAGGAATTCAAAACCCTGGCTGTCTCTAAAGTTCATGCTCTTTCTGTTATGCCATAATGTTTCATGGAAAAAAGTAATCTGATGTCAGGCAAGTGAAAATTATATTTTTGTGGGAGACAATGTTTGAATATGGTACAGTGCAATACTTCATTTCATGGCTCTTAAATTAGCTGTGGAATAATGTCCAAAGTCAGTAACTTTTAACACATTTTGAACAGCACCATTGTTGATTCTAAACTTTTTTTGAGTCACACTTTCCCATTAATAAGTGGTGACCATGGGTGCGCATGCAGAGATCTTTCATAGTGTATCAGGAGGTCCACTGATTCTGGATTAAGGAATAAATGGAATCCAAAAGCATTTACTTTTAAAAGCTATTGCTAATTTATTTTATCTGTCTTAAAACATCATACTCCTTCCTAATCACCATTTAAATAATCCCTAATTTGATATGATCTGTAGGAAAAAGTATTATTTTTATGACTCCGCAGCAGTCTTTTGTGATTTATTAGTTTATCTCTGTCGTTCACCTTTGGTTTCTGCTACTGTTTACCAATAGGTTAGGAAGGGAAGTGGGGTGCTCTACTGCTCAGTAATATTATATATGTATATTTTTTTTCTTGTAAAGTTCAGGTATAGGAGGTGGCTGAAACTAACAGATAAATGAGCTTTGATGTTTTGACTGTGGATTTCATCAATTCAATATTTTAATGACATATAGATCATTGAGTGCTATGTGCGTGCGTGTGTGTGTATCCCTTGCAAATGCATTTAAATTTTATATTTAAATTATCAGAAATTATATGCATCTTCCAACTTGTTAATATGTACTAACATCATAGAGGGGGGTTAGTTAATTGTTGCAAAATATTAAATAAGAGAAAGAAAGAAGACATGTTTTCCAGGCTTTAGGAAATACACTGCTATTGATTATCAGCAAACTAAATTAAGTGTCAACTCATCACAAGTATATCTTCACTATTATTATAACTTAGATACCTCTTCTGCTGTTCTGGTGTGGTATCAATCAATCAACCAATCAATCAATCAATCAAGTTTTGCCAGTGTTGTTAGGGGGAGTAAAATGAGCTGTAAGTAGAACAGACTTTAAGTACTAAGGTTACTGCTGTCATACTGTTACAGTTTCTCTTCTCTATGGGCATAAAAATGTGGCAGTGCACTGTTTCTTTTACCAACATTCTACTCATTATCACCCATTTTGGTATTATGGTTAAAAAAATAATGCTAATGAAATATTTGCAGACTCATTCTTTAATCAATAGCTGAAAATGTTGAACTTCTTCACAAATGTCTTTAAATTGAGCATATTATCGTGTGATTTAATACCATTTTTAAGGAGTTCTTTTGTGTGGTGGTGTGGGCAGACTCTATGAGTTTTATGACTAATGGCAAGAATGGAACTTGTCTCAGAGGCATTCTTAATGAACTGGAAAAAATTTCTCTTCTATTTCACTCGATGGAAATACACTTACTGAGATTATAAAACCTGGTAGCTCTGAATGGCATTTCTAATCTTTTTCTTACCTGTTTTTCACTTCTTTACACACTTAAAATATTTTAGGAAAAATAAAAACAAAGAAAACATCCTGCTTTTGGGCACCTGGGTGGCTCAGTTGGGCAAGCATCTGCCTTCAGCTCAGGTCATAATCTCAGGGTCCCGGGATGAGCCCTGCCTCAGGCTCCCTGCTCAGTGGGGAATCTGTTTCTCCCTCTGCCCCTCCCCTTGCTTTTTCTCTCTCACTCTCTCAAATAAATAAGTAAAATCTTTTTTAAAAAAAAAAAAGAAGAAAAGAAAATATCCTTCTTTATTTTTTTCTAAAAATAAAATGTGTTCATGAGAGGAATTGCTAATTTCCTTTATCTTCACACCCTCCATGATCACAGTATGTACTTTGTCTTCTGACCTCCTGTAGTTCAGTTGGACATCATGGAACCACACTGTTGTACACTGTGTTGCTTTTTATATTTTTCCAGATTCATCCCTTCCACATCGTCCCATTTCTGAGTTATAGCTACTGAATCATTAACACTTCAAGTTGTTTTAAACAATAGGCATAGCAATTTGAATGATTTGAACATTGTGAGAAAAAGGGGGAGGGGAGGAGGTAGCTTTTTATCTTCAGAGAGAAAAGAAAAAAAGCCATCTGGAAAATACAACTGTGTCTCCAGGGCCACAGAGAGAGAGTGAATGTAAATGGTGAATTAGTGAGAGCCTCTAAATAAAAGAATAGGAAAAAAAAAACAATGCAAAAATACCATGCTTTTCTTAGTATGGAAGCAATTTCAGTGTCCATAAAGTGTATTATACATAATATGAATAAAATAATTCATTTGGGCCAGGTAGGCTTACCTGAAGAAAAACAAAATTCCCTTTACCTCAAGATATGTGTGTATCCAAAGTCAGAAGTGTGCTGACTGCAACGATTTTTCTCATTACTTTAAAAACTCAAGAAAAGTTAAAAGAAACAATTCATTTTTCCAATGGAAATTCCAGGCTGTTTTTCTTTCCCTAGGGCTTTCCATCTTTTCAACAATGACTTAAAGTGATGATCATATTTGGATATGAGAGAAAAAAAAAACAACCTAAAAGTAAGGCATTAACATGGTTAAACTTTAGCATCATCAAACAAAGATATAAATCCAGGGACAGATCCAGATTTTGTGGGATCTCAAACTCATGCAAATCAGTGTCTCTCTTTAAGAAAAATAATACAACACATGGAGATAAAATTAAATACAAAAATGAGTCTGTGTTTAAAATAGAGAAGTTCAGAAAAGATATATGTATAAGTGAAGAATGCATAAAAGCAGAAACACCTAACTCAAACATCATTAATTCCATATATATATAATTAGTTAATATATATATATAGTTAGATATACCTCTGTAGAACTTTTTTCTTTTTTTAAATTTTTATTTTTATTTATTTATGATAGTCACGCACACACACAGAGAGAGAGAGGCAGAGACACAGGCAGAGGGAGAAGCAGGCTCCATGCACCGGGAGCCCGATGTGGGATTCGATCCCGGGTCTCCAGGATCGCGCCTTGGGCCAAAGGCAGGCGCCAAACCGCTGCGCCACCCAGGGATCCCTGTAGAACTTTTTTCTTTATTTTTTTTTTTACTGCATATGCTTTGCCACTTCTTATGAATCATTTTAAAAGTACAATTTATTATAAAGAGAACAAAAATAATCTAGTATTTTTAGCATAATGGATTAAAAATGTTTATTACTGTTCATTGAAATTCATAGAATATGTAGCTTTAAATCCAGAAATGCTTGATGTTTGTAGGAATACTGATTTTTTGTTTCCTATAAACATAAGAATTTTTATAAGCTCAATTTTACATGGTTCCATTTGTCTTCTGAGAAAACAGTGTAGAATAGCAGGACATAAGGAGAAACTCAACTAGTGGAACTCTATTATCCATTGTACATTTTCTGCAAGCTGCTCTAAAAAAACTCTAGGCTTTCAAGACAATTACATCAAGTCCAGGAGTTGAAGAGAAAAAAGTCTTGGCACATCAGGAATCTATACAGAATGGAGGCCATATAAATAAGAACACAGTGTGAAGAATGCCAGCCCCCTAGGCACTCCTGCTACAGTAAAGTATAGAATCTCTCTACATTTTAAGGAAAAAAATGAAAGAATGGAAGATCACAAAATGAATAGCAGTGGAAAAAGAGAAAGAGAATTTGACATGGACACGAACATAGCAGATTATTTGTTAATGTTTCTGAAAGAAGGACCAGAACTACAATCAAAGATATAATTGAAGAAAACTACGTTGAACTGACAAAAAGAATTTTTATATCCAAACGTGAAGACTTAACATATATCAAGGCAAATTATTATTATTTTTAAATGATCAACACTTCAACATACTTAGGCAAAATATTTGAATTGTTCTGAAGCCTTACTGGTGTCTGGACTAGACTTTTCCATTATAAACGCCAATGGGGATAGATGGATTTCTTCAAGGTGCAGAGAAAAATAACAGTGTGTGACTCTCAAATGCTATTCACATTTTATTTGTGTGCCAGTAGCAGACAAATGTGTTTTCAAATGAACAAGGGCTCAGAAATTTTGCATTCCATTTACTTTTCCTGCCAAGTCTGCCATAGATTAAAATAATCTGAAAATTTAGACAATGCATTGTTCAAAATCCATAGAGGAATGGGGAAAAAGCAATAGTGCCATCAGCTTTTCTCACATCCTCTTTTTATTTTTATACATACAATAGACAAAATGTAAATCAGCAATCAGAACACAGACTCCCAATACTTGGAGAACTGGGTGTTTTTTTCATTTTCTTTTTTTTTTTTTTTTTGTTTGTTTGTTTTTGTTTTTCCCAGCCTGCCTCCCACAAACTACATATGAGCTGCTTTAAAAACATGTGCACAGCTGCCTTCCATATGGCTGGGGGGTGGGGAAGAGTTGTGCTCTCAGAGGTGAAGTTGACCAAAATTCACCAGGATTTGTCCTAACCCTCCTCTGGAAGTTGCAAGACATTAGTAGGTTCCAGACTTCCAAAACAGCTATAGCATACAGATTCTGCCAGAAAATTGTTGTCTAGGTTAGGGACAGATTCCTGGGGCTTCCTACTCCTCTATATTCCCTGAACTCTCCTTTTCTAGTTAATTTTGTGAAAAGAGGTACAATCTTAGATATGAACAAGAAAATGATAGAACCATTACAAAACGTACTAGTCGCTTAAATTAATGCAGATGAAAACAGTGTAATTAAGGCCTAGCAAAATTAACCTAGATGTACAACCATGTATCTTAGTTTTACTCTGGAATTAATTAAAACTCGGTGAAAAATTGAAAAGAGAAAGGCTGAAACTCCTCATGTTACACTGTCAAAGGAGTATGTGACATGGGAAATGTATTTGATAGAATTCAAGATTCGTTCATTATAACTTTATACAAATACAAATATAATAATATGGCCAAATATTTAAAAAAAACTCATCCTTTCATGTTAACAAGAAATAAAAGAAATAAACTGAAGCTACCACAGCATTTTCAGAAAACCTGAATCAAGGCAAGAATATTTGCTTTGGCCACTGGACATTCTAAATTATAGGAAGAAAACAACAGAAAATATCTACAGCTATTGGAAGGAAAAAACCTATTATTTGTGAAGACATGATTATCTAACTGAAAAAAGAAATCAAAGGACTCAATTGAAACTTACCTTAAAATCAAGAAGAGAACTTAGTAAAATGACAGATTCAAAATACATGAAAAAAGTCAATGGTTCAATAAGCCAACAAGAAGTTGATCTTGAAAAAAATAAGTGAGATCATAACAAAAATAAATACAATTTTAAAAGTTTTAGTGAGTTTTAACATTCATAGCTAAAATGGAATCCATAAATTTGGAAATGCCTTTTATAATGCAGCTTCTTAAAACACTACAACACATATGATGAGGTGCATTAATAAGCATTTTACAAATGTAGTTTTAAATATAAGTGCACACAATCACAAAGTCCTAGAATATTATGCTGATCGTTCTTGAAAAACAGCCTAATTTTGCTTAATATTTACTAAGAAGATATTTTATATTGAACATTTTATTCATCTTTCATTTTGCAGAGAATTTAATGAACTATCCTTACAAGAATGATGTTAACTTAAAAAAAATAGCTGTAATGTTTTGCTGATTCCTAATATTTTAATCACCTAAATCCACATTACTTTGAAAAATTGAGGCTATATGGAAATTGTCATATATTTAGATGTTAATTAATAATATTGAAGTAACATTGTGATGAAACACAGCATTGCCCATTGTATGAAATTATGAGTGGCTTCATTTTCCTTGGTAAAGTAGAAGCAAGTTTACCAGCAGATAGTGATAAAGGGGGAGGTAAAATATAGGCAATTGGAGAAGAAATGAGAACACTTGAAATATAATAATCCGGGGGAGAGAAAAACATGGACTGGTCACATGCTATTGTTGCCCAGCAATAACAGGAGAATTTGTTGGCTGTAAATTTAAGCTAAGCTATTGAGAGGATGAGGGGGGATGATGAAGGGGTGCCAGACTGTGAAGAATTAATTCAAAGGATAAAAACATTCAGGTCCTGGTGGGTCGGAAAGACTGTTGGAGTCAAAGTGTGTGAGCTGGAAACAGAAGTGCCTGTGGGAGAACTGAGATTTTGGAGGGTTATGGTGCTGATAAATTCATGGGAGTGCCCTGGCTGGGAGCAGTAGTGGCATGATGGAGGACACCAGGATTGGAGAGGGGTTGAGGGACTCAGAGTCCTGGATCCTGGGAGCTCCTCAACATGGATATTAAAATCACCAAAATACTGGATGCCTGGGGGGCTCAGTGGTTGAGAGTCTGCCTTTGGCTCAGGTCATGGTCCCAGCGTCATGGGAACTAGTCCTGCGTTGGGCTCCCCAACGGGAGCCTGCTTCTCCCTCTATGTCTCTGTCTCTGTCTCCGTCTCTCTCTGTCTCTCATGAATAAATAAATAAAACCTTTAAAAATAAAAAAAATAATAAAATCATCAAAATTTGATGGAAAAGGTCATTCTGAAGAGAATAGAAATAATGACTCCTAAGTAAAACCATCCAGGACATGAGCACCTGGGAATATGATAGACCACTGCTTCCAAGAGGGGCAGTGAGCATGGGGGAGCAAACCAGCCCTTCTCTAATCATTGCTGCTGTATATTCATTCTTAAACCTAACAGGCACCACTCACTAAAAGCTGCATTAGATTTTAATCCCTGGCATGAAAACTGTGACATCTTTTTAGTAGCTTTAATTTTTATTTCCCTGAACACATACTGTAATTCCTACACAAGGCTTCATTTTTTTTCCTAGACGAATATCCTGCATATCAATGAATTTTTAAATCTCCTTTTTGAAGTCGCTGACTGATGACCCTCAGGTCCACCGCCAGCCTCCTCACCCCACAGGCCTCCTCTTCCATATCAAGTCACAGAGATCCTAGCACCCAGCAGACTATGGGAAAATCATAAAGAGAAGGTGCCAAAGGGTTCCCAGCAAAGGTGGTGTATAGAGCCAGAAAGATTACAGTACCAGGGCTTCTTTTGGGAACTGAAATGGATATGGATAAAGAACATTTTAAATTACATCCGATGCTACTACAGAAGATAGAAGAGGAGAGGCTGAGCTTGCATGGGGAAGGAATTGCCAGAGGCAGAAATTCTGGAACCCCCATCCTGACTCTTGCTGACAGAGCCTGGTAGAAGGGCTCACATTCCCTTGGCTTGATGGACTCCTACAGAGTATGGGGTCCCCCACCACCACCATGAGTACAACACCCCCAGTGATCCTGTTCCAAGCCCGAGACTGCCCTTCCTGGTGACAATCTGCACAGCAGCTGCTTTACTCTGCACACCCCGGCCCTCATTTAGGGGACTTGAAGAATTCAACAGAACTGGATTAACTGGATTAACGATCAATGTTTGTGTGAATATCTAGATTATTTAGGGTAGTCCATATAGCTATAATAAATAGGCCTCAAAATGGAAAAGCACCCCCAAATAGAAGGTTATTTCTTGCACATATACCAGTCCCAGCTAGGTACTGCTGGTTGAGGGAGAGTCCTATCCATTTCTTCACTCAGGCACCCAGGCTCATGGTCTCTGCCATCCTCAACTGGTTATTTCTAAGGTCTCTAGAGTCATCACAATTCCAGTTGGCACAAAGCAGAGAAAGAGTACAGTGGAGGGTGTTTGAGAGAATGGATAGGTTTTGTCTGGGAAGTAATGATCTTCCCACTGTTGAAAACATATTATATCAATGTCAATGCCGAACTGCAAGCTAAGTTGGATGAGATGTGGGCTAGCCATGCATTCAAGGAAGAGGAGAAAATGATTTTGCGAGCAATTTCCAAAAATATTTCTGAGAAGTCCTTATGAGCCTCTTTAAACACTTTTTTTCATAACCTAGAGAATAGCCATGTTTAAAGAACAAAAAGAGATGCCAAATTATAATCAATACATTTCATCTTCACTATATACTTTGGAAATGACTTTCTTTAAAAATTTACTGAGTGAATAAATATTGCATTTTTAATATCTACTTTTTGTTTATTTTACCCAAAGACAAAGTAATGTAATTATGTTTCTTGAGTTTATTTCTTTTCTTTGTAATTCAATTATCAGCTTTTGGAAGGCAAGAAGATTTCTTCCTCTTTCTATGCTTAATGGCAAAGATTGAGGCATGCAGTACTAGTCTCTGAATGTAACTGAATTATCCAGAGCTTCTTATTTTTATGTTTCAAAGAGAAAATCAGTGATTTAAGAGCTATTTATAACCCTTCGATGTGGTTATGAATTTAAGTAGATTCTAAAGATATTAGAAGTTACCTCTAATCATGAGGTGGGATTGCATGATTAAAAGATGATTAATTTTTGCTGAGATGTTGCTAATCAAAAATTAAATCACAATACAGCAAAACCAATTTAGTCATTAAAGGAAACAGAAACAGTTGCAACATAAAAAGGAGACAATGCCATTCAGCTAAGCTTTCTTTTGTAGCTTCATAATAGGTCCTGTGATCAAGTCTAGGGCAGAGATTGTGGTTCACTTTGCCTCTTGGCACATAGAGATGTTGATGATATGTTTTTTGTGACATCCTGGTGTAAATGGAAAGGCTTTCCTGTCCACTGTGAGTCTCACCTAACTGTCCTGTGATTTCCATTAGCCAAAATCTCAGAAGCCTAAATGGAAGCCTCTGGTATAGAGAACACCTCCAAATCTCTTAACGATTGTGATGCTAAGCAGACTATGGCAAGGGTGCTTGGATCATATTTCATAACTCTAAAAAAGAACAATCTTATACTAACGTATGCCATCTTGTTTTTGTTGAATGGGTGATCATGATGGAGAAACATACTCAAAATTCTCTATCCATTGATATATAGTAAGCAAAACAATTTAATAGTAAATTAAAATTCTAACATAAAGTCCTGAGACTGTCAGAGGATGACTTGATAACCATTGCTAACTTTTCTTCCTGCCTTTGCATGGCTTATTTGATACAGACCCAGGCATTATAAAGCGTAGCAGTTTTTAAAATATAATTGCTGTTATTTAGCTTAGCAGAAATGAGGAGAGGATTTGTCACTGTAAACCATATTGTTGATATTAGGACAATTTTTTTTGCCTTACTGAGAATATGGGTTCCCCAATGGTGGCATCTGTAGTTGGCTCAGTAGGCAGGTGACACGCTGGCAGTGATGCTGGCTTGGATGGGTGAGCCCCTGGCGACTCTGGAGTGGACCACAGCCCAGCACCCACAGGGGGTTAAAGGCTCAGGCTCTCCAGAACCAGAACACAAGAAAACAGTGGATTTTTGCATGTGAGTTGGCCTGTGGGATGCACGGACAGCAGGCCCAGCTGTTCTGAAGCAATAAAGTGCCTGCTGCCACGTACCTCATGGTGGGTAATAAGCAGGAAGCTACTAGAAGATTTGGTGCAGTTCTGTCTGTCAAATCAGGGCTCAGAGACAGACATTGTTTAGTTAGTAACAATTGCATCAAAGGAAAATGAGGCCAACCGTTCTTGAAATTCAGTAAGTTATTCAATAAATAGTGGAATGGACTATGGATTCTACACGTTAAAATTTATACCTAATATTTGGTAAGCAATTTCATAATATAACTTTTAGTTTATATTGTGAATAGGAGAACATATTTATTTGTACACTAATTTATTTGAGCATTCTAGATGAAAAATATTCTGGGGATCCCTGGGTGGCGCAGCGGTTTGGCACCTGCCTTTGGCCCAGGGCGCGATCCTGGAGACCCGGGATCGAATCCCACATTGGGCTGCCGGTGCATGGAGCCTGCTTCTCCCTCTGCCTATGTCTCTGCCTCTCTCTCTTTCTCTCTCTGTGACTATCATAAATAAATAAATAAATATATAAAAACTAAAAAAAAAGAAAAAGAAAAATATTTTGAACATTGCCCCCTTTTAGAAGTATAAGTACATTAAATAAGATTATTCTTTTCACATGAATATGACCATGGTTTTATAAATTGAAGTACAGCCTGCCAATTCCTGGGGGGGGGAAGGTTCAGAAAAAAGTAATAAAATAAAAAGGCCCAGATTAATGAACTTTTGTAAGCTCTACATGAGGCCCACTGCATAGTAATCTATATGTAGTCATTCCTCTGCTGAATAGTAGCTTTTTTACTTTTTGAAAAAAAGTTTGCTTTTTTTTTGTCACCTTCCATATAATTGATTTGCAACATACATTTTTTCAACTCATATTTCAATATTCTAAAACTTTTTATTTCTTTTGGAAAGTTTTCCCAAGTCAAATTTTCTGATTGCTTTCTATTGTGTCCCATCCTTGTCAAGAATACTTATCAATATGTATATATATATATATATATATATATATATATATATATATATATATATTTAGTTTTGCCAAGCTGATAGGTAAAAATGTAGTATCATTATTACTTACATTGGAGTCTGTGTAGTAGCCGATGGAGCTAAGCCTATATTTGTATACGTATTATCAACTTAGGTCAACTCCTTGGAGATTTACTTGGTCCTGGGCTTAATTTAAATTTCCTTTCAGTTTCATTTTGGGATCATTTTGTACAAACTCTCTTTAAAGAGGAATACCTACCTTTAACTAGTTTAATGCATTACATATGTATTTTCTTTCACTTTATTTATAGTACATTTCTTCACATGAATATACTATACTGTAACATGTATTTAAAGTTCTGTTTTTTCTTTTATATTTATCTTTTAGTTCTCTTTCACTTTATTATGTATTTCTCCATGCAAATACTATGTGACAATTTGTATTTAAAGTACTATTTTTCCTCCTAATGACCACATTATTCTCAGACTAGATTAGAAACTCCCAAGCTTGCAATATTATGATAATACTCTCCCAAACATTTTTGCTATTTTTTATGATTTTATTTAATTCCAGTTAGTTAATATACATGTAATATTAATTTCAGTTATAAAAATAGTGATTCAACACTTCCCTACAATACGCAGTGCTCATCACAAGTGCACTCCTTAATCCCCATAACCTATTTCACCCATTCCCCCCACCTACCTCTCCTCTGGTCACCATCAGTTTTATTTTGTTTCTTATATTTAATCTATAATCCAGATGAAATGTATTTTTCTTTTTTTCTTAAGGTGAAAGGATATTTCTCTTGCTTCTCTGAGCAGCTACTGTTTCAACCACATTCTATAATTAATACTGAATTGAAATGATACCTTAACCTACATAATATCTACATACATTTAGATCAGTTTTCAGAGTTTCATCCCGTTCAATCAGTCCATCCATTTTTTTTCTTAACACCATATCATTTTGGGTCACCTGGGTGGCTCAATTGGTTAAGCATCTACCTTTGGCTCAGGCCATGATCTCAGGGTCCTGATTGATCCTGGCATGGGCATCTAGCTCCCTGCTCAGGGAGGAGTCTGCTTCTCCTTCTTCCTCTGCTGCTCCTCCTACTTCTGTTCTCTTTCTCTTTCTGTCAAATAAATAAAAAAAAATTAAAAAATGGAATTGTAATAAACTTATCTGGACACTTAAAACATTAAAATCATGACTGATATCACTGTTATGGACCACTTATTCTATATATTAATTGAACAAGGCTTGCTATCTGTCTTTGTTTTCATATATATCTTATACTTTTCCTATTTAATTTGTTCAGGATATTTTACACTACTTTCAATTTTCATTAAAATGTGTGCTTCAAGGCACCTGGGTGGCTTGATTAGTTAAATCCAGAAATTATTTTGGATTTCAGCTCAGGTCATGATCTGAAGCCACACACCACACTCTGTGCTCGTTGCAGAATTTGCTTTCTTTCCCTTTACCACCCTCCATCTCTATCTAAAATAATAAACAAACAAACAAACAAATAAAACCCCCAAGGTAATATTGAAAATCTCTAGTGAGTTTTAGTCTTGATTTTGACAAAACTGGTATTGACAATGTATCATTTAGTATGCTGACTTTTGTAGAATTTTAGCTAATAGGCTTCATAATGTTCCATTATTTTGTCTATGTTCTGATGCTATTTATTTTTAAATTAAATGCAACTTTTTTCACTTTTCTTGATGTAAATATATAGAGTAAGCATTAATTAAATAATATAGATAATGCTGTTACCATGAAATATTTAGAAGTTACCTGGATAGTACATGAATAGAATACTAACCAAAAGGAAACAGATGAGTAAGAATTTGTATAGTTTAAACCAAAGCTGTTTTTATTTTGTCTCAGGATGATAAATCCCAAACAATTTAAGTTCCATAAAGCTTTCAGCCTCCTCACATGTTTTATGAGTTGAGGTACAAAAGTACTGAGCTTGCGAGTTATTTAAAACATTAAAAGCCACAATATGATTTAAAGTAAATAAAGTTTTATAACCTTATCCCACAAAATAACTCCTACATTTTGAGTAATTTTAAGCATTGTTCTAGTTTCAGAAATTATCAGATGACTCCATGATATTAAATGATACTGGAGAACTTTGTAAAGATTTTTTTGATTTTTAAATATTTTATTTATTTATTTGAGAGAGAGAGAGCAAGCATGTGCAAGAGAGGGAAGGAGTAGAGGGAGAGGGACAAACAGATTCTGTGCTGAGTGCAGAACCAATGCAGGGCTCGATCCCACGACCCTGAGATCATGACCTGAGATGAAATCAAGAGTTGGATGCTTAATGGATGGAGCCACCCAGGTGCGCCTGTGATTCTTAAAATATATTTTAATTTTTTTCCATTATCCTAAGAAGGTACTTTTCTATCAGATCTTCTTAAAAATAATTCAATACTGCTGTCTCACTCTTTGCTATAAGGTATTCTCCAGAGTATATATTTTTAAGGAAAATTAATTACAAATGCAATATATTTTTCCTAACTTTCAGCTTCAAACTTAAGTATATGGAAGGGCTTCTCAGCAGAATAACTATTAGGAAATTTGCTTCCTTTAAAAAGCTATTATTTGGTACCCAGTGTTCTGCCCTGTTTCAGGAATCTTTTCTTGAAAGCCTTACTTTAATTTTTACTACTATTTTCAAAATGAGGATTCTCAAAGTGGCTACATTTTAAGTCATTCTTCAATAGAGCAAACATATATTGAAGTGTGAGCAATTTCTCTGAAAAAACAACAGGCTCATCAGAACCATTTTAATGATTCAACTCAATGAATACAACTGTGAGTTAAATGTTGATCATTTTTGAAAAATGTATAAATATTTATAAAATGAATTGTTCGGGAGAACTTTAGGAACAAAACAAATGTATTTCCATTATCTAAATACCACTTTTAAAAAATATATATGTATTTATTCATGAGAGACTCAGAGAGAGAGAGGCAGAGAAACAGGCAGAGGGAGAAGCAGGCTCCATGTAGGAAGCCCGATGCAGGACTCGATTCCGGGACTCCAGGATCACACCCTGGGCAAGGCAGGCGCTAAACCGCTGAGGTAACCAGGAATCCCCACTCTAAATACCATTTTATTTGTTAGTCCTAAGTATTTAGGATACTGGAGCTTTGTTCATGGTTCACCTAGTTCCTTATATGAACAAAACATGACAAATTGCAGTTCTGAGATATTGAAAACACTATGACATCTTTATTTTCCACTAAGTGTGAAGTGTACATTAAAATAGGTAATGTTAAGGGCACCCTGGTGGCTCAGTGGGTTAAGTGTTCAACTCTTGGTTTCAGCTCAGGTCATGGTCTCAGGGTAGTGAGGTCTAGCCCTGTGCCCAGCTCCATGGTCAGTGTGGAGTCTGCTTAATTAAGATTCTCTCTATCTCTTTGTCTCTCTCAATCTGTCCCTCCCCCCCCATCTAAAACAAACAAATAATAAATAAATAAATAATCTTAAGAAAGAAAATAAGTGATTTTTTTTATTCACATATTTGGGAGTTGGAAGAATACAAGCAAAATCATTGTTAGTCTTGTTTTTAAGTTTTCAGTTATCCATAGAAAACTGTCATCTCCTTTAAATCTTTACCTCTATGTCCTGGTAAGCACAGCAAAGTCAGTGACTCACAACTACTTTTCCCACATTATTTGATCTTTGCTCTTTGAAATCTTAACACTGATTATTCCACGTTGTAAATAAAATAGATATAAAATCAGTTAGAAAGCAATGACCAGGAGCTGTGAAAACAAGTGGACCTTTTTTTTTTCAGATAGAGCAATTAAAATGCTGCAATAAATCAAATGAATAATGTAAAAATAATAGCATATTGCTACTCTCATTTGTTACTCTAATTGTTCTACATTTATGAAGCTCTGCCCTGGGTAGTTTTAATAGCAGTTGTTAACCATTGTCATTTATCAGCTACCTTATTACAGTTCAAAATGGAATTGTAATTGAAACACTAGAACAAGTTAAAATTGACAATAAACTCACAGTCCGATAGGATTTGCTTAATGAACTTGATGCAATAAAATTTTAATCGTTGTCAAGCATTTATAGAATATATTGCCCCAAAGTTTTTAATTTTTTAATTAACACATAACAATTCAAGGGAGTGAGTTCATATGAGAAAACAAGAGGCAAATGACGATTAAACATAGCATTATTCCTACTATTATGAAAATAGTAATGACTCTTCTTTCCCCGGGTTGTTTCACTTTCCTTTTGTTCTACCCCTCTGGATCTGGGAACTTTTTCACTGCCTGTGAGATGTAAGGAGAAATCTTAACTCTAAATATCTTATTCACTGGTCAAAAAGAATATTTATCCTAATGTGTTCCATCCAAATTATTAGATCTTAGAGTCAAATGTGTGGTATTCACTTCACCACATACCATGTTTACTTTTGTTAATATTTCTGGGCATTGGTTTCCTTATCTATAAAGTAGCTGTAACTAATTATTAGGTTGTCACGAGAATTAGAGTGAATAGTGAGAACATGATAAGTGTAAAATCATCATCATCATCCTTTATAGTTTGCAATTTCCACTTAAGCCATCTCGTTTCATCTTTATTGGGTATTTTCCGGGTGATTGTCAAGAAACTAGTTAATTAACTGTGTTAAATTTCATGTTAGGGATCTGGTGACCTAGCAAGATTGAGAGCTAAATTGTAAATTAAAAAAAAAAACTTTATAGAGTATGAAACACTAGCTATGTCCATGTAGAACACTGCAGCACTGTTCCTGGTTAACTGGGTGGAAAATGAACTATGTAGGCAGCAAAAGAATAGAGAGTTCTGGAAGTAAAACAAAAGTGTCTGAAAAGAAGGTAGATATTATAAGCAAGGAAAATTCCTTCCTTCCTTCCTTCCTTCCTTCCTTCCTTCCTTCCTTCCTTCCTTCCTTCCTTCTTTCCTTCCTTCCTTCCTTCCCTCCTTCTTTAGAAATGCCCTCCATCCTATTCTTGGAACACAGAAACTCAAGTGACCTTAATAATGAGGAAAACATGCTTTCTTTGTCTCAGGGCAGAAAGATTAAACAGATAAATTTTGGTCTAATATTTGTTATTTATGTGTCTTAAGAGCCTCTGAACTCTAGAAAATAAAACCTTTCACCAGAAGACTGTACCTAATACGTTATTTTTTAAACATTTACAAAAGCATGATGTGAACCATTTTCTTTAAAATTGTTTGAAGCAATATTTAGTCACCTACATGTTGTGAATACAATGAATGTTCTCTGCAGAGATACAGACATCTTCTATCTCCATGCCCTTGTCAATGAAATGGCTAATAGCTTGTTCAACAGAGAACTTCCCATGTCTGTCAGTTTGGGAAATTCTTTTAAAAAAAAATTTTTATTTAATTATTTGAGAGAGAGAGAGAGAGAGAGAGTGCCAGTGAGCAAGAGAGCAAGAGTGCATGAGCAGAGGAGAGGAAGAGGAAGAGGGAGAAGCAGACTTCCAGCTGAGCAGGGAGTCCAATGCAAGGCTCCATCCCAGGACCCCAGGATCATGATCTGAGCTGAAGGCAGATGCTTAACTGACTGAGCCATCCAGGCGCCCTTGAGAGATTCTCACAATCTCTGACTTTGCATTCTTATGAATCTATAACCATGCAAACAAATGCTGTTGTAATACATTTTGTAAACAAGTGTTCTGAGTTTGGTGCAAATGCCTCCCTTAAAAATATAACTTGGGAAGCTTTTATGTCAACACCATATTTATTTTTAATGTGTCATATGTGCCTGGATGTTTATATATTTATATATAATACAGTGTAACACAGCTTATTTAAGCACTCCCATAAAGATGAATGTGAAGTTTGCTTCCATTTTTTTTGGGGGGGGGAGCTGCTAGTTATTGTTAAGTACAATCTTTGAGCACAAGTGTTTCTGTATACAGACTTCTAGAAATAGAATAGCTGATCCCAATGTTATTTATATTTTAACAGCTACAGCTGTATTCTCCTCAAAAATTAGGAGCAGTTCACAATCTCACAAAAGCACAACAGTGCTCATTTCACTAATATATTTTATTATTTGACCATCCAATAGATAGAAAATGATTTTTGATTGACGTTTTGCTTTTTCCTAAGTATTAGTGAACTCAATTGTCTTTTCAAATTTGTTGATTATTTGTATTTTATATTTTGTGAAATACTGTTAAAACCTGTATTTTTCTCTCTTTATGGATATAGATGAGTGTCCTGTATATTTACATATATTCTGAACATGTTTTTTTCTTTGTATGTTATGACTTGTATGTCTTATATAGGAATAGCTTTTCAAACTGAGAATTATGGAAATATGCCATGATTTTTATTTTCATCCACTTCAGCTTTCATATTTATCTAAATATTCAACCTATTTTGAAATTGTATTTTTTTGGTTGCTGAAGATAAAGAGTAACTTATTAGCCAATTGTCCCAGATTCCATTATTGAAAAGTTCACCCTTTTATCAGTAGGTTGAAAAGATACCTTTATCACATACAAAATCTCATGGATTATATATTGTGTTATATTGATTTATTTAGATATGGAAAAGGAAAATAATGCTTTGATTAGTAAATATTTATGGTTAGGGTAGTGATTCTCATTAATTTTGCTTTACAAATTTTGTAGTTTAGTCATACCCATTGTATCTTCCTAGTGAATTTTAGTATAAGCTTACAGAATTGCAAAAACTTTTGGTTTGTTTGTTTTGATTGCTTTATTTGGAAATAATTACCCTCTTTACAATGCAAAGACTTCCTAATCAGAAATGGAAGGAATGCATGACCCTCCATTTGTTGACATGTGTCTCATGCCTTTCAATGGTATTTTGTATAAAATTCCCATGGGTATTAAACACTTTTGAAGTATATTGCAAGGTACTTAAAAGTCATGACCTAGTAAGTAATTCTTTCCTTGGGGGTTCCTTCTTTCAGTTGGTGATAATTTGCCCCTCATTTTATGTACGGCCTTTGCTTTTTCTCAAAAAGCTGATGGATTTTGGTTGCTTATCTTTTTTTATTTTACTGTGTGAATGTTGTGATGTTCTACTAAATGAAGTCCATAACTTAGTGACTTGGTATCAAACGTCCCTTCTGCTACTAAAAATGTTTTTTTTGGATATGGATTCTAAGTTTTCCTAAATTATTTCTTAATGGATAACTTCATTGTACTTTCAACTGTCTTCTAGTCGTCTCAGTTTTGAATCACATGTAATATAAAATGCACTTTAACTTACTTTGGAACTCCTATGAATGCTTCATACAATTTACTCTGTTCAGAAGTAAGTATATTTTTAGAAAGAAGAGGTTTCTTTATCCTTAATGCTGTTTTTTGCCCTTTTTTGTATTTTACAGATTCTTTTAGGCTTCATATTTTTTTGTTTATTTTGGATGGCTGTAAATACATCTCTGCCTACACTTTCTCATAAATATGTAAGGAGCTTCTATTTAGATTACTTCGCTTTCAACAGATAATATAAGAATCTTATTCCTTAGCACTGAAATCTGAAGACCGTATTAGGTAAATTTTTATTGACAGTTTAGAAAATTAGTATTAAGAAAAAGACTAACTTGAATTCATATTCTGAAAAGCAATTTTCTCCACACTGAGACTTCTTAAGCAGAGGCAAATATTTCCACATTTGATTATTTTAATGTCTCTTCTCTTTTTGAGGTATAGGCTAAGAATTTTTGGGATTCTATTTCCGCTTCTTTTATTGCAGATTCAGGAAAATAACTAGTTCTCTAGATTTGTCCCTCTCACAGCGAATATACTTCTGCATAAGGTTGAATGTGGGACAGCAGTTGGAAGCTATGTAAATGAGAATTTCTCTGCCAACAAGTTTTATCTTTAGTGGAGTTAGCACACCCCAACAGAGCACATCTGTTGCTGGTTTACAAAGTTAACATGATCACAAATGTGCTTTGTTTATCCTGAAGCCTTGTTTCCATCTGTCACACCTAAAAATAAGTTGGAATGCTCACCTTTTCAGGGAACTAGTGTCCTTGATTGGAATAAACCCAGGTGACATGATAATTTAGATGCTGAGCCCTATTATTCATTAGTTTAATATTTTTTGTGTTTATCCTTAATTTTTCATCCTTGATGCAGTAGCTTATGAAGTTTTTTTGTCTATATGAAACAGTCTTCAGCTGGATTCAGCCCTTATTTTTTAAGATTCACCTTTTCTTTATCCCTGACTCTCCAAAGAGAAGTCATTTTAATTATTCTGCATGAGTCTTTACCTACTTCCAGAGCACACTTAGTTATACACACATTGTTTCTTGATGAACTGATTCAGTCTATTCATAATACATTTAGAATCCATCTATCTATATGTGAGTGTGTGTGTGTATTCACATTAGAGCAAGAATAGACTTAGGGAAATGATATTAAGAGGAAAGACAATAAGTTAAGAGTGAGATATTAAGTACCTTTTACATAGTATGTGTACAATAAAATAAATAAAAATTAATAAACAGTTTGTAAAAACATACAGATATATAGGCAGAAGGATAAGATATATGATAGATGATAGACAGGGGGTTATCTGCAAATTAGTGTAAAGAATTTTTGTAGGATGATAGAAATGCCATAAAATAGATTTTTGTGATATCTGCACATCTCTGTAAGTTGACAAAAAGGCTTAGTATACATTTAAAATGGGTGATATCCAAATTATCACCCAATAAATCTATTTTTAAAAGATCACTTGAAATCTTGCAATAGATGCAAAAATTTAAAAAATTAATAAGCCTGTTCATTAAACAAGCATTTATTTAATGTGTTTTATACAAAGCACTATGCTAATGGCTTTAGACCTGAATATGACCAAAATTTCCTATTGACTTAAACACTTTCCATCCAATAGAAATCTATTGATGAACTTGTCCAAAGTATTCTTCATCTGTATCAGCAATGTGCTTTTAGACTGGCACTTTATTTATTTTTTTCTCTCTGGTGCAATTTTCCATATATTCATACAAATTTTCTACCTTTTCTATTAGTGTCTTTAAGACATTATTCATAGTTATTCTTAACTCCCTAGCTAATACTTCCAAAATCATATCTGAGTCAAATCCTATTGATTATTTTGTCTGTTGACAGTAGATTTTCTTTTCATTTTTCCTCCTTGTTTTTGTGTCTTTCTGAAAACTTTTGGTTGAAATACAGATAGTGTGTGTGTTTATTTCTGGAAATGAACATGTCTTTTCTTCTGCTATGCCCTTGAAGGGAGTGGGAGTAGGCATTTGAATCTATCTAATCAAAAGTTGAGCTGTGTTTGTTTCATTGTTGGGATGGTTTCCTAAAATGAACCACTGGCTTCAAATTCTTCTAGCGTTAACTTGGTCTTAGGGTGGGGTCTGTTTATCACAAGAATTTTCTTATTCTCTCTTTTACACTCAGTTAGACCATCCCTTTGAGCCTAAAGCTCAGCTCTGGTCTCTCTCCATGCTGTTACTACTCTCTTAGTAGTGGAATGGTGTTGCTTCTTTCTCAGTGCTTCTAGTAGAGTAGAGTGGGTTAAAGAGGCTTTCCATTGTCAGGGTTCAGTCTCAGGGTAAGGAGGGCTCTGAGTCTTGGAAGAGGGAGTTTTCAAATAATCCTGACCTCCTCTATTGGTTTGGGATCTCTAATGATACATGTGTTCTTTTCCTCCCCCGGAGGTAGAGGTGGTTTGTTGTTTGTTTTCCTACTCTATTTAGTTCTAGGAGTGATAGGTTTGCTTTCTCTTCCCTTGAAAATTAAGACTTTTGAACCATACCCAAGAGGAATGCAAATGAGGAGTATTAATTTTCTCACTAGCATATCTGCTCTTTTCTTTTAGACTTTCACCATTTAGGGAGGATTCCTCCAGTCTTTCTCCAATATTTTGTTGTGAGTATAGTTTGAAGGTCTAGGCAGAAGAGTTTATAGATGCAAAAAACACTTTCCCCTGCAGCTCCCTGAGGGTCTACTCAGCTTACTTACACTCAGCTGTTCTGTTTTTTTTTTTGTTTGCTCATTTATTTAAGTACCTAAATTTTTCCTACTGCCTAAAATAGTAGTCTGTTTCCTCTTGTGGTCACCCTCATGTGAATCAGTGTTGATGCCTCCATCCCTTGTTAGGGCACCTATTTTTACTACCAAGCTCATTTGTTGTCCTGTTATCTCAACTTTCTGAGAATACTAACAAAAAATAAATTAAAGATGGTTAACAGTACAGGTGATTTAGCTGAATTCAGAGTCCCTGAAATGTTTTGCCATTAATGGACATGATGTGCAGTATTCTCAGTAGCTTTCAGTTATCTGAGTATAAAAGGAAGAAACTAGATAACAGCATTCCCCAGTATTGTAATTATTTCTATGCTTTTGCTGGTATAGTATTTTGGAATAATAGTAACACAAAGGAAAAGAAGATTGTGGTGAAAGAAAATTACATAAAACTACTATAGTGTATCATCTAGAGGGAAAAGTGTATGAGATAATTGCAGAGAACAAACTAGTTTTTGCTAGAGAGGAGTGTGGAGATAGTGAAATGGGTGGAGAGGATTAAGAGATACAAACTCCCAGCTGTAAAATAAATAAGTCATGGAGCTGAAACAAGGAGAAATACAATCAGTAAATTGTAATAACATTGCATGGTGACAGATAGTGACTGCACTCACGTGGTGAGCACAGAGCAAGGTATAGAATTGTCAGATCACTAAGTTGTACACTGGAAACTAAAATTACATTGTATGTCAACTATACTTCAATAATAAAATTTAAAAAGAGAAAGGAGAAGTTCCATAGAGATTGGGAAGAAAATTAAAATATCAAGAGATTGACAAGGTTAAAAGGCTAATGAATTTGTAGAGAAGACTCAAGAAAATCCAATGGGCAGAAAGAGTGGACATAGTGACAAGCACCCTAGTTGAGATATCTTAGATCGAAATTTTTGCTTGTGCAATTTTCAGGTCTGGAGTGACATTTTGGGAATAAATGGTTAGCTAAAATCAAGTGCAGAGAAATGCTTTAGGGATTAAGCAGTTGCAGGCATCTGTAGCATAAATTAGAAGATGGGTAGTTTATCTAAACCATGATGTGTTTTAAATGTCAGCAAAACTCAGAGTAGAGAAAGAGGGAAAAATAGGCACCAAAATTTTGAAAGAACCATGGGGTGAATGTGATAGCAACAATGCAAAGAGTCAGATAGCATGAATCATAAGGTCAGAAGGTGCTATGGAATTGGGCATGCAGATTTCCTTTTCTGGGTTTTAAGTATGTGATGCTTGAGATACTGAATATTTCTGGTAAGGAGGCACAGGAGAAGTGAAGTACAAGAGAAGAATTGGGTTTAGATAGGTTTTCTGCAACCTAGGAAAATTGACCTTTCCCTATGAATAGGCTACATAAACACAGTCAAGACCTTGGCATTTTCTTTTTTTTTCTTTAATTTTTATTTATTTATGATAGAGAGAGAGAGAGAGAGAGAGAGAGAGAGAGGCAGAGACATAGGCAGAGGGAGAAGCAGGCTCCATGCACCGGGAGCCCCATGTGGGATTCGATCCCAGGTCTCCAGGATCGCGCCCTGGGCCAAAGGCAGGCGCTAAACCGCTGCGCCACCCAGGGATCCCGACCTTGGCATTTTCTCACAACCCAGAGAAATGGAGAAAAATGAATGCAAAAAATCTTAAAAAGTAATAAATGATGCCAGCAAATTAAAGCCTATTAAGTGAAGAATATTTAGAATAAAAATAAAATTAAAAAATGAGGCATATGCAAAACTTAATAAATTAACAGCAATATATGACACGTAAAATAATAATTAAAAAGATAATAGAAAAGTCATGTGCATGAAAGAATGCATTTTGTCCATATGGTCTAATGGAACCGAACAAAACATATCAATTTGAAATTGGAGGGGATATGTATTTTAGTTAAATATAAAGAAAAATTTTCAGAAAGTAAATTGTACAAACATTAAAAAGAATGTCTCAGAATTTCATCACTATATTAATCGAGATTGGACAGGCGCTCGTTACTACTAACCGATGGAATGAAAAGCAAGATTTAAATTTGCCGAAGTAATTTTCAAATAAAAAAATAAGAAAGCGTTGAAGCCTTTATGACCACATTATCAATTAGTAGCCTGTTTGTCTCCAACGGTAGTGAGGGATCCTACATTTTAACATACCTTATTTTATTATGTAAGTATATTAAGGAGAAATCATCCATGAGTAAGACATTTTACCTGTCATTTTAATATACTGGAAGCACAATGGAATTTCCTGCTGTGTTTTTTTACAATGTAATTTTAAGATAACCTTTGATCATTAGAACATCCATCAAAAACAGGACAGACAGTAATTGTACTCAACTCCAACTTATTAAGTCATCAGTTCTGACTAATCAGATTTTTAAAAAATATTTTTGCTGATGAGGACTGAACATTATGTTATATTGACCATGATGGAATATTTATGTAATTACAATTTAATCTAATGTGTCACTCACAATTTTGTGTAGTATATTCTTCTCTTGAATAATGCAACACTTTGAAAACTAAATGATTCAACTAAGTGCTGTGATTCAGCATGTTACTTACCCTTGAATCTTGGTCCACGACCAACAGATTCCAATCCTGTGCAATTCAGCACACTCTCTGTATTAGAAATTTAACATGTTCGCTTTAGAATGAAAGTAGTTAATAAAGTTTAGTTTGAACAAATCCTCAAATCATACTAGGTAAATTTGCTGATAATTTATGTAAGCATGAAAACCACAGCTAAGTATTCTAGAGGAATCAACATGTTAGATTCTCCCCCTCTGAAATGAGTAAAACGAATATAAAGGACAGAAATCTGGCACATTTGCATTTAACATCTATGTTTATTAAGTTTTAGCAAAAGTTTACTAACATCCAAGGTAACTTTTCCAAAATAAATAATACACTCAATCGTGGCTAAATAAGGGTAAAGTGATAAATAGTGGCTACATCGCGTTTAGTCTTTTATTTTTTTTATTTTTTAAATGATTTTCATATTTTTAAGGATTTTATTTATTAATTCATTCACACACAGAGAGAGAGAGACAGACAGACAAAGAGACACAGGCAGAGGAAGAAGCAGGCTCCATGCAGGGAGGCCGATGTGGGACTCCATCGGGGTCTCCAGGATCACACCCCGGACCAAAGGCAGGCGCTAAACCGCTGAACCACCCAGGGATTCCTAGACTTTTTTAAATGTCAGTACATAATTGGAATTTTTAAAATGGTTTCCTATACTATAAGAGGAATATGTAGGGACACCTGGATGGCTTAGTTCCTTGAGCAACCAACTCTTGATTTCAGCTCAGGTCGTGATCCCAGAGTCATGAGATCCAGCCCCACCTCGGACTCTGCACCTAGCACAGAGTCTATTTGAGGTCTCTCTCTCTCTCTCTCTCTCTCTCTCTCTCTCTCTCTCTCTCCCTCTGCCCCTCTCCCTGTTGACACTCTCTTTCTAAATAAATAAATAATCTTTAAAAAATAAAAGAGGAATAGGTAAAGCTAATATGATCACACACTATACTTGAACGTATAAATATCAGTAAAACAATTTCACTCTAAACAATTAACTGCATGCAGATCCTTTAAGATTATTGGGGTGAGGTTGGTGGCTTGTTCTTATATTTAAAAGTTTTATGTATGAAAAAATCATGAAATTTATTATAAGATACTAAGATGGGTCACAGAATCCAAGTAAGACCTGAAACACTTTTATAAGGCAAAGGTGAAATTCAAGGTAACATCTCTTGTTTTATTGATTTAATGCACCTCCCCTACTCGACAGCTGGCTATCTGGGGCTAAACAGGACTCATCTCCCAACTCACAACTCTGTGTGAATCAGCTTGGGACAAGAAGCTAAGGCTGAGTCAACTGCCCAGGGTTCCACCCTGTGTGGAAAGAGAGCAGTTGCAAGAGTCAAGGAACCTGGCAGACACTCCAATACATACTAACATGGATCATTCCATTTCTTAATGTAAATTATAATATACAGGGAAAATCGTGCACATAATCGTGTGCATAATTTTATACAAACCATTAATTATTAAAGTGAATATTAATGATCCCCCATGAAGTTAAACAATTTGAATGTCTAGACTCTTCTTCCACTATAAGAGTGTTTAAAGAGAAACCAGAAAATTGGCCAGGGTTTAAGTATTCCTCTAGACCAAACTCCCCAGCCACGTAATTGCAATTTGAACTGCCCCGATTTCCCTGAAATGCTGCCTCTGATCTGAAACACAGCTCTAGCTTTCTTCCAGTCAACACCACCTTCCGGTTTCCCAGCCAATCTGCTGCAATCAAGTCAGCTCACTGCAGGGCTCTGCACTGCACAGAGTGCAAGTTTCCAGACAGCATCATCCCCAACCACGTGCTGCCTCACTCCTGCTTCACACACTGAGCTGGAGCTGCAGACAGCCAGCTCTGTAACCACTTTCAGTTTTGAGATTTTCCTGTTCTGAACACTTTTTGCTTCCCGCTCTATAAAATATTCCTATCAAGGAAAGCTCTCTGAAATTTTTTATGACACAAGCAGCCCTATCTTAAACTGTTTAAATAAATACTTGCTTTTTAGTTTTTTTTGTTTCACCATCTTTGTACATCACACTGCACATGTATGCAGCTTTCTGTATTTATTTCTTTTCTCATAATTATGTTTGTTATGTTTCTAAGTATTGCTGTGTAAGCCTATAACTCTTTAATTACAGTTCTTTTACAACTTGGCTTTACCTATTTTCACTCCCACCAGAGATATTGTTCGTCTATATCGGGTCCAACACTTGACATTATCAGGCTTTTTTATTTTCACTTATTTCCCCTCCTATTTTTAGAAAACTGAAAAACTGAACTCACCTTTTCTGGATTAAGTATTATCCTCAGGGCAAAAGCAGTTTTAACATCCTGGTTCCTCACTTAGCAATTTTGATTCTCGTTCCATTATATTTTTATTTCTTAGCTAGGTAGTTTCTTCGTATTTTAGCATTCTTCGATGATTTTCAGGACCCAATATTTTGAAACACCCTTATCAGATTTTCTAAACTGTATCCATTTGACGTTACATTGAAATTACTTCATTGCCATTGCTAGAAATAGAAGGCTGATTTTTTATTTTTCACATTTTTTTTTATCATTAGAAGTGGTATAATTGTCAAGTCATACAAATAATTGTATGCATCCTTGGAATCCTCTTTTTCACATGTATGGCAAGTGTTTTTTAAATCCTTCCTACATTATTTTTCATAACAGATTTGTTGAGATATAATTATATATTGTGGTATATAAAAACATACCACAAAATGCATCCACTTAAGGTATATAATTCAATAATTTTTCATTGAATTCTGTAACCAAAACCACTATTGTGTTTGGAAGTATTTTCAATAGCCGCCCCCCCCCCCCACTAAAAATGTCTACAATTCCAAACCCAAACATACCTTATTCTCCTCTGCTCCCAGACCCTGGCAACCACTAATTTATTGGCTGTCCCTACAGATCTACCTGTACTGGATATTTAATGTACATGGAATCATATACTATGTGGTCTCCTGTGACTAGCTTCTTCCACTTAGCAAAATGTTTTCAAGATTTATCCACGGTGTAGCCTGTGTGGGCACTCCTTCGCTTGTGTAGCTGAGTAATACTCTCTTGTGTGCATGTAACAGGTTGCATTTATCCATTCATCAGTTGATGGGCATCGGATTTTCCCCACTTTATGGCTGTTGTAAATAATGGTGCTATGAACATTTCTGTACAAGTTTCTTAAGGCAGGCTAACGTTCGTTTGTAGGTTGTGGATTCACAGAAATTTATGGACACTCACAGATCATTTCCTTTCCTTGGGCAGTTTGAACCCTTTTCTATTTTTACATTTTCAAAAACATCATGTTCCTGGCAACTGAGTGGACTTTAGTTACTGTTTAATAATATCTGTTCAGATGAGTTTCCCCGTCACTTTTCTTCATTCCTAACCCACATAAAGTCAGGGCTGCCAGGATCTCTCTCTCTCTCTCTCTCTCTCTCTCTCTCTCTCTCTCTCTCTCTCTCCCCTCACTGGCTCCCATACACACTCTGGCTCTTGCACATTCCACCTTGCATTGATGTCATTTGTGAGGTGCCCTCTGTAATTCTGGTGTGTTGTAGAAGTTTCTAACCCACCAATTAACTCTCTAGTGTGAGAGGATATATTTATCTTCTCAGAAGAAACCCCATCATTTCTGAGGATTGCCTTGGGGGATGGGATTTTTCCTGCTGTATTTAGCATTTCTCTTGGGGGCAGCTGCTTTGTTACTATCATAAGCACTGCCCAACTGTCTCCAGGAAGAAGGCTTGTCCATATTAATTCCTTTAGCCACATTCTTCCATAGAACCTATCTGGGTCTCTCTCTTTCAGCAAATGTGTAAAATCCTTATATTTAATTTTAGGCTCACTTCTATTGCGAGTAGACAACCTGTTTCTGGATACTTAGAAATATATTCTTCTAGGGAAAGCCAACAACGAGGAACATAAACACAGACACATCTCAAACTGTGAAACCATTTCTTCTGGTGTCTAGAAAGGGGTATGTTACAGACTGAAGGAGCTTGTTCTGAAAAATTCTGATCTTTACGTTAATATTGAAATAAATGGTCCTTTAAAAATCATTTATATTATAAAATATGTAGTCATATGTCAAAAACTCAGAAGTCAGTCACACGCGAACACGGACTCTAATTCTCTCCAATCTGTGATCTGACCCCACCCACCTTGCTTTCATTTTCTCTTCTCTGCCCCTTGCTCTCTATGCCTCAGAAAATCCCAAATACTCTCAGCTTTTGATCTCACCATCATCTTTCTTTGTTTAGTCCTTGCATACAACCTCTTTCCTCGCCTTGTACTGACCCTACTTGATTCTGTTAATTTGCCTACCATCTGCTCATCAGGGAGGAGCTACTATGTCACATTTGGTGGGGGTGGGGGGTAGGGGGTGGTGTCCCCAATCCAGATGATCAGATCCCATGATGCATACATTGGCTAATGCAGGCATTCCCATTATGAGTGTGGATATTTTATTTCTATATTTAGTTTCTTTTTGCTATGTAACTTTTGAAATTATATTATTAGGTGTATACATATTAAGAATTGTTATATCTTCCTGTGGAATTGACCATTTTATCATAAACATTTTCCTCTTTATCTCTAGCAATGTTCTTAGTCTAATGTAATTAAAATGTATAAAGCTTCATCAACTTCCTTTTTTTGAGGTTAGAAGTTTTTTTTTTTTAATTTAAATTCAATTTAGTGGGCCAAAAATATTAACTACATTAGACTAGTAACATTACTAGAGATAAAGAGGAAATCTTTTTATGATACAATGGTGGTTCTTCCAATCCATGAGCATGGACTGTTTTTTCATTTCTTTGTGTTTTCCTCAATTTCTTTCATAAGTGTTGTGTAGTTTTCAGAGTACAGATCCTTTACCTCTCTGGTTAGGTTTGTTCCTAGGTGTCTTATGTGTTTTGGTGCAATTGCAAATGGGATTGTTTTCTGGATTTGTCTTTCTTCTGCTTCACTGTTAATTTTTTTTTTTAATTTTTATTTATTTATGATAGTCAGAGAGAGAGAGAGAGAGAGAGAGAGGCAGAGACACAGGCAGAGGGAGAAGCAGGCTCCATGCACTGGGAGCCCGATGTGGGATTCGATCCCGCGTCTCCAGGATCGCGCCCTGGGCCAAAGGCAGGCGCCAAACCGCTGCGCCACCCAGGGATCCCTTCACTGTTAATTTATAGAAATGTCACTGACATTTAGAAAATGGAGCATCCTTGCTTGATAAAAACCCAGGGAACACATCTCAACATCATAAAGCCATATTTGAATACCCACAGTGAATATCAGTCTTGATGGGGAAAAATTGAGAGCTTTTCTCCTCAGGTCAGGAACATGACCGGGATGTCCACTCTCACCACTGTAGATCAACGTAGTACTGGAAGTCTGAGGCTCAGCAATAAGACAACAAAAAGAAATAAAAAGCATCTAAATCTGCAAAGAAGATGCCAAACTCTCACTCTTCACAGACAACATGATACCCTATGTAGAAAACTCAAAATACTCCACCAAAAAATTTCTGGAACTGATCGAGGAATTCACCAAAGTTCCAGGATATAAAATCAACCAACTTCCTTTTATTGGAGTTTTCTATCTTTTACTTTGAACATTTTGAACATCCTCCCCACTTTTTTGTAACTGTGCAGTAGGACTTTGGTTCTTAGGATAGTCTGACAATTTTTGTCTTTTAATTGAAACATTGGGTCATTTAGACTTCAGGTAATACCATTTACTTATTATCTCTCATCTATCCTTCTTTACTATTTTACATTATTTTTCTAACTTTTCTTAACCACCTTCAGTATTGATTATTTTTATCTATTTTTGCATCTATTTCCTTATTAGCCATACATTATTTTTTTCTTTAGTGATCAGCCTAGATAGTTCAACTGCACTATTGATGAATTTGTATGTTATGCCTCTAAGTCAATTTATGGATCTACACTTCTAAAAAAAAAAGATTTTTACTAGTGTACTCTACCCTGACTCACTTGTTTTGGTTACCTATTTTAATTTTATGTATATTTAACAGCTCACAAGGTTTTACCATTACTATTTTATTAAGTCAATATTAATTAGAATAAACATAGATTTTTTTTACCCTTTTTTATTTCTTCTTATTCCTTTCTGCATTCCTGATCTAGCAATTAGAATAATTTTCCTTCTTTACCAATAATACTGTTTAGTGCTTGTTTTGTTTCCTTCTTTATTGCAGTTCTGGTACTGACACATTCTCTCAGGTAGTTTCTTCTGAGAATGGATTTATTTTATTGAGAGGTATGTGATTTTTTTTTTTTTTTTTTTTTTGTCCAACACAGATTTCAGGTGGGCTGGAGTCCCAGAAAAGGAATTAACTTCTGCAAAGTCCAATGGAAACTGGCTGAGGCCATGTGAGGGCATCAATCTGTGTCAAAATCAGTCTTAGACCCAAGCCTCCCCCAACAAGCCAAGTGGGCTTTATTAACCATGAATGTTGATGTGAATCCTGATACTGTTATGTCACAGAGTTGTATCCACCCAACCTTGGAAAGGAAAAACTCTAGATGATACCCAAGGAGGGACTTGTGGTTAGCCCTACACATGAAACCCAAACTTCAAGGACAGAGTTGCAATCAAAACTCTGCCTTGATACATTCCTGATGAACTCTGACAAGGAAGGGGATGATGCTTTCTTTACCATGCAACACAAAGCCTCAAGCCCAAGGGTTGAATGGTCTTCCTAGACCCTGACATCTGTTCTGTTAGATACTGTGTCTTTTCCCCAGATATTGATAAGGCAATAAGAAATGTGTCCCTTCTGTTGGCTCTTTTTCCACAATATTTCCTGTTAAGTATACTCTAGTGGTGCTGCTTAGATAAATGTCCTTGTCTTCATGACATTCATTTTTTTTATTTTTTTTTTAAATTTTTATTTATTTATGATAGTCACACACAGAGAGAGAGAGAGAGAGAGAGAGAGAGAGAGAGAGAGGCAGAGACACAGGCAGAGGGAGAAGCAGGCTCCATGTACCGGGAGCCCGACGTGGGATTCGATCCCGGGTCTCCAGGATCGCGCCCTGGGCCAAAGGCAGGCGCTAAACCGCTGCGCCACCCAGGGATCCCTATGACATTCATTTTTAATGCTAAAGGTCTTTTTTTTTTTTCTGGCTATAGAATTCTGAGCTATAGTAATTTTCTTTCTGTAATTTAAAGGTATCATCCCATTGTTTCTTGACATCCATTGTTGCTCCTGAGATATGTACTAAAACATATTGTTGCTCTATTTAAATGAATTTCTCTTTGCCTTCTGCCCGCATTAAGGATTTCATTTTTGTTTTTTTAAGCAGTTTTCCTGAGATATATTTAATTGAGGTTTTGTTTGCATTTTTCTCTTCTAATTTTGTAGATTTTGTTTTAAATCTCTATTTTTTTAACTTTTGGAAAATTCTCAACCATTTCTTCTTCAAATTATACTAATTTGCTTCTGTCCTAATGGATTTATTTCAAGGAATCTCTTAACCCTAGTGTTTAATCATTTGGGCTCCTAGGTAAAAGTTTGAGTTATTAGAGTTACCTGGAGTATGGTTGAGTTATAATGGCCTTGGTGACATTGACATCCTGTTCTCTTTGTCACATTCTGGGTGCAAATTATCTCCTTTCCTTCTCATTTCTCAGGTTCCTTTTCCTCTATTTGGAAGTGAATCCAAAAGTTAGCTTCTTCTTGAATTTTCTTCTTTTTCAGGTCATGTACCATTAGGCTAATATTAATTTAATATTGTCATACTAATTTTTGCAGCATTTTAGTTGTTTTTGCCTATAATTTGGTTCAAATTTATTAGTATCTCAGTATGAACAGCAAATGTACTTTTGACTGTAGGAATCCATAGTTTGTATTTACATTGCCTGATTCTAAGACAATTCATTTAAATTTAATAAACAAGATGCTTTTTCTTTTTACCATAAATGCATTTTTCTTTTCAACCAAAACACGATAACTAGTCAATGTGTAGTATTGTGGGATTGCAGTATTTCACTCATAGTGGACTATGGTGGATATTAATCTATCTTTGATCCCTGAATGCTGTACACAAGACTAGTGTGATATACAACATGATGCCTATAGCTAACAGTGCTGTATGATATATAGGAAAGAGGGTAAGTGAGTAAATCCTAAGAATTCTCATCACAAGAAGAATTTTTTTCCTTTTTTCTTTTCTTTTTCACCTTCCTCTTTTTTTATTGCATCTATATGAGAAAATAGATCTTAGCTGAACTTACTGTGTTGTAGTCATTTCATGATATATGGAAATCATGTCATACATCTTAAACTTATCCAGTAGAGTACGTCAATTATTTTCAACTAAAACTGGAAAAAAGAGTAGTGTGTGTATTTTTTCCTTTTTTATTTCACATTTTATAAATTATTCTATTTTTCTTAGATTTTGAAACTTTTACAAGAATAGGTGAAAAAGCATATGTCTCAACAATCTTTCCCTGAATACAATCAACAGATTAAGGTATCTTTTCAGGTAAGGAAAATTTTCTATGATTCATTTCATTTATTTAAATATTAATAGTATTCCATCTGTTTCATTTTCTCCTCCTGTAATTCCAATTATTTGCATGTTAGGTCTTCTGGATATATTTAAAGGCAACTTCCTCCTCTTTTCCATGATTCTCACAAATTTCTTCCAATTTTTCTTCTAAACCACTTAGTCCAATCTCTTCCTTGAACTTACGCATCATTTACTTACTAAATTATTTATTCAGAAAGTCATCTCTCACTTAAGTTCAAAAAATAATTTTGTGCTAATCTAAGATCTCCTTCATCTTTTGTTAAATTTCTATTCATCGATGGCCTTTGTGTATATTTTTGACTGATGGATGATTTTCCTTTGGGTGCTGACCATTTAGATTTTTTCTTCTTTTTTTCATCGATTCATAGGTTCATTTTTTAAGACACACACATGTACACACATACACACACTCCTTGGATCACACCATTCTCAGGATATGCCACCTTAGTTTTTTTTAGATCAGTTTTCATGAAAATGACTTCAAGATTTTCCTTCATTCATAGGGCAGGGCTAAGACATGTTCAGGGACTCTATAAGGAAATCAACAGATTCCAAATGCAAATGCAATTTTTCATTCAGCTATCTCAAAGATCATAGCTGATGTTTGTCTATAAAGAAGTAAGCAAATAAAAAATACTGTAGGTCAGAATTGAAAGTATAGAAAAAGGAAATTCTGCAGCTTTCCATGTTCTCTGAATCTCCCATTTCAGTTTTTTGTTTGTTTGTTTGTTTGTTTGTTTGTTGTTTGTTTTTATGAGGCTCTGTGTGTGGGATGTGTATGTGTGTATGTGTGTGCATATAATATAAATTATGTATATAAAGGATGATGAAGACAGTAATTAAGACAGTATAGTATTGACAGTAAATAAATGCACAAATAGAATAGAGAGCTCAGAAACAGGTTTAATAGATCAATATATATCAATATGTAGTTAACTGACCCTTCATAAAGAAGTCAAGAGACCACAATAGAGCAAAAATAGCCTTTTCAACAAAGGGTCCTGAAACACCTGGGCTTCCACATTAAAAAAAAGAAGAAGAAGAAGAAAGAATCTCCACAGAAATGTATTCATAATGGATCACACACCTACATTTAAAACACAAAACTATAAAACTCCAGGAAGATAACAGAAGAGAAAATCTAGATGACCTTGGATTTGCTGATGACTTTTTATCTATAACACCAAAAGCATGATCCATGAAAGAAAAAATTGATAAGTTGGACTTCATGAAGATTAAATATTTCTGCTTTGTGAAAGACATTGCCAAAGGAAAAAAAATCAAACCAACCACAAACTAGAAGCAAATATTTGCAAAAAATATATATCTGATAAAAGACTGTTATCCAAAATACCCAAAGAACACTTAAACTTCAAGAAAAAAAAAACCACACAATCCAATTTTTTTTAAAAAGGCAAAAATCTTTACAGTTATTTCACCATAAAAGATACACTGATGACAAGCAAGCATATGGAAAAAGTGCTCACATCATATGTCATCAGGGAAATGCAAATTAAAAGAACAATGACATACTGCTGAACACTTATTAGAATGACCAAAATCCAAAATACTGACAACACCAAATGCTGGAGAGGAAGTGAGGCCACAGAAAATCTTACTCATTCCTAGTGGGAATGAAAAATAACAGATATTTTAGAAGACTGGTAGTTTTTTTTTTTTTTTTTTTTTTACAAAAGCCAATACTTTTACTTTATGGTCTTGCAATCTTATTCCTTGGAATTTATTCAAATAAGCTGAAAACATGTTCACACAAAAATCTGCACAATCATGTTTATTTATAATTGTCAAAATTTGAAATCCTGTAAGATGTCTTTCAGCAGGAGAACAGATAAACTGTGGTCCATCCAGACAATGGAATATTATTCAGTGATAAAAAGAAATGATCTATCAAACCTAAAGAGACACAGAGGAATCATAAATGAATGTTAGTAAGTGAGATAAGACAATCTGCCACATACTATATGATTCCAACTATATATTATTTTGGAAAGACAAACTGTAGAGCTAGTAAAAAGATCAGTGGTTTGCCAGCAACAGTTAGGGAAGAGGATGGGATAAAGAAATCAGTGGAATACAAAGGATTTTTTAGTGATAATGCTCTCTCTCTCTCTCTCTCTCTATATATATATATATATATATATATATATATATATATATATCAGTGTACATTTGTCTAAACCCCATAAAATATACAGCTAAAAGTAAAAGTAAACTATTGACTTTTGGTGTTAATGATTTGTCGGGGTAGGTTCATCAATTATAATAAACTTACCACTCTATGGGAGATGTTGATAGTGGGGGAAGCTGTATGTGTGATTTCAGCAAGTAAATGAGAAATGTCTACATCTTCTCAGTTTTGTTGTGAATCAAAACCTGCCCTGAAGAATAATTTCTTAAAAAAACACATAAATAAGCATGATATATAGTTTTTATAATCAAAATGCTCATAGACCAGTTACAAACTTAGGAAATATTACAAAAAGCTTCAGAAACTCCCAAGGTACCTTAAAAACAATAGGTCTGCCCATGACCACTGTCCTGACATATATGGCAAGCATTCTTTTTTTTTTCCCCTCCAGAATTTAACCACAGTATTTCTTAATTTCTACACTTTGAATCTGTCCAGGTGAGGATTTCTTTCTGCTCATCCCCTTTGGGATTCACTGGTACTTTTAAATCCCTGGATTAGTAGCTTTTATCACCTCTGGCAATTGTTCAGCCATTATCCCCTCAAATATTGTTTTTGCCACTTTTTCTATAGTACTGATCACATGATAGTAGTTCTCTTCATTAAGTTGTTTTGGGTGTGACACTTCAAAATTTTCTATCCCTTTGGTTCTATCTCATGCAATCTGAAAAATTCCTTCTCACCTGTTTCACAGTTAACTGATTAACTCTTTAGATGTCTTAGGGAAAGCTATAAATTCCACTAATTGAATTCTTAATTTTATTAAGTTTAATTGTACTTATAAGAAAATTTTTACTTTTCCCCAAATCAACTGGTGCCAAGCTTTTATATATTTCTGCTAAGATTTTAAGCTTTACTTTCTGACCTGAAACACAGTTGATTACAGTAGGTGTCAAATAATTTCAGTATCAACTGAAAATGGGTGTAGTCTCTCATATGCATTTTTATTCATCTTTCCACATGAACGAAGTAGGCTAGACCATACCTCAGTCTCATAGTTGTTTTGTTTTGTTTGGTTTCTTCCTCTTAATAATCAATAAATGTCCTCAGGGTAAAATGTGTTTGAATTCTGGGTTTCCTCTTTTGGGCTCTTGCCTTCTCTTGGATTTTTTCCTGGTAATTGTTTTCTATTTTATTAGTTCTAAAGACATTTTATTTTACTCAGTAGTAGGATTGATACTCATCGCCAGACCATCATTACTGGAAGTAAAATGTCTCCTTACTTTATGTGCTCTTTTTCTTAACTCTATTTTATTAGGCTATATTTCTAGAAGTATTTATAGGAGATTAATTGCAAAGCCTGAAGCTTGATGCTTTGATATTTTGATCACAGATAGACTATAAAACATATATTAAATATATGCCAGTGCAAAGAATCTTAATTCTATTAAACTATGTTAAAACATTAATGGTAACCTGAAATTTTAAATTTTGAGAGAACTATAATATCATTGTATTTGAAATCGATTTAGAAGAGAGAAGAAGTGTTATGAAATATAGTAGGATATCAGAGTGTTGAAAATGTCCATCAGTTAACCAAGATTTCAATTGTGTCATTTTATTTTAATGTTACCAAGATTATGAAATTAGATGATCTAATAAGAGTACTGCATAACTGAGTTTTATTTCCTTTATATTTCCAAATAATATTGATTGACACAATTGGATATAAAAATAGCAGTTATAGGGCAGCCCTGGTAGCAGCGGTTTAGCGCTGCCTTCAGCCCAGGGCATGATCCTGGAGACCCAGGATCAAGTCCCAGGGAGCCTGCTTCTCCCTGTGCCTGTGTCTCTACCTCTGTGTGTGTGTGTGTGTGTGTGTCTCTAATAAATAAATAAATAAATATTTGGAAAAAATAGCAATTATATATAGAATAAAACCTGATTTCAAAAAGCCAAAATTAAAATATTTCTATATTCCATATAAGCCATAATAAGTTGCTTTAATTTTAATTATGGCATATGTAATAGTTTTCCAGTGATTGTTGGAATATTCATGGATGAAAATATGACCCCCAAAACTTCCTTTCTTTCTTTAAGCCATTCTAAATAGAATGCATATGTCAAATTCATATACAATCTCAAATTTATTTATTTATTTATTTATTTATTTATTTATTTATTTATTTATTTTTATTTATTTATTTATTTACGATAGTCATACAGAGAGAGAGAGAGAGAGAGAGAGAGAGAGGCAGAGACACAGGCAGAGGGAGAAGCAGGCTCCATGACCGGGAGCCCGATGTGGGATTTGATCCCGGGTCTCCGGGATCGCGCCCTGGGCCAAAGGCAGGCGCCAAACCGCTGCGCCACCCAAGGATCCCTTTTTTTTTTTTAATTTTTTTTATTACAATCTCAAATTTAAAGATAATTACAGCAAAAACTGCAATTTGTAATAAAAAAAAAGGAAAGAAAAGTCAAAGAAACCTATGATTCTTTGGAAAACTGCCAAACAGGAATCAACCACATTATAATGTGTATTCAATAATATTTTCACAACACTCATAAACATTTGAAATCTAGACAAGTTATTGACCTTATATAGATTACACCTAAATTATTTGTTAGCAAATGGAATTGTATTCTTCAGGAAGGCTAGAATCTGAGAATTCCAGATAAATTTGAATACAATTAGTTTTGTAAATATTTTTTTCTTTTTTTTTTCCATAAGTGAGTATCAATCTATTTTACTTCAAAGCTAGAAATTCTACTTAGGAAACTAATGATTACCTGTTTCTAGTAAAGGTTAAAATACAACAATGTTTTCCAGATCCTATAAGTAGTGGAATTGGAAAAATTGAAGAAATTTGGAGAAACAATTTGGGTTGCCATTAATCATAACTTTACAATATTTATAGTTTACAGTACTACTCACCTTGATCAAGTTATCTATCTTTATCTGTTTCTCTTTTTTTTTAGATTTTATTTATTCATTCATGACAGATGCAGAGAGAGAGGGAAAGGCAGAGACACAGGCAGGAGAAGCAGGCTCCATGCAGGGAGCCTGTCATGGGACTCGATCCTGGGTCTCCAGGATCACACCCTGGGCCAAAGGTGGCGCTAAACCACTGGGCCACCAGGACTGCCCAAAATTTAAGAAGTTTCAGTGCAAGAAATAGTGAATATCAACATTATTCGTAGGTATGGGAAAATAGGTGGCATATTGCTGAACACTCTGCTACAGAAAAGCAGCAGGTTGGAAAGACATTGATGCCAATTAATACTTCCAACATTAAATAATTTCTGTCATTTTTTTTGATCTCAGGCCTAAATCCAAATCTGACTCAAAATTTATAGGACAAACTTGATTCAATGTGGAATTTCTCCAGAATTTGGCTTCAGGTCCAGTGAATTCTTAACTGGTTGACTATAGGTGACTTTAATTTGGATGACAGGTTGGGGTAGATATCATTGGGCATTGCAAAAATGGAAGCTAAGTAATAATGGCAAACATATGGTACACCCAATGTGTCAAGCACTGTTATAAGTCTACACATATTAACACACATTAGAACCATTACTCTATATATTCTGATAAGATAGAAGTGTTGGAAACTTATCTGGCATGATCTGGATAAGAACATGTTTACTTATTCATAAATACAAGAACTTGGGGGAGGGGGCAAGATAGCGGAAGAGTAGGGTCCCCAAGTCAACTGTCCCCACCAAATTACCTAGATACCTTTCAAATCACCCTGAAAAGCTACGAATTCCGCCTGAGATTTAAAGAGAAAACAGCCAGAATGCTACAGTGAGAAGAGTTTGCACTTCTATCAAGTACAACTTCTTTTTTGGCCACTCTGCGCTGAGCAAAATGACTAAAAGGAAAAATTCACCTCAAAAGAAAGAATCAGAAACAGTCCTCTCTCCCACAGAATTACAAAATTTGGATTACAATTCAATGTCAGAAAGCCAATTCAGAAGCACCTTTATAAAGCTACTGGTGGCTCTAGAAAAAAACATAAAGAATTCAAGAGACTTCATAACTACAGAATTTAGATCTAATCAGGCAGAAATTAAAAATCAATTAAATGAGATGCAATCCAAACTAGAGGTCCTAATGACGAGAGTTAACGAAAGAGAAGAACGAGTGAGTGACATAGAAGACAAGTTGATGGCAAGGAGGGAAACTGAGGAAAAAAGAGAAAAACAAAAGATCACGAGGATAGATTAAGGGAAATAAATGACAGCCTCAGAAGGAAAAATCTACATTTAATAGGTGTTCCCAAGGGTGCCGAAAGGGACAGAGGTCCAGAATATGCATTTGAACAAATCATAGCTGAGAACTTCCCTAATTTGCAGAGGGAAACAGGCATTCAGATCCAGGAAATAGAGAGATTCCCCCCTAAAATCAATAAAAACTGCTCAACTCCTTGACATTTAATAGCAAAACTTGCACTAATTCCAAAGATAAAGAGAAGATCCTTAAAGTAGCAAGAGGCAAGAAATTTCTAACTTTTATGGGGAGAAATATTAGGGTAACAGCAGACCTCTCCACAGAGACCTGGCAGGCCAGAAAGGGCTGGCAGGATATATTCAGGGTCCTAATTGAGAAGAACATGCAGCCAAGAATACTTTATCCAGCAAGGCTCTCATTCAGAATGGAAGGAGAGATAAAGAGCTTCCAAGATAGGCAGAAACTGAAAGAATATGTGACCACCATGGAAGAAATACTGAGGGGGATTCGGTAATAGAAAGAGGAAGTCCAAGGGAACAATCCACAAAAACAGGGACTGAATAGGTATCATGATGACACTAAATTCATATCTTTCAATAATAACTCTGAATGTCAATGGGCTTAATGACCCCATCAAAAGGCGCAGGGTGTCAGACTGGATAAAAAAGCAAGACCCATCTATCTGCTGTCTACAAGAGGCTCATTTTATTTATTTTTTATTTTTTAATAATAAACTTATTTTTTATTGGTGTTCAATTTGCCAACATACAGAATAACACCCAGTGCTCATCGTGTCAAGTCCCCCCTCAGTGCCCATCACCCATTCACCCCCACCCCCCACCCTTCTCCCCTTCCACCACCCCTAGTTCGTTTCCCAGAGTTAGTTATAAGGACACCTACAGCCTGAAAATAAAAGGTTGGAGAACCATGTACCTTTCAAATGGCCCTCAAAAGAAAGCAGGGGTAGTCATCCTTATATCAGATAAACTAAAGTTTATCCCGAAGACTGTAGTAAGAGATGAAGAGGGACACTCTATCATACTTAAAGGATCTATCCAACAAGAGGACCTAACAATCATCAATATTTATGCACCAAATGTGGGAGCTGCCAAGTATATTAATCAAATAATAACCAAAGTTAAGACATACTTAGATAAGAATACACTTATACTTGGTGACTTGAATGTAGTGCTTTCTACAATCGACAGGTCTTCTAAGCACAACATCTCCAAAGAAACAAGAGCTTTAAATGATACACTGGACCAGATGGATTTCACAGATATTTACAGAACTTTACATCCAAATGCAACTGAATACACATTCTTCTCAAGTGCCCATGGAACTTTCTCCAGAATAGACGACATACTGGCTCACAAATCAGGTCTGAACCGATACCAAAAGATTGGGATCGTCGCCTACATATTTTCAGACCATAATGCTTTGAAATTAGAACTAAATAACAAGAAGAAGTTTGGAAGGATTTAAAACACGTGGAGGTTACATTATATGGTCTCATTCATTTGGGGAATATAAAAAATAGTGACAGGGAATAAAGGGGAAAGGAGAAAAAAATGAGTGGGAAATATCAGAAAGGGAGACAGAACATGAGAGACTCCTAACTCTGGGAAACGAACTAGGGGTAGGGGAAGGGGAGGTGGGTGGGGAGTAGGGGTGACTGGGTGACAGACACTGAGGGGGACACTTGATGGGATGAGCACTGGGTGTTACTCTATATGTTGGCAAATTGAACACCAATAAAAAAAAATAAAAAATAAGTTTACAAAAAAAATCATACCTCTTTCAAGAAGCCTTAAGCATAGGCACTAGACAATGTAAAAAGTTTTGAAATCCAATAAATAAATAAATAAATAAATAAATGTCAACCAGGAAATTAGAGAAGAATTAAAAAGATTCATGGAAACTAATGAGAATGAAGATACAACCATTCAAAATCTTTGGGATTCAGCAAAAGCAGTCCTGAGGGGGAAACACATCGCAATACAAACATCCATCCAAAACTGGAAAGAACTCAAATACAAAAGCTAACTTTGCACCTAAAGGAGCTGGAGAGAAAAACATCAAATAAATCCTACACCCAGAAGAAGAGAGTTAATACAGATTCCAGCAGAACTCAATGAAATAGAGACCAGAAGAACTGTGGAACAAATTAACAACACCAGGAGTTGGTTCTCTGAAAGAATTAATAAGGTAGATAAACCATTAACCAGCCTTAGTAAAAAGAGGAGAGAAAAGACTCAAATTAATAAAATCATGAATGAGAAAGGAGAGATCACCAACACCAAGGAAATTCAAACGATTTCAAAAACATATTATGAGCAGCTATACGGCAATAAATTAGGCAATCTAGAAGAAATAGAGACATTTCTGGAAAACCATAAACTACCAAAACTGGAACATAAAGAAATAGAAAACCTGAATAGGCTGATAACCAGGGAGGAAATTGAAGAAGTCATTAAAAACCTCCCAAGACACAAAAATCCAGGGCCAGAGGGCTTCCCTGGGGAATTCTATCAAACGTTTAAAGAAGAAACCATACCTATTCTACTAAAGCTGTTCGGAAAGATAGAAAGAGATGGAGTATACTTCCAAATTCGTACTATGAGGCCAGCATCACCTTAATTCCAAAACCCGACAAAGATCCCACCAAAAAGGAGAATTACAGACCAATATCCCTGATGAATGTGGATGCAAAAAATTCACAACAAGGTACTAGCCAATAGGATCCAACAATACATTAAGATTATTCACTAGGACCAAGTGGGATTTATCCCCAGGATGAAAGGCTGGTTCAACACTCCTAAAGCAATCAATGTGAATGATCATATCAGCAAGAGAAAAAACAAGAACCATATGATCCTCTCAATAGATGCAGAGAAAGCATTTGACAAAATACAGCATCCATTCCTGATCAAAACTCTACAGTGTGTAGGGATAGAGGGAACATTCCTCAGCATCTTAAAAGACTTCTCGAAAAGCCCACAGCAAATATCATTCTCAATGGGGAAACACTGGGAGCCTTTCCCCTAAGATCAGGAACGAGACAGGGATGTCCACTCTCACCACAGCTATTCCACATAGTACTAGATGTCCTAGCCTCAGCAATCAGGCAACCAAAAGAAGTAAAAGGCATTCAAATTGGCAAAGAAGAAGTCAAACTCTCCCTCTTCACAGATGACATGATACTGTACCTGGAAAACCCAAGAGACTCCACCCCAAGATTGCTGGAACTCAGACAGCAATTCGGCAGTGTGGCAGGATACAAAATCAATGCCCAGAAATCAGTGACATTTCTATACACTAACAATGAGACTGAAGAAAGAAAAATTAAGGTGCATTTACAATTGCACCCAGATGCATAAGATACCTAGGAATAAACCTAACCAAAGAGGTAAAGGATCTATACCGTAAAAACTACAGAACACTTCTGAAAGAAATTGAGGAAGACACAAAGAGATGGAAAAATATTCCATGCTCATGGATTGGAAGAATAAATATTGTGAAAATGTCAATGCTACCCAGGGCAATTTACACATTTAATGTAATCCCTATCAAAATACCACTTTCTTCAGAGAGTTTGAATAAATTATTTTAAGATTTGTGTGGAATCAGAAAAGACCCTGAATAGCCAGGGGAATTTTAAAAAAGAAAACCATATCTGGGGGCATCACAGTGCCAGATTTCAGGTTGTACTACAAAGCTGTGGTCATCAAGACAGTGTGGTACTGGCACAGAAACAGACACATACATCAATGGAACAGAATAGAGAATCCAGAAGTGGACCCTCAACTTTATGGTCAACTAATATTCGACAAAGGAGGAAAGACGATCCACTGGAAGAAAAACAGTCTCTTCAATAAATGGTGCTGGGAAAATTGGACATCCACATGCAGAAGAATGAAACTAGACCATTCTCTTACACCAGACACAAAGATAAACTCAAAATGGATGAAAGATCTAAATGTGAGACAAGATTCCATCAAAATCCCAGAGGAGAACTCAGGCAACACCCTTCTGAACTTGGCCACAGCAACTTCTTGCAAGATACATCCATGAAGGCAAGGGAAAGAAAAGCAAAAATGAACTATTGGGACTTCATCAAGATAAGAAGCTTCTGCACAAAAAAAGAAACAGTCAATAAAACTCAAAGACAACCTACAGAATGGGAGAAGATATTTGCAAATGATGTATCAGATAAAGGGCTAGTTTCCAAGATCTATAAAGAACTTATTAAACTCAACAGCAAGGAAACAGACAATCCAATCATGAAATGGGCAAAAGACATGAAGAGAAATCTCACAGAGGAAGACATAGACATGGCCAACAAGCACACGAGAAAATGCGCCGCATCACTTGCCATCAGGGAAATACAAATCAAAACCACAATGAGATCCCACCTCACACCAGTGAGAATGGGGAAAATTAACAAGGCAGGAAACAACAAATGTTGGAGAGGATGTGGAGAAAAGGGAACCCTCTTACACTGTTGGTGGGAATGTGAACTGGTGCAGCCACTCTGGAAAACTGTGTGGAGGTTCCTCAAAGAGATAAAAATAGACCTGTCCTACGACCCAGCAATTGCACTGCTGGGGATTTACCCCAAAGACACAGATGCAGAAACGCCAGGACACCTGCACCCCGATGTTTCTAGCAGCCATGTCCACAATAGCCAAACTGTGGAAGGAGCCTCGGTGTCCATCGAAAGATGAATGGATAAAGAAGATGTGGTTTATGTATACAATGGAATATTCCTCAGCCATTAGAAACGACAAATACCCACCATTTGCTTCAAAGTGGATGGAACTGGAGGGTATTATGCTGAGTGAAGTAAGTCAATCGGAGAAGGACAAACAGTGTATGTTCTCATTCATTTGGGGAATATAAAAAATAGTGAAAGGGAATAAAGGGGAAAGGAGAAAAAATGAGTGGGAAATATCAGAAAGGGAGATAGAACATGAGAGATTCCTAACACTGGGAAACGAACAAGGGGTGGTGGAAAGGGAGGTGGGTGGGGGGTGGGGGTGACTGGGTGACAGGCACTGAGGGGGCACTTGATGCGATGAGCACTGGGTGTTATGCTATATATTGGCAAATTGAACTCCAGTGCAAAAAAAAAAAAAAAGGAAAAAAATACAAGAACTTTTCCTTGACTACAAAATAATTAGCCTTTCTAAGCATTAGTTATATGCAAAAAACTACATATACAAATTTAAATATGCAAAATAATCTTTCTGGAGGAACTTTGATTCCAGTAGTGAAGATTTAAAAAAAAAAAGTTAAAAGTTTACTGGAACACAGTATAATTCAATGAATACAAGTTTCCAGGCCATTGTTTGAGGTAATATTCCAGATAGTCCAAGGCTTAAACATATGCATTCTTTTTGCTTGGAGAAACATTAAGCCATTCAATGACCCTATTATTCTGGAAGCACATATATAATTCAAAATAATCCAATTCATCTTAAAACACTGAATATCTAATATATAACGAGAGATAATTGCACTGAGTAAATAACTCATACATCGTGTACTTTATAATCTGGCTTTACAGATAATTTTATACGGAAAAAAATAGAGAATAATATAATTAAAACCTGGAATTTAGAGCAAGAAGGGATCGTGATGATGTGGAAGCTTGTGTGGTCAATGCAGATCTAGAGATAGGGTATGAGGTTTGAGAGGAGCACTAAATTGATTTGGAAATGAAACCCATTAAAGACATATGCTTGAAGAATTATATTATTAAAATAGTAAACTAAAAAATGTATTAAAATATGTGGTTATTATGAGTTGATTTATGTCTCACCCCAAATTAAGATGTTGAGGTCTTGGGATCCCTGGGTGGCGCAGTGGTTTAGCGCCGGTCTTCGGCCCAGGGTGCGATCCTGGAGACCCGGGATCGAATCCCACGTCGGGCTCCCGGTGCATGGAGCCTGCTTCTCCCTCTGCCTGTGTCTCTGCCTCTCTCTCTCTCTCTCTCTCTCTCTCTCTCTCTCTCTGACTATCATAAATAAATAAAAATTTAAAAAAAAAAAAAGATGTTGAGGTCTTAATCTCTTGTTCCAGCCACAGTTTGTAATACTTTATCATGGTCACCCTAGCAAACTAATACATCTTCTAATAAGGAAAAGCTTGTGGTCTTGGAATCCCTCACCTTAAACAGTAACATAAAATATGAGTACAGTATTGTGATTCTCCTTTAGTGAGATAGAGGATTATACGGTCTCACTAAACTTGGTACTGTTCCACAGATAAAGTCCTAACAAATATGAACTCACAATTTAAAATTACAAACCCCAGAAGGAAACAATCTTCTGGGGTTTGTTTTGTTTTGTTTTAAGATTTCATTTATTTATTCATGAGAGGCACAGAAAGATAATGAGAGAGAGAGAGAGAGAGAGAGAGAGGCAGAGACACAGGCAGAGGGAGAAGCAGGCTCCATGCAGGGAGCCCAACGTGGGACTCGATCCCGGGTCTCCAGAATCACGCCCTGGACTGAAGGTGGCTAAACCACTGAGCCACCCGGGCTGCCCTTTTCTGGGGTTTGTAATCTTGTAATGAGCAAGAGACAGAAGGTACTGCAAACAGAAAGAGTAAATCATCAAGGAATTATTGTCTTTATATGAAAATAAGTTTAAAATTATTATAGATATAAAAGTGGGGGGAATCCCTGGGTGGCGCAGCGGTTTGGCGCCTGCCTTTGGCCCAGGGCGCGATCCTGGAGACCCAGGATCGAATCCCACATCGGGCTCCCGGTGCATGGAGCCTGCTTCTCCCTCTGCCTGTGTCTCTGCGCCTCTCTCTCTCTCTCTCTCTCTCTCTCTCTGTGACTATCATAAATAAATAAAAATTAAAAAAAATTAAAAAATAAATAAAATAAAAGTGGGGGGAAAACAACATAAACATACATACTGCAAAAAATCATTTTTTGAAAGTGAAACAATCTGAAAACATAAAGAAAAAGCTGCAGAATACATGAATTTGAGGAAATGAGTTAACTCCAAGCATATATATTGGAACTTGCCCTGATGCAATGAAGAAGGATTAAAAGATGACAGTATGGCCCCCTTTGCCACATCTACTATGAGAATTAAGATTACTCTCGGCAATCTGATTGCCAACATCCAGAAAATGTCAACATCACTCTGAAGGGATGCACTTTTATGGTGGAGGGCCCCAGAGGAGTGACTTCAATCATATCAATGTAGAAATCAATTTCCTTGGAAAGAAAAAGAAGAGGCTCTGAGTTGATAAATGGTGGGAAATAGAAAAGAACTGTCCAAAATCTGCAGTTACATACAGAACATGGTCAAGGGGTCCACACTGGGCTTCTGATACATGATGAGGTCTGTGTATGCTCACTTCCCTGTCAATGTTGTTATTCAGGAGAATGGTTCTCCTGTCTCTGGGTGAAAAATACATCCGCAGGGCTCAGATGAGGCCAGCTGTTGCTTGTCCAGTATCCCAAGCCCAGAAAAATGAGTTAATTCTTGGAGGAAATGACATTGAACTTGTAGCAGACCCAGAGCTTTGATTCAGCAAGTCACAACAGTTGAAAACAAAGATATCAGAAAATTTGGGGTGGTGTCTGTTTCTGAAAAAGGAACAGTTCAGCAGGCTGATGAATAAGATCTAAGTGATCTAGCTACAGAAATAGCAAGATGCCAGCTGATCTTTCAGACATATTTGTGATATATTAAAGATGCAGTAAAAGCTGTATTGATTTGGGGGGAAAAATGGCACTACGAAAGATATCTTAAAAGACAGTATAAAAGGATGAAAAATCGCACCATATTTCCACTGGTAATCCCAGAGAGGAGAAGAGAGTGCATGGGGAAAGGTAATATTTAAAAAATATAGTGTCTCAGAAAATTTTCCAAAATTCATATGAACTTTTAGTTTTAGTAGACAATCTTAAGTATGAGAAAAAATATACATATACAGAATAGGGAAAAATTATATATATAATATATATGAATATATAAATATAAATATAATTTTATTTAATTATATAAATATTTAATTTATATTTAATTTAAATTAAATTTAATTACATATATAAATTATAAATATACAATTATGTATAAATATATATATACATATATATATACACACACAGAATAGGGAAATTTCAGAACACCAAAGACAAAGAGTACATTATAAAAATAACCTAAAAATATAGATTATACACAAATAAATAACAATTAAACATTTTAACAGGAACGAAAAACAGAATAAGCCTTTAAAATAACTGACAATGAAAAACAAAGACATTTTCTGATAGAAACCACTGCTAATATACCAGTGTGGAAGGAACTGAAATATATGTTCAAAATGAGAATCATCAAAAGCAACGAAGATATGAAATGCACAGAAGATGGTAGCAAAGATATCGTTAAGCCTTTGCATAAATATAAAATGCACTGATTGGGTAATGCTATAAAATTAATTATAATGTCTAATTTGAAGGGATATTAAATAAAGTGGAACTAAGTACCAAACAAACATAGCATGCAAGATGCCTTGCAAGATAGAAGGGAATTATTTTAATTTAAAACATTTTCAGATATTTTTGCTGTTTTGTTGTTGTTTAGGAAGATATTAGTATTCAAATATGTTCAGTTAACTATTAATTTTTATCATTTTATTAACATTTATGAGGTGATATATATCCTTTTAATATAAGGTTTTTATATATATTAAAAGGTTCCCAAATTGTGTAACCAGCCCCCAGGCCAAGAAATAGACCATGACTAGAAACACAAAGCCTACCTTTATGCTTTCTTAGAGTCACTCTTGCCCTGTGGAAAATCTCCATTTAGATTTTATTTTTTTAGATTTCTGATAGCTTAAATTAGATTGCCCTGTTTTGTCCTATGTTTGATTCGGCTTTTTTACTTACTCTGTTCAAAATTGTATTTTCTTATATTCATTCATATTGTGCACAGCATGGTAGATTATTTGCATCACTGTTGTACCTTATTTTTGTGTCAGTGCATTATGATTTATTTGTACTTCTTTTTTCTTTTCTTTTCTTTTTTTAGAGAGGGAGGGAGGGAAGGCCAGTGGGAGAGGAGACTGAATCTTTTTTTTTTTTTTTTTTTTTTTTTGAGGAGACTGAATCTTAAGCAGGCTCTATGCCCTGCATGGGGCCAGATGTGGGGATCGATCTCACAACCCTGACATCACGACCTGAGCTGAAATCAAGAGTCTCTTAACCGACTGAGCCACCCAAGTGCCCCATCTGTTCCTCTCTTGATGGATATTTGTGTCTAGTTTGGGAAGACTTGGGCCATTTACACAATGCTATTATGATATGTTTTTTTCATAAGCATATGGACACATTTCTTTTGGATTTATATCTAGGAGTGACATTGTTTGGTAACAGGGTAAGTGTATTTTTAACTTTCGTTGATGCTGACAGTTTTTAAAAATGCCAGTTTACACTCCCACCAGCAGTTTATGAGAATGTGGTTGCTCAGCAACATCCTCCCTGATACTGGATGTTTTCTATTGCTTTTATTTTAGTAAATCTGATAAATGTGTACTGATATTACGTTGTGGTTTTAGTTTGCATTTCTCCAATGACCAATAAAGCTGAAGACTTTTTAATATACTTACTAGACATTTGGATGTTTTTTGTGAAATACTTGTTCAAATCTGAAACTATTTTTCTTTGGGCTTTTTTTTTCTTTTTTTTTTTAAGTCATTCTTTATCATATTCTGGACCCATGCACATTGGTGGATATGTGTATTGCAACTATTTTCCTCTTCGTTGATAATGTTCTCTCTTTCTTTATGATATCTAAATTTGTTATTTTTTAATGTCTAACAAATGGCACAAAGCTTGTAGTTTATTTTTTTAAAGATTGTATTTATTTATTTATGAGAGACACAGAGAGAGAGGCAGAAACATAGGCAGAGGGAGAAACAGGCTCCTGGAGGGAAGCCCGATGTGGGACTCGATCCTGAGACTCTGGGACCATACCCTAAACTGAAGGCAGACGCTCAACCACTGAGCCACCCAGGCATCCCTAAAGCTTACAGTTTAAAAAAGAATCATCAATTTAGACTATTATCAATCCATTGGACTGGACTGGACTCCATTGGATCGTCAATCTGGACTGAGGTAGGCTCAGGTGATTTTGGTTGGCGTCACGCATGCATCAGGGACAAGGTTGGGGCTCACTATTAGGTTGTCACCTTGGTTCTTCAAGTGTCCTCTCATTCCCCAGCAGACTAGCTTCAGCCCATGAACATGGCAGCCCCAGGGTTTTGAGTGCAGGAAAGAACAAGCCCTGAGAATGGCTGCTCATTTCCTCTTGCTTCATATACTCCAGCATCAGATTGGGTCAAAGAGGGTCATATGGTCAAGCTGGCCTCAAGGGGAGGGAAAAGAGATTCTACGCGTAGATGAGAGAATCTGCAATGTCACTTTGAAAGGATAAGGATGCAGGGCGACAAAGAATAGATCCCATTTTTACAAGCTACCCTTGTCTGTCTCTGGTCACAATTATTAGATGCTAGCCTCAGGCAAAATACAATCACCCTTATCTATGATCCTCATATTCTCACCAAATTACAGTATAGGGCTTAATGTCCAGAATTTTACAATCTGTATTTAATTTGACTATAATGCCTCAGATATGGTTGCTGTTGATCTAAGAAATCTGAACTATAAAACAAGTTATGGGCCTCCATCACAACCTACTATGCAATGGTGATAAAGTCTCAGATGACTGTAATAGACACTCCTAGGGACACCTCTGTGGCTCAGTGGTTAAACATCTGCTGTTGGCTCAGGATGTGATCTCGGGGTCCTGGGATCAAGTCCTGTATTGGGCTCCCTGCCAGGAGGCTGCCTCTTCCTCTGCCTATATCTCTGCCTCTCATGAATAAATAAATAAAATCTTAAAAAAAAAAGTGACACTCCCATTCCAAATTAGGAAGGACAGGAAGCACAGAGCAGTTCCACAAGAATTCTGAAAGTCCACAAAGTAAAAGTTCACAAGACAGTCATCTCTGGGGGCAAGAAACATTCTTTGATCAAACCCTGATGTTGAGTCTTGGAAATGGAAGCAGGATATATTAGTAAAACTAAGAATGAAAGTCAGTGAAATACAAGTAATTTATTTTTTCTTTTTTAAAGATTTATTTATTTATTTGAGAGAGAGAGAGAGAGAGAGAGAACAGGGAGGAGGGACAGAGGGAAAGCAAGTCCTAAGTAGACTCTATGCTGAACATCTCAACCCTACAAGGGGCTCAATCTTTGAGATCACAACCTGAGCTGAAACTAAGAGTCAGATGCTCAACTGACTGCACCACCCAGGTACCCCACAAGTAATTTCAGTGGAGAAAATAAACAGGCGTGTATTTACAGTTTTTTCTTGCTTCCAGCCTCTATAGATTTGTAGACTTGGAGGTCTTTTTGAAATGTGACCTATCTTGGTCCCCTTTGGCCCAAGTTGATGGTCTTTTTGCTTTTAAAATTATGTATCAGGATTTTTGCTTTGGGGAAGATGCAATAAATACTTTTTTTCTTTTCTTTCTTTCTTTCTTTTTTTTTTTTTTGCTTTTTCTCCTTCTAAAAATAATTAAAAACCCTGGACATTATATATAAAACAAACATAAAACTTTGAAAGGTAGAGAGAAAACAAATTGACTAAGGTTGACTAAGGTTGGGAGATGGTTTGTCTGGATTTTCTTTTAGCCTCATATAATCTGAACATGGAGCTACAGAAGGTTGCAACCCTGAGATGTCAGAAGGTCAGACTCAAAAAGCCTCCAAATACCTTCTCTCTCCAGCCAAAGAAGCAAGAATGAGGCAGCCCAGCAAAACCGTAAACTTTCAGAAAATAACCACTATAGTTAAACGATCCTCCAAAAACAGAACTGTGGCCCCATCCCACTCATTCAAGCAGAGGCCAAAGGATCACCAGACCTCTACACGGTCTGAGCAATAACAAGGTGTGAGGAAAACCCACCCAAGGTGTTGTTGACGGATAAACAGGGAACCAGAACTTATGTAGCTTATGGCCAACTCTGTGTTGTTATTATTCTACCTAAATCTTATAATATTCACCTCTTGTTAAGGAAATAGCGTTCAGTAACATTTAGCACGAGTAGCATTATGTTATAGCTTTCCTGTCACTTTCTCATAAGTTTTAATAGGAATATGTTTTCATGTTTTTAAATTTTTTAGATATATTTTCTTCCATTTTGTGAAATTATTTATTAATGTTATTACTTGTTTTTACCTTAAAGATCACATTTAACAAATTATCTTTTATTGACTTGTGGTAAGGATTTACCAAGAATAAAAAAACTTGTTTTCTTTAAACTTCAGGGTCACATGGGATTTCATTTAGACATACATGTGTGTATGTCTAATGTATGTCTATGTATGCAAAAACACAAGCAAAAACAGATGCAGAGCATACGCATGTATTTGTATAGGTTTGTGTGCATATGGCATATGTAAGAGTAGGAAATGACAGTGAAATGCTATAAGATTGGGAAGTAGAAATTGGTATTGTTGTGTTTGTTGATTATAAATATGGTCGATTGCACTTGCAATGAAACGTCTCTTTAATGGAGGGAGGCGTCAATTTATAGTGCCTTTGAATACCAATAACAATATATCCTGATAAATATGTATAAGGCATGCATGATTGATATCATTAGTTCACAAATACAGAGGATTATCTATATGTAGAGTTGGTAAATAATCTGAAATCCTGATATTATCTGGCCTTCCCGAACTAATTCTTGAGAAACATCCTGACTTTATAAATTCATTCTGCCTTATTTTATTTTTTTAAAAGATTTTATTTATTTATTCATAGAGACACACAGAGAGAGAGAAGCAGAGACACAGGCAGAGGGAGAAGCAGGCTCCATGCAGGGAGCCCGACGGGGGACTCGATCCGGGGTCTCCAGGATCACACCCTTGGCTGAAGGCGGTGCTAAATCATTGAGTCACCCGGTGTCCCGCCTTATTTTATTTTTAAAGAGTGTATATAACCTAACCCAATCCTCCTTTAATTATAGTTATGTTTAAACTTCGTAAGTAATTAGCAGGGATTATAACTCTTATAAATAAAAAATGCCAGTATTTTAAATAAAATGAAGAAGATACCATTTTCCAAAGTATAAATATGTATGCAATTAAATAACTGGCTTTAATAATATGCTCAGAAAATAGTGCTCCAAATGGATTATAGAAAGCATATTCGTCATAGCATAATGAAATTATGAACATTTAAGCACACTTAAGAAAATCCACAAAAAAATTGCAGCCTTGAAGAAAACAGCACAATAAGATTTTCTAAAGAATATTAGCAGTAACAATTTGTTGGCTTCTCCTTGCTATTTCTAAACATTTTAAAAGGTCAATCTTTCAGGGTCTCCGTGAGATTTCATGGAATTCAGTGTTTCACAGATTTGATGATATTTTTTTCCTCATTGAGTATGGGCCTATGAAATCTACATTGTCCCCAAGGTATTTTGTCTTTGAATGAAGTTATTGCAAGTACTTTTTTCGTTCTTGACATCTCCCTACCCGACAAAAAATATATATATATATATATATATATATATCTGCTATATAGAAGTCATAGAAATAAACACTGCCTCAAGAAAAATAATTATAAGCCATGGTTTAAATATTAAACACCAGGTTTGAGTTTAAAAAAAGAAATAATTCTGAAATTGACCTTTAAAGTAAGGTTCAGTGTTCTGACTAAAACACTGAAAAACATTGTTATTTTCTGACTAATTTAAATAAATTTTAATGCACTGACATTTTTATTTAATGAAAGAAGATAATTTAGTTAATAAAAGCAGACTTCTCATTTACTAAGAAGACATAATAAAACGAGATAGAGGTCTTGAGAGACTGTAAGAAAGTTCCTGATTATTTAGTTTCAGGGTTTTTTTGTTAGATCTCTAAAGAAAGTGTGAAGTAAATTCACAGAAAATAGCTCTGCGCTCTATATTTGTTCCTAATACGCATCTCATAAAATAAAAGCCTCTTTCAAATTTATCCTAAGTCCTTTGGGAGTTGAAGAAATTATATATCGATTTTAGAGTGAAAATGTTAGTAATAGGCAATGCAAAAGTTTAATGATTATATAATAAATTTGGATAATTTAATTAAACCAATTAAACAAAGAAAAAAAGTTTAAAAATCACCCTAGTCGTAGTTTCATACCATGTTCCCTCAGAGAATGCCCAAATATGACTTTCACCAAAGTCACATTTAGATTCATATAAGAGTTTCTTGCATTAGGAGTTAAGTCAGTCTCTTAAAAATGATAGAAAAGATGTGTGCAACATTTTTCTATTGTCTTCTGGAGCATCTCTGTCCTTCATGCTGAGGAGGGCCACACAAAAGCAATTTCTCCCTTTTCAGCAGGTCATTTGCCCCAATTTTGTGGCTTAGAGCAAGAGACCAGTTATTATATTACTTGAATGTGGTTTATTTCCTGTCATATCGCCTTTACTTCCCCTTGAAATCAGAGCTGCAGACACGGCAGGCTGAGCCCTGGGGAGAAAGGGACAGTGTATATGGCAAAGAGCAACTTATTAAAAAAAAAAATAGATGTCCTTTTGTCCTCCAGGAAGGTATGCTTTAAAGTATTATAAGGAACGTTAAGAAATATATTCTAACTTCTTTTCAACAGAGGACATAGGAAAGTGATCAGCATCTTTCTTTCCTTTGTTACTGACTTTTCTAGCACTAGTGGAGAGTGTTTCTGGCTCACTGTCCCTACTCTCCAATACACTGTGCTCCCAGCCCCATGATGACCGGACACGTCCCCATCACAGAACTGGCCAGTGCAGGTATGAGCTTCATCGTGGCCCCCATGGCTCCAAGGGGTCCTACAGAAAGAACGCCTCTGATTCCACTATTAATTATAATGCCTCTTTCATACAACAGTTTACACAGCTTTCATTACCCTTAACAACAAAATGTACCTGTTGGAGGGGTAGAGAGATAATATTCATGGCATAGAGATGAGGAAATGAATATTCAACTACAGCTCAAGGTGACTCTCAACACTCTATTGTAGCACATGGGTGCTGAAAACACATTTATCATATTCACTGACATGACCTCCAAAAAAATATAAGCAGAGGTGACAATTACAAAAAATTCTCTATGTTACACAACTGTAACACTTCTGATCCTTCTGCTTTCCTTCTCCAACTTCTATTAAATGATCTATCAATGTATCATATAATCACTGTGTTCCTTCTACACTTGCTTGCTCATCCTCTAATCCTACTTTCTGTATCACCCTCTTCTATCACCCCATAAACACCTCTGGCTACAAAGACACTAAGGGCATTTCTTGAATTTTCTTTTTGGTTTTGTTTTCTTTTTGGAGGCTGGAGTTAACAGCAATGTGCCCAACATTTCTTCCACAATCCTTTAGTTCCAGATTCCTTCCTAGAAGATTCTTCTGTGTGTGTGTGTGTGTGTGTGTTTTATGGGTGGGATTATTCTAATTATAAAATTATTATTAAAACTTTACACATAGCTATATATTTTCCCCCAACTATTATCTCCTCTCCCAGAGATCATTCAAACTATGATTTTTACATTTTTCAGTTCTTTAAAGTGAATATCCAAAATACTTCTCTAATGCTGAGAAGTATTACAATTTTTAGCCGTGTCTAGGTATCTCCACTAAGTACAAGGTTTGATTTTTATTATGTTTTAATTGAAGTGGTGGCTTGATAAGGAATGTGGTTGAAAACAAAATTTTAGAATCACCTGTGGGACTTTTGAAATCAAATTTGAAACTAGTAAAAGTGAGTTGCGAGCATTTCTGTGAGACTCAGCGTTGAGTCTATCACCTCAGGTTATCTCAAATACTCAAAGTACAAATGGATTTACTAGAAAAATAGAGAGATTTAAGGGATCCCTGTACCAAACTCCATTAGACACGTTCAAACACCTGTTAAAAGTACTATTTTTTTATTGAGAACAGTCCTCAGAATGAAACTATTGTGTTATAGTTTCTCCTTTTCCCTAAAAAAAAAAAAAAAAAAAAAACATTTCCTACACACTTTCAGAATATGGTCCATGTTGCTAATCAAGAGTATGACCCTCCTAAATTATTCACTCATTTCCATGAATGTCTCATGTCATTACCTACCTAACCAACCATTCCTCCTTACTGAATGAAGACTTCCCTTACCACATCCACTTGACTTCACTATCAAGCTCAAGAATTTCCCCCTCACGTGTCAGAGCCTTGGAGGGGTGCGTACATAGTGAATTGTTTTGTCTGTTTACTGCGGCCCTTTGCTTTTTCATGTCTGGCTATAATTAGTTATCTTGTAGTGTAAACACTACATAGAAGCTGCCTCCTTTACCTTTTTTATGTTTTAAGACTTTTTCATTCTTCTTTTTGTAATTACATGACTTAAAATCCCTCAACACCAGAGCTCCAGAAAGCTGTGGACTGATTCATTTGAAAAAGGGAAATCATTTTCCGTCTCTTTAGGTGAATATAAATCAAATGGTGCTCTGGTTTTAAAGCTCTCTTGACTTTTTTATTTTTTCCATTTAGAGCCTTTGCCTTTCCCTTGTTAGAGGTCATCTTCTGAAGTCTGATGTTTTATATTTTGGAAATGCATTCCTTATTACTCAGGTACTGACAGTTTTACCCTTTTAATCTTTCTTTCTGAATTCTTCTGTATCAAGTTTTTTTTTTTTCTAAGTAGCATTGCAATTCTTTACAGCAGCTTTCAGAGATGGAAATATATCAGAATCATCCAGGAATCTTAAGAAAATATAGATTCCTAAATAATACCATAGGAGTGGCTTGAGACCTAGCGGTCTGTGTTTTTAGAGAGCTCTGCAGATCACAACAAAGGAGACGGTCAGTCTCAGTGCCAGAAATGTGAATTTAGGAATTCAAGGTAGAGAAGAAAGTTGGTTTTCAGCAAATGACTTTTTGGCAACAAGAAGACGCGTTATAGATAAGCTGCAATAATAATCAACATCACTTCTAGTGAAAATTAGCATGTTTGGAACAATGTCCTCTCTCATTCCGCTAGTCTTTGCCTCTGCAACAACTGATATCCCAACACTCTCAGCTGTGCCCCAAGGGACAAAGGTCCATCTAGGTTTGAGGCAGGTGATCAACATTCAGTGAACTTCTTCAGCCAGTCTCTGCCCTCAACTTGGAGGGCTCCTCAGGTACCAGGTGATTCTCTGTCAAATTACTGCTAGATTCTGTATTCCAGTGCTGACTTTGAGATTTTATGTCAGTTCCCCAATTTTCGGTTCATCCTCCCAAAAACTTACATTCTGATAATGGACACCCCACTATCTGAATTTGATTTGCAAAAAAATCTTATTTCAAACTCATGTGCTTCTGTTTGATTTGTTATGTTTCAGCTCATCTGCTTTCTGAGTTTCTGGTCTAATATATATCTAACTCCCAGCATCTTTGTAAAGGTTGAATCTTTGACTTGCTCATGTGACTTTCTATTCTCAGTACTTATTTCTAATAATACTCTGACTCTGTTACCAGTCACTACATTTTTGTCTGAGAGTGGTGGCATGTCTGCCTGGCCTTAGAGACTATTCCTTAATTTGAGTTCCCATCATCATATCTACTGTATATTTGTGGCGCTGAGTATTTTGTACTGGGCCCCCACAGTGAAAAATGCCTGAACTGGGTAGTTTAGGTAAAGTCTCAGAAGTTGTATGACTTTCCACTTGGACACTTGGACACTTTTGTTGTGAGTTACCCTTGGTTTGTTGTGAGTTACCCTTCCGCTTTTGGGCAGAAGGTGAGGTTAGTACTACTCACTAACTTTTTCTGAGAGTAAATAATGATGCCTCATTGAAAACTATGAATATAGTAGGAAAAGTTTAATGCAGTATGTATCATTTGTCCTTCACATTGTCATGGCCTTATCAAAATCATGTCCCCATGCGCTCCATGTTAAGTAGTTTTTAATCTAGATTATGAAATCAATAAGGGAATGCAAATTGAGTGATCAGATGAATGGTAATACAGAGAAATCAGTTATACACAAAACACACATCCAGAGGACAGGAAAGTACAATCCAAAGGCAGTTTTGGGACACATGTAAATGGCAACAATTTATTGCCTCACGGAATTATTAATAAAGCTCTTGCATAGTTATCATGTGCACATCCTCATTTTTAATGAGCAAAATTTGCAGTACATACATACTGTGATAATGTACGGTTTAAACTGTGAGAAGACTTTTAAGAGGTTGTATGACTGCGCAGCTAATGACTTCAATATCTTGATTGCAGTGTACCCCAGATGCATATATTCACTTTTTATCGGGAATTTAAAAGAACACTGAGTTTAAGCAATTACAACCCTCATAAAGAAATTTAAAATGCTTTTTTGGTAAATTCACTGAGGCAAATTGGCTTGCTGCTCAGCGACAAAGATTTAATACTTAATGAAATAACAGATGGCAGGCAATCATTTCAAAGGAGAAGGTCATGACTAATAGCATAAGGATAATTAATTGCATGGATGTGAGCCTTTGATACCATCATGGCAAACACCAATCACCCTAGAATTTTTATAAAATATGTTTTCTATTCAAGTTCCATGTTGTGTCATAGAGCTGATAGAGAATGACCACTAGGACAAAACTTACATAGGACCAAGATACATTTAAATCCATGGATCAGAGATGCAACAAAATATAGAGCAAAGATACATGTAATATTAGTCAAGCAAGATTTTCTTATATGAGTATGGGTAGACTTTTGAGTGATGGTGTCACTATTCTCAAACCACATCATATTTATACCAAATAATGGCATAAAGACAGTGGTGTGCTGCTGATTATTTGCATCTCTTTCCAAATCTGCTCCATGTTGGTAGTTTGAAATTACTGAGTGTGCAGATTTTACCATGGAAACACAACTACTACACATTAGGTACTTTGGCGGGGGTGGGATTATTAAACATCTACCATGACATTCACTACAAGGTAAGTGCAGTACCAAAGGCAAGAAGATCCTGATTCCAATGTGACAGCTGATAGTTCTTGTTATATGAGAGAGAGGACTATGTGCAAAAGATGACATTTTGCTTATTGTCTCCCAAGAATCCATACTGTGTGCTAAGTTGCTCCTGTGAATAGCTGAAAATAAATGTAAGGGTTGTGAGATGTGTCTGTCACTTCTTGTTGACTTCAAAATGGTACCCCAAGGGAGTGAGCTTCCAGTCCTGGCCAGCACACCAGAACATGTAACAGATAAATACAGCGAGTATATACTTTTGCCAGAGGAAGTCCTTTCTTTCTGTCTCCAAGTAACTAGAAGAGTGGATCAGGTATTCGTGTATCCTGCTGACTTGCAAAAGCTAAATCATATCCTGAAGTCAGAACACTGATTAGCAAAGTATAGGATCCTGGATATTAGAATCAGATATTAAAATAGGGAACACCAGGGTTCAAGAAACATTTGAGAATCCTAACCCAACCTCCAAAGCAACTCCAGTTCCATGCTTCATCCTAGGATGGCCTAAATAGGCATTTATAATATTGAAGGCCGTATAATATTGAAGAGTGAAGAAGAATGACACTTTAAGCACCCCAGTTGATCTTATCAATTGTTTACTTGAGGTCATGGAATGAAAAGCTGGAGCAATTCTGATTTGACAGCAAATATGGATATAATTTCTTGCATTACTAAATATCAAAAAAGTTCCTCAAAATGAAATTGGCATCCAGCCAACTCAATTTGAAGAAGCAAAAATCGCCAAAGAAGCTCAAAGCCAAGGACATACCAAACAAGATGTTTTACCAATTAAGGTCTTATTTGTGCCCAAGTGTTTGGCCTAATGCAAAGTAGGATTCAGAGAAGGTGAAGGACTAAGTCTAAATATTGCCATTCCAGTTTCTATTGAAGACAATTAATTAGAAATGTTTTATTGAAATAAGGTCTTCAAGGTTATTCAGCTCATGAAACACTTAGGACTTATTCTTTGTGTTAGTATTTTCAGGTGTTAGTACCTAAGTGTTCCTTACAATATCCCTGCCTTTCATCTATACCCACCGTGAAGCTCCAGTGTGGGTCTTCTGTCTTTTTTATCAAGTAGCTTGATGCTAAGGAATTTCTTATAAAGACTTGGGCAAAAAAAAAAAAAAAAAAAGACTACATGACAAATTAGAATTGTTTTAACTTAAAGAAGAATCTTTCATTTCAGTTGTAGTGACTAAAACTAAGAAAAGTCTGCCTACACGGCATTGTTCAGATAGGGTCCATGTTGTCAATTCATCTTATTCTGGGTTTATTCATAGGGCTGTTTGCCCAACTTTGATGATTACATTTTAATTATTCCTTTACAAAGTAATTAAGAAAGTAAATAAATATCAAATGCTCCTTTTTCTTTTTTTTTTCTTTTTTTTTATTTATTTATGATAGTCACACAGAGAGAGAGAGAGAGAGAGAGAAAGAGAGAGAGGCGGAGACACAGGCAGAGGGAGAAGCAGGCTCCATGCACCGGGAGCCCGACGTGGGATTCGATTCCGGGTCTCCAGGATCGCGCCCTGGGCCAAAGGCAGGCGCAAAACCGCTGCGCCACCCAGGGATTCCCCTCAAATGCTCCTTTTTCTTAAAAATCAATGAATGAACTTAAAAATAGTGAGACTAATGGTAAAGAGTATTAAGAGTACAGTCTCTTTAACAGTATGATTGGGTCCGTGCATTCCAGTGTTAATAATTCTGAGAGTCCATTTGGACGTTCCCAAGGTCCACCACTTTTAGAAGTCAATGATTCCTTCTCTAAATATAATTCTGAGTGATAAGTTGATGGATATGCTGTGTACTCTTCCAGCATTCTTTTGGCTCTCTTTACCCAAGGTACACTTTTTAATGAGAGATCAATATTTCCAGGGTCCATTTGCTTTCATTTCCCATACTCAGGAGTCTGGATGGCTACACCATCACTAATGTCATCAGTAGCACACTCTCCATCATCACTCAACCAACAAGAATCTTCTTCTGAGATCCTGCTTAATTCTCAGCACTGTGAAAATTACTATCGAGGACAAACTAATAAACACTGAAAAATGGTATTAGAGTCTTCAGAAGAGAGTAATCAACCTAGCAAAGAACATTACAACATTATGCAATTCGAGTTTTAGAGTTAGAGAATTTTTGAATTTCTGATCTGCTCCCAACAAGCTGGTTACTCAAACTTTCCCAATTAATAAAATCAAACTTGTTCCTCAGCACTAAGGAATTTGATTATATAGTGCATTTAGTATGTAGAATAGTGCCTGATACAATTTATGTACATACTATGGTCAGACAACAGTCATTATTGATGTAAATATATAAAGATCATTGAATGGAGAGAGAAAAACTGTTTTCTATATCTGAAGCTACTATTTAGAAGTTTTCTTATTGTCATCATGGGGCCAGTCATTTAGCTTTTTTGATTCCCAAGACCCTTATATCTAACATCAAAAAGTCTAGTAACTCATTGACCATTAATGCTTCTCTCATCTTTAATCACTGATTCTATGCATATTTCATGTCTGCTAAATAATAACTTACAGACATTAAAAGACCTTTAGATTTCTGTGTGTGTGTGTGTGTGTGTGTGTGTGTGTGTGTTGTAATCTCCTTTAGGGTTCTATTCTCGTCTGTGGGTTTACCCCCAATAAAATGCTCATATGAATGCTGCACAAGTTTTGTATTTCATTTCAGATACTCCATCTGTCCAGGATAGACTGCAGTCCATCTGCAACCATGGCTCCCAAGGGAGAATCCCTGTTCTCTGTGCTTTGTGTCCAGAGGTGAAGGAACTGGCTATTTGGGGAATCTGCATATGCCTTTTCAAACTAGGTGTCAAAGCAGCTTCCCAGTCCAAGGGAAGTTCTGGATCCCCTTGCTTTTCTTGGGCTTCTCTAAATATGCCCATGAGGACACGACATGCTTATTTTTGTTTTCTCCTTAATATTGCTAGATGGACACTAATACATCCCTCACTCCCCCAGCTCACAACTGAAATAAGAAATAATTCCTCTACTCTTCCTCTTTTTTGATACCTACAAGACCTTATTTATGTTATAATTAATAATAATAACTGAAAAGAAGATGAAACTGGGTGCAGAGTGAAATAATAAAGCTGAAATTGTTGAACTTCTAGACATGAGTTAAATGGCTCCCTAGAAGGTCACTGGAAGTCTTTGGATTTAGTTTGTTTCTACTAAGAGTGCTACTAAACCTTTAATGTTCTTTTCCTTCCTTGACTTTCTCTACGGTCTGCTAACCATTTCCACCATTTAGTCTCACAGGACTGAAGGGAGGAGCCTCAGAAAGATTTAGTGCATAAACTGTTGTGTTTTTTAAAAATTCCTAATTTCTCATTTTTGGTAATGGGAAAATGAGTTTTATTAATATTCTTCCCCAAATGGTTCTGGCATATATAGACTCAAACAACTTTCATATTCTTTTTTTTTCTTTTTTATTTAGTTACTTATTTACCTTTACTAAGCCCATTATTAATAATGAGCATCTATAATGAAAAGCTCTATGGTAAGCATTTTAATTTGTGTTTTCTCATTTAATTTTTACAACTTCCCTGTAGGTCATGTACTGCTATTATCTTACTTTATAACCCTGTTCAATGAGGTAGAGAATGATTAGACTGCCTGAAAAATCAGAGTAGCAACAGATGGATATGACACCAGACTCCTTTCTGCCTCCACAAGTGCCCTGCCCTTAATCAACACACATAGTCATGTGTCCAGGAGATGGACAGGTCAGGGTAGGCGATTGTTTACCTACAACTCCAAGTGTGTTTATTTTTTTGAGCTGTAAATTAACTTCATTCAGAAAATAAGACTGTTATTTTATTTTCTCTCCAAATTTCTGGATGTTATGAGGAATATTTTCCTCTTTATGTGTAGTAAAAATCAATTCTTTGGGGGAAAAACATAGTAAAACATTGATTAAGAAATTGACTTTAAATAACACAATATGGGTGAAAGTAAATAGCCAATGTATATTTCAATAGCAAATACTCAATGTATCCAGTCTTCATTTGTGTTTGTTTATGCACTGCTTTTTTTGGTTTATTTTCAGAATTTTTTTTAGTTTTTAGATTTTTTTTATGATCAAGTTTGAAGTAAGACATTTTGCTTAGACCTGACCAGTTATTGAGTGTAGGTGTATTTGTAGATCAAACAATTATCAGTAGGTTATTGGCTATATGGTAGGAAATAGGAAATGCTCTATAAAAATTAATCTGATGCAGTGTTTCTGATGATTCTTTCAACAGATTATCTAAGAGTAAGTGTGCCAGGTAAGCAGAAACAATTTCTTCTAGACAATTATATAGACTAAATGGGTTCATGAGAGAAAATGTAATAAATCTACCTCAAATAAATTGATTCAGTGGATTAATAAGCATATTATCAGAGACGTTTCTCATAGTCTTTAACATTCTTCTTTCTTTTAGAATGCTGGCTTTATTAAGGAGTTAATATGAAAACTTCAGGCAGATATCACTGCCAACAACAATAAGGCCGACATGGCTTTCAGTTAAATATCTGCGATTTGCCTCATTAAACAAATTTCACCATACTATCAGGTTTTTAAAATATGTTCTTGAGCACATCTCATGATTTTTGAAAGAGATTGCAGACTAGTCTGTTTCATAGAAAGCATAATTTCCATGCATAGTAAGAATGATGATGCGTTTTCAATAATATTGGGTGTATTGATCAAGAGTTTCCTACAGTGGGAGTCTCCCTATACCTACTGAGCTTCATATGCTACAAGAATGATGATTTGAAGTCAACTTTGGAGCATTCACTTCAAATGAGCAGTATTTTAACTACAGAAATATGTTAGAAAACTTTGGATTTTTTTTAGAACAGCTGTTGAAGTTTTTATAAAATCATTTCTCGCTCCATGTACCTATTAAGAAAAGTATGATTTCATGAAATATGGTAATAAAATGTTTTTAAAAAGTCCTTAAATGTCAAAAAAGATGGGGCACCTGGATGGCTCAGTGGTTGAGCATCTGCCTTTAGCTCAGGTGGTGATCCCAGGGTCCTGGAATCAAGTTCCGCATCCGGCTCCCCTTCGGGAATCTGCTTCTCCCTTTGCCTATGTCTCTGCTTCTTCGTGTCTTTCATGAATAAATTAATAAAATCCTTAATTAAAAAAATAAATATTGAAAAAGAAAAAGTCACAAGAATTCTAGAAAGCTGAGAGGGAAAACATTCCACATATCTTATAAAGGGTACTATTATCGAATACAATTTCACTATTCAAGTAAGACTTTCTAGGTAAATCTGAATGTATGGATGCATGTCTACCTAAAGATTAGAACACATTTTTAATTAAATACTTTTTATTTTCTGATCCATTTCAACCACAGTTCTCAAAATTACATAAATTTATAGGAAGGAGGTGCAGAAAGACTAAAGATGTGCTCAAGTTAGGGAATGTTCCCAAGCCTGCCAGAAGTGCTGCTAACTGACCTCTTACCCATCATCATATACCGGGTCCTTAGAGAACAATACTGGTGTTGACCTTTTCCTTCTAATAACACCCAGTTCACTGCCAGAGCCTTCCTCCATGACAAAGTGTAAGAAAAAGTAAGTCTGAAGAAAGAATAAGATTATATTACTTGAGCTCCAGGACCATGGTAAGTAAATAGATGTAGATGTTTTTATTTATCAAGCATCTACCTTTTACACACACACACATACACACACACACAATGTCTGGGTTTTGCGATAAAATGTAAATAAATGAGCCACACTTGTACCATTCCAAGGTAAAACAAACATGTAAACAAAGAAACAAAATGGAAACCACTCTGAATGATGTGCCTGGGTGGCTCAGTAGGTTTCAACATCTGCCTTCAGCTCAGGTCATGATAACAGGGTCCTGGGATCTAGCCCTGCATCAGCTCCCTGCTCAGCACAGAGCCTACTTGTCTCCCTCTGCCTGCAGCTTACCCTACTTGTACTCGAGAGTCAAATAAATAAAAATCTTAAAATAAATTTTAAGCTGCCTGCAGCTTACCCTACTTGTACTCTCTGTCAAATAAATAAAATCTTAAAAATAAAGAAACACTCTGAAATGTAGAAATCATCCTCATACCACTTTCAGGACAAGATGGAGAATATTTTGCTAGTTTAGGCTATCAAATGAATGCTGCGTAGAAAATTATTCCTCCATTTGAACGGGCCAGTTTTTAAGTCAGTATTTTGTTGTTGTTGTTTTCTCATTTTGATGAAATTGCTACAAAACAAACTCTTTTAAAAACAACTCAATAATATAATTGTAATTAGATATTTGTCTTTCTTACTGAAAATGTTAACTTCGTTTAACTATTGACAAAGCAGTTTGTATGTTTAATTTTGTTCATTTAAATATAGTTTAAAAAGTGGGGGGAGGTAAGAACATTGGAATAATAGAACTTGGAAAGAAATGGTAATTTTAACTCTAACAACAAACATTTACAAACTTTCTTTTGATCTATATAATATTTATTATATTTTGGCTTTCTTATTATTATGTATACAGATTTTCAAAGTAGTTTCCCATCTTGGGAATATTTAAACACTATAATTTCTTATTGTTTACCAATTAGCAACAGATTTTTTATTTCTAGATGTCCCTAAACTCTATCACGGTAAACTCGGAGCTGGTTTGCTAAGAATATGGAGGGGAACTGGCAGGTAGAAATCTTAAAATTGTTATGGCGATGCCTGTTCCTGGTCTTTAAAGGTTCACATTTTCCAATGAGTCTACCACCAAGAGTGACATAAATGTGGTTTTCAGGTCACTGGGTTTCACAATCATGAAGAGAATAGATGTATATTGTCTGGGCAGTTCTTCCTTATTCACCACAATAAGCCCTTGAAAAGAAGGATAGGTATTTATTTGCACCATCCAACGACATTTGAATGAATGGCTCCCTTCAGTATATCTAGTGCAGAAACTAGACACATTGACTTGTGGAGCGCTTCAGAGCTTCTCCCTGTCTCAGGGTTTCCCCTGCTGTCAAATCAAGCATTCTCACGGAACCTTTCATAAGCTGAAATGGTATAGAGTGAGGAAGTGACCACTTCATAAAAGGGAAAATCCTCTTAGGTTTCTTTCAGTCAAGGAGAACAGGGGCTAATATAGGTTTTTCAGAAAAGTAAAGTAGCCTAGCATCAATTTTCAGTATTCTGGGTAAAGATGGAAAGTTGGATTCTAGTCACAGCTCTGATATCAACCAGTTGTGGGACAGTGAGCAAAATGGTCACCATGTGCTTTGGTCTCTTATTGGTAAAATGAGCAAAAAGGACGATATCTCTAAGTCACTTCCATTTGAAAACATTTTAAGACTTGTAACTGGAAAGGTTCGACTATCAGAAACTTCTTTTTCCAAGTCTTCCAAAATTTATCCCATTCACAACTTTGTGGTGAATTAGTAGTTGATAAAGAAAACCATAACGGGTTTATGTGAAAGAGGGATGTGATGGCCTTCTCCTTTGTGTTGATGTTGTTGATGGTAAAAACAGAAGGAATAAGTATCATCTCAGGGTTTTTTACCACCAACTGGTGGAAATCATTTCCTTGAGTCCTATCTTATTGTCACAAATAGAATCTGAGGTAAAAACTAGTCTCCATGTACCATCCAGAGATGCATACAGATGGTAGAAGGTATAAATGGATCAAGCCCCGATAGATGAATATGTATATTATCTGTTAAGCTTCCTTTATAAATTCAATACAATTTCATGGGAAGACATCACAAAAAAGTAAGCCTGGGATAAAAATCCATATCATTTTATAAGAAACCCCTAAATTTAAGGTAAACCCTTTACATAATTAGTGATCAAAATAAACAAAATTCTTCGTAATTTCCAATTCACATTCTGCAAAACCTAAACTCTACCTGTGAGTATTAATATGTGTGAATGTTAAAGCTGATGTAAGAGACATAGAAGGTGCAAGGCAATTGTACTTGCAGACCAGAGTAAAGGATGGAAAATCAGGGGTGGCTGAGAAGCCAGAGACCAGGGGAAATAAATGTGGGTGTTGTAAGAATGCAAGAATGGGAGGAAGGGATAAAGACAGGAGAGACAAGAGGGTGAGAAGTAATACATCTCAGTAAATTACAAAAACTGCTAAAGGCAAAGGAAATTATCTGTGAGCTATGAGCTATTCATAAGAATCTATTATTACTCTTATTTCCTTTTACTCTGAAGTGAATTTTGCTGCAGCATCAATTTATTATGTATTTTATCTTCTCAGTTTTAACCTAATCATCTACTAATTCTAATTACAATGTTGCTTTGTGCTTCTCCCCACCTTTCCAATATTCAGAGAATAAAGATGCTATATTCTTAACCAAATGTTCAGTTGTTTCACAGAAGAATCAAAGCACAGATTTAGGGCATAGAGTATGTTTGCCCATTTTACAGTGTATAAAAATGAAAACATGTGAAACGCAACAGGTGCATCAATAAATGTTAGAGTGATTTGATGAATAATAGAAGGCATCTGCATGACTGCCAGTAAATCAAGCAAAATTAACGGTAAGACTCTTCAGATCTGCTGTGCACATTTTCCTGTGACTTTGTGTAAACATCTTCTTAAGGAATGATGAAATTACTACCTGCGTTTGTCACCTGTCCATGACTCAATAGTCAGGGGCTGGCAAACAGCCTCCTGGCTAAATCTATGCTACCATCTGTTTCTGAAATAAAGTTTTATTGGAATATTGCCACGCTTATTTATTTACTTGTTGTCTGTGGGTCCTTTTGCACTAACACAGCCGAGGTCGGTAGTTGAGACTACTTTTATGCCCTGTGGTGCATAAAGGATTTACTACCTCCTCCTTTATAGGAAAAGTCTGCTCACCTCTGACAGCTCCTAAATGACAGGAGTGGCTTGTCTGTCCTGACTGTCACTCTAACTGGTCACGTGTTTTCAGTTGCCATTCAGGCCAGGAGAAATGCCAAAGAGTTGGCAATGGCATGTGAGTGTATAGCGACAATGAGCATGTATTGATGCTTAGTGTGGACCAGCATCTGGGCAGTCGACATAAGTAGTAGTCACATTTAATCCTTAAAATAAAGAGATAAATACTATGACTATTGCCATTTTGTAGATAAGACAACTGAAGAGATTTTTGTAGTTCACCTCCGTTTACCTACATGTGTAGAAGCCAGGAATGGACCTGGAATAATCTGATGCTGAATTCATTTTAAACCTGAACAAGAGATATTTGGGGAAAAAATAATTTGTATCCCCTTGTTTCCTTATCATGCCATCTTATAAAACTTGCAGTTTCAACAAGGCAACACAGAAGACACAGGCAGAGGAGTCTCTGTGCAAGAAGGATTATATAGGGTGAAGCTTAGGCTGCTGTGACCAAGACCACCCAAAGTGAAGCAGCTTCCAGAACATGGAAGCCCATTACCTCAGATCTTCTACAGTGCCAGGGTGAGTAGTACAGGCTGATGGATAGCACTTTTCCACATTGCCCTTCAGAGAATCCAAATTGCTTCTATCTACAGCTGTGCTCTGGCCTAGGGGATGGATCTCCTCCACATAATAGGAGTTGGGTCACAGACTTGCCCCCTTTCCAGGCTGCAGATTGGGAAAAGAGCCTCCAGGAGCTCACATCTGATGTCTCAGTGTCTCAGTGTTTGTATTGGGAAGTGGTGCACTTGACCTTCACTCACACACACCAGGAGAATTTAGTCATCTGGTCCCAAACTATCTGCAAAGAAGGCTGGGATATCCAGCCACAACCTATATCTATGGGAGAAGGGATGGATTTTGGTTGACAAATAGCAATTTTCACAAAAGCAAAGGAGCAAAAATGTGATCCTTTTATATTTCTCGGTGGGATAGCTGATGCATATGCTTTATGTTCAGTTGTTCTCCAGCAGACAAATGTTTATGATATAGTGAATGAGGGAAGAAGATGCAAGTGGACTATTAGCATTTGAACTGAAAGAGAATCAGAGTGCACATTCACTAGTCTCCATACTTAAATATTTTGATCTTCAAATATTTTTGTATTTTACATCTTTTATCATATCATTTTTTTCAAAAATAATTGATAGTATTAAACTACTACTAATATACAAATATATATATATATATTTGACCGAGACAGTGTGTGAGGAGAGGGGCAGAGGGAGAGGGAGAGAGTTCTGAGCAGATTCCCTGCTGAGCACCCAGCCCGCACGGAGCTGGATCCCATGACTGGAGATCACGATGTGAGCCAAAACCAAGAGTCAGACACTTAACCGACTGCACTGCTCAGGCACCCCACAAATATATAAGTATATATTTTTTTAAGATTTTATTTATGTATGAGAGACATAGAGAGAGAGAGGCAGAGACACAGGCAGAGGGAGAAGCAGGCTCCATGCAGGGAGCCCGACATGGGACTCGATCCTAGGTCTCCAGGATCACACCCCGGGCTGAAGGCCGCGCTAAACCGCTGAGCCACCAGGGCTGACCTATGAGTCTTATTTTATAACATGAATACATAAACATATTTCTAGCCTATTTACTAAGATTGTATTAAGCGATATTTATTGCTTATTTTTTTATATGAAAGTTTTTAGACAATCGATGACTTTTCTTCCTTTGGGGGATCTAATTCTTATTGCGGTAGTATTATAATTTAATTCTTAACTGTGTAATAGCAGAACAGCAAATCAGAGATCTGAGTATTGGGGGATGGAAAAGTTTGGAAAAGTTTTGTGGAGATCAAAACAGAAATTAGTTGAGACTTGAAGGGAGAGTAAAAATAGCAACCATATAGATGTGAAATACATATAAACACACATACACGTATTTCCTAAAGGAAATGAAGCTCTGTGGTAATGACTATTGCTGAGTATACATGACTTTGTCTCTCTGATTAACAATGACATTTTCCTTTGCTTAAATAACTTAAGCTTAAACGGTCTACTCAGAGTCAACTGTGGGGTTTCTTTTATAAAAGCATTAATCCTACTCATGAAGGCTTCAGAGTCATGAACTAAGCACTTTCCAAAGGTCCCACCTGCTAAGTGCCATCACACGAGGCATTAGGATCTCAATGCATGAATTCAAGGGGACAGAAACCAGAACGTGGCAGATTCCTCACCCTACTGCTGTAAATATGAAGCCATAGTTAGACTAATGTAATAATATCTAAGTCAATTCTCTTCTAAATGTTTACGCTTTATAGGTTTTGACATCTTTTTCTTTGACATTGATAGTTTAGACTCTTTTAAAGTGTACAGTTCGTAACTGAACCACTCTATTTTGCTTTGTATGCTTTAGTTCGTAGAAAATAGCAAAAAAAAAAAAATCTGAATGGAAATAAACTAATAAAGGCTGTTTCTAAAAGTCATAGGGAGAAAAAGTCACCTACATAGGCCTTAAAAATAATTAGAACTTTAGAAAAATATATATTTATTTATTTTGCTTGGGGCCAAGCAGAAGCAGTAATGTTGAAAACAAATCAATATGGTTTATGATAAAACACCTAAGTAGGAACTGGAATTTTCTTGTAGGACTGAAAGCCTGTCTCCACCACCACTTAACATACTCATTTTGGCCTTTGTTTCTCCAACTAAAAAGTAGTGTAATATCACTCCTCTTATAGATTATTGTGCAAATTAAATAAAGTAATCTGAACGCAGTACTTAGAATAGCATCTGGCACAGAACAAGCACTTAGCACTGTGATGTATGACCTATCATACTGAAAGTAAAATAAAATATGAAATTTGATAGTAATATCTGGACATTTCTGGAAAAAGGAAAATCAACTGTGATTTCTGATCAATGCTTGCAGCGAAAGAACTAAAACAATAATATCACTGGAGCTCTTTACCACTCAAACATGGTTTTGTGTCTGTCATTACTCTCCAGGACAGGGAAATCAGTCAATCCCAGTTTAGCAGTTTCCTTATCTTTTTTTTTTTTTTTTTTTAAGAATTATTTATCTTAGAGAGAGCGAGAGTACATGAGAAGGGAGAGGGGCAGAGAGAGAGGGAGAGAGAAAATCTTAAGTAGGCTCCATGCTGAGTGTGGAGACTGACACTGGGCTTAATCTCATGACCCTGGGATCATGACCTGAGCCTAAATCAAGAGTCAGCTGCTTAACCGACTGAGTTACCTCAGTCTCATTTCCTTATCTTTTTAAATAAATATATTAAATAAAATTAAATTATGAAAAAATGAAAGACAAAATTCCAACTTAACTTGTACTTACTAATTTTTATTTCTCCAAAAAACCAAACAACCAACCACAGAAAAGTACATAAGAGTAATAACATTCATTTTCTCTAAGTAAATACTGAGACTTTCTACTCTGGTCAAAATATATTAAGGAAGTAAAAATTATTTGCTTCAATCTACGTGACATTTTGATAGTATATTTTATCTCTGGAACACATAATGCACTATCCAACTCTCCAGAATGAGAAAGAGAAACACATACTGTAAGCAGAAATATTGGCATAAAAGGTCAAATTGATAGACCGTATTTATTCAGTCTGAAAATGCATGGGTCATGGTGGCCTCCAGTCTTGGGAGTATAGAACTAATGAAAAATGCAGTGAGATTGGAGGAAATGAGGGTACGCATGAGGGCACAAGACAAGTGTTGACAGTTGCCATTATCAGGTGACAGCAGTAGGAATTCTAAAAGGTACTTAGAATTCCTTCAATTTGGTTTTGTCTTTTTTCATAATGTATTTGTTTAGGCTAAATAGATGATTTCTGGGAGGACATGAAGAACAAATGAATATAAATAAATATATTGTTTATTTTACAAAATATTTTATAACTTCCCCAAACAGCAATCGTTCATTCTTTGAGAAAGTACTGAGACTATACCAAACTATTAATAAAAGTAATTTTTATATAGCTTAAGTTTCTAATTTTCTATCTAGAAAAGACCAGACTGAGAATGAAAGATTCAACGTGTTATATCAAATCATTTGAATGCAGCTCCAGTTTATTACTGCATAGTGTGAAAAAATGACAAAACAATGCTGAAATATAGTTACTCAAGTGAAATAAAAGAAAAAGTGTATTTTATATGTATGTATGAAAAACAATATTTCCTTAACAAAATCCTAAAATGGAATAGGTGCAAAAACAGTAAGATAGGTCATTGAAAAGAAAAAGATTTGATACAGGAGGCATACTGAATATAGAAATATTCAGGCTATATATGAATTTTCTTAATACATTAGCATATAAAACTGTATGCATATGTGTATGTGAGCTCTATCACTGATTTACAATTTTTGACAGTGACTAGGGAAAAAAAAGTCACATTTCTCCACATTTCCTAAATTCTTCTCCATATTTTGGAAAACACAAACCATATTCCATTGTTTTAAGTGAGAGAAATAAATAAAAAATGAGAGACTAATGCTAACTTCAATCTCAGCAAGTATCATGAAAACTCATTTGGCAAAAAAGAATCTGCTTCATATGATGCATTTACAATAAATAATTATCTACCAATTTAATACTAAACAAATTTTTTCTGAACAGAGCAACATTGCACAGCATCACATATGGATTACATTTTTTTTTCTAAATTTCACTCAGCTAGTTCTTTAAAATAAAGAATGAAATATTATTTTAAAAGTAGATAATCATTTGTTAAAGCAAGTATATAAGGCAATTAAAAATAATGGCTGCTAACAGTAGTATTTCCAGAATGAGACAGGTGAGAGGAGCAGCTCTTGAAGCTCAGAGGGGATACGTGTGAACAGGAATGAACTGCCATAAGCAGGAATGAGAGTCACTCTTTGCAGCACAGAGTAGGCAAGATTTGGTCTCTGTTTGGCACTAGACTCTGTCAGGCAGCAGGTAGTTAGGACTCTTCATCTGAAGCCAGACACAAAGCCACAGAAAAACAAAAGAAAGTCAAAATAACTATTGCTTTAAACTCATTTTGCTTGCAATTATGCAACTCTTCAAAACATGAGACTACTTTTTTTTAGACTCTGCATTTTACCGTTCTTCTTTGCCCCAAATTTTGTAATGAGTATTTCAAACAGAAAAATAGAATAATAAAATGAACATCCTTGTACCTATTCCTTCTATTTGATCTCTATTAATATTTTACCCTATTTGCTTCATACTTTCTTGTTTGGTTGATTTTATCTAGAATAATTTTCTAGAATTTTTCCTTCTTTGTGGATTTAATCAATGATGGTTGCTCACTTATCACAAAATTGTTGCCAAATACCTTTAGGTTCTATGATTCAGAAGCCATGCTCTAAGTATCATTTTAAGAGCTTTGGAATTTTTATAGTAATTTTCCAATAAAAATGTTAGCCTAACATAACTTTCCAATATCCACTAAAGTAGTATTTGGCTATCTTTGAATGCTTTATGACCTGGGACTTTTTATTTTCCTTTTCTGGAAAGTTTTATTCATAGAAATAAAGTGGAGTTTTATTCGTAGAAAAAAAATAAGCATGCCTTTCATAATTACATCTTTCATCCATCTCAATACACTACCACTTGGTCCTCTGTTTCAACGACATGCACTTACTGAGGCCTGTTAGACACAATTTTGTCACAGGCTTTTTTTCTTTCTTAGAAAGATATTATTCAGCTAAACCCCTTTTGATAGGCATGTATGTTGTTTCCATTATTTTTCTGTTACAAATAGGGCTACAATTATTAATCTTGTTCATATGTAATTTCATGCTCATGAAGGTATATATTTGAGATAGATTCTGAAAAGTCAACACTAGGTCCAAAGCTCAATGTACCTAAATTGATAAGATATTGATAAATTTCCCTCTCTGGAGTTATACTGTCTGACTGTTTCCTCAAACCTTGCCAACAGAAAGAGAAATGTTATCTAAAATTAATGTTAGTTTTAGTTTGCATTTTTATTTGCTTTTATCTTTTCAAGGGGTGAAACAGACATTTTTTCATATGTTAAAAGGATTTTTGAATTTCATTTTCTGTGAGTTGTCTTCTCATTTATTTTACCTGATTTTTCTCCGGATCATCTTTTCTTTTGTATTTATAGGAGTTTTCTATATATTAGGAAAACAGTCACCCCTTTTCTGTAGTTTGTTGCTTGCCTTTGGATTTTATTTATATTTTCTATGATGATTCTAAAAGAGTCCACCAATGATTTTCACTATCATGCATTTAAAAATTAAGCTTTTCATGCTTAAGTCATTTAACCTTTCATGTATTTGAATTCACTATCTTTTGCCCCAATTTTTATTTCTAACATAAGCACCTTTCTAGGCTTGTGAGGCCTTTTCTTTACAAGTTTTCTTTACACCTATTTTCTTTATAAGTTTTCCTCTTTCGTAGATGATGTTATCAATGAATGATGTGGGAAGATGATGGTGGTTATGCAAAACATTTTTAAAGTGTAATCCAATTCAAAGTACAGGAAATTTTCCATTTGGATGATAAATTTTTAGTAAAACTGGTAGTAAGTCATTATAGCAAATATTAATTTCATGCAAAGTTGAGTAGTAAAGAATATCTTGTTAATATTGACTAAACTTTTATTATGTTAAATTATTTACATTTTCAACATTTTGTTTGATTTTTAAATTGTCTAGAATTTATTTGCTACCTGACAAATTATTGCATCATTTAGCAGCTTAAAACAACCACTTTATTTTATTCATGATTTTATGTCCTGGGTACCTGAAAAGTCCTGCGCTAGGTAGCTGTGTTTGGAATGTCTAACACAGCTGTGATTACATGCCATCTTGGATGGCAACGATTTCATGTTCAATTTAGCTCAATGTTCAAGAAGGTCCATTCAAACGCTAGTGGTTGACGCTGACCATCTGCTAAAATCTCTCCTGGGCTGTTGACCAGATCACCTACACATGGCTTTTCCAATGTGACAGTCTCGTAGTTAAATGTTCTTATGTTGGCTCCTTTTCCAGAGCTAACATTTAAGGACAACCAGACAAAGTGGCCTGGCCATATCTGAGCTAATCTCAGAAGTCATGTACCATTACTTCTTCTATACCCCAATGGTGGAAAAAAATCCACCCAGATTCAAGAAGATGAGACATAGACCACAGTTCTCAGTGGGTTGAGTGACAAGTTCCCATTGATTAGCATGTGTAAAGGGAGATACTATTTCAACCATCTTTGGAAAGAACAATCTTACACATTAAGATCCTGTTGGTATATATTTAGTAATATTGTCATAAACCAATTTACATTTTTTAAACATTGAAAGACAAAGAGTGACGCATTTTTTTCTATACAACTTAAACTGCACATTCCTTAGGTCTGTGGAACATGGGTCTACTGCCTGGCTATATCTCTTCTTCATTGCTGCAATGATTAAATTAGTGAACTTTTAACATGATCATGATTATTTCTTCCTACATACTTGTTGACAGGGGCTACTATTATAAATTTCTATCTTTTCCTGAAGCTTGGCCCTAAAGATAGAAAAATATATATAAGTGTCAATGTAAATGCAGATGATTCGTTTTCCTATAAAATAATGCCTTACTTATCAATATTGCAAAGGACAGAGAGGATTTATATTTAATTCAGATAAGTGATTGCTCCTACAGGAGTTTTGGGATGAGAACAGACAGGGGAAAAATATGATTCAATCTCTTCTGTAATGTACGTTGCTTTTATTTTTAAAGAAGATAAAAGGAAATCCCTGGGTGGCTCAGCGGTTTAGTGCCTGCCTTCGGCCCAGGGCATGATCCTGGAGATCCGGGATTGAGACCCACGTCAGTCTCCCTGCATGGAGCCTGCTTCTTCCTCTGCCTGTGTCTCTGCCTCTCTCTCTTTCATGAATAAATAAATAAAATCCTTTAAAAAAATAAAATAAAAGAAGACAAAAGTAAATACGGCAAAATCTCAACCATTATAAATTCTGGGTTATGAGAATACACTGTTACTTTAGGAAATTTTACTCTCTCTGCTTGTATCTGTTTTCAAAAATTCTCAATATAAAAAATGTTTGAAATAATCATAACTGCAAATGATAATTTTTCTTTAACATATACAATTTTACTTTTTTATTTTATTTATTTTATTTTTAACTAATTATGTATTTATTTTAGAGAGAGCAAGAGAGAGAGAAAGAGAGAATGGGGAGGGGAGATAGAGAGGGAGAGAGAAACTTAAGCAGATTCTGCACTGAGCATGGAGCCTGGCACAGGGCTCCATCCCAGCCCCTCAGATCATGACCTGAGACAAAACCAAGAGTCTGATGCTTAACCAACTGAGCCACCCAAGCACCCCTGTACCATTTTACTTTTTAAATACAAGGTATAATTTAAAATGAACTCTTTTTTTCGTTCATTTGCCTTTTAAATAAATATATAATGTAATTTATATAAATAATTTTGATATGTTAGACATGTAATTCTCAAAAATTTAAACAAAATAATAAGTGTTATATTTTAAATGTTACTCTGTAATAATATACATGTGCTTTACAAACCATTCTACCAAAGTAACTGCAGGTAGAATAATAATATTTTTATTTTATCATTTCAACCTTAGCAATCAGGGTTCCTTGTGTTTGCATACAGTCCTTGCCTCTAATCTGTAAGACTTCCAGAATCAGAAGAGAGCCAGACTAATGACAATGATGAGACTCGTTGTGTCTGGAAAGCACTGATAATGCTCCACGTGCATTAATGACATCTGTGTAACAGAACACTGTGAGACTTTAAATGGATCTTGGAACCAGAAAACTGTAGCAAGCAATTTCCTGTTTTTCTGCAGTGTGGAATGGTGCTTCTTTGCTGTTTACCTTCTATTAGCTTCTGAAATCAATATGCATGGAAAAGCAGATCATTTTTAATAGGGTCACTTTATTAGCTTAAGAGCTAAAATGTTATTCTAACTGAATACTGATTTGTTCTCAAATATATAAATATAAATAGCTTCCTCTAGAGGGGTCATTATGATCAATACCAAGTCTGCCATAGGCTCTTTTTGTAGAGGTAATGGAATAATGGCGAAAGGTGTTATGAGCCAAGAATTTTAACTGATTTAATGGTAGCTAGTTCTTCAGAACCTAGAGGAAAATAGAAAATGATCTAGAGAAGGCAGGGCTAAGTAAGTTTAATTCTACAATCTCTCATGACTTCGCAAACATTTTGTAGCATTCCTTAGGATATACCTCCAAATATATTTTAGCATCTAAACATAAATGTTCAACTATTTTACTCTATGGTTTTTGTATACCTTTCCAAATGAGTTATTTTGGTAATATAATCTTCTCATCTATAACTCAATGCATATTTTATTTTACTTTATCTTTTAAAAATATTTTATCTATTTATTCAGGAGAGACACACACACACACACACACAGAGAGAGAGAGAGAGAGAGAGAGAGGCAGAGACACAGGCAGAGGGAGAAGCAGGCTCCATGCAGGGAGCCTAATGTGGGACTCGATCCTGGGACTCCAGGATCACGCCCTGGGCCAAAGGCGGCGCTAAACCGCTGAGCCACGCGGGATGCCCTCAATGCATATTTTAGATCAAGTATTGAAAATGATTCTATAAAGAAAAGGGCTGGGTTTTGACCTTGTGCTGCCCATATCCTCCATCATCTAGTAGTAATGGTGGGCATTTATAGAGTGTTTATTATGTGCCACATTCAATCCATAGTGCAACACGGTAGATACACACTTTACCCCTCCCCCACCATTTTTAAAAACAGATGGGGCAGTTGTAACATTTGGAAAAGTACACAGCTGTTAATTTGTGTGATGCACATTCAGACTCAAGTCCAAGTCTAAACACTGTGATCTTAAATATTGCTTCATGTCATTAAGCAATCTGGGTTCGTCATTAATTTCCAAATCCCACCACTGTATTTCTCACAAGTAGGCATTTATCCCTCTGTGCTTCTGATTCCACTCTAATTTTGAGAGAGTCTATCCATGCCATTCTCTTCAGATTTCACCCAAACTGTTGGATACCTTCTCTTCCATTTTGGTCTAACTCTGCTCTTAGATTCATGCGTCCAAATCACATCTTCACTGGGGCAACTGGACATTGTCTCAAAGTGAACAAGCTTCAGATCAAACACATTCCTCCCTTTGCAGTACTATCTTTTCCATTAATTTTTAATCCTTATCAAAGCCCTAGAGGCTCAAAAATCTCTGTACTCTTTCAAACTGGTTAAAGCAGAAAGAGAGATAAACAGCGAGTCTATTGCTTGACTCTTGGTGTGACTGAGTTCATGGTATGTGCCAGGCAAAGTTCCTGCTTTCCTGGGGTTTAGTTATACCTTGACTGGAGAAATAGATTCTGAACATGTAAATACACAAATACCTGCATAATTCAAACTTAAAACAACTGCTATGAAAATTTCCCATTCCTGTTATGTGGTACAGCAAGGAGACTTTAATAAGGAAAAAATATTAAGAGGTATCATGCAACATACCTCAAGGCAATGACATCTAAGCAGAGACTTGAGTGATGATTACAATTCCTGAGTGGATTCAGTGGGGAACAGCATGTGTGTGTGTGTGCTTGTGAGTGTGTATGTGTGTTTGTGGCTTGTATATATGCATGCATAGTGGGGAACAGCATGTGTGTGCCTATGTGTGCATGCATGTGTGGTGTGTGTGTACATGTGTATATGACCTGTGTGTGTATGTAGTGTGGGGCAGTGTGTGTATACATATATGTGTGTGTGCTTGTGAGTGTGTCTTTAGTCAGATAAAATAGAAAGACTTCTGAAGAATGATCCCCTGGTATTTCCCTTTCACATTTAACTTTGCTGTTGGTGGTGTCCTTTGCTGAGCACTAGAGAGGATAGGAGGATAAAGACAATAATTCTTTCTTTCTGGAAATGTTTTTCACAAATATTCCTGCTGTTAAAATTCTTGCCCATGATCTAAAGCACATGCTTCACATCTACGTGATTAAACTGACACAAGCAACTCAGGTTTAATTTTATTCTTTCCTCACCTGTCACTTCCATATCCCTAAACATGCAATTTGACATGGTTGGACCTACGGAAGATATCACAGATTGCTGTTATTTTAGGGGAATATATGTTTGTTTCCAGTGTCCTTGATCAACTGATCCTGCATGAATTGCGTCCTCAGTCCTTGACATCTTTTTTCTCTCATGGGAATGAGGCTGCAATCACAATATTTTTCACTTCTTAATATATACTAAGTTTATTCCCATCACCTAGGAACTGATTAGGCTTTTCATGCTACCCCTCACCTCAGCCTCCACATGCCTCTTCCTTCCTTAGGAACGGCATGTTTATCTTTCAAGGTTCAGCTTACATATCCTTGAGACACTTTCCCTCACTCTGCCTGGTGTAAATTATACTCCTCCATGATATCTTAAATTTTTTTATCGTAATCATTGTCGTATGTATAATTATGCATTTATTTGTGTATTTGTATGTTTAAAGTATATTTTCCCCAACCAGAGTATAACTGGGCACTATGAGAACAAAAGGACCTCTATCTGCCTATTTTATTACCAGGGTCCAGCACACACCATCTACTCAATAATAGATGAAGAAGCTTGAGAAAAGGCACATTTTACGGTCTCTTCATGTATAACATGTGTTTACTCATCTTTGCACAAGTTTGAATATATGAATCTTTTTGTCAGAAGTACTCTCTGTTGTCCTTCTACCCATTCTATATTCCATCCATTCTTTAAAATTCAAATCATGTTTAGATGCTTCATAAAATCTAACAGGATGTCTCAAACGCATTTTCTTCCTATCAATTTCTATGTCGCTTGCAGTCCCTGCCATACCATTAAATAATTATCCATATGTTTTTCTCTGTTTCCTTGCCAAAACTTTGAACATGTGGTTGATGTCCTATGAATTCTACTTTGTATATCTCTCCATGACTACAGAACTACATGAAATAAATGCTGTTTTATAAGGATTTTTAGTATAATTTTTAAAAGTTTTACCATATCTGTCATGACATTTAAGATCTGAATATAGTGTAGAAATTAGCAGGCCCAATGGTTGTATTAAGGTCTCTAAATGAAAATTTACATATTCAACAGAGTAATTGAAGAAAGTGATGGAGGGACAAATTACACATGAAATCCAGAAGGGGTGATGAGGGACGCCTGGGTGGTTCAGTGGTTAAGTATGTGCCTTTGGCTCAGGGTATGATACTGGAGTCCTGGGATCGAATCCCACATTGGACTTCCTAAATGGAGCCTGCTTCTCCCTCTGCTTATGTCTCTGCCTCTCTCTTTTTGGTCTCTCATGAATAAATAAAATTTAAAAATCTTAAAAAAAAAGGAAGGGGGTGATGAATTTTGCCCCATAACAAATCTGAGGGGCAAGAAGAGGGAATGATCACCAACATGTGAAGTGAGAGCCCCCCTCTTCCTTTAGCAATGGGAAAGAGCCATCTGACAGGAGCTGCAGTCTCCAGGAAAGGAATGGAACCACTGATGACCCTTAGCCCATCAAGCAAGAAACCTAGGAGACAGATACCATTCTCATTTTCCTTTCACCCTTAATCTCCAGCTAGTAATTTCCAATGACTGAACTTAAACTAAAGCCAGAGAGTAAATTCCCTCTATTGTCATAATGGTCAACCTCCCAGGAAGATAGTCTCAAGACTCCAATATCCATCCTGGACATTGACATTTTAGTTTGATACAGTCTGCTGGCCCAGTTATACATGGTATCCAGCAAGATAGAGCTTTGTTTTTCTCCTTTATAACTCTCCAAAGGTAAATGGGCCAGCGAGCACTGGTAATGCCCCTCTGCCCTTCTCATCACAAAGCCTCCACCAATGTGTCCAAAGTGGCTGGTCCAGATCCTGCCACCAGGCTTCATCCCAGACAGCAGGAATGAGGAAAGAGCAAGCAAGCACATTGCTTTGAAGAGTTTGATATAAAAGAGGCACCTATCACTCCTCACATTCCATTGCCCTATTCAAAGTCATCTGCTGTAAGGAAGGCCAGGATAAGTCTTGGGGATTTTACTACTAAAGGACAAAATAAAGAACCAGTGCTGGTGGAAAATTAGCAAAGGTGCTCCAGGCCAAAGAAACACCATGTGTGAAGACACTAAGACAGGAAGAAGCTTGTTTGAGCACATTAATGCCTGAAGAGAATAATGACTAACAGCATTTGTAAATAAGCATACACATAATCCTTTACCAAAGTTTACACATTCTCTCATATATTGTGTCCAATAATTCTTCTAAAGTGCCTTGTTTTGAACAATCAACTTCACTACATGGCTAATAAAATGCGTGTACTAAACATATATATTGGGTTTATTGCTTCAATCAAATAAACCTCAGAGCAAGTTTAATTGGATGTATTTCTAATGACATGCATAATTGTCTTTGTGCTACTTGGTAATAATGTAGATGTAAGTGAAATGCCATTTCCAAATAATACTAATTATTTAGGTGAAAAACCAGATTAAATATTTAATTATCTGATATCTCTGATAAATATTTTCCCTGTGATTATTTGGCTATCGTCAACATCCTTGTGAGGCAAAGCAGATGCTGACATCAATGGTGGAATTTTACCATCTTTGTGGATAGAGTTATTTAACACGTGACTGGGTTTCTCTGTGCTCATTTCATATTGGTGGTTGCCTCCTGCCCCCGTCATATCTCAAAGGGATCATTGCATTGTCCTGCCTTCTTATCAGGGTAAAGAGTAAACCTAGGATGGACAAACACTACAGATTTAGGAAGAGGCAATGGATGGGTAGGAGGTCAGTCCTTGCAGCCTTTCCTCTCACATTCCATCTCCCTTTCATCTCTAAGCCCTGCTAGTTCAGTCAGTCATCCTTAGATCCTCAGGCACAGGATAATCACAGGACCCTCTCTCAAAAGTGTCTGCATTAATTGTGTGGTTTGAAATGTCAAATGATATATTAAGTCATTCCTTAATTAGAGATAAAATCCACAGTATGCAAATCTCTGAAAAAGTCAATAAAGTATAAAGTAGGAACCTGACTTACTATGTAATTGAGAAGATGAGATGCCTTCCTGTAATGGAGAGGGCATTGGGAAGCAGTAAATCACTGGTGCTTGAAGGGTAGGAGATTGGTTCTTTAAGAAATAAAAAGAGCCAAAAGAGACCTAAATAAAAATCACCTATTTTATAATGGGTTCTTAAATTGTCTTATGTACACATAGGTGCCAAGTTACAACTACACAAAATCTTTTTATTATTTTAATATTTAATATTTTTCATCTATATAAAATTTTAAAATACTGTGTTTGAGATATTCTTTATGAGTTCCAAATCTTTGAAATTCTGAGTGTGTTGTGCCAAATTGATTTCATTAACAACCAATAAATGCCAGGCACTGGGCATTTATGTGTTTTTTCCACATATCCCTTGTATGTGATCATTGATTTTGTTCATGACTGGAATTGCTATATTTCAGTTTTCTAGGTAGTATGACTGGTCATTCTATTTTAGAATTTCATATTCAAGTAAACATGTTAGGAAAATATGGTTGACTGCTGAGCCACATAGTATACTGTGTTTGCCACCCACCTTGAACAACTTTGTTATTATCTCTGGAAATAATAACTATCTCATTTTTCTTCTTGTCATTTCCTGTGTTCCTCTCAATATTCCATCACTCAAATAGCTGACAGTTAGACCAATATCATTTGTTTGAACAAAGCAGGTTCTCCATTACTTCCATTTTTAAAATTACTCTCTTCCTCCTGTTTCACCCTAGATTTTTTGCACCACTGTTGTACTGGTGTTTCCTTTTTCTGTCAACTATGAATGCTCTTCATAGGTGGTATCCTTCAGGTACTGAATGCCAAGTCTTTTTTTTTTTTTTTAAGGCAACAATCTTTTAGATAAAAACATGCACCTTTGTCAGTATGAGAAAGTTAACACGTGAATTAACTATTTGTTGAATTTATATTTGAAGCGGCCATTATTCTACCCATCTTTTAACGTATGAAAATATATCTCATTTTCTAAGTGGGCTACAGGCTATAGAGTGCTAAGAAAAATTCCCCTTTTTGTCCAAGTGGTCCCCCAGTTTCCGGAAACATGTCAAGATGTTTTATTATGATATCCTTAACCATCTGTATAGGTAATCAAGACTAGAAGTCTCAAATAACTTACAGATATTATATGTAGCTAGGTTGTGTTATAAAGGCAAATTGATTAATCATGGTGGAAAGTTCTTTGGAATTTCAATTATATGACTCAAATCTTTATCTTTGAAGAAAAGAAGCATTATAGTGTGATACATGAAGGAAAAACAAGGTATAAGTATATATTTATTGGTATAGAATGTAGTCCAATAGTCAATATATAAATCTTAGAAAGGAAACTTCTTTATGACTTTAACAGATAAGATACACAGTTTTAGCCAACTTGCACTGAACTGTACTCAGTTTTTAAAGAATATTTATCATAGGAGTTAGGAATTTTTTTGAAAAATAAAAGTACCAAACTCAAGTAAAATTTTAAACTTGCCAGAACCAACATCTCTTAATTCCATCAAGATCTTCAGATTCCCAAATTCTTAAGGAGATTAGATATGTGCTATTGTTTCTTATGGTTACAAATGGGAAAATGCCATTTATTAATGAATCAGCATTCATTAATGTGATAAACATATCATCTATTCAAAATTTAAGTTCAAAATTTAATCATCCTTTGGCAGCTTTTTCTCTTCTTGGCATAAGTTAGTAACTTCTCCTTGGTGTTTCTATCTTACTTCTAGAATATCCCATATAATTTGTTTATCCATCTTTCCATATCCTATTCATGCACATAGAAAAGAAGAAACACTGGTTATTCCTGCATGAGGCACTGATATCTAGCAGAAAGCTAGGCCAGAATAATTATTTAGGGCAATTTAGTTGACGACTCTGTCCTCGAGATTCTATGTTCCAGGAATACAAGCAACAGAATTATCAGGTCATTATAATTTCTCTTAATCCTTAAGATGATTTGTCCAATGGTTCATGCTTAGATGCGTCCATTACCAGTATTTCTCCATATTTCCCTAGACACTGCCTGCTCCTCTAACAACCGGATTTTTTTTTTTTTTTTTAGTTTTTGGTCACAGTTGTGACTCATAAAATATAGTCACTTTAAATGTGGACCTCAGGGATCCCTGGGTGGCGCAGCGGTTTAGCTCCTGCCTTTGGCCCAGGGCGCGATCCTGGAGACCCGGGATCGAGTCCCACGTCGGGCTCCCGGTGCATGGAGCCTGCTTCTCCCTCTGCCTGTGTCTCTGCCTCTCTCTCTCTCTCTCTCTCTGTGACTATCATAAATAAATAAAAAATTATAAAAAAATAAATAAATAAATGTGGACCTCAGAGAGGGTATAAAAGACCACCTTTAAATGAGACTACAGTTTTCTGGAGACTAATACATTTAATGACTATCCTGGAGGCTCACAAACAGAAATGAATTACGTACTTGGTGAGTATGAGAGGATATTGGAAGCTTTGCTTGGCTTTCTCTGACTGTTCTGATATTTGCCAGTGCTTTCATTCTTCTGCTATGCTGAATCCTTTGCTTTTGTTAGAGCCTGTGTGAGTATACAGGAATAATTGTTGCAACTAGTGTTGTTGGCAAGATTATTGAAACAACTCCACATTTAATTTAAATATGGCTAAGGCTTTGTTTGGGAGGAAGAAAGGAAAGAAAGGGAAGAATAAATCATATCTAATGCAAGATTGGCTCTTAAGCCATTCCTGATTTAAGGTTGCCCAAGCGTTATGATCAATTAAAGAAAATGGAATATAGAAGTGATAAATCCTGTGTTGGGGAAAGCAGTAAAATGGATAAAGAACAAGATGTAAGCTAAGGACAAACTGTCAAAAAAAAAAAATGGTTCCTTGGCTGCTTTGGCCTGCATTAGTGAAAGTCAAAATGGAACCAGTTACCCGAAATGTTTGAATCTGCCTAGTGGAGGATAAATTATAACTCTCATTAGGAGTTAAAATATTATTCTAATGAGAATTTGCAAACCTATCAGGTCATAATAGATGTGACTCATTCCACCCCTCGTTATTCAAAATCTTATCAAGATAATAAGAGATCTGAAGAGGTAACTCCTGAGACTAGGGGTTATTCCGTCAAGGAACTGACTCATTTTGTGGACAGATATAAACAGCCCCCAGAGGACTCTTGCTACAATAAATTTTTCATATTTTTAACCAGGGCAAATTTTACTGGCTCTGCTCACAATTGAAGGAGAGGAGATTTGACTTAATACAGGATCCTCATTAGGCAACTACATTCATCACTATGTGTGTGGGATGGATGATTCCCTTAATTTTACCCCTAATTTATTAACTTATATTAAAGAAGGAGTTAGAATAAAGTATAAGGAGAGGGAAATCTGCTTTATTCTTTCTAAATATATAAATATACTGAGAATATAAGCCATTTCAGATTGGTTATGTCAATGATTCTTAAATGGAGATGACTTTGTTCCCCAGGGACATATGGCAAAATCTGGAGACTGGGTGTAAACATTTTTTGACTTGTTAAAAAATATATATTTCAAGTTAAAAAAAGAAGGAAGTGCATCAGGAAGATTAAACACAGCAGAAATCTTTAGAAGGTTGATTGAAAATTGAATGAAAAAGGGAGACATCAGTGATGTGGCTACTGATGTGCTTCTGGCCCAGTATCCAAGATTAGGTGCCCAAACAGTAAACATCCCCTATTAATTCTGCAGACTCCTCAAGAACCTCAACTGATCTGTTCTCTACACACAAGCCTTCATAAGGCTAAGAAATCTCAGAAAAATGCAAACCATAAATCTGGATTCTTTGAAGCAAAACCAATAAAGATAGTTTGAGATGATAAAGAGGACTACCATTTTGAACAATGAGGTGGCCAAGATTGCTTGGTACAAAGCCATTCAAATTAGTGTGGAAAATGGCATGGGTGTGTAAAGAATTGGCATTACTGGACAAAGCACAATGTCCATTCTCTAAATTTGTAAGGAGTTAAAGGATAATGTGGTGAAGTTTGAAGGTTGTAGGGATTTGAATGTGAATGGCTTTTTTTTTTTAATTGTTGCTATTGTTGCTTTGTTTTGTTTTTGAGAGAGAGAGCAGCACATGGGGCAGGGAGGCATAGAAGGGGAGAGAGAGAATCTTAAGGAGGTGCCACACCCAGCACAAAGCCTGACTTAGGGTTCCATCTCACAACCTTGAGATCATAACTTTAGGCAAAATCAAGAACTGAAGTCTTATCCCACTGGAGACACTTCTGTCAACACAAAATATTAAAAAGAGGTACAGACACTGACTGGGTTTCTTGTTTTTTGAAGAATGATATACATGATCTACTATTCCCATTTCATTGTTAGGGGATCCTTAAAAGACATTGCGTTTAATTTCAGGCGTTTATAGGTTGCTGGAGAACATTTGTTCTAGAATGCATTGTGTCCAGGTGATGGTCACATTCTGACAAAACTTTAAAAAGAAAAGATAAAGTTCCTCAATGGCCAAAATTATTAGTGGTGTTCTTCCAGTATCAGAGGAAATAATAATAATAATAATAATAATAATAATCACACTACAGCATTGACTTATATTAATTATTTTTCACTCGGAATTAGACTGGCCATATGTTTTAGACAATGGTCCTTGAACGATTAAAGGATAAGTGGTACATTTGTTAGAAATGTTATGGTTTGGAAACTGTTATAGACAGAGAGGAAATATTTGAGTGGGGACATATAAGGAGAAAATTATCCTTCTGAATGTAGCAAGTTCTGGAAGCAAGAAGAGGTGGCATCATCTGCTCTTTGAAAGTAGTGTTCTAGGTACATGATAGGAGCACTCATGGAGGAGTTTAAGCAATGTACATGAACAGAGAAAGGTAATTTCCTTTCCCTCAAAAACTAGAAAATTGACTAAAATTATTATGCTTCTCACTAGGAAAAAACAAAATAAAACAGCAGACACTAAACTCCATCATGGGCCAAACCATAAAGATCTGCACAAGTCCAGCGTGGGCAGGTGGATTGTATCAGTCCGTAATCGTGGATACCTATGGGACTTAACTGGAGTAGAGATTCATTCTGGATTTGGATTTGCAGGGTCTGCAACATAAGCCGATGTCTCTAACATTACTACATGATTAAAACAGCAAATATTATTTTAATTTCTAATCCTTGCTCCAGTACCTTCAGGTAAAGAAACTCCTTTTACTGCAGGTGCAGGGGTATAATAGTCTATAAAAACATCCCATACAAGCTATTGTACACCTAATCATGTACAAAGTAGTGGAATGTTTGAAAATGAGAGTTACTAAAACCCGTGCTTACAAGATTGAGGGATAATAAGTGTCTGAAATGCTAACTTAAAGACTGAGTGCATGTGTGTTGAAACTTAATAAGCACAGAAGTAAAGGAAGATCATCGCTGCATCTACTGTTGAGAAAAATAGGGAAGAGAAGGTAGGGGTTATGGCTGAACTTCTTTCTGACTTCTATAATATTTCATTTTCTCTGACTGATCCTATAGTAGTTTTGGGACCTGCTTGAATTTAGTAGCTCCAGAAAAGGGATTGATTTCTAATATGACACCATGATGGTACCTTTCAAAATAACTGCCCAAATTCCTAATGGAAGTTTTAAGTGGTTGTTTTTAACTCCTCAACCCTATATTGATGTAATAGATACAGCTTCTTTCTTACCCAGTGGAGGAGATCGTGCTATAAACTTGTGATCATCTAAACCTACTTCATATAACTGGGAAGGGACAAAGAGGAAAGTATTGGTGAGAATCATATTGATGACAGTTATATGGGTTAGGCCCCTTGGCTGAACCAGAAGCTTCAGGTAGAATTAATGATTAATGGGAAATGGCAGGTGATTATGAAAAAGAAGAGGGCTAAGGCATAGTTGATGCAAAAAGGGAATGCGAACATTACTTTGGTATCTCCTGAGGCGTTGAGAGCTATGTCTACAGCCTCAGATGGAGTGAAACAACCTCATGAAATCTCCTATATTTGAAGCAGAGGGTCCAGGATGGGTTCCAGTGAAATTAAGACTTGTTCAGACTGGATTTATCTGTGGGATGCACTTTATTGATGCTAATGACACCTTGTGGATGAAAGGAGCAATAATTAGAATGGTATTTACACATCTGCTCTCTCATTAGAGATTATATTTATTATAGAAAATCCTTTTGCAGGGGTAACGCACAGAAACTGTTGCCTACAGAATGGATAAAACACACTTTGTTTAACAGCAGAACCACTCACAAATGTGCACCTATTTATTTAATTGATAATTTGTAAAGAATATGTCAGGAAGACTAGAAAAAGGGTAGAAAATGTGGCTTCTGATTTAGTATATTGAGTTGAATTATTGAATCCATGAATATTAACAAAACACGTGGACCAGTTAGCTTGTCTTGGAAATGTTTACTGGAATGATAGCAACATCACTTAAAAGATACTATATCCAATCCTCCCAATAACCTGGGAAAATAAAAATATTTAATCTCATCTTAGAAGGAAGATAATTGACATGTCTATAGATTGAATAGCTTGTTAAAAACCACATTGCTCACTAGTGAAGGAAACATAATCAAGGGGTGCCTGGGTGGATCAGGTGGTTAAGCTTTGCCTTCGGCTCAAGTGGTGATTTCAGGGTCCTGGGATGGAGCTCCTAGTCATTGAGCTCCCTGCTCAGCAGGGAGTCTGCTTCTCCCTCTCTCTCTGCCCCTCCTCCCTGCTTCTGCTCTGTCTCTCTCACTCTCAAATGAATAAATTAAATCTTAAAAAAAAAGAAACAAATCAAAACCTGGATTTCCCTAAATGAAATGTATATGTTTGTTCATGTGTGTACACACAAGTGTATGTTAATGCTGTGTCCTTCAAATTTTTAAATAGTTAATACAACTGTGGAACAAATAATAGGATTTTTCCTTGGTTTATTGATTACATTTATTATCTACATTTGTTTTTAACATTTATTTGTGGAGATTAATAGAGTTTCTTGACCTCTGGGCTCTTCGAATAGCCACCTTGTAGCCAAATGTTAAATTAAGCATTAAAGTTGATTTTCTTGTTTTTCTTCTTCAATGGCCATAGTTTTAGTTTAGAGGTTCTTTTTTTTTAATTTTTATTTATTTATGATAGTCACAGAGGGGGGGGGGCAGAGACATAGGCAGAGGGAGAAGCAGGCTCCATGCACCGGGAGCCTGACGTGGGATTCGATCCCGGGTCTCCAGGATCGCGCCCTGGGCCAAAGGCAGGCGCCAAACCGCTGCGCCACCCAGGGATCCCTAGTTTAGAGTTTCTGATTCTAATAGAGCCATAGAAATACTGGCTATGGTTTTGAGTAAACTTCAGTGTTTTAGTAATGAGCATTTAATCTAATCAAGGTATTTATAGGCAAATGTTGATATGGAACAAAATAGGGAGCAAATACAAATTCTGGTCCCCAAAACAGTGGTAATGTGCCTCAGAAAGATACAGCTATTCATTCAGATTTACAGAAAATATTTATTATGCACCTAACAGCAGATGGGAAACAATTTAGGTTCTTGGGGTATAAAAAAAAAAAACCTAACAAAGGCAAACAAAATTCCTGATGATCATAAAATCTTATATTCTACTGAGAATGGAAAAAAAATAAAAGGCAGTAAAGCTAAGTTATATTACGGTGTCAGTCTGATTCTGAGGATTGTAAGAATCCAGGGAAGATAATTGTCTCCTTCATCCATCCAATGGTTCAACCATTCCGTCAAGAATAAATAGAATGACTGTTAAAGCCTTCTAAAAAGAAGGAGGGTACCTTGATCTAAAATTTGGAAGTAGGATGGGGCACTTGGGTGGTCCAGTGGGTTAAATGAGAGACTCTTGGTTTCAGTTGGCTCAGGTCATGATCTCAGTGTCCTGGAATGGAGCCCTGCAACCAACTCCATCCTCAGAGAGGAGCCTGTTCCCTCTCCTCAGCCCCTCCTCCCCTCTTTCTCTCTCTCTCTCTAAAATAAAAAATCCTAAACAAAATTTTTGAAAGTGGGATATACAAACACGTGAAGAAAAAAAAAAAGGGAAAGGGAGATTTTGTTTTTATCTTACAACCTTTGCCAAGCATTCTTCTTTTGTGAGAGTGTAGTCTCATTTTTTTTTTCTTTCTGAATCCTGGGGATTTTCCTACTTTATAACAATTTCCTAGAGTTCTATGAAGTTAAATAAATTCTTAATATCACATAACTTTTAAGTCAATGTCTCAAGGTAGATATTGGAGAGTGTGCATAGTGAAATCCTTGGATATTCTCAGTGGAAAAATGGCATGTTCACACACACATTGTATCTACAGTTTCAGAGGATCCATGAATTGCCTAAAAATCAGTGCCAATACTCAGATTAGGAATTTATGTTTGATGCAAAGGAGACAACAGATATTTCTTTTTAAGATTTTATTTGTTTATTTGAGAGAGAGAGAGAGAGCATGAGGGGGAAGTGGGAGGGACAAAGGGAGAGGGGGAAGCAGGGTCCCCGATGAGCAGGGAGCCCAACATGGGCTCAATCCCAGGACCCCAGTGTCCTGACCTGAGCTGACTAATCCACCCAGGCACTCCATAATGCAAAAGGGATGACAGATTTGCCTGATTCCAGAGCTCAAGCTTTTAAAACACACTACAGGGAAGTAGAGAACAGACTTTCTGTGCAAATTTAAGGTTACTATTCTGGTATCACATGTCTTAACTAATTAAGTTGAATTTGTTCATTGGCCAGCCATTTAGGAAGTAAGAACCTTGTCTATTTGTATCCACTTATAACCATTAAGAGTAATGTGACCTGGTGGCTTGTATATGTGAATGTTTACAATTTATATAGTGTGCAGAGCTTAAGACAGTTTTATGAAGATTTTATTTTTAAAAACTCAATCTTTAAAAAGTAATAGCTCATAAAGTTTTTATTTGTTTCCTGTTATTCACTCCAATTCATAAAAGAACACCTATTTAGATTATGAATCAACTAAGATCAAACTTTTAGCCTTAGCTGATTGTAGTTTTTTGGGGAAATATGTCAGTTTCCTGCCATATTTGTTTGTGTGTTTGTTTTTGCTACTAAGCAGTGACAGCCATGTGGTGGTTCATGCTCAGCAATATTTTTAAACTGATACGGTTTTCTGGAACCAAACCACTGTTATAAATAACTGGACCAGGGGACAATATGCTACAGAGTTCTGAATACAAAAGTCAGAGATGTACGGATATTATTTTTCCCATTGATGGGTAAACTCATGTTCTATCTCTACTGAGAGATAAAGAAGAAATGCAGAGCAAGTGCCCGAGAGAAACAAAATGGGCGCATCCGCTGTGGCAGACATGACTGGTCACCACAATACCTGCTCTACTCTTCATTTCTGGTAACATCATCTGATTTTATTGGGAAAGAATAAACCAGCTCAACATAGAATTAACATATAACTCAGCAATTTCACTGTTGGAAATATACCCATAAGAATTGAAAACATGTGTGCAAGTACTTGTATGACACATGAATGCCAATATCAGCACTATTTGCAGTAGCCAAAGGTAGGAACAGCCTAAATATCCATCAGCAGACGGATAAACAAAGCGTAGTACGTACAATGCAATGGTATTCAAACATAAGAGCAGTAAATTACTGATGCATAGATGAATCTTGAAAACATGATGTTAAGTGAAAGAAGCCATAACTAAAAGGTTGCATACCGTGTGATTCAATTTATATGAAATATCCAGAACAGGTAAATCTATAAAGATAGAGAGCAGATTAGTGATTGACAAGGGCTGGTGGGAAAAGAAGATGAGGAGCAAAGTAGGTAATAGGTGATGAAAATATTCTGGAACTACATACAGATGATGGTTGTTCAGCACTTTGAACGTACTAAATGCCACTGAGTCATACACTTTCAAATCTTTATTTTATGCATTGTGAACTTTACCTCCGTTAAAGAAGAAAACACTCTTGAAAATAAAGGTTGTCCTCAGGATAAGGTTTTGTTTTTTTTTTTTTTTAAGAATGATTTAACTAAAACCGTATTTTCAGTTTTCTGCCACTGTGTGTGGCCACCTAATTAAGTTCTAGACATTAAAATCTCAGTAGATATGGTTTGAAGGATTTCAGAGAGGCATAACTCTGTAGTTAGATGTACTTTTTCTCTTGTTTTTCATATAGCTTTTTCTCCTTATCTGCAAAATAGTTATAATGGCTGGAGCACCCATAGCCACCTTGGAACACGAAATAACTTTGAGATTGGAAGGCTGTATGGGAGCCTGTGTTCCATATGATCCGGGTCATGAGAGAGAAATTAATTTATATTCTGTTTAAGACTACCTTTATTTTTTCCCCTGTTAAATGCATCATATCATAATACTATTGAACTATCTGCTTTCTGAAACCTATAAATTTTACCATCTGGAGGGATGTTCAGAATAACTTCCTTCTTTAAAGGTATGTGCCCGATCTGAGCTTCCAAGTAGGGTAAATTCAAGTAGCTCTTTGTGAAGGGAATTAACTATGTGACAAAAGGAAATGTTGATGCCTTTTAAAAGAACTGTGAAAAGTAATAGTCACCGATGCCACAGGTTTTAGTGTATATTTTTGGAGGTATAGGACCTTGCAGAATGATTTTGTTTGGAACTATTCAATGCATTTTGCAGAGTATGTTGAAATTAAATAGGAACAAGCAAATTTGCCTTTTCATTGCCTTATGGTGAGAAGGTTTAATTTTAAATATAAGTAAAACAATGTATTGTTGAAATCCTGAGGAAAAAAGGACAATAGTTAGAAAGTAGGTCAAATTATTTATAATGGTGAGAAAATAGTTTCAAATCTGAGCACTTTACCTAGGTTAAATGTTTGTTATTCTTTGGGAAGGGTGGGATTGTTCATATTTTGGTATGGGTATTACAATCCTAGATGGTATTGTCATTTTTCTTACAGTATTCATCTATATTAGTAAATGAATATGAGCAAAAAAGGGAAACAAAAAAAATATAGGTTTAACTCCAAATAGGCTCTTTCTAAAAACGGGATAATTGAACAATCTTTCTGAAAAGAACTTGTTAACATTTGATTTACTATGGGTGTAGAGGAAGACTTTTAAAACTTAAATACATAATATATCAAATGTCATGTGATATACTTGATTTATCATGATATATTCAAAGCTTCCATATTTACTATTTTTGTGCTTCCGTGTAAATGTAAAGTTAAAAGTAGTTGAAGTTAGAAACCTAAACTCACAAGTTGAGATTACTTCAGAGATATTTGAGGATGAAAAGTACAAAGGGAATTGCAGCAAATGATAATTGCTAACACTTATAAGGCATTTACTATGCGCAGAGCATTGTTCTGAGGCTGAGAGATTGTTTCTCTAACCATGAAATCCTGACTCATTGCTTCTGTTTGGCAGATGAGGACTTTGAAGCATGGTGAATGTAAGTAAATAAAAATGATATTTTGCAATCCATGTTTTGTCAAATATTGTTTAGAAACCATAGATATTTGAAGTTAATACAAATAATGATGAACGTACTAAATAAATACACATGTGTATTTGCTCTGATATAATATAGGTTCCAAATACAGGGCAATATCCTGCTTTCCACTGAGATCTACATGTTTCTTGGTTTCCTGTATTATAATACATTTAAGAGATGTACCTGATGTACCAGGTATCTCCTTACACTACGTGGTTACATGTGCATTTTTCAACTATCATAATATATAAAATGATATGTACTTTGAAAATATATTTTTTTCCTCTTTTGTATTTTACATAAACATGTATTTAAACCTCTCAAATGTGTCTTCAAGATCAGTTGAAGGGTTGGCATGGCCAGATCCACTTTTTATGTCTTCTAACTCAGTTACTCAGGGTCCAACATGTCTCTTTCATCTGAATTGTTTAAAATCATGAATGTTTTAAATCTATATGTGATACTATCACCAGTCACTTCATTAACCTTCTAGCACCCAATCATAAGGTAATTTAACCTCATGGTGTATAATAATGATCTCTTTACCACAAGCTTTTACCACATTGCTGTGTGTGTACAGGTATGTGTGCTGTTGTGATCTACAAAAGAATAATAGAATGATCTAAAGCTCTTGATGAAAGAGAGACCATTTTGGGGAATATATTCTAAATGTAAATCCATTTAGTGTCTTTTCCTCCTTCTTTTCTTTTTTTTCTTTTTTTTAAATTTATTTATGATAGTCACACAGAGAGAGAGAGGCAGAGACATAGGCATAGAGGGAGAAGCAGGCTCCATGCACCAGGAGCCCGACGTGGGATTTGATCCCGGGTCTCCAGGATCGCGCCCTGGGCCAAAGGCAGGAGCTAAACCGCTGCACCCCTCAGGGATCCCTCCTCCTTCTTTTCTACCATGTAACTTCCATAAGCTCCCTAATTTTTTTTTAATTTCTTTTTTTTTCTTTGCTCTGTATTTTGGTATTCATTTGCAAACTGTAGTAATATGCACACAACACAAAATTTACTATTTTAATCATTTGTAAGTCTACAGTTCTGTGCCTTCTGGTGTTTCTACATTGTTGTGCCACCATCACCAATCTATCTCCAGAATTTTTTCATCTTCCCTAACTGAAACTCTGTACCCATTAAATGCTAGTTTCTCATTCTCCCTTCTTGTTGTCCCTGGCAACAACCATTTCCCTTTCTGCCTCAATGACTTTGACTAGTCTAGGATCCTCACAGAAGAGCAATACTAACATATTTATCTTTTTGTGACTGATGACTTTCACTGGGCAAAAGGTGATCAAGTTTCATCTGTGTTGTAGTATGTGTCACAAAGTCCTTCCTTTTAAAGGGTAAATAATAGTCAATCGTGTATATATCACATTTGTTTATCCATTTTTGTGCCAATGGACTACTGGACTGCTTCCACCTTTTTTGCCTTTTGTGAATAAGGCTGCTGTGAACTTGATGTGCAAATTCCTGGTCTATCTCCCCTTTCATTTATTACGGATATGTATTCAAGAATAAAATTGTTGGATCATATGGTGATTTCATGTTTTGTTTTTTAAGAAAATTGCACATTTTCAACTGATTTTTGACTGAGACCTAAAGAAATCACATTGAAGAATTGTGTCCCAAATCTACTTTATTATCCAAAATAAGGTAAATGAAAAGTAAAACCTGTAATTACTGATTGATAAGGCTTATAGGTAAATAATTTTGATGAAAAGGAAAAAGTAGTTTTATATATAACCTTACAAGGTGTTCAACCTTGTTTGAAGTTGGGAACACAAGGACTGGCACTTGTAATTGTTTGGGATTTATTTTAATGTATATTATAACCTCCTGTTTTTTTTTTAAGATTTTGTTTATTTATTCATGAGAGACAGAGAGAGAGAGAGAGAGGCAGAGACACAGGCAGAGGGAGAAGCAGGCTCCATGCAGGGAGCCCAATGTGGGACTCGATTCCGGGATTTCAGGATCGCCCTGGGCGGCAGGCACTAAACCTCTGAGCCACCCAGAGATTCCACCTCCTGTGTTATATACATCCCTTCCTTTGTTGTTCGTTGTAATACAAAGCTTTTATTAAAGCAGGTTTAAAAAATGTTTTTAGGAACAGGCAAATAACTAGCCAGCAGAAGCATAATCATTGTTTGTGCCCTTGAATATGTGGATCTCATTAAATAAGTATGAAATATATTTTATTTCAAGAACACTAAATTGCTTTGCTTATCGAGATATATCAACACAAATTGGCTATGCCATTTGATTGCTTTGAAAAAGTACCTATTTAGCATCATAGAGCTTCATAATAAACAGTGCTTGAGATAGTGTGCAGTCTTCTATTTCATTATAAAGGACAAAATTGCTCCTTTAAAGCTGACTTTGTTTAACTTTATTTTTCTATGCAAAAAAAAAATCATTGGAAGTTAAATTAGTTTTATTCTGGAAAGATCATATGCTGAACTATACAAGAAGTGTAAAAGGGAAAACATAATCATTCTTTGATCACTTTCAATTTCTTCTATAATTATTGAATGCACAGTCTGAATTCTTTGCATTTCGAATTCTTCACCCCTAAATTTGTCAAGGTTATCTTTCAACAAATTCCAATTTTACAAAGATTTTCTAAATTATTACTTTAGAAAATTTCAGGCTATTTTCTCTTAAGTCTCTGCATTTGTTGGCTTATCTACTTTTTCTTCCTTTTAATATTAGTATATTTTTAACTTGCTTACCTATATGTATTGTAGATCTGTTGAGTAAATTCCCTTCAATCTAACTCCTTGATTTTTTTCTAATTTATATTTCTTTATTAAAAGTATTTCTGTTTAATGTCAATATTTCCATCTTGCTTTCCATAAAGCTGTTATTACTTTTTATAGTATTATGTATCTTTCTTCCACTTATATGATAAAACCGAAACACCTATGTAGTAGTTTTTACTACTGTTCAAAATATCCATTTTTCCTTCCTGGTGGTGATTATATTCTTCTGCCACTTACAGTAAGGCTTGGCTATGTAATTTTATTTGCCCAATGAAATATGAGACGTGACACGTCTCTTCTGGGCAATAGATTTAAAAAGCTGATCATGATTATCTCTGCTCTCTTTTCCCTCTGCTTTGGATACCAGAAATGTGCATGCATCAACCTACTTCCAGAGTGGAGACAAATGTTATGTGGGAGGAAGATCCCAGCCAAAGAATAACACACATAGGGTATATAGACAAGTAAATCATATTGTTCGACATATTCAAGTTTGGCGTTATCTGTTACTGCACAATAAACCAGTGCATCTTGACTGAACAGTCTCTTACATCATTAACAGGCTAAGGGAGAAAAAAAAATCATGTTATTTAAAAAATATATCAATAAAGATAAGAATATTCCATTTCCAACTCATGAAACCCAGCCCTAAACTCTAGCCTGTCATCCCAGCCTAATCATGAAGAGAAACATTGGACAAATTTCAACATAGGGATATCTTACAATATACCTGAGCAGTACTCCTTAAAATTGTCAAGGTCATCAAAAGCACGAGAAGTTTAAGAAAATGTCACAGACAACAGGAGCTTAAGAAAACATAACCAACTCAATGTAGTGTGATATCCTGGATGGGATCCTGGGACATAAAAGTGTCATCAAATGAACACTAAGGAAATATGAATAGATAGTTAATAACATATTTTTTAAGAGAACAAAAAAAAATCTCTGGGGTTAAGTAAAAGAAAAGTTCAGATGCTGATCCATAAGTGTTCTGTCCTTTTAACACCTGAGCACATATTTAAACATGTTTTTCCAAGACCCACGAGTGAGTAATCTCTAAGTTTATGCATACATGGGAATGTATTTTGGTGAACTGGCTGGACACAGAATCTCAGATCCCAGCCAAACCTCTCTAAGAGCCCTGAGGACTTGCCTCCCTTTACCTCTTTGTCTAACATTGCAAAGAAAAAGTCTGAGGCAAACCTGATTTTGATGCCTTTTAAAATTAATCTGATATGCTTAAATCTTGTATGGGTTTCTTGGAATTACAAATATGTCATATGTGATCAGGGCTTTCCTCTATGTATATGACTTCTTCATGTTGTTTTTTTCAAAACATAGGTGAGCCTATTTTATCAACAAATCATTGTCACTTTTTAGCTTAAGAAGTGTGTGTTACATCTGCAAGACTGAATGCAGCCCTTCTCTTCCCAGATACATCTTTAGTCCTAACAGGGGCACTGCATGTCCTCCTTCAGTAATTCTAGTAAAACCAGCAGGAACTGCCACTGGGTCTTTTTCCTTGATCTAACCATCTTCCAATGTGGTCCTGGATCTAATCAACTTCCAACGGTTTCAGTGGGATAGTACTCAGTCCTCTAAACCCATATTCAGATTTCTTACGAAGATTTGTAGTCTTTAGGGGCGCCTGGGTGGCTCAGTTGATGAGCATCTGCCTTCAGTTCAGGTCCTGAATCCCAGGGTCCTGGGATTGAACACTACATTGGGCTCCCTCCTCAGTGGGGAGTATGTCTCTCCCTTTCCCTCTGCTCTGATCCCCCTACCCCTACTCATGCTTGTTCTCACTTGCTTGGCTCTCTCTCAAATAAACCTTTAAAAAGTAAGATTCATAGTCTTTAAATAAATATAGGAAAAAAAGAAGAGGAATGGAGGGGGGCAGCATGAGTGTCATGGTACCATAGTAGGTGGAGGAGAGAACCAGGCCAAAGCTGCCTGCTGCTTCAGAAAATACCATGAAAATATGACAAGGCTACGTAATGTTATTCTATTTGTACCGTCATTTTAGTCAGTAAGTTTCTACCACTCTGAGCTAGAAGCAAAAATTAGAGCCTTTCAAAAATCTTGCTGAGTTTTCCTTGGATATCATCACTGCCATCAAAATAATGACTTAAGTAATTCCAAATCATGTTACTTTATCCAATACCAATGATACTACCCTGAAAATTTCCCTCAAGCACCAGTATGAGCTCTTGATAGAATCCTAGTAGCTAGGATCATTGAAAATATGTGCCTGTATATCTTTTGCACATCCTCAAAAAATTGAGGGAGACTATATCCAATGCTACAAGCACATTCTCAGGTCTATTTGAAATTACCCAGCACTAATTATTTACTTTTGTTTTCACTGGCACCTGGCCCTGAACCCACTGACTATGTTAGTTGTCCTTCTTCACATCTTTTGAATCACAATTATATCCTCTGTGTATTGGGCTCGGTTCTATGTGCAAAATGTGGCAGGCAAATCTGAACAAGAATGGGCCTTTATTTTGTATTTTGAGTCTGCCCTGTGCTATCCACACTTTAATGATATTTGTGTCTGAGCATAATATCCAAGATGTTCGACTGAAGGGGCCAGTTTACAATAACTTCTAAATTTTGTCTGTGCTGATTTCTCATTTTTAACCACATATAATTTTTTTGCCCACATTATTTATCTTTCCGTTGTTCATAGTTTTTATTACACAATGGATGTTCTAGAGGGTTTTATTGAATAAAAGTAACCTAAAAGTAATCAATAAAATCATTTAAGATAAATCCTATACATATCAGGCAGTAATATCAGATGCATCTAGCAAAAAATTATGCAGAAGCTATTATCTTTCTCTATCAAAATAATAGTACTATTGAGAAGAACGTAAAAGTAAAACACACACAAAACGTTTGCTTGCTTTAAACATACAGTATCGTTTAATTCTTGTAACAACCATTTGATTTGGGTATTACTGCAATCCTATTTCTTTTTCAGGCAGAGAGATTGAAATATATAGATTAAGTTTTATAGAGGGGATATGTTTTCTTTTTTTAACCACTCATCCTTTCTGATTCCCTCTCTTAAGAAATATGATCTTTACCTAAGGGGATTGTGGGAAAGCATAAAGTGGGAGAATTAGATAAAGAAATATGTCAGGTGTGTGTATCATCTATAGACTGACTCTGCAGAGGTCATATTGAGGAGAGAGGAGTAATTTTTTTTAAAGATTTTATTTATTTATTTGAGAGAGAGAGAGAGAACAAGCATGAGGGGGGCGGGGAGGAGAAGGGGCATAGCAAGAGGGAGAAGCAGACTCTGCTGAGCAAGGATCCTGACCAAGGGCTGGATCCCAGGACCCAGAGATCATGAACTGAGCCAAAGCCAGATAGCAGATTGAGCCACACAGTCACCCCCAAATTATTTAAGTCAGAGAGGTTTTGCCTCTTTTGAGTTTGCTGGAAAGCGAATTCTGAACTGGAGGAGTCTGTTGCAATATTGTGGAAATGGTTGTCAGCTGACTTTCCAGTAGCAGGGATTAAAATGGGATCCTAAAATAGTCCATTCAGCTCTGTCAGATGTCCATGTGCTTTCGAGGAAATGTAGATGTGCCAAGGGATGCAAGGGACCGAGAGAAAACTTCGCATGAAGATGCTGCAGTGTGCAAGGATTTCAGTGTGGCTGCTTGCCTTGTCCATGCTGATCCCAGAGGGAATAAACTCTATTTGTGAGTTATCATTCTGGCATGCATATAAACCATCCCGTGGCAGTTATACATAATCCAGATTCCAATTTCCAGTAGGCTGAAGGGGGATAGTTGATGAAGAGGTTTAGTATGATTATTTATAAAACAAACAAAACTACAATAGCTTACATAAAATCTAACATCTTATAAGTGACAAACATCCATCCTCTGACAACAAATTGTATGTGTTTCAAGTTATTTCCTATTATGCATGGTAGGAAACACCGTTCACTAACTGGGATTAAGGTTAATGATGGCAGTTACTTTCTACTTTTAGCCTACTGTTTTTTTGTTTTGTTTTATTTTGTTTTTTGTTTCTTGTTTTTTTTTGTTTTGTTTTTTTTTTTTGTTTTTTGTTTTTTTTGCCTTGTTTAGCACCTGGCACATGGTAAGCACTTAATAGACACATGCAAAATTAAGGACTAACCCAAACCAGACGTTTTAGAAAGGCAACCTTGAGCTTCCCTGCATTCAGGCTTTTCCCTTTAAATATGGCAAGACTCAACAATGAGATGAGAGTAAAAAATGGAAATGATTACTGTCATTCATTTGTTCATAATCAATTCAACTTAGAGCTTGTTTCAGAGTGATATTTTTATGGATAAACCAGAGCTGTTTCCCCTACACTCATACTCACTGCACACAATGACCGCACAGCTTGTCCTTGACCTGGATTTCTTGATTTTCTATTTTTTTTTCTCACTCCATGTATTTTCAAAGCAACATCTATGCCTCATATCAGTCTTGAGAATCCACTTATTGAGGATAATGCTTGTGAGGATAATGTTTGTGAGATTTATCTGAAACATAGTTTATAATTCTAGAGTAAGTTATTTTTGAAACACTTGTAAACAATTGAGCTATTGAAAGTGAGATGTATTTCTATGATATACTGTATTTTAAAATGAAAAAAGAAAGTACAATGTCTACACTAATTGCAGCTGCCCCAAAAATTGACATTGAAAATGCAGTTATAAACATGAAATAAGAATGAGATAAAAATGCAAAATAGCCTAATGTTTAATTCTTTGTGATTCTAATTTTTGTAAACAGAAAGGCCAACTATAGAATGACCCTTATCTCATTTCTAGTCAGGAGACACAATATTATTACCATCTGATTTCCACATTTATCACAACTGGAGGACATTCTTCCTTAGGAATCCGTCTTCCTACCTTGATAGAAGCACCAACTCTTCTCACTGTAGCATTCCAGTTGCTCTCTCTTTAATCTCAGGCTGAATTCATAGGTTTTCAGGATGATTTGAAAGTTATCTAGGTAAGTTGGTGGGGAAGGTGACTTGGGGACCCTACTTTTCCGCCATCTTGCCCCACCCGCCCTTCCTTAGAAATCCATTGCTGAATCTTCCAGGAAGTAGTTTTCATATTCATAAGTGTTTCCACTGCATTTTTTTTTTTTTGCTGTATTTGTTAGTACTAGAATTCACAATTGTCACATATAGAAATTTTATTTTCTCTTTAATCTCTTCCTTAATTTTGGATGACAGATGCAGGTCATTAAGTGATATGCATTAAGAAACTATTTTCATTTTTTTAAAATTTTTATTTATTTATGATAGTCACACACACACAGAGAGAGAGAGAGAGAGAGAGAGGCAGAGACAGAAGCAGGCTCCATGCACTAGGAGCCCGACGTGGGATTCGATCCCAGGTCTCCAGGATCGCGCCCTGGGCCAAAGGCAGGCGCCAAACCGCTGCGCCACCCAGGGATCCCTTGACGGGATGAGCACTGGGTGTTATTCTGTATGTTGGTAAATTGAACACCAATAAAAATTAATTTATTAAAAAAAAAAAACTATTTTCAATAAATTTTTAAACAATATTCACTATTATAAGTAATTGCCACTAAATACTTCAGTACACATTGGTCTATAGATCTGCATCTCAACATAATTATGATGGGAGCTACTACTTGTGTCTTGAAATATTAAGAATGACTTCTTTTCCTTCCTCCCTCCCTCCCTCCCTCCCTCCCTTCCTTCTTCCTTTTTTTCTTCTTCCTCTTTTTCCTCTCTCTAATGTCAGAAAAATGTGAAACAAAGTCAACCTTTTATAAATCACAAAATAAAACAAGTAATGCTGTGTTAAGGAGCATCTGGTATTCTGGTGTAGAGCTGTCAAGTGCCTTTTGAATATTCACTCAACAGAGTATCTGCAATTTAAATACCTTGTTATAGTTAATAAGAGTTGTCAAAGAAGCATATTAACATGCCTTAGGGATTAATTCTGCACTATACAGACTTCATGTGTGTGAATAAGGCAAGCCTATAACATGAGCTGCACAATCCCAAAAGGCTATACTTACATCTTTTATGCAATTGTAGTTTGAACAATCAAATATTATGTCTCCAATTGTATTTTAATAAAAATAATTATTCACATATACATTATTGAAGATACTATTTCAAAGTGCATTTTACACTTATGTTTATGAATTAATAGCAATGTACTTATATGTCTACAACAAATTTTTCTCCTTAAAGGTAAAAAATACTTTAGTATTTAGTGGACAATGAGTTAAAATAAGTCAATAGTAGGGTAATTTAGATAAAAAGTAAGAATTGCTTAATTTAAGCAAGTTTTGCAAATCATGGCTACTTTAGAGAAAATCTTTAACTGTTACATCTTCTAAAACTCTTTCTAGGGGATCCCTGGGTGGCTCAGTGGTTTAGCACCTGCCTTCTGCCCAGGGTGTGATTCTGGGGTCTTGGGATTGAGTTCTGCATTGGGCTCCCTGAGTGGAGCCTGCTTCTCCCTCTGCCTGTGTCTCTGCCTCTCTCCCTCTCTCCCTCTCTCTCTCTCTCTCTCTGTATGTGTGTGTGTGTGTGATGAATAAATAAATTAAATCTTAAAAAATAAATAAAACTATTTCTATAATAATAGAAAAATGATTTCTAAATATGCATATCAGGTATAAACCCCCAAAAGAGAGAATAGTAAATGGAGACAGGTAGCTTATACATTGAACATTAAATTTTTCTCTGCATTTTCAGTAAATCTGAAAATAAGACAATCAAACCACCTTTACTTTTTTTTTTTTGCTAGAGATAACCCTCACTTTTCAAAAGTTTGCCTTATGCCAAATCACATTTGAAAAAGACCTACATTAGTGAAGTATGTGCCTGTTTTTGCTAATTGAAAGAAACTCAGACTTTTGCTCTTACAAACAAAAGATGAAAAGCAAAAATATCTTCAGTGATTGTTTTGCAGGCTTGCAGTTTGGAGGCAGTGCTGGGGAGAGCCCTGAGAGTGACCCAGGTCTCCAGCTCCTTCCCTAGAACTACACTGGGCATCTCAGCATCCCACTGCCAGAGCTTTGAACTGTGTGAGCGTCCGGCTTTATCTCAATTTATGCATCTGTTCCCGTGCATCAGAAAAGCCAAAGAGAGGTTATTTGGGGGGTCTGAAATGCTAAAAAAAATGTTCCATATAAATTAATGGTAATTGGGGAGGCAGGGAGGGGGAAAGACCTATATTTCTTTTCCGGCATTTCTGTCATTGAAGGTGAGATTTCTTCCATAGTTAATTGATAAATTTGTTTCAGTGAGGTCACAACCAACCCACATTGCATGTTTAATATGATTCCTTAAAAATATAAACACAAGTCCCTTACATAAATACTATTTTATGCCTGTATTCTTGCAGGTACAAGTAGCTGGAGAGAAATAGTCATGTTGGTGCTATCACTTCAAATTCATATAACTATCCCCAGGGGGATAACCAACCCAACCTCTATTTTGCACCCAATCTTCCATGTTCCCTGATTTCTATTGCAAATCTTTTTTTTTTTCTCCTCAGACTTCCAATAACTTTAGATATTCTTATTTTCAACTGAATTGCCTTGCCCCATACTTTGCTGGCTTGCTAGATCACTAGTTCACCTCATTCACTACCTGCCTATAAGTATGGATGCCCATATTCTCTGCCTTGGGGAAAAAGACCCAACATACCCTGAAAATAAACACTATTAATATTTTTTAAGTTTTTTTTCTGCTCTTATACTTATTGCACTTTTTTCTGTTACATATAGCATAACTGCCATATTACTGCATATAGAATTTGCTTCGATGAGAGCAAATGATTTTTATAAGTAAAATTTTCACAGAATACATCATTCTCTTGCTTGAAAACTCATTAACACTCCAATATGATTTTTTTGCACCCCTATATAGTTTATCATTGATATCCTATGATCTAAATTGTACAAATAACAAAAAAATTGTCTCATCATTCAACTAATAATTTTCCTGTGGGTTCTTTATACGACATAATGGTTGAGTGTAAATGATTAGGTGTTTTATTAATAAGGTAGTTTTCTAACTGTGTTTAAAATAAGTCTTAATTTAATTGCATTAATATTTCTCAGCAGAGCAGAAGCCCACATTCTTTTGAAAATGACAAAGGATGTACAGAATTATCCTGAGCACACAGTTTATCAGTAAATGCTAGTTTAGTGGCTGTGGGCTGCTCACCAACATGTTAGCTTATAAACTTTGACTTAGAGGCAGTCATGCATGGATAGCTGTTGACAGAGGTCAGGGATCAGTCTATGACCACTGGTCAAGCTATCTCACTGAGCAGAGACAAGTAGCAGCCTGTGTGAATTATAATTGTAATGCTCAAAACAGAACATCATTGTTAAAAATTGCTACTGCAGTTCACTGAGTATCGATGCAAAGTTCTTTAAACATAAATGGTCATTGCAAAGTGTTCTGGTAGTTTGGAAGGTAAAATATCTTCTCTGCCTGAGGAACAAAAGCCATAAATATTATAGACTTCTTTTCTTCTGTTTTCAAATATGCATGCACGCATGTAATTTATAGAGTGGGCAGTTAGTTAGATAGGAGGAGGGAACAAATGCTTTCCAACTGATAAAAAGGGTAGAAACCAAGTTCCAAACAAGTAAGAAAGACCCCTGGGTTACGCATACATTCTTTGCTGAAACTGCTTCCCCACAGTAACCTATAGCTTCATGATAATACATTTACATTTGGGTTTTAATCCCCCACTACAAGGCAAGGATGCCATGAAGGTTCTGACCAGGACCATATAGGCCAAAAAACAGTAGGAAGAGTCCATTTGACGATAGGAAGCAACATCTGTCAGAGACGGTCCCAGCTCTGACCCATATCCAATGCAGAGATAAAAAGAAAAGGTGCTCCTGACCCTTGGGGCAGCCGCCATCTCTGGGCCTGCCTGCACTCCCATGGTGAGAGTGTACTTTTCCTCTGACCACTATTAAACACTCAGCAGAGTCCCTTTGAGATTCTCTTTCCCACTGCCCCTCTCTCTGCCCCTCCTGAGTGCTTTCTCTTTCTCTCTTTCTCAAATAAATAAATAAATCTTAAACAAACAAACAAACAAAAACCCCTTAAATATCACATACTAGGTCCATGCTAACCCAATTATTCTATTTGATTTCAATGCTTCACATATGGTCACATAATCACTGCTAAGCCATTTAGAATCAACTCTAGAGAGTCCACTGAAGTTATAAAGAGATGACTTGCTCTTTATTCTAAGATTCTTAATTATAAAATTATTTAAGGCTAAGGACTAAAAACTAAAATTATGTAAAGTCTAAAGTCACTGATAACCACTATGAGGGCAGACTTGTCAAATAAAGCCAGTCCAGGAAAATCAGAGACAGATGAGGAAAGAGACTATATATATGCTAAGCCTTTAAGTCTTTGGCCTGATACCATCCAGATCCATGAACCATTTTATTTTTCCTTAAAATTAGCTTGAATTAATTTTATATTGGTTAATATCAGAGAAATCTTTTGGTAAAAATTGCTTTGTACGTTTTTAATTAATCTGCTTCAAAATTTTGAACAAAATTTTGGCATAATATACCAAGACATCATAGATTGACTGAAGCTTAGTTTACACAAGGTAGTTTAGTTCTGTCTGAAACCTGTGGAGAAAACATGATGTGTATTTGAAATTAACTTCCACAGAGAAAAAAAATATTCATTCAAGTTTTTCTCCTCCTGCCTTATTGTTTGTTCTTTCTGAGAATCAAATAATCTTTCTTTTTCTCCATAGTCATTTTAGATAATTTAAATAGACACTGAGAAAAAGTTATTAAACTACAAATTTATCCCATAATAGAAAAACAAAACATGTTTAATAATTCCTATGAATTAAAATGTAAATTTTATTCACTAGAAAATAGCACATCATAAAATTAGAAGTGACTATCGAAATGTAAGTATCTTGTTTTGTTAGAATTTCCCATCAGAATCAGATTCAGAGAATAAATTAAGCTAGAGAGTTTTATAAACTCAAACTTAATCTCCAATGAGATGAAGGCACAAAATAATAGGAGAAAGTACAACCATTACATCCTGGAATAATATAATATACGATTCATGTAAAAAAAAAAATCAGTGATTAACCTTTCATTTCTATGAGCAGGAAACAGAGGAAAACCAAAAAGAAATGTGATAAACATAAAAATTTTAGGAAATGATGGGTTAGAAATTCTTATGTGAGGGAACAAATTGTCGTGCAATTTGCATTGTTTAGATTAATGTATTTAATTTACAGGAAAATTAGGAAGAGCCTATTCAATGGAAATAAGACTGTACTGCTAAACCATCTAAATAATGCTAGAATCAAGCATTCCATATTTTAGCTATGCCATGCCAGCCATTTATTCCTTACAATATTTGAGGGAACTTTAAAAAATAATCATATGCTTAACACAGGAAACATCTGTCTGAGTGAGAAGATATATTTCAGAAAATTCATTCTGCCTTTTGACCTTCCATTTTACCACAGCAGGTTTATGGGTGCAACACAGCATAACTGAGTCTCTGTATCTCTAAACTTCAGTTATTTGGCCCTTTGGATTCATGTTTATTTCTGATAATTTGTCTCTCAAGACCCACACAATGGAGGCCGCCCCTGTGGCATGGCCCACCTCACAAATCTAAACTGAAATCAGCCTGCACTTAAGAGAAGTGCCTTCAAGGGAAGCTAACACAGACAATCCTCCCACTCAGCTTTAGGGAGCTCGTCTTCCCTAGAAAACAGGACTCGCTGGCCTTACAAGGACATCCTTCATCTCCTAGAGAATCATGCCATGTTTCCACTTGCTTCTTGTGATGCTTTATAAAATTCACTCTTGAGAACAGTATTCCATTGCTAATGAAGCGCTGCACTCCCCTGAGCCATCCATGCATTGTTTTCCTTGGATAAAAGATATCAGTCATTAAATTGTGTTAGTTTTGTTGCCTGAGAGTTCCTTACTCTCTTAAATGTCCTTTGTGGTAAGTGTCCTGTGTTCCTGGTTCTCTGCATTGAACCCAGTAATTTAATATTTTTTTAAAATATTTTTTCTTTATTTATTTATGATAGTCACAGAGAGAGAGAGAGAGAGAGAGAGAGAGAGAGGCAGAGAAACAGGCAGAGGGAGAAGCAGGCTCCATGCACCGGGAGCCCGACGTGGGATTCGATCCCGGGTCTCCAGGATTGCGCCCTGGGCCAAAGGCAGGCGCCAAACCGCTGTGCCACCCAGGGATCCCCTTGTAATTTAATATTTTTAAATGAATATATTCAAATAATTGAGCATTTTTTCACTATAAGACACGTCACGGATTTAAGTATGTATTCTTTGTTAAATACCTTGTAATTTTCCTGTCATTATTTGGGAATGGATTCTGTCTCTAGACTCATGTGACTGCTAATTTTGTGGATCTGAGCTAAGTGGTTTGGGATCTTTGGCATGTGACATACTTGCAGAATTGTCACTGGGCACAAGAAGCAACAGAAATGACTCACCTGTTTTTTTCAGCAGAGGCTTTGCATGCCCTTTCTTTCCGTCAGTTAAACAACAATTAGTAGATGTAGTTTAGAAATCTTCCCAATATATTGTTTGTTTCTCTAAAAATCAGTAGTTGGGAAGAATTATATAAATCTTCTGTTTTGCTATTTAAATAAGGACCAATTGGAAGCACCTTATCATCTCACCATCTCAGATTGGCAATGAGTTTCTGTTACCAGAATTAGCTTTCTAAAATGCACACATGAGAAAATGGAATAGATTAGACACATTTTAGCATGAGATGAATGGCACTTCACAACTTGGATTCAGTTTACCTTTTTCCCTGCAACCCAACCCTCAAACCATTTGCTGCTTGAGTATATTTCTCATCTAACCATCAGAAACACAGCTTTATGGCATTACAGCAATGAACTGCAAGTTGTCTTGACTCTACATTTGATCAAATCTCTTCTCACTTCCCACAGTCTTTCCACGTCTCTCTTGTGCTTCAACTGCAAGAGTAAATGCCATTACTCTCATTTCATTACTTTCTATTAATCTTTAAGTCATCATAACTGGCTTCTTTAACTTGCTAACAAGGATTTGCAAACATGGAGTTTCCCCAAAATGAATCAGAATGCCCTATTGGATTAATTCATGCAGCTTATGGAAAGAGTCTTGCAATTAGACCCTATTCAGTTCTGAATAACTTCCCAATCCCCCTCCAGAAAACAGCATTGCATGTTTCAGGCTGTCTCCATTTAATCAATTCACTGATAGATATCCCAAGTCCCAAACAATTCTGTGTATGGTTAATATGTTTAATTAGGATTTTTTTTTCACTTTGTAGAGGGAGTTTCTAGGTTGAATAAAAATGTACCTAGAGTCTTTCACTTACATGTCTGTCTTGTCTTCAACCTCATGGCATAGCACTTTCTCCTCTCCCCTTTCAATTCTGCTCTAATTTAAGAATTACGCATGCATTGAAGTATATGTAATATGGTTTGAAGTGTTGGGGGCCAGAGCCGAGGGCCAAGAAAGAATTCTTGTGGTATCTTTGGTGCAAAAGGTGGTTCTATTAAAGCACAGGGACAGGGTGGCGGTGGGCAGAAAGAGTTGCCACAAGAGGAATGGCTCACAAGAGGAATGGCTGAGGCTGATTATATACTCTGGAGGTGGGGGAAGGGGGAAGCAAAGACAAAGGGAGGTTTCCAAAAAGACTTACCTATGCGAAAGAAGACTCACAGGATCCTGGACACCCACCTATTGCCAAGCTAAGGTTGTTTTTCCTTCTAGCAAAGCATTAACATTAAGAGAGTTGGGAGTTCCTGGAGGAATGTCATACTCTGCCTATCTCACATAATTGTCCATGGGCTGCAGGTTATAAAGATATTTTATTTTATCTACACTTCTTTCTGTCTTCGTTTCCCACATCATTTGTGTCATTGAATTATTTCAACATGAATACATCTTAGAAACCATCCACAAGCTCAAGAACATACCAAGTTTTTCTTGTGTTTCTCCCATTCACTCTCTTACTCCGTCCTTTTAAATATGATCTTGATCTTGACTTGTAATATAGGGATTAGCTATGCTTGTTCTGAATTTTATCTGTATGAGTGCTTTGGCAGGCATTTTTAATGGCTGGTTTCTTTCAGTCATCACTCTGATTAGAAAGTTTAGCTGTGTTTTTGCATCTAGTTGTAGGTTTTTTCTTGTGTAGTGTTCATTATATGAATGTACTATGCTCTTAACATGCATTTAAAGGGGCACCTGGGTGGCTCAGTCAATTAAGCACCTGACTTTGGCTCAGGTCATGATCTCAGGGTCTTGAGATTGAGGACTTTGCAAGGTGGGGGCTTGTCCCTGGTCAGTGGAGACACTGCTTGTCCCCTTGCCCCATCTCTTCCCCTGCCCATCCCCCAACTCCTGCTCTCCTGCTCTCTTTCCCTCTCAAATAAATAAGTAAAATCTTAAAATAAACACAACATGGATTTTACTATTGATAAAATTTGGATTGTGATTATTTTTGAACCCTTGTGAATTATGTTGTAATAAATGTTCTTGTGTAAGACTTTAGGTGCGTATATCCATTCATTTCTTGTGGGTATTTACAAAGTAGTACAATTGCAAGATCATAGGGTTAAACTCTTTTTGTTTTTCTTAGGACATTTTTATAGGGTTGTTTTGAGATTGAAGTACAGTTTATGCACAACTAAAATCGTCTTCCTAATATGCCTTAAGAATGTATGTGATTTTGATAACTCTGGCCAGGGGCTAATTAATCTTTTTAATTCTTTCAAAGAACCAGTTCCTAGTTTTGTTGATCAGTTCTACTGCTCTTTTGGTTTCTATTTCATTGATTTCTGCTCTGAGTTTTTAATTCTCTTCTGATGGGTATAGGCTTTATTTGCTGTTATTTCTCCAGCAACTTTAGATGTAAAGTTAGTATGTGTATTTGAGACCTTTCTTGTTTCTTGAGAAAGGCTTATATTGTTATATATTTCCTTCTTAGGAGTGAATTTGCTGCATTCCAGTATCACAATTCCAGACTTCAAGCTCTATTACAATGCTGTAATCATCAAGACAGTATGGTACTGGCACAAAAACAGACACAGATCAATGGAACAGAGTAGAGAACCTAGAAATGGACCCTCAACTCTCTGGTCAACTAATCTTTGACAAAGCAAAAAGGAATATTCAATGGAAAGACAGCCTCTTCAACAAATGGTGTTGGGAAAATTGGACAGCCACATGCAGAAAAATGAAACTGGTTTCTTTTGGATGAAAGATCTAAATGTGAGACAGGAATCCATCAAAATCATATTGAACAAAAGCAGCAACCTCTGTGACCTCAGCCACAGCAACTCCTTGCTAGACACATCTCCAAATGAGTTAGGGACAAACAGGCTAGGCAGGGCTAGGTAGGGGTTACAGAAGCAGGCTCACAGAAATCCCAAAAATCCTGAGGTGTAAGGAAACCAGAGATAAAGGAATAAGCCAGACCTTGCCCTAAGGTGTGGGTGAGGAGGTTGTCTTGTTATAAAAGCTACTTGTGACCAACAAAGAATTACCGGGACCCTAAAAAGGAAGTAAGCCATTAAAAATGTTATCACTAGTCCTTAATCAATGGTGATATCAATGGATGTGTTAAAAGGATTTAGGTTCCCTTATTAGGCTCTCAATAAAAGAACAACCCTACAAGCCCTCAGTGGCAACTCTGTAGGGACCCCTCTCACTTCTGAGAGCTTTCCTGTATATTTACTTAATAAACCTCTATCCCTTTACTCTCCTTTGTCCATGAGATTCATTCTTCAATTCTGTGTGACAAGTACCAAGCTCTTCCACATCACAAAGGCAAGGGAAACAAAGGCAAAAATGAACTATTGGGCCTTTATCAAGATAAAAAGCTTTTGCAAAGGAAACAGTCAACAAAACCAAAAGACAACCAACAGAATGAGAGAAGATACTGTAAATATCCTATCAGATAAAGGGCTACTATCCTAAATCTATATAGAACTTCTCAAACTCAACACTCAAAGAACAAATAATCCAATCAAGAAATGGGCAGTAGACGTGAATAGACATTTCTCCAAAGAAGACATACAAATGGCCAAGAGACACATGAAACAATGTTCCACATCACTTGTCATTAGGTAAATACAAATCAAAACCACAATGAGATAACCACCTCACACAGGTCAAAATGGCTAAAATTAACAAGTCGGGAGCTGACAGATGTTGGTGAGGATGTGAAGAAAGGGAAACCCTCTTACACAGTTGGTGGGAATGCAAGGTGATGCAGCCACTCTGGAAAATAGTATGGAGGTTCCTCAAAAAATAGAAAATAGAGCTAGCCTATGACCCAGAAATTGCACTAGTAGGTATTTACCCCAAAGACACAAACATAGTAATCTGAAGGGGCACCTGCACCCCAATTTATAACAGCCATGTCCACAATAGCCAAACTATGAAAAGAGTCCATTAACAGATGAATGGATAAAAAAGAAGTGGTATATACCTATACGATGGAATACTACTCAGCCATCAAAAAAAAATCTTGCCATTTGCAATGATGTGGTTCGAACTTCAGGGTATTATGGTAACCGAAATAGGTCAAATTAGAGAAAGACAATTATATGATATCACTGTGGAATGATATGATTCTCATATGTGGAATTTAAGAAACAGGATCAGAGAGGAAGGGAAGGTTAAAATAAAACAAGATGCAATCAGAGAAGGAGACAAACCATAAGAGACTTTTTATTATAGAAAACAAACTGAGGGTTGCTTGGAAGGGAACGGGGTCAGGGGATGGGGTAACTGTGTGATGGACATTAATGAGGCCATGTGATGTAATGAGCCTTGAGTGACATATAAGACCAATGAATCATTGACCTCTACCTCTGAAATAAATAATATATTATATGTTAATTAATTGAATTTAAATTTTAAAAACTTAAAAAGAATGTATGTGATTTTAATATTTACTTTAGTGCTATATGAAGCCATGGCAAATGTTGGGTTTGACATGTCTGAAAATAGAGACGTCCTTGGAGTTAATCTTGTGCAGTAGAGAGTTTCACATCTGAAGCCAAGTAGAAGGCCTTACTTAATCATAAAATAACAATCCAGAACTAGAGTGTTTGATTCAAAGAAGAATAAAACTAAAGATAAACCTAAGTGAGGGAAACAGTGAATGAGTACACAGAGCATAGGAAAAAGTAAGGAACCAAAAAAGAAACAATCAGATTGGAATAGAAACAGATGCAGTAGTATTCACAAGAATTTCCAAAATGTTTCACTTACAGAGTTTTAATGCATCTCATATTTTGACATTTTAAGTGCACATTCAAAGAGATGGCCTCAATAAGAATAGTGCAATAGAACATTCTGAGAAAAAGGAACTGTTTACTTAACACTTGAAATGTGTTTAATACAACTGAGGAAATGAGTTTCTAACTACTTTTAATTTTAATTAATTAACAAATTTGAATAATCACCTATGGCTAATAGCCACCATTAGCTACCCTACAGGAAGAAATATCCCAAGTGATACTGAACTAGGGAAGCTGAGGGGACTTTATTTTAGAAACGCTCTATCTCTGCTGTTTTTCTGCTAAGCCCCATTGGCTCATGTTCCATATTTTGCCACTGAAGAAGCCAAAGAAGCTATGTTTCCAATTTAAGGGTGAAGCAAGAAATGTTATCATTCTCTGAGGTTTGTCCTAGGCCCCAAACACCTGATAACACCTAAGATGAGCCGTATTTCAAACATGTTCCAGGACATTACCTTCAAACAAACCTTTGCTGACCCTGGCATCCATACCTTGACCTTTGGCAATTTATTTAATAATGTTTATTGTTCATCAGACACTCACCTTTGATTGGATTCTATCCTGGATTCCTGGAGGAACACATACCCTAGACCCTTTTCTAATATAAACCCCTAGCCCCGAGCAACTATGATTGAAACTCATTCTTCTTTCTTTTCTGAGTCTCTAAGATACTCCAACTGGTATTCTCTGTCACTCACACTGTTCAATAAACTCTGTTTCACTTTCTGTGGCTCCCGTTTGATTTCTATCCTGTTTGAAGCCAAGAACCTTCTTGGCTGTTCCCATGGGATCCTCCCCTGGGTTTTCAGATCCAGCCTGCCTGCATCAATATATTCATTGATTTTTTTTTCATTGTATGTCATCAAAATACGTTGCTATTTACAAGTACTAGAAATAGGCATAAATATCTCATTTTGTTGAATGTAATTTATAGTACTACTTTTGCTTCATCATGATTTATATAAAAATACTTATTTTATTTTTCTTTACAGATATTTTCAAATTGATTACTGATGAAGCATCTACTTCTTGATGTCTGAGACCTTGCTGTCTAGTAAATGTGTAGAATTTATGTCATTCATTAAAAGATGCTACATTTGTTCTCAAACTCATCTTAATTTTCTAATTTGTGGCCTTCTGTAATCTTTCAAAGTGTGTTTATTTTGTTTTGCTCTGTTATTTGCATAACTCACTGATATCATAGGTTCTGTTCACTATTGCATCCTTAGCACAAGTATGGTGTCTACATAAACAAGTTACACAGTAAATGTTTATTGGTTGAAGGGATTAATTATTGAATAATTAAGCTGCTTTCAAAACTCTTTTAGAACTTAATTAAGTCAATGAATATTGAATAAGAGTCTAAGGAAATATGTGAACACTTTGTAAACGTTGAATTGCAACAATGAGTAATTTTTTATTGAGATTTTTTTTCTCTTAATAAATCCTCCAAATGCTGTGGCTTATTTTTTTGTAGATTATTTAAAATATAAGTACAATTATCTAAAGACTTAAAAGGCAATCACATTTATGTCTTTTTGTTTGCTAATTTTCTGAAGGAATAGTTGTTGCATATGCTAATTGAATGGATACAATTTGAACCACCTGCTGTAAAATGAATCCATTTAGCAACATTCTCCATATAATAGGACTAATCTCATTTACAATTGCTCTTCTGTTAGGGCAATAATGAATGCAAGTGGTACTCTAAACAGCTTATTTTCATATGGCTAGTGAAGTTTAGCTGGGTGCAGAGTAAGTGGGCGGGGAATACTTTAGGGTGGTGTTATTGCCTTGGCAAAGGTATTTCCTTATAACTAAACAGAGAGCAGGATCATAAAGAAGTCAATTTCAGGAGGAGGCCTTTAAGAAAATACTCCTGTAAGGCCCAGTAAGATTTTGTAGAATATATTGTGGGAAAACAAAACTCTGCTAGAACGGAAAAGGTGAGCTAAGCTAGCAGTAAACAGCAAACTAGGTTTTGTTTGTGCTTCCAACGTAATAACAACGTGAGCTTGTATTTTTACATACTATTGCCTTAAAATATGCAGAAACTCAAAATGACATCCCAAATAATTTGAAAAAAAGATCTAATTTGACTCTCAGATTGTGGAAGGGTTAACGTTTCATACTCCAAATATATATGCCACTTATCATAAGGTAATTTACTGAATGTAATGTATCATTTTCTAATTGTCTATAAATTGCTCTGTTCTTCAATCGTTTTCTCTTTCTCTCTCTGTAAATATATGTATATACATCTATACATATATATATATATATATATATAAAAGTATTGGAAAATACATATATTGTATTGTAAAAACCTGTCTTGTAGATAAATCTAAATCTTTGCACTGCATCTGTACTTGGAGCTGAACATGGCTAAAAACAAGCAAACAGAACATGCAACCATACTGACCTATCAGAGTTTGAGGGAGGGGGTTAATAAGGAAAGTACAGTCTTTAAGTAAGGAACAAAGTCTGGTATATGCATAATTCATGAGAAATTGTCCCAGTAAATTAGGTTTCCCTATTACCAGATGCATAAATTGGAATGCCCCAGTTAGAGGAAAAAAATAATAGTCTTCAGACTCTGTGAATGCCGTAACATTCTGATTGTTGAATGCTTCAAACCAACCAAAAATAAACATACTGTTACTAGCACATAATCAAAATCTATAGTGTGAAACAATTGCTAAAAATCCAATTGGAGGTGCTCACAGTTTCTCTCATTTCACCTTTATAAACGTGCCAGGATTACTTCGTTTAAATAGAAGGCATGCAACAGCAGTAAACACTGTGAACTAAGCAAAGTTTCCCCACCAATGTTTGCTCAAAACTACAACCAACTTGTCTTAAATGCTGTTGCACAAAGGATTTTGGCAATTACCTATTTAAGATTATCTGGTGCTACAAGAAGAACATTTGTTTTTACCAGGTTTTATGAACCTCAGTGTTCTTAAAATTATTTAAAACAAAAAATGTAGCATTGTGTAATAATAAAGTATATAGATGTAATATACATGAAAAGTTTCATGGAAAAATGTGTAGATAACCCTATATGGTTATAAGGTTCTACATTTCCCATTAACTGGCACAATGTTAACTGTAAATAGATTATGCAAAATTAACAATGTATGTTTTAATCTGTAGAGTAACCACCATGATATAATACAAAAATGTAGGGCAGTCCCAGTGGCACAGCGGTTTAGTGCCGCCTGCAGCCCGGGGGCATGATCCTGGAGACCCGGGATAGAGTCCCACATCAGGCTTTCTGCATGGAGCCTGCTTCTCCCTCTGCCTCTCTCTCGCTCTCTCTGAATGAATAAGTAAATAAATAAATCTTTTTAAAAAATACACATATGTAGAACTTAAAGTCAATAGATACATTAAATAAAATTTTAAAAATGCAGTTAATCTGAAACAAGGCCTAAAAAGAGGAACAGAAAACAGATTAACAAACAATATAAATAGTAAAACGGTAGATGTAAATCTAAGTATATTAATAATTATATCAAATCAAACACTCTAGTTAAAAATTGTCAATAAATTTTAAAAAGCAGGATCAGTTATAGGTTGGACATATAAGAAGCAAATAGCAGGCATGAAAGAGTAGTGATTACAGATTTTAAAGATATGAAAGAGGATACTACAAAAACTTTATGCCACTAATTATTAGATAAAATGGACATCTTAAAGTAATCTTTTGAAATATATAGTATCAATTTGACACAACATAAAATAGAAAACATAGGTCGCCTTATATATTTAAAAAAAAATGTTTTTCCAATTCTTCCCAGAAAGAAAACTCCAGCTTCACACTTTTAAAGTAAATATGACACCAATTAAAAAAAATATTATTTTTTTAATTGTAAATATGGCACCAATATTACATAAAACCTTTCAGGGGATGAAGAAGGAAGAAGTATCCCATTTGTTTAGGAGAGAATAGTAAGCTTCATATCAAAACTTGGCAATGTTATTACAGAAGAAAAAGAATGAGAAGGAGGAGGAGGAGAAGAACTGAGGAGATACATAAGAAGAGTCTGAACAAATTCATACTAATGTATACTTTTTCTGAAATATGGTAACGTCTTTCAAAATTAGCTTCCAAGTAGCCTGCTTTGATTGTCCTACTTCTTAAGGTTTCCTGGATACAAAAGCATTTCAAAGCTTAATGAGTCTTAGCACTTTAAAATATGGAAGGTTGAAAGAAGAAGTCAAAGAACCACTTAAGTGTCGACCCTATGGGATTGTGAAAGGATGATGCTTCAGAAAGTCATTGCAGGTTAATAAAATTTGGGACAAGGGTAAAAATTTCTGGTTAATTTACACACTAATTCCTTGGGTACCCTACTCTCCAGGTCCTTTGTTTTCTTTGAAATGATAAGGTTTTGTTTCCAGGGTTTTTTTTATATATACATAAAAATAAGAGTAATTTTTAAAGTACCTGGAGAAATTATCACAGTGTGATTTTTATAGGGTGAAATAGTTCAAATTTAATAGCAAGACCACAGTTGATCACTAGGAAGTTTGGTGTCAAAATTCTGTCTTGTTAAATTTCCTCTGACCAAATAATTTAGAAGCCCATAATAGCTACTTGTAGTGTTGTAAGACAACCATACAGACTATTCCAATCTTCTCTATTTATCTTTCTAAAATCACCCTTGGTTTACCAGTTAAATTTTTGAAAGTTTTCAGTGAGTCCTAGGGCAGGTTAAGAAATAAAATTCATTAATTACATTCAAAACACATTAAAAACAAATCTGTGTGAATAAGAAATTAGGATAAATTGCTATGTTGATTATTATATTATTATGAAGTACCCCCTAAAAGTGTATGAACTATTAGTGAAGAAATCAGAAATATGAAATGGCGGCAGAAGGCAAGCAGGAAGCAGGTGAGTAATTGAAATATACACAAAGGCACGAACATGTGAAGTTGCCAAAATGTGTTAGGAAATTACAGAAAAGTTTAGGCAAAGTGGGTTTTCAAAGGCATTTAGTCATCAAGATATTCACTAATATATGTGTTAAGTACACCTGTCGTCTTTGGTATAGCAAACAGTCATGAACTAATTGAGTATCATACCTGACTTCAGAGACTTTGCCATCTAGGAGATTTTTAGGAGCAAGTACTTTGAATGGATAATACTCTTTATGATCAGTAATTGGCTGGACTTAATTTCCTAAGAATCAGCACCCTGGAAAAAGAAAAATAACATCCATGAAGATGGCTCAACCATCCAGAGCTCCATATAATAATACCAATTGGTCTTTCAGTTCCCATGTTCATCTGTATCCATTTAATTCTTTCAGTACCCATGACTGTTTACATATTCTTCAAAATAAATTACAAATCTTCACATTTCTGCTCATAAAACAATGCATATACATAGAAAAATAATACCTTAGCACATGAAGAAAAAAACTAAAGTTGGCAGTCATCCCACCATAGTGGGTTGATCAGTGTTCCCTTCTCCCCATTCCAATCCACCAGAACCCTCTGGATGCCACCTTCTTAGGAGATAGGACTTTGTAGATAGAATTAAGGCAAAGATCTCTAGATGAAATCATCCTGAAATAGGGTGGGCCTTACATCTGATGGCTGGAGTCCCTATAAGAAGAGGAAAGGACACAGAGACACAGAGAAGGCTATGGCGAGACGCAGGCAGGGATGGGAATAATACTGCTATAAGTCTATGACTGCCGGAAGCTGCCAAAGCTAGAAGAGGCAAAAACGGATTCTCCTCTAGAACCATCCTAGGGAGTGTGGTTTTGTTGCCACCTTGATTTTGACCATCCGGCCCCAAGAACTGTGAAAAAAATACATTTCTGTTGTTTCAGCTGTCCAGTCTGTGGTAAAGAGCTTCCTTAACTTATGATAGGGTTATGTCCACCATAAACTGAAAATATCTAAATCAGAACACTTCCATACACACAACCTACTGAAACATCATCGCTTAGCCTAGCCTGCCTTAAATATGTTCAGAACACTCACAGTAGCCTGTGGACCAAATCATCTCACACAAAGCCTATTTGATAATAAAGTATTGACTATCTCATGTAATTTATTGAACGCTATACTGACAGTGAGTAACAGAGGTGGTATAGGTGTGGATGGCTGTCAGCATATGGGTTGTTGACCCTCGTGGTTGCTGGCTGAGTGGAGCTTGCACAGCTGCTGCCCATCTCACAAGAAAGGATCATGGATCAAGGATCATGGTTAGCCCAGGAAAAGATCCATATTCAGAATTCCTGGTATGGGTTTCACTAAGTACTCATTACTTTTGCACCATCATAAGTCAGGGCCACCTATACTGCATTATATGTGTATATATATATATATATATATATATTTACATTTAATATGGCTATGGTGAACATAACCCTACCATAATGTATATGTATATATTTATGTATACACCTATGTTGCATTAGGCCTAGATATAAAAGTTATATACCCATTGTCCCAAGTATCTTCGGGCAACTGGAGATACACATATGTGTATTTATGAACGAGTCAGTAAATGCATATCTAACTTAAAAAAAACTCTGTCTTTAACTGAATTTATAGTACTTTTAATAATTTAATTGTGCTGACAAAAAAAATGGCATCTGGCATCTGTGGCATCTGTGAAATCAAGGTGTAGTCTTGGTGCAAACAAATACTACCATGAGGAGATATCAAAAAGTAGAAAGAGATGAGCAGAGAAGAAATATAATAGCACAGAGGAGTTCTAGCCAAAAAAGAAAAACAATGGGCTTAAATCCCTCCCCGGTAATAAAGAGGATGGATTAGATTCTAAGGTGTATATCTATATAATGTTGACCTGCTTGCCAGTTAACCCCATTACTTCTAACATATTGAGACATGTTAAAGGTATTCTATCAAGTTTTCCCCTTTCCACTTGTATGTAATCTGTGCTCTTTTCATGAATTGTTTCAGCTCACCTGGTGTGTTCTTTCAAAAGCATTCAGAGTGCCACTGTTACTTTGTCTGAAAATGAGAACTGCGTTTGTATAAAGATGTGGAATTGGGCAGCACTGAATGTTTCCTAAAGTCTTGAATTGGCACCCTACAAATCACCTGGCATGGAATCTTACTGATTTCTCAGGTTTAAGTACAGGGATAGGAACCTGGGATGGGGAGATAATTTGCATACATTAATATGAGGAAGAATAGAGAATAGGGAAAGAACACCTGATACAATTTAATTTCATTACATGACAGCATTTGCTCTTTGAATTAAAGTACATTCCTGTAGAAGTCCCCAAACTGTTAAAGAATGACTATATTAGGAATAAATCTCTCTAAAATGCATCCTGCAAAAACTCTGCTGCCCATTTCTTCTGGAATTGTTGCATATCTTCCTTCCTTACTTATCTATACTAGATTCTCAAATACATAGGGGTTTCTAAATAGCCCTAATATTTGGAGCTACCTTGAAAATGGACTCTTTGATTCCTATAAACTCAATAGGAATTTTTTTTAATTTGATAAAGAGTAAAGCTTATTTCTTTAAATAAAATCATTATCATTTCAAAACCTAATGTTATTTAAGAAACATGTTCACCTGTGTTTGTGTGGACATAACTTTTGATAAAGGCTTTATTGGAAACACCGGTGATTAATATTTCATGATAAGTAAAAATGCCTAGTTTTATTTGTGAGATTTAAAATAAAAAAAAAAAAGAAGCAAAAAGTAAAGAATGGAGCCTCCGAGCGATGATAAAATAACCCCAGAGGAATATAACTCACCTAAAATCCCGCAAGCCAGCGACTGGGAAATGCATGCATTACAAGGCTGGATAGGAAAGAATTTAAAATCTGACACATGGTATCAATCAGAGGGCAGCAGCCACTGCTCAGTGTAATAACCTCTCCTACCTATGTTGATGGCAACACAAAGAAATTCATGAGCTGCACAATTTCAAGAGTCTCTCCTCTTGTCTGGTAGCAATTACAAGGACTTCAGTTCTACAGCCCTAAGATGTTACAAAGAAGTTCAATATCTGTGAAGAAAAAGGACTCTCTTCCCAATTTATATGAGAAAAAGCGATATAAATTGTCATCTACAATTCTGGAAAGCAATACAATTGGGTTCTTTAAAGAATAAAAATAGAAAATGCATTCATGTAGTTTTAGATTTTGTAATATATACATACCTATAATCAAAGTCTTATTACTTCTTGCACATGACATAAGGGTACCTGGGTGGCTCAGTCTGTTAAGTATCTGCGATCGGATCAGGTCTTGACCCCGGAGTCCTGGGATCGAGCCCCACTCAGGGCTCTGCACTCAGCAGGAAGACGGCTTCTCCCTCTGCCTCTCCCCACTCAGGCTCTCTAAAAAATAAAACCTTCAAAATAATACTTGCTCATGATATCTTCATTTGGGTTATTACTAACGTTTGGTTGAAAATTTATTCACGTCTTAGTGTCTTAATCTTGTAACATCTCAATTATATAACTTAGAAGATAAGTCAATTATAACATAAGCAAAACATCTTGAAATATACTTTTTAAAATGTGCAGTATAGAAATGATGGTTTTATGGTGGTGTTAGATTAAGATTGTTTAAAAGTCTTAGGAAATAGTATTAATCCCTAAATGCGATCTGACAAGCAAAACCAAAGATGGTATCTTAGTCCATTTTGGCTGCTATAACAAAATACCACAGACTGCACGGTTTATAAACTGCATCAATTTATTGCTCACGGTTCTGGAGACTGGAAGTCCGAAATCAAGGTGACAGCATGCCTGAGTTCCATGACGTCCCTTTCTGGGGTGCAGATTGTTGACTTCAACTTCTCCATGTGTCCACAAGGTGGAAGTTGCAAGGAATCTCTCTCCGGTGCCTTTAAAGGGCAGTAATCTCATCCTGAGGGCTCTGCCCTCATGACCTAATCACCTCCCCAAGGCCCCAGGCCTTGATAACATCACCTAGGGCATGAGGTGATGCTTGATGAAGTTTTGAGGACACACACTTTCAGATCAAAGCAGACCATAGCAATGTCTGTATTTTAAAAGAAAACCTTACCTTTAAAACCAGTCATTCCTGCACATATTTTATTTTGGCAGAAAGGAAAGGCATTTGACTTTGCAACCAGAGATTTTGCATTTTGTAGTGAAATTTAAACCTACAGCTCATGTAAACTGGGTTAATTAGTTATTAAATCATTAAGTACATAAACCCATTAAATAATGATGAACCTTACGCTGTACTTACTCCCACCCAGTGAAATGTTCTCTTTCTTTCTTAAAAATAATTTGGCAGCTTCTGAAATAGTTCATGTTTAAAACATTTTTTCCAATAGTGATATATAATGTGTCTTTTTCTGTAAGAAAAGCAAATGTTCATTCAGCTTCTTCTCACTTTTCAATATTCCATATCGTACCACAGATGTCTTAAAAATAACCTGAAGAAAGAATATTTGCTGTGTATTGATTCCATTTATAGATCTTCTAAGAGCTGTTTATGCTGGTATATGAGAAATATAAATGTTTGAGATATTTCAATTTTAAAAGGAAATTTTTTAAAAAAGATTTTCCACTTACTAGTATTAAAAGTGATTTAAATTTTCTTTGTGGGAGGAAACATTAGTTGAACACTTAAAACAGACATATTTTATTCTGAACCCAAAGGGGAATCATGAATAATAAATAAGCAGCAAGCCTATTAACTACAAAAATAAGCTTAGACTGCATAGTTTAAATATATTGTTATCAGTGAACATTGGTTCAGAAAAATAAACAAAAAACACCTGAGAACAAAGTTCCATACACACATGTAGTATGTGTAGTTCTCAAAGTGTATGTACACGTATACACACACACACACACACACACACACACTATATTTGGTCCTGCCAATAAATGAAAAATGAGCTAAAACATGAAATATTTTTGAATTAGTAGTGTATAGACAATGTATAAATCAGTAAAATATGTATAAAGAAATGAATATGAGTAGATTCTATTATTGTGTTTTTGAGATTAATATTATTTGTGGAATACTTGATTTTGCTGTGTTTAATCATTAGTGGAAACATCATGGTGATAGTTTGCCAATAGCAAATGCATGTTTTTCTGTTCAAATTTTTGTTACATTAATATTCATTGAATTTGACATGTTAATTTTTTCCTAAATAATGTCCCAATGTTTCTTTGTGCAGATATAATCTAAGAAATAAATCGAGGCCAAGATATTTATGATGTAAATGTGGTAGAGACACATGCTTCACTTCCTTCCATGTTTAACTCCTACTAAACATGCTTAATTAATTTTCCTTAAGATTATGAGGTTATGATTTTTCAGTCTTATTTTTGTATCAGTAATACTAACACTTTTTTTTTTTTAATTTAGAGAACACCAGACACCAGTGCTCACTGCAAAACTATTAGAAAGTAACTTTATTTCCCTGCTTGCTGCAAATGCAATGGATGCAGGTCAATGAAAGATAGGGTGGAGGGGTGCCTGAGTGGCTCTGTCACTAAGTGTCGGCCTTCAGCCCAGGTCATAATCTCAGGGTCCTGGGATGGAATCCCAAATTGGGTTCCCCGCTCAGTGAGGAGTCTGTTTCTCCCTCGCTCTGTGCCTCCCTGCCCCCATACTCTCTCTAGTACTCTCTCTCTCAAATAAATAAATAAATAAATAAATAAATAAATAAATAAATTCTTAAAAAAAGGAAAAAATGTGTGGGAATACAGTTAGTTTTGCATACATAAATGATCTTACATGCTAGAAAACATTGGAACTGTGTGAAATTTGAAAGGAAAATAAGAATGGCCAAGAAGGATGCAATCAATGTACATTTAATACTACAGAATGTACACAGGTACCATTTTGTAATTCAAATCCAATTAATTATTTTCTCAAGTAGTTCTAAGAAATGAATATAGCAGCTTTTCCAGTGACCCATTTCTCCTTCTTGTGTCTTCAGAAACTAACGAGTTTTTTTTTTTTTTCAGTTAATATGCTTAGATTTTAAATCCAAGTACCTCTGCTTTTCTGAAACTTACTCCAGAAACACTTCTCCTATATGGAATCATTTGTTATAATTTATTTACTCTGCTTCTTATAATGTTGGCATGATGGTAAGAGGGGATTTACTGCATTTACTCTTACTCAAATTTGTATTTTCTCAACAGCTGAGAATAAAAAAGAAACAGCCTTATTGTGTATTCTTGCATGCACACACATGAAATAACAAAATATCACAATATTGGTGATTTAATGTAAATAACTTCATCTTGATCAAAACAAAACACCATCTTTATCATGATCGTATATTTTCCCTAAATAACAAGTATTTTTAAAAATTTATTTATATATTCTGAAAAATTCCCTCTTCTACATTACAAGGACAAAAGGTCTTTAGACAAACCTGTAGGTAATGATATAAAAAGTTGAACCAAATTATGAACATAGATTTCAAAATAAATGAACATCATAAAAAAATCTGATATTCACTTATTCGCATAACAATAGTTAACTGGTTTGTCCTTCTACGACTTCCTCCTACTGTCTTGGGGGGTAAACATCCCTCATTATATTCCAATTCTGTGCCTATTCTGCTTTTTGGCACCTGAACCCATACTTGACTGGAGAAAAATAAAACCCAGAAACATGAATATCAAGTTGGTGCTGCTTGCTGAACTGCCATCACCTTTATGATTCCCAGTTATATTTGCTTTCACAGATTTCACAAATTCTCCTCTTCCTCAGTGGTCCCATATCTCTTCACCCTTCCTCACACACAGATGACGACTTTGCTTTTTATTTCACGAAGACCATTCCAGTTGTCACACAAAAACTTCCACAGCTTTCCAAACCCACAACTCCCCAGGTCCCTGCATCAGTGCGCATGAAATGTCTTTTCTCTTGCTCTAAGAGGAAGTACCTTTGTCAGAATGGGGGCTAGGGGGAACATATACAAAGACAGAGCATAACAAACCATTGATGTTATTTAATGTAAAAGATGTCAGCCATTGAACTAACTAAAACATGCATTTATAAAGGCTCCAGGGCACTTTTTCTTTGAACAGCAAAGCACTTCTGAAATAAAATTTCAAAGCACTTCTTTTCCATTCATTTATGTATTCAGGATCCTTCTATGCAGAAAATGTGTGTGCCACATGTGCTATAAGACTACCCCATCCTGCCCTCCCTATTGCATCACACCACCTGTTGCTGTTCCCCATCACTGATATCCTGTCTTCTCTCTCTCTCTTCTGGATCATTTTAATCAGCATTTACATATGTTCTTACCTTTCCATGTAAGGGAACATCCTCTCCTCAATGCCCCTTGAGATCCACTTTTATCTAGGCTTCCCTTTACTCAAATGTGTCTCCTAGTTTCTATGAAACTACATATTTAGGCTTTTGCTGCCATCCCTGCACTGAAACAATTTTGAAAGACCCCTGAAGACAGACACATGACTAATTCTGAGAAGAAAGAATTTATTCCTCTTACAAAACTATCAGTGTTATTGAACCGTGGTCATTTCCTTCTCCTTACAACCCTTCCTAGATCATGCTTTCTTGGTTGCCTTCTTATGTCACCATTGCTCACACTCATTCATTCACCTTTGCGGCTTCCTCTTTTTCTCCTAATTTAAACTAACTTTGGGAGATTTCCCAAGCTCAGTCCTTGGTCATGCCCCTTCTGTATCTATGTGTACCATCTTGAAGATCTCTAATGACTTCAAATACATCCCAAATGTATGTCAGTCCTGGTCCCTCCTATGTCTTCTGCTAATGTGACATCTCCACCTGTTCTTCCACTGGGCATCCTACTCTTACTATATCCAAAGCTAAGTTCCTGGTATTCTTGCTCTGCCCTGATATAATCATATGCTTCCCTTTCCTCATAAGGAAAAGTAAATGAGGTCATTCCTAAATTTTCTCTTTTGCATCTGAATCTATTTGATCAATAAATCTTGGCTCAAACTTCAGCACATTTAGAATTTGACTCCTGGCAACAGCTGTACCACCAGGCCCACAGTATCCTCTTAAACCAGGAAGCTAGCATGATCCATTAAAATGAAAGACATATGATGATGTCACTCCTTCCCTCTAATCCTTCTATGTCTTCCTATCCTTTTTGGAGTAAAAGCCGTCACCTCTCCACTTTTACTTCCACCACTCCTCCCAGTCTATTCTGTAAGGCATGGCAAATGTGTTCTTTTCAAGATATTGCACATCAGGCCGTCTGCTCAGAAAAATATATCCCCAACTCCAAATAGTTTGCCCACACACTCACTCCAGTCCCTCGTTCAAATACTACCTGTCCAGTGAGACCAACTCCTACTATTTCTTCTTTTTTTAAGATTTTATTTATTTATTTATTTACTTACTTCTTATTTATTTGGCAGAGAGAGAGGGAGAGAGAAAGAGGGAGAGAGAAAGAGGGAAAGATTGAGAGTACAAGTAAGGGGAGCAGGGGAGGGAGAAGCAGACTCCTCACTGAGCAGGGAGCCTGACTCAGGGCTCCATCTCAGAATTCTGGGATCATGACCTGAGCTGAAGACAGATGCTTAACCAACTGAGCCACACAGGCATCCTCCTTTTTTTTTTTTTTCTTTCATCCTCCCTTTTTAAAAAAGATTTTATTTATTTGACAGAAAGAGAATACTTTTTTAAAAATAGTAACAGCCCCATTCCAGCAGTTCCTATTACATTGTCCTTTACACTGCTTTGTTTTCCTCCTGAGATCTTATCACCTTCTAGGATACCATAAAATTACTTTACTATGTTTATTTTCTCTCTCTACATTAGAACAGAAACTCCATGAGGAGAATTTATGACTTGTGTTTCCTGCAATAGTCCCAGAACCTGGAACATTTTTTGGTATAAGATAGGTGACCAATAATTCCTTCCAGAATTATAAATAATGTAATGAGTTAAAGCAATTGAAATTTAGCTTGATATAACATTTTATTCCACTGTATAAAGAAATTATATTCAATATTTTTTTAGAGAAAAACAGTAATCACTATAAGGATTTGAGGTCAGGTACATTTTTCATGAATTAAAGTTTTATAACTTCAACAAAAAATCAAGAATCATTTTTAATTTTGGCCAAATATAACAAATGTATGTATGTGCACATATATGTGTATATATGTTTCAAGTAGTTTAATTAGGGTTATATAAAGAATATAATTTTACTAGTTATAACTCTGAAGCTCCAATATTCATGAAACATACATTTATAACACTATTTACAGAAAATTATTACTCTTGTTTGTATTTATTTTTAAGATGTTTTCCGGGGATCCCTGGGTGGCGCAGCAGTTTGGCGCCTGCCTTTGGCCCAGGGCGCGATCCTGGAGACCCGGGATCGAATCCCACGTTGGGCTCCCAGTGCATGGAGCCTGCTCCTCCCTCTGCCTGTGTCTCTGCCTCTCTCTCTCTCTCTCTCTCTCTCTGTGACTTTCATAAATAAATTAAAAAAATATATATTTAAAAAAAAGATGCTTTCCAATTTTTATAGTGCATTACATGTTTTTAGGAAGTATTAAAAATATTATACTAGGATGCCAAATGGTTACTATGATTATTTTATTAGAATAAATATTAAGTACATAAAGCTATCCAAAATATGTTTATTTTTGTGTGTGTGTGTTTTTTTTTTTTTTTCCAAAAGAGCATGTGAGTGGAGTATTTTCTACCCTATTTGCTTGGGCAGAGAAGGCAGAGGGAGAGGGAGGAGTAGGAGAAAGTATAGGGCAGAAACTCAATGGATACATTTCAAAATAATGTATCTGCCTATCTCATTTTTTTTCTTGGTTTATAGTTTGGCCCTAAGATAGTCCATAATTTTAAATCTAATTTTCAGTAGTTTGAAATATTTATATTTATGGCTAAATTAATGTAATGTTGAAATATGGGCACAGAAAGCTCCCAAAGGAATAATAATTAATTTTGCTATAGAGTAATGTCTTAGATTTATCTTTCTATCTGCACAGAATTTAAATTATATTATCCCTTGTGAGTACAAAATAGCTTACCTGCAATTCCAAGTCACTTGGAATCAATGATTACAACTGATAACACTGTATTTCATGTTTCAGAGAAAATCTGCTAAGTTTGTAACATTGAAGTCATTGGCATAGCTGGCTTGATGAGAAGATGTAAGAGCATATAGGCTCTTTCTATAGTTACTGGATTTAAAATTTCAGTTTCTATTAAATTGAACTTCTAGTAAAGGAAACTGATTGTAATTATGATGGCCTACTAAAAATAAGAGATCATTGGATTGCATATGAGAGAAAATATATTCTATTCTTTACGTGACTTAGATATCATCTATAAAGGTACAATTGAACTATAGGCATTAAAACACATTTTATCCTCCCAAGGGTCAGCTTTTCTTAATAGATATCGATGGCTAATCTGCAAAAGGTTAAGAAATAAGAGAAAAAATCATCGTGTATTTCTGATCATATTTTGGACGCATCTAAAAGTACTCTTCTATTGTTGATTGTTAAAGAAAACTTTCAAAAGGAGAAAGAATATCTGGAATACAAAGTAAGAAAAGAAAGCAAGTTAAATTGAAAAATAAATATGATTGCCTTTTAAGATTTAATGTAAAATGTTAAAAGTGTTAAACTCTGGTTTGCATTATTTTTTAGTTTGTTTTTAAAAGAATTTCCATAATTAAGACTATATTGAATCTTACTTCTTCAGTGAACAGTGTTAAATGTGCTGGACTTTGGGGAAGGATAGAAAAGAGAAAAATTATGATGTTTGCTTCCATATTTGCTGGAATTGGATAAGTAGCATCAGAGCAAGTTGCCAACATGCTTTCCATATTCTCATGGAAACACTGGTTTAAACTGTTTAAATATTTTTCTTTATGTATGCAGATGTATTACTGCTTTCAAAGATATTTATGCTTAGTGGGTACCAGTGTGGCTCAAGCAGTTAAGTGTCTGACTCTTGATTTTGGCTCAGTTCTTGATTTCAGAATTCTGAAATCAAGCCCTGTATCAGGCTCTGTGCTGGGTGTGGACCCTGCTTAAGATTCTCTCTCCCCCTCTGTCTCTTCCCCCTCCCACATGAGCATGCTCTCTTGCTCTACAAACAACAACAACAAAATTCCTGGTTATATGTCCAAGAATATAGTCAATCATTTTAGAATGGATGGGGATAAAATTTAAGTTTGGGCATTAGAATTTGACAACAAATTATATACTAATTCTCTAATTCCTTATAAAAATATGAACAAACACTTAATTATATCTCTTAAAGATATTGTTGCTCTAATAAAAGCTAATTTATTTAAAAATAAGGAAATAACTAATTCAATATTGATAATGTTGGATATTGCCATGATTACAACATATTGTCTGTTACAAAATTTCCTGATAGTTGGAAGATAGAATATATACAATTATGAGGATAGAATATATACAATTATGTCTCTTTACTTGTGGATAATCTCAATCTCCCTTTCTCATCTATCCATCTATCATCTATCCTTTGGCAAATCAAAGCATATTTTTTTTCTTGCCTGTAAATTAATGTTATTAGACAAACAAAAAGAAAAGCTTCTACACCATGACAGGTACTTATTGAATTTACTGAAGAGAGAAAAACATTATTAAGGCTTTAAGCCAAGGACATGGAGGAATTTTGTCATTTTATACAAATCAGGGACATTTTCTCCACTTTTAAGAAACGAAAAAGTGTTGACACATGACAGACAGTATAGTATGTATTTTACCAACTGCCAACACATAGAATAGACAAAATGAGTCCTTGAATGATACATTTGATGTTTTCCTTAATTTTGTCATCTTTCAGAAAACAAGTTGTAGACAACTTTTTCCTACTGTGAGTCTTTCGGGTCATTGTCTGGAAAGTACAGCTTTCAACAAGTTGTGATTATTCTTATTTTATCTTTGACTTTTTTTATCTCGAAAGTTTCAATGACAACTTTTTCCAGCAATAGCCTAAATAATTTTTAAAGTAATCACTAAATCTGGATGAGCATAGATCTTTTAAAATTATTTTATTTTTAATCATTAGTAAATGTTAAAAAAATAAAGGCTCTTCTATTATTCACTTTTAGATGGTCTTCTAAAAAGTGAATGCTTGTTTGTTTACTTAAAATTACATCAAACAGTTATTGAAATGAAGAAAGTGTTATTATATATAGGGACTAGAATTAATAATCAGTCATCTTTCCTATTTCTACTTCAGAACCTGACAAAGAGTAGATGCTCATAAGTCACTTGAATGGATAGGTGAATGAATGAATGATTACAAATATGAGGTAAGATGGAAAGTTATTCAAATTGTGACAAATTTAAATCTGGATTTCTTGATAATATGAACTAGGCAATGAGTGTTCACTTTCAAAACTAATCAGTGCACATTTCCATTAAATAGAGAATTGTTTGAGTATATTTAAAATGCTCCTTAAGTTCTCAAAATTTGATTTGCATTTGATGTTTTTCAGAACACATTTATCATAAATTGTGAGGTAGCCAATGTTTACAGATCACTAAGGCTTTAGAGATTAGAACAAAATATCTGGAAATCAAGACCATTGCTGGATTCTGACATTTCAATTTTTTTTTTAATTTTATGATAGTCACAGAGAGAGAGAGAGAGGCAGAGACACAGGCAGAGGGAGAAGCAGGCTCCATGCACCGGGAGCCCGATGTGGGACTCGATCCCGGGTCTCCAGGACCGCGCCCTGGGCCAAAGGCAGGCGCCAAACCGCTGCGCCACCCAGGGATCCCCTGGATTCTGGTATTTCAAAACACCTTTCCTCATAACTAATCAGTGAGAGGTACCCCAAGTCCATCTCCTATCCTACATTTCTGAACAATCTCCCAAATGCATTCCTCTGTGAACAGTAACATGATTCTGAACTTATAAGATGATTTGAGATGTGGATTTTAAATATTTCTTGAATTAAAAAAAACGTAGTATAAGTCCATTCATTCCCTACCTTTTGAAATAATTCCAAGTATACTTAAAGCTAAGAGTATAGCCTGAGAGATCAATGCTATTCTTGGTACTCTTAAAAACATGCTCCCTAGGCCCACAAGGCATTGCAGTGTCATTTGGATTCAACTTAACTTATAGATTTTGACTCATACTATGTGGTTGAGCCTGAAAATTAATCACTCCAGGCTAGTTCTTGGCCCTGTCCAGGAACCTTGTTAAATGAGAATCAATGCCACATTGTTGAATGAAAAAATTTTTGTAATGTATTCCTGAAAATATTTTCAGTTACTCATTTGTAAAGTAAATGCAAAAGCAGCACATGAATTAGAAGATCTGTGGGTGATGAAAAAAAAGTGAGGAGAGGGAAAGAGACTTAATAATTTCCTATAAACAGAGACCAAAGCATGATTCATAGTCAACCTCCCTGTGTGCCACAGGCAGAAAAAGACTCATTGGAGCTGTTTTGTGCATCTTGTTCCTAAGCTATCAATCACAACCCCCGGATACCAATTAGAGGAGACCAGGTGAGAAGTATCCACCTGAGTCTTCTTGAAAACCCTAGCTGGGAAACATTTTTAGTGTAAATGGAGAGTACTAGGAATGTGTTTTCAAATGACTCATAAAAGGAAACCTAGTGTTCTTTCTGCTTAGGCTCAGAACATCACTGTGGATTCTCCTCCTGGCTGAGCAGAGAATTAAAGACTAGAAATCATTTTCAAACAAACATTCTACCTGCTGGTACATAACTGTTAAATTCATTGGGCCAATACATTTTCAATGAAACGTTTACAGTATAAAAATAAAGTGAAATGGTTTTCACAATTCTTCTCAGGCACTGGTATTGCAATTTGGATAGGGAGATAAAAGGCGAATGGAAAACAGTAAACAAACTATACACTAATTTAAACTGAAATGAAAATGTGCTTTTCTTATATCTACCTCATCACATTTAAATTATTGGTTAGGGATGTAGGAAAAGAGAGAGTGTGTGTTTAAAAACAAAAACATGATTTGTAAATGTTTATGTGCAGTGAATAGGAGTAGAGAATGTCCTTAGTTCCTGAAAATTAAATTAACAGTTTTGTTTAATGTTCAACATTAGGTTCGTATTACAGTTAAGGGACAATTCAAAACCAGAACTTAAAACTCCCCTTGTTAAAGGGTTTAAATGTAAAGACCAGTCATTTGCATATGTACCTTTCCCATCCTGAGAGTGAAGAAAACATTTTACCTCAAGGTTGTGATAAGTTTATACTTAATATTTTTTGAGTGCCACTTATGTCTGTTTGATGTTCACTGTTATTTCTCTGTCCTTCAATTTAAAGACTGAGATCATGAGCATGGGAATATTCATGAGTATAAGTCAGTTCCTCTAAAGCAACAAGTCTAAAGTCTTTGACACTATCCCTTATAACTTACTGTCACCTGAACTTGGCAGAAGGCTCATGCTTCAGCACCTCTACTCAGACCTTCTTTGATAATTATCTGTAGAAACTTTTTCCAAGAGAAAGTGAGGACATTCTCCCTCTGGCTATGTTGCATGAAGCTAATTTTACAGCACCATAGATTGGCACATTTCTAGATGAATACTTTGCTACGGTTTTCTTTACAAATTTGCATCACACTGACAGTGAGCATTACAGTTAGCCATGGTCCTGAAATGATCTTTCAAACTGTGCTTTAAAAATTTTAATCTGTGAAGTAGATTGACTTTAGGTACAATATGGTGTCTCATTTCTCTAAGTCTCACTGGTAAGTATATGAATTAGATGACCCGGTTTACCTGCAACGTTGGAATGATAACCACAAGTTCCTTTGGTTTTATATATTGATCATGGTTTGCATCAGTATTCTACATACGAAATGATGCCATATTACCTATTCACTGAGTAAGAGCTAAGGCGGAAATGTTTATAAGATTAATTCTTGATCTTGTTGCTGGTTTCCGCGGATTTTATTCTCATAATTTAAAAAGTGCATTTAAGGAGTTCTTTGCAATGTTTTGTCATAAATATATAAGTTCTTCTTGATGTACTAAAAGGGCAAGAAAATACTTGAAATATAAAACTTATTCCCTATAATAATTCTAACAAGACTTGTAAAGCATCTGGTCCTAATATGTATGTATCTTTATGATTTTTGAGACAAAATGGTCTTAATATTGAGACTGTCAATCATATATAACTTTGATTTGGGGAATATAATAAAAATCAGAGAAGCTCAGAAACACTTCTGGTTTGTTTGCCCTTAGTAAAAAGATGAGCTAACTATGATAGTTTATGTTGAGTTACTAGCTCAACTCCAGGGGAATATCAGACTATTCAGGATCTGCCATTTTCTTATTATTTCTTTTTAGCTTTATTTATGTATAATTCATATATAAAAATGAACACATTATACATATATATACATATATATGCCACAATGAATTTTGACATATGCGTACATCATGATACTGTCACCACAACCAAGATATTATCTATTACCTCCAAAAATTTCCTTGCATTTTTTTGTTTTTTTAATTGCTACTCAAGTATAATAGCATACAATGTTCTATTAGTTTTAGGTGCATAACATAGTGATTTCACCATTTTGTACATTTTATAGTGTTCTCCATGAGCGCTATCACCATGCAACGTTATCACAGTATTATTTACTATATTTCCTGTGCCTTACTTTTTATCTCTATGTTTTATTTCTTTCATAACTGGGGTTTGTACCTTTTAGTCCTCTTCACTTATTTTTTTTAGTGAGGACACTTAACATAAGATCTACTATCTTAATATATTTTATAAAATATACATCTTACTATATCTTACATAAAATTACGTAATATATCTTAAGTTACATATTTTTATGTGCACAAAATGTAAGCATGTTGTGAACTATAGGTGCTATGTTGTACAGTAGATCTCTAGAATTTATTCAACTTGCATAATAAAAACTTTATACTCTTTGAGAAACAATTTCCCATTTCCACCTTCTCCAAACCCCTGGCAACCACCATTCTATTCTCTGATTTCATTAGTTTAACTATTTTAGATACCTCATACAAGTTAAATCATTCAGCATTAAGCACTTGTCTTTCTGTAATTGGCATAATGTTCTCTAGTTTCATCCATGTTGCCACAAATGGCAAGATTTCCTTCTTTTTTAGGGCTAAATAACATTCCATTGTCTCTATATGCACATTTTCTTTATCTGTTGGTTCACAATTGTGGGATACCAAGTGCCTCTTGCAGCTGCATAGTTGCATTCACTGTCAAACCTCTCTGTTGGGCCAGCTGAGAGAAAGTCAGTCTGAGATATTGACAAGTACTTATTTAATGAATTGAGTCTTATTTAAAACTAAAAATGTTAAAAGGAGGACACCATGTCAATTTGGAAAGGCTAGGTTATGCTGTGGTAAGAAATGACAAATTACAGGCAGCTTAGAAAAACAGAACTTGATTTCTAGATCACACTGTGCCCTTTTTACGCCTCAGCTGTGGTTACACTGCCATGTTTTATTCACTGCAGAAGCAGCCTGAAAAAGCTGCTCTAGCTCAAAGAAAGGGCAAAACTAAACATGGCAAGGCACACACCAATCCTTAAGGCTTCTGCTTAGAAGTGGCACTCATCCCTTTGCTTATGTTGCCTGACATCCCCAGGACAAGGAATGGGACCTTCCCTTCCTAGAAGAGCAGTACATCCTGGTCAACAATAATACATTATAGGGATCCCTGGGTGGCTCAGTGGTTTAGCGCCTGCCTTCAGCCCAGGGTGTGATCCTGGAGACCTGGGATCGAGTCTCACATTGGGCTCCCTGCATGGAGCCTGCTTCTTTCTCTGCCTGTGCCTCTGCCTGTGTGTCTCTCTCTCTCTCTGTGTCTCTCATAAATAAATAAATAAAATCTTTTTAAAAAGTCTATGATACATTATAGACATCTATCTGCACAACCCACCTAAACTTTGAGGGTATTAAGGTTTTTGTCAAAGGAAATGAAGATATACCTTTAAGTTACTTAATATCTGAACCTCAAAATTTCTCGGTTATTCTCCCTTATTACTAAGTTCCTGAGGGATAGTCCCACAGGTCTTCAGGGAATATACCCAGGATCCGTGCCTTGTCATGGCAATTCTTAGCATGATGTACTTATTAAGAACACGGGCTTTGGAGCTGTACCTCTTGAACCCATCTACCAGTGTCACATTAAAGAATTGGATCCCTGGTCAATTTAGATAATTTCTCTGCACCATTTGTCCTTTAGCAAACTGTAAATAAGAATGTCTGAATGGCTCAGTGCTTGAGTGTCTGCCTTTGGTTTAGGGCGTGATCCTGGGGTCCTGGGGTCAAGTCCCATATCAGGCTTTCTCTGGGGAGCCTGCTTCTCCCTCTGCCTATGTCTTTGCCTCTTTCTCAGTGTCTCTCATGAATAAATAAATAAAATCTTAAAAAAAAAAAGAATGTCTGTCTACCTCATAGGATTCTTGTGAGGATTAAATTAATAAGCATATAAAGTGTTGAGAAGAATACCTAATGTCAGTTTGGGTGTTCTTTAGCATCATATACTAAAAGTTTCTAGTCTTTTGTTAACATACATGTGAACCATGGTAACATCTGTGTTTCTAACAAATAACCATCCATCTATCAATTAGAAGACTTAGATGTAGTTAAATAGAACAAATACTGATTCATATTATAATTCTTTGAAGTATATCTTCTTTACCTAAATTGTTGTATAATAAAGGTTTATGTTTGTTTGCTCCTGGAGGAGTTGATCATATTGATGGACACACTATAACATGTTTAGTGAAGTCTTGATTCCCTCCTTCTCCATGTCCAGCAAAGACACCTTTTTTAAAAATTTTATTTTTAAATAATCTTTCTCCCTTCAATGTGGTGCTTGAACTTAAAACTCCGAGATCAAGAGTTGCATGATCTGCTGACTGAGCCATCCAGGTGCCCCCAGCAAAGGCACTTTTTAAAAAAGCATTTTTAGAATTAAGGAATTAATACTCATAATGAAAAAAATAATAAGAGGTGATAGTGTTAAAATATACTAAGGTATGACTCAGTCATCATGCTAAAGAGTTTATTATACAAAATTATATAATCATAAAAATAGTTATACATTTCAGTTCTAGGTAATATCAACTCTATTCACACACTAAGAGGTAGGAAGCAGAGCCATTTATCAATGTAGGGCGATGTGCATAGCTGGAGAGGATTTATCCCATTCAATATGACATGGAGGTTGCCTACTCACTACATGTATATTTGGATACAATCTCTTGTAGTTTAAAGTGAAAACTTCAAAAATTCTAGAAGTAGGAGAACAAATATTCGTAAGCTTGAATGAGGCAAAGACTTCTTTAAAAAGAAAAGATCAAGCTAAAAAAAACTAAAAACTTAACAAATTAGACTCCATCAAAATTACAAATTTACAATAGTAATCTGAAAGACTCTATTTAGAAAATATAAAGGTAAACCACAGCCTGGGAGAAAATATTTGCAAAATATATGTGTAATGATACCTTGCATTTGGAATGTGAAGAACCCTTTTTATTAAATTTTTTATGTATTCATTTTAGAGAGTGAGAAAGAGAGAGCTCATCTGAGATCACAAGCTGAGAGAGAAGCAGAGGATGATGGGGAGAAGCAGACTTCAAGCTCAGCATGGAGCCTGATGCAGTGCAGTGTGCAGGTCTCCAGCCTGGGACCCAGGGATCATGACCTGAGCAGAGACTTAACTGACTGAGCCACCCAGGTACCCTGTGGAATATGAAGAATTCTTAAACTCAATAATAAGAAAACAAACCAATGAAAATCTTGGATAAAACGGTTTGTACAAATCTATCATCAAAGAAGATGTGCAAATTCCAATTAAGCACATGAAACTGTGCTTTTCATAAAGAATCATTACAAGGATGCAAATAAAACTCTCATCAAAATACCACTGTATACCCACCAGAATGGCTAAATTAAATACCCTGGCAATACCAAGTGTAGACAAGAGTGTGAAGCAAATAGAAATACAATAGATGCTCACAGGGATGCAAAGTAGTATAGTCATGTTAGAATATATTTGGCAGTTTCTTATAAAGTTGCCATATGCTTACCATATATCCCAGTAATTGTATTCCTAGGTATTTACTCAAGAGAAATGAAAGCATATGTCCCAAAAAAACTTCCATGCAAATGTTCACAGTATGTGTATTCATCACTGCCAAAACTGGAAATAGTCCAGATGTCTATTATATCAGTGGATAAACAAACTATGGCATTCCCATATGATGGAATGCTACCCAGTAATAAAATAGAATGAATCACTGATACGTACAAAAACAAAGAAGTCAGACACAGAAGATGACATGCTGTGTGTGTGTGTGTGTGTGTGTATATATATATATATATATATATATATATATATATACACATATATGTATATATATATTTATTTTGTATTTTATATATATATATTTCAGGAAAAGCGTATACTAGAGTGATAGAAATCAGATCAACAGTTACCCTGGTTTGTGGATGGAGGATGATGGTCTTCAAAACTATGAAAGGGTCTTTATATTTTAATTCTATTGTCATTATATATATTATATATAATATAGTTAATACTAATATATTGATATACTGATATTATCATGTAATTAACAATATATAATATATATAATATGCATATATGCATACATATATGTATATAATATATATATCGTATTCACATAGTTACAGATATAAACAGATATGAATTGTCACACTGGTTTTCAGCTTATTCTTCTCATTTGGAAATTTCTGAAGAAGCAAATTTTTGCTCAGATTTCAACTACTGATCCAGTCAGATGCATGTTACTCTAGCTGAATTGCACTGAGAGCCTGGACACCTGATGTTTTTGTCTTTTTCTCCATCCTTCAAGGAATTGGCCCCTTGGATGCTATTTCACAGTTTGAGTGCAGCTTATCTGAAACAGTCTCAATAGGAGATCTTATTTCCCATGTTTGGACTTTATGAAATCAACAAAAGGATTAGTTGAGGATGATTTAACTTGAACCATGAAATGCAAAACACGCAGGCTTTTCATTGAGGTAATTTTGCACGTGACAGTCCATTATTGGCAAACTATGATGTTTGGATAATTTGCAATTCTTATTTGATAAGTTTTAATGAGAAGACAAGCCCCAAATAGCTGTGATTAAGGACATTGCCACTGTTCTGCCTTGTTCTGCTTCTATTTTTTCTCTTATTTTTCCATAATTTGTGAAAATTTGAGGAAGGTTTGTTACTTTGTTTTATTTCTTATAGATTGAATCCTTATTATTCATCCCAGGACATTCCAGTTCTTTATAGCAGGATAATTGTTTTTTCAAGGTTCTCAGCTAGATGGTTGCTGTCTATCACTGAAAATCAGGAAATCTCTTTGGTGTGGTTCACCCAGTCTTGCGACTTTCTGACTCTGCGCACTCCCCTGGATGAAGCCCAGCTGTCTCTACATTCTGCTTGCACTGCAGGACTATAGAGAGCTTTCGACAGTCTCCTTCCCTTCAGGGGAGAATCTTTCATATTTAGCCTGCCCTTCAAAAGGACATCCCTCACTCAGTAGAGTCTTGAGTATCATAACATTTTCTACATAACATTAAACATCTCCCTGCAGTGCTGTTTGTTTCCCATTTGTTTTGATGTCTTAAGGTCCTCTTATGTGTCTATTGAAATCATGTTGCTATTAAGAATAAGCGGGAAAAAAAATCATCACACACAAAAAAAGAATAAGCGACTTTTTTCTCAGTTTACTTGCCCCAAAATCAATGTATGCTTGCATGTAGGTTTTATTTTGCATTTAATTTTTATTCTATCTTTTGGAACTTGTGCTATATATCTCAAATATCCCCACTTTCATAAATAATACATGCCTCATTACTCGTTTCATTATCGTATCATGTTGTACACATTTTATAGCATGCATTTCACAATATTAAGATGATCAAAGCGACTTTTACCTTTTGCAATTTCTAATAATTTGACTCAACAACGGATAATACATTGTTCAGTATGGCTTATTAATAATAATATGTTACTCTTTCAACACTATAATTTCAAAATTAATAGTAAAGAATTCCTTACTAGTTACATATGCTCTCAGAATCATTCATCTAAAGTTTTTAATTTAAAACTTTGTTTATGGCAGCCTGGGTGCCTTAGCTATTTACCACCACCTTCAGCCCAGGCCTGATCCTGGAGACCCAGGATCGAGTCCCGTGTTGGCTTCCTGAATGGAGCCTGCTTCTCCCTCTGCCTGTGTCTCTGCCTCTCTCTCTGTGTGTGTCCCTCATGAATAAATAAATAAAATATTTAAAAAAATAAAAATAAAAAATAAAACTTTTTATAGTGAGATATATAACAGGTAAAATGATGCAATCAAGTATGCACACTTCTCTAAGGAGTATAGGGGAATATAAGAGATAGTGTGAAGTAAACTCTGGCAAATTAATGATAGTATAATATAGATAGAGTCATTCAAATTAATATAAGTAGTGATAATTTTAGAGAAATTGTCTCTTTTTAATTACCTCATTAATAATGAAGATCTATGATCACAGTAATACCATTTTAAAAGGACTGAACCCACAAGACTGTTCAAACTTCAGTTATTCTATTAATTTTAATGAATAAAGCCCCTCAAAATATTTCTAAAACTTCATTTATATTTCAGAGATTACAAAAGACAATTGTTTGGCTTACCATTCTGTCCTCCTTAATTGTAAATAAAGCAACTGGATTATGTTTAGCTATGAGTATGTAGCTGTAATACTAAATAGTAAACAAAGCTTTCCACTAAGATCCCCTCTCACGACTCCTTTTAAACATTATACTGGAAATCCTTGCTAATGCAATAAGGCAAGAAATGGAAATAAAAGTTACGCTGTTTGGAGAGGAAGATATAAAACTGTCTTTGTTTTCAGATGACATGATTATATATGATAGCAACAACAACAAAAAAAAACTCTTGGGACTGGGATGCCTGTGTTGCTCAGTGATTGAGCATCTATCTGCCTTTGGCTCAGGGCAGGATCCCAGTCCAGGGATAGAATCCCGTGTTAGGCTCCCTGCAGGGAGCCTGCTTCTCCCTCTGTCTATGTGTCTCTGCCTCTCTCTGTATGTGTCTCATGAATATATATATTTTAAAAATCTTAAAAAAACCTCTTAGAACTAATAAAATATTATAGTAATGTTGCAAGATACAAGGTTAATATGCAAAGGTCAATTGCTTTCCTATATACCAACAATGAACAAGTAGAATTTATTAAAAACCAGTACCATTTACATTAGCACTCCCAACAACAACAACAACAAAAAAAAAATACTTAGGAATAAATCTAAACCTTGGCTCATGTCTGCCTTCCTCCACTTTCAAGGCCTGCAACTGTGGGTCAACCTCTTATCTAGTTATTTCCCTCTGAAACATTTAGCTATCTCCCTCTACTGCTTTTGAGAACTTAATATGATTAGATTGGGCCCACCTGGAGAATTAGAGATGAACTCCCTATCTCAAAGTCTGGTACTTTAGTCACACTTTCAAATATTTTTATTTATTTGAGAGAGAGAGAGAGAGATCATGTGGGCAAGTGTGGGTAGGGGCAGAGAGAATCCCAAGTAGACTCCCATGCTGAGTATAGAGCCCAAGGTGGGCTCAGTACAGAGCTAACCAGGGGGCTCTATCCCATGACTCTGAGATTATGATCCTGAGATCAAGACCTGAGCCAAAACTAAGAGTCAGACCCTTAATTGACTGAGCCACTCAGGCACCTCTTACTTTTAAAGTCTCTTTTGAGGGATGCCTGGGTGGCTCAGATGGTTAAGCATCTGCCTTTGGTTCAGGTCCTGATCCCCAGGTTCTAGGATCAAGCCCGATATTGAGCTTCCTGCTCAGCGGAGAGTCTGCTTCTCCCTCTGCCTCTCCTTCTGCTTGTGCTCTCTCTGTCTCTCTCTCCCTCTCCCTCAAATGAATAAATAAAAACAATTAAAAAAATAAAGTCTCGGGCAGCCTGGGTGGCTCAGCGGTTTAGTGCCACCTTCAGCCCAGGGCCTGATCCTGGAGACCCGGGATCGAGTCCCCATCCAGCTCCCTGCATGGGGCCTGCTTCTCCCTCTGCCTGTATCTCTGCCTCTCTGTGTGTGTGTGTGTGTCTCTCATGAATAAATAAATAAAATCTCAAAAAAAAGTCTCTTTTGACATTTAAGATCATATAGTCACAGTTTCTGGGCTGAGGATGGGAACATCTTGGAGGGAGGGCATTATTCTGCCTACCACAGCCTGTATAATTAAGGTGATAATAAAAGAGAAATATGAAATAATAAAAACATGTGATTAATATTTTAAAAAGTTATTCTGGAAAAGAAATAGCAGGAATAAAAGGACAAATGGGACAAATAGCAAACAAACTGAAGGGAGAAGATTTGAACTTAATGAAAACAAAAAATGTGTTACATTATTAGCTTAATATATTGCATAAATTGATTTAATAATTTTTTTGCTTGGGATCCCTGGGTGGCACAGCGGTTTAGCACCTGCCTTTGGCTCAGGGCGCGATCCTGGAGACCCGGGATCAAATCCCACGTCGGGCTCCCGGTGCATGGAGCCTGCTTCTCCCTCTGCCTGTGTCTCTGCCTCTCTCTCTCTCTCTCTCTCTGTGTGACTATCATAAATAAATAAAAATTTAAAAAAATTAAAAAAAATAATAATTTTTTTGCTTGCCCTTGAAAGAATTCTAAGTCAAGCTGATATCACTGATGAATTTTTCTAAAACTCTTTTAAAAATTCCAAACTTGAAGACAGATTTTCAGAGAATAAGAGAGGATTTTCCCACTATTTTATAAGGAATACAGCATAATGTTGATAGAGCAATCTACCAAGGAAATTACAATATAGAAACATTAAGAACAGTATCTTCCTCTGAGAGTAGTTGTGCAGATTCAGTGACTAATATAGGTAACGTTGTTAGCAGGGGAAAAAAAGGAGAGAAAAGGAAACTATAGCTCAATATTTCTAAAATATTTAAACCAAAAGTTCATAGGAAAAAATTTCATCCAGTGTACATAAAATGATTCTACTATGATCAATTAGTTTGTTTCAGGGACATAATATTGCTTTTATAGAGAAAACGACTCAATATAAATCTATAATTAATAGAATATAGGAAAAGATATGTGATCATGTCAGTAAAAGCAGAAAAAGATTTTACTGATATTCAACATCTTTTTTGAAAAAAATTATTCATGAGAGACAGAGAGAGAGAGAGAGAGAGAGAGAGAGGCAGAGACATAGATGGAGGGAGAAGCAGGCTCCCTGCGGGGAAGCCTGATGCAGGACTTGATCCCAGAGCTCTGCGATCACAACCTGAGCCAAAGGCAGATGCTCAACCACTGAACCACCCAGGTACCCTTATTCAACACTTTCTATACTAAAATTTGTCATCTAATTCCAAAGGGAAGTGAACTTTATTAAACTGGTATAAATCATCTATCAAAATGTAGCTAGTAGTTGTAACCAATGTTAAAATAATAATTAAGTTCCCTTTGGTTGGAAAAACTATGAAGATCACAGTCACCTTTTCTATTTGGCATGGTACTGGAAGCCATAGCCCAAACAAAAAGTCGAGGAAAAGAAATTTAAAAAGAATCCAATTTGCACATACTGATATAGTTGAATATTGCACTTAAATGGAAAATAAAGTACTGAAATATAGAGTAACATGGATAAATCTCATTGATATAATATTAAGCTGGAGAAGCCAGGTATGGGATAGAAGATTCACTATTATTTATTAATACAATGTTCAAGAACAAGTGATTCTGCTCTATAATAGCAGATAGAGTACAGTTTGTCTTTCAAGGGAGTACATTAACTGAGAAAGCACAAAAATTAGACTTCTATGGTGGTGGTAATGTGCTGTATATTTACCTGTTTGTTGGTTATAAGGCTGAAATTAAGTGTAAAATTCCCCTCTATTAAATTGCCATTCTTTTCTTGTTTATCTGCTCAAATCAGCATTTGCCCTCGTAACAGCGGCAATGTGTTTTCCAATGCTTTTAGTATTATAACGCAAATGGCATAGTTTCTCATAAGGATAACTATCCATAAGGATATGGATTTGGATATCCATAAGGATATCCCATAAGGATAACTAGGAGATAGGAAAATGGGATTTGGAGGAAAAATCTCAGCCGTAAACAGGGGTCTCCTGTCAAAGCATGACTGAGGGGATTGTTACCGAGAAACTATATGACAGTATTGTTAATGTCTTATAGGGCACCTTTAAATGGCCAGGTGTTTTTGAAATTTTAGTTAGGTAATATAGGAATCATTCATGCCCTATAATTCTGTTAGGTACCCAGGTTGAATATTTTACAGTCTTGTCTAGAGATGTGCTATGTGTGTATCATTTCTATACTAAGAAATATTTATTTTTTCCCTTATGACCAAGACTCCTAGGGCTGTGTAAGGTATTTCAGTGATTGCTCTAAAGGGCAAAATGGATGGTTAACCAAGATGAAGTACTCTTTGGGACCCAATTTCTTTGCAGTTACATTATTATCAGAGTTTTTAGTCCTTAATATTTACCTGTAAGCATTGCTCACAATAGAAAATAAGAAGACATATTTTTCCTTCAAAATATTTCTTACATAGGAGAGTCAGGAAGAGGAAATTGAGATCTACCTTTGAGAGATTTTTTTAGCACACCTTGAATACCTATGGGGCTTCATAAAATTACAAATAAGTAAACCATTATCATTCAAGATGATAAATCTGAGCTGAATTAAATTTCCTATGTTTTGTGCTGCCTATTATTACTAAGAAAATGTTAGGGTTTTAAAAATATAGACACACTCACTTACTACAATTTTGTATAGCTTTACAAAGTTGCTTTGCCTAATTGCTGTTCTGTTATATAAGCATTATATATTTAGAATATCTTGATTAAATCTAACACGGACCTTTACTTGAATTAAACATAGCCAGCGAGAAACAAGACATTCATCAGCATGCCAGGTTTGGATAACTGCAAGGTTGGTGAGGCAGTGCCAATAAACATACGATGGAACATAAAACATCTATTATGGATCTCTTATACAAAGACCTACTTTTTTTTGTGTCTAAAGGAGAGCATGAAATGTTATCTGGCCCATCTGAGTCATAATTAGCATATCTCAGAGCTCTGAATTCTTCGTGAGCTGGGCTCACTTGGGCACCACAGAGTGATCAATGCTGCCTGTCTGTGTTGCACCCGCTCAAGAGTTGCTCATTCCTGCCCATGGCTACCAACTTACTGCTATTTTCAGAGAGCATCATTCTAACATTGGTGAAGGCATTTTTTGGACTATGTGTTTCCGTCTTGAATACATTTTTTTCTTGAATTTTAAGAAATACAGATGGTACCACAGGAATAAGAGCAAGTTTGATCTTTGTCTGGAAGATCTGCATTCTGGATTTCTTCATACATTTTGGAAGGGACCACATGAACGCAGAACCTCAACTTCTGTCTCAGTTCCTGGAAACGTAGAATAGTTACAAAACTGTTCCTCTCTGACTTGTCTAGAAATAGTTTTGTGATAATTAGTGATTTATTTTTAGTATTTGAAATCCCACCAATGTCCTCAGAAGGCTCAATTTAGTGTTTAGGGCTTTGGCCTCCTACCGTCTTGGAGAACAAGGGCCACTAGTCAACTCGATTGAGAATGTCTGTGCCCTAAAACAACAAAGGCAGCCAATCAAGCTTGAGACATGAGATCAATAAAACAAACTGCAACACACAATGAAAATCTATTTGCTGTTTGTTTTATCGATCTTTGATGAAGCCACATCGCATGGATACTGTTGAGGATTAAATGTGTGTCTGTGTGTGTGGTGTGTTTCCTCATGGATGAAATTGGTTACTGTGGGAAGTCGATGTAAGAATCTAGTAGAAAAGCCAGGGCATCAGAGTGAGTGACCTTCTAAAACCTGTGTCACCACTTGTAAGTTACTTCAGTTGCCTTTGTTAAAATTTCCTCATTTGTAAAATAAGGGAATATAACTCCCTAACTCATCTTGTGGTTACAACAGTCTATGAAGATAATACCTGGCAAGTGTTTACAACGATGCATTAAGTACAGCTACATTCGGCAACTGAATTCTTCTACTTACTAAACAATATGTCATTTCTAAAGGGGATTAGGAGTCTTTCAGAAATAGTCAGCCAATCTTCATTTAAAAAAGCATAGAATTGTTGGACCTGGGTGGCTCAGTTGGTTGAGTGTCTGCCTTTGGCTCAGGTCATGATCCTCGGGTCATGGGAGTGAGCCCCGCATCAGGTTCCCTGCTCAGCAGAGAGCCTGCTTCTCCCTCTCCCAGTCCCCCTACTGGTGCTCTCTCCCCCGTCAAATAAAATATTAAAAAAATAAATAAATAAAAATAAAAAGCATAGAATTTATAACAGAACTAGTCTTTTGATTCTGTCATTACAGATTCTTATTCACCAGCTCATCAACATTAAAAATTTGTGTGCCAATTCCATACTGTCTACTGCCTTATTTGTATGGGCCTGAATGAGATGGTGCTGGACAAAGCACACTTAAGTAAATGTGGGAAGAAGGGACCCTCTACCCTGTATTGGTGGTATGAGTCATGTCAGTGACTGATAGGTTACTGGCTAAGGAATGTTTATTTGTAAAACATATGTTTTACCATGTTCAGATCTGAACTGCTATCAAAGAAATGTCATGTCTAACTATGGCTTATGTTCTTTATATTTTAAATTTTTTTCCTACAATGGGATGAAACATTTTAATCTGATGGCGTCCCATAATACTGTACAGGAAGCACTCCCAGCTCCAAGAGGTCCCCCCCAGGTTATAAGGAAGTTCTCAAAAATAACTGGATTTTCAAGAGCCTGGCCCCTTGCTCATGGGAAGGAGAGGGAATGGAACAGGCAAAGCACTGAGGTCTGCTCCCTCATCACTCAGCACTCATAAATCCACTTCTGAGTGCAGCTCTTGTATTCCACCAGCTCTTCAGGCTGGAACCACAAGCCAATCTCCTTCTCTGCACTCTCCACAGAATCGCTGCCATGGATAATGTTCCTGCCAACTTGGATGCAAAAGTCCCCATGGATGGTCCCAGGTTTGGAATCTGCAGAGTTGGTCTCTCTGAACATCACTTGGCCTGTCTTCACCACATTCAGGCCCTCCCACACCATGGCAACCACAGGCCCTGACTGCATGTACTTCACCAGGCCGGCAAAGAATGGATGGTCCTTCAGGTCAATATAGTGCTCATTGAGAAAGTCTTCAGAAGCCTGGATTAATTTCAAAACAATGAGGCGGAATCCCTTTTGCTCGAAATGCTTGATGATTTCTCCCACAAGGTTGCACTAGACTCCATCAGGCTTGATGGCAATGAAGGTGTGTTCACTGTTGGCCATGGTCCTTTCCGGCTACTACCGCTGCAACTCCTTCTGACCTATATTTTAATTTTTAAAATTTTTTTGGCTTATACTCTTTTAAATGAACATAAAGAGACACTAAAAAAATGTTATTTTCCTGGAACCTAAGCCTTCAGATGTACAGAGCATTTTTAAACTACAGGTGAATATTATATCCTCAAATACAGAAAATATTTTATAACTGTATAAGTAGCATTGACAGAGAAATACAAATGTTGACAATTTCCAATTCAAAAATATTCATAATATTTGATTAGATGATTTTTATTTGGTCTCTATTAAAATATGGTTGTATATGAAGTAAACACAAACTAGCTCATGGTTTTGTATATGAGAGGGGCAAACCTAATTTCCAGAATTAAGTAGAAAAGAAAAGAAAATGTAAATCTAAATTTATAGATTTTTTTCCCCTCTGGAGTTTATCAACTGGATTCTATATTTTTTCATTTCCTTTTATTATGCAAATATTTACTGTCTATCCTGAGCTTGAATGTTAATAATGTTAAGTGAAATATATAATGTTAAAACCTGAAATGCCAGCATCAAAATGACTATTGTTAAAATAATTATACTCTTTAATATACAATGTATCAAAATATTACAATATGTTACATTACAACATAATAAATAATTCTCTGCTAAAATAGTGCAATATGTACAAGCAATATCTAATATAAAATTACATTAATCAACTACCCTATAACTAGTAAGTATATGCTCCATTTTAAGTCTGGTAACAAAAGGAAATAAAAATATGAGAACCATTATGTTAACTTTAAAATCAAGTATACTTTTGATTTTATATTCTCAAGGGTATATTCTTTGTCCTGAATATTAGAAAAAGAATAAAAGATTTAAAATATGTTAGAAGGGACCACTGGATTTTATTTTTAATGAAAATAGTATTTAATATTTCCATTAAAAAAGAAATGGGCTATTAGCTCTGTTCCTAATCTCGTAGATCTAATGTCATGAAGAAGGAAATTTTTTATGTACATTGATACACAACATTGAATTGTGATTACCATTCTCTCCTTATTCTCAGTCCTGTAAATGCCACTGCCTTCTGCAAGAGTAGCTTCTAATCCTATGAGACAGTTGCCAGAATCATATCTAATAGGAAGGGTAAAATCTTCTTGCTCTAGGGAAAGTGTATGTGTATATATAAGAGCATACCATATGCACAATGACATACAGTGAATTTGACCAAATTAATAAGTGTCAAACATTTTCTTTTCATTGCAAACTTTTGTGGAAAAAAAGAAAAAAAAAAGTTTGAGCAGATGCCTGACTTGGGTCTCTCGATGGATATCAGAACTTGAACTGTTGAAGATGCAGAACTCACCCAGTCTGATTTTATGGATTTATGTCTCTTTGTCACATTGTTCTTGTTCTATCGAGACCTTCAGGAAAGAGCAAAATTAAATTTAAAGGTTCAATTGATCGTGTATCAGAATCATATCTCTCAAATGTACTTTTATTCTCTTTTCTGTCTTCTGTTTATAACCAAAACACTAACAATGTGATCTGTGTACTAATCTCAACACCTTGACCCCGTTCTGTTCAAAGTTCATTGATGCGAGTAGAAAGGGAGGTATAGACCTAAATATAATCTAACAGTTCTTCTAAAGCCATGAATAAACTGAATATGACCAAGCATCTCAAAGTGAAAAAATATTTTAAAATTATTAAATTATTCCTGATATTTTACAGGAATATTTTCCATATGTTATCTTTTTTTTAGTAGGTTTCTAATTTAGATGAGTCCAAAATTTGCCATTTCTCTTCACCATAATATGGATCAAATACTCCCTGTTGGCTAATGTTTGTTTAGGAAAAATTATGAATATATGATTGAATTTAGACTTTAAAAAGAGAAGGAGGAGCACCTGGGAGGCTCAGTCGGTTAAGGGTCCAACTCTTGATTTTCAGGTCCTGATCTCAGAGTGCTGAGATCGAGCCCCACATAGAACTGAGCACTCAGTGGGGAGTCAGCTTGCCTCTCTCTCCTTGTCCCCCGCCCCACTTGCTTTTACTCTCTCACTCTCAAATAAATAAATAAGTAAATAAAATATTTTAAAAAAATAAAAAGAGAAGGAGATCATGTTTCAAGCACCACTGTTCCTTCTACAAAAGGTTAGCCTGTTCAAAACAATAGCAGTGAATAGCAGAAGCAATAGCAAATCAAATCTCTCATCTGTTGGTTCAGACTTCCAGAAGCTAATGCCTGCTAGAATTGCAAAGTGTAACCAATTCTTCTGTTCTGAATAAAACTCCTATTCTATTAAGTATTTCAGTAAAGGATAATGGAGAAGGTAATAATAATAAATCCTTGATTGCTTGATCAGATGGAAATTGGAGCAATTAAACAATGTAAAAGGGAGGGCACTTCTCATATAGTACAATACATACACACGTTATCTATCTATATATGCTATAATATATATAAATTTATTGAATTATGAACTTTACATTAATGGTTGATTAAAGAGAATTTTTGAAAACGATGTTAGATGTTTTTATTTAAATTTTTAATATGCTTTTACAATTTATTTTATTTTTTTAAATTTTTATTTATTTATGATAGTCACACACACAGAGAGAGAGAGGCAGAGACACAGGCAGAGGGAGAAGCAGGCTCCATGCACCGGGAGCCCGACGTGGGATTCGATCCCGGGTCTCCAGGATCACGCCCTGGGCAGCCAAAGGCAGGCGCCAAACCGCTGCGCCACCCAGGGATCCCTGCTTTTACAATTTAAATGTTAGAAACAAAATCACCAAAAAAGAATAAGCAAGTGAAATATTATATAAGTGAAACACCTAAAGCAGAAACCACCCAGGATTGGAAGGCTACTTAGTCAACTCATGATAGTTCTCCCTCCTTCAATACCACAAAAGATGCCCCCACCATAGTACCAGGTCTTCTACGGTAACAGGTCTTCTCTTTCTTGAGTTGGCCAGGTTTCTCCAGTCACCCTGGATACATTATGCTAGTTTATATTTAAGGGGATTCAAGTTTTTGACATGCTGTATCTGGGGAAAATCTTCCTTCTCCTGACCTTTACATTTCTGAGTAATACAGAGCACAGATTCCTTTCTGCCCCAAGACAGCACACATTTCTGTTTTGGAATAAATTATTCAGGGGAAAATTATACATGATTTAACCATCCTCAAAGAATCAGTGGGAGATGGTTGATAAATGGTTGAAAACAGGGTTCTGAAGGACCCATCGAGGACGGTATATGAAGTGAAACCATTGACATGGTTGAATTTCCTTTAGGAAATAGTGTATAAGAGGGTGTAGATAAATAACCAGAGAGAATATGGAATGAAATCAGAGGAGCACCATTAAGGAGAGGGTAAAAAAAGAAACAGAAGCACGTGAAGAAAAACACAAAGAAATTATAGCGGCAGGAAGATGTGGAGATTGTCATTATCAGAATGATAGAGAACCAAAAATGTAAGGGTAACTAACCTTGTCATTGCCTCAGGAAAGTGAAGTAACATAATTGTTGTTGCTCTGAAGAAAAATCCATTAGATTTTTGTATTGGATGCGGACTCTAAGGATGAAAACAGAAACACTTCCAGTAAAGTGGCAGAAGGTAGAGGATAGATTACAGTGGTCCGGCAGGCAGGAGTTCTGCACCACTCCAACTAAAAATGAAGTGTTCTATTTTTGTTTGTTCAGAGAACTGCATTTTAAGAGGTGCTCAGAGACTCAACACCACATCCAGAGAATAATCATCATGTGGGACGATAAAAAATTCTCACATAAAAAAGAACATAGGAGAAAAAACAGGATATTTGGGTTAGAGAAAAAAATGCCATTACTGATGATGAATATTTGCAAGACATTTACAGGTAATAAAAATTGCATGTGCTTCCAATGTCTTCAGAAGAAATTGATAGAGCTATTATTTTGAAATTAAAAGATACATATTTGACTAAATAAAAAAAGTTTATATTGAAGATCAACACAAATAATCCCATCAGCTTCTCATTTCAAAGGGCAGGGCTGATGCATTCCCCCTGCAAAAGCATAAAGAAAATCAATACTATGTCAAGTACGATGGTTACTATCGTAGGGTTAGTTAACGCCTCCATCACTTCAAATTATTTTCATTTTGTGCGTGTGTGGTAATAAGATTTAAGATCTCCTCTCTAGGAACTCCAAGTATATAATATAGTATTTGTTTACTAAAGTCATCATGCTGTACACTAGATCATTTCACAATGTGTACGTGTATCGCATCATGTTGTGCACCTTAAACTTGCATGTGTTCTATGCCAGTTATAGTTCAATAAAACTGGAAAAGAGTAAAACAGTAATTTGTAAACTTAAACAGGAATACTCAAAAACAAAAGCTACTCTTTTGTACAAGCCTTTGCTGTCTTGTATATTTCTGGCAGCGAAAAAGTTGTCATCATATACTGAGGGAGTTAACATTTCTCAAGTGTAAGCAGCCGTGGTATAAAGATTGTATATTATACCTGAAAATACCGCAATGAAACATCTTTTGATTTATAAAAGATGTTATGTTTACTGAATTCCAGGGCGTGTTTGATTTAGTATCACGGAGGGAATATTATATTGATAAACCCTGAGTATATACATATAAAAGTGTACATGCATATTAATAAGACATTTTCTTTCTCTTTATGTTTTATACCCAAAGTATATTATTATATATTACATTGTCTCATCTCTTCAGGGAGTTAGTTAGACATATAAATAAAAGAATATATGCAGTGTGATGAGTGTTTTATTATCTGTATGGTTACAGAACATGTCTAAACAATAGAAGTGTGATTAATTTTTTTTTTTTGGAAAGGGATGAGGAAGGGATGTGTAAGTCTGGAAGGGATCAGAGTAGAAGTGGTATTTGAGCTATGATTTAAGATGATAGAGGAAATTTTTACCTATTGGGAAGGAAACATGAGCAAGAGCAAAGACAATATTATAAGAAATATAGTGTGCTTAAAAAACCGAAAGTGATTTGGAATGTCAAAAACAATGGTTGTGTCAAGAAAAGTAGGTACGATAAGGGTGAAAAACTAGGGGATGTCAGCCTGAAATCACAGAAGTCCTGCAGGGTGACTTTTAAAGTGTAAATCTTTAGAGAAATAGGAATTTTAAGAGTAAACAATTAATTACAACAAAAGGTATTAACATAGATTCTCAATAACAGATATTGGAAAAGTAATGCCTATACATCTAAATACACCTAAAAATAAGTAAATTCTCCATTTCCTCCCAAATGATTATAAGCTGTACACATAAAATTCAGCAAAGTAACCTGTACATTTTAAAAATTTGTTTCAGTAGTTGGATTTTCATGTCATAATTTTTATAAGATTTTTTTTTGTTCTTAAGAAACTGTAAACAGGAAGAAAAATGTAGGACAACACCATCTGAAATTGACATTTGTCATTAAACTTCATGACTGAGTCACCAAAATAATGTATACATAATTCATCAGTGGTACATTAATTATATTAATGACTCATATCTGAAGTAAAAAAAATTGTAAATGTAATGCGTAGGTATTAACTTGAAAATTGCTGCCAGATTTATGGATTATCTAAGCAGATTGAATTCAGTGTTAATAAATGTGTTAATGATGTTTAAGTGGATAGGGAAAATAGAAAATTTAATTATGAAACATTAAGTTTGCTAACACAGATTTCCTTCAGCATGAAGAATAAAAATAACTCATGTTATTTTTAGTAAACAGGAATATATTCTTCTACAGTCAAAAGCGAAAAGAAAAAGTCTTTTTGAATGACAATCTTCTAATATCGATCAGTACCTTAAATACAAAAAAGAACCAGCACATTTCCTGTGATGTACATAATAATATAAAATAATAACGATTATAATTTAAAAATCTATAAACATTTTAAGGTATAGAATAATGTACATAAATTCTACTTAACTATATAAATAACTATGTAAAACTATATATATAACTATCTAAATATAACTCTATACTGCAAGTGATATTCTCTAAAGTAAACCTTAAATTTAAACAAATCATCCGGGATCCCTGGGTGGCGCAGCGGTTTGGCGCCTGCCTTTGGCCCAGGGCGCGATCCTGGAGACCCGGGATCGAATCCCACGTCGGGCTCCCGGTGCATGGAGCCTGCTTCTCCCTCTGCCTGTGTCTCTGCCTCTCTCTCTCTCACTGTGTGCCTATCATAAATAAATAAAAATAAAAAAAAATCTTAAAAAAAACAAAAACATTTAAAAAAAATAAAATAAACAAATCATCCTATTATGTGGCTGGCAAATAAAGGAAAGGCAATTACTTTCATGTAATTTATATTAAAAAAATTCGTGTTTTTATTTTATTGAAATTCTAATTTTCAATATATAATTCTATACACTGTGATGACTTATTTATTTATCTATTTATTTATTTTTAAAGATTTTACTTATTTACTCATGAGAGACATAGAAAGAGAGAGGCAGAGACATAGGCAGAGGGAGAAGCAGACTCCCTGCAGGGAGCCCGATGTGGGACTTGATCCCAGGACCTGGGGATCACAACCGGAGCTGGAGGCAGATGCTCAACAGCTGAGCCACCCAGGCATCCCTGAATGACTTATTTTACAAATAATCTACAAAAGATAATGGATATGTATATTGAAACAAGGAGAAAATAAGCAGGAAGGAGAGTATATATATATATATACTCATATATATATATATGAGAGTCAAAGGAGCAGCATTAAATATTAACACACAAGTACACACACATGTTGAGAACTGTTTCTGAAATAATGACTGCAGAGAGACTTCTAACTATACCTCTGACTCTTAGGAAGCTGGCCTTGTTTGATCACTGCTTAAAAATATATTTCCATGCTATCTTCACTTTAATTTTGAGTAAGAGTCTAAATCTATCTTTTCTTTCAAGGCAAATAACTAAAATATTTGGCTTAAAAATATTCTAGCTGTAAATCTATATTGTTGATGTTCATGTACCTAGTGCAGATTCTTGAATTAGTCTACTTGACTCATATGAAATTAAACGATTGGTCCATAGACTCAAGGAATAGGGTTGGGACTGTTCTGTTAATTAACGAAGGATGGTAACCTGACAAAGCTGCTTTGTAAAAAGTCAAAACATACTTTGTAAAAAGTTTTCCTGTATCTTAAAATATTTCTCTAAGGATTACTGTGCTTCCTTTATTTTTTGTGTATCTTAACTCTATGAGTGAGAATGAATCTACACTTGTGGAGGTTTTTTTTTTCTTTCTCCGGGCTGGGACAAATAAATGTGCCAATTCTTCTATGACTAGTGTATGGTATTATCTATAACGTTTTTATTTAATCCTATTATTTAAATAATATTCATTTAATCACATTATTTAAGTAGCATCATAAAATATAGCTTCCCTAACTGCTTTTGTCTAAACTTCATTAATAGCATTGATTTATCTCTAAAGAATTTACCCACTTTCTAGAAATCTGCATGACATAGTGTTAGCTATATTTATACATATGTATATTAAATTTGTTCTCAAGTTTTAGCTTCTAGAAATGTATATTCTGATAAGCATTTATAATAAACACATAATGTTTATGTGACAAATATGTGATAAGCAATGTAAATATAAATGTCTAATGTATGTATTTTAAAAAGTAATTTTAAGTAAAGTGTAAAGGGGTAATTTATTTTAGGAGTTGACTATGTAAATGCATAGTTTTTTTAACCAAATGTTGCACTATTTCCATATCTGGCAATGGCATGCTAACACATGCTTGGTACTCAAATTATATGTAGAATAAGTGAATGTGTAAATAAAAAAGCAAATGTTTCTAAGAAAGTTGGGCATGTATTTTTCTTGCACTAATGTAGAGAAAATCACACTTATTATTCAAATCTGAGTTCCATTAACAGCATAAGATGACAACTTTAAACCATGAAGTAGTGAGGAATATTATTCCAAAGTATCTGGGTTTTTAATATTTCTTTATTTTGAGCATTAACATTCCTTTCCCTTATGCCAGCATATGAAAGCCCAGAGGTGTCCATGCCTCATTGCTTTAACATATGCTGCTTTCAGTGGCTGAGAAGAATGTGAGGCAACAGGTTTTGGGGGAAAATAGAGTTTTTGTCCAACTGTAATAAAGGCATTAACGTGAAAGATCATGCTCAAATAAGGTATTCCAGACCTATGTATCAGGATAAGATGAGCTCATTTTAAAAATGACCTCAACTCCTGTTGATTGAATCCCTCCCTTATAGCAATTCTTATTAACTCTTTCAACACCTCAGAGTTTATGATAAAGAAAAATATCAAGCAGACTTGTATAATGTAGTAAATTTTCACTTTTCCCTGGCTGAGTATATTAAATATAGCATGCGGATAACTTGAAGAAACTCTCATATAGCAAATGTCAAATTTCTTTTAAAATAATGCAGAAGAAAATCTGAGGTTCTTAAAAGAGAAGAATTTTTTTGGGGGGGGCGGTTGTTGTTGTTGTTGCTGTTGTTTTGCACAACACAGTGAATTTTAATGTCCCCTCCCCACCACTTTGGGTATATAAAACTAAAAGTCTTACACTAAATTATTTTTCCAGATTTTCAAAAATATAAGTTCTCACTTTACTCTGGAAACAATCTTCAAGCAATCAACCTCTGTCAGAAACATACTATGAGGGATCCCTGGGTGGCGCAGCGGTTTGGCGCCTGCCTTTGACCCAGGGCGCGATCCTGGAGACCCGGGATCGAATCCCACGTCGGGCTCCCGGTGCATGGAGCCTGCTTCTCCCTCTGCCTGTGTCTCTGCCTCTCTCTCTCTCTCTCTGTGATTATCATAAATAATGAAAAAAAAAGAAACATACTATGAGAACACCTTACTGTGATTGAAATCAACCCTCTGAATGGAAAAAAAAGAAAAAGGAGAACTAGATAAGCCAAGCAAAATATTAAGAGAAAATATTTGGACTTGGTAAGCAGTGTTGATCAGAGGGGTCAAGGTCCAGAGATGGAGGAAGGACCTGATATGGGAGAACAATGTTTGACACTGCTTTTTCTCCTGAAAAATCTCATTTCTTCAAAAACTGTAGATGGAAGGCTGACAAAGCTACACTCAGTATTTGGCAATCTCCTGAGTTTGTAGTGATAATAGCTGTCCTCAGGACCCAATGAAGAAGAGAGAAATCTGTGAAATGTGCTAGAACTAAAGGCTGGATCCCTGAAGACTACATATTTACAATAATGATGAACCACAAATAGAGTGGCTCCCCCCAGTTAGCTCAAAAGTATGTTCTACGTGAGCATAAGGATAATGACATAGCCCTAAAGTATATTAAACCAAAATCTGACAAAACACAAAAGGAGCAATAGCCAAATCATAAACACCATTGGGATATTTTAAATTTATATCTCAAATTTCAGATGATTAAATTTGTACACGCTACGTTATCTGATAACTTACTAAAATGTGTGGGTGCAGCTTTAGTCATGCTAGGAGGGAAATCTATAGCCTCAAATGCATATGGTTGAAGAGAGATAAATTCTTCAAATTAAAGACCCAGCAACAATTTTGAGAAAGCAGAAAAGGAAGATCAACTCAAATCCAATGCAGGAAATAGAAATTGAAAGCAATATCCAACAGAGGAACAACAAAGCTAAATTAAAATAATTTCACAAGAGTAATAAACTTCATAGTACAAGATCAAGACTGAGAGATAAATAAATAGAAGACAGTAGAAATTATCATGAATAAAAGTTGTCACTAGTAATAATCCTAGAGACAATAAAAGGTAAAACGAGAACAATCTGACAATTTGATATTAAAATTTTTTAAAAGTTTGAAGTTGAAAAAATTCCCTGAAAAATATAATACCCAGTTTAACTCAAGAATTGATTCAATTGACATAATTATAACACATCTCCTAGAAATTGAATCCATATTTAATAAACTTTCACATCAAAATTCAAAGCTCAGATTTCTTAATTTATCCAAACACTAGAAGAAGAAAGAGTATACATCTTAGAAACACTTCCAGAGTATTCAAAACCAAAAATAGTACAATATGTTCAACTAGTTTTGTGAGGCCAATGTGACATTGATACCAAAACCATGTAAGGACATTACTAGAAAGGAAAATTGGAAGTCAATATTTAATCTCATTACTGAGTCTAGTAATTTAATTTAGGATGTGTATCAGCTAGGAATATTTAATTAAATAGGGGGCAATTGGGACACCTGGGTGGCTCAGTGGATGAGTGTCTGCCTTTGGCTCAGGTCATGATCCCGGGTCCCAGGATAGAGTCTCATATCAGGCTCCCCGGCAGGGAGCTTCCTTCTCCCTCTGCCTCTGTCTCTGCCTTGCTCTCTGTGTCTCTTATAAATAAATAAGTAAAATTTTTAAAAAATAAAATAAGTAGAGTGTGAGGCCATTCTTTTCCTCACCTTACAACTTACAAGCACATTGGACATTGGTACCAGGGGGTGGTGGTGTACAATGTGTGGTATCAGAGTGGTGTGTCTCTTGTTCTCTTCGCATTTTCTATATGTTTCAGGTTGGCTGACACTGCATCAAGATAGGAGGAAGGAGATGAAACATCCTTTTTATTTATGATCATTTCTTGTTCTCCCCTTTTCCTTCCCTTCCCTTTTGCATAAATCTCTCACCATTATTTTAGGATTTTATTAAAAATTCTTTTGTATTTTTCTCCATAATAGTATAAAAGATGTGAAAATATATATATGATTGTTTTCATTGTTTTAGAAAATAGGTCACATTATTATAACTTAATACTCATTGTACATCATGGAGATCCTAACAAGAAAAATTTGGAGATAAAACTAACTTTTGAGTAGTTTAATACAAATTTATAACAGTTTATCCTCTTTGCCATTCATGGACATTAAACTTGTTTCTGATTTTGCTTCTACCAAACACTCAATAAACATCATTTTATATATGTTCTAACATATTGACATTTTTATTTTATTTTTTTATATAAATTTATTTTTTATTGGTGTTCAGTTTGCCAAAATATAGAATAACACCCAGTGCTCATCCCATCAAGTGCCCCCCTCAGTGACGGTCACCCAGTCACCCCAACCCCCTGCCCAACATTTTTATTTTAAAGTTAAAAGTGAAATTTGTAAATCAAAGGGTGAGTATATATTTAATATTATAGTAACATTTTTGTTTTTCTATTTATACTTTTTTTCTGTTTTCTAGAGCTCTTTGAATATTAACAATATTAACCACCAGTTATTCTCTCTCAAGTCAGCTATTTGTCTATTTACTTTTTATAATCACTTTTTTATATGAAATACTTTAATGTAACCTCAGTTAAAAAGTCTTCTCACCTCTGATTTTAGTTTAGGTTTCTTATATTTACATCTGAGGCTTTGTTGTATTTTATGATATAGAATTATCTGTAATTCATTATAATTTCAATGTGAAACAAAATCCCAGACTTACTCTTATATTTTTATTTCCTATTGTGACTTGAATGTCAGTTGTTGTTATTGTCATTACTATTATTGTTGTTGAGAACACTGATTTTTGTTCATATTTATTTTGTATTCAGTTTTCTCACCAAGTTATCTTATCAAATCTTGTTTGGTTTAAAAAAAACCTTTTTTTTCTTAATATGCTGTCTGTATAAGCACAACATTAGCAAAATAGATTTGCCTACATTTTGAAATTTTGCATTTGTTTTTACTAAATTTTCTTACTGTTAAATGTATTTGTATTTGTTTAATCCTTGCCATCCTTATTTTGTTTGTGTTTTTTAATTAAAATGGTATTAGAAAAAAATTAAAAATAATAAAATGGCATTAGAATTTTTTCACTTTCAATGACATTTACCATTTGAGCAAATATGCTTTTTAAAATGTAAGTAGGAGCTTTTTAATCCATTTTTATTTGAATATTTCATTAGGAAATTCTATGGAGTATCATCAAATCTCATTTCAATCTGTACTACAGAAAGCTGAATAAAATAATTCTTCTAGTAGAGGAAAGGAATCTTGTATAACTGTAACCCACTAACAATACCTTTCTAGTTTCTGCTTCTGTGTATTTGACAATTTTAGATTCCTCATATAAGTGGAATTAGTCAGGGTCTGTTCTGACACTGGCTTATGTCACTTAGCATAATGTCCTCTAGGTTCATCCATGTTGTCACAAATCATAGGATTTCCATCTTTATTCAGGCTTAATAATGTGTACAGCACTGTGCTTTTCATTCACAATACTGTATTGTGCACTTAAACATATAAGAGAATAGATCTCATGGTAAGTGTGCTCCCCACATACATACACACCCACCCACACACATCCACGCCCACACACACAGGCATGCACATATGAGACCCAAGGAAACTTCCAGAGATGATGGGTATGTTTATTACCTTAATTGTGGTTTTGATATCACTGGTTTATACCTATGTCCAAGTGCAAATCATATGCATTAAATATGTGTAGGTTTTTTTGTATATCAAAACATTAGGGGCGTCCAGGTGGTGCCTGGGTGGGTCAGTTGGTTAAGCGCTGGCTCAGGTCATAATCCCAAGGTTCTGGGATCAAGCCCTGTATCCAGGGCTCCCTGCCCAGCGGGGAGCCTGCTTCTCCCTCTTGGGCTCCCCCGGCTTGCATGTATTCTCACTCTGTCAAACAAATAAATAAAATTTAAAAAAAATAAAAATATTAAAACTCAACAAAACAGAACTTAAAGATGAAGAGAATTATCTCCAAGGCTCTTTGTAAAACAACTCTAATATTTTATGATTTTCAGTAAAGTAGTAAGCACAGGGAGAAGGTAGGAGAAGACTATAAAATACGATGCTGAGTGTGACATGAAGGCGGAGTACATGTTTGAACAAAAGAAAGGATGCAGAGAAAGGGGTCTGGCATCAAGACAACACAGCAGCAGCAGCCCTCCCCTGTGTAAATGATAGATGCTGGAGCCTCAAGCCAATCTCCCTTTCCACCACACTGGAAAACTGTAGTTTCCTGAGGAAAGTTGACTCTCGATGAAATATATTTGATCCCCTAATGAATGAACTGTTTTACCTGATTCTGTAGTTTTCAATCTAAGAAACCAGGCATAGCTCCATGCATTTCCCCCCTCCCTACCTGTTCTTTGTACATCGTCTAATACAAGGTAATTTCTTGTGATCTGTGACCTCAGGAGAGCCTGAGACACGCAACTTTGAGCTTTCTGCACTTGTCTCGTTTCCTCTCTTCTTTCCTAATCTTTCCTCTTCTATAATCTTTATCAGCACCATAGTAAAAATGTGCATGCATGCTTATTTTCCTCACCAGATTCTGACCTACTGGAGGGGAGGAATAATTTCAAACTAAAGACTCAAGACACATGTTTAATGAATAAGCACTTTATATGCATCCAAGTCAAGGAGCAGGAAATATGTATAATGCCCCAGTGTATGGTCCAATTGAAGAATTGTTCTCTGCAGTCAAAATCCAGAGAATTCTGCATATGTTTGCTTTCTGCAAACTTATTATGCATGACTATGGTGTACCAGAGGCATGAAAGGCACAATGTGTGGTCATAACAGTGGGTACTTCTTGACAACTCTCCCAGCAAATTGTCCTGTTTTTGTAGCTTATTTTTTTTATTAATCTGTTCCTTGTCACTCTGTTTATATCTTGGGGCCAAACCACTGGCCTTGTAATTTGGCACAGAGAAAGTTCCAGGAAGCCAAGAGGAAGTTCGTCTTCTCTTCCCATCTCTAAGAACATTTAGCTTGGATGGGTCCTTTCACACAAATGAAATCAATAAGAAATGAACCAGAGAGCTGGATCTTAGTCAGATTTGATGAGCAGTGATTAATAAAGCAGTAGAAAACAACGAACAATAATTTGGTCTATTAGCTCTGCTGGATTCATTCAGTTAATTGCCAAGCACTAAAGCACCCTACTGAGAAAAGGAGACTGTGTTTCTCTTTGTGATCCAACATAGCCAGGTGCACCATGGTGACGTGGCACCAGCACAGTCAAACCTGTCAAGGCTGGGTCCTGGCAAGTGTATAAAGCAAGGACATGAATCTATTTTCACTTCAGAATGTGACAAATATGTCATGGAATGTTCTTTATTGTTGTTAAAATTAATAAGAAGAAACACGTCTCTTTTCCAAGAAGCAGGAATAACTAAGTTTATTTATTTATTTTTAAATACTTTAGTTATGTATTTGACAGAGAGAGAGAGAGAAAGAGAGAGAGAGCCCAAGAAGGGGGAAGAGGGAGAAGCAGGCTCCCTACTGAGTAGGGAGCCCAATGTGGGGCTAAATCCCAGGTCCCCGAGATCATGACCTGAACCAAAGGCAGATGCTTACCATCTGAGTCACCCAGGTGCCCTAGGAATAACTAAATTTAATCACACCAGAGACCGTTAGTGCCTTATTACAGGTAGTACTTCCTGGCATTTTCTTGGTTTTTTTTTCTTAGGTACCAAAAAATTATAATAGTAAAATTCTTCACTGAGTTCTCTCATGGGGTATAAATAAGATTTAAAGATAATTTCTCCCTTCAAAGTTTAAAAACTAAAGTGTAGAATTTTTGTCTATATATGAAGATTAACTTTAGAAATAAATGCAAATACATGCTTTCTCCTGGAAATGGTCTAATTATTGCATTACTATTTTAAAAAAGACAGCATTTTAAAAAAATGACAACTTATCTTCCTAACATCCTTAGGCCTTTAGGCTATCCAGCTTTGTGCAACATGAAGTTACATGTTTCTATTTTCCATCTTCTTAGTATAAAAATGCATACAAATGAATAGTATTTTCGTCCATGCACTATCATACTAATGGCTCTTTTTTGTAGTAAAAGTTGAAGAACAAAACAGTCTTACTATATATAACATGATCATCTACTCTAATATTCATCTATGACATTCTCTATTCTCATTCTTTTATAGTGAATTGAAATAATTTCTATCTTACTCACATTTTTAACTTTATTCTCTTAAACGGTGAATATGTCTGTTTCTGGGATAATCTTTGTATAATACCCAGTGCATAGCAATACTTGCGTGTGTGTGTGTGTGTGTGCGCGCGCACATATATGTGTCCTATTTTGGGGCCCTCATCATTGTATTTTTATGGAATTATTGGGATTTGAAGAGAAATAAGCACATATGTGATAAGCCTATCTTTGATTATTTTAGACTAAAACCTGTACATGCAACAAGTGTGGTTGCCATACTTCATTATTTGAGTACATAACTTGGGATGGTAAAATACAAAAGAAACAAAAATTGGAACATGGAGTCCATGCTAACTGTCCAGAAGCTTCTTTTCTGTGTAATATTAATGTACCTCTAACAAATTGAGCCTCTCCTAACTACTTATTGTACTTACCCTGCTAAACCATGTAGGTGCGATATTCCTGAGGTTCTCTCTGGAATAGTTGGCCTAGAGTAAATGCTGAACTATTTCACAATAGCAAAGACTGCATTTATGAGAATACTGCATATTGCTTGTTGATTTTTTTAAAACAACAATTTTAAGGTACATCTTGAGAAGCAAAGAGAGGAAAACCATTGTCTAAGTAATTTCTCCTGATGGTTTTGTTCATTTAGCATTCTATATTTTTTTCTGCCTACAAAAGTTCTTAATATGTACATAATTAATATTTGACAAGAGTATTTCTATTACTAGTGTCAGAGAGTGATACGTGCTCATTTTTCAGCAGACTAGTAGTGGGCAGATTACATCATTTTAAACTTCATGAGCTTTTGGACAAATGAGAAAATCAAAATGAGGAAAAAAAACATAAAATTGCAAGAAAATCAATCATTCTATTACATACAAGGCAGATAGATTGTTTCTAAACAATTTAACAAATAAATTATAATATGAGGTGCAAGGGCTTCCATAACAAAACACGACAGAATGGATGGCTTAAACAACAAAATTCATCTCTCACAGTTGTTGTAGCTAGAAGTCTAAGATCCCGGTATCAGCAGGGTTGGTTTCCTGAGGCTTCTGTCCTTGGCTTGCGGATGGCCACCTTATCACTATGTCCTCACCTGATCTTTCCTCTGTGCTCACACATCCCTGGTCAACAATCCAACTGGATTAGGCCATTCTTTGATGACCTTATTTATCCTTAATTACCTCTGTCAAGGTCCTGTCTCCAAACACAGTCAGTTACGTTGGGGGTTAGAGCTTCAACACATGAATTCCAGAGTTCAGTCCATACAGTTATTTACTAAAAACTAATTGGGATATTCTTCAAGCTTGTATTAGGAGGAAAAGAAAAACAACTTTTATTTGATTTACTTTCTTCAGCATAAAGTTACTTTATTTTTAGTACCCAATTAATGAAGCCCACTGTGACTCAGAGCATTAGTGTTTTTGTGATATACTAGCCTTAAAATGTTCTTATTCTCTACATCGACAAGTCTAGTTTGAAAATATATGCCATTGCTTTCTAAGTATAATAGACTATATATTTGCATTTGAAGTAAAAAGTAATAATTACTTTTAGATGGTCTCTTATAGTATTACAGTAAATATTAGTAATAAATTTAAATTTTGTATGTATAATGAACATTTTACTTTCTCCAAGTTTATTTTTTCCCTCAATTCTTGAGGTCATAGAATATTAATTCACAAAAGTGCTGGATGATAGACCTATTGTGTTCACCTAAACTTTGGGGGGGGGATGGGAATAAAACAAAATAGCAGCATATGAAATACAATAAGCTGCAGGATCTTTTAAATATCTGATTTAATAATCTGATTTTCAGTGAAAACATATTTGGAATATGATAACTGCATAGAAACATTGGAAGCAATCCTATAAAATATACCATCAAATGACCCATTTCTCTCTGATTCATGAGAGAACCAATATTTTCCTAAATCAGAGAATTCTAGAGTTGGATCAGACATGTGAATGTCTTTCATATGAAAAGTATCCTATTTTGGTGTCAAGTTTATGAATAAATATAACAAGATTAAGAACAGATAAGCCTATATATGACATATATATAAGTATATATACATATACATATATACTCTTTTCTCTAATGTAATTTTATATTACCATAATCTCATACTATTTCTACTGTAAAGGAACAAGATGAATAGAAATTTAAAACTTGAGGCCCCATTGGGCCCCTCTAAATGATCCAAGAGTATATTCTGGGTATTATTGGTTCTTTTCAGGATGGGTTAAGGCTTTGCCTTTATGGAGAGCTATAACAATAATGGTGGGGAAATATTTGCTTAGCTTTGGAATTACCAAATTAGGGAGTCACAATAACAGGAACCCAAGTCTTACGAGCATTATTTTCAAATAGCTTTCCAAAGCTATCTTCTTTATTCAGGAAGTTTACCAACCTTATCATCCATATACATTGCAAAAAGTAAAGATAGCTAATAAGATAATAAAACTACAATTAAGTGCAAAACTTTCAAAAACCCTTAAGCACCCTGGGGCTAAGCCACTGTCATTGCATTCAATTATGTTAAGATCAATCCCATTAAGGATCCACAAGCTATCTTTTTATAAGTTAATAAGAGGATGCCCCCACACATTTGGAAATTTTACTCCTTGAATCCTAGGTTCTATCTCATTTGGGCTACTATGACTAAATATCACAAGAGATAAGTACCACAATATCACAACACATTTAAGTTGCATTTATCTAAAGACTTAACTCAAGAAGGGATATTGGTCTTCCAGAAATGACATCAAAGAGAAACTCTCCTCCAGTGGGCACTATTGAAAAGGACCTTATCAGGTAGAATAAAACTCCAAAGAGTTAATTCAAAGATTCACATTTGCCACATACAAAGAAATATATAACTTCCTCCTGACTACTAGACATCCATTGCATCAAGAAATTTAAAGCTGAGAATTCTTAGAAATACTTCAGAAGTTATGGCTTGAGATGTCATTAAAACACTGCCAGAAAAATGTAGCCCATCAGGAACCGGAACTGTATTAGGGCTTTTCTTGCTACAGTAAACAGTTTGTTCTATTCAAAGCCACTCCAGCCTTGTATGCAGGAGTTGTTTATCTGCACTCAAACATTTTTCTCACCTGAAGGGAATTACTTCAGTTGAGATGAGTTAGGCTTCCATTTTTGATGAAGTCTGTGCTCCTTTAAGTCTCAGTTTCATATGAAAACCCAACTTCTCCCAAATCCCAGCTGATTAGTTGGTCTTGAACATTCGTAAAAGTCTTGGATTCCTCTTAGCTACCCAAAGGGGAACTTGAAAGATAGCAATATTTTTTGTTTTAACTTTATAAATACTGTAAGCTAAGTGGAACAGCTCATCAACAAAATAGGCTAAACAAAACAAAACAAAACAAAAACCAACCGACCAACAAAAAGAACTCAGCTGGGAAATAGGACATTTTCATTGTATGAATCAGGTAATCTAAGCTTTTAGTTTTAGGGTCTATTTCAAAGATTAATAACCATTTTGTTTCTGGTAATCACTGTGTTGGAGTTAACTGATTTGTCTTTTCCAAAATCATAAATGATCTTGCATAGATATTGTCATGTCAGATGATTCAATAACTCATTTTGAAAGAAAAAAAAAAGGAAAGGAAAAGGAAAAGAAAGGACTCGCTCTCATTCAACCATAAGAAGCATTCTCTGTATATGTAAGTGATGAATCACTGAACTCTACAACTGAAACCAATTTTACCATATGTGTTAACCAACTAGAATTTAAATGAAAACTTGAAATAAATAAGGAATATAAAACCTCTAAATTCCAGATAATTTTCTTTTAATTTTACATAATAGAAAAATGATAAAAAAAAAAGTAGTTTGGAACTATTTCCAAGGGGCAAACCCCAGAAAATAATCCCTAATATTGGATATTAAGGAGTAATCAGATCATTTTTCTTTACCTTTATAATTTCTAGAAGTACGCACAATAAAAATTATAATAAATTTGTTTAAGTAAAAACAAAAGATTAAATTAAAAAAAAAAAAGCATTCTCTGGACAATATCCTGGTCCGCAAAATCCTTCAAAATGTTATAATGGATCCAAGTGTTCCAGTCTAACTTTGTGTGCTTTTGGCCCAAAATAGAAACAGAGCACATGAAAAGACCTTTCACCCAGGAGTTAGCCTCACATTAGGAACTAGACCTCGGTGTTCTGTTGAACACAAATAATTTCACAGAATATCAGCACAGGCAAGACTACCATGTGAGCATGAGGAAGCAAAACAAAGACATTATTTCCATAACCATGTTTGAATACAGATGATAAGAAGAATTTTCCCTTACTAAGATGAGTAACAGTGGTTTCTAGGAACAATCACAGCTTGTATCCCTTTTTCTTCTTCTAACAATTGACATGAAATTATTACAACATCCAATCATAAAATTAACCCCAATTCCTGAACACAAATTCCTGCATCTATGAACACCTCCTAGATCACCAAATCCTGTAGTCAAATTCTTCTCACATCCTCTGATGGAGGCATCAGTTGCCTTGATTGTACCAAGTCAATAAACTCAAATGTGTTAGCCTGCATGTCTGTTCATGGTAGTCATTGGCTGCAGCATATTGACAGTGATTTAAACTTGAATACCCATGGTAAGATTGCTCACCAGAAAGCTCATGACAGTTAGTCCGTCAGCTTTAAAACACTAACAGAACAAAAAGTTGAGATTAGAGGATCATCCTACCAACCGTAATCTGGTACACTGTCACCCAAACCTTTTATCAAAAGAGAAATTTGATGTAAGATATTATGTTTAAATATAGTTTATGAATAATTTTTAAAAGGAAGTGATCTCAACAATATGAAACTGTTCATGTATAAAATTATTTCAAAGCAATTCAGGGCAAAAATCATAAAACTCCGAGAAGCTATTGCTGGCGCAAGGTCACATATCTAATAAGTAGTGGAGAAACATTTGAATCAGATTTTCTGACTGCAAATCTATTCATTTCACAATCCATGCTGACTGGCAGCATGTGGGATGAAGTACATATCCTCTTTTGATAGGGCATCATATTTTTAGATCAAGGAACTAACTTGGTCCAAACACTCTGCTCACTTCTCTATACTGTGCTGACTCACTTTGCAAAAAGCTCAGAAGAAAGTTATCACAGTGGTAAGAGGTAAAACAGCATAAGAAGAGTGAAATTAAAGAGACTAAATGTGTTACAATTGGAAAAACATTCTTTCAGTTACTTAAAATATTCTTACAGTTGAAGAAATAAGATGTTTTAATGATGTTCAAAATATAGAATAAAAGCACTTGTATGAGATGCTCATAAGCAAATATTTCAATTTCACGTGACCATACTAATTACAACAACTTTTTAAAGCAGAAAGGACTGTCTCAGAAGATAATTTACTGACTGTGTTCAACTATTTGGCAGGAAAATGGAAGAAATAAGTTTACTGATTAAAAGTGTATTTAGACAAAATTTTTTTTTCAAACCTTTGCATTTATAATTTTAGGGTTTGGATAATAAGATTGAAAATACACATTTTTTAAAGATTTTATTTGTTTATTCGTGAGAGACACAGAATGAGAGAGAGAGAGAGAGAGAGAGGCAGAGGGAGAAGCAGGCTCCATGCAGGGAGCCCGACGTGAGACTCCATCCTGGGTCTCCAGGATAAGACCCTGGGCAGAAGACAGTGCCACCCAGGCTGCCTGAAAATACACATTTCTAAGTTATGTGGCATTACTATTGAATGTGGAATTTAAAGTGGTCCTAAAAAATAATGAAAAAAAAAAGTGGTTCAAAAAATTCTGAGAAACACAGTAACAAAAAGATGTAGTTTGAGAAACCTATAGAAGGTAAGTAGATTATAGAGATCTATTTTGAGTGATATACAGAGTTGTGGATTCAAATGTTGGCTATTCAGCTATCTAGCTCTGTAACCCTGGAGAAGTATAAATGATTTAAGTTATTTGTTCAATGGGCATATAAAATCATGCATAGTTTAGGTTAGGTTTTATGTGCATATAAAAGGAAATAATCATTATAAAGTACTGTGTAGCATGGCTGACGTTAGGAATGCATCAGGAAATATTAATTGTGATTTTTTATTAAAAATGCTGGGCAGGGGGCACTTGGTTGGCTCAGTTGATTAAGCATCTGCCTTAGGCTCAGATTATGTTTTTAGGGTCCTGGGATCGAGCTCCTGAGATTGAGCAGGAAGCCTGTTTCTCCCTTTTCTTCTGCCGACTGCTCCCTGTGCTTGCACACACACTCTCTCTCTTTCAAATAAATAGAATCTTAAACAAAATGTTGTGCTGAATGGCTGAGCTCATTCAAAGTATAGCACAGAAGTTTGCTTACTTTGTAAAACACTCAAATATCTGCTATGATCTTTACCCAAAAATGTAAATATTCTTTCTATATGATTTCCTAAATGACTCTTAGGCAGGGTCTGGGTTCTGTAAGCTCTTTAAAAGAACTTTTAACCTAGCATTGCTGCAATGATGAGGAGATTCATGTTCTACTGCCATGGTCTTAACAGCCACTTGTTGATGATGTCAAAGCTAGGGTCTTCAGCGTGCAGAAGATGAACCACACATCTTCCATAACTCATTCTAAAGTATTTTGACTGAGGGATCCCTGGGTGGTGCAGTGGTTTGGCGCCTGCCTTTGGCCCAGAGCATGATCCTGGAGACCCGGGATCAAATCCCACGTCGGGCTCCCGGTGCATGGAGCCTGCTTCTCTCTCTGCCTGTGTCTCTGCCTCTCCCCCCCCCCTCTCTCTCTCTCTCTCACTCTCTCTCTGTGTGTGTGTGTGACTATAATAAATAAATAAAAATTTAAAAAAAGTTTATAAAGTATTTTGACTGAGTGCTGTTGCTGGTGTCCTTCATGTTTTACCCTTCCATATCTAGCACATTAGGTAGGGAATGTACCAACACTAGATGTTTCTCTCAACACTGTTTATACTCATTCAGTCATTGTGTGTAGAGGTATTTAAACCATCTATTTCTATGATTTTTTATAATAAATTTATTTTTTATTGGTGTTCAATTTGCCAACATACAGAATAACACCCCGTGCTCATCCCGTCAAGTGTCCCCCTCAGTGCCTGCCACCCAGTCACCCCCACCCCCCGCCCTCCTCCCCTTCCACCACCCCTAGTTCGTTTCCCAGAGTTAGGAGTCTTTATGTTCTGTCTTCCTTTCTGATATTTCCCACACACTTCTCCCTTCCCTTATATTCCCTTTCACTATTATTTATATTCCCCAAATGAATGAGAACACGGTGCAGCCACTCTGGAAAACTGTGTGGAGGTTCCTCAAAGACTTAAAAATAGACCTGGCCTACGACCCAGCAATACTGTTGGGGATTTACTCCAAAGATTCAGATGCAGTGAAACGCTGGGACCCCTGCACCCCGATGTTTATAGCTGCAATGTCTACAATAGCCAAACTGTGGAAGGAGCCTCGGTGTCCATCGAAAGATGATGGATAAAGAAGATGTGGTTTATGTATACAATGGAATATTTCTATGATTTTTTAAAAAGATTTTATCTATTTATTTGAGAGAGAGAGAGCAGAAGCTGGACAAGGGACGAGAAAGGGAGAGAGAGAAGTAGACTTCATGCTAAGTAGGGAGCTTGACATGGGGCTTGATCCCAGGACCCCAGAATTATGACCAGAGCCAAAGGCAGACACTTAATCTACTGAGCCCACCCCCAGATGCTCCTAACCCATCTATTTCCACGTGGTTGTTAACATTTGGAGACAAACTTCCTTGGCTTCAGAGATCAGTATATTGTATTGTACTAATACCTTCCTTTTGTTTATAAATTCTATCAGGAAGTAGTTAAAATTGCTCAGAAGTAATTTGCTCCTCTGGAAGAAAGGTTGGTTACAACTGTAATCAAATCTTCTATAAGCATATAAAGAGAAGAATAGATTATTTTTAGGAAACTATCTTTTCACTTAATGATATGCAAAGAGAATGACGTGCACTTAGTGAGTGAGGTCGATGAAGGAAAGAATTTCTTGTCAAGACAGCTGTGTTTCATAAGCTGAGGTTAAAATAAAATGTTTTTTGTGAAAGTGATTTGTAAAAGAAACAATTTATGAGTGTTTTTATTAGCATTGCCAACAGCAATACCATCCTTCCGACATCACTTTTTATTAATCTGTTAGTTGGTACATAATATATTTCAGGCTATAAATCTCTCCATTCTTTAAATTGCTAAAATAATACTAATGGGTCACTGATAGTATTTGCTAATTTGAACTGTCTCTACAAAATATTCACCTGAATCTCTTGATGTGAATACATTAGGAATACGAAAATGAAAACAGAATTTTCTCATCTATTTTAGTCTGACCTTTCAATCTCCCAGCGTGATCACAATATCTTCCTAGAAATATCTTTTTCTAAACAATAATAAACCTGGCCCTTATGATGACTTAATGAACTGCAAAATGTACCTTTGAATTTGTCTTCTAATTAGTTTACAGTTCCCAGAACAAATGTTGGTATTAGATTGAATATACAAAATACATGCATTTTTTACATGCATTAGGATTTCTTTTGGTATAAAGCATATTTTTATTGTTTTTTTCAACCAGGTCATCTGGTAATATTTTCTCTATTTCTTTCTGTTTTTGTCTCTGTCTCCTATTCAAGCTTTGTTGCATAACTTCTAATTAGAGACCCATTATGTATCCTTCAAATAGGGCTTTGTGACCACCTTTGAAATTCCTTACTGTAAAGGCAGGGTGAAAAATTGACATTAGAGATTTAACTCCACTAGAAATGGATCCACACCTACTGAAAAGTGTCATAGTCATCTAATTTGCTTCCACTAATGAGTGTAGATTTTTTTAAAGATTTTATGTATTTATTCCTGAGACACACACACACACACACACACACACACACACAGAGAGAGAGAGAGAGAGAGAGAGAGAGGCAGAGACACAGGCAAAGGGAGAAGCAGGCTCCATGCAGGGAGCCCAATGCAGGACTCGATTTCAGGTCTCTAGGATCATGCCCTGGGCCGAAGGCAGGCACTAAACCTCTGAGCCACCCAGGGATCCTGAAAGTAGATTTTTATAAATATTTGTCACGTAGGTTTTCCCCTTGGATAATTAAACACCGTTGAAAGCTTTTCTTTTTATTTATTTATTTATTTATTTATTTATTTATTTATTTATTTATTTATTTATCTATTTATCAAAAGAACACACACATGCATGCACTGATGTAGTGGGGTAGAAAGGTAGAGAGATAGGGGAGGAAGGGCAGAGGAAGTGGAAGAGGGAGAGGCAGGCTCCACACCCAGCATGGAGCTCTTGCAGGTCTTGATCTCACTAACCCTGAGATCATGACCTGAGCCTAAATCAAGAGTCAGATCTTTAACCAACTGAGCTACCTAGGCACTCCTGAAAGTTCTTCTAATATCTCATAATACCACTACTTTATTTGTTGATAGGATTGCTTAACCAGTTTGTTGCACCAAAACTTGAGAAGGGAATCAAACTGTAAATATGTCATTGTACTTTTGTAAACTCAAAGCATGAGAACTTTTTTTTTTCTTAACATGAGAACTTCTTTGTAAAATGCACAAGAGTAATTTGGGGCCATTTTTCCAGAGAGTGTTAATAAGAATTTTCTTGATTAATTGGAAAATTATGGCTTCTCCAGTTTATCATCATAACACTTTCTGTACCGTTCTATCTATATGGGTATAGGTATTTGATTATAATTACAAAATTTCAGTGACTATTAGGACTGGCAATGATTCCATCACTTTTTCAGGAACTTATCAAATTAACTGATTTGAGTGCCATGTAAACCCAAACTGTAACATGGAAAGAATAAGTGTTCAGTTACTAGATTTGGTCAGATGGTGTGGTGCAAAGTAAATTCCAGAGGCATTGCTCTTGTCTCAGCTTGGCTTTCTTGACCCTCAGGTACCTTTACTACACAAAATGACAAATTATCTGCTCTGTCCATGTTGTAAGAGCTAACTAGTGATGTTAACAATGAAAATCTTCAGGATTAGACATCAGTAGGAAACTTGCATGTCTAAGCATGCAAATATGGTTTGGAAGTGATTGAAGAAAATATTTTTCTTTATAATTGAATGTTTGAAACATTCTTAGATCATTTTTAAGCAATCTACAATCTAGGAGATGCCAAGATTATAAAATAAAATAGCAATGTTAAGACATTTGGGAAAATAAAAACTTCTATAGGAATGTGAGCTATTATTGTCATTTATATTCAACACCTTTCTATTATATCAAAAGCATATGAAAACTTCAGAAGTAGAATACAAAAATTTTGGGTTTTTTCTTCTTCCAGTAAGATTTTAAGGGAATAGCATTGTTACAGAAACAACTACTACTCTTTAATGCTCAACTTATATATCCAAATGGTTGTTACTATAACTCACTGGGTGTGTGTATTTCAGAGGAACCCTATTACTGTTTAACACCATGTAGTTTTACTGTGCTGTACTGAAAAATTCAAGAGTTGAAGTAGAAAGAGACAGAGTATAGATGAGGCGTCTTGGCCAAGCAGTATAAGGCAACACACCGTTTATTTGGTTCAGTACACACAGTCCATCATTGTTATGACCACTAAATCCAATCATATTTTTAAAGCATTTTATGCTCTAGTATCAAGCAGCACTCACTGTGTTCCACGCACTGTTTTCATCTATGACCGATGACAATAGCGAGGAAAAGCCTTTTTCAGGAGTATAAGAAATTGCTTTACATGAAACTGATGTATTATATTGGAGACAGATCTAATAGGCCAAGGAGACATGACAAATGGCATCCATGAACCTAGCTGATCCTATTCGTTTTTAGTGAATTCCAAATTTCATGTGCATATTTTGAATTGCCTGAAACAATGACACTTCTAAAAGGAAATACAACAGAGTCATACTCAAATCTTACAGTGCTCTTGGTGTGTAAGTAGAATTCAACTTGCTCAGGGAGGAAGTTAGCTCAATGATTTGTCTTTTGGACATCGATATTGACAGCTTTCTTTGTTGTCTGCTGGCTGTGATTTGTGTTGTTTTACTTACCTTCTTTAACAGAAAGTGAGAATGTAGTTAGAATAGTGCCTACCTGTGTTTAAACTAATTTTTTAAAGATTATTTATTTATTTATTATTATTTATTTATTTATTTATTTATTTTATTTATTTGGCAGAGAGCACAAGCAGGAGGAGCGACAGGCAGAGGGAGAGGGAGAAGGAGGCTCCCCACTGAGCAGGGAGGCCCACACAGGACTGGATCAGAGATGCTGGGTCATGACCTGAGCTGAAGGTAAAAGACCTGAGCTGAAGGCAGACATTTAACCGACTGAGCCACCCAGGTGCCCTATTTAAACTCTTAATAAGTTCTGTAATATACTTATTATGAAATTTAATGAAAATTAGTTCTCCAGCCATATCTTCACAGTAATGACTCCATTGAAATCAACAAAAATTCAGCAATGATTCTGAAGACAGTGACTTTCTTATGGATGTTAATTCATTCTGCAATTAAAGTGACAGATACAAATGTGAGATTGGATTTGAGCTCCTAAACATTTATAATCCATAAGCCTTGAATTTAGTCAGATATGTCTTTATTATGTGAACTAAAAATCAGTCTCCCTCAACACTAAACAACTCAGAATCTAGGTTTTGAAATAAATCCTTGTGTAAGAAGCTAATTGGTTGCATGCATGCCCCTTCTAAGCTACCCTCCGGTAGCTTATCTACTGATTTGAGCACCTTCTCATTAAGCTGGGAACTCGTGGGTCCTCCCTGACCCTCAAAGCAGGTCTAGGACTTGAGTAATTCTGTTTGAGTCATACTTTCCCAAGATTCTAAACTCCTTTGCTTTTGTTATCAATGCATACACTTTACAATTAAGAATCATCTCTCAAACTATATGTAAATTTAAATAGTTAAGACTACAAATATGCTATTTATTGCATCAAGTGATGTTTACTCAGCCATTTATTTCCATTATATATTTTACAGATCATCTTTATTTTGTCATCACTCACTAGAATATAAATTCCTTAAAGGAAACTCTTGCCTTTTTTTTTTTCCTTTTCTTTGCACAGCAGCATTACCTGTACCTATATCACTACATGACACAACGTGAAAGCTATGAAAACCTTATTGAGTAAGAGAATAAATGAATAAACTCCATCTTCACTTATGTTTACTGCCTTGTATTGCTCTGGCTTCACTTATTTTCCCAAAATCTGACTTCAAAAATTTTATAAGCCACTGTTTGCAACTTAGCTTGAGAATTTCAACTATATTAAAATTATGTGGGATCCCTGGGTGGCGCAGCGGTTTGGCGCCTGCCTTTGGCCCAGGGCGCGATCCTGGAGACCCGGGATTGAATCCCACGTCGGGCTCCCGGTGCATGGAGCCTGCTTCTCCCTCTGCCTATGTCTCTCTCTCTCTCTCTCTCTCTCTCTCTCTCTCTCTCCCTGTGTGTGACTATCATAAATAAATAAAAATTAAAAAAAATTATGTTAACACTCCCTTATCTCTTGCAAGGATACTGGCCCTTTCTCATTTTTCTCTGAAACTTAAGAAATTGCCACCACATGCAAGAAAGTAATGTATATTAGCTGAGAAGTGGGTGCCTTTGTATATAGTTCCTACATTTGTCTATGTGTTTTCATACTTACAGAATGCATTAGAAAATGGATTATTGGAAGAGGAAAATTAAAATCCTTCAAAGATATCATATATAAAAACACTTGCAAGTATATTCTTTGAGCAACTTTACCTCTGATGAATAATTGTTTAATTATAATTCTACAGCACAATATAACTATATGAGTATCTGCGATAATCAAAATAGAGATGAACAATTATGTAAATTATTTACAAGGGTGCCTGGGTGGCTAAGTCGGTTAAGCATCTGCCTTCTGCTCAGGTCATGAACTCAGGGTCCTGGGATTGAGCCCCTCATCTGGCTCTCTTCTCAGTGGGGAGCCTGCTTCTCCTTCTCCCTCTGCCTGGGGCTCTACCTGCTTGTGCTCCCTCTCTCTCCCTTTCACTCTGTCTCTTTCTGCCAAATAAATAAATAAATAAATAAATAAATAAATAAATAAAATCTTTAAAAATAAATAAATAAATGATTTACATAGAATATACTCAAAAATTGAATGTTAAATCTCCTAGTGAAAACCACACATTTGACTTACATCCTAAGTATTTGCTATATATTCTTTTATGTTTTAAAAAATATTGTATTTTGGGGGGCACCTAGGTGGCTCAGTTGGTTAAGCTACTGACTCTGTTTCTGCTCAGGTCATGATCTCACGGTCATGAGATGGAGCCCAACAGGGCTTTGCAATCAGCATGGAGTCTGTTTGAGATTCTCTCTCTCCCTTTCCCTTTGCCCCCTCCCCAACCATCTCAAATAAATAAATAAATCTTTAAAAAATATATTGTATTTTTAATGAACACATCTTGATCTTTGTTCTTAGCACTTCATAAATAGTTGAATGCTTTAAGAAATTTGAAGACTTTCCAATATTTACTGTATGCCTCAAAATACTTAGTGAGGAAATTAACAAATCACAATTTTTTATGAACTAAATTTTAAAACTGCTTTGAAAATAAAGAAATTCCCTTAAGAAATTTCATATTTAATTTCAATATCTGGAGAAAAATCTCAGGCTTAATTACTGCTCAGATTATTTTTTAAAATAATTTGTTACCCTTGATGCTACTCCCACTTGACCAGGGATCTCTTAAAGATCATTTTATCTGTATTTTTACTAGCAATCAAGCCATTTAAGAATTTTAGCTTTTTTATCAAGATAGTGTTGTCTAGTTTCAGTTACTTCCATTTAATAAGATTTAGAGACTATGATTTATTGCCTTTTACAGGGCACCAAAACTGAATTTAAAGACAAAATTCAATAATACTGCCTAGTTCTAAACCTTTTACAGGAAGTTGAATCTAATATTAGTCCTCTGAGTAAATTTGCTTTAAAACTCACATCCTCTTGACAGGTAGATTTTTTTTTTCTCATTGATCTTTGGGAATATAGGAAGGCCGAAGCAACATTTGTTTATTAAAACATATTCAACAAAACACAGAAAATATAAAAAGACTCATCAATACGGAACATGAATATTTCTTTCATTATTGATGAATGTTTATCATCAATACAGAACATGAATATTTCTTTCATTATTGATGAATGTTTATTCAAGTTGGAATTCGGAAGACAAACCAATCCCTTTCAAGTAATGAGCAGCGCTGCTCCTGTCTCCCACCAGGGATAGCCTAGTGTCGGTAATGTGGACCTGCCCACCTCCTGGTGTTTAATCTCTCCTGTTCCGTGGGATTAAATTATTGAGCTCTCAACGACTCTCAGAAGCCAGAAAAACAAACAAATAAAAAAGCTCATTTAATACTTTTTTGAAAGGTAATGGAAAAAAGGTACTTAGGAAAATCTTGATTGTAATTCATTCTTGGTTACTTTAAACATCACCTAGAGAGTTAACCAGTTAGAGGTGGAAATTTGTCATTTTTGCCCTTCTTATCCTTTGTGAAAACATTAGATTTTCAGATAACAACATTAATGGTTTTTTCCCTTTTCAACTTTTTGTACCAGGGTCTTTGTGTCATGTTTATTGCTGTAAATACATTGACTCTAATGCCTTCTGACAGCCCGGCTTGCCCCACTGCTGGGTCGGTGACCTCTTCAGCTGGGATGGGAATTGATTGACAGGCAGACCTGGTGTCTCACCCAGGACAAGTGTCTTCCTCTGGATTCCCCAACAAAGCTGGCCCTGACCCTACATGCGGAAGCTCTTTTCAAATCAGTTGTGCACTTAAACCCAGAGAAAGGGGAAAATATCGGATGAGAAGAGAAACAGGAAAGAGAACGAAAAAAAAAAAGATAAAACTTGTATTAAAGAATGGACTGTGAGTTTAAGAACAGCAAAGTCAATATTTAAAAAAAAGGCAAGCGGTTTCGTCCTTGCTCCCTGTCCCCCAAAAATGTGAGCAAGTGAGGACAAACCTGTGATTTTGGTCTGTCATTGTTCACTTAGTCATAAGTGAATGGTAATTACTTATTTATGATCATGAGTTTCGAAAGAACAGTCAGTTTACAGCCTTGGTTTCCCGAAAAGCCTCAGATAATTAATGAGCACTGTTCTTTGGCTGAAATGTCATGATTGCATTTTTCACTCATGCTGAGAAAGTTATGTCTTTAAAAGAAAATTTTCAAAATCCTAGATTTATGAAAATCTTTTCATGGCCATCTCAACCATATCATTGAGTGTGCTTTATAAGGAGTAAAATTGCTTGCATTATTTTACTGATAATGCTAAATTTGATTAGTTTCTGAAATACACAAAATGCCTTGACATTTGGCAGCCTTAAGAGAGATCATTATCATCATAAAATGGCTAACAAAACAACAGCAACCATAACAGAATGAAGTAATTAGAAAAGTCCTGACAAGGTATGGATGGCAGAGAGCTCCTGACTACATATTTATTAATGTAAATATATATTAAAGCAACTTCCTTTATGGCTGTTCTCACTAGATATTATAATACAAATAACAAAGATTGGCCAACTGTTGGCCTGTGGGTGTACTCTATACAGGCAGCCAAATATTGTTTGAAGAGCTATTATCCCTGTTTGAAGTCTAATTTACATGTCTATGAATACATTTATATTGAAAAAGAAGTCTTTTTATTTCAATTTTTAGTATGTTACCTTTTCAAAGTTAATGTGCAATAAAGCTACTTAGACCAAATAGCATCAAAATTGAGGATTTTAACAACGATATTAGCAACAAGATGAGGTGAACTCCAGCTCAATAATCTTAAGTGTATTATATAACATGTAAACTGATTTTAATCTTCAAGAGCACTTGTAATGAATTAGACAAAGTAACAGAATCATTTCGTAAAAATAATGCTTAATTTCAGAGAAATGAAGAAGCCTGGCAATTCAAATAATTCTAGAAAATTTTGCAAATGATATAACTAAAATCCATTTGATTATGAGAAAAAGTGTCCATTTGCAAAATCCATCATACCATGTAATGATCTATAGAAGGAAATGCAATTGAGAAGTTAGGTCTGGGCGCAATTTCAGTTGGACTAAATTTGGGGAGTTTTTTAAATCAGGGTCTAATTAATATGCAACACTATATTAGTTTCAGTTGTACAACGTAATGATTTGTACATAATGAAATGATCACCGGAAAAGTCTAGTTCCCATCTGTCATCATTTATAGTTACAGAGTTACAGATTCTGTTTTCTGCTGATGAGAACTTTTAAGATTTTACTCTGAGCAACTTGGAATGTGCAATTCAGTATCATTGAACTATAGTTGTCCTTCTGTACATTCTATCTCATAGGCTTATTTATTGTGTAATTGGAAGATTGTACCTTTTATTTATTTATTTTTTTAATTTATGATAGTTACACACACACACACACACAGAGAGAGAGAGAGAGTGAGAGAGGCGGAGACACAGGCAGAGGGAGAAGCAGGCTCCATGCACCGGGAGGCCGACGTGGGATTCGATCCCGGGTCTCTAGGATCGCGCCCTGGGCCAAAGGCAGGCGCCAAACCGCTGCGCCACCCAGGGATCACGATTGTACCTTTTAATTCCCTTCACCCATTTCACTGTTCCCCACTTCCAGAGAGGCTTTCACCACCAACAGTGCTCCTACAGTCATTTTACAGACAGACAGCTTCTTTCTGTCCCCTAAAAGCATCACAGGAAGCAAGGGTTCCACAGCAGTTGTGTAGGTTGGCGGCAAAGGCAATGCATGTAGCAGGCCTGTGGGAGGTGCGGTGGGCAGGTGACATGGTGATTTTTTCCTCTGACTTCTTGGTGGACCCTTGCAATCGTAGGTCTTGCTGGTTTGGGGGGTCATATGTTTGCTTTGAATTAATTTTTTCCTTTTTTGCATTTGATTGTGGTTCCTCCTTAAACACAGAGTTTCTAAGTCACTTATTATGACAGATCCCCTCTGGTGTTATATCTCAAGGCATTTGGAATTTGCAGTTAAAATAGCAACCAGAAAAAAAAAAAAGTGCACCAGTTAAAATTCCAAACTAGTGATGCATTTATTGCTCAGATATGTGTCCATGAGCTTCTAACCACTGAATCTCATGCACACCATTTTAAGGTCTTCAGAATAGTGTGTTGTCTTTCATTTACTATCAGAAATCCCTCACAGCTTTTTATATACATCTGGTGTCTGCAAGGGCATTTAAATTTCCAGAGACAGTGATGTTCATTGGTTCACACATACACTTGTACTTCGTTCTCCTGAAACTCCTCTTCTGAGAGGAGAAGGTTACCTCCTTTAGGTTACCTCTTGCTTTCGGCTGGCCCCAAGTGGAGTATTTTCCCTGTGGATAATGAACAGAAAAGTTATGTAGATAGTCCATGTTGTTTTTGAGATCAGAACAATTCTGAAATCAGTTTAATAACTGTATTGCAATCCCTTTAAAACCTGAGTCATAATTATGTACATAAATAATAGCTGCATACTTCTATTTATAAGGCATGTTCTCTTGAATGAAATTTAAAGGTGTATATATATAGACCTATTTTCTTTTTAAAATGTACAGGCATAATAATTTTATATTCATATTTATAAATGGATAAATGCAGTAAACTTTTAACAACTTGAGTTTTAAAATGGTATCACAATTTTATGTATCTGAGATTTATTTTGAGAGTGAACATCTGGGGGTGGGGTAGATGGAAAGATATGGGTCACTAGAGTTTTGGGCTTGAAGGTTTATCCAACAGCAACACAAAACCATTTATTTTTTTTAATTTTTTTTTAATTTTTTTATTCATTTATGATAGTCACAGAGAGAGAGAGAGAGAGAGAGAGAGAGGCGCAGAGACACAGGCAGAGGGAGAAGCAGGCTCCACGCACCGGGAGCCCGACGTGGGATTCGATCCCGGGTCTCCAGGATCCCGCCCTGGGCCAAAGGCAGGCGCCAAACCGCTGCGCCACCCAGGGATCCCCACAAAACCATTTAATTATTAATTTTGAGAGACAAAAATGTGAATAAAAATTCAGCTGAGAGGCTGCAAACAGACAGATGGGATTGGGGAAAAGCAAAGCCTCCAAATGAAGATAAGACAGTGAAGGAATCTATCCTGTGTTTTTAGTGCAACAGTGAGGAATGAGCTCTGTAATATGTTCTATCAAGGCTCATAGAGACCAAAAATGACACGGAAAACGTGGAAGATGACTCAAAATCTTTTTTGTTTCTTTCTGAATCACCGCAGAATTTTTTTTTAATGCTATAAGAAGAAATAGTGAAAAATAGAAAGATCTCGGAATTTTTATGGTATTTCCAAGATTATATTGGAAAACTCAGGGATCCCTGGGTGGCGCAGCGGTTTGGCACCTGCCTTTGACCCAGGGCGCGATCCTGGAGACCCGGGATCGAATCCCACGTCGGGCTCCCGGTGCATGGAGCCTGCTTCTCCCTCTGCCTGTGTCTCTGCCTCTCTCTCTCTCTCTCTCTCTCTCTCTCTCTCTCTGTATGACTATCGTAAATAAAAAATCAAAAAAAAATTAAAAAAAAAAGGAAAACTCAGTATGTTCTGACTTGTACATAAGAAAATGATTTGGAAAGGAATTTGGGGATGAGAGATTGAAGTTTTCAGGTGAATTCTGAGCTGTGCATTTAGTCTCCACTCCTGTGAAATATGGTTTATACGTGTCACTGGGTAAGTTAATGGGGAGTGAAGGTAATAGGGGAGCAGTAGACACATACAAAGAGAGAATGTCACACGCCTTTTGTTGGATAGGCTCATATCACTGAACAGTAGCTGTACAAAAGTTAGCCTGATCAGATAGTAATCAGATAACATGTTGCCATAGTAATACCATGGTAATGAGTGAGTGCTGGGAATGAATACATATAAGATGAATTCCATGGAATCCTGAAAACTGAAAACACATTGAAAAGGGTAAACATATGCATATGTATACACATACACATGGATATATGTATGTACATACATACATATGTATTATAATATTTATATAATACATATTGTATATGTATTTGTGAAAAAGTCAAACTAAGTCATTGGTGTTGGTAAAGGAAAATTTATATTTGTATGAGAAAGACTTAAGGAATTACTCAGATGCTATGATGCCGATCTTTGACTCTAGAAGGAGAAACTGAAGACTATATTGAACAATCAGTGAGATCTGGAATAAAGAACCTTCCGAAAGGCCCCAGCAAACCAGCTAACCAACCCTGGAGAAAATGGGGAAGTAGCTATGGAGGACAAGACTTCTTTCTCATTCCTCTTGGCACCATCACAACTGATGACACAGAAATTTGACTTAAAGAACACAGGTCCACTGGTCAGGAAAAAGTTCTTTTCACAATGTGATGCACATTAGGGCTGGCAAACCACAGGAGTGGGGGGTGCATATCTTCTGCAGGGAAGATGTGGTCAGGGGATGAAGCTCACATGTGCTGGGAAATGTGAAGGCGGAGACAATGAAGGAATGGGTGACACATTCACTCTGGGAAGCTGTATCAGATTTGTTGATGAGAACAGATGTACTTTTACCTGAAAGCATGGGTAGGACTACCTCTTAGCTCTGAAAACTAATATTAGTTGCACCTTTAGTATGATGGGTAGGTGCTTTGAAATTTTCCAGTAGCATTAATCCATGATCAATAGTAAGAATCCATTCTTAATATTCCAGAATACTAAATTCAAGTGAAGCACAGTGCGCAGGACAAATATCAAAAGAATGTCACAATGGAAATCTAATCAACAGGATGGCTTGTTCCGAATTCTTTTTTGCACTGAAAGATGAAAGAAAAAAGAAAAAAAGAGGGAAGGGCAAAAACCCTTCCACCAGCTATTTAGATGGGAAAACAGACCCAGAGTAGCCCACTGTCACAGCAATGAGCTCCCCCCTCCTTACCTGTATCTGCTGATCTATGAGGGCTGGCCTACTCTTTTAGGAGGCCACGAATAAGTTATCTGCAGATTTTAAAATACGCACATGACTTTGCAGTTGTGTAAAATTGCAAAAGAACAAATTGTACTCAAATTTGCCTCTGTATGCAGTCTCCAAAAAAGTAAGGATTTATTATCAGTGTTATAAATATCAGGTATATAATAATGAGAAGACATTATGTTTGACCTTAAGAGTACCTACATCATTTGTGTTTAGAAAAAAACCTCCTTTATTTCTGTTATTCAGTGTCTTTAGAGATCATCCATTTAAACCATGGGTTATAGAACTCTTCCCAAGTCAAAACAAGAGGAATACTCTTATATTAAAATCTGCAATTCTCTAGACTCTGAATATTTAGAGTAAAAAAACAAAACAAAACAAAACAAAAACAGAACCAAAGCAAAATAGAACTGCTGCTTTTCAAAAGTTGTACATTTGGTTATTCTGGGAATATTTATTAAATATGTTTAGCTGTGGGGCACCTGGGGGGCTCAGTTGGTGAAGCATCTGTCTTTGGCTTGGGTTATGATCCCTGGGTCCTGGGATCAAGCCCCTCATTGGGCTCCCTGCTCAGCGTGGAGCTAGCTTCTCCCTCTCCTGCTCTGCCTGCTTATGGTCTCTCTCTCTCTCCTCTCTCTCTCTCTCTGTCAAATAAACAAAGAAAATTTAAAATATGTATATATATATATATATATATATATATATATACACACACACACACATATAGTTAGTTGTATGTAGATAAAATTTACCTTCCTGTGAAATACAAACACAGTTCTGTTTTTTGCAGATACTCCAACTGCATCTGTCACCTGCTTTAAAATAGAGCTTTCTACAATATTTGGTTAATTCCTAGGCAATTCATAGCCTACAAAGTTTAAAGAGACTGATAATTTGAAATATTTGGAGGTTTGGAATGTGATCATATACCTTCACTTAGCTTTCAGCATACTTATCAATCTTCTTAATCTGTATTCATGTCAAAGCGAAGCCATCCTTGCTTATTATGTTTACTTTTAGGCTTCTCCCACCTTATTGCTAAGTTTTGGAGTGCACAGCTGAACTTGTTTGATTTGAATGATATTGTCATATTCAATATTAAGTTATGTTAAGCTAACTTTATATGTAAGTTATAGACTGAAAGAGATTATCATTTGAGGAAATTAATAGTTTCTTTTTTTAATTTGGATGGTTCTCTATTGCCTAGGGACTATAAATTTCTAATTCAGGGGGGAAAAGCTATGAAGCAAATTTTAAGTCTGAGGAATAATAATGCCTAGCTTTCCTGTGACAAGGCTGTTAATATAAATATGAAAAATTTGGTGTGATTTTTTTACCTCTGGTTTTCTGCCTTTATAAAATCTGGAATTATGCTGAAGAGCCCAAAAATATATTTCTTATCATGATTTATCACTTTATTAGTGTTGCTTTAAATGTTTAATTGTGCCTTGGATTTGATACACCTTTGATAAATTTATTAACATAATATGAACATATTACTTTTAAGTAATATTGCACAGAGATTGTGGTCAACAGCATTTATATTACTTGTCAAAGCCTGGAAATTAGAAGACCATGTGTCAGTAGGTATACAAATCCCTGTTTTCTCAGGGTTTTGCACAGAGGTGAGCTTGGGTTAGTGCTCCCATGGATACATTACATGGCTGTGTTTTACCAGGGTAATCACTCCTTCTTCCAGGGCAGCAATACTTTAAGCATAAGAGTGACATCGCAGCTCAGAAAAAAAAAAAAAAAAAAAAAAAAAGGCAGCACGCTAAGCATGATTTTATGTCAATTACTCTTAAGTAATAAGGATCCCAAAGCCCAGAACCTAGCAGTCAAGAGTCTATGATGCCACAAGAAATAAGTTCAGGCACACATATTCTTTCTCACTGGAGGGGAGGGAATTCCAAGCACTTGTGAAGGCACAACTCTTCACATTTGGGGAATATGGAAATAGTGATCTCAACTGGCTTGTCCTCTGCCTCTGAGAAAGCTCCCAGAATCCATCATGAGGTGCGCCTCTTCGTCCCCACATAGACCTTCTAGTCCCACTAGAAATATGGAGGGGACCTAATCAACACTTCCCAGTCCTCATGATATCATTGTAAGCAATGAGAAGAACAGAAGGACAAAAGAAAAATCTACCACCTCTGTCTTAACTAAACTCAAGGAGAGAGAAAACCATTTAAATTTGCATCTTTTCATTTGCTAACTAAACTGGGAACAACCAAGGGACAGTCACAGGGGATCCTAAAATATGGAGAGGACCTTGCAGTGCTAAGTGGCAGGAATCAGAGGCTAACTTTAATTCCAGAAGGAGCTCCCTTTGACCAGGAAATGTCATGAAAATGACAGACAAAACAACAGCAAAGCCCTCTACTGACACAGAGAAAAAGCGTACAATATTCCTGAGGATTCCAGAGGTCCTAAATCTTAGAAGAAAGGGAAAGGAAGTTGAAGGGAATTCCTCTTCAAGGTGGATTCTTCATTGATAGCAACCTTCAGGGAGGGAGTCGGGCTGGTGTTTTTTCTTTCAATAATCGAAATATTTTTACTCAATTCTCTTCTTGCTTGCATTGTTTATAAAGAGAAGTCCTATGCAATTCCTGTTCTTGTTCTTCTATAGGCAAGATGTATTATTCCCCAGTCTCCTTTCAAGATGTTCAAGACGTCTTTGGTTTTCTGTCGTTGAATATGATATGTCTAGGCATAGACTGATGTCTACCCTGCTTGTATTGTCCAAGATTCCTAGAGATGAAGCATTGTATGTTATTAATTTTGGAAACAATTCAGCCATTATTGGAATAATACAAATACAAATATTTCTTCTGCACTAGTCTCTCTTACTTTTCTGGTGTTCCGATTACATGTCTGGAAAACTATTTGAAGTTCTTGCATGGTTCTTGGATATTATGTACTTTAAAAATGTTTTCTGTTTTCCTTTCAGTTTAGGGAGTTTCTATTGAAATAATTTCAAGCTTACATGTTCTTCTTTTATCATGGAAAAAGCTACATAAATCTTATTTTTTTAAATCATTCTAGCCATTTGTAAGTGTATAATTTCAGTGGCAGTAAATACATTCGCAAAGTGATCTAACATCACCATTATCTATACCTAAAAAGTTTTTCATCATCTCAGTATGAACTCTACCTACTACAAATAACTCCCTGTTGCCCTCTCCTCTCTGCAGCCCCTCTTCATATCCACTCTACTTTCTTTATTTATGAATTTGCCTAGTCTAGGTGTCTCATATAAAAGGGAATCATATAATATTTGTTCTTCCATGTCTGGCTTATTTCATTTAGCATAATATTTTCAGTATCTACCCACATTGTAACATATATCAAAAATTTCATTCTTTTATGGCTGAGTAATATTCCATTGCATATTGATAGCACATTTTCCTTATCTATGTATTCATTGATTAACCTGGGTTGTTTCCATCTGTTAGCTACAGTGAATGATGATACTATCAATATTGAAATATTGATAGATAAGCTCATCAATTCTTTTCTGGAATCTATCCAATCTCCTGTGAGCTCATCAAAGTTATTCTATTTTTTTGTTACAGTGTGTTTTATTTTAAGCATTTCATTTTGATTATTAGAGTTTCTAACCTTCTACTTACATCACCCATCTGTTTTTTCACGTTACCTATTTTTTTCATAAGAGACTTTAACACATTAAGAATTTTATTTATCAACTATTTTATTAGTCAATTATTTTATTTCATTTAAGTTTTATTTTATTTTAAATTCTTTGTTTCATAATTTCAAATCTGTTTTTGGTTCTCATGCTTACTTTGTCTCTTTACACCATGTTTTCTATAGCCTTTTCACATGCCTTGTAGTTTTTGGTTAAAATCTGGAAATGATGTATCAGGAAATATGAACCAAAGTAAAATAACTTTTTTTTTATGGGTTTTATGTTTTTCTGATTAGGAGTCAGGCTCTATTTAATATTTGCTGTAGCTGTCTGTGCCTGAGTTGTCACCTTTCAGTGTTCTTGTATTTACCTACTCTGTTGTCTCTGAGCTTCCCTAAGAGCTCCTTCTTAATTAGATTCTGAGTCTTGTATTTATGTAAATTATAATCACTTTTTTAATTCCAGATCTCTGTTAATGTAGTGGTAAGGTGGTGGTAAAAGGAGGTATTTTATAATATTATGAAGGCATCTAAGTTTTAGTGGGTCTATGGCCCAGGTTATGACTTTGACAAGTGTTATTTCATTCCCAATTACCCTCTCAGGTAAGACAGGTAGGCTAGAGGCTGTGAAATGGGGTAAACAGACACCCTTCTGGATGGGATAAGACTCTGGCATGGTCTTTCACTCAGACAATAGGTCTTTGTTTCAGAGAAATGCTCAGCCTGTATTTCAAAATGGTTATATCTCCCTTACTTCTGCAAAGAGACATGAATTTTTAAACAGTTTCACAATTATTTCCATAACTTCTGATTTTACAGAAGAGTTTAACAAAGATGGGATGGTAATACAGGTTTAATATTTCTAAAATTTCTGTTGGAAATCTACAAACCATCCTTTAGTGAGAAATCTTTTAGAATTGGCATTATGGAGGAGAAGAGAGTTGGTTATATTTTTAAGAGTGTGTTTATTGACTATGTCTTTTGGGTAGTGGGTCTTGAAAAATTGTCATCAATCACAGAGATTAGAGTTAAGTCTTCTTTTTCTAGGTCTGTCTTTGAATTAGGCAGGTTAAAGAAAAAACACAGACAAAACATCTTTACATTGTTTGCCATATTTTGTTACTCTGGATGTATTTCTTTAAAAAAATGTTTGTTTTTTTATTTATTTGAGAGAGAGATAGAGCATGGGGGTAGAAGTGGAGGAAAAGGGAGAAAGATAATTTCAAGCAGACACTGAGCTAACTAAGCACAGAACCTGAGATCGTGACCTGAGCCAAAATCAAACAATCAACAAAGAGGGGCACCCAGACACCCCTCTCTGAGTATATTTCTATAGCAAGAAGAGAATTATATACTTTAGGGGGGCATAGATATTTTCTTGCTATGGCTGCTTTTTAATGATGTTGAAAAGATATCTAAATGAGAACAATATTCTATCCACAAAATGTCAACTCTTTAGATATAAATTTGTCCATTCTCTCTTGATAGGTTTGCATTTCAAATGAATTGGGCTATCTTACATTCATTACCATATATATTTTTTCTGAAAATCTATTATAAAGAAGAAATAATTATTTTTCTCCTATGTCACAACTGAGTCTTATTAACAATGCTACAATTTGTTAGATAGAAAGGTTAAGAAGAAATCTGCTATTGTTTCATGTTATCCCTATAGCCCAGTTGGTGAGAATAATACATTCAAAAGGAGGCAGGACTCCCTGGGGTTACATGATAAAGAAACAGTAAGCCTATAAACAATCAATATTATAGCACCATCAATCATAGCACTGAATCTTTGTTATTTTAATATAGATTCAAGAACAGTAACCAGTGCAAAATTATAGCATACTTATGAATTCTGGCAGGACAATACCAATGAAATATTTCATTAATTTGACCCACATCTAACAAATTACATGAAGCATAAATTCTAGCATTAAATCCATGTCCCTTTTTCCCTCAGTTTTAAAGTGCCTGGTTTCTGTGTTGCCTGTATAAATCAAACACATGGTCATTTATTTTATAAGACTTTTGAAACTGAAAAGTTAACCTAATTTCTATGTAGAACAAGAAAAAAAATCTTGCTTACTAATGAACTTAAACAGAAGCATCAACCTTTTTCCCCCTGTATTAGCACATTTTTGGACTCATATTTTTGACCTTAAAAATAAGTTCACATCTGTTGGAAGTAATGATATATTACTGTAATTTAGAGGCATGTTGAAACCAAAAAAAAAAAAAAAAATCAAAGGTGGCAATGGAATTAAGACCTATGAAGGAGTCTCTGTGAAAAAAAGAAAATCTTCTAGCAGAAAACAATCCCTAATATATTTAAAATTATTAATTTTGACAAAAATAAGCAAGTTACAGTAGCTGATAATAAACAGCATTAAATATGAATACCAGGAACTCCCTCATTGTGCATATTCAGTTAGCTGTGGCAATTGTTAAAAGATAAACTAAAGCATATTACAAATTTTAAGAATTTATTGGAGCAAAATCTATTGCAACTGAGCAGCACCCACCAGATGTGGTTAAGAGTGCTCTTCTGGGATCCCTGGGTGGCTCAGTAGTTTAGTGCCCACCCAGGATGTGATTCTAGAGTCCTGAGATCAGTCCCGCATTGGGCTCCCTGCATGGAGCCTACTTCTCTCTCTGCCTGTGTCTCTGCCTCTCTCTCTCTTTCCCTGTGTGTGCGTGTCTCTCATGAACAAATAAATAAAATCTTAAAAAAAAAAAGAAAAAAGAGTGCTCTTCTGGGGGTGGGGAGAGGTGGGAAGACTTCTATAGCAAACGTAGGGAAGAAAGAAAGGAAATGGTTGGATTGGTTAGAGTTGAAAACCAGTGTCTGTGATTTGATTGTCCTTAGTGTTTTGATTTTCTAAGGTTGAGGTATATACAGTGTTAAAAAAAATTTTTAACCTGTGTACATTTAAAGACCTAATTAACTTTATTCAACAACTGATGAATCAGGCAGTATGCCATCTAACAAATAGATAGGAACTCCAAAAAAATAAAATGAAAGATTTGTAGAGGCAGATAGGGGCAGGACAAAGAAGTTATGATGGGAAATACTGGGGTCTGGGGGCAAAATTTCAAAAAAGAATTCTTGAGATATCTTTGGTACAAAAAGGTAGTTTTATTAAAGCACAGGGATAGGACTTGTGGGCAGGAAGCTGCACTGGGAATGTGAGGAATGACTTATTATATACTTTAAAGTTGGGAGAAGGTTAGGGAAAGTATGAATCTCTAAGAGATTTAGAAGCAAGATTTCCAAGACTTTGGGGATGCCTGGGTGGTTCAGTGGTTGAGCATCTACCTTTGGCTCAAGGCATGATCCCAAGGATCCTAGGAGTGAGTCTCGCATAGGGCTTCCACAGGGAACCTGCTTCTCCCTCTGCTTATGTCTCTGTTTCTCTCTGTGTGTCTCTCATGAACAAATAAATAAAATCTTTAGAAAAATAAAAATATTTCCAGGACTTTGAGGGTGTAGCTGTTGTTAGGAAGTCTCCAAAGGGATTTTTACGGGATCCTGGAGGTTAGGCTTATGTCAAGCTAAGATTGCCTTATGTCTCTAGCAAAGTATTAACATTGAGGCAACTAAGCTTGTTGAGGAAGGTCACTCTGTCTCAAGTATTTATCAATAGGCTGTGGGTTATAAGGAACTTTAAATTTTTTTCCTATATTTTGTTTGCCTCTTTCTCCACAAAAGTTACTAGCAAAAAGTAGATTGTTTTAGACAAGATCACCTTCCTTCGGCAGATGGCAGGGGTCGATGAGTGAATTACCTCTCTAGTGCTGACCAAGAAATTCCAGACTGACTCATTAAGATTGCCTTCCAGGGAAAGGCTGAAACTGCAATTATGTTAGGTATTAAGTTTCCGTTTGTTGAAATGGGCTTAGGTCAAGTGACTCCATTTTTAGTCTACTGTCTCTATCTTAACAAATAGACTTAGGTTTTGGTAGATCACTGTAGCAATAGAGTCACCTCAGTCTAATCACCTCTTTTTTCGATTGACTTAACATAACATTGAACTATTCCTGAATTCTTACTTTCAGAGAACAATGAGTGCAGAAATATATTTTTTCCTCCAAATTTCCCACCTTTTATGTCTTCTGGAAAATAGCTTGCTACAAAGAAGGACCCTTCTCCATTTGGCTTAGATAAGACTCTTTTCCACTTTCTTGCATGATTCTCATAAGGCTTGCTTGTTTGCCTGTGAAAAGTATTAGACCTTCTTCTTTTGCCTGAACCTGTTGTCAAGTCCAGACACAGACTACAACTCACCATCCTTTGTCTCCTAACTCATTAGCTGTGATTAGAACTGCTTATTACCCTGAAACTAGGTAACCATAGAGAAAAACATTTCCTGTTCAGATAACTTTCTGAAACTCTCCCTGCTTCAAAACAACCCAAATGTAAATCAACCCATCTGCCACATGTTTGCTGCCTCCTAGAAAGTGTAAAGCAAAGCCACCTGCTGAGACACTTGAAGCTTTAGATCTGGAATATTCTGCATATTTTCAATCCTCTAAATACAATTTCCTTAATATCCTTACTTGTTCTGTGTGTGTCTGTGTGTGTGTGACAACTGTTTACATTAATTATGTTTTCATTTCTGTGAAGCTATTCTTCTTTTAGCATCATTTATGAAATGCATGGCTGCAGAAACATGCTTATTGGAAATGTGCAAGTTCACAGGTGGAATGACCTTGTTGTAAACCAAACCATGCACTTGGCTCTGAGAATAAAACTCTTTGGAAGATAATTCCTATAAATCTTATAATGTAGTATGAAAGATAAATTCTAATAAAGATTGTTTTACAATCATTGTATAAAGACAATGATACACTTAAGGAGAGATTCACCTTGGGTAACAGAGAAAGAATACTTACTTAGCACAGCAGACAATTTCATAAATATGTTCAGGAGGTAATCAGTGAACCTGAGACTTTAAAGGGGGAAAGGGGTTAGCTTGGTCAAAGGAAAGTGTGATTAAAGGCTGAGTCATGTACAGGGAGCCACATGGGCATGGAAGTTTGCCTATCCTTCACTTTTCTTCGCAATGAATAACCTAACCTTTCTGACCAACCCTTAGGAATCCAGACAGCCAATTTATATACTGTTGAATCCTTTACCTAATCCAAATACAAAAACTGACCCTTAAAACCTTATAATCACAAAAGACATACAAGAACCTACAAGTAAATGCTGGCTTGTATAAAGGTAATGCTTAACATGGACTAATCTCATTTAATAATGTAAATACATGTTCAAAAATTAACCATTTATATACAAATTGGAGAAAATAATCATTATTAAATTTTGATTATACTAAGACTCATTCCAATAAAAATTTGAATCATTACTCTAAAGGCTTATTCCAAAGAGATTGCCCTCCATAAAGGGTTGATTCTGTTATTCTTGAAACATCATGGTTCTCAAGATACCTTGTTCTATCTCCATTTGCACTGGTTTTCTCTTACCTGGAGAGTCCTTCTCTAACTTTTCTTCAGTGAATCTGTGTTTCAGTGACCTCACTGCACCCTAGCTACCCATATCCTTGCTCCTTGCAGATATCTTCATTTCTGCTCACAGTGAATAGAACTAAATTGTCCACTTATCTGTATCCCCCCCTTCCTCCCCAAAGGAAAACAAAATTCCTTGAGAGTAGTAAGTATAACGTGTTCATCTGTAATTTCTGATGCCTAACTCAGAACCTGGAAGACAGAAGACCCTAAAAATAATACTGAATGAATAATTCATCTTAAGCTAAAAAAGAAATCTATAAGAGGGGAGAAAAAGAACTGCTTTTGAGTCTGAATAGATAAAACTGGTCAACAGGTAATAAGCATATGAAGTTGAAGCTTTTTTCCAAAGGTTCTTGAATCTCCCGTGAGTTTTATATAAGGAGGTAAAAATGAGGCCTTGGAATAATTTGAGCAAAGGAAATAATATAACCTGAGCAAGATATTAGTATTTACTCTTTTTTGCAGGGGGGGAGAGAGAGAGCAGGAGCTGGAGAGGGAGAGAAAGGATCTTAAGCAAGCTTCATCCTCAGCGTGGGACACAATCTGGGGCTCTAGGCAGGGCTACATCTCACGACCCTGAGGTAAGGACTTGAACCAGACCCAAGAGTCAGACCAACTGAGCCACCCAGGCACCCCTAATATTTACCATTAATGTTAATTCCAAACAAAGTCATTATTGACATATTTTAATAAGTTTGCCTGAGTGTTTACACATCTGGGTAAAGTGCTGGGTAGTAAAATGAGAGAAGAAAAGCTGGAATCAGAAGAGACTAGATTTTAGTACCTGATTCCACAGAGAGAGCAAGGCCTGGGAAGAGTAAAAGATGATTCATAGCTTCTGAGGTTTGGGGATTACCAGAATTATTTTAAAAATTATTGGAAGGAAGGGAGAAATGGGAAAGGAAGGTGAAAATTTGGTCCCGTTTATGATCAATAAAGTCCAGCAGCTGTGTTACACACAGGGAAAGAGAGGGCAAAGGGTCAAGTCTAGAAATATAAATCAAAGTTGTCCTGGTACCCTTGATATTTGAAATCATATGAATAGATGTCCAAGAAGAATAAGGGCACCACGTTTCAACCCTCAGGAGCATTATTTGTTATTGGCTAACAGGTACTGCACAGGTGTAGGAAAACACACAAGTGATTTCACTTGAGAAACGATGCATTTCCAGGCTTTCAATATGACAGGGATCATAGTGACAAAACAGCACTTTGAAAAGAAGATGGATGGAGCAAGAATTTCTTGAAAATGTAATTTACTCATACATGCTTAAAGGCGAGGGGGAATGTAGTGTTCGCAAGATAGTGTTTAATTATCTGAGAAAGGAAAAGAAAGTCTGTGAGGAAAAGTGTTCTCAGTATAACACTTTTTAATAACTGCTATCTTATCTTGAGTAAACTACTTTAATAGAATAAATCACTCATAGAAGATTAATCCTTTCAAAAGGCAGCATTTAGGGACATCTTTCTTCGCATATATTTCAGTACATTCTTTCATTCGGCAACTTTTCAGACAGACATATTAGGCTTGTAGTAATCTGTGAATAGAAAGTAAGAAAAGATATTCTCTATTGCAATATTTTAAGAGTGGGAAGTTGCAGAAATTCTAGGAACATATTGAATATATTATTCTTTTGGTTGGTTTAATATGTAGAAATTTGCAATGCTTGTGACTGTGAAGCATTTACTCATGGCTCCGTGGTTTGCTAAAGACAGAATATAGAATTCCCGATTCTCCATTTAACATTTACCTTTCAGATTTGAAATAGTTTGCTCTACTAAGAATGTAAGAAACAGTGAATGGCTACTGACAAGAATTCTCAACTCGGGGTTTGCACAAATGGATGCTTTACTTTTAATGCAAAAATTTTAATTCATAGCTGTAGTTTTGAATTTGTATTTATTTTTAATAAATTAATTGAATATTTAAAACCATGCCAGGTTGAATTTTAAGAAATGAGCCTTAAGGGAATGGTTATATTACAATCTAAATACTTGTTATTACTCCACTAATTTCAAACCACAAAAGCTAATTGACTGCATGATAGCTTTGTATTTTTTTAATTAAAATCTCAAATTAAAAGTCAAGCATTCCACTTCCATGACTTTTTTACATTCCAATATAATTTGTTTGATTAAGCTTTCTCTTATATTCTGTAATGATAGGTTTCCTTTACATGAAGAATATTCGTAATATCTAACACTATTGAGGTTTTGCCATGTTTCAGTTACTTTCTAAACCCCTTTTATTATTTAACTGATTAATTTTCAATATAATTCAAGAAAGTTACCATAATCTCATTTTTCATGTTAAAAATCGATTAAAGGGGCGCCTGGGTGGCTCATTCGGTGAAGCCTCCAACTCTTGATTTTTGGCTCAGGTCACAATCTTAGAGTCATGTGACTGAACTCAATCCCTGCTTAGGATATTCTCTCCCTCTACTCCTCCCCCTGCTCTCTCCATCTCTAAACAAACAAACAAACAAAAACATAAATAGTTTGAGCAAGGTCATAAATGCATAGATGTGAAAGTGCATTTACACATATATTAATCATGTATTTCATAGAATATAGTCATATGGTATAAATTTCTGCAACGCTTTTTCTCCAAATAAAAGCAACATCAAATTTTCATATAACAGCTATATTGGTAGAAGATGATAGTTGGAGAACAAATCCAGAAGCCTTAAAAGAGACTCCTAAAAATTATGCCACAATGATTGCTACCATTACAGGTATCATAGCAAACAAAGATTTGCCTGAATAGGTCATATTCATATTTTATAAGCCAACACTCACTTAATAAAATGTTTCCCATAGGGTTCCTAAATGACAGTTTCCTATTTTGAAGGGATAGCTTTATAATTACCTGAGACTACTTCTAACTTTTCTATCTATGAATATTAGCTGCTGATACCTATTTGAATGCATATAGAAATTGTTCTTCCTTTTCTGTGTAGTAAACATTTAATAATATCTTGCTGCATGTCAAATATGTATGGGGATACAACAGTAATGATGTATAAGCTCAGTAAATCCACAACCTACTGAACAAATAAAACACATAAACCTCTGTGATAACAGATTGCCAAAAGTATGAAATAACGAAGAGGCACAGCTTAACCTCTTTTGGAGGTAAGAAAGAACAAAAAGGTATTTTCTGAAGTCATAGAATGTCTAATGGTATGATCATGTGGGGATATAGATGGACATGGACATTATCTATACAGAAAATATACCTATCAAAGTCTTTCAGGATTTTTTCCTGACAAGTGTAACATTTTTTAATGTATGTGATTATTTCTCTCTCAATATTACATAAGATAAATTTCATTGGTAATACATTTAAAGAGCAACTCCAATGCAACAGCTAAAACAGACGATTTTGTTTTAGTTAATCCAACAGATCTGAACAAGGAAGGTCCTACAGTGGCCTTTCCTTAGCTCTGTTTTCCTATTGGTAGCAGGTGAATTTAAACTGTTTCCTGACTGAGTGGATAATGGATTGGTGGCCAAGTTGTTCCTCTGTATCTTACCAACTTAGAGACCTTGAGAAACTGATCTAATTTTCCTGAAAATATTTGACTTTGACATTAATATTACTACTTTGCACATATGCTTTATATATTATTTAAATAAAATATTTAAGTCATCTGGGACAGTGCAAGTTATAGTAGGCACTCAATAATTAAATATTAATTTTGGTAATATTCTTTCAATGTCAGATCTAGAAAAATCCAATTTACCTATAGCAGACATGGACATATGTATAAATAGTATCATTTTTATGTCTGTACTAGCTATTTAGAAGTCAATATTAGTTAATTTAAGAGTTAATCAAATGCTTTTATATGACTTATATAATTGTGAGGTTTTTTTTAATGCCCCCCCCCCCCCGCCAAAATTGGATAAGCTATGAGCAGAAACTCATTTCAACTTTGGAAATTACACCATAGCTGAAAATTCTTTGTGCATTTTACAATAGTCTTTGTGCCAAAGCAATAAAATAAGCAGTAGATGCATATAAAATAAGCAATAAAATACATATGTAAATTAATTTTGTTTTGCCTTTACTAAGTTGTTTGTCCTTTAATTTTTGAGATAATCTTAACATATTTTCAACAAACTTGAGCATTATAGCTCAAATTACAGGAATTTAAGCATCAAAGCTACAATAGTTAAAAAAAAAACACTACCCACCCATTCATTGACCATCCATCCCAGTAGTCATTCAGCATACCATTTACTGATTACCTATAATAAGGCAGATAAGTATCACTAGCACATTATCCTAATAGCACATACGTCCTAATGTATGGATATTGTATATTATATCAGCTAAGCATCTAGAAATATAGAGATGAATACATCCAGTCACCGTCCTAGAGAGAGAATGTGTGCATATTTTGTTTGGATGAGATTTTTCAGCGTTCAGAAGACACAAAGGAGAACACATATTAATGATTTTATATTGCATGATACACATCATTAATAGAGAAGTAATCACAAAGTGCTCTCCAGAAAAGGTGAGGGAGGAAAAATACTGCAGCAGAAGCTAAGAAAAGGATGGAAGAGGAGTTTGCAAGAGTTTAGCTGGAAATTTAGATACATTGACTCAAATCCCCATTCAATACACTGTCCATGTCCAAAGCTCTACCTGTGATGTCTGCAAATTCCTGAGGATTTGGGCTTTTAGAAACACTTCTGCCTCTAGGCTCAGATATTTTTTTTTTTACCTGACTTTATAGCATAATCTTTTCAGGTACCACTCAAAACAAACAAAATACCAAATAGTTTAAAACATATTTATAGTTGTGTTTTAGAGAGCATAAGGTGACCAATGATTTTTTTTCTGAATCCATCAACATGTAGAATGGTTTGATAGGATTCGTTGTCATACATTTCCATTTAAATGTAAAGAAAGCCAATGAATATGAGTGAAATCTGCTTATGCTTTTCAATAAATCTTAGTCTTTTTCTCTAATCCATACTATCATGACTAATACAGCTCATTGAAGGAAAGCTGGATTCCCTGCACAATTAATTGATAAGAATATTTATGATAGGCCTCAAAGAACAGAGATGGATTTTCAGAGCCCGTGGTTAACTTGGCAGTGATGGCCATTAGAATTTTTTTCATGATGGGTATACTCAGTCAACTTAATGGGCATGTCAGAACAAATCCTCATATAATACCTAATTCTGCAAGGCCATCATATAAGGTTTATGTTCAATAAATCTGTTTAAACAGAAGAGAAGATAATGGATCACTATCCACATGAAATGAGAAAAAAAATAATATCCTGGTCCATTTTTCTTACTTTCTAAATGTAAGTAAATACATAAATAAAGCAAAAATTAATTTTAAAAGTTTCAGTTTGAGGTACTATGCAATTGCTTTATGATTTAAACTGGAGTAATCTCCTTTTTTTATGACCTTATGCTCCCGGGTGTTCTTGGTGGCAATAGCTCAAGTCAATTCAGTTCAAATTGGCTGACAGGGATTTTAGGCTTTGAGATCACCGGGATTTTCTAAATGCAGACATATACATTTATGGGTCATTTATACTGCATTAAATTTTCTTCTATATTTTTGACATGTAATAAAGTTTAATCTAATATTTTATACACACTATTTTAATGCTTTCTGTTTTTTTTCTCTTGTCATATATGGCAAAATCACCAAAGTTATTTGGAACTTAATTTAGATTCTAAGCAATTTGTACAGTGAGTCATTTTATTTTTTAGCCCCACATTATTTAGAACTTTGCTGAGAAAATTATGTATAATTAATTTTGCCCACATAGTTCTATAAATGAGGTAAGCCCTTGCATATTAGATATGAGTTTGGTAACTGTTGGTTTAAAGAGAAGAAAATCAAAATAACTACCTCATATTGAAACTCTGCCTAGGATCTTGATGGAATTATTAAATTATCTACTTCCCCATTGATTTAACAGTTTTTAGGGATTTTTCTTTTATGTTATTGTCAAATACTTGGGTTTTTAAATCCTGTGTAGAGTCCATAAAAGAAAATAAGCCCCAAGAACATTTTGTTTGTTAATATATACCCAGAATTTCACAAAACACCTGGCACTTTGTACGCATTCAATATGCATTGAATTAAGGACTGATTTGGCCTAAAAGATCTCACTTTAACTTGGGCTGTAAAACTGTTGGTTCCTCCCTAATCCTTGAATGCAGTAATCCCAGTCATACTGTTATTAGGTCCCTCTTAGCAATCATTACCTTTGTGCTTTTCTCTGCCTGCCTTACTCTTTTCAAGACTTTGAAGTAAGTCACAGTTTCCTGTCTTTATTTTCTTATCTATTCCTGTTACCACTTTAACCTCCTGGGTGACAACACAGACCTCCATTCTGTTCACATCTGTCTTCCCAAAGTTGTGAATAATATCTGGTACACAATAGATGTTTAATAAATATTTGTAAATGTTCTACATAAAAAACACATATTTTGGCATATAATAAATTATTCATAAAGCATATTGTAGAAATTGTCCATGCTCCTACACATTTCAAAGCATTATTCTTTAAGGATAATAATGGGGCTGTGCCTGAGGGCCATCAAAACACACACTTCAGCAGATTGAAGGAGTATATGTGGAGCCTAAAACAAGGGATGGTATTCCCACAAAACATGGTCAGCCCAGCACAGTTTGTATGGACTCTTGATCCCTTTGTAAGAAAGTATTCAGAGGCCTGGCTCATCCTTTTGTGGCCAAGCAGAGGTCAAAAGACTGTGAAAGAGACTGCCCTTCCCAAGTGTGAAACATTTTCAACTGTTGCTGTCAATCTGCTGAAATCCAAAGTGGGCCAACGATACATACCTTACTGTGATTTTTCCTCAATACTAACTGAGGAGCAGATAAATAAATTTTGGTAAATCGTAAAAAGGAATGGTTTTCAGCAAAAAAAAAAAAAAAATATAGGAATAAACTATGATACATGTAACAACATAGATAATCCTTTAAAATGTTCGGGATCCCTGGGTGGCGCAGCGGTTTGGCGCCTGCCTTTGGCCCAGGGCGCGATCCTGGAGACCCGGGATCGAATCCCACATCGGGCTTCTGGTGCATGGAGCCTGCTTCTCCCTCTGCCTGTGTCTCTGCCTCTCTCTCTCTCTCTGTGACTATCATAAATAAATAAAAATTAAAAAAAAAATTAAAAAAAAAATTAAAATGTTCTGTTAAGCAAGAGAAGATAGGCTGCACACTCTGATTTTATTCCTATTAACAAAAATCATAAAAGAGACTTCCAAGAAGTAGGGTTAGGACTGATTACAAAGTACACAAGGGAAGCTTTGGGGGTAATGGAAATAGTCTATATTGAATCGTGGCGATGGTTAAATGACTATATACATTTGTCAAAACTCATTGAACTGTACATCTAAAAGTATGAATTTTACTGAATATAAACTATAACTCAATAGACCAAAGAAAGTAGTCGATCTTGGTGGCTACTACACGCATGAATAGGCCTGTAATTATATTTAGATTCTTAATTACAGTTGTAAAACTAAAACACCAAGTTCTATATCAAGAAACTATTTGGGCACAGGAACAAGTGAATGGTTGCATTAAATTTTTATTTAATGTCCTCATTCTTTAAATATCATGGAAATCATCAAGCAACAACAGAAATAGCAGCAAAATTTCATGATTATTAGTGTGATTATTTTTTAATCTATTGTTACACAAAATGTATGACACACTCATATTTCTAACCTCAGTTCTGTAGACAATTTGCTTGGCTTTGTTGAAACATAAGAACAGTGAGGATAAAACGTGTGATTTTGATACAGTAGTCTGTTATAGTATGAAGTTGTTTTCCCTGTCATTCTCCCCAATTTTTTCTGCAGGTTTAAATATGTGAATGTTTATGCTCATAAAGATAAATCTTCATTATTTACCTTTGTGCCTTTATTTCTTAAGCATTTAAACATATGAAAGTTGCATGTATCTTTGTAGGGTGTGCAGTTTTATAATTTGGGAGATGTTTTCAATACATTAAGAAATAGTGGGAGAGTAAATGGGCATAATTCTTCAAGAAAAAGGAACTACATAGGCACATGTATGAAATTCATGGCAAAATTCTTTTCATATGTATTTCCTATCATCCATATTTATGTCCTTGCAGATAAGAGATAATAATTCATATGCATAATAACAAGATAATAAATTCTATGCATTTCATTTTTCAAATGAGGTTTGTGATGCTTTCAACCTGACAGAATTCCCATAGAGTTTTCTGGGTTGGCAATCTAGTCCCATATAAATGCAAATTAACACTGTTTGTCTCAGAAAGCTCTTGCATCTCAGATTAGTCATAAAAGTCTAAATCACACTATACAGGTACTTATTCCCCAATCTAAAACTTATTGGGAGATGTGTCGAAATCCCTTTTTCTTGTTCATAGTGGCCATTGCTTTTGAAGGGATAGAAAATAGTTCAAATTGAAATCCTCAGGTTCACAAGCTTAAAATTTATTTTTGAAAAGTACATTTAAAAAAAAAAAGAAAAGTACATTTACTTGAGAGATAGCTACCTTAATCCAATGATTTGGGGGTGAAGAAAAAGAAAAACTCAATTTTGGAGAAGAATATAAATCATTTATTGTAGAATGCTGGAAAAATTTAGAAATCATCCATTTTACAAAATCATTTTAATAATTATTTTACTGGGAGATATCAATTTATGAAAATCCTTACTTATTTAACTGAAAAGGAAAAGTTACCCTCCTGATAGAGAAAGTTGGTAGACACTAGCTTAACCATGTGATCAAAAATAATATCATCCACTTGGCATTCTATTCCTTCTATTCCTGTGGAAAGATATGCTGAAGATATCATAGTATTTCTGTCAAGAAAAAAGCCATGTAGTCTGATTATATTTATGAGAAACAAAAATAAGACAAGTTAAATTTTGTGAAACGTTGGCTAGATTATCAATAATGTTAATATCATGAAAATGAAACAAATCAAGACAGATATCTCCATTATTAAAATTTTGTTGATTTAAAATTTCTGACTGTGATAAGCGCATTATTATTTTGTAAAACTTGTTCTTAATAGGTATCTGAAGAAGCAACAAGGGTGGAATGTTGGCATACTCCCAAATAGTGTAACAGAGAAGTAAGTGGATAGATAGGTGGGTAGATGGATGAGTAGATACATACATACGTATGTACATAGACATACATAAATACATACACTGATAGATACATAAATATAAATAAAGTGAGTGTAGCATTTAAAAATAGTGTGCTTAGTGGGCTTAATTTCAAAAACAATTATAAAACAAAACCAAAAATCAGAAATAACATTTTTAATATCAATGGTGTTAAATAGTCTGTTTGAATTTTATCAAAGAGATACATACTTATTATATATTTTTTAAGTCTGGAAGATATTTAAGTGATTTAAATTGGAAGAAATAAAAAATTACTTGTCTTTAGAAAGTTTGTTTTAGCAATTTGAGTATATAAAAATGAAAATAAAAATATTTTTTCCATTGACTAAGAATTTCAGTGCAGATAAATGATTTGTTTAAAAATGGAACATAAACAGTTAGACTTTTTGCATATGGAAGGGGTGAAAATATGGAAACAGATGTACAAAAGAATAGCAATTATTAGAAATCCAGCAAAAATATGGTTATATACATGCAAAAGCAACTTCGTAGTCTATTTTTCTAGTATTTTAATACCAAGGAGAGCAAATGTTCAGAACTATGAAATTACAATAAACACTAAACTCAACTATAATTTTGTACTGTAATGTGCTAAATGTCAACCCTGAAGTCACTAAGACCTGATGCAGATATCTCAAAACATTATAACAACTCTAAGAATATTTTAAAAATCTATCTCTTTTTAAATTAAATGGCATTATAGACTTTTGTCTTTTGTTCATTAAACGAGCACCGAAAAAATTACATAAACTTATACTAACTACATTTTAACTACATTTTTCTCTTCACCTGGAAAAGAAGCACATCTAAATAAGAATGCACTAAACCACTGCAAAAACAACGACAAACGTAATAGTTTAAGCAAAATATGTTTTTTTCCCCTTCCCTCCTTGGCCAGTCTAGTTCTCCATCCAAAGATGAACTGAGGGGCAGCCCGGGTGGCTCAGCGGTTTAGCGCCGCCTTCAGCCCAGGGTGTGATCCTGGAGACCCGGGATCGAGTCCTACATGGGGCTCCCTGTGTGGAGCCTGCTTCTTCCTCTGCCTGTGTCTCTGCTTCTCTCTCCCTCTCTGTATCTCTCATGAATAAATAAATAAAATATTAAAAAAAAAAGATGAGCTGAGGAAGGAGGTGGTCAGATTCCCATGGAAAAACAGGTTACACAGGGCCTTGAGTAGCCCAGGGGTGCTAGAGCGGATGTGCTGTCTGGCCTGTGTTCTGGGAAGAACTTGTTTTTATCCAGCAGATAGTTATTGAGTACTGCCTTGTGTCAGGCATGGGTCAGATACAAGCGATGAAGCAAGAAACAAGACAGACCCATCCTCAAGGAACCCATGGCAAGGATAAAGAGACAGAAGCGTGGATACCTGGATGGCTCAGTAGTTGAGCATCTACCTTTGGCTCAGGTCATGATCTCTGAGTCCTGGGATCGAGTCCTATATCAAGCTCCCCACAGGAAGCCTGCTTCTCCCTCTGCCTATGTCTCTGCCTCTCTCTCTGTGTCTCTCATGAATAAATAAATAAAATCTTTAAACAAACAAACAGAGATAAACTGTGTGAACGTGAAGTGACAGATGAATGAAAGAGATGGTGTCAGTATGGCCATTACTCTTGGCATGAATGGGAATGATGGTCGCTTTGAGTCTTCTGTCTTCTTTAAGTTTATGCCCATGTTTTTACACCACACTTCAAGGCTGTCTTTTCTCTGTGGAAACACTTTTCTACAAGTTGTTCACCAAAACAAATAGAATAAGTTTTGTAAAATGATAGGAATATTTTAAATGTAGAAAATGGAAGTTAGACAGTCAAAACACTTTTCAGATGAGTAGGATTTGGGTTAAAATTAAAACCTATTCTGCCACCAGGCTATATATATATTTGACTTCTCTAAATTCTCCCAACTATAATATAGAGTGACAGTGATGGTAACAGTGGTGGTGGTAGTATTTTACTACTGAACAAGAGGTTTGGGATATAAATTCCATTTTTTTGCCAATTAACAAATATTGCCAAGTTAAGCATCCAGCTATTTTCAAAAGTGATGCTACCCTCCAAGCTTATATGATTCCAAAGTTTTCTTTTCTTTTTCTTTTTTAAGTAGGAAGAAATTAGTTTATATTTAAAAAACAGAATCTGTGTCTACCAGTGGAAAGAAAGCAACACCCACGAGACATCATATCACTGCTGGCAAATCTACTTTGGAATAAAATCTGAATAATTTAGCAGAACTTCCCAAACCACAAAAGTGAGATTTCCAGTGGTCCCAGTGGGTCTTGGGCATTTAACACACTCTTACACTTCTCTGAAGGTTTGATTAAAGTAGCTCAAGGACCACAGCTTATGGGGAATGGATCAGAGGCCTCCAGGACAACTACTATTTAATCCAATTTCCCTTCTGAAACACAAAGTACTAAAGCGCCTTGTGACATTTAGAAACTACTAAATCTCTACAGTTCAATTCGGTGGACTCCTTAAATCTGGCCTACTTGACTTCCTGGGCTGCTTTTCTGCTAGCAAAAGATTTAGTTCCACAAATTGAGGCAGTATGCCTTGCAGGCTTGACAAATCATCTTGAAAACATTGTTCTCATTCATTGTTCTCTGCAGAGAAAGGGATGCTCTGTTATCCAGAAAAATCTGTGAAGGCAAATGGCTCTTCCCAGAAAAAAGGCACATAAATGTTTCCATACAATTATTCTTGGTAAATTTGGAACAAGATTTAGTCATTTATTCAGAGAAAGAGAGTGGGGGAGAAAGGAAAAGTTTTCTTATACTTTAAGTTCATCTTATTTGTTTTATAGAATTATCTGTGTTTTTATGCAATATTTAATTAGTCTTGCAGTTTTTATCAACTGCAAATTTTATAACTGACTCAGTTTTTGCTTTTAATTTACTTCTTAATTCATTTAGAGTACTGAAAAATTTTAAGGACTAATGTAATTTTTCTGTTCATCTGTATATTGAGAAAGAACAATTTCAAGTGCAAATATGAACATTTAATGAAGATATTGACTCGCCAAAATTGTACAATTTGTATTTTGGAGATTGTGCTTGTATATATATTTCATTCTTACCAGGATCCACATTTTTAACCCTGAACTAGGCTGCAGAAAATATTTGGCTGGCTTTGCCTCTAGTCACTTCTTTGAGGACAATTTCAGATTCATTTCTAAGGATAAGAAGAACTAACTAATTTCTACGTTTATGAAGAATATGCAATATGGACCATAAAGATAGAGAATATCATCCTGAAGCTATAAACAAAGTAGAGTATTGGCTACTATGTGTTTGTTGTTGTTGTTGTTGGATATTGGAAAATTGGCCTAGTCTACCAAATCTCAATAGAAATTGTTGATTCACTCAATATAATGATGAGTTTAAATTATTTCTTCAAGTGATGCTAAGAAAATATAACTTAGTAAAATCTAATTCTAAACGGAATGTCACAGTTAATTCAAATAAAATTATTCAAATCAAGCATGATTTTTGCCATTTGTATTATTTGCAGAGGAAGTAATCTGATATACCTAATTATCTTTTACCATTTGATGAGAATGAGAATAATTACCTTACAGTTACATAAAGTATTCATTGTATACATATATACATACATAAATATATGAATATCTACATTAAATGTTCATACTATAGTTTTAGAAGTATTTTTGAATTTCATATAATAATTTCAGTTTCGGCAATAAAATAACCTATGTAATGGCTTCTACCTTGACTCTACTTATAACTAGTTAAAATGGAAGATACCCAAGAAATCAATTAATTGAATTTAATATTTTGTGCATGAGGAAATTAGAGAACAGAATTGTTGAATGACTTAGGATCGTGGAGTTGCCAGGAACTAGGGCTAGAAACCAATTATCAGTCTTGGAGTTAGAATTGCTACTTCATGCTGTTCTCTTTAGAAAACCTTTTGGAAGGAATTGAAATTCAATATAGATTTCGAGTGTCTCCACTTTTGGTGTCTTAAAGGTTATGAGATTAGATGCTGGCTAAGAGTAAGGATCAATAGAGCTTACAGCCTGGAGGACAGGAAATAAATAATGGGAAACTAGTGAACATTGACTTTACTAACAATATATTTGCTCATATTTTATGCGTCTTCAGTTGTACTTACAGAGATGAGCAAAAAGATAAAGACCAAGGATGTTGGTAAGAGTATCAAACTATATATACAGTGCTATGCTAACTCCATGCTCTGCAAATAAAATCTGAAAAGTCTCTCATTTCCAGGTATGGTGCTCTCATTGAAGCAGCTCCTTTATCAATGGCACAACATGTAATTCAAGACTATCAACATTAAGCTTACCTGAAAACTCTAATTATACATTCACAGGGAAGAGATGCATTAATGAAATTGGTTTTCAAAAACAACAACAACAAACCAAAGTCTAGAATAACCAGAATGTTGGAATCTTGGTGTTTGCTAGGTTATTAAATTTAATTTAAAAATAATTAAAATGATTTTTAAGTTATTTGAAAATATTTTTGAAATATTTTGGCCATAGTCAAGTACTTGCAGAAGTAAGAAATGAGTTTACAAGACTATTAATTAACTAATTAAATATTTTATATGCCAGAATAAGTGCAAAAAATATGTGCTGTCCATTCTACAGATTAGAGTATGAAAATGCTTAAACGCATATATGAATAAAACTGTGATGTTGTTATGAAGACAAATTGTAGAGTGGCTGGTGAGAACACATCAGAAGAGTACAAGTACAGTAAGAGTTCAGAGAAGGCTGCCCTGGGGAAATTATATCTGAGATCTAAAGAATGGATATTCCCTCTGTAAGAAAAAATAAAAGGTATTTGAGTCAGTGAAAACAGAGGATTGTGACAACTTTCTGCTTCCAGTAACTGCCGGAATGCAAATGCAGCTGTTGCATTTGCAACTGTTGTGGAGAATAGAGATGTTTGGTACCAGACTGAAAGGCAATGACTAGAAGATCAGGTCCAAGGGAACCATATTGAGGATTTTGTTTGTTTGTTTTTTTTATTTTTTTAAATTTTTATTTATTTATGATAGTCACAGAGAGAGGGAGAGAGGCAGAGACATAGGCAGAGAGAGAAGCAGGCTCCATGCACCGGGAGCCCGACGTGGGATTCGATCCCGGGTCTCCAGGATCGCGCCCTGGGCCAAAGGCAGGCGCCAAACCGCTGCGCCACCCAGGGATCCCCATATTGAGGATTTTGATTTTGACTCTAAGAACAGTAAAAATCCACACAACAGTTTAAAGGAAGAGAATGTCATATCATATTTGTATTTAGAAGTCCCCACTCTGGCGACCCAATAGAGAAAGATGGAGCAGAACAAGAGGATTTGCAGAAAATTCAGTGTAGAGGAGGAGCAGGTCCTCGTGTGACATCGGGATGCTTGAAAGAGTAGGCGAAAAGAGAGCCTCCAGAGATACTGAAGAAGTGAGATTGATTGTTGATGATGAATTCATCACTGGGAAAAATAAAATGTGGCATCAAGTATGGTGCTAGGTTTTTGGCTTTCATAAATTCTGCTGACATTCAGAGATGGGACGCAACGGTAAAGAGACTGGGAGGACATCATGAATTTAACATATGATATATATGTGGGTTTGAAGAGATATTTCAAGTATGTAACTGGATATGTTGATGAAATAAACATATAAAGTCTGGGTCTAGTGAAGAGGTTAGAGCTGGAGATACATTTGGAGTTCATAGCCATATATATATTGATTTGAAGTTGCAGATATGAATGAGATTATTTAGGGAAAGTAAGAACATGTTCTCAAGACTAAGTCAAGGGCAATACTCTGAATGATCCTATAATGATGGATATATGTCTTTATGCATTTTTCCAAATCTGTAGAATGTACATCATCCAGAGTGAACCATAATGTAAACTGTGAACTTGTGTGATAATAAGGTATCAATATAGGTTCATCAATTGTGACAATTTCTTTATGTTTATGCAAAAATATTTTACTACTTTTCAGGCACCTGGGTGGCTCAGTTGGCTAAGTGTCTGACTTCAGCTCAGTAAGGAGCTCAGGGTCTTGGGATCAATCTCAAGTTCACTGGACTCCCTGCTCAGCAGGGAGTCTGCTTGTCCTTTTGTCCCTCCCTCTACCCATGCTCTCTCTCTCTCTCTCTCTCTCTCAAATAAATACATAAAATTAAAAAAAATATTTTACTGCTTTCAATTTAGCAAAAACAATAATTTTGCTATTATAAAATTTTTTGCACAATTCATATTCTTTTTTTTATAAATTAATTTTTATTGGTGTTCAATTTACCAACATACAGAATAACACCCAGTGCTCATCCCGTCAAGTGTCCCCCTCAGTGCCCATCACCCATTCACCCCCACCCCCCACCCTCCTCCCCCTCCACCACCCCTAGTTCATTTCCCAGAGTTAGAAGTCTTTATGTTCTGTCTCCCTTTCTGATATTTCTCACACATTTCTTCTCCCTTCCCTTATATTCCCTTTCACTATTATTCATATTCCCCAAATGAATGAGAACATACACTGTTTGTCCTTCTCCGGTTACTGTGGCCAAGTTCAAAAAGGGTGTTGCCTGAGTTCTCCTCTGGGATTTTGATGGAATCTTGTCTCACATTTAGATCTTTCATCCATTTTATCTTTGTGTATGGTGCAAGAGAGGGGTCTAGTTTCATTCTTCTGCATGTGGATGTCCAATTTTCCCAGCACCATTTATTGAAGAGACTGTCTTTCTTCCAGTGGATCGTCTTTCCTCCTTTATCGTATATTAGTTGACCATAAAGTTCAGGGTCCACTTCTGGGTTCTCTATTCTGTTCCATTGATCTATGTGTCTGTTTTTGTGCCAGTACCACACTGTCTTGATGACCACAGCTTTGTAGTACAACCTGAAATCTGGCATTGTGATGCCCCCAGATATGGTTTTCTTTTTTTAAAATTCCCCTGGCTGTTTGGGGTCTTTTCTGATTCCACACAAATCTTAAAATAATTTGTTCTAAGTCTCTGAAGAAAGTCCATGTTATTTTGATAGGGATTGCATTGAACGTGTAAATTGCCCTGGGTAACATTGACATTTTCACAATATTAATTCTGCCAATCCATGAGCATGGAATATTTTTCCATCTCTTTGTGTCTTCCTCGATTTCTTTCAGAAGTGTTCTATAGTTTTTAGGGTATATTTTGAGAACCATTTGAATGGTAAATGGTTCTCCAACCTTTTATTTTCAGGCTGTAGGTGTCCTTCTGCCTAAAATGAGTCTCTTGTAGACAGCAAATAGATGGGTCCTGCTTTTTTATCCAGTCTGAAACCCTGCGCCTTTTGATGGGGTCATTAAGCCCATTCACGTTCAGAGTTACTATTGACAGATATGAGTTTAGTGTCATCATGATATCTATTCAGTCCTTGTTTTTGTGGATTGTTCCACTGAACTTCTTCTTAAAGGGGAGTTTTAAGAGTCCCCCTTAAAATTTCTTGCAGAGCTGGTTTGGAGGTCACATATTCTTTCAGTTCCTGCCTGTCTTGGAAGCTCTTTATCTCTCCTTCCATTTTGAATGAGAGCCTTGCTGGATAAAGTATTCTTGGTTGCATGTTCTTCTCATTTAGGACCCTGAATATATCCTGCCAGCCCTTTCTGGCCTGCCAGGTCTCTGTGGAGAGGTCTGCTGTTACCCTAATACTCCTCCCCATAAAAGTCAGGGATTTCTTGTCTCTTGCTGCTTTAAGGATCTTCTCTTTATCTTTGGAATTTGCAAGCTTAACTATTAGATGTCGAGGTGTTGAACGGTTTTTATTGATTTTAGGGGGGGGGTCTCTGTATTTCCTGGATCTGAATGCCTGTTTCCCTTCCCAGATTAGGAAAGTTTTCAGCTAGGATTTGTTCAAATAAATATTCTGGCCCTCTGGCCCTTTTGGCGCCCTCGGGAACCCCAATTAAACGTAGGTTTTTCTTCCTTAGGTTGTCATTTATTTCCCTTAATCTGTCTTCATGGTTCTTTAATTGTTTATCTCTTTTTTCCTCAGTTTCCCTCTTTGCCATTAACTTGTCTTCTATGTCACTCACTCGTTCTTCCACCTCGTTAACCCTCGTCGTTAGGACTTCTAGTTTGGATTGCATCTCATTCAATTGATTTTTAATTTCTGCCTGATTGGATCTAAATTCTGCAGTCATGAAGTCTCGTGAGGCCTTAATGCTTTTTTCTAGAGCCACCAGTAGCTGTATAATAGTGCTTCTGAATTGGCTTTCTGACATTGAAGTGTAATCCAGATTTTGTAACTCTGTGGGAGAGAGGGCTGTTTCTGATTCTTTCTTTTGAGTTGAGGTTTTCCTTCTAGTCATTTTGCTCAGTGCAGAGTGGCCAAAAACAAGTTGTATTGGAACACGGGGGAGTATCACTGGTCCGTCCAGCTGGTCTTCTGGGGGAGGGGCCTGCTGTGCTGATTCTCAGGTGTTAGCACTTGGGGGAGCTGCTCTGCCCCTGCCTGTTGCAGGGCTCAGGGGGGTTGTTCACCCCGTGAGGCCCCAGGAGGAACAGCTGCAGTTGCTATGGCAACTCTGGAAGCCTGGAGTCAGCCTCCGCAGGAACTACGGGGCTCGGGGCTCTCGGCTCTCCGTCCGCAGGGCCTGGAGGCTCCGGGGCGGGGCCGCTGATCTGCTCAGCTCGGGGCAGGAGCGTCCTCGCTGTCCTGGGCCCTCCCGGCCTCTGCCTGTCCCTGGGGAGGCCGGATCCTGGGCTGTGTCCCGGCGCCCTGTGCTCCGGGGCCTGCGCTGGTGGATTCGCGCTCCCGCCCCGCAGCCCCCTCCGCGGAGCCGCCGCCCGAGCCCCTCCGAGCTGCTCCGGCCCCGCCGTGCGCGCTGCAGCCCTTAGGGAGCTCGGCGCACTCTCCCGGGGCGCAGGTGTCTGTTAGTGTCCCCGGGAGCCCGAGGGCATCCCCGCCCTCCTGGGTCCTGCTCCAACTCCCTGCGAGCCCCTTTCCGCCCGCCCGGGAAGGTTGGTGCAGCTCCTGCTCCTCCGGGACGGGGCTCTCCTGTCCTGGGGACACTCGCCCCGGCCTCAGCCCGGCTCCTCGCGGGGCCCCTCCCCCTCGGAGGCCTTTTGTTCCTTTATTTCTTTTTCCCCGTCCTCCTGCCTTGATAGAAGCGCGGACTCTTCTCACTGTAGCGTTCCAGCTGGTCTCTCTTTACATCTCAGGCCGAATTCGTAGATTTTCAGGATGATTTGAAGGTTATCTAGGTAATTTGGTGGGGACAGGTGATTTGGGGACCCTGCTCTTCCGCCATCGTGCCCCTCCCTCTGCACAATTCATATTCTATCGAGAGTAATTCCATATTAGTCAATGGTTCTTGAGTCACTGTCAATCCTACTTTTAGAGTTAATTCAAATTTTGAAGAAACTTTTAATTAGTAATTACTGTTTGTGAAATTCTTAAAACAATTTGAAGTAGAAGAAAATGATTGATTTATATATTATTTTCAACTTGTAATTGATGGCATATGAAAACTTCTTTAAATTTCCAGTAATAAAATTTGATAAATAATTTCATATCATAAAAATAAATGATATAAATTTAAAACATTAAGTTAAATGCATATATTTTTCAAAATATGAATTACTCAACATAATAAAATATAGTTGCAAACGCTGTGAAAACATATCAATTTGTAGAAACCTCAAGAGCAATGTATTGGAAATTGAAGAAGAGCAAAGGTTCTTCAGCAACACAAGAAACTATATATTTCAGAAATATAGTTTGATATTTATGCTGAGAGAGAGGACTCGACAAATCAAATAATTTGTCATTTTTCTCACCTAAATGCTTCTATTGCTCAAACACACTATATAGCAAAGCAAAGAATATTTATGACTTCGGAAGAATGGGAAACATAAATCTCTGCTGCATTCTGATGCAGTTGTCTTTCATTTAGAGAAGATAAGGCTGACAAATGTAGTGATGAGGATAGATATTTGGGGTAATCGCTTTTCTTACGTCAATGTGCTGGTTTTTGAATGAAAGAAGTATTTGCATGTACTTTAAAAACTTTGTTTTGTGTTTATGGAATTACCATACGTGGGACTCTCTATGACACTCCAAAAGTGGAACTGCAATTCCAAGGCTGAATGTCCAATAGATTTACTGATACTAGCATTTAAGGTCTGTAGCAAAAATCACTTTAGGAGATAATGGAGAGAGCAGAGACTCAGAAACACAACCTAAAAATTAAGGGACATCTGGTTTCAAGGGAAAATAGACTTTACACATTTAAAGCACAAAGTTTAAAGTAACACAAAATTAGAATAGATATTTGCTGATGTCCACAATTATGTATTTGTTTATAATATCTGTCAAATATTTATATCAGGTAAATGAAACTTTATCAAATAAGCTATATTATGTAAAGCTTATATCAAGTAAATGAAGCTAATATGTAAATGAAGCTTTCCATAAAAGACAAAGAAAATATATTAAGGGGCATAGTTTCACAGTGTTCTGTTCCGAATGTCTTGATTTATCCTTCATTCTTTTTTTTTAAATTTTTATTTATTTATGATAGTCACACTATAAATTATCAACATATGAGCTTATTTGGTTAAGTTTGTGACTTCAACCAAATCTCCAACCAAAGGGAAATAATCCACAATAAGACCATTAACATAAAGTATTTATGGGCCAGTGTCAGGAGGTACTGATTGATTTGTATTATCCATAGTAAATCAAACGGGAATGTTGATTAAGTGATTCCTGTGTTTAATTCTTATAGTAGAAATGTGTTCAATTATTTTCTCTGCATTGGCTACTTACACATCTCATGCCAGACACATAAATCACAAGAGCAAGCCATTGCACATTCAAAGAAAAGATGTTAGTTTTAGTGATTTAGAAGGATGCAAACAGGTTTTAGACAAACATTGGACTAATAAAGAAATAAAAAATCAAAGCACATATTGAAATAAAGTGCATTTACCTATAAATAGGAAGAATCTGAACTCATAGTTGGCCCTGATTATAGAGCAAAATTTGAATCTGCAATACAGGTTTTGTCTATTTAGAAATCTAACTCAGAATTCCTAAAATCTGTTAAAAAAATTAAATGCATACAGAAATATTTTCTTCTACATATTTAATTTCCTAATTCAAGTTATACAAACGTATATTCTGATTTGATTGATATTTCCAAGTATTTTTAAAGATTCAGATAAACAAAGAAAAGCTCTCGTATTCAAAGAATATTAAACTATATAAATGGAGAATGAAATAGGACAGGATTGTATTTTTCCAGTAATGAAGTAACCTGATATTATTTTGAATAGTAAGAATATAATCACATTCCATTATTAAAAACAGCTGGATCCCATAACATCAATACTCCAAATCCTGAAGAACCTAAGGCAATGTAGAATTGTGTTCCAAAACAATGAATAATTTGTGCAAACTATATACAGTGATGGAATTACATTTGCATAAAACATGTACACGTAGACAAGACGTTGTCATTCTTAAAAAGAAGCCTATTAAAAATGGCAAACATCATGATGTAACAGCATACAAGTTCATTTCTAAATTTTAGAACCTAACAATCAGAATAATAGAAAAAAATTAGGTTCTACAACATACTTGATGTTGTAAAAATTGCTTTTAGGGTTTTCTACAGAAAAAAAGGATGCATGTATGGTACACTTAGATAGCATCTTCCTACGTGTCTTATTTAATCTGTTCACGGATTCTGCAAAGTAGTCTTGTTATTGTCTTATTTTTACCAAAGGGAAACTGAATATCAGAAAGATTGCTCAATTTCACATCGGAGTGAAATTCAAAGTAGGAATAATCTAAAATGAAAAGTCTTCATTATCTCAATTACCTTCCAGTCTGCTTTACAGGGTTTGAGATTAGAAAGAGGACATTTTGTGATTTTTTTTTTCCCCCAGACACTTAGAAATCTGTTTCAGTTTATTTAAAAGCAACCTGACCTTCTGCTTTTTTTTTTTTTTTTTTTGGAATCATTAGAATTTTAAAAGAAGTTTGGAAAGTGACTCTGTTATCCAGCTTATCTGTGTCAACATTGAAATTTCAAAGGTTGGTCAATCAAAAGATAATTTTTTCATTCTTTACAATTTATCTGAAGAGATTCCACAAATTCTCTGAGCTACTTCAGCTGTTAATGCTGTCAGTCTCATAAAATCTCACTTTCTTAACTAGTACATTAACCTCCTTTCCTTCAGATTCTATGCAATAATAACTTATACATAGGTATATATATGATATACATATGGGACACCTGGGTGGCTCAGCGGTTGAGCATTTGCCTTCCGCCCAGGGTGTGATCCTGGAGTTCCGGATTGAGTCCCACATCGGGCTCCCTGCATGGAGCCTGCTTCTCTCTCTGCCTATCTCTGTGTCTGTCTCTCATGAATAAATAAATAAAACCTTAAAAAAAAAGATATAATATAAGTCTATTATAGTGATTGGCATGCATTGAATATTCATTAAGTGTTTTGCATAAACCATCTTTTAACATTAATCTTATTATATTGCCTTTTCCATTTTATTAATTATGAAATAAAAGGTTGGAGTTACATTAGATATACTTTATATACTCAATTCTAGAACCTGTAAGGATTATCTGTATTATTAAGGGTGAGAGAAAATGATTTGGAAAAACTATATACAGTAAGAAGTGCCCTATGTGATTTTGGAAAAGCAAGTTGATCTGTCTCAATGCATATTTCTCTTAATTTGCTCAATATTTATGTATGATATATCATAACAGACTGAAAGCAAGATTTATATTCGAATATACAATAAATAATGTTATTGGCAAGTTCAGATGAGTTGTTTCATGTAAGCTGACTTTTTAAAAATATCAACTTTCATATTCTTAAAAAGTAAGTTTTGAAATTAGTATTTGATATGATGTTTTCTAAAATCTATAGGAGTAAATAATTTTAATGAAATTAAAATTTTTCAAATAGACAAGTCAGCATTTGAACATTTCATTTTAACAGTGTGATGGAATCTACTTAGGAACTCTTGGGTTTTGTATTGTCTTGTTTTGTTTCAGAGGTAGAATTTAGTAATTCATTTGTTGCATATCACACCCAGTGCTCATCCCATCACATGCCCTCCTTAATGCCCATCACCAATTACTCCATTCCCCCGCCTCCACCCCTTCAGCGACCCTCAGTTTGTTTCCCAGAGTTAAGCATCTCTCATGGTTTACCTCCCTCTCAATTTTCATCTTATTTTATTTTTCCTTCCCTTTCCTCTATGTTCATCCATTTTGTTTCTTAAATTCCACATATGAATGAAATCATATGGTATCTGTCTTTTAGAAATGTTGGTTTAATACTAAAAGTCCCCCCAGTTCCAGATGTCTTCCTAATGTAATCTAACATACAATAGTTAACGTTATAAGCTTTTCCTTCACTGGCAAGTACTTAGGTTTTCAGTTTGCATTGCTGTTAGCATTTAGATCTCCAGGAGCTCTTTTAAAATGTGCTGTTTCTATTATACCATGTGTACGAAGAATTGTACTAGGCTTGATAGACCTACGTGAAAAGTAAGTTCCATTTTCTTTTGCTTTTTTCTTTTTTGCAGCAATATTTATTGAGGTATACTTGACAAATTAAAAAAGTATATATTTAAGCTATACAATGTGATTTATGATATACCTATATATTGTGAAATTATTACCACAGTCTAATTAACATATCCATTACCTCACATAGTTACAACTTTTGTGTGTGGGGGAGGTGAGAACATTAAGATTTCACCTACAAACACAGGGTTAACTACAGTTGTACATTAGATCTCCCGAAACTATACATCCCATATAACTGAAGGTCTATAGCCTTGGTTGACCAACATTTCTTCATTTTCCCCACTCTCAGGCCCTGGTTACCACCATTCTAAATTACGTGGTCTTTGAATGTGTATCTCAATGTATAAGATACTGTACCTGAAGTAAAGTTACTATGCAACCTATTTTTTCTCTCCACTTATTAAAAAAATTTCTTCTTTCTTCCTTATGTTCTGAAGAGTTGAGAATGTGTCATGAGTTACACTGGCTATACCATGGCATCATCATATAGACAAGTAACAGAGATTCAGGAAAATTCAGTGACTAACTCAAGGGTATGTAATGATTGGTGGTTTGGAGAAAAGTCAAATCTGTATGTAAGTAGTATGCAGCTTCCTTAGAGTCCTAGGAAGCCAACACTCCACCTAGAGCTCAAGCTGATGGTCCACCATAAGCTTTCGACTATACTGGAGACCCCAAGTTATCCCTGTAAGCTTTCACAGAGTCTCAAATTATGGTGAAACTGGCCTTTCCCAAAGGGATACATTCATCTAGTGGACACATAATTCAAATCAAATATTGTTTACTATTTGTCATCCTTATTATGTACTAGCCTCCATGGAAGTTTAGGACTAATTCCATCCTCCTTTCTATCTCAAACATCACCAGGTCATTTTCTCAGATTGTTCATTTTCATCTGCAGTATACATCGACATTGGAATCATTATTCTCAGTATTCAGTCCCTACCCTTGCCAATCTCCTTCTCTTCCTCTCTAAGTCCATGCCTTGTGCTTTCCTCAAGTAACCAAGAAATTGCTTTCTATTCTCAATCTTATGAGTTTACTTTTGTTCTCAGATGGAAGGCTGACTGGGCCCATAGACCACAGCCTCTCCTAGAATCGCAATTTTCACATCTCTATAGAAGATTAATCCAGTCTTCTTGATCCTTGAACTCTTCATCACCATTTTCTCATCTTGTACGTCTTATAAGACGTCCATGGTATAAAACTCACATTTTTCCAAAGGTTACACTTGGGTTTACCACTTCTAATAATTATAAATTTTTAAAAAAGTTTCAATTAATTAATTATAAATAAATATATATTTATTTTTAAGAGACAGCAAAAGAGAGAGTGGGGGGAAGGGCAATGAGAGGGAGAGAAATAGACTCCCCACTGAGCTGGATTCCTCATTTAGGGCTCCATCCCAGGACCCCGGGATCATGACCTGAGCCAAAGGCAGATGACCCTTCACCAACTGAGCTGCCCAGAAGCCCCATAACCATAATTTATTTAAATCTCAATTTCAAGTATTCCTTTCTCTAAATTCTACTTGCTCTCTTCCCAGTTAATTTAGTTTGTTCTGCTTATTATAGGAGTCAGCTTCAAGACTCCCAGTTCACTGACACAAATTTGATTTCTCTAATTATCACTCTCTTCTCACTTCCTTTAATGCCTGACCTAGGTTGTGTTATATCCTGAAAATCATCCCCTTTAAATGTTCCTAATCCTTTGCACCTACTCCCTCATAATGTTGAGCTTTGCCCAAAGCTGGTCAAATTCCAATATTTGCATATTTACAAAATGCTTTCCCAGATGAACATCTCTAGTCAGTTATCTAAAGAGCATGGGGATATGAAGCTTTCCTTATCACAGGTAAGCGATCATGGGCTTCCTCAGGAGAGGAAATGAGGTGCTGAGTTCAGTGTTGAAGTGATAGGTAATGATTCATGAGAGGAAAGCAACGATATTTCAGAGGCAGTAAAGCAATTATCTGAGAAGTGTCAAGTGTTTGTTGTCAATAGAAGAATCTGTACAGCATGGGGAATTATTAAGTGTGGTGAACACCATGAAGCTAAACTACCTGATACTTTCACATGTTTTGCTATCACTGCCCTATATTCTAAACAAGGAGGAAATGTCTTGGATACTGGGTATAACAAAATAAGCAAAAAAAAAAAAAAAAAAAAGGAAATCCAGAATGATGGACAGAAACAGATTTGCACAGGCAGATTCAGGTATTTTTTTTCCTTAAATGTGATTATGCTTCTTTTAGCTTGAAAAACATGAAAAAAATGAAATATATTCATAGTAACAAAAGCCCTTTTGTAGTTTCAAAATGATGATAAAATGCAAAGTTTTTTCAAGACATGGATAGATCTTCTGAGGTCTTCAGTTCTGAATTGGCCTTGAGTCAAGACTTAATTGGCCTATGCCCATCCTTTCATTACAGACTTTTCATCCTCTTCACAATCAATACTCATGACTCCAAACATGTAAGCAGACCATAAGAACAGGTGCCAGAATGTCAGAAAACAATTTCACCAGGAATAATACAAATCTGTTCAGATAATCACAACAGGCAATCCAAGGAATCCTGTTCCCAGGAAATCAAGCCAAACAAAATAAGCCAAAAACTTAAGAGGCTCAAGTAAAGAACCAAACTCCATCCAGCATGAACTCATGACCCAGCTGTGGGTAAAGCTCACGAAGAACTGACAAGAGATAGGAAATTGCAGAGGTCACCCTGTTACTGACCTGAGGGCCAGTCTGTGGCAGTGATGTCTTACTTCTGTAGAAACTTTGCTTTTGTCACCATAGCATCTGCTGTTCTATACCTCTTTGCACACAACACAGGAGCAGCTCTTTTTTTTTTTTTTTTTTTTTTAGATTTTTTTTTTTATACATGAGAGACACAGAGAGAGAGAGAGGCAGAGACACAGGCAGAGGGAGAAGCAGGCTCCATGCAGGGAGCCTGATGTGGGACTGGATCCCCAGTCTCTAGGATCACACCCTAGGCTGGAGGTGGCGCTAAACCACTAGGCCACCGGGGCTGCCCGGGAGCAGCTCTTAAAAGCGTGTTAGAAATGATATATTTTGGATATGGGATTATGACAGATGCTTTTAGGGGGGATTTATGAAAGTAGGGCTTTGCTCAGATGTTTTCAGAAAACTAGGGCAATGCTTATCTTAATAACTTTATCTAGAACGGAGGAAGAGTGACGTCAAAGCTGTACGTGCTTGAGAAACAGTGGTCAGTCATATTAGTCAAGATAAGGGCATGTCCTAGTTATAGCATGGTCTTGTCCAAGGCTTTGTTCAGTGAAACTGTTCATGTGCATTAGGAAAACGTGAAGGCCTAAATGCCTGTCAGTGCCAAGCCAACTGCTGGCAAAACCAACACCTAAAGTTAGATCCAGGTCAACTCTCATCTTTTACAGCTCTCCTTATTTTGGTAGTATTTCTTTAGAATCTCTTTTTTGATATTTCTTTTTTTTTTAATTTTTATTTATTTATGATAGTCACACACAGAGAGAGAGAAAGGCAGAGACACAGGCAGAGGGAGAAGCAGGCTCCATGCACCCACCGGGAGCCCGACGTGGGACTCGATCCCGGGTCTCCAGGATGGCGCCCCGGGCCAAAGGCAGGCGCCAAACCGCTGCGCCACCCAGGAATCCCTAGAATCTCTTAAGTAAAATTAAAATTCATAAGAGTTATCCATCATCTAGTAGCTCACATACCTTAACCAAGCTTTTATGACGATTATAACCTTATTTGGAATGCAAGTTACACAACTTGTCCTACACATAGAGAACACAGTGTTTGGTGAAAAGAACAAACAGAAGCTAAAGAATGTTTCTTTCAAGTTATACATGCAAATGCATACATTACGCTTTTATACTTTCCACTGTATATGATAAAAATATCATAAGTTTAAGATGCTTCTAGCATAATTAACATATTAATACTGTTCCCAAAGTAACTTAAGGTAGCTCATACACTGAAAATACACTGAAAAATTCTTATGGTAAAAATTTAAAGAAAACTGTTATGATCATACATAGATGTACAAAGAGTATATATATAGAATATATATATCCCCCCAAAGATAATCTCAGGAACATGTGTGTGTGTGTGTGTGTGTGTGTGTGTGCGTGTGTAGAGAGAGACAGAAAAGAGGAAAAGCAAATAATTTAATAATTTAATAAATTTGACTAACATAAGAACTATTAGTGACCACTAAATCTATCATATAATTCCTGGCAAAAAAAAGCAAACTAGAAAAGAGTTACATAATTTCATAAAGGCAATTTTTCCCCTTTTATAATTCTAAATATAGTTTAAGAATTACATTTATCAAAGGGATATAAGAATGTTAAACTATTTCATCAACAAACCAAATATAGAAAATATACCTAATATATTTGTAGAACTTTATGACTGAATGCTCAATAAAATTTCAAGATAGAGAATTAGTTAAAGCTCAAAAGAGTCATTTATCTAAGTAGGAAGCAGAAGAGAAAGAATAAATTAATAAGGGCCAAGTCTATAACTTCTTACAGATCTAATTATGTAAAAGGATTTAAAATATCTATAAAATAAATATTGATTTTTTTAGCTGCCTTTTTCAAAAATGTCCTTATCTCTCCTTTTTTTTTTTTTTTTCAAATGGGTTTAAGGAAATTATTAGCAGCCCTTTCAAGGTAAAACTCTCAGGCAGAAAATTTAGAAGCTGATAATTCCCTGTAATTAATGAAAGACATAATCCTACGCGAGGTGAACACATGCAAATTTTAAAGTAGGAATGTCTAAAAAAATAAGATTCATCTATTCCTGAGGTATCAGTTTTATAGCAACCAAGACTTATAGTGTTCCTAGCATCTCAACACATCACATAACATGGAAGATATGGTGCTTTTTAAACTCAAAATTCAGAGGGAAATGTGGTCCACAAGAACCCTTGTGGACTTTTGTTTCCATGAACACCTGGACTACAGCAGCAAATATTTCCCCTGACTTGTTTCTGTGATAAATCAACTTGAAAATATCTCCTTTGTCCTTTTGATACGACAAAAGGTTTGCTGGATGGAGTTTGGAGTGTTGGCTTTCTGACCTTTAGAGAATTTCTGCAAAAGTTCTTTTCTCAGCATATGGAAAAACCTTCATGAGTCAGCTCTTGGTTCATGTAAAATTGGAGTTTTAACATAAGAAAAAACAATTCCCTGACTATTATTGCTATTTGCTATGGCAAGGACAGCTGTTTGTACATCTAATTGCCACATTAAGGTTTTTTGGTTTTGTTATTATAATGGATATAAAAGAAAAAAGCCACACTTAAGATAGAGCTTTTTTTTTCCCCCTTTTAATCACTTGAAACTGAAATCTGCCAGAGTACATTATGATTCCTAGGTCTCAAAGCAGTACTGCAAATACTGATTTTGTAGAAACATCACTACCCTGAGATCTGTTTTGTGTGTAAATGTCCTCACCTACAGGATAAGTTTCTGTGATGCTCAGTTTTGCTTGGAGAATAACCAGACTCAAGCAAGAAATCACCTTGATTAAAACTATGGAAATAAGATAATCTGTCTCTTTATTAAAAAGATTGGATGGCTTGAATGAGAGATTCTTAACTCTGGGAAACAAAGGTTTGCAGAAGGGGAGGTGGGGAGGGTAACTGGGTGACAGACACTAAGGAGGGCATTTGATGGGATGAGCACTGGGTGTTATACTATATCTTGGCAAATTGAATTTAAATTAAAAAAAAATTAAAAAAAAAGACTGGATAGCTTGAAAGATCAGAAGGCAACCTTGTTCCAGCTGTGAACCTGTCATATACCTAAAGTTGGGTGTATTGTTTTCATTACAATACATGGGGTATGAAAGCCTTTTGTATTCAGCTCAGGATTATTATTTAGAGCATAATATGGTACATTTAATTTTGAATTTCAGAAGTAGCCATCAGACTGGTGCGGTATCTTGTGTGATAAACCAAGGGCAGGCCTCAGTAAATTTGAACATAAATTTGGGCCAATAGTAACGTCACAACCGTTAAGAGAAGGGAGCATTTTAGATCCAGGGAAGCGTCAGTAATTTCAATTTTCTCAGTCTTCCTCCTGTTTTCCAAGGGAATGCAAGGGCTATACTTAACCCAAATTTATACAAAAGAAAGCAACAAAAGTCGCAGTAACAATCCACAGTGGGCTGGTAAAATGAATCTCGAAGCAGAAGGAGAATTTGCCACTCTCCATGGTGTGAACATCACCACCATCAGAGATTTGAACTACTACCATGACATCACTAAATAGTTCCTTTCAAGCGTTCTGAAGAGAGATATAAGAAGACAGTCAAAAATGATTACAATGTTTGTGTTTCCTTGTTAGGTCATAGGAATCTTTTTTTCCCTTTCTTAGTTTCTTTCTCTCTTTTCTATTTATTTCTTACATTGTGTGTAATGCTTCTATAATATGTTTATACTAATATATTAGCGTATCTAATAGGAGGGGTTTCACAAGTATTTTTTTTCTCCTAGGGAAGCATTAGTAATAATAGTTATGATAAAATATATCACCAAAAGCAATCATAAAGGAAGCCCAAAGTTTACACACCACACGCAAGTTGTTAGAAAAAGCAAACTTCTAACAGGTAGATTAATATACTTAATAAAAATAAATAATAAGTGGGACACCTGACTGACTCAGTCAGAAGAGCACGAGACTCTCGATTTCAGGGTCATGAGCTTGAAAGCCCCACGTTGGGTGTACAGCTGACTTAAATAAATGAAACTTAAAAAAGAACAAGCATAGACTATATTGCAGCTATGTTTTTGGTCAGGGGAGATCCATTTCTTCTCCAGAAGTTTTTTTTTTTTTTTTTTTTACAGTGTGTTCCCTGCATCAGCAACATCAATGAGACCTGGGAATAGATAAAAATGCAAATTCTAGGGCTCTGTTCCACCCACACCTACTTAACTGGAAACTGGGTGGGGCTCCCAACAATATGTTTTTAGCAACCTCTCCAGGGTATTCTTTTTTTTTTTTTTTTCCTCCAGGTGATTTCATGCATGTTCAAGTTTGAGAGCCTCTACTCTCAAACAAATGTTCTCAGCAAATGGAATGCAAAGGAGTAAAGGAAATGTATTTGGTGAAATGTTTCCAAAATCACCAGGAGAGACCTGTTGCCCTCGCCCATTGGCAAACATTGCCCTCACCCGTGGCAAATATTCCACGATAGCCCTAGAATATATTTAATATGGACACTAACATTCAGTCTTAGTTTGTTTCATTTAAAATATACTACCAATCACCTTTGGAAGTGTTGGCTGGTAGCATCAACATCCTTGATGATGTGCTAAATTAAAAGTAAAGCTCCCCCCACCAACATTTTAATACTTTGTAGTTTGATATTATTTCAATGTCACATAAATATCAAATTAGATCCATTTTGTAGTTGATTAAAAATTAGATTCTTCAAGCTCATTGAGTATTTATTGTATATCTATGAGTATAAAACATGCAAGTAGCTAACTTAAAATTCACAGTACTCAAATTTTTGTATTTCTCACTGTAAGTCATAGAAACTTTAGTAATTGGTATGATATATATTAAGCAATTTTTGCACCTCTTACTCAAATCTAACATCACTTTAAATAAAATTAAAGATAAACTAAATTCAGTTTCTAGTAATTTTTAATTAGGTATTAATATAAACACCTTGTCAAAGAGTTGTGAACTTGCTTGTTTTCTATTACAATTTTAAAAAGTAAGCTAGATGTATATTTAGGATGTTACTAAAGGAAATTTTACGCATAATGTACTAATATATAATTGCAAAACCAGCACATTCTCAGTTTATATCCTTGTCAGTGCAAGTTTTGAAGGTAATGTATTTTTTTAAACATTCAAATCACCTTTTCAGACAGAAAAAATGTGAAAAGGCTAACACGTTACTTGAAGGTAATGAGTCTGATTGATTCACTGGGGCCTTCTGATATCTTCCATGTGCACCAATCAAGTGAAAGGGCACAGGCACCATTGTACTACTAACATAAAAACCTATGGGCATGTAAATGCCTCGCTGCCGAATGTAGGAAACATATAAACAAAGGAAACTCAACAAAAAACTGTAGGCCTGTTAAGTGGCAGATAGCATAGCTTTTGACTTAGTCATTAAATTCCAACAGACTAAATATTGGCTTGCATGGCTATATCGGCTGAAAGAAACAAAAATAAAGGAGTTGTTAACAAGAAATCTGTAAAATATTTCAAGCACATAGTGACTAGATCAGTGAAGGAACTGAGCACTTCACTTGGGATAAAATTGTAATTATGCTTACCTAGCTATAATAAGCATATATATGCTGAATATTAAAAAAATAAAATTCATTTTTTAATTCTCTGTTAAGTCCTAATAAGGAAGTGGCTACTTGAGTGCAAATCTACAAAGTGTCTTACCCAGAAACAAGTGTATTTGTTGTTATCAACCCATCTCAATCTCACTTATCACAATTAACATATTTGATTTTATTATTAAGGCATTTTAAAGATAAATTCTCTCACTAAAATATGTGAAAGAATTATAGTATTCCACTTTAGGAAGTTTTTTAACTATCTGGAGTTTTTACATGATTATCATTATCATCATACTTTAGATGCTCAAATTCTAAAAAAAAAAACCCTTGTGTGGGCAGCCCGGGTGGCTCAGTGGTTTAGTGCTGCCTTCAGCCCAGGGTGTGATCCTGGAGACCCAGGTCGAGTCCCATGTCGGGCTGCCTGCATGGAGCCTGCTTCTCTCTCTGCCTGTGTCTCTGCCTCTCTCTCTCTCTGTCTCTCATGAATAAATACATAGAAAATCTTAAAAAAAAAAAAAAAACACACAAACTTGTGTATGTAAACAAGAGCTATATTAAATCATTGCGTTTAAATAAGAATTTCAAACTCTGTAATCCTTATATTTTTAAAACTAACAATTGGCCTATTCAGTAGTATTTGCAATTTATACATGTGGTTAACTCTTGAAAAGGCTTGAGTTATTTTGTGTCAATTCAATACATTTATTAGATATTCTTCCTAGGAATTTAAGTAACATGACTACAAGCTACATGGTGTATATACATGTCTCCTAATTTCTCTGGAAAATTCATCATTTAGTACAGAAAAAAAAAAACAGTTTAAGTGCTAAGTTCTTTAACTTATTAAAGCATGCCACAGCTTAAAAACACCTCTGAAGAAACAGGAAAAAAATAGTTTTTTTTCTCCTAAGGCTAATTAAAGATTGGAGAAATATCAAGATCAGAATCTAACTGTTCCAACCATTATTCCTTATGCACCAACTGTGTAAAAGTTTATGAAAGCATGCTGCTTGGGGAGGGGGGGTATTTAAGAGCCATCTAGTTCATCCAGCAACAGAGGTTTCATTGAAACTGATGAAGAGACATAAGAAAATATCCTTCTGCTAAATAATTTTGTAGTTGTGTGTATTATATCCTGTATATTATATTCCTTCACTTATATTCCTGTATACATTGTATTCCTTTACTATGTATAGTGAGGAATTGCAGTTTTCTTTGATGCCTAGAAGAACATTGGATCATATATATTATGATCCTACATGTTGTTCTGTTTGTCCCAGGTGCTTTTGTGTTTTTCAACATGCTTTTCCCAGCCCTTACCCGAGCAATTAGAAGACAAAGCTACTTGGCCTCTGCTCCATGTGCTATGGCAGGTGGCCAGACTCACAAGGAGGGTATAAATGTGGGGGCTCTTGATGAAAATAGTTAAATGTATGCATTCTTAGTGTTATAAGAAATAATTGATTGTTAACTAATATGGAAAGGAAGAAGAAAAGAGGTGGGAAAACAGCCTGCTTAAGCAATGAAGCTGCATGACTGCTCCAGCATTAGGAATGAGTTAATAATAATTAACAATGATGATAATAGTAATAAACACATTTGAAAAGCCTTGATGCTACTTTCTTGGTGAAGACACATGGAATTTTAAACTAACAGTACTGTCTTCGTTTTGCATGAAGCAAGCATACTGTTAAAAGTCATAAAAACAGGGGCACCTGGGTGGCTCAGTTGGGTAAGTGTCTGCCTTGGACTCAGGTCATGATCTCAGGTCCTAGATGGAGCCTGCATCAGGCTCCCCGCTCAGTGGGGGGTCTTCTTCTGCTCCTGCTGCTTGTGCTCTCTCTCTTTCTCTCTGTCAAATAAATAAATAAAATCTTTGAAAAGTCATTAAAAGCAATGGGGGGGGGAAGTGATGATACACCTTATTGCCTCTAATGTCTCATTCAAAAATGCTCTTGAGATAAATTGTAACAGAAGCCTAATATAAATAGTGGTAGATGAAGTTATCAAGCCATATCATTCTATTTCAAAAATATTTTATGTCTGAAAACTATATTTTCCCCAGCTTTATTGAGATATGAAGGACACATAAAACTTGTGTATATTTAGTTTGTACAACATGATTTTTTTAAGGTATACAACCTGATAATTTCATGAATATCCACACTGTGAAATGATTATCATCGTCAAGTTGATCAGCTCACATTGCTACCATTGGTTTGCAGGAGAGGCATGATAGAGGAGAAGACTTCAGATTTATTCTCTCACCAAGATTTAAGTACACAATGCAATATTGTCAGTTATAATCACTATGCAGCACATAGATCCCCAGAATCTATTAATCTCATACTTTGAATTAATTAAACAACAATTCTTTAATTGGTAGTGGGATAGGATTACTAAGTCGGAGAAATCTTAGCAACATAGAGAAGATCACATATGTGAGAAAATAATTTTTATTTCAGTGCGGTGATATCTAAGAAATATATGACATTTATGGTTGCTCTCAGCCAGCAACGTGAAGAAATATGAAGTACAGATATATTCTGTATCCCCTCATTGCGGTGGACTGTGTAGGTTACCCTGAGCTGACACAATTAGAGAAACTGGACTCCTAAGGAACTCTGACAGGTGTCTACATCCTGTGAACTCACATTCACCTCTGTGGCTCCATCAGAAACACAGTCTCAGAGAGAAGATAGAAGAAGTAGCACCAGCACTTGGAAGAGGTGAGTCAATGGTTCTGAATAATTATATGAAACCTTAGAGAAGTTGCTGGCAGTTGAGGGGCTGCAGGGCGACCGTGGGATGTGTGGGGTTCACTTCTGAGCTTTCATCACTTCAAGGGTTGAGCCTTTTTCGTCTAACAGGATTCACAGTTTCATGCTGGGAAAAAGTCAAGAGTTCAGCTCTAAATAACCTCAAGGACAGAGTATTTTGTATTCATTCCTTTCCTGCTCAGTAAGAAAGAGAAATATAGGCCTAAAAAGAAATATTTTTAGGCAAAATGATATGAGCCTTAAAAAGGTTTCAATTTTACTAGCTGTATTAAAAGGTAAGATAGAAAAAGTAATGTCTTAGTGATAGATACGGCACAACCTTACTGAAATGCCATCTTAACTCTTTGGCCTTTAAATTAGTGATCGCAGCTCCATTATTCCTCTAAGTACTTTGAACAATGATATATGTATGTCTGCCCCAAAGAACCACATTCCAGAAAATAATCACTGGATATCTTTGGGTAACCAGTTTTATATCCTGTTTGAACAAAAAAGAAATTGCCGATAACTGGTTTTCCATATTGCTGGAAGATAGGGAGCAAATGTGTTCATCACAAAAGGGTATTAGGAGGGTATGATGCAAAGGACAACACTTGTTTTTGTTTTTGCTTTTTAAAGCACTGCTGAAGAATTCTGGATGAATAAATGGATTGTGTCTCCTTTTCTTTTCCTCCTGTTAAATCACCCTCAAGTAGAACTAAAAATGAAATGCACAAATCCTTACCCACAGTTAAAACTGAGGAAGTAGATATTAGAAACCCTGAATGAAAAATAGGAAGCCTCTAAACAACACTTTAGGTAAAAGTATATAGGAGAATGAGCTAATAACATCCATGACTGCAGATCTCAAAGCCCCAAATACACCCTCATCCCTAGTAAGCGGGATATTTTAAGGTGAAAATGCTGGTTTTTTGTTTCCCACAAAGGAAATACAGAATTGAGGCATCTAACTGGAGCAAAACTGTGCTTCAGTTGGCTTCAAGGAATAAATTAGAATTTGGTCTGAATGTGAAATCACAGAGTTTTCCACGTAGACCCAGAAGACATGCCACTACATCTGGCACAACCTGACGGTGTTGAGTTGGGCTGGCTTCACAGAGGTCAATGCTAAAGAAACTCAGGACACAACCGTGTGTTTTACGAAACTCCACTGCCTAAACTGTGGTCTCTCCCAGATGAAGCCCAAGTAAATAACGATTCTAGAAATAATTCATCTCATTCAAGTATAAGTGATTATTAAAAAAAACATAGGAAACAAAGAATATATACAAAGAAACATTTTTTTAAAAAAGGAATATGTATAGGAGAAACAAATGGTAAGTGAAGGATTTTCGGAAGAAAAATCATGCTGGTTGAGGTTCTTAATGTTGGGAATATAATCTACCCATAACTTAAGTAAACAAGAATAACAAATAATTGCATTTGTAGAATAAGGGCAGAAATGGAGATAAAAAAAATAAAACTCAGACAACATGAAAATATCATGACCAAAAAAAGAGTGAGATAAAATCAGATCTGTTTCACAGCCTACGAAATTCACTTGATCCCTACTTAAGGAAAACAAAAAGGTCTCTGTTAAGAAAGAAAGAGGTAAAGTATATTATCTCTTCCTTGCTGCCAGTACTCATATAGCAAGAGCTCTATTAAATCCATTATTACTTCACTCTGTCTTGATATAAACAACTGAAATGCACTGAGGCCTGTTCAGTAGAGAACAAAAAGAAAAAATAAATTATTATTATTATTTCTGTATTACTATTAATGAGAAAGAACTACAGATTCCATTCTAAAACCTAGTTTTACTTAAAGAATGAACCTAACTAAGCCACTGGCAGTAAAGTCTCAGGGCAGAAGGTAATTTTAGTTTTCTTACAGATTTTGGAGATTTGTTTATGCACGTGTGTGTGTATGCGTGTGTGCATGTGTCATATGGGTAGGCATGTTTGTGCTGTTATAGTTACAGTAATCGGGTTGCTCTGGGTAAAATATATTTTTACACAGATAAATAGATATATTTTTACATCTATAAAGATAAAATATATTATTTTATATCTATAAAGAACAAATATTGAAAACACTCTGCTTATTTGTTGCTATTCTAAAAAATGTGGATGTCTTTGTGAAATGTTAAAAGAATAAACAAGTTAAAAATTTCTTGGGAAAATGTGAAAAATTGGCTTCCGGATAAGTAAAGAATGGTGTCCTAAGATAAATACATGCAATGAAAAGAAAATTTATACTAAATTGCAGAAGTAACTTTGTGTAGAGCAATATGAATATTATATTAAGAGAAAAGAGGAAGTAGACATTAAGGAGGCTGCATTTATGGAAAAACAAAGAGGTATTAAATGAAAAATACTGATTTTTAAAAAGGGAACAATTTTGTAATATTATTATCCAAAGTCATTTTATTTATTTATTTTTCAATAAATGTTGAGATAAACTTTTTTTTTCTTTAAGATTGTATTTATTTACTTAACATAGAGAGAGAGCACATGCAGGGGGAGCAGTAGGCAGAGGGAGAGAGAGAACCAGGGTCCCCACCCAGCAAGGAGTCCAAGGTGGGGTTCCACTTGGGGTTTGATCCCAGGACCCCAAGATCATGACCTGAGCCAAAGGCATCTGCTTAACCAATTGAGCTACCCAGGAGGCCCACCTAAAGTCATTTTAAAAATACTTTGGCGCATTGACAAAATTATCAAAGTAGTTTTTTTTTTTCAACAGAATATAGAAAATGTATTATAAACAGAGTTTTTTAATAGAAAAAGAATAAATATTGCCATAATAATCATTGCTTTTCTTTTTAATGTGTTTTCTTGTGAAAAAAAAATTCTACTTGACCAGAAAATATTTCCTTTAGGCTTATTTTGAAGACTAACATTTTCCAAATATTTTCTCTTCTTCAGTGTCCCACAAATGCCAAGAAAACAATTAAATAGAAAAAAATACAAAAAAATGATATTCAAAATAAAATTTTAACTCATTCTTTATTCTATTTTTTTTTCATTAAAAAAAACTTTTTAAAGATTGTATTTTTAAATAATCATTACACCCCACCTGGGGCTTGATCTTCCAATTCTGACATGAAGAGTCACAGACTCTACCAACCGAGCCAGCCAGGGGACCCGCATTCTTTGTTTAAAATTTCAGTTTCTTGGCTTTGGTTTGATATCTGTCCTAACTTAGATGGACATAAGCTAATATGCAGACACCAGAAGGTGCATGGATTGGTGCCAGCAAAGGCACGAGGACAAGGAAAAATTATGTAGCCATGAGATCAGCACCTTGGATTAGAGAGGGATTTAATCCATAGCAGTTAAAATGGACCCGTGAAGTGACTGGAACCAAGGTGCTGAAAACATGCAGAAAAGTTACATGAACAGCCGTGTAGGACTGTTTAATAACAGATGATAAATATACCACCTAAGCAAAGTGAGAGCATCATATAGCTGGAGGTATAACTATGTTCAGGACAGGCAGTTTCCCTAAAGGCAATCACAGCAAATAAACAAAAATCTCTCTGTTTTTGTCTGTCTGTCTCTGTCACTGTCTCTCCCTCACACACACACACACACACACACACACACACATACACACACAATCTTCTGAAAATAAGAAAAATAAAGGCAAAGATAGCAATTCTTGTTATGCTAGAACTTTCTAAAAATCAGGTAATATTATTGATTTGGGACAAGAAGATTAATTCTAGAAAATGCTGTTTCTACACTGAATTGATTGACACAAGCTCTATCTGCAAAAACAAAAGACAACAAAACCTGCAAACACTGATTCTGTAGAAAACACCTCTAGACTTCCACTTTCAACCAGAACAGAGCAACAGGGAACAGACTGACCCTTTGCCTTCAACAATCTTTACAAAACTGGACAGAACATAGGGCAGCAACAATTTTTAGACTGAACAAAAAGCCACACAGGACAGGGGTCCCAGAGAGAAAGTGACCAAGTGACTGAACCCCACAGCTGTCCTTATTTTCTGGAAAAAAGTTTTCAGAATGTAGAGCAGAGAGGGGTAACCCAGCATAGCCCAGCATCTTTCTAAGTTGAGGGGTCAGAGTTCAGGTCCTCGCCTGGAACCCAGGAAATGTGGAACCTCAGGGAGCATAGGCTCCCACAGAATCAATCCCCAACGATGGCTTTAGGGACATGAGGTTAGGAAATCACAGAGGCTAGGAAAGGAGCCACCAGGCAGAGGCAGGAGGGACAGTCTGGGGAGCTCAAGTGGTGCTGAGAATAGTTTCTGTACCTTCAACCAAGGAAAAGAATCTGTATGTGGGGCAAGGGGTGGGGTGGATTTAAGTCTCTCTGGGAGAAGAAAAGGAAATCTGAGTCATAGGTGAAAAATATCCTTAGATTAAAGGCTCCTCTGAATTCACTTAACGAAGCCCTAAAAGCAAATCTCCAAATGATCAAACTGTTTTCAAGTAGCTTAATCACATCCCAGAGCAAAGCCCCATCTAGTTAGAGGAATTAAAAACTAACACTGAGCATCCAACAAAGTAAAACTCACAATATCTGGAATGTGATATAAAATTGACAGATATGCAAAAAGCAACAATTAAAAACAAAACAAAACAAAAACAAAAACAAAAAACAGGCAAAGCCACACAGAAGGAGAAAATGACCCAGATCTTAGAATTCATAGGCACAGGACGTTTACATTCGTGATTTTAAAGCAAAGCCATTGGGAGGTTTTGGGGAAGGAGATATCTAAAAAAAAGTCTGCCTGCTGTGTGACAAGAGATGGAAAGGCAGGAAGAGTGGGAGCAGGGAAGCAATTAGGAAGTAACTCCCATGAATCTGAGCAAGAACAGGTGCCAAATCCCCCCACCCCCAAGCAATGAGGAGAAGAAACAAATTGTGGGTGTATTTTAAAAGTAAAAATGGAAGAATTTCTGACTCACTGGGAGAGGTCAGGGAAATAACAAAGTAAAGGACATTGTTGATGCATTTTTGCATTTTTACAGGGGTAAGAATAGAATTTCCCTTTACTGACATGGCAAAGTCTGTGGCAAGGGGGTTTGTTGGCTGTGGAGAAGCAGGGAAGGATGGGAAAGGGTGTGGCAGGGAACATTCTGGCTTGAGCAGAGATGCCCGTTAAGCATCTAAACAGATGTTGAATAGGCAGTTGGATATATGGATATCGAGGAGAGGCAAGAGGTCCCCACTGGAGGTATGCCTTTGTTAGTAATTACCATATAAACTGCAATTTAATGTGCAAAACTCCTTATACACAAAATTACCGCATTTCTAAAATGTATGCCAAAGTCTATGATTCATTACAATGAGAGAACGTGTGCAATTTAGAGAGAATTTCAGGGAAGCATGAAGAATAATGACAGGCCTGGAAATCAAACTAATGAAGTAAAGTTCAAAGAATGGGCTTCTCAGCCTAGGGAATGAATGAAGAAAGTGTTCAAAGTGATTGAAAATGCAATAAGAAAAAAAGGTCCTAAGGAATACAGTGGAGTTCAGTGATGAATTTACAAGGGGGAACATTTAGAAATTTAAAGAAAGCAAACCTCTACTGAATAGAGACCTCCTTAGATATAGAAAAGACTAGTATTACATGAACTAGAACTTCACAGGAATCAGCCTGAGAGATGTGGTTTGAAGTGACAATCCTAAAAACCAGCCTGTCAGTACTAAAATTTCCACTGTTAAGGGTTCTTTCCTTTGGGTAAAGAGACATTTCTTGCAATACTTTTTTAAATTGTAAATAATCTTAAAAGAATGAATTATTCAAACCGTAACATTTTATCTTCATGAGATTGACAGAGATTAAGAAAGCAATTACTTTCCAGGCCATGAGGGAAATATCCCTTGATAAGCTAAGTTATGTTTGAGTAGTAGGAGAAGAGTACGTTTGGAGTCATTTTCTTGGAGCAAAGTGGCAATGGATCAAGAATTGGGGAAGGTAATGGCCCTGAGAGAAGAAACATAAGAAGGGTCTATGGATCAATTGCTTTATAAATTTGCTTACTGGCATCTAAATACGGAAAGTCTCTGTACATCTGAGCCTTATTAGAATATTTTTCTGCGGGTGTGTGTATGAATTTGAGACATTTTTATAGAATGCTTAAAACTCTAAATGCTCAAAACCATAAAAATTTTGGTTGCTTAATTTAGGCAAAAAAGGAAACTTCCTTTAAACACAATTTTTTTTTTTAATGAATGGAAATTCAAATAGGAATAGAAAATTGAAAGTGAGAAAACTATCTTTGAGTATTCAAATGGTAACATCATCATGGAAAATTTACAATTAGAAGTATCATTCAAGAGACCATTCAAGAGCCACATGAATCATTTACAGCCCAGACCAACTTCTGCAGCCCTGTTTTTTTCCTCACCATGGCATCTAAGATGGCTCTAGTCTGCCCTGTTTGTAAGAAGGGCATCAAGTATATGGGAATGTTATTTATTATCAAAACATCCCCCTCTAACTTTAACGCAGAAATAAATATCCTCTGGATTTAGTGAACCTAGAAAATGTAACCAAAATCTATAAATAAGTATGTTATTCATGGTTTCTGTTATTTTGTCTTTGAATTAATTTTTGATCAGTGCATAACAAATTACCACAAATTTGTGGCTTAAGCACATTTATTATTTCAGTTCCTACATGGCACGGATGTGAGTTCTGCTTATCTGGGTCGTCTGTTCAGTGTCGCACGAGGCTGAAATCAAAGTTGGATTGCTTTGCCATCGAGAAGCTTGGCTAGGGAACAATCAGCTTCCAAGTTTGTGCAGATTGTTGGCAGGGATCTCTTCCTTGTGACTGTGGAATCCGTGGCAGCTTGTTTCTTCAGGGGCAGCAACAGAGTTTGCTGCTTTTGATCCTGGCTCTTTATGAAGAGCTGAGTCCCTCTTGTGTTTTTGCCTGATTACACCAGGCCCACCCACAAAAATCTCCCTTTGGATTAACTCAAATCAACTTATTTGAGACCTTTATTATACCTGGCAAGTCCCATCAGCTTTGCCATGTAAGGAGTGGCCTCATCACAGGAGTGGCCTCATCATAGGAGTGGCAGCTCCATCAGTCACAGGTCTTACCCAGAGCGAGATGGAGGGAATTACACATGATGTGTATGCCAAGGAGGAGGATTTTAGAGACCATCTTAGAATTCTAACTACCATAATCTCTAGGACTTTTAACAGCCATCGTGCCAACCACACATCCCTTAAGACTGCTGGTAGAGATTTGACTAAGTTGACAATCATCCTTCTGTATATTCTTCAGAATAATGCTAGTTTCAGAAAAGGCTAGGAGAGCAGTCAAGAAAATATTCCCAGAACAATTACCCAAAATATGTTGGACGTAGATGATAAAACATGCAAGTGTAAGTTCATAATCTTCTATTAACTTTTTAAAATGTAATAGTTCATTAAAAAAAATACAACCAATGAAAATGAAGTGTTTTTCTCCAGCACATTCAACTTTTTCTCTATGACTTCTCAGCTATGTTTTCAGAAAGTAAATTTGACTTACTGCTTTTAGCATATATTTGAAAATGTGAAGTATCAGCTATAAAAATGTGATTTGTACCTTTAGTTCTAATTATTTTGGAACTACTTGAGGATTTTCATTATCAGTCTGCTCATATAATAATGCTATAAAAACAAGACCCGACATTATTTTTAAACTAAAGTATAATTATAGAATGCAAGGAAGTCACTTTCAAAGTACCAAGGACATACCACTGCAAGTGTGAGAGCAAATGAAACTCTTTGTTGTTGTGCCCAAGTATTCTATAATAAAATTATATTTTCCTGATTTTATAATCTGCAACAATTCATTCATCTAGCAAATACTGTTTATCTGAAGATAGGAATAATATAGTAGCTTTTATGATTTAGCTAAATGTTCTTTATTATGGTAACAAAATCCAGTTCTCTTTGATGAATGATCTCTCTCTACTCGATTCACAAGGTATGAAGAAGAGGCAAAGCCTGCATTCTGGCCTCAGGAGTGGGCAGGAACCCAAACCAGGCCAATCAATATACTTTTTCCCTTGGCCACTATGATTGATTCATGGCTAAGCTTTTGACCCAAATAGGTTAGGCAGCAAATGACATGCATCCTTTACACATTTTTGGAACCACTGGGATATAAAAGCACGTCTGTCTTACTGTGTAATAGGTTGAATAATGTCCTACAAAAAGAGATCTAAATTCCAAGTCCTGGTACCTACTCATGTGATCTTAATTGAAGTCAGAGTTTTTGCAGACATGATTAAGGATCTTGAGATAAGACCACCCTGGATTTAGAGTGGGCCTTAAATCCAATAGCTGGTATCCTTGGAAGAGAAAGGAAGGGGAACTTTGAGACAAACACAGAGGAGGACATATGGAGACTGAGGTAGAGTAGATGTGATGCAGCTTCAAAAACCCCAAGGGTTTCCAGTGATCACCAGAAGTTAGGACAGAGATTGAGAACAGATTCTCCCCCAGGGCCTTTGAAAGGAACTAACCTAGCTTCACCTTGTTTTCAGACTTCCATTTTGCAGAACCATAAGCAAATAAATTTCTTTTTTTTTTTTTAAGATTTTATTTACTTATTCACAAGAGGCACACAGAGAGAGAGGCAGAGACACAGGCCAAGGGAGAAGCAGGCTCCCTACCAGGAGTCTGATGTGGGACTAGATCCTGGATCATGGGATCACACCCTGAGCCAAAGGCAGATGCTCAACTGCTGAGCCACACAGGCTTCCCAAGAGAATACATTTCTATTGTTGCAAGGAAATCGAGAGTGTGGGGATTTGTTGTGGCTGTCCTAGGAAACTAACACCCTGGCTTGTCAGGCTGGTAGAATGGCCAGTGGTCCTCTGTGGTCATTTTGCTATCAGGTGAAGTATGCCTGAAAATACAACTAAGATAGGGGCAAGTGAGGCTCTAAGACACAGATTGTTAATATAACAAGAGCAACTATGTATTATGCCAAAGTCGATCTACTCTGGGCTATTCTGATTAAAGAATGAAAATGGCCCCTTTCGAATACTTTACCTCAATATAGTAAAGGCCTTCTATGAAAAACCCACAGCAAACATTAAGTTTTTCCCCTAGGATCGGGAACAAGACGAGGATATCTGCACTCACCAACTTTTATTCAACATAGTAGTGGAAGCTCTAGCCACAGCAATCAGACCACAAAAAGAAATAAAAAGTATCCAAATTGTCAAGGAAGAAGTAAAATGTTGGCTATTTGCAAAGGACAGGATACTATATCTAGAAAACTCTATAGATTCCACAAAAAAAAAAAACTATTAGAATTGATAAATGAATTTGGTAAAGTCACAGGACATAAAATCAAGGTACAGAAATTTGTTGCATTTCTATATACTAATGAAGAAGCAGAAAGAGAAATTAAGGAAACAATACTATTTACAAAAACACCAAAAATAATAAAATACCTATCAATAAACTTGACAAAAGAGGTGAAAGACCTGTACTCTGAAAACTATATAACACTGATGAAAGTAATTGAAGATGACACAAAGAAATGGAAAGACATTTCATGCTCATGGGTTGGAAAAATAAATATTGTTAAAACATCTATACTATCTAAAGCAATCTACAGATTTAATGCAATCCCTATCAAAATACCAACAGTATTTTTTCACAGAATTAGAACAAACACTTTTAAAAGTTGTATGGAATCACAAAGGACATTGAATAGCCAGAGCAATCATAGGAAAGAGAAACAAAGCTATCAAAATTCTAGACTTCTAGTTATATTACAATACTGTAGTAATCAAGACAGTATGGTACTGGCACAAAAAATAGACACATAGATCAATAGAACAGAATAGAAAACCAAGAAATAAACCCACAATTATACTGTCAATAATCTTAGAGAAAGGAAGAAACAGTATATCGTGAGAAAAAGTCTCTTCAACAAATAGTGTTGGAAAAACTGGATTGCTACATGCAAAAGAGTGAAAGGGGACCATTTTCTTATAGCATATTCAAAAATAAACTCAAAATGGATTAAGGACCTATAGATGAGATCTGAAACCATAAAAATCCTAAAAAAGAGCACAGGCAGTAATTTGTCTGATATCTGCCATCGGAACATTTTTCTAGGTGTCTCCTGAGGCAAGGGAAATGAAAGCAAAAATAGACTATTGGGACTACATTACAAAATAAAAATAAGAATAAATGCTTCTGTATAGCAAAAGAATCAATCAACAAAACTAAAAGGCAACCTATGGAATGACTCCTAACTCTGGGAAACGAACTAGGGTTGATAGAAGGGGAGGAAGGCGGGGGGTGGGGGTGAATGGGTGATGGGCACTGAGGGGGGCACTTGACAGGATGAGCACTGGGTGTTATTCTGTATGTTAGCAAATTGAACACCAATAAAAAATAAATTTATTATTTAAAAAAAGGAATGGAAGAAGAGATTTGCAAATACATATGCAATAAAGGGTTAGTATAAAAAATACAAAAAAAATACAATTCAATACTCCTCAAAACAAATAATCCAATTAAAAATGGGCAGAAGACATTGACTTTTTTCAAAGAAGACATGCAAATGGCCAACAGACACATGAAAAAATGTTCAATGTCACCCATCATCGGAGAAATGCAAATCAAAACCATGATGAGATTTCATCTCACACCTGTCAGAATGGCTAAAATCAAAAACACAAGAAACAACAAGTGTTGGCAAGGATGTAGAGAAAAAGGAACCTTCAGGCACTGTTGGTGGGAATACAAACTGGTGCAGGCACTGTGGAAAATAGTATGGAAGTTCCTCAAAAAGTTAAAAATAGAACTATCCTAGGATGCAGTAATCATACTACTGGATATTTACCCCCCAAATACAAAAGCATTAATTCAAATGGCTATAAGCACCCCCTAATGTTTATTGAAGCATTATTTACAATGGCCAAATTAGGGAAGCAACCCAAGTGTCCACTGATTGGATAAAGAAGAGGTGGTTGTGTATGTGTAAGGTGGTGTTTATATATATATAAAATATGTATATATAATATATATAATACAGTATATATGCATATACACACACATATATATAAATTTTATGCACATTATACATATGTATGTATATATATGTGTGTGTGTATATATATATATATATATACATAATGCAACCAAAAAAGGAATGAAATCTTGCCATTTGCAAAATCATGGATGGACCTAGAGAGTTTAATGCCAAATGAAGTAAGTCAGAGAGACAAATATATGATTCCACTCATGTGGGAATTAAGAAACAAAACAAAGGAGCAAAGGAATAAAAGAGAGAGAGAGAGAGAGAGAGAGAGAGAAACCAAGAAACACACTCTTAACTATAGAGAACAAACTGATGGTTACCAGAGGGGGGGGGTGGGAGAAACAGGTGATGGGGGTTAAAGAGTACTTAGCATGATGAGTGCTGAGTAATGTATAGAATTGTTGGATCACTATCTCATACACCTGAAACTAATATAACACTGTAAGTTAACTATACTGGAATTAAAATAACAAACTTAACAAAAAATGTCAGCCCAGCACCCAGCTCAATGCCACATACATAATAGATGAAGAAATCATATAATAAATGAATGGCTGTTGGATTTGTTTTGAATTTATATTAACTTAGTGTGTCAGTTCTCCTAGGCAACAATCTTTTGTTACCTTTAGTAAGCAAATAAATAAACAGGCGCAAAATAGTGATTTTTTTTTTTTTTTTTTTGGTGAGAATTCTAGCAATCATGCAAGGTCAATAATGGTTATTTCAAGTAAATCCCTTACGTTTCAAAGGAAGCTATGTATTATCTACTTTGTCAGCAAGCTTTTTAATATGTTTTATAAAGCAAGAGTTTTTTCAGATTCTATACTCCTTTTTTTCTGATTCTAAGAGCCATCAGAAAAATAAAAGTTAACAAAATATCCTATAATTTACAAAGATCTTTCTTGTATACAATTGTAGAAACTACTATTTCAGATTATTATAGATTCTTCTTTCCATTGCATAAAAATCTAAGCAACATCAGAATATAGCGGAAAGACTTTTTTTAAAAAATTTTTTAAAGATGTATTTATTTATTTATTTAGAGAGAGTAAGAGAGAGAGAGCAGGGGAAGGAGCAGAGAGAAACAGAGAAACCCAGTCAAGTTCCATGCTCAGCAGAGGGAGCCTGAGAGCTCCATCCTAAAACCCTGAGATCATGACCTGAGTCAAAATCAAGAGTCAGATGTTTAAACAACAGAACCACCCATGAACCCCTATAATGAAAAGATTAAAAAAATAATAATAAAATCAGAGGTTTTTAAATCCTTTTATGAAATCACACCCTATTTTTTAGAATAATTATCACCTATTTTTTTCTCTCCATTCACTTACATACAAAACTTCAAAGAAAGGAAATCTGTGCAATTTGACAAAACAAAGGGGTTCTCTTGCACCTGCACACAAACAGATTAAAACTGCAGTATTTTTAGCGGATAGTTTTCAGTTTAAAAAATATACCATTTCCACACAGTCCCTCTGCATTGTTTGGAAGATATTTATAAAATACATCTTTTGTAATAAGTAATTTTGCTACTTCCAATCGCTCATAAATATCCTTATAGTTAACTAAAATGGTTGCCTTTGGTCTTTGAACTTTATTAGATATTAAATTAGAGATGAAAGTTGATACATTTACTTAATAATGTTTGAGGTATATTACAATCTGCTTTTGATCCATTTTTATAAATAGAAGCAGTTTTGCTAAACAACCCATATATTCAGTATAAATAAACATCTGATATTTCACAGATCATTTTGAAAACACATAAATAAATAAATTTATTTCACTTAAAACTATTACTCTTCTTAAAATGAGAGACAATCAGAAGATTCAATTTATATCATAAATAAATAAAAATTAAAAAAAAATCTTTAAAAAAATGGGATCCCTGGGTGGTGCAGCGGTTTAGCGCCTGCCTTTGGCCCAGGGCGCGATCCTGGAGACCCGGGATCGAATCCCACGTTGGGCTCCCGGTGCATGGAGCCTGCTTCTCCCTCTGCCTATGTCTCTTCCTCTCTCTCTCTGTGTGACTATCATAAATAAATAAAAATTAAAAAAAAATCTTTAAGAAGATTCAATTTAGCTTTTTTTTTAGAAAGCGGGGCAGAGGTGGGGCAGACAGAGTGGGAGAGAGAATCCTAAGTGCAGAACCCAACACAGAGCTTAATCTCACAACCCAGGGCTCACGACGTGAACTGAAATCTTCAACAGTCTATATAAAATTAACACTTCTTCATTTCCCAAGTCTTTAAAAAAATATTTTTTTTCCACATTCATAGTTAAATAAACACATCTACACAGGTATTTCCAGAATAGCTGACAAACCATTCTCAGATCTTTACTAGTTCTACCAAATGGCCAGCTCTTTCCTTTGTGTGCCGTCCTTCTAAAGTAAGCAGACCTGGGCTGTTCAGTGTTTTCATACTTACTACTTTTCGGTGGAGCTTTCAATTTTAATACATGAATGGACATAAATTCTGATATCATCTGAATGCATACAGGAAAGCAACTTTTCAATGCAAATACTATCTTACTTTTGAAATTATATTATTATCATTAAAAGCAGAAAGAGAGGAGGACTTCCACTTTTGAGATGGAGATAAGATAGGTGCTGATGGCCCACGTGTCCACTCTATCAACTTAACCAGGACAAATTACAAAGAACATGTGTTTAAAAGCAATAGAGAGTTAAGAGCTATAGTTCCACTGGTATTTCCCCTGGGGAGCAGTGATTCTGAGCTCTGGTAAGGGGGTGGGCTAAGCTGGAGAGAAGGGAAATAAGCAGAACACTCAGGTGTCTTGTGTATAAGGAGTTTCAAACTGGAAATTAAAGGACCTCCAAATGCAGTGATGTTTTTCTCCAAGAGGCAGTCATTCACTGAGTTCTGAGACCTTATTTGAGTTTATAAAAGGTGGAGTGAGATCTCTTTCAGTCTTTGAGCACTCAGGGAACAAAATCCTATCCGATTGCCTGCCTCCTGCACCAAGCCTGTATCACTGTGAGGTCAGATGGGTGGACCCAGAAGCTCCAACACCACACAGCTTAAAAGCCAAGCTGAAAACTGAATGTGAGAATTAAATTGCCCATATTCTCACATGGCTAAAGAGACAAAGGCCTACCAGGCTGTCAGTCAGCCCCGGGGAGCACCATGTCTAATGTTAGAATAATTTCGGGATGATGGTTATTTCATTCATAAACTAGATGACAAATACAGAAGAGTTGCTTTGAAAATAAAAGAAAGGGTAAGCAGGAAGTAAAGTTAAAATATAAGGCTCTGAAAACGTACTCTCAGGAAAGATAAAGGGAAATGGACCACAGCTAGTAACGGAGTTAAAGTGAAGTGTAGGTTATTAGGCAGAATTTTGAGTTAGGCTGAGATTTTTTGTATCTCATTGCATGGACTTATGTGGTGACCTAAGAAATATGTAAAATGTGGAGCAATAATGTTTGTTTATGAAGACTGTTGGTGTTCTCACTCTGTTTGGCACTCTCCTAGACAGAGTTTCCAGTTGCAAAAGGAATTCCAGGGTGCAGGCTCACCTCCTAGCCCAGATCCACTCTGTCATCATGTCCCTGTTGAGAAATCTCCCTGCTGGTGGACACAGGATTGCCTTTAATGTCTCACATTCGATTTTACTTAATGTTCACATGTTTTGAACATGTTCAGTAAATGTATGCATGAAGGTTAATTTGTTCTTAGATTTACTCCAACCCAAGGAAACCTACAGTTGTTCAGTAGTAAACTCAGGCCCCTGTGACTCAACAAACTAAGCAGCAAAAGTCAACAAACTCCATTTAGAAAAATCTAGGTACCAAATAAAAATTATGTTACAGTTCCTGCTTGAAACAAATAAGTCTTAACACAAGCACATCACATATGGCACGTCTTACACATAAACATTCATCTTTAGAATTTTCTATAATTTTTAAAATTTATTTTGACTCATAAGAACAAATGCCTTGATACCCACACCCTGTTCAGAGAATACTCTGACACACTGCATCCTTAGAAAGCTACTTAAAAAACAAACCCCCAAAGCCCCTCACAAACGCTATATTTAGTTCCCAATTGATATATATGTAATAAAACTATGGCATTTCCACAAGTGTGCATATGTAGCTCAATCTATGAGAATATAAGATTTGCAATAAGGTAGTCATTTTGAATTATTATGAATAAGGCATAATCATAACCATGGCAAATAGCTAATGAGCTATGTGCCATTTCAGGGGAAAAGCACACTTGCACACACATTTATATCTATATTTGATATATTTGAAGATTTTTCAAGATGAAACATTTCTAGAATTGTCATTTTTGCTCTCGAAGTTTTATGTATGTGCATATGAGCAATCAAAGCAACATGAACCAAAGTTTAGTGTATCTGTCCTAAATATTATAACTGATTTTTCTTTAGCAGCAGAATGCTATAAAAGTTTATTTTTTAAAAGCCCTTGCAAGTATTTGTAACTAATATTAGTAATGTTAATGAGGAGGGGAAACTATTTTGAAAGGCTAATAGGCTACATAAAATTATATGTACTGTACATCAAGGGTGATGTTTAAAATACCCTGCTGTGATAATTTTGTCAATATATAATTAACTACAACTGTAAATTGAAGCATCGAATTTAATAGTGTTAATGATATTTATAATCTCCTTCGAAGTGCCACATAAAGATTGCTAAGTACTTTATAAAATTAATACTTTACTTCTCATCTCCTGCTGATTGGCAAGAATGTCATGCTACATCCATAAGAGACAGCTGACAAAAATCATAATGTTTGAATTTTCATGAGAGAAAAAAAAAAGCAGGAAACAGGAAATACAGGTCCTGCCTCTAGTTCAAAATTCGAGTCACTTGAATATAAAATAGTAGAAATGCATCTGAAATCAGAGGTTTTCTAAGTTATAGCATTGAATATCAAATAATCTACGGTGAACTGTTATGAATTTCCTTAGTTTTGAAAGCTCAAACTTATGTCTTGGTGATAATCTTCCCATGACTGCAGTCAGAAGAGGGGCTTGTGAGACCCCAAGATCCTTGGGGCTGCTTGAGATTCTGGGCACAGTAGGTGAAGAATCACAGGACTTAGGACCAAATTCTGCCTAGATAGAAACAGAGGAAACTTTTTTTTTGTTTTTTTCTTTTAGAGAAGGAGATGGGAGGGGCCGAGGGATAGAGAGGACCTCAAGTGGACTCCACACCCAGCACTGGGCTAGATACAGGACTGGATCTCATGACTCTGAGATCAAGATTAGAGCCCAAATCTCTGAGTCAGTCATTTAACCCACTGAGCCACCCGGGTGCCCTATAACCAAAGAAACTCTTGGCCAATATCTAACCAGTATAGAAAATTCATTTTGTTACCCAGTAAATCCTGCCCTTGTATTTTCATCCAGAAACTAGACTCTTCACATGAACAAAACAATAATTTTTCAAAAATTCTTGAAGAATTACAGATCCCAGGATAGATCTTTGGCTGGATGCTGGTCCTCCTAAAACTTGATTCTCACTTTCTTCTTCAGAAATTTTCAGGCACCCGAACCTTCTCCACAAACTCCTATAAACTATAAACACATCTCTACCAGCTGGCGCTGTACAATGACATTGTGTGCTGCGCAAATCTATCCCATTCTATACTATAGTACACTCCACTATCCTATGGTGACATGATATCACCATCTGCTGGAGTCCTTGCTTACACAGAAGTCCAGCTCATCTCTCCTACCTTTACAAATTCATCTAATACCTAAACTGTAAAAACATTTTGGTCTGACCTGGCTTCATTAAAACTTAATTAGTTGGTTCATTTATATTATGAGACCAGTTTTTGGTGGGTTTTTTCCCTGTACTTTTTCTCCTTTTAAACACTACAATGAGTCACTAGTGTCAGTCTGAGCTAAATTTCTGATAAGATATCACAAGTTTCCTCACTCACAAGCAAGAAAAAAATTTATCCCGACCTAAAGGAAAATAAATCACTTTTATTTATTGGTTGCAAAATAATTATATAAATGATTCTCTGAAATGTTAATAAATCATGAAAAACAATGGAGACTGCAAAAATGTTCAGGGATAAAGAATGCTTGAAACTACACTGTGAAGGAGAAAACATATCCTGAATGAATCAATGAATGTTAACATTATAATTGTGAACAGGCTGGGGAGGCTTTATTTTAAACAAGGAATTATTACCTAATGCAGCTTAAGTGCCATCAGTTTTATGCATTTTAGGGAAGCTTTTTAAAAAAGTCCCTCTTCTTTCATGAAATGTAAATCTTCCTATCACAACACCTTACGCAAAATATGGCATATCATCTTCTAAGGTGAAGGTTAATTTAAGTTACATTAGAATAGAGCAGGAAAAGACCAGACAAGTGCACAGGGTCACGTTTGACACATTAAAAATAAGTAAATAAAGTCTAATCTGCATGTGTGCCAAGTATTGGCACAATAGAAGAGTGCTGCAATCACTTTGGCTAGAAAATACATCTTGGAGTAGATTGTTATGGTGGGGGTAGTGGCAAGTGGTTACCTTCTGGATATAGTTTAAGGAAGTATGCCAAGATCTGCTGTTGGTTCAGATGGAGTGTTAAAGAATTGGAATGACTTCTAAGAATCTGGGTCAGAATAACTGGAAGAATGAAGCTGGTTTAGTCTATACCTATCTTATTACTACACCAGCTGCCTCAATACTGATGTATTAAATTATGAAAATTCCCAGACACGCTGGTATTATAATTCTATATGATCAGCCTACCATCTACCCAGGACAGGTGGTCCCTGCACTTTACTGCCAGGTTGGGGGATAAGGCTCCGTGTTTACTTGTTGCTATTTCTCCGGGTCCTCCCAGCCCTGCAGCAGCTTAGGGGCTGGTCTGGGGAGCCTGGATTGGAGTCCTGCTCTGTAGGACTATACACAGGTAGGTATAATTCTCCCTAAGTCCTCCCTTCAATGCCAGGCTCAGAGAGTCTAGGCCATGGCACAGGAGTCTGCGTAGAGGAAAAAACAAACAAACAAACAAACAAAAAACAAAAAACAAATGGAGGGGGGAAAAAAAGATGTAAAAATTTTAGCTATGAGCCACACGTTTAATGAGGCAGTGTTCCCAGACTAGACTATTTTAGGATACTACCGAAATCACATCTGTAAGTACTTTTCCACTATCAAAAGCTTGTTCTAAAACTTAGCCATATAGTCTGTGATATGAGCAAATCCATTTCTGTTTTCTTAAACTGGCTCAAACTCTACTGATCTTCTACTGCTATATAATATTAGTATCCCATATTTTGGATGAGCATAGGAATTGCTCTGTTAAAGAGATTTCTAGATTCCGGTGGTATGCATAAAGAGCAAAATTAAGGTATTGGTACAAAATGGAGTTTACTATAAATTTTGTACTCAACCATTCCTCAGTTCTTTAGGTTGGGAGGTTGACTAATGGTGGGAAGGGGCCAATTAAATGTAATAACAGAAGGTAATTGATGTAAATCTTTATGAAATACAGCAACACTCTATATGGGGCAGCATCGTGGAATGTTGTTTGCACAAATAAAGCTATGTGCAAATCTCTGTTTTGTTAGTAACTTGTTGCATGACTCTAGATCAGTTACCAGACATAATTGAGCTTCTCTTTTCTTCTTGGTAAGAATTGATATCAGACACATATCTTGCTCATGGAGTAGCTGCAATGATTAAATAAAATACAATGGATGGCAAACTACTTAAATTACTTCAAAGTTATTCAGTAAATGCCATTTATTTCTCCAAATAATTTTCTCTCCTACTACTGTCTTCCTCATCCCCCTTTGTTTTCCCTGCACACGATCACTCACATTCAGCTCAAGATAGGAATCTGAATAAAGTGTCTAAGAATGTGGCAGCACGGCACAGCTCAACTTTAAAAGGTCCAGAAGTTGATCGTCAAGGCTTCATAAAATAAAACTCATGTGCCATGAGTAAAGAGTCAGCAGCACTTGGGAGGAAAGCATCCAGAAGGAAACAGAAAAAAAATTTGTTCCAGAAGTGATGTATACTCCATGTCTCAAGTGATTTAAGAAATACGGAATGGCATATGAACTGTGAGGAATAAGGACCCCTAACACGATGTACAGATGGTGGCAGGTAGCTCAAAATAGACACCTAGTTAATGTCCACCAGGTCCTCCTGTCCTTCAGGCTGTGCATTTACTTGTAGGAGTTCTTAACAGGTGCTATATAAAGGACCCACTCAGATCCCAACCCAGCCAGATGACTTTTCTCTAAAGAAGAGTAAATATATTACAAAACTCTGGTTTGCAATATCTATTCACAGTAGAGATTTAGTTTCGCAAGCTGAATTTTGGTGAAAATATTTTTTTCTCTTCTGTGGACAGAGTGAATACATGTGGCTTCAGCAGGTTTGATTTTTGTCTCTGAAATAGAAGGAAAAAACCTTGTCAGAGCTAATCATCCTCTAGTGGAAAGTCTTCTAATGAGAATGACATAGGGCTCTGCATGATTGTGCAGACTTAGAAAGGAGAGAATTGTTCCACCCATTTTTGCCAAAGTTTCTGTTATATAAATACTTTCTTACCTGTCCTTTATTGGGGTGCAACATTTTTGCTTGGTTAAAATTAACAACAGAATACTTTTCAAGCACCATCAGTGTGACTTTCTACATTTCTGACTTTTTACAATCGTGGAAGACAATTATAAAATGAAGAGCAGGAAAGAACCAATGGTATTCATTTGCTCTTATTTTTCATGACTCTAAAATAAGGAAAAACAGAGAACATTGCCTTCAGTCTTTTACAAAAAATGAGGTAAGCAAAAGACAGCCAGTGCCCAACCAAGACAATGTTATGATTTTAAAGAAAGCTGAAACTGCCATGAAACCCTCCTCGCTTCTCTGACGATGGACTCTACAGTATAATGAGAAAATATTAAATCTAGCAAAGTATTATTGAAAGCAGAGCTATTCATAACTAACTAGGTCAAAATTGGGTGAAGATTCTGGAAGGAGATTAGAGTAGCTTGTTCTCTTAATATCCAAATCAATTGAAAAAAAAAGGAAAAATGTCAATAAAGAATGGTCACACGCTTCAGAGTTCTTACAGAGCACACATCTATTACTTTTCCCAATGTTTATTGATGTCATGCAGGTAATAAAGCCTGTGGCTCTTTGTCTGTTTTCCCTCACATTCTCTGGCATTGTTACCCAAAAGGGAAAATGGGAATAAGCTACCATGGGTAGTCATAATCTTTGTCCTTTTGTGAATCGCCTTGGTGATTGAGCAATTCTGTTGGACTGCTGCTAGATTGCTCTTCCTTTACTTTTATGAATTTGCCCAGAGTGGGACTAACGAATTTAGAAGAGAATCAAGAGAGCCGTCACTCACAACAGGATAACCTTGTCGCCTTTGAGACACAACGATCACTTATACTGTGTGTACTAGTTAAAGCTAACATCCTTTCTCCCTACTCTAAAAACAAACAAACAAATAAACAAACAAACAAAAACAAAGAAGTATTCCCTCAAGTGCAGTGTTACAAATTTTACAGAGCTTACAGGTGATGCCTCTACCCGGCTTTAAATTGTGTAGTTCCACTTACACACAGATTTTTTTCTGATAAATACAATACTGTAAATGTATTTTCCCTTGAAAATAATTTTCTATGATTTTCTTAATAATATTTTATTTTCTCTAGCTTATCTTACTTTGAGAAGACAGCATCTAATTCATAAAATATACAAGATAGGTGTTAATTGACTATGTTATCGGTAAGGTTGGTGGCAGAAATGGAATTGTTACATAACTTCGGAAAACATTTTTAAGTTCCTTAGAAAAGACAAGACCATCTACCATATGATCTGGCAATTCCACTCCTAAGTTTCTACCCAAGGGAAATAAAATATTTTCATACAAAGACATGCAAACAATTGTTTATAGCAGTTTCATTTGTTATACCTCAAAGATGGAATTACTTGAAATTCTATAACCAATGAAAGGATTAAAAAAATGTATGACATATTCATACAATGGAATGCTATTCAGATTTTGAAAAATGAACTACCGGTATAGGCAAGGATATAGATAAATTTCAAAATAATTTTATTTTGCAAAAGACTCCAGACAAAAGGCGTATTTAGTCAATTTTTCCATTTATAGAAAATTTTAGAAAATACAAACTAATGTATAGCTATAAAGTGCATCATTGGTTTCCTGTGGGGGGATTATGAATCTCAGTGAGGGGATACAAAGTGGCATTAGGAAATATTGGGCATCGATTACTAAATTCATTATCTTGATTGTGATGATGTTTTTTTTAGGTGTAAATATATATAAAATTTATCAAATTGCTTACTTTAAATATATGTAGTTTATCATACGTCAACTATTCATCAATGAAGCTGTTTAAAAGTGGTAATTTTCACAACACGGTGGTCTGACACAATTTACTTCACAGTTTTTATTCTTATTTCACAGTACAATTGACCCTTGAAAAACAGATTTGGACTGCATGTATCCATTTATCTGTGGATTTTTAAAATATAAATACAGTACTGTGTATTCTTTTGAAAATGATTTTCTTGACTTTTTTTCTCTAGCTTACTTTCTTTTAAGAATATAGTATATGATACATACAAAATATGTATTAATTGACTCTGGTATTGGTAAGTCTTCCATCACTAGTAGGCTATTAGTGGTTATGTTTCTGAAGGAGTCAAAAGTTATACCAATATTTTTTACTGTGTGTGAGTGGCACTCCTAACTCCCCATGTTATTCAAGGATCAACTATATATATAAGAAGGTAGTCTGATGATTCATGACTAAGAGATACTCTGGGTAATAGGTACAACTGTTGTTCCACTGACTAATTTAGATCAAAATAAGATCCAATAATACATTACATAGTTGAAGGACCTGTTTTTTCCCCCACTCATATGGTTAATAACAGATGTTGACTATCCTATTAAATATTATCCAAATCAGAAAATCAAATATTGAATTTTGGATTATTAATAATTAAAATAAATATTATTTTCTCCAGCTATATATGTATATATAGTTGATTAAAACATATGGATGTTGATATTATAAGCAATCAATGTCTACCTGTCTTGAGCCTGTTTTGAAGTCATTCTTGCTTAACCTGTCTGGCTAATTCATGTTAATTGTTGCTTCCATTGACTCAGAAAAAATTTTGAAATCACAAGATTTTTCTGGATTAGAAAGAGGAAAGTTTCAAATGGTGATGTGATAGGATTCAATACAGAGCAGGAGTAGGTGAGATGGGCTTAAGGAGTTGAGTATCAATAACATATTTGGGGTATAAGGAAAGTGTGTCTCACAAAACAGATGGCCAGTTCTTGAACTCTGTGAAAGACAAAAAGGAAATCCATTTTGAACTGAAAACATGCCATGCTTGTGACATGGAGACATAATTATTGGGCAACCTTTGGTCTCTTCCCAGCTTTCACATTTTTTAAATTGACAGTATCCCAAGGATCCAGGAAACTCAGCCTGAGGCAAAAATAAATCACTGATGTTTTATTTGAGAGATGAAAATTCAGGTCAATGAGAGTGAGGACAAGGAAAAATGAGGCAGGGAATGATGGACGAAACGCAAGGTGATTTGTTACCATGGAGTCTACTGCTTCACAAGATGTGAACAGATACGCAGATGTGTCTTTTTGCCTCAAAAATGTCTTCAGACAAACTTCATCTATATAGCACATCTCAGAAGAGCAATAGGAAGGAGAAAGGAGACGGAATTTATCTGCTGAGCTCCCTACCATCTTTTGTCTTGGTTCAAAGAGCCTCCCTTGGAGAGTTAACACCTCTGGACTTCAGGTTGCGTGTAAACCTCGCCCGTATTTCACTTAAGTATGGAAATGGCATGAAGAGGCCAAACTTCCTGTGGTCCACCCACCTACCTCTGCAGGAAACGAATGGGCAATGACAGATGCTGGACTCTCCTGGAGCAGAAAAATAGCCGCAGTGTGTGGCAATGATTTGGCAAATGTTTTTCTTTCATCAGTCAGGAGGATTAATTAATACAACTTTGCCACCTCATGGTCAGGACAGCAATAGCTTCACTGTGTCCCCTGCAGGCAATGTTGACTCTTCTGCTCTCCATGATAATATGTTTCCATTTCACAAAACATCACCTTGCTCTGTAATACTACTGATGACACGCTAATCTGACCTGGTGAGCAGATACTGGTGAGTGTCCTAGAAACCTAGGAATGAAAAAAAAATGCATATAAATTAAGAAAACGTATGAATATAAGAATTGAAACTCTTGAAGATTCCTGAGCCTGCAACATCAGGTTTCCTAAAGTTCACATAGAAATGTGGACTTCCAAAAGGTATAAAGAAGTAGAGTTCTGTGATGCTCTTTAGGTTTTGTAGGCAACTGTGATAGGTTGTTTGCAAACTGCTTGCCATAGTTTTCTCTTTATCCACACTCATAGGTGAATATCCACACACAGGGATTACACGCTCTACCATGTGCACTGGGTTGGCCGTTGAGGACTTTGCAAATGTGACAAGCAAAAACGTAAAGCATGTCTGTGTACTGGAGTTTCTGTATGGCTGTTGGTGAATGACAGACTAGTCACCAATAGATACTACTTAAGTGGATGATTTGTTTTTAATCTTGAATGAAATGAGAGAGAAAACTAGTTTTATTTTATTTTGTTTAGTTCTAAATTAACTATATTTTACATTACTGAATGCTTTCTGTTATAAAAACAAAAGCATGTACCTTACAGGCATGTTTATAGTAGGTTTAATATAATTTTGAACATATTTCAAACAATATGTTTTCTATATTTTTTTCATAAAATCATTAGGAATTATTTTTTAAACAAAGTCTTTACCTCTTTAAAGCATTTTTAGATTCACAATAAGATTGAGAGACTTCGCATACAGACTTGCCCCCCGCCCCCCCCAAAAAAACACGCATAGTCTCTTCCATTAACATCATTCACTGGATAGTACTTTTATTTCTTTTCTTTTCTTTTCTTTTCTTTTCTTTTCTTTTCTTTTCTTTTCTTTCTTTTCTTTTCTTTCTTTCTTTCTTTTCTTTTCTTTCTTTTCTTTCTTTTTTTTCTTTTCCTTTTTTTTTTTAATTACCAAAGATGAACCTACCTTGACACATCATCATTACCCAAAGTCCAGATGTTACCTTAGGGTTCACCCTTGGTGCTGTAAATTCTGTAGGTTTGGAAGAATGCATAATGACACACATCCATCATTCATCAGGAACTTGACCAGGCCAATTCACTTCAAGTTTACCATCCTCTTGAATCTATCCCACACACTACCCCAAATTACTTTTTATTATATCCCCTCATGTCCAAATACAACTAAGGTTATATTTATTTTTAAAACAATGGTTTCAACTTACTTTTTATATAATACATTTTTTTTCTAATGGAAATAGACATTTCTTTAAAATCAGCTTTTTTACTCTATTCCAATTAAAGAATGATTTGGGTAGATCAATTATAGTCAATAGGTTTTGGAATCTAAAATTTAGATTGAATTTCCATTTATAATATGCTCACATTTTGTGTAAAATCAAGCGATTAAGTTTCTAGATTTCCTCATCTAATAAATGTGCCATATGTACACTGCCTCACTGTGCTGTCCTGAAGACAATACTAAGAATGTAAGGCACTCCGCATGGAATTTTATCTGTGATATTGAATAAAAGTTGTGTGATTAATTACCAAACAACCACATCTTCTTTATTTATTTATATTTTGTTTATTTTTTTCTTTTTAAAGAGTTATGTATTTGTTCCAGAGGAAGAAAGAGTGTGTGGGAGCTGAGGGAGGCACAGAAAGAGAGGGAGAGAGAGGGAAGAGAAGCAGACTCCCTGTGATGCGCTCGGAACCCCACTCAGGGCTTGGTCTCAGGACCCTGAGCTCTTGACCTTAGCCCAAATCAAGAGTTGGTCGCTTAACTGACTGAGCCACCCAGGTGCCCCATAAATACATCTCCTATTAAGAGTATTTTCATATAGATCATATGAATTAAATAACAGTGTTTGAAGTTATGGACATTAGTTACTAGCGCTCCAAAATTGTGTCATTTTTCTATGAATCAAATTATAAAAACCTTCAAAATGATTGTTAATCTACTGTCAAAACCTAAAGTTCTTAAATATTGGAAAGATACAGTTGCTTTTTTTAGTTTTAGATAGTAGTGTTGATACATACTGCAGGGATGATTTTAGTCCAAATCATACATTCATAGATTTATAAAATGAGACTCAGAAAGGTTGGCTGTTATTTTTGGTTCTGCACCCAATTCTAACATAAATAAGGATCCTCCCCTACACACACCACCACCACCACCACCACCACCACCATCTGCAAAGATGCTAGAAACACCAACTGGTTGTCTTACAAGTCAAGGCAATTCTGACAGTATCTACCCAGAGGTAGCATGTGATTTCACATTAGTGATTGTTTTGATTTCCAACCCCCTTCTCAGAATCCCCAGAAATCAGATGGTGAACTTGAAAGTTCCAACCCCCTATTCTTGATTGATTCCCTTGGCAACCAGCCCCTATACTCATCCAAAAGTCACTTCATTGTCATATATCCTGTTATGGCAGAAAAGGCATGTTGTGAATAACAAGAAACCCATTTCATTGTTGTGGCTCTGAAGCAACTCCAGAAACTGGGCACAAGAGATAAAATATCACAACAAAAGAAGGTCCCATTGCAGTGTCTTGTCAGGAAATTCCAAAGGCTTGGGTCTTTTATCCAGGACCCATGGATAAAGACTATCTTCCAAAAGATAGGAGGAATCCTAGACATATATAACCTGATCTTTGCACTTTACAAAGCAAGATTATGAATTCCATGGAAGTTAATTTTTCATGGTCTTACACTAAAAAATAAAATCTTGACTAGAAACCGCTCTCTTAATTCTCATCTTTATGTCTCTTTCAACTATGTTCTCATTTTAATTGAATATAGTGTAATTTTATGAAAGGTTTAGCAAATTAAAATAAAATATGCATATTTTATAAATGAAAATAGAAGCCATTTTAGCCAGAAAAAAACTATTTAGCCCTGTTGCTATTTTGCTTTTGGATCATTGGGTAGCAGTATGTACACCGCTTTTTTTTTTTTAATTATGTATCTGAGAGTGCCCAAATAGCTATTTCAGAAAACATCTATGGTGGGTAGCTATTCATTTTTATTATATTGTTAAATGTTATTTTCTCACACTTGAAAATTATAATCGATTTAGTGTTATTACAACAATTCCACTGTAATGCTTAACCAGACATTTTTACGGTATATTCTGAGACTTGATCATGACTTTTACACTTTATTTTTAGCAATAGGCATTTTTGTCCTAGAGAATCTTAAGGTTCAAAAGTTCAGGTAGACCTGTGCATTAAACCCATTGAAATATGTAAAATAAATTATTTTTCAAATAATTTCAGTGAAAAGGGATAGTAACTCTCCTAAAACAATTCTTTCCATTTCAAAAAACTAAAACTCTAAAGACTTCTCTTTGCATTATAACAAAACAAGCGCTTTGAACATTTTTAATGAATTTCTATAATTTTGGCCTCTAAGCAGCTATAATAATTTATTGACTGTCATATCTCTATTCAATAAGTGCTTAAAAGAAGGTATAATATATGTTTTGCCAAATCAGATCTCAAACATAACCAGAATTAGTACTTTTAATTGTTCATTATGTAATATTTTCAGATTGTTTACTTCTCTTGGCTTATACCAAGTTTATGAATGTTTTACTTTATGGCAAATGTAAATACATACTTTATTTTTTAATTAATCCATTCTTTATCACTCAGTTAATATTTACTTTGCTTCTACTAGGTGCCTATTAATGTATACAAAAACCAGTTTCTGCACTAATGAAATATGTTCTGGTTTGTTGGTGCAAATGCAGGTGGGTGTTAAAAATGATTAATATACGCACTTTATAATATTTTAAGAGGTGATAAACTTTATGAAAAAAAAATTATCCAGAGAAAATGGATGGACACTTGTATTGGAATGGGCTAAGAAACATTTGTATTTTTTTTAAGATTTTATTTATTTATTCTTGAGAGACAGAGAGAGAGAGAGAGAGAGAGAGAGAGAGGCAGAGATGCAGGCAGAGGGAGAAACAGGCTCCATGCAGGGAGCCTGACGTGGGACTTGATCCTGGGACTCCAGGATCACACCCTGGGCCAAAGGCAGGTGCTAAACCACTGAGCCATCTGGGCTGCCCAAACATTTGTATTTTTATGAAGGCAGACAGGTAATGCCCTGAGAGTCACTTAGAAAAACTTGAAGATGGTAAAGCAGTAAAACCATATGGAAACTTAGCAAAAATTCTTGTAATTTTCAACAAGTCTAAAATAATTCAATTTGCATGTGTTCTTTTTATACTCTCATTATGGATTTACTGTTTTCTAAACTACAGTACTGGAATTCATGCTTATCTCCATTAACATATTTTAGTAGACTGAAACCATAATTGTAATTTGTCTATATAACTTTAATTAGAACCCTGTCATCAAGGGGCACCTGGGTGGCTCAGTTGGTTGGCCATCTGATTCTTGATTTCTGCTCAGGTCATGATCTCAGGGTCCTGAGGTGGAGCCCTGTGTAGGGGTCCTGGGATCCAAGCTCGGTGCGGAGGGGAGTGGGGCAGTCTGCTTGAGGATTCTTTAACCTTCTGCCCCTCTCCCACTCACACACATGCTTTCTCTCTCTCTCAAATAAATAAATATATTTTTTTAAAAAGCACCTGTCATCAAAAACTTTTATTATATAGTAAGAACTATATTTATTCTAACAAAATCAATACTATTGTTATCTTAAAGTTGAGGGCAAACTATACTGTATAATGCTGAATTTTCTTTTGAACTTACAGCCTATGTTTAAGTTAAGTCTAACAATTAACATTCTTTATTTCAGCAGTCCATGTAATTTAATATATCCATTATATCTTTATGCAACGAACACATTTTTAATTTCTCACAGTAATATTATAAGTGAATTTTCCAAATCCTTGTATCAACTGCAAGCATTTGCCAATACCTAACAGTCTAGGGATCATATCGATTTTTTAAAAAAAGACAATTGTTATAATCTATTAGTTTTTACTATCTTTTTGTGTTCCAAAAATATGTTAAGTATCTAAACATAGCAAATGTCTTTATAAATGAATTTTTTTGCACATTGACATCAAGTCATTAAGTCATTGAAGTATATAAGCTCTTCTGTTTCCAAAGCAATTAATTTATTTGCTCATTCTACTAACTGGTACCACTTCCATTGCTCATGACTGTGATAGGATTTATAATAAAAAAAATATTTTGGCCTCCATCCCAGTTTCTGACTGAGATCCTAAAATCTCTTGGAACCTACTAAAGTGCCTTTTGTTATGTCAATGAGGTCACTTTGGGGCCACACCTAAGGGCGAAGGCTGGTTGCCAGGAGAACCAACCTGGTGATTGGAGGGTTGGAATTTTCTGTCCCATGTTTCTGACCTCTAGGGACGGTAGAGGGGCTGGTGGTTGAATCTAATCACTGATGGCTAATAATTTAATAAACAATGCTTATGCAATGACACCTCCATAAACACCCAAGTTGGAGTTCAGAGAGCTCTGGTTTGATGAACACATGGAGATGCAGGAGCATGGCATGGCCAGAGATGATGGAAGCTCTGTGTCGTCCCCAAGACTGTGTGCCATGCATCTCTTCTCTTTGGCTGTTCCTTCTGAAATAAACCAGTAATTTAGTAAGTAAAACATTTCTCTGAGTTTTCCAAGCCTCTTTAGAAAATTAAATCCAAAAAGTGGTCATTGGAACCTCTGATCTATAGCTAATCAGTCAGAAGCACAGGTGACAACCTGGACATACGATGGCACATGGAGCAGGAGGGCAGGTGCTCTGTTAATACCTCAACCTGTGAGATCTGATGTTATTTCCAGGTGGAGAGTGTCAGATTGAGTTTAGTTGCAGGACACTCAGCTAGTATTTCAGAATTGCCTTGGTGGTATGGAAAAAACCCACATATTGTTAACTGGAATTATAAATGATTAATGAGTTTCTTATTCACTCGTGTTCTTACTAGTTTAATCCACTTATTGATTAATTCATTTTGTTTATTAATTAATTCATACATTTAGCAATACTATGTCATATACACATGTTTTCAGTGTCCTAAAAAGTGGTATTCTTTCTCAATGTTTAATTCCCTTAAAGTAACTGGCTGCTTTATTATTTATTTATTTATTTGTTTATTTATTTATTTATTTTAGGATTTTATTTATTTATTCATGAAAGACACACATACACAGAGAGAAGCAGAGACACAGGCAGAGGGAGAAGCAGGCTCCATGCAGGAAGCCTGACATGGAACTCGATCCCGGGTCTCTAGGATCAGGCCCTGGGCTAAACTGCTGAGCCACCTGGACTGCCCTGCTTTGATTATTTTAAACCAGTATTTTGTTGTTTTGTTTTGTTGATATTAATTCAATCCTTTAAAACTTGATTAGCTGAGATAATCAAAAAAGATTGAGTGTTCCTTCTCTTTGATCTCTTTGAACTTGACATTATTCACCTTCAAAAGCAGAGTTGTTTTAGGGGCCCCTGGGTTGCTCCATGGGTTAAGTGTCTGCCTTTGGTCCAGGTCATGATCCTAGGGTCCTGGGATCAATCCCTGCTTCAGGCTCCCTGCTTAGTGGGGAGTCTGCTTCTCCCTCTCCCTCTGTCTCTCCCAAGACTGGTGTGCACTTGCTCTCCCTCTTCTCTCTCTAATAAATAAAAATCTTAAAAAAAAAAAAGGCAGAGCTGTTTTAGATCCTTGGTCTTTGACAGTCTTACTCACTTATCTGTACGTACAGTTGAAATCCATCTACAGATTAACCTGAAGCCTGTTATAAAGTATGGAGAGCCTTCAACAGCTGTTTACTTCATTCCAAACGTAGATTTTTCTTTTATGTCTCCATAGCCTAGTCAGCCCTGACAAATTCTAAAGGAGATTCAACAAGTTATTCATAAGCATTCAAATAAACTTGAATAAACTTGTAATGTTAGTCTTTTAATCTTTGCACTTTCTGTGTTTCTCATGTGTTTTAGGCAGAATTTTAAGATGGCTCCCATGGCTTTTACCCTAGATTATAATTCCCATGATTATAACACATGGCCAAAAGGATTCTGAAGATGTAATTAAAGTTATTAATCAGTTGACACTGAATTGATCAAAGAGGGATCATCAGGTGGAGTTAATTGCATGTATGTGTTCTTTAAAAGCAGAGAATTTTTTTCCCCCTTGGCTGGCCATAGTAAAGAAAGTCAGAGCACCAAAAAAAAAAAAAAAAAAAAAAAAAAAGTCAATCCTGCATGATTCAAGAACTGAAGTATGGCCTCTAGGAGTTGTGAACAATCTCAGCCTCACAATCACAAGGCATACTGCCAACAGTCAAAAGAGAATCAGATTCTTCTGATTCTTCTCCAAACTTCCAGAAGAGCTCAGTCTGGCTGATACTTGACATTGGTCTTGTGTGACCTTAAACAAACTCCTATAGAACTTTGATGTAATAAATTAGTGCTGTTTAATGACCTTTATGATAATTTGTTATGTAGCAGTAGCAACCTTCCCCAACCCCTCACCATGGAAGGCTTTCCTATCAATGACCTCTCATTCGTTCCCAGAACTCAGTCAAATCTCTTCATTTTTGGAGCTTTTTGTTATTCCCCTGAGTTAATATCTTCCTAGTCTGTGCTCCTTTTTGCATTATGTTCTACATGCTACACACTGTTTCTTATTAATATAATAATAATTTTATAATTAATGTAATAACCATTTTATAACCGTATTTCTCTCAGTAGACTGTTATAGATAATGGTCATATATTAAGTATCAGTTCTGCAGTCATGAGCATGCCTTAAAAATGGTAAGTACTTTATATCTGATTATTTAATTAATACATGCTAAATGACTCTACTGATATCAGGGAAAACATCTTAGCATTTAAATTAAAAGCTGCTCCTTAGAACACTCTATCCAAATTCATTAACTACATGCACAAATTCAAATGATTTGCCTTCTATTTTCCCTACAGAAAATATTCACTCTCAAGGAAAAAATTTCACTTTCAAATACTTTGACAAATATCTGAATACATTTTAAACATTTATTTTCTTAATATTTATCATGAATGTATTCAATTGCCATTACTTAAGCATATTTTTGTATTGCTATTTGAGTATGATCCCATTCACTACATTCTTATTTAAAAATAAGAATCTAAAAAGCCCAAGAGGGGCACCTGGGTGGCTCCATCAGTTAAACATCTGCCTTCCACTCAGGTCATGACCTCAGGGTCTTAGGATCCAGCCCCCATTGGGCTCCGTGCTCAGTGGGGATTCTGCTTCTCCCTCTCCTGCTACCTCTGCTGTGCTCTTTCTCTCTCTCTCTCTCTCTCTCTCTCTGTCAAAAAAATAAATAATATTTTTAAAGTAAATAAATTTAAAAATAAAATAAAATGTCCAAGAATTAGCCCCTGATAATTGAGTCTATGTTTCATGGCAAAAATATATTGTATTTTGCCAAGTATTCAATTTTCATATTCTTTAGTTAATTACAATTTTGTTGTCTGTAAGTGACTGAGATAAAAACAAAAACTCTGGTGGGTATTACTTCTATAAATGGTACCTTGAAATATGAATATTTTTAACTAGCAAGCTGGATACATATTAATATCAATCAGGAAATATGGGAATTAATAGGAAGTGATACTTTCATGATTCTATTGACCTCAATAGATTGTATTAGCATAATTTTTTTAGAAAGTTTCTACTAAGCTTTAAATTCCTCACATAGAAATAAATTCATTTAAGTGTACCTGGGTGGCTCAGTTGGTTAAGGGGCAGGCTCTTGATTTCAGCTCAGCTCAGGGTCTCAGGGTCCTGGGATCAAGCCCCAGTAGCAGGTCTGGTTTCTTTGCTCAGCGAGATGTCTGCTCAGGATTCTTTCCATCTTCTTTTCTCTCCCACTCTGCCCATCTCCCTGCTTGCAGGCACCCACGGATTCTATGTCTCATAAACAACACAAACAAACTTTAAAAGAAATAAAATCATTTGAAATATTTATAATAGAAATATTATGCCATAGTGTCAAATGCTTAGAATCATTGTGTGAATTTGACATAACAAAGAAATCTATAGAATATACAATGTAGAAAAATAGAATATAGAATGCAATGCAAATCACTTAAAATATATAAAATATTGTACCTTAATCAAATTGTTGACTTGTCTAGATTTACCATAGTTTTGGCATAGTGTAAACTTAGCATTGAAAATAATCAAGCTCCTCTTTGAAACAAAAATTCTGTCACTGTGCCCCAGTTTAGATGTCCTCTACCCAATTGATACTGATTGTCTAAGATATAGTCATAGACTCTCCCATGATAACAAAAAAAATTTTCATTGGCATATAATACAGACTTGGGCAATGCAATCTCTTTATCCCCTCAAGCTTGATTCAATAAGTAACCTGCGTTTATTAGTTTTTAATAGTGCATCCAGTAAAAACTTTAAGGGATTTAAACTAGGAAGATTTAAAAATGAATGGGAGAAGGGCATTCTTAATGAGTCAAAGAGAAGATAGAAAGTGATACTATGGGATCTCTGGGTGGCGCAGCGGTTTGGCGCCTGCCTTTGGCCCAGGGCGCGATCCTGGAGACCCGGGATCGAATCCCACGTCGGGCTCCCGGTGGATGGAGCCTGCTTCTCTCTCTGCCTCTCTCTCTCTCTCTCTCTCTCTCTCTCTCTCTCTCTGTGGCTATCATAAATAAAGAAAGAAAGAAAAATAAAAAAAAAGGCTTTCTTGTATAAAAGAAAAAAAAAGGAAATTGACGCTATTTTTCCTTAATGATGATGAAATTTTATTTTCTTCCATTTCTTTGCTACATATCTCAGGAAAAGATATCTCCAGCTGGCCAACATATGACACTGAGCAGAAATTAGCTTCAGTTATATATATCTTTATGGCCTTCATTGCCTTAAAAAAAAGCAAAACTAAACAAAAAAAAACCTCTATAGTATTCATTTAACTTTTTAATCATCCTTGAAAGCAAATTATACTAAAACACATGATTAGAGAGATTTAACAAAAAAAAGTCCATGTTCAAAGAAGCAAATGAGAGAGTAAACAGTTACATAGAGAAAAAATAGTAAAACCTTTAACTACTTGAACAACCAGCTTTGTATATTTTGGGAGAAATTCTGTATTATTATTATTATTAGTCTTAGAGCAGTAATTTGAAAACATGCTCTTGCCTCTGTCCCTAATCGTGGTTCAAATATTACTCCCAAATTAAAGAGGAAGTAATACATCCGTTAATGCATACTAAATAATGATCCCGAAAGGAAAAATCACGTGGAATAATTGTGCTGAATATTTTCTACAAGTAAGAACATTTCTTTATTCTTAATTGCAAAAAGGGAAACAGATGGTGGAGTTAAACCTTCATGCCCAAGTGGAAGGCTAAGCCGTATTAGTGCTAAGGTAAACCATCACTATCTCAGTAGAAGGCAGAGCATAGGAAATGAGGGCTTTTCTTCTCAAGCTGTTCTAATGTTAGATCAAGCTAAGATTGAGAAGTTTTATTTTAATTAAAAGGTAAACCAAAAAGTAAATTAGGGAACCCTGTCTGCAAAGACAATGCTTTTTGCAACCACTAAAGTATCTCTCTGTTCAATGAATCTAAACCTTTACCAATATCATTAATGAAAACTTCAGCCAGATTGGATGGCAAGTGTAACCAGACCTGACTCTGATAATGCTGGAGTTACTGTTTAACATTTGAAAATTCTTGTAGCTGTATGCCCACCTAAAAATCATTTCCTTTAAGTTACAGCTTCCTAGGATTGCAATGAGCGTGCCTTGCCAGACTTATAATCTTGCAGCTCCTATGATATCAAACAGTACTCCTGGCTTGGGCTCAGGGCTGTCAGTGACAGTTCTCAAACTCCTTCAACTCTTCACCCAGTGTTAATAGATCTTAACAAAATAGAAATGAGAAACATTTTTAGAGTCATTGTTTCATAGGAGAGGAGATACATAATTATCTTTTTTCTCAACAGAAGTTTACATGCTATAAATTAGGGGAAAAGATGCAAATTAATAAAGGAAGAATGACCAATGATGAGTGTTTGATTTCCCAGCAACATAGGGCTGAATAAATTGTAATCTCATATTTCAAGGGGAATGCCCTTTTAAAATCATTTATATGCAAAAATAGTCATGGACCACCATTAAATGAGATGAAAGTTGACCGTCTTTGAAACTATAAGGATAGCTTTTCTGATTGTTCTCAAATATTTTTTCTATACTGCTTCTATATTAAGAATAAAAGTTTCAAGTCATTCAGTGACTTGCATTCCCCTTGCAATGAAGCAAAATGAAATTGTGTAAAATGAATACAAATTAAAAAAAATCTTTATACTGATTCAAAAATTCATCAAGTGTAAGAACAAATATGGTAAAGTTTTGATCAATGCTTTTTATTTCTTAGAGCACATGAAATAATTTATAATTTACCACAAGGCTACATTTAAGCTATATTTACATAATATCTAATTTAAAAATCACTACAGCCTCTAAGTTCTTAAATTTGCTTTTCATTATTTTATGTATGTTTGAGCTACAAAAATGTATCCAAGACACATTGACAGGCACAGGATGGAATAAGAAGTTAGACGAAAAATGAAGAAGATTGTGGATTTTTTTTTCAAGTGACCAAACCATTTGAATATTCTAAGAGCCCAAATGGTATCCACGAGGAACTGTAGGTAAATTGCAAAGTTTCATACAGTTCAAAGAAAGGGCATGAAAGGCTCTTACACAAGGCAGAGTTGAATATACAAGTATTAAAGTTTGAGTTATTTATATAAAGAATTTGAGAGAGATATTCAAGGAACAGGAAATAGCCCAAACAAGCTTAAGAGAGTATAAATAGAATAAAGTACACAAGAAATGAACTGGCTTTTGATTCTGAGAAAAATGATGATATTGAGCAGAGTCACAAGGTGAAAAGGAAGATGTCAAATGGTCAAAACATGGAAAATTTCCTCATGCCACATTTAACTTTGTCTTCAATGTATCATTGATCAAAAAAAAAATTAAAGAAATAAACCCACAATGGTCTCTGTATATCATGGCCAACCTAGTTATGGCATAAGAAGTGATTGTTTCAGTTCTTATGAATGAATGAATGTTTGTCGTTTCTCCCTCTAAATTTAACTACAACTAAAGACTGTCAAAGAGTTGTTAAGGCACGATATTAAAACTAGATATTCAACATTAAACTTACTAAACACAGGTGCCTGGGTGCTCAGCCAGTTAAACTTTCAGTTCAGGTCATGATCTCAGGGTCCTGGGATAGAGTCCCACATCGGGCTCCCTGCTCAGTGGGCCTGCTTCTCCTTCTTCCTCTGCTGCTCCCTCTGCTGTGCTCTCTCTTTCTCTCTGTGTGTCAAATAAATAAATAAAATCTCAAAAAAGAAAAAAAAACTTACAAAATCACTTAGATTTACTAAGGACTTTTTCATATAAAAATAACTCACTTCCATGCAGTATCAAAAAAAAAAAAAGTTAAAACTATGGACACAAATGCAAACATAGGAAGAAAGGCAGTAATTCTCATAAACTTGGGAAAGATTTGCTATTAGTGCAACATAACATTTCTCTTGGGTTTGCCATATTTTTGAGTTTTTGTGATTTTTTTTCCTGTAGAGTAATATACTGATAATTTCATTAAAATTAAGTTGATTCATTTAAATTTGCTTTACCCAGGGGGCACATGGGTGGCTCAGTAGTTGAGCATCTGCCTTTGGCTCAGGTCATAGTCCTCGGGTCCTGGGATTGAGTCCCACAAGGAGCCTGTTTCTCCTTCTGCCTATGTCTCTGCTTCTCTCTCTGTGTCTCTCACAAATAAATAATCTTTTAAAAAATTTCTTAACCCTATATATTGATAAATGCTTAAACTATTATTTTTAGGATACCCTTTTTAACAAATCTGATTTAATGTTCAAACAGCAATTAAAGCAGATACAGTCAGAACTCAACAATATTGCTTATCCCACAATAGTTAATTTTGACTTATTTCCTATCAATAGAAAATATAAATGGATTGGACCTCTGCATGTTTGCATCAAACAGTAGGGCCTGATGCATTTTGGTGTATTATCCTCTAGTTTCCATGTTTATAAACACAGTGATAGGTAACAGTAGATGAACACATGCACTGCAATATCATAAAGGATCAGATATCTTAATATGTGAAATCTTAAAAAAGGGAGGAATACTGATCCTATTACTTGGAAATATAGTCACTTTTCCAGGAATATGACATTTTATTTCTTTATTTTTTAGAGAAGGAAGGAGGGACAGAGGGAGGGAGAGAGAGAGAAAGGTGAAAATACATTAGTGGGGGGTGAAGATAAAGACAGTTCTTGAATAAAGACACATCAGTAGCATGGGAACCCACCAGAAGGACTGTAATTGTTGAACATTTAAAGGAAAGGTGAAGACATCTATGGCTCTCACATTCATGTCAGGCTTAATACAAATCTTCCAGAAATATTTCTGGGTCATGTACATTTCTCTGTTCTTTGATTCCCTTAGGATATATTGAAGACAGGACTTCACATTTGACCAAATTAACTGTCATTAGAATGCACATTGTAGGTATTCATTATTGTTCAATAAATTATCTCAGTCTCATGTGTATGTGGAGACTAATGAGCTTCTCATCCCATAAGAAACAACTCTTTTGTGTTCCCTATGTACCTTGAAGAGTGTTAAAGATACATTAAGTTATAAAGAATTTTTTTTTTAAATTGTGTACTTTCCTTACAGCTTTACTTAAAAAACTGATTGTTACTTAGGGCCATTAAGTTATCATCAGAAATGTCAGTGTCAGCGCTATCACCCATCCCTTCCTCTCCTCACTGTCACAGCCCAACTGTCTAGATAAGGTAAACAGGAAAGTTACTGCCCATGTGTCATAGTAAAAACTTAATCATCAAGTAAATATTATAGTAATGACCAATAGGCTAAAAACCACTTTAATTTAAGCATCCTAAAATACCATACAAATAATAATGATGTCATGATATGAAGTTTTTGTTCTGCAAACTGTGGCATTTGTTTGGAAAAAAGTAATTTTAGAAAATACAAGCAAAATCTTTACTTAAAAGGTGAAGTTAAATTGTAAGAAGTTGATTATTATTGCTCCATCTCTAATAAGTACATATGGGCTCCAGGAGCACTTGATTCCTATGAGAAAAAAAAGGATCAGTGAGAAGATAACACCAGCATTTTTATATAGTTAAAAGCATAAAAATGGGGCAGCCTGGGTGGCTAAGTGGTTAAGCGCCGCCTTCAGCCCAGGGTGTGATCCTGGAACCCAGGATGGAGTCCCACGTCGGGCTCCTTGCATGGAACCTGCTTCTACCTCTGCCTGTGTCTCTGCCTCTCTCTCTCTCTCTCTCTCTGTGTGTCTCTCATGAATAAATAAATAAAATCTTTTTTAAAAAAAGCATAAACATGTTGACGATTAATGGTATATAGTACATTTGTACTACACATTTACAGATAGTATACTCTGAGGCTGACAACATTCTGTATAGCAAATTACTTTTGGGCCAAAATATTATTTTCCTTACAGACATTTTATGTAATATTTCACTCTGTATACCTAGAGATATATTATGTTGGTGATTTAGGTCCTCATTGTCACAGTGAAGAGCAACTATGCAAGTGTATACATTCATTTCATATTTTTATTAATAGGCTTTGTTTTTTTAAGATTTTATTTATTTATTCATGAAACACACACACACACAGAGAGAGAGAGAGAGAGAGAGAGGCAGAACACAGGCAGAGGGAAGAAGCAGGTTCCATACAGGGAGCCTGACGTGGGACTCCATCTCAGGTCTCCAGGATCCCACCCTAGGCAGAAGGTGGCACTAAACTGCTGAGCCACCAGGCCTGCCCTAATAGGCTTTTAAAAAAACACTTTTAGGCTTTTAGTTTTAGAAAAGTTGATCAGGAATAGTATAGAGAGTGTTCATACTTATCTCTCCACCAGTTTTCTCCATCTTCCATTTGTGTGATATATTTATTGCAACTGAGTACCGATACTATAGCATTGGTATTGACAAAAGTCTATAATTTACATGAGAGTTCACTCTTTGTGATATAAAGTTCTACGGGTTCTGACAGATGCATCATGTCATGTTTCCACCACTACAATGTCATAAAAATAGTTTACTATCTTGAAAACTCCCAGTGCTCATTCATCCCCACTTTCTCCCAAGCTTCCAGCAACCACTGACCTTTTACTAGCTTTATAGTTTTGCTGCAGTCAGAGTTGTATAGTACGTAGTCTATTCAGACAAGATTATTTCACTTAGTAATATGCATTTAAGGTGCCCTCATATTTTTTCATGACCTAAGAGATAATTTATTTTACCACTGAAAATTATTCCATTGTATGGCTCTACCACAATTTATCAGCTCACCTGTTCACAAATACCATACGTACTTCCAGTTCTTGGCAATAATGAGCAAAGCTGCTATACATTCATGTTCTGATTTGTGTATGGATATAAGTTTTCATCTCAGTTGAGAAAAAAGCTGGAAGTGTGATTGCTGGATTGTTTCATAAGACTATATTTAGCTTTATAAGAAATAGTCATTTGATTTTTAACAAAATTATTCTTGCAGATCATTAATTCCACAAATAAATGTAAATAGCATTATTTTTGGTATAGTACATAAAAGTCATTCTTGGAACCCCTAAAACACATAATACTTAGAACTGTTATTTTAGGAACCTCCAAAGTAAGCAGAAAAGGAAGGGGAAAAAGTAAGGTGTTTATTGACAGTATATTATTTTTCAGGCATTATGTAGAAGTGTGTGTGTGTGTGCATGCATACAAATACATATTACAGAATAAACCTTACAGCTCTTATATAGGTGGTGCACTGAATTTCAGAGCCTTATTTGACTATGTTCTCACCCACTGTAAGCAATTGTCATGGGTAAGCATAGCTAAAATTAGAAAACAACTCAAATGTCCATAAATAGAATATGGATAAAAAATTAGTATATCGATCATTAAATCATTTTATACTCTTACAGTAGATAACAACTCAGATAAAAAGAATTGTCAACATGAGCAAAAATGCAGATTAATCTGCATATATTGGCTTGAGTGAAACAAACAAGACACAACTAGTCTATATGTATGATTTCATTTATATAAAATTAAGTGACTTCTGTTAGAGTCAGAATAAAGGACACTTTGTGGGAGTAGGTGCAGAATGAAAGGGGCACAAGGAAACACAGAATGCTGCATTTGTTTAGATCTAGTAGAGGTTGCATTGGTGCGCGCACACACACACACACACACACACACACACAATCATCAAGCCAAACCTACCTTCCTGCCCTCTTGTCTCTTCATTTATGTTTATCATAGCCCCTGAGGAAATAAGTATAAACAATATAATTGTTTTTTTATTACAATACCTTCTAATAGAAGAGGGAGACAGTTCCTGCTATAAACCAGGTAGATTAAACCAAAGAGGTAAAGGATCTATACCCTAAAAACTATAGAACACTTCTGAAAGAAATTGAAGAAGACACAAAGAGATGGGAAAATATTCCATGCTCATGGATTGGCAGAATTAATATTGTGAAAATGTCAGCGTTACCCAGGGCAATTTACACGTTTAATGCAATCCCTATAAAAATACCATGGACTTTCTTCAGAGAGTTGGAACAAATTATTTTAAGATTTGTGTGGAATCAGAAAAGACTACAAATAGCCAGGGGAATTTTAAAAAAGAAAACCATATCTGGGGGCATCACAATGCCAGATTTCAGGTTGTACTACAAAGCTGTGGTCATCAAGACAGTGTGGTACTGGCACAAAAACAGACACATAGACCAATGGAACAGAATAGAGAACCCAGAAGTGGACCCTCAACTTTATGGTCAGCAAATATTCAACAAAGGAGGAAAGACTGTCCACTGGAAGAAAGACAGTCTCTTCAATAAATGGTGCTGGGAAAATTGGACATCCACATGCAGAAGAATGAAACTAGACCATTCTCTTACACCAGACACAAAGATAAACTCAAAATGGATGAAAGATCTAAATATGAGACAAGATTCCATCAAAATCCTAGAGGAGAACTCAGGCAACACCCTTTTGAACTCAGCCACAGCAACTTCTTGCAAGATTCATCCACGAAGGCAAGAGAAACAAAAGCAAAAATGAACTATTGGGACTTCATCAAGATAAGAAGCTTTTGCACAGCAAAGGATACAGTCAACAAAACTCAAAGACAACCTACAGAATGGGAGAAGATATTTGCAAATAACATATCAGATAAAGGGCTAGTTTCCAAAATCTATAAAGAACTTATTAAACTCAACACCAAAGAAACAAACAATCCAATCATGCAATGGGCAAAAGACATGAACAGAAATTTCACAGAGGAAGACATAGACATGGCCAACAAGCACATGAGGAAATGCTCTGCATCACTTGCCATCACGGAAATACAAATCAAAACCACAATGAGATACCACCTCACACCGGTGAGAATGGGGAAAATTAACAAGGCAGGAAACAACAAATGTTGGAGAGGATGCGGAGAAAAGGGAACTCTCTTACACTGTTAGTGGGAATGTGAACTGGTGCAGCCACTCTGGAAAACTGTGTGGAGGTTCCTCAAAGAGTTAAAAATAGACCTGCCCTACGACCCGGCAATTGCACTACTGGGGATTTACCCCAAAGATTCAGATGCAATGAAACGCCGGGACACCTGCACCCCGATGTTTCTAGCAGCCGTGTCCACAATAGCCAAACTGTGGAAGGAGCCTCAGTGTCCATCGAAAGATGAATGGATAAAGAGGCTGTGGTTTATGTATACAATGGAATATTCCTCAGCCATTAGAAATGACAAATACCCACCATTTGCTTTGACATGGATGGAACTGGAGGGTATTATGCTTAGTGAAATAAGTCAATCGGAGAAGGACAAACATTATAAGGTCTCATTCATTTGGGGAATATAAAAAAAATAGTGAAAGGGAATAAAGGGGAAAGGAAAAAATATGAGTGGGAAATATCAGAAAGGGAGACAGAACATAAAGACTCCTAACTCTGGGAAACGAACTAGGGGTGGTGGAAGGGGAGATGGGCGGGGGTGGGGGTGACTGGGTGATGGGCACTGAGGGAGGCACTTGATGGGATGAGCACTGAGTGTTATTCTATATGTTGGCAAATTGAACACCAATAATATATATATATATATATATATATATATATATATCATAAAAAATAAAATAAAATAAACCAGGTAGATTAAGCAGTAAATCAAGATTTCTAGAACTACTAGATAGCAGCCTTCTAAAACTATGAGTTAATCCACCAGGTCCTAGAACTTATTGAACAAGAACCAGTTGCAAATTACTATCTTATTATTGTCTCTTTTGTTATCCTTAGACTTTATTATATAATAAGTTAAATACAACCTTGCTGTAGGGAATTAAAAGAAAGTTCCTTGTGGTACCCTGATAAATAAACTGATATATGGGTACCACACCTGAGTCAATTCAGGATGCAGCATTGAATTTAGTGAGATACTTAAGGAAATATATTGAAATCCATGGTTAAGGAATTAAGTCTGATCTTTACAGACTCATAGAATGTTGCTCCTTTTTCTATGCTGTTTTCACTTTTATAGAGGATATTGGCATGATCTTATGGAGGGTGCTAGTGGGCTGCGTAAAAACATCTATTCATATTTTAACTCTTGTGAAAACATAGTTCTTTTGATCCAGACAAGATGGCATAAACACAACTCTTTCTCTCTGTATGTCTCTCATTAATAAATAAATAAAAATCTTTTTTTTTTATTTATGATAGTCACAGAGAGAGAGAGAGAGAAAGAGAGAGAGAGAGAGACAGGCAGAGGGAGAAGCAGGCTCCATGCACCGGGAGCCCGACGTGGGATTCGATCCCGGGTCTCCAGGATCGCGCCCTGGGCCAAAGGCAGGCGCCAAACCGCTGTGCCACCCAGGAAGCCCAATAAATAAAAATCTTAAAAAAAAAAAAAAAAAAAAAAAAAAAAAACCTGGCTAGGAAGGTGTCTTTAATCACCATGGTTGAAGTACTAGGTACTGAGAGTATCTCCATCCAGGGATGCTGTGTGGCTTAGCACGGCAAAAGGGGGGATCTTATTGTAATTATCCCTCATGGGCTCTGGGCCTGAGATATGCCTCCCCAACACAGAGATACAAAGCAGTGGATGGCAATGCCAAGGAGAACCCCACCATAGGAAGAACCAGCCAGGAAACATGCTTCATCTCCATTGGCCAGAGTTTCTTTGGACACTTGCAGGCACCTGGTGGTCTGGCCTGGGGAAACTTTTCTTCCCTGTACAACATCATCGGGAGGGACCATAAAACAGAAAAATCAAACAAAAATACTACCACCAGTGCTGTAAAAATTAAATAGCCCCTGGAACTATCGCCCCAAAGAGTAAGTCAAGATTGGCATGTCAAATCTAAAACCATGTGACTATCTGTTAAAGAAAAGACAAGAGGAACCAGAAACATTGCAGCTTGATCAAGAAAAGACAATCAACTAATACCAATACTGAGATGAAGCAGATGTTGGAATTATTTGAACAGGATTTTATTTATTTATTTGTTTGTTTGTTCATTTATTTATTTTTTTTTAAAGATTGTGTTTATTTGTTCATGAGAGAGAGAGGGAGAGAGAGAGAGAGAGGCAGAGACACAGGCAGAGAGAGAAGCAGGCTCCATGCAGGGAGCCTGACTTGGGACTTGACCCCGGGTCTCCAGGATCAGGCCCTGGGCTGAACGTGGCGCTAAACCATTGAGCCACCGGGGCTGCCCTTGAACAGGATTTTAAAGCAACTATCATGGAAGTAATTTCTATTAAAAATGAAAAATACCAAATTTTCAACGAAGAAAGAGAAGTGATATAAGAAAGACTTAAAGAAAATTATGAAACCCAAAACTACAATAACAGGAATCAAAAACTGGATGGGTTCAGTAGTAGAGTGAAGATTATAGAGGATGGAAGCAGTAAACTTGAAGATAAATCAATAGATTCTATCCAAAAAATCTGAACAGGGAGAAAATAGAATGAAAAAGAAAAAGGACAAAGCCTGAGAGACCTGTAAAAAACAGCAAGATACCAACATTTATAAGATTCCCAGAAAGAATACTAGTTCCCCTGAGAAACTGGAAGACTAGGACAAGACATTGGCAATAATTAAACTTTCCCCTAAAACCTTCAGCTAGGGGTTTTATGAAGGCAAGAGGACAAAGAAAACTCTATTTTGTTGTTGTTGGTAACACCTATTTGTAGGTGATATTTTTTAAAGCCTTAAATAATATAATTTGCCTTTTCTTCTGTAATCAATGTGAATTTTCAAATAAATGTACTTTCTTAAGACAACATACAGTTTTAATCTCTAAATTGTGATAATCCAAAGCCTAAATAAAATAACAGAGAGAGTACCTATTGTGCAAAATTTCTACTTGCTGTTAACATTTCTGACAAAGGAGACAAAGTTGGCAGGTAGTGCTCAAAACAAGGAAGTGTTTAATGAGACCATCCATCTCTTGTCATTCTAATGAGGCATCTTATGCTACAGAAATAACTGTCCTCAATAATTAACTGCTTAGGGACATTTTAGTGATTGATAAATAGCTTTAAAACCCTGCAAATACCTCTTACTCATTATACATAGCTGTTTAAGGAAAATTCCTAAAACTGAATGCTTGTTTATTTCCTCTCATATTTTGATTTCAGAAACTAAATGGAAAACAGAATTGATAAGCCATATTATTTCATTTGTGATTAAAATGCTTATATTTGTTATGAAAACCAAAATACTGCAAATTTCATTTCAGTAACAATCTACATTTTCTTGTTCATTGCATATTGTCTATGAAGTAGATATCGAAGGATGTTAATAAACAATAGAAAGAAAGATTAGGATAATATGTGAAAAACTCGAAGTTAATTGATAATCAAGTAAAATAGGGGGCATCTGGGTGGCTCAGTCAGTTAAGCATCTGACTCTTGATTTCGGCTCAGGTCATGATCACGGGGTCATCAAGCTCTGTGCTCAGCGGGAGTCTGCTTGGGATTCTCTCTCTTTCCCTCTGCCCTTCCCCTTCTCACATATGCTCTCTCAAATAAATAAATCTTTAAAAAATAATCAAATACAATACTAATTCAGAAGTTATTAGCACTAAGCATTTACATATATTAACTTGTAATTCACTTAACTGTGAGGAAGGAAACATATCTGCTACATTCTAAACTTGAGTTTATGTATTTTTTGAACATATTAAATAATGTAAGTACGTTATGTAAAATATGCTGCATTGAAAGATCATCTATGTACAAATGTTAGGTAAAGCAATACACTCAATGCACATATCTGCTATAATGATACATAAACAGGAGAAAATAAGTTATATCCAGATTTTAGGTTCTATTTTTAATAACTTCTTCAAAAATATACTTTGTTTCTATGGAATTAAAAAACACTTCGTTTCAATAGTATTGGCAAATTTGGGAAAATGATGAGAAGCTATAAATAGGTAATTGAACAGATAAACTTAATAAAGTTAACAAACCCAAAAACAATTGTGTCAAAAACTTAACTTTGTTACGTGAAACCATCAGGGATATAAAAGGAAGCAACTATGGCATGTGGTAGATGTTGCTCTGGGTTAACTGTGAGTCTCTTGGGTTGTCTTTTATCTTGTGTTCATCAGGTTAGAGAAGAAGAAGAGAAAGAAGGAGATGGGGAGGAGAGGAGGGGGAATGAGAGGAGGTGGGAGGGGGGGTGTGGGCAAAGGAAAAGGAAAAGGAAAAGATGGAGAAACAAAGTCCTACTGTATCACTAAAGAAGAGACTACACAATTTCAGTTTTCATCTTAATCTCCCTTCATCTGGTTGCAGCTCCATTTTATTATTTGTATTTTTTGCATCTTGGCAACTTTATTAGTTCCAGTTATGGAATGAGTCATGAGGAAAATAGGTAGAGCACAGGGAATATTGTCACTGATATTATAATGGCACTGTATGGTGGCAGATGGTAACTGCATGTGTGATGAGCATAACATAACATATAGAGATGTTGAACCACTCTGTTATACACCTGAAACTAAAATCCCATTGTGTGCCAACTATACTTCAATTTAAAAAAAAAAACAAAAAACAAAAAACAAAAAAACAAATACAAAACAAAACCTGCTTCACAACCTTGCCTGGTTTGTATTGCACGCCTGCTGTTTACTAACTGCACTCCCTGAAAAATGTGCTTAACTTTCTGTGCCATGGTGTCTTCATCTGCAAAGTGGAGATGGTCAAAGTGCTACTTCATGGGTTGTTGTGTTGACTTATGTACTTCCAAGTCCTGGGAAGTAGCCAATGTTCACCTGTGGCTATTCCCACCATTACTACCACTATTCACTTGCATTTCTTCAACTCAGTGTGATCTATAATTAAATAAAAGTTAAGAGAAGAAATATATTCGGTTAAGCATGGAAGTAAAATATATAATGAAAATTGGAAAAAAATGTATCAAAGGCAACAAAAATACCCTTTTGTAATTCATTTAATTTATATACAAAGTGGTATAATATTGCTTGAAAGAGAAAGCAATGTATTGTTTAATAACCATGTCTATGTTTCTATGTATCAGTCTATCTATTATGCATCCTCATTGTTTATGGACTCCCTATTTGCAAATAAGCCTGCTCATTAAAAATTATTTGTGGGACACCTGGGTGGTTCAGGGGTTGAACATCTGCCTTTGGCCCAGGGCATGATCCTAGAGTCCTAGGATTGAGTTCCACATCAGGCTCCCTGCATGGAGCCTGCTTCTCCCTCTGCTTATGTCTCTGCCTCTCTCTATGTCTCTTATGAATACATAAATAAAATATTTTTTAAAAGTTACTTGTAATCTCAAAATTAATACTTAAAGTACTTTCATGGATATTCTTGGCAATGCTCAGAGCAGCAAAAAAGTTTGATGTGTTCAACCTGCATGTTCTCAGCTGGGGTCGAACAGGTGATGCTCTGCCTTCTGGTTGCAGCTGTCATAACCGTAATACAGAGATGACCAGAGAATGGACATGGTAGGGGCCCGGCAGTATAGGGCAAGAAATTTCAGCTGGAGCCAGTTAGTTGGTGTTTGAATCTGGGCTCTGGCACCTATTTGGGAGACTGGCTCTGGGAAGTCACTTAACATTTCTGAACCCTGTGTTTTCTTTTGAAAAAAAAATTATACCTTAGTTTATGGTTCAGATAAGTTAAGATTTTTTTCCAAAATAGTTAAGGTTACAATAAGATAAACTCTTGTGCTTAACAATATTCTATTATTATAAAGGATCTTTTGGAATAGAGTAATGCTGCGAATCACTTTTACTCACACTGAACTTAAGCATTCTAAGTAAATTTTTGAATGTCATTTCTAGAATGAAATTCTAATATCAACAGAAATTGTGATGCTCTGAATGTCAACTAAATAGTATTTGTAAAACCTTTTATTGACTAATTTAATACTGAGTGAATTAATGGGCAATTTTGGTTACCTCGATTATTTCTATGCAGATTAAACTTAATAAAAATAAATTGTGCAAAAACACCAGGTCACAAAATACTGGTTTTTATTCCTACAGTCTCATCTATAAAAATAGATTAGCATTTAGGAAAACAAAAATTAAGATAGCAAATTCAGTGTGATATATGAAGCACCTATAATATGCTAATAAGATTAATTATGTTTTTAATGCTGAAGTTGAAAACTTTAAATGATATGGCCACCTGCTATGAGTTTGCAAATGTATTTTTATTTTTTTAAGGTTTATTTATTTATTTATTTTAGTGGAGGCAGAGAAGGGTCAGGGGAAGAGGGAGAGAGAATCTCAAGCAGACTCCATGCAGAGCTCAGAGCCCAACATGGGACTCTGTCTCAAGACCCTGAGATCACGACCCAAGTTATGATCAAGAGTCCAATGCTCAACCCACTGCTTAACTAACTGCTGCCCAAATGGCCGGCAAGTGTGTTTTTAAACATGTATAATGACAAATTAAATTTTAAATCAAAGAATCTTAGAAATGGCAAAGAGGAAAGAATTAATACTTTGGATGAAAATGATTCTAAGAATACACAGTCAGTACTGTATTAATAAGAAGCAGTAAAATATATCTTCTGTTTATTCTGTCCAAATAGCAGAGGCTCTTTCCCATGAGAGCCCATTAACAGCCTGTGCTCTTTTTCCTGATACTTGAATCAATAAAAAAAAAAAAGAAAGAAAGAAAAAGAAAAAGAGAAAGAAAACCCCAACAATAGGAGAACTCTCATTTCTGAATAAGCTAAATTTTCTAATATTTATTATTAGGTCACCTGTTACAACTATTTGAGAGTATATTTATTTTCTTTAATAATATAGTCAAGATTATGGCTAACTCATGTTTTTCAAAGCTTAGGTTCTTATTTAAAACTCTTTTATCAAGGTTCAAAGTCTCTGATATTAAGGACTAAATTCAGAAAAATAAATCATTCAAAGTGTTTTTTAGCCTCACATAATCTTTTGCATTCCTGGAACACTAGCTAACACCAAAGCTCACTTTCTCACCTAAGAGTCCATACATTATATGTAGAGCTTGGTGATGGATACTAGAAATAATTAGGAAAGTCCAGTAGTCTATGCACTTTAAAGTCACTTAACATTCTTGGGAGAACATCTCTATTTATCAAGTGCATACCATAATACTGCTGAGAATATATGCACAGAACTAGTATAGACACACATGAATCTTTGGCTTCATTTTGTAAGTCTAAGATTCCCTGACAGAAAAACAACTTTATATCGGACTTTTGCAATGGTGATCCTAACACCTATGCAATAATTTTCCTAGATATGGTAAATTCGTGAGGAAACATGTTGGTTTTTAACCATAGAATAATAGAAGCATGATAGAAGAATAATAAAAGAATCGGGAACTCCCCAATCACTAATACTAATCTCTGTCAAATATGGCTGACCAATATGCAAACAGCAGTTGAAGCAGAAACAGTTTTCTTCATTTTTAAAATTGAAAAATTTTGTACATTCTAATTCTTAAGTAAATACAAAGGTTTCACACTTCCTAAGCCTTATGAACTCTAGTAAATAACAGAATAAATCCTTTATTCTTCCAGGATAAAGCCACTCTCTGAAAGAAAATCTCCAGGAATGGATTTCAAATTTAGCAGCACAAAGAAAATACATGCAATGAAAAAAGAAGTTCCAGATGAAGTTGGCATCCTAGTCAGCTTAGGCTGCCATAACAAAATACCATAGACTGGTGGGCTTAAACAACAGAAATTTATTTTCTCACAGTTCTGGAGGCTGGAAGACTGAGACCAGTGTGCCAATATGGTCACATTCTGGTGAGAACTCTTTTCCTGGCTTGCCAATGGCCATCTTCTTACTGTGTCTTCATAAGCACTTTCTTCTCGCTCTAATTGCACTCATCCTATCACGATGGCCCCACTTTTCTGACTTCATGTAAATAAATCTAATCACCTCCCAATACTGTCACATTGGAGGTTAGGATTTCAGTATAAATTTTGAGAGGATCAACTTAGTCTACAGCAGATGAGGATAGCAAAAGACCAGGGTGGAGCTCAAAGAGAAGGTAGGCATTTAAAAAACACTCATTTCACAGGTATTAAAGAAGAGAAGGTGAGTTCTAGAGTGGTAATATTAGAAAAGCTATTGTGATCACCCACCAGAGGGTTCAGTATAACCTAAATGTGAACAAAACATTTGCATATAACGCCCAGGGCTCATCACTAAATTTTACTCCTGAAACCAATATGACTGAAACTAGAGTTTAAATAATAGTTTAAAAAAAAATAGAATGAAACAAATATAAGGGAAAATAATAATTATAAGGAACAACCTAAATCAGAATTAAAAAATGGATAAATGATAGGAAATAAGTCAAAAAATAGAAACAAACTATTTTAGAAATAAAGACTGAACTACATGGAAGGAAAATAGAAAATGAATATCATATATGTTGACTTAAAATAAATAGAAGGTAAAAGAGAGTAATTTAAAAATTAGGGGGAAAATGACAATCAATTAAAAATGTCCAAAAGGACATAACAGATGTAGAACATGAACAAGGAAGAAACAACATATGTAAGATAAAAATTCCTTAAAAAAGAAAATCAATGGGCAGCCTGAGTGGTTCAGTGGTTTAGCACTGCCTTCAGCCCAGTGTCAGGAGACCAAGTCATTGTAGTAATAGTTAAAAGACACCCAAGGAGAGAAAATATATTATGTGTTGAGAAATTATTTCCATGTGTAAAGGCTACAGATGAACTGTTATATTGACACAAAAACTCAGAGTCTAGTTTGTGTGGTCCTTCCTGGAGGAAGCTACTAGACATTGAACACCAAACACGAAAGAATAGAGAAACATTAACATTAGGGTAGTTTGGGAAAATTAAATATAGATGGCTAGAGCGTGAAGGCAAAGTGATGATTTTTGAGGAAAAATTATTAGTATTTTATGGCTGCATATGATAATCCAGATATAGGACAACTTCCCAGAAGCCATGGGACCTTATCTAAAAAAGCCAAATATGTTTGCTGATCATTACTCACTGGATGTAAAAAGGCTGTATTTCAAATTACAAGTAGGAAAAGAGAGAAAATAATATGAAAAGAAAGTTCCTAACTAAATTTTCTTGCTCCTCCTAGGAAGCCACTAGAAAACAACTGAGAAGGACACACACACACCAGTCTAAGAAAGAGCAGCATGACTTCAATATCTTCCAAACTGCACCCAGGAAAACAATAAAAGAAAAGCATAATTAAAGAAGACAATCATGGAAGTGATCACAGGCTCCCATGTGTGTTATGGGTTGAAATAAAACTTGCACCTTCCACCCCTGCCAAATTCGTATATTGAAGCCTTGAACCTCCTGCACCTCAGAGTGTGACTGCCTTGGAGACAGGATCTTTCAAGAGGTGGTTGAGGTAAAATGAGACCCATAGCATGGACCCTAATCTAAGACACAGAGGTTCAGATGGACATGTGGATAGGTGGCAAGAAGGTGACTATCAGCAAGCCAGGAGAGGTGTCAGAGGAAACCAACCCTATCACAACTCTGATTTTGGATTTCGAGTCTCCAGACCTGTGAGACAATACATTTTTCTTGCTTAAACTACTCAGTCTGTGGTATTTTATGTCCGCTCTAATAAACTCACAGCATATGCTTCAAACTTCCTCCCGAAATTTGCGATAGCAATTGGTTGCAGATATGGCTTTGGCTATCCATTTACTCCTGATGAATTAATTTTTTTCCTCAAAAATAAGCTTTTATCATTTTTTTAAATCAAAAAAGTCATTCCTGATTTTTCTCAGGTCCATTACTTATTAGTAAGTGGCCACTAGATACAGTCCTATAAATATCAATGTTTCTCCTCCCTAAAAATTCCTTTTCTAACCCAGGACCATTTTATAGGTGCAAATCATGACACATAGGGGAGATCTTTAAAAACTGAAATGAAAAAAAAAAAAAAAAGAAATGATTTTTACAAACAAAACATTCCATTCATATACTCAAGATTAAAGATAATGGGGCACTATGCCTATTTATTTAAGAAATATTGGACAACAGGATTGTCAATTCATCTTTTCTTTGCTTAGACAAATTAGGAAATGATTGAAAATTGAGAAGATAATTACATTTTTACCATTTGTGAGCCTATGAGGTTCGATAAGGCAGCAAAACTGTAGCTTTAGTGCCAAATTCTGTCACTGATGCAGGGAGACCCAGCACAACTGAAAGAATGGAAAAGAAACCTAGAAATGAAAGAAGAAAAACCTGCGTATGATAGGAGAGAGTGGGGAAAAAAAAACGGTTTTCAAAACAATGCTAGGACCACAGATGAACACACTCCTGCACAAAATACCAAACAAAATCGGAGACAGTTCGAATTAGTGACTATTAAGACAAAGGTAAAAGGTGCCAAACATTACAAAAAGTTTTTACTTGTTTTACTTTCACAGCTAGAATTAGAGGAACCATCACTGATCAATATTTGCAAAGGAATTAATGATGATCGTCTCTAAAGGATAAATGCTACAACGTCAGTGAAAGGCAAACACAAAGGTAAGAATTCCTATTCCATCACTTTACCTTCTCTTCTCTGATTAGAAATTTGTTTTCATATATATTTGTCAATAGAATAAAACCATAAATATCTACCACAAAATATATAACCTTCAAGTAAATGTGGCTGATAATATTTATTCATACCATCTGTTGTCTCCTTTTATTAATTTTGTTTGCAGTGTGACATGATGCAGCTCCTCCTTCCCATCTAATAGGTGGCCACAGAAGTGCATGAAATGAGAGGGATATTGTCTTAAAATTACATGGACCATTCTTCTAAAAAGTGAGATTCAAATGAAATTTAATCAATGTTTTCTACTAATACGCCGCCATGGATCATATAAGAATTCCAATCAAAGACAATATGTTGAAGATATTCAATCTATGGTAAATAAATTGAATTTCAAGACAATTAGTGCCTACGAATCTCTTTCTTAAAATAAATTAGTCAGTATAACACATCATGATTAACTTCCAATTTAATATATGCTGCTGTGAAAACAAACAACTCTCTGGTGTTAAACCCACTGTAAAATCATTCCCAGAGGGTTGTGATTACAATTAAAAAATAACTCACAGGGATCCCTGGGTGGCGCAGCGGTTTAGCGCCTGCCTTTGGCCCAGGGCGCGATCCTGGAGACCCAGGATCGAATCCCACGTGGGGCTCCCAGTGTATGGAGCCTGCTTCTCCCTCTGCCTATGTCTCTGCCTCTCTCTCTCTCACTGTGTGCCTATCATAAATAAATAAAACAAAACAAACAAAAAAAAAACTCACAAATTATATTTGCATCATATGTCAGTTATTGATATAATAGAAAGTACATAGAATATTATCTTTCTTATTTAAAAGCTATTAAATATTAAATGCTTAATTAATAACACTATAATTAAATATTCAAAATATGTGCATATGATCACTTAATATAATCAATATTTGCTTTAAAATATTAAAAAAGTGGTTAGCACTTACAAGGATAATGGGATATTTTTGCAAACCTTTATCAAATGTTAATCATTTATTACAAGACTGAACAATGAATGTATCTGTAAGTATTTGTATTACATAAGGTACTATCGTCTCCCATTATTGATCATACTTTTATTAACCAAATTCATTCTAAACACCATTCTAAACACTGGAATCATCATCCATTAATGTATAAACTGATTCAGCAAATATTGGATAACTACTATGTTTCAAGTACCATTTGAGACATTCGAAACACTTTAGCCAACTAAAGAAATTAAAATTGCCTGTCTTGAAGCTTACATTCCAGTAAGGAGAGACAGATAATTAAATCAATGGAATAAATAAGTTACTTAATAGGTTACAGGAAAATAAGTGGGAGCTACTAAAGGGTTTTGATCAGTGAAGTGTCTTTCAACTTGATTCTTGTGCCTCCTGGGCTGGGAATATGAGAGAGGGACAGAAGTATGAATGGTGGGGGTGATTAGATCACTATTGGGAGTTTAGTGGGATATTTACATGTGAATTTCCTGGTTTAGATGTGATATATGATGTGTATTCTGATCAATGCTTTGTAGCAAATCATCACCAAGCTTCTGTTGGTCTATTGCATCTCTCTGTAAAAGTTTCTGCTACTAACAGAATACTTTGAGGTTTCTTTGTTTTGTTTTGATTTCATTTTATTTATTTTAATTAACTAGCCATGACCCTCGCATGCATAATCTTTCAGGTAATCAATGATCTTAACTGACCCACATTCCGATTTCATATATTGTCTCCCAAGGTGGCTAAGGAAGCATGAGACTTCTTTCCATTAATCAGGAAAACATGTCTTATTTCTTCTATCTCTCATTACCCCAACTTAATTTTTAGAAGTTGAACTTCAAGCTTTACCTGGGCTGCTAGCCATAAACAGAGAATAAGATTTTTTGCTGTACTTTCCAGGTCTGTCCAGATTAGCAACTTCTCAGGGTTAAATTCACTTTTCTCCAATTTCCTTGGGTAGGCATGTCCCCTTTCAGCACCTCCCACCAAGAATGGGTAGGGACCACTCAGTTTCTTATGTTTTTTCACCTTCTGTTTTTTCTTATCAAAAACATACTTTAACAATTAGGAACCGTGAGTTGGACACTCATGTTCATAGTGCCAATTTTTGGTAACAAATAAAAGTTTACTGATCAAATCAGATTCACACAAACTGGAAATTGCATTCAGTAACACATTTTATTAGTAATTTCAATGATATAGGCAACTGGATGGCAAACACTAAGTATTTTTCCCTTGGAGTGATCTAAGACTGTGAAATCTTTCTTCTTTCACATTAAGATTAACCATATTGGGTTTATTTTGAGCAGTGCCTGAGGATATATGACACAGAATGAGTAATTTTATAGAACATCATTTTATATGTCTTTAATTACAGAGCAAACTGAATGTTCTTCAACCGGCTATGCCTGCAGAAATCTGTGCTTATTGCTAAGATCACCTCACTGACGAAGATTCTCCATTGTCATCCTGATTGGAAAAAAAAAAATATGTGTTTACCAAAGACCTGTGTACAAGAATGTGACTAAGAGAATTTGACTGGTCTCTCCTTCTTTCCCTAGTGAAGAGAATGAACAGATCACAGGTGTACCACCAATGCTGTCCTCTGCAAAATGAATAGAAATAGCATTGAAGATAACATAGATGTCCAATAATGTGTCTTCTGTTTATTGAATGAAGGGTTCCCTAAATCTTTTTATTATTTTGAAATTCCAATTTGGTTATATTAAAAAGTGATATGATTTTGAAAGACTGACTTCCAATCAATGGAAGTTACCACTATTTTTTTGTGTTTTAACATTCAATAATAATTTAGAGAAAAAAATATGCCTATCGAGGGAAATATTTTTCTCACAGAAAATAATTTATTTCTATGTACATCATACCACGTGGAGACACTCAAATCTACACAACTTCATGCTCTCTCTTTCTCTTTCTCTCACACACACAAACACGTGTACACATGCTAACACACACACAGTCTTAAAAATGAATCTTAATATTGTCTGAGCTTGATTCATATATTCATGCATTCATACACCATTTTTTTGCCTTGAATCCCTTTGCCAGTATATGGGTTTGAACATTTATTCTTTATTTTTTATGGCCATGAAGGCAAGCAATCATAATTCAACTATATGCCATTTCTTAGACTCTGCTGGTTAATCAGCTGAGTCAGTACCCAGCTGGATTCCGCTTCATGCTTTGATTTCACAAAGTCATTAATCTCATTCCCAACTGAGTCAAAACATTTCCAAAGTCAGTGAAATCCTGTGCATTTCCATTTCTCACTTAGAGATGTACATGTTTTCTTCACGACACCCAGAGTGAGAGCCTTTAACATAAACAGCTGGTGTTTTTGTCACTTAGTTTTAAAACTCCTTCTTTCTTATCTCTGAGTTTAATTATTCTGCAGCCTTGATCACTGAGGGAGAATTTTACCTATTGCCTTTCATCATTTCTCTAGCTTACGTGTCACTTAGATGTCCAAAAATATTAACTCTAATGATGTTAAAGGAAAAAAGTTAAAACAACTTTAACTTTAGCAATTTGTATTAAAATGTACAAGATATATTTTAAAATGGATATAAGTATATATTTGGCTGTATACAAGCACACACATGTATTCATACATCTCACACAAAACACAAATACATGCATACATGTTTGCATGTATACAAATATACATATATAGAAATTTTAAAATTAAATTTTTTAAAAAAGCTAATGTTCTTTCTAGATGTGGCCTGTATAGAATTACTTTTCTTTATAACTTTTGGACTATTCTGAATGGTCTACAATGTATTTACATTGCATTTATGGTAGAAATGATACCACTGTAATGTGCTATTTTTCATATGCATTGAGAACAGTAGGATTATGGAATCTTTTGATTTGATGTCTGAACAATGACAGTTGAATATGAATTGAAAAATTTGCATTCTATATACACATTTTAATTTCTCTGATGAATACAGACATTTCTTTATGAGATTACCAATATGTAACACTGGAAATATATTTTGTATAATTTTATTCTAGGTGGAGAGATAAATGTTAATGTTTACTGATAGATGACCAATTTTTTAATATGAAAATTCACTATCTGTATTAATAATCGAAATATGTTTGAAACAAATATGGTGATAATATATTTTATTAACCCTTTAGGTGGGGGCAAAGTATCACATTTATTGAATGAGTTAATGCAGAAAATGAATTTTACGGAACAGTTTGTTATTCACAACAATCCTCCAGAGTACATTAACCTCCAATTTATAGGGAATGTGGGGCTTAGAGAATTTAGGTAACATGAGGTTGTATTGAACCTAAGTTTATGTATTTGCCTATTTATTTGTTTTAAATATTAAAATTTATTTGTTTCAAATTATCAAGTTTGCTTTTCTACTTATCTTGATATTGCCAGATAATACTTCTTAAATTCACTTCTAATGTAGAGATACTATAAGAAAATGTCATTATGCACATACATGAATTAGAACCAAAAAAAGAGTAATGACACTGTATGGAAGTTGACAAACTATGGCCATCAGGTCAAATCTGCCCCTATTCAAAACCATTGTCTTTGCCTCTATTGGATATTGAAGGACCAGGTTAATTCCTTTGTGAGCTGTCTATGGCTACTTTCTTACTACATTTGCAGAGTACTTGTGGTCTAGTACTTGTACTAGACCATCTAGTCAGCTTAAGAGATTTATTATTTGACCCTTTACAGTAAAAGTTTTCCAGTACCTACATGATTTAAAGTCATTCATTTTAGAATCAGTCAACTCAAGTTTAGATAAAAGATCTGACACTTAGCTTCATAACCACAAAGCAATCCCAAGCACGATGCCATACCTGATAATAAGAGAATATTTATTATTATCAATATTCACTGAGATGTTCCAGGTAATTTCAATTCTATTTGGTTGAGGTTATTATAAATATCTAGAGCATTAGAGTCTGTTTCTATAGGAAAAAAAAACGTATTTCTTTAATATTTTCATTATATACTTCAGCAGGGTACTAAAGTAATCTCCTTTTGCCAGAAACCATTTTCTACTCTTATAAGGTCTAGAGAATCCAGAATCTTGCTTTATTGAATATAAGTAGCAAAAATAATCTACAAACTCAATGTGATTGTATGCCTTCTACTTTTTAAAATAATCTCTCCAGAGCCATATTTCTTATATGTGGAGATTCAATTACCACACTGTCAAGATTATGTTGCTGAAAATTGTTCAGAAACTCTAGGGAGCTGTTAAAATAGATCCATTTTGTTCCTATAACAGGTTTACCTGCTCGGCTCTGATGATTTTTGGTACCCACCTATACCTTGAAGCCATCGCTAAATTTTCTCCTAGGTAAAAAGGAAGAAACAATAACACACAAAACCAATGTAGTTTGTTGTGGTCCATTTGTGATGGGGTAATGTATAATTCCAGTTGAGTTTTTAATATGTAAATCATAACAAAGAACACTTCAAACTCATCTATTATTACCACAGCTATGTAGTAAATAGTAGAATTGAAGCCCTGAAGTGCTTCTTAAACACACCTGATGTTATTTTTGTTCTTGGGAACACACCCTCATTTAATTAACTTCTTGTATCATGGATTTAGCCATTAGTACTCCTCTCATTCTGTGGGCTGCCTCTCTGCAAATAGAGTTCTTATATAATTACTCTTTAACCTTGATAACTGCAATTTCTCTACCACATAAATAGGGAAATCAAGCTTTATGTCCCAAAATGTAAATCTGTTGTTTCATAAAAATCCGGGACATTTAATTGTTTTCATCAAACTTTTGTTCATAGACACATAACTTCAGTTTTATTTGGCCTGAATATGCAATCTATTCAAACATGCCAGTTTTGAAAATAACTTGAAAGTGTATATTTCACATCCAAAATATTTTTAAGATGTTAAGCTGGAACTACAGTTTTCATTTTCCAAGCCATTTGCCAACTCCTATTTGAGCAGTGATTTTTAAATCTTATTTATTTATTTATCTATCGGTAAGGAGTAGCTTTGCTGGTTCAATATGATATTCACCAGCCTATATGGTCTCTCTCTATCATTATATTGATTTTTTTTTTCAACCCTCGGGCATAGTTTCTTCCTAGTTTTCACATTTTGATTCTGCTTTTTATTAGTATTTTGAGAAATACAAATAATTTTGAAGAACATTGAATCATGTTATATGGATTTTCCAATGCATTATTACTTTCTATATTCCGAAAACTTACTAAGGAAGACAATCTATTAACTGCTAAAAAAAAAAATCACTTCTCCTAAAATCTCATCATTTGATACTGGTATGGAAATATGTATTTCTATTACTTTATGCAACTTTTTCTATGCAGAGGGTTGGGGCATTCTTTAAAGGCTTTTTTCCAGATTATGGATTGATAATAAAGCACAGAGAAAGGACTTGGGAAATTGTGATGAGCCTTAAAACCAGTAATTGTCTAAATGCTTATTTTAACACTGCCTTCTCTTGAAGAAAGTTTTGAGGTCTCCCTAGGCAGAGAACATGGTTTGGGTAACCCTCCTATTTTCAGTAGACAATCTTTCAATCCTTTGTGTTGAGTGTTCAGAATGTACAAACTGCATCTCCTGCCTAGAGAGACCTCGAAACTTTCTTCAACACAGTTTCTAGAATCACAGTAGCTGCATTATAACCACCAATATAGGATATTGGAAAGTTTCCTTTTGGGAGTTTGATGACTCAGAAGAAAGGACTGATAATGACATATATAATATTCTAAATAACTATCTAGATCAATACCATATGGCAATCACTAAATGAAGATCATTAGCTCAAACATGCATAAAGAAGAATCATCAAGAGGATTTCTGTATTCTCTCTTATTCATGCCTGGAAGTCACAGTTCACCTACTATTGCGGGTGATCATTAGTGAAAAATGCAGGTCAAAATAAATGCAGGAAAGAACAAGGATTTACAAAAGACCAAAGCAATTAAGAAAACAAAGGACAATCTCTAAAAGAAAAATGAACAAACTGCAATGTAGATTCTTTAAAAAATAAGACAATGATTCCATGAAATAAAAGGAAGATATGTAAAAGAAACACTCAAATAGCAAGAAGTAGTATACATGGAAAGTTGATAGCAAAAATATTAAGATCATCAGAAGGTGTTATTTAAAGTGAAAAATTGGAAACTAAAGAAAAAGTCAATATGCGAAATAAGAGGAAAAATGAAGTAGTCTAGAATAGTCACTATCTTACTGTAGAATTTCCAGAACATGAAAACAGAAGAAAATCATCACAAAAATAATATAAAAAAAAGTTCTAGGCAAGAAAAACATGATTTCTAGATAAAAAACAAATGTAACAATGGATAACTCAAAAAGTAAAAGAGGCAGGGTGTTATTGTAGGAACTACCCTGAAAAAATACATGGAGGGAAAAAAAATGTGTTTTTCAGCAATGGCTGTTGCAGTGTTATTTATGTTAGCATTATAAAAATTGTGGAAGTAGTCTTAAATGTAAAAAGATATAGCTGTTTGATTTAGATATTGTGCTAAATTTTAAAATATTTTAAATTCTATATGTTAAGAATGAAAAACAAATAGAGAGTTTTGAGTCAGGAAATACAGGTCCTCCCAACTCTCCTTTTTAATAAAAAAAAAACACATTGAGAAACTTATGACATTAGTTTTACACTAACAATTATGAATTAAGTATGTTTATTGTATCAGTCACTTTGTAATATCCAAGGTAAGGTATTAGCAGAAATTAAAATACAGTTTAAACTAATTTTTACTTTTACTAGAAAAGTATTAAAATTACCATGGAAAAATTTAAAAACAACAATTTTTTTAAATTAAAAATAATAGAGAACAAATTTAGCTGATTATTAAGCATCAATGAGAGTTAGAGTGTAGCCATATTTAAAAGGTCAAAAGAAGTTTAAGAAAAAGCAGGCCAACTCTGACTTCTCCACACAAATTGAAAAGTATAAGTTATGCTTTTTTTACTTTGAATTTATGTATGTATTTATCTTTTGTTTAAAGAAAATCAGTTTTGTCATATGTTAAATGTAAATATGTGTGAGCTATACATATGCCACTGTGAATAAATCCTTTTGAATATATTTTCTTCATCCCATTTCACAAAGCATCTAACTGCCTTATTGTGAAAGTATTCAGAGAGGAAAAAATATAGAAATGATTGTGGCTATGTAAGCCTAGATCTTAGAACTTTAATAACATTTCTGTTTGTATTCATTAATTAATAAAAAAAATGTGTATTGATTGTCTACTGAATGATCGGCATTTTTCTAGTCATTGGGATACAGAGATGAAACAGATTTAGAAGAATCCTTATTTTTACATTATTCCCAGGTGTAACTCCAGATAAACCTTTCTCATGAATTGATTAATTTGTTTCCTCCCAACTGAAATGGAACATTACTTTTCTTTGCTGTTTGCTTGTGTAGGCAGAGTACAATTAATTATTAGTCAGATGAATGTATCTGACATTTTATTATGCTTTCACTTTTATTGTCTCCTACACACAGTTAAAGATAATTGTGTATCATCTGTAGAATGCTTGAAACATAACGAGCATTGCCTAAAATAAAAAAGAATCAAAAGCATGACAAATTCACAGCACAGTCATGAATATCAAAGCCTCTATTTGCTATGGCAACTAAAGTGGAAATCTCCCCTGAATGGGCAGTGTCTGACTGTCATAACTTGTTATTAAGGTCTTGTGAGCAACATAAAAGATTATTACAGATGTCAAAATCTATGTTTCAAAAATAATGTTTTTATCAGGAAGAATGGCGTGATGCCACGGTGCGTATTTCCTCCAGCGTCACAGCTGAGAAAAAAATATATATAAAGAAGCAAATAGCTGCAATGATAAGCAGATCGTGTTGGGGGTTAGCCAAGCTGCCTGGAGGAGGCCTACTGTGATGCCAACATATGTGGTATGGTCGGGAAAAGTCTGCATTGAGTTGATGGCAACGTCTTTTATCTAGTGAGGCACTTATATCTTTTTCAATGTTGAATTTTGCTTACATTTAAGAAACTAAGAATGATTCTTTTCTTTCAATGGCCTTTTCTTCTATGATATGTCCTCTGATGTATTTTTGCCTTGAACAACCTTCTAGGAAGTTCTTTTCACCAAAGAACTATCAAAAGAGAGACTTCAGTCAAACAAGTTAGCGCTTATGTAAAGTTACATAAGCACATAAGCCCACTCATCAGCACACAGGTAATACAGAAATCTTTCTGAGAATAATATAAAATGTGGTTATGTGCGTACCAAAGACAGTTTGTTTAAAGATGCAGTTAAAAATATTTTTTTTATTTGATTGCTATCAGGAGATGATTCTCCGTAAGTCTGTCATGTTTTCACTTGTCTTAAGAGCAGAGGGCACAGACAGCTACAGCTTTTGCTCCAGATGATCTTCTGATAATGTTTGTAGAGTAGACAGCCTGCAAAAATAAGACAGAAGTAGTATCTTCCTATAGAGCAGAGGGAGAATCATTTTGCTTTCCAGGACAGTCAAGATCTCACTGCTTGAGGAGAGTCTAGGTAAGTTATAGCCCATGATAAATGATATGGATTCCCTAAGCTTGGAGATCTTCAGCTGTAATACAAACCCTTCGTACAAGGTCTCCACCAAGGGAATCCACTTCTCCCTCTAGAACTTGAGGGGCAAGGAGGGCCAGTATAACAACTTTCTATGCTATAAAATGAAGTCCTTTGTCTCTGACCCAAGAATATCATGTTTTCTGCCAGCATCCATGTAATTGTGTCAGATTAACTTCATAGTCTACAATTAGGGCAACGATCAAAGACCTACCATTGTTATTTACAAGTGACATTTTAGGATTTGACAAAAAGATTCTCATGCACCTTTGGAAACAATTTAGAGGGATCCCTGGGTGGCGCAGCAGTTTGGCGCCTGCCTTTGGCCCAGGGCGTGATCCTGGAGACCCGGGATCAAATCCCACGTCGGGCTCCCGATGCATGGAGCCTGCTTCTCCCTCTGCCTGTGTCTCTGCCTCTCTCTCTCTCTCTCTCTCTCTCTCTCTCTCTCTCTCTGTGTGTGTGTGACTATCATAAATAATAATTAAAAAAACCAATTTAGAATGTCCTCCCGGGGAACAAATAAAAGGTAAGTTAAGCTTTTATTAATGACAGCACTTTCCACCCTTGGTTATAATAATTCTTTAAGCAAGGATTGACAACTTTTTTTTCTATAAAGGGCAGATGTTAAATATTTTAAGCATTATGGGCCATATGGTCTCTTGCATAAGTAGTTGCAACTACTTAGCTCTATCACTATAGTATGTAAACAGCCATATACAATGTATAAATGAATATAAATGAAAGAACCTGTCTTCCAGGTCATTCATTTTATTGGTGTATAATAGAATTCTCAAGATTTTTTTGTATTCCTGTGGCACCAGTTCTAATGTTTTCTCTTTCATTTCAAATTTTATTTGAATCTTCCCTCTTTTGCTTATTCTAGCTAAAATGTATCAATTTTGCTTATCTTTCCAGGCTCCTATCACGCAGCCCACACTACTGATAAAGTGGCCTTTTATCTCTAACCTCCCTCTCCTCTTTGGGTTTGCCCATCACTTCCATTGTTGACTTTCTAATACACAAATCATAAGGGTTAAATCTTGAACTACCTCCAGTGTGTTCACAGCATGCCATTTACAATGCTAAAACAGATTATTTACACTCAGCTCTTGTCACACCATTCTCTGTTCCACAGCTAAACCATGCACTTTTAAATCTTTTTGGAAACTATCTCATGCTGTTCTTTTTTTTTTTTTTTTTTTTTAAAGATTTATTTATTTATGATAGACAGAGAGAGAGAGGCAGGGACACAGGAGGAGGGAGAAGCAGGCTCCATGCCGGGAGCCCGACGTGGGACTCGATCCCGGGACTCCAGGATCGCGCCCTGGGCCAAAGGCAGGCGCCAAACCGCTGAGCCACCCAGGGATCTCCCTCATGCTGTTCTTTTTAAGTGGAATGTCATCCCAAATCCTCTTGTCTATTTCCTGTCTTCCTATTTAATGGTTCTTCCATTCTGTGGCTTTGTACATCATCTTACCTATTCTGATCAAATGAATTCTACATTATTTGTAATTCTGTAACATTTTAAAGTCACCATGACAGAAGCTATGATGTTGTATCATACTCATACATTTGCATGTTTGTCTTCTCTAGTAGAAAGTAAGCCTTTATGGACCTTTCCTTCTCCTAATCCAAAACACTAAGCCCAACGCCAGACACATAATAAGTATTCACTAAATGTTTGTTGAACTGAATGGAATTTTTTACCATATGTCTGCCACTGCTAAAATACTTGATTCATTTTCTGTATTTTCCAGAGGTCTTTTTATCTATATTAACGGTTCATTATTTTTGTTCTGGTCCTGACTCCAAACATATTCATCATATTAAACTAACTTCTAAAGCCTAAGGCTCATTCAAAAGGAATTTCAAATGTTAAATACATTGAACAAATATTTATTTAGCAATGACTATGTACTTAGCATTCTACTAGACCTTGCAAATAAAATCATAGACAGGTTAGAGAGGTCCCTGCAGTACGTATTCTTCTGGAAGATACTATCTTGACATAAGAAGAAAATAGTTAAGATTTTCTACTAGTTGTGAAATCTTGGGAAATTTACCATATTTGCATAAGTCTTCTTGTTTTTTAAAGCCAAGTTAATAATAACACTTATTTTCTTTGGTCTTAATGATGAGTTGATGTGTTAACATACATTAAGTACATTAATTAAGCAAATGCTGAATGAATATTAGCTGTTATGACTGTTATTTTTATATTGATGTTGGTGATAATGAGTAGTAAATAATTGAAAGAGAAAAAATGTACTCACGTTATAATAAAATAAACAACATTTTTGGGGGGACAATTTTATGTTAACACATTTATAACAGAAGATTTAATTTAAAATGTTTAGTTGGATGTTTTTGAGCGACTTTTCTGGACATAACAAGTAACTTTGGGGAAATTGTGGTTTTGTTCCATTGTCTAGCTCCTCTTCTGAATACATATGTAAATAGAAATCAACATCAAATGTTTTTGAATTGAATTAATCAAATTAAGTGCTCAATATCAAATGGGAAATTGCCGTTTATTTTTTTTTTCCCTAAAGAAACTATTGTGGCTTGAACAAGACTCTACCACTTCACTTTTATTAACAAAGTTTACTGCTTAGGAACTATTGCCAAAGTGCAAATAGTGTCTGGAAGTACTTTGATAGAAGAGGAAGGAATGCCAATGCATTGCTAAACTTAATTTTCTTAGAAAAAGCTAGTGATTGAATTGAGGTCTCCAGTTCTTTAACCTACATGACCTAAGGAGAAGAAAACATTCTCTTTTTTCTAATAAGAAAAAAGAAATCTCAGCGCGAGATCTAGAGAACTAGAGAAATTCCTAGAGAAATAAGAAATCTCAGATATATGTAGTATAGCTAAAATTTGTTTTATAATGCAAAAAAAATTAAAAGTAGATCTGTTTCATAAGGTTTAGGTTGAGACTGAATCTATAAATTACTTTAACAAATATTTATCCTTAGGTTCAATCCAGTTCATTTAGTTCAATAAATATTTGCTAAGTTTTACTATGTCCAAGCCACCATAAAGGACCCTGTGAATACAGCCATAAGTTCCATTTCTCTGTCCTTATAGTTTTCACTGTGTAAGAGGGAGACAGGCAATGCATTGGGTACACACAGATATGGTAATATATACTCAAGCATTTAATGGAACAAAAAGGAGTCATGTTAACATTCCTAGAAGTGTTAGAATATAATCTGATCTCTAAAGAATGACCAGAAGACAGGCAAATGACAAGAGAAGGTGTTGGAGTTGGGGATCCTGGCCTCCTAGGTAATGTAAGTAAAGTCATAGAACTGAGAACAAAGATTGAACTATGTGAATTGTATTCAAGGAGTCTGGTAATGTTGGGACACATATACAGAAGGAAGTGTTGTGATGGACAAGTGGACAAGGGCCAGACCCTTGTGCGGCTTATGTGCTCTGCCATGGAGTATGGGTTTTCACATATAAATATGAAAGCAAAGGCACAGCAGTGTCAAACATCCAATTTATCCAGAATAATCATGCCCTCTGCATACAAGGTGGAATGAAAGGATCTAAGACAAGGGGCTGAGAAGCCCATGAAGTCACTACTGTAGTAGACTGTATGAGCAACCGTGATGGCAAATAAGACTAAGGATAAAGAAGAAATACTGCCTTAAGAAATTCCTGAGAAGAAAGGTTCACCCAAGTTAATGATTGATGGAATGCAGGAGATGATTGACAGGCAGGTTTCAAAGTTGACTGCCAAGTTTATAACTTGCATAAATTGGAGAGTGATGGTTCCAACTACCAGGAGAAACTAATGAATGGAAAATAGTTTTCACTATTTGAGGTGAGCATGTGGGTATTCATTTTCAAACTGTAAAAATGACTCATTTTTAGGAATTCATGTCAGAAAAACTAGGGGGAATTTTTAGTGTCCTCACTATATCCTCAACATTCATACTTTGACATAAAAAGTGCAATGCTACCCCAAGGAAAATAATTTAATATTTATCATTAATAAGCTATTATTTAAAAAATAGTACTCAAGTATTATTTTATATTTTTCTCCTGTTTTATTTATTTTTAAAAATATTTATGCATTTATTCATAAGATATACAGAAAGAGAGGGGCAGAGACATAGGCAGAGGGAGAAGCAGGTTTCCTGTGGGGATCCTGATGCAGGACTCGATCCCAGGACCCCAGGATCACGACCTGAGCCAAAGGCAGACACTCAACCACTAAGCTGCCCTGGTGCCCTTCTCTCCTTTTTTTAAAAAGATTTTGTTTATTTAGTTGAGAGAGAGGGACAGCACAAGTTGGAGGGTCAGATGGAGAGGGAGAGAGAGTATCTTAAGCGGACTCCATGCTTAGTACCCTGAGATCATGATCTGAGCCAAAACCAAGAGTCAGATGTTTAACTGACTGAGCCACCCAGGCATCCCTCTAGTATCATTTTCTATACTTAAATTTCATCAACAGAAACTTTGGGAAATGTTTTTCAATCTTTTTAAGTACTCACATACTATTTTTCATTTTGTCTCTTCTTTATTGAAAAAGTTACTGACCTCTAAATTCCTACTCAAATTATATGACACATTTCATTAATTGGCATAAAAAAAGCCAGAAAACCCTAGAAAATTTGAAGAGTATCTGAAATACTTTATTAGGAACCTCATAAAATAAGGTATCCAAATGACCACTAAAACATATACAAATATTCTCACCCTAACTAGTAGTCAGGAAAATGCAAATTAATATTGGAATCAATAATGCCACACACATATCAAGTTTGGCAAAGACTGAAAAACCCTGTCAAAATAAGTAATGGCCAGAATTTGGAGGCAAATATTTTTTATGTTATTCATGCACTCTCCTCATAGAATTCAGATGTGTACACAGAATTCAGAAACAGTTTTTCATTATGTAGTAGATTTGAAGAAGTGCTTCTCCATCATAGTATTTCGGCTCTTACACAAATCCTCTAGGGAAATTTTTGTACAAATGCACCAGAAGACACATAATATATGTTCACAGTAGAATTGTTTGAAATAGAATAACTGGAGACAATGAAATCAAATACAATCAATCATTGTATTTACATAGGATGGAATAGTCCCTCAGTGAAAATGCAAGGTTAGTTATATGCAGCAACATAATGAACATACAAATATACACACAGACATGCAGAATGTTGGGAATAAAAGGCAGAGCACTCCATTTTTTTAAGCTCAAAATCAGACAAAACCTAGATATACTAATATAAAAAGCATAAAGAAAGAAGTAAATACTAAAGTGAAGAAGCTAATTGCCTTTAGAGTGGGGCACAATTGGTAACCAGTTTCCAGACTAGAATGGAGATTGCCCAGGTGCTAATCTCAGGATTATTGATTGAGCTGCTCAAGTATGTTCATTTTCTATGTCTATGCATCGAAAAACAGCTTAGTCAATGCTTGCAGGCATGCATTTGGGTTTTCATTCCATGTCTCATACAAAGGTTGCTATTGAGAGTTTATGTTTTCATTGTGAAAAATCCCAATGAAAAAAAAAAAAAGAAAAGAAAAATCCCAATGATCCATCACAGTGTTTTCCTTTCGGGCCTCCAAAGGAGTGAGTTTCCCTCCAAAGGAGTCATCCATATTTCTGCCTGGAGTACTGGGTGGATTATTTTAAAACCAGATGGCAATATTCTGAGAGCAAGAGGCAGCAGAGACCCAGAGACTCTCACCATTGAATCTACGCATTTTTATTTAATGCTCTTATTTTTAATAGATACCTTAACTGACCCTCAGCTGGTTTCCTAAATCTCAAGCTATTGGCTTCATCTTATCCAAAGAGCAAATTTAACTTTGTTTTCTGCTAGGAAGGAAAGTATGTGTTATTGGCTATGCAAAAAGGTGAAGGAATATGGGTCTGAGTTTTTGTTAGGACCATTTATCAAACTATTTCTTTACTCATTCATTCATTTGTTTGATCTTATCACATCCATAAATTAAAGATGTCTGTTACTAATTCCTGAGATACATTAGGCTCTAAAGTGGAAAGAGGCTTCCTTCCTAAAACTTCTTAGATTTTTATCTTCCTCCCTCGGTTAAATCAGATATGATATATCTACTTCTTGACTTCAAAATTTTGTTCATATTACTTGACTTTTGTCTTCTTTTTCTTTTATCTTTAAAACTGGGGGGATTCTTGCCTTTTTACTTTAATCTTTTTCTGTCATTTTATTGGGATTTACTGAAGAAAGAAAGATTAACATGTATTATTCACTTTGAATTGTTAAAATTCATTACATTCTCATTATTTGAAATCCAACCCATTTTAATAATGCTCATTTGTTGATATGCTGCATTGTCCCATCTAGACATGGTGATTAATATTTTCTTTCGAGAGAGTGTGCATGGTGGTGAAGAAGGGGCCAAGAAAGAGGGAGAGAGACAATCTTTTTTTAAATTTTCATTTATTTATTCATGAGACACACACACACAGAGATGCAGAGACACAAGTAGGCTCCATGCTGGGAGCTTGACATGGGACTCAATCCCAGATCTCCAGGACTACTCCCTGGGCTGAAGGCGGGGCTAAACCGCTGAGCCACCTGGGGTGCGCAGAGAGAGAGGCTCTTAAGCCGCCTCCAAGCTCAATGCAGAGCCCAACAAGGGGCTGGATCTCACGACCCTGAGCTGAAATCAAGAGTTGGTCGCTTAACTGACTGAGCCACCCCGGTTCCCATGAGTATTTTTACTTAGACATCCTAATCCTTAGACACTTTATATATTTTTCTGAATAGGTCTGGTTTTGAATACATCACCTACTCTTGTTTTTATATTTGGTTCTCTCCTCTGAATCTGCTAAAATTAAATGACTGAATGGGGATACACACATGAATATTTATATCCCTGAAACAGTTAAATGATGTCTTTTATTTTTTATGTTAATGATGAAATATGGCATTGCCATTAGGGCTTTCTCTGTAGACTGGTCTGTGTTTATTTATGTCATAGTATCTGCCTTAGATAAAAGAATATTGGTAATTAGTATACGCATCGGATTTTTGTACTTTATTTTACAGTCCAATAAGTGATATAATCTTATGTTTAACTAATAATATAGGTTTAAAGGCGCTGTGTCTGTTAGATTAAATTTTCTTAAGGATGGCTATAAGCATTTGATTACTTCTTATAAATCTGGTCTCTTTTTATACATTATTTCATATTTTGTGGGCTTAATTCAGGTCTAGATATTTCAAGATGTACACTGGTTTTAATTCAAGAGAATATATTTATTTTTAGATGAATAATAAGTAAATGGGCCATCACCATTCTGTGCTATATTATCTTTTTAATTGCTAGCTATTACCACAAATTACCACCATTATTTTGATAAATACCTATAATTCCTTAAATTTTTCCAAGCTAAAGTGATTATTTGCATAAGGAACAAATTATTCAAAATAGCTTTAGTACAGGACATTGATAACAAAATCCTCGCTAATCATGTGATGGTGAATGAAAGCACAACTGAATGATCCAAGTATGGTAGTGTAACAACAAAAATTTTTAGGGAGATTATACAGTTAAACACATAAATAAATAAATAGATAATCACAACTTCTAAAAAAGACCATGCAATGAATATTTTTCCCAAATGTATATAAATTTTCTTTATATTTTCTGAGGAAAAGGTCACCAGATACTATAACCCTAAACAAATTGTCAAAAAAATAGACTATATTGATTTGGTGGTTGGACTGAAGTATGAGAAAGTATGAACCAGAGATTTATACATAATAATGAGATATTTAGATCAATTGGCAATACAATGTGCTGACAATACAAAAAAATGCTTATCTTTAAGTTTTTCTTGTTGCCGGGATACTAAAAGATGACCAAAATTTTAGTTTATTGTCTCCAAAATAAAGGTTTTTTTTTTTTGTTTGTTTCTCTCTCTCTCTCTCTCTTTTTTAAGATTTTATTTATTCATGAGAGACATGGAAAGAAAGAGAGAGGCAGAGACGTAGGCAGAGGGAGAAGCAGGATCCCTGCAGGGAGCCCTATGTGGGACTTGATTCCAGAACCCTGGGACCAGACCCTAGCCAAAGGTAGATGCTCAAACCGCTGAGCCACCCAGGTCCCCCAGGCTTTTTTTTTTTTTTTCCCTATTCCAATATATATTATTTACAGCTTCTCTTAATATTTCAATTTAATGAATATTTCAAGAAATAAATTTAGCAATATGCTAAAAACAATTATAGGGTTTCTTAACTAGTTACCTGATTTCACTTATGCTGAATTTTAAAACAAATAGGAATCATCTGGAAGAGAAACCAAAAAGCAGGCCAGCGATGGTAAAGAACTGCCGTACCATTTGTAACAGAGATGACATCATTGCAATTAATGAGTATGACAATCAAGTCGATTTTTTTGCTACGAGTTTTCATTCAATATGGACACACATGCTTGAGAGTAGAAATAGAAAAGTAGAACTTTGTAATTGACTTATTTCTGGAGGGTCTGGAGTTTGTCCAAAAGCTCCTAATGTTCCAAAGTGCTAAAAACTGAAAGCTGTATTTTTTTTTCCATTTTCACATAAAATTTAGCCTACTGGTCTCACTGATCATGGTAACAGTTACTCAAAGTGAACAATGTGGATCATTAGCATTGACATCACCTGAGATGTGGTTGACAGCTTTAAATTCATAGGATATCATTGTTTCATCCCATGGTTGCTATTCTGTACATGCATTGAGAAAAAAAGGAGTCTACTTTAACATGTATCATTATGGCAATCATAAACAAACATTTATGAAGAACCTAATATTTGCAAGGCACTGGAGACTTCATTATAACAGGAGGAAAATATATCACAACTAATTACATATAATTTGATGAAAGTCATTACACTTAGGTAAATAAAATAATGGGAACACAAAGCCAGTAACCAAATCTCACTGGGGAGATAAAGACAGGAGTGTGAGTCTCAGGAAAGGTAGTGTTTGATTTTGGTGCTTACAGAATGGAGTTTTTCAGTGAGAGACAGACTTAGAGCAAAGGAAAGAGCACAAAGAAGTGTGCAGATACAAGACCATTACCGGACTGTTTTGTTTTTGTTTTGTATTTTTTTTTTCACAATACATGGCAAAATGAATTCAGGGAAAAGTAATTGAGTTTATTTTTTTTTTAAACTCAATAGACTAGGAATATTTAATAAGGAGAAGAAACTACAAATGTCTCCAAATACTTGAAAGACGTTAATATGAAAAGGAAATTAGATTTGGGGAGGTAGCAAAGTTCAGAACTGAATATAGACAACAAGGGGAATTTGTTAGTGGTCAGATTTCACTAAAATGGGAAAGGCCTGGCTGGGAGGGGTCTGATTTCATGACACTGGAAATGCTCGCTCTAGTGTAGGTAGTGTGGCTTTAAATCTCCGGGGTATCTGTGCATTTCCAATTTATTTTTAAACAAACATTTGTTTATATATGTTCAAATGATATGGAAAATGCTACTGCACATTATATGAAATTCTATTGAAATAATTGTTTTTCCTCATATATTTTGGTTTTTTTATTGGAGAAAGATGATTTTCATATTATAGGAAATATGGACATGTAATCACTACAGTGAAATATAGACTATTACTATAAAAAATCCCCCCTCATGTTCTTAGAATTTGGGTATGGCAGGATATCAAAAGCAACCACTTCATTCAAACATACATTCCCAAAAAGCCAATAGGCAGCAACTGTGATGGTTAGAAGGCCAAAATGGATTTACTCAGAAGCAGTAAGACTATTGCACATTTTCTTGGAATATTCTGAATTCTCTGGTGTACTTCAGCAAATTTCCCCAGCCTTGTTTAGTATTTCTTAGCTACTCTATCTGCTTCCCATCATCATACTGGGATATTTATGTCTTACAAATAAATGTATTATTTTCCCCTAAAACTGCTATATCTTTATTCGCCTAAAAGATGGCAACTCAAGACCTTCAATGAATTTATCATTATTTAAAGAGTTTAAATAATGGTTTCATAGACTATTTAATGATAAATTTTAAATTTTTTATTTATTTATTTATGATAGTCACACAGAGAGAGAGAGAGAGGCAGAGACACAGGCAGAGGGAGACGCAGGCTCCATGCAGCGGGAGCCTGATGTGGGACTCGATCCCGGGTCTCCAGGATCGCGCTCTGGGCCAAAGGCAGGCGCCAAATCGCTGCGCCACCCAGGGATCCCTAATGATATATTTTAAATAATTAAATATTGGAGCCCTCTACTGTCAGTCTTTCAAAACATACATATAGGAAAATAAACAAAATATAAGTATAGGCATATTTTTAATTTTTTTGCCATTCTGTACACATCTGGGTAGCTAGATTCCAAATCAAGAAATGAAATACTATCCTTGTCTTAGATATTCATCTTCAACTGGTTCCCAAGTGGAACCACAATCCTGACTCCCGGTTTGAGCAACCTATATGGAATTATAAAGTATATTCTCTTTTGCTTCTGCATTGTTTCCCTCAATATTTTTTAAAATCAAAATGCTAAAATGTTGTTTCAGTTTACTTTCACTGCTATAATAACATTTCATTACAATATTATTTTTTTTAATTTAGCCTAGAGTGAAATACTAGAAGAGAACTTGTCATTTTAGTTATTATAAATATTCCTCTTATGAATAATTTCCTATATTTCTTTACAAATATTTGTGCATATTTCTGTTGTGTATCTTTCCAGTTTTGTAAATAACCTTTCCCTGGTAAGCCAATATATATTTGGAGTTTGTTGTGATTTTATGTGCAAAATAAAAACACATTCTTCAAACTAAGATATTGAGATAAAACAGTGTTGTATCACCTTTCTTTCTGGATAAATTAAGTTCATTTGGGAGTAAATAAATTGGCTTCCCCATGAACTAAATCCATACAAATTAAAGAAAATCTGAAAAACCTTAAAGATCCATTTCATAAATCTTTCACCGTTTTTTTCCCTAAAAAGTGTTCATTATGAATGTTAGCAACACAATAACACAGTGAGCTCCTCTCAGCATAATTACTTTATTATGGAGGAGGTGGAGTAAAAGTTGAAGATCTAGCAAAAAATGAACAAGTAGCTTGTACTTCCATATTGTAATTATCATCCATTTATTGAACAGATCAAATAGATTCTTTGAAAAGCTTTCCCCTTGTACAAATGTTGATTTGAGCCTAATTTTTTTTTTTTTTAGTTAAGGTCACAGTTGAGAATATGTGCATATTATAGAAAAAATATGACTACATTTCTTATGCGTAATGTGCCAATATCTTGGGTTTTAGTTTTGTTTTTGTTTCACTATTCTTATAGTTGATGCAAAGAGTGGTCTTAATTATTTATAACATTTAGTCTACCCCATAATTGATTACTTTATGGCTTCCTAACTGATTTCCAAATAAAATTGATTTTTTTTTGTTGTTGTTATTTCATTTTGTTAGAAATAGAGTGCATGAGTGGAGGGGAGGGGCAGAGGGAGGGAGAGAATTTTAAGCAGGCTCCATACTCAGCGAGGAGCCCCACAAGTGGGACTTGATCTCACAACACTGAGATAATGACGGAGCTGAAATCAAGAGTTGGCTGCTTAACTGACTGGCCACCCAGGTGCCCCTAAAATTGTTTTTTAGTTAAAAACAGTGCCAATAGAGAAAACAGATTTAGCCTTCAGCTGTGGTTTATTACTATACTTTAACATGTAGACTAATTGAAAAATGTAGATTCTTAACTTAGAAATGGTGATCACTGTTGGCTTTTAGTGTGTTTTATCTAAAAATGTTTTGTAGAAACTAATACAATGGCTGTGTGTAATTTCAAAATCAGAGTGACAGGGAGGGGTAGGGAGCAAGGTTCCTCTTGTTTCAATTCTCAAAGATAGAGTCGTTCCTTTTATCATGATGGCAAATTTAACTTGATTTGGGGACAGATGAGTAAAATAGATTTTCTTTGCATTTGGGTTAAGTTAGTCAAGCAAATCATGATCATAGAGTTGAAGTAGCTTTTGGCATTCCTACTAGGTATTGGAACATAGCATCTTATGGAAATAATGTATTATTTTTCCTCACTTTGCTATTCTTTTCTGTACATACATTTCCATCATAAACTTCTCATGTATCTGTAATTATGAGATGCATGATGTTTATGAAAATGGATTCTGAGCTCTTCTGATAGAATCAAATATTGATTCTGCCCCTTAACATCCACACAACTTTATGCCTTTTCTGTTTTGTTTTATTTTTCATTGCAAAAGGAAATAATAATAGAACAAAGTCATGGGTTCTCATGAAGTATAGGAAAAAATTTATACCGTGCTCTAAAGGTATTTAAAATAATAATTATTACTGTGATGGACCACAGTAGTGGTGATGGCTCTCCACAGATTCAAATATCCTTGAGACTTTTGCTCCATACCATCCTAATAGCATTTTCATATCCACAACATTTTAGTATGATGTTGACACAAGTCATTAAGACATGGCTGGCCTTGAAGGTTTGGTTATTACTCTGTGCAATCCAGATCCTATACCATTGAGTCACAGTGGTTTTTCCTTCCACAGCTTTGGAGTCTTCCTTGTTTTTCCTATTTGTGTACTCTCTGTCATTGCCCCTTCACATTCTATATAATACCAGAATGGCTTAGTTCCTTAAACACACAGTTGAGAGAATTTAGGAAAACCTAATATTTTACCTGAATGTTCTAGTTCTTTAGAACAGATTACCTCTAGTAATTATTTACTTATTTTTGGTCCGAAATGAAATATCAAATGTTCTGAGCTTATATAGAGGCATTCTCTATATATATTCTATCCATATGAATTCCACATTTTAAAACTGCCAGCACTCCTTTCCCTAAAAAATAATAGAAAAATAATTAAAATTTCATTTTGGATAACAGAAATTTAATATATGCGAAATCTAAATAATTTACTCTCCACTCTGCTTGGTTTGTCCAGATAGTCTTATTATGCTTTGAGTGAGATGATATTACTTATTGTCTATATTTGCCAAAAATTATGTTTTAGCACATTTTACCATATGAAAGATAATTCTTGTCAGCATTCATATAAGCATTTTGAAATGCTGTCTAAATATTACATTTTTGATTAATTCTTCAGCTTTTAAAAGTTTGCATAAATATTTGTGTTACTAAATTATATTTAAATATCAGTGAAAAATAATAATGATTCTGAGTTATCACAAATTATACTGTGCGGTGAAAAAATGAAGCTATTATTTCGATGGAGACATTAAAATGATTTCCATATATACTCTTTCAAAAGAAAAAATATATAGTGAGTAAAATAATTTCAGCAACAGAATTTGGATTATTATGATTAAAATATACTAAATTTAAAACCTTCAAAATCAACAACATATAATAGAATCAGAACCAAACATACACTTTTAAGGCATTATTTGGGCCAAGGAGGTGTCTAGTATCATGAGGTAGTATCATATTATCTAGTATTCTCCATCTAATTTTCAAAGATTTCCAAAGAGAATATTGTCCTTTACAAGTCAGTTCCAATGAGCCATTATAGTTAGTCAAGGCATTCTTTATAACCATTCTTAGTAATCATATAGACTTGATAAAATGTAAATCCTTGAAGAAAATAAGAAACTTCGTATACACACACCAATACTACTTCATACATACAAGCACAAGGAATGAACTTAACAAACTTACTGGCTCATTAAACTTTCCTTTTTCAAGATAACAAGACCAACAAATCATTAGCAATACATAGCACACAAAGTAAATAAAATGAATTCTTTACATTTAAGTATCCAAAGTATCATTAATTATTTGCTCATATATATTTTCTTAAGTTCAAAGAAAAAATGTTGGCATGATACTTAATGGGGGAAAAAAGCTAATTTGGGGAATTCACCATCAAGTTCACCATCATCCTATCCTTGGCAACTTACATAGATGTTTTACATATTTCTGAGATAGTGCATTAGGTATCGTCGAAAAATAAATGTACTGCCTAAATCCAAGCTGAGAAAAGCATCAAAATTAATTTACAACATAAAATTGCAAAGGGAGTAATTGTGGTTCCAGAAGACAATTTAACTCCCCACTAGAATTTATTGTTCATTACACAGGACCACACTTTTCCAGAACTCCTATTACTATTGATGATCTCATACAATGAGAGACGCATTCTATTTAAAAATAATGATAATAAGCCAATTTTTTTCTTTTGAAATAACAACCTATTTCAGCAAAGTTGTCTCCTGGAAAAAAAAAATAGGTTGAAAAGATAGCAAATACACAAAATTGTTTCTGAAAGAATAGGCCCAGTGAATCAAAATACGGTTTTCTCTTTTCTCTTCTTTTTTTATAATTTTACTCAAAGTAAGCTTGAAAAAAGAAATAGGAACATTTTTCATGATTGCCCTCTCACTCTTGATATTATCCTAGGTTCTTGATGATAAGACTAGGTGCTCTAAATTTGGCTTATTGCTTATAAAGAGAAAGGAAAGGATCCTAACGCATTTTATTAGTGGAGAGAATGATGCAATTTTTTCTCCAGTATATTCTTTAATTTAAATTTCATTCCTTAAAAAGCCCATCAATACCCTGTAGTGAGATATAGATAGTAATAAAGAAGTACAAAGTGAAGGAAAGCTCCACTTCTGGAACAATTCAAGCATTGTGCTAATGTGCCCAGAGGTTTCATATAGATGACCCACTGTTTATGTGCCAGCAGAGAGAATTCACTTGTCAATCAACGCTGGCAGGGCTGTGATTTTCTTTTCTTACCTTGGTAAATTTTTTATGTCAGGCTATCTAGTGTTATTCTTAGGACCATACCAAATGTTATCAACACCCTTTTTCTAATTAAAATGTCCTTTGTGCACACCTCAGTACATACGCTCCAATAATTCATTGATGAGGAACCAGCCCACTTCAATAAACAAATTATTTTCCTTTTCTGTCTCCAATTGTGTTGTTTTATTGTTCTCCTCTTTGCTCTCTCCCTCCCTTCCTTTCTTCCTTCCTCTCTCTCTCTCTCTCACTCTTCCTTTCTTCTGTCTTTGCTTCTTCAGTTTTCTCGAACCTTCTAGAACATAATTTTTCCCTATGAATATTGAACATTAGCATGAAAACAAGGCCCCTTACCTCTTGAAAATACCAACTACAGAGGCTCACATGTCATAAAACCTAGAATTCCTCCTTTCCACCTTAGGATGTTCTAATCTAGTCTGTGGGACAGAAATATTTCCTTGTTGGATTTCTTTTTGGCTTGTGTAGCTCAAACAGGAGAGAAATCTGTTCTAAGGCCAAAGACAGCTTTTTGCTTTTAAGAACAGTCTCTCACAGAAATAAGGTAAAGCCACTTCATCATTTAGTGACAAGCAAACATATTCCACAAATCTGCTAAATACTAATCCATGAATTTAGTGGTCAGAAAGCAAGGAATCATTTTTCTTTTCTTTTTTTAAAAGATTTTATTTATTTATTTATTTATTTATTTATTTACTTACTTATTTATTTATGAGAGACACACAGAGAGGCAGAGACACAGGCAGATGGAGAAGCAGGCTTCCTGTGGAGAGTCCAATAAGGTACTTGGTCCAGAACCCTGGGATCTGGACCTGAGTCAAAGGCGATGCTCAACCACTGAGCCACCTAGGTATCCCAAGGGATCATTTTTTTAATGGGACATTATACCTTCTAAAAAGAAGAGTTCAGGGCAGCCTGGGTAGCTCAGCGGTTTAGCGCCTGCCTTTAGCCCAAGGTGTGGTCCTGCAATACTGGGATCAAGTCCCAGGTCCGGTTCCCTGCATGGAGCCTGCTTCTCTCTCTGCGTGTGTTTCTGCCTCTCTCTCTCCCTGTGTCTCTCATGAATAAATAAATAAAATCTTTTAAAAAAAGAAAAGAAAAGAAGAGTTCAAAGAATTGGTTATTTTGTATTCTGCCCAAAAGAGTGATGGATGAGAAAAAATATAGACTACATAATCCAATGTTTTTCCCAAATAAAATAAAAAGCATTAAAAAAAATACAAAGGAGGCAATATAGTTTATTGGCTCACAACCCATTTTACACCAAAAATTCCTAAAGCACAGAAAGTACAAGTCACTTGCCATGCGCCAAATAGCTAGAAAATTGTACACTCAAAATTGGAATTCAAATCTTTTGATTTCTGTTCCAGTATACTTTCAGCAATTCTGTATTTTGCCCTTCATTATATCGATCAGCAAAATATCCCCAGTGTCAAAGAAAAGTTACACCAGATCAAATTAAACAGGCAAAGAAGACTTTAAGGATGTTACCATAGGCAGAAAGGTCAGAGCTGAGGCTCAGCTCAACTCCGCAGAAATGAGAGGGAGTAAGTGGTTAAGAATCAGGGTAAGGACAGATGGTAAGCCATTCCTGTCCTGTAATTGGTTTTACAAGCTGGAGCAGGCACTGCCTGAGGTCAGGCTTCTTCCCTCCCACTGAGACAGGGAGATAGGGGAATTCTTTCCCTTGATGATTTACATTTCAAAGAGAAAGAAAACCCTGGGATGTAAAACTAGCAAGAGGCTTAAAATTTTTCATCAGTGGCGCCTGGGTGGCTCAATCCATTAAGCTTCTGACTCTAGATTTGGACTCAGGTCATGACTTCAGGGGTCTGAGATCAAGCAGAGTCAGGATCTGACTCAGCAGGGAGTCTGCTTGAGCTTCTCCCTCTCTCTCTCCCTCCCCCTCAGCCTCTCCACTTTCTCTCTCTCTAAAATAAATAAATAAGTCTTTAAATTTATTTTTATATTTTAATTTTTTTTATTAAGGATTTTTATTTGTTTATTCATGAGAGACACAGAGAAGGAGAGAGAGAGGCAGAGACATAGGCAGAGGGAGAAGCAGGCTCCGTGACAGGAGCCCAACGTGGGACTCGATCCCCACATCTGAGATCACACCCTGAGCCAAAGGCAGATGCGTAACCCCTGAGCCACCCAGGCGCCCAATTTTTTTTTTTTTTAATCTTAAGATTGCACAGAGAGAATGTACCATTAGGAGTTTTCTATAGTAAGTTATCTAAAAAGTAATATTGAAGGCCTAGAGACAGGATGAAGCCTGGTTAACACTTAGTCAAGCTAGGAAGACACTTCCCACTGTCTTTGTCATTAGTCATAGTTGGAAATAAAAATATGCTTGTATCAAAAAGAGTAACTCAAATTTATTCACCTATTTCACTCATCTGCACATTTCTGTATATCAAGTTCCCCTCATTACTATGAACTTGCAAGTGGTTTTTATTTTTAAAATAATTTCTATATTTGTCTTATTCCTTTCAAACTGCTATAACAAAATGCCACAGACTCAGTAGCTCATCAACAGAAATTTATTTCTCTAGTTCTGGAGGCTGGAAGTGCAAGATCAGGGTACCAGCATGACCAGTTTCTGCTGAAGGCCTTCTTCTGGGTTGTAGGCTACTAACTTCTCACTGGGTCCTCACAGGGTGGCAGGGATGAGAGAGATCTGTGGGTTTTCTCCTACAAGAGCACTGATTCCATTCATAAAGTCTCCATACTCAAGACCTACACACCTCCCACAGGCCCAGCTCCAAACACCAGCCCATTGGGCATTAGAATCTCAGCATGGAACTTGAGGTGGGGTAGGGAGGAGCATACAAGCATTCAGATCATAGCAGCGCAGGTGTTCCTAAGTGTCCTCTCCTGTACTTCCACTCCAAAATCAGCCATGTCCCCCACATGGTGCTGCCTGTCTGCTGTCTTGCACAAGAGTGTCAGTTCCTTCTCCATGATGTTATCTCCCAGTGGCACCTCACTGTGAACCCTGAAGCTTGCAAGTAGCCTCATGTCCCCATCAACATTTCATTTGCTGAAATCCCACCTGTTTGCCAGCTCCATGTCACACAACATTGCCAATACCCTTCTAGCTCAGCATCTCCTCTTGAAAAAGAAAAAAAACATCCTGAAGAACCCATAGGATTGAGAAATAGAAAAGTAAATTTCCCATCAACAGGTTTTCAAGGTAAAGTCACAAGTGGGTGGGCTTCCAAAACCTAAAGCTTATTCAAGTTGTTTACATTATGAAAATCACTGAGACCAATATTTACTCTGAATATGTTACTCATAACATCCTGCCTTATGATTATGTAATGTCATCATCGTGGAGCAGCTATAGGGACTACCATCTGGTAGAGTAATTTTAGTCCCTTTAATAATTATAATTACTACCGCATATTGCTCATTGACTCTGGGGGAGGCCCTATTTCAAGAGCTTCGCATGCATCATGTTAATGACTGTGTTTGTAAGAAAGAAACACTTAGAGCATTTCTGGGAAAGTGAGACTCAACTGAGTGGAAAGAAAACAATGATGGGCTGGAGGGGGCTCAGTCACTGCCGTGAGGTTGTGGTTGTGGTGTTTCTCTCTATGACACAACACCCAATTTCTCTTTTGCTTTTTCCTATCTTCCTGAATTCCTTGGAATCTTTGCTTTGTTGCAAAGGAACTAGAACCATGGCATATGAATCAAAATGTACACTGTTGATTTTATGTATCACTAGAGATATATCATGGTTGTTGGGTTTTTTTTTGTACTTTTAAATAAATATTTTATATTAGAATAGTATTAGATTTGTAAAATCTCTATAAAAGCATTAGAGTTTCATAAATCCCTCCCAGATTCCCTTCTTGCTAACCTTTTACATTTCTATGGTACTTTTTTTTTTTTAACAATTGGTACATTGTATTAACTAAAGCCTGTACTTTATTCAGATATTCCTAGTTTTTACCGAATGCTTTTCTTCTGTTTTATAATCCCATCCAAGATAGCACATTACAATTAGTTATCATGTCTTTTAGGATTCTCTTGGCTATGACAATTTTTCAGCCTTTCCTTATTTCGGTGGCCTTGACAGCTTTTAGGAATACTGGTCAGGTATTTTTTAGAATGTCTCCCTACTGGGATTCATGTGATATTTTTCTCATGTTTACACTGGAGTTTGAGTTTTTGATAGAAAGACTAGACGGAAAGTGCCATTCCCATCACATCAAACCAAGAAGATAAACTATCAACATGAGTCTGGACTGTTAATATTGACCTTGATCACCTGTCTGAAGTAGTGTTAGGTTTCTCTCGTGGAAAATTGATCTTCACTACTTCTCCCTTTTCATACTGTGTTCTGTGAAAAGAAGTCACCCTGTGCATATATTTATTTATTCAGTCATTTGTTTATATATGTCAGTCATTTATTTATTCATGACTGATTCAAGAATCAGTCAAGTCTCTATTATTTTTCAAGAGACATTAGATATTTTCTAATGATATTAGAAACCAAAATGTGGGCTAGGAAACTTGGTTCCTATTGAAGGGTCATTGTGTCTGGCTCTGTCACCTGACAGAGCAAGAAAATATGCATGTACATAAAATATAAACATATTTTTATAAGAAAATATTCATAGCTATATTAGGCTAAACATGAACTCCAACTCAAATCCATTACCATGTGGATTATTCTAGCTTTCTGTCCTTACTTGTGTGTAGTTCCCACTCCAACAGTGAAAAGAAACTTGGTTCTTACCATTTGTCATCCAATCCAATCCCATGTACATGAATAGATTAACAATTAGACTTTGTTAACCAGTACTGTATTAGGAAACCACTTTATAAACTAGAGTATGGTGTTAAAGTACAGATTTTTGTTTGTTTTGACTTTAGCTTATTTGAAGTTACTTGGGTTAGCAGCTTCCCCTCCCCCACAATTCCTTCAATGAGATTGTTTCATATATTCATAATACAGTTAGATTATTCTATCACATTTTGCACTCTGTCTTGAGATTCTCCTGACATCCTAAATGATTTTTTTCATTTGTCAATATTACATTTCATACTTGGTGATGAAAAGTTCAATGGATTTTGACAAATGCATACTGTCATCTATCTACAGTTACAGTATCATACTGAATAGTTTCACTACCTTAAAAAAAATCTCTTATGCATTCCCTATTTATCCTCCCCTCCATCTCTGAAACCCTGATATGCCTTACTGTCTCTGCAGATTTGCTTTTTCCGAAATGCCATGTAATTGGAATCATACAGTATATCAGGATTTTTAGACTGGATTCTTTCACTTAGTGATGTGTGCTTAAGATTCAAACTTAGCTATTCATGGCTTGCTAGATCATTTATTTTTATCACTGAATAATATTCCACTGTGTGGATGTACTATTGTTTGTTTCCCAATTCACATATTGAAGGGCAACTTAGTTACTTCCAGTTTTGTAGAAAAGACTATATCCTCTCTTCATTGAATTGCTTTTGCTCCTTAATTAAAGATCAGTTGACTATATTGGTATGGATCTATTTGTAGGTCCTCTATTATGTCTCATTGATCTATATGTTTATATTTTTGCCAACAGTGTCTGGCTTGGAATCTTAGAAATAGAGTAGTGTGGGCCTTCCAACTTCGTTCTTTTTCAGTATTATGTTGGCTGTCCTTTTGCTTTTGTACATGAACGTAGAATCAATATCTAAAATAGCTTGCTGTAATTTTGAGTGGATTGAACTAGATCTATAGATCAAGATCGGAAGAGCTGATAATTTTATAATATTGTATTTTCCAATCCATGAACATAGACTATGCCTTCAATTTATTTAGATTTTCTTCTATTTTTTCAGATGCACATAGATCCTACATATTCTTCTAATATTTACTATCTATATATCTCATTTTTGGTGTTGCTGTAAATGGTATTTTTAATTTCAAATTCAAATTTTTCATTGCTAGAAAAACATTGAAAAATGTTGAATTTGAATGTTAACTTAGCGTCAGGAGTTGAATTTTGTTCCCAGCAAAATACCCTCAGTAACTCAGAATGTTGACCTTATTTAGAAACAGGGACTTAACAGAGTTAATTAAGTTAAAACAAAATTAGGGTCTGTCTTAATCCTACATGACTAGTGTCCTTATAAAAATGAGGAAACAGATGGAAGACAATAATCATACACACAGAAGATCCCCTCTTCAATCACAAACAGATGGAAGACAATAATAGCACACACAGAAGACCACAATGTGACTGCAGTGATACCTCCACAAGCCAAGGAAGGCCAAGGACTGCCTGAAGCATCAGAAGCTAGAAGACGCAAGAGGTGATTCTCTCCTAGAGCTGTCAGAAGGAGCATGATTCTACTCAGTGCTCATTTCAGACTTTTAGCTTCCAGAATTATGGAAAAGTAAATGTCACTAAGACTTCCTGTATGATATTCAATAGTTGGAGAGAGAGAGAGAGAGAGAGAGAGAGAGAGAATTCTTTTGTTATAACTAATCTTAGAGGGTGAGTATCTGGTTTCCCACTCTTAACCATGATTTCAGCTGTAACTTCTTATGTAAATTTTTTTTCTCAAGTTGAGGATGTTCACCTTTATTCCTAGTTTGCTGAGAGTTTTTATTACAAATGGGTGTTGCATTTTGTCAACTACTTTTATTGTGATAATTTATATGATGATATGAATTGTCTTATTTGATTTATTGATATGGCAAATTGCTTTAACTGATTTTTCAGTGTTTAACCAGTTTTGCATATCTGGAATTAATTCCACTTGACCATGTACAATTTTTTTATACATCCTTGAAACTGATTTGCTAATATTTTCTTGAGGGTTTTTGCAGGTGTCTTATGAGAGACACTAGTCTGTGATTTTCCTACTTTGTAATAGCTTTGTCTAGTTGTGGTATTAGGTTGATGCTTGCTTTGTTGAATGAGCTAGGAAGTATGAACTCAGCTTCTATTTTCTGGAAGAGATTGTGGAAACTTGATATCATTCTATCATTAAACATCTGGTACAATTCACTAGTAAATTTATCTCGGCTTGAACTTTCTTTGTTGGAAGACTATTAATTTTTAAATTAATACAGGACTATTCAGTCTATGTATGTCTCTTTATGTGAATTCTGGTCTTTTGTATCTTTGGATAATCCAGGATCATCTTTCAATTTAAAGATCGTTAATTTATCCATATCTACAAAGTATCTTTTACCATGTAAGATAACATATTCACAGGTTTCAAGCATTAGATCCTAGACCTTGTAGGGGAGTCATTATTCTATTACAGTATGGCCTCTCACCTCTAAAAATTTAGGTCTGTTCCCCATGCAAAATGTATTTATTCCATCCCAATATCCCCAAAGTCTCAACCTATTAAACTTGTCAAAAAACATGTGAATTTAATATATATTTTGCTGCTGTTAGATGGAGTAATCTCTAAATGTCAATTATATTAAGTTGATTGATATTGTTGTTTAGGTCAACTATATCCTTACTGATTTTCTGCCTGTTTGATTTATAAATAGCTGACAGGGGGTGTTGAAGTCCTGAACTAGAACATTGCATTTGTTTATTTCTCCTTTCAGTTCTATATTTCCCCTATCTATTTTAATATTCATTCTTAAAATTATTTTGATATTTATTATATTAGGTTCACATACATTAGGATTGTTATATCTTCTTGGAAAACTGACACCTGTATTCATGTAGTGCCCCTCATTATCTCTGATAATCCTCCTAATTCTGAACTTTGCTTTGTCTGAAATTAGTATTGATATTCAATCTTTCATTTCATTAGTGTTAACATGGCATACCTTTCTCCATTCCTTCACTTTGAACCTGTGTCTTTCTATTCAAAAAATTTATTTTTTAGATGATAAATAATCAGGTATCAACTTTTTTCTGCACTTCAACAATCTCAGTCTTTTATTTGGAACACTTAGATTACCAACATTTAAAGTAATTATTGATATGGTTGGATAACTATCATATTTGAAACTTCTTTCTATTTCTTGAATTTGTTTATTGAGGTTTTTTTCTTCCTTTTATTGCATCTTCTGGTTTCTGTTGAGTATTATATAATTTCATTCTGTCTCTTCTCTTAGAGTGTCAGTTATACCTCTCTAAAAAATTAGTTGTTGCCCTAGAGTTTTTAAATTAATCTAAACCCACCATCAGGTAACATATCTTGCTTTACATGTAATGCAGGTCACTTACAGCAGAGGATTTCTAATTCCTACCTCTTTTTTCTCCATATATTGCTGTCATTTGTTTCACTTTTTCATGTACTACAATCACCCAATACATTGTTACTATTATTATTTTGATAGCTATTTGCCCACAGTTCTGAGCTTCCAGGTGTTTTTCTGGTGAATTATGACAGTGAGCCAACTGTAAGTGAATTTTTTATTCACCCACTGCAATAGTATAAAGAAAAGGCTAAGCGGGAAAAGGATGTGACTCCTGCAATGTCCCATGTTTCCCCACAGAATGGCAACAAGGAAGGATGAGATGTATCTGCACAGATAGGAGGGGGGCTTTCACACTTCCAAGACAACTCCAAGCAGAAGGCTTTTGCAATTTATGGACCTGGGGGCTGGGGAAGAGTGGGGAGTGGAGTGAGGAGAAGAATTAGGAGAGGAAAAGAAATGAGTACTGAGTCAGAATGGAGAAAAATACCTTGAGCGTCCCAGAAAAGAAAGTCTCAGCAGAGATGCCTGGGAAAGGCTTCAGGTGAGAGCTCTCCCCATAAAGAAGCCTCTGCTTGGAGGCACCGAGGGTAGAAATGCAGGTTTGTGTGAGCACCTGGACAGCCAGGGCAGGCTGATTCTCTGCTACCTGCCCCAGATCCTGTAGCATACAGCATACTGGCTGTGCACCAAGTATGCTGGTGAAGGCAGCTTCCTCTACATGGCCTGCCAGGGAAAGCTAGTAACTACCTGTGGTCAGGCCTGAAATATCACTTGTAAGATTATGGCATAGAGCAGGGCTCCTCATAATCTTTGTAGATAAATAAAAGCAAGAAAAATAAAATACTTTATTTTGCTTCCATTTATTTCTTCTCTGGAGTACTTCCCTTCTGTACATAGATTGGAGTTTCTTTTCTTTTTTTTCTTTTTAAAGATTTATTTATTTGAGAGAGAGAAACAGAGATAGCATGGAGGAAGAGACCAAGGGAGGGGGAGAGAGAGTTTCAAGCAGACTCCCTGCTGAGCATGGATTGAAGTTTCTAACTTATGTTTCCTTCTGCATGAACCAGCTTATTTAAAAAAAAAAACATCACTTATTAAAGTATATCAAACAAAAAAAATGTGCAGAAACCTTAAAGGTATATCTCAGTGAAATATGAAGTGGATATAACCTAGGTCAGAAATAGAATATAACCAGGATCCCGGATGTCGTCCACCTATATGCTTTGAAATACAAATATTTTTCCAAGCCACTCACTGTATATATATTAAGGAAACAAAACAACCATTTTTAAGGGAAATAAAGCAAGCAACATGTTGGCAATGTGACATAATATAGATTTAAATAAATATATAGATAAAGGTATACACAGCACAATATCTAGAGATAATATGTACATACGTATAAATACATATTGTAAATATGAACATATGAATATACAAATACACTCCTCTGTAATAAGAAAGAGTTTTTTAATTATTTCCACCACACTCCAAAATCTTAATAGATATAACGAAATGTTATTCTATGTGGGCAGATATACTTTCCTTGATGAGAAAAGGCAGAATGCTCTACTTTGTGACTAAAGCAATCTGTGTTTTTCAGCATCTCAATCATTAAGTAGATTAAACATACTTTTTACTTGGATTGTATTAAGAATACACGTTCAAAAATAAGTTATTTTGGCTAAACATAAGGAAGAGATTGTGTTAGGTGATGGGTACAGAGCAGAGATTAAAATGGACATAGAATCTGGTCTCATGTAATTGAAAATGAATGCAGCTCTCCGACTGTCACCTGACAAATACCAAGATTAATTGACATACACATAAGTGGCCAGAGGATGGATTTACAATTGCGAGTCCATGATAAAATAAATAAATAAAATTTTGAAAATAGGGACACCTGGGTGGCTCAGTTGGTCTAAGTATCTGCCTTCAGTTAAGGATGATCCATGGGGCCTGGGATTGACCCAGCATCAAGCATCGGGCTCCCTGCTCAGTGAGGAGTCTGCTTCTTCCTCTCCCTCTGCCTGCTGCTCCCCCTGCTTCTGCTCTCTCTTTCTGTCAAATAAATAAATAAAATTGTTTAATTTTTTTAATTAATTAATTAATTTAATTAAAACAACAAATCACTTAAAAGTGGTAGATGGTTAGAGGGAATGTGTTTTGAAAGTCACAGATGAGTCACAGATGTTTATCTTCTTTCACAAAGCAAATACTAATAAATTCACTCCCTGTCTTCTTAAACATTTTAACATATTGTCTCAATGACTATACTTTTATAATTAATCTTGGTATTTGCCAGGGTACGTCATTCTGCTTTATTCCCATACAAAAGTGTCTTTGATGTTCTTCTTGACCAGTTGGTCTCTCATATGAGTTTCATAATAAATTTGTCAATTTCCATATGAAGTCCTACAGGAAAATTTTACTAGATATCTTTGAATTGACAAATAAATTTGGAGGGAATTCACAACTTTGTTTTATCAAGTTTTCTTATTTATACACGTGGTACATATTTTCACTAATTTAGATAGTTATGTTTTTTGGTATATTAATTGGAGGGTTGGACAAGCTTTTGTCTGTGTCTTATTAAAATATAAGATATATTTGGCCTTTGGTTCACCTGAGATGATGATCAAGTAGGATATTCTTAAGTTGGGAAATGCAAAGATAGCAGATAAAATTTACCACTATCAGACAATTGAGAATGAACAGAAAAAGAAAAAGAAAAAAAAAAAAGGAAAAGGAAACTCGTGGTGTCCTTCCATTTTCCCTCTTCTTCACTGAAATATTATAAATGTTGCAAGCCATTAGAAACATAATTGTGGCTTCTTATCTTCTTAGTAATATGTTATCTTCTTTTCAGAGTGACAAGTCTTTTTTATAGAATATATTTATTTCACATCTTAGTCTAGCACTATATAAAACCCAGGAGAATATATACCATCATGGAAGAAGGTAATAAGTGCCATAAATCTTACATTGTGCTTTACAATATAAAACAATCAGATTCATAATGCTGGATGTTCTAAATGTATACTCTAATGCTTTAAAAAATAATTTCAAAACTTGAATTTCTAGAGTCAAAGATATATCTGGAGAATAGAGAAAGGTTTGTAGACCACCTACCATCAACAAATCTACCTAAGGAATAAGAAATCTAAGACCAGTAGGTATCCGGTTCAGGTTCCTAAAGACTGATTAGGTCCTAAAAGTCAAATTTATTTATTTTATCCTTGCATTCCTTAATACAAAAAAAAAAAAGTATCTTCAAATACTTTCAACCTCCCGTAATGTAAGCACTTGCATTAGGGGAGGTTTCATAGTCTGAACTAACAAATCTCAGGGAATGGAAATCCATAATAGACGTTGTTTTGTTTTTCAGCTATAACCAATAACAGGATATGAAATTTAAGCTCATGTGATCCTGTGCTCTAATGATGGTTTCATGCTTCATTATTTATATTTATATCTCAAATAATTTATCATAGCTTATTTACATATTTCCCCATATAAAAAAAGAAAAATTATAACTCTTTCACATATTCTCATTCCTAAACAATATTGATGCTTTGTAGAGGTATTAAATGTAAAGAATCCTGGCTAAGAATATCTTCGTTCTCTATTCACTTCTACAGTTTAGTATATATAAGTTATTTAAGTTACAAGACATATTTTGTGCGTGCAAAAAGGTATCTATTTAAAAGATAAAATTTTCTTTAACTACAGGGAACCTACATTAATACAAGAAAATGCTCTCCTTGCTGTTAGAACTCCAATTTTTAAAAGTACACAGATTTCCTCCCTATATTTTATTCACATTCATATGTCAAATTTTGTGATCCTACTCCTCCTCCCAATTGGGCAACTAATTTTGCTGGATCATTTAACCCTTAAGCATTTTTGCAAGAATTGTTAAATGCCTATATGCAGCTTATTCATGCACCCAAATACAAATGTAGAATTATCCATGGATTATCTATAAAAATTCTGTAAATTTTTACATATTCTGTCAATTTCATATATATATATATATATATATATATATATATATATATAGCCTATTTAAGCTATGTGGAGATTTAAATTTGAAAACAGTAAACATTTGGAGTGAAGATTAGGCTTAAAAAATAATTAGATGTTTGCAGTCATTTACTATGCTCTAGGAGCAAAACAGAAACTACATTAATGCTTTTATTACTATTATGCTGGCAATAGACCAAAAAAGAATCAAATTTCTTAGTGAGACCAATCATACATATTTTTTTATTATAGGTTTGCATAACTTAAGGCTTATGCTTTATGTTGGATTGTATTTTGTGACTACTCTCTTGAAAACATATAATCATATAATAGAAATACAATCATAATACAGAAGGAAAACACACACTTATCTCATCGGACTGTTATGAGCCATCTGTTTCTGATTAACTATAAAAAGAAAATAAACTTATTTGTCATGAGTCACATGCTTAAGAGATTCGATATTGATATTTTATATTATTCTTGGAATTATGTTGAAAAGATAAACAGTACTGCTATTTGGCCTTCAAATAGTCTAATCTGCACTCATCCTTATTCTGAAAGTGATCTCCCGTATCTAAGAGATACAGTGAGGAACTGAGGCACATATGTCACTGCATATTCCACAAGATCGGCATCTCATTCATTCTAGATGTGCAATATACATTTAAAGAAACCAATTGTGTATATAATACAAGCAGGTTTGACCTACATTTTTCTTTTCCAAGGGTGAGGTTTGTAGTGACAGATAGGACTGCAGTGAATTGAGTAGAATGATATATAATGCAAGACACTGTGACATCTCTTAAGATGACCAAGAACGATGTTAAACTGCAATCTTCCACGGTTTTGTAGACTGACAAGAAGAAGAAAAAATTGCTGTTTAAGGAAACCTGTTGACTTTTATAGCTCAGAATTGATTTCAGTCACAGCAGTTGCTTCATCTTTATATCCTAAAAAGGGCTGGCTCTGTAGGACAAATAGAAAGACACAGGAAACTTCACAGTGTCCCATCTGTGAGAAAACACTGTGATAACAATAGGAGATAGTAAGTGAGCAAAACTCATTCATTGTTACATAAAATATAGAATTCACAAAGCTCTCGCATTTCAAATGTAATCTTGTTCATATGACAATTTTTCAGATTCTTTGTGTACTAGTTGAGAAAAATCCATATGTTATCAATGAGTATTATATCAGCAAATAGTCATTTAATCATCCAAGTATATCAAAGATGCTTTTATCTCTCAAGATGAAAGGTACATGTTAAATCGATAATTTAAACAAAAAGTCTACATTTTAAATATACTTGCAATCAGTTGAAAAATGAACAGGTTAGTGATCACTATCATCAATATTTTTCTTGTCTCCCAAGTAATAAAAATGATATAGGGCCACACATGCATTTAAGAATGTTGACTGAAAGTCCTTGGAAGAAGAATAGTTAAAATTGAGCGACCAGCAGTAAGGTGGCCAGCACTCTGCCAAGGGCTTCATCGCCTGACAGCTTCCCTCCACTGGATACGAGTCATGGGCCAGGCATTGTGCCAGGCACTTCACCTTTATAGAGTGTTTTTATACACATTTAAACATTACATCAAATCCAAGGTGTATAGAAGAGATAGATCTAGAGCTCAAACTGATGTTTGTACAATCTAAAAGCCTATTCTCTTTCTAAAATATCACATTGCTTCTTCTAATTTTAATTATTTAAAGCTAACACGAACCATGTATCAGAAAGATTGAAGGTGGCTTTTCTTAAAGATTTAAGCAATTTTTATAAGTCCCTCCTCCAAACCCCAAATCTGTAAAGCTTCTTAAAGAGTCCCTTGGGAATCCAGAATGATTTCTGCTGCAACTTTTAATATTCAATTTGGCCAATTCCACTATGTTTGTTCCCATCCTCATTGCTTGTCCACATTCACTGGTATAGAAAATATATGGTTAAAATGACTTTTATAAGTCAAGACAGATAATCAACTCATCTTATGAATGAAAGATAAGTCTGACATCAGTCTCTTAAGTACTAATGTCAGACTTATATGCAAGTTTCCCAGAAGTCACGCTTTCCCTTGACATGTTAATGTCAGCATACCCAGTAACTGAATCAGTGGTAGATCACAGCAGCACTCAGTAGAAAGTCATACAATACCCAATGCCTCTTGACTCGGTAGGACGGTGTCCTGTCATGGAGTGCATATTATACAATTCTCTCCAATATTCATGTTTTGTTTGGGTTCCCATATCAGCCTCAGTTCTCCCTGTAGCCCCATTCTATCAAACTACCTTTAATATATATCAATATAATATAATATATACTGTATTCAAGTACAACACATAAAAAAATGCAGAACTTGGCTTGATGAATTTTTGTAATTTGAACATTCCTGTGTACCTAGAACCCAGATAGGTACAATAGAGTGTTTCCAGTACTTGATAAAGTTCTTGTAGTCACTGCCCTCTTCCAAGGTTACGCAGGCTCCACACTTCTGACAACAAGTTAAATTTGTGCTGTTTATTAATTTTATACAAAAGTAACACACAGTACATTGTTTTAACTGCGTATGCCTTCTTTCTTTTAACATTATGATTCTGAGTTTCCATGAGTCATACTTCATCCATGAACAGATTGTTCCATATTTCTTTGAAGTAAAGTACTCTCATTTATTTCCCATTCTATTGTTAATGGGCATTCTTGTACATGTCATTGGTGAAAATATATAAGCATTTTTCCTGGCTAATGCTCAGGAGCAGCATTGCTGGTCATGGGACATAGATTTGTTAAAAGTTAGTAGATACTGCCAAATAATTCTCAAAAATCATTAAACTTTACCAGCCATGTATATAAGATCCAATTGTTTAAGATCCTTGTTGATACTCTATCTTTTCTTGTTAGTTAAAATCATGTTGCTATAATATACATTTCACTAATGGCTAATGAAAATGAGCAGTTTTATTTACTTATTGGTAATGTCTGTACCTTCTTTTGGAAGGTAACTTTTCAATCTTTTTGCCTGTTTTTCTGAGTTGTCTATTGGATAAACATAGTGTAGAAGATTTTACATATTATGGGTGTGAATATTTTGTCAGATATGTGTACTAAAATCCCTTTACCTACTGTGTGACCTCCCTTTACAATCTTTCGATAACGTCTTTGGATGTTGTTTTAGTGGATTGGTTGCAAAGGAGCCTAAGGCTTAAATGGTCTATTGCAATGTCATTTCTTGTCACACTTTTGCAGAATGAGAGGCTATGGATAATGTTTGTATCACAACATCCACGATTGTCACACTGGTACTGTGTCAGCAAGTCAGTTCATAGATTGCATTTATGATAACATGACTGGTGCTGGTTGGGATTTTTCCTTTCCATGACAGCAGTAATTTGCTTCTGTTTATGTGTTATTATATAAACATGGAAATGATAGACACAAAGGTATTTCACAATATGTTGGTAAATAATTCACAGTTCTATATGTTGATTTCTAAACATAATGACACAGTCATCTCTTCACATTCCTTATAACAATTTCCTAAGATATTTGTTTCCATGACTCTAGAATAAAAATATTGTTTGCCTCAGACTTCTGATGAAAGCATAAGAAACTGAAGATAAATTTAGCATAGAGAGAAAATCCAACAAGGTACTCACAAAGAATTATTAAATACAAAGTGGATTCTATTTTTGCAATATTTAGTTTATCAACGAACAGAACAAAATAATAGAGACAGGCCCATACATGGAAATAAGAGAAAGACCAACTTTCATTCAGCAAAGATGACAAAACAGCTTGACAAAAGCTGCCCAAGACGGGATGGACAGTGACAGGGATAATGGGAGGGGATCAGGGAATAATTATACAAGAATAAACTGATCCATTCATTAGCCATAATATAATAAATATATCCAATATTCAACAGTATTTGTTCTAATATAAGTGCATTTTGAGTTTCTTTCCATCACTGAAATTGTGTGACTCAGTGAATATAAAAAAAAAATCCCTCACTTTGGTAGACCAACACTTTCAAAACAATTATGTGTCAAATTATTTTCTAACAGGCAAATATTGGGCACCTGGGTGGCTCAGTTGGTTAACCACCAACTCCTGATTTCAGCTCAGGTCATGATTTCAGGGTCTTGCTTTGGGTTCTGTGCTAGGTGTGAAGTCTGCATTAGATTCTCTTTCTTCCTCTGCCCCTCCCCACTGTGCACTCATGTGCTCTCTCTCTCTCTCTCTCTCTCTCTCTCTCTAATAAAATCAATCAATAAAAATCAATCAATAAAAGGTAAATCTTATCTAGTCACTGATTTACATTTTATATTGGTGTTAGAGGGTACTGGTATAATTGGTGTTACATGGTCCTGGTAAAAAAACATTAAGTCAAGAAGTTTTAGTGAAGACAAAAGAGTAGATCTCATGAGGTGATGAACACCATTCTAAATTGTCAGTACTCTAAGTATTTAAAGCTTACCCCCAAAGTTTGTAATTTATTATTTTTATATTTATGTGTTCAAATAGAATTCCTAGCATCACCTGTCTACCAATTGAGAGAACAGTCAGAGAATTCAGAGACTATTCAATACTTGGAGATTCCTGAGTCCATGTCCACCCCTGTCAGAGTTGTGCTTCTTTTTCTGACACTATTATACTAGCTTAACTTATAAATAATATGACTTTGAATGTATTGATACCCAAATGTTCTAGAACTAAGTACTATTTGGAAGTTGTTCTTTAAAAAGTACTAGTAATAATAGTACACCTTGAAGTTAGAAATACAATAAGAAGTTGTATATATAAATTTTGAAAGACAGTAGACCCATTAATAATAAACTTATATCCATTTTTCTTAAAAGATGATCTATCATACTTTGTATTTATGCTATAGAAGACTCCATGCTTCAGTCACACACATGTACACACAGACACACATGCACACACACAATTTTGGAAGTATTTTGGATTTCGGCATTTATAATAGTCTATGTAAGCCTAGCAAATGAGTGTGGAAGACATTAATTAAGATATGTTATCTTGGAAGGCATAACACAAATGTATTTTTTGGAATTTTATGACATGATTTATAAACACAAACATGCATCTGTGTATATTACTTGTCTCAGAAAGCAATTATCCACCAACTTCCTGAAGAAATGCACAGCATCGCTATGACACATGGCACTGCAATGACAAATCTTCTATCATGAGCTAAACATATCATCAACATTGGTAAATTTGCAAGGACCCTACGATGTTAATTTTCTAAGACAGCGGAGAGTTCTATTCTTTTATATATTTTTAAACAATATGATTTATTATGAAGTTTCTTATGAGTTATACATAATAACTCCTAGAAATTAGAAAAACAGAGAAAATTTCAGCTGCATGAAAAGAACACATTCCAAAGCAGAAATGCTTTCCTGTACACCTGTGGGAATATCTTATTTTCCTGGGTCTCCATGGTTTTTTGATATTACCTAAACCGTGGCATGCCTATATTCCTGGAAGCTAATATTCGCCTTTTTTTCCACCATTAGATTAGATGGCTTTCAAAATAAGGAATAAAATATTAACTTTTTGAAAGTCTATAGAGTGCCTGAAAGAATCCCTCATGTATAATAGTTGCTCAATAAATATTAATTGAAATTGTGTTTCATTGTGCTTTTAATGCATCTAACAATGCACAAAGCAGGCTTTTCTTTCATTTTTATTTTTTCTTTGTATTTTTAGATTGGCAAAATACATTAGGCAGACTAAAAACACCTTTAATAAAGTAATTTTTAATATGCTTCTCTAACCCCAGAGAATCTTTTAATAAAGAGATTAAAGTGTTGAATTTTTACGGCATGCACTCAAGGGGACAATGTGTGACCCTGGTGACTAATTTAGAGCAGCGTTTTATTGCAGTACATTGGGCGCAGGATGCTAATTACATCAGTTAGAACATTTTCTTAGCATTATCCATTCATGAGGAAGTCAAATACATAGGGGACAGAATTTAAAATAACCTTTAAAAGAAAAAAGAAAAGAGAATAAAATATTTAACTGGGAACATATATTACAAGTTAAGAATCTTCACTTAAGATTTACCCATTAGAGTCATAGCATTATCAATTTCCCCTTCTGACTTGTATGCTCCTATAGAAACACACAGATAATGTATGTCTCTATCTACTACACATAGGTTTTTGTGTACTTTGAAAACCACAGTTCCCGTAAAAGGAATCACAGTATTATTTCACCACTCTGGAATATTTTCTTTTCACTGTGAACAATTATGGTTGTGACAATTTTGCTTCTATATATTACATTAATTTATTAAATGTGTCCCAGTTTTAGGAGGTCATTTTAGAGTGACCATGAAAATTAGAATGGTCTCAAGTTAACAGACCTGAATGAATAGGACATGTCAGTTAAAAGCTGGGACACAGTCTTCATAAATGTCACATATGATGTTACTTTCTTGCAAAGGAAAGTTGTGTTGATAGTTTTATTCTCTGGCTTTTAGATCAGTTGTTGATACAGGCAATAAGCCAACTTATGGAGAATGAACTTTCTGTAATAAAGGGAGATATCTCCACTGGCTGACCAACATCGATGAATCGAAAATGGCCTCTGAGACCCTCACAACCTGTAACTCCCCAGGTCATTTATCTTAACCAACTTAGAGGTTAAGATAAGTCATTTAATATTTCAATGTCAGTAATTTCTTTTTCTTTCTTTCTTTCTTTTTCTTTCTTTCTTTCTTTTTTCTTAGACAGAGAAAGTCTTTCCGGTTTATTTTAGTTGTGTTTAATTTTATTTTAAATGGTGGAAGGATATACCGGAGCAGAGAGAGACAGTCTATTACTGACATTTATTTTCTAAAATTTAATGTACTAAGGGGAATGGAGATACATAAAAAGAACAGTTCAGAATGGCAATTTCTACTCATTTCTCAGATCAGAGAGAAAGTAAAGATTCCCTGATGCTCTGGAGGAAAGAAGACAAGGATAGAAGACCGAGTTTGATTGAAGAGAAGTGGTTTAAGAATTCTGTTCCCTGATGCCTCTGATCCCTGATTCTAGTCTACTCCTGTCTCAAAACTAGTAAACCACGTGCAGATTCTGAGGGTACCTTCGCAAGAAACTGGAGAGCCAAGGGCATAGTGAGGTCAAGCATAAAGTGCTAGATATTCTCAGAGATAGAGCCATGCTTTGGCCAGGAAACAAAGTAACACATGATTCTCAATCTCCAGACTCTGGTGTTGAAGCTGCAGAGAAAGCAGCCAGAAGGAAGTATCCAGGTGTTCAACACTGAGGCACCTTTTTGTGTCTATCTTTGTGGATCATTGACTAAAAAAGATCAGGTTTCTTAGAACATAGTGGACACTCGGGGAGGAAAAGAAAGAACTATTTCTTTCTAAGATGCTTTGGAACCATGCATCCCTTCCAGAAGTAACATGCAACCCTAGGAAATATCTGTAGGATAGCTGGATTACAAGGAACTGATGTTTAGGTTCTGAATCTGATTTTGAGAAATAAAAAGATTGAAATTAAATAGAAGATAATACAGAAAAGATACAGTTCATACAGGTCTAAATTGTTGACAGAGAGTGCTCTATGAAAGGCACCACTCTAGGTGTGGGAGAGACAATGGTGACACAAGAAGCACAGATGCCATCATCAGAGAGTTTACCTTTGGCTAGAGAGACAAACGTTCAATCATGAATCCTTTAACATATGAAAATAAAAGTCCAATTGTTGTTACACCGTATATCAGAATGATTTATTTGTGTGTATTTGTTGGTTTTGTTCTTGGTAACAGAGATAACTTTTCTGAAAATTTTACATTTTACTGGGAGAGGAAGAATGAATATGAGTCATTTAGATAAAACCAGAGGAGAAGAGAGTTCTGAAAAGGAAAACACACCCACACCCACACACACACACATCCTGAGGTTGGAAATAATTTTATCTTGCCAAGTATAAGGCATGGAAGCCACTATGGAGGGAAAATGATGAGTCTAGATTAAAGATGGGACAGGAGTGGTGAACAGATGCCAGATCCAGTAGGAGCTCAAAGGCAGTACTGTGAACCGTTTACATGAGCATAAGAGCAATGGGTTGCCATTGGAATATTTTGATCTGGAGGAGACAACACCTGATTTATTTTTGAAGAAGACCACTGTGATTAATGTACATAGAGGAAGTTGAGAGAGTGGGAATCCTGGAATTAAGAAAACCAGTAAGAACTTGTGTATTTGGCAAGTGTGATCTGTCTTCAATTAGAATGATGGTAGTGGGGATGAAAAGTGAAGAAGGAAAGAGAAGAGATTTTGTCATTTGTGGAGAAGAGACTAAGATAATGGATTTACTATGTAGAATTAATACAATGAAGTGATTGGACAAAGCAGGGGAGCAAGAGGCAGTGTCAAGGGCCAGACAGACCTAAGTTTCTAGATTTTTTAGCTTGTTGATGTTCATGCCATTCATCTAGATATACACTGGTGATTCACAGTTTTGGGGCTTCTTGCTAAAATAGAGATTCTATTTTATTCTATTCTATTCTATTTTATTTTATTCTACTTTATTCTATCAAAATACCATGGACTTTCTTCAGAGAGTTGGAACAAATTATTTTAAGATTTGTGTGGAATCAGAAAAGACTACAAATAGCCAGGGGAATATTAAAAAAGAAAACCATATCTGGGGGCATCACAATGCCAGATTTCAGGTTGTACTACAAAGCTGTGGTCATCAAGACAGTGTGGTACTGGCACAAAAACAGACACATAGATCAATGGAACAGAATAGAAAATCCAGAAGTGTACCCTAAACTTTATGGTCAACTAATATTCGACAAAGGAGGAAAGACTATCCACTGGAAGAAAGACAGTCTCTTCAATAAATGGTGCTGGGAAAATTGGACATCCACATGCAGAAGAATGAAACTGGACCACTCTCTTGCACCATACACAAAGATAAACTCAAAATGGATGAAAGATCCAAATGTGAGACAAGATTCCATCAAAATCCTAGAGAAGAACACAGGAAACACCCTTTTTGAACTTGGCCACAGCAACTTCTTGCAAGATACATCCATGAAGGCAAGAGAAACAAAAGCAAAAATGAACTATTGGGACTTCATCAAGATAATAAGCTTTTGCACAACGAATAAACAGTCAACAAAACTAAAAGACAACCTACAGAATGGGAGAAGATATTTGCAAATGACATATCAGATAAAGGGCTAGTTTCCAAGATCTATAAAGAACTTATTAAACTCAACACCAAAGAAACAAACAATCCAATCATGAAATGGGCAAAAGACATGAAGAGAAATCTCACAGAGGAAGACATACACATGGCCAAGAAGCACATGAGGAAATGCTCTGCATCACTTGCCATCACGGAAATACAAATCAAAACCACAATGAGATACCACCTCACACCAGTGAGAATGGGGAAACATAACAGGCAGGAAACCACAAATGTTGGAGAGGATGTGGAGAAGGGGAACCCTACTGCACTGTTGGTGGGAATATGAACTGGTGCAGCCACTCTGGAAAACTGTGTGGAGGTTCCTCAAAGAGATAAAAATAGACCTGCCCTACGACCCAGCAATTGCACTGCTGGGGATTTACCCCAAAGATTCAGATGCAGTAAAATGCCGGGACACCTGCACCCCGATGTTTCTAGCAGCAATGTCCACAATAGCCAAACTGTGGAAGGAGCCTCAGTGTCCATCGAAAGATGACTGGATAAAGAAGATGTGGTCTATGTATACAATGGAATATTCCTCAGCCATTAGAAACGACAAATACCCACCATTTGCTTCGACATGGATGGAACTGGAGGGTATTATGCTGAGTGAAATAAGCCAATCGGAGAAGGACAAACATTATATGTTCTCATTCATTTGGGGAATATAAAAAATAGTGAAAGGGAATAAAGGGGAAAGGAGAAAAAATGAGTGGGAAATATCCGAAAAGGAGACAGAACATGAGAGACTCCTAACTCTGGGAAACGAACTAGGGGTGGTAGAAAGGGAGGTGGGCAGGGGGTGGGGGTGACTAGGTGATGGGCACTGAGGGAGGCACTTGATGGGATGAGCACAGAGTGTTATTCTATATGTTGGCAAATAGAACACCAATAAAAAATAAGTAAAATAAAATAAAATAATAAAATAAAATAGAGATTCTGACTCATTAGACCTGAGGCAGGCCTAATTTGCATTTCTAAGAAGCACATAGGTGAGGCTAGTGATGCTGGTCCTCACTGTGCACTTTGATCAGGGTGGATGTAGAAAACACGGAGGAGGGGTAGGATGACGCTGACTCAACAAGTTCAAGTTGAATGTGCCAGCATCTGAGGTACAATGGCACATACAAGTGGAAGTTACCCCAAGATAATTGGTATTAGGCTGATCAATTAACCAGTGATTTTGAAACAATATACCAAAAATGAGGACATGTCAACTGTAGATTAAATGCTTAGTAGACAGGATCTGCCTCCATCATCAAGCTTGTGATTGAATTAAATAGGTTATTTGATCCTTTTCCCTGACTATATATGACATCATTTTAGGTACACTTAGATGCATGGATTCATCTAAGCTTATGTATTTTTTTACTTCTTTCTGTTGTTACAACAGTATCACATTCTGAAAATTCCAAAGATTATGGAATATAGGTCATTTCATAAAAAATAAGCATGTAACCTGTGTGTCTGACTTATATTAATTCAATAATCATTTGCTATGTCAGTGAGTGACTGTGAATTGTATTAGTTACTGCTCACTTGGCTCTTGATTTGTGTCTTTCCTTTTTGTTTTGTAATCTGTACATTCTCATATTCAAAAAAAAGTGAAAAAGAATTCTTTAAAACAATTTTAACTTAATTAGCCACTATTTCAACTCTGAGTACCACAGCACAAGCTGCTCTCAACACCTAAACATTACTGATGATAGGTATTTATATCAACTTTGAGACCCAGTGAACAGATGGGAAATCACTACAACTCCATGAGTCTGACTGGGAGGCAGGTAATTCCCAGTAGGATGTATTTAGTAACATGAAAAATGAAATTAGAGGTCGCTAAAATTCAAACTATTTAGCTATTTCATAGAAGAGTTAACTCATTACTTTTTTTTTTTTTAATGTAGCACTTCCAGAGAGGAAAATTGCCTTCCCATATTAACCAAACTCCTTAAAGTCTCGTGGTTCAATAATACTAGGGTCCAAGAGGTATCATGTAAAGGGAAACCCTGATTCTTCAGAGAAGTCCTCTGATGGCCTCTTTCCATGAAATAAACAGAAAATCAGCTTATGTAAGATTCACTAGAAATGAGCATTTTAAAATTCCAAAGGTTTCTCTTAGGTAATCCAGAATGAAAGCACAATTATTCGAATCAACCTTAGTTTCTTAGCTATGAAACTAAAATGTATTCATTTCTAATAGATTTATTGTGACATTTAATCATCTGGTATTTTTTTATCCGAGGGTTTAAACACTTAAACATCTGTTATTATCAAACAGCTTGAAGATAACTGCTGTTTTTAGATAATACTAAGCAAAGTTAAAATAAACAGATCAAAACAAATAGAACAAATTAATCTTCCATAAAAGCATCTTAATGCTAACATTTCTTATTTTAATTAGTTTTCTCTTCAATTGTAGGTAGGCCATTGCAAGTTAAATTACCTTTAATTAGACTTTTTAATCTTTAAATTTCAATCATTTTGATCCATAATAATCTACTTAGATTGAAAATTATCTTCTCTGGTTTACTTAATTTTGAAAATGCTACATATATCACTTGTAATATTTTTTGCTAATTATAATTTGACACTGATATGTTTGTGAAGAATGACATATCACTACAATAAAAATAACTATAGATTTGCAATATAATTTTGAAATGCCATAAACATGGTTGATTAAATTATCCAGAATAAGGGAGACAAAGGAAGTCTTTTGTCTGACATTTTTTTAAACAAAATAACATCCACCTTCTAAAAGAATTCTTTGACAATATCAAGAATAGAAATTTGTCTAACCTCAAAGACTTACTTTTCTAACAAATAATCAGATGTCTTCACATTACAGCAAAATCAAAGTATAGGAACAGTTGTGGATGAAGGAAAAGATGAGAAAGTAAAAATTTAAAAATAAGAAAATTCTATGGAAAACATAGGTACATCAGTGACTTGTCTATGGTAATTACCAAATATGGGAACATCTCTATGATAATTTATAATTCCTAATAATCTAGGAATATAATATATAATATATGATATATTAATTATATTAATTATATTATAATTATTACAATTATAATATATAATATTATAAATATATGATTTTATTGTAGTTATAATTATAATTAATTATTAATTATATAATATATAATATAATTTAGACTGAATTTGGACATCCATGTTCTTTCCCAAATGCTCAATCATTGGTGACTGAGGGGACTCACTCATTCCACATAGTCAATCTCAAGGAACAAGGGAAGGAAAAGTATGAAAATGAGAAGAAAATTGTGTGTAAATCTCAGGGAGACTAAGACTGATATGAACTAGTGTTTTGGTTTAAACTATGCTGTCCTCTAGGCCAAGCCATAGTCCTCTTTTATTTTTATTTATTTATTTATCCTTTTATTTTTTAGAGAGAGAGTATGAGTGGGTTATGGGGCAGGGAGAGGAAGAGGGAACGAGTTTTAGGCAGGCTTCACATGCAGCGTGGATCCCTACGTAGGATTTATCCAAGACCATGAGATCAAGACCTGGGCTGAAGTCAAAAGCCAGGGGCTTAACTGACTGAGCCACCCAGTCATGCCATGCTCATGCCATTTCCCTGTTGATCAGAGTATTAGGATGAGTACTTTGAGTAGTAAAAGCAAGGAAGTGGCAGACACCCTTGAGGGTGGAAGTAAGAAAAACAAGGTCATTTTCACCTGTTTCTCCTGATCCCAGGAATGACAGATTACAATGCCAGGACTCTAGATCATGGCTTACAGTGAAGTCTTCTGAGAGAAGAGTTTTAAATTCCAGTGTCCAAGGCACACCCCCAACCAATTAAATCAGAATATCTGACTATTAGATTTTCTTCCTGTATTACACTTGCTAGGATATCGAATACAAAACTGGAAAAGAAAAAAAAAAGGTAATGGTTTTAAAAGGAAGATTTTCACACTTCATCCTTAAGGATGATATTTGTCATACATTAATTTTGTAGACACCATTTGTCAAATATTTATCAAAAATTAGCATTTAATTCTATCAAGTGCCCTTTGTTTGCATCTATTGTGATGCTCAAAAATGTTCCCTCATCTGTCAGTGCAGTGAATTTTCTTTATTGGTTTTTAAAAGTCATACTCATTTAGGATTTCTGTAACATAAATTACCCAGTAAGTTTTATTCATTTAATGTATTGACTAGATAAGCTAATATTTCCTTTAGGATCTTTTGAATGTTATTTATTAGCTCATTGGCTTATACATTTAACACAAAATCTGCAATTTTGTTTCCAAGAACATGATAACCTCATAACCAAATTGAGAATTATTCCCATTTTCTCTTTTCTCAGGAAGAATTTTATGTAACATAAGTTGTCTTAAATATTTGAAAGAAGTCAGCAGTACTGACATGAAGATGACTTTCTGGGAAGATTTTTAAATACAGATTCAATTCGCTTAATAATTTTATATTTACATTTTTCTTTTGGGACAGTTTGGTGGTTTATGTTTTTCTATGAATTTACGTGTTGCATCTAAATCTTAAATGTATCGATAAAGTTATTTTTATTTTTAATGAGTATTCAAGGGTTAATCTGCTTTCTCTTCTCTGAGCTTTATTGAAATTCAATGGACATACTAAAAGTTCATATACTTCTTGTATACAGTTTAATGAGCTTGTATATATGCATACACCCATGATACCTTCTACAATTAAGGTACTAAACATTCCTATACCTCCAAAAATTCCTTGTGTCCTTTTGTAGTATGTATTTGTGTGTATGTGTGTGTGTGTGTGTGTGTGTGTGTGTAAAATAAGAACACTTAATATGAGAACTATCTTCTTAACATACTTTAAAGAGTACAGTACTGTGTTGAGAACTATAGGTACTGTGGTGTACAGCAGATCTCTAGAAATTACTCATCTTTGTATAATTGAAACTTTATACATATTGAGCATCAATTCCTCATTTTTAAAAATCTGTCTAAAGGGTACAGGCTATGAACTAAATGTTTTGTATCTCCCTGCAAATTCATGTGTTGAAGCCTCTTCTCCAAAGTGATATTTTTTTAGGGTTGGGGGCAATCATGAGGATAGAATTATTGCCCTTATAGAAGAGATCACAGAGAGTCCTTTGCCCTTTCTTCTCTGTGAGGACCAGTGAGGAGATGGCCATCTATGAACCAGGAGGCAGATCCTCACCAAACATCAAATCTGTTAACACTTTGGTCTTGGACTTCCCAGCCTCTAGAACTGTGAAAAGTTTTTTGTTGTTGTTGTTGTTCTATATAAGCCTCTCAATTTATGATACTTTGTTATAGCAGCCTGAACACACTCATTCTATATTGACTCTCCTTTTTTCTTGACACTTATTACTTGTCATTTTGTCCTTCTGTTCTTGATTAATCTTGCCATAATCTTTTCCTAATTTTGTGAAATTGTGTCTCATAATTAATGTCAAGTAATGCTTCGAGCAACACAATTTGAGATTTCTTGATTTCTTGATAGTTTTGGGTAACTATTTCATTGATTTATATTTTTATTTTCATATTTTTATTGATATTTTCTTTGTTTTTTGTTTATTTATTTATACACCCTAACTTTTGGGGATATTTCTTTAGTTAAATGATTTCTAGCATTTTTTTTTATTCATGAGAGACACAGAGAGAGAGAGGCAGAAACACAGGCAGAGGGAGAAGCAGGCTTCCTTTAGGGACCCCAATGCAGAAATCGAACCCAAGACCCCAGGATGATGCCCTGAGCCAAAGGCAGATGCTCAACCACTGAGCCACCCAGGTGTCCCAATTTCTAGCATTTCTTTCACAACATATACGTTTAATACTATTAATTTACCTCTAACAGAATAATTTTAATGTTTCTCATGAGTTTTGCTATATTGCATTTTCAATATTATTGAGTACAACAATTTTTTCTATTTTTCGTTGTGACTTGTCTCATAATTAATGGATTATATTGAAATAGAAGATAATGCTTAATTTCTGCATTTTCTTTTTCTATTCTTTTCTGCCATCCTGTGAGTTAGTTGAACTTTTTGGAAGTCCCATTTTGATTTCCCTATAGGTTTGAGTGTCTCTTCTTATAGTTTTTTTTTTTAACTGACTGGTCTACATAATAATAATATGCACATAATTTAAGACAGTCTACTGATGTCATCCCCTTACGAGCTGAATGAAATATAAAAACCTTAAATCACTTTAATTCCTTTACCTTCTCATATGTATATATATATATATTATATATATATATATAAAACTGTCTTAAAATTTTCCTCTACATACAAGTAGAAGCATACAAGAAGGTATTAACAGTTTTTCTTCACCATTCAATGTAATTTAGAAATCTCAATGTCTGTCGTCTTTACCCATATTTTTAGTTACCTAGTTCTTTCTTCCAACTATGTTGAGAAGAATGAATGAATGAATAAGTCAATCAATCAATCAATCAATCAATCATTTCCTTTCCATTCAGAGAACTTTGGGGTTTTGTTGTTGTTGTTGTTTTGTTTTTTACCCTAAATCTACTGATTACAAAGTCTCTTAGTTTTCCTTTATCTGATAATGTTTTGATTTCCCCCTCATTCTTCAATAAAATTTTTGATGGCTATAAGATTCTGGATTGACATTTCTTTTATTGCCACATTTAATAAATATAGTGCCATTTCGTCTCTTTGTTAAAAATGCTCTGTATTCACATTAAAAAAATACAAACTCTTCTGTAGGCAAGATGTTACTTTTCACTGACAGCTTCCAAGGTGTTCTCTTTGTCCATAGTTTTCAAATATTTATTTTGATATGTCCTGACATGAATTTGGATTTATACTGTTTGAGGTAGACTAAGCCTCTTGAATCCATAGGTTTATGTCTCATGACAAATTTGGATTTTTTTTCAGCCATTATTTCTTCAGGTAACTTTTCAGCCTTTCTTCTTGGTATTGTGCAGAGACATTGATGACATGAACATCAAATCTTTTGTTGTCATCCACATGTCCCTGAGGCTCTCTTCAGATTCCTTATTCTATTTTCTTTCTGTGGATCATATTGGATAATTTCTATTGCTCCACCTTCCAGTTCATTGATTCTTTTCTCCATCATCTGTCTCACAGCTCATCCAATGAGCTTTTTATGTATGCGTTTTTTTCTACTGTATTTTTTTCTTTTCTAACAATTCGGTTTTTCTTGATCTATTTCTCTGCTGAGACTTTCTAAGTCTTTACTGAATGAACTCACTTTTTTTTTTCTTTCAATTTTTCCAAGTGTGTTTATAATTGCTCAGTGAAGTATCCTGAGTAAGGTTTCTTCTAAAGGGGCCTGAAGGGCACCTGGTTGGCTTAGTCAGTGAAGCATGTGACTCTTGATCTCGGGCTGTGAGTTTGAACCCCATGTGGGTGTAGAGATTCCATTAAATAAATCTTTTTTTTTTCTTTTTCTTCAGGTTGTCTTTAGTTTCTGAGTAATTTTCTCATATTTCTCCTAGGTCAAAGGAAATGCCTAATGATGCCATCCATTTAACATTAGATCCAAAGACTCAATTAAGAATTATGTCATAATCACGTAATATTCATTTGAAAAAATAATGCACATACTTGGAAATAAAATTAACATTTTATAGAAAATGTTTTACCTATGCATTATTATATTTGATTCATTGTGCATATATTTTATTAAAATAATATAATTACCATTTTTTAATTAGCAATATTACATACTCATATTACATACTAATAGTATGGTGTACCTGTGGGGCACAGCTCACTTGACAAAACCTGAAATCAGTTTGAGCATCATCTTGCTCTTTTTTTATTTTGTTCTTGTGATTGGTTGTGCAATATTTAATTTTTTTTCATGGCAACCACCAAAAGCTTAGCTCCACAAAAATACTATTAAAATATTGTGTGAGATTTAATGTTTAAGCTATGAACTACTTCAAATTAGTAATTTGTGCATCATCTGTCAGAAGTTGCTATGTGACGAATATTTAAAATAATCGTGAAAGCACTCTGACTTTGCTTTGGTTTGTCTCCACTGACAGTTCAGGAACCAGGAATCCAGGGAAATAAAATCACTCTACATCTCAAAGGATTTTCAAAATCATTCTTTTCCCAAGCAAAAATAACGAGGTATATAAAGAGACCAGAAATGTGACCGAGAGCTAAAACAAAACACAGTGTAAAGCATCCATAGAGGTTTCAGATTATAGGAAATACTCATGTGTTTTAAAAAAGACACTATGGGGATCCCTGGGTGGCGCAGCGGTTTGGCGCCTGCCTTTGGCCCAGGGCGCGATCCTGGAGACCCGGGATCGAATCCCACGTCGGGCTCCCGGTGCATGGAGCCTGCTTCTGCCTCTGCCTGTGTCTCTGCCTCTCTCTCTCTCTCTATCATAAATAAATAAAAATTTAAAAAATAAAATAAATAAATAAAATAAAATAAAACAAAATAGGAGGGCAGCCCGGGTGGCTCAGCGGTTTAGTGCCACTTTCAGCCCAGGGCCTGATCCTGGAGACCTGGGATCAAGTCCTACACTGGACTACCTGCATGGAGCCTGCTTCTCCCTCTGCCTATGTCTCTGCCTCTCTCTCTCTCTCCATGTCTCTCATAAATAATTAAATAAAAATCTTAAAAACATATATATATATATATATATTTTAACCTCCAAACTGTAAATATTTATCTTGATGGCTCTCATGTGAGAATCTGTGCTCCTTCTTACATTTCTATGAGAAAAGGTGATTTTTGTGGAGCTTTCACTCTCTGTAGTTTGCAGTATAGAACATAATACTTTTTCCTGTTCTTTTTTCTTTAATATAGAACTATATGGCTTATTGAATATGTTCTTTCAAATTTTGTTTACCCCTTTTTGTTTACATTTTGATGAGCCATACACTCCTATAAGCTCCTTGCTCCCTCAGCTGGCACTGCTTTAAATAAAAGATAAATTATTTCCCCAGTGCTTGGAAAAGAACAAAAATAATCATAAAAAACAAAAACAAAAACAAGTCCAGGGCTTTTACAGAAATAATAGAAATTGGGGAGAAAATCTCCTAAGACACTACAAAAATGTCTCATTTTTTGAAGTCGCATTTTAGAAACTTGGATTGGGTAAATAGGCAGTTTAGAAAAGCATCAGTAATTAAGTGATGGCAATATGTTAATAGACCATTAGACATCAATAGTTAAATGATGATAAAATATTAATGGCTGTTTTTCACTGATTAAGCATAACAAAAATAATGTTTCTTTTGTGAAGATGAAATACTAAAGTGAGGCTAACATTCTCAATCTTGACTTCTGAAAGCATTTATAAAATAACTCCTAATATTTTTATGGATGAGATGGAGAACTGTAGTTAAGTGAAATTGCAGCACACTTTTCTCTCTACCTATTGAAATAGGAAATGGTTTTGCTTGAATCATAGCTTTCTTTTTCCTAAAATAGTCCTGAGTCTCTGAGACCTCCCCCTCAGAATACGAGACTCTTTCAACTTAATTTTTCAATTTACCTATTTTCAACTGAACAAATTTCAACATTTTAAATCAGAGTGAATGTTGAAGCAGTTTGTTTTTTTGTTTTTGTTTTTATTTTGTTTTTGTTTTGAGAGAGAAGGAGAGAGAGAAAGAGGACGTGTGTGGTGGGATAGGGGCAGAGCGAGAGGGAGAATCTCAAACGGGCTCTACCCCAGGAGGAGCCCAGCTTGGGGCTGGATCTCAAGACCCTGAGATTGTGAAGTCCAGCCAGTCCCTCAACCAACTGAGCCGCCCAGATGCCCTTGAACCAGTTTTAAGTCACATGTGTGTTGTTAGTAATATCTGAAGGTATGTATTACATGTATGAATTAAAACATTCTGAACAAGAACTAAACATTCTGCTTTTTACCGTTCTATAACTTAATTAACTCTTAGGTTTATAAAACATGTTTTTTAAAACTTGAAAAGCATTAGTTACAAGAACAAAACAAACCCTCAAGAAGATATTTCATGGCATGATATGAGCTTTAAGTTGCCCATACGTGGTTCACCATATGAAGGTATTGTGAGAACACTAATTTTATATAAAAAAATTAACATTAAGCATGTTTGTTTGTTAGATAGACTTTATTAGTTTTTATTTGTAGTCGTGCTCTCATTATTGTTAGTTCCAAAATATTCAGTGATTATGTTTTTGTTTTCTCTTTGATCCAAAATTATTATTTAAAAATTCTTTCATGATGAAAGTATTTCGTGGTATTTTTATTGCTCTTACTTGTTCTTTACACTTCGTAGCTGGGATCAAGTTTCACCGAATTTCTTTTTTTTTTAAGATTTTATTTATTTATTCATGAGAGACACACAGAAAGAGAGAGAGAGAGGCAGAGACACAGGCAGAGGGAGAAGCAGGCTCCATGCAGGGAGCCTGATGCGGGACTCGATTCCAGGTCTCCAGGATCAGACCCCGGGGTGAAGGCAGCCCTAAACCACTGAGCTACCTGGGCTGCCCCTTGATGATCTTTTTTATTTTAAAAAGCAGTGCTCAAAAATAAGGCATAGAGGATACAGACTATGATAAATGTTTCTCTTACCTACAAACAATCCATTTGCTTTGAGTACATTTTATCATTTCTTTATGTTTGCTCTGTCAGAGACCAAAGATAGCAAAATTGCCTCAAAATTATTTTAAGGTCCTGTCTATTTTTCCAACAGTACCTTTCTGTAGGTAGAAGCCACATCACATGGTTAATAAGTGAATATAAAAATTATAGCACTGTTATGAGAAAGCTCCTTCTACATCAGAAATAAAGGTCAGAGAGCCCTTCTTCTCCTATTTTCTTTTTTACTTAAAATGAATTCTGCTTTGATAGTGTATTCTACTGTATTGTTCTATCACTTAACTTTACTCTTTCTATATCAGCTTTAGTTGTGTCTCTTGTATACTTCCTCAGTTGGATTTGCTATTTCCCTACAATCTATTACTAAAGTTTCAAATTAATTACTATTTATTATCTCAAGGTCAAATAATGATGAAACAGTAGAGCCAGAGTTTAAACATGTAACTGCAATTTTTAAGCCTTATAAAACTGGAAACATACATCTTGACTATTACACAACAGATAATAGTTTGCTCTGTCAACTTTATAAAAATGAGCTACAGTATCATCAGTTAGGGCTACCTGCAAGCTGAATTCTCAAAATTAATTTCACACTTCCTTGTTCCTATTCATGGTTAGTGTTAACTACAGATCATCAGTGTTTAGCTTGTGTTCCATCTACCAGGTTTTGGTATTATTTGTATGTGATATCAATTATTTTTTAGCTTAAGAAACTTCTAATATAATTTCAATTCAGCATTATCCATGTGTAATTAATTCTATGAAAGTATTTTTCTTTTACGCATGTTGATTTGGGTTCACACATAATATATCTTCATTCTATGCCTATACTAAACATAAAATATGTGTTTTTGAAACATGAGATTATTGAAAAAATCCTAATTAAGAGATAACAAATAATACCCCATCCCTACCTTTCACCATGATCTTCTACAGAATATGTTGATCAGGACTAAGTATTATCTACTTGACAATCACATATGAAATGTTGAAATAAATATGGTGTCAAAATAGACTTTTTGTTAAAACTAAGACTATTTAAGTGATTGAATTATACAGAACTTATCACAGTCATTAATACATGATATTTCTGTATAGTTGTAAACACTTAAAACTTGAAAGAAATTCTAAGTAACTATTTTCCAATAATTTAAGAAATGGTATACACAAAAGTGGTTAAATGTGGTCTCTTGCCTGGAATACCTTACAGCCTAACTGTAGTGATTCTCTAAGTGGCATGTCAGAGTTATGTTTCATAAAGGAAGCAGAGGAGGACAAAGGTCTGTGCATGAGAATAGCAGGACAAAACCTCCTATTCAATATTATGGCTTTTTTTTTCTTTTTTCTTTTTTCTTTTCTTTTCTTTTTTTTTCTTAATTTGCTCTTGAGAAGTGAAAAACATTCTGCATTGCTTTTATATTTGAAGCTACTATTTTATAATGAAAAGTATTGTGCATTATAGAAAGGTCTTTTTCCTTCCTGAATTATAAGCTTTATAAAGAAGGAAACATATCTGTTTTGCTTAATTATTGTATATCACAGTGCTTTATGCATAATAAATGCCCAATAACTCCTTGTATGGGTGAGTACACAGACTAAAGTTCAACAAAAATCTTCTTGAGTAGTAAAGCATGGATTAAAACCATTGAGAAATGTAGCCAAAAATAGGTTTCTGTATCTGCTTGGTGTTCTCTTTCCAGCTTGATGGTGATAGGAAGTCAGGATAAAGTGTTCTACGGTCATGTTAATGAGAAGGAGAAGCTCAACAGATGGATAGAAAGGTTCAGGAAGCCTGGAATCATGTCAAGGTACAGAGAGAAGTGGTTGGCAATCCAAAATCTTCAGGTTGACTGAAAAGCCTGGGGCGTAGGTAATGTGTATCTTGCAGAGACATGGAACAGGCAAGACAAACTTGGCTTGATGCCTCCTGGCAGAAGAGATAAGCAGAAATGGGTGCAGCATTTTCTCCGACATCTTTTCTGTACTGTAATGAAGGTAACATTAATAATTATATAGCTATTAACCATTGGGAGTGATACTGCTTCAGTGATATTGGTAAATTTTCAAATTTACAGGAAAAGTTATTTAGCTTAACATCATATAGTTTCTTATCTGAAAAATGTAAATATCACAGTCTGTCTCGGTGGGTTATTATGAGGTGCAGTGAGATCACGAAGGAGGGAATTTAGCAGACTATTTACTGAGGCAGATTCCAGGAAATTATTGCCAAGCAAGCCGTGACAAAGCCAAATTATATTTTTAACTATGTGCATTATTACAAATAGCTTCCCTTTTAGAATATCACTCCAATAATTTTAAACCTTAACCCAAGAATTCTATAAGACGATCAAATAGGTAAAATAATGCTAATGATAAGCAAAGTATGAAGTATAGAGGTACGTTTTATTTTTTCACAGCTGACAATCTCATTTTATTTGCATGCATGAATGCTTAACTTTAGCTTAAAAACTAAACCAGTATTATCAGATAAGTACATTCATTCCAGTTCCATTTTTCCTGTACTAAAATTTATTCCTATTACTTTGCCATACCAGCTGTCCTTCCCTGTAGGAGTTAAGTATTTATTGCTCTTGTATCATAACCAGGGTTGATGTCAGGGTGTCAACCCTGACATAGCAGGCAAATACCTGCCTCGGACCTCTGCTTATCCTATTGTAAATCAGAAAGCTTCCAATCTGTCAATCAAGATTTTTCCCATTTCAGATGAGGTTGAGAAATGAGCCATTTTGATGTACAAGACTATACTATATTCAGATATTTTCTATTCACCAAGAAATACAGAAACAATAAAAAGAAGATTTTAATATGATTGAACTCTATTTTTCAGTATAGATAGCCATAAAAATATTAATTTCATCAATCTATTTTGCAAATATAGAAAATTTAGGCATAGGTTATATAAGATTGTCCCTATACAAAAAAAATGGTAGTAAGTAAAAATGTAATACTGACACAAAAAATAAAAAAGAAAGGAATTAAAAGAGAATATAATTATTCATGTTGCAGCTAAGTTGTCAAATTTAGCAAACTATTATTTCCTAGTGAATGTTGTGACCTTTTTAGGAACCACAAATAATCGAGATCTTGATATTTTGTCTCATAAAAGTATAGATCCCCATTAACAATTCTGTGAAGCCAGGGAAAAGGCAGTTGTTTGAACTGACACATCCATAAAATGCTAAACCCCTGGTGAGCTCCTACTTAGTTACTTAAAACATCCGAATAAATCTAGCCAGCATCATTAGTTGCAGAAGCAATAAAATACTTGCCAAAGTTTATTCACAGAAAAGAACAAAGAAATATACATATATATATATATATATACACACACATACCCATGTTATAATAATAACAAAAATAAATGAAAGATCAAAGAGAACGATCAACCAAGATGTGCAAAATAACCTTAGTACCAAGATGCAAAATTTATTTTACATAATAAAACATCATCTAAATAGAATTAATCTATGTTTAAATCTTTCTGTAAATCTATATTTTGGAGAAAGAATCACTTTATTGTGTTAGAAATAATCCTACTCCTAAGTGATTTCTCAAACTGAGAAACGCTATTTTAAAATATTTCCCTTTCTTTTTCTTCAAAGAGATAAAATTCATTTTCTTTTAAACAGCAAAAGAATAAAATCGTATTGTATGCTGTGCTCTTAGCATTTGACATTTAGAGGCATGAATGATTGATAACTCCACTTTACTTAGCAGGGAGATTAATCTGCATGTAGATTCAAAAGTAAGAAGAAAGAGACATTCACATTTCTCACTTTTATACTAGGACTGCTGTAAATTAGAAGTGCCAAAAAGTAATTTGTCAATTTATATGCACGGAAGTAACTCTATTTTTGTTTAAATGTATGAACATTAATGTTTCCCATAGAAGGTAACTGGTACATATTTGAAATATCATAAATTTATAATTTATGTCCTGAAGTTTCCTTCTATCCTTTTATTGGTGATTCACTGAGCAATTTAGAAAACTATTCAAGAACCACTGGACATTAGGTTCAAAAATGAGTCGTGAGTAATGGAAACACTGTTCTTGCCTCTACAAAGTTTACATGTGAGATCACGACACATTCACAGTGCATATTAATCACAAACTAAGTTTACCATATACTGGAAGAATGTTTTTAAAAAGCTTTTTTATATTAAAAGCAATGCAATTATTAAAATGCTTTGACTTAATAATGCTTTCTTGTCAAAATTTCCATCTTACTATATTTGCATAGTACCCATCATATCTCATATATATACATATATATTTTTCTCTTATATATTTTACTTCCATAAATTTAATTTTACAGTAAGTAGTAAGTAACCTCATTGAAATCTAATGAACACAGGATTAATTAACAAAAGAAGTCTATATTCCAGTGTATATTGAACAGAAATGTTTAAAAGGTTTTACTGAGTGGCAAGGAATATGATGGTTAAAGAAAGAAAAGGAGGAATGAATATAAGAATAGAAATTCCTGCATGAGGCCCTGGACATGTTCTGGGCAGCTGTTACTCCTCCCACTAGGAAATATTCCATTCAACATCACAGGACTGGCTGGTACAGCCAGTAGCAAATTATATGGGAGAAAAGAAAGAAGCTTCTGAAAAGTGGAGGATGTTACAAGGAGGACTGAAAAGAAGGGAGAAGCAAGACAAGTAGAAGCAGCAGAATGTGGTGTCCCAAAAGCCAAGTAAAGAAACTATTTCAGGAAAGAGGGGAGAGTACCTTTATCAACTTATGGTTGGAACAGCACAAATATGGAGGGGTCAGCTATTGGGTATGACAGTGTGGTCATTGGTGACCTCAGTTAAGGAATTTTCACTGGAGTGTTGGGGAAAAGCCTGATTCAAATTCATTTAAGGGAGAATGGAAAGAGGGGAGACAGGCAGTATAGAACAACTCTGTGAAGCTTTTCCTAGGAGGGAGAGAAAAATTGGGGCAGTGGATGGAGGTTGATGTGGTCAAGAAAAGTTTGGGGGCTTTTGTAAATCATTGCTTATTTATTTGTCTGTTTGGTTGGCTTACTAATTTTTGTTTTGTTTTGTGCATATTTTAACATGGGAGATATTATCGCATGTTGAAAAGAAGAATCTCATTTACGGTAGAATTTAGCAGGGCAGATGTAGCCATATCTCTAGTCAGAAATAATTTTCCAAATATTTTTCCTTATGCTTAGTTTTTTCTATCTTTAGAGAGTAGAAGGCATTCTGTATCGGGCCAGGTGCCCTCTTAGACAGTAGAGAGGCAAATATTGCCTCCTGTACATTTTGCATGTCATGAAAACTTTATTTACTTTGGTGCCCTAAGTCATCTTCTGCCCTTGGACCAGGAGCTAAAATGTGCTCCAACATGCACTCTTTCAAAATTCTTACATGACCCTGTAGGGCTTCTGACCTTCCCTGCTTCCAATGTACAAGTCAGATCTAAAGAGTTGAATTTCTTGCCAACGTGGATCTTGACTCTCATAGAGAATAGTGTTCTTTGCTTTCCTGACTTAAGAATTCTTGATCTGGTAACATTTTCTAACACCAAGTTTTAATAAAAAATGCAGTGTTTGGATGAAAGGAGGGTTTATTCAATGAATTTGGGGATCAAACAAATTACTACTGAGCCTCATTTAGAATTCTCCTTGACAGCAGTTTTGGTCTTTACCATCTATGTGACCTTCAAGCAAATGTTTCATTTTCCACCGGACACAAAGATTCCATAATCTTAATGTTACCACAAGAGAGAAGAGTGTTATTAGAAGATAAACAAATTGAACATTGGAACAGTTTAGAGAGTACAGAAACAGACCAATATGTAAATGGAAATTTGATATATGAAACAGGGGGCCACTTATTCTAGGATAGTAAAATAGCTAATTTTCCCTGTAAAAAATAATTTGCTTTTTGTTTCCAGTTTAAATCATACCAAAAAAATAATTTTTTTCTTAGGTCACTAAATATGAAAGCAAAACATTAAAGCATTTAGAAACATATATGGGAGATTGCTGTTCTCAAAATTGAATAGGAAGAGCTTTCTCAAGATAGAAAACTAAAACTACAAAAGAAAAGATAAATAAAACAATAAATATATTATGATTTGAGGCTTCTGTTCATCAAAATTTACCATAAGGCAATTAAAGTTAAGCCAGGAACTGAGCAACTATGTTTGCAGCACATATAAACAAGTAAGCATTCGTATCCAGAAAATAGAAAGAAATTCTACAATCGATAAGAAAATGACAGGAATCTCTAATAGAAATATAGTAAAAACTTCATAGTCAAGCATAAATTGCAATCTGGGAAGCACAACATAAAACTGTAATGCACATAATTTTATATATGGAGAGGTAGAATTTAATATCTGACAATGAAAAGATTAAAATCAAAAATATTTCCTCCGAAGTCCTTAGTTTTCCAAATATTTTAGGAAAATTGACAAGAATGTGTTAAGACTCCATTCAGGCATCCAACTCTTAGCCCTTGTTACTTCTATATTTAACATTAAAGTTATGTTTTTATTCTCCTATATATTGCTTTAAAATCATATTTTAGTTTGCAGGCCAAAAGTTCTTTGTATGCTAAAGATATTCATGTGGACTAACCTAGACTCTGTTAAAAATGACAACTGGCACTGTAAATGACAATTTAATTACTGACAGCACTGGATGGCTTTGCTCTCCTGGTAGATCCAACTCAACTTTTAAGACTAACTTCAGAAACACCTCATTTTTGCATTCTCGTTCCAGAATTGGTTGTGTTCTATAATGTACATGTTTGCACGCCCCATCTCTACTCTCTTCTCTTTCTACTTAGAAATGTGTTAATGCTTTGATTGCCTTTGCATTTTTGAAGAGTATCCTCATGCATATTTATGAAAATTATGCATATTGAACACAATTGGTTTTTGGGTTTTTTTTTTTTTTGCTTTTGTTTTTGCATTGGGTTTTTTGTTGTTTTGTGGGGTTTTTTGTTTGTTTGTTTGTTTTTTTTTTAGTATAATACTATTAGAAAGGATGATATTTTATTCTGTTTCTCATCAGCACTGTCTTACATGTAGCCCGATGATCTTCTTTCTGGGAAATTTAAAAAGTTGTCCCCTGGTTGTTAGCTCTGATGTAAAATCAGATAGGGTTTGTTTTGTTTAAACTTTCAGTGATAAATTAAAGAAATAAAGATCATTTTTTAAGCACCAGGTGATGGTTTTATAATTACAAAAGCTCAAAACATCTTCCCAAATACAGCTTTCATGGATAATGATGAGGGACACATTTACTTACTAAGACAGAATGACTCCTTCAACTATTGTGTACCATGAAGTATATCCTGTCATTTTTCCCCTAATATTTAATATTAAGGCTCCAGCTACAACCTCTTCTTGCAAAATAATGTTTTATAGACTGTTATGCTGGCTAATTTATATTAAAAATGATACCACATTGATCTCTAAAATGTATTTTCTGTAGTTTTTTTTGTTTGAATCCAAGAATAAAAAGCAAAAGTAATAATGACTGTATAAAGAAACTTGTATCTCTTTCAACTAGAAATTTATCATTGATAATGTTGATTCTTCTGTAAAAATAAATTTATTTATTTTTTAAAGGGCTTATTTAGAGAGAGATAGAACATGAATGGGGGGACAAGGTAGAAAGAGCATGGGAGAAAGAATCTTAAGCAGACAGTGCACTAAGCCGGGAGCCCAGAAGCTGAAGCAGGGCTCGATCTCATGACTGAAATCATGACCTAAGCTGAAATCTAGAGTCTGATGCTCAACTGACTGAGCTGCCCAGGAGCTCAATTATTAAAATCAAAAAATCAATTAATTAAATTCAATTAAATTAAAAATCAGTTTATTGGGGTGCGTAGGTTAGCTCAGTTGTGTAAGTGACTGACTCTTGATTTCAGCTCAGGTCATGATCCCAGTGTCCTGGGATCCAACCCCAAGTTGGGCTCAGAGCTCAGCAGGGAGCCTGCTTGAGGATTCTCTCTCTCTCTCCCTCTCCCTCTGCCCTTCCTCTCCCTCAAATAAATAATAAATCTTCAAAAATAAATAAATATTGAAAAGGCATATGCTATGACATACCACTATATTTTATGCAAATTTTAGCTGATTGCTTAAATAGTATTATACTGAGTATCAGGAAGAAATGTTTACTCCATAATCTTGCCAATTCTCCTACCTGGCTGAAAGAGTTGATGATTCTATCTGAAAAATGAATAGGTTAATCTTGATCCCACAGAAGAAAGGCAGGCGAGAGTGAAGTCAAGAAAACAACATTGTGATGTTAAAGACCATGGGATTTGAAATCTGAGAAGCATATTAGATAAACTAATTTTGGGGGATCTCTGGGTGGCTCAGTGGTTTAGTGCCACCTTCAGCCCAGGGCATGATCCTGGAGTCCTGGGATTGAGTCCCACATCAGGCTCCCTGCATGGAGCCAGTTTCTCCCTCTGCCTCTCTGCCTCTCTCTCTCTCTCTCTCTCTGCGTGTCTTTCATGAATAAATAAATAAAATCTTTTTAAAAAACTGATTTTATAAATAGCTTTTCTATTAAATTAAAAAAACTACTTTGACAGCCTAAGTTAATCAATTATAATTCAAAACAATATTCTATATTCTGAAGGAAGTATAGTCTTATTAGTAACAGTAATAATATAACTATAAACTATAATAAAAGTAATCTTTTAAACTGTATTTCCTTGTCATTCTATCATTCTTATCACACTGCTACTAGGATTTCCAAGAGTATTTCAATATATAGAGTTGTTTGTATTGTGATAGTTTTTATATCCAGAGTGCCTGGGGGTCTCAATTGGTTAACTGTTTGACTCTTGATTTTGGCTCAGGTCATGATCTCAGGGTCCTGAGATCAAGCCCCACGTATGGCTCCATGCTCAGCATAGAGTATGCTTAAGATTCTCACTCCTTTTCCCTCTGCCCCTCCTACTCACACCCCCCCCCACACACACACACTCTCTCTCTCTCTTTTTCTCTCTCCCTCTCCCTCTCTCTCAAGTATACAAATAAAATCTTTTATAAAAAGTTTTCATAAACATATGTGAAAAAATTCAAGGCCATAGAAATAGATACTAATTTCCTCAAGTATTTGTACTCCCAATTTTAATATGATATATGTAAGGTGTAAGGTTTTATTCTATTATATCAAAATGTGTACATTGTCACCATTTGCATCTAGGTACATAAAGCAACATGCTAAGCTACTGGAAAAAAATTCTCTCATTAAGGTAGTGATGTGCTTTTACAGAAAAGAGGTGGATAGGATCTTTTAATGGCAAACTTGTAGATGTTACTTCTTGGGGCCTTTATATGGCTTGAATTAATGTTAAGTTTTACAAACATAGGGAGGAATAGATGTGCCAAACAAAGTTTCAAACCTGAGAGTGCATAATTTGGAATACTCCATAGAGATTAATTTACAAATATTTGGAGTCTATTCTTCCCAATACTGACCTTGACTATAAATGCCAAAGGAGAACATTCACACATATGACAGGACTTCAACATGATGCTGTTATTACTGCAGGGCTTTTTTTCTTTCCCCAAATGAAATGTTACTTTTTACACATTTTTTTTCCTCTCCCTGAGATATAAGGTGAGCTGAGGATGATTGAAAAGAATCAAGCCAGACAGCAAGGCAGGCAGAGATAGCCAAGAGGATCGGGAATATATATACACATTGTTTTCCAACTTTGAATTTGGCTTAACTCAATTACACATGAGTATTGCAGGCATATCCTGAGGGTCTTTACAATCTATTTATTTATAATCTTAAAATGTCTTTTACTGTAATGTGTGAAGACCAAAGCAGGACTTAACAAGCTAGGATGGCAACCTCCCCATAGGTTCAGTGTTACACAATGTGAAATAATGCATCTCTGTCAACAAAAACACATTAACGTATTCTCACTGTATTTTAGGTGCATTGTTGTAATTGTTTTCATCCATGTCTTTCCATCCATTAAGATCAATTTTAAAACATAATAAAATGAGTGCAGTTATCAAAAGGAAGGAAAAAAAATACTGTTTTGCTTTTTTTTCCCTATTGTGTTTGTTTTTTGCTTCTTTATTTATCTTTTTGTTGTTTTGTTGTTGTTGTTTTGGGAGATTTTAATCAGCTAAAATACCCTGGGACCCACAGACCTTCATACTCAATAGATACAATTAAGTTGGCTGGGGTAGTGATAGGTTAACAGCTAATTAATGTAAAAACTTGTGGATTTTAGTGGACCAAACACTAATTTGGGATTAGTTCTAACAGAACAGCATAGATCAGTAGCTCGTAACATAAATTTATTGTTCACAATGCTAAAGGATGAGAAATCCAAGATGAAGGCACAGGTACATTGAGTATCTGGTGAGGCCCACTTCTTGGTTCATAGATGCTGCCTTTGGTTATGTCCTCATGGTGGAGCTCTCTGGGCTCTTTAGGACATGAATCCCACTCATGAGGGGTCCATCTTCATGACCTAATCACTTCCCAAAGACTACACCTCTTAATGTCATCACATTGAGCATTAGATTTCAACAGGTGAAATTTTGGAGGAATTTAAACATTCAGTCTATAGTAGCATTTTTATAAGTATCACAGTTTAGGCTGGATAAAGTGATTTCTTTCCAAATTCCCATAGTATATTTAAGAAAAGGAAAGAAAAGAGCACCTGGGTGGCTCAGTCAGTTGAGCATCTGCCTTCAGCTCAGGTCATGATACCAAAACCCTGGAACTGAGCCCCATGATGAGCTCCCAGCTCAACGAGGAGCCTGCTTCTCCTTCTCCCTCTTCCCTTACCTCTGCTTGTGCTCTATTTTGCTCACTCTCTCTTTCAAATAAATAAACAAAATCTTAAAAAAAAAAAAAGAGGAAAGTTGAGGTTTGGGAGAAAGTCTGTAAAGCCATTTTGAAAGTAATAGTTTGCAGGTGGAAGACTATTAGAGCTCAGCCTCCGCCGATTGTTTTACAAAATGGATTGACTTTTTTGTCATTTTGGCTTCATACTCAGTTTTTCTGAAATCTAATGGAAAATTGATTCCATATATTCAAATTCATTGTCTATAATTATGTCATCTAAAGGATACATTGACAACTTTAAAAAATAATGAAAATAAAAAATAAAGCTTCTATTCCTTTAAAATGGGTTATGATACTTTTAAATGTTAAGTTAGATATTTATTCTAAATATTTAATTTTAGCATATTTTAAAATTTGTATTTGCTTTTATGAAATTCATTCATTCCTGCAATGTTGTTGTTTAAGAGAGAATAGTCACTGAGAAAACAAAATAATGCTAAACAAGATGAGTAAACAATCTCCTATGTCTCTGATCTATAATATTTCAAATTAAGTTAGAGAAATGTCAGATTTATAAATTGCTAGCATGTGGTGGTTATTCAATGAGTGTTTCCAATGTTGCCTGCACTAGCTAGCTTTGGCAGCCTTTGCTAAATTTCAACTGAAATTCCTTTCCACTATAGGATTTCTGCGCCATTTTTGTATAGTGTTGTGCTAGTATGAAAAATCATCTGCCAAAAAATCTCAGTGTTTATTAAAAAGGAAGAAATGCCATATTTCAGGCATACTGAAGCAGAATCTTTGGTGATGTAGCTACAGTTGGCATTTTTAAACAACTCATGTATATGTGATTTTGATAAAGTTTGAAAACTCCTGGAGTAATAATAAAGAAAGCAGAAACTGATATCAAACAAGAACATGAGTAAATGTGGAATCTCACCAAAAAGTAAGTATGAAGTTTTAACTAAACAATATATTACTTTAGAAAAGTAAATTTGTTTGTAGAGAAGGTCAGTTTCACACTGATAATTATAGAAGTATGTAAGAAGAAAACCCAGCCTGAATAAAAAAACAAACAAACAAACAAACAGATGACAAATTTAGGGATTTTCTAAAATGTTGAAACCAGTTTACAGTGAAAATATTCAATGGTACTTGTGATACTGAAAATATAGAAGACATGATCAAACTCCAGACCTCTAAAAAAACCCTGAAAATCTGCATGGATGAAAGGTTAATAAACCGGAGTTATATAGCAACTATCTTTAATCATATAAAACATGACAGCTCTAGGCCATGGGAGTTTGTTGTTCTGAGTGTTTCTGGCATTTAAAGTAGAACAGCATATGCATAAAAGTTTCAATTATAAACTAATTAAAAATAGAGGTAATGCTACAAACATGCAGTAAGCGCAGAGCATAAAATGAACCAGTTGGAAAAAAAAAAATGAACCAGTTGGATGACAGGCTATCAAATTCTCAGAAACATCACTGTGCTACATAACCTGGTAGTGCATGTCATGAAATCCTGAGTAGATGTGCTTGCGTGTTTATGTGTGTTTGTGTTTGTGTGTGTGTGTGTTTGTGTGTGTGTGTAATATATAATATACTGAGACTAAAGCAGTAAAAATATCTTAAATGATATAAACTGAACCTAAATTTAAGGGTAAAGTTTAACATGAGAAGTTAAGGGGTGCTTAGATGGCTCAGTCAGGTAAGCATCCGCCTCTTAATTTCAGCTCAGGTCATGAACTCAGGGTCACGAGATCGAGTCCCGGATCAGGCTCCCTGCTCACCGGGGACTCTGCTTAAAGATTCTCTCCCTCCTTCTCTCTTTGCCAGCCCAGCTCACTCATGTGCTCTTTCTCTCTCACAAAAATAAATACGTCTTTAAAAAAAATTTTGGCAATTACAGGTTGGTTGAAAATTAGAACAGTATCTGAAGGCAAAAATCATAAAAGAATAAAATGAAATAAATGGACACTAGGAAAAATGCCCATCATTTTTTAAAATAACTAGTTAAAATATAAGTTTTGAGAGTTATCGATGTTCGGTATTTCATATTTATTTATCTAGGGAAAAAAAGCCTAATATTTAAGTGTAGGTTGAGTACAATTTTAGCAATGTGGCCAACAATTCAATGTAAATATTCTTCTATAAGCACACAAATGTAGGGAAAATATAAAAACATGCCTTTTAAATGAACAGGGGAGGTTACAATACAGTATGAGACATAGCTGAAGTCCAAAACGTAGGTCAAAAACTACATATAGAGAATATTTTCACTCTCCATATGCTTCTTGAAAAATTTCTTGATCTCTATAACTTACAATTTGAGGTTTAATGTCTGCCAGAAGAGAGAAGATGAGGTATTACTTTCCCACATTACGATATAATCGATGCTCAGATAAGCCAGAAGCCTTTGAGGGCTCCCTTTCTAGTAAAAAGGTAGACTGAATCTAATCACTAAAAAAGAGAATTACTCTGATGAGGTCTGTACTCTAATGTAAAGGAAAAAAAATCTGTGTCTACCCTCAAGCACGTTAAGTTTAAACACACACACACACACACACACACACACACACACACACTCACAGCCTAGACAGGAAACCTAAAATTTTATAGTTTTATAAAGTTTTGTATTGAATTGAATAATTAATATACACTTCAAAATACATATTATTCAGAAATAATACATTTTAGATAGATACTATTTCTGCAAGGACATACCTTAAAACAAGCCCTAGAATATTTCCACAAATAAAGAATAAACTCAATTACTTTACAATCCAATAAAACCAGCATTCATAAAACCAAAATGAGATTCTTTGAAATAAATATAATTGAAATACCCCCAAAGATTTATCTTTAGAAAAGAGAGACAGAGTGAAGGCACTAAAATCATTTTAAGGAAGAAAATGGGTATAGGTACAATAATAGTGGAGATGAAACAGTAATTTTGTGATGAGACTTATGGCAAAGCATGCATATTCTATGATGGCATGAAAAAAATTTATTATTATTATTTATTTATTTGAGAGAGGGAGCACAAGACAGAGGGCATGAATGGGGGGGAGGGGAGGCAGAGAGAGAGCAGCAGGAAGCCCGACGTGGAACTGGATCCCAGGATACCAGAATCATGACCTGAGCCAAGGCAGATGCTAACCAACTGAGGCACCCAGGTACTCCAATATGAAAAAATAGAGAAAAATCTAACTTGGGCACCCGGGTGGGTCAGTGGTTTAGCACTGCCTTCAGCCTAGGACCTGATCCTAGAGACCTGGGATGGAGTCCCACTCAGGCTCCCTGCATGGAGCCTGCTTCTCCCTCTGTCTCTCTCTCTCTCTCTCTCTGTGTCTTTCATGAATAAATAAATAAAATCTTAAAAAAAAAATCTAACTCAACAACAACAAAAAAAAACTCAAAAAGAAATAAATTGAATCAGAAGTTTAAAATCTACCAAAATTAATCATGCACCGCATGAGGCCTGTATAATAAAACAGGAAAATTCTACTAGCTATTTAAGGGAAAGATAAATCCAAACTATTACAAATTCTACAGTTTAATATAAGAAGGGAATACATCCCTACTCCTCTATGTCTCAAACAATATTAATATGAAAACCACACAAAGAGATTCTAGTAAAGAAAACTGAAGGCTAATTTCATTCAATAACTTAGAAGCCATAATTCTAATAAGTAATAATAATAGTAATAATCTTGTAGGTTGTATATTTCAAAATATATAAAGGTGGCATCTGGGTAGCTCAGTGGGTTAAGTGTCTGCCTTCGGCTCAGGTCATGATCTCAGGGTTAGGCTCCCTGCTCAGCACAGAGTCTACTTTCTCCCTCTCCCTTTGCCCCTCCCCCTACTTGTGCTCATTCTCTCTCAAATAAATAAACAAAATCTTTTAAAAATTAAAAAAATATAAAGATATGTGACAAAAATCATATAAATTTAAGATAGTTCATAATTAGTATATCTATTAACATTATTCAACATAGTAATAGGATAAAGGAGGAACATCACTGTGACTATGATAATAACCACACGGGAAAAACAATGAATAAAATTCCACTCCAACTCATGATTAAAAAAAAAAACAAAACAAGACATAAATAAAACATTCTTAGCAAAGTCATAAGAAAATTATTTAGTTGATGCAGAGACTCTACCAAACCATATACAAAGATCATATTTAGTTGCATTGTACCATGGCTTATTGTATTGTGCTAGAAACTGACCTTAAAAGTGAGTCTTTAAAAGTGATATTCAGTCTGAATATCTGATATCACAATTACTCTGCAAAAGTGTGCTAGTGTCACAAGGATGCACAGTGAGAATAAACAACAAATTTTGAACGTCAAGATTAGGGTATTATATATAAGCAATAATTAGTGACATAAAATATGGTCATTGACAAAAACTGAAGAGAATATACAGATATATAAAAAAACAAGATAGTACAGTGAACACACTGTACATCCATATGCAAAACTCAATATAAAACAAATATAAAAAGAAAATGCAACTATTTAAAGTTAATAAAGTTTATATGAATAAATTTAACAAAAAGATATAAAACTACTGAAACACATTTTTAAATGTATCTAAATGCAGACAAAAGTTTAACACAAGCCCAAAAGATTCATTGCTTCTCAAGTTAATAGACTTTCACTCAAAACCCCACAAGGGAGGTTTTTTCCTTTTGTTTTGTTGTGTTTTAGTGGAATTCAATAAGTTGATTTTAAAATTCATATGAGAGAGCATAGAACCCAATATACCAAAGATAATTGGAAAAGAATTTAATGCTACATGGTATCAGGATTAGATATCAAGACTCATTGTAAAACTATGCTAATCAAAGCATTAGTTTGTGGAGGGATAAGTAAATAGACAAACAGAAATAATAAAGGACATCAAAGTAGACCATTTTATGCATGTATAAATACTTGAATGAAATATGAAAAAAGAGGTATTACAGATGGATGAGAAAATAAGGTGAGTCAATTTGTTAGCCAAATGAAGTGGTGGGTTATTACCTCATACCCCTCACAAAGTCAATTTCAATTATATTATCATACACTTGTTTTTTTTAATATTTTTTCAAATTTTTATTTAAATTCTAGTTAGTTAACATACAGTGAAATACTGATTTCAGGAGTAAAATTTAGTGATTTATCACTTTTATATTCAATACCCAGTGCTCAATACAAATGCCCTCCTTAATCCCTACCACCCATTTAGCCTATCCCCCACCCACCACTCCTCCAGAAACCCTGTTTGTTCTCTATAATTAAAAGTCTCTTTTGGTTGGCTTCCCTTAGAGAAGAGTTTCTTAATGAGTACATTCAAAATAAAAAATACTGTCAAATTTAATTCTATTATAACAAAACTTCTTGTTCATTCAAAAATACCTTAAAAATTGAGACAAAGCACAGACCATGTGATACATAAACTACTACTGAACAAAACATTGCCTATTCAAAAATATTAAAAACTTTTGGGCACTTGGTGGCTCAGCCAGTCAAGCATGAGACTCATGATTTCCACTCAGGTCATAATTTCAGGGTTTTGAGATGGAGTCCCACATTGGACTCTGTGCTGGGTGTGGAGTCTGCTTGAAATTCCACACTCAGCATTATACATGTCTAATTTATCACATACAAATGTATATGTAGGGGATTCCTGGGTAGCTCAGCAGTCCAGCGCCTGCCTTCAGCCCAGGGCGTGATCCTGGAGTCCCGGGATCGAGTCCTGCATCGGGCTCCCTGCGTAGAGCCTGCTTCTCACTCTGCCTGTGTCTCTGCCTCTCTCTCTCTCTCTGTGTGTGTCTCTCTGTGTCTCTCTCTGTGTCTCTCACGAATAAATAAAATCTTTAAAAATAAATAAATAAATTTATATGTACAAAACTTCCATATGCTAATATAAAAGATGCATATTTCATATAGAATTAAGAACATTATATAAATGTGCAACTTATAGTTGAAGAAACATGATGCCAATAAACATGAAAAAAATCTTCACTAGTAATAATGATAAGGAAAATTAAAAATACTGAGATATATTTGAAACTCTTCAGATAGGAAAAAATTTAAAAACCTTAAATAACTCTTTTCCCAAGAGTGTGGAGGAACAGAAAATCTATTAAATTTTTGATGAAAATGTAAATTGGACAGTTGCTTTGGAGAACAACTCAGCAATGTGAAGAAGTGAAGATTCCATCGCTAGATGTGTATCCAAGAGAAACTCTTGGGCATGCGATTGGAACTTGGAACGTAGAGGCATTGTTGTAACAGAAAATTGGAAACAATCTAGATGTTCATTAATATTTCATTATAAAATTAAACAAAGTTTACTACAGGTTTCACCCACTATCTGCAAGTAGATGGTTTTCTATGAAACCTTTCATGAACCCAAATGGTATAAAGGAAAGAAGCATTTGCATTAATTTATATGGAAAAATTTGTGTGTTCCCAGACCCAAAACATAAACTCATGTTTAAACTCTTAGACTTTCCTGATACTTTAGGACACATCTTGCCAAGAGATGCCCAAAAATCAATGGAGATAAAGCATAGATGTTCATGGACAGTTTAAAGCTCTGATGGCTGAAAGCTGAGATGGGAGTGTATTTCCTAGGGAAGGAGCTGGACCATGCAGTCTCGCTGGGGAATGCTCTACCTCTGTAATTGCTCCCTGCACAACAAATTCTGGACGTTATTTTTGTTTTTCACTTATTTTTCATAAAGATTGAAGATATTCTTTGGGTTTCTTTCAATTAGCAAAAACAGATACGATGTAGGTCTCTCATAAAAGCCAAGTGGCAGAAAGCGAACTCTTGAAAAGTGGGAGATATCTGTAAACACATGACCTGGAATTCTAACCTTTACTACAAGTGAATGGAGTACAACTCCATTTATTAATATATGGGGACTTTGACCTTTTTAAGCAAAAAAACAAAAGTAATTTGAAGTATATATATGAAGAATCTAAAAGAATGTAAAACATGATGAGTAGTTTAGAGATAAATAAGTAGTAAAATTTTGAAGAGTAGCATGGGAATGAAATGTACCATATTCAGAATAATGCCTACATTTTAGAGGTTAGAATAAAGGTTGTAATTAAAGGACTATGCATAGGACTCCTGTTCTATTTATAACTTTTGTTTTCTTAAGCTGGGAGTTAGATGCATGGATTTTTTTTATGCTGTGTATCGTACCTTTTGTGTCTGAAATATTTCATAATAAAGAGAATAGGTTAAAATTCTTAGCCACAGCTTTTTAAAATCCTGTGTGGTTTCATAAATATTTAAGTGATATTTTTCAAAATAGATTGTTGAGTGCTTTATAACTCGAATATGTCCATTTGGAAATACGCCTAGCTCTTTGTCACAACCATAACAGGGGAAAAAAAGGATTTTGCACACGGCTGAACACCCACATTTCTATATACCTATAGTTTCTTTGCACCCAACACAAGATTGTGAAGATCCAGTATCTGTCATATAAATGGAAACTGGTTACATGGGCTGATTTTGAAAGCATTTGATACATTCTATTATCACTTTAATTATATGTAGATGGATTTTTGTTTATTTTAGAGGTGTGATTATAATGCTATCAAATTCTATATTAATTATGGCACTATCATATCTACCATACATCCTCTATTCAGTTGTAAAACCGCAAAAATATGTAAATTTATTATAAACGAAATATTTGTGATTTTAAGGTCATTTAAAATTATGTAGCTTCCAAATCACAAAGTAATCCACATTTTTTGGTCCTTCACTCACTCATTCCAGTATTTATTGAACACATACTGTGTGATCAGCTCTACTGTATGCTTTCTGAAGATCGTAATAAATTAGTCAGAAAAGGTCAATGACCAGAATAGGTAGTCAATAAATATATCAATAATATTACCATTAGTCATTTAAATTTTATGAAAAGTCTTAAAGGTAGCATGGGTTAAGTTAATTTCCATATGTTAGACAGGGAAGGCTTCACAGGAAGGTACCATTTATTTTGTGACTTGAATAATGAAAAAGAGCCAAGCATGAGATCTGTGGTAAGAGTTCCAAAGAGTGGGATCAATTTTTGTAAGCCTCAAAGAATTGGAAGCATTGCATGCCTAAAGGAGAGAACAAATACCATTATAGAAGACATCAGAAAGGTAAGCATTTACCATGATATAAATAATTGCAGAAGGAAGACAGTTGAGGATTTTAAGATGTTAATAGTATGGATGATAAGCATTGTGAAGGTGCTGCCTGGATTCTAGAGGTAGTGAAAGCTCTTAGGAAGGAGGATGAAGTGGCCTGTGTAGGTGACGGGGCTTTTATTTTGGTTTTATTGAGTTCTGGAGTTTGAAGAGATGTGCTTCAAGTGGTCATAAAATGGGTAGTTGCGTAAGGTAAGAAGGTTTATAATATAAGACAACACAGAGTAAATGACTTTGCATGGGGAGAAATACTTTCAGCTTAGAGTTCAGGCTATTCTCTTAAAAAAAAACTACTAAGAAGTCTGTAAAATCTTGTCTAACTCCTTGGGAGTCATTTCTAGTTAAAAGTTAGTTGTAGCAAGAATTATTTGCAGAATAAATGGAGGGAGTAAACTTCCATAAGGTTTCACATTGTATTCTCTAACAGTGTGCAATTAGAAACAACATTAGCTAAAGCTATATGAGTGGATAAGGGCTATGAGCTTCAAGTTTCTTTTTGAACTTCAGACAAACTCCACATGTTCTGCAGCTGCTAAAATGCCTTAAAACAATTAACTAACTCTTCTGACACAGACTGTTGAAGACAAAGATCAATGACTAATGAAAACCAATAATGGAAGAGAATATAAATATTATCAGGACAGAGATAATATTAGTCACATATAGTAAAGTATGTCACTAATTCCTCAGGGAGATGGGACTGGAGATATCGAGTGTGTCATTCTATAGGTCGTTTGCAGTTCACTGTTTTTCATTCGAGCATAAATTAACTTCCCAAAACATTTTTATTCCATGAAAAGTTGAATTATTTTCAAATTTTGATTGTCATTCTGAAGTTCAAAATTTAAAGAGCAACAGGAAGAAAGGCTTGCGTACTGCTATATTATGAATTTTGCTAGAATTATATGGACCTAAACTGATATTTGTAGAGGCAAAAAATGCTTGCTGGGAATTGACAGGCATGGTGCCAGAGTGTCTTACAGGATGTTGACTCACTAGCTCTGTTCACATCGTCCCATCTCCAATTTTCTGACAATGGCAGTAAATTGTCCTTTTCTCAACAAATCCTACCACAATTCCAGCAGCCTTCAGTATGGATCATGGTGGCCATTTACATCCAGATCTTTTTTCCCCCTGCTTGTCTTTGCCATCAACTTGATTCAGTGAATGTCGCTCACGAACATAACCTGAATTTTTTCTATGAAATAATGTCGATCTTCTTGTCTGACAATTTTGCATAGAGTAAGAAATAAACAAATGTCAGCCATTTGTATTATTATTAAACATCATGATTGTTACTGTTAATCATTTTGTTATTCTTTTTTGTCCCTTTGTTCTGTTCTTTCAGCCTGCTGTTCAGCCACACTATTCTTCTACTTGCTCTGATCAGGAAATGCAATCCATTGAGCCTTTTTTTAAAAAAAAAAATCTCTCTCTTTCACCATTAGCCTCTTCTAGTCTTCATTCCTTTTCCTATGCAGCCTGGACACATAAATCTTGTAAATGTAGATCACACGGTTCCTATTTTCAACTGCTGTCTTGCCAACAGTCTTAATTTACTGGTCCCATTTTCTTTCTCATTCCCCATGGGAATGAAAAATAGGATGATTCCAAACTACTGCCCTCCCTGTTCTTTTATCTTAGCCACTCCTAGAAAAAATAAAATCATATTATAAATTCACGAGCCCCAAACTTCCAGAGTGATGAGTATGTGTACTTAGGAAGTTCATATTCCCATTTTCCACCATTTCCACTCTTTAAAACCCAGCCTCCATCTCATTCTGTCAGAAAATGACCTCACCTACTTCACAAGGCAAACAAATTATCATAAATCTTTGTCACACAGATCTTCAAATCTATAATTGTAGAGACAGACCATTGTCGCAAAAATAGATAATAAAGCTGGATTGACTGGGCTTCAAATTCTTTCTTTATACTACACCATTTTTTTCTCTTCTAGACCTCAGTTTTCATACGTGTAAAATACAGGGAGTATTTGAAACTGTTATTAAAGGTGATATAAATATATATATATGTATATATAATAATAAAGATGATATATAAGATGTTAGAACACTGCTGTACAAATGTGCCCATTGTTCTATTATCATTACTGTCATTTGTTCCTATTTGTCTTCCTCTCTTCATTCTCCTCATCCCCATCCACCATTTATATGTTTAATCCTCTCCCATTTAAAAAGATTCCCATGAGCTCTTCACCTCCTATTCTCCTCCCTAGTGAGAGCTAAGATTTTTGAAGAAGCTGTTTTCACTTTGTTTTCTCGGATCACTCTACCTCCATTGGCTTCTCTCTTATGTAGCCTGAAACAGTTCTCATCCTGGGAAAAATTATCTCCATCTTGCTTTGCCCAAAGTGAACTTTTTTGTCCAGATCTTGAACAAACCAGGTAGCGGCATGAAACAGAATTCAGCAGTTGATGTGGTCTGTGGATGTATTCTACAGATTTTCTTCTTCTTTTACAACTTCAGAATATCTTTTATAATCTCATGTCTTTATCTTAACTTTAAACAACGGGGAGTTTCTTTGTGCCTTTGCAATTCCCTATCTATATGTACTCCTAAGGAATTGGGCTACTACTATGGATTCAATTTTTTCTCTATGCTTATAATGTCTGTACTGAATCCCAGACGCATAAAACCAATAACCAATTGTCAAATTAATGCTTCCACTTGGTCATCTCAAGGAAATATTAATAACTCTATCTCCCCATAAATACATATGTGTTCTATATGTAATATATATTATATATAATTTTATATACATATAAACATATTATATGCTTTTTATGTATACATGCATAAAATTAAGCTCATTATCATATTCCTAAAGCAAGTATTATTCATCATTTTTATCCTATATTGTTATATATGATAAAGAATTATACTTTATTTCACCCTTATCTACATCCAGATTATTGCAAAATTATGTTTTTATGTCTCCTAATATGTCGTGTTTCTCTACTCATCCAGTCATATGCCTATTCACACCACTCTAATTTAAGCCCTAATAATTTTTGGCCAAGATTTCTACAATAGTCTCTGCTTAATCTCTCTGAATCTGAATTTAGCCTATGTTACTTAATTTCACATTTTACACCCAGAAAGATGTTTTATGGAATGAAGAGTCAGACAGTCTCCTTCCTGTAAAAATCTTTCCATAAATGTTCATGATATGTTCAAACTCAGGATGGCTTATAACGGCCACTGTTTTTGTGCTTGGAACATCTCTCCAGCATCACAAAGAATTATGAAAGAGATTTACTAAATGCTAAATGGATAAAATTTTAGGAGTTCATGATAATATTCAAAGAAAGGAGAAAGGAAACTAAAAATACCTTCATCGTGATCACCATCAACAGCAACATGAATATGTAACTATTGCCAGAAATAAATAAACTGATTCCTTAAAATTAATATCTATAATAATGGGGAAAGATTAATAACTTAATATTTTTTCATATGAGTCAAATAGTCCCAGTATATAATGAGGGACAGTTATTCTTTATAGAAGACTTTAACCTAATAAATGCAACTTAAAAGTTAATCAGTTCATATAGCTATTATCAATGGACTTCATTTCATGAAGTAAAATGGGAAACAGGATATTTTCCAGGTGCCAAATTATCATTCTACAGATTTATCACCAGCTATAAGACAAATAAATAAATAAATAAATAAATAAATAAATAAATAAATAAAACTTTACAAAGGATCTGGGGTGTTACCACAAGAATTTTGTGACAGATTTTAGCATCACTAGGTGTACAGTCATACTGTGTGCTTGCTTATATTAAGCCATACAAAAGATAAGGAATCAACAATGAAATATTCTAAGAAAAAGTTAATTCTAAATACTATTGAGTCTCTAGTCTGAATCTCCACCTTACAGAAGACAAAAAGATAAAGGAATAACTCAAATGACAATATAAAAGACTAAGCAAACACACTGAGACAAGGAAGTATAGTAGAGGACCATTTGAGTCTTCCACATATTAATGATTTGAAAAATAAAGGGCGAAGACTATTCTAGATTGAAGGATATTTAAGAGATAACAAGAAACTACAAGGTTTACATCTTTTTGAATGCTGATTTGAACAAATCGAATGTAAAAGTAATTCTTTTAATACAAACATCATGGACATTTCCATAAGGACATTTGATAATATTAAGCAACTTTCTAGGTGTACTAATGTTCATTTGATTATGTCAGAAAATGTTCTAATTTTATAGATCTAACGCTAAACTATTCAGGCATAAAATGATCTGTGATTTGCTTTAAAATAATTCAACAGAAGAAAAACATAGATAAATGAAATATAGCCAAATAATAATTATGATAGCCAAATAGTAGATATATGGGATTTCTGTATTGGCTGGAGAAGTAAAAAGTACAGAGGCCACCACTGAATTTTCAACACTGAAGACCTTATAGTGGCTAGATCCAGATGTTGGCATTTGTGATGTCCTTACTACCACTTCTCAGAGCAGCCCACAACCAGAGCACTGATGGTTAGATGGAAAACATGGCACCCACTGGCTGCAAACATTCTCTCCTCTGTGGCCCTTGTTCATTAATTCTTCAGTCTTGTAAATGTCAATAAGAACACATTGTTAGCAAAAGCTAATGCATGTCTAGAATGCTATCTTCAATGGAGTCTGAGAACACTTTGTACACAGTTCAGGTGCACCGGGGTACAGGAGGGATTTAGAAGTGAGAGGAAGAGGCTGGATATAAATAAGCACCCCCTAGCTCTCTGCTAAGGCTGGTTAACATGAAAATCAGTCAGAATAAGGAACTTTTCTAAACAATGATAAGTCAAAGGTTAAGAGCAAATGGAAAAACCAGTCCCACTAGAATTAAAACCAACTTTTGTTCTATTTTCTGCAATGTACTATTTTTTAACTAGAACATAAACTGAGATTCACATAGAAGTGTTCTGTCCATCCCAAAGATCGCCTAACATATTTGTTCAGTTATGCTCTTGTAAGAATATTATGATTTACATATTATAATTCTCATAAGAAAAAGCTTCCCCCAAACTCCAAGAACACTTAAACTCATTTGAAGCTGGCTGTTTACTGGACAATTTGTTTGCCTAAAAAAAGAATCATGTCTGAAATAAGAAACTTTGAACACAGCAGATGTTGATTTGAGTGGTATAGACTAAAAATACTTTTTTGGATTTGCTTTTCAAATCATATTTACATATCAAGCATACATAAAATAACATATTATATGTGTTATAACAAGAACATAATAGATTGTAAGTTTTATCAACAATTGTATTGAATCTAAAAAAACCCTTCACCTTTAACTAAAATGTCTCTTTTACGAAACAGCTTAAATACAGCAGAACTACTTGAGAAGAATCACATCTGACTTTATATAGTCTATGACCTAAACTCATAAAGATAGAAGCAAAGCATCGTGTTTTTCTGATGAGGAATACTAGCTTGTAAACTCTTCAATTTATAGAGGAAGAAAAAATGTGAGATTATTAAAGAATCAATTAAAGAATGATGTACAAATTTCTCAAAATTATATCTTGTAATCCAGATGCATAATGAACTAAAATCTTTAGTTATTCTGAAATAATACTTGATTAATACATTTTCAAATTTTGGGAAATACTGTTGGCTCACAAATCATTGACTCAAACTAGATTGTATTAAATAAAACTTTCATAATTTTATGCATGATTCATAAATAAAATCAATACACAAGTTGATTACAAGCATGTCAGTGTTCAGGCTAGGATAATATGCTTGATTTTATTGTTTTTTTTTACTGTTTTCTGAGGATTCAGTGCCTTTTACAGTTTCTCAGGTCTTTCTGAAAGGTATTCTATGTGTCTAATCAACATAACACTTTTCCTCAATGATCTTCCAAAAGCCAAAGTGCCCTCCTCAAGATTCCTTTCTCCTCATAAAACTACTCCTTACTCAGAGCCTTCAGGAGGCTTTAGTATTGCCATGCCCTAAATCTATTCTAAAACTTATTTGCCTTTTATTTCATTTCTTCCATGCCCAGGGGCTCTGTAAATAATGTGGAAAATGAAAATAATATTGCTGAAAATGCTCCCAGGTAACACGTATCTAATTCAGTTGGGACTTTCCAAAATTCATATTTATTTTTCCTAATGATTAAAGATTTATTGGAAACTGGGGCATGAGAAGCTATCCAGGAAAGTTATCTTCAGGTAGCCTTGATTTTATATGAGATGCAAACTCTTAGTGCCCACTTCTGTCCTTAGGGTCAGTCCTGCACAAAATATGGTAGTTTTGTTAAATTATGTGTGTCATCACTAATATACATGCACTGAGCTCTGAAAATCACAGTGGGGAGAAATAGTCAATAGGCAACCCCCATATTAAAAATAATTTGATTTATTTATTGTCCAATAAATCTGGCTGAGCATGGTTCTTAGCTACTTAATAAACATTAGGGGCATCAGTAGATTCAGGGAGGTTTACAAGTGTTTTAAGCACAGCTAGTATACATTTTATGATTCCTCTTCAAGTTTCCATACATCAGATATTAACCACGTTTCCTAACTAAGATCATGAAAGATGTCTCTGGAATGCATCCTCTTGGTTAACTAACTCCCAGCTTCACTTGTACAAATTAACATATAATTTAAGTGTTGCTTGGCACAATATATAATATTTCATTCTTATTTTTACAAATAAAATTAATTGCACTGGTAGGTAAGATTAATATTTTTTTGTTACTCTTCATAATCAGTCTGTGAGTTTTGATTAATTGGTAATATGAAGTGGAAGTGAAATATAACAAAGATAATAAAAATACCCTGTACCACCTCAGGGTTCCCCATCTCTAGAGACCTCAAAGGTCCCATATGTCTCCTGCAGCCATCCTCCATTTACAGGCATGCCCTGTGTTGTAATTGATTGTGGAGAAGTTGGTGATGTTCTGAGCAAGCATTTTGAGAGATCTTCAAAGAGTGGCAACATTGTCTGAAAATATATCAGTAGTTTACCAACTTGATACTGGTTGGATTGGCACAAACCTGGAATTCTCTATCTGCACTCTCCATATTTCAACGCTAGTTGTTATCTGATTTTATTTATTTATTTTTAAATTAAAAAAAAATTTTATGTATTTATTTGACAGAGCGAGAGAGAGAGCACAAGCAAGAGGAGTGGCAGGCAAAGGGAGACGGAGATCAGACTCCCCGCTGGGCAGAGAGCCTGACATGGAGTTCCATCCCAGGACCCTGGGATCATGAACTGAGCCTAAGGCAAATGTCTAACCAACTGAGCTACCCTGGCACCCATGTTACTTAATTTTAAATCTTATCACAATGATGTTACCTAACATGCTTACTCTGTCTTTCTTTCTTTTTTTTTTTTTATAATTGGATTAAACTTTGCCAATACATTAAGAATCCAATATACTTTAAGGCTAAATTTTGTGCTAAGATCTCATCATTAATGTGGTTACTGGCTACTAAAATTTAGCATTAAAAAATGTAGAAAGGAAAAAAAAATACATGTAATAAGATTTGAACAGAGGTGGAAGAGAACATGAATGGTATGCTATTAAAACCAGGCAGAAAAATATGTTTCAGAATTAAATGAATTTGAGTAAGTGGCTGCATTCTAATATATATGTTACACAATACATCTTCATATAGGTACCTCTCCTATTGTCTTTCCTAAAAGAGGCATTTTAAAAACCACCTAATCACCAACTTTATAAACTCAAATATGTAACTTGTTTTTCACATTTTTCACAATTTTATAACCTTGTCATTATCTGCATTATTGTAATTCACACCTACCAACATCCAATTCATAGGTCTTCAGAATAGCATGTGCTTTCATGATACACGTACTAAAGGAACATGAAAATGTGGATAAAGGTAAATTAAGAAAAAGGAAAAAGTGAGAGTACCCATATGATATACTGTGTTTCCAGAAAAGATTTTTATTGGTTATCCTTTCAGGAACTACAACTTAAGTCCGTAGTATATGATTCTGATGAGTGCTGCATTTCAAGAACTCCTCTCTATTATTTCAAAAGAAAATGTATAAGAAAGATGAGAAAAACAGTTGGGGTATCATGTTAATTTAAGCCTTGGGAGTCTCTGTCTGATATTCCCAACAGCTGAGGAACATGATTTGCATTTCAAACGGAAAAATAAATTTAGTGATCTCATATCACTGGGAAAGGCATGTATATCTATCTAATGCTGATATGAGTCTACTGAGGAAAGTCTTTATGAAGTGAAGAGAAGAGTGTATTTTCATGGTTGGGTTCCAGAAAGAGAACGGTTTCAGAAAGAGACTTACCTGTTTAATAATGAGGAGCTGGCTCAGAACCAGCTAGGAGGGAGCTTATTGCAACATTTTGAGCAAACATATGCATGAGCTTTACTGCTATTGGTAGTTTATTTATTTATTTTTAAAAAGTTTTGTTTATTTACTTAACACAGAGAGAGAAAGAGAGAGTACATGCAGGGGGAGGAGCAGAGGGAAGAGGAAAGCAGGCTCCCTGCTCAGCAGGGAGCCCCATGCGGGGCTTGATCCCAGGACCTTGGGATCACGACCCAAGCCATAGGCAGACGCTCAACCAACTGAGTCACCCAGGTGGCCCTGCTATGGGTGGTTTAAAATGTAATTGCCTTCTTTACATTTTAGTTATAGTCTATGCCTTGCCTGGGTAAAATTTATTTTTATTTATCCTGCTAAAGGGTTTACAAATCTTTGTGAAAATGTAAATTGATAACTTTCATGAATTTTAGTAAGTTCTTAGTTCTTATCTCTTCAAATTATACCTCTTGTTTCTCTACTTTCCTTCTGTCTGATAATTCAATTACACGTGTGTTAGACCTTCTCAGTAGTAACTCTGATCCATTGTCATGAAAACAAAATTGTCCCCTTGAGGCGGAGATCTGCACAGACAACATAAGCAACGGACCTCTACAATAACAAACAAACAAACAAAAAAACAAAAACAACTCCCCAACAAAACAAAACAGGTTTTCTTCAGCACAAAGAAAAGAACCCCAGGTAGAAGCTAGAAGATGAGAAAGGAGTGAGAGCAATGGGATGGGGGGAAATGTGTGGGTAACTGCAAATAAGTATTGATGCTCATTACTGTCCTAGAAAAGTCATTGGTGGAATTTGTTTCAGATCTGTAATTAAGGGAGGATTTTCATTTGATGCCTCTAGTTGTTCACAGCTCTACCAATATGGCATCATTTTAAAATAAATTCACAATTTGAGATTGAGTCAATTTTCTACTGCTGATGTGTTGAAATTGTCAAGATGTAAAAACAACCTATTTTGCCTATAGGCTTGTTCCTTTTCAAATTAACCTATTATCTATCCAACTGCAACAGATTTTACACCTGTTTTTCAGATGGTTAACTTTCGATTGTCAGTGGTCTCTCCTTGACTGGGTGCCAGCTACTAACTCTACTATTATAAAATTATGAAGAAAAATGAAAATATTCTTAACATTTCAACTATATACAATTTTTTAAACAAGGAGAATACTTAATATTTGTTTTGAAATAAAAGACACTTTATCTTTCTCACCTGGATACAAGAGTCCACATTCTATAAAAGGAACTATCAATCATAAGTGACCAGATAGTTTTAAGAAAATCCTGAAGTATTATAGCAACACTTGTGTGCAACAGTAGGACAAGTGATTTTGCCATGTAGTACATGTAATTTTCACCATTACTTAAAGAACAAAAATTAAAATTAAATCAGTATAGAATGTGACTATTAAATTAAGATTACTATAATCCATTATGACTTGAGATTTTTAAATAAATTTATCACTTACCACAAAGAGAAAAGAATCACACAGTATACAAACCTTTCAACAAGGATAGACAGACATAAAAGAGCTAGTCATAAAGAAGAGATGAAGCTTATAAAAATAATGAAACTCTATCATTTTTTTAAATTTAAGATGAAATTTGTATTTTTTATATAATATCAAATATCCCATTTTCAAACCATCTGTGTCATACCATGTACTTCATCTTGGCTATTCTAAAATGTGATGTGCTCTGTGCAGGATTTTCTATTTTCTTCTGCTCCTATTGATTGAAAACACAAATACCTTCAGTGTAAGAGCCATAATTTAGCATGTTGCAAAGCCAGTCCTATTTAAGGCCATCAGTGTCAAATAGAAGACTTTAGTTCCAGGGTTTTGTGCTGGTAGTGAAGACACCCCATGTGAATTATTTTCTCCTACTAATGATTAAGACCGTGTTTAATGTTCAGCCATTTCACATAACTGGGTCTCTGTTTTTTTCTTCAATAAATATTCCAGTTGCTCGACTGGAGATAGGTACTTCTAAAACCTGTCCACTTAGTTTTGATGAGTCATTTTCCCTAGCTATTTGGTAAGGTGCTTTTATCTTTGACAATAATTATCACAATTAATGGACCCCCCAGGGGCATTTAATGCTGCCCTTCTTATGTTGAATGTTCTCATTTTTCAGACTTCCTGCAAAACCTCAACGACTGATCTGAAATTATCATATTATGACACTGGTCTAAATAAAAGCTAGGGCCCATTCAGGTATTGTGATTTAGACTGAAGGTTTTTAACCTGTCTGGGGAAAGAAATCCATAGCTGAGTGTGTTTCTTTAGTTCTGGTTTATCTCCTCTACCCTCCAGCACAACTGAGGTCCCAAGATGCCCCTTGACTATATGCATTATGATATGAGGTAAGTGATTACATCACTTATACATGTTACATGTCATTTTGACAATCAGAGAAATCATGTATTCAAATGGATTTTAGAAGCTTGAAGAATACAGTAAATGTATCAGTGACTTATAAAATTACTTCAACGAATATTTATATTTTTATGTCAAAGTGATATCATTCTTATTTCATGAAATCTGTTTGTTTTTGATTGACATTTCTTCCTTTGAAAATGTGTAGAAGGGGATCCCTGGGTGGCGCAGCGGTTTGGCGCCTGCCTTTGGTTCAGGGCGCGATCCTGGAGACCCGGGATCGAGTCCCATATCGGGCTCCCAGTGCATGGAGCCTGCTTCTCCCTCTGCCTGTGTCTCTGCCTCTCTCTCTCTCTCTCTCTGTGACTATCATAAATAAATAAATTTAAAAAAAGAAAATGTGTAGAAGAAGAAATAATGCCATAGGAAAATTGCAAAAGCACTAGTGGGTTCCGTGACACTGGAATTGCCAGAGTTAGGTGCATCCCCACATCTGCCCATGATATGACTACAGACCACACCATCTTTGCCACACAGCTCTTCTCAAAGTGGAATGAATGAGTAAGACGAGGGGGTGAGTCAACAGAACGGTAGGATTTCTTTCCTGGATGGAATGCAATTTCATAGAGCTTCTTCTTATTGTATGAAGACGATCATTTATTTTGATTGGCTCCCATTTATTTGTTTGTTTTTAAAGTTGACTGCTTATTGGTTTTTATGATTTTAAATGGCTTACAAGGTGAAGTGAAAAGACGTGAAATATCCCTGACTATGTAATCACTTCAGCATTCACTCCATTGACAAAGAGCCTTATGCCTGTAGGCAAGCATGTGCCATCTGGAGCTGTATAATTGCCAAGAACTCAAAATTGCATGGGAATTATTCCAAAGATTCAAGCCAACACCACAAAACTCTGCTCAAAGGCTTACAACAAAGGTTCTGCACGAGTTCCTAAGTCATATTATACCTGCAGTTGAGGGGGGAAAAAAAACTTAAAACTGGTCTTTCTGCGTCTTTCTAACTAATTAGAAACCCAGGGCACATGTTTATCTCCTGAGGACTATCTAGCTTTGACTATGGTAAAGTCATAAAGCTTATGACTTAAATATTATCACATATATTTTTACCTTAGGAAATTAAACAGGCTACAAGAAGAAGCTGAGTTTAGTAAAATTTGCCTATATCAAAATAACATGTTTTATGAATTATGATATGTGAAAGAACCTGAAAAATTAATAAATCCTTCTCCCACTCCAACAACACGGGCTTTTTAGTATTTGTGAAATGTAACACACCAGAGAATTTCACCTGGAGGGAAATTTCTTGTCCATCCCTCTCACCCTTTTATTTTCCCACCTCACTGACCCCTGATTTCACATCATCCCCAACATGACTGCTATTCCCTTCCTTTCTGACAGAGATCTTACTACCCAGTGTAGCTCAAAACTTTGATTTAACAGGAGTTGCTGTATAGCATTTTCAAAATTGTTTTCCATCTGCATAATGCCATTGGACCTTTTGATTAAACACACACACACACACACACACACAAAAAAAAAAAAAAAAAAAAAAAAAAAAAAAAACTATGGATGGCTCGGCAAGCCTGCTGAGTCCTACTGGATGTAAATGATGCCCACAGGAGATAAGAAAATAAAAAAGGGGGTTCCAACTGTCACACACACATATGCATACTCACTCAAATTGTAAATTTGCAGAAATGAGGAATTTTGATTAGCATGAAATTTTCTTTTAATACAAGAACAAAACAATGACTGGAGACATTCTAGTATTTCCATAATGAATAAAAAACAGTTGATCTATTTATCTTTAGAATTTTCACAGCCAGACACTAAGTAATGTGAAATTTGGGAGTAGACCACTACTTATTATGCTTGGTTGAAGGGAATAACTAAAATGATGCTCCCCCATACATTTTTCCCTTAATGGACCATATTTGTTGTTTCTGTCCTCAAACAGTTTATTCTTCACCTTCACTAAGGAAACCTAACAGATGACATCCATACACCCAGCCCCTCCCAGTCTGCCCCCCTTTCGCAGGCCCTACCAGCATGGCCGACACCATTGGTTACTCACAGCATCAAATCATAACGTCCTCCCCAGCTCAGGCCTCTGGAAGATTAGCTATTGCTCACCAACCAGATCTGGCACATGAAACAACTTATTTTGCATCTCTCTTACAACCCCCAGGTGATCTCTGACCTCAAAGGTGCCATCCTCACGTTGTCTTTATCTTTTTAGAAAATCAAATTCTAAACTACAGGATGTACGATTGAATCCTATAACATTAAACTTGGGAAAAAAACTAAGTGTTTCTCTGATGAACTATGAATTTTATAGAAAACAAATGAAAGACTAGAATTATTAACTAACTTGTATGTGTTTCTGTAAGCTCTAAATTCCATGGTGCAACACAGACATCTGCACTCTACCCCTGGGCATCATTCCACTGTGGCACATTGTGTATGATTTTAAAGAACAGACAAAAGTTTTAAGTTTTTAAATGTTTAGAATATCCTATCAGAGACAAACTATCATTTGCTCCTTGTCAATGCCTTTTTATTCAAAAGTTTAAGTTACAGTAGCATTTCAACATTTATTGTATATTTACTATAAGGGAGATCCTCCACTCCTCATTTTACACAGAACTAATATTTATGTCAACTTTCAATGACAGGTGCCCATTCACACTCAGATTTATCTAACTCGAGTTGGTCTTCCAACTGGGTCTCTTCGATTGCAGTCTTTAAGTATAAAGTACAGGTCTTTAAGCATAACTGAAGTAAAACTCACATAACATAAAATTAACCATTTTATAGTTGGGTGTACAACTCAGCGGCATTTAGTGCAACCACCATGCTGTATAGCCATCACTTCCAACTACTTCCAAAATATTTTCATTGCCCCAAAAGGAAACCCCACACCCATTAAGCAGTTATTCTCTATTCCTCCTTTCTCCTAGTCCCTGGCAACTACTAACTTGACGTATATCTCTATGGTTTCTGTGCATTTTGTATAAATAGAATCATACAGGTGGTCTTTTGTGACTGTTTTCTTTTCCACTTATCATAATGCTTCAAAGTTCCTAGCATGGACTAGCACTTAATTTCTAGATTCTCAATCTCACATGTTAATATATTCCATGATCTCTATGTTCTTTAGATTTAAAGTGACTTTGATTGAAACACACACACACACACACACACACACACACACACACACTCACCCCTGAACTGAAGCCCAGTAAAATAAAGGAAGAGAAAAATCTTTCTTTTATGCACATTGTTCCAGATTTCATATCTGCCAAAGGGGAAGATGCCTTTGTAGTTCCCATCTTCTGCATAATTAGGGGCATCTTTGGGGACCTCTGAGACTCTTCTAGTTAAGTGAACTCTTCTAGCCCAGCCTACCTTATTCTTATTTCTAGAAGCACTTTTCAATCCAGGTTTCTTCATGTTTTGCTGAACCTAGGACTAAGAATGGTTTCCCCCTTGTGGTTTTCCATAAGGACAATGAGCATCCTTTCCCAGTCTGTGCACTGTGTTTCTCTACTTTATGGTGAAAATAGAGGAAAGGGCTGTCTGCCCTTGGGGCTATGTAACAATGGAGTGTTAACAATAATAAAGTGCTTCAGAGCCTTTTTGCTAAGATCCTACAATGCAAATGAATCTCTTTCTGAAGGTTGTAAAGTTTATGAAGTATGTAAATTAGTCAGAGTTACTAACATCCTCATACTCAGTTTAACTTAGAGAGACTGGGGTCCTAAAGAAAGAAGCTGAAGTTGAGGCTAGTGAAGGAGAACATACATGGGAAACAAGGAGGCAGTTTCTAAAAACTGTTCCATAGACTCCAAACAGATTTACCCCATTGGGACCGATCTTACTAGCAATACCTAACCAGGTGTGAGCTGAAGTGATCTTCCTGAATATAAACATATTTAAAAACCAGACTATATTTGTCTCATAAAAGGTCCTTCTGTAAAAATAGTCATCATAGTCTGAAAGTGGTCAAGGACATACACTTTGACCAGCATCGCTCCCTGCAGTGAACAGTTTGTACCCCACCTCGTATCTGCCCAGTACTCACCATACCTCCACATGCTGGAAGTCATGTACTCAAGTATCGGCAGCTCTCCGCAGAAGGCCTCCTCTGCTCACGGCAGTGTGCTCTGTCCAGTGTGGAAGGCAAGTTGGAGGTCCTAGCAGCCCTAATCGAAGAGAGGCCTTGGTGGATAAATCTCATGATTCTTCCACCCTTGGTGGGGACGTTGCTAAGATGCACTCTGCACGGTTGGGTAGGTGCGTCCTGGCGAGATAGAGATTCAGCAGACCAATGTTAACTGCTCAGTAGCACATCATGCTTCTTTTTTTTGGGGGGGGGTGTTCCCCTCCTATCTCATTTTCCTGCCTCATTCTTATGTTTTCTGCGATCCCCTCTGTTCTGGTTGTCTGCAGAGGCAGATGGACTCCCCTCCAAAGTTTGATTCTGGTGTCCATGCTGATCATGTCCCGCACATAAGAAGAGGGTAAAATAAAGAGTAATATCTCCATAATTGAGGTCTGTGGGGAAAGCAGGACAGACCTCTCCAGCAGGTCTGAAATGGCTGGAGAGAGCAAGCAATGGAAACTGGCCTGGACTGTTTCTGTGTTTAGGGGTGGAGCTGAGGTGAGGAATCTGGCAGCACAGAGGGGCAAGGACCTGCAGGTTGGACGCATCCTGCAATGCCAAAGGAGGGACCACCCAGACTTTCCCTTCACCTTCCACACATGTGACACAGAAGAGCAAGAGGTAAGGCATGGAAGTTGTCAGCATTCAGACTTCGAAAAATAGGGTCAAGCATTTTATTACCACTCATCTTGATCTTTGACTGATGACTGAAATGTGACATTTGATTTAATTGTATTTGAAATGAAGTGAGTCATTGGGGTGCTCTATAGGACCTGCAGCCTGAGGCCAGTAGGGAGGTGAAAGTTCTATTGAATGAAAGCCTGGATCACAGAGTGGAGACTGAGAGGGTCCATTGCTGTTTCTTGACAGTGTCAGGGAGAGAGCACCCTTCTGTTCACAACATTTTCAGGAATTTGTCTGGAGGAAAGGCACTTTGCTATATGGGAAGCAATGGTCCATCCCCCTCTGTAGGCTCTTTTGTGAGTATCGGCATGTCCTTAATAAGTGTGTCAAGTAGATCTCCCTAGAGGAAGATGTGATCCATGTAATGTCACATCTATGGGGAGAAATCGATGCAGTTCAAGTCATTCCTGAAGAGTTTCTGCATGACGGCACAGCTATTCAGGTCTGCCACAGGCAGCCAGGTAAAGGTGTGTTGTGTCCCTTTGGAGACGAAAGCAACTTGAAACTAAGAGGTTATTGAAATAGGCACTGCAGAGAACATATTAGCCAAATAAATAATAGCAATATATTTACTGGTTGCTAATAGGAAGGAGCCAGTAATTTGAATAATATGAGGTATGGGGACCTTACTGGATTCTACAATATTCAGTTTGAAGTAATCCACTTTGAAGTGCCATTCATTTTTCTTCCAGGTTTAGAAACAGGCTGAGCTGGATTGTTAAATAAAGAAGTGGAGATATTCACCCCTTCACAAACTAGCTTTTATGTATATATACATATATTTTTTCTTATATTAGTTTCAAAGCCTGATAACTCTCTGTATAATTTATATTAAACCATATTAGCTATTTTAACTTGGGGGTAAGCTCCATGGGGCCCCATTTTGTCAAGCCAATTTGGAAGTGCCAAAAACCTAATTTAACTTTAATTTATTATTCATTAGGTCATAGTATCTATACCCTCTATGAAATATTTTAGGGCAGTGGATGCTATGACTCTGGGAAATGTAAGTAAAGTGATAGTACCAAAGGGGCTTTTCTCTTTGTCCTCTATTTTATATCCAGTGACTCCTTTAAGTTAATTGATGATATCCTGTTTAAATCTAGTGGAATCTCCAGGTCTAACTTTAAGGTGAGTCCCAGTATTCGTCACAAAGGTTTACAGTTGATGTATCTTCTGCAGGTGTGAAAGTTAATTCAAAACCTCTGTGATAAAAAAAAAAAAAAAAACCTCTATGATAGAAATGGGAAATCCATTCAGCACTCTTTCATCTTTTGGTTGTGCATAAATTTTTTTAAGATTTTGAATTTCCAGTTGGGTCAACAGGTGGATGCTTGTTTCAGTTTTTGTTCTTGTTGTTGTTTTCTGTTTCTTTTCCCTATAACCTGGTGCCTTTCTATTTCTTATTCATTTCTGTCTCTCTCCCTCTCTCTTTTAATCACTAGATAAACTCCAGAGTAATCCTCTCTACCTTGTTCAGCTTTATAATTTTCTTCCTCCACGAAGCCACAAATCAGTGTTGTCAGGTTAAAGACCTTCCCTATGGCAGTGAGTGCTTTACAGGATTTTAAAGCCCCAGGCCTAAATTGGGTTTGAATTAACTTCTTTGTGTACCACAGGTGTGCCAAAACTGCTTTTCTGCACACCCCTGAGGATCAGGACCTCAGTGACAGAAGCAAAGGTAGTGGCAGCAGTAGCAGCATGTGTATTTAAGGATGTTCATGACATGGAAAGCATGGGTCTCAAAAGACCACCTAATAGCCATATTTTCTCCCCTCTCTCTTCGCACTTCTATTTTCATTCTGTATCTACACTCTAAAGACTGTTCCTTCATAAGCAATCACCCAAGGAGTCTATATCTCCTACCTGGCATAATTCTTTCCTCTGAGTGCTCTATAGATCAGGGACCAACACCTGATTGACACACAAATAATCTGTCATAAGTAGAGTTTCCCCTGAGCCTAGCTAGCATTAGTCACCACTTTATTCAAAATCACAGGAGGCAGCTTTTGCCTGAGATGTACAACCAGGGTCACTTTAAGGGACGCTCTAATCAGGATGCCTGGGTGGTTCAGTGATGGAGCGTCTGCCTTCGGGTCAGGGTGTGATCCCAGGATCCTGGGATCCAGTCCCACACTAGGCTCCCTGCGAGGGTCCTGCTTCTCCCTCTGCCTATGTCTCTTCGTCTCTCTCTGTGTCTGTCATGAATAAATAAATAAATCTTAAAAAAAAAAAAGAAAGGAAGACTCCAATCCCATACTCCTGTGTCTAAGTGCCAAGTAATTTTAAAAACTGTGGCTCTAGGTGTATCTAAATCTATGACAGATCTTGGTAGTACTCAACCAAACAACACAAAGAAACATGGCTCAAAGCACAAGCTGCAGCATATCATGACTATCAACAGGGTAGAAAATCAAAGCAAGAGAAGAAAAACCTCTGGTGATGGTGGTTCTTTTCTAGACCTGGTCACATGGCCAATTTGTCATGGCCTGTCTGCTTCTGCAAGTAAAAACATCTTCCGCCAGTAAATGACATAATCCAAAAGCTGATCCCGGGGGTCTGCTTCTGATGTATCCAGTTTAATACATAGCCCTTGTATTCTGGTAAAGAAATTGCTCATCTGGATTAGCAACTATCTTTTTTTAACTTATGCAATGCATAGTTGCTAGTCATGTCAGGCAGTTACTTAGATGTGAGCAAAGAGGGACAAAGCAGGTGCTAGCCACACTCCTGCAGCCACCTCTGAGGGCTATCAGAACAGGAAACTCCTAGCCACAGTGCTGGCTCAAAAGCACAAGGAGACTTTTAAGAGCCAAGCATGCACACAAGGAGAGCAACATGCCCTTAAGTATCTTTAAAGTCACAACAAAGCTCATTAAAAGCCTATAAATACGCAATGCATAAATAAATACAATTACAACAGAATGTGTCATGAGTGGGCACATGTACAGAGCAAAAATGTTATATAACCACCAGCTGTCAGTAAAAAATGTCAACTAAAGCCAAACTGACATGACACAAAGCAGGATGCAGCTAGAGCTTCTGGGAGTGGGGAGCTTTTCATTCTCTGGCAGTGGCTGGCGTTCATTCTTGAACATGTCCTACATTTATCAACTCAATAAACTTTATCTCCCCATTTTGATCTTGGGTTTCCAATTCTTTGGTGCATCTGGGACAAGAACCAAGTGACTCAATAACAATCACATTACCCCCATTCTCACTGGACACAAGAAAGAGTGTTCAGTCCATGCCTAACTAGTCAGAATGTCTCAGGTGACTGACCAAAGTCCAAGGATTGGGCATGTAACTCAATGTAGGTAAATTCCAAATCTTTCTCTGAGATATTAATCTGTAACTGTTTAATGGAAAAAATAACCTCCTCTTCGCTGAGGCCTTATGGTGGAATAACATAAGGCTGCAATCATGTTTGTTGACACATGAAGAAGGTTTATATACAGAAAAAGAGAATATAATCATTATGCAGAAAGGAACAGGTACAGATTCTAGGCTGGGGGTGTAGAGCAAGAGTGAGAGCCAAAGGGAGAGCCAAAGCTGGAGAAAGACAGAAAAAGATAGTGAGAAATATAATAAAATCCATGGATGCAGCAAGGCCATGATCAGATATTTAAAACAAAAACAAAGTGCTGGCACACACGCACAAACACATTTGCTTAAGCTAGTTTGACTTTTTTTTTTTTACTTGCCAGTCAAAAATTCCAGATAATCTACATTGCATCTATATTGTCTATTTATGTGAAATATGCAGCATATTTAGTCAGGGAGAACAAAAGGGGTTTTGGTAATAGTATATCAAAAATTAGTTTAATTGTCTTTTGCTTGAAAGAATGAGCCTAGCAATCATAGATATGATGGATAAGTTTAAGAAAGGGTTTGTTCGTGGACGCCTGGGTGGCTCAGTGGCTGAGCGCCTGCCTTTGGCCCAGGGTGTGATCATGGAGTCCCAGGATTGAGTCCCACATCAGGCTCCCTGCATGGAACCTGCTTCTCCCTCTGCCTATGTCTCTGCCTATCTCTCTGTGTGTCTCTCATGAATAAATAAATAAAATCTTAAAAAAAAGGAAAGGGTTTGTTCATTTCTGGTCCTTATTCCATTTTAGTGAATGTTGTATATATATATATATATATATATATATATATATATATATATATTATTGTACATCCTCTCTTTCTTATGAAACATAAATAATATAAACACAGAATCCACCATCAGTATGTTCCTACTACCAATTACATACTCTATAAATATTTGTTGAATGAATGGATATAAGGATAGAGCTGAGATAACCTTTAAAACATAAAAAAGTAACATAAAACTTCAATTCTCTGAAATATCAGTTGTTTCACCCCATTTCTGAAAGTCCTCGAGGGATGAATTATTTGATCCACTCAGAATATTTAAAAAAAAAAAAACATCCCAATATGGCATAAAAATAAAGATCAAAAAATCCAAACCTGAAACTTCAAAAGAAAATGAAGGACAAATATAAACATTAGATTTTGTTTTTGTTGTTTCCCTATAAATCAATGACTTTGTATTTCCTACATTTGTTTCTAGACACCTAGTCTTATGGAAAAAAAGCATTACTGTTATAGCTGAGTGTAAATCTGTGATACAACGCTACTGGCAAAGAAAGAAAATAAATATAAATGTATATATTCTTAACATCTGACTACCTTAAGTAATTTTTTTTATTCGGCCAGGTAAATTTTTAAATTTACTGGCATCATTCTTTAATATTCTTCTGTGGTTTTATCTAATTCATTTTATTAGATTACAAACAGGTTTCCAGATATAAGATAAATAATAGTTGACAGGATTAAAATACTGGAGATTCCATTTTTTTAAATTCCAACAAGTTATAAAATTTCTTTTTAAAATTTTCCAAATAACTCATACCTGTATTTTCTAGCTTATTTCTTCTCAAAAACGGAAGCTGGAGCATAATTACATTGCTACTGTTCCATAGTCTACATCCCTTTATTGTCTATATTCTGTAATGTTTATTCATTACTTTGAATATGGCTTTAAAGTCATGCATAGAAATATATGGTATTAAAGGAGCCTTTATTACATTCAAAGCCATTTTAATCTGAGCTGAACGTAAAAAGAAATCATTTAGCTCTAGTCCTTGACATATGTTTTTAAATGAATTCTTTGTTTTCTGAAAAGCAATTACAGGTGCAAGTAGTACTTTTCTGCCACTCAGATCTCAGGGTTTGTTTTGGATCTACTAAAACACAAAGAGGGACCTGAGTACCATAACATACTGGATTTGGACCAAAGTTAAAACACTTCCCTTAAATTATGTGTTTGCAAAAAGCTTTGTGACAGAGAGATTTATGCTGACGGTTAATTATTTTTATAAATACAAAGCACAGTAATGTTGGCTCTTATGCGTCTTCCTGTAATACAATGAAGATTCTCAGCATATTTGAGGAAAAAAAGAAAGAATTATTGAATTTCCAGGATTTCCTCCTTACTGTTATATGTTATTTCCCTCTTTTTTTTTTCCACTAAATTTTAACAATTCAAATGCAAGGTTTTCACCATCTTCTTCTTTACATTTCTCATGAAACCTTGGCAAATGTTTTGCACACAGTCATCCCTAGAAACTCTGATATGTTATGAACCCAACTCAAAAGGTTCTAGAACCTACCAATGATCCAGAAAGCAATCTTGTGTGTGGAGCAATCATCTAAAGCAACAAGCAAACATGTAATAAAATAAAAATAAAAAAAGAAACAATCACTTCAATGCATTGATTGAAAGGATGAAAATCTTGACTGAATGCCCGTGATTTGGGTTCTCAGGCACTCTGAACTTCTCCATGTGGCTCTTCTAAATTTTCGTTGCTCTGTACTCCATGTTCTGAATCCAAAGTACACACTTTAACCAAGACTAGTTTTGTTAAATTGAGTACAAGGGAAGAGGGAAGAAAATAGGGAGGGAAAGAGGGAAAGATGGAAGGACCTCCTTCCCCCAAAAAAAAGAAGGAAAAAAGAAAAGGAAGGAAGTTAAGAAAAAACGAGGGAGAGAGGAAGGGAGGGAAGGAAAAAAAAGAAAGAAGGAGAGAAAGAAAAGAAGAAAAGAAAGAATAAAGAAAGAAGAAAGAAAGAAAGAAAGAAAGAAAGAAAGAAAGAGAAATAATTAAAACAAAAAAACAAAAAAAAAAGGAAGGAAGGAAGGAAGGAAGGAAGAAAGGAAGGAAAGAAGGAAGGGGCTTCCTTACCTGACTTCTGCTCAAATAAATCAAGACATTTTGCTGTATAATGTAGTTAGTATAGAATATTCTATCATGGACTAAATTAAGTTAGGAGAACTCTAGAAAATTTTAGGAAACATTTGCATATCCAATGAGGCTTAATTTGTGTCTATCTACCACAAAATGAGGGGGTCATCCGTAATTTTCAGTAAATTTCATCACCAAACACAAGGAGTTTGGGTCTTTTGCTCCATAACGACATTTCCTTTTGTTTCTTGCGATCTGAGCTGTATTTTCTCCCCCACACAATCCTTCCTGATCCAGCCACCCTTCTTTGCATATTTTGAATCTTTCACACATCGAGTTATTGCCATTCCATATTGTTTCCAATCTGCGGCTGCTTCCAAAACTGTGTCTATACAAAATTTTAGGAAATTACCTCAAAGCATATTTTTCTCTTATTTTCTTAAAAGTTTTTTTTTCCCCTGGTGGTTTAGAGTCAGGAAAAATAAAAGGTAAAAATATTATTAATAATCTTTTTTTTAAGATTTTATTTATTTATTCATGAGAGACACAGAGAGGCAGAGACAAAGGCAGAGGGAGAAGCAGGCTTCCTACAGGGACCCCAATGTGGGACTCTATTCCGGGACTCAGGGATCACCACATGAGCTGAAGGCACACGCTCAACCACTGAGCTACCAGGTGTCCCATTATTAATTAACCTTGTATTACTCTTTAAGGTCTGATCTTTTCTTACTATCTTAAAAAAGAATAGCTAGGTAAAGTTTGGGCAAACTGAATTAGATCTCAAGGAGATTCTTATGTGATACTCCTATGGAGTCTCCTCTCTTTCCTCACCTCCAGTATTCCTGTTCTCAGTATGAGATGTTCACGATTCTTTTGAAGTTGATACATTTCTAGCTTCTACAATAGAACACTCTCTGCTACTCATATTCTTTTTTTTTTAATTTCCATAACTAATTTTATTTATTTTTTTCAGCTTTCACATCCCTAATAAAGCCTAGATTTTATTTCTTTTCCCAATATTTTATTTAAATTCAAGTTAGTTGGGCAGCTCGGGTGGCTCAGCGGTTTAGCGCCGCCTTCAGCCCAGGGACTGATCCTGGGTTCCCAGGATCAAGTCCCATGTCAGGCTCCCTATATGGCGCCTGCTTCTCCTTTTGCCTGTGTCTCTGCCTCTCTCTCTGTGTCTCTCATGAATAAATCAATAAAATCTTAAAAAAAAATTCAAGTTAGTTAACATAGAGTGTAGTATTGGTTTCAGGAGTAGACTTTAATGATTCATCACTTACATACAACACCCAGGGCTCATCACAAGTGCCCTCCTTAATACCCATCCTCTATCTAGCCCATTCCCCATCCACTTTTCCTCCAGGAACCTCCAGTTTGCTCTCTATAGTCAAGAGTCTCCTATGGTTTGTCCCCTCTCTGTTTTTATCTTATTTTATGTTTCCTTTTGTTCCCCTGTATTCATCTATTTCATTTCTTAAAATCCATATATGAGTGAAATTATGTGCTATTTGTTTTTCTCTGACTGATATTTTGCTTAGCATAAAACACTCTAGTTCTATCCAGGTCCTTGCAAATGGCAAGATTTCATATATATATCACATCTTCTTCATCCATTCATCATTTGATGGACTCTTGGGCTCTTTCCATAGTTTGGTTATTCTTGGTAATGTTGGTATAAACATCGGGGTGCATGTACCCCTTCAAATCTGTATTTTTGTATCCTTTGGGCAAATACCTAGTAGTACAATTACAGGATCATGGAGTAGTTCTATTTGTAAGTGTTTGAGGAACCTCCATACTGTTTTCCACAGTGACTATACCAGTCTGCATTCCTACCAACAGTGCATGAGGGTTCTCCTTTCTCTGCATCTGCTGTTTCCTGTGTTGTTAATTTTAGCCATTTTCACAAGTGTGAGGTGGTATCTCATCATGGTTTTGATTTGTATTTCCATGATGAGCTAACAGACACTTGAAAAGATGCTCAACCTTTTCATGTGTCTGTTAGCTATCTGGATGTCTCCTATGGAAAAATATCTATTCAGGTCTTCTGCCCCTTTCTTAACTGGATTGTTTTCTGGGTGTTGAGTTTGATAAATTCTTTATAGAATTTGGATACTAAATCTTTATCCAATACGTTATTTGCAAATATCTTCTTTCATTTTGTAGGCTGCTTTTCAGTTTTGTTTATTGTTTCCTTCACTGTGCAGATGATTTTATCTTGATAAAGTCACAATAGTTCACTTTTGCTTTTGTTTTTCTTGCCTTTGCTGACATTTCTAGTAAGAAATTGCTAGGACCGAAGTCAAAGAGGTTACTGCCTATGTTGCCTCTGGGATTTTGATGGATTCTTGCTCAGATTTAGGTCCTTCATCCATTTTGAGCTTATTTTTGTGTATGATGTGAGGAAATGGTCCAGTTTCATTCTTCTGCATGTGGCTGTCCAGTTTTCCCAATGCCATTTGTTGAAGAGACTCTTTTTTTTTTCCCCCATTGGATATTCTTTCCTGCTTTGTTGAAGATTAGCTGACCATAGAGTTGGGGGTCCATTTCTGGGTTATCTACTCTGTTCTGATCTATGTGTCTGTTTTTGTGCCAGTGTCATACCGTCTTGATGATTACAGCTTTGTAATACAGCTTGAAGTCTGGAATTGTGATGATTCCACTTTGCTTTCCTTTTTCAACATCACTTTGGCTATTCAGAGTCTTTTCTGATTCTATATATATTTTAGAATTATTTGTTCTAGCTCTGTGAAAAAATGCTGGTGTTATTTTGATAGGGATTGCATTGAATGTGTAGATTGTTTTGGATATATAGACATTTTAACAATAATTTCTCTTCTAATCCATGTCTGCTATTTACATTCTTAAACTAGGCTTTAAAATATATTGTTATTAGCAAACTTTACTGTGCAGTTTCAAAATTATGGTCAGACTTAATATGTATTTCCTGAGCAAAGTCTCTCTTTGTAGGCTGATGGCTTATAAACAAATGATTTATATGTACCCATCAGATGCCTAATTATACACATCAACAAATGTAAGTAAATAGAAAAAAATTAGGTAGTCTTTGTTAATATCGGAAACACTTCATCACATGCAATTAATAAATAGAAAACATCTCATTGGAAGCATCATTTTTAGAATATATGCTGCTTCTTCTAGTCCAGGTGCATTTTTTTAGAACTTACTGTGTTAGGCCTTATGCCTGTGTCAGAAGATGTTACAATAAAAAATCTCATTTATTTTAATAGGAAAAAAAAATCCAGGCCAATAAGTGTGTGTAAGGTGCTTCACCATGATTAAGTTCCAGGAAAACATTTTGAGTTTTGAAGTTAAGTGAGCATTAGCAGGAAACCTGTGTGACCCTAGAAAAAGTGGACAGACACTTCAAATTGTGCTATTTTTCTGGTCTGAAATTGTCTTATGAAAACAAAAGAATGGGAAATTTCAGAAAGTAATTTATTTGCATCTATAATTTCCTATAGTTGAGAATAATGCACATTATTTGAGGAAACTTTTACATAGAAATCACTTATCCTGCCATCAGATAGAGAAGAATTGTTCAGTTCAAAGGGAACCAACAAAAAGGATTTCAGAATCATTTGGTGATGAATTTTAATAAGATTTATAATTATAGAGATTCATGTGCTAAGACATTTTGAACTGATCCACAATAAAAAATGTGCATAGATGTCTAAAGACATTAAATTACACAAGTCCCATTGCATCTGAATGCCAACTATTTAAAAAGCACTACATTAGCATTCATATGCATATCTACTTTATAATTTCCTATCAACAATCTGATTTTTAATTTACATTCAACAATAACTGATTTACAAATTAAAACTAACTTTGAAAGCCGCATTTCTGATGTTCACAGCTCTGAGGAACTGCTAGAGTTGTTCATCTCACCCCTTCATCTCCCAGGAAGTACCTGAAGAAGCATCTTACTTACTATAGAAATATTTTGAATATACCTTATCATCATTCCATAAACAATATTACCATAATTAGCAGTATATCAAGAAGTTGCTGTACCTTAAGCCCTCTTCCCAGTGAGCCTTGGCATATGTCAGCAATATTGGGATGGCTAGAATATGGGAGGAAAACAAGGAAAAAACAATGATGACAAATTTCTGCACATGGGCATCTGTGAGAAAAGATAGGAAGAATGCATCGGAGGGGTAGTGGTTTTCGCAGAATTTCCCTTCCTGATGTTGTATGCACTGAGGAATGCCCAAAAGATCGAGTTACCTCACCATTTGCAATAATAATATGAAATAATTATTATTTTATTATTGTTTCATGTCTATGGTTATTTAAGACCAATAATGTCACTTGCCTATTAACATGTATCAAACTCCAAGTCAAATTTATGCATGTTTCGTAATCTGGTTCAAGAGAAAAATGATTCATTGGGAACTCTGTACCTTGCATGAATAAACACTGCAGTACAGCCAAAAGAAAATACTTGGAAAGTCAAATGGGGGATATTTTTTGTAAAAGTCAACACTGAGCATAGAAAAGAAACAGACTTACCTCTACAAATGCATAGATTGTGATACAGAGATGTATATTGAGCTCTTGGCAAGAAAAAAGATAGAGATCATATTGTTCCTGTTGAGGTTTATTAACTTTTCTGTTTAAACCACAACCTTTTGGTATATACTTTATAGATTCTCCAGAAAAGATTCCTCTCTGTGACAGACTCAGTAATCTGATGGCCAGTAATTTAGTTAAGTTTAATAATAAGGAATGCCTTTAATACCTGGCATGGGGATTGCTTCTTCAATCTGAACTTGAAAAATATTTTAATACGTAGAATGCTTATATTAGTATAGGAGCATCTGAATAAAGGGCTAATCTAATGTTTTATAAAGAGTTAAATAAGAAGCAAGAATACTTTTGTATGGGAGTAACAAAATGGTGAAGCCGAGAAGTAATTCTCGGGAAGTAATTCTCAGGGAAAAAAAAAAAAGTAAGTAATAAAGGTCTTAGGAAATGTAAAGTCAAGTTAAAACCATGTAATAGACATAAATATTTTTGGAGTCAGAAAATATCATTGTTCAGCTAACAGATATTCAGAGTAGCCTGAGAACTGAAATCAGAAGATATAAATGGGAATGATTAAAGAGCAAACTTTAAAGTGCCGGTTATTAACTCAGTGCAAAATTATATAGATCTGCAAAGGAAGAGCAGGTGTTCTGAAAGTCCACAGGGTAGCCAAACCTCCCAAATAGGAGGGAAGTTAGTATTAGAAGTCTCCACACAAAAAGTATTTTTTTTAAATCCAATGCAATGGGGAAGTTAGTTACAGTGAAGCCTGGACATGAAATATGATCACTGGAGGTGGAACTCCAATTGAATGCCAGTTCCTTGTCATTTTAAGAAGGCAAAACAGAATCCTAGTCCTGAAGGGAAAAGGACAAAAAGGAGAGCCAGACATAGGCCTTTTCAGACCACGATACATTTTCTAAAACTGTGTTTCAAGGCAAGTGTTTGGCCATAGGAAGTTACAGCAAAAACCAAACCACTACATTAGGAACTTGAGTGGAGTTGATTTGCAGCCCCTGCTCCCTTGACTTGTGCTATTCCCCATTATTAGCATTCTGTGATGGGCTGGAATCCCGAGTCTGATATAAGAATAAACAAAGACTACTTGGATGAGAACAAGCAAAAAATATTAGGAGCTTGTTGCAGCGAGGGAGTCAGTCACCATCAGTTACGTTTGGCAAGGTCCCAAGGGCATCAGGAAAGTGAGAAAGTTTTAAAGCAGGAAAAAAAAGAGAGAGAGAGAGAGAGAGAGAGCAAAGAAAAGAAAGAATATGTCAGTTCTATCTTGATTAAAGGTTGTTCACATGGGGAAGCCGGAAATGGACCAACTAGAAACAGGACATTTTATGTGATTGATTAGTGGTGCATATTGCATTTTCTGTAATCTTAAATTGGAATTTGAGGCAAAATTTATGGAAATCAAGAGTTTGTTTTATCAAGTCCTAATAGTTTGGGATTCTGGAAATCCTGGTTTGGCTTCCCAGGCTAGTTGTTGCAGAGACTATGGGTCACAGTTCAGGTGTTATATAGTATCAGACCTTGAGTGTTGGCAAAGCCAATCTCCCAGTGAGTTAATGGCTTTAACAATAAGATGGGCACAGTAAAGGACCAAAGCAATAGGAAGTGGGTAATATGTCTGTCACACGGAGAAGTGTTGATGTAAAGCGAATGGCAGTCTAGGACTTCCTAAGCAATATTCAATAATTCTCATCCCTTGGAGCAATGGTGAAACCTAGGTGGAACCCAATGCCCAGAAGACAAGGCCATAGGAAGGAATAAATGGAACTAGTTCTTTATTGAGTTATAATTGACAGATTTTGTTACATTTTTACATTGCAATATGATTACCTCCCTTCCTTTAGCTAAATCTTCCATCCTATCACATAATTACCATTTCCTGTTTGTGGTCAGAAAATTGAATATCTGGTTTTAACAACAAAGGGTGAGCATTTAAGATTATATTGTTGCTAAAGCACTCACCTATGGATTTCTAGAAATCAAAAGATTGGGGATGCATCCTAACTTGTTTAATGAGGGAGAGTTTGCAAGAGAGATTGACCTAATCCTAGTGGGAGGGCTCAGAGGAGATTTCCCAGAGAAGATTTCAGATGGCATGGATTTAAATCTCAGTAGATACTTACGCAGTCAGTTCAAGATTGTTGACTGGACTTCCCCACCTTATGGAGTGTGAAGTTAATACAGAGAAGGGAATAGTATAGATAAAATTCTAATCTACTGAGTTGAACTGTAAGTAATTAAAAAAAAAGAAGAAGGAAAGAAGAAAGGAAGGAAGGAAAGAAAATATCTGAATTGATCAGATTTTACCCTGAAGTGTCTGTAATCATTTTCTGTTTTCTGGGATAACTGGGGCTTTTGAAATAATTAAGATCCTTTAAATAATTATTTTTAAATTACCTTGTGTATACTTAAGACCAAGGATTGTGGAAATAAGTATGTCTGATAAGTGCCAAGTCCTCCTTCTCCTAGAAGGAGAGATATCAGGCACATATCTCCACTCTCAGGTTTCCTGGAAAAAAATGAAGTGCTCCGATATGGAAGAAAAAGAAAAAAAATCCAGGACAGAACTCAAAATTTAGAGTATTTGTTTTAGGTTCTTAGAGTAAATTTACTTTTTTGTGATCATAAAATTAATACAAACTTTTCACAGGTCATTTTAAGAATACAATAATGAAGAATGAAAAATACAGTTATGAAAAAATGACCAACAAATGAAAGAAGGCTTTTAAGTGATGATTTTTTAGGTTTCAGCAAATTTGCAAAGATTAGGTTTCAGAGAAGGCCTGGTCCAGGGAAATACCTAGATCTACCTTTCTCAGAGTATAATTTGGTGAACACTATACCCGATTAGCTTCCCTCAGAAAGAGCTATTCTTCTACTATACTTGGACATGCTGTGGTACAGTCTCTTTCCCTTTTGCACGGTGAGGGATCAGAATCTCTCAAAAATCGGGTAGTAAGGAAATCAGGCTGATTTACTGGGATCATTGAGCCATTTAAATGTCCTTAGAGAACAGGACAGCACAGCAGACTTCTCAGACAGAAGGGGGCGTGCACTCTTTATCGGTGCAGTAGGCAAGTTTGTGCCCACCTAACTCGAAAGCAGACATGAGAACCTGCAATGAAGAGCAAACGTAGGAAACCAGTGTCCAAGAATCATAAACATTTAAATTTCAAAGAAGTAAAACTACATATTATGGTGATGATTCTTTGAAGAAGGATTTATAGAAGACAGGAAAGAGAGCACAAGACCTCATCAGATTTTCAGCTTACATTGAGAAAAATAGGTCTTGAAAAGTTCAGACAACACATAAGAATGATTCTACGGTCAGATTGCTTAAACAGAATGAAGAGTCAGGAACTACAATTGCAAATAGAATAAAAAGTAAAATTCAGAATATGCAAGCCAAAGTGACCTCCGTAATAAAGAAAGGCGGGATGGGTAGGAAGTATTTGAGAGGACTCAAGCAGCTCTAGGATTTTAAAAGGACTTAACCAAACTACAGGGCAAAGAATGAAGAATAAAATTAAATAATGATGAATAAAATCAAAAGCAAAGGACAAAGATTCCAGGATAATGTTTCAAAGCTTTGCTAATGATATGAAATTTGTGAAAGATAAACAGGAAATTTAAAAAGAGAAACTTTAAACAACAAGGAAAAAAAGAGGAAAATACTATTTGGTGTGAATATGGGAACAGAGCCAATAATCTCCTCTGTATCTTCTGTCTCCTGAAGAAAGTATAATTACCTCCAAATTGCAAAGGACAAACTTAGTTAGAATGTAATTGAAGTCCAAGTGGGTTGAACAGTAGAAAGAGAGCCTTTTAAATGAGGCCATTGCTTTAATTATTTAAGCCCCCATTATTAAGTGAAATGGAGGATATTTTCAAAACTTGAAGGATCACAGGAAACAATTTAGAGGGCTAAAATTTCTGATGGACAGTAAGGAATAAAAGACACATTTCAGAGAAGGCAAATATCAGATTATACTCACTGGGTTAATTCAAATCAGCCTTCTGATATATCCTAAACATAATTATCAAATTGCTGCTAGATACACCCTGAAAAATAAAATGGTGGTAAGGAAATCTGGTTTGGGGCATACCAATGAAAAATTAAAACCTTTTAAGAATGGAAACTAAATTAAAAGGAACACAGCAAGCAAATTGACACCACGAAAAATGCAGTAAGTGAAATAAGAATAGAACGCCAGAAGTAAGCAGGTTTGCAGTAGCTCTAGTCTCACTGCTGCTGGAGAAAATCTACAGGTCTGTATAGCTCTGAGCATTTTTATCTCCAACCCAAACTTTTCAAGTGCTGGAAAGTTCTCTGCCCCAGCTAAATGATCTCCACTCTCACCATGGGAATCACTGTTGAAAGCCGACACCTCTGACCTTAAGCTCCCCTACTTTACCAGTTCCTCATTCTCAAACCACATTTTCGTAACTTCATTTGTGGAAAAAATAAGATATGTGTTTAATATCTCCATGTATTGACATTATTCTCAACACAGGAGAATTTGGACAGGGACAGAAAAAAAGTATTACACATCATTAACACACTGGTTCTCCCTGACCCAAACCCTTCCCTATTCCGTGCCAGTATGATGAAAACCAGATTTCATCTGGCACCTCTGTATTGTATAGGTGATGAGTCTTGAGGTCAAAACTTTGAGAGCTTATGAAGGAGAGTGACAGTTGTAATGTAATAAAATGGGGGGGGGGGTTGGAGAGAATAATCCTGGGATGTTATTCTATAGAATAAAAGTAAATGTTTCCAGGATGGAAATAGGAGCAATAGTTCATTCAGGATTTATAATCCCTGGAATGTTTCCATGGCTCTGAGATTCATCTTCCCTTCAAATGTAAGCATATACCTCTAGGAAGGCACATTTCTTCCAAGATCTCTGATCATCGAATCAACCTTTTACTTAAAAGGTTTGTCCATTAACCAACCTGTAATGAAATTTGCCTCAAAGACTCTGTGAAGAAGCATGAAGATATGTTTTCTAGAGTCCCAATGATTGGACACTCAAGGTCTAGCTCTTCTCCAAGCCCACTGGAAGTACCAACACAATTCCGAAGTAATTATTTTTAAAATGAGAAGAAAATTTCCATTGCTATTATCCACGGTTTGTCTTTAATATCCCATCTTTTCTTTTTGGTGGGTATTAATAAAATAACAACCACATTCCTAGCATTTATTGTAAATCATCTCACCGAAAGAAATACTCACGTATTTTAATCTAAATTATGACAAGATAGAGATTTCTTTGTTCTCCTCATTTAAATTCAGCCTCACAGTTGTAATAGCCCTGCTCACTTTGAAATGCTGAATTGTCATGATTATTTCCATTCTGGAGTCTAACATATGAAATGTTCATCCATTAAGAGGCTCACCCTTCAGGCAACTTCTTATTTACTTTGTTTCCAGTGATCCTATGAAATATTGCTATACAATCTTTATATTTTTAGTTATTGCAAAAGTTTGTCATAATGTCCAAATACTTATTTAAGGGAATTTGATGCATATGCAAGGAACATCATTGAGGACCATTTAGACTGAGACCAGCCTGCTGTCGATATCATTTATCTTGCATTTATATACTGCTGTATCCATACGTTGCATAGAAGCATCTATGCTTGTATTTCCTGCAGTTAATTTAAGATTGAATAAATTACTGTTCTCTTGAAATCTCTTGAAACAAATGATAATAAATTCAAAGCAATTGAGAAATTTCTACTCAGCATTTCCAAAAGAATAATGTCTCATCTTTGCTTATTTTATAGCAAATGTGCAACAAAAACAATATTTACCTTTTTAAATTGAGTGTATTTCCAATTACATGACTCATTAGGGGAGTTTAAGCAATTTCCATTTTTCTCATCATTAGAATACAGACTTCAAATAACACTAAACATATCATTGAAACAGTATTTTAAAGCTCTTAAACAGATTCTTAGTTTATATGTATGAAAGTCCATGCAAACAGGCAAAATATGCCAGAAAGAGAAGCAAAGACTAACAAAATTATGAAGTAGTTTGGGACTGAACCATTCTCTTCCTTCCTGTCTAGCTTGCTTACTTTGCAGGAGTAGTTGACACTGGCAATTAGAAGCCGGGCCCTATTAAAAGGGAAGACTTGAGGAAAGTTTGGAGCATACCAATGAAAAATGAAAACCTTTAAGAGTGGGAACTAAATTAAAAGGAACACAAAGGCTATAGGAAGAAATGAATGATACAGAAGATGGTCAAAAAAAAAAAAAGGTCATATTAGGAAAGACTACAGGACTTGTGGAGCCCAGTACAAATTGAAAATACTGGGACTTTTGTCCAAAAAGTAGGGAAGGTTGCTGTTAAAGATACTGAGATAGGGATGCCTGGGTGACTCAGCGGTTGAGTGCCTGCCTTTGGCTCAGGGCGTGATCCCAGACTTCTGGGATTGAGTCCCACACTGGGCTTCCTGAAAGGAGCCTGCTTCTCCCTCTGCCTATGTCTCCGCCTCTCTCTCTCTCTCTCTCTCTCTCTCTCTCTCTCGAATAAATAAATAAATAATTTTTAAAAAATAAAAATAAAAAATAAAGGTACTGAAATAGTAAACTTTCAAAATTTCCTCTATAGTCTCTCTATCAACCTGTGATGCTTTTTTAAAAAAAAAAATATTGTATTTATTTATTCATGGGAGACACAGAGAGAGGCAGAGACATGGGCAGAGGGAGAAGCAGGCCTCCTGCAGGGAGCCTGATGCAGGACTTGATCCCAGAACCCTGGGATCACAACCTGAGCCAAAGGCAGATGCTCAACCACTGAGCCATCCAGGTGCCCCTCAACCTGTGATTCTTTTTATTTGCTATCTAATGTCACAGTTTCTTTGGCAGAGGGATGTTCCCCGAGTAGGTACAGAGCCTCGCAGTTCCTGCATCCCATCTTACACCTTGCCCCCTGTGGTCCATCTTTGCTGACCCCCCTTCCCCTAGCTGGTGGACCAACAAGCTGCCCTTGGTGGATCAACAAAATCCATCTAGACGTCACTTCTTTCCAATGACCAGCTGTTTTAACTTATAGCAGAGAAGTGAACCCAACGAATGCAGCCCCCCCGGCAGTCTTACCAGTTAACTGGAAGGGATGGATAAGAGGCTCCCCCAGGCAGCCAGCCATCCCCCAACATACATTTTCCAGTCTGGATGAGAATAGCCACTGCTCTGCTCCAAGACACAGAGCTGTGCAATTGCCTGCCACTGACTTCCCTTGCTCCTGCTCAGTTCCCTGCCATGTGCTAGGAGGCAGGAACAACTGGGTGAGCGTAGGAGGAGGATGCTGTGCTGTGCTGAGCCATGCCACGGTGGAGGAGCTGTGGCCAAGAACCTAGCCGGGAGAGGCAGGGAGGCCGGGAGGCTGCGTCAATAGGAGTAGTGAAATAAGGCCCCATGCCTCAGGCACCTACTCCAGTACTCCACCAGCCTTTACTTATAAAATACAGATTTAAAGATAAAAGTTTTGAGACATTCAAGACAGCCACCTCTGAGCTTCCAATTACACCTTCCAATTACACCTTCCAATTACAAGGTCCTTCTGAGCTTGGGATTCTATCCAATTACATGGGTTGCAGGTCCAAAGGGATGGCCTTAGATCTGACATAATATAATAGGAGTTCTCCAAGCAGAATACCAAAGAAACAAAACAGAAGTATGTGAAAGAATAATTACCTAAAAATTTTCTGAAAATAAGATTCAAGTCTACACATTGGATGGTACACTGTGTAAATAAACATGCAACCCATAATATTCTGCAGGAGACTATCTTTCCAAGTTCCTTCTAAGAGTAGGACAATCAGATTGTTATCAGAATTCTGGAAGTAATATGTTATGCCAGAAAGCAAAAGAGTAATATTTACAAACTACTCAAGGAAATACTCAAGAAAAGACAAATATAAGTGAAGGATTTTAGATTCAGTTAGTCTGTCCTTCAATTACAAAGGGCACAGGAAAATCAGTTATAAATATGCAAAACTTCAAGACATATTGTACCCGTGAGCCTTCTTCAGGAATGGATTAGAAAATGAATTTATGGCAACCAAAAAGATTTAGAGAAACTATGGCATGCCTATTTTGTTGTGGCTCAAGGAAATTCAAAAGAGCTTGATGGAACTTTTATTATTTGCCTGGAGGCAATACAAATCAATTTTCCTCACATTCAATTATCAAGAACTTTATCACATGGCCTCAATATCCTAAAAAAGAGAGAGGCTCTGTGTCCAGCTACAATTCTATTACTTTGGAAGAAATGGAAATAAATACTTCATAAGTAGTATGAAATGCAAGGGCACACAGCATTTGTCGATTTTTCTTGTAATCTTGCCCATGCTTGGTTTACATATTTAGAGGCTGTGCTATTAGGTGCATACAAATTTAGTACAGCGTCTTATTTGTAAATTTAACGTTTTATCATTTTATCTATTTGATAAATTATATCAATTATTAAAATATAAACATTACAGTAAAACATATTTGTTAGAATACTAATGGACCCCTGAGAATTTATATTGTGCTACATTGTCACATAGTGTGTGGTGTTAGCCTAAAAGAGATTTCTCTAAATAACTGAGAACTATATATTTTAATGCCCTTTACTGCAAAGACTTTGTATTCTATTATATTGTCTAAAAGACATGTAAAAATGCATGAGATTTAAACTCAGTTTCTGGAATACAGCTTGTAAAAAAAAAAAGCATAATGCCAGCTTAATAGAAAGTTTAAATCATAAGGAAAAGACTAATAAATTACATTTATATCCCTAACATGAAAGACACTTCATATTCCACTAATTCTCCAAATGCATGTACACTCTTTCTATACATACATTTAAAACTAAAAATATACCATAAAAAGATATGCATCTTTTAACTTGTATTTATTTTAAAATCATTCTGATTAACACATAATCTTTAAATTCATGATTAAATATTTAAAGAAGATTTTAAGTCAATTATTCTCTAATCATATTTTTAATGATTTTCTCATGTAATATTTATAGAAAATGTCAAAAATATTAATTTGTCAAAATAAAAATTAGTCATGTTTCTTAATTGGCTGTGCATTCATTAAAAGTCAAACTGTTTTATGTTAATAAGAAAATACCATGTAAATTAAAATATATTGGAATGTGAGTTGCTCCATAAGTAGATGAGATTGGTTTTCTGAGTAATAATATTAAAAACAAAAGTATCAACCTCATAACATTAATAACTATTTAACATTGCATATAGAAACTTCCATCTTTCATTGTATTCTGAAATTGGATTTAAAACTTCAAATTTGTTTCAATTAAAAATAACATATTTCAATAAGCCAATATTTAAAATTTTTAATTAAAAATACAGCGTGAGAAAGTGCAGAAAAATAGTTTTATAGGTTGAATTGTGTCCCCCAAAAGATATGTTGAAGTGCTAACCTCCAATATCTGTCAAAGGAAGCTTACTGGAAATAGGGTCTTTGCAGGTGTATTCCTACTGATAGGTCAGTCCTAATCCAATATGGCTGGTGTCCTTATAAGGAGTGGAATAGAGATAAAGACACAGAAGGAAGACCGCCTGTGATGAGGGACTCAGAGATTGGAGTTATGCTGCCAGAGCCCAGGAATGCCTGGGGCTCCCAGAAGCTGGAAGACCAAAGGAAGGATCTTCCCCTAGACTTGTCAGAAGGAGCATGATACCTTGATGTCAGACTTCTAGTCTCCAAAACCATGAAAGAACCTATTTGTACTGTGAACAGAATCATAAGAAAATGCCTACTTTCTTTTCAATAATGTTTTGAGCTCCACGTTTGTTTTGAGCACCATGTTTGTGCTAGAGATTCAGAAATAAGTCTGCCTGTTTCCTGATGGGTATCACAGTCTGATGTGTGTGTGTGTGTGTGTGTGTGTATATACCAATGTAGAATTATATAAGATCTTGTAGATAAACTAAAATTAATCACAGGGAAACAGCCGCTAACATACAAGAGAGTATTGTGAGTCTAAGAAGCTTATTTTGCAGATTAGAAACTGATATCTGAGGATATTAGGTTGCTACAATAAAGATTGCAAAACCACATAGAAATACTTGGACTTCACATTTCTTTTTTTTTTTTTTAAGGTTTTATTTATTTATTTATTCATGAGAGACACAGAGAGAGGTAGAGACATAGGCAGAGGGAGAAGCAGGCTCCCTGCAGGGGAGCCTGATGCAGGAATTGATCCCAGGACCCCAGGATCAGGACCTGAGCCAAAGGCAAATTCTCAACCACTGAACTACCCAGGTGACCCCTGGATCTCACATTTCTACACTTTTTCTGCGATATTCCCTTGACACCCTTATTAAACTTGCACTCAATACAAAGTGCACACAACATAGTATGTCTTAACAATGGAAGACCTACAATTTTTTTTTAAATCTTTCTTCCATCTGACAAGAGAGAAATATTCAATGAATGTATGAATGAATTGTACCCTATATTTTAATTACATTGCTTTATTCTGTAGAAAGGCATTACAAAATTACCAGAATAATTAGAATTAAAGGAGATAGCTGGAAAGAATTAACAAAATTTATCTAGAAGAGTCAGTATTATACTTGTGAAAAAAATGAAAGAAGCAAGGCTGTTGGAAAAGGAGAAAGAGGGCCTCCTCAATGAGGAAGAAATAAAGTGTAACTCTGTGCCATATCACATATACATGTTCATGTTCTATTTAATGACCTGGCTGCTCTTTACCTGCAGCCATCAGGTACCCTCCCCTCCCGTCACCCTACCAACATAGCACAGGCACTCAAGCAAGCAAAACAAGGACACTTGGATAAATTTCCACTTACTTAACATAGAAGATAAGAGTAATTAACTACAATTTGGGTCTACTTTCACTTTGAAACCACTACACCTTCATTATAATTACCTCATTGATCAATCTCCTTGTATTCATACACCACGTCAGTAGTAAATGGACAGCTATTAAAATCATTAGGCAAAATTTACTTGAAAAATTAGCCTTATTTAATGTTTTAAAGGACAGTATGTACAGATTCCATCAAACTGTACAAAGTGTCTCAGATAAAGGTCTCCTCTGAATAAACGTTCAAAATAAACTAAGACAAAAGTCATGTTAGCAGTCTTGTTGGGAATGTTGTTAAGTGTAACAGAACCGTCACCTAGCTCCCAATGGACCACCGACAAGTTCCTGAAGTGTCACGGGTCTAACCAGAGTCCTCTAGAAATCTTATAATCATTTCAAGTCAAGGACAGATGTGCCCATGTCAACTTTTTAAAAAGGCCAGAATACTAGCCAAGACTTTTCCAAAATGGACAAAATGAAGGGCTTTGTACTTATACCACCAGGATCCATAGACATTAAACCAAGCAGTTGATAAGATTCCTTTAGATTATAACAAATGCTCTTAATATTTTATGATGGAGATTCTCAAAACTTTTTGCTTGATAATGATAATCCCTGTATTTGTACACACGCACGTGCACACGCATGAACGCACACATGCTATGGCCCATCCTTTCCCAGATCAAATATCTTAGATTTTCACCCAGGGGAATTTAGGCATGAGTATTTACTGAAGTTTCAGGTTGTTTTAATGTGCACCCAGCACTGAGGACACTTCTTGGGATCGATTTAGGCTATAGTTAACAACCTTTAGCTAAAATCAGAGGCCCCCAGTACATTTCCTAATAGAAGAAAGAATACCCCATTGACATTACAAGCTTTTACTTTCTATCTACTGAGTTTTAAATGTTAGAACATAGTAAGACTAACTATAGAGGAAAAAAAAAAAAAAAGACACCATAGTACAGAGTGAGTTTTATTTCCCCTTCCAGCCAGTAGAAGAGATGGAGGAACGAGGCGTTTCAACAGAGGTGAAAGAAAATGAAGGAGTAGATTTAGCATCGCATAGACACTCGTTGACATTTGTCTCCACTCTTCTGCAAAGACTTAAGCACACACTAATCAAAATCGTATAAGAGCAGCCTCCACACAGCCAGTGTAGAAGACCAGCTTCTGAAGACAGAGGCAGAACAGCTGAAGAGAGAAATGAGATTGGAATCATATCCCTTTTAATTTAAGGGTGCCCATGTTCATCTTAATGAAGAGGAATTCACCCAAAGATTAGTTAAGTGACCAACATATTCATGGTTTTCTGGCTGTCATTTACATTTCATTTATAAAGAAATTAATTAAAATAATTCGATAAAATCGAAGTCACAATCTGTTCACAGCGTTTAGCATTTTGAAAAGATTCCTCCGTCGATTGACGTACTTTAACACTAAGCAATGTTTTCTAAAAACCCTATGAACATTTTCCAATTTTCAGCACCACAATAATAAAAAGTAAATTACAACAAAAGCACAGTGTTAATTTCAAGCTCCATTAGAAACACAGGGTGGGGAAAAAGCTACTGTTTTCCAATTGAAGAGGATAAAATTAGTAGGGAACCAAATCCCATTTAAAGTCTTAAAAGGGGATTGCAAACAAGAGGTAGTAAAAAAAAAAATTACACTATGAAAAACTATTTGACGGTATTATTTTAAGGCACATTATCTCACTTAATGGAAATACATAGCTCTCACTTAATTTCATCAGTTTTCATACAATGAGGTAATGTGCTGTAAAGTTAAGCACTTGTAAGGAGGAAAGATTACAGTTTAAAGTTTGAAGCTAACTGCTAAAACCCTTTATAATAGGTCTTATGCATGTTGATGTATTCAATGTTATGTTCCACTCGAAGCCCCAAGTAATCAAGAGATGAGGTTTTATTAAAAATTAGTTTATTTCTTTATTCAATATATATCAGAAGTATTTCTTTAGGTTGCTTAAACAACTGGCTAGATAGAGCGGGTGATAAAACTCAGTATGAAAGGAAAAAATTAAATGCAAATAACTCTATTGCAAAAGAATAATAACTTTTATTCAACTGACATTAACAACATCCATGAATCTTTGGTGAAATTCCCATCAAATACTTCAACGTGCACTTAAAAAATTCACATTCTCTGTGTCAAAAGGCATTCTCAATATACTATTCTATTTAAAATAAAATTGACAATTTAAAGAAGAATGGTGATGAGAAATCTTATGCTTCCTGAACTGACTAGAGAACCATCCAAGTGACCTTTATAATCAACATAATTGGTGTAGTGTCTTTGACAGTGTAAATATGCTATTGTATATCAATGTCTTTACTACCAGGGAAACTCTGCTTTCCCATGCAGATTGCAAATATAACCTTTGTTCAAGACAGTATGCTAATTTAAAATGCTTACGGCTAGAAATGACTCCAAAAAAAACAAAAACAAAAAAAAAAAGGTACTGTGATATTTTATCCCAATCGAAATAAAAATATTCTGTCAAAAAAAATCCTAGCTTGGAAAATAAAGAAGGTAATATTTATTATGAGGTAACATTGGCCTTCTTTATAAATTAACTTCCTGAAAGGAAATAAGGCTGAGTAAATCCCATACCTGTTTCCTGCTTCATAAGCTTCATAAAAATTGGTTATTTCATATTTGTTACCTATCCCATTGGTTGATGTAAGCTTCAGGCATTGGTAAGAAAAGCATCCTTGATCACCTGCAAAGGAAAAACATGCAGGACGGTTAAGAGACATCACTGTCCTTTATCGGTCAAAATATTTTCACAGTATTTGCAATTAAAGAACTTATAGATCCCTATTTCCTGGGGGCTTTATCTTTTTCTTTTTCTTTTTTTTTTTTTTTTTAATTTCCCTAGTGATCTGACTTCCTTGTTAAGTCTCAATATCCCTGGGAAGTGGGGAAAGAAAAGCAAAAAAGAATTTATTTCAATTAGTGACTCTCAATCAGATCCAATATTTTTCATGATCTCTGAAGGCACCTCAGTGTTTTTTGGAAATACTTGCATACATACATTCACATTTTGGGGGATCTCCTGTGCCTGAGTGTCTGTTCTCAAGGTGATGTTCCAGAATACAGTGGACTCATGATGAGCAATGAGAATATGTCCTCAGCTCATGTTTTTACCGGCTCTTTGCTAGTCGGCTCTGTGGCCTGGTTACCAGTAAGGTTTGACTGGTTCTATCTGGAGACACAATCTGGGGGCATTCACGGCTACACTGCTGCTGATCCTGAAGTGTACAAGCATTACAGACCCTTCCTTCCCATTCCATGACTCAACGAGAAGGCCAGGCTCTCAGCACCACATGGTTTACTGCACAGACTCCTTACAGCTTTATACAAGAATTGGCTTCAGGGAACCAGGAAATTCCACAAATGTTAATCTATTTGATTTCTGCAAACACCTCAATAATACTGTTTCCACACATTTTTGAAAGGGGCCTCATTTATGTTTCTCCTGATGTGTTCAGGGGAGCAAGCCACCACTGTGCACTTCCAGCCGCTTCCCTGGACACCATGTTTCTGAAGCCCAACCCCCAAAGGCAGGCCTAGGGATGTGGGTCATCAGAGGTTGAAGCCAGAACAGGACTTTTCTGGATGCCTGGATGGCTCAGTGGTTGAGCCTGCTTCTCCCTCTGCCCATGTCTCTACCTCTCTCTGTGGGTCTCTCATGAATAAATAAATAGAATCTTTAAAACAAACAACAACAACAAAAAAAAAAAAAACAAGAATTTTCTTTTCTCTCTCTTTTTATTCTCTTTAGTGTGTTTAAGTTAATTTCAACCAGGACAGGACAGTACAAAAGCAGGCCATCTGCAAGAACGTAAGAACACTGCCAGTTCTTTACTGACCAATGATAGCTAAAGGTTGCAATTGCAAATTGCTTTCTAGTCACACAATTCTGAACCATGGGGAAAAAAAGCCTTCTTGGATTATAACGGCATTATGTTGAGTCGATTTTTCATTATATCAATTTTGAAAACCTGACATCCAAACAACATTGAGCCTTTCAATCTATGAGCGTAGTATACTATCTCATAAATATTTTTTAAGTTATTATTTAAACTCCATTTGGTTAACATACAGTGTAATTTTAGTTTCAGGTGTAGAATTTAATGACTCAACACTTCCATATATCACCCAGTGCTCATCACAAGCACACTCCTTCATTCCCATCACCTGTTTCACCCATCCCCTTCCCCGCCTACCATCTGGTAACTATCAGTTTGTTCTCTATAGTTAAGAATCTATTTCTTGGTTTCCCTGTCTCTTTTTTTCTCCCTTTGCTCATTTGTTTTGTTTCTTAAATTCCATATATGCGTGAAATCCTATGGTATTTGTCTTTCTCTGTTTGACTTATTTCACTTGGCACTATCCTAATTCCATTCATGTCATTGCAAAGGCAATATTTTATTTTTTTATGGCTGAGTAATATTCCATTGCTTAAATATACCACATCTTCTTCTCTATTTATCAGTCAGTGGACACTTGGGCTGTTTCCATAATTCAGCTATTGTAGATAATGCTGCCATAAACATCGGGGAACATGTATCTTTGAATTAGTATTTTGTTTTCTTTGAGTAAATAGCTAATATTTTATAAATATTTTGAAGTTTTCAGAATGTTAATACTGTATAAGCTATTTACTCAAGTTAAATTAAAATCAGGTTTGATCATTTCTTAAAAATTTAAACATAAATTATAGAATGATCCAATAATCCAATTGTTAAGCATTACTCAATAAAAATAAAAAATATATAACCACACAAAGACTTGTATGAAAATGTTTATTATACCATTATTAATAGCACTCAAAAGATGAAATATAACCTAAATGCATTCAATTATAAATTTTATTTCAAAAAATGATCCATTGTTACAAAAAACTAATGTTTGTTTCTGATATTGAAAGTAAGATTGAATTGATCAACACCCTAAATAGAAGTTATTTTTTAAGAATAGCCTTCATTCAACATTCTAACATTGGACTCTTGGGGCACCTAGGTGGCTCAGCAGCTGAGTGTCTGCCTTTGGCTCAGGTCATGATCCCAGGCTCCCTGTGGGGAGCTTTCTTCTCCCTCTGCCTCTCTCTCTCTCTCTCTCTGTGTGTGTGTGTCTCATGATTAAATAAATAAAATCTTAAAAAAATATAACATTGGTCTTCTAAAATTTCAAAATGTCTTTATCTAAATATTTTCCTAAATTCTCAAAGCATTAAATTGGACTCTCTGACATGCCTATCAGTAAAGATATATCCACATTTAATCATTTCCAAGGTAATTTTTTTTCATATTGCACATACCTGTAATATTGATGCACCTTATAGTTAATAGTGTTTTAGAGCCAGGGAAATATGAATTGCTTCCAAAATGTTAAGTCCACGTATAGACTGAGAGCCTGAGCAAAGCATTGAGGAGTTGGCTTCTAATAGTGAAGCCAGAAGTGAGCAGTTGGGTTAAACAATTACTAGTCCATCTATTGTTAAATATTGTCCTGCTGTGCAAAGCAATTATTTTTTAAGTACATTAAAAAGTACATATATCAAAATATTTCCCTCTCAATTACTTAAAATTTACTCTAATATCTCATCGACTTATTTCAGGAAGAATGAAAAGGATGGAAAGTGACAGTTTTCAGATAAGCAATATTAATTATACATTTGCTATTCAATAAATTACCCCAAACCTTAATAGATTAAAAAGACAAACATTTATTATCTCTGTTTTAGGGATTAAGAATCTGGACTTGATTTACACAAAATGGGCAAATTCCTTGAAAGATATAAACACTATAAGCCTGATTAGTGAACAGATAATCTGCATAAACCCATAGCAATATAGAACTTAAATTTGTGGTTAGAAGCCTTGGTACAATGAAAACTCCAAGTCAAGTTGGCTTTAGTGGTATATTCTATAAAACATTTAAAGGAGAAATAAGGCAGTGCCTAGATGACTCAGTTGGTTAAATATCTGACTCGATTTCAGCTCAGGTCATGATCTTAGGGTTGTGGGACTGAGCCCAGAATCAGGCTCCATGCTAGGTGTGGAGTCTGCTTGAGGTTCCCTTTCTCCCTCGTCCTCTGCCTGTCTCCGACTTCTTTAAAAAAATGAAGAAGAAGAAGAAGAAGAAGAAGAAGAAGAAGAAGAAGAAGAAGAAGAAACAAGAACAATTCTGTATAAAGAGTTGATGCCTACAGCATGAATGAATATCAAAACAATTATGTGGCATAAAGGCAGCCAGGTAAAGGAGAGTGCGCACAATATGATTCCATTTATATAAATGATAGAAGATGCAAGCCCACCTACAGAAGCACTGATCAGTCAATGGTTGCCCGCAGGAATTGCAGACAAGTTGAGCAGATGGATATGGTAAGCATCATTAATACTGGACGGTTCTATAGGTCATTCTTATTTAACACTTACCAAATTGTAAATGTTAAATATGAACACTTTCTTGTATGTCAATTATACAATTATATATTCCCAGTGATGGGGGGGGATGTAGAGGGTGGGTGCATGGTGGGAAAGTAGGAAATGAGTGCTTAGTCCTGAAAAGAAGGATCTCAGTGCAGCACCACAACATCAATCATAGGCTCCCCTGCTACTGGTCAAATTCAATTCTTAAATCTACCCCTTCTGAATAAAAATCTTATTTCTGCTTGGTCTTTGTTCCTGGAATAATTGACAAGAAAGAATTAGTAAGTCAATCAAAGACCTAAGATGGTCTAGAAACTTCCACTGGTCTTCATCAACTCTTTCTTTTTCCCATTCATTCTAGATTGCCCTCAACTTCTCCTGACATCTCTGTCAGATAAGGTGATCACCCTGACAGATGATCCAGTCTTTTATTCCTCAGACATCAGATCTCCTAATTAAGATTTTCTCAGATGATGGTTGCTTCCTTGATCATTCACAATCAAAACTGGGCTGAAGAGGAGTGCCTGGGTGGCTCAGCAGTTGAGCATGGTCTTTGGCTCAGGGCATGATCCCGGGGTTCCAGGATCAAGTCCTGCATCAGGCTCCCTGAGAGGAGTCTGCTTCTCTCTCTGCCCATGTCTCTGCCTCTCTCTCTGCCTCTCATGAATAAATAAAAAAAATCTTAAAAAAAAAATGGGTTGAAGACAAGGTAGTGAATTACCAGCCTGCCAAAGCATTCTTCTCTTCCCTATTATGTAACGGTAGTGGTATTTCCTTCTGATGATCAGGGACAATTAATCTTGCCAGATTCATGACTCCTTTCTTTACTACTTGGCACAAAGAGCTTAAAATGACCTGGTAGCTGTAGTTTAATGTTTAATAAGGCTCTTACTCTCAGGGGGAGTTTTCTATTTCAAAAAGCAAGGATTTCTAGACTCTCAAAGTTCGAAGTGGCAGGGATAGGATGCAGAGATTCCCCAAGTGAATTTTTGAGAGTGATGATAAATAAGGCCAGTATCTCCACTCCTTATTTTACAGACTCATATATTCTGTTTTGGTGGCCTAGTACGAAATAATGGTCAGTGCTTTAAGATGCTTACTGTGCTCTAAAGGATGAAACTGTGTATATATAGGGCATCCTCTCTGGTCGACACCTCAGTACACCTTTGAGAGGCCATTCTGCATGCTGTATCATGTGGCAACTTAGGCTTGGTGGCATATGTGCCAAGGCCAGTGGATTACACTTTTACATACTCGCTGCTGCCCTTTCTTTGCTGTAAAGTGTTTTTTGTTTTGTTTTGTTTTGTTTTGTTTTGTGGGTCCACAGTGATGTTGTACTGTATACCCTGCTGAATATAGCAAACACTCTGTAGGCCACTGGTACTAGTGCTGGCCGAGTCCCTGTGGGTAGGAAAGGCAAATCAACTCCTGGTATGTGAACAATCCCAATCAAGAGGAGTTACTGCATTGTTTAGGATGGAAGGAGCCCATTGTGACTAAATTACTCTTAGGCGTTAGATGGGTTTCTCCTGTGAAGTTGCCATGTGAGGGGTTGGGCATTGGACTGTTACCAGCAGTCTGTATAGGATGGACCAGCTACAGCTATATCATAGCTGGTGGTGGGAGCCCAAGCTGTTTGACTCATGCTTAGCCCCCATTCTTGTCCCCATGGAACTTCATTTCTCTATCCATTGTCCCAGCACAGGGTTGGACCATGGTATAAACTGGCTGTTATCTATGGCTAAATCATTATCTATTTGATTGATTGATCAGTGTCTCTTTTATAATGAATGCTTTGTGATGGGTATTAGCAAAGCACCTGCCCCAATAGATATGTCCTCTTCCCCAAACATCCTTGTCCTCCATCATTCTGTATTCTTTTTCTGCATTCCAGACCATTTATCCATGCCATCAGCCACATACTTAGTTATCTGAGGCAACACCCTCTTTACAAGGAGTGGATGACAGATATACCTCCAGAAACTTTGTCACTAGGAGTATTTACCTTGCTACTATTTCTCAAGGTCATCCCTGAGTGGAATTTAGTTTAGTAGTATGATATTTTTGACTTGCAACTGTATACCAGATGCGTCTATCTGCTGGCTTCAGAATCTTTTCTCCTCAATTAGCTGGGAACCCTACATGGACATTCATAGTAAAAGTTGAAGGAGTGTTCTTGGTGCAACAGGATGGATGAACACAGAAGTCTGTTTTGTTTTGTTTTTTAACTTTCTGACACTTTCTTGCCCAGTCCTTGCTATATTATGTCCATCTGAGAAAGTGTGGAGGCTGAGCCTACCTTACCTTATGATGCAGCATTCTGGTCACTCGGTATCTCCCTGTCAGAAGTGCCATCTCTACTAGGGCAGGGAGAAAAGACCTGGATGTTAACAGTACATGCTCTTCCCATACATACATTTTGACACAAATATAGGTCTATTATTTTGCAGATTGTCTCCATGTCATCTATGACCACACAAATGAAAAGGCAATGGATTGGTGTTGCTATATATAAAATCTCAACGATTAGGGGGAAAAATGTATTTATTATTTCTATTTTTATGTTTGAATAATCTATTTAAGCTACATTATATTCAAATAAATTATCCACTTTTTAGCAAATCTATCCTTTTTCGAAGAATTAATAATAAAAAGGGGCAATTTAATATATTACTTAAGACTTGGGCAGCCCCAGTGGCGCAGCGGTTTAGCGGCGCCTGCAGCCCAGGGCGTGATTCTGGAGACCCCGGATCGAATCCCGCACCGGGCTCCCTGCATGGGGCCTGCTTCTCCCTCTGCCTGTGTCCCTGCCTGTCTCTCTCTCTCTCTCTCTCTCTCTGAATAAATAAATCTTAAAAAAAAAATAGTACTTTTAGAGTACACTCACCTTCTCCAGGAACAAGACCCTGATAATCCAAGGAAGCATTAGAGATCCTGCTTGTGCCACCCCCATCCCATCCTGTGCTCTTTCTTTCCATTGGTTATCCTATTACTGTACACTGTAACTTGCTACAGCTAATGTTCTGAGGAACAGAGTTCCAGAAAAGAGCTCCATGGTAAAATAAGTTTGGGAAATTCTGTGTACAGAATTATCTTGGAGTTGTATTAATATGTTAATATATTTAAACATTTTATAGCTCTAAAGATGTTACAAAAATCCTTCCAACAGTACAAATTTATTTCACCACTGAAAGCTTTCCATTCTTTGACTAAACACAATTGGTTGATTTTTTTTCTTTTAATATGCCAGAGACTTTTGTGAAAAACTAGATTAAATCATTTTAAATGCAGTTCCATAATGCAGGCCAATCAGTCTTTCATCTAGGGTAATTACTTGATTACTTGCCTGTAGCTAATACTAGCATTTAATGACTTTAAGTGTAGAAACTATATCATTTTTTCTTTTCCAAGTGTCATTGACACAAATAGCATATGGTAAGGTATCACTCAAAATCAGTGTACATTCTTTTTAACAAGTTACTCTTTTGAAAGAACTTATTTGTGATGGAAGAAAAACCCTTTAGGAGAGTTTTGTTCTAGTCAGTTGCCAAAGTTCTCTGTAGTATTGTAAGAAATTCTATGTTTATACTCACTTTGTTGTTTTACCTTAATATAAATTCATTTCATTGAAAACCTGTATAAATATTCTATAGCTAATATTAGTTAAAAAATTAAAACCATTGAACTGAAAGTATGGAATTCATATGTATGGTGTTTTCTATAAGATATAAACTGTAGAAAATGAGTGATGCCTAATTCATGTCAAATTTCTTGGACCACAGAAGGCTTCCAATGAATATTAGAAGAATTAATTGTTTACAAATACTATTTTGTATTCAAAGTATTCTCTTTTAAGCTTAAAACTTGTTTAGTATTGTTCTTCAAGCATTTGATTATATATCAACCAATTTTTTCACTCTTTGGCACTTAAAAGTGCTCCCAAGTGCTTTGAAGATACTTACCCTGGGACACCTGGGTGGCTCAGTAGTTGAGCATCTGCCTTTGGCTCATGTTCAGATCCTTGGGTCCTGGGATCGAGTCCCGCATCAGGCTCCCTGCGAAGAGCCTGCTTCTCCTTCTGCCTATGTCTCTGCCTCTCTCTGTGTCTCTCATGAATAAAATAAATAAAACCTTTAAAAAAAAAAAGAAGATACCTTATGTTTGTTGACTAAATGATTTAAACAATGACTACACTGAGGTGCCTGGGTGGCTCCATTGGTTGAGCATCCACCTCTTGGTTTCCACTGGGATGGTGATCTCAGGATAGTGGGATCTGGCTCTGCCTTGGGCTCTTCAATCATCCAGGAGTCTGCTAGAGATTCTCTCCTTCTCCCTTTGCCTCTCCCTTCATTCTCTCTCTCTCTCTCCCTTTAAAATAAATGAAAAAAAATCTTTAAAATCATAAAAATAATAATAATAAAGCAATGGCTATATTTGTAAATCACCATTAATAATATGGTATGTTAGCAAGCCAGGCTAAATAAATGTCAACAGTTGTCCTAAATTTATTGTGAAAAAAGAAAAAAAAAAAACCCTCACAGCTGAGCATATACAGTAAGATTAAAGAAAAGAGAATATTTCAAGATTGAAGACACTCCTAGGAGCTCTCAATGAATTTTCATAAGAGACTTGTCATGGCAAAGGTCAGGAAGTGGAGGGAGAAAGCAAGATCCCAGAGTCAAGAGGAGTAAAATGTCGAGTAATCATGGGGCACAGATCTTAAGAGACAAAATCTTGTGAGAAAAGAAGGTCAAGAGGCAAGTTTTAGTAACAAGAAGCAGAGGACTGGAGAAATATTGGCAGTAGCCCAAGTACAAAGTGTAAGGAACATAAAATTCAGGACTATAATCAAGAGATGAGTTTTCTCAGTGATTCTCTCTGACTGGCTTCTTGGAAAAACCAACTTAAAGTAAACACCTGTAAATCTGGAAAATCCTGCAAAGTTGAGAGACAGTTTCTCTCACAGTTTATAGCATTAATGTATAGAGAAAACAGTGGCGGGGGCGTTCTTTACTATCATTTATTCTCTAGTTTATAGATAAACTTTAATCTTGAGCAAATGAGAAGAAAAGATACATGGTGTGAATTTTTAAATTGAAAAATCATGGAGCAAACGTAAGCAAGGAAGTTGTTTTTCCAACAGTTAAAAGTTTCCACAGGAAAAAGCTGAGTTTGGGTCAAACCTTTATTAAAAGTAGAAGAGTCAGCGAAACTGCATACCTTCTGTATATAAATTATGCATTAATGTATCTTTTATATTTATATATCTTACTAAGTTCTGTTGAATTTACCTCAGCAACATATATCATTCTACCTCCATATCTCACTTCCAGATTCTTTCAAAACTAACTTATTTTCCAAAATATTGTCAGATTAATTTCCCAAAGAACAGTTTTTTTTAAAATCACATTTCTACTGAAAAAACATGTGTGGCTCTTCAGTGAGTGATATTTAAGGTCTTCCATGACCTGTTCCTACTTAATTTATCACAGGCTCCTCTTTTATTCATTTCTTCTGACTTCTTACTTAAGTGATTGAAAATTATAAGCTTTCCCTTATTTATCTTGGCTTCTCAGTCCATGTTAAACTCTCACGGTTCCCATTGATTGGTGTATAATATACAACCCCCATTACCCTTTGAATCCCATCTGAGAACCACACTCTCCATGAAATATCCTGTGATTATAGAAGTAACATTTCTATGGCATTTACTTTCTGCTCAAGTCTTGCCAACTTTAAGGAAACCATATATGTTTCCTAAATCTGAACTATCTACAAGTGCTTTATATTTTGCATTTGCCGCAGAGCCTATCACAGAACCTTGCAAATACCACGTTAATCCATAAAATTATGGCAAATAATAAATCAGTGCTTGATTCAAACAATATGACTTTTAGTTTTGTATAGCTCTCTGTCTTATCCTTAATTATTGTCCATTCTGTTAATTATAAAGAGCGATGTATTTCAAAATATCTTTTCATGAATGATCAGTTAGTGAATCTTAGGAAACATTATTGAGTACTTTGAGATCAAGGGCACAGATTTGTATAGAATTAATATCCCCCAGGGCCTATCTCAGTCTAGTCATTATACAAAATAATGTAAGCACTCAGGAGATGTTGAATGACTACATGAATAAATCTATTATGTCTAACAAAACACAGTATAATCTCAGAGTACCTACACAAGTTTGACCCACATTGTAGTTGGAAAGCTCAGAGTGTAGCTAAAATACTTGGCTAGTAATTTAAATATTTTAAAAATTAATTTAAATATTTTACATATTTTAAAAATTAATTTTCAAATTATTCTCTTGTGGAACACTAGTTCTATAATATTTATGTAGTAGTGTTCCACTTCTATCCTAGTATAGTGTTAATCATTTATACACTTTCAAAAAATTATCTTAATGTAGATACTCTTACATGATTTTTCTTACAACTTCTTCTATAAACTACTCATATCTGATGATTAGTGCTAGCATATGATGAAATGATTTGAAACCACATTTATTATATTATGTAATAAATATAATGAAAAATCTATAAAATAATCAACCAGTTTAGGTTAGAAAATTTCCTTCCCTATTCTCATTAGATAGAAATTACCTATTCTATGACTTGTTCCATAAAAATAATAGTATTTTAAATTGTAATAATGTTAGAAAACTTTGTGATAGGATATCATGCATATTCTCTATTTGCATTTAGCATTGATTTTGACATTTTATAAATGTTTGAGATCTCAAGGTCATGTTGCCCGAACAGGTGTGAGATTCACTGAAGTACAGGAATGTTTATGTAAACCGCTCCCCCCTTTCTTTTTTGATACTACCATCTTTTGGTTTTGAAGATTCTCTCCTTTTCCTCTTTTTTTCTCCTTTTAAAATTTATCATACCTCATAGAATTGTCTTAACTCTTTAACTCTGACATCACCAACTTAATCCATACCCTTGTGAGTTCATGTATAATTTACAATCAAAATGATTCCTAACTTATTTTTACTTCAGTTTGTTCTTGAGAATTTTGTACCTCTAAAATGCTTGAAAGTACAAGTAAAATTCAGGATCATACAATAATAACTTTTTCTACCCATTAATTTTACTCTATATATGTATGACATCATACCTGCCTTCAGGCTCATATTCTCTCTCTTTTTCTTGCCTTAGTAGTAGTAAGGTTAGCTACAATGACAGGAAATCCAAAATGTCAGTTGAATAAGAGAAGCATCAGTATTTCTTTTTTTTTAAGATTTTATTTATTTATTCATGAGAGTCAAAGAGAGAGGCAAAGACATAGGCAGAGGGAGAAGAAGGCTACCTGAGGGGTGCCCTTTCCAGGACTCAGTCCTATACACCAGGATCATGACCTGAGCCAAAGGCAGATGCCCAACCACTGAGCCACCCAGGCGCCCAAAGCATCATGATTTCTCATATGGAAGTCCAGACATGGCTAGCCCAAGGCTAGCACCATACTCCATTGTGTCATGGATCCTAGCATACTACTTTTTTTCAGTGATATTTGTCTCTATTCCCAAGGGGAGCTCAAAGTCCCAGAGGGTCAGTACAGTGAGGGCATCATATCTACATTTCAGTCAGCAGGGAGATTTTTAAAAAATGGAAGGAGAAAAAGCACTAATGGTCTTTTTAGGGATATTTCCGAAGAGTCACAAAATCTATTTCTATTAAAGGACACTACCCATCAGTGAGTCACTCAGCCATACAAGTGAAGCTAGGAAAGATGTCCAGCTAAATAGAAGATCAATTAATATAAAAGAGGAGTCATTTTTATGTTGGGATCAATTAGAAATCTTAGCAATGCAAGAAAAAAATTTGTACCCTTTTAGGGGTCTGTAGCTGAACCTAAGAATTAAACTAACATAAACAAGACTAAAAGGAGAAAAGCATACTAGTTTTATTGAAGTTTCTGTATGTACATGGGAGCCCTCAAAAGAAAGAGAATGAAGGCTTGAAGCAGTGACCAGAGAAGAAAGCTTTTCTACCTCTTAGTAAAAGAAACAATAAATTTTAGAAGGGTTGACAAGACAGAGGGGTTTGGGCTAGGGGCAGTAAATTGTGATGAAGGCACCAGAAGATAAGGATTGGTTTAACAAGGTTTATTTATACAGATTTTTCAGCCTCTATCCCTGTCTCTGATGATAAGAATATCTTTCTTCGTCCTGGCACAGAGAAGGCACTTTTCAGAGGGGAGTTTTATCTCCTGCTTTTGAAAATAAAAGGGAAGGTCAGAGTGCCCTTCTTCCATCTGTTGTTTCTCAAATGCCTTTAACTGAAAATAATCAATATGCCCAAGTGGCATATCTTGGAGTAAGATGCCCTCAATTCCTTCAGCAGTGTATTTTTCTTTCCTCATAAACTCTTTTACTCTTGCTCAAAGTTCCATAGCTCTCTGATGAGGATGAATGAATACAGAAATTAGCCACAGAACTGAATTAAATCAATATCAGAAACTTACCAAAATAGTTTGGCCTGAGGTATGTCATTTTAAAAATGAGGCTATTTGGCTAGATAATCCTGAAATAGCCATTTCTAAAATACTTCAACAGTGTCCCCTTTGAGCTTTAACCAGACTTAACTTTGGTTTCTCTATATCCCTAAATATTTGCATTCTTACAAATATCATTTATTTAGAAATTGTATCTTTTTTAAAGCTCCAGTATCATTTAATAAATGATCATCGTGTTCTTATGAAAAGAAAATTTGGGCAGCCCAGATGGCTCAGCGGTTTAGCGCCGCCTTCAGCCCAGGGCGTGGTCCTGGAGTCCTGGGATCGAGTCCCATGTCGGGCTCCCTGCATGGAGCCTGATTCTCCCTCTGCCTGTGTCTCTGCCTCTGTGTGTGTGTGTGTCTCTCATGAATAAATAAATAAAATCTTAAAGGAAAAAGAAAATGTGCTGTTAAGTCAACGAATTCTACTTTTTATGTCTTCTAAATTACTTATTAAACTGAAGGATAGTCTTGGTTCATTCACAAACACATATCAGCCATTCAATAGGTTCTAGTCACTTTATAAAAATACAGAAGTAATAATAAAACAAACTAGCCCTTGATTTCACAGAAATTATCTTCCCATTCTTTTTTTTTTAAGATTGTATTTATTTATTCATGAGAGACAAAAAGAGAGAGGCAGAGACATAGGCAGAAGGAGAAGCAGGCTCCCCATGGAGAGGGCCCAATGTGGGATTCGATCCCAGGACTCCAGGATCAGGACCTGAGCCAAAGGCAGATGCTCAGCCACTGAGCCACCCAGGCATCCCTATCTTCTAGTTTTGACAGTTGACATTCGACAGCCCTGAGGGAAAGCAAGTAGTACAAAGGTTCTATAACTACTCAGGATAAAAGGTGGTCTGAGAAGGTGATTATTGAACATGGCTGTGAATTAATCAGGGAGATTACTGAAGTAGAGATTTAAAGGAAGACCTATCCATTTAGGCTAAGAGAACAGCAGATATAAAAGCTCTGAGTCAAGAATGGGCTTTGCATGAATATTAGGAGTAGAGATGAGATAGATGGTGATTTACCTGTCAGAGGGATGAGGACCCATTGCCAGTTTTTGAGGAGTAGAGAGAAATATTTTGAAATAACCTATCTGTATCAGGGTTTCTCTACCTTGGCACTATTGACATTTTAGGAAGATAATTTCTGTTGTGGGTATCTGTCCTGTGTTTTGCCAGATGCTTCGTGGCATCTCTGGCCTCTACCCACTAGATGCCTGTAGCACCCCTCACCCTCAATTGTGATTACCAAAACATTTTCCTAGACTTTGCCAAATGTCGCCTAGGCCATCCCTGCTGAGAACCATTGGACTAGATCATGTGAAGAGAATAAACTGTGGCAATCAAATATAGGAGTAGATTTCTAGTAAATGCTAGACAATTGGAGAAGCCATATGATAAGAAAGAGATAAGGGAAATAGTATTAAATTGGCAACTAAGAGCAAGGAAAATATCATTCCCACCTAGAGGTGTTTGGAATCTGAATTATGAAAGAGAAATGTAATCACTGGAGATACTTACAGGGATAGCTGTGTCCCTGAATAGAGCCGGGATAGTAATTAGGAAAAGAAGATGAAGAAAGAAAAGGGGTGATTGACTTTCCTGCAGACCCAGTGGAACAGTTGGGGATTTTATGATGTGTTGTGAAGGAGGCTCATTTGGGGAGGAGGCACTGTCAGGGTGAATGTCAGCAGGGATGGAGGATTACCTGGAAGTCTAGGGCTCCTTGGAATGTATTGGAAGGATCTTTTAGGCAAGATACAGTGATGAAGCTAAAACTGTGGGGTGAGGAGGGATAAGTGGAGAGAAGGGAGACTTTTGCCAGTAATTTATAAAGTTTGAAGGCCCTCCTCCTGGTCACACTAGTAGCATGAAGATTATGGTGTTAGGTTGAAAAATAAAATACAGTGTCACCAGGAAAACATGTGGGACTCCTTGGGTGACATAAGCAGATCCTTTCCTGACAGATTTTCCTCCTACTTTATGTTAAACCAATTAGCTGACTGTGACTCAACAACAGGAACAAAATTAATACAATTATTTTTAGATTTTAAGTAAAATACTGTCTTTTAATAATTAAGAGAAAGGGGGTGCAGTAGTTTTAGAAAGTCTTCCTTTAACTATGCAGATTTGATTAATTATAACCAATTATAAGTGCATTCAGCACTGTAAGCCACAACAGTTCACATTATTAATATTTAACATGACAACTACAAAGTTATCAAATATAATGCAGAATTTTTTGTCTTTGATTTTATAAGCAAAGGAGGTCAAGGTTTAAATGAGCAGAATAAATTGATTTTAAGCTCCATCTCTTCCAATAAAAGTGCAACCCAATTAAGTACAACAGCTACAGCTTTAGACAAATGTAAAGCATTCTGTAGAAATTTTGACAAAAATGTATTTGCCACAAATGGGATGTAGCTATCATGTGTGGAGTTGGAGAGAAATGTAATGAGCTGTTAACAGACATTTTTAACCAAGGAAATAGGAATTGAATTTGGCCACATTTCCCATCTGTTAGAGTGAGTTACATAAGAGCTGATAAAGCAGATGAAGTACAGTTGTCTGGCAGAAAATTAACGTTAAATTATGTATACCAGGGAGAAATGCTACTCTTAAATTCCAGTGAACTGATTCAAAGATTATCTCTTTTCTTTTTGCATACTAAAGATGCATGACACTAGAGATGCATGGCGTCTCTAGAGCAGAAGTCAAGAAAGGTTGCCCCAGGGCAAGCCAAGGCAATTGCCTTTGGTGGGCAGACTGGACTGTTCACCAGACTGGTCCTGCCCAGAGCAGGATGGAGGAGAGTGGCACAGTCATGAAGCACTTCCAGCCTTCTGAATTCTCCTGCATTTACTAGTTTACTCCTGTCAAAAGCAAATTTAGCCAATTCTGGCTTTTCTTGAGATTTAATTTAAGTAATAAGTGTGCTCTAAATGAGCAGTATGAGAAATCTAAGCCAATCTTTACGTTCAACTGAGATTTAAGCTTTGTTTTCAGAAAGGAAATGTATTAATATGTACTTAAAGAACTCTATAACCTAAAATATTATGACTTTTTATTTTGAACTGATTTGAGACTTAGGGAAGAACTGTAGAAACAGTCCGGAGATTCTCTGTACACCATTCACTGACCTTCCCCCAATGTTGGCCACTTACAAAATCATATGCAATTATCAAAACCAAAAAAAAAATTTATATTGGTACAGTAGTAGAAACTAAACTGAAGATTTCAATAAGATTTATGTTTTTCCTCCTTTTTTTTTTTTTTTTTTTTTTACTTTTCTGTTCTAAGATCCAATCCAGAATCCCACATTGTTCTTGTTCTTGGTCTCCACTTCTGAGTCTTCTCCAGTCTTTATTTTGTCCTTGTCTTCCATGACCTTGACATCTCTGAAGAGTATGGGGCAGATATTTTGTTGCTCAGTTTGAGTTTGTCTAACATGTTTTCATTAATCAATCAGAGTGTGCATTTGAGAGAAGAGCACCTCCACATACTGTATCTGATGGTACCTGATGCCCATACCTCATGATTACTGAGGATGTTCATCTTGCTCATTTGGTTAAGGTGGTGTCTGCCAAGTGTTTCCACTGTAAAGTTACTCTTTGCCCTTAGTAACTAGTAAGTGTCTTAAGTAATAAATATTTCAAGAATATGTAAACATCTTATACCTCCTCAATCCTTGAAATGAGTCATAGAAGAACACCTACATAAGATGATGTTAGAGAATGAATTCCCTGGTGTAAAATCACACCTTAAAGATACATTTTGAAAGCGACAGATACAAATCAATGCATCTAACATTGACTCTACATAAATGAGAGTTCATGGTTCACAAAAATTTAATTTAAAAACTCTGGGATCCCTGGATGGCGCAGCAGTTTGGCGCCTGCCTTTGGCCCAGGGCACGATCCTGGAGACTCGGGATCAAATCCCACGTCGGGCTCCCGGTGCATGGAGCCTGCTTCTCTCTCTGCCTGTGTCTCTGCCTCTCTCTCTCTCTCTCTCTCTCTCTCTCTGTGTGTGTGTGACTATCATAAATAAATAAAAATTAAAAAAATAACCATAACTTAAAAAAAATAAAAACTCTTGAATTTCTAGCTTAATGTTTTCTTGAAGAATAATTACAATTATTGGGATTTTTGGGTGGCTCGGTGGTTGAGCATCTGCCTTTGGCTCAGGTAGTGATTCCAGTGTCCTGGGGTCAATTCCTGCATCAGGCTCCCTGCAGGGAGCCTGCTTCTCCTTCTGCCTATGTCTCTGCCTCTCTCTATGTCTCTCATGAATAAATAAGATCTTAAAAAAAAAGAATTACAATTATTTAAGGAAAATATGGGTATACTCTCAGTTAAAACTTATTTAAAAAGAAAAGCTAAATCCCTCTGTAACAAACCATTATAGACTTCATCACAGAGATAATCATTCTTATCAGTTTCTATCTCTGTGTGCATGTGAAAAAAATAGAGTTGTGTTGGTAACTTTGTTTTAAACTAGCAGTTATCATAGGGTATATATTGCTTTGTAAGACATAGCAAATGTCTTACATAGCAAGACCCCTGGGCTTGTCTTTGGTGGGGATGCAGTCCCTGACATCCTCTCACTTTGCCCAGTAATGCTGCCATCCCTGCTACCGGCCCATTAGTCATGTGGCTGCCTCATTAGCCACCTTCATCTTCTTTGCAGCCTCCATGGCATATAGACACCATGTGGCCACATATCCTGCAGATGGAAATCCATCCAGAGCTGTGTTCAAATAAATGAGAGGTTGTCTAAAAAATAAAAATAAATAAAAAAGTTTTTTTTGCTTTTCTTTGTAACTTTTTATATTCAACAATTTATTACATCATTTTTTTCTTAGTTCTACATCCAGATCTATTTCATCAATGTAAGTACTTTTTACCTGTAAATGACGTGGTGTAGTGTTAATGTTCTCTACTTGTTTAAAGACCTACGATGGGTATCTCTAAAAAGAACACTTGGTTACATACCTAAGAATTGTTACTGAGCACACATCAATATGTGCACTTATTTCTGATTCATGAGTTATGCACATTTTTTATTTAAATAGCTGGTATACAAATCCTGGGGCAAACTGTACCAATTTCTACCCACACCTGTATTATTATATGGGAATGCCTAGTTCTCAATCAGTTGTTAATCCCAAGTATGAGAACCTGATTTGAATTTCAGTTGATTTAATTGGAAAAATGTTATCTAAATATCACTTAATTTGCTTTCTGGTGATGACTTAGATTGAGCATTTTTTCTGGGTAGTTGTGATTTTTAATTATCTTTGCTGGATTGCTTATTTATAATTTTGTATATCTTTATTTCTCTTATTTTTAGAAATGATTTTTGTGATAGGTGTAGATTATCAATCTGCTCTATATAATGTAAATATTTTCTCCTAGTTTGTCATTTGACTTTCAGATTTGATGCTATATTTTTTGTGTACAGCATATTTTTTTTGGTTTTTTTTTTTTTGTACAGCATATTTTTGTTACCGTTTTTGGTTTTGAGGTAACAGACTTATTTCTGGTTTCCCTATTGACTATCTCCTTTTAAAGAAAATTGTCCCTATACTAAACATATATGTATAAAACCTTCTTTAATTTCTCTAATATTTCTAATACTAACATTGTGGGTTTTTTATACTTGAGAATTTAATTAAACTGATATATAATTTTTATAAACAATCTTAAAGAGCCTAATTCAGTTTTTAATGTAGAGCAATGATTTAGTGATTTTTCTTTGCTCTACCAACTTGAAATATCATTTTTCTTATTAATTAATTAATTTATTCATTTATATTCTTTAAGAGAGAGAGAATGAGCAGAGCAGAGGGAAGGGAGAGAGAGAGAATCTTAAACAGGCTCCACGCCCAGTGCAGAGCCAGATGTGGGGATTGATCAAAGACCTTATTAACATCATGACCTGAGCCAAAATCAAGAGTCGAATGTTTAACCAACTGGGCCATCCAGTGCCTCTGAAGTTTCATCTTGCAAAGATATTCATATGCCTGCTCATGAAATTTAATAACATGATCAGTTTATTAAAAGATTGACCCATTTATTAATCCCCATGCCAATATCATTATGCTTACTTTAACTTTATAAATAGAGTTAATTAACTTATGATCAATCTTCTCTTCTCATTTATTCCAAAATATACTTGGCTATTCTGGTGTCTTTTCTTTTCCTCAAAAATTTTCATATTTGTGTTCCATAAAATAATCCTCTTATGATTCTTATTAGAACTATACTGAATTTAGAGACCAAATGAGATAGGAAATGTCACTTTACAAACCTGAGTATTCCAATTCTTCAGTTGTATTTTATACTTTGCTTATAAAGTCATATATATACATATGTTTATATACATTTATGAAATGTTATTACTAGCATAAATGAATTTTTATATAGTAATTATCTATAATTTTTAATGTTGATTTTGCATGTCACCCTTGTGAGCTCTCTTTTCAGTTTTAATAGCTAGCTTTATTAGTAGATTCACTTAAATAGTCTGTTTTCAGAAATGAGCTTTGTATACCACATAGACAATGGTTCCTCAGGAATATTGATAACTTTTATTCTTTCCTTTTATGATGATACTGACTACAGGCACAAGAACAATGGCACTTATTGACAATTATGGAAGAGACTGGCCAGCTGTTCTCCAAAACTGATTCCAATTCTTCCCAGGCAATTCTCATTCTCATTTTTCCCTATTCACCTGCCAAGTGTAGAGGATGATGAGACTCTAGAATATGTTGAAACTATCGAACAAAAAAATTGACAGGTTTCCTGAATGACTACCTGGAGCAAATATCCTCAAAATGTATATTGGCCTGATACAGAAAGAGGATGTAAATCCTCTAATAGTGTAAAGTCACTAAGTTTTGAGATTTATCTGTTTTAGCACCTAACTACACTAACAATAATAATAATAAAAAAAAGACTTCCCCTAACTTTAGCTAAAAGCCTTCTAAGACTTTACCATAAAGAAACCTGAAGTAAACACATGCATATTTTTGCAGGAATTTATGCAACCCTTAGTTACCAAAGAACTTTTAACATGAATGTTTGTTAAAATTTATTCAAAGCTATTTTGAAGTCTGAAATTATTTTAGGTTCATACTAACTCTGGAAATCTCTGTTCTTGATAAGTGAATATGATCCACTTACATGTATGATTGCTAGTGGTTTGCAATTTTCTCACTTTCTCTCATTTTGTTTTCAGTGATTTTTTCTAGTATTTTGTGGGGGCAAGAAAGTGGGTAGAGGAAGAGCCCATGAAGGGAGTGGAGTAAATAACTTTTAATTTAGACAATACTGGCCAACGTATTATTAAAAACGGAAGTAATTGTCACGTGGTCCTCATTAAGAATTAACTATTTGGTCAATACAATGCTAAGGATGTTCTTTAGAAAATCAAAATTTGGGCTGATACGAAACTGTTCACTAATGTGCAGACCACTAATAAATTTGCAACTTGAACATTTTTTTTCCTGTTTACTGCTATGTATCAAGCAAATGCCTTTATCTAGAAATGTCTCTTTATCTGAAATGCAGAAACTTATCGATCATTAGGATGAATATTATTCCTAACAATAGTTGAGAAAGATAAAATCAGCAAGAATGACACAATATGTTTTTTAAAAGCAGATGATTTAACTGAAGGAAGTTCTTGTGAAATGTGAGAAAAGACTTCAATTATAATGTCTTGCAAAATTTATCATAAAAAATGGTTACGTTCCTACAACTCTTTCCTATATGCCTGATTATGTAAAATTATTATAGATTGCTTTTTCTTTGTCATTTACAGTTGTAGTCTTTGATATTATCTTAGTAAAGAGCTGTAAACATTATACATAATGACTAAAATATATATTTGCTAAAATATGAGACAAATTACACTTTTAAAAATAATTCCATGTTCAAGCTCAAATTACAAAGACTTTGGCACTCTACAGATGATTTTTTATTTTTTACTTAAGTGAATCAGTGTATTTATTTATTAAATATTTTGTTTATTTATTCATGGGAGACAGAGATAGGCAGAGGGAGAAGCAGGGAGCCTGATGTGGGACTTGATCGCAGGATTCTGGGATCACAACCTGAATCAAAGACAGTCGCTCAACCACTGAGCCACCCAGGTACTCCAGTGAATCGATTTAGATAGCATTATATAAATTAGCATGTGGTAAGGGTAACCTGTTAGATTTATGAATTATTTCTCACCAAAATCCAGATTTTAAGATTAATTTGAAGAAATGAGGAGATCTAATCAACCTGGACCATATCTCAATATTTACAATAATTTGCTGTAATTGAGTTCTGGCTTTCATTCTACATTTTGCCACAAATCTCACCAACTTCTATTGCATTTGTAAACTGCCTTGCATATTGAAATTTTCTTTTTGAAATCTTGATGCAGAATGTACCAGAAAGTAACTGTTAGGCCACTATTATAGGACACCACACAATGCAGCCACTTGGCTTTTTTTGTCTTACTTTGCTTGGGTTTTTTTGTTTTGTTTTGTTTTGTTTTGTTTTGTTTTTAGCAAGAGAGAGGGCACAAATGTGAAGGGGGAAGGGCAGAGAGATAATCTTAAGCATGATCCCACTTACCACAGAGTCAGACCTGGGGTTCAATCTCATGACCCTGAGATTAAGACCTGAACTGAAATCAAGAATCAGACCTTAACCGACAGAGCCACCCACATGTCCCTTATTTTGCTTTGTTTTTAACACCACCAGTGAAAAATAAAGACACAAGCTATTTTTGACTATCTAATATCACAGTCATCAAAACTGGAAAATTTCATTACACTAATTTCTGGTAAAAATCCCATAAAAATAGTTGGCTCCTTGTTTTTAAGCAATTTATAAAATTGTCTCATGATGGAAAACAACCAGCTGAGGATGCAACTAAAATGGGAACAGCATCTGAGTAGAAATTAAGGGGCTCTTCCATTAGCCAAACACTAGTAAGGCTCTGCCTCTTACAAAAGATTATTCAAAAGATCATAGACACTGATTGAGACCTCTAATTAAAAAGAAGTATAGTGCTGTAGAGGGACAAGTTTAACTTTTTAAAGTAATTATCTAAAAAATCTTACTTGTAATTAGTCAGCCAAATGCCCAACATCCCGAGGTTCAACAATTTAAGGTTTTATTATATGACAACATCCCAAATGCTTTGTAAAAGCACACAAAGATGTTCGGGAAACATATGAAAAAAAGAATTCTGAAAAATTCTTCATGTAATAATAAACAAGAGGAAATCAAGATATACTTTTAAACCATAAAAGACCCACAGAAAATCATTTTTTGTACTCATCTTTTACGCTATTGTCCCTTAATGATACTTCACTCATTTTCTCTTTGATGAAATGCACATCTGAAGAGTGTCTACCTCATAGTATTGTTTTGAGAACTGGATGAATTAATATTTTAAAGCGTTTTAAACAAGATCAGTATTAATATAAAGCTAGAAAAATAAATACATAACTGAATTAAGCAACAATAGTTGAGCATTTTTTCTAGGCATTGGAGATAAACAGTAAATAAAATGAAGTCATAAAGTAAATAAATGTATAAAGCTGCAGATGCATGGGTATAAACATTAATTTAAAAAAAAACAGTGAAGTTATGGCAAGAGATAAGTTAAGGACAGAGATACTGTGAAATTGGGCATTGCTGTTTTATCTAGGGCAGCAAGGGGATGTATGATTTATAGCACATTACTGGAAAAGTGACACAAGGGATATGAGAGAGTCATGCAAATATCTGTTGATGAGCCTTCCAGTAGAGGGAGGAGCTCATGCACAGACGGGCAAGCTGGAACGTGGCCAAAGGAAGGGACAAGGAATAGCCCGGAGGCGACCAGAAAATAGCAAGATGGGGTAACACAGAGGGAGATGAGTTAAAATTGGCCAGATCATGTGTTGACTCTGTTTATAAAGACTCTGGTTTGTAGTCAAAGTTAGGAAGACCATCTTTCTAGTTGTAATACAAGCATTATGCAAAACTGAGAGGTATCAGTTAACTTCTTATGGAAATTTGAGATTTAGTTTCTAGTTTAAATAAAATAGCCCACTGTAGGTAATTTTCTGTTTTCTAGGATCAAACATGATTATATTCTAGTAACTGCGTAAAAATAGAAAATGGAGGAAACTGACCTTTCTTCTAGCCTAAGGCACACTTAAAGACCAGCCCTTGGTTGTATCTTGGCATAAACATCAGCAGTTGTTCAATAGTTATCCATGAACTAGCAAGCACAGATGAACCAACACAAAAATAATTTAAAGGAATTTCTCAACATGAGCCAATAAATAATAAATGAATTTCTATATATAATAGCCTCATAAATATTTATTACCAGGCATTTCAAAAACTTTTCTGATCTTATTAGATCTTATTAGATCTGATCTTATTACAGCAGACTTTTGATTAAAAATTGAGCAATCAATATGCATTGAATAAAGTTAATTATATAACACCCTACCTAATTATTGAAGGTATGATGGGATGAGTAATGACCACCAAAGATGTCCGCATTCTGATTCCTGGAATCTCTACTGAATATGTTACTTCATTTGGTAAAGGAACTTTGCAGTATGATAAAGTTAAGAATATTGAGATGTGGAGAATATCCCGGATTATCTTGATGGGCCCAAGGTAAGCCCAAGGGTCCTTATGAAGGGAGACAGGAGGGTTAGAGTCAGAGAGAAGTCTTGGAAGAGGCTATGCTGCTGGCTTTGTGGTCATGAGTTAAGGAAATGAGAGTAGCCTGCAGAAGCTAAAAAAAGATAAGAAAGTGGATTGTCCTCTAGAACCTGAAGAAGGAACACAACTGTTCTGGACAACTCTAACTTCCAAAACTAAAAGATAATAATGTCGTTTTAAACCACTACATTTTTGGTAATTCATTACAGAAACAATAGAAAACTAATACAGCATGTCAAATAAAAATGCATGATTGGATTCTTTTTCTGTTCAAAGTTTTGGTTTTCTTTTTCTATTTTAATCTAATGAGAGAACTCAATATTTGCATGGAAAAGTTAAAATGAAACAAAACAAAAAACGAAAGTATTAATCCACTTTCTTTAACTTAAATAATGAGGGTTGAAAAATTAATCTCTACTAATTAAAAAATTCTATTATTCTTTTTTGTAAGTAGGCTCCATACCCAGCTTGAACTCATGACCCTGAGATCAAGACCTGAGCTGAGGTCGGACACTTACCTGACTGAGCAACCCGGATGCCTCCAGAATTCTATTATTCTAATGTTTCCTTTCTATTGTAAGAAGTGCTATGATTATGTCTCTTGTAACTTTGCTCCAATTTCCCAAATTTACAATAGAATTATAAGAACGTTGATAAAATATTTTACTTATAACTAATCTAGCATCAGCTTCTCACAAAAGACAAGCATTCAGTGAACATTTCTGGAGCGAGTTGATGTATTAAAATGTATCAAAAAAACAAATCCAACATTCCCAAACCAAACCCACTTTTGCTCAAAGCCATTTATTTCATCTGGTTCTTAATTTCCTTCTCTCTCTCTCTCTCTCTCTCTCTCTCTCCTCTCTTTAATTCCAATATAGTTAACATACAGAGGTGTATGAGTTTCAGGGGGTACAACTTAAGTGATTTGACAAGTTTATATATATTATGAAATGCTCACCCCTGGTATAACCACCATCTGTCCCCAGTATATCGCTGTTATAATATCATGGACTGCATTCTTTATGCTGTGCGTTTTATTCCTGTGACTTATTCAATCTGTATCTGGAAGTCTATATATCTGTAGTCTCTTAGTTTTCAAGAAATCATTTATTACAAGATTCTATTTTGTACAGATAAGTTATTTTTTCAAGTCAAACAATATAAGGCTACAGTTAATTAGAATTACCATATATCTATACTTTAAAAGCAGCAGCTAATTAAACAGCATAAATAAATGAAATTGGTTTAGTTCTCCCAGAAAGAGAAATGTGATCTTCTCTTCAAGCTCTAGTTTTACAATAAGATAGTGAAAATAATGTCACTAAGAAGCATTAAGGCTTTAATAATTATAATCTTTTATCATAAAACAATTTTGCTACACAGAATTTGAGCATGAAATTAAACAGGTAGACAGGGGAGGGGCACGATGGCGGAAGAGCAGGGTCCCCAAATCACCTGTCCCCACCAAATTACCTAGATAACCTTCAAACCATCCTGAAAATCTACGAATTCGGCCTGAGATGTAAAGAGAGACCAGCTGGAACGCTACAGTGAGAAGAGTCCGCGCTTCTATCAAGGTAGGAAGACGGGAAAAAGAAATAAAGAAACAAAAGGCCTCCGAGGGGGAGGGGCCCCGCGAGGAGCCGGGCTGAGGCCGGGGCGAGTGTCCCCAGGACAGGAGAGCCCCGTCCCGGAGGAGCAGGAGCTGCACCAACCTTCCCGGGCGGGCGGAAAGGGGCTCGCAGGGAGGTGGAGCAGGACCCAGGAGGGCGGGGATGCCCTCGGGCTCCCGGGGACACTAACAGACACCTGCGCCCCGGGAGAGTGCGCCGAGCTCCCTAAGGGCTGCAGCGCGCACGGCGGGGCCGGAGCAGCTCGGAGGGGCTCGGGCGGCGGCTCCGCGGAGGGGGCTGCGGGGCGGGAGCGCGAATCCACCAGCGCAGGCCCCGGAGCACAGGGCGCCGGGACACAGCCCAGGATCCGGCCTCCCCCGGGACAGGCAGAGGCCGGGAGGGCCCAGGACAGCGAGGACGCTCCTGCCCCGAGCTGAGCAGATCAGCGGCCCCGCCCCGGAGCCTCCAGGCCCTGCGGACGGAGAACCGAGAGCCCCGAGCCCCGTAGTTCCTGCGGAGGCTGAATCCAGGCTTCCAGAGTTGCCATAGCAACTGCGGCTGTTCCTCCTGGGGCCTCACGGGGTAAACAACCCCCGCTGAGCCCTGCAGCAGGCAGGGGCAGAGCAGCTCCCCCAAGTGCTAACACCTGAAAATCAGCACAGCAGGCCCCTCCCCCAGAAGACCAGCTGGACGGACCAGTGATACTCCCCCGTGTTCCAATACAACTTGTTTTTGGCCACTCTGCACTGAGCAAAATGACTAGAAGGAAAACCTCACCTCAAAAGAAAGAATCAGAAACAGCCCTCTCTCCCACAGAGTTACAAAATCTGGATTACACTTCAATGTCAGAAAGCCAATTCAGAAGCACTATTATACAGCTACTGGTGGCTCTAGAAAAAAGCATTAAGGCCTCACGAGACTTCATGACTGCAGAATTTAGATCCAATCAGGCAGAAATTAAAAATCAATTGAATGAGATGCAATCCAAACTAGAAGTCCTAACGACGAGGGTTAACGAGGTGGAAGAACGAGTGAGTGACATAGAAGACAAGTTAATGGCAAAGAGGGAAACTGAGGAAAAAAGAGACAATCAATTAAGGGACCATGAAGACAGATTAAGGCAAATAAATGACAGTCTAAGGAAGAAAAACCTACGTTTAATTGGGGTTCCCGAGGGCGCCGAAAGGGACAGAGGGCCAGAATATGTATTTGAACAAATCCTAGCTGAAAACTTTCCCAATCTGGGAAGGGAAACAGGCATTCAGATCCAGGAAATAGAGAGATCCCCCCCTAAAATCAATAAAAACCGTTCAACACCTCGACATTTAATAGTGAAGCTTGCAAATTCCAAAGATAAAGAGAAGATCCTTAAAGCAGCAAGAGACAAGAAGTCCCTGACTTTCATGGGGAGGAATATTAGGGTAACAGCAGACCTCTCCACAGAGACGTGGCAGGCCAGAAAGGGCTGGCAGGATATATTCAGGGTCCTAAATGAGAAGAACATGCAACCAAGAATACTTTATCCAGCAAGGCTCTCATTCAAAATGGAAGGAGAGATAAAGAGCTTCCAAGACAGGCAGGAACTGAAAGAATATGTGACCTCCAAACCAGCTCTGCAAGAAATTTTAAGGGGGACTCTTAAAATTCCCCTTTAAGAAGAAGTCCAGTGGAACAATCCACAAAAACAAGGACTAAATAGATATCATGATGACACTAAACTCATATCTGTCAATAGTAACTCTGAACGTGAATGGGCTTAATGACCCCATCAAAAGGCGCAGAGTTTCAGACTGGATAAAAAAGCAGGACCCATCTATTTGCTGTCTACAAGAGACTCATTTTAGACAGAAGGACACCTACAACCTGAAAATAAAAGGTTGGAGAACCATTTACCATTCAAATGGTTCTCAAAATATACCCTAAAAACTACAGAACACTTCTGAAAGAAATTGAGGAAGACACAAAGAGATGGAAAAATATTCCATGCTCATGGATTGGCAGAATTAATATTGTGAAAATGTCAATGTTACCCAGGGCAATTTACACGTATAATGCAATCCCTATCAAAATACCATGGACTTTCTTCAGAGACTTAGAACAAATTATTTTAAGATTTGTGTGGAATCAGAAAAGACCCCAAACAGCCAGGGGAATTTTAAAAAAGAAAACCATATCTGGGGGCATCACAATGCCAGATTTCAGGTTGTACTACAAAGCTGTGTTCATCAAGACAGTGTGGTACTGGCACAAAAACAGACATATAGATCAATGGAACAGAACAGAGAACCCAGAAGTGGACCCTGAACTTTATGGTCAACTAATATTCGATAAAGGAGGAAAGACGATCCATTGGAAGAAAGACAGTCTCTTCAATAAATGGTGCTGGGAAAATTGGACATCCACATGCAGAAGAATGAAACTGGACCACTCTCTTGCACCATACACAAAGATAAACTCAAAATAGATGAAAGATCTAAATGTGAGACAAGATTCCATCAAAATCCCAGAGGAGAACTCAGGCAACACCCTTTTTGAACTTGGCCACAGTAACCGGAGAAGGACAAACAGTGTATGTTCTCATTCATTTGGGGAATATGAATAATAGTGAAAGGGAATATAAGGGAAGGGAGAAGAAATGTGTGAGAAATATCAGAAAGGGAGACAGAACATAAAGACTTCTAACTCTGGGAAATGAACTAGGGGTGGTGGAGGGGGAGGAGGGCGGGGGGTGGGGGTGAATGGGTGACGGGCACTGAGGGGTACACTTGACGGGATGAGCACTGGGTGTTATTCTGTATGTTGGTAAATTGAACACCAATAAAAATTAATTTATAAAATTAAAAAAAAAAAGAAATTAAACAGGTAGAGAAATTTTAGGCAGCTCATAGGAAATCGTGATGAAAACTAAAATAGGTTATATTTTGATTTCTATGAAGAGGGACATATTTCATATTTCATATTTTTGAACCAGACTATGTATAATATTATCAAATTGGCTTCAAAAATATATACAATATGTATGATTTACAATATATTTTAATATATTACATATATGAAAATTTGAAGCCAATAAATGTATGTACATAACACTATATATGTGATTTAAAATATACCTTAATATATTATATATATATATGAAAAATCTGAAGTCAATTGGTATATATATTTGAATATATGTACATATGTACATAAAACCAAGCTAGGTCATGAACAGAGATTTCCAATAGTATAGAATCTACTTTTAGACTTCCTAAAAGTAGTTGACTAATTAATTACAATTGATTACTGATATTGAAACAAGTCTATTTTTGTTGTACACTAAAAATGTATATTAATTTGTTGTCAGTTCAGTGATTTATATAGAATTCCACAGAATTATGGAACATAAGAATTGAATGAAAACTTGGCAGATATTTATTATAACACCTTATTTTTAGACATTTCCATCTAATGCCCTGAGATCATATGGATCATCTCCATTGCTCAAGGGGCTTATCTTGGGATAAGTGTAATATAAAATTTATTATGAAATATAATTTAACAAAATTGGTCATAGTGCATATTAAAGGATATGGTATCATTATTTCTGATTTACCTGGAAAATGCTGATTTGCTTTTCAGAAAGTGAAAATAAATAGAAAATTATAAATAGAAACATAGTAAGCAAAAAAGTAATTAATTGATTACTAATTCATTCATTAATGATGTAAGTTTTACAATGTTTATTCATTAAGGTAATATCTAGAGGATTACTATAATCCATCAACAATAAAGATGTTATTGTATTATAAAAAAATCAAATATTCTCACCTGGTTTTGCTCATTAAAAACCATTATAAATGTTTGTTTTGAATTGCTCACTAAAGAAAATAGAAATATAAAGATATGGGGAGGGATCCCTGGGTGGTGCAGCGGTTTGGCGTCTGCCTTTGGCCCAGGGCGCGATCCTGGAGACCCAGGATCGAGTCCCACATCGGGCTCCCAGTGCATGGAGCCTGCTTCTCCCTCTGCCTATGTCTCTGCGCCCCTCTCTCTCTCTCTCTCCCTCTGTGACTATCATAAATAAATAAAAATTTAAAAAAAAGATATGGGGATAAGTACCAGTATCTGTGGCTCAGGAAATGATACTTATTTTAGAATAAGAAAGAATACTCTTCCATTTTTTTGTGTTGACTTTAGTTTCATTTTAGTGAAATTTGTAAGGATCATAGGAGTACATATTTAAAATAAATTCTCTTTGTGTTTTCTGAGGTGACATAATGAATTATTGGTAGGATCAAATAGATGAAAGAGACAGAATTGGATAAATATGAAAAGCAATAATGCCAAGATCATTTATTTGAATGAGATACATTCTAAAAACATTCCTCAAAAGATATTTTAAAACAAAACATTCATTTACAGATATACAGCTTCAATGATGAGAAGCTACTAGTAGGGATTCATATTCTGATATGACATTCTAGTTGAGTATGCACATAACTATGACCCAGCAATTACACTCCGCCATGTAGCTCTCAAAGAAAATGTTCATAGGTCCATAAAGTGATATGGATAAAATTATTTATTGCAGCATTACTCTTTATGGTTAATTAGAGTCAAACTGTGTATCTATCTGAATGACTGGATATGTTTTACATGGAATATTATTTAGCAAGAAAGAATAATGGATTGAATATTCACATAGGAGCATGATTGGATCCAATACAAGACAGTATTCCATGGGGGAAAAAAGGAATGCATGATTAATGTATGTATATGTACATATGTACATGTTTATGATTTGCCTAAATTAAAATATGGTAATATAACAGTATATATTAACTATATTTCAATAATAAAAAATGTGTGCAAGAATACATAAAAACATTAGATATATATTAAACAAAATATACTAATGATGAGATTGATTACAGATGTATGAGGACAAGAAAAAAATAGGAGAGGGGCTTGGGATAAAGAATATTATCAAATAAAAATAGAAGGCTACTTCTCAGAGCTTTATAAAAATGTACCAAGATTTTAGAAATGTAATTAACTCAACTACTCATCTGCCTGCTGCAGTTTCATTTTGTTATAAAAAGAAATTTTCATTTATACAGTGATATGATCATTTTAATAACATTTAGTAAGCTTTCAGCATGTATTGTATCGCAATTTAGATGCTAGCATAATGTCAGTGAACATAGACAAAAATACCTTCTACGATAGAATTCACATACTAAGATTTAATATAAATCAATATTTGAAAGTTATATTTTACATGAGAATTATTGGAACATTAAAATGGAAAAATAAAAGTTTTTTCTTATTTATACATTTCTTTTTAAAGACCAGATCACAACCATTGAAAGATTCTGGCCAACAGAGAATAGTAAGGTAGACCCAGAATGTAAGCCTTAGAGACAGACAATCAATAAATATTTTTTGAATGTTTGAATGATTTAACCACTGCATTTTTAATTACCAAGTGCAAAATACACATTTGAAAGGGCCAACTTGGTAAAGCTATGATACACTGTGAAGAATCAATGCACTAAATTGAATTGAAGTCAATGAATTGAGGGGCAAACTTAATTTTACCTATAGAATATAGGAGTTTAACTCTATAAAAAAAAAAGAGTCAATCCATGATACCCAAAAGCTAACATCAATTCAAAGAGGATTATTTCTCACTAAGAGTTTTGAGCTATTGAATTGCAGCTGCAGTGAGAAGAGAGTGGGCATTTATAATAGAGAGTCAGAGCAATTACAGCATAGAATTAAGTGTATCAGTTGCAGATACTCTGCTTTTTTACTATACCTTTAATATTCATGAATTTTAGAGTAAATGAAATGTTTTCCTCTGTGTTACTTATAATATGAATAATATGGAAAAAAAAAGGCAAATTCAGAAGTTGCTTTGTGCTTTGCTGTAAAGTTTTGCTGAACTCAGAGTTGGGTATTGATTCCAAAATGCTAAGGTTAGTGCTTACTGTCATTTCAATGCATCTTGAAATTCACAAAATTACTGATCAATCCAACCATAATTAAAAAAGGATGAGTTTGTATATCATACAAGACTGCCACTCAGCAAATCTCTTTAGGCAAGCTAGAGCTTAAGTGACCTGACTGATGACTCAACATTAAGAAGGCATAATTGATTGGAGATCATACAAAGAAACATTATTCTTTAAAAATTGAACTTTTCTTTGTGATTTTTATTTATGTGATTGATGCAATTTTGTGTATACTAAATGGGAATCACTATTTTGTTTTATTTTGTTAGTTTGGGTTGTTCCTTAGTCATTTCAGGTTGCTGTAACAAATATATCATAGACTGAGTACCTGTTATGCAACAAATATTTATTTCTCTCAGTTCTGGATGCTGGCAAGTCCAAGAGCAGGGTAGCAGCCCATCAGGTGCATAGTGAGAGCATGTTTCCTGGTTTGCAGATGGCTGTCCTCTCATTGTACTCACACTTGGTCTCAAGCAAGTTCTCTTGTCTCCTATAAGCCCATTAACCACCTACATGAAGACTCTGTCTTCATGACCTAATTACCTCCCAAAGACACCACCTCCTAATACCTTCACATTGGGACTTAGGATTAACGTATGATTCTGAAGGAACACAAACATTCGGTCTGTAGCAGGTTTCACTCTGTAAACTGATACCAAAGCAAGTATTTTAGTACAGGTAGTGTCTTTGAGAGGTGATCCTAAGAAGCCAGAGAGAAGAAGTAGGGTCAGTAAATCCATAAGGCAGAGAAGGCTAATATGTTTTCATGACTGAGGTGTCACCAGTGTGGCTGTGTCAGTTATTAAGACATTGTCTCCCAGCACAAATCCGCATTGCACACTATAGCCAGACCCAGAAATCCGCATTTCTGTTTTGCCAGCTTGCTCACAGTTAGGCCCTGCCAATTGGACTGCCAAAGAGAGACTATATGCTTGGAGGGGAAAGGAAGACCCTTGCTCCTTCCGCTTGCTTCCAGATGGCAACTGATTTTCCTCCCATTCCTGCGGGCCTCCCCTTACCAGGCTGTGGTTTCACCCAGGCAGCAGTTCTTCTTGGTAATAACAGTTAACTATAGTTTTTCTACAACTTACAGAGCCAATCTAATTAAATTCCCCTCAGACACCAGCACCAGAATGTATCCTTCTGGAAGATCCAGGCTATTTACCACTTCCTGTTCAGCAGGTACATTTAGCCATATTTCACAGTGTTCTTCCAAGTTTCCAGACAGTCAGAGCTCTGTGGGCAGCACTGTGACAAGAGCAAAGGAGTTTGAAGTGCCTTGCTATCCTTCCCATGTAAGAGCAAATAACCATTTACTCCATTATCTGAAGGGATTTGAAAAGAACACATTTGCTACGTGAAGTGGCTGATTTGATTTAGGAGAGATCTATCTGGCACCCTAGTTGCAATTATAGCAACATCTTGGTTAAGATTACAGCAGTCCATGGTTTTGTGCCAAACTATTTGGTAGTTGCAGAGGCCATGGAAGAGATATGACAAGAACAATGTATCTTGGAGAGTTTCAGAATCTAAGTTCCCAGGGTATGAGGAATGGCTATGCTTTATCATCATGGCTGGGGGGAAGGGTAATTTCTGGGATTTCTGACTGGCTTTTTCTACTGTGACAGTTCTTACTCCACAGGAAAGGAAATTAATTTAAGGGCTCTGCCAGCTGCTAAGTAGATTCATCCCAATTACGTGGTTGAGGACCAGAGTAATGATGACAGAGGACCCACCATGAGACAGATCAAGTCAGGGTTCTGTTTACATATAAGCTCCACATGTCTGCACTCTAACAGCATGGCCGTACTGGCATTTGGGGTCCCCTCCCATCTGTATCAGCTGCTCTCACAAAGACATTCTTTACCCACTGCCCCCCACCTCAACCCCACCTCCGTGTGCAGTAAAGCTGACAAATGGGCACAGATCAAATTAGGTAAGATTGGGAGAGCATCTACTGTTTATATTTTTAATGGTATTACAGACTCCTTTCTCAGAGGGAACCAGCCAATCTACAATCCATGAGCCACAGACTTGAGAATGCCTCAGTCTACAAATTGGGCAAGGAATTAAAATGTTTCAGTAGATGACATAAGTCTTCCATTTAGTGGTACTTGATTTTTTTCTGATTGCACAAGGTAATAATACTCTATATGGCTGCTCATCTACATGATCCATAGGATCACCAAGCAAGGTCTATTAGACATTGCCATAAATCTCCGCAGACTCTGCTCATTGTCATTCCAATTCTGCTGATAATGACAGTAATTACGTCAACCATGCCCCTGACAGGTAAGTGCCACCACCTGGATTCTGCTCATTTAGAATCCTGTCAACCTCCCTGACCTTAGGGAGCCCCGTTCTCTATCAGCATCTGTTGCAGTAAAACCCTGACCTACAGAGGACAGTGACTGAGCTTCTCAAAATGAAGGTGACACTTTCGAGTGTTCCCTTACAATTTCCATCCTATCATATTAGGACTTGTTCCACATGTCCTTCCAAAAATGTTAAATCACCAATTGTAGGAAAGGGCATAGGAGAGCAATAAATTCTTCTCCAGACAGCCTTGTAATGCACTCTACTCTGTCCTCAACTCATCGCAGAGTCTTGGTCTAATATCCTCACGTTCCATTGGAACATCTGTAACCGAAACAAGTGCTCATGTGTAGGACCTGAATCTTACAAATCTATCAGTAAATAGCTATTTCATCTCATCATTTTCTGGATGGGACCATGCATGAACCTGACCCTATGTATTGATCTGGAAGTACTGATGATATTCAGACATGAATCTTCAGGGAAATAATCATTATCTTATGAGATTAGTGTCCAGGCAATGGACACTAGCAGTCAGTGCTAGCAGTCAGGAGGGGTCTATTTTGGCTTTCTTGGTGGGGCAAGGGAGGGGGTTTGGGAGAATCTCAAGAGTTCAACTTTCTGAAATTCATTTACTCATCTGTCTCCATCCTAACTCTGTCTTCTTATTTTATGTCAGGGTCCTAACTTTAATGTGAAGATTTTTTGAGATTGCACACTTATTTGCCTTTGAAGTTCTTCTAAAATCATAATTAAATCCAGGCCTAATCCTCATTACTGTTTGCCTTCCATCTGCAAGAGTTAAATGTCTCTATAAACACTTCATTGGAGACCTTCTGGTTTCACTGTGTGCCCTGAGTTGATACTTATTAGCTCTAGCTTGACATTCATGTTTTTCAAGGCTTTTCAGGCAGTTAATAAAAGAGCCACCTCCACAATCTTAATTATTATCACCTCCATACCACTCAAGTACTAGAGCTACTACATGAACCATAGCTTCCCCCTTCTGCCTGTACCTAGCCCCATTCAGCACAGGGAAAAGTCATAATAATTGTGAGGCTACCACAGGTCAGAACTCATATGACCTTTGCCAGTGATGTCTACCAGTGACTTCTTTCTTATTGTCCAGAATCCTCTGAGTGGTCAAGGTCAGAATCCCATCCTGAGCAATTACCATTATGACTTTTTTATTTTGGGTTCCAAAGAAGTAGAGCCTGAAATAAGAATGTAGTTTCAAGCATAGTGTTTTGGAGGTAATTTCAGGAACTGGAAGGCACAATGGGGTAAGTGAAATAGGGAAAAGGAAAAGACGATAAAGTGTATGTTACTGATATGGCCACTGCTGTGGGAAATGGTGTCCATACCTGTGGAGGATCCCCTGAGGATCCACAAAACATGCAGGTCAGCATTATCCCTCTGATATAAGAAGCAATTCATCCCCTAATTGCCAACCCATTTGATTGATTGTTGCCTCTGGGGTCCTAATTTTCCAAGATTTTCAAGCTGCCTCTTGTTGCTACTTGAATGCTTTTCCTTGGCTTCAGGACAAAAAGGAGAGAAACACACACATGCACACACACACACACACACACACACACACACACATTGAGGCTGCTGGAGATTGCTTGTGGCAGGTCATTGGCATTAGACACCAGTACTGTTGAGCTGCTATCAGATGTGCAGAAGGGAAATTGAAATGGGGCACAAAATTAATAGATGTAAAAAACAAAAACAAAAATAAACTGGTATGCAAGTTGACAGATTAATGCAGAGCCCAGAAATAGATTGAAGTCCATGTAAAAATATATTCTGTGACGAAAACAATATTTCAATGTAGTGGATTAATACATAGATTTAAGAGTTAGAGAATCATCAGTTGTTTAATTCAACTATATAGACTATCCCATTGTCTTAAGAAAAAATAATGAAATTTATTGTAGTGGTTTCTGATATATTAATGATAACTGAATTCATATGATGGTGTGATTTAATGTCACAGCTTTTTCCTATACAGAAAGTGTAACAATCACTAAGTATCATCTTCAATTCTCCCAAAAAGGCACAGTTCAGAACATACACAAAGAAACCTGATGACAGTATTAGGTGTCATTGTAAATGAAGAGAATTCAAAGACTTTATTTTCCTGTATATTATAATATTTGAAAAAGATTGAAAGTGTATTTTTTATGTAAAGCTAAGGTTTTTTTAAAAAAGACATAATATTCCTGAACAAAATAGTGGTGCCTAATTTGTTTTTGATAGGTAAAACTTCACAGGTAAAATTATATGCAATTATTGTAAAGCAATGAACCTCCAAGCTACAATATAAATGCAGAGAAGAAAAAGGAAAATATCAAGAAAAGAAAGAGGAAATTTGCCCAAGATTAGAAATTGACCTAATATTTCTAATCTAAAACCATTTCTGACCCCCAAGAAAACTGTGTGCCTGTGAAAGAAAAATACAATCAGAAAGAACACAGCAGGGAACAGATAAATCTTTTAGAAAAAAAAGTACATGGGAAATATTTAGAAAGATTTTTGTCTGAACTCCACAGGACAAAGAATGTGCAAACTGGGGATTAAGAGATATTCGTGAAGGAAAAAAAAAACAAGGGAAACAAGATTGACAGCCTACTGTTGATGGATTTCAAATCCTGGAAGAAAAGGGAGAAGAAAGGAGTCAAAATGTGTCAATTCAACACAATAGAACTCCATATAGTCTATTGTAAAACTGATGAGAAATAAAACCAATACAGGATTTTCATAAGAGAAAAACTGTCATAAGGAATTTATATTTTAAGTTTGATTTAAATATACTTGAAGAAGGCTTTGGGCATAGCCACAAGTAAATAAAATGCAGATGCTTTGGTGATCCCTGGGTCAGTTTAGCCCCTGCCTTGGCCAGGGCATGATCCTGGAGTCATGAGATCAAGTTCCGCATCAGGCTCTATGCATGGAGCCTGGTTCTGTCTCTGTCTCTCTGTCTCTCTGTCTCTCTCTCATGAATAAATAAATAAAACCTTTTTAAAAAATGCAGATACTTTGAATCTCAGTCTATTTTACTTGATGACATTAAAAAAACAAATTCACCTGATCAAAAAATAGATCAAGAACTAACATAATAATAAACAGAGGCAAGACCTATACAGTAAGGAACCTAAAATAAGATTGGAGTCAAGAGAGAGATGTGATATGTGTTTCTCCAGTATGGAAAATTCCAGAATTATAAAAACAACAACAATTCTTCTTACACCCATAATTAAATGCATTCCCAGTATAATTCTTATTTTAAATTTAAAAGAATGCCTCCACAGTTTATCCCCCCCTTCTAAACAAATGTATAAAAATGGATAGGAAATGTTTTAAAAAATGAGTAATAAGGTAAGACTTGCTCTGCCATTAAAATAGTAAATTACAAACAATTGTTGCTTAAGTAGATAGATTAATCAGGAGCCTAGAAATAGGTGCAAGTCCATATAAAATTATTTAACACAGTGAAGTAATGGGCAAAATATATCATACTTATGATGATGAGGCAACGGTTTTTCTGGTGCAAAAATTCGTATGTACTTATTGTGGTTATGATGTTTGAGGAATATTTGGTCCTGGGCCTATAAACAAATATGTTCTCCCTCTGATTATCAGATTATTCATTAAATTTCCTGAAGCCTATAAATCTTGGTTGTGAGTAAGATGATGCAACTTTGCTCAAGTAAAATAGTTTGACATTAGTTTGAAATGCTGGGTTGAATTTAAGAGCGCCATTGATTTTCATGATAGACGTAAATAATAGCCAGCTACTTTTTCCTTCAAATGTCAGTTTTTATTTTATTTTTTTAAGATTTTATTTGTTTATCTGAGAGAGAGAGAGTGAGGAAGAGAGAGCACAAACAGGGCGAAGGGCAGAGGGAGAGGAAGAAACAGACTCCTTGCTGAGCAGGGAGCCCTTCATGGGGCTCATCCCAGGACCCTGGGATCATGACCTGAGCCAAAAGGCAGATGTTTGACTGAGCCACCCAGGTGCCTCAAAATGCCACTTTTTAAATGCTTGGATGCCGTTTATATGTAGATATTACATTCAACCCAATTCTTAAAATTCCTCTAGCTTTGCTGCTTTGGCATATGATCATAAGTAGTGAGGAAGCTGTAACATTTAGTTTCCATTTGATTAGGGTCCACTTGGATAGAAGTAAAAAGAACCCACTCTTAGTGCTACAGTTGAACACAACAAATCAGATTTTAAATAGACTAAAGTATCTGGTATACTAGCTAAGATTGTGTGACTAGCCTACTCTGAAGTACAACGTAAGCAACCAGCTATGCGGATTTCAGATCAGTGTTCAACGGTGTAAAGAACTTGGAAGTGGTCAGTCCCGTTAAATCTGGACAAACTGACATTTGATAGACCACCAGGAACCAGGTTTGCAGAACAAACTACTATCAGAAATTTAGAAGAACAAATTCTGAAAGACAAAAAAAAAAAAAAAAAAAAATCTGAAAGACAGAGCCAAGATTTGCTTAACGGAAAAAGAGGCCATGGAGTCACAACTTGGTAATCACATTTACATGCTAATACTGACAATTGCTGGAGGCTGAGTGTGAAACTAAGATGAAAGTGAGAAACTCTTGGGGCTGACAGTATTTGGGAGACCCCATATATTCATTGGCTTTACTTCCAGGAACCCCAACATTATAAAAGAAATGCATGCATACGAGATGATTGATTTTTGAGGGAAAAAAATTGCAAAAATAAGTCAGTGGACAAAAAGCAGTTTTTTCAGGTGGTATTAGAAAAATTGGACATAAGATGGAAAACAAAGCACCTTGAGATATTCCTCAAATAAATAACAGAATTAAATATAAACTAAAAATACAAAATATTTAGAATAGGTAAGAGAAAATCTTCATAATCTTGGTTTAGGCAAAGAGCTCTTAAATATGACACTAAGGATGATGTATAAAAGATATAAAACTATGAATTTGACCTTAGCACAATTAAAATGTTTGCTCTGTGTAAGACACAGTTAATAGAATAAAAGCCATGTGACAAGTGGGACAATATATATGCAAATCATATCTCTTACAAAGGACTTGTGTCCAGAATATATAAATCATTATTTATTCACCAAAATAAGATAACCCACAACTCAATTTATTTTTTTTATTTTTTTTTTACAACTCAATCTAAAAAAAAAAGAGTTAGTGAAGATTTTATAAGATACTTCACAAAAGAGTATACATCAATGGCAGATAAAGACATGAAGAGATGTTAAATATAATTTATCATTAGGGAAAATAAAATTAATACTGAAATGTAATGCCTTTGCACACTTATTTGAATGTCTAAATTATAAAATTCTAATAATACTGGCAGCGCACTTGGATCTTCAGCTCATCTGGAATGTATTTTTATGTATGCTATAAATTAGGGGTCAAGATACATTTACAAAATTGATCCATCATCAATTATTGAAGTTCTCACAGTTTCCCTACTCCACCACTGTGTCACCTTTGACATAAGTCATCTAAAGGAGTATGTGTGTTGTTAGAGGCTCTCTTATTTTTCTATCGATCACTTAGCCTGTCCTTGTGTCAAATCTGCACAATAGGTATTAATATTGATAGGGCCTAGGAACATAATTTGAATATTCTGGTTTTCTTCTTCAAAATTGCATGTCTCTGGGATATAAGCTTTTCCATAAATATTTTGAAGTTATCTTTTGAATCTGTGCTCTCTCCCCACAAAGGTCTCAGAAGATTTTGATTGAGATTGTTTTGACCTACTGAGTAATTTCTGGAGAATTTGTGTCTTTAAAATGCAGCCTCTCAATCTTTGAATGTATTCATTTAAGTCTTCCTTAGTTTCTTTCACTATTATTTTGTGATTTTTCTGGATGGAGATTTTGCACATCTTTCATGAAATTTATGACTGTGTTTGATATTGGTAAATTCAATTGTAAAGGGTCTATTAATAATTTGGTTTTTATTTGTTTGTAACTGGCAAATAGAAATGTGATGAAAATTTTGTGTATTGATCTGGTATTTAGAAAGATGAGTGCATTTATTTCTTATTTCTAAAAATCTGTCCACTTTTGAAATTTCTACATAGGCACTCATGGCATCAGTGAGTAATGAGGTTTATTTCTTTTCTGATTTTATCAGCTGTTTTATTTCTTTTCTTGCCTTATTGTACCAGCCGGGGCATCTGGAGCAAAGATAAATAAAAATTGCAAGACCAAGCACCCTTGTTTCACTCTGTAATGATCACATGGAAGTAAAATAAATGTTCACAAATGAAAAAAAACTCACTTTGAAATAAGCTCGAAATAATCAAAATCTCTCTCTCAAAAAAAAAAAGGAAAAGTGCGATTTAGGTTCTTAAATATTCATAACTGGATTTGTATTGCTATTACCTCATTTATGTGAGACAATCCTATGCATATGACAATAATTACAGCTGATATAAAACTGAATTTATTACTGAACTATTAGGTTAATTTGTATCACTTTTCAGACAAAATAACAGCAATGCCAAGTAATAAATTTGTCCCTTCTCAAGTAGTTTACTTTCAGCTTACTGACTTTGCCAGTTGTTTCTAACTATTAGCAAGTACAAGAACTTTTAGCCTCAGCACAAAAAAGCAGCATGCCATGTATATACAATAGAATAGAGATGCTCTGAAGCATAAGTCCCAGAGCTGTACAAGAATGAAGAGAAACCTTGATGAATAATTCCACTCTCTAACTGACTGAAAGAGAATGATTCAACATCTACAAACAGGAAAAAAAAATCAATTTCTCTATGCAACACAAATTCTCCAAATTATTTCACTTGTGAAGAATAAGCTTAATTCTCAAAGTACAATACAGAGAAGAAAAATTGGATTGTTGGGAGAGTATATTATTTACTTTGACTTCCAGAAAAGTAAAACAAAGACGTTGCACTGAAATTCAATTTGAATGTAATTTCAACTTGGCTTCGGAGGCTTTTACCCCTTATCTCCACATTGTCCAATCCAGAACGTTAGCCGCCACACATAGAGAATTGGCTTAATCTGTATAAGCGCTTTATACTCTCTGAAACACTTTGTATGTCATACTACAACAGCTCTCAATGCCAGTATGAACATATTCTCCTAATTTATTCCACCATTATTACACTGAAATTGGATGAAAGGCTACATATGGGGTACGAGAACAGTTGTGCAGAAATCAGATCCTCTCAAAAATGGAATCTGACCACCTGACATTAAATTGTCAAGTATATTATAAAAATTTCATTCAGGATTAAATCATAACGTTTGTTATACAAGTATTTCAATACATTCCTTCCTTTCCATTACACAGTTTGACCCTTGAATAACACTGTTTTGAACTATGCAGGTCTGCTTATACATGGAATTTTTTTTTCAATAAATATGATACTGCACTGTAAATGTCTTTTCCTATGGTTTTCTTAAAAATATTGCCTTTTATCCAGTATACTTTATTGTAAGAATATAGTATAGAATACATATAAAACACGAAATATGTGTTGTTTATGTTGTTAGCAAGGCTTCCAGTCCACATTAGGCTATTAGTAGTTACGTTTGGAGAAGGCAAAAGTTATAAGTGGATTTTCAACTGTTTGAGGGATTGGTGCCCCAACCCTTGTATTTTTCAAGGGTTTCAAACTGTATTTGATTTCTATTCCTGCCATAACAAATGTGTTGGTTTATAACAACATAAATCTGTTATCTCAGTCTGTAGGTCAGATTTTCAATACAAGTCTTATGAAGTTATAACAAAGGCATTGGCCAACCTGCATTTTCTCTTTTTTTTTTTTTTTTTGGAGGCAGTGGAGGAGAATTCATCTGTAGAATCATTCCAACTGTTGGGAGAGCTCAGTTCTTTGTGGCTGTAGGACTGCCGTCTCCATCTCCTCACTGACAACTGACAACTGAAGATCATTTCAAGCTTCTAGAGGTTCCTTGATTCATGGCCACCATTTCTACAGTCAGCCAGCAATGAGCAAAGTCCCTCATAGCTCTCCTGCCTCTTCTTCTATCTCAACTCCCTGACCTACTCTTCTACCTTCCTCTTTTACTTGTAGGGACTCATGTGATTCTCCAGATAATCCAGGATAATCTCCTAATTTCAAGACCTAATCTTAATCACATCAACAACAACACTTTTGCCATATAATGTGATGTAGTTACAAAATCTGGAACTTAGGGCATGACCAACATTGGAAGCTGTGATTCTGTCTACCACAAAGCCATCTAGGCCTTCTGTAATTTTAATCTGTTTCTAACAGTAAGGTATTCATTCCCTTCTTATTCCAGGTGGCTAATCTATAGTGTGGAATTTATCTCTCAAAGCACTGAAAAATAATATACTGAAAAAGTAATAGATAACTTACAGATCATCTCAATTATCATATAAATATTCAGACAAAGAGTTTTAAGGTACTATAGGATAGTAACTTTGAACCATGCCCCCCATTTACTTGCACATTTATATATGGAAGAATTAGAGAGTGTAAAGATCTTCATAGCACCATAAAAAACATGATTCCTGAATGGCTTTGCACTATTAAAATAGAGTTGCGTTTGGAACTTTTGGGCAAAGGCAAAAACGATAGGTTTCAGGGATTTACACAGTATCATTTTAAATCATCCACGTGTCTATTATCTGGTTAATGTATTAAAATTACAAAATTCTGGCATCACTCAAGAAACCTTGGGAATCAGAATCTCAGAGGATGTTCAAGGGATTTTTATGTTAGGAAGTGTCCCATGTGACTTTTATGTATTAAGCTTTGCAATAGAACTTACACTTAAAAAAAAAAAAAGAAAGAAAGAAAGAAAGAAAGAAAGAAAGAAAGAAAGAAAGAAAGGACTTATACATAAAGGTTTCCCAGTCTAGTTGCCTAAATATATATGGAACATGGGCAGATTTGTTCTGAATCATTTAATGAATAGGTAGGATCTTGATAAATATGAAGATATAAATTACTACATGCAAAATCCAGGCTTTTGACTTAAAAATCATGCTAATTTCAGAAAACATAGAAGACACCTGACAAATATTAGTTCTTTACTCATGGAAATGCAAGTATATAGGAACAGGGGCTGCATTTTCTCCTAAGAGAAAACTGGATGAGCTCGAGAAGAGGCAATAGCCAAAAGAAGCATAGGAAATAGGTTATGAGAAATGAGGGAATACTGAGTTATGTATTAAAAGATGATTAACGTGAAATCTCAGGGCCAGTAGAAAAGTGAGAGGCAGAAGCAAGGGAAGCTTGCTTGAGCCATCTAGACCACCAAGAGAGGTATAAGAGCAAAGGGAAAACAGGCAAATGGATCAAAGAGATTATATATAGATTTTGAAAGATGATGAATCTACGATACTATTTAAAGAAAAAAAATTCAATCTATGGAACTCTTAGAGCCAATCAAAAGCTTTAAGGCAAAGGGTGCCTGGGTGGCTCAATGGGTAAAGCATCTGACTCCTGGTTTCAGCTCAGATCACAGTCTTGCAGTCACGGGATGGAGCCCCATGTGGGGCTCCAGCTCAGTGAAGAGTCTGCTTTAAATTCTCTCTCTCTCTCCCTTTGCCCCTTTCCCTGTTCACGCCCTCTCTCTCTTTCTAAAGTAATTGATTAATTAATTAATTAAATATTCTCAAAAGTTTTAAGGCAAACAGTTTTCTTGCTTTATATATTAAAAATAGAATCATTTTGTGAAAAATTGGTAAATACATTGCTCAAACTTGATTATCCTGTACTGTTTCAAGATAAAACTAGGGGCCTGTGTATAAGAAGGCTTTGGGAATCGTGCCAGCTGTTTCAACACTTAGGACATGTGGGGTTAAAAGGAGGAAAGGTAAATAGTCTAACGAAGCCTGACTAGATACTATGCATTTTAGAATAAAAATACATACAGTTCTGCAGAGCTGAAGCTCTTCTATTTTAAAAAGAAAAGGCAAGAAACCTTTAGAGAAGAAATATGTTTTGACAAATGCCTAAAATGGTCTCACCCTGAGGTAAACAAGGATGCTTTGGTTGCTCAGTACTCCCCCATGAAGCTCACAGGAAAATGAGTAATGTTAACACCTGAAGGTGTCTACCTGGGAGAGGCAAGCCCACCCCAAGGAAGCTTTAAGCTTTTTCACAAAACAAACACATCCACCAAGTCCTCTCCGGTGAGAAGGAGCGCATCACACTTGCATCGTGCATGGCTAAAGTTACACAGTGATCTGAAAAGGTCTCAGACTTTCAGCCCTCATCATCTGAAAGGGAATACTGTTTAGACTCTGCCTCCCCTTTCTGATCCCTTAGACTCTGACGTGGAGATTTATCACTAACTTTCACACACTTACTAATCCCTTGGATGCAGACATCATAACACATGTCATTGAACTCTTCTTGGACACTTAACTGCTTCACCACACTTGAGTACCCAAGCATAAGGAAATGCCCAAGCCAAGAAAATGGGAAAATTAACTGAGTAAAAATTAACTTGCATGAGAGAGATGACACGGAGCTGAGTGACAGCTGGGTGAGGAGGTGAGAGAGGCAAAGACACAGAACAGGGCAAAATTGAGGCTAAAAAAGTGAGCTGTAAGAGTTCCAACAGCAGTTGGAGAAGACAATGAACTACTGGAAAGGAAAATAATACTGGAGATAGTAAGACATAGATCATCATTAGGAGTGATATTAGTTATATGATTTAATTTTTATTTGAACTCATTGATATATGAATGTATCTTTATCCAGGTATTTATTTGACTTTTCCTAGATTCTACTTCTTTAGTTCTACGTGTTGGAAAGATGATTCATTTGCATCCTCTTTTCAAGGCACTGTGCTTGGCACCATGATTGAGACACGAGATCTGTTCTCACAGAGTTGACAGTCATGGAGCATATTGCCTAATGCAGAACTTATGCTATTCTTAGAGCCATTTTCACAGCAATACAGTTTAATACACGGCTAACCCCAAATGACTGCAATATTCATGGGATTCATCATAGAACACACTGCAAATATGTCAATGTCATGGTCAATTGTTATTTTGCATCTTGTGTGTGACTTTTCTTCCCACTTCCCAGCCTGTTCTTAAGGAGTGAGTGGTAGTGTTTACCCTCTTGCTTAAGCTCAACACTTGAATTCATTCTTTTCATTTCCTTCACAAATCCAGTCCACCAAGCTCTGCCATTTCAATCTCCAAATAACACATCTTAGAGTTACTCTATAGCCAGTGGCAATGTTTGTGTGCAAATCATTGAGTTTTGTTGCCTTTGCCCTGGACTGCTGGAAGCTTTTATTTTTCTACTTAAAATTCATTTAATATACAACAACCACAGTTATATATTCAAAATATGAATTGGGTCCTACCAATTCCGTGTCTAAAAATCTTCTCATTGCCATGCAGTGTCATTAAGGAATAAATACCAAAATGTTAGCCATGTTCACAAAGACATTCATGAGTTAGTCCTGCCAAGCTCTCTGAACTCTGATCACTGTAGCTCATTCTGCTGCAACCAGTGCATTTGTCCCATCCCTCGGGATACTTTTATGTATTGTCTTTCTCTACTAGAGGATTGTATCAAGCTATCATTCTTTTTTTTTCTTTTTTTCCTATTTGCTTCTCTTTATCTTTCAAATTTCAGCACAAAACCTCATCCACGTCTGGTGTTCTAGAAAACCATCACAGAATATGTCTACCTCCAGGAAGAAGAAAAATTGGGCAGAGAAAGCATAATGAAAGGCCAACTTACTTGTGCTTGAGAAAGAGACTCCCACAAGCAAAACTCCATTTAAAAGAGTAATCATAGCATGAATGTGGCCATAAGAAGGATATGAACATAATTGTGAATTCCAACCTGGCTAGTAGCCAGATAACTGTTGAAGTAGTAATTAGTTGTATGACCATCTTAATATCTAGTGAATTAAAATAACATTTATTAAGTTCATAGGTCTAGGATCATAGTCAGATAACTGTTGAAGTAGTTACTAGTTGTATGACCAATTAGCATCTAGTGAATTAAAATAACAATCATTTATTAAGCTCATAGGTCTAGGGGTTGGAAATCTGAACCGAGCTTAAGTAGGTGGTTCTTCTGGTCTGTGCTAAATTTGGTCACCTCAGCTTGGCTTGTGCGTGTGTCTAGAGTCAGGGTCCTGTTACCAAGAGCTTGGTGATCTAGGATAGCCTTCTCTGGGACACCTTGCCTCCTCTCTACACCATATCTCTCGTCCCAGGAGGCTTGGCTGGGGCTTGTTCACAGGGAAGCTCAGCAAGCTGTCAAGAAAATGAGCAGAGTATTTAAGGCCTCTTGAAACCTAGGCTTGGAATTAGTATGCTATCACTTCTGATGAGTTCTGGCTGTCAGAGGAAGTCATAAGGCCAATCCAGAGTCAAGGACTGGGGAAATTGACTTTACTTAGTAGAAGAACTCCAAAGTCACGTTGCAATGATTCATGAGTATAAGGAAGGGAGTAACTGTGGTCATGTTCTGTAACTTGATGCAAAATTAGAAGAAAAAAATGTAAAGAGAAATAGGATGTTATTCACTCAACTCTCACCTCCTCTAATGTTCATGACTTTTGGTTAGAACTTTTCTGGTTGTAATTAAGAAGTTTGAATTAACTTATATAGGTTAAAATGATCCTTACTTTAGTAGTATCTTACTTAGGTAGGAGCATCGTACAGTCCAGGGACAAGATCTTACTGTTTTCTTCTGATTATTTTATGGATTTTTATAGGAATAAATATTGTTATTTCAGTAAGTGCTTTACTTTGTAATCTCTAGTGCATTTTTATAGGTATTAGCTGCTGGTATTATTATAATTTTTCAAATACATATTCCCTACCATTGACTTAATGGATATGAGGTCTTAGTTTGTAAGTATAATTGCCACAATTACTTAAAAAAAAAAAAAAAAAACATTTTTTGAAAGACCAGCTAGCTCTTTCATGACTACTTCACTCATAAATTTTTATTTCAACTCAACTATTTCCTGGACCATGGATTCATGTAAAATTTTCAAGTAATGAATACTATAATTCCTTAGTGCTTGCATGTATACAGACAGTATTCTGCTCCTTTTAACCTGACGATATCCTAGCTAGGTAGAGAATTTTAGACACATCCATTTGCCTTAAAACTCTTAAAAGATTTTCCATTATCTTCTGGCATCTAGTGTTAGTAGAACTCTGGGGCCAGTCTCAATTTCCCCCAGCTTTAGAGACTGTATTTTTTTATACCTAAGGACCTATAAGATGCAATCATTTTTCTAGAAGCTTAGGTCTCTTTAGGCATTAGAAATTCCGTTTTAGTCTGTGCTCATGACTTCTTTTTTTAATATACAAAGTAAACATCCTAGTTCATGATGAATTGTCATGCATCCTCCCCTACAGGAATAGTTATTGTACACCATGTTTGTTTAACTTACATTTAATTTTTTATTACTTTCATTTCCTTATTTATTCCTTTGTGTTCCACACTTGTATTTATTCATTTTCATGCTTTTTTCTATTTATTGATTCATTTTTTCAGAAAGCATTGATTTTATATATTCCTTTTCATAAAGCGTTTTACATTTCTGAAATAATTTTACTCTTTTTTTCCCATTTCATCTCTTCAATGTCCTGTGGTTTTAGATTATTGTTTACATTTCAAAAGAAATTTTTTTTTTTTTTTGCACTTAAATTCCAACTCTAACTCCTACTCAAATTTTATATTTGCTACATTCTTCAGTTGGGTTTATTAGAGACATTTAACTAGTGTTACTATGTCTTTTCACTACCCACATTACAGGAACAAACGCCCAGTATTTTTTTTTCTAAATGTCCTTAAAACTCCTCAGCCATTAACAAGTAAAGAACTCTGCTAAATGAAATAAGTCAGAGAAGACAAATACCATGATTTCACTTACATGTGGAATTTCAGAAACAAAACAAATGAACAAAGAAAAAAGAGACAAACAAGAAACAGACTCTTAAACACAGAAAACAAACTAGTAGTTTCCAGAGGGGAGGTGGGTAAGGGGGTAGGTGAAGTAGACAAAGGGGATTGAGTATACTTATCTTGATGAGTAGTGAGTATGGTATAGAATTGTCGAATCATATGGTACACATACCACTGTTAATTATACTTTAATTTTCAAAAAGTAAAAAATTTTTAAAAACTTGAATTAAAAGGACTGTTGTGTTCCAGACCCACCGAGGAGGATTAAGTTGAAAGCACATGGAGCAAAATTTAAAATACAAAGAGAGAATGGTGAATGTGGAGTGTTCAAAACAACTGAAATGATAATGCTGGAGTGATGGAGATTGAGAAGACACCAAATAAAATGTCCTTATACATAGTAGAAAACCTCTGTCCTACCTTATACATCATCCTAGGCGGGGAATTGCAAGAGGAATCCTCTAGAGCAAGGCTACTGAAAATGCAGTCTATGCAGCTGCAGTGCTGGTGTTACTTGGGAGATTGTTAGAAATGCAAAGTCAGAAATGCAAAGTATCCTGTCTCATCTTATTGGTTTTGAATCTTTGGCGCTGACTGGGTCCCAGGAACCTGTGTCTCAATAAGCCTTCAGGTAGTAGGTTTGGATGCTAATTTGAAAAGAGGATACACCTTGTGCAAAATGGAACGGATGTCAATGCATTTACAAGAAGGATGCATCTAAGACTTCTGTGACACAGTTGCAGTATGTGGATGGACCACCAAGGGAGTATTCGAGTTCTCCCATGTAGTCGTGTCTAGACAAGCAGAGCACAATTATTCCATCTGCATGCTAAAGGAGCAACTAAGAGGATGTCAATCTCATACAGACCAAGAGCTAAACTCACTCAATGGTTTCCTGGCTTCGTGTTAAGAATTGAAAATTTTTAAGATTTATTTATTTATTCATGAGAGACAAAGACAGAGAGAGAGAGGCAGAGACATAGGCAGAGGGAGAAGCAGGCTCTTCACAGGGAGCCTGATGCGGGACTCGATCCTGGATCCCAGGATCATGACCTGAGTGGAAGGCAGGAGCTCAACCACTGAGTCACCCAGGTGTCCCAAGAATTGAAATTTTTAATGTGTCCATGAACTTGGAGGCTAGGCCCAATAAAATCAATACCAAATCAAACAATTTTCTGATTTAGGGAAAATTTTCAAATATATTGTTTAAGAATACTAAATATTATTATGTAAAGTCCATATAGAGTACACAACTATATTGCATTTTTTCCATGAGTATGTTTTCCTTGGTTAAAGGCAAGCTTATCCAGTCCTACTATAAACTTAAAAAGATCATATGACTTCTCCTTTGACAATTATCTTTTTATATCTGAGCACTGCTTAGCGGTACATTTTGGACTCGATCAGGCCCCCCCATTAAAAACACGCTGCCTGTGTGAGGTTGAGATATGAGCAGACAGGAGGAAGAGAGGTTGGCCACAAAGCAAACTGCAAACAAGTCTGCGGCTGGGTAAGTCAGATGAACTGAAAATACATTTCTTCCAAAAGTTGTAGGAGCATCTTGTTTATTAGGACTCCCTATTTGTCAAGGCCCTTAGGCCTACATTTAATGATGATCTGAGACAATACACTTTTTTTTTTGTCTTTAGTGTCTCCAGACAATGCATTCACACAGACCTCTTTGAATGGTGTCTGCTCTATTCTAAGTAATAACCATCCAACTCAAATATCTAATCTAGTAGTTTCCAAACTTCATTTCATTTCAGTCCTCTCCAAGATCTCCAGGATCCTCAAGATCTGGTTAAAGGGTACTCCCCCATCCAGGGGCTGCTGAGGATTAAAAAAAAAAAAAAAAAGAAAATTGATGTCTCATAGTTTCTTCCATTCATCAAACTGGTGTATGTCTAATTGCATATGTTATGTAAAATGGTACTTTTTAAAGGTTCTGTTTAAGTTTTTTTTTTTGGATGTTGAATAAGTTTCTGCTTATTAAATAATTTCAAAGTTTGAGTAGCACTCAGATGTATAATAATACTCATGGAAATATGTTAACAAATGAAAGAGCGTTAATGGTGAATTCCAAAAAAGCACTTAACATTTGCTGGGGGTTCTCTGGGGTAATATCTCAACCAATGTTATTCTAGCAAAGGGGGATTGAAGTAAACTTGATAGACTGCTCTGGGACATTTATAGACCAATGATAACTGTATAATCACACTCACTAGGAAAGGGCTTAGACTTTGCCAGTAATATAAAAGATAGGTCATAGAAAGACTAGATATATGGTAGGGATAAAGAAACATCTTTACCCTTTCACATTGTATTCCTTATTTCCTATATTATACAGCTTATTTTCTCTAAGACATTTAAAAATGCATGCCAGTCACAAAGAAATACTAGTTTTCATTCCAGCATAAAATTTCACTAATATAGATATTTGCATGTCTTCTTATATATTAACTTTTCCAAATGTATATACTTAAAAGTGGCAATTTTAGATTTAACTGAATATCCTTTGAAATGTACTTGTTTCAACTCATCATATTTATTTTTTTCTAATGTTGATTTTTTAATGTATGAAGTAGGGAGAGTGCAGCTAGAACAATTCTCCTTGTTTATAAAACTGAGAGAAATAAATACTCCTATGTAGATAAACAAACACACCAAGAAAGCAACCTCTGTTGTTTGACAACCAGATGCTGATAGTTGGGGGGGGGGGGAAAGTTGGCTTCAGAACTTACCAACAGACTTAGAGAGATATTTTATGCTTATTTATTATGATTCTATTTCTTGTCAAGTGTTTGCTTGTATCTAGAAAATGGTATTCTGTTATAGATTAATATTTAGCTGTTTCACAAAAATTGAAGTCATTCCCAAGAGTGTTAAATTGTCAAGGACTGTTCTGTTGTTGATTAGTATTTTAAAAGACGAAGTCACATGTGAGAGCTCTGGGTATTCTGTAGGTATAGCCCTGATGAAAACTCTCTTCAGCACCACATTGTATTGATTATTAAAAGCAACAATGTTTTGATGGAGGCGGCAGTTACTCAGCCTTGGCAACAGGGAATGGAATAAAGTTCTTTCTCTACGTAAATACTGCTCTCATTTAAACATAGCTGCAGGCTCTTGCACTTTGAATCACCTCACAAGAAGTTTTAAACATAATGCAGAATAGTAGAGAAGGGAGTGATTAGACTTAGAATAATCGAGTCAGAACTGCCTCAGAGTAGACTTTTTAAAATTATAGGATGGGAGACTACAGGCTTCATTAAAAATGTAAAAATTTCTAGTCTGTAAGTAACTGATTGAAAAAGTAAATATTTTTGCACATCAGATGAAAATGTGCATAAAGATTTGGGAGATCTGTGATGTGTTAGATATATATGTATATATGTATATATATGCAAACTATATGCAAACTCAGAGACATATAATATATACCAATATTAGTGTTTGTTAATATATCATATATAAGTAAATATATCATACATAGGTATATATACTGTATATATATATCAGCAATTTCCTCTGCTTCGACATATTCTTGAATATTCATTTTATGTATTTATAACATATTTATTGAAAATCCAAAATTTTATTTTCCTTGAAATGATTAATATTCTGTTTTCTCCAAATATGACTCTGTTAAGAAATTATTATACAATTATTGTATAATGCATAAGTGTGAGCATAGAAGTATTTTTACCATGAAATGTCTCAGAATACTCACTACCCCTTTGCTCTATTTGCAAATTTTCCCCAGGTCACTGCTTTTCCAGCAGCCTTTCCAAGTGTGTGCATGTTTTTCTCCCCCATACACCTTGGCTTGACCATGAATGTGTGGCTTCCTTGTTCCCTATTACTCCTTCTAGAGCATTCTCCCTCTCTCCTTTAAATCCCTTAGCTTTGCTACTCATACCAAGGGATAATCCCTTCTTGCTTGAAATCATCTCTTTGCTCACTAGATATCTCTAGTAGTCTTAATTCTTGATGATTTCAATATACATTTGTGTGAGGTTTCCATTTCCTAGCATGTAAGTTATTTGGCCCCAGTCATTCTTAACCAGTCATTTCCATAACTGTACCCTCCATTTATTGCCATTAACTTTAGAACAATTACAATCCCAACTACCAAAATCTTCCTCAAATAGCACTTACATGGAATAGGATTGAAGAATATGTCACAAGCTCTCAAAGTCAAAATTACACCCACTTACTTTTCTCCTGTTACTGTTAATTGCAAGCACCCCTGTAAAAACTAATCCCTCCACATATGTATTCTGGGTTTCCCCTCATATTACCAAGGACAATCTTAGTAATTATCATCCTTTTCTCCATCTTTAGATATCTTTCCCTTAAGCCAACACACATCTTATGTCTTTCTCATACACAAATAATAACAAGAATTTCAGTCTCCTCTTTTGCTTACAACAATCATATTTCCTCCGTATTTGAGCCATGTCTTTTTTATGTCCTTTTTAATAAAGGCTATAGTTGCCACCAATTCTTGAGATTTTTTTTTTAGGTTCTTGCCAGGAAAATACATTTGATTCTTGGTTTTCCATTTCTCTTCACCATATGTTTGGGATTGTGCTAAATGATTTACCAGTTATCCACTGTTTACCTCTTCCTAAAACTCTGTTGCTGTTTTTTTCCTCTCCGTCTCTACCTTGATAAATTCATCTCTTAAAAGAGCAACAACTATAAGAAGAAAAACAAAATTAGCTTTTATTGGAGTATCTGAAAAGAATAAATTAAACGTATGCATTCAATCCACACCTTAACAGAGAATTGCAATGGCCATTTCAACAGTCTGATGGCTAAGAATATGAGGAACCCACGTTTAAGACCTAAAAATCACCTTTCTCTACTATGTATTCACTGCAGTTCTCTGATTAATTATTTCTTAATGCTATATAATTAAATATTAACATATTGATTTAAGGAATTCACATAATGGTTTGCATGGTAAAATGATTTACTTTATTCATTAGGTTAATATAATTTCACAGTGTTATTCAATGTTTCATTAAAGACTGAATTTAAATATTGAGAAAACAAATTGGAAGAAACTATCTTGTGACACAGGTAAATTTTAAGTGACAATGTATTGTTCATTTTAAAAGCTAGAGGTGATTGTTAGACAAAGTGGATATTATTGGTGACATAGAAAGAACTGAATAACTATTTTTTACTAGATTAATTAGGAATAAATTAATATGTTCTATTTGATGACATGTTTTTATTGTTCATGATTTTAATTAGTATGCATAAAATAAGTAATATTAATTATGTAACAAATTTTTCATGTAACTTTTCTTACATTCATTAACCACACTTTATATACGAGAAAATCAAGGCTTATGTAATTCACAGAACTTAGCTAATATTTTAACTTACTGGAAAACCTGGAATTCAAGCACAAACTTCTCTAACTCCAAATCCTGTTCACACCACTGTGTCCTATTTTGTCTTGAAAATATGATCCCAAATGTAGAATATGTTTGGTGGCCAGTAAGGATACAGGTTTCCATGAAATGAGCCATTCCATAGCACTAATATTGAGCCTTTAATGGGTAAATTGATTGGCTGATCTAATTTATTTCAGCATGAAGTATTCCTCATTAAAAATGCAGTTGAATGTTTACATTTAATTACAATTTCATACTGAGTGGAAAATTAATTTTCAACCTATCAAAAGATTTATGTAACACCTGCTACATACAGAGCACATACAAACACAATATATATTTTGTTAAGAAAGACACAGTATTGTCCAAAACAGATAGTATGCCTGCACAGAGATTATAACCTAAACTAGAAAGACAGAATAATAAACAAAAAGTTAATTAAACAATATCAGAGTGGAAATGTTGTGAAGGATATATATATAAGGTGTTACTGAAAATGTGACAGGAGAACTCACCTTGATTGAGGGTTAGAGATGCTTCCCTGAAAGTTATAGCAAGCAAAGTTCAGAACAAGAAGTTGAAGATACATAAGGGATTGGTAGAAGTGTGAGGAACAGGGAGCATGACATGACAAGTACAGGCGGATGGACTAAATAACCAGCAAAGGAATATAGGTACAGAGCCATTCCAGAAATGTCCCACTCCCCTGTTAACCCTTTGTTCCCTGCCTAGAGAAGCAAAGGGGGTAGGATTTAATCTGGTCATTGAGATTGGTCTCATCTTGATAAGATTTCCATTAAGGCTACCCCTCTGTAGCTGTAAGAAAATAATTTGACTTCCCAAATCATTGCCATAAAAAAGCAGTCTACTTGGGCCCTTTTACAATTGATTTCTAGGCAGTTTTCTTTGACCTAGGAGATGAAGTTACAGTCAACATGAACTGTCTATTCAATCCATAAAAATTCCTCCTGCACTCTCTATTTTCCAATAGAGTATCTTCAGGGGTAAAAGACAAAATAATTTTTAATAAAGGACATTTAATAATAGGTTCAAAAACAAAAATTAAGAGAAAAATATTTAACACTATAGTCATGGAGAGGCATTATCACTCCAACAAAGTGGGGATGTTGGGAATTTGAATGTCCTTATAAAAACACACTATAAGACACTTGAATCATGGGTGGACTTATTTCATATGCTGAAACATTTCTACATAATACATATTATAAATAAACTCACCCAGTGACAGTAAACTCCAGGAGTGAAGACCAGCAACTGTGTACTACCAAACCTTTCAGTAATTCTGATCCATAGTAAATGTTAGGATCCATCACATTCTCTAAGTTGACTACATAGCTTGGCTTTATTCCAGGGCCACAGTTTTCATTTCATTTCTCTTTCTTCCTTCCTAAACTGCTTACCTTAAGAAACAACCTTCGGAGAGCCTGGATGGCTCAGTCAGTTGAGCATCTGCCTCCAGTTCAGGTCATGGCATCAGGGTCCTGGGATCCAGCCCCTGCATCGGACTCCCTCTCAGCTCAGTCTGCTTCCTTCACTGGTTCTCCCTCTGCTGCTCCCCCTGCTTGTGTGCACGCTCTTTCTCTCTCTCTCTCTCAAATGAATGGATAAAATCTTTAAAAAAAAAGAAAGAGAAACTTTGTGGATAACAACAAAAATATTTTTGTACTAGAAGTTTCTAAGTAGCAACTCTGAATCAGCAAATACTCCTTAGATAGTCATCACTTGCTGATGTGTGTCTCTGTTTTAATTGCAAATCATTTGCCTAACTGGGGATGTTTTCCTATGTGAGCAGTACAGTAAAGAATGGTATGCTTTCCAAACTAGGTCACCAGAGTGTTGCTTCACCAGTGTTAAATGATACACATTTTGTAAATGAAATGCAGTGAAAAAGAATGTTACAATAGAAATGCAGATCATGTATGAGTATTAGAAATATGCTTTTAGTATTATAAATTACAGCTTAACGAAGATCAAAGTTATTTAGATTATAAAGAGATAAATAAAAAAAATAGGCTGATTTCAAATGTGATGTGATCCATCAAGGATTTTACTGGTTGGTTACTTTATTAAATCTAATTTCACTTCAAAATACATACTTCGTTTGTAAATGCAGATATGTCTTCAGCACTTTTTAAATACTTAGTCATAATTTGGAAGGTAGAAAGCACAAATGAGATCGTTGTGTGAAATAGGATAAGTTTGGGAAGAAGGGTGGCATTTGAACATAACTTTTATGAGTTGAAGTTTGAAAAAACTCAAGGTAAGATGGGGCAGGAAACGAGAGATAATATAGATCATCTGAAAATGAAGAAAAGAAATTGTAAGTAAATATTAATTCAGAAAACTATCTGCACTACCCATTCGGAGCTGCTAAACGCTTGCTGATTATCCTGCAGGGTAGATCAGCTGGAGGGAGAAAATGTGGAGAGAATCGTCAGCCTGGTTGAGCCAAAGAAAAGAGAGGCAAACAGCCGAATTTGTATGCAGGAGATATTTTTAATCTGGGTGTTCTTAACTCTGGCTGAACCTATATTTGGTAGACATATCAGAGGATAAGCATCTTTTTATGCTAAGAAGTTGTTTTCATTTCTTTAAGATGATTATCTTCAGTTCAGCAGTAGATAAAGTACATTATACCTGCTTTTGGCATTGATAACCTGAAGAATTGGATGAATCCTAATAGTGAGGAAATTTTACTTAACTGCAAATTATGCATGAATTATCATCCTGAATTGGTTACTCCGCTTTTAGGGATAAAAATTAGTCTCTAGAAAGCCAGTACCATTTTTTTTTCTATCATCATATGCAGACATTGCCGTTATTGTTCATAATGGCTCTTTAAAATTCCATAATGCTATGATAATTCTTGAATTATCAACTCAAAAGTGACTAGATTTGTAATAAAATATTGATATGACTTCAACCATATCCACCTACTTAGGGGCATTCTATACAATATTGGGTAGCTTTCTCTCCACACAGTTGGTATTTCATATTCAGACTCAGGCAAGCTCTAAGACAGTGCTAATTATTAGACTATATTATTACTTGGGTGGGCTATTTCAAATGAAAATTCACCTTTGTAGTGAAATCAATTCATTCAGTTTTTTAATACTTATTAAATGCCATATCCTAGTCTGTTAATCAATGATAAATGTAACAAAATTCTAAATTCTCTCTTCTTGTATGTTGTAGTCTAAATAATTTCCAAAATAGGCTAATATCTAAACAAAAATCATATCTAGCTTTTAAAAGAATGCTATTTTTTAAAGAATTAATTTAGATAAACAAAAATATAATGAGTATCTTTTCATGTATCTGTTAGCCATCTGGACGGTTCTTTGGAAAAATGTCTATTCGTGTCTTCTGCCCATTTCTAAACTGGATCATTTATTTTTGGAGTGTTGAGTCTGATAAGTTCTCTATAGATTTTGGATACTAACCCTTTATCAGATAGGCCATTTGCAAATATCTTCTTCCATTCTGTAGGTTGCCTTTAGTTTTGTTGATTATTTCCTTCACTGTGCAGAAGATTTTTGTCTTGATCAAGTCCCAATAGTTCCTTTTTGTTCTTGTTTCACTGGTGTCTGTAGTCCTGTCTACTAAGAAGTTATCATGGCCAAGGTCAAAGGCTGTCTTCTCTAGGATTTTGATGGTTTCCTGTCTCGTATGTAGATCTTTTACCCATTTTGAATTTATTTTTGTGTATAATCTAAGTGGTCCAGTTTCTTTCTTCTTCATGTTGCTGTCCAGTTTTCCCAACACCACAAAATTAGAAATGTATGTACATAAATATACTTTACTCGAGGGGAATGGAGAATCATTTTAAGTTACATGCCAGTTTGGACAGGTTTATCTTTTTTGGAATTTAGAGGAGGAATATCATATTCTGTAGAAATGAATTAACGGTAGAAGTTCCTAAGGAAAAATCATGCTCATTTGACATCTTAAACATTAAATAGAAGGTAGGGACCCATTAAATGGTTTTAAGAAATTCTTCTTAATGGAAGCTTATTTTCTAAAGACTTTATCTAAAGTGGAGTTAAGCAAATGATCAAGGAGTCTAGCTCTTTTTATCCAGGGCAGCAAACATCTCTTCTGTGCTTAATAAGTAAGTATATGACAGCTGTGGCAGGAGCTCATTACAGCTACATTGCTGCTAGGAACTTCAATTATTACTGTCACTGTACTTTATATTCAAAAGGACATTTTGATTCATGTTGCTCTAAACATTTTTTTCCCTCACTATAGAAATGGGTTTAGTGAATAATTCTATTCTGTTTCCAATGCAAAGCATTAGCTTCAAAATGCACAGATAAATACTATGAAATGTCAATATGATTAACAATCTGGAGCACAAAAATTGCTTTACTGAAATTATTTTTTCTAAAATTATATGTTTGATTCAACATCCCCCCCCAAAAAAAAAGTATTGAGTGGTTACTACGTACAAGGCAAATTTATTCCTTATAGGCACTGTGGATGGACGGATGCATAGCAATATATTACCTGTCCCAAAAGAGTTTATATCCATTAAAGAGATAAAATACGTACCTAAGTATCTGCAATATGAGGTAGAAACTGAAAATGAGGTGTGTGTTGGATTGAATATATAAAGTTCTTTGTGATCTCACAAAACAACTACTCCCTAAAGTAACACCACAGTCTATGGGGGGTGGTTTCCAGAGGTAGGTAGAAGGGACAAGGCCAAGAACCTGAATTTTAGTATTACTGGCTAAGCCTCAAGGACAAATTCATTTCTGCTTTGTGATCATGGTGAATATAATTAGACCAGGTCAGATGCCAAGGACTTCTGTTTCTCTTTTGGTAAAAGTCCAAAAGTAAAGGAAAAGCAAGTTCTTTCTGGAACAGTAGTTCTCAATCCTTAATACCCATCACAATTTCTAGAGGGTGTACTAAAATACAGATTTCTGGGCATGAGAATTTGCTTTCTTACTAATGTTCTAGGTGATGCTCATGGTCCATGTACCAGACAGGGCACAGTTCTCTAAGGGCTCATTGTGGAATTGGTTCTCTGAATCTTAAACATCAAATTCATTTGAAATAGAGAAAAGGAGAACATGCCCCGTGGCCTTCAGATCCACATGAAGCAAGCCATACCCTATATTCCTTTCCTAGGCTTCAGAAATATCAAACATACTATTTTGATGTGCTCTACTCATATCAGAACATCTCACGTTGAAATTAGAGTGACGATGGTTTGTGTGTATGTGTCTGGGTTAGGAGTTTGGTGTTGGAAGCAAAGAGCTTTGAATGGCCTTGAGCTCTTCATAGCATATAAAATACATATTATCAAGGTGAAAGCAGATGATAACTCTACTTATAATTTTTTATTTATAGTGTACAGGATTGAATAGTGTGCCCAAGAATCCATGTCCACTCAAAACCTGTGAATGTGACATTTGGAAATAGGGTCTTTGCCAATGCAATCAAGGTAAGATGAGATCTGTGATATTTGCGATATTGTGATTTATAGGAAATATTTGTTCGATTTTCGTTCATGGTTCCTGTCTCACAATTCCCCCAAACCCTTGAAATTTCCCAAGTGCAGATAAAGACACAAGTGTCTTGTTAGGTTAATAATGTGACCTTTGGAGAGCACCTAAGGTTATCTAATCCCAGCCAGCCATGTGATTAGAGAGCTTGAACTTTCACTCCTACCCCCAGACCTCTGGTGCTGGAGGACATTGTCATGTTTATATAATGAAGCCTTCATAAAAATCCAGATCCATGGGATCTGGAGAACTTTTGAGTTAGTAAACATATGGACATATGGGGAGAGCTGTGTGTTCAGGGGGGACATGAAAGCTCTTCACCCTTTCCTACATATCTTGTCTATGTATCTCTTCCACCTGGCTTCTGCTTTTATAATAAACTACTGATCTCATAAGTAAAATGTTTTTCTGAATCCTGTGAGACACTCTAGCAGATTAATTGAACCAAAGAAGGGGGCTGTGGAAACTTGAGAATTATAGCCAGTTGGTCAGAAGCACAGGTAACAACAGCCAAGGCTTGCAACTGGCACCTGAAGTCAAGGAAAGGCATGGGGTCAGTGGATTAGAAGGACAAGGAATAACCTGGGCCTGTGATTGGCATCTGAAGTGGAGGCTCAGGAGAGTCTTGCAGGACTGAATCCTGAACCTATGGAATCTGATGCTATCTCCGGGTGGATGGTGTCAGAAGTGCTGGTGTCTGGGGGTGCCTGGGAGGCTCGTTAGTTAAGCATCTGACTCTTGATTTCAGCTCAAGTCATGATTTCAGGATTCTGGGAACAAGCCCCCCACTGGGTTCTGATCAGTGATGAGTCAGCTTGAGATTCTTCTCTCTCTCTCTCCCCCTCCCACCACACGCACATATGCTCTCTCTCTCTCTCTCAAATAAATAAATCTGAAAAATAGAAAGAAGAAGAAGGAAGAGGAGGAGGAGGAGGAGGAGGAGGAGGAGGAGGAATGCAGGTGTCAGAGAATTATTTGTTGGTGTGGAAGACCCCTTTCCCCAAAATTGGAACTGGTCTCAGAACCAGTTTATTTCTTTTTTCTTTTTTTCTTTCTTCTTTCTTTCTCTCTTTCTTTCTTCTTCTTCTTTCTTTTTCTTTCTTTCTTTCTTTCTTTCTTTCTTTTCTTTCTTTCTTTCTTTCTTTCTTCTTTCCTTCTTTCTATCTTTCTAAGGTTTTATTTATTCATGAAAGACAAAGAGAGAGGTAGAGATACAGGCAGAGGGAGAAGCAGGCTCCCTGCAGGAAGCCCATGATGCAGGACTCTACCGCCCCCCCCCCCAATGGAATCATGCCCTAAGCCAAAAGCAGAGGCCCAACCACTGAGCAACCCAGGGGACCCTCAGAACCAGTTTATACTTGGTTGGCATGAGGTCCAAATCCAATAACACTGATATCTTCATATGAAGAGAAGAGATACAGAGACACAGTGTGAAGAGTCCAGTGACACTAGAGGCAGAGATCAGAATGAGGTAAATCTAAGCCAGAGAATGCCAAGGATTATAGGCAACTACCACAAGCTGAAAGAGGCAAGGAACTGATTGTCCCTTATGGCCTCTTCGAGGAACAGATTCTGCAGACACTGTGATTTCTGTGTAGGGTAACTCTTCCCCTGCCTTACCCCACCCCCAGCCCATCTGAAATGATTCTGCACAAATCCACAATTTTAGCAAATTAATCCATTCTTTTCCTTACATACAATGTGGTTCTCTACTAGTTTACACCTTCTTGTCCAAGACCCAAGTGAAATTGAATTTTGAAAAGAAAATGTCAGCAGGGTGAATACAATAAACTATTTTGTCATATCTTAAATAAATTTATTTTTCTTATGTACCTTTATACTCCATACATTCTTACTCCACAGATTAAATAAATATCTTATTCCAACTTAACTTTCTGTTTTATCATTTCTAACAAGAGAATTTGGATGAGTAGGAGAGAAAGCCAGGTCTCATGCCTTAAGCATCTAACAAAATGCCCTCGGCTAATACTTGCTTATTCATATGTATTACGTACTTCTTGAAAGTTCTCATCCTTCACCTAAACATTTGCCCTTTAAATATTTTTTTTTCAAACTTAGCTTATGTGTAGTTGGCTCTAAAGGGGAAAAAATGATATTTTACTGGGAAAAAATTAATTGCACTTAGGCAGACTCAAAAAGCTGATTTAATATGAATGATATTTTCCATATGCTGACTTTAAAGGAACCCTCAAGGTTACAATATTACATTCCCCCCAAATTGTCAGGTCTCACTGTTAAAGCTCACAGAATCCAAATAGAAAAGATATCCTTGTTACAAAGAGTCACAAGCACTTCGGGAAGGAGTCAGTCCAGGGAATGCAAACATTCACAAAAGGGACTAAGCGCCGGAAACATACAAAATACAGTGTCAGAGAAAACATGAGGGTTATGGACAGCCAAAATCAATCTTTTCAAGCAGAAAAAAAAAGTCTTTCGAAAGAGACTTATATTCTGTGTGACCATAATTGTAGGCCTGAATAGAATGTTCTTTCGATTTTGGGGCTGCAATCATTCACTGAAGCATGTATTGATTGAAAAAGCCTTGTGAGAATTCTGATTACCCTAACATTTTTAACTTGGAGTGAAAGGGGCAGCTTTTTTATTCCATTTTATGCAAAATTACAGTAATTGCTGTCTGACCTTTTTGATATGGACTGTTAAGCATTACACTGCTGGATCTTTTCACAGAATCAATTATTTTAATTATGACTATCCGACAAGAAGAATCCAGGACATAAACAAGAAAAGAATATTTAAATAAAATGGAAAACAGATTTTTTTGGCACATAATACAAAGTGCTGTTAATTATAAACTTGACCATTGTAAGCTTTTAGCACTTATGTTTTAAATTCAATTTTTATTTCCAAATTACTCTTTCATAGACAAAGACAATTTATGTAATGAATACACTGAACGATAACATAAACTCTCTCAAAGAAAAGGCAGGGACTAAGAAAAATATAAGCAGTAATGAAAATCTAAATATGAGACTTAACAATACCGTAGAGATATCAATGTGTTTTGGAGTGGTAAACTAAAAAGATAATGAAACATTTTAAAGGAATATGTCCTGTACACCAATATAAACCCATGTCTAAAATCTATCTGAAAAAAAATAAAGATATGGCAATAAAAACTCTGATGTTTTTATGCATTTGTATTTTATATATATTTTAAGCTCTAATATAATAAAAATATTATTAGATGAGTTTTTATTTTTAACTGATAGGAATGACTAGAAGCTATTTCTCACATGGCCAAACTATTGCCCCCCTTCCCCAATAAAAAAGAAAGAAAGAAAAGAAAAGAAAAAAAAGAAAAGAAAAGAAAAGAAAAGAAAAGAAAAGAAAAGAAAAGGAAAAACCTGTGAGTTCCTTTGACAGTTACTGTAGTATAACCAATTCAATATTCTTAATCTACGTCTCTTCATATTTATGTTTAAATCCATCATCTGCAAAACTAACTTGGACACATACTGACAATTCAAACAGATTTTTTAGTGGTCCTGATTCTAGATAAATACTGAAATGATTTACAAAAGAATTGTGCTTGCTCACAAATAAACAAAATTTGTACAGATGGGGGGGCAGGAAATAATTTTGTTTTTTCAAAGTGATATTCATTAGTTTGTTTAATCATTTCACGTTGGAAAGTACCAATAAGAGAAGAGAGTAAATATTTTGATTCCATTAACCAAAAAATGATTTTCTGAAAAGAATTGGACCCTCAGGATATTCTGAAAGAAGTAAGGGATTATGGTAACGAGCATGACAGGAGTAAATGCTAAGAACAAAAGAGATGGAGTCCTGTGAGGGGTAAAGGAGGGAAATGAGAAATCAAACAAGTAGTTTCCTTTGTGTGGAAAAGAAAAGCTGTGTAAGAAAGGAGTACTTTGGCTCCTTCCAGAGCAGCCTTTGTAAAGGGGTATGGGGGGCCTCTACAGGAGGATAATCTCTAATTTGACTGTGGTAAAAGCCACATGGCCATATACAAAGATTATATTTCTACCAACAGTACTTCTAGAATAATTTATAAAATTTGTATATTGTAAATTTTGCAAATATTTGAGGCTGTGACACATACAGCCAAGTATTTATTTATTAAAAGTTAAACAATTCATTGAAGATTTTATTTAAAAAAAATAGTTAACAAACCTCACAGACCTGCAGGACAAAACCAAGTCCTCCCACCACCACATAAATGGAATCTCAAAACAGGAGAGAGCAAAAGGGCAGAAGAAATATTGAAGAAATAAGACCTTTCTTATTTGAAGAAATAAAAACCTTACCATCTGGGGGAAGACAAAATTATTGATTGATATGAGATGAACAATAAACCCCAAGAAGGATATACAAATGATGACCACACTAGATAAATCAGAGTCGACCTGCTGAAAACCAAAGCTCCAGCGTCCAGTGGCAGCTTGGCCAAAACAGGGTGTAGGAAATCCCTCGCACATTTGGGTTACTTTCTATAGACGTTTCTCATGTCCTTGCACCTGATATTCTTGTGGTCGTGAGTTGGGAAGTAATGGGACAGAGGTAAAGTTATTACCATTAGAATGTGTTCCCCTGATGTGGTGCTGGTGGAGGAAGAGAAATACCCCTCTGTGTCTGGAGAGGGAGCACCTTTCACCCTGGGCAGCAGAAGGGAGAGGAAACCTCTAATAATGTTTCCTCTTTCAGGTCTGTCTGTGCAGCCTTGATGAGGAAGGAAACCGCCCTAGTGTAGCTTTCCCAAATGACCGTCAAAGCTTTAAATTTAACAGACCACCGGATCTGCCAACGTGGCCAAATCTTGGGCCCTGATCACCATTTTGATCACCATTTTTTCTAATTTTATCCAGAGCTCTGTCTATCTGAAACAGCTAAGGAGAGCTCCATTCCTACACATCCCTACAAAACATTCTGTCCATACCACCAGATGTCTCCCTCTGCCCTATCGCCCTCACCTTCACTTATTCATTGGGGTGAATGAATCCCACTTGGCTAGGGTTGTAGACAGGCCAGAGAGAGATTGAATTGTCTTCAGGAAATCCCTCCCAAAACAAGAAACCAACTTAATTACTGGAACTGACCTGGGAACCCTAAGGCTTCTTAGTCTGCCGAGAGGCCCCGGGGAGCCCCTGTTAACCTGTGCATTTATAGGAACCCTTCCCCCACCAATAAAACAAAACAAAACATAATCCCTTGTGAACACTTTCCAGGAATCTGGACAACACTTTAAAGGTATTACAAAATGCAGGTCTCAGCTTACCTCCCTCATCAAAACACAGTGAATTGTGTCTTTTAAGACCATAAGTTACCTCTAACTATTATAGAAATACCACTGGTGGATCATGTAGCCCTCAGAGGAGGGCAAAGATCTCCCCAAAGGGAAACTCCTCTTGGTTACTGTGGAGAGCTACCACGCGTGTAGTTGTCGCTAGAATGGGATTATAAAAGGTGGTATGAATTATGTCTCTGATTTTATCTGCAGTGATCAATGACATCATCTCTGAAAGAGAAAAGGACCAGCTTAATTCACTGGCCAGTATCATATGGATGATATAATGGCCTAGACGTCCTCTTTATGAGACAAGGATGGAGCTCTGCAGTCACAAATACTCCGCTGTACCTGCTGGAGAAAGGTCAGTTCAGAAGGCTGAGGAAGCTATCTGACTTTCTAAGACAGGCCCTAGTGGTTAATGAGATTTGTTCAGTTGGCAAGGTCCAGGACCCTGGAGGTCACAGTTGAAATCAATACCATAGGTTGACCCCATCCTGCTACTCAGCATTGTGTTGATAGTAGCCTTAATTAAGTTTTGTGTGAAAAACAATGAATAGTTCTGGTTCTGGCCTCTTTCAGATTAATCAGAGTGGCTGCCAAAGGGGTGCTCTTAAGGGAAATTCACCAGAATACAAAACAATGTATAAATAAGGGATCTATATTTGGAGAGACAACTATCTGTGGCGCTTTCACATCTCTGCATGCCTATCCAGAGGGCCTCTGTTCCAGACTATCTTTTCAAGGAAATTAATATACAAAATACTTAAAGACAGAATGGTTCCCTCCTGATAAAGTCCAGGTTTACTAAGAGTCACGGAAGACACACACAGTCAGTGCCTTTCTTAACATCAGGCATGTGGACTGTCCATCATAAAAGATTTGGATCTCAGGGCACCTGGGTGCTTAGTGGTTGACCATTTGCCTTGCTCAGGGCATGATGCTGGGGTCCTGGGATTGAGTCCCACAAAGGGCTCCTTGCAGGGAGCCTGCTTCTCCCTCTACCTATGTCTCTGCCTCTCTCTGTGTGTCTCTCATGGATAAATAACATCTTTTTAAAAAAATAAAAAAATAGAAGATTTGGGTTCCTTACAGAATATGGATTCCTCTCCCATAATGTCCTCTACTGTGTGAGTGGATTTCAGTTTGCCCTCTTCTTGTCCCACTGTGGTAACTGGAGCTCGGGGAACCAGCCTATAGAAATGCCGATACCTTATTATTCCTGCGAGCAACCAAGTCTTTTGTCTCTGATTAAGAGTCTCATGTCTTCTGTCAGCATTCATGAAACTGTGACAGGCTAACTTCTTGGTTTGCAATTAAGGTTAAATTTCAGACTCACAATAGTTGTTCACAAGCGCACTTTCTGTAGCCAGATCCAAACACACCTCAAACTTCCTATTTAGAATTCTTCTTACGTTTATAAGGAATATGACATGAGTCTTGTCCTTCTATGCACTATTTTTCTTTTTTTTCTAAGATTTATTTGTTTATTCATGAGAGACACACAGAGAGAGGCAGAGACATAGGCAGAGGGAGAAGCAGGCTCCTTGCAGGGAGCTCGATGCAGGACTCAAACCCGGATCCTGGGTTCACAATCTGAGCTGAAGGCAGGTGCCCAATTGCTGAGCCACCCAGGCGTCCCTATGCACTATCTTTCAAATGCCATTTAATCCAATATGTCAATATGTTTAGAATTATCTAATACGTTGTCTTTATTACCTGTTTTTCTTTCCTTCAAAAATAGTATACATACCTCATGTAAATGTAAAGCTAAGTAACCTGAAACTGAAGGGTCTGCTATGCAAATATGTTTAGAAACCTAAAGAAGGTGGCATAAGTAACAGAGAATAACTATCATAAGAACTGAACACACACACATACACAAAAAGAACTGAACACAACTGTGAGTCTGCCTATCACTACATATTAAAATATTTTTGCGGGATCCCTGGGTGGCGCAGAGGTTTGGCGCCTGCCTTTGGCCCAGGGCACGATCCTGGAGACCCGGGATCGAATCCCACATCGGGCTCCCGGTGCATGGAGCCTGCTTCTCCCTCTGCCTGTGTCTCTGCCTCTCTCTCTCTCTCTCTCTCTCTCTCTCTCTCTCTCTCTCTCTCTCCGTGTGACTATCATAAATAAATAAAATTTAAAAAAAATATTTTTGCAGTATGCTACACAACTTCAATTTATTCCAAACAGAGAAAATATGTCTGCCTTTGGGAAGGAAAATTAGCCATGTTCATTCAATTATCACATTTTCATCACTTAAGTAATCTCTACAAAGACTTACTTAAAGGTAACTTTTGCTCAATACATGAAAGTATACACGTTATATCACTCAGAAACAAGTGGGACTAACCTAAGGGGTCAGAAGTGAGGAGTGGAAAAAAAAAAAAAAAAGAAGTGAGGAGTGGTTGTGTTGGAGCTGACGGAAGGTGCCATGAGGTCAGCTTCGAGCATGCAGGCTATGTCCTATTTCTTACCCTGAGTGCTGGTTACACGGGTTCATGTTGTCCAAGTGTGCACATACGAGTGCTTAGCTTTCCTGTATACATGTCTTACTTTCATGAGAAGGCTACTTTTTAATGTGGTATCATGAGGGCACAGAGAAGAGACACCTAAGCAAGCTTAGGCGGCCAGAAAAGCTTCCTGGAAAAAATAATGCCTGGAAGGAGTTTTCAGGAGTGGGTTTAAGTGGATAGAGTTGGCATGTGAGGAAGTGCCTGTGAGTCGAGGAGATCACATCTAGATGGAAAGCACAACAGCTGCATCCAACAAGGTGTTGGACAAAACTCGAAAATAACAGCTTGAAGAGATGACACTGGAAAATAAATAGGGGCAGATTACAGAGGATCTTTTTATACCATGTCAAGGAATAGGTTTTATAAGCCAATAAAGACTTGAGAAAAGTCTTATTATCTTGACTTTCAGATACATTCTTGTGGAACCCCTATTAAGAACTGATTTAAAGGGGAGTAGGCAATTTGGGAAACAATCAAAGACGCAGGGCATTTTCAGTATCTCTGTAGAAAAATGCCAAAGAAAAATAAAATGAAATTTACCTACGTAAAGATGCTAGTAAAATTAGGTCCAAAGGGGAGCCTGACAATGGCCCTGCCGTGAGAGACAATTTCACATTGTCTTCTGCTTTCTCTTAAGGACCTGATGGAGGGGCTCTCTGGTTCTATTTCAATTCACTCTTAAGATTCTGTCATTTTATTCGTACAATTGGGATCCAAAGTTTCCATTAATTATCCAATACAAATCCTTTTTATCTTGCACATTTTCATTTTGCTAGGGTTATGGTAACAAAACAATACCCTTGAAGGTTGAAAATCCATTTCATTCAGCCCAGTTGATTTTTGCATACTGATTACTTTTCATCCCAGCAGTTAATCATCAAGTTCCATGTCATTTCAGATTTCTTAATTTATACTTATCTCAGACCCCAGACACAGAAAAAAAAATGTGAGAGCTGACGAGATTTTAATTTCCAAGGCTCTGGTTCCTGCCCATTACAGTTGTTATGACCATGAACGTTCCTTTTGACACTGAACTCTTCGACTTCCATTTTCCCAATGACAAAACTGAAATCAAAAGGGAAGTTGTTTTATTTTTAGAGATCACAACATGTAATATATGAAATATTATATAATTTGTACCATAGTGCAAGGCAGGGAGACATTACAATACTATGTGTATATATACACCTGTCCACCCATCCAGCTATTTATACACATACACAGAAAACACATATTTACACACACATATGTATTTATACACACACACACATACACGTACTGACTTGGGGGGAAGATAGAGCCTGAGTCAGGGGTTACAGAGAGATTTCATATACATAAGTCCATTACAAATCATGGTATTCGGCCTTTAATTGTTTTCATAAGAAAATATGAACATATTTACTTTGGGCACAAGTTATATACCATGCATTCGTTTCAATGGGTAGTGTCTTATAACAACAAGTAATAGGTGTGGCTTAATATTGAATGTAAATTATTTTTGACATGGTCTTTACATTTACATTTTCTTTTTCACTCTGATTATTTTTTGTGTTCTTTTTCTCAAATAAATAAGCACTTCTTGAATTTTATTATGTCTAATACGAGATTTCTTTTGTTAAAATATCCAAAGAGGCAAAACATAATAAAATTCTGATATTTCTTTTTTTTAAGATTTCATTTATTTATTTATTCATGACAGACACACAAAGAGAGGCGGACACAGGCAGGCTCCATGCAGGGAACCTGACGTGGGACTCATTCCCGGTTCTCCAGGATCACGCCCTGGGCTGAAGGTGGCGCTAAACTGCTGAGCCACCCGGGCTGCCCAAATTCTGATATTTCAAAATGTTAGTAAGGGACACAGTATTGTAAAAAGCATAAAATATGCACATAAAATCATGTTTATGTCCAAAGAAGGAAATGTTATTCCCTGGAAGAAATAAGAAAGATTCCTGTATGTGGTAGCCACTGGTGAAATTTTGAAATAAAAAAATGCAATTAAAACTGGTTGGTCAGTTATTGTGGGCCATTAAACTGAGAAACAGAGAAAAGAAGGTTTCAGAGGTAGTTTTATAAGAGGTAGATTGGCAAACACTGAGTAACCTAACACATTGGAGAGGTGAAAAAAGTAAGAGGATAGAGACAGGGTTGAAAAAGTCTGTTACAATATAAGGTCAAGCACAGTTTCCAGTCCTAGGTGACTATTTTAATCAAAGATAACTTCCAAAATCTTCAGGTTCAATAGACACTGTAAATTCTGATCCAGTATGTCTGTGATAGCCAGTTAAAAGTCTTTAAGGATATTGAATATTGAAATGAACTAGTGTGTGATGTGTCTAAAAAGAAACTTGCTCTCGTTTTGGAGTGCAACAATGATCATGGAGAGATGTGCAAAAGGGAAACAATAGACTCATCAAATTTCACAGTTGGAAGACAGATTAGTGATTTCGAAACACCACCCTTCAGATCCAAAAACCCTTCAGAAACATCCACAATCATTTAGTCTGCAATCTATGTTTAACTACTTTCAAAAACTACTTGTGCTAACAATCCAGTTTTATTCTTTTATTCTCTGGGATTCCATGGTCTGTTTTACACACACACACACACACACACACACACACACACACATTTTGGTGAGGTAGACTCTGATAATTGCTTTTCCAAGTTCTACTCTCCTTCTTTCTTACTAAGTGAGCCATAATTTTATTGATGTGGTGATATGCACAGCTCGAACTAATTAACTTTACAGACACTATTTCACCTAGGGATAGTCACATGACAAAGTTGTAGTCAATGAGGCATAAGTGAAAGTCTGCTAGCAATTTCTATACATGTTTTGTTCACTACATCTTCCTCTCTCCCTCTTCCTTTTTCTGCAGTGGGCAAAGGTAATCCTGAGACAGTGAGCCATCTTGTGGCCGTGGGTGTGAAGCCACCTGCTGAGAGTTACTTAGATATGAAAGATAAAGGGAAGCTGGATCCTTGAGAACCCTGAAGGTCTAGAAATATCTGCTTTCTGATTTCTTCTCGTATGTGGTTAATACAAAACCTTTATCTAGTTTAACCATGTTACTTGCAGCCAAATGCAACTCTAACTGATACACTTACCCTGACCAAAAGACTGAAATTCATGTAGAAAATCTAAATATTCACTTGCAATTTCCTAACTAAACTTAGGTATAATAATCTCAATTGTTTATCCACTTTTGAGGTATGGCTTTTTTTTCCCATAAAGAAGAGGGAAATAGTTTAGGGATTTCTTAGGTCTGCGTGTTCTTTTCCACATATTCATGCTATAACACTGAGATGACACAAAGTATTAAATTTCAAGTCAGTCTCACAGGAATCATGGACTTTACTCTATAACCAAGTTTTCATTCACCTTTGGCGGTGAATCAAAGGATACAAGCAATCATAAGACATAAAGCATTATTCTCTTGGAGACACTCAGACTGTCTGAAACAGCTGCCCAGGATGGTCATTTATCTCTGGCTTCAAGATACATTCTGATTTGGCTTCTACCTTGTGAGAATTGTTCTGAGCAGTGAATGCTCAAAGATCCTGAGATGTTGAGGAATATTATATTTTATCACATTAATTACATGGTATATGTGACTATACCACACCTCCCAGCCAGTCATAAAAATCCATAAGCCTCAGATTTCTTTATAGTAAATAACATAAACAGACTGACATATTCTTATTAAAGTATTTCATGTATAAAGTTTTCCACTGGTAAATGCCATTTACGATATTTATTTGAAGATCAGCCTACTAAAATGATCATAACAAGATTTGACTGGTGTCATTCACCCTTTCTTTCCAGATTTCTCAAGAAGAGAAAGACTGGGTTACAGTCATCTGGCCCTTTCTTTGCCAACCACTCACCACCAAACTGACCTTGCTATGACCTCACCGTTCTTCCTTCTCTGGAAAAACTTAAAATAAGTCATTGATTTTGAACTTACTTCCAGTCTGAGGCCCATCAGTTCTGGATTGGCATTCATGTGAGTGAAAAACAAGCAAGTACCGAGCTTTGTGGACTTTTGAATCCAGCAGTTAAGTATCCTTACTAAAATAGTGCTTTTAAACATTTGTTGATTCCTTTCCAAAACCAAAATCAACAAGGCAAGATCTTAACACTGGAAAACATATTTTTCAAATAGACCCAATCCTCAATCCATTTCTCCCAAATTCCATCATTTTAGAATACAACTGTAGCAGCCATATTCAACCATAATAAACCTATGAAGTTTTATTTATCTCTGTACATCAATATTATTCTTTGGCATATAAACTTATAAAACCATAAGGAATATACTAAATTTGTGAGTCATTATTTCTTACATGAAATATTACTGCCTTTTCTGTTTTTCTTCTATTTTACCTTTATTAACTATTATAAAATAATTTTTAATTTCCCAGAAAATTTTCTTTTACACACTATACTCTACCTTTACTCAAACTCTCTGCCATTTATGTTAGTGATTCTACAGTCAAAACACATCCTTAGTCTCTGTTTTTCAAATTATGTTTTTTGATTAGCCAAAATAATTTTTAAAAAATCACTTAAAGCTGGGGCACCTGGGTGGCTCAGTGGTTTGACCATCTGCCTTTGGGTTGGATCATGATCCTGAGGTCCTGGTTTAGACCTGAGTCGGGCTCCCTGTTCAGTGGAAGCATGCTTCTCACTCTCCTTCTGCCCCTCTCCCCTGCTCGTGCTCTGTCTCTCAAATAAATAAATAAAATCTTTTTAAAAATGTCTCTTAAAGCCATAAACTAGAATGACGTTTAACACTTCTACTACGTACCATCCATATTATTTACATGGTTACACTTCTAGATTCTTTTTGTATTATTTACCACAAAAGTAGCTGGTTTAACAAGTAAAACTCCAATTGAATAATAGTTTAAAAACACAAGTTATTTAAATTTCACTCATGTAAAACTGTCCAAAATAACTCAAGGCAGTTCAAGGTTCCTCTAGGCATTTACCAATTCAAACTGACCAATGCTCTGCTATCTTATACATGCGATTTCAAAGGTTGCTCTGGACATCTACATCCAGCCAGGAACAGAGGGCAAAGCATGGAAAAACATGGGCAGGAAAGTCCTAAATGCAGGTATGAATGTGATGGAAGGCAATCCTGTTCTACTCTGTTGTCAACATCAAGTTGACAAGGAGAATAAGAAATGCTGTTTAGCCGTATATTCTAGAAGAAAAGGCAATGGGTTCCAATGATCATGATCAATTCATCCTTAAAGGCAATTCTGAGATTCTCCACTTTTTGTTGCAGTCCTCAATTTTGATTCAAAACAGATAAAAAGGAGTCATTATTTGACTTCCTGCCTCGGTATTTTCTAAAGGTGCTAATTACACTGAGTTATAAGTAGGGCAAGGTAGTTAGCAGGCTTGGTTTTTTGCAGAAAAAGATTTTTCTTCATCATAAGGTGTCTCTCTCTCTCTCTCTCTCCCTTTCTCATTCTCTCTCTCTCTCTCTCTCTCTCACACACACACACACACACACACACCCAAGACAGGTATTCCTCATTGGCTAAGTCAGATCTACATTTTTCCAAGTGAATACACATTGGTAAGAAGTCATCTAGCATCACAGCACATTCCTTCCTTAGCATGCTAATGAAGAGTTCCTACATACCTTTCCGGAAGATCCTTCATATTTTTCCAGGATAAAGAGAAAGTCTCAGAGGATCCAGTACTAGATATAATCTTCTATCTCTAAAAATTAAAAAAATAAAAATTAAAATTAAAAAAAAGACACCTATTGAACAGTGCCACCAATTCACATTTTTCTCCTTTCTGTTCTTTTCTTTCTATTTTCTGGGGGTAATACTTTATTTTCTCCCTTTTCATATTGATTTGATTGCATTCACCCTAATCAAAACACTTTATTTCCTTTTTGTATGATTTTTTTGCATCTTGCACAGAAAGTCCTTGTTCTTTCTCTTATGAGAAAATATAGAACAATTGTAAACATGGTATATTGCCTTCAACTCAATCATCAGGATTAACCTGAATTTGTACACATATAGCTGTGCATTAAGAAGCTCTTTCCAGAAGAGAAATAATGGGGAAACTCTGCAGGTTAGACCTATGGAGATAGCTGTGGAGATAGAAAAAAAAATAAAATGAGCCAAATTTCTGAGGTAGAAACACAAAGAATGAAATAATACTGGTTGATGGGAAGAAGGGCAGGCAGAAAAGAGTTCAGAGTATTTTGAATTTTAACGTTGAATTAATTAAACAACTGGAGAAAATCAGAAGGGTCTAATTTAGAAATAAATATGTGCATCCAATTTTAGGTGTATGGATCCACACCGAGAGAGAGAGAGAAAGAGAGAGAGAGAAATCACACTGACATTTTAAAAGGTAATTTTCTTTAAGAGTATATTTTTGCTTTCAAACACCTCCTGAAACACATGCTGTCACCATCAGATACTATTAGTGGCTATCCTAGATAATTTGTTTATACTAAGGAAATAATTTTATTTTGCTGTAACTCCACAGAACACAGACACAATGTACACACATAATACATGGTATTAAGTCTTTGGTGCAAGAATTTTCATCAGCAATGCCAGGCTTATAAGAAGCGTAGCATGTCATGATGGGACAGCCAATTGGGGCTGTAGACCTGCCTATTTTACTGTCTTTGCAACACTGGAAACACGCCCCCCGCCCAAGTTTCTGGGCTTCTAAATCTTATTTGCCAAAAAATGGAAATAACAATGAATGTTAATATTTCTTTCATCTCTACAATCCTAAGAAATTGGCATTACCAGGTGAAGTTCAAGGTACTTAGGCAATAGCCTTGAAAACCTCTGAGAAGAAAGGGTGGAACACAGCAAGAAGAAATAAGTTCCCCCCATGACCTCCCTGGTAAACTCCAACAGATGAAAAGACATTACATTCAATTTCCCACCCTTAAAAAGTGATATCAATGATACATTAACAATGTCAGGGGGATGCCTGGAGGGCTCAGCAGCGCCTGCCTTCAGCCCAGGGCATGATCCTGGAGTCCCAGGATCGAGTCCCACGTCAGGCTCCCAGCATGGAGCCTACTTCTCCCTCTTTCTGTGTCTCTGCCTCTCTTTCTCTCTGTCTCTCTCTCTCTCTGTGTCTCTCATGAGTAAATAAATTTTAAAAATCTTAAAAAAAAAAACCAATGTCAGTATCCCAAAACAGTTGAAAGGGATTCATTTTGATGAAAATACTTTGTTGAGTGTGCTGTCTACACTATATGGCCATAATGAATATTCAAGAAGTATTAATTCAACACTTGGTAATTGTGGCCAGGACATACTCCGTTTTGATCTGACAGTTATCTTATTATTATAATTTTCCAAAACCATATACTTATGCACCTTTGATGTACGTGGAAAATAAGATCCAAAGAAGAAGAAAAGAAAAGACAAAAAAAGAAAGTATTAAAAACACCAGCTATTTTTATCATTATATTTTAAAATTTTTAGAAGAAAAGAATGGTTAATAGAAGAAGCAAAGGAAGGAGAGAGAGGGAAGGAAAGAAAGGGAAGGGAAGGGAAGAGAAGGGAAGGGAAGGGAAGGGAAGGGAAGGGAAGGGGAGAGGGGAGGGGAGGGGAGGGGAGGGGAGGGGAAGGGAAGGGAAGGGAAGGGAAGGGAAGGGAAGGGAAGGGAAGGGAAGGGAAGGGAAGGGAAGGGAAGGGAAGGGAAGGGAAGGGAAGGGAAGGGAAGGGAATGAGAAAGTCGTTTCCAAACCCTGACACCTTCTGGTTGCCCTTCAGTATAGGATAAAAGCATGCCAACCAGAACAAAGCTTCTTTGACACTTAACTCTACCAATGAAACAGATTGTTTCCAATGACACAATAGAAAAAAGATGGAAACTAAGGGCTGGTTATTACTGCTTATTACTTGTCTTCTTATTGGGGGGATGGGAAATGTGCCTCAAAAAATAGGTAATAGGTTGATCTTTAAGATTTAGCTCCTAATGAAATCCCTGAAAGCAGATTTGTATCCACAAAACATCAACTTTTGTTTTAGAAAGGTTTCTTCTTATGCTATTGGAGTTTCTCTCTATATGTGTGTGTGTCTATGTGTGTGTGTGTGTGTGTATATATATATATATATATATATATATGAACTTCCACAGATAATGGAAATGCTGTTCTCATTATGACATAGTAGTGAGATATCAAAAGAGCCATAAGTCCAAATGGGTCTCTGTAATATCAATATACTTGATATGCTTTTAAACTATTGAAGAATTTCTTTTAAATCTCTTTCTCCCAGTGGCCAGGGAGCAGAAAAAAATCTTCTTCATGATTACCCCTCAAATGTATCCAGTACATTTATTTCATCTCTAGTGAAGTCCTTTCTATAGGATAGGCCTGATAACTTGGAGGGTGAGCTGTGTAAGCTTGTTTGAGTTATGTTCATGTTAGCATTGAATGATTTTTTTCACAAAGAGAAAGGTCATATAAAGATAGAGGCTGGTCTAGGAGAAAGGGAGAGAAAGCTGAGGCCAACTTAGATGCCGAGTATCTGGAAGTAGAGGGAAGGCCATGAGAGAAGGTGCTATGAAGGGATTAGGGTGAGACAACTATCAACACATTTGATTCTTTATTAATATTTCATTTACAGTGTGCTCATCCCACAGACTTTTTCCATTAATGGTAAGTTGTTCTTCATCTAGTCTACTTGCTTTAGTGTATATCAGGTCTCAGAAGTGTTGGCTTTTAAATTAATTCCCTTCTGGAACTCGCATTTTGAGTCGAGATATTTAATTAAGGTTTCTTACCAATTATTTTTGCCCACTTAATGAAAGAGAATGCTATTGACCGTTGGCTCTGTTTTCAAGTGGGAGTGGACTGACCTCATTTTAATTTTGCATTTCGCATTCATATTCAAGTTGAAGAAATGTTTAATCTGGGTTTCAGCCAAAAGTTTACCAAGGATGTTCAGATCCCATCTGCCTTTCTGAGGGTCCCACTCAGTTATGGCAGGCCCAGTGATTCTCCAATCTCTCATGGCTTTGCCAGATCTTAGAATGTTGAGGCACAGGGTGGGTTTGGTAAGGTTATTAACTTGTATTATTGATTCCGGAAACAGTAACCTGTACCCCAGAAAGCTTATATTCTTATCTCAGGAGAAGTCAGTTCTACCCCATAGATACATCTATGCTTTCTAAGAAATTTCCGATGAGTCTCCTCTTTTGGTACCAGCCCATGAGTTTATTCTGAGGGTGTCTCCTAATACCTCGGTAATAAATGATCTCAACTAACACAAATATTCCTAATAAGTATCAACATTTTGAAGTAAAGTCAATAGTAACTTTTAGTATACTTAACCTATGCCAGGAGTCAAATGGAAGGACCCACCTATGTGATGTTTAATTGTCATAAGCAATAATATGTAGATCAAATATCATGTATAGAAGTTTTAATTAAACTTTAATGTTAAGAATTAGTATCCTCTGTGAGGCACAATTCCTAAATAAACATTGTCAAAAAAAAAAAAAAAACAAAAAACGAAAAACAATCCAGCTATTTAAATACATTTGGTATTTTCTTATGCATACTTTTAAAAAACTCATAAAAGAAAAAATTTGCATTACATTTTTTAAGACACAACTCATTCATGGAGCATGTTTTAAGTTCTCTCAGACATTTTGTCACTCAGTTTAAAAAGAAAAAAAACAACTAACACCTGGTGTTATATGTAAGTGATGAATCACTAAATTCTACTTGAAACCAATATTACACTATATGTTAACTAACTAGAATTTAAATAAAAATTTGAAAAACAAATTTAGAAAAACTTAAAAACCTGTAAGAATGCACCTGGAAAGAAATGTGCACACATTTCAGGAACAATTTCCCGTAAATTTAGTACGACCAGTGAAATTATCCCAGAAAGAAGACATTCATTATTATTCTGAGTCTTTTCCCTGTTCCATTTTGTCACTTATGGACACTCTTGGTAGCATGGCCAATCCATGCAACCCGGCGACAATTTATCTCTTTTACCTTTGCTCTTCCACTCCACCTAGTAACCAACACCTCTCTCACTTCTGATTTCACAAAAAACTTGCCACTGCTGTCCATTCCGACTACCCTGTTCTTCTCACTCATGTCCTCATTTTATGAAACTTTAAATCTAAAGCCAAGTGCCACCCATCCCATGTCATCTTCTTTGATATCTCCTACAGGATATTGCCACTAGTCTGACTACTAAAATACTTTCAGCTCTCGTGCGGCATCAGCACTTACTTGTGTTATGATTGACTCAGGTTACTTGACTGCAAATTCCTTCAGTGCAAAAAAGCAGGTTTAACTCATCCTATTATTTCCTGAACTGCTGGGAACTCAGTAGTTCAATCATTACAGTAATATGAAAATATGCTGAATGAATGAAGAAAAAGTAACTTCTAAAAAAAACTCTAATTTCTGGGTTGTATGACTAAGAGACTGTGCAATGGATATAGGTAGACAGTAAGAGAGATTGATGATCCTTTTCTAGATGTAAGAAAGATGTGTGAATGTACACCAGCAAATCAATTATCGATGAAGCTATTCACAATGACTAGCTATGGTGTGTTTACTGTTAGTTTAAGATATTTGCAGACATTCGACAGCCTGAGCTAATTTAAACAGGCTTGGGTTTTGAAGTACAATTCGGCAGCAGTGAGATGAGCAATAGAGAAAACAGTGTGCTGTGATAACTGGGTGATCTGGTGACATTTATTTATGCATCTCTCCTGGCTGGTGGCAAAATCTAGTTTTGAGTTTCCTAGCAACAGTAATGTGCACGTGTGAATATGTCCATGTAAATAGCAGATGCAATGAATAAAGTTTCCATTCGCTCATAGGGATGACAGCTTGAATTTCCAGACCTCGTTGATACTAAACCAACATGTTTCAAAATTGCTTCTAAGGAGCCTTGGTCCAGTGGACAACCTCATATAAAATTTCAGAAAGGAGTCATTTAATGGCCCTGAGCTATTGTGACATGAGCACAGATGTGGAAGGAGAGTGTTATTGCAGTCTATGTATTTTGAGGCAGGCAGGATTCGCAAGACTTTGTGGAAGCAAACTCTTTTTCCCAAAATGTCTAAGATAGGGAAGATAGAAACCAACAAATACAAAGTGTGTTTTTTTTTAATTTTGAAAGAAATCACTGAAATTTTATCCTAAAATTATTATTATTTTTTATCCTGGAAGTGTCTGTAGTCTATCCTGCAGCATTTGCTCTCCACGAGTCATGCATCATTACACTTCTGAAGATGCCTGGTCATTTTATTGGCATTGGTCTGGCACTTTGGCTCAATAATGATTATTAACTATTGCAACCAAGTATGATTTATACATGTGTGTCAATGCAGTATCGATTAATCTTTAATTATGCAAAAGCATCTACATCCTTAATAGTAAAATATGCGTCTACCTAAACACATTAAAATAAAAAGGGAAACATAAAGATAAAAAGGAGCAATGTAAAGTGACACCCTCCACTTACCCAAAAAGTCATTTTGAATAATGAGTCATACTGTGATGTTGTTGTGAAAAATAATGTTCAGTATGTGGTCCTGTGAGGTGTCCAAACCACTGTCACACTAATGAGACTTCGCACAAAATCTAATAATTTAATGTTAAACAAAACTTTTTAAACGTTTATGTCTAAAATGATTAAAAAATATAAAAATAACAGAGTACAGAGTAGCCGTTCAACCAATGTTGGATTGCTGATTCTCATTCCCTCTTCTTAAATGTTATGCAAAGTTATGTAAATTTCTGCAGAATATAAAGCTCTCACAGAGGTAGGGTTATCTTCAGTGGTTAAACACCTGCCCTTTATTAAGCTATAATGCATTATATATACATATTATGGGGGCACCTGGGTGGTTCAGTGGTTGAGTGTCTACCTTCAGCTCAGGTTGTGATCCTGGGATCCTGGGATCCTGGGATCCGGTCCCACGTGGGGCTCCCCACAGGGAGAACTCTTTTCCCTCTGCCTATGTCTTTGCCCCTCTCTCTGTGTCTCTCATGAATGAATGAATAGAATCTTAAAAATATGTAATATAGTACATTAGATATACATATTATGTATATAATTATATATAATTTGTTAACCATCCATATGGCATCATTGATGTCACAATTGTTTCCAATACAAAGTTGTGTGTCTCAAAAAAAGTCATAGAAAATGTGGCATGATCACTATATTTTAAGATTTACTGGTGGGTGGAATTGATAGTATATTAGCACCTTTATGTTTTCATACAGATTTTTTTAAAAGGTTGTCCATTATGTCATCCAATAAACACTTGTTTGGTGATGATTATCAGTATCATAGGTACAACTCTGTGCTTGGAAGCACACATTGAAACGTCTGTGTAGGGTAGTGTGGGGCCCTGGGATGACCTTGTCTGACTTAGAGCTCCATCCACTCCCTGTTAAGAAAGCATTGTCCTACTGGAAGCACCAGATGCTTCCCCAATTCTGTGCCTATGAAATGCTCACTGGGTAAGTTATCTAACAGGGAAAATCTCAGCCTTGAAAGAAAAGCACAGAGTCTGGTGCGTAGGAGAGAAAACAAAAATGAACTATTAAATTTAGCACTGCACGAACATACCCTAGGGAGAAATGATGCTCTAGGATCATGAGGGGATTCACATGTATAATGTATGTCCCTTAAGTTTTTTCCTCAGGTTTTAGGGTTGGTTTTCTAAGAAGAGAATAAAGAGTAAAAAGAAAAAGAGAGAGAGAAATAGTATACAAAACCAGAGACTGCATAAAATACTAATAAGAGGAAAACCAAACTATATGACATGTTTGAATTCAAAAGTAAATTGCATTTAATATCAAAAAAATGAGGGGAGTAAATCATGATTGTTCTCTTTGCATAGGAAATCAAAGTAGTTGAGCACCATTGAAAAGTTGAAGTTAAAATCGGCAGATAAATCATTTAATAAATAGTTGACTTGGAGTTTTAAACATATTCTGGCAACATGTTTTCAAAGCTTACTGTGAGAATTGAATCGATAACATTCAAAACCAGATTTTGGGTCTTGGGGTTAAGTTACTAAATCAGATTTTCAAAGAGAGGGCCCTGGGAATTCGTATTTTTAAAACATTTTTCTTCTGTTTAAGCTTGAGAATGCTCTTCTAACACAAAAAGAAATGCATCCTTCAGAACTATCTTAATTAATGATCAGGAGTAGCTATAAGGAGGCAGAGACATTGATTCAGACTCCGTACAGAACGCAGCTCCTTGTCTGGACATCAGTCTCTTATCTGAAAATACCCAAATCTGTTCCATCTGCAGGGAAGAAAATTTCAGTAATTTCAAATCATTTGCTTCTTCATCACATTACAGCTGGGTCTCTCTCATCCCCTGAAGCAGCATGCAGTTTCCATACTCAGAACAATGGTACTAGAGTACTGGCCAAATTGTCCACTGCCAAGATGAGACAACAAACCTCTTGGGATTGTAAATTGCCGCATTATTTCTCAAAAATGAGTAAAACCCTTTCTAGAAACAAAAAAGACTTTGCAAAATTGTGTTGAACCGCTAGAGCAAATGACCCTGCCTTCACAAGGAGGATTGGGGTTGGGGGACCCCACCACACTTTTCCCAGAGTGAGATATTTTTCCTGTACCTACTAACATGAAGTTTACTCCCCAGAAGGGAGGCGGGTAGGGGCATGGGTGAAATAGGTGATGGGGTATGAGTAAGGAAGGCACTTGCTGTGATGAGCCCTGGGTAATGTATGGAAGCTTTGAATCTCTCTATTGCACACCTGAAACTAATATTACACTGTATATTAACTAACTGGAATTTAAATAAAGATTTTTAAAACTACATAGTTAATTTAGTTCTCCTCTGCTGGACATTGCAGTTTTTCTATTTCTTTTTTTTATAAATGGTATGATTAATTTCCTTGTGTATATGAATGTGCACACATGTACACTCATACACATGTATATGTGTTTGAGAATGAAATATATAAGTGTATATGCAATAAACAAATTTTTCACCTAAAAATGAAATAAAAATTTCTGTATTTCAGGGAACATATAAATATTTTATGTATTGATATTAAATGGTTTCAAATTGCTTTTTAGAAAGCTTGTGCCAGCTTACTTTTCTATGAGCAATATAGGAGAATGCATATTTGACCATAAGCTAGTCTATTCCAAATCTCCTCATAAGATGAGAATAAGATGAAGATTCAGGCAAGTGCTATGCATCAAGCAATCTCAGTCAGAGATTCCTAACACCATAAAACCACACACATATGTTGTTTGTATGAGCACTTCCCGATGGGGAAAACACTATAACTTTTTGTCTTGCTCTAAATTATATTATCTCTGCCTCTGACCATCATCTCTGTGTTAAAGGTAAGGCAACCAACACTGACCACTTCTGTCAGTCAGACCATTGGACCTCAGAAATACCCGTGACAAACTATTTATTTATTTATTCATTCACTCATTCATTCATTTAAAACATTTAAAGGTAACCAAAAACGCTGATCTAAATTCCATATTTAGTTACTATGCTAACAAAAACTTCTTGAATAAAAGTATTGTTTAACAAAATCAGTAATGTTATCTTTTAAAATTTTTGGTAAAAATGAATAGTCATTTTCAAAGATGCTATAGAATTTTCACTAGGAACAAACTCACAGTAGTTTGCATCACATATTTGCTAACATCATAAGAGCTTGTGCATAATTTAAAAGAAACTAATTTAGTCTTGAACATAAATTTTCTGGTGGTGGGGGAAAGTTCTTTATTATGCATGTTTTATGGCTTACCTTTTTCCTCCTTCCCTTGATAAAGTGTATGAGTGTTGCACTTCCATACATTAACTTCTGACTATATGGATTATAGACCAGTAGGGACCGCTGTGCGAGTCTCTGGACACATGTTTGCTACAGTTGTGGATAAGAACATTTCATTTATAATCTAATGAAAAAATGTATTAACAGTTTAGACTTTTCTCTTAGGTATCTCACTTTATAATCTAATAAAATTCCATTCACTTGATACATAATGTTTTGGGGATTGAGCCTACGAGAAATGTTTATGTCTTTTAGATTAAAAAAAAATATGTTTCCAATAGCAAAGCTAAATATTTTGAAGCATATAAATTCTGTCTGTCTGGTCTCATTGAAAGATACATTCTCAGTTGTATAGACACTGATATCTCTGCATGCGTTAGGTGGCAATACCAGTTAGCATGCCCCTATTTCTGGTACCTTAAATCTCCTTTGATCAAGGTGCCCAGTATACTCCAGGCATAACTACATGGCATTGTAGAATAGATCTGACATGAAATAAAAATTTCTGTATTTCAGGGAACAATTTGCAGTCTACTATCCCTCTACACTAACTCCCAACCTTGATAAATCTATTATTCATAATTTAAATATAGGTCTTAAAACAATTCACTCATGAAGAAGAAAACAAAGTAATAGAACTCATTTTTCTTGGTGAGAAGACAATGTGAGTCTTAAGTCTATGAAGCAGAGGTGGTTTTAGGGCATGGGCCTTCTCAGAAATGGGGAGAGCTAAGTGGATATGTAAGGAAAACACAAAGACATTCAAAGCCGAAGGAAAGAGACAAGCAAGCAGCTGTGGTATGCTGGGTAAGTCTGGAGTATCTTGACTGTGGCTCTTCCTAGCTGTTTCATCTTGGATGAAAACAACTGTATCCATGATCCCAATTGGAAGATTGAAAATACCTAACTTGGGAGTATGTTGGTACCATCGTATCAAACAATATAGGTGAAAATCTTTTGGTAAACTACAGAGCAATATACATACATACAGATATTATTTTGCCAGATAGAGAGAAGGAAATGCATAGTGTAATCCAAAGCGAAAACCTGGCATCCTTTGTCTTTCTCACAATACTGCCCATTTTTTTTGTTTGTTTTGTCTTAAAAAATAATTGTATTTGAAATATACTGTCAGCCTGGACCCCATATTTTTAGGGGTTAAAGACTCCATACAAGTAGAAAGACAAACAGGTTTTTGGCAAATATTAAAGCTCTAACTTCAGTTATGTCCCATGATTTATTTTTCATCGAAGTCGATTACACAATAATTGTTCAGTAAGGCAAAAAGATCAATGCCTCACGTTGTTCAAAATGCATTTTTTGGCATCTTTGCAATGACTTAACAGAGAAGGGAGTGGAGGACACTGGAAAGGATACAAACATTTACCACGAAGTAATGTCTGTTCACTGTAGGTGTTTAATACGTTGCATGTGTGTTCTCTGATTCGTAATTCAAGGTACCCAGGTACCAATAGATAATTATGTGCTTATCCTAAACAAATGTGTAATTTATAATCCTATACAATTAAAATTCATTTGTCTTAATTTAAGTAGGGGGGTGGATGTGACCACGTCCACTTTGCTGTGATACTGTTGATTGTTCCCTGTTGCTAAGTGAACGTGCCACAGCTTAGAACCACACAAAACCTGCTGGAGGTTTGTCGCAGGAGATATTTCAGAGACCAGGAAACAGCTGCAGGTGTAATGTGAATTTGCCTCCATTTTAGAAGCTTCCCCAAACTGAGCTCTTTTCAGTAGCCTGTGGGAGCCAGAGGACACGCACAAGTGGAACAGACTGTGTAGAGCCTGCTGAGGATTCTCAGACCATGTTCATGAAAAATCGAAGCAGCCACCTAAAGCTGCATGTCAGGTTGACTGCACTGGTAGCTGACATGTTCTCCTGGGAGCAGCTCTAAGGACCTGCTGGATGGATTGTTAACACCTGACGATTTCACTTAAATCAACAGGTGATACCTCTGGCGAGAACAGGCTGGACAATTAGCATTCTCACATATACTATGGTACAAATGAGAACTCGCACTGGAGTTATTCTCATTCCTGATGCAGCATGTGGGCTTTGTAAAAACGTGCTCTTCATGAAAGCAAACGCTGAAAAGACTATGGGGGTTACCCCCCCACACACCTCCAAAAAAAAAGAGAGCGTGCTCCTTTTGTGTAGATGCTGTCCTACTTGGATTGTAGCTACCCTGGGGCTTGGATTCACCTATTGTCTCCTTTCAGAGACATTGGGCAGGACAACCTTTTGACTCTCACTCCATCTACAAAGATTGTCATTTCTTTGGCTCTGGTAGTTCCCTGAAATATTCTCCATCTCTTACAAATCTACTTTGTGATAAGAAGAGCTTTGTTATATTTCAACATAGGATGAGTTGTTTGTATTTTGTCTGTTTGTTTTGTTTTCTCTTTCCTGATGGCTGAATTTTAGAAGAATAATCTTGGTAAAAGGACTCCAGGAACAGAAAATTAAGGCTAGGAGGGAGTTATCCAAAAAAAAAAAAAAACCAATGATGTATCCTAGTGCTCTATGCTAAGTTTGAGCTATTTACCATTTTTCCTTCAGCTTCAGTGAAAAAAGAAATGTAACTATACCATCTCTTCATTCTCTTGGTGTGACAAACATGTAAGCAATTACATTTTAAAACTGATGTTAACACTATTCTTAAAATGCTCTTCCAAAGGTACATTCAAGACATTAGAACACTTATTATTTATCCTCTGTAGCTCCTCTCCTTTCAAAATCTTCATCTCCTATAAAATAAAAATAGAATCAAACTTTAATTAAAGTGATGAAAAATGTATGATATATATGCATTAATGATGATTTGTGGAAAAAAGTAAAGAAGAATCTAGGATAAAGAAAAAAATGAAAAAAAGGACTGATTTAAAAATTAATATTTCCAGAAACAAACTACCAGCAAGATTTCACTTAGAAATCTTCCCTTTTGACTGATAACAAAGCACCTTTAATAAAATAATTGATCTTCTCTTTTAGTACTGATCATTTACTTTGCAATGTTTTCTTACTGAAAATAGTACTTTATGTGGTTGCACGCAAATATATGCATGGATTTAGACTGAAATAAACCACTCAAATTATCCATTGCACCAGTAACTTAAATATTCCATATAGGGTCGTCTCTACTCAAAATACAAACTTCTTTCTGAACATTGAAAAATTAATCTTTCTTCCTACCCCCAAATTCCCCCCACCCCATAAACATATATACCTCAAAATCCACCCTCAAGGATCAGACATATCATGTTGGTGGAGTCAGGACCTAAAAAAATTGACATGTTGGGGTTTGCCTGGGTGGCTCAGTGGTTGAGCATTTGCCTTTGGCTCAGGGCATGATCCCTGAGTTCCGGGATGGAGTGCCCCCTCCCCCCTGCATCGGGCAAGGAGCCTGCTTCTCCCTCTGCCTATATCTCTGTCTCTGTGTGTGTGTCTCTCATGAATAAATAAAATCTTTAAAAAAATTTAAAAATTAACATGTTGGTAGTAGATGCATATGTTGAATTTTAATGCCAAAAAAAGATATTACATATAAAATGGTTATCATGGAATATTTTCACGGCTTTTTGTAAGCATATGCCATTTGCATCTTAGAGTTAAACATTTAGAAATTTATATTTTGAAACACAGTATGAAATCAAAATGAAACAAGTGGAGAATCTGCTGCAATGTTGTATTTTGTGTTCATGAGTACTCTACTATTTATGATTTGGCTGTCTGGAGGGCCTACTTCACAAGAGGAGCACATGGCTACTCCTTCAAACAGAAATGTTGTGTTCTCTGTCCACATACAGTGCCATTCCTAAGACTATTTATAGTGTTTACATATAAAAGTCATAACCTCTGAATCTAACGGGAAAGATGTCAGGGGCCAGTTGGCAGGACAGGACTTCTGTCCCACAAATCAGTGTGTAGGTGTGGCAGCCATCTCGGTTGGTGGGTATGAATTATACCAATCCATTGGTCCAGTTTTAGAACCCTTACGTGTAGAGTGAGAATCGGGTGAGTCAATGAGCAGAGATAGAAAGCAAGGAGCCAGTCAAAGGCCTTTTTAATGAACTATACTTGTTATATAAGCCAGAAGATAGAAGGCTCCTTTGAGATACAGTTCTTTTTTTTTTTCTTCTAACGTGATGTTACTGTACTTGCCACTGTTTCAAATTAGCAATTATTTTACAAGGTGTTGAAAAGAGGGGAAAAAAAAGATATCATTTAATACAATGCTTAACCTTCAGCAGATGAAGCAAGGTGAATACAATTTAAAAGTAAAAGCATAGGCTTATTTTTTTTTTGGCTTAAAATCAACATAAGCATAAGAATGGAGCCTACTAATTATGCATGCGTTTTTTCATAATGCACTAATCATTTCTATGCTTTTCTGTGCTGCAGTGTTTTAAGAGAAGATGGTGCTGTGAGATGTGTAAAGGCAGAAACTAATAAAAAAAAAAAAAAAAAAAGGTATGACTGTCAGGACCCTGGGTGAAAAATCAGAAAAGCATTACTGGTATAACTTTTAAGAAAAAACATATTGAGCAAGGAGATTTAAGTTAAATCTAGCCTGATAATGATGAATGTAATTTCATGAAGGGACTTAATTACTAAAAAATATAGTATTCAAGGTCACAGTAATTCAAGAAAAAAAAAAGTGATCTACTTCCAAAATGTGTTTGTAGTGATCAAACACAGGGAAATACTAAAATAGTTGTATAGCTTTTTTTTGTATCTTTCATATGAAAAGAAAAAAGAAAAAAATGTAAAGAAAGGCAGACTGCCACATGCAGAGCCTCATTTGGATGTGTCTGGAGTCTTGGAAGCTTGACTAGCTTACGTTCTCCTCCAAATGGACCCTGAGAGCTTATCTGGAGTTTTCAGCAGGGGAGCAAAGCTACTTGCAGACACTTGACAGAAGAAATGTCCTGGGTCCTCCTTTTTGGGGAAGGTCATCATGTTGGTCAGACCACGCAGCTCAGGAAGGGATGCACTTGGAGCTTTGGGAGGAAAGAAATAACCAGCCGGATCAGCCACATCAACCCTGGCAATCAACAGGGTGACAGGTGTTGCAGTCAGATGGCCTTCACATCCCCAAAATAATGTGTGCCTCTTTTCCTCTTTAACCTTGCTAATGACAAACATCAAATATAATTTATTGTTTTGTATCCACCCCATATAGAGATTAGGGGATATTTGAATCATGATAAATGCCAAAAATTATGCTGAGTTCTTAATAAATTCTCTCTTGTAATCGGACTACAATTCTGGGTGCTATATGCCATCATCTCTGTTTTGCAGATAAACTAAGGTCGATGAAAGAAGATAACTTGTCCAAGTCCCATACCTGGGAATTCAGACCAATCTCATCAGAAAAGAGTGCTCTTTCCATCATAGCTTACTTATGAAGTGCATTGCTCACATCATTTTCCACTACTTGCTCCACAAATGCTTATTATATGGAATTTCCTTTAATGTTAAAACTTATTTTTACAAAACTTAGTAAGAGCATTCATAAGGACTTTTGCTATGTCTTCATTTTTTGTATTTTGTTTTGTTATTCAATTTTATATATAATATCATTCTATATTTTTGTCCATTGTCACTTATAAAATTATATATATAATAGATAGTATACATTTATGTTATGCACAAATGTAATATTGGAGATAATATATTTATTTTATATACGTGTGTGTATATATATACACAAGATCAAATTTGGGAGACGCCTGGAGTTAACTTGGCTTGTAGTAACTGGAATGATATTTAGTTTACAATTGTGAAAGAGCTCCATAGGTAATTTTTATAATTTTTATTTTGTTTATTTTTCCAAGAACCACAGATGCTCAGAGATGAATACAAAATCTTCTCTCTCCCATAACCCCATTACTAAAATTCTCCTCTCTCCTCTGCTAAATCATGGTTTTTATTTTTATATTATTAGATGTTTATACACCCAAAGTATTATAACTTACATCCATTGTCTTTAGAAAAGAATGCAGTATGATTACATGTTTTCAAAGAGAAGCCCTAGGGTTCATTTGCTGTATGATCTAAGCTAGGTTTCTTTACCTCTCTGCCTCAAGTAATCATCTTTTGATTGATGGCTATATCCAGTAGGAAAATAAATATTTATTCAACAATTTTTAACCTCTTGACACCTTCAAGCAGATTTCTCCCAGGAGCACTATACCATTGTAAACCATTCTCTCATGTGTGCAAAACTGAGAAAATGGTAAACTGGAACGGGCTTTTATCACAATGCAACTTTGGAGTGTCACAGTCTTATAAATGTCTTAAAAAAATTCTGGTGAGACAGAAGACACCTGTATTTGGTGTTTGAGAGATGAATGAAAATAACAACCCAAATGAAAAAGGCCACAATTCCACGGAGATAGGTTGCATTGTTGATTTTAATTTGTATACTGTTCCTTCCTTGCCTTACTCTGGCAAAGCCACTGTCTGCAGTGGACATAGTCATGATTGCAAAGTGGAAGGGCAGCATGAGTCAGGCTCAGAAGGATGACATTGGCGTGCCATCCATACATGGGTGGAACTAACACACCAGACAGGCCAAGAGAAGTCCTTCCTCCACATGCCATCTTCACAACAATCAAACAGGGGGCTAGAGTTGGGAAAGGTCAACTTTAAAGAGCAATGCAGCGCTGCTAAAAGGAAGGCTCCACACTCTAAGAATCACCTGGTGGGAGACCCAGCACATCCCCAAGTCTAGCTCAGAGTGGCATTTGTGGTCTTCCATTCTGAAAAAAATTTCTCCATTACCTTAAACTGACCAGACAGTTTGCACATAAGGAATCGAATTCTGCTGGTGCTAATTCATTCCCTCATCCCCCAACAATGCACCAAGACCAACTATGGCATCCAATAACCTCAAGAAACAAGTAGGTATCTAAGGAGTAACATTGAAAGAAGAGAAGGAAGGAAGGAAAGAAAGGAAAGGGAGAGGGAGAGAGAAAAAAGGAAAGAAAAAGAAAGAAAAAGAAAAAGAAAAAAGAAGAAAGAGAAGAAAGAAAGAAAGAAAAGAAAAAAAAGAAAAGAAAAGAAAAGAAGAAAAGAAAAGAAAAGAAAAGAAAAGAAAAGAAAAGAAAAGAAAAGAAAAGAAAAGAAAAGAAAAGAAAGACCTAAATAAATGTAATAATCTAATATAAAACAAAAGGTGAGGGACACCTGGGTGGCTTAACGGTTGAGCATCTGCCTTTGGCTCAGGGCATGATCCCCAGGGTCCTGGGATCGAGTTCTACATCAGGCTCCTCATGGAGAGCCTGCTTCTCCCTCTTTCTATGTCTCTGCCTCTCTGTCTCTCATGAATAAATAAAATCTTTTTTAAAAAGATGAATCTGAATTTATGGAACAGTAGAATAGGATTTAAAAGAGGGCAGCCCGGATGACTCAGCAGTTTAGCGCCGCCTTCAGCCCAGGGCGTGGTCCTGGAGACCTGGGTTGGAGTCCCATGTCGGGCTCCCTACATGGAACCTGCTTCTCCCTCTGCCTGTGTCTCTGCCTGTCTCTCTCTGTGTCTCTCATGAATAAATAAATAAAATCTTTACAAAATAATAATAAAAATAATAATAAATAATTTAAAAAGATGAATCTGAATTAATGGAACAATAGAATAAGGATTTAAAAGAATCATAATAATTATTTCCAAAGTGATAAAAGAGCTACAGTATTTGTCAAAAAAGAACATTTATAAGAAAATAAATAAGACAGTATGAAAAATAAAGCATTTGATGAAAGTACATGAAAATAGAAAAGATTCTATTCTATTAAAAATATTTAGTAATTACTTTTATTATTTGTTAAATTTTATTTATTAAAATTTATTAAGATTATGTTATACATATTTATATATTGTGTAGACACTAATTTTCAGTAATGGAATCTGTTCTATCTTAATAATCTTAAATAATACATTGATTATATTACTCATATAAAAATATATTTCTAGATCATGGGAGATTAATATGTATTATGTACCATATAAGGTAATATATTATAGTACATTACATATGTATTTTTTGGATATATTTATATATTTACATAGTTCATTCAATGAACTTACTCTACCTTTTAAATATTTATGTAAACAAACAGAAAATTATGTTCAGCCAACATTTCCTTTACTAATTCAATACCCACAATGGTATAAACAGAGTATTTTGGATGGTAGGTGTTATGCCTCTAAATGTTGACGTCCTGGGCCTCACCTTGTAAGTACATCCAAGATAAAAATGCATTTTTAGGACCCCGAGACTAAGAATAAGTATGGGTTTAACTTATATTTTATGGTATCTATTGTGTTATTATCTTCTTTACATTTTCAATTCAAACATAAAAGCTAACCAAGGGCTTCAGGTTGTTAAAGGCACCTGCACCAGGACCTTTTCTCAGTCTTTTTAACTTGAGACTTGTAGTTGAAATCCAATTTAATTAAGGTGAATTTAAGTATCTCAAGCTTATAACAATTTTGTTTTATAGTCTAAATGGAACCAGCAGTGCATTAAGAATATGTAATTCATCATGAATAAACCTTTCTCAAAGGACTGAAAGAACTGCTCAACTAGAAGAATCCATAGATGTAATGACCACATTAGCAAACAAATAATGAAAAGTATCAGAAGATGGAAATATTAAATTTATGTTGCCTATTTTGTTTAAAACTCAGAAAATTAGGAAAAGGGGTACTTCTTAAACCTGCTAAACCTTGCTCATAATTTTTTAAACTTTAGATGCATTCTCTTTAATTTGAGTATAAGTCAAAATACCTGTTTTAATCACTAGTTTTTTAACATAGACCTAGAGGTCTTTTCTAACATGGTAAGGTCTGGGGAAAAAAAAATATGCAAATGAAAAAGTTAAATAATCTCATGATCCATTGACAGAAAAAGAATCAAGAGAATCACATGAAAAACTTGTAAGACCATAAGAAAGTTTAGCAAATTTAACACCAGCAATGTAAAATTTTAAAGGAGATAGCATGTCTGTACATTGGCATCCATCAACAGGAAAAAAATTAAATCATTCAAAAATATGCAATTTTATCAATTTGATAATTTTACTACCAAATAACAAAAATAAGAATACATATTAGGATAATATGGAAAATCACTACAAATTTTGTGTTCTGAACACAGTACCTTGATATCTTTAGTCTCTTTTGTTGCATAAATTAACCCAGCTACATTATAAGCCAGCAGGGTTTCAAGTGGAGGCACTTCTGTGGGTCTCCTGGTGGCCACCTTCACTATGGTTCAGCAGGGGTGGTGTAGGTTGGCTACTGTTTTCATGCAGAGACACAATGTCGGATCCTCACAACTTCTCTCACTGGGGTTTCAGAAGGAGCATGTGCACTTGGCATGCTGGCTTATTTCAATCTCCTTCACCATTTTCTTGTGGGAGACCCTGTAACAGCTCTGGTATTTACACATGATTCCAACCGTCTTAGTCCATCAAATCACCTTGATGTCTTTATTCTTTATATTACCCCTGGTGATAAACCCTATATGCATTTACTTTCTCTTTAAAAATTATGAAATTTTAAATAATTTCTCTGTTCCAGTAACAAGGCTGTGTTCCCAATTGCCAAGTGCTGCTGTCTGTCGCCCACCTCTCCTGTTCTCCACTAATGGTGAGGAGTGAGCAGGTCATCAGGAAGTGTTTCCATAGTTGGGTCATGTGGCATCTAGGAAAGGCAACTATCTCCTGCCTTCTTCACTTAAGTATTACTACTACTACTTTGACTCCTTTTCATGGGGGGAAAAAGACCTGCAAAGTTAATATAAGACTTATATTTCTGGGTTTTTTTCTATGTATGGAGAATACTGGAGTATAAGATCACAATATCTGGTTTTAAACATAGAGGACATATCAGTTCTGTGTGTGTGTGTGTGTGTGTGTGTGTGTGTGTGTGTGTGTGAGAAAGAGAAAGAGAATGAGGCGAGAAGGCAAGAAATGATGGTAGAATCAGGTACTGAGATGTACCATATTAAGTGTTCCTTCTGCAAGTTCAGATACGGGAGCCTGGGGATTACCTCAGGATTTGAGCAAATTGACTCTCTGTTCTCCAGAGTTAGAATTTTTCTAGAACTAAACTTCCATATTACTAAATCCACATGTGATAAATACATACGTAGTTAATCTCTTATTACCTGCTGCCTGTCAAATTTAGTTTGGGGTCTGCTTGTAATAGAAGCCACAGCCACCCAGAAGGAGCTTTTCTCATGGTGATGGCAGGGCTGCCACAGGGCAAACAGAGGGAATGGAATTTAAACTAGGGGTTGGAAATGAGCCAGCAAGAGAAGACAGCATTCCTATGCTTACAAAACACGCTCACATGTTGCATGCAATTCTTATGAAAATCCTCTGAAGTAAGAGCATGTATGATTAGTCTGATTTTACAAATACAGAAAAAGATGTTCAGAAAGAATGAGTGGCGTACAATATCACAAAACAAAGTAACTATATATATATATATATATATATATATATATATGTGAAACATTCTGGGTTCTTTTCTGGAGGGTGAATGAAGAAGTGGGATGAAATCTAAAGTTTTTTTTCCTAAGTTTTTTTTATAGTACTTTCTCATTTAACTTTAAAAACTCCTTCACACACACACACACACACACACAAACAAAAAAACAAAAACGAACAAACAAAACCCACTAACTAGTAGGCAACTATGAAATAATTTTTTTTTTTAGGCTTCCTAAATCTTTCCAGTAAAAAGATGTTTCACCTGGTATGACAGACAGAAAAGTGTGTATAAATCTTAAAGCTAACAGAATACATTATAGAAAGAATTCAGAATGCAATCCTAAATTCTGAGGCGTTGCAGCACAATGTCTACTACTGCCCACACCATTGGTAGGCTGAATACCTGAGACAAAGAGGATATTCCTTTATTAAATATATTTGCTGGGAATTGTTATCTCCTTCTACCATGAAACCTAAGGTGAATTTATTTCTGGAAAACAGATATTGATGTGATTTGTTTTGTTTTGGTTAGAGAAATAGAAAATTTTATTTCCTTCATCCAAGACTACCTGAATCTGGACGATGTAAAAGTTTGTTACAGTATCAAGTAGAGTGTAATACCTCAAAGTCATCTAAAGAACTAAGTTGTTTATCTCAAAATGTTAAGGATGTTAAAGAACAGAAATATAAGAAATCATCTTTTTATGAAACACTCAAAGTTCAAAGACAAAGCATTTGTTCTGTGTGCTACTCTTAAAACAGTATTAAAATATTACCTTCAAGTGTGGGTTGTCACTTTTCATTGCTTTGCTATTAGTATCCCAATTTTAGGTAATTGTGCATGACGAAATCCTATTTCAGTCAATTTTTGAAGCAAGGTTTGATAATTTTCTTTATTCTCACACTATCCTACTTGATTTTTGTTCTTTCCTACCTCAGCTTTGTGTTTTGGAGAATCAATCAAGTACAAAAGAATGCTAAAAGACCATAAATCCCTTCATCAACCTTAAAAAAAAAAAGCAGCCAGGTCTTTAAATTTTTCTTACTTTCAATCTATCATTAATAACCTTGTATTTCATGTTTTCTGTGTCCCCTTCCCTTAATGCCAGAAAATAAAAGGGAAAAAAAAGCTAGAGACTTTTTTTTTACAGGTGGTCTAAACTTTTCCTTATGTTTTATGCAGATATGTACATATAAATTCTATGTGTGTTATACTAGAAAAAAGCAAACAGACATAGCTTACAAATATCCTTTCATGAAAACGTACACATCTTAAGATTTTCAGGAATTCAATCACTCTCCCTCAGTAAAACTCAATACATTTATTTCCAAAATGAGGATAATAATCCCTAAACACATCATCAAATCTTTGCACTTGAATGTCCCCACACACACAAAACCCTTAGTAATATAAAAATTCTCAAAAAAAAAATTCTCTATCCAGCTACCCATTAAAATAATTCCACTATATAATACTTGCCTTGAGCAAAGCATATTATTTTCTTGTGTATTTTTCCATTGTTTTGTATAGTGCCTGAGAGCAGAGCAAGAAAAATAGCTTTCTCCTCAACAATATCATCTTTGAATGGGTCTCTGCCTTTGCATGGGATGCTCCTTCTCTCCACCTCTTCACTTGGCTATACTCTTACTCCTCTCGGGACTCAGTCTGAACATCAGTTGTTTGGGCTTCCTCTCTGGGTTCACAGACCAGATTATAGCTCACTGATATGCAGTGTCTAATGCTCTGTAATTGTCCTCATAATACTTAACAGAGTTAGAATAAGCAAATTGCTTGTGTAATCATGTATTACCACCTTCTTGTGGGGCACCTGGGTCGCTCAGTCAGTCAGTCAAGCACCCAACCCTTGGTTTCTGCTCAGGTTGTGGTCTCATGGATTGTGAGATCGAGCCCTACATTGGGCTTTGCACTTATCAAGGAGTCTGCTTGAAGATTCTCTCCCTCTGCTACTCCTCTTGCATGCACACACTCTCTCAATATCTCTTTCTCAAATAAATAAATAGATTTATATAAAAAAACCTACCTTCTTGCACTGTACCTGTATAGTCCATAAAGAGCTTTATAACTACTGTCTCCAGTTTCTTTTTTTTTAATTTTTTATTTATTTATGATAGTCACACACACAGAGAGAGAGAGAGAGAGAGAGGCAAAGACACAGGCAGAGGGAGAAGCAGGCTCCATGCACCGGGAGCCCGATGTGGGATTCAATCCCGGGTCTCCAGGATCGCTCCCTGGGCCAAAGGCAGGTGCCAAACCGCTGCGCCACCCAGGGATCCCCTGTCTCCAGTTTCTAACAATAAAAGTATTCAGCAGAGATTTAGTTTGTTGAATGAGTAAAAACAAATTAGTAAAAGTCATTCAGGAAAACTAGGAAGAAAAATGCTAGATCTAATATTTTCATGCTGTATTGATTGCAGACAACTTAATCCACTCTAATAAATTTAAGAACAGAGGGATTTTTATTAAAGGATATCAAACAGCTGATTAAAGCAGTGACTCACTTGAGAATGGAGCCAGAACCAAATTTTGAGGAAGATCCTCAAACTCCAAATATGTAGAACCAGCTGGAATCCCTCCCAGGTCCACTCCTTTGAACTGTCTTTATCAGATATCTGTCACCAGGTCCCAATGGAGAACCACAATGTCTCCATCATACCCAGTTCTGCCTTGTGGAAGATGGTTCCCCCATGTGGTGTTCTTCTCCAATCCAAGAAGAATATATTCTCCACTGGTAAGAGCTCTGCTCATACCTAATGCCTCAAGTATTCCTCCCTCTTACAGCTGATTGTTGCTGAACCCATCAAACTTTAGGATATTGTGGATTTGATAAATCCATGATGAGAGGCTTTGATCATATGACCCACAGTTAGCTGTTCATTTTTAATGGGCTTGAGTAGCATGCTTGATGGTATTGCCTTGCTTTAGAATCCAAAGTTTCTGGATTATGGTTGTCCTTTGAGGGAATTACCCAAACTTCACACAGCACAGTTTTCTACCACAGATACCTCTAAAGCCCTCGAGTCCAATTTCATAAGCTGGGTTATGTGGTGCAAGCAGCAGACCATGTAACCAAATCTACAGCAGAGACCTTTCCTGCCCTGTGGCTCCCTTGTTTCCCATGAAATGGTTTATAGCAGAAGTCTGGAATATGATGCTGCAAGTACCTGCAGGGGCCTAAAGGCACCATTGTTCCTTCTTAGTGGTGGGAGGTGCAAGATCTTATAATTCATTCTTACTTCTGAGGAGATACTCTGTCACTGGCCTGGACCAACAGACTTCACTAAGGTTGAAGATGCCTGAATTTTCATCGGGCTAATCTCTGGATTCATCTCTCACCATCTGGATTGCATGTTTCTAACCAAAACCACCAATTTACTTGTCTCTTTGTGTGCATCTGGTCCTCTAAATGTGATGCCATCCACACAGTGGGCATTGTGCTGTTCTCTGGAGTGTACAGGTGATCCATGTCTCTTTGGATTATTTTAAGACCAAGCAGAAGAGTTACAGCCTTTAGGCCTGACCATAAATACATACTACTGCCCATGTTCATCTCATGCGAAAGAGAATTGTTTCTTTTCTCCTTCCTAATAAGGATGGGAAAACAAAAATATTTGCCAAATGAATGATCTAATATTATGTAGTTGAAGCTGTGTTAATTAGCTCTAGAAAAGATATCACATCTGGGAGCACAGCTAAAACTGGGGTAAATTTGCATTATTTCATTGTCAACTTAAAGGATCTGCCTGATTGTTTTTTTCTGTTTTGCAGGAGCGAGACTGGTATTTTAACTGCATGTGGTGGATCAGTCCCTGCATTTAGTCCTTGATTATGGCACTGATCTTGGCCATTCCCTCAAGGATGTGAATTTGCTTTTGGCTGTTCTTGATTGTACATTGGGGCAAAGAATTTGAGCCTTCCATCAGACTTTTCCCACTATAACTATAAATCCAATGCCCCGGTATGCCCATTAAATACTCAAGCACCTGGGAAATTACCACTGTGATTTGGACTCGGGCTAGGACTCCATTTGCTTCCTCCCACCAATATGCCCTTCTTGTACCACAAGGCCTCAGTAAAGCTTTGGGTCCCTAAATATCAACTGGAACCCTGTATCAGAGAATCCCTGATATCCCCTTTTTCCAGTGTACTGTCATTTAAGTAAACAGTGTAGAAACATCTGTAGAAGGACTGGGGAATTCATTACCATATTAAACTGCCAAAGTGTTGTTAAGTTATCACTCCTAGGAACTCAAGTTTCCCTTTCAGTTAGTAGATTCCAGGTCTCAGTCATTAGATCTTTCATAATAAACAACTGATATATTTAGAGTAGGTGAGTCTATTGGGGAAAAAAATGATCACTTTCCCGCAGAGTGGTAGGCATTTAAATTGGAACAGAGTAAAAGATACTCTATCTCAAGGAATGACTTTCAAAATGTGAAAATATAAACTTTCAAAATTTTGAAATATGATCACTGCAGCATTATTTCAAATTGCAAATAAATAAGTGGTTTTTTTTTTTTAAAAGAAAGAGAGGAAAAAAAGAAAACAATGCAAATGCCTATCCGTAGGTGGATGGCTATGGTGTGGCCATTAAAAAGAATTATGGATCTATATGTACTGACACTGAAATATCTAAAATATATCATTAGATGTAAAATTTCCACTTATTTTTTGAGGTATAATTTGAGCATACAAAAAGGGACTGATTTTAGACGTACCGTTTGATTTGTTTTTACAATGGTAATAACTCCAGCAAACCCACACACTTATCAAGGTATAAGAAAGGATTGTTGGGCCCCTTCCCAGTCAATCCTCCCAGCTCAGAAGCAGCCAATGATTTTTAAGGCAATAGATTGGTCTTGCTTCTTCTAGAAATTCATATAAATAGAATCATGTGGGTTGCAATATCTCATGCTTGGCTATTTCATTCAGTATATTGTTTTGAGTCTCATCCATGTCAATGCATGTATCAGTAGTACATATCTTTTTATTTCTGAATACTAGTATGTTTATTTTCTTATTTATTTTTGTAATGTAGCTTTAATGCAGACATCTCTTGCCCAATGAGACTTCCCACAAATTCCCACAGTATAATTTTTTATTTCTAGCTTCTTTCATATTCTTCAAATTATAATTTCAGAGAATAAGTTATTCATAATACATTTTTCATGAGATGTCCCTTTAATATCCACCAAACTTCAATAAACGCATATTTAGCACCATTTGCTTAGCTGTCCTGAAGTCTACTGCACCTCCAGCTTTGACTTCATATGTGACTCATATTTTCCATTCAGATCATCAGCCACAGTTTACGTATATGTTTTTTAATGCTTATTTTGATTTTGATTTTTGTTTGGGTAATAACAAGAAGTAAAACAAACACATTCTTTCTTCAAAAGGTTGATAAGGATCACAACTGGACATGGTTATCTCCCGATATCTCCATCTGAGGACACAGCTTGTGAAAATTGTAAGCACACAACCATGTTACAAGCACAGGTGTGAGATTCAGAAGAAAGTGAAGATAAACCTTCATGGCACGCAGCACCTTCTGTTAGATCTGCATACATTATATTCACGGAGGTGCAAAAGATTCCTTTTTTTCTCTCTTTCTACATCAATCATCTTTCAAAATAAATGACTGGAGCTCTTTGAAACATTATCTGAATTGTCTGTGGTATATTTGTAGCAAACAAGAATAGTAATGGCAAATTACAAACAGATTTAAAACAAAAACTAAAATTGCTCATATTAGACAATTGTGAGTCCTTGCAAAATGACTTTAGGGACAAACTACAGATTCAGATCTTAACAACTAGCAGATTTCTAAAACCAAAAGCAAAAACAAGGATGGCAGAAAAAACTCTCAATATTCTAAGACAGAATCATTAATTTCTCATAGGTCTTTTATTTTTAAAGGATTAAATTGTCTGAATGGATCTGAATATGAGAATGAGTGAAAAATACCAAATGTTATCATGGAAGAAAAAGATCTAAGAAATATCACATTTTGCTAAGAAAACCGTTTTAAATTTCTAAACTGTGTATTGATAGTTACAGTTTAATAAACTCATAAAACATATCAAAATTAAAATGGGAAAAAGTATAATAACCAGAGAAATATTAAAAATAATGCAATATCTAAAAGTAAAAAATGGAATATCAATCCTTAAACTAAACTACTTATAGTGTTTGGACAACATTGTATGGGACTCTAAAAACATCAGGCAAGACAATAATCTGAATCTCAAGCTTTTTTATTCCTTATAAAATATTATATATGCAATATCTTTCCTTAGAGAAATAGAGATTCCCTAAATTATTGTGTTAGTTAGGATTATGTCAGGAAAACAGAAGCTATTATGAATATTTCTGTAAAAAAAGACTTCCATACAGGAATTGGAGCCTTGTAGAACCAGTGGAAGGGTTAGAAGAAAATGTCAAGTTGGGTTCCCATGTCTGTCTTAACTGCCTAGAGCAACAGAGATCCTGCTACCCCAAATCATGCCTTCTGCTTCTATTTCTCCTAAAGTTTGTGTAAATGTATCTTATTGGCAGAATCTGATCTAAACCATATAGGAAAAGGATTTTGAGGGATGCAAAAAAATGTAGGATGAAGCAGCATCAATTTTAGATTGATGAGACAATATAATAAAATAGTATTTAGCTACATTGTTGTGTTTCATTAACAGAGAATAAATGTACAATAGAAGGTACATAGTCTTCATTCATTCAGTTCAGAGAGGCATCTAATATTATTCCACAATCACATAAGTAAATGCAAACTCTGAGCTGTGATAAATGGTACCATCCTGCCATGAGAACATAAGAAATGGGGGAAACTTTCCTAAGGTGTCAGGAAAGACACATTATTCAACAATGAAGATCAGCAGTCAGCTAGTAATGTTATAGCAATGAAAGAGGTTTAAAGAATAAAAAACTTAGAGCCAGAAGCAAAAATAGAGGAGATAAAACCATTGCCTAAAAATATCATAGAATAACTTGATGAATAAAGAACATTCATAAGAAAACATCTACTATAATAAGCAAATTGGTAGAACAAGTAAAAATGTAGAGTTCTACATTTAAGCATCTTCCCATCCTTCCAACTTTAAAGACTGTGTTAGAGTCTTATCCACAGAACTATCAGTTCTAAGTTCTGCACGTGCATGTCCTTGAGATGTCTACTTTATGTGTGCAAAGACCTTTGACTTGACATTTCAAGTTGTCTCAATAGGATATATTTTTAAAAGATTTTATTTATTCATTCATTAGAAACAGAGAGAAAGAGAGGCAAAGACGTAGGCAGAGGGAGAAGCAGGCTCCCTGAGGGGAGACTGATGAGGGGCTCGATTTCAGGACCCCAGGATCACGACCTGAGCCAGAGGCAGATGCTCAACCACTAAGCCACCAAGTGCCCCTAGGATCACTTATAAGCTTCTTTGGCTTCTCTCTTTTTTTCTACTCTTGACCCAAAAATGCTCTTAGTGTAGCAGTAGAAATGGCAATGGCTAATATTTGCTGACTTCTAGCAATGCATCAGGTCATCTGAATGCATCAGTTCACAAAATCTTTGCAACCACCTTTTGAGGTAGGACTAAGAGGTGAAATAGAATCTGTAAACAAGCAGCTTGCCTCTGGAGCCCAGAATGAGCTCTCATTCAATCCTAAAGCCTCACTAGGAGAGAACACTATAAGGACAGTTATTTTATGCATCAGAAAACTGAGAGTCAATGATGTTGACTCTCCATCTAAGTCAGCCATCTAAGGTCAATGGCAGATAATGGAATTCAAAATCATGAGTATTTGGTCCCACAAATGTTTCTTAAGGGTCACAAGGAAAGAAAGGTGTCTATATAGAAATGGCCACCCAAAGATATTGGTGAAAGTCTCCAGATACGTAATCCTATGTGAATGTAAAATTTGCTATGAAATATTCAAATAGTACCTTCTCCATAGAGCAGTCCTGTGGCAGAGGTGAAAGACAAGAGGTCAGTGACCACCTGTTGGTTTCCTGTTGCCCAGTTTATCATAAGAGATAAGCTTGGTGGGAGGCAAGAAGATTTGGTCTCCAGAGGGTGAGGCTATGCAGGTTGTTGGGAGACTCAACTGGAGGGTTTTAATACTTTCCTATCACTGCTGCAATAAAATATCATAGGCTTGTTATCTTAAAATATTCCTTTTTTTTTTTTTTTACAGATATATTGCTTAGAAGCCCCAAATCAGTCTCGTTGGGTTAATGTAAAGGCGTGGGCAGGGCTCATTCCTTCTGGAGGTTCTAGGGGAGAATCCCTCCCCTTGTCTTTTCCACCTTCTACAGGTGCACCTGCACTCCTAGGCTCATAGTCCCATTCTCACATCACTCCAACATCTTGCTTCTTTCATAATATCTCCCCACACTGACTCTGATCCTCTGCTTCCTCTTTGTAAAGGGTCTTGCGATTGCCTCAGGCCTGCCAGGACAATCCAAGATGATCTCCCCATCTCAAGGTCCTCAACGTTACCATGTCTGCAGAGCCGCTTTTGCCATACAAGGTATCATCACAGGTTCCAGGGATTAGAATGTGGGAATCTTCAGGGAACTGTTCTTCAGCCTACTACCAATAGGTAAGCCTTTTAAATCCTCAACCTTGTCAATTAAATGACATCCAGATTTGATTTCTTACTAGACCTCTAAGCCACATTCTCCTGAGGTTCCTTGGTGATTACGAAACATCACACACCCGTGTAGCATTGCAGCTGTCTAACCATAATCATTTAAGAGCTTGTAATAATAATGACTATCTATAAGACCTGACCAGAAGACATCAAAGATTGCTCAAAGTCTTTTTTGCATTTTCTTTATTATAAACTCCAAGGAATCTCTTTCTGTTCACTGATTCAGTTTCCACAAGCTCTGGGTTCCCTGAGGTATTAGATATGGGATTTCTCTCAAGAACCTCTCAGTTGTATCTGGCCAGACCCATTGTTTTTAAGTGCAGTCAGTATTCATTCATACAAAGCATACATGCATAGAAAGATTGATAGTTAGATAAGAGATAGACCTAAAATGAATAACTGATTTTACCAGTAATTTTGAATCTGCCATGTCCCTCTCCTGAGTTCCCAGACCATTTCAAGTTCTAAAAATATATTGACTGACTACTCATAAAGCTTTGAACTCTCCCTCATTGTACTAGTCGGTGTTCTCCAGAGAAACCAACAGGATATACAAGGAAATACATTATGCAAAATCGGGTCATGTGATCATGGAGGCTAAGAAGTCCCACAGTCTAACATTTGCAAACCAGAGACCCAGGAAAGTTGGTGGTATAACTTAGTCAGTCCGAAGGCTTGCGGACCATGGAAGCCAATGATGTAATTCCCAATTTGAGGGCAGGAGGAGATGAGATGAAGTGTTCCAGTTCATGCAGTCAGGCAGAGAGAAAAAGACTTTACCCATCCTCTACTTTCTTGTCCTATTCAGATCTTCAACAGATCAGATGATGCCCACTCCCATTAGGAACAATCCCCGAGTCCACCAAGTCCAACGCTAACCTCATCAGGAAACATCTTCACAGACATACCCAGAAGTAATGTTTGAGCAGATACCTGGGCATCCTCTAATCCAGTTCAGTTGACACATAAAAATAACTACCATACTCACTTATTACTCTTACTCTGTTAAGCTCTGCCCTGGTTTTTGCCAATTTATGGTTAGGTAAAAATATATTTGTATTGTTGTAATTATTTTTTTCATTTTTATGTTGTTGATTAACAATGTATTGGGGTCTTGACTCGGTCAGAATGAGATTGGATCAAATCCATAATTATGCATTATTATGAGACAGAGAACCTGAAAGAACATTTTGCCTCAGCTTAGGAGCCTCCTGTGGGGTGGGAGCATTGGGATCTTCCTCACACTTAGACTCAAACAGACATGGAGGAGTCTAGGATAGCAAGGTGGAATCACAGATGTCAGAATCCCTCACATAGAATTCACCCAAGAGAATGAAGTGTTGCCAGGAAAATCAGACACAGAAATGGAGGCTAATAGTTGGAGGAGAGTGGTTGTTGGATGTGTCCTAGCTCCCGGGTTTTGATCCAGTCCTCAGGATACTCTGGTGACACCATTTTCCCCAGAAGGAAATGTCTTTGTGAAATGAAAAGGCATTTCTCTTTATTTGGACTATTAAGAGGTCAAAACAACCCCATTCTGGGAAACGTCCTCAGAGCAACAATCCTGGGGCAAGAATTATGGTGATTCTTCATTGCAAGAGATAATCACAGCAACAAAAAGATTGAAGGATCTTAGGGGAAATTGGCAAGAATTTGCCCAGTGGCAGAGGCAGGGATGTGTGGAGCAATCAGGTCTATGTTGTGCTGCCCTTCAAGGGTGGGAGGGATCTGAGAAGCAGTGTGGCCACAGGGCAAGCTGCTCTTATGAACTCAGATGCCACATACAATGGGGTTTTCCAGAGGAGTGTGGGGTCCAGGAGGGAAATGACAGACAGTCACATGCCTGAGCAAGAAGGTAAGGGTTTTCATCCATCACAATCCAGATTAAAATGAATGTGACCTAAATCTTACCTCCAATTTATCTGCCACCCAGCCCAGACATTAGGGATACATAATGATTTGCAAAGCCACAAATGGAGGATTATCTACATTTCTGTGTATTTCATCAAGAGTGAAGCAGGAGAGGTTTTCTTCGCAGAGGGTATTTGCTCATAAGCACAGAGAAAACAAAGTAAACAATTAGAAACTACAATGGAGAGGAATAATCGCTACCACAATGTTTAAAAACCTCTGTCAAGTGAAATATATTATATCTTGCATTTATTAACACAGAAAACAAAGTTCTTGGCATGGATCTTACTTATTCTTTCAGGTTCCAACAATCCATCAATTATCAGAGCCTAGAATTATTCCCTTGATACCATGGTTTCTCAACAGCTGCTCTACTGACATTTTGCACTGGATAATTCTCTACTGTGGACGTGTCCTCTGTATATGCTAGTACATTTAGCAACATCCCTGGTCTCTACCATGTAGATGCCTGTAGCATTGGTGACAACTGAAAATGCCCCTGGACATTTAACACTCATTGCCACATGTCCCTGGAGGGAAAATAATTAGCCTCACCTCTTTCTTGAGAACCACTGCTTTCAGGCAATGAGCACTGAGTTCAAATTCAGCTTCATGGATTTACCTCAGAATTGTGTAACACAAGTAATGCATGTAAAGACCTTATGTCTCATAATGTTATATAACTATATAAAGTATCTTATTTACCTCCAAAGATAAACTCAGATTAATACCAAAATGTTAAAATCAACACTGAATGAATTAAATTGTTTCAAGATGATTGATGATGTTATAAATGACATTTAGAAAATTTTATTAAAAGTAGAGGGATTGTTAATACTTCCTTATATACCAAATATTAAAAAATGTGACTTTTATTCTGTAAGATTGGTGTTTTTGTTTGTTTTGTTTTGTTTTTAATCCCAAAAAAGGAGCAAATGAGTTTGACAGGAAAATCACATTCAGTGTTTTTTTTTTTTTTTCTTAATCTCGTATATTGCGGTAATAAGCAGTTTTCCTGTCATTTGTTGTTCTTTGTTCCAAGATGATGTAGATGATGTGAAAAAGACATCTTTAGAAAAGAAAAGCAGTTTTTTCTACTTACAGAATATGTACTTCAAATTACCCACAGTGAATTATACATAGAAACATTTCAAAACAGATGAAACTACAAAAATTGAGACATTATAAATGATAAACTGGTAAGTCTTTTTCTGTTGAATTATGAAAGAAACTTACCAGAGAACAGTACAAAAATTTAATGTAGAGACACATGATTTTATTTCTTTTGCAGAAAAAGAAGGCACAAAAATGAACTAACCTCTACAGCCATAAAGATGAATTTTAAAACCAATAAAACCCATGGGTACAATCTTCACAACTGAAGGGAAACATGGCTAGTGTACTTTCATTCAACATTTACCAATATATTAGGTTTTTTTCATTTATTCAGACAAGACATTTCTCTATAACAGTAAACCTTAGAGAATAATCCATGAAAATGCTGCCTGGGAGAAACGCACATTAAAAGTTTAAAGCAATGATTTCATACCATTGCTCAGATTAAGTTTTTTATCTCCAGTATTACTGCATGATAAAGAAAATCAAATAAATTTCACTCGTGAGGCTTTTCCCCAGAGCTCCTGATTGACAGTGAAAATGTCAAGAAAAGATAAGTGCACATATCCTGCAGTTGCTTTGAGTCTCATAACTAACCATTTAGCTTCTATGGCAATGGGAGGGAAGGTAACACAAGCTTGGGTAAGGCACCCTAGAAATATATGAGTCTCAGCTGGTCACCCACACAATATCCACTGCAGAGTTGATGAGGGTAGTGGAGTTCAGTTGAGTGAGGGATCCCAAAATGGCAGCAAATAAAGTATGTTTTAATGACCACAGATGCAAAATTTTTAAAAAGGATTATTTTGATACAGACAAGAATGATCTACACACATTTTCTTTTTTCCCTTTTCTCCCACCAGGTACAGCTAAAAATCCTGGACCTGACATGAAAAATTCAGAAAGGTAGGGAGAAGACAGATTGGCTAGGGTTGTCTTGTTCCACGGAACAACATGAAAGTGAGTTGCCACGTTTTCTTTGAGCCTCTCATATATCCTGGGCAGGGTGCTGGAGTAGCTGGAAGCTGATAAAATAACAGCCCAAGAAAAGACTACTTTCTCTAGCCAAAAGGATTGAGAAAAGACAATCTAGGAAAACAGCTTGTTTAGCAATGACTTCCCTACCCAAGTCAAACACAATGGTAGAAAAACACAGTCTCTCATGCCCTCATCACCAAAAGGTGAATGTCCACTCTAGCTGGCCTCAAGGAGCCTGTAAATTCCAGGCCCAGTGATTTCCCTCCTCGCCATTAAAAAGGACTTTCTACATCATTAAATAAGTATATAAGATTTAATTCCATTTCATAAACTTTACACCTGTTTGTCACTTCAGAGTTCAAGTGTTTTAAGGTTTATAACTACCTGTGGGGTAGACAAAGCAAGATTAATATATCCATCTCACTTTTTTCCCCACTTCAGTCTAGAAATCAGGACATCAAATATGTCTAGTGCTCATTCCTTAATCTACCTTAAAAAACAACTCATCTTTAAAATCTCAAGTAAAGATTTCCAGAAAGCCAAGTTCCCTGAAGCTCCTAGTTGTATCTGGATTTCTCTGGACTCTGTAACATGTTGAACTATTTTTTTTTAAGATTTATTTATTTATTTATGATAGACATAGAGAGAGAGAGAGAGACAGAGACAGAGAGAGAGAGAGACAGAGAGGCAGAGACAAGGCTGAGGGAGAAGCAGGCTCCTTGCAGGGAGCCCAACATGGGACTCGATTCAGGGACTCCAGGATTGCGCCCTGAGTCAAAGGCAGGCACCAAACCGCTGAGCCACCCAGGGATCCCCAATACTGAACTATTTTTATTGCCCATGAATGTAAGTGGAAATGACCCTATGCTTCGTCACTTGACAGGAGCAGGTTCAACAGTGAAAATAATGAAAACATAACTTTCTCCTTTGGATTCCTGCATGTAAGGCTTCCTGCTATAAGAAATCCACAGGTTTTTCCATGTGTTTCAGTAACCTCCTTCAAGAAAATCCACACCGCAGCATGTGTTGGCCGTGGTTGGGGCTGGGGTGGAATTGATGGTCTCTAAGGAGAGATACAATGGAGCCATCTCAGGAGAGGAAAAAATTAGAACCACTGGACATTGAGGTTGAAAGATGGGTAAGGAAATAATGAGAGGAGGGATGCACAGGCAGGAAACCCACTCCCGTGCAGGACCTAGTGGCTAACCCTGGCCTCCTGCCAAAGCCTTAGCAGCAGCAATGCAAGGGGGAGGGAGGAATGAGAACCACTATGCCATAAGGACCAGAAATTCCTTAAATTAAAACTGTAATAAATAGCCTCAGGGTCCTTATACAACCTACTGAAAGAGACAGAGAAGAGGGGGTGGGGGAGAAAAAGAAGTCTCTCAACTAATTGGGACCTGATTTTTTTTTTTATATTCCAAAATAAAGAAAAGTGTTATATCCCACTCCTCTTAGATCACAGAGCAATGTATGTTTGATATATCTGTTTAGTCCTTTATATATGTCACTGGATTTAAGCTCTGTGTGTGCAGGGGCATGTCTGTTTGGTTTACAAATTTATACTGAATGCCTGGCTATGACTCCCCTTTCTCACATCTAGGCTACAAAGACATTAAAAAAAACATGACAAAACCAAAATAAAATAGGGAGAAAATTATGATTTTAGCCCTTGTACCACATACAGCAAATAGGCCACACACACAAAAAAATGATATTTTATAAGTCAAAAGAAGTTTTAATTTGGTCAAATAAATTGGGTTTTCTTTGTTTGTTTTAAGGAGGCTCTATGCTCAATGTAGGGTTTAGACTCAAGGCCCTAAGATCGAGAGTCATGTGCTCTACCAACTGAGCCAGCCAGACATCCCTCAAATAAATTGTTTTAAATGACATCAGAAAGCAAAGCAATGTGACTAAGATATTTCCCTTCCAACATTGATTTTCTTTTAAATTAAAATCATGTATTTTTTATACATGGAAGAATAGAAATCTGGTTCTATGTTATTAACATAGTAAGAGGCAAATCTTTTTTTTAAGATTTTATTTATTTATTCGAGAGAGACAGAGACAGAGACATAGGCAGAGAGAGCAGCAGCCTCCATGCAGGAAGCCTGATGTGGGACTCGATTCCAGGACCCCCGGATCATGCCCTGGGCTGAAGGCAGATGCTCAACCACTGAGCCACCTAGGTGTCCCAAGAGGCAAATTCTTAACTAGAATTAGAGAATCACCAGTATGTTGGGAAGGATAGCAGAAGCTACTAATTCATTTCTTAAATTATATATGCAAATGCACCTAACACATATGAATATATATTTGGCCCCCTGTACCAACTACTTTTTAGCTAAATTTCTAAATCAAAAAAAGCACAAAACATTCATCAAATGACATCTGACTCTAACTTCACATCATTTAGGAAAAATCAGGTAGCAACTCCAGCCTCTCAAAAGGATTCTTTTGACCACAATTATAAGCATTATTCTAGATCAAGCACAGTGTACCAGAGAACAGATCAAGCAAGCCGGACTGCATAAGCCATGGAGAATGGTAAAGGCCAATTGCCCTGAGTGATGGGGAAGGAGTATGTTGCTCGGGGCAGCCAGAGCAGAGGTGAGTCAGCAGAGATGCAGTTAAGAAAGTAGCTCTCCACCCCTTTTGTAGGACCTCATGTTCTAAGCCTTTTGGACAATATTCATTTTTATAAAAAGTAAAGTCAATGAAAGAAAATTATGTAGACCCCTAAGAAGAGCTAAAGTTTAAGTCAAGTTCTGAAAAAGTGCCAACTGAAGAGGTATTTCATATAGATCCCAGGCAAAGGAGTCAGCATTTACAGAACTGTTAGAAGGAAAGGTCATAAGATATTCAGAGGCCAGCAAGTGGGTTTTTTGTTTTTGTTTTTGTTTTTTTCCTAGAATTTCATTGTAGAGTAAGGCCAAAGATCTGTGTGATTCCTTACACTCCTACGTGCTGCTCATAAGTTTTCTGTTCCATCCTGAGATACAGCGGAAGTCCATTGATGGTCCCTGGCCTCAGGATGAAACTCCATGCCTCTCAGGAGGGCCTGGCCACAATTCTGCAGGATGGAGCCCACATGCCTTCTTCTTCATAAAGCCTGCTCCATGGATCCTAAGGGACTTGGCAGGAGCCCCAAATTCTGTTACATTTCATGTCCAGATAGTTTGGGATGTATATGCAAATCATGCCCCAGAAACAATCCTGATACGTATACACTCTCCAGGGTGTATAAATTCTGCAGTGTTTGATAAAGCTTTAGACAAAATCCTTAATTGATTTTCATGAGGCAGAGTAATAATCTATTCTTTGCAGGCATGCTCACTCTTTTAGAAAACAAACACAGCTCCTGATAGGCTATGGTTAGACAGGGAAAACGCATCACAAAGAGACTTGCATTTTCAAGATAAAAATATAGCACCTTTAGTATCATTGGAGAGTTTGTTGATAATTTAGAGGTTATTACTAACTCTATACATCTCAACGGGGAATAATGTTTCTGCATTTCCCTTAAAGAATATACACAACCTTCAGGAACATTTTATCCAGAAAACGTTCTCTTTGGAAACTGCTTTTGTCCTTTTTCTTCAAACCACTCATCTCAGTAAAGTATATTATATTTATTCACACATTATACACATTTATTTAAAGAAGTAAATGAAGAAAAACCTTTATTTTTCTACATTTAAAATACCATATAGTCTATATAGACGTAAAAAATATATTCTTTTAAAAAATTATTCCTAGAATAGAAAAGAGAATGATGTCAGTCTGTCCCTCACTAAAGCAACATAATGGCATGAAGAGGGTTATTACTGTATATCTAAGACCTCGAACTACATAAGTTTTGCCTTTTTTCCCTCATTATCTCTGTATTGCTGGACTACGGATAAGGTATAACAATGAGAGACCCAACAGTCTGCTGCCCTTCCCTTATCTTGGCCGAAAACCACTGGCAGAGGCTTAAACACTAACTGGAAAGTAAATACTACACGTGAATACCACTCTTCCACTACACGAAAAAAGACATTTTTTTCTCTCTTGTTCACAAAAGCACATGCTTCTTTTCAATGAAGCTGAGAGATGTCACTAAAGAAAGGAGAAAAAAGTAGATAAACAGACACAAATATCAAATTTTCATTAATTACAAGCATTTCATTACGACCCACTGTCTTTTAAAGGAAAGTTTTAGGGAATAAAAATTAATAAACTTTTTTATTATTTTCTCATTTTATTGTGTCAAGATCCTAGGAAATAAGAGGGCATGTTCAGGGGAAAATATAAGCCATGGAATTTTATATTTGTTTAAATTTTGCTACACATTAACATTCTTGGAAAACAGTATAATTTAAAAATAAGTTGTGCATCCAATGAGGAAATAAAAATGAAATGTATTTTTCTCAAATTATACATGCAAATGTATGTAACATACATGAATATGTATTTTCACCTGTGGACCAATCACTCTTAATTTCTAATTGCCTCCAGAGGGGATTACTACTTTACTTGCTTCTAGTAGGGCAGAAGTATATATTTTTTAAAGATTTATTTATTTATTTATTCATGAGAGATACAGACTGAGAGAGAGAGAGGCAGAGACACAGGCAGAGGGAGAAGCAGGCTCCTTGCAGGGAGCCCGATGCAGGGCTTGATCCCAGATCCCAAGATCATAACCTAAGCCGAAGGCAGGCGCTCAACCGCTGAACGACCAAGGCGTCCCTTATCAGTAATAGAAGTAGTAAGAAAAGGAAAAGGAATAAGAGAAGTACCAGAGGAAGAGTAACAGTACTAGTAGTAGTCATCATAGTAGTAGTAGTAGTAGTAACAGTATAAAAACCATTCATTATCTGAAATAACACAACCAAAAAAATATGTTAGTGGATTTTTGGGTAGCGGGAGCCTATATTCCATTACTTTAAGTGAGAAAAATAATAACATATTCCCAGCCTACCTTAAATCTCAACAAAAATCCTCCATTATCATCAAAATAAACTCTTATATAATATTCCATCATTTTTTTGCAAAACATAAGTCATTAAAAATACCAGTTACTCAGTTATGTTACACTTAAAAATATGTTATTGAGTATATTTGTTTGCAGTAACTAAAATATATAGAGAAATGGTAACAAAATATACTTTTTTTCTATACTGCAGCCAACATATACTAGAAATTAAGAAAGTGGTACCTTAAAGGTATGTTTAAAAATGTACCTAACACTTAAGTAAAATAAAGAAGTTTTAAACGATGTAACGATTCAATAAAAGAATTGTTTGTCTTAATTCAGGCTGCTTTGTTGAGTACTAAGGACTGGTTGTCTTAAACAACAAATACGTATTTCTCACCATTTTGGAGGCTGGAAGTTCAAGATCATGGAGCTGGAAGATACAGTGTCTGGTGAGAGCCATTTTCCTGATTTACAGATGAGCATCCTCTTGTATCCTCACAAAGCAGATGAGAGAGAGAGAGAGACAGAGAGAGAACATCATATCTTTTCTTACAAGTACACTAATCCCGTTATACGGATCCCACCATCATGATCTAATTACCTCCCAAAGATCCTATCTCCAAATACCATCATCTTGGAGACTGGATTCCAACATGTGAATTTGGGGGGCAGTATGAGCATTCAGTCCAGAGCAGTTACCTGAGTGTTTTGATGGGAAGAGAAAGAAGAAGAATCAGCAGCAGTTTTGCTGGTGATTTCTAATTATGTGTACTTTCATGGGACTTCAATCTCATGGACTCAACCAATCTTGAGTATAAATTATTCAGTTTTGTACAACACAGAGTTGATATGGAGCTTAATTTCATTACAGATTTCCCACCTGATTCAATTTTTTCAGTGCTTTGAAAATGTCCAGTACCTTGTGCCGTTCAAGAATGATGTCCAACGCCATTTCAAAATGATGGTGTCTCTTCATTCCTATAGAAGGAACTTAGAGAGGCATTCAAAATATGATACTATGTTGAGTAATATAACAGAATTTCCCCAAACTAAAATTTTCATAGTTTTCCTCATTTTTATACACATAAAAATCATACTTATAACTGATGTTAAATATACCTCTTTAAATATTTCACCATTTTAAAACGTTTCCTTGAATATATGGTCTTCTCTAGGCTTCTTACTCCCTATCCCTTACTTTCCTTTACAGGCACTCCTACTTTCTTCAAAGATATTGAGTCTAATACTATGAAGAAGAGGATGGCTATGCAAGTACCATAATGTAGCCTGAAAGATTCTTATGGCAGAAAAAAAAATAATGAAAAATCAAAATTTTTATTTAAAAATAAAGAAATATAACAAACAGAGGAATTCTGATAAAGATACAATCATGTTTAGGGTTAGATGGATAGATAAACTATGGTATTAAATGTCATGTATTATGTTGAATACTATGTGTAACAATAAACACTAATTCTGGGGATCCCTGGGTGGCGCAGCTGTTTAGCACCTGCCTTTGGCCCAGGGCGTGATCCTGGAGACCCAGGATCGAATCCCACATCGGGCTCCCGGTGCATGGAGCCTGCTTCTCCCTCTGCCTGTGTCTCTGCCTCTCTCTCTCTCTGTGTGTGTGACTATCATAAATTAAAAAAAAATTAAAATTAAAATTAAAAAAGTAAACACTAATTCTGGGGATCCCTGGGTGGCACAGTGGTTTAGCGCCTGCCTTTGGCCCAGGGCGTGATCCTGGAGACCCGGGATCGAATCCTACATCGGGCTCCCGGTGCATGGAGCCTGCTTCTCCCTCTGCCTGTGTCTCTGCCTCTCTCTCTGTGTGTGTGTGACTATCATAAAAAAAAAGAGAGAGAGAGAGAAAAAAAACACTAATTCTGTAATATATGTCATAGTCAATGTATCATATATAATAAAGCTACATGATGCCAACCATTAGAAAAGAGTGTAACTTTTCAATAATATTACAGGGAAAATTGACTAGTACAAATACATAGCACATTGGATCTTCTATCAACAATCCAATGAAACTGAAATGGACTAAGAATTAAATGGAAAAAAATAAAACCAAAGGAAAAAACACTGTAAGCTAAAACAGTAACTGTTTTCTGATGTAGGGCATTGAAAGGCTCCTCAATTTCCTAATTCTTTAAATTTCACAATCATTCTCTGTGTAAGATAAGCTTAAAAAATTCAAAGTCATCTTTGATCATTTTGTCTCTCCTGTTACAATGTTCACTGTATTATCTCTATTTCTATTGCTGTACATTCCATAAATGGCTGAGATATTCTTTTTGAAGCAGATCTCCGGTTATATCAGGACAAAGTTTTTAAAAACATTTTTTTTTCAGTTTCTACTAAGCTTTACTTTAGTGTGGTCTCTATACCAGCATTAAAATGCATCTTTAATATGCTTTCAAATGCCTTTCCAATTTTATGTTATACCAGAGATATGCCCTACTCTTTCCTACTCTGTGTCTTTGGCCAATCCCATCACCTGAAATATTATATCCTTCTTCACCAGTACCACTTAGAATCTTATCCATGTCTAAGACGCTAATCTCAATGCCGTCTTGCCATGCTAAGTCATCCTACTCCCTACCTAGGTGAGGATTATCTTTTTTCTTTGGAACCTCATGTGATGTTGTAGAACACAGGTATGCTTATCTGAAGCCATCTAGTGAACAGCGAATAGTCATTTGTTTGCCATGTTTCTGCATGAACCATGCATTAAGTATTCAAATATTGGCACCTGGAAAGAGAAAGGAACATAACAGTGATCAAAACAGAAAGACAGATACAAACAAACAGATAAAAACAAAAACAAAATACAGAGAAACAGAGACAGATATTTGAATAGGCCGATGAGTGAGTATATAGGCCCAACTAGTATGTGAAGGGACAGCAAGCATTTGCTTTTCAGAATATTTTTTTTTCTAGAATGTTTATCGTAGCAGAGGCTCATCATTCTAAGCATGATTCAACCAGAGAAATAGCTCTCTATTACATTGTTTGGAGTTTAGATTTACACAATTTTGATATTTTTTTTAGGGATTTTCAGGAGTCATTCTGTTTATATGTTGTTTTCGACCTGTACACTGAATCTGCAACTGAACTTGTTTGTCAGCTGCTCCAGTAGTGTAATTTTCAAACACTCTTGCAGTAGTTGTAAATTCCTTGACAAGAATCATTCACCCCCACAATTCTTAGCTCATACTTTGTATTAAATGATCTGAACTATGGAACTGCTTAACTGAAATCCTAGGGTAATTGTTTTCACAGAAGTTCCACCTGCACTCCTGAATACTAACAATCTGACAGGCAAGTTCAAAAAATGAACAAGAGGAAAAAAACTCCTAACTTATATTTTCACAGCTGAGGCATAGTCATATGGAAAACGCAGCAATGAATATAGAACCTGAAAAATATTCACATAAAATTTTGAAAATTATTTCTTTCTGGTCAAAAAATTTAGTGATATTTATCACTCAGAAGACACACATTACAATAAAAACTATGCCACCTCTTTGAAAATAATAGTTATATAACTTCTTCCCTGGCATTTGCAAATCCAGGTAGAATCAAGAGCACATATTCTCATTTCAGATGAAGAACAAAACATTTAATAAAGACGAATTGCCTTTGGATTTCTCATTTTATAGTACAGACTAATGAAAATGTTTTTAAAGAGGTGTTGTCCATATATTTAAATTTAGAACTCAATTTTTAACCTTCTTTTCACAAATGTATCATCAATATCATCAGCAATTGATTATTTATTAAAAGATTAGTGTTGGGGGGAGGGGCAAGATGGCGGAAGAGCAGGGTCCCCAAATCGCCTGTCCCCACCAAATTACCTAGATAACCTTCAAACCATCCTGAATATCTACGAATTCGGCCTGAGATGTAAAGAGAGACCAGCTGGAACGCTACAGTGAGAAAAGTTCGCGCTTCTATCAAGGTAGGAAGACGGGGAAAAGAAATAAAGGAACAAAAGGCCTCCGAGGGGGAGGGGCCCCGCGAGGAGCCGGGCTGAGGCCGGGGCGAGTGTCCCCAGGACAGGAGAGCCCCGTCCCGGAGGAGCAGGAGCTGCACCAACCTTCCCGGGCGGGCGGAAAGGGGCTCGCAGGGAGGTGGAGCAGGACCCAGGAGGGCGGGGATGCCCTCGGGCTCCCGGGGACACTAACAGACACCTGCGAGCGCAGGAGAGTGCGCCGAGCTCCCTAAGGGCTGCAGCGCGCACGGCGGGGCCGGAGCAGTTCGGAGGGGCTCGGGAGCGGCTCCAGGGAGGGGGCTGCGGGGCGGGAGCGCGAATCCACCAGCGCAGGCCCCGGAGCACAGGGCGCCGGGACACAGCCCAGGATCCGGCCTCCCCCGGGACAGGCAGAGGCCGGGAGGGCCCAGGACAGCGAGGACGCTCCTGCCCCGAGCTGAGCAGATCAGCGGCCCCGCCCCGGAGCCTCCAGGCCCTGCGGACGGAGCGAGAGCCCCGAGCCCGTAGTTACTGCGGAGGCTGAATCCAGGCTTCCAGAGCTGCCATAGCCACTGCGGCTGTTCCTCCTGGGGCCTCACGGGGTAAACAACCCCCGCTGAGCCCTGCAGCAGGCAGGGGCAGAGCAGCTCCCCCAAGTGCTAACACCTGAGAATCAGCACAGCAGGCCCCTCCCCCAGAAGACAGCTGGACGGACCAGTGATACTCCCCGTGTTCCAATACAACTTGTTTTTGGCCACTCTGCACTGAGCAAAATGACTAGAAGGAAAACCTCACCTCAAAAGAAAGAATCAGAAACAGCCCTCTCTCCCACAGAGTTACAAAATCTGGATTACACTTCAATGTCAGAAAGCCAATTCAGAAGCACTATTCTACAGCTACTGGTGGCTCTAGAAAAAAGCATTAAGGACTCACGAGACTTCATGACTGCAGAATTTAGATCCAATCAGGCAGAAATTAAAAATCGATTGAATGAGATGCAATCCAAACTAGAAGTCCTAACGACGAGGGTTAACGAGGTGGAAGAACGAGTGAGTGACATAGAAGACAAGTTAATGGCAAAGAGGGAAACTGAGGAAAAAAGAGATAAACAATTAAAGAACCATGAAGACAGATTAAGGGAAATGAACGACACTCTAAGGAAGAAAAACCTACGTTTAATTGGGGTTCCCGAGGGCGCCGAAAGGGACAGAGGGCCAGAATATGTATTTGAACAAATCCTAGCTGAAAACTTTCCCAATCTGGGAAGGGAAACAGGCATTCAGATCCAGGAAATAGAGAGATCCCCCCCTAAAATCAATAAAAACCGTTCAACACCTCGACATCTAATAGTGAAGCTTGCAAATTCCAAAGATAAAGAGAAGATCCTTAAAGCAGCAAGAGACAAGAAGTCCCTGACTTTCATGGGGAGGAATATTAGGGTAACAGCAGACCTCTCCACAGAGGCGTGGCAGGCCAGAAAGGGCTGGCAGGATATATTCAGGGTCCTAAATGAGAAGAACATGCAACCAAGAATACTTTATCCAGCAAGGCTCTCATTCAAAATGGAAGGAGAGATAAAGAGCTTCCAAGACAGGCAGGAACTGAAAGAATATGTGACCTCCAAACCAGCTCTGCAAGAAATTTTAAGGGGGACTTTTAAAACTCCCCTTTAAGAAGAAGTTCAGTGGAACAATCCACAAAAACAAGGACTAAATAGATGTCACTATTTAGTGATGACACTAAACTCATATCTGTCAATAGTAACTCTGAACGTGAATGGGCTTAATGACCCCATCAAAAGGCGCAGGGTTTCAGACTGGATAAAAAAGCAGGACCCATCTATTTGCTGTCTACAAGAGACTCATTTTAGACAGAAGGACACCTACAACCTGAAAATAAAAGGTTGGAGAACCATTTACCATTCAAATGGTTCTCAAAATATACCCTAAAAACTATAGAACACTTCTGAAAGAAATTGAGGAAGACACAAAGAGATGGAAAAATATTCCATGCTCATGGATTGGCAGAATTAATATTGTGAAAATGTCAATGTTACCCAGGGCAATTTACACGTATAATGCAATCCCTATCAAAATACCATGGACTTTCTTCAGAGACTTAGAACAAATTATTTTAAGATTTGTGTGGAATCAGAAAAGACCCCAAACAGCCAGGGGAATTTTAAAAAAGAAAACCATATCTGGGGGCATCACAATGCCAGATTTCAGGTTGTACTACAAAGCTGTGGTCATCAAGACAGTGTGGTACTGGCACAAAAACAGACATATAGATCAATGGAACAGAACAGAGAACCCAGAAGTGGACCCTGAACTTTATGCTCAACTAATATACGATAAAGGAGGAAAGACGATCCACTGGAAGAAAGACAGTCTCTTCAATAAATGGTGCTGGGAAAATTGGACATCCACATGCAGAAGAATGAAACTGGACCACTCTCTTGCACCATACACAAAGATAAACTCAAAATAGATGAAAGATCTAAATGTGAGACAAGATTCCATCAAAATCCCAGAGGAGAACTCAGGCAACACCCTTTTTGAACTTGGCCACAGTAACCGGAGAAGGACAAACAGTGTATGTTCTCATTCATTTGGGGAATATGAATAATAGTGAAAGGGAATATAAGGGAAGGGAGAAGAAATGTGTGAGAAATATCAGAAAGGGAGACAGAACATAAAGACTTCTAACTCTGGGAAATGAACTAGGGGTGGTGGAGGGGGAGGAGGGCGGGGGGTGGGGGTGAATGGGTGACGGGCACTGAGGGGTACACTTGACGGGATGAGCACTGGGTGTTATTCTGTATGTTGGTAAATTGAACACCAATAAAAATTAATTTATAAAATTAAAAAAAATGAAAAAAAAAATTAGTGTTACTAAGCAGGTAGCCTCTTGCAGATACTTCCTATACCTAGAGTCTACCTTCTTAGTAAACTTCCTGATCAGAGAGGTAGTAAATATTCTTATTGTCTAAGCAAGTGTGATTCTCTCTCTTTTTTTTTTCTTTTTAAGATTTTATTTATTAATCATGAGAGACAGAGAGAGAGGCACAGACACAGGCAGAGAGAGAAGCAGGTTCCCTGAAGGGAGCCTGATGTGGGATTCCATTCTGGGACTCCAGGATCACACACCTTGAGCCAAAGGCAGATGCTCAACTGCTGAGCGACCCAGATTCTCTTTTTTTTTACATGTAACCAAGAACATCCTGTTACAGCATGTAGAGCAGATTCCTGTATTCACAGAGTACAATAGTCTGAGTGACATACATATAGTAAGATGACATGAAATGATAGAAAATAAATATTTTAAGTCAATATTGGTTCTAAGTAGTTATCTCTTGAATTTACTGTAAGTTGGTGCTCTAAGCAAATGTTTGTTTCAAAAAAAAGAGGACACTGGTGAGAACCTAGAGGGACCCAATGGAAACTCATAAAAGAGGAATTATTTGTTTAAAGCTATAGAACATGGACAGCCCCAGTGGCCCAGCAGTTTGGTGCCACCTTCAGCCCAGGGTGTGATCCTGGAGTCCCGGGATCGAGTCCCACATCGGGCTCTCTGCATGGAGCCTGCTTCTCCCTCTGCCTGTGTCTCTGCCTCTCTCTCTCTCTCTCTCTCTCTCTGTGTGTGTGTGTGTGTCTCTCATGAATAAATAAAATCTTTTTTTTAAAAAAAAGTTATAGAACAAATGCACATCTGTTATTAAAAGGATGGTATTGGTTTGGAAATTACTGAGCTCTGAAAATAAACGCATGCAACAAACTATAAATCTATACAATACAGCATTAAGTTTCTTAGGTTTCTGGTTCTATATATCTTCTAAGCCAACTAAGAAAGTTTCAGAGAGAACTAACTTACAAAGTTCTAGGTAACTTCACATAATCTTTTGTTCATAATTTTGTTTTTGTGTGACTTAAGACTATAAAATCTCTCTTATGAGCGATTAAGAGAAACAACTCATGCCTTGAATATAAAGGATCTTTGAAACAGCACTTTTGAAATTGCTGCTGTCTCCTTGATCCCGGAATATTTTGACAGGCACTTTCATGGTCTTTATTAAGTGAACTTTAGCATTTTTCTTTCCTTTCATAATGCTAAAAATGTCTATCTGTAAAATAGACATTTTTATGCCTGCTTTTATTCCACACGACATAAAATAACTGAAAAAGTAAAACATTGAAAATATGTGCATTGAGAAATCAAATATATAATTTATTATAAACAAAAGTATATACAATGAAGTCTTCAGTTTTAACACTAAATTATAAACACAAAATTATCTGAATTATATTCAAATAAAAACATGATTTATGCAAATATCTACCTCTCCATTAATAACTACACTAAAAATTGAAGAATTATCAAAAATGAATTAACAGAATTTAAAGGTTAATAATTTTTTTACTTATCCATACATTTTAAGTTCCTGAAGAATGAATCCAAACTGTTGCATCTTCTTAAGAGTAAAAAGTTCTAAAAGTACATTTTTATTTACAGTTTTAATAAGCAGATATCCCCACAAGTAAGTTTTACATGTTAGGTCTTTTTATTTTCTATCCATTTCAGAAGTTGAAATTTTGTACATAAAACTGCCAAAATGTGGTTTTCTGCATTGACCAAATCTGGAAAATGATGCTGAGGAACAGAAAAGATTTACTGTTAACATACATCCCACCAAATATGCTATTGAATCAACATAATTATAAAAATACTAGTTATAGTTTTAAATAAAACTTGGGAGTCATGGGACATTGCCAAGAGCAAAGTAAATCAAAGAAAAGTTATAGTAGATGATTTTTTATCTACAATGCACAGCTGTGCAAGACTTTGTGAGATTTGAAAAGAGAACATTTTGTTTTGTTATTAAGTTAATTGACTTCTCAATTGGAGCTTTATGACTTTTTTTTTGGACATTTTCTTTGTTAATTTGAGTGGGGTTCCACCTGAAATCGAATGTTCACGCAACAGATCTGAATGTTACATGCATGAAGTTGTAGACAGCTGTACAGTCCTCCAAAAACTGATCTTTAAATCTCTCCTTTCCTTGATTGCTTCAACTAGAATTATAATCTGTCTCTGGTAAACTCCTGTAACCTTATTTGTAATACCTTTGTAATACTTCTAACCCAGTATTGTGTACTTATCTTACTGTCTTAAGTACATAGAAAATTCACTGAAGATAGAAAGCACATCTCGTCTATCTTTGGATTCTAGAGAGCACCTAGAAAATCTTGGAGCAAAGACATGACTCTAAATACAATTGACAGATGAACACACTCCAATTGGTGGTATGAAAAATGTAAGAATAAGGTGGCCTTATCTTTGTTTCAGCAAGGACAGAAAGTATACAGGGAAAAGGGCAGATAAGAACACTTTTTCTAATGCATAAAGTGACTAGTTACTATAAAATTTGGAATTTAGGGATGCCTGGGTGGCTTAGCAGTTAAGTGCCTGCCTTCAGCTCAGGGCATGATCCTGGAGTCTTGGGATGGAGTCCCACATCGGGCTCTCTGTGTGGACTCTGCTTCTCTCTCTATGTCTCTGCCTCTCTCTCTCAATCTGTGCCTCTCATGAATAAGGAAAAAAACCTTTAAAAAAATTGGAATTTAAGAAACAAATGTGAATTCAATTAAAAAAAATAAAACCATGATCAAAAGTGTAAAGGTTTGTTTACTTATCATCCTTAGAGGAGATCTATGCTTTTCCATTTTACCACTGCTATGCATTCTGAAAAGAATGACCTTGATGTTAATTTTGCGTTAGTACTGAAAAAAAAAAAGAATACCTGTAGAATGTTGTAATTCCTACCAACACTCTTTTTGTTTCACTTCCAAAACTGTCTAGCTTCTTAGAAAATAATAGGGTTTGACAGTTTCAGGGGTAAGAATAATATCTTGTTGTCACATGTCCCCAAAGACACCTGCTGAGAAATTTATCACAGTTCAAAGAGCATGGATATACCATCTCATATTAAATGTGAGAGTCTTATCTAAAGTGTGATCCCCTGTGTGTTTACTGAATTTGGCTTAAAAAAACCACATATTTATTCAGATCTTTGTTCTAGTGTTAATCCCTTGTCTGACAGCATCTCACATCTCTTGGTTAAACATTCCTCCACAAATGCCACCTCATACTAATTAAAGTGAAATATTTCAGCTACTGTTTATTTATTAATTCAACCAAGACTTCTTGTAAATAAAAAAGGATCCAAGAGGGAAAAAGCATATATTTGACTTGCAAATTACATCTGTAGAGTGTCAACTTTGTCCATGAAAATTAATGGTTTGTAACACAGCTAGTTATTTCCTCTGAGTTTGCATCATGTATTATGGCCCAATTATAAACAAATAGTAACTTCAGTGTAATTACAAATATAATTCAGATAAAATAGAAAATTCCATTTGGATTAAATTAAAATCTTTCATTCAGATTGAGGACATGAAATGCAGCAAATCTGTAATGAAGTGATTGCTTTCATTTGGGTGTGATATAAAGTTGTCTCTATGAGAAAAGTAGAAATAAAAGGATTGGTGTACCTTATACGATATCTTTAAAAATTCTTGGACTCTTTTATTAAAATGAAGGGTGATGATTTGGGAGTTCTTGACTATATTCCTTCTCCCTGCTGCAAAGATCCATTTTGGGCTGATCTATTAAGTTCATAAACATAAGTAATGAACATCTATCCCTTTTAATAAAATCAAAATAATATTGTTCTTTTCTACTCTGCTTTAATATAAAAAATTATACTTGTGTCACAGGGACAAGGATAGAGAATACTGATAAAAAGAATCATTAACAACTATTTCCAAAGGCAAAAGGTTTAACACACTTTCTGTAGCTTGTTCTAGAATTTCTACTTTTAAAGTATCTCACTTGACTCCAGTATGCTGAGGTTGGCAGTTAATATTTACTGATCAGTACCTTTTCTCAATTAATGTGGGAATTTTCGCATAACTACAGACATCCCCAAAGTGTGGCTGTTTAGAAAGTTCATTTTTTTAAACCTATTTTAATAGGATAATTGTGAAATTTTAATGAAGACATTTTGCTAAGACAAACCAAAGTTGTCAATTTTTTTCCCACCTCTTGCTGCTATTACTTAATCTATAGAGACTAAAATCTCTAATTCCACGCATGGATCTAAAGAGGTGAGATTCTCTTGTTTCCCTTCCTAAGTACACACAGTAAGAATGTATCTTTAGGGTAAAGCGCCATCTGCTTCCTAGCCTGGGCTTAGCACAGTAATCACATAACTCCAGATATCCTGCAGAGAACACATGGAGGCCAGACTAGATGGAGTTGGTGCATCTCCCTTCCCTAATGACTTACTACAAAGTTTGTGGATGTCTTGTCTTCCTACCACATTCTAAATCACGTCTTAGGTTGTTCTGAGATTTCAAATGAGAAACCTTAGCAAGCCTTGCTGTGATGCTCATTATCAATAACATCCCATGACTTGGGAGACAGTGGAGGTAAAGGTAAAGCATCTGATGAAGCTCATTGCAGAACCAGGTGACAGGTGCAACAGATGAACTGGCAACCCAATGAACTGACCTTCCATGCTAGATACACCTAAACATGCAAGAGGGTCTAGGTTGCATTGGGGAAGAGGTAAGTATTGTTTAATTCTTCTGAGTTTTTTCTGGTAACATCTTCTGGCCCAATGGCTCTTTTAGTTTCTATAAAAATCTTCTATTTCAAAGTTTCTCTCATAAAAATGAACTCTTTGTTATGCTGCATTCCCCTTCCTGCATCTCCTCTCCATAGACATTTTCTAGAAGGAGGCTTGTTTCTACTACTTGACTAGTAATCATTGGACTTATTAAAATATACAGGGCATGTGCTATATGTCAGGCACTAGTCTAAGGGTTTTACAAATGTCACTCATTTAATCTTCATAACACCTTATGAAGACAGTACTACTATTTTCCATCATTTTCTAAGTGAGGGTAATGGAATTTTTGTAATTACCAAGCATCATACCTCTAGTAGATGATAAAGTTGGGATTTGACGGTAGGTTTCAGGCTATACTATTTCCCCCTAGTTTAGGGAAAGAGCAGCCATTAAAGAAGAGCATCAGTTATTCAGGCAAAATGATATAGGAAGAATCTTAGTGGTTATTTATATTTTAATATTATTAATAAAAGATAATACAAATGGATACAAATCTAAATTGGAGAGAAATTCCTTACTCTTTTGGCTCCTATTTAAAAAAAACGAACTAATTTGCAGAGTAGCTACAAACAAAACCTAAAAATCAATAAATTCAAATTAACAGCATTAATTTCCTGTGATACACTGAATGAGTTTTACAGAAAAAAATATATTAGGTCAAGACTCATATCACATTTAATATTTTACAAATTTTAAAATCAATAACATAAATACAGAGACATTTTGGTATCAGAAGGAAATTATTAACATCAAAGTTCAGTTTCAAATTAACATCTAATTCAGAATAATTGGACCTCATATTTAATCAGAATAACTCTAAATGAGCAATTCTCAAAATTCAATTGTAATTAGGTATCACTTAACTCTGTTTAGTGTCTTATTCATTTGAACTTTTGTGTTATTTCTTTATTAACAATTCCTCCCCTTTAATAACTAGGATTCAAAACTAGAACTTAATGTTTAAATTTAATTTTTATTATTGAGAACTGATGACAGATGCTTAGACACAGAAGTTACTTGGTTGAAGAAAATCAGCAAATCCTGCTATAACTATTCCAAAACACTTTGGAAGTCACTTCAATGTAAATTAAGTTTTCATTTCTGTTTTATCTTCATATTTCAATGTTTGACCTCATGAAAAATTCTCATTTATACAGCATGCCATGACAATGTTTCCCCTTCATTTGGTAGAAACCGATAATTTACATTTGGAGCTCATGTCTGCATTTTCTCATTATCCTGGGACAATTAAAATTGCAAATCACTTTCCAATAGTGCTATTTTCATGGTGTCAGCTCAAAATTCTAATTTACTTAAAACCCCAAAGTCACATTTTATGAAACATGTACAATTACTAAATAAAAGTTTTATCTTAAGGTAAAGTATTTTAACATAGTTACAGTGGTAAATATCAAATAATTGTTGAAATTTTGACACAAGGAAATGACAACATAACAGAAGGTAGGCACAATTAACAACACATTGAAAGTCAAAATGTGTTCAGTCACTTTTTGTACGGCTAAGTTCCTACCAGAATTATGACAGCACAGACAAAATTTATTAAGCCTTAGTAAAATAAATAAAACAAGGAAGAAGGAACAACAGCAGAGGAATTATATAAGAGAGTGAATACTTGGGAGAAATAAAGGGCACAGAGTGAATGTACCATTTTCTTAGCTTTTAGCCTGAAGACTGGCTGCAGGCAGTTTCACACAGGATGGCAAAAACAATGGGGAACTTGCAGACTTTCTGGCCTGAAGAAAAGAAGGAAAATGTTTGGAGTAATCACAGCCACTAAAATGCAATGGGGTTACTTTCAGAGAAGAGAAAGATGCTGAGAGTTATCTATGTATAAATTCTGCCCACACCTCTGGCCAACTCTTCAAATATGCATACAAAGGACAGAGGAAAAGAAGCACTACTAAAGATTAAAATAATTGAAGTGAAATTTGAACTGTTACTGATAAAACAGTTTGAAGGCTGACTTCTCTAGCCAAGTTAATTGCCACCTAAACTAAAACAAGACAACCAACAATCTTTGAAAGAATATAACAGAATATAGAGTCACTACAACATAATATTCTCAATGTCCAGGAAATTTTCCAAATTACTCAACATTTATAAAAAATATTGGCCTTAATTAATACGAGTGTTTCCTTTAGTTTTAAGAAAAATGAAAGAACACAATTACCTATAAACAGAAAAAAAATTTATTTTAATCACGTAGAGGAATTCATACATGAATTAGTTACAGCTACACATTTCATAATGGATGTCACTAAACAACATAGAATAGGGCAAAGAAGAATAAATGTATTATGCTGTCAATCATATAAGTAAATATGAAAAATAATACTATGCACATAGTTTTAGGGGGATATATAAACTGTAGTAAAAATATAACATGGATGGGTACTCTTACAATAAATTCACTATTAAAGAAAGTAAATTTATATACAGTGAAATGCAAAGATCTTAATTATATGTTGATGAATTTTGAAAAGTACACACATTTGTGAGCTGCCACCCTAATCAAATATAAAACATTTCTATTAGGGCAAAATGTTTCCTACTGCTGCTATTCTGTCAGTCCTCACCCCTTTTTCCATTTTCATGAATATAAATTAGTCTTTTCCTTTTCTTGAACCTCATATAAATAGGATCTTATAGTATTTACCTATTGAGATTGACCTTTTTTGCTCAACATATTATTTTTGAATGTTGAAGATGCTGTCTTTATCACTCATTGTTCTTGTCTCACTGTACAGAAATTCACTGTATGAATATACTCCATTTAAAAAAAGTTATTCTCTTGTTTATAAGCTATTCATTAACTCAAGCTTTGGACATTATCAGTAAAAATCCTCTGTATATTCTTGCATAAGTTTCTTTGAGCATTTTTTAAAAATTATTTGTGGTAAAGATTTAGAAAATACTATATCAGGCAGCCCGGATGGCTCAGCGGTTTAGCACCGCCTTAAGCCCAGGGCAGATCCTGGAGACCTGGGATCGAGTCCCACGTCCAGCTCCCTTCATGGAGCCTGCTTCTCCCTCTGCTTGTGTCTCTGCCTCTCCCTCTCTCTCTCTCTGTCTCTCATGAATAAATAAATAAAATCTTTAAAAAAAAAAGAAAAGAAAAGAAGACTATATCATAGGTAGTATGTTTTACCTTTATTAGGAAATACTAGTTTTTCAAAGTGGTTATTTCATTGTGGTTTCTCCAATTTGTTTATTTCATCTTTTTAAAACATTTTTTTTGACCATGATAAAAGAAAGAAGGTTTAAATTACTAAAGACAAAATACCATTGCTACTGACAGACATCACAGGGGGAAAGAAGAGATTGCAAGATAATACTATAAATAATTTTATGCCAAAAAATTAGATAACCTAGATAAAATGAATTCTTCCAAACGGACCCTCTTAAAAGTAGAGGATGAGAGAAACTATGGGGTCAGTATTATTCTAACACCAAAATTAAACAAAGACATCACAAGGAAAGAAACCTAGAGACCAACATTCTTAAAGAATACTGATGTAAAGATTCTCAATGCTAGGAAACTGAATCCAGCAACATATAGAAAGGATTATGCACCATGACCAAGAGAAAGTGATCCCAGGAATGGAAAGTTGATTCTACATATGAAAATCAATCAATGTCAACACCACTTTAAAAAAATAAGAACTAAATAATAAATAAATAATAAATAAATAAATAAATAAATAAAAATAAATAAATAAATAAAATAAAAAATAAGAAACAAAGCCCACATAACTATCTTAATGAAAACATTAAAAACATTCAATAAAATTCAATACCTTTAATGATTTAAGCATGCAGCAAAGTAAGACAGGAAAGGGATTTGAATCCCTTCCCCCAAAATATTTTGATGGCAGTTTCTATGACCCAATGATCTTATTTTTTTTTAAGTAGTATATACCATACATCACTAAGATTTTCCCATTCTCCCACCCCAATCCCCCTCTCTCAACATATCTTTCTTCTTTTGTTTCTTAACAGTTAGGATTTCCAAAGATGTCATCTTCCTTTGTCTCTATTCCTAGGGAATTCATATAGTCCCAGAATTTCAATCTACAATGATGCCAAGTTAGTTGTAAACCTGTATTGACATTTATGTCCTTTCACTTAGGTAACATTCCTCACTCTCTAGCTGTTTATTGGAAATTTAACAAACTGCTCTACATAAATAATCCATAATAAGTTCTACTCTGAAAACCCCTCTATTTTTTTCATAGTACTACCAAATTTTTATTTTGAACTTGGCAACATCTTGTTTTTGTTTTTACATTAATTTCAAAGATCAAATAACAGCCAATTCCTCTTAAATTTTCATTAAAATGTATGATGACATTGTTACGTGAATAGAATTTCAGAACTATAAAGAGCTATAGTTATATTTAGTAAATCCCACACTATAAAAGAGGAGAAACCTTAAAAATTGATGGAGAGGATAAGATAATCCTTATGATAATTATTTCAATACTTCTATTTATTTTTAAGTCTTCCTTAAATATTATTTAAACTTGTTTGCTTGCAAAGTAGCTATCCAAAATGCTGGACAATGATTTCAATATTATTATGGTAGCTGCATTAGTTAAAATTTATACCTAGCTAATGAGATATGTCTTTGTTGCTTTATGAGTCCTATATAGTAAAGGGCATGTTCCTTTTTAATTTTGACCTCAAGATGTATTTTTAACTTACCTGATAATTGAGAGAATTGCTTGGAAAATTGAAGACATTTTTGTTTCTCTGTGCACATATTTATAAAGAATAGGAATGCCCTGCTGTGTTTGTTTATTCCATTTTACAACTCCTATAATTCAGAGAACAAAAGTATATTTATAAATCAGTAAATTCTAGGAAATGAAAAATAAATGAGTCCAAGTTTGACCTCATAAATGATATGTGTGAACTGTGTCAACTGTTTCATCCCTTTGTGTACGTTTTACATTTAAAAAATGTAACACTAAAAAGGGAAAAATATAATTTTGAAAAATATTTAGATTTATACAAACAATATTAAGGTTTTCCTTATTTTCTAAAATATTTGTGGTATGACTCACTTCCAATTATTTGAATATGAATCCTTTTTAGGGAAAGTAAACAACAATATACCCGTGGTGAATTTGTTTGATGCTACTTAACATTGCCATTTCTTCTAATTGAGCCAACATCTGCTCTTCTGAAGATCCAGGTGTGTAATAACTCACTTGGTATCTACTTTTTCTGTTACTATAGCAGCACTTTTTAATGAGGTCAACAAATCCAAATGTCAGATTCTGGATGAAATTGCAAAATGTAACACTGCCTCGCAATAGTTGTGTTTTTGTTCTGTGAGAGCAGTAGAGGAAAATTTACAATTCTTTATGGGAAAACCCAAAACACAGCCCAATTATGGAAGCTATATATTTGCTAAATAATTGATAGCATAAGATTTTAAAAATTCTATCAGGTTATCCTTGCTTATGCAAGTTTCCTTGCTAAACTAATTAATTAAAATTGCACATAGAACAATATATCTTTGTAAAAAAAGGGGAGAAATGAGAGAATGAACATGATGTTATGTGATTAGAAATAATCCAAGTTGACTGTTACATATATATCATTTCTATGATGTTTTATATGCAATAATCATTGATATGCTCATTCTTAAAATCAAATCCACACCCCCACCATGATAACCTACAGACTATGTTACAGCCTCATCTTGCACCCTCTCCTGCCATCCCCCACCCTCCAGCCAAACTGCCTCATTCTGGGATCCAAACACACTAAGCTTTTGTTGGCCTTAACACCTTTGCTTGGGTATTTCCCCTTGTATGACTAACTTCTTCTTTCATTCAAATCTCACTTTTAAATGTCGTGTCTCTGAAGGCCTTCCTTGACCTTCCAGGGATTCCACTGAGTCTTTCACTGTCTGACATTCTTCTTGATTTCTTATTCTTAGTTTATTTCTAACTCCCCAATAGAATATAAGTACTGCAATGATTTAACTTCTCTGTCTTATTTATAGCTATGTCACTAAATTTTAGATACTATCTGACACATTTATTGTATATACGCTTGGCAGATGCCTATTTGTGTAGGAACTCAAGGGTCATTATAAGGAAACTAAAGTTTACAATAAGAAAACAATGAAGTTTACAATACAAATGTGAGACATGCCCTTTCTCAGGACATTTTTTTTTTTTATGGCTAACTTGGTCTCATCATTCAGCTCTCAGTTCAAAATAGTCCATTCTTAATCACCATATTAAAAAAGATTACTTCTTATTTTGCTCGGTCATTGCACACAATTTATTTCCTGCATAATAACATATTTTGAAATTAGAGTATTAGTTTATTTATTCAGCATTTTCTTTTTTCCACCATAATAGTACAGAATCCATGAAAGCAAGATGATGTTTGGTTTGTTCACAGTTGTATGCTTTGGTGTATAATCCAGTGCCTAGTAAATGATTCTCAAAAATATTGGCTGAATGAGTGAATAATGGATTTAAGATATATTTTACAGTCTATATATACAGGTTATATACAGTAGGTTTGGTGACAATTCCAATAGATGTGTAGGAAAAAGAGAGAAAATAAAAGACTATTTTTATTTTCTGCCTTGGACAATTGGGGGTAAATGGTTAAAGGAAGGCACCACTGGTCGAAGAAAGGCATCAAGAAAAATGGATGGTGGTAGATGGACAATTAGAGGTAGGAGATGGATGTGAAGAGAATAGACACTTAAGGCATACACTTTTGAAGTTCATAAGGCACCCTTGGAGATTACCCAAGTAGGTTGTTGGATATATAGGTTAGAAGTTCAGGAGCTAGATATGGACTAAGATTTTGTGAATTACAAATATACAGTGGATAATTAAAGCCATGAGAATGTATGAACCCACCTAAAGAAATACAAGAAATTTTTAGAAGGAGGAAAAAAGTATCAAGATTTGCCCTACAATTTTCAAAAATACAGAAGTTTCAGGGAAAACTGTGAACTGGCTGAGTATTGTAAGAAAAATGACTGGTAAAGAAAATACAAAGAAAGTCATAAGAAGAGAGCATTTCTAGAAGAAGGAATTGGTCAGTACTTCTTATGAAAAAGCAATTTTAAGAGGACTAATAAAACACAATAAATCTGATGCATATAAGAATGATACTCAATCACCATTAAATATGGTTTAAGACTACAATCCAGCCTGTGTTAATTTCTTTACATTGGTTATGGACAATTAAAAAATTCTAAAATCAAACTCTAACTAGTTAATAATATGCCTTAAGCAAATTCCGCTGGCTGGGCCAGCAGGAGACACAGAGCAGTAATTCTATTTTATATGATTAGCCATTGGTTTCATCATCCACTGAAATGAAGATTTCTCCAGATGATCACTAAGACTCCTTCAAGTTTTCTACTGAGTTTCTACATACTCTAAAGGGAAAACAGTATCCTCTTAACTCAACCAAAAGGAAATTTCTAGTTATATTTTCTTTTTCAGTTTCTCTTAATATCAATACTGTATTGTACTTCTGCCTTTCTTACTCACCGTTAACAGACAAAATAAATAGCTGTGGTTATACCTCAGGCAAAAGGTTTTCCAACTTCCACTAACATATTCATTCCAGAGCAGAATACAGAAAGTGAATGTGGAAGTCTAATAGATAAAAGAAAATAAGAGCCAGCTATAAGAGCGGTATTTTGTGGGATCATTTACCCAAAGCCCAGAAAGATGCTTAAATTTAGAAGAGCCAAAAGCAATCATAGGGCTGTTTTACATTCCTTATGAATATTTGAAAGGGCATCTGGATCCATGGTTACAATCAGTTGTTACAAATTTTTCTTTCCCTTGGTAGTCAGTGGGGTCCATGAAAGGTATATATTATTTCCAAGCGTCACTAAAAAACTACAAGACTTCTACCCAAGCAGATCCTGAGAATCACTAAAAAAGATAAATAACTAGAGTTGAATGGAAAGATAAGTTTCAGATTCTCTAAATACTGCAATGATGACATTGCTCAGCTCTACTGACTCTTAGATACACACCAGGCCTCCCTCAAGTTTTCTAAGCATATAAAATTCAGAAACCATTATATGTATGCCAGAGGAGCATAGATAAATGAATAATAAAAACATTCATTTTCATATAATAAAAGCATTCACTTAGTAATCAGAGGAAAATATTTAAGAACAAATTAGAAAATAGAATCAAGTTTTCTTGTATCACAAATGTCATTTTTTTCAAAGTATCTTTCACGTGTTCCATATTTTAAATATATCTCCCTGTTAAAACTTATATGTCCAAATTCTGTTCTCTTCACCTTAATTTTTATAAACTCTTTAATGTATGCTATACTTTAAGTTGATGAAGAGAAGTAGCAATTTATACAAGTCTCAGAAACAAAGGGACTTTAGTAAGATTTATGCAGATAATTTTTCGGGAAATTTATTGGGAAAAACATTCATTCCTAAGCCAAGGGGAAAAAAATATTGAATTCCGTATTCCTAAGGTTTCACCTAAATACAATTCAAGTTTATATTAAGATAATTTGTAAAAAAAAAAAAAAAAAAGATAATTTGTAAAACAGATCAAACAAAATAGATGCTAAACAAGAATTATCTGAGACCAGGCACCTACACTGGTTCTTGCCATGCAATGATGGCATGGCTCAAGTAGGTCATTTAATTTTCTAAAACTGGGCTTCTTTGTCTCTCTAAAATAGCAAAAATATCTGTCCCAACCAGATGAGAGTTTATTATGATCTGATAGAGTAATGGTTTGGACAGATAAAATGCTCTTCTAACTCAAGTTCACAAAATATCCAGTGGCTGAAATCATGGTCATTGGAGTTATGGGAACTGTTAGTATTCTGACCTCAAAACTATGTTCTCTTGAGAGAACAGTTACTCAGACCCTCTGAGTGTCATTTTCTAAATCTATAAAACATTGAAAGACTACCTAATCCAGGAGATGATCATGATTATTGAATAAGAACTGCAGTTATCATCATTTCTGACTCAACACATGGAAGGTGTTAGAGGAATAAAATTCATCTGTTTTTATTTCTGAATTCTGTTTCCCAGAAAAAAAATTTCTGAATATAGTGACACACACACACACAAGCAAAAAGGGGATTTAGAATAAGTAACTGACTAATTAATTTAGAAAAAATTAGTCACAAAAATATTTTTTGTTTGATTGTTTACCCAAAGCCTGGGCAACACAGCTAAAAAGAAAACTGCATTGTAAACTAATTATAAAGTTTTATTTTCATCAGTCTCAACACAGCAAGGTGAAAGCATGGAGTGTTTCTATTTTTCTAATGACTGATAGCAAGTCTTATAAGACTCCACTGTCCAAATTTTAGTGGGAAGGGGGAGGGAATTCAGAGGGTGCAAAGGACCAACTAATATACCTAAAGTCCTACTAGCCTTAGAGTTCAAAGCCCTTCTCTTTGATTATTCCAGCACACCTGTGCCCCACTGCTATGATCTGTCTGCAGGAGGAACAATGGGCACATTCTGACCTCTGCCTCTCTCTTTCCTGCCCACTGCCCACCCCCCTCCCCTCCAGCCTTGTTGCATTTGCCAACATTGCAAGCAGGGGTGCTAGGGAGAAATGTGTGCTCCCTGAAGGACTGGCCCAGTTCACTTGAACAATGAAAGTGCACCAAATAAATGGGAAAGTCCAAAGACACACCCTAAGGCACTTCCTAGATTTGCTTATTAGCCTTAATACCATTGTGACATATTGATCTTAAGACTCTGTTGTGTATTCAGTTGTGTCCCCAGATTGATATGTGGAAGTCCTAATTCCCCAAACTTTAGAATGGGAGCTTATTTGGAGCTAAGTCTTCACAAAATCAAGTTAAAATGGATCATGAGGGTGGGTACTAATTCGATCCGTATCCTTATAAAAAGGAGAAATTGGATGCAGATACACACAGACAAGGGAAACAATATGAAGAACCCAAGATGAAGATGATCATTTACAAACCAAGAGAGACCTGGGAGCTGATCCTCCCTCACAGTTTCAGAAGGAATTACCCCTGATGACACCTTGATTTTGAACTTCCAGCATCTAAAACTGGGAGAAAATACATTTCAGTTATTTAGCCATGTGGTCTATGGCACTATGTGGCATAGCTCTAGCAAACTAATACCATTTCCATTCCAGATCTGCTAACATGGATTTCCAATGCAGGCGTCCAGAATTTCTTTTTTTTTTTAATTTGTCAGATAACTTTTGTATGATCCAGGTCTTAAAAAAATACTGCCCAAAACTTTAGTATCTAAAGGGCAGAGAGAGAAAAATGATACTAAAAAAGAAGCTTCTAGAAAGGTAAAGTAGAACCAAGCTGGGAAAAATCAAGGGAAACAAGAGAAAAGAAAATTTGAAAGAGATAGAGGTCAAGAATAGAAAATCAATTTCTTTCAAGAAAGACAAAAGCAGTAAAGGTGAATTGCCTTTAACCTCATTAGGATATAGCAGCAGCTTCAAGCTTGAAGTGTGCACAAGATTGCTGGCTGTAATGCATCTCTTTTGTGATTTTCTACTGACACTCAGTGTTGAATACATTTGGCTAACCCCAAATGCCAATGCATTTACAATACATTAACTTATCAGCAATCATATATTTATGATGCTTAATTGCAAGTCTCATGTAGGAAAAAAAAGAAGCTAATTTAGAAAGGATTTTAAATTTAGAAAGCTCCAGAAACTGGTGAGAAATGTTTTTCAAAATTACATTTTAGATTTGATTTTTTGAAAAGATCATTAAAGCAAGTTAACCTCATTTATGCCATCCTTTTTATACCTGTTAGTAGAGACTTCTTTATTTAGATACTTCATTTGATAGGTAGTTCAGACATTGCATTCTGGGTGCAAAATATACATAAACTTATAAGCACACACATATATTTTTTTAAGTATATTCATGCCCGCTGGGATGTCAAATGGTGTCACAGGCAGACACAGAACTAATTACAGAATAGTTTACCCTAATGGGGGTTAGATTATGTATTTGATAAGGTCTGGTAAGTATATTAGGTTTAGGTCAGAAGAGCGTGAGAGAGTTCAGAAAACAAAGTTTAAGAGTAAGAAGGAGCTAACGTGAAGAGTACACCTTCTGCTAGATTGTGACAACATTCGGAGAAATAAAATAATACAGAATTGTAATAGTGAAGGAAGGTATGGCTGGATGTTTTAACAAAAGTTGAGTATGTGTACACTTTAGAAAGAAAGTAAAAGAGAGGAGGAGGGAGGAAGGATGGAGAAAAGGAGAACGAAGACAGAGAAGAAAGGAGGTATAAAAGGAAGTCGCTGTTCATTAGCTATATTTGCAGGGATTTTCATTTTCCTTTGCTTTTTTTTAAAGGATTTTATTTATTTATTCATGAGAGAGACACCCACAAAGAAAGAGAGGGGCAGAGACACAGGCAGAGGGAGAAGCAGGCTCCATGCAGGGAGCCCGACGTGAGACTTGATCTGGGTCTCCAGGACCATGCCCTGGGCTAAAGGCGGTGCTAAACCGCTGAGCCACCAGGGCTGCCCAGGATTTTCATTTTCATTGTCATTTCTTTTTTCATTTTCACAGGTGCTCATCTCTTGCCATAAAGATGAGTCAGTGAACACACTGGTGATCCCTAAATCTGGAGCTGGCCAAGATGAGCCAAGATCATGATGAGGAGCAGAAGCTCTTTCACCTCTAAATCATTAATTCCCCTGCATTCACAAGCCAACTAGGGATCCTGAGTGATCCACTGATTAATATGAACTTTTCATCAACTACAGAGAATATTGTGTGGGAAAAATCTCAGCACGAGGGAATAGAGAACTCTCCTGAGAACAAAGGGCTACTGCAGTGGGTAAGGCAAAGAAGACACCAAATTCAGAACTTCTAAAGCCTCTCCTGAGGTGATCTGGCACCGTTTATGTGGGAACAGTTTTATTGATGAAGCACTCATGAAATGCTTTCTCCCTAAGCTGATTTGTATATTGCACATTTGTTTCAGACACTTTAATACAGGAGGATACATTTGGAAGATTAACTCATTTCCACAAAGCATTGGAACAAGTTAAATAAATTTAAGTAATGATAATGTTTATATCCCGCTTTTCAAGCATCAAAAAAGGAGAGCATCATATTTTTTTCCAGACTTTCCCCTTTTCTCTCAATTTATATTTTTAAGCTTTTTTATGTTTTTTACATAATTTAAAGAGGGTCCCACTTGAAATCCAGTTCAATAATTGTACGATTACAATATTCTGAAACTAAAATTTACACTCAAAGACATAAAATATATGGGTTAGGAGAAAATAAATTTAAAAAATCACTTTTTTGAGGGGGTTGTCTTTTCTGGATAACTAATAAACAATTGTAACAGTCCATCTAGGAGAAACAACCATTTCTCAAAGTTGTTTTAATAGCTAGCATAAAATCATGCCTTCTGGTAGCAAATAGTTGTATTTAAAAATTACATCTGTCTGAGTCCGGTACCATAGAGAAGGTGAGTTCATGATGCAGCCTGATAGATCTCACATAGCCTCATCTTTTGTAGTGACTTGCAAGAAGCTGCTTCTGTGCCTGTTAAATAGGAAAGGTATGGACCTCTCCTCGGTGTTGACTTTGGAGTGTCCACTCCCATCACTCAGCTGCACTCTCTCGTCAGGATGACAGTTGGGCTAAGTGTCAGCCTGGCAAAGCAAGAGCAAACCAAACCAAAACAACAAAACAAACCCCCCACAATCTTGTTGCTTAATTTGTTACCATTCCCCAACATTATGAAGACACCAACATGTACTTATAATATCTCCTTTAAGAAAAGATGAAAGATGAAATATGATATTCATCTTTGTGAATTACTAGGAACAGGGAAATGCATAAAATCAATGAAGCCCTTAGACTCATATGGTATATATACTATAAATCTTTTGTAAGGTATTTTGCTGTAAAAAGCATGTTGATATAAGCAATCTGTTTGCCAAGCTGTTCACCTGGAGGATGATGGTTTCAGGCACAAAACAAATGAAGAAATGCCTTTTTCTCAACCATTTCAACTGAGAAATTAAGAATACATACATATAGAATCTTTTCCTAATTATCATATTTTTTAAAAGAAACAATTTGGCTAGAGTTTATCTTTTTTTATACTATATACTTGTCATACTAATTGCAGAAGCCAAATTAACTGTGTAATCAATAATAAGTCACATAGAATTTAAGAGTTACAACGTATTTTCAAATATATTATCAATGCTACTACATTCAGAAAGTAATCTGTTTTGCCTTAGGAAATACTTCTCTAAAATTTTACTTTGCTTAAGTTTCAGAAATATAGATACTATACCATTATGTTATGTATTTTAGCTGTGTGAGGTAGATACTATATTGGCTAAGGATAAAATTTTTCGTTAAATGTATGTAATACCTGATGTGCCTGAATAATATGTGCTTTGTATTCTAAAAGTGTCCTATGCAAATTTCTATCAATATATGATAATAAACTAACAGGTACCCACTTCTGATAATTTATTTAAATTGCATTTATGTATCTTCACCATCTTTGTGAAAAAGGATAAAATAGAACAGCTTAAAATGAATAAAATACATTACAAATATCTGGTCTTAAATTAATTCAAAATGACTTTTTGCTCATTGGTAAATATTCTAACATACCCGAAGGAAGAAAAGGACCCAGTTAATGCCTTTTATCGATAAACATTTTTAAAAGGTCATAAATCCAGTGTGCATTCATTAAAGCTTTAAATTACACATATTTAGGAAGATTGGTGAACTGGAGAAAAAAATCAGATAAAGGAAGGTAATTTGAGAGCCTAGTTTGTTAAATGATGCTTTCTAATTCATGGCAATACTTGACCATCCTCATTTCCTTTTTAAAATTTCACTCCTAATCACACATTACTATATAATCTGTGTTAATGAAATGATTGTAATGACTGAATCAAATTAATGATATTAGAGAAATAATCTTGAATCATGTGTTTACTTCAAGGATGTATCAGGAAAATGAATATTCGTTGATATGTCCCCCTTGAGTTTTATGAAGGTGAACACATTTGCATATGTTTGCATGATGGATGTTTATTAATTTCTCAACTTCCCTTGTGCATTACCAGTATTAAGATGCTTAAAAAAACTTTTTCTGATTCCTGTTATTCTTTTGACGCTACCATTTTTGTTCTTTTGATGAAGTCATACTGTGAGGTCTCAATTTGAGAAGGGGAAACAGGGTTTTGTATATATGTTTTGAAGGAGTTACACACTGAAGTAAAAATATTACAATGTCATGGGTACATATTTTTCATTCTGAAAGTCGTTCAGTTGCTAGCACCATAATTGCCTGAATCCATGATTATAATTAAATGTGATGATAAAGGTACCAATACAGCATAATGCTTAAGAGCTCAGATGTTACTGAACTCAAAATGTTTCAGTACTATTGCCTGTAAAAGAAGTATCAGCTACAAAGAATAGAAAAATCAGACCACCCTTAAAGGTGTTTGTGAGGATTGATAAGATATTTGCAGAAGTGCTTCTTAGCATATTACTTGCATTTAGAAACAGTTATAAATTGCATTATTTTAATTTTTCACTTCAGATTTTTAGAGGAACATCAGTCCATGTGAGAATCAACACCAAAATATTTTCTTTAGTAGCACAGAAATACTGTTTATAGTTCCCTAAAAACTTATTTTTGTTATCATTTTTAGGTTTCAAAGTTTTAAGAAGCCAGATCAATATCAAGTCCAACAGATAAAACAAATTATAAAATGATGAGACTCTAAGTGCAATGACCAAAAGTTTGCAGAATGTAATTTTTCCTATAGGCACAATATGTGACTTGTTTTTGTTCTCCATAACAGCAGTTTTCATTAATGTGAAAATACACAACAACAACACTTATGGTTACCTCAAGCTCTCTCTGGCATTTTGATTTAGCTCACTGAATCAATTTTCCACAGAAGCTAACCAACCATGTTATTCTTCAATATCATATCCTTCAAATCTAAAATAATCTTCAGTATCAAAATAATTAAAATAATTCATTGTTGCACTGACAAGGAGAAAAATATTATAATTTGGTTCTTAGTATAAGATTTCTTCATTTTTGGGAGAGAGTAAACATATGTAGCCTCAAGTCAAAATAAAATTGTATTCATCTTAACAAAAGACAAAAAAGCCAATTGAATACATTACGTTAGGGAGACTATTTAAAGTAGAAAAACAATTGATTAAAGAATAAAATCTTGCGTGTGTGTGGGGGGGCGGTTCTTTTTAAATTGAGAGAGAACAAAATCAGACAGTCTTTTTTTTTTTTATTTATGATAGAGAGAGAGAGAGGAGGCAAAGACACAGGCAGAGGGAGAAGCAGGCTCCATGCACAGGGAGCCCGATGTGGGATTCGATCCCGGGTCTCCAGGATCACACCCTGGGCCAAAGGCAGGCGCCAAACCGCTGCGCCACCCAGGGATCCCAAAATCAGACAGTCTTAAAATTCTCTAAACTATAAGCTTCAACCCACTAGTGAAGGTTGAAATAGATTTAGTGGATCTCAACCAGAATATTTTTCACAAAATAAAGTAAAACCAAAGGAAATAAAATAAAATGGAAAATATCAGGGAACATTACAATACTGTTTTATGAGACCTTTGTTGTCAGTTTTGTGTGTATGTGTGTGTCTACTGGACCATGAGGGAAAATATACTTATTGTGAAACATGAACAATTAAAAAAACAAAAACAAAACCGAAAAACAAAAATCTAGACTCTTTTTTAGTAGTTGAAAATCCTGGTTTCCAGAGGTTAATAGAAAAATAAAAACCTGGAAATTGTAAATGAATATTAAGGTCAAATTATGTTATCATTTCTCAAGATAAGATTTTGACACAGATTTGAGCCACTGAATTTCCAGTATATTTTCAATCAGAAAATAGAACATGGAGCAGATTTTTCTTACTCATTTTAAAGTTTACTTTTTAAAGAGAACAAAACAGCTTTAAAATAGTCTTGTAGACTATCAGTAGAAAATCTAGCCACTCAGTGATTCTGATAATGTGTCTGGCTTGACCATCAGTGGACAGTGATCATTAGGATAATCAAAATCAAATGTTTTCAAAGCTTCTGTGAGTAGAAAGGATTTAAGTTACATATCACCTTCACAAATTTAATGGAAATCAAGGTAGTGAAGTCACACTCATATAATTAAATTTTAAAAAAACAAGTGAATCCCAGCACATGGAAAGCAAATACTCTCTGGGCACAAATTAGAAGAATTTCAAAGTACAAGATGTTTGCATCCTTTCACAGATAATATGTAGGTATATTTATCATAATACAATGTAACATAAAAATATTAATAACATGCAATGCAACACAATATTATTAATAATGCAACAAACATTTCTTGGATCTAAAATCTCTTTCATTCTTTCTAAATTTTTAATACTTGGGGAACACAGAAAACTTCAGTCACCCAACATACCTTTTTCTATTTTGTTTGTGGCTTTGATGACAGCTAGACCACTACCATGATCACCTACCTAACCTACCGCCCTTCCAGTCGCATAACCTACCCTTGATCATCAACTGTAGGCTGTGGCCCCATAGGAATTTCCTGCTTACTTTCTTTCACTACTACTTACCATGCCTTTTCAACATCTCTGTCAACATTTTCCTTATTCCTTAAGATCTAATTTAAATTAACCCTTCTCAAAAAATAAATAAATAAATAAATAAATAAATAAATAAATAAAAATAAAAAATAAATTAACCCTTCTCTGCTTTCTCCCAGAGATCTTTATTTTTCTTTCCATAAAAATTGTTCTGTGTACTTACATTTCTCTCCCAATAATAGATTACCAGTTCCTTGAGGGCAAGTTCATCATAATCATCTTATCTAGTATAATGGCTTGAACATACTTGATAGTCTATGTGTGTACATGTGAAGATGAGTGAACTGATGGGATGAATGAGGAAATAGGTGGATAAATGAAAAATATATGCAGATCCATTGCAATTATTTTAGAATAGAGTATTATCCAGTGTTTACCATTACTGTTTTCATTTAGAACAAGTAATTTGAGTCACCTTAACATTTGATACCCTCTTGAATGATAAATCCCTGCAAAGTGTCTGTCAATTCTTTATCAGTAATCTAACCAATACCAGCATGTTGACAGTGAGGTGCTGGTGTCAATGGATTCCATGTAGTTTACTTATGATACTGATTTTATCTTGGCACAGCAACATACATTTCACATTCTGGTGCCTTTCTGCAATATTCTAAGCACTGACATGAATAAATCAGAGAGACTTCTGACATTCAATTTGGAAATTACCTTAAAAACAGATGTCGAATTTTGTCATAGCAACTAAGTGAGGGTGCAAAAGTCACTATATCCAAATAAAGAATAGACATGCCTGATATGTTCATTCATTTCTCTAAAATTGATTTATAATTGAATCTTTTAGATTATGTAAGTATAAGTTGTTTGCTGAGAAAGGATTCAAATAACATTTTTAATTATATTGAAAAGTTTCTGGAACATTGGCTTTCCAGTTTTATTTCCATGTATATCTTTCATATGTCCCCTATTCTCACAGAAGATTAGACATAGTTTACATCTTTGATGCCTTTATGGTGAAATGCTGTCTTTCTCTCTTAATTACTTAGCATTCGCATATTCATTTTTCTTTTTTTTTTTAGAATTTTTTAATTTTTTTATTTATTTACGATAGTCATACAAAAATTGATAACAATTTTACAATGTCTCCACATTTTTGACACTTCCCTTCCTGGTCAAATTAATTGGCCCTCATCTATATATTCTTAGCAATAAATTTCAAAAAGTAACATAATTAAATACATTGTAGTTCTGGAAAATCAATTATAACTATTTGTATGCATAGTGTCAGGATATACAGTTCTACATAATTTTCTCTTCTTTGGGGAAAAAAACATAATTTTTTCCTCTTTGGGGAAAAAAAAAACTTGTATGTCTATGAATTAGACATACAAGTTAAAATAGAAGTAAGAAAAATCACTTTACCAAAAAAAAAAAAAATCAATCTTTTACAAAGTCAGGGTACAGAGAAAAGATTATTATAGCCTAGGGTATAGATAGTTGGGCTTATCTGATTAATCAGCATTATTATAATTTGGACTAGAAAAGAACTTTGAATTGTGTAAGGATTTTTTAAATTAAGTCTTTTAATTACTCTTGAAAGAATAGAAAATGAAAGGTTATATCTCTTTTCACATTACCTTGGAGTGAGATTTTATCAGTTCTCCAAGCTAAGCGGAATCAAATCTGTTCATTAATTTCCTGGGAACTGACCAAAAAAGGTTGCCTGTGTAGCTGGCAATGCAATTGATAGTGGATACTTTTTTTAATGCTGAGTCAGTTTTCACATTATAGTGAAAGATTCTGATATGACATCTCTAAACAGAAACTATATATTGACTTAAAAATAGCATATTTCTATGATACTTTTCTGAAGTGGTGAAATATGTTAATTAACTTAGTCAAATTTCCCCAGCATAGGGGACACCTGGGTGGTTCAGTGGTGACCGTCTGCCTTCAGTTCAGGGCATGATCCCCAAGTCCCAGGATCAAGCCCCACATCAGGATCCCCACAGGAAGCCTGCTTCTCCCTCTGCCTATGTCTCTGCCTCTCTCTCTGTGTCATAAATCAATCTATCAGTCAATCTTCAAAAAAATTTTTCCCTGGGATATTAAATTGATATTGCTGGTTGAAATTTAGTGTTTATGAAATCTTGCAGAAAAGTACTATTTAAATAGAGTTTTTTTTTTGTTTTTTTAAAGCAAAAAGACTTATGTATATAGGAGGCTTATTAATTATCTCAGAAAAATTGGCATTTAAAGTTTTTCTAAATATGAAATTAAAACCACATATAGAAGGCCAGCATAATAGTGAAAAAGTTTGTTTTTCATTATAACTTGTAAAAAAATAAGGGTGACAGTAAAAGTGCTATGTGTTTCTACATGCAAAACCAAAAGAAAAACTTTTTTTTTTCAGCCTTCAGCACACAAGTTGGAGTCATGTGACTTGGAATAAGTCAACATCTTGTAGACCAAAGGCATATAAACTACTTATAGGCCTGGCCCATAAACTAATCTTGTGAAATGACAGCCCTCTCATCCTTTGCCACAGCAATCCTGAAGCATATGCTGCTAAAGATCAAACTGTGAGAGGTAATAGGGGTCCTGGTGCCATCAGACTGAATCTTGAATGAGAAGTACGTGCGTGTTTAATGTCTTAAACCATTGAGATTTAAAAATGTATTTGTCACCATTCCATAGTCTAGTTAAACCTAATACAGTGCTTATTTTTTATTGTTCTCAAAAATTAAGTGAAATTAGGGACTTTATGCTACTTATTACAATAAAAAAATAAAAATAACTCCTAAGGGGTCAGTCTAAATTTTCTAATAAGATTATTTAAGTATAATTCATAATTCTCCACTTTGTGTTTAAGTGTCATGACATAATCCTTAAAAGTATAATTTTTGCAAAAGTATTTGAAAACTTCAGTTTTAGAAGGACTTCAGCTTCAAATTTCAATGATCAAATTGCACATTATTTGGTGCAATTCTGTCAGAGTTTGCAGCACCACGGACATTGCTTGTGATGCAAACAGCTTTTCACTCTGACCTCCCTTGATTTCCTGATTTGCTTCTTAAGTGCTCTTTCTTTTCACCATAACTTAACCTTGCATACCAAGTGAACTGGATTTAGAAAAGACCTCATGACAGCAAGAGATACAAATGCTTGATTTGCTAGTATTCTTATCTGGCAGAGTGGAAACAGGAGTACAGAGGAGACTGGGAAACATTTTATAACTATATTATTCATTAATAAATATCTTCTTAATATGAGTGTTTCCTCCTTATATAATCTCATAAATTTGGGGACTCAAATATTAAGAAAATGATGCATGCATGTGCCTATATCCCATGGTAATTTTAATAACACTTTAGAATTCCTCAAAAATGGGCTCAAAGTCTTAATATTAACTTAATGTGACTTCTAACTTGAACAAGATATGGACTAGTGTCTCCCTGTTCCTCGCCACTAAGCAGAACTCTACCCCCTGAAAATAATGCCAGGAACAACCAAAAAACTTGAAGGATGAGAAAAGGCAGGCACAGGGGTTGGGGAATCCCAGGATTGCTGGAATAACGTGCTGGCAGAGTGTCTTACAACCCTTTCCTCCATCCACACCCCCCAGACACAGAAGAAAGGAACCAAGGTGCCTCAAATAGAAAGGAAAAATAGAGAGAATTAGATGGAAATAGAAAGTTTCAAATGAAATGGAGAAGATAAAAAAAGAAATCTTGGGATATCAGGAAGGAAGAAAGAACATGGAAAAGATTAGAAATATGGATAAATAAAAAAGACATGCTTGACCTCATGTGTTTTCTAAATCATTTACGACTCAAAAGTTGTAAAACAATTCAAACTCAAGGCAACTATATTTGAGGAGTGAAGATAGCAAAGGGACCCAATTAACTAAGTTTTCTACCTTCACATATCACTCAAACTGATAAAACATGACACAGGTAGATTATAAGTCGCATGTATATCATAGCTCGCAGTACCCAGACCAGTGCCTAGAAAAATTCTCCAAAGCAGTATGCTACAAATGACCATAAATAAATCAAGATGGCATTCTTTAGAAAATGTTCAAATGACCCACAGAAATATGAGAAAAGAGAAAAAGAAGAGTGAGTAGAGAAAACAAACAAAAAAACAAACAATTTGGCAGATTTCAGTCTGAATATATCAATAATTACCTTAAATGTAAATTGTCTAAATATTCCAAGAAAGTCAGAGATTAGAAGAGTAGATTAAAAAGTCATGCCTCTATTATATGCTGTTTACACAAAACTCATTTCAACTTTCACCATACAGGTAGGTTGGAGGAAAATTGATGGAAAAAAGTTATACCATGCAAACATATTTTTCTTTAAAGCACATATTACCAAATTTATATCAAAGAAAGAAGACTTGAGAGCAAAGAAAATGATCTAAGACAAAGAGGGACATTCAAGAATGAAGGATCAATAACCGGAAGACATAATTACTATAAATGCATAGAAGAGCAGCCTCAAAATACTTGAAGTAAAAAACTGATGGAGCTGAAAGGAAAAACCACCAAAACTACAGTTACACATGGGGAATTTAATACCCCTCTCTCAGAAATTGATATTACTCCCAGACAACTGTATAGAAGGTCTGAACAAGAAAAGGAGCCAACAGGATCTAATCGATTATTTTTGGAACACACCAGTAAACAATAGCAGAATATACAAGTGCTTCAAGCATCTATTAAAAAATTCACATAAACAGATCATATTCTAGACCACAAAACATTCTTAGCAAGTAAAATAATTGACATGATATAGGTTATATTGTCTGACCATACAGGGAACAACATAGAAATCAATAACAGAAAAACTATGGGAAATTTCCTAAATATGGGGAAGTTGCACTACCCACTTCTAAATAATCCTTAAGTCAAAGAGGAACTCTTAATTTTTTAAAAAATATACAGAACTGAACAAGTGCAAAGCAACATATCAAAATACGTAGGCAACATAGTAAAATGTGTGTCCTGAGAGGAGAATTATAGCAGTAAAGGATTGTGTTAGAAAAGAGAAAAGTTCTTAAATAAATAATCCAAGTTCCCAGCTCAAGAAACTAGGAGTTAAGGAGCAACACAGCTACAGAGAAAAAAAATCAAGAAACTAACAAAAAGCAGAAATCAATGAAATTGAAACAGGAAAATGATAAATAAAATCCATACATCAAAATGCTGACCCTTTGAAATAATTTGAAAATCTTGCAAGCTTCTAGCAAGACTGACAAGATTAAAAGAAAGAAGACACAAGTCACCAATATAAGGAATTAAATAGTCTGCATCCCATACACCCTGCAGATAAGGGTATACTACAAATAACTTTACACTCTCAGAAAATATGATTCAACTAAAGAAAAGAAAAAAATGGATATAATAGACACATGCAAAAACTTGGATGAATTTCCAGATTTTGCTGAGGGGAAAAAAGCTCTTCTCAATGGTTACATACTGTGTGATTTCACTTATCTAACACTCTTGAAGCCACAAATCTGTAGAATTAGAGAACAGGTTACGGGTTGCTAGGGTTTGGGGACAGGGTGGAAGACAGGGGAGGGAGGTAGATATAGCTATAAAAGGGCAACATGAGAAATCCTTGTAGCGGTGGAAATGTTCTGGTCTTGACTGCACGAGCATCAGTGTCTTGGCTGTGACATTGTACTATGGGACTGCAGGAAACTACCATAGGGAGAGATCAGGTAAAGAATGTACCAAATCTCTGTATTATTTCTTACAACTGTATATGAATCTACAACTATCTCATAACAAAAGTTAAACTTACAAATATGAATTGCTTAAGAAATTCAAATTAATTTTTGCATAAACATGTAAGTTAATATGTGAACATAACTATGTAATTATGTATATCTCTATAATGTATTATAGCTATATGTTCTCTTTAGTAGGTTCAGGAAAGTGTAGGAAAAAAAGAAGATTCTAAGAAAATGGCAATTAAACCAAGATAAGAAATGACTAATTAACAACAGAAGTCACATGTGATAACCAGGTAAAAAAAGAGAAATGTAACAGTATTATGAGATATTGCATTAGCCAAAAGCCCTGAGAGAAGGTTGTGCAATACAGAATGTATCCCATATTTTCATGAATATAACACCTCTGGATGGTGCCAGTGACTTTAAGGAGATACCAGTTAGGTATAGTGACTACGTGAAATATAAGATTTTTCTTATATTTAAGTGAGCATGAACTTTGGTGCGCTTGGTAAGTCTGGATTGGGGAAATAAACTACAGATTTTTCAGGATAGGTTTGGTGTATGACGGGAGAGAGATCCGTGTGGCTAGAAGACAACCTAAAGGTTTTTTGTAGGGAAGAAAATGTTCCATATAGTGACTCTAGATGATCAGCAGAATCAGTGTCAGGGGAGAATGTGAAGGTAGAGGAAGGTACAGAAAGGGACTGAATGAGACACAACTCAACTAATTCTAGCTTAGCAACTGATTTGGAACGTCTATCTCCTGAGCGTCAATCAAAGTCGTCCCTGCTACACTAACTCTGATTTCTTATGAGGGAAGAGACCTGTAATGGTGACTGACAAAGAAGCAATCCTTGTGGTGCAGTTTGATTCAAAGCCCTGCAGGGGCATGTCACCTGCTTAGGGAGCATTGACAGGCTAGGTTAGGGGTTTGCACCCTCTGGTTAGGGGTTTGCACTCTCTGTTGCCTGAGCCAAATCAGCCCACTGCGTATCTGTATAAATAATGTCTTATTGGAACATGAATGCCTTCATTTGTTTACAAATTATAAATGGCTATTTTTGCAATAAATGGCAGTGCTGGGAATTGAAATACAGACTATTTGGCCTTCAAAGATGAAAATATTTACTCTCTGGTCCTTTACAGGTGAGGTTTGCTGACTCTTGCTCTAGGGTACAAGTCTGAGATGCCTCGACAATGTTAAAAATGTCTCAAAACAAACTGAATGTCCATGAGGTCACTTTTCCTCTGGAGTGAATGTTAAGCTTTTGTTAGCCAGTATTAAACTTTATCTACAATTATTGCAGCTACAACTTTCCTGTGCCTGTGCCTACAACACCTACTGAAATCCATCAGCTATGAAATAAGAACCTGGCAACATGATGATAACTTCAATTTTCATTGTACATTATAGACTAACTGATCAACATGTATACATGGCATGCATGGGCCTATCTCTACTGATAAATTTGAAGCTAAATATTATAGTCTAACAATTTCAAGGGATTGTCACTAAAGTGTTTTATGCTCTAAGTAACTTGATGTGAGAAGAATTAGCTAAGTTTCCAAATTTGTCTAAGCTGCTCCTGAGTTTACCTCTTCATTGAGACAATTTGTTCCTTGTTAAGATTTTCAAAAGGAATTTCTGTGAGAATCTTAGTAATGTGACAAGTGTTGAACTGAAAAGGATATTAAGTATGACCTTTCTTTTTGTAGAAAAAAAAAAGAAAATCTTAATATAAGGCCAGGGAATAAATGCAAATAAAATAAAGTAAGGCAATTAAAAGTTAGTAGCAATATCAAACCTTTGTATCCACATTTTTTTTAAGTTTCCAATCAATATGCCTATGAGTAATACAACAAATCACTTAAAAAATTCTTGTTAGTATTCAAGAATTGGAAAAGAAGAAAAGAAGAGGAGGTCTTCAACTTTTTAGGAAAGAAGTACTTTCCTTCCTGAAAATCCTGATTATCTTCTCAAACCCATCCCACCCATTTTAATTTTTATCTTGAAATTTAATTTTTATCTTGAAAGGCAGAATTCAACCGTGAAAGCCAGAAATCTGAGAGTCATGTGAGAAGCCTCTCTGTCTTTCATTTCCCTCATCTCCTCTATTATTAATTCCTCTCTTTTACTTCATACATACTTTTATACAGTATTGCTTCCTATTGAGCTCCATAAAGACTATAGCACACACCCACACCTAGACCTTCAATTACTAATGGATTATCTTGTGGTTGGTGTCATTATATTTAATTCATTATTCTCACTACTTCTAGAATGGTTCCAAATCCAATCACACTAATCCTCTTCTTAAAATATTTTAGAGTTTCTTTCTTTTGTCTGGCCAAGTCCAACTGTAATTGTTCTATGAAATATCCTTCCTGGCATGGCTTTTGTCCACATCTGCAGATTCATCTCTTAATGAGCCACCCAACATGCTTTCTAAGGCTACCTCAATGCAGAAAAATTTATAGCTCCTTAAAGGTACCTCAATTCTGATACCTCTATGTTTTCACACCTATGAGTCCTACTTCATGGAATGCTATTACCTGTACAGTTCATCTGAATAATTACATCATCTTTAAATTTTTCTTTAATATCATCAATTCTTGAGAAATGTTTCATGACCCTCTTAATAAACCTCCTTTCCCTGCATTCCTAAGTGGCTTTCTCTTGAGAGTCCCTGCTGTATCCATATAGTACTTTGCACATCTCCACTTATCTCTACTCATTGCATCGATCATTCACATCACTAAGGATCAGTCTTGGCAATTTTGAATTGCTCTAGTAATTAGAGCAATATTTATTGGGCAGTTTCTATGAGTCAGGTAAGTACTAAGCATTTTATAAATATTATGCCATGTAATCTCTACAGCCACCTTATAAAATACACAATAAATAATGTATTTACTCTCAAGAAAATAACACCAGGTAGGTATTATTATCTGCATCATATAAATGAGAAAGCTAAAAATTAGGGAGACCAGAATTCAAACTCAGGTTTATCTATATCCAGACAACAAACTGTTAAGCAGTACCTAATAATGAAGTGTCTTCTGACAAGAATGTGTTCCCTATTATTAGACCTTATATATTAAATAAATCATATATGTACATATACTCATATATACTTAGTATCCCCTTTAATAACTATTGTTTTGCACATTAAATAATTAATAAATGTGTATTGACAACTACTATGGTACATTCCAGGGGCCTATTCTTAGCATTTCTACTCTTCTTCATCTCAGTCTTATTCCCTAACAGTCTTGCGTACAATGAGTAAAATTGGAAATGAGAAAATATGTCCTACTCTTAGATGTTAACCCCGATAAGGCTTTGGCAAAGATTTAAACCCTACAAAAAGTATTTGACATTAGGTGGAGATCCTGGAAACAAGAAATTTAATATTCTGAATTATAACCTAATTATGGAAAATTGAGAGTCAAAGAAGGCACATGTGGAGCTGGAAGAGAACATATCTTTATGTTACATTAGCAGCAAGTTCATCAAGACTCTGAACTTTAGCACGTAAAATTATATAAAATTTTATAATTTATCTTAAAGCTCCTAAATTCTAGTGAATAAAATTAAATAAAATCAGACCCATTCTGCTATCATTTTTGACTTCTTGAAAAATTCTTCCCCAAATTGCAGGTCATAATCCATCACATTGCAATCTAAAGTTAGTTGATTTTCTGCAAAAAGCAATGGGGACTAGAATCCTCTATATAACAGTTTCTCATTATACTTGAAAGTACTGATGAGTCCCATCTTAGCTTTCCTCCTTCATCATAACTAATCATAGTCCTGTAGCTCTTACAGATAAGCAATTTATTCAACTATTCAGTTCAGTCTGGACTTAAATCAGGTGGAATGGCACCGAATTTAAAATAAGGTTTTTACCTATTTGTTTTAAATTGGTAATTTTCATCTATGGCTGTGCAGGGGAGATGGCTCCGAAAGATCAACTGGAATCCATCTAATTTTTAATCTGTTTATACATTTTGGCAGGTGAAACAGACATGGAAAATATGATCATAGGCTGAAAGAAAAACTCCCTGTTCCTATACAAATGTAATGATTTATGAGTTTTATTAAATAGTACAAAATAGTAATGCTATTAACTAATATTTGTGGAACATAGAGACATTAGAAATTTTTCTTAGGTCATTTTGAAAGATGTAGTATAAAAGCTGAGAAGCCAGGGCAGCCCCGGTGGCTCAGCGGTTTGAGCGCCGCCTTCAGTCCACAGCGTGATCCTTCAGACCTGGGATCGAGTCCCGAGTCGGGCTCCCTGCATGGGGCCTGCTTCTCCCTCTGCCTGTGTCTCTGCCTCTCTCTGTGTGTTTCTCATGAAAAGATAAATAAAAACTTTAAAAAAAAAAAAAGCTGAGAAGTCTCCCTTATGAGAAGGGTTTTTAATTGTTTAATTGTTAATCATGGAGACTAAATACACATCTGTATGTTAGTAATTCAAATTGATAGAGGCCTGAATTGTTAGATGATTAATATCCTTATCTGTGGATCATTTTTGGGTTTTTTTGCATATGTAACAGAGAATTGAACTTAGATAAAAAATTACAATCAATTTACTTTTGAATATGGACTCTAACTTATTATACAGTACATTTTTAAAAAACATTTTATTTATTTGACAGAGAGAGCACAAGCAGGAGGAGCAACAGAGGGAGAGGGAGAAGCAGGTTCCTCACCGAGCAGGGAGCCCGATGTGGGGCTCAATCCCGGGACCCTGAGATCATGACCTGAGCTGAAGGTAGAGGCTTAACTAACTGAGCCATCCAGGTGCTCCTCTACAGTAAAATTTCATGGAGTCATGACAAAATGGGCAAAAACAACCCCAGTATAGATGTGCATCCAGAGTAGCAATGCTTTCTTGCAGCAGTGGGAATTTGCATTTCACCATCTCAACTGTCAAGCCTCAGATGGACACCCCTTCCTTTTAGAGGCAGGTGCACTAGTAAACACGTTCCAGGATGGCATCTACACATCTTGATCCAGAAATCAGTGATGAATTTTATAATGACCTGTTTTTATTCATATGTCCACATCTATCACCTGTAAAGATAAAATTATCAATAATTATCCCTGAAGATACTACAGCACAGATGGGAATATAAATGACTTGGTTCTGCTCAGAAGCTTCTGCTTGGTGAACTGTGTGCTCAAACCTTTTTGACTTTTCACTGTTTTGATTCTGAAACTGGATGGTTTTCTTCCCATCGCCAAAATAATTGTTGTTAGGTGATGCAAAGAGGAAAAGCTTATAAAGGGGGACTGTTGATTAATTTAAGGCTAGGCGGAAAGGAAAACATGAATGCGTTGTTCTCTAATAAGATATACTTTTTTCCCTCTTAAAGGCCTGTAACCCTTCTTTTATAGAGGTGACACAATGTGGAGCGAAACGGTTCATGGTCAGGTGTTGGATGTATCTGAAAGCAAAACCGTGTCACTATTTACTACTAGCTGTGTGGCTTTGTTCAAAATGAGGCTGTGCCAGGTTTCAAACTTTTTCATCTTTAAAATACAGACAATATGTTTTTACATGCCATTATATTTTGTGCAGCTAAGCAAGTCAAAGATGCTGCCAGTTAAAATATGCCTTTGTGTTTTATCATTTAGAATAATTTTGTATTTATTGGACTAGTTTTTTTAGACTTGATTAGATGTAAGCCCTTATCACATATGACTTTTAGGCATGAATAGAATGGAAATTTAAGATAGATACTTGGTCAAAGAATCTGTGAAACTTGCAGCATCTGACTCTTCTGAATCCCTTTTTGATTCAGAATTCATGCACATATGTTTTCTTTCACACAACCTAGGTCTATAGTCATCAAAAAAGCTGGCAATTCGGTGTTTCTTAACACAATATATAGAAGAACTGAAAGTCATCCTATGCTGGCTTAGGTATTATAGACAGCCAATCTGCTTTTGATTCTGTTCCAGGAAAGTTGTTGAAAGTTTCTCATTCACCAACTTTCTTATCCAATATCCATCACCACTTGGTTCCTGGGACTTAGGAGAGTGCTCCACTGTTGTTTCCAAAGTTCCCCTCAAACCTCCAGTGTAGAATCTGAAGTGTTATACTGGCACTTGGGGTATTCCTGAATGCAGACGTAGTGACATCCATGCCAAAGTTGTCATCTAGTTAACAACAATCACAAGATATCATGATTGTGAAGCAAATTCCGATAGCAAAGACAGTTCACATTAAAATGTGAAAGTAGAAGAGTGTCTTCAAATCAATGAACATGCAGTAACTAATACACAGCTCGTGGGTTCTACCAAGAAGAGGAATGTATGACTAACGTGCATAAAGTATGCAAGTGCTTCTGTCATTTACTTCACTTTACCCACTTACAATAGTAATACAGACATCCATATATTATTCTACATCTTTATAGAGGATGAATTGCGAGCCACACATCTTTATATCTAACATATTTTTAATTGAATTGTCTCTCTGATGGAAAAAAAATGAAAAATGCAATCCCAAAGCAATTTCAAAGTAAATTGATTTTAGTTATTTATTGTTTTCCGTAAGAATGATGTCTCCCCTCAAATGGTTGAAACCATCTTTTAAGGTCCTTTTCCTCTTCTCTTCACAGATTGAAAGTCGCTGGTGAGAAAAATCTCTCCTCTGGAGAGAACTTTCTTCAAATTACCATTGCTTGTTACACGGTTGAAGCACATGAGAGGGATGTGATTGATCGGAAGATGGCAGTTAAACAGAAGCAAAAGTTACAATTTCTTTACTGTAAGTATAGAGAATACAGACCTAGGCAACTGAAGGTGTCCATACAAAGCATTTTTGTCCATCAGAGGACCCATTTCCCCCTGGGGTCCTCATTCCCAGGTAAGGCAGCCATCTGCTGATGGTACCGCATGTCTGTATGCAGAAACACCACAGGGAAGAGAAGCCCAACCTGAGCCCTTCTCAAGGCAGGTCTTCTATGCCCTTGTGTTGCTTAACATTCTCAGACCAAAATCCTTCCTGTAAAACAACTATGCCAGAGTGACCAGAATGCCTGCCTTGATTGTATTTAGTAAATTCTTTTATTGTTGGGTGATGAATGTAAGTCAACTCCAACACACTCCTGGCAAATACAGCAGGCAGAGAGAAGAACCACAAAGTCATCTCAGACACCTTGGGATGTAACAATCTTAATGGGACTAAGCTTTACAAGTCCTAATATTCCTCGTAGGGGTGAGAAGCGGTGACCTGACAGCAGCATTGGTTTCGCAAGTCTGTCCTGCATTTCTTTTTTCACATGTATTTCACATTTCAAGCAGAGATCAGAATACAGACCCATCTGTATGACTACAATAGCTGCTTGAAGTCCTCAAGAGGGGAAAGGCATAGCATCAGCTAAACAAATCAATCCCAAGATCTTCCGGCATTCTCCCTTTTTAGGAGGCATGAGACATCATTCATTCATATGAGGAGTATGTCTTTGCACTAGCAAACATTATTTTGAGCAATACCTAAGAATTTCCATACTCACTTGGCTCCAAAGAGCTGTAATCAATATTTTCTCATTGATCTTTAAGTTGTTCTCATGTGGATGTAGACAGCCTCTTTAGGTAGACCTTTTGACATTTTATCACTATCTTGAAGGACCTCTGAAAGCATAGAATTTTCTTCCAACTCCAAGAGAGAAGCTTATTTTGTTTTGTTTGCTTTTTGACTTAAGACATCAATCTACTAATCTTCCAAGGATCCTTCATTTTTTTAGGTGGAAAATAGTAATAGACAATAAATTTGGCTAATTTCATTAAATACATGGGATAGTGTAGGAGATTGCCAGAGAAACCTTTTTTTTAAAAAGTTGCATTATTCAGAAGGGCTTACACAATTATATATATATATATATATATATATATATATATATATATATATATAATTGTATATATATGTATATATATATATACACCTGTGTGTGTCTGCATATATCTATAAAGATAGCACCTAAGGTACTCCCATACGACTTGTTCATTTTACTGTATATGAATTATACTATAGTTCGGGGACTAAGCAAAATAATTAAATTTCATTAAATGTACATTCAGGTTGGTATTTTCATTTTAGGTTCCCTTTATATTTTTTTATAAGAACTCATTAACTTTTTTCTTTCATTTCAATATCTTTAATGTACCCTGTTGCATATTAAGATGCCAAAAATATTTTCAAATTTGAGTTTAGAAGTATCTCTTTTCCTATTTATTTTTTTTTTTACTATCTGCTCATATACAGGAAAGTTGTTCCAAACATGTGAGTCCAGAAGTATCCTTCTTGCCAGCATCATTTGAGCACAATTCAAAAACAAATATCCAACTATACTCTCAAAAAGAAAAATAAACTTTCCTCCAAGGGAACATCAAAGAATCTCTAAGCATAAAACATTCTGGATCCAATGAAAACCCAATAAAAGTAAACAATAGCAATGAGAGAGTAAATACTGCTATGAGTCAAATACAGCCCTACGTATTGTTCAGAACCATCTTTTAACCCTTCCTGCTCCTGGGTCCTACTGTCGCTATGGACCTTTGGGCATAGGCAGATTCCATACTAAATCCTGATCTTTAAAAAGGATGGAATAGAATCAAGATATTTTGTAACTCAGTGCATGGACTGTTTCAACTTTTTAGTTGAAGATACACTCAAATTAAGTAAATGAGTATGAAGAACCAAACATTTCAAAATATCTTCACTGAAATCAAAGTAGAACAAGGTTATAATATCACTTGGGGCTCACAAAAAAACAATCATTAGTGCATTTGACTTTTCACAAGTATGACTGCAGTTTTGGGTTTGCAGGACATTTAGCTCTCACATCATGACCTCACAAATAAATTCCAGACACATTTGGTCTTTTGCACTCCTACCACACTCTTCCGTGATAAATGGGGTTAAACAATTGTTTTAATTCGTTGAGTGTTGAGTAATAACTTCTGTGTGAGATACAGTTTGCCAAAATCTAAACATGACTACTAGGTACTCACTTTCCTTCTAGGCCCTGAGTGGGGCCAAGGCAGTAATTTATGCTTTTTTGTCAGAGTGTTTCTGTGGTTTGAGCTTAAAGAAAGTAGCTGTTTTTTGCTAATTAGTATTCTGGAGGCTGATAATAAGAGTCTCATATTCTTTGAATCTCCAAGAGTTCTATGTGAGCCATTTGTAACTTTCTTGCTGTCACTCTAAAGAAGTTCTCATATTTCTCCAAGTGAGAACAGAACATCTCAGCCTGAGCCCTGACCCAAATTGAGCCTCTGTATCTTCCCTTTGGATTTTTTTTTCCATGAGATCCAGGAAACACAGATTTTATTTCATCACACTTTAGCTGCACCATCCTTCTCAACTGTTTACTCTGGTGAGGTTTCTCCTGGGCTATGAACTCAGTGGCATGGACCTGCACTCTGAACACCAGCTCTGATAGAAGACAAGAACATTCACTCCTTTTCTAACTTATCTTCATATGCCAGCAAAACACAAAATACCCAGTTAACTGTAAATTTTAGATACATAACAATTTTTTTTACTCTATATTGCCTGGAGCATATTTATACTGAAAATTCTTTGCTGTTTTTCTGAAATTCAAATTTAACCAAGCAGTCTGTATTTTTTTTTCATTTTGCTACATCTGGCAACTCATCCACATGCAGTGAACTAGAACACAGAGTCTAGAATAATAGTTTGATAAGCAAAGCTTTTCTTCACAAATATTCTAAAGTTGAACCTCAACACATGTTAAACATTGACGAATTTCAAGAGCAATAAGCAAACGTGTGAAGCCATCGTGTGGCCTATATGTTGGAATCCTAGGGCTGCTGTAACAAATTACCCCAAACTTGGTGGCTTAAAACAACAGAAATGTATTTTCTCACAGTTCTTATGGCTCCAAGCCTTCCTTGGTTTGTGGCTTCATCACTCCAATCTCTGTGTCTGTGGTCACATTACTTTCTCTTCCATCTGAAATCTCCATCTGCCTCCCTCTTATAAGGACACCTGTGGTTGCATTTGGGGCTTAGCCATAAAACCCAGAATAATATCCCCATTTAAAGATTACTCAATTACATTTTTGAAGTCTTTGCCAGATAAAGTAACATTCAGAGGTTCCAGAGATTAGGATGTAGACAGACACCTTTGGGGGACATTATTCAATCTACTGCAGTATAAGTGTACAGAACTTTTAAACTTCAGTTGGTTAGAAATAAAAGCTTACCATTTTGGAAAGCCATATACCATTTTATGGGTCTATGACTCAAAACTTTCTGAATCAGAATCTCCATGGGTAGAGTCTAGGAATGGATACTGAAGCAAAAACCCCAACCCCAGTGCTATGTGGGCGCACCATGCTGAAGGACAAATCCATATTTCTTAACAAGAATCATGAAATGGGCTGTTTCAGTTCCAGTCTGGATTCCACTTACTAGATACGGAATCCCAGAAAATGTTAATTCTGCTAGGTTCCATTTTCTCTTATTCTGGCTAATAAGAGGTTCATAATTATATCTAAATTATATAGTTTTTGATAAGATTAAGTGAAACAATATAAAGTACTTAGCATAAGGTCTAGCTTAAAGAAAATGCTCAGTAAATGTTAGCTACTTTATCAAAATTAAAAGTATTACTTCCATTATTATTACTCTGAACTAGTATAGATCAAAAGAAAGCATTCTCCTGAGGATTCATTTACAGATTCCAAATTCCCAACGGTTGAAAATAAACCTATAGTATAAAAGCAAGGCCTGCAATTAATGTATTTAAATGCCTGAAATGTACAACTGTATAGTCGATATAAAAAGATATTTTTGGGAGAACAATTGGAAAATGCAGTCATTACATTGTTTCATCTCATGATTTTTTAAATAAATATTTGGTTTATTTATTTTTAAAGATTTTATTTATTTATTCATGAGAGACAGAGAGAGAGAGAGAGGCAGAGATATAGGCAGAGGGAGAAGCAGGTTCCATGCAGGGAGCCTGATATGGGACTTGATCCCAGGACTTCAGGATCACACCCTGAGCCGAAGGCAGATGGCCTAACCACTAAGCCAGCCAGGTGTCCCTCATCTCATGATATTGACTTTAAAATAGTCGGTAATGAGAAAAAAATTTAAAAACAATGCTGAAATAGAAAATGTTTCACATCCATTAAGCTATCTCAAAAATATACTTTTACATAATAGAACACACTAAATTTATTTAAAAAACCAAAAATGAATTTATAAAAAAATATTTTTGCTATCCTAAAACCCCCAAAATTAGAGGCAACATAAATTCATATATTTAACAATGCAATCCCTAAGCTAATGTGTTTTTAAGTACATATGGGTTTAATAAGCATATGTCAACACATTTCCTTCACTAAATCTCAGTTTGGTGTATATCAATGTACATGTCTTGCTAAGTCTCTTTATAAAAATAAGATTTTAAAGTAGAGAATTTCTGTAACTATTGAAAGGTACATTACATCGATTTCATGATCCCACCCAAGTCACACAAACACTGCCAGATAAATTTTGCTGCAGTCCTATGGGCAATTCAATTACACAATGCAAATGAGGTTGCATATTTCAAACTCAATTACAGATTTCCTTAGAAAAATGTATAAAATAACAAACACCCCAGGAAAGCCTATGAAAGAGAGTTAATTTTAAATATGGTACCAAATTATCTATTAAAATGACCATGTTTACTGTATTAGTCAACTTGGGCTGCTATAACAAAACATTGGGTGGGTTATACAACAAAAATCTATTTTCTCATACTTCTGGAGGCTAGAAGTCCAAGATCAAGTGGCCAGCAGGCTCGAGTCTCCTAAGGCCTCTGTCTTTGACTTATCAACTGCCACCTTCTCTGTGTCTCCTCACAAGGCCTTTCTTGTGCACGCTCACACTCTTCATGTCTCTTCCTCTTCTTATAAGGAAACTAGTCATGTTGGAATTAGACTCTACTTCTATGACTTCATTTATTCTTGATTATATCTTTCAGGTTTCATGTCCAAATACAGTCACATTGGGGTTAAGGCTTCAACTTATAAATTATGGGGGGTGAAGGGAAAGACACAATTCAGCACAAAACATTTACCAAATAATTATGTTAAAATCATTCTTTGAAGTGTAATTTCCCTTAGGAATATACAATACTGTATAAGTGCAGACAGCAATGATAGGACTTGCAGTGTTGGTCACTACTGTTCACTAAACATTCCTGGCTTTCTGCATTTTGGGTATGGAATAGGACTGAACTTCTTAGGACCACTGTGGTTGGGAGAGATCATGTGATTAGTTCTGTCTGAGTGCATAACAGAAATTATGGCTGTCATTTCTGAGCCACAGCATATGCTTATTGGTATATGCCTTCTACAAAATGCTAGTCCTCTGCAATATACACAAGCAGTGTTCTAAATAGTGATAATAAAGATACAGCAAAATGTGGAAAAATCTAACCTATCCTGGCTAATAAAAGAATCAGTATAGGAAGTGGGTACAAACACAACAACAAAAACAATATGTAATATATGTGGCATAGGCAACAAAGATACAGTTACTAGGGTGGATACAGCAATAGCCATTTATGTATATAATATGGAAAGACATTTGTCAAAGGCATATCCTGTATATAATAATTTTGTATCCCTGAGAACTGTAAATTATTAATTAGCCTGGGATGAATGCCATTGACTATACTTGGCAAGGTGGTATGAAAAGAAATATTAACACAGGAATTAATTGTGTGATCTGTAAGTAAAAATGATAGGAGATAAAGAAAAAAGTAACACATTTATAGAGCTGAATATTTGGAAGAGGCAATTACTTCTCACCTCCAAAAGTAAAAATCAAGATTGAATGACAAAGTATATTAAAACCCTACAGGATTATTTTAATGTTACTTTCACCCTCATGGGAAAAATTTTGCACTGTATTTCAGTGGTGCCCAGTAAATCCATTCAACTGTATAAAATGGGTCAAGGATAGAAAAATAAAGGAATGACACCTCCACAATGCCAATGTAGCCACAAATAAGCTGAGAGAAGCATAAACCAGGGAAGCTAGTGATAGCTAATTTTAAGTGTCAGCTTGGCTAGGCTAGAGTTCTTTGTTGTTTGGTCAAACATCAGTTTAGATGCTTCTGTGAAGGCATTTTTTTGATGTCATTAAAAAACCTAAATCAGTAGAGACTTTGAGTCAAATAGATTAACCTCCATAATGTGGATGGGTCCCATCCAATCACTTGAAGGCCTTAAAGGTAAAATGAGGCTTCCCAAAGAAGAAGCAATTCTACCTCCATACAACAACATACATAGAAACCATGCCTGCAGATTTCAGACACAAGCCTGTACCATCGACTCTCCCCAGAGTTTCCAGATTGCTGATCTACTCTACAGATCCCCAACTTGCTAGCCCCATGATCTCATGAACCAATTCTATAAATCTATCATTGGTTCTGTTTCTCTGGAGAACCTGACGAATACACAAAGAAACTGAGCAAATCTAAGAAGCATATCTGAAATGTGACTTTCTATCGGTAGTCTTTCTAGTCTTTCTTACTATTGATAGAAAGTCACATTTGAATAGTGAAGAAACCTACTAGAATCTTGAAAACATCATGCTGACAAAGAGATAAAAAATTGGATTAGAAGTCTGTGACCCTATGAAACTGAAAATAGTATTAATACCCTGGGTTCTGGAAGATGACAGTAGAGGATAACATTGAAGCGGCAGAGGCTTCAATGTCACATTGCATAAGCAGGAAGCAAATGTTTGTTTGTTAAAGACATTGAGATATAGGGGCCTTGTTTTATTAGTGCATGATCTATCTCATTTTGACCAATTCAGGCCTAGCTAAGGTTTGTGGAAGTGAGCATTAGCTTTAGGAGGAATCTCTCAGTCAACTGTGTCTGATGACGTCAGCTGTATATAAAAGGAAGTTTGGTTAAACTTCCTCTATATCTATCTGTTCCTGTCAGGAAGTACAGATTAAAAATTAGGAACACAGAGGCATCTGGGTGGCTCAGTCTGTTAAGCATCAGCTCTTGACTTTGGCTCAGGTACTGATCCCAGGGTCGTGAGATTAAGCCCCACATCAGCTCCACGCTGAGTGCAGGGTCTGCTTAAGACTATCCCTCTTCCTCTGTCCCTCCCCCTAAAATAAATAAATAAATATTTTTAAAAATTTTGGAACAAATATATGATCAACAGGCACCAGTGGGAAAATACTATTGTAAGAATAGGCAAAAGAATAATACTTCCTGACAACAAGTTAAATCTTATTCGCTTTAATGCCATTAGAGCACAATTCCCCAAATCCCATCAGCTCCTGCTATTGTCTTCAAACTCCATGAAATTAAAAAGTGAGGCTGAGAAGTGACTTTTGAGGGATTTCTCCCCATCATCCTATTACCTATAAAGCCCCCTGTATCTTTCTCCTTTCTTTCAGTCTCCTATTAAATGTTTGCACTTTAACTTGAAAACCACCTCACCAGTATTATAAATTGAGCTAAAGAAACAATAACAAATTTGTAAAAATGTTACTGGTAATCATAACTGTAATTCTATTGTGTTAGATGACAATATTTTAATTTTCCATTACATTCAAGAATTTCAGAATGGGATTAATAGGCAGAAAATTTCTTCAAGGGCTTTAGCGCAAAATTTTAATGAGGACTTTTATATTCATTATCAAGATATATCTATGTTGTCTAACTCCAAAGAGGGGACCAAGATAAAAAAAAATTGTTATAAACTTGAAAATAAGCAAATTGTGTCATTAGTATTTTTGGATGCATGCCGCAGAAATTTAGTGATGGTTACTATTTGGCATTCCTGCGCTAAATATATCCTTGAAATCAAGGAACAGAAACTTCTAACTTAATGTGTCTGATTAACAGTCACAGGTCAATTGCATATTGTCTGCTTCTCAGATATATGACTTGTTATTTTTGAATAATGATTCATACCTGGCAACACTGGAAATTTGACTCTAATTGCTGAGCTTACAAGTTTAACCCATGCCAACTGATAAAGTAAGGTAATTTTCCAGCTATAGCAGATTTATAACCACAGGAAGTAAACGAGCATCTGCCCTTAGCAACCTAGCTATTTATATAAACATTTTCTCATTTATGATATATAAAATCCTTCTCTCCAATACTTCTTTGACCCGACATATTATTATCTTCTTGTGAGTTCCTTCATTAACAAGTTAATATACTTTGACATGTTCTCAAGATCAATTTTTCTAAGAAATTTTGCTCTAACAACCTATAACCCACACACACTCCATCAACTGATGATATTGCCTCCAAATTCCAAGAGAATAAAATGAAGTTGTCAAGAGTAAAACCAATTTCATTACCCCCCTCTTCACTTATCTATGAAGCTATAATTATCTGTCCTCAAAATTATATCCTTTCCTGCAGTGTCAAATGGGGGGAAAAAAAGGGTTCCTTCTATTCTAAGTGTATTCCTGTACCTGTGTGTCCTTGATCCTTTCTTATGACAGTGCCCCTAGAAGCTTTATCATCCCTCCGCACATAGATCATTTCTTCATGGTTTACCTGTACTTCTTTACAGGCTTCTTCCTATGACAAAGACATGACAACTACTTGAGCTGCAACGTCGCTAATTACTAAGAGGTGGAGAAGGATAGAAGTGGATAAAAGAGTTTCATTTAGTAATTTGCAGTACAGACCATCATAGTTCAGGCAGGGGGAGGGCCAATGAAGATGGACAAAAAGGAATATATTCAAGAGACAACGTTGTCCTAAAATAGGCAGGATTTAATGAGAGATGACATATAGGGAAAAAAGATTTATGGGATGCTTTTGGTGTGGGTACATCAAGGAGATGTTATTGAAATATAGAGCACTGGGGAAAGAGATGGCTTGGAGGTGAGGTGTTGAGAAAGAAAGTAGGGTTTAGTTTTGCCACTTTACACTTAAGATGCCCACAAAACATCCAAATGAAGGTGGATATACTCAGCTGGGCCTCAGTAACTTTCTGAGATAGAGACATAAATTTGGTGGTCATTGGCACTAGAGGGGTGATACTTAACTCCAAAAAGTGGATGGGGTAATCATGGGAACAAACATATGGAGAAAATAAAAATGTAGTCTAAGAACAAGGTCGAAGAGTCCTCTTTATGTATCAATAAAGTAGAAAAGAAAGAGCCTGAACAAAATGATCCAGAAAGGAAGTAGAAAGGCAGGAAAGCATGGTGTTGTGGAGCTGAGGGAAACGGGTAGTTCATAGATAAAGTATTTAGTTGTGAGTTCAAGAAGTTGAGCAATGTGTTCACTGGATATTTGTCACATTAAGACTTTTAGTTAGCATCCCACATGTAATTTTCATAGAGTAAAAATTTCAAGACAAGTTTTGAGTGGGCTCAACAGTGAATGGAAAATGATGAAGTACCTATAGTTTGTGTATAAGAAGAGTGACCACAATTTTCCCTAAAGAGTCCTGAGTCCTTAAGGCAAAGTTATAAAATGTATTACACCCTTTGAACTAAATAATGTTCACAATGTATGGTCACCCCGTGATGAGAGGTAGGGGTTGACATATAAACAGTGTGACTTTTAGAGTGGCAGGTAAGGATCTATGATTATCCAAGAAATAATACATCAGCAAATGGCAAATCTAAAGACATATGCCTTTCCAGATCATTAAAATTTTCCCTATAGATTTTAAACATTACAGTGTTTTGTTACACTATAGATCTAATGGTATTCTTCTTGAAACATGCTAAATATCCTCTTACCTTCTAAAATAAAGTAGAATGGATGTGATTTAATCTTTCTGGATCATTAGCTTATGAGAATATGCTGACATACACTGTAATGCTCTTGAAGGGATACCTTTGAAGTTGGTAGGGACATCAGTCATTCACTGAATGTGTATGTATTCAGTTATACTTGCATGTGAGTAATGGGATGAAGTGCATATGGGTAATTGACATGAAAGAAGATATAGGAGAGAGGGTGTGGAAGAGTGGTGGGGGGTATGGTGTAGGAAACATGAAGGAAAAATTTAATTCCAAGGAGCGTGGGGGAGAGGAGAGATGAAGTATGCTGATGCATGTGAACATTGATATTTATGGGTTAAGAAGTATATGTGTTGGGATTATGAATAATATTTATATGCTGATATTGGTGGTGGTCTGTATGTTTATATGTATGAAATGGGTGTACTATCTGCATGTATGTTGGGATTTAGAATAGTATTTATGTAAATATGAAGTATTATGTGTACACAAGGTTGGGGGTTGTATGTGTGTATGTTAGGAAGAGCATGCATGCATTGAGATGGATGTTTATAGGTGAGTGTTATATGTGCTTTGTGGACACATATGTGTCTATGTTGAAGTATATGTGTTAGTGTATGTGAAGAATGTGTGTATTTGTCTCTACTTACTGTCTTCTTCTTTCTATTAAGTTATTAACTTCTCATTGTACCCAACATGATTGACCATCCCCTTGTACATCCTTATGAATTTCTATATCTAACCTTCCTGACAAAAGTGCCCATACCTGTTAAAGTTATATGTACAATAGAAAAATACTCTCTTTTTTTAGATTTATTTATTTGCGGGAGAGAGAGAGAGAGAGAGAGAGAGAGAGAGAGAGAGAGAGAGAGAGAATGAGCGATGGGAGGAGCAGACAGAGAGAGAGAAAATCCAGGCTGAGCAGGGAGCCAGACGCAGGCTTCCATGATGTGAGGTTGGCGGAGTGATGTGGAGCTCCATCTCACAACCCTCAATCTCACGACCCTGAAACCGTGACCTGAGCTGATATCAAGAGTCAGAAGCTTCAGTGACTGAGCCACTTAGGCACCCCAGGAATATACCCTTTGGATAATGACTTAAGAGCCATTCCTATTAGTGAGCAAAATACGTAAGTTAAGACAGTTGTGACAAAAAAAATTTGTGGTTCAGGTAGCTTTCTTTGTTCATTTAAAATTCTGAGCTTGGTTATAGGAAGAGCTTTTGCAAAAAATTTCTACAGAATAAACAAAATGGCCGTATTTGTAAATTTGTGTCTCCAGAGATAATGCAACTTAGAAAAATTTTTGAAAAACATATATTTTTTAAAGATTTTACTTATTTATTTGACACAGAGAGAGAGAGAGAGTAAGAAAGAGCACAAGCAGGAGGAGTGGGAGAGGGAGAAGTAGGCTCCCTGCAAAGCGGTAAGCCCAATGCGGGGCTCAATCCCAGGACCCTGAGATCATAACCTGAACCGAAGGCAGATGCTTAACCAACTGAGCCACCCTTATGCCCCTTTGAAAAACATCTTGCAACACATTATTATGGTAAAAATATCATGTCAAAGGAAGAATTGGTAAACGTATAGTTAGCACTGTCTTGGGGTCTAGAAAAGAATTTAAATTGTATTTAAAATTTTTCTTTTACCAAAATATTTGTCTTTGAGGATATTTTTCTGACCAGCATTTTCTGACAAGTTACCAGCTAATCTCCTCTCTTCTCTCTTTTTAGCATAATTTACAGGTCTTCCTAGACTACTACTATTGAGAAAATTAGGGGAATATTTGGCAACAACTTCTGGAGTGCATGATCTGCATATAACTAGTCTTAGTGAGGTTTATAATAAAACCAGATTAAAAAAATATATTTGAGGAAATTAAATATTTAAAAACACAAGTTAGGGCAGGCTGGGTGGCTCAGCGGTTTAGTGCCACCTTCAGCCCAGGGTGTGATCCTGGAGACCTGGGATCGAGTCCCGTGTCGGGCTCCCTGCGTGGAGCCTGCTTCTCCATCTGCCTTTCTCTCTCTCTCTCTCTCTCTCTCTCTCTCTCTCTCTCTCTCTGTGTGTGTGTGTGTCGTGAATAAATAAATAAAATCTTTTTAAAAATAAAAATAAATATAAAAACACAAGTTAAATCAAAAAGAGAGATTTCAGGGTCAATATGAAAATTCCTGACCACTGACAATGTTCTTCTCTGCTAAACAGAAAAAAGGATAACAATTAATCACATTGAGTGGAGGCTCAAAAGGCAGGAAAGAGCCAACTGGAACCACTTGAGCTGAAGTTGCAAGTTCAGGCAGAGAAATTGTCTGATTCAGGGACCTTGGCCCAATCCATTTTATCTGACAGTTCAAGAAAGACGTGCAGTAACAAAATCACATTAGGGAATAGAGAACAAAGCATCAGAGGAGAACAAACAAGAAACTTGGCTCTCACACCAAGGGCAGAGCTAAACGTAAAATGCATTAGTTTCCTGGATTTAGAGATGGAATAAAAGTATTTTTCCAGTAAGTCCTGTTGGGGCATTAGTGGGAGCATGTTAATGCCAATCTTCAAGTATTCTGCTGAGATGACTCAGCTTTAATTTAGTGTCCATTTCCAAATTTAAATTTTCGTATGCACTCCAAAGGCTCCCAGTACTATGTCTCTTGAGATATTGGGGAAGAAACTTTTTATAAAGTCAAATCAGAGGAAAGAAATTGGGAATTGTTGAAGAGATACCACCAATGACGAAATAACAAACTCAATTACTTAGCTGTTGGTTATCCTATGATTGAGCTATGTGGGTATTGCATAAATGCAAAGTAGTCTAGTAGAGAGGAGGCTGCAAATTGAAAACGGTCGGACACCAGATTGTAATGCCTGAGATGACTCCTCCCCTGCAGTACTCACTCTTCTAAATTTAGTAGAAGGTGTACCAGTTCTGGGCTTAAGAACTCCCTACAACCATATCATCAATTAAGAGAGTAGATACTTCTAAGAGAGAGAAATAAGAAGCCATATAAAGGGCATAACTTGTATTTAGGAAATGGAAAACAAACAAGCTGAACGACCTATATAGACTTGTGCCAGAGAAAACAGAAATAATGGAATATAGAATAAGAATTGAAAATCATAATGTCAAACACACAAGGAAGGATATATGCAAATGAAGCAAATATAAGAAGTTATAAATGGCCAAAGAGAAATATTGTGTATAAAAATTATAATAGTCTAAATAAGGCATAAAACAGGCAAGCTAAATAGCAGAATGGACATAACCAAAGAATGAAATAGAAGGTTAGAAGGCCAGATCAAGAAAAAGAAATTGGGGCACCTGGGTAGCTCAGTCAGTTAAGCATCTGCCTTCAGCTCAGGTCATGATCCCAGAAGCCCCATGAAACATCCCTGCTCAGCAGAGAACCTGCTTCTCTCTCCCCCTCTGCTACTCCCCGCCACCCCCGCCCCGCCTCTCTCTCTGTCAAATAAAATCTTTAAAAAATAATAGAAGAAACAAAAACTGTAAATACAAAAGAAAAAAAATGAATTGTCAACATCTGTTCAAGAGAGAAAAAAAACAAATTAAGGAACTATTTGAAGAAATGTTGACCAATAATTATTTTGAATAAAAGAGAATTGAAAAGGCTGGTCATGAGCCACACACCATAATTAAAAAACAAACAAACAAACAAAAAAACCCTAGAAAGAATTTAAATTTAAATATTGTCAGGCCATCAATTTAAGAAGTTCCTGAAGTAGTTCATAAGGAAATTATGAATTAGTCATAGTTCTCCAGAGAAATGGAATCAACAGAATGTCTATCTATCTATCTATCTATCTATCTATCTATCTATCTATCATCTATCTATCTATCTATCTATCTATCTATCTATCATCTACAGAAATTTAGTTTAGAAAATTGGCTTACCCAATTATGGAGGCTGACAAGTTCAAAATCTGTAGGGTGGGCTGGCACACTGGAGACCCAGAAAACAGCTGATGTTGCAGTTCAAATCTAAAGACAGACTGCTGCGGAATTCCCTCCGGTTGGGGTGGGAGTGCCAGTCTTTTGGTCTACTCGGGCCTGCAACTGATTTGATGAAACCCACCCATTTTATGGAGGGCAATCTCCTTTATTCTAAATCCACCAATTTAAGTGTTAATGTTAATCTTATCCAAAACCACCCTTACAGACATTACTGGGCATGAGAACCCAGTCAGGTCGATATATACAATTAACTATCATCACCTCCAACACACACACACACACACACACACACACACACACACACACAAGAGGATTAACTTGTGAATCGGACATTTAAATAGCAAATCAGAATAAATAAATAAATAAATAAATAAATAAATAAATAAATACCAAATCAGGATGTTTAAAAAAAGAAAAAAATAGTTTGGAAGCATAAAGGAAGAGAATTTTGAATACAGCATTTTGTAGCCAAATACATTTTTTTAATGAGAGGGTAAAATAAGAATATTTTCAATCATAGAATTCTCAAAAGTCTATAATAGACAAACTTTCTTAGAAATCTCCCTTAGAAAAACGAAATTGACTAGGAGAGAAATAAATGCATAAAGATGACAAGCTAACTGGGAAGTAGAGGTGAAAATTACAATGTGGTGAATTACAGTGTTGTCTTAAAAATCAGGATAAACATAATATATACATGTAATAGGCCAACAAAAACATTCCAGACTGGTGCTTCCCAGTAGAAATATAATGTGAGTCACAGACGTGAGCTATGTAGGACTTCCAAGTTTTCTAGTAGACCTACTTAAAAAGTAAAAAGAAATAGGTGAACTTAATTTTAATAATATCTCCCAAATAGTGTACACTTCCAGTATTATCTATATCCAAATATATACCTAAAATGTTATCATTTTAAGTGTAATCAATATATATAGAGAATTATTAATAAGGTCTTTTACATTTCTTTCTCTCTCTTTTTTTTAAACTAAATATTGGCAATCTGGAGTGTATTTTACACTTAATTTCAATCTGGACTAACCACACTTCAGGTACTCAGTAGCTGCACGTGGTTAGTGGCTATCATATTGGAGTGTAGTTCTAGATAATACCAACAGTGATCAGCCTGAGGGTGCCTAACGTCCCACAGCAAATTACTGGCAGATGCTGAATATGGGGCACCAAACAAAGTAGGGTGGGCTTTTCATGAATGTCTAACAGGTATGACAAAAAGAAATTCCAACCACAGAAATTTCTTCTACCAGAATATATTTTGAGCGAGTACTTTCGGTGACAATCACAATGCACCCATGTTTACTTACTTTTTGAGCTGCAATTTTTTCCTCTGGATAAAAAGGTATTTAATAAAAATGTTACATTAAAATTAACATAAAATTATGAAATAATTTAAAAAGATATTTTTATTATTTACAGCTGTCATTTTCTTGATCCATTAATCCTTATCCTTTAACTCATTTTGCACATGACACATTGAATGCATAATTAATAGACCAGATATGCACCTAGTAGAAAAATAATAGCTTTAATTTTAACCTGTCATCGCCTAAGAGAAATACTGCCTTCCTAAATCCTGATGCATCATCATCCTCTGAAAATAAGCACTGTATTTTTTTTTTCAGAACGATTCTCTTTCTCACCTAAAGCTCAAAAATCCTCACCCACGTTTGTGAAAATTCAAAAAATAAAGTGCTTTGGGACTCTAAATAGCCCCATTTACTCAGGCTACTAATACTGTGTTCGCTTTTTTCATGTCAGTCATGCTTCACAGGTGGCTTTTAGCACCTGCCATTAAATGTCAGGAGTCAGAACCTAGAAAAAACAACGACTAAGTAATTATTTTAGCGAACTGCATGTGATCGAAGAGCTGGTCTAGTTAGGACTAAGGGATCCAGGGTGTATGGTTGATTTCCTCCATTTCTCAGAAACAAAGAAATTTAAAAGTGTGACACAAAAAGGAAAAAAATGTAGCATATAAAGTACCCTCTTTTTCCCTACTCACCTGACCCTTGGTTATTTTCCCAGAAACTTCCTTGGACCTGCCACTGCCAGATTGTCCCTTTCCTGCTCTTCCATCCATGGTTCTTACCCTTCATCATATATGTCTGCATATGTCCTCTTTTTTATTCTGAGTTTTCAAAATTCTTTATTTAAATTCAATTATCCAACATATAGTAGCACATCATTAGTTTCAGATGCAGAGTTCAATAATTCATCAGTTGTATGTAACACCCAGTGCTCATGACATCACGCGCCCTCTGTAACGCCCATCACCCAGTTCCCCAACCCTCACCCACCTCCCCTCCAGCGACCCTCAATCTGTTTCCTAGATTTAAGAATCTCTCGTGATCTTTGTCCCTCTCTGATGACTTCTCCTTCAGTTTTCCCTCCCTTATCTATGTCCTCTTTAAAGCTCAGCTTGGCTTGGCCCTCTACCTCTACCCTGCTCAAGTCACGAGTGAAATTGTATTTCCTCCATGTACCTGTTCTGCCACCTGCCACACGGTAATTAAGTGTTATTTATTCCTCTGTCTCTTCCACTCATACTTACAGCCCTAGCATCTTCAAATAGCTCGCACTTTAAATCTATTCATATTAGGAGCAATACTTTTTAAAAATTCAAAGCATCTCAATACTTTTGCCCAAAAAAGTATGATTTTTGAATCCAAGGTGTATTAGAATTCTTTACAAAAGATAATTGCCACTATTAAGTTCTTCAGTTGACAAGACGTTGTCACGCAATTTCTGTGTCTCAATAAAAAAGTGAACTCTTGACGATGATGTGCTTAGACCTGCATGTATTAACATTCTGTTCCATCTTTTCAACCTTTGCCTTTAGAGGCACTGCATATAGGAGAACTCACTCTTAGTTACCTTTAGACTTTGCATCTTGCATTAAAAGCTGTGTGCAGAAAGGTATCATTGGTAATTATGGTTTGAATTGCTGCATTTCTACACATGGAATCACTTTGGCTTTTTTGTTGCTCCTCTGAGATAGACCACAAATTTATCTGCGTGTTAGTATGTGGACTGGTTCTCCACTTCTATCTGATTTTTGAATCCTGGAGAAAACAACAGTCTTCTCCTCACAGCGTCCTTCCCTAAGGGATCGATGTCAACCACCAGCACCTATAATCTCTTTCAAAAGAAAAAAAAATATTAGGAATGTGCCAGAATTGGTATGAACAGTGATTATAGCCTATAAGTTAGCCTTGGCTCATGGATTAAATACAGTTGGCCCTTGAACCGAAGTGGGGGTTAGGAGTGCCAACCCCTTGTACTGTTGAAAATCGTCACGTTAACTTGTGACTTCCCAAACATTGAACTATTATTAGCCTGCTGCTGATGGAAGCCTTACTGATAATATACACACTCGGTGAGATGTATTCTGTATATGTATTATATACTATGTTCTTAAGTAAGCTAGAGAAAAGACAATGTCCTTAAGAGAAATCACAAGGAAAAGACATTTATAGTACTATTTTAAAAAATCACATATAAGTGATCCTGAGCTATTGTTTAAGGGTCAGCTGTATACTTTTCTGTCTTCAGATGCTGTATTTATCTTTTCAATCACCATTTTTAAATCACCATTTGCACCTCTCTGTGCAAAGTGATAGAATTCATTATCCTGACCAACACCTAAGGAACTGAACAGAACCAGGGAAAAATATATTAAAGGGAGATTTTTTTAAAAGGCGGATTAGGGAGTCTCAGAGCTGATCACATGAGAAGCTGGTAGCCAGGCTGGGAACTGCCTCTCCATCTAGTGGTTGACACCATGGCATCTTATTCATCCTCCATCTTTTGGTGCCTTTACTCTCTGTAATCACAGGATGGCAACTACATTTTGCTAATATTGCCTCTTCTACTGAATCGAGACCATTTTGCAGAAGTGGGATATACACAGAGGTGAATCTCTTCAGCTTTCTTCAATCTGCATTTACCAGCTATTTGTGTGTTAGGCTGTTTTTTTTTCCCCATGTCTTAAAAAAGAATAGTAACATTATAAATAGAATGCTTATAGTGTATGAATTATCTTAAATCTCTTTACATGGATTATTTTAGCCAATAGAAAATGCAGTGTTAGAAATAATGCCAACATTTCCCATAACATTATCATTAAAATAATGCATTTCAATATGAAATACTTAGTAACAACGCTCTCAAATGTATCAGGAAACTGTGTCTTCAAATCAAGGTAAATTAAGATCACAAAGATGGAAGACTGAAAAAATGATAAACTTTAGCTTTTACTGTATTTTTCAAAAGAATAGGATCTGTAGTAATTGCGTAGTAACACAATTGAATTGCCATAGTAATGAAATAAAATTTATTTTCAACTAAGACATAAGTATTGTTATTCTCAGATGAAAATTCAAAATAGTTTAAGTGGGTGTGAAATTTACTTTCTCAAAACCAGTAAAATTTCTGTAGGTATTCTTGTCAAAGATGCAACAAAAATATGAATGCCTTATTTTAACATATTTTAAGCATAAGTTAAGCATTGCTACATAAGTGGAATCAAAATACATAGAAGCAAAAACACAATTTACCAAGATAGTCTGAGTGCTGACAATTTCATTTTTTCTATACCTACTCTTCTGTAACTTGCATTTTCACTTAAAACCATATTTGGGGTATTCCACATACTTTTTTATTTCTATTAATAATCCATATCTGTTACATATTAACCAAGACACCGGTTTCAAAAATCTCTTTGAACCTAATATAAGAAGATGCTGTATCTCTTTCATAGCAACATATCTGTAAAATAGCTTTATTTCAAATCCTACCCCCAATGTAATGATAGACATCACAATATGCAAAGATAATTTTTTAAACGAACACTTAGGAAGTGTTTAAGGTTATGTCCTTATTGTTCTCGAGCAATAATGAAATATCTCTGAGTTATTTATCTTTCCTGTAAATCATAAAACCAGGCACAGAGAAGTCGAATATTGTATCCAAGATTACACAACAAGCAAGTAACCAACGTATCTTCTGTACATAGCCAGTCTAACCCCAGAGTCTGTGTTCTTATGGAATGTAAAATTCCATGTGCGTGTGAGAAAGAAAATATGAGAGAGGCACAGAGAGACAAAAAGACAGAAAGAGAAGGAAAGAAAAAAGGAAGAAAGGAAGGAAGGAAAAAAGAAAGAAAGGTTGCTTTTCTAAGGTACTGTCAGCATTTTATTATTTAACCTGTATAGTAGTGACACGGATGTTTGTTTTATTTGTATTACTTTAAAAGGGTATACGTGTATTTTATACAGTCTTCCCCTTCTTTGTATTTTTATACTATAAACTAAAATATTTTAAAATACATATAAAAATGTGTTTGGTAAATTGCCATTTAAAATGTTCTTCCTTTAAAAAAAATAATAAAAATGTTCTTACTAAAAAACCAAAAGTCTGTTCTCTGAGGCACAGAACTTCAATTACTATGAACATACTTTCAGGATATTGTAGAAGGTTGATTTTAAAAATATAGAATAAAACAATGACAACAAAAAATTCAGATCAAAAGCTAGTATCTTGGGTACAAGTAGCGGGCTCTTGTGCCTGAGCATCTGGGTTCAGTCACGAGTACAAGCAAAATGTACCCATGGAAAAAGGTATGCAGCACCTGATGCTGCTCAAAACAGTGCTGATGGCAAAAAGTCTGATGTTTTTCTTTTTCAGGAACAGAAGCTTCTGCCTTTTTTAACCCTAAGAATAATGTAGTGAAAACAATCCAGCATAGACTATGCTTGTATTCCTAACCCTGCAGGTAATCATAATCCCCTCACCTTCTCCCTCTGCCCCTCCCCCCACCCACACATGCACACTCTTTCTCTCTCTAAAATAAATAAATCTTTAAACATAATTTTCCCATTTAAATACCCTAGTAAATTTCCAATGACCAAGTGGATCTGGAAGAGATATCAAAATAAACAAACAGTATATGGTCTCATTCATTTGGGGGATATAAAAAACAGTGAAAGGGAATGGAGGGGAAAGGAGAGAAAATGAGTGAAAATATCAGTGAGGGTGACAAAATATGAGAGATACCTAACTCTGGGAAACGAACAAGGGGTAGTGGAAAGGGAGGTGGGCGGGGGGTTGGGGTGACTTGCTGACAGGCACTGAGGGGGGCACTTGGCTGGATGAGCACTAGGTGTTAAGCTATATGTTGGCAAATTGAACTCCAATAAAAAATATATATTATTCAAAAAAGCCCTCCAATAAATAAATAAATAAATAAATAAGCACATTGAACATCCAGAGAATATATCTGTTATATTTGCATGGAAATGTCAGTCTAGTTTCAAATCATAGGAAGGTCACAGATTAATCTCATAAAATGGCAAAATAATTGAAGATACTCTGACATATTTTAAATACAGCCATGCAGTTTGGAGGCATTTCTGTCAAAGGGGATATCCGAATTAAATGGAACATTTCATAAGCACAGAGTTTATAAACAATAAGCAACAATGAAGTACACCATGACTAATAAAATCAATCTAAGTGCAGATTGGGCTTTAGACAACACATTATTTTCCCAATTTAATTTCTCAATGGCTATTTTCAGAACTCTCCTAAATGTGATTAGAAGTGAGCAAGGTCAAGTAAACTGCAAATGAGTGATTCATACCCAGGTTCAGAAAACAGACCAAATAGAGTTCTGTGTGAGCGAGCAGACCAGCTCTGAGATTGGAAGCACCACTCAGCCTTACAGTGCCAGGCAAAAAGGGATCCTCTGAATTGTCATGCATCTCTATTGCTCTCCAGGGCTATGCTCCTGGGACAACCAGGAGGCAAGATGAGAGACTCTGGGACTAGTCACATGTTAACACTCCATTATGATTTCAGTTTCTGTTTGTTTAGCAGCCTGAAATCCTGCTAGATGAACATCACAGAAAATTGAACTAAAAAACTTCCAAGCAATTATATAATTTAAAAAATCATTTAAGATTAAAAATATGAACATTGGCTCTCCAATACAGCTATTTCATAAATTAAGTCTTAGGTTTAGGAGTTTCTTAAAACACACACAACAATTATCTTTCCTTGTCAAATAAATTCTCTTTCAAAAGCCCCATTTAGGGCAGTGGGGGTGGCTCAGTGGTTGAGCACCTGCTTTCTGCCCAGGGCATAATCCTGGGGACCTGGGATGGGGTCCGCGTCAGGGTCCCTGTGTTGGGCGCCCTGAGTGGAGCCTGCTTCTCCCTCTGCCTGTGCCTCTGCCTCTGTGTGTGTGTGTGTGTGTCTCTCATGAATAAATAAATAAAATCTTTTTTGTTAAAAAAAAGACCCTTTTATATTTTAAAAACAAAAAAATACATTTTTTTTTTGCCAATATCGCAGTATATGGAGTCAGTGTAGAAAATGGACAATATTTATTTTGGGAAGTTTGAGAATTCATATGTGATCGTGATAAATGCAACACATATGGAGGAGAAAAATGGTTGATTTTTCATTGGTTAATGAAATTTCAACATACCACTGTTTAAGGGATATTTCATGGAGTCACAGGTATTTCCAAGGTGACCACAACTGTCAATCAAGTGTTATTGAGAAGCTCAAACTCCAATCCTACTCGTTCGGCCAAATAAGTGGGGCCATAAAACCCACTTCTTGATGCAGAACATAGCATCTTTCAGAAGGAGCTGAAATGAGGGCACAGACACATAACTCAAATTATTCCAAAGAGAGAAAATAGACTATCATTGAGATTGAGCCACATGAAAGAAAATAAAATTCATTTAAGGGAAACACATAGCTAGCAGTAGAAATCTTTCATTGTGAGCCAAAGAAAAGGAAAAGAAAAAAAAAAAACCTTCAAATCAGACAATATATATGGTTATTTATTTGCACAGAGGTTTAAAAATTACTGAAGTAAAGAGTAATGTAAGACTGTTTTATCTACAATTACTATAAAAAGCTCCAACAAATCTGAGTGCATGAAGAAAAAAAATAGGCTAAAACAACATATAGACTGAATGATAATAGAGAAATTTTCCTCACTATATCTGGTTAGAGGTTTTTCATCAATTGATAATGGAGAGAAATTGGAAGTTATCTCAACACCAACATACGATGCATATATACTACATATTTTTACATATAATATGTATAACATGTATTAACTCCTATGTATCCTAAGTAGATTGCCCAGTACATCACGGAACCAGAACGTTATAAAAGCAAAACTCTATGGGTACGATCAGAAAATAGCTATTTTACTCCTTTAAATTTGCACATTGGGGCTAATTTTTCCTTTGCCCCTCTGTAAAAACTGAACTCAAGATGTAAAATTCCCTGGTCAGTCTTATAAAATAGAGAATCTTATAGTCATCCAAAATGATGAACATAGTCTCAATTTAGTAATATGTTCAGTCCCAAGTAATCCCATATTGGGTTAATAGAAGACCTTCCCTCACCAGGAATCTTCAATCTCCAATGTCTGTAATGCAGGAAATTGCATTCCAATTCTATCTGGTCGATTAATACTGACTGCATCAGCCCCTAGAAATATGACACCTTAAATAAGTCTCACCTCTCCCTGTGAATTTATTGAACAGAACCCAATTTGATTTCATCTAAGTATTCTTTAGCATGTGGCCTATTATCTTTCTGGTCCACGTAAAACACACATCCTCTGCCATAACAAATCCTAAACTGCAGGTGTTGCCGCCAGGGGACATCTATTAAATTCTTATTGTTGGGGATCCCTGGGTGGCTCAGGGGTTCAGCGTCTGCCTTTGGCCCAGTGCGTGATCCTGGAGTCCCGGGATTGAGTCCCACGTTGGGCTCCCGGCATGGAGCCTGCTTCTCCCTCTGCCTGTGTCTCTGCCTCTCTCTCTCTCTCTCTCTCTCTCTCTCTCTCTCTCTCTCTCTCTGTCTATCATGAATAAATAAGTAAAATCTTTAAAAAAAAGTTTCTTATTGTTCCCATCAAACATTTCTAAGTTTGAAATGAGACAGGCATCTCAACCTCCTCACCTCCTATTCCCTCTAGATATTTCTTATGCCTGATAAAGTGTTTTAAATATAGACAGATGATAAATGATGATAGATAGATACATAGATACATAGATGATAGATAGCTACATAGATACATAGATAGACAGATATAAAATATAAACAGTCTTCCCTTTTAGAACAGGGGTAAGATAAAGATGACTCTCTATAGCATCTTCGGGTTGTCCCCTCCAGCTCCATTCCCAAAACCTTTAATCAATTGTCCTGTGAAGTAGATGAATGCCACCAGGCAGATGGTATAATCAATCAGGATACGTTGGACTTATTACTCTCAGGCATCCCTCCAAAATCAAAGAGTAGATTCAATCATTCAAACTGAACTGAGACTCCAAAGCCTAGCAGCTGGCTAGAAGGCTATGTTGTAGGCAGTCAACCTGTCCCTTCCCAACTGATGTGGGTCTTCCTAGGGGGTATGGACAATTGTGAACACTATTTTATTTCCAGGAACATTCTGTGAACCTCTAAGACTACATCTTATGTGGAAGCCAGTCATTATCTTCCCTCTTCCCCAAAACATGGTGGCTTGGACTACAGGGATAGTCATAGAAATACCACCAATGGATCATGTAAGACTCAGGCAACTGTGGAGAACTATAAAAAATGACATTAACCTTGTTTACTGAAGAAAGATTCCCAAAAGCATGACTTATTTACATATTAGTATAACTTATATTTACCCAGTGGGCACTTATCCCTATAATGGGAGTCTTGCAGTTAGAAAGGGTGTTGCTACATTTGTCTCTGACGTTATGTGACTATAAATTATACTACCTTAACCTTGGAAGGTAATCATACATCCACATTTCAATAGTCAGGATAGGTATGAATGATAGAATTGCCCTAATCTTCTTTCTAGCTGGCCAGGGGGACTCTGTGCAATACTCTAATAATTCCTATTGTGCCTGGATTAATATCTCAGTCCAAGTGGAAATGTCAATTAGTTAAGGAGACAGTGGCCTGCATTTCCAGATAGACCATGACAGGATTTGTTCAGGGATTTCTTAAAACACACAGGGAGACACAGGGATCCTGGGAGACACGGGGACAAATGAGGTCAATCCTACAAGTTGACATCAACCTGATATTTGAAGTCATGTTGATAATAGTCTTAAAATAATGGCCATTTGAGATGAATTGAACAGATGTGCTCTCAGTTTCTATTGGCCATATATATCAGTGGTTGGCATAATAATGTACTTACAAGGAAATTCTTCAGAAGTTAACATAGACACAATTCCAAGGAGGTCCACACCAAGACACACAGTAATTAAAATGGCAAAAAGTAGTGCTAAAGAGGGAATATTAAAATCAGTAAGAGAAAAGAAAGCAGTTGCACACAAGGCAAATCAATAAGGCTATCAATTGATATTCAGAAGAAACTTTGTAGGCCAGAAAGGAATGCCATGATATATTAAAATGCTGAAAGAAAAAACCCAGCAACCAAAAATACTCTACCCAGCAAAGCTATCCTTCAGTGTAGATGGAGTGTAGGTGGACCCAGCACTGGGCCAGATGGCCCGAGCCCCACAGCTCTGTGCCCAGAGCCAGCTCTGGCCTGACTGCAGGAAGGGCAGCAGGATGCAGGCTCTGGGGCTTGGGAGAATGAATGAGTGAATGGCTATCATTCAGTGTAGATGGAGTGTAAAGAGTTTCCTAGGCAAACAAAAATTGAAGGAATTCATGGCCACTGAACAAGCCCTACAAGAAATGTTAAAAAGGACTCGAAGTGGAAAGGAAAGACCATAATTCCTCTCTGGCAGTATGTGTGCAGGCATCCATCTGGACACATCTTCAGTATCCCCATGGGTCTTGGCAATAAGGGGAACTGGTACAAATGTGCAGATGCTAATGTTTCTTGCTGTGCTGTAATAAATTCCTTTATCTCTGACATAGGAGTCTATTATCTTTTTCCAGGATCCATAAAACTATGGCAGACTAACTTGTTAGTTTACAGGTATGATAAAGTCTTCACAGTACTTGGTAGACATCCAGTCCAGAGCTAATTTCAGTATTACACCGTGAGATTTTAAGTATGTACAATGTACATTAATATTACTGAATTTTAGCTACTTAAAGAACAATATAGTCAGTTTATCCATCATACAGAATACTAAAAAGCATATTAAAAATGTCTTAATCATTTTCTGAGTTTCTACCATTTTAACTTAAAAATCCAAGTTGATATAAGATATTGAATCTCTAAATATTTACATTTAGAAGTACTAAAAATACGCTTGAGTTAGGCTGCTTTGAGACCTCATCAGAGAAGAGACAGTAGTCTAACCAAAGTATTGAAGGGTATCTAACTTTGATAATGTGGATTATGGTTATGAGGTAAATCTAGCAGGAAAACTATTGTAAGCAAAGTTATGGAAGAAGAAATCTGTAAAAGAAAAAATGAGACAACTATTCCCAGAAAAGATAAGAACTTTAATGGGAGTGAGCAAGAGAAAACAAAATAAAGTCAATTGTTTTGTACAGCATTACTTTAATACTCAGTGAAATTATTTTCTCAAAATTATTGAACAATTTTCTTATTCGTATTTACTGATTTCTATTAATTCTCTAGGACTAAAAAGGCTACACCAGATTCACACTCACAAAATGCACTGCTTCCCCACTGGTGTTTGTCAGCATAGATCCAAGAGGAATTTAACCTCTGATGAATCTGCAACTGTTTTATTAATACAGAACACTTGAGTTAACAATTTGCATTGTGTCAAAAATTTTCATATCCCAGTGACAGTGCTATTTCTTCTAAGTAATTCCAAACACCAAGTGGGGAGAGCAAACAAAGGCTCTTAAATTTCTTTATGTTTTTACACAAAAGCTACACATTATTGCCATTCCAGTTCAGTAATCCCAACCATTATTTTTTAAAAGAATCTAGGGACTCCATTTTCATGTTGATCTGCAGAAGCTGTGGTTCTAAATTGAACAGGTGGTGTATTCCCCTGTGCCAGAACTGGGCAGATGGATCACTCCTCACTGTTGTTGGTCATTAATGGTGAGCAGCTGTCTCTCGCCAGAAAAGTGAAACAGCACATGAGTCATCAACCTCATTTTAATGTATTTCTGCAAACAGTGACTCAACCACTTCATCTTAATGGACTTGTTCAAACATTTTCCCCCTTCCATTACACACCACAACTTGAGTAATAAAAAAGATTGATTAGCATATACATACAAGTTTTACTTTTCTCCTTTAATATATACCTCTACCTTGTAAGTAGGAAGCTATCCCTATTCCCTGGTGGATTTGGAGGCATACCAGCAATCCTGGCTTCGCTCAAATATTGTTCTTTATTAGCATATTACAGTTACTAAAACATCCATATTGTGTTTTTTATTTTTTCATGTTCTAAGTAATTTCAATGTAAGCATCTTTGCTATAAGCATTTTTACAACATTAACTAATTGGTCATAAGGCAGTTTGGCGCTCAAAGATAAAGCCACAAAAAATAAAAGAGAGACCTTCTTTTAAAATGATATAATGAAACATAAAAAATGAATAACAAAATTAAAGACTTTATTGTGAAATACAAAAATTTGAATATGCTTAGATTTAAAATATGTTTAGATTCATTGCAATACTGTGCAAATAACTAATTTTATTTTGTGGATTGCACTTAGCACTTGTCTTCAAAGTCTTCCATTTATAGGATTCCACCTTTTTTCCTTTTCATCTTTCTTCCTTCCTTCCTTCCTTCCTTCAGTCCTTCCTTCCCTCCTTCCTCCCTCCTTCCCTCTCTTTCTTTTTTCCTCTTTTCTCTCTTTTTTCCTTCTTTCTTGCTTGCTTGCTTGTTCATTTTTCTTCTTGTTTGTCATTCTTTTTCTTTTTTTTGCTAATCTTTTTGCCTTTAATAAGAATGGATTAAGCTTTATATTGCGTTGTGAAGCCTTTTACACTGTTGTTTGTTCTGGGCTTATTGTCTGTTGGTAGATATTTCAAAGTTCTTTGGTATATATAAGTTCAAAACTGTGTACCACTATATAGATCAGTATGAGGCTAATATTTATAATATAAAAATGGAAGCACTGTGCCAATGGAGAAATCAAACCAAAGGGGCAGCCAGTTGATGAAACCAACAAACTGTCAAACCAATCTCAACTAGCTATTTTTTTTAATCATTTATGGTAAAATTGCCTTATAGTCAATTAGTTACATTATCTTCAAGTATCTCTTTTTCAAATGCAGATTCTTCCTACAGCAACACCTAACCATTAGCAGTTATTAATGATTTTTTTTAAATACATTTATTCAATAAGGAACAGGGCAAGTGAGTTCTGACATGAGTAGGATAGTGAGCTCTTAAACACAGTATATAAACACAGTATAAGAATGGTTTACCATATCTAAGGATGCACCATAATTGCTTGGAATCTTGTTAAAAATAAAATTTTCCAGGCTTTATTTCCAGAGATTCTCATTTAATAATTCTGGGTGGAGCTCCAGAATGTCCTTTTATTTATGAAAATTGGGTAATATTGATGCAGCTGGTCAGCAGACCAGTGTTTGTCAAAAACTGATAGGGCATCATCTACTAAAAGTAATCTTGATGTCTTCTGGGATACTGTAAATCCAGGTAGGTGTGTGAGTATGTGTGTGTGTGTATGAACATGCACTACAGTGGTACTGGTAGTGGAAGGATCAGATAGCTGGTAAACTGTATACTCCACATTAGTAGGAACCATATGAGGAAATACAGCTCTAGTGCTTAAGGGAATGCTTGCTGCCTAGTAAATACATGATCATTTTTGAACAAATGAATATACAATGATGAGGGCATGAGAGACAAAACCAGAGAGGGAAGAAAAGACAAAGAAAGAATAACTACGTAAATTAATTTTGGTCTGCTCATGTGTTTTTCCTCATGTGCTAAAAAAAATGCTGTAACAACAAAGTTTAACAATGGTTCTAAATATATTAAAATTTCTTCTTTCTTCATGGCAGCAAACAATTTGTACTGAACAAAATTTGTACCAGTTGAATGAATGAATGAATGAATGAATGAGAAAAGAACTGGAAAATGCAATGAACGAGTAATTCTACAAAAGTTCTGCAGCTTCAGAATCTGCCTAAAAGCAGTGTCTCTTATCTAATTATTTTTACTTTTCAAAATGACATTCACCATATATGGAGCAAGAAATCAATATATGAATTAGCTCTCAGAAAAGGGGAAGCTATTGAAAGGAAAATAAAAGGAAATGGAGTTTAACAGCATTTCTGAGACCTTGTGCAAGACATTAAAAACCTTCGTGATTGTGGTTTTCAACCTGCCAATTTTTCAATGAAACACAAAAATAATGTGGCATTTTGTGATACGTGTTACATGTGATAAAAAGGAGTAAAAGCACACTAAAAATGAAGGTAATATCATTTTGCTTTTCACAGCTAGGACAATTTTTATAGGTTTTTTTTTTTTTCAACTCTGCCAATTCTAGTCAATGAAAGTAATTGGATTAGGTTAATTTCTTAACTATTTACTTTAAATTATTGAAGAAAGGTTGAGCATGTTTGTCATCTGCTAAGATTTTCATGGGCCTAGGGCCTTCGAGCAGCTAAATTCTCTTCTGATTGCTAACATGGTAGTTTTATGCACACACACAGAAAGAAATACAGAAAAACAAAGAGAACTGTTTGGATGTAACAGGTTTCAGAAAAAAGAAAATGAGTGAGAAGACAATAAAATTTTATAATGTTTTTCTTGAAAAATATTGCATCTTCTCTCAAAAACTAGGCCATTTGCATTGGCAACTATATATTTTTAAATTTATTCACTGTGTACTGGCACTGCCCAGGATATAATCTTGGAGATTAAATGATGATTTCAAGTTATCTTTTCTAGAGTTGATGGAGACAACTTAAGGCCAGAGAGTTAGATGAGTTTTCTCCATGATCATTAAAGTTGGTGTAGTAGGACTATTATCATTTTTCAATATGTTCAAAACTATTAGTATTGTGTAAAGTCTCAATAGTCTTGATAACTAGGCCCCTTTTGAATAGAACTTAGACATATAAGGTTCAAAAAACTTATCCAAGTTCTCATGGATAACAAATAATAAAATTTTAATCATTGTGGCTTACTGAAACTAGGAACACAAAGGGAAGATGAGCTTAGCAAATAGGAGAGCAGAAATCAATAAATTGAAGAGGACATCACTAAGCAGGTTTAAATGAAGGGAGACAACAGAAGTAGGTTGGATTTTGTTCAGTGGAAAATGATTACAGAAACAAGAGCTAAGAAAACTTGCCTCAAGGTTCCTTCCAGAGCTCTGAGGTAAAGTTATTTCTTTGCTGACACAGATAAATGACCAAGCTGTTTCCAAGGCTGAAAAAGTTTTGTTTTTGTAGTCCAGTCAGCAATGCATGTCCTTCTTTTAGAATAACATCTAGCTCACTGGTGGTGAAAAGCTGATGTGCATCTCCTCTGAGCCCACTCAGCTGTGAGGACTGGAGGGTATAACAAAGCCCAGGTATTGCCCAGCCCTCTGGCTTCCACAAACTGCTGAACTTGTGTGGAGAAGTTGGCATAATGCTCAGAACTGAACACTGCCCTGATCTATTTAACAGGATAAGTCTAAAGTAGGCAAAATGGGACCATGTTTCTTGAATTCTGAACACCTTGAGATTCTAACAGAACTTAAAAACTCCTACAAAGATTGAAATTTGCTCAGAAACTATGGCCTGCTCTTTCACGTGTGAACAATGGACTAAGAAGGAAGATATTCATCTTTACTTGAGGGTAGCACTTTAAGGAATTTTCTGTCATGTGGGAAGAGCCAACTACTTCCGCCTTCAACATATGTTGGAAAACCACAGAGAATGGAAAACTTTTGGAGCAATAGATCACATGGAGGCCTTTTTGGTCCTGCACTTAATGAGCTAAATCACTTCCTTATTTTACAACTGGTTTCTTCCTAGACCTCTACCTTGAAACTTGTAGGCAAAATTGCTAATTGAATCTTTTATCTAATCCCCTGTGTTTGTCGTGAAATGTTGACATTTCCCTCCTTGACTCTGCCTTCTGATCTAAGTTAGATGACCTCAAGCTGAACTTGATTTTATGACTACTCTTCTTGAGTCTCTGGAACTCCAATATGGTATCAGTGTAAAGCTGAAGCAAGTGGGATGAATTAAATAATAATTATGAGAATAAAAGATAACTTATTAAACATATACTATATGACAGGAACTGTTCTAAGGACTCTAACATGTATTAAGTTAATTAGCCTTTATAACTATTTGAGATGGGTTCTATTATGTTGCTTACTTTATACATGTTAAAACTGAAAGACAAAGGAAGTTAAATAACTTTTTCAAGGACACACATCAGGTAAGTGGCAAAGCCAAAATCCTAATAGTACAAAGCAATATATAATCCAGTGAATAAATTCCTAGAATTCAGGGGTGGTAAAGAAAATTCACATGTGAGCATAATCAGAAAAGTTTCACTGAGAAGTTCTAGCAGAATTTCTGCTAGATTTTAAGTTGGGAAAAAGGAATTGAGATGTTAAAAAAGGGGAAAAGCCTAGATAAAGAGATTAAAGGTACATAAGGACTAACACAGAAGTCAGTAAAGACTGAGGTGTAAAAGTTCATGTGAATACTATTTAGAAATACGGTGATAAAAAAAACAGGGAATACTGATTCAGCTAGAAATTTGGACAGAAATAGTCAAGCTATATAAATCTGTTCAGGGGCTTTAGTGGAGTGACATAACAAAATCTCTCATTAATGAAAAATAATCTAACAACTGTGGAAAAAAGAACTTAGACAAGAAAAAAAAAAACAATTCATGAATGTATAGTAGGACTTGAAAGAGCATACCTGTAGGAAAAATGCAAAGGATTAAATTCATGAGGTGTTACTCTAAAAAAAGTTGGAATCTACAAATAAATGAGTGAAAAGCAAAGCTAAAATGTCTTCTATTTTCTTGTGTGATTGCTATGGATAGGACTTCAAGAACTATGTTCAAAAAATGTGGTAAGAGTGGACATCCTTGTATTTTCCCTGACAATAGTTTTTCACTATTGACTATGATTTCTGTTTCCTTCTAAAGATTCAGGAAGTTTTCAGCTATTATGTCTTAAAATAAATTCTCTGCCCCTTCTTCTCCCTCTTCTCCTTCTGGGATCTCTATGACATGAATGTTATTACACTCAAAGGTATCCCCATCTATTTTCATTTATCATTATTATTTCTGTCTCTTGTTCAGCTTCGTTGCTTTTTCCATTTATTATTATTATTTTTTTCTCTCTCCTATTCAACTTGGTCGCCCTGTCCTCCAGGTCCTTGATCCATTCTTCTGCTTCCTCTAGTCTACTATTTATTCCATCTAGTGTATTTTTAATTCCAGTTATTAAGTTCCTCATCTCTCATTGGTTCTTTTTTATGTTTTTTTTTTTTTGAGAGTCTTACTGAGATTCTCCACTCTTTTCTCAAGTCTGGTGAGTATCTTTATGACTATTACTTTAAATTTTCTATCAGACATATTACTTAGCTCCTTTTCATTTAGCTCTGTTGCTGTGATTTTTGCCTTGTTCTTTCATTTGGGACATATTCCTCTCTCTCCTCAATTTTTTAAAATCTCCATGTCTGTTTATATGTATTAGAAAAGTCAGCTACATCTCCTGCTCTTGAAGGTAATGGTTTTATGAAGAAGGGGTTCTATAGTGCCCTACAGTGCAACATCCTTGGTTCACCAGAATCTGGCACTTCAAAGTTGTCTGCTATGTGTGTTGAATGCGCCCTACTGTGGCTAAGTCACTTCTGCCTTCAATCCAGCCATCTGCAATTGTTCTCCTTGCCTAAGTAGCATTGGTCCTTGTGTTGTTAGCGGGCCAAGCCTGGGACACCTCGGGCTTAAGTTGAGTCAGACCAGGCATTTGCCAGAACTATGGTAGCCCCAGACTGTAGGGCACTCTCTAGTGTTGCTGCCTGCAGTCAGATCAGCTTTCTGCCCCCAGCCCTCTGCTAAGACCACATTTAGATTGCTATGTGTGCTATCTTCCCCCCTCTCCAGGACAGAGGTCACTTTGGAGTGGCACTGGCCCATTAACCTGGAGCCACTTTTGAAAACTCCTGCAGCTGGGCTTCAGAGGGCAAATATGCAGGAAAGTGCAGGAGGGGACCTGCAGCTGCCTGGGAAAACTGCCCAGTCTGGGATGGAGGAGGTGAGTCTGCAGAATAAAGGGGTGGGTGGGACATGAGATGCCAGCAAGGTCTGTGCATGTCCACTGTGTGAAGGGAGCTATAGCCTCCGGAGAAAATGCCAGCTAAGGTTGACTGGATTGGAGGGTGCAGATCCACAGAGAGACACAGGGGTAAGGTCTGCTGTCTGCAAGCTAGGTGGGGAGTATTCTAAGGCAGGTCTCCCTGTATGTAGGCTGAAGTCAAGGGATGGAAATGGTGCCCAGCAGCTCTTTTATTCTTAGAGAAACTTCCCAAAGATGCCTGCCCCTCCAGCACATGCTCTGAAATTAGTAAACAAATCTCAATCGTGTTTACCCCAGGTGTTTTTCAAGTTGCTGCTTCTGTGTTGTATCTCAGCAGGATCATTTGTTGTGCAGCCCTTTAAGGGTGGGGACTCAGTTTCCTATTGACCTCAGGTCTCCCAGAGTGAAGCCTTGCTGATTTTTAAAGTTCCAGGTATTAAGCCCCACTGATTATAAGAATTTGTGAAATTAGGCCCCTCTGGTTTTCAAATCCAAATGTTATGGGGACTCATATTCCCAGTGTGGATCCCCCATGCCTGGGGTTCCTGGGGTGGGATTCTGCTCCTCACCTCTCTCTGCCCTGCAGCATCCCTCCCTCATCCCAGACAGTCAGTTTGGCCCCCAACCACGTCTTCCTACCCTTTCCAATGTGGCCTCTTCTCCTTATTTAGTTGTGAAAAGTCTGTTCTGCCAGTTTTCAGGTCATTTTCTGGGTTACCTACACTTATGTGGGTTTTATCTAGGTATATCTGTGGGACAAGATGAGCTTAGGGTCTCCATACTACATACACCACCTTCCTCAGAAGTCCTCCTGGAAATGCACCTTCTTAAAATTTGTATTTATTTATTAAAATTAAATTTTATTTGGATACAGTTGACACACATGTTACATTAATTTCAGGTGTACAACATAGTGATTCAATTTCTGTATATATTATGCTATACTCACAAGTGGAGCTACCATCTGTTACTATACAATATTATTACAATATCATTGACTATGCTCCCCATGCTGTACTTTTTTTTTCTAGTTCCCCATGCTGTACTTATTTTTTCTAGTGACTTGTTAATTCCATGACTGGAAGCCCGTACTCCCACTCCCCTTCACATATTTTGCTCATCCCTTACCTCCTTTCCTCTGGAAACCATTAGTTTGTTTGCTGTGTTTCCAGGTTTCATTCTTCTGTTTGTTTATTCATTTGTCTTTGTTTTTGTTTTTGATTCCACATAAAAATGAAACATGCAGTTTAAATTGACAGACAGTGAAGACAGAATGTTAATTTGAAGAGTTAGCATGAGCAAAGGAATTAAAATCGGAGCTTTAAATGGGATTGCAAAGCAAACAAAGGGATAGAAACAGTGAAGAACGCTCCAATTGGAGTCAAGATATGAAAATGTTATCTGGTTGATCTCTAAAAGCCTTCCTTCTTTTTAAATTGTATATTTAAAACTTGGCATATGCTTAATATTTAAAAATTGGCTCTCATTCAAATTACACTGTCTGATGGTGTTTTCTCTAAGAACAGTTAATTCTGTTAAAATGAACAATATTTCACTAGATTATCTTATGAGAATATTTTTCTTATTTATTCACCTCCATAGGAAAAAAAAATCAAGATTTCATTATTAAAATTTAACAGGGCATTAAAAACTTGAGCACATGGTAATGTAGTAATCAGCATATATTTTATTTCAAGTAATTTTATGAATTTTTCTTTTCAGCAAATTTAAAAACTGTCAAAATGATATCAAACTGTTGGAATATATATAAAACCCTTATCAGCCATATTTATACCCCCTGTGATCTCAAAGTATGTACCATATCAAAAGGATAGATGTCCAGAATTCTAATTAGACCCTTTGAGAAAAACTTACATTTCTAGCAGTGATAAATATAAATGGTCGTACATACAGTTTTGAAGCGGTACCACATGTACAACTTTTCTATGAAGAGAAAATCTAATTACTTGAGAATATGGCATAAGTTTAGAAAATAAGCTGTGTTCCAGCTTAATTAGAGCTAAAGATTGCTAGTTCCATGAAACCTGTAGTTTGTAATATATTCTGCATACTGATCTTATTATATTGTATAGCTACAATGAAACTAAGAGACTATTTTAATTCCCATCACATACATTCTAGCTTATTTTTTTCCTAGGGCATGACCTTTGAGACCTACTCAAAATTCAGAATTTATTTATTTATTTAGTTAGTTTTAAAGATTTTATTCATTTATTTATTCATGAGAGACACAGAGAGAGAGGCAGAGACACTCAGAGAGGGAGAAGCAGGCTCCCTGCAGGAAGCCCGATGTGAGACTCGATCCCAGAACTCTGGGATCATGCTTTGAGCCAAAGGCAGATGTTCAACCGCTGAGCCACCCAGGCATCCCTCAAAATTCAGATTTTAAAAGACCTAGTTATTTGAAATAATTTACAGATCTGGTATTGTTCCCTAGAGTATATGGATGACAATTTAATAAGCTGTCTTTTTTCTCAATGAATTATAAGCTAAATTAAAGAATTTATATCTTAATATAAATTTAGAGGATTTTTCCCCAATTATTTAATTTATCCTCCTTTCTATAACTCATACCTTACTCCAATAAATGGAGTAGCTATTGGCACCATACAACAGACTAAAGACATTAGGATGAATGCATTCATCCTGGCTCCTACGCTACTGAATTCACAGCTTAGAAGAGTGGTCCATAAATCCTGTTCTCAGTTCATCTTGCCCTATAAAATTGGTTGAAATATTTCATTACTAAAAATATATTATGACAGTCTTTTGAAGTTAGAAAAAAATTAAATTGGTCAAATTTAAGTAGTTGTCTAACATACTTTTCTTAAGCCTTTGGCACACATTAATACTTATCTGACAGCAAAAGCTACACGAGAATAAAGTCACCAAAAATATCTGTTAATATTACTGTTCTTGGCATGTGATTTGCATTAATTAAATATTGCCTGAATAAATAAATGGGAAAATTTCAAAGAATTTCATATTTAGCTGGGCTTTATAAGATTATTCAATAAGCTCACATGTTTCTGGTGTATTTCATATATATTTATATTCAATAAATATATTCTTAGTACAGTGTTTTGAACTAGAGATTTGACAAACTATGGCCTCATGAAGTTTATAATCTACTGCAGGGCTTCTTAAATTGTAATGTGTATGTGAGTCACTAGGGTATTTCTAAAATGTAGATTGATTCAGTAGATCTGAGATTGAACCCAATATTTTGTTTTTCTAACAAGATCCCAGGTGATGCTGATGATGTTATATGCATGGACCACACATTAAATATAAACGGTCTAGCAGATGAGACTGGCACTAATTATATAACTAAATAAACAAAATGTAAAATTAAAATTATGACAACATGCTATAAAGGAGACTGTGTAATAGGAAATTTGCCCTGAGAGGACAGGAAAGTCATCTTCAAGGAAGTGAAAAATGAGTTGCTACCTGGAAGACACAAGTTGTCTCAGAAAAAAAGGCAAAGGGAGGAGGATCCATGAAGCGAAGAGAGAAAGAAAAATTCAGGCTCCCCCAGCAACAGTATAATCACAAACATTCTGCCTAAGACACAACCACACATACTCAAATTAGTTGCTCAGTCATCTTGGATAACCTCCCATAACATAATCTCAGATTGATGGCTCAATAAAGAATTGTATGAAGCTTCTCAAAGCTAGACCTCAACCCGTTTTAAATTATTTTTTTTCCTTCTGAACTAAATATTGTGTCTGGATTCCCAATCCATTTAACGGCTTGGGCTCTGTGCTGTTAAGTTGTTAAGAAACAGAATTTTAAGTAATGGAATAATTGTGAGTAGAGATAATTTAAATCTAGGTTTTTCAAATGATGATTAAATTCTGAGCAAAAAGAGAATATAATTCCAACATATAGCAGAATAGGCTTTCTATAACGTTGTATTTCACACTACCTATCTGTATGAAACTAGAATTTCTGAAAACATCTTCACAAAACAATGTAGAAATAAATGTAAAATTAAAAATATCAAATCAATACCAAATACTGCAATGCTGGGCGGCCCAGGTGGCTCAGTGGTTTAGCGTCACCTTCAGCCCAGGGCCTGATCCTGGAAACCTGGGATCGAGTCCTGCATCGGGCTCCCTGCATGGAGCCTGCTTCTCCCTCTGCCTGTGTCTCTGCCTCCCTCTCTCTGTGTCTCTTATGAATAAATACCATCTTAAAAGAAAAATACTGCAATGATATATTATATATATATATATATATATATATATATATATATATAATGCCTGTCAAATTTAATTTCATATTATGCTATTTAGCTATATGGCCCACTAATCTAAAATATTATTTCCTAAAATTTGTTATAAATTTGGCAGAATGTTTCATGTAGCAAAATTGCTTGAATTCCCTTCCATTTAACTGTGTTTTCTCTTCCACTAAAAATGTCTTTGTATGATAAGATAGGGAGAACACTGGGTAAGCCTGGGGAATCTTTCAGATCATGAGCCGTGTTTAATCTTGAAAGAAGAAGAAAGGAAGAAGGTCAGATGATAGTACTCTGGGCTGCTGTAGGATCTAAGGAAGGTTTTCCAAAACTGTTGGGGAATCCTGGAGCTGCAGCTGATCATCATACCACGGACAGGCCTGCCTTAAGAATTCATGTAGTACACGGTCACTGCTGGGAGCAGCTCAAAGACATTTTTCTTAATAAAATCATTGCATATTTAATCGTGTTTTGATTTTGACTCCTCAGTGCACCCAGTTTACCATGAGTGGTACCATGAGTGTTTAGCAAAATGTGAGGCAAAATATGGTTTGGGACTGACTGATAAGCATACCCTTATCACAAACACAAGCACAGATGTTGAAGTGTGGCAGCTGGGGCCCTTTATCCATTACACCCCCTATAGTCAGAGGCTTGCAAGAATATTCTCATGTCTTCCACAACTAGTTAAGTTATCTGGATAATAAATCCCCACAAATTCCTCGAGGTCTAGAATTCAGGAATACTGGTCCTACTAACATATATGTTATGCTATCTAGCAAAATCTATATAATGTATTTGCATAAATAAATGGATAAATGAATGATCAAATTTTAAAAACATAAATACAAAAGAGAGACACATTATCCCTTATTTTATTTTTTACTTTTGCAAACCAGTAAGATTATTATTTCCTTTCTCAGGCTGGCAGGTGAAGCAAAGATTATCTCTATGTCCATCATCCCTCCAATCAAGTGCACTCTATACAGTGCTACTGTAATCATCCTTAAAACTGCTGTTAATACATTGCCCCATTATTAAAAAATAATTGTGGTCATACTGTTTTCCAATAAATAGAATCTAATCACCCAGATCTGGACTTCATAGCCCCTATCCTCTGCCCCCCCCCCAACCCATCTGGGTCTTATCAGCAATTTCTGACTTTTAACGAAAATTATATTCCTTTCTGTTCTAACCAGTTTTAATTTTTATTTTCAAGGCTTTGGTTCATGCTTTTTGGCCCTTCAAAATGTTCTTTCTCCATCATTTGTTAAAACTGCACCTGAGCTATAAATCCCAATGTAGACAATAGCCCTGAGGATTTCTCCAATCTCTTCAGATAAAAGAATTTTTGGTATTCCTAAACTCATGGAAGTTTCTAATATTCTCCTTACACTTTTGGAATTCAGCCTGTATTATAATTTATTGCTTATGAATTTTGTAGATGCCCTTCTAGATTATAGTCCACAATTCATGGCAAAGATCACACAGACTTGGGGACTCCTGGGTGGCTCAGCAATTAAGCATCTGCCTTCCACTCAGGGCATGATCCTGGGGTCCAGGGATCTAGTCTCACATTGGACTCCCTGCAAGGAGCCTGCTTCTCCCTCTACCTATGTCTCTGCCCCTCTCTCTGTGTCTATAATGAATAAATAAATAAAACCTTTTTTTAAAAAAGTATCACAGACTTCAACACTTGTGCATATAGGGACTCAACAAATATTGATGACATTAGTTATGTAAGAATGTAAGAATTTCAGCTATCCAAAATCTATCCTTTGCTGTTTTGTTCTTGAATTTTTTTATCATTGATCAGCTTTATTACAAAAAGAAATTTAAAAACTATATCAATTTAATTATTTTAAGATTTTATTTATCTATTCATGAGAGACACAGAGAGAGAGGCAGAGACATAGGCAGAGGGAGAAGCAGGCATCCTGTGGGGAGCCTGTTGCAGGGCTTTACCCCAGGACCTTGGGATCATGACCTGAACCAAAGGCAGATGCTCAACCACTTAGCAACCCAGGCATCCCTCAATTTAATTTTTAAAAATCTGGTATTCAAGGAGGCAGAAATACATTATACAAAAGCCAACTCTTTTCTTCCCAGTGAATAATACTTGTGTTGGAAAGCAAAAGATACAAGGCAAAATCCTTGTTACTGTTGGCATAATTTTTACTCAAAAAGAGAATTTCCATTTTCTTACACTATTCTTTGCATTTTCTTCAAATTCTGAACAGTGTATAATAGAAGTATTGTCAAATGAAACTCCTGTTTTCCTTTTAAATTAAATCTATGCCTTTTTTTTTTTTTTTGGTATGTTACTCACAGTATTATGTCAACACTGAAAAGCTGTAGATATTTTTTGAACCCAGAAGAAGAGAATACATCTCATATCTCTCCATAACAGAGGTCTATGTTGAACAAGAATGACAATTTTACTTCAAAACAAGGGAGTAAAAGGATAATTTTTAAAATACAAATATTCTTAGTTAAAAAACAAGAATTCTTAAAAAGAATTCAAATCATCTAAAATCCAAGTTCTTTCATAGTATGCTTCCTTGGCAAAGAGAGGCATTGCTATTTTCTTTTTATTCACTCAAGAAAAAGCATGTAATTAAAAACATCTATAGATTTTAACTTTCGATCTGACACAGTAATTGTTTCTCATCTTGCACTACTTTCTATTATCTGTCCTTTTGTTTAGACTGACAATAAAGTTGGCTTGCCACAGAGTGTTTTTCCCAATTCTCAGCCTTGAGAACCAATGATAAGTCCCATCACAAGCCAGTTTCAAATGAAGATTAATCTACTGATGACTGTTATGGGTTGAATTGTCTCCCCCAAAGAATTTTTGTTGTAGTACTAATTCCTGGCCCCTCAGAACGTGGCCTTGTGTGTACATAGCATAGTTTCAGATGTAATTAGTTAGGTTAAAAGAGGTCTTGGTGGAGTGGAGTGGACTGCTATTCTTATGGAAAGGGAAATTTGGATGCAGACACATATACAGGAAAAATGTCATGTATAAATTGGAGTTATGGTCCCATAAACCAAACAATGTCACAAAATGCCAATGAATCAGTAGAAGTGAGAAGAGAGGCATGGAACAGATCTTTACCTAGAGCCTTCAGAGTAGCATGATCTTACCCACACTTTGATCTTAGACTTCTAGCCTCCAAATCTATGAAACAAAACCTTTCTGTTGTTTAAGCCACTCAGTTTGTGACTTTCTGATAGCAGTGATAGGAAACTAATACAGTGACCCAATATGATGTAATCATCTAAAGTAGTTTTACAGTATAAATATTGTCTCACAACTATGTCAAACTAAAAGTAAAATTCCCTTAAAATACTGAATGCTGCTCAACATCAAGAAACCTAAATCAAGTTCTGAGCCACTTGGCCGACATAGAATGGTTAGAGTTACGAGTCCAGAGTGAGGGGCGTTTACTAGTAAGAGTATCTGGACAATTCAAGAGGAGTGATATTGAAGTGCTGGTATTTTCCAATTTTTCTGAAGAAAACTTTACCATTAACTGTAAAGCAGCTCCGAGTAGTGACATGAAGTCAACTAATAATTGAGTATTCTGTAGTCTAGAGCCATTCCTATTATCCACACACAGGCAATAAAAGTGCTATCTACATGTGTGAACTGATTCATGATGACACATCCCCTGAATTCTGGTATTTGTTTGTCTAGAAGGTAAGTCGTATCACATACTCTTCTGTGTTTGTCAACTCCTGATGGCACACACGTCATATTTACAGAGAGGAGCACCAGATTGCTAACAGGACTTCACTTTTTTGTTTTCCATCAAGAAAAATAATTCTTCAACTTTGCTTAAGTCTGACATCTCAATATTCCAGGTACATTGCTGCCTAAGAGCAAGGCAAAAAAAAAAAAAAAAAGCAAAAGCAAACTACAAAACAACCTATTAAAATGCCATAAGGCAAAAATTAATGTAGTACAGGCACATGGATGTATGTGTACATGCATGCGTGCACACACACACAGGCACACGTACTACACACACACACACTCAGATACTAATTCGACAGTTTTGGAGGATTTGGGGTATGAAAGGGTAAATAAAAGATATGTTCATAATAACTCCTTATGTCTTTGAATCAAGACTATTTTTAGTTACTATAAAGATGTTCGAAAGTGCTACAAGGTAACCAGGCAGGAGCTCTTTTATTTTCAGTACTTAGACAATTGGAAATGTGGGTTTTACCATTTACTGTCCTTTACACCTTTGCACATCTCTATTACAGCAACTATTATAACACAGTTAAAAATGTCTAACATGAATATAATTAGTCTCAAAGGAGAGAACAGCAAACAAGGCAGAAAAAAAATTGACATAATGACTGAAGGTTTCCACGATTTGTTGAAAGATGTAAATTTGCGTAATTACGAATCTCAGTAGCCTCCAAGCCTACTATATACTAGAAAAGCTATGCTGAGACATAGCATTAAAAAAAAAAATCCTGATGAAAGCCAGAAATGTAGAAAAATTATTGAGAGCAGAACGTGTCACAAAGGAACATCTTTTATAATGTAGAAATGAAAGCAACCTGCCCTTTTCTACATAGGCTCAGCCTAAGTAAAAAAAAAAAAATCTAAGTTTGAATTAATTGATACAAAAAAAAATATTGGTGAAAATGGAATGTGGCATAGGCCAATGTGGCATGTATTAAAGATACTCAAAACCCTACGAGTACTCTGCAAGCGTATTGTCATAGTTTCCCCAATTTTAATGAATATTCTGTTTAGAAAGCTTTTAAAAGCATGTGTTTTGAATGTAGAAGCATGGATGATTTAGACAATATTACAACATCTCATTTCTCTATTAGCTTCCACCATGACCATTTGGATCAGAATATCATTAGGTAAATACTTTTAGTGAAAAGGGAGAGTTGGTAAGACCCTAAGATATGAGCCTTGTACTGGAGAGTCCAGAGTTATCAGGGGCAGAATGTGAAGTCCAGATACCTGGGGGTCCTAATAGAGAAGACTTCAAAAAAAAAAGCGGGGGGGGGATGGCAAAGATGAAACATGCCTATTCACAATCATGGGTAGGCTTAGCCACAGTGATATATTAATTTTACATGTGTTTGCTGCTGCAGTATCAAGTGAAGCACCAGAGAGAGCTCATTCCTTTCGAGGTTGGCTGGGGGTAAATGGATTCAAATCTGAACAGACTGGAAGTAGAAGGGAACACAGTCTCACACTGAGACTCAAATTTGTGCTAAAAGAGAAAGTGCTGCAGATCTGCTGTCTATAGCCATGTTTGGCTGGCTTGAAAATAGCAAAGGTTACCGCAATGTTAAATCTCTGGCTTTAACAGAGCTCTATTACCCCTTGGAGAAAACTTCCATTAAGGAATAAATGGGAACAAATATGGTTGTAAATTTTAACAAGAGATAATTGTATTATATTTCACCTGTTCTTTCAATACAGGTTCCTCCCATCTTCATACGGTTTTATTTTTGTTTCACCATTCAAACAAAAAAGGAAAACCAAAAGCCAGTTAAGCTTTTTCTTTCCCCCATTTAAAGTAGATAACTTTTTCAAAGTGCAAACAGCTGCGCTGAATGTAAATAACGAATGTTGGTCCCAAGTACTGCCAGTTTGAACTCCATATTTAAAGACACAGGGGAAGATCCTCTCCTTTCACTGGTGGCTTTTGCTTGATGAAACATAAGGAACATTATATCAAGTAGTCACTAAAACATGCACGTCTCCAAAGTCGCATATGTTGCTGTGATTTTCATCGTCTAGACCACTTGTAAAGGGAAGCATTTCCATACTGATTGTCCAAAGATAAAATGCAAATTACCCAAATAAAATTGAGCATGGTAGAGAAAATGCTGCAGTTCTAAGGCATTTTTTTTAGAGAGCACACCTGGTCTTTATTGAAATATAAAGACTCTAATTTCTCTAAGTTTTAAAAAAATTAAAATATGTGAGAACACTGGCCAAGAATATAGAAACATTTCAATTTCCTAAAACGAATGAAACTCAGGGAGGTAATGTTTTACAACTGAGAATCCTTGTTTGTTTATAATAAAAACAAATAGCAGCATTAGGAATCTAACCAGCTTTCTGTGATGTAAATTCTTGCAAGATTAGAGCATTTCTGCCTGGACATCCAGATAAACTGACATTTTGGAAACCAAAAAGAGCATCTAGGTCAGTAAGACACTGAAAATTAATGGGATCTTCTGAGATATCACTGGGTCATGTAGTTAAAAACAAAAGAGAGATACAGCTAAACAACGGTCTCCTACTGAGTTCTAAAATAGGGAATGACCCACTAATTAATTCAATGATACCAAGCATGATTACTACATTTGAATCTGTAATGTGATTAAACTAATTTTATGTCAACTTGTTTCACTATAATTTCTCACTTCAAGAATTTATTTATTTTTTCTTTGTTTTCTACATTAACTGGAGCCAGAAAGAGACTTTAAAACAATATAAAGGTATTGAGAGTTATAATTATCAAGAAGCCTAACTGGCCCTACACAAAATTAAGAAGTAAGAAAATGTGGTCTTCAGCATTCCTGCTTTATCTTGTTCCTTTTCTTCCTTTGTTAATCATTTTCCACTCACTATGTTCAGCATGTCCAAAGAAAATATATTACCTGTACTACAAATTTACCCGAAAGTGTCAAAAATTTAATTTTTTGGCTTTCTTATAAGGTCCTCAGATAGGATCACAACTATGAAAAAAGTGAGTAAATAACTGTAGATCGTCAAAGTTAAGCCTTAGCAGATGAGAAGTGTTGCTATAGATGGCCTTCCTAAATATACCACAGTCTCATAAGGAGGAATATACTAATGGAGCTTATGAGGATGACTGAACTATCTTTGCTGAGCAGTTTCAACAAATTCCCTGGGACTGGTCGTTCATTCATTCTTTCAACTATTGAAAGAGCTTCAACTAGCTCCCAGGACCTCGATAGTCTGGAAACACAGGTGCATAAGACACAACATTTTCCCTGAAAGTATCTCACTGTCTATTTAGAAACAAACAGATAAGAGCCTTATGTTACAAATACATGTTGCAAATAGAGATACGCAGAGAAGCTGTTGAGAAAATACATATATTTCAGAATGGAGAAATTGCTACTCCTTCTAGTTTCTCTAAAGTAAAAAATTAGAGCAGATTATCATCTACAAGATAGGGAATCATTACTATTCTTTTGTAGGTATCCTGCTTTTACTTTTTCGGAGCTATTGAGATTCTTTTTAACCTCTGGAGTTCTGCAGTTGCACCCTGTTATCCCTAAGTCTATATTTATTTGTATTCTTTTTATTGAGGATTACTGAATCTGAGAATTAATATCTTTAATCAGTCCAGTAATATTTTCAGGATAACCTCAGGGCTCTTCTTCCACTACTTGCATATCCATATTCTATTTCTTCCATTCTCCCCTTCTAGAACTTCTATAAATGTTCATTGGAAATTCTTAATGATCGAAGATCCTCATACTCAGTTTTGATATTTATTTTCTATAGGTTTATCTATGTATGCTAAATTCTGAGGTCTTATCATATTCTACGTGGCTTATTAATTTTCCTCTCAGGTGGGCCTAATCTACTACTTTCTCCAAATATTTTGTTTTGCCCAACGTCCTCTATCTCTAGACTATATACCCTTGAATTTATTTTGGGAATGATTGGCTTACAAGAAATAGGAACCCAACTGACTTCTATTCAGATTGACATTTATTTGTGAGGAACTAGAGGGAATCATGAAAGCAGTAGATAGGAAGTGCTCTTGCACTCCAGGCAAGGCTGAATCCATAAACTGAAATGTCATCAACAGTGACAGCAACCACACCTTCTCTCTTTCCCCTCACAGTCATTCATCCACAAGTGCATTTTACCCTCTCCGTGTAAGCTCCAGTTTATCTACTTTGGTATTAACAGGAGTCAGGGTCTTTATAAGCCTAGCAGCTGCAACATGTTAATTAGTTTCTCATCTTAATTCTCAAAATCTTTGGGAAATATGGAGAGCTCTAAAAATGAGTTTTAAATTTAGTTTTAAATTATTAAAAAAAAATTCTTAACACTTTAGGGAGTATTACTAATCAGAAAAGGATTCTGGAGGTCCCCTCCTCCACCAGCAGTTGAGTGATGGGAGATCTGGTGTGCCTTTAGCGGAGGTGGCTAAAGGTTTATTAACATTACCAATATGACAAATAGATTGTGCTAAAGGCATCTTGCTGAAGCCGACTAGTTTCACAGGCTCTCCTTAATGAGCAAGCATCCATGTGAACCCATAACCTGGATCGGGAAATGAACATGAGTTCCTGTCTCTCCTAGGAATTGGGAATTGATATGTAGGAACTCGAGTTAATAAGCTACTGATGCAGGACAATAGCTTATAAAGACATTTAACATTGAGTCTTAGGAGTGAACCTGACGTGGCCAGAAATAAGTAAATAACACATGCAGAGGGATGACATAAACACACATGGACCAAACAATATGAAGAGGACACAACAGAGCAAACATCATGTCTAACGGCTTCAGCAAAGCTTGGTTTTTGTCCTTCTGAAAGCATGATGTATTTCCTGTCTGTGAGCTTCTTAACATCTCCTGATTCTTTGAAGTAGATACCCTTTCTCAAGATGACTCAGTTAGGTGTATCCTTCTTTGTAATGAACTCATCCCTAAGACAAAGCCCAGCAATATATATTCTAGAATTTGGAGAGGCAGAAGAAACCAAGTACTGGAATGGAATATAAACAATGACTTAGGAGTGTTTAACCTAGGCTGTTGGCCCTTAGCTTTCAGTTCATAGGTTTCATTAAGAACCTTATCAAAGCTCTGAATCTTTTATCAAGAAAATGTCATGTTCATACAAAACTTTCCATAAAATTTTGCAGGTCTTAAAATTCCATGAGAGCCTTCCTAAAGCTCTAAAAAATAATTCTAGGTGAGGCATGTCAACAGTTACAAATGAAATTCCATTTATATTTTAAAAATACATGTTTTGAAGCATGAAAGAAAAATCATTTCAAAAACACTTTCAAGCATTAGCTGATGTTTGAATTAAAAACAGAGCTTATTGGGGCACCTGGGTGGTACAGCAGGCTAAGCATTCAACTCTTGATTTCAGCTCAGGTCATGATCTCAGGGTGGTGATAATAAGACCCCAAGTCAGGCTCACACTGGGCTTGCACTGGGCTTGGAACCTACTTAAGATTCTCTTTCTGCCACCACCCCCCTCCCCCCTCCCCCTTACACTTGTGTAATACTCACACTCTCTCTCTTCAAAACAAAACAAAACAAAAAAGAATATCTTATCACCCAAACGAGAAATGTTCTATTTTACTAAAACCTTTCTCACATGACATTAAGACTACAATATTCTGTGCCCCATTTAAAATGCTAATTAACAGAAATTAAATGATGTGTTATTATGGATTATTCAACTTGTTTCAGGATTTTACAAGAAAATACAAATTTCCTCTTTTATGTTTAAGAAGGAAAAATAAAACTATCAATGTTAAGCATATAAAACCCACATGCACCTGAATCCCTTTGTTAGATTAGATACAAAGTGAAACATGACCTAATACAATGCATTTTTTGTTTAAATGAAGGCTCTACAGAACTGGCAGGTTTAAAAAAAAAATCTAAAATCTTTTATTCACAGGTGTTTTATCAAAGTGTCTTTCAAAAATGGGGTATATATGCAGTACACTTTCAGGGACACCAAAGAGCCAGCCTGCCCAAAAATATCTCTCCTGATGATCTGTCATTTCATCGTCTGTACTTCACTCTTTGTGAGCAGTCCCTCTGCAGGCATCTACTTTTAAAATGCCATTACTGTCGGTCTGGAAGTGTAGAGAAATGGAAGTTCTGCATAATTGTCTTCCAAAGTTATGTTCTGTTAAAAGTGATTTTTTTTTTTTTTGGTCCCATTAGAAGGCAACTTGTCAACAGCCACTGATTGACAACCAGTGTTGCCTCCTAGAGACAAAGAGACAGAGCATTTCCCCAGGGTCACCAATGAAGACAGCCTGCATTACATAAGTGGAGTGAACAGGGCTCTTCTTCAGGGTGTGTTAAAGCTGCAAAGATAAAACGAGTGAAAACAGGAGTGCAAAGTCTAGAAGCAACAGGGAAGAAATCTGCTGTGGCAATTGCAGTAAAACTTCTTGTTCAGTTTAATGAGAATGAACATGGGACAGAACTGGCTACTGCTCTAGAAAAAAAATACACACACACACACACACACACACGTGGCCATTAGAGCCTTGAAGAAAATGGAAATTAATTTAAAGAAAATTGACAGATACAAGGGTTCATGGTAATTCTGAGTTTGCATTATCAGACCAGCCAAGCCAAAAGGGAACAGCAGACATTTAAAAATCTCTGTGTGAAGTGCCAGATATAAAAAGAGAGAAAATTAGTGGGAACTCTTGATTAAGGACTTTGATAATAGAAGTAGGAAACAGTGGGCAGCCCGGGTGCCTCAGTGGTTTAGCGCCGTCTTCACCCCAGGGTCTTAACCTGGAGACCCCAGATCCAGTCCCACATCAGGCTCCCTGCATGGAGCCTGCTTCTCCCTCTGCCTGTGTCTCTGCCTCTCTTGCTCTCTCTGTGTGTCTCATGAATAAATAAATAAAATCTTAAAAAAAAAAAAAAAGAAGTAGAAAACAGAGAAAGAAAAGTAGGAATGAGTAGCCTGTGCTGACAGGAAAGACAGTATGAATAGGCTTGGGAGTAAGATGGTCTGGGTTCAAATTCCCTCTCCCACAGACTTACATAATATGATCATGGTTCCATGGGCATAATATTTCACTATTTATAAAATGGAGAAGGATGCCCTTAACTCACAGTGGCTATAGGAAATAAGTGAATTAATATGTGGAATGTAGCCACAATATGTATGCCTAGCATACCACACATGGTCAATAAACACCAGCAATTATTTTAGTTTTCTTTCTTTTTTTTTTTTTTTTGTAAAATTTTTTTTTATTTATTTACGATAGTCATACAGAGAGAGAGAGAGGCAGAGACACAGGCAGAGGGAGAAGCAGGCTCCATGCACCGGAAGCCCAACGTGGGATTCGATCCCATGTCTCCAGGATCGCGCCCTGGGCCAAAGGCAGGCGCCAAACCGCTGCGCCACCCAGGGATCCCCTTATTTTAGTTTTCAAGTGGTATTTTCTCACATATTATAAATAGTACTTGGAAAAAGTACGGTTTATAAAGTTATTTTGTGCACTAAATAGTTTACTTTGATTAGTAGGGGAAAAAAAGGCCAATCAGCTATGATGGGCTATGTGACTTTCTTATTTTAGTAATCAATGCCGGAGGAGACATTTGCTCCCTCGATCAATATTAAACTAACAACTCAATTGGCTGTTGACAAGCCTGAATGACAGCACAAAACCCCTAAAGACATTCTCAAATCTCTCAGTACTATGCCCTATGAAGCACTTTATATTCGTAATGGCAAATGTCATAGAAGAAATAGCCCAGTAAGTAAAATAAGAGAGATTCAATTATATAATTTTAGATAGAAAAAATTGATAGAAATTATTTGATATAAGGCCCTACTGTTGCAAAGAAAAAAACATGAGGGACAGGAAGGTCAAAAGATGAGAATAAAGCCACACAACTACTCAGCAATGCAGAGCAGAGACCCCGCCAGCCACATCTGCTGAATAAAAGGGGTCATGTTGGTGCCCATGCACTAGGCAGCCTCCTCATCCTGGGCCGTGTCCATACACACACTGCAAAATCATTGAGGGATTTTTCCTCCTTGATAAAAGAACACAGACACCTGATTCCAGAAACAAAAATAATATACATAAGTAGGAACCAATTTTCAACTTCACTCTTTTGCTTAGAGATGAACTGAGATCTCTCTTTCTTCAAAGGCATTGAACTTGACCATCATTCTTAACTGAAATTTGATAGAAGGAGTTTTTGTCAGAGTCTGAAGCAGCACTTCTCCCTTTGTTTGCCTATCCTAGCGTCTCTTCAGAGTTCTCTTCTTAAATTCAGCAGGGTTCATCACCAAGCCACACGTCCTCTTTCTCACTTGCATTAGGCATTGACCTTTGAAATAGTAAAAGCCTGCACTTTGTGAAAAGAAAAAATAATAATAATAAAAGAACAAAATCAAGAGTGGTGAGATATGTTTTTAATGTTCTGTGTCTGAGCCAGGTCTTCCATTCGAACTCAAAGATCTGGGTTTCAATTCAAAGTTTGTTTCTGCAGCTGCCTCCAGCTCACACAAAGCATTGAAAAGCTTCTGTTCCCACTGTTTTTCCTGTCAGGGTATTTTTTCTATGTAGGAGGAACATATTGAAAGATGGACATTTACCTACTCTTGTAAGAGTTAAGATGTAAGAGTTAAGATGTAAGATGTTAAGATACTTGGACTTAATTTCTATCTTATTGTATTGACCTCTCCACCCATATCCCCAGCTGAAACTTGGTGGCTCCTCTTTGGGGTCAGCATAAGATGCACAATAGGTGCCAAATCACTTCCTCCCATTCTGGGTCATTTCCGGTAACAAAATGTCTTCTCAGAGACTTTCAACTACTCAAGAATTAATGCTTGTTCAAGGGTTTTCTCTACCCCTCCTCAAGCTGGCTGTGTATCATTCCCATGCCCCCCAACCATACATGGAGCTTAAAGTTCCAGAATTCCTATGTGAATAAAATTGCAAGAACATTGATGAGTTTTTCACATTTTTCCAAGGAAGCTATGCAAAAAGCATCTCAGTGATGACCCTGGATTAAAAATGTTTGGTGTTCAATATTGAATTACTAAATATTATACCTTTAAAAACTATAATTTGGGGATTTCTATTTTCATTTATAATTTTAGTGCTGGAGCACATATTTTGGATCTTTTTTTTTTTTTGATCTTTAAAACTATAATCTCAAAGCCATATAAGCAAAATTGATGCTGATTGTGGAAACATAATTTTGATTGTAAAGATTTGCCAATAAAACTTCCTACATCTAACAAATCAAATGATTCGTAACCAGATGTCATTTACAGTGGTTTACTGTATACTGTTCCTGTTTTTCTCATTACATTCTTGGTTTTCTAGTTACACAAATATTAAAATTGAATTATTATTACAACCTACATCATAATATATTGGGGTAATTTAAGTCCTAGTTATAAGCCTCTAATATAACTCATTTATCAATGAGTCATACTGAATTTTCTAAGTAAAGTCTTTCTTATTAAGACATTATTCTTTATTATCTATTATTTTTGCACAAGCTTTATTTACACTGGACGAATGTCTCCATGCAAACCACTTTTCAGAATGGTATATGGGCCATCCATATGAAATAGGATAGGATCTTCTTTTACAAGCAAATTTCACCAGAGTATTTGGAATACAGTCAGATTTCACCATTTAAAATCAGGGCAGTGCCCATATACCCCCTTCTGTTATGGAAATATGTCTTCTTTGTTGCAATTATTCAGGCACTTTAAAAAACAATATGAAAAAATAATGTTTCTCACTTTGAAATCACTTTAAAATTAGCCTCCTTGAATTTCAATGTCAGAATTAAAATGTTCTTTGAAAGCCACTGAGAATGGGGAAGAGGACTAGTAATTCTTAGTCTCAAATAATTAATGCTCTCTAGTACCTCTAGACTTTAAAACTATTCCTTTTTAAAGCTGAATTTCATGAAACACCAGAGACCAACATATATTCATAAAGAAATAAATGCACCATTGAAAAAAATATCTTGTTAATGTGATTTATTGACAGAATTAGATGCATGGACAGGAAGTAGCTGAACACTGGCCCAAGACTGCCATGTTAATTTTGTTAGTTTAGGAATATATGGTAATGAATTTACACTAATTATTGATGAATTTACACTAATTATTCCTTAAAATGTATTTAAAGTCACTCAAAAGAATCTTTCATTAGAAAGATAATTGTAGCAGGAAAAAAAGTCTCACTTAAGTCATGCAAATCAGCGTTGTTGAACTTGCCCTGTTTATAAGTCCTGTTAGCAAACTGCTAGTGTTTTATAGACATTTAACTCTAGATTTCTCACCACCAAATCAGAAATAAAACTTCTGAATTAGAATTGTTGCCAATTTCACCTTGGTAAATATAAATACCATTAATGACTTGTTAGCAAGGATTAATATTCTTACAAGTCAAGAGGCAGACCCTCTTAAAGAAAAAACAAACAAAAAAAACCGACCAATCTATACTCTAAAGTTCACAATTGCTTGAAAATTAACATGCAGCAGAAATCAGATAAAGAGGGGCTTGTGGTTGGCTCCAGTTGGTTAAGCATCTGCCTTGGGCTCATGTCAAGACCCAAGGGTCCTGGGATCTAGCCCTGCATTGTCATCTGGCTGCCTACTCAGAAGAGAGTGTGCTTCTCCCCTGCCCCTCACCCCACTTGTGCTCTTGCTCTCTCTTTCTCTCTCAAATAAATAAAATCTTTAAGAAAAAGGAATCATCTAAAGTATTGTGAGCATTTCAAATAAAAACAATGCAAAAACTTATTCACCAGATACTGCATACTTATGTTAGTTTGATTTTTTTCAACTCAGTTAAATTATCATTAATAAATATTCTTATAACCATAAATTCATGTTTTTCTCTTTTATAAGTACATAATTATAATTGCTTCACCAGAGAAGGCCAACAGAAGCAAAAATCAGCTCATTTAATTATGGAAGTTGAGCGGCACCTGAGTGGCTCAGCGGTTGAGCTTCAGCCTTTGGCTCAGGTCATGCGTGATCCTGGGGTCCTGGGATCCACCTCTACATTAGGCTCTCTGTGGGGAGCCTGCTTCTCCCTCTGCCTGTGTCTCTGCCTCTCTCTGTGTCTCTCATAAATAAATAACTTAAATCTTAAAAAAAAAAAAAATTATGGAAGTTGAGAAGTCCCACAACCTGCCCTCTGCAAGGTAGAGACCCAGGAAAGTCAACGGTGTGATTCAGGGTGAGACTGAAGGCCTGGGGATGAGGAGCACCGATGCCCAAGAGCAGTATTTCTCAGCTAAAGCAGAGAGAATAAATTCACCGTTCCTGTGCCTTTTTGTTCAAGTCGGTCCTTCAACAGAGTGGATCACACTGGTGAGAGCAATCTTCATCACTCAGTCGTGTTCAAATACTAATCTCTTCTGGAAACATCCTCACAAATACGAACTGAAACAATATTCTATCAGCTATCTGGGCATTCCTTAGACAAATCAAGGTGACATAAAATCAACCACTGCAATAATCTTACAGCATTCTTTCTATAAGACATTCTTCTCTATCTCTTACAGCCCATTTTAGTTAATTCCCAATAAACAACAGGAAAACAGTTACAAGTAACAGGGATGACACAAAGTCTTTCATATTAGGGGTTTCAGAATGAAGTTTTAGTTTTTACTTAAACATAGATTTGACTGAAACTCTGGGAATACAGTTCCAGTAAAAAAGCCAAAACACATGGTGAGAATCTAATTCATTAGGATTGGATACCTCTTCAAACTCCTTGTTTTTTCTGAATTCATTTGACAGTTCTATGCTATGCCTGCAGCCATCAGGTCTTTTAGATGAATTTGCCAACCTAGACAAGGCTTCTTTCTATTTCTAGGGAAACAAATAAAGAGGTATATGTCAAAAAGTGTCCTTAGTGCATAATAATGGTCCTTTTAGATCTTATGGCAAAAGGTAAGGCATGTATTATTCACCTTGAAGAGAAGAAATTATTCTCTCAGGCATCAAAAAAATATTTTGATAATCATTACCAATCATAGAATGGCCCTTGTGCATTTCTGTTTATATTCCAGTGATCTAGCTTAGATGATGTGTAGAAAATGAAAAGGAGCAGTAACTATACATCTTCTAGTTACTTGTACACATTAAATTATAATTCCTTCTACATAGATGATCTGTAACATTCTATCATACAATCAGGCTAATGGGTTACCTTCTTGCTTTTTATAAATCCCAGAGTGCTCCTTTCTAAATTCTTACATAGGTAAAACAAGTGAGTAATGGAGAAACACACAAACCTGAATTTCTAAACACGGTTTTGTCCTTTATAACTATGTAATACATTCGAGGCCCCACCTCGCCAACAGTAAAAGAGGGAAAATGCTACCTTGTACAGAGAGAAGTTGAGTAAAAATAACAGATAAATTTCCCAAATATTTAGAAGTGATTAAAAGAGAAACTTCAAAATCTTCACTACAAAACTTTAAACCATTAGGTGGACATATCCTCGACTAAAGAGTTAGGTAGGCAAAGAAGTAGCATGCACTTCCCCTTCTTAGACTAGAAGAGTCCACAGCCAGCGCCAATAAGGGTCCATGCTTACAGCATGCTAAATGGTTAAGCCTGACAGGCTAAGCTCTCTTGAATACATCTGGGTATTTTTGAGACCACAAACTGAATTGAATGTGTCTCAAAACAAGTTGGTTTTGGTTCCCATTCTATTTGTAATAAAGTTATTTATTTCAATGATGCTCATCACGGCTTTTCTACAATCACCTGGGAATCTCTAAAAATTAACAACAAAACCTGGGCCCTACTCAAAAAATCTGAATTAATGTTGTCAAAAATCCGAATTAATAAATTAATGGGCTTAGACAAAGATATTTTTTACAAGTGCCCCAAGTGGTTATGGTAGTAAATTTTAGTGTGAGTACCACAGGATAAAGAGATACTATATTTTTCTTAATTACTCAATTTAAATGTATGTGTGTGTATGTGGGTGTAACAAGTATGAAGAGAGAGTTATGTTCTGTATAGCTAATTTCAATTCTTTGAAATGCCTCAATAAAGGTGAGTGGCTTTTAAAAAATGTGTGATTGGTTACATGTAGGGAATAAAAACTAAAATTTTAAAAATCAGAAGTATTCTGCATTTGAATTGTTCTGCCAGCACTGCTAAATTCTCTTTACACTTCAGTTAAAGTGAAACATGCTTTAAATACTAGATAACCTAGAAGAGGGGACTGCAAGAGAGTACAATGTGCATGATACTCCAGTTTAAATCACGCATAGCCAATTGAAAACAAATTGAGTAGAGAACTGTTCAGTGGTTATTTTTCAAAACATGATGCTGAATTTGCACAAATGCATATGATTTTCCAGCAATCCAGGAAACCTGTTGCACAACTGCCACCACAATCAAAGCAGAGCAGGGATTTTTAGAGAAATGAAGCCTGGCATATTTAGATGGCTATTTTATTAATTAATATTATACTTTGTTCTGAAAGATTTCTCCCATTTGTTCCCTTTTCTACAACTTCAACTCACTGTCACACATTAGTAATGTTTCATACTCACATGTGCATCCTCAGCAAAAATGTTAGTTAAGTGAAAAATAATGTGCCATATTAAATAGATGCAAAACGAAAAATCAAACTGGGGTCCAGAAAGATATTCCTTTAAAAAAAGAAATAAAATAAAATAATAAAATAAAATATAAAAAATTAAAAAAGAACATATTCTTGTTTTTTGTAAAAAGTTCTAAAATTGTGTCAGCTTCAATATTGCATAGGGCTATATGCTGATTAATGTGTCATTCTTGTGCACTTCTTTATCATTTCCACAGAGAACAAGCTTATAGACCACTAAGACTATTTACCTAATTACTGAAGCAGTTATTTCTTGATTAAAAAGAAGGAGGAGGAAAACAATCATTTTTCAAGTCCTGAATACATCAAAAGCTAAAAAAAATTGTTTTTCTTTCAGGATTAAAGGCTTAAGATGATTATTTTACTAATTACAGTTAATTAGATTTGCTCTATGCTATTACCCAAGATCGAATTAATAATAAAGTAACTTCTAACAATAAAGTTTATTTAATAAAGGTCATCACCTTCAAATATTCTGATATTTACCACTAGGAAAAAAGTGATATTTCTATCACCACCATTCTGTTGCATTCTGAGAGCTTACTACCATTTGGTAGGATAGGCAGGCTCCTCATCTAAATGTTTTTGGTTTTTAAAATAATGATGAATAAAATAATGGTGAACTAAAACAATTCACTAAAGACTTCTCCCTGGTTCTCAAAGTGCTATCACATTTACCCTAAGAACATCCATATGCCAACGGGGGAAATGAATGTTTCTGGTGTTTTAAGCAGGGGATAAGCTAAAGCAGAAGATGCCTAGATAACTTGCCTGTGGTCACAATGTAAGTTTCAAAGCCAACAGTATCATTCTGTTGCATATTATGCTCTAGGTTACACCACATTTTTATTAAAAAAAAAAGTATTTTCCCCAGAATATCATGACAGAGATCATCTAAGCACATTGTTGCCTCAACCCTACTGGCTCCTTGAAGGTTCTAAAAACAATTACCAGACCTACAATTTCTCACACTGTAATTGACCTCTGCTTTGGTAAACTCAGTGGAATCCACGGATTTGGAGTTGATGCAACTCTTTCAAATCAAATGTACTGTACTCCTTGACTTTGAATAATTTGTAAGATATAGATAACAGTTGCCATTGGGTTGATTGGCAAGCTTTTTCAGGAAAGCTGTTTTTCACCAAATGTGAGGTCTCCTTTTCCATCCTAAGTCACTTCCCCAGGCTCCCAGCCTTCACTCTTATTTCAGTAGTTCCCTGGGACTGCCCTGTACATTCTGTATTTGCCTGTTATTCTTTCTTTACTTCTCCAGTTTCTAACCTCTCAAAAATAATAGAGAAACATGAAATAAATTTCCTTACAAAGCTTGTTGCTCATTATCCAAGTTTCACATCTATGTCATTTTGTTTACTGATTGAATTATTTAGTAATTTCTGGAAAATAACTAGAAGTAATAAAATTTATTTTTTAAATAACATCATAAAAAACTCAATGAATCTCAAGAACCATAGATATTTTACTAGATTATTTTGCCCCTTCCCAAATTCAGTACTTCTCTCTGTTTCATGTTTTTTAAGCTTATTTTAAGATTACACAAGCAATTCTTACTTATTGTAATTTGCCAAAAATTTAGGAATGCAAAAACTGGAAAAAGAGGTTTTTCTATTACATTAACCTGTAATGTAACTGCCGTTAACACTTGGGATTTAGGGGTTCCTGAGTGACTCAGTCAGTTAAGCATCAGCCTTCGGCTCAGGTCATGATCCTAGGGTCCTGGGATGAAGCCTTGCCCAGGTAGAGCCTGCTTCTCCCTCTCCCTCTGCCTGCCACTCCCCCTGCTTGTATACTCTCTCTCTGTCAAATAAATAAAGTCTTAAAAAAAAAAGACTTTATTTATTTATTCATGAGAGACACAGAGAGAGAGAGGCAGAGACAAAGGCAGAGGGAGAAGCAGGCTCCATGCAGGGAGCCTGATGCAGGACTCGATCCTCAGTCTCCAGGATCAGGCCCTGGGCTGAAGGCGGCGCTAAACTACTGAGCCACCCCAGCTGCCCTAAATAAAATCTTTAAAAAAAAAAAAAAAAAACACACCACTTGGGATTTAGCTTTCCAGATATATTTTCCTACTTGCCACTGATTTATCTTCATGGTCCTGTCCACTGAGATGCTAAGAAATCCCCAAATCACAAATCTTTCAGTATGTTTACCTACCCTTTATATAGTCATCTGGCCTTTCAACTATTTTTTTCTCAAATCTATTATTCATGGTGTAAATGTTACATTTTCAAACTCAATATATAATAGCTCTTATAACATGAAGCCTTCCTTATTCCTCTCAAAGTTCTTCTCTCTGCCATGGACCTCAAAAGTCAATGCTGATAGTCAAGGCTCAGCAATGATTCTTTCTCTATGTATTTCTATGGTAACAATGCTAAGTGGAGGTCAAAATGTAAATAAAGACTTCCTTGGTACTATAGCAAAAGGAGTTAGAAAGGAAAATCACCTAGGCTTATGTTAACATAGGATGGACTGTTCATAATTGATGAGTATATCTACCTTCACACATAGTTTTTTAAAAATGAGATTATAATTGTTCAAAACATGTTTTTTTTTCCTGTGTTAGCATATTATGGACATATTTCCATGTTAGCAGATATAAAATTAAGCTTACTTTCCAAAAATAAAAAGTAAACAAAATTATGCTTTCTTTCCAGTGGTTTTATGGTCTTCTACTGCTTGGATATACCAACTTTAAGAAACAGTTCTCTTATTGTGAAAAATGTTATAGTGAACATCTCTACACATATATTAGTGAAAATACCTAATAGTGGAATTACTGAGTCGAGTCAGTCATTTCTTTAAAAGTTACATAGTCTTCCCAAAAGCCATTCATAAAATATCAAAGGAATCTTAACCATTGTTATAACTGTTTCTATAAACAAAATGTAAATATTCCCACTACTTCAGGTCATATTCAGTCTAAGGATTTTAATATTCATTGATAAAAGTTCAATGAATAATTACTAATACTACCCCCCAAAAAAGCAAGTCTATTTGTAAAAGGAAAATGCTATTTTTGTGACTCTTCCTTTAAGAAAAAAACTATTTTTTTTTAAGATTTATTTATTTGAGAGCAAGAGAGAGCTCATGCAGGGGGAGGGGCAAAGAGGGAGGGAGAAGGAAAGAGAGAATCTCAAGCAGACTCCCTGTTGAGAGCAGAGCCCTTTGAGGGGCTCAGTCCTAGGAACCTGAGATCATGACCTGAGCTGAAATTAAGAGTCAGATGCTTAACTGACTGAGGCACCCAAGGGCCCCAGAATTATCTTTAATTAAAAGCTGATCATGAGGCAAAACATTTGGACATAAAAGAATCATTTTTTCCAAATGTTTATGCTGAATGTTGTATAATGTGTCGAAAAGGAAACAAATTTAAGGCCCTTTGAATTAAGCAAAGAGCTTTGTTGACTCCCTATACAGAGTCAATTGTTCCAAGAAAAATTTTATTTGGCTATGCTTTATGTTATATCATGACTGCTATTTCTTTTTTTTTTTCCAATTCAATATATAGACATAAGAAATATTATTGCAATTGAAAACAAACCAAAAAAAAAAAGGCACAAAATGTGCAAAGTAATAAGAAAAACAAGTAAGAATCAGTAAAAACAGCAAAAAATAGATTTAGATTCCCAAACAACTTTACTATTTAAAATATCAAATATAGAAAATAAAGCCATGCAAGCCAATGTTAAAAGATATAAAATATGTATCTATTCTTTAAAAGGCATAAAAAGGTACTAATAAGACTAGGAAGTTTGAAGAAAGAAAAAGAAAAATTTAAAAATAAAGAATAAGATAGCTTAAGAACTCAATGGATATGTTGTGCCCAAGATTGCGAATCTGAGAAACCACCAAGGAGCCAACACCGATGCAAGCCCATGATGGTTTATCAGCAGGCTCGAGCTTGGGTCCAAGTATACCCAACACAGCGGAGCAGGGACTTGGACCCCGAAGTGGGTTACAGCTGGTTTTTTTATAGGCTGGTCTAGGGGATTTCCAGAAGGGATGGAAGAATTAGGCTGGTCTAGGGGATTTTCTACCATGGGCGTGGGCTCTGTTGTCTTTCTGATATGGGATTACCTGCCCAGGACATTGAGGACATTTTGCAGTTTTTCCCTTTAAAGTTTCACAGGGGCCTAAGATGGCTGTACTTGTGCTAATGCTAAACTTTAGGTGGGATGGCCTTAATTTTTCTCGGCCTCCACAGATAGACAAAACAAATGAGTGGCAGTGTAAGTAAAGATCATTAACTTAGAAGAGACACCTGAAATGTTTGGATTTTTCATTTGTAGAAGAGAGAGAGATAAAACAGAAATGAAAGAAAGGAGAAAGTGAGGTGGAAGAGAATAAAACAGAAAACAAGACTTGAAGAACAAGAAAGGTTTATCTAATGAAAGTCCCATCCAAGAAAAGAGTTAAGATGAAACCAAATAGAATATGAAAATGAAAAACAAAATGTAAAACCCAAAATATACAAAACATAAATCCACAGAGACAAGAAGCAGAATGTACCAGAATTTTTTAAATCCATAGATAAAAATACAAATATTTCTGGACACAGCACCTTGAAACTCGGTAAAACATCAAAGCCAAAGCGTAAAAGTTCAAAGCAGCCAATAATATAAAACAAACAAAATTTTCACCTAAAATAATATAATTAGTCTGAAAGCACTTTATGACATAAAATACCACATAAAAATATATCATTCAAAATATTCAGAAAAAGACTATTATCCCTGAATTGTGTAACTACCTAGCAAAACTGACTTTCAGAAATAAGGGGCAATATAAAGTTACTTTCTGATAAATGCAAAATTGAGTGTGTTTGCCACCCAAAGACATCTACTATATGAATCTCTAATAGATATTCAAGAAGAAAAGAAAGCCCAAAAGGAAGGTCTGAGATGCAAGAATAAATGTGGAGAGCAGGAAATGTTAAGCTTATAGGTAAATCTAAACAAATGCTTATAATGCATTAATAATGATGATAATAACAATAATATTTGAGGGGTTAAAAATGTAGAATTAAAATAGTGAATTACTCAAGAGAATGAGAAGACAAATCACAGCCTGGGAGTAAATCTTTGCATAAGACAGGAGATAAACAACTGTTGACAAAATATCAAAAGAATTCTTAACAGTCAACATTTTTTTAAATAATTAAGAAAACAGCCTTATTTTTAAAAAGGGCAAAAGACTTGAAGAAACACCTCAGCAAAGAAGATATACAGAGGGCAAACAAGCATAAAACAATGCTCCAAGTTCTATGTCATTAGGGAAATGCAAACAAAATAAAACAACAAAGAGGTACCACTGTATACCTATTAGAATGGCCACCATTCAAAATACTGACAACTCCAAATGCTTGCCAGGATGTGGAGCAACCAGTATTCCAATTCTAATTGGTGGTGGAAATATAAAATGGGACAGCCACTTTAGAAGACAGTTTGAGAGCTTCTTACAAACCTAAACATATTCTCACCATATGATCCAGCAACAGTACTCTTGATATTTTCCAAAATGAGTTGGAAAATTCTGTTCACACAAGACCTGCACACTAATGTTTATAGCAACTTCATTTATAATTCTTGGAATTATAGTAACTTGGAAGCAATATGTATAAAGAATATAAAGCTTGAAAGCAACCAAGATGCCCTTCAATAAGTGAATAGATAAATAAACTGTGATATATCCAGATAATGGGATTATTCAATGCTAAAAAAAGATGAACTATCAAGTCTTGAAAGGACATGGAGGAACCTTAAATGCACATTACTGAGTGAAGGAAGCCAATCTGAAAAGGCTACATGCTGGACGATTCCAACTATGTGACATTCTGATGTGCTTCAGCAGATTGCCAATCATTAAAATATCACTATTATCCAATGCTGGACAAACTATAGGCGAATAAGAAATTTACATGAAGTGCTGGTGAAGATAAATAACTTGCTAAAATCGTTTTTAGTACCCCTTAAAAGCTGTAATGGTTATGCCTTTTGGTGCAGATATGTAACTCTAATGTATTTATACTGTATTTTATATTTGCCTATGTAGTTATGTTTCCTAATGGTCTTTATTTTTGCATAGTGATTTGATTTATCCTTTAGTGTCATTTCATTTTAACCTGAAAGACTGCCTTTGGTATTCTTGTAGTGACAAGAATAGTGACAAACCATAAGCTTTTTGTTTATCTGGTAATGTCTTAACTTCTCTCTTATTTTTAAGGGTCAGTTTCACTGAATATAAAATTCTTGTCCAAAAGCCTTTTTTACTTTGGCAATACTAATATGTCATCTCACTGGCATTTTGGCTTTGTCTTATGAGACACCTGCAATAAATCTTATCAAGAATCCCTCGTACATAATCAATTAGCCCTTTCTTTCTGCTTTCAAGAGTCTCCCTTTGGCTTTTGACTGCTTGATTATGATGTGTTTCAATGTGGATTCTTATAATTAATTAATTAATTAATTAATAATTAGTGAGTTCCAAACCCATTGTACCATTAATTAATTAATTTACTCTACTTGGACTTTGTTAAGATTCTTGCATCTGTAGATTCAAGTTTTTCATCAAATTTGATAATCTGTCAGTTTACCTTTAAAAAAATATTCCTTCTGCCCCCTTCTCTCTTCTCTCTCATCCTAAGATTCTCATTAGGCTTATGTAGGTATGCTTGATGGCACCTCAGAGGTTTCTGAAGCTCTGTTTATTTTCCTTTATTCTTTTTTCTTTTGTTCCTCAGACGAGATAATCTCAATTAACATAGCTTCAATTTCACAGATTCTTTGCTTCTGCCTCCTAGAACATGCTTGGGAAGCCAGCTAAAGAATTGTTTTCTTTTTTTCTTATTTCAGTTCCTATAGTTTTCAACTCCAGAATTTCTATTTGCTTTTTTTAAATAATACCTATTGATATTTTCTATTCTGTGATACATTATTTTCATAACTTCTCTTAGTTATTTAGATATGATTTCCTTTGAATATGCTTAAAATAGCAAATTTTAAATTTTTGCTGAGTAAATCCAATGCCTGGAATTCTTCAGGGATAGTTTCTTTGATTGCTTTTTTTTTTTTTTTTCCATTTCATGGAGCATATTTTCTTGTTTTTGTATGTCACATTTTTGAGGTTCTTATTGAAAATCAGACATTTTAGATAATATGACAAACTAGAGAAGACCTTCTCCTGTTGCCCAGGTTTGTTGGTGTTGCCGGTGTTGTTGTTTTGTGGGTATGTCTCTGTGTTGTTATTTGTTTTGTTAGTGATTCTCTAAACTAATTCTGTAACATCTTTATTCTTTATTTGTGGCCACTGAAGTATCTGCTTGATTAATTTAGTGATCAATTAATTATTAGACAATAATATCCTTAAATGTCTGGAGCCAATAAGTATCTCAGTCTTTACAAAGGGGCTCTGTTTTTGTCTTGGGACATGTTTCTAATACTGAACCAGGTAATTGATAACTCTTCCTTCACTGGTACTTCCCAATGGAAAACCTCAAGAAAAACCAGAGATGAGAGTTTACGGCCTTCTCAAGTTTTTCCTGAACATGCATAGAGTCCAGGGCAAGTATATATAGCCCTACACGTGTGTGTGATCTTCTAGATTCCCATAAATATGCCAGAGCTTTTAAAGCCCTTACAAACCTACCATCCATAGGATTTTCCTTTTCGACTTTTTGGTTGATCTATTGTTTGTCCTAAATGTTATCTACTGCCTTAAGCAGCTCTGATTTTCAACAATTGCTACTGATAATTTTTGACAAACGCCCCAGGGGAGAAGGCCTGGAGATTAGACATCTCAATTAGATTAAGTAAAGAAAGACCTCTGAGTTAGATTAAGAAAAGATTTGTAAATTTTGTTTTCCAAGGATATACCCAAAAGGCCAAATAATAACAATTCTTTGGGATTAGGGCTTTGAAGGAGTTCCAAACCCATCCACTTCCAGGGGATGTCCAGCTACTGATTTTTTTACTATAATTGTAAACTGTTGGTTTTCAAAGCTGTTGGGGAGCTGGGGAGAAGGGGATGGATATAGACAAGTTAAAACATCAGAAAACTTACTGCCTTACAAAGATTCTGAGTTAGGGACAGATGAGGCTAGGCAAGGAAAGATAAGGGAAAGGTCCAGAGTCAGGCTCCCACAAATCTCTGGGATCCCATAAATTCCAAGGACGTTGAGATGCAGCAGAGGTAAGCCAACAAAAACAGAGATAAGGAAGTAAATCTGGCCCCCTGACTCCAAAATACTAGCAAGTATCTTCCTTTGATGGCTATCAAGTAATCACCAAGACTCAAAACAGTCATTATGTCATTCACTCAAGACTTCCCAAGGCCATCAATTCCCTAGTCAGGTTTTCTATAAAAACCTAGCCAAAAAACCCCTCAGTGGCAGCCCTGTTGGGACCCCTCTAACTTCTGAAAGCTTTCTCTGTATCTTTGTTTAATAGACTTCTATCACTTTACTCACTCTCTTTTGTCTGAGAGATTCATTTTTTGACTCCATGAGACAAGAGCCAAGCTCTCCCACATCAATTCTACTGTTTTACTTAAATAAATGTTCCTCAGATCCCTGCAAGCCTTTTTTTTTTCTTTAATTTCTAGAGTCCTGAAAATAGTTGATTTGGATATTTTTGCCCATATGCTTCGTGCTTTTATAAAAGAGATTTTGAGAAATCCTTATTCCTCCATTTCTGCTAAGGTCACTACTAATCAGTTTTAAAGGTAAAAGATATATCTTATTTTTTTTTAAGATTTATTGATTTATTTTAGAGAGAGATAAAATGTACTCCTGCACTTGAGTGAACAAGGAGAGACAGAGAATCCTCAGCAGATTCCCCACTAAGCACACAGCCCGACATGGGGCAGGGTCCCAGAATCCTGAGATTGTGACATGAGCCAAAACCACCAGTGGGATGCTTAACCAATTGAGTCACCCAGGAAACTCCATGTTTCTTTCTTTCTTTTTTTTTTTTAAGATTTTATTTATTTATTCATGAGAGACAGAGAGAGAGAAGCAGAGGCAGAGGCAGAGGGAGAAGCAGGCTCCATGCAGAGAGCTTGATGTGAGACTTGATCCCTGGACTCCAGGATCACACCCTGAGCAGAAGGCAGACGCTCAACCACTGAGCCACCCAGGCGTCCCCATATTTTGGTTTTAAATGATCATTTCAGCTCTATGTGATTATGGGTTGTTGAGGACACCTAACTCTCCCTGCCATTTGTTTTCCTTGAATAAGCTTAATTGACTTATAAACAAAAATTTTTAAATAAATCTTTAAAAGAAAATAGAACTTGTGCCTCTCTCAAGGAGTTTACAGATATAAGATATTTTTTTAAATGTTACTATTAAATTGCTGTAGCTTCTTGCATAAGTAATATCCTTTCTTTTTTAATGTTAATTATTACAAAAATATATAGACTACTCCGTTCATCTAATAAAGTAGCACTCAACTCTGGCCATACATTAGAATCAATAGTGGTCACCTCACATCTATTTCTCACTCAGCACTGAGAACAGTCAATAATTATCTCAGTAATGTCAGTTTTCCCACACAGTCTCTAGAAGAAGAAATCTGTGAGGAAAAGGACAACATTTGTTTTGTTCACAATTACAGTCCCAGTATCAGAGTATCTGACACATAGTAGCACCTCAATAAATACCTGCCAAATGAATCAGTGAATGAGTGCATACATTAATGATTTGATAAATCTTCTAGGTCAAAAATAAAAATTACTGATGTGGAGATAATATGCTTGCCTGATTTAAAGAGAAAAGGAACTACTTATCTGCAATTATTATATTTATAAATTATGTCTAGCAAATAAATCGAAACTTTGAACATGATTATTAGACTTGAATAATTCTTATTATTGTGCTACCAAAATTGAATATCACCTTTAGATAATAGAAAACTCAGTATCAACCTACATTCTCCTGTGGATTTTCTAGAAGCTGGTACAGCCTTGGGCGACATTGATAAAAGCAGCATGTTCAGATGAAGGGAGCTATTGGTCTGGAATATTCTCTTTGGTGAGACATTATTTGAAGTGTTGTCTGCAGTTCACTCCTAGCCTCATTCACTACACCATGCCTGTTTCCACATTCTGTGAGGAAAATCAGTTACATTACTTACAAATTTTGGTCATAACACTAAAAAAAATAAAATAAACTTGTGTGCTGGGGTGAGTAACTATGATGATGAAAAGGTTGGACAACTTGTTATATGAAGAAAGGTTTAATTAAGTGAAATGTTTAGCTGAGGCAGAAATGTCTTATGGGAAGAATTATTCACAAATATTTGAAGGACTGTCATGGGGAAGAGGATGAAATGTATCCTGTGTGGCTTCAGGGAATAGAACCAGGGCCAGTGTGTGAAAATTACAGTGAAGCTGGCTTTGACAGAGTAAAAAGAAAACTTTCCAGTACTTTAAACTTCCTGAAATTGGAATGAGCTGCTATATAAAGATTGCCTCTAAAAATAAGCTGAAATTGAAGATTGTAGACAAAATTCTGCTTTGGATGGGAATCATTAGACTCAAGGATTTTAGTATAACTTAAACGTAATGGAATTTAAAATTCTATAAATCTTGAAACTCCTTTTCATGTATCACTTTGAAAATAAAATGGGATATTGATTTTTTCATATTGTATTTGTGAACGTGGAACATATTCTTTATTATAAAAAGCTGTTGTAAAATTGTCCCCATAAGTTATTATATAAGCTTGTATAAAAACTGGGTACTCTTAAATACGCTTATGGTAAATTTGATTAGTTTCCTTATAGAGTGAAGAGAAACAGTGTATGAATGACTTAGGGGTCTGAAATCTTAAAATGTTTACATCTAAGTTTTGGCATGTAAAACAGACTTATTTTCTAATACATATTTAAACTTTTAATAATAATACCAGTATAATATGCCAGACTTTTAAAGTGACTTACTTCGTAAAACCCACCAGTAGTTTAACCCCACTTGAGTAAGCGATGGTAGTATCAGAGGGATGGAGATGGAACAACTTCAAATCAGTAACCCTAGGGTCTCACAAGTAGATAGATCCCTGTGGAGATGCAATTGATAGAGGAGCTACAGAAATTCAAACAAAGAGATGTGCCTTTAACCTTATGTTTTATTCCTACAACAACCTGCATCTGTCTTTTATGTAAATAGTGCTTTCACAAGAAAATAGTACCTATCAGGAAATTACAGTTAGAGCATGTTCGCACAGTAAAACTAACCTTTGAGACATAATATAATCAAGTGGGGAAAAAAATCTCAAATTGCTTCGCATCTATGAGAATAATAGAAGGACTGCTCCTTTGAATTACCAGCCCATGGGGAAACCCTTGTGTGTACAAAATATACAATCCAGCAACTTGATGTAACATTTTAAAATCTACCTGCCAGGCCTTGTGATCAGGGAAACGTTTCAGCCTATTAGTCCATCAGCAACTCTAGTGGGTTGTTTTGATGCAATACCAAGCAAGTGAACCCCTGAAAGGCAGAAGACATTTGCTCAAACATTCTGCACCCCACAAGAGTATCAGAGAGATACTCTGATGAAAAGAGATTGAGTCAGTTTTACCTAAACATCAATACTCTAAGATGAGTCATGGCTGGAATGTGTCTACGCGTAGCCTTTCTCAGATACCAAAATTAAGGCAATAATTTGTATCTATGATGAAGAAGAGGATTTTGTTGAAGGAAGAAGAGTTAGAATCCTAAAGGGCATTGCTCTTAGAAAAAGAAGGAATGGGATCCCTGGGTGGCGCAGCGGTTTGGCGCCTGCCTTTGGCCCAGGGCGCGATCCTGGAGATCTGGGATCGAATCCCACGTCGGGCTCCCAGTGCATGGAGCCTGCTACTCCCTCTGCCTATGTCTCTGCCTCTCTCTCTCTCTCTCTCTCTCTCTCTCTCTGTGACTATCATAGATAAATAAAAAATAAAAAAAAAATAACAAATCTTTAAAAAAAAAAAAAAAGAAAGAAAAAGAAGGAATGGAATAAATTATGGAAAGACAAATCTGGAGAAAGAACAAGACTTAGACCTAAAATAATAATACACGGCTGAGATTAACGTGCATTCCTTTGGAAACAGAATGGGCCAGTATTTAAAAATGAAACACACAAAAAAAATAAATAAAAAGAAACAAAACCGAACTGCTCTACTCCTAGTGATTTATCACCTTGAGCTACTCAGTTAGGCTCTCTGAGCTTCAGTTCCATCATTTATAAATGTGTATAATCAGTCTGCTGATGTACCTCATCAGATTACCAATCATTAAACTATCACTACTATCCAATGCTGGACAAAGTAGGGAGACAGAAAGCCACATGAAGTACAGAGAGAGATATATCACTTGTTACAATCTCTTTTCGTACCTCTTAAAAACAATGTTTATATATTTTGATGCTAATATATAAGTGTAATGCATCTCACTTATGGAAATAAAAAATCTGCAGATATGGATGAATCTACAAATGTATATATATGTATAAATATGTATGTATATATGCATGTATATGGGATGCATGTATAAATATATGCATGTATATGGGAAGCATGCATATATGTATGTATATATGCATGTATATATGCATGTATATGCATGTATAAATATGTATATATGCATGCATACATATACACACATAAATAAAATACATGTAAAAATAAATGTTCCACATATATGTGCACACACACATATACCTGCCTATATGTACACATGCGCATAGACTCGGGAAGACTTTGGAAATACATATATTTATATATTATAGTAGACGTAATATATTACACTGCATATAATACATTGGTAAATATATCACACATGTACATATCCAAATCCGTGCTTATATAAAGAAGACAATAGGTGGAGGGAAAAAGTGGCAGAATAATGCGTCAGATATTATCCCATTTTTGTTGTTAATGTATGTGTATAGTATATAGAAAGCACGCACGTGTGTGCGCATGTGTGTATGTGTGTGTGTGTAGAAGGAAAGGGCTACACTCCAAAGGGTTAATGCCACAGATGGGCAGGACTGAGAAGGAAAGAGGAAAGTCCTCCCAAAAGCCATTCCTCACTGCCTTTCTCCCTTGCCTCCTCCCACTGTACTGCCAGAAAGGTTACCCAGGTACTTGCACGTACGTCTGTCCCTATCTTCAAGTTCTGGCCAGTGAGGCAAAAGGATGGTCACTAGGGGAATTCTGAGAAATCATAACTTCTTCTGAATAAAAGGAACAGAGGCAGCTGCTGCTGTCTTCTCCCTCATCCCTTGCCTTAAACTTGAAGGGTAACAGAACATGCATCCCAAAACATGCCTTTTTGGCATAGGATTATTTTGAGCTGATTATTTTGAGAAACAGCAGACGCAAGGGAAGCTCTGGAAACAGTACAGACTGCTGCCCTTCTGTAAGGGGACATTCACATTTATAAAGGAAATCGCCATTTGAAAGCATGTCTTCCTCTCTATACCAGAAAGAGGAGGAGGATTCTATCCCAAGAAACTGTCATCACTGAGAAGGCTCCGACTTCAATCTACACAACACACCTCACCCTTGTTTACCCTGCTTCTCCCCATAACCTCCCATACCTTTCTTTCACTTTCCTTTAGCGGAAGATGATATTTAAGCCAGGATTTAGGATTTCTCAATGAATTACTCATTTTTTCCTGAGTATTTCCTATGTATATAGAAGTATACATGTTGATAAACTTCTCTTTGTTTTTATCTGGCTTCTCTTGATTTTTTATTACAAGGGTCTCAGCCAATTACTTAGAAGAGCAGAGGGAAAATTGTGGTTCCTTCCCTACACACTCAAATATGAGTCTTGGAGCAATCATACTGTAACCATGAGAAACAGGCCAAAGGAACTGCAGAGATACTATCAAGACCAGTCACTGCTTACATAAAACCTCCTGTTTATATGAGAAAAATAAACAAATATGCATGAGTATTAGTCATTTTCTGTTATTTGCATTTCCAAAGCACGCCTTACTGATAAATAAAGACACTATTAATTTTTCTTCATTGCTTAAGTTGCTATAATAAGCAGGCATTATTATTGCGATTTTTTAGAATGACTTTTTAAAGTAGAAAAATTCAAGATAAAAGCAAATGAGGCAATTAAAAGAAGAAAGAATTTTAGAAAGGTTGATTTATCCTGTGCCATACTCTAAACATTGTATTTATTTCAGATGAAATCTATTCTGTCTCTAGGTTGTGTATTTGTTAAGTAACCCTGAGAAGTATTTAAGATATACTTCCTGGATTCCATAATCAAGCATTGAATCCTGAGCTCAATTATTACTGAAAGAGATCTCAAGGTTACTGTTAATAAAAACAGGTGTTTAGTAAGTGTCAAGTGTATTTAAGCTTACTCTACAGCAATCATTATTATTTCAGCAACACTGAAAGTCTTCTCAAAATGTAAATATTAAGGCTATTCAAGAACCTTCACCTACACAGACTTGAACTTTTTTCTCCCATTCCATGGAAAGGTGACTCTACAGAATTTTTTTTTCCTGATTTGAATATGAAACAGTTGCCAATCAAATACTTGCTTATTACAATATGTGTTTAAAATGCATAGATAATTAAGCAGTAAGGAGTAAGGATAACCTTTCAGGGTCTATATAAGAAATGATAATATAGTATTTTACAAGTAAATATAGAATTATAACGAAGATAAATGGGGGTGGTAATGTAGGAAGAGGAGAGGGCAAGGAATACAGAAGTCAGCACAGGAGTTGGCACAGCAACTGATGTCAAAAAATAATAGAGGCAAAAAGAAGGTTTGATGTCGTTGGTATAGGTGTTGATGGTAGATAGCAAAATGCAAAATATATCATTTATACACCAAACTTGTTTTTTGTTAGTGTTCTTGAGAATGTCTAATTCTTATTTTTATTAGTAATTAGAACTATACAAACTTATTTTCCTTTATGTTTATTAGTAATTAGAACTATACAAACTTATTTTCCTTTATGTTTATCTTACTTGTTGTTTATAATAATTATATTAATTTGAGGTTGGGATTATTATTCTCCTCCTGAACAGGGTTTGTCAATTTCATTTCTATTGTATATAATCCCTTTAACACAACTTTCACTATAAACTACTTAGTGAGCAGCCCTGTCAGGAAAAGTTGTGGAAGACTGAAATATACATCAAAAAGGTGAAAAAAGATCATACCTTCCAGAGTCATCTCACTCTGTGAGTACCTGCTCTTTTGTTGTCTTTAAGCTATTTTACAACACTGTTATTTGGGGAAACTTAAGATAATACCAACTTATCCACAAAATGCACATGAATTGTATCCAATAGAATATTCTCTATTATCGCACTGTGAATACAGAACAGGGGTGTGCACATTTGTAAATGTAAATGGATTTCAGCAATTTCTCTTGCCAATATATAAGTGAGTTGTTTGAAAAATTCTTTGAACTGATTGTAACATGTTACTGCTTCCTTCATTAATTGAGTTAAGTATAATGCTGGAAAGTTGATCATTTAAAAAAATTCCATAGAGCATTTGAAAAAAATCAGTGAATAAGAATGTGAATAATTGAGTGAATGGATCTTACAATAAAATGGATAGTATATCTTGCCTCTGGCACTAAGTATATTACATTAAACAAGTAATTTAACTTCCTTGATATTCAGACAATGCCAAATACAAACATGTCAGCTAAAAATGTTGAGTTTTGATAACGTTGCTTGTCTTTAAAATCTGTTAACTCTCTCTGTAACTTTGGCTATTCACAATGTATTTTTCTCCTTGAATTCCAATTCTCATCTTCAAAAGAACTAAAGAGTCCCTTTTTCTTCTCCCTTTAACTTTTTGTCAATGGCTTCCTTGCTATCAAAGGCCTGGAGATAAATGCCGGGATTTGCTTTCTTTGACTAGATACTTAGATTCTTTGTTAACATCCATGGCTTCTCTCTGTTGTTGTTGCTAACTGTCAGGCTATGTTGCCTAGGTTGATAGAAAGGGATAGAGGTCTAGATGTTCCCCTCAGTTTAACTAAATTTTAGACAGGTGTCATCTTGACTACAGGCTCCTGACCTCCCTTTTCTCAGAGCATTTACTTTAGAAAACTTGCAATTGTAAATTCATTCTCTGCCCCTTTGAGATGTAAATCTCACAAGCAGGTTTACAGCACAGGACTCTCTCACACAAAGATCCGGGAGCCCTCCCTCTGAAATCTCATCATCAAGAAAAATAGTGCCCCAGGGTTTTATAGTTTTCAGAGTATAGGTCTTTCACCTCTTTGGTTAGGTTTATTCCCAGGTATTTTATTGCTTTTGGTATAATTATAAATGGGATTGATTCTTTAATTTCTCTTTCTGATGCTTCATTATTGGTGTATAGAAATGCAACAGATTTCTGTATTTTGATTTTGTATCCTGTGACTTTACTGAGTTTGTTTAGAAGTTCAAACAGTCAATTAAAAAAATGAGCAGAAGACATGAACAGACATTTTTCCAAAGAAAACATACAGATGACCAACAAACACATAAAAAGATGTTCATCATCACTTACTATCAGGGAAATGAAAATCAAAACTACAATGAGATACTACGTCACACCTGTCAGAATGGCTCAAATCAACAATACAAGAAAAACAGATGTTGGAGAGGATGAGGAGAAGGGGGAACCCTCTTGCACTGCTGGAGATGCAAACTGGTGGAGACATTCTGGAAAACAGCATGTAGTTTCCTTAAAAAGCTAAAAATAGAACTACCCTAGGTTCCTTCAATTGCACTGCTAGGTATTATCCAAGGAATACAAAAATACTGATTCAGGGGGATACATGTGCTATTATAGTAGCATTATTTATAGCAGCATTCTTTACAATAGCTAAATTATGAAAACAGCCCAAGTGTCCTTCAATTGACGAATGTATAAAAAAGAACAGGTATATATATATATATATATATATATATATATATATATGGTGTGTGTACTGGTATGTGTATATATATATATATACATACATTATTCTATTAACTATTTATATATATATATATATATATATATATATATATATATAGAATATTATTCGGCCATAAAAAAGAATGAAATCTTGACATTTGCAATGACATGGATGGAACTAGAGAGTATTAAACTAAATGAAATAAGTCAGTCAGAGAAAGACAAATACCATAGGATTTCACTTTGTTGAGAAACAAAACAAATGAGCAAAGGGCCAAGAAAAGAGAGAGAGGCAAACCAAGACACAAACTATAGAGAACAAACTGATGGTTACCAGAGGGGAGGGGAGTGGAGAAGGGTGAAATAGGTGGTGGGGATGAGGGTGGGCATTTGTGATGAGCACCAGGTGTTGTATGGAAGCAATGAATCACTATATTGTACCCTGAAATTAATATTACACTGTATGTTAGCTAACTGGAATTTTAAGTAAAACTATTAAGTAAAACTATTGCAAATAGTTTTGAATAAAGTCTTCCTGTATTGTTATCTCTATCTAATATGAGTTCTCTTTGACAATAGTGTGGGACTGTTTACTGATGCTCTTCACTTAGGGCTGAATAGTCAATGTGCTCTATCTTCTCTGCTCCAAGTGGGCTTTCTCACCTGCTGTGGGCTCTCAATCCCAATCTCTCTCTTTCTCTCAATAAGAATTTCTGCTTTCTTTTTCTGGACTTCTTTTTCAAAAGTAGTGCTTCAGCAACTCTATTTTTTTTTTTTACTAAAGATTTTTTATTTATTCGTGAGAGACACACACACACACAGAGAGAAAGTAGTTCTTCAGCAACTCTATTTTTTTTTTTACTAAAGATTTTTATTTATTTATTCATGAGAGACACAAACAGAGAGAAAGAGAGAGTGAGAGAGAGGCAGAGACACAGGCAGAGGGAGAAGCAGGCTCCAGGCAGGGAGCCCGATGTGGGACTCAATCCTGGGACTCTAGGATCACGCCCTGGGTCAAAGGCAGGCACTAAACTGCTGAGCCACCCAGGTGTCCCAGCAACTCTACTTTAAACTATAATTTAGATCTTTAGAAAGTAGAGTAAATTATAGTTTACTTACATAGTTTACATACAATATATTATCACTTCATAAATTCTTCTACAAACTTATTTTTAAAGATTTATTTATTTGAGAGAGAAGGAGGTAGGGGAGGGGTGGAGGAAGATGGAGAGAATCTCAAGCAGACTCCCCACTGAGAGGGAGCCTGACTCAGGGCTCAATCCCAAGACCCTGAGCTGAAATCAAGAGTCAGAAGCTTTAACAGACTAAGCCACCCTGGTGCCCCTACAAACTTTTTCTTTTTCTTTTTTTTTTTTTGGAAATGGAAATTGCTCCCTGGCATCAACCTAACCTTGTGTTTGGGTCACAACCCAGACACAGGACTAGTGTGTTTTTTGCTTGTATGCTTTTTAGCTCCTACCCAGCTGCACTCTACTCCAGAACTCCAGTAGCTCTTACCATTCCTCCCCAGAGATCCAGCACATCCCAGAAGGCATTTCATATGGGTATTTCTCACAACTTATATGGAGAACTATTGGCAGACGTTAAGTAATGTATTTTAGCCATTTTTAACCATTCCTCAAGGCAAGCACTAAGATTGATAGGCTTTAGCATTGTGGTAGAGGTACAAGGGAGCTTGTGTGTTTGGAGAAAATTTTATGTTTAGAATGGCAATTCACTAATATCCTTTATGTCAAAACAAAATATTTTGAGCAGAATAAATGAGAAAATAATTCTATTGTCAGATTTCAGCCATTAAACCAGTTTCAAGAACAAAGTCAAATATGTTTTATTTTGCTTTGTTTCTAAGAGATGGTTTGAGTTTATAAAAATCAGCCAGAATTTGGCTCAAGGAGTTGTTTTTTTAAGGCTTGGTCACATGGACCTCCATATCAAAATCACCTGGATACTTGTTAAATGTTAAGTCTTAGAGTCTCACTCTAGACTGATTGGTTAGGAATCCTTGGCAACTCAAGTAGGATTCTGCACATTTTATGTGCATACAAGACAGTTTTTAGGTTTGTTGATATTTAAGAACCTCAGCTTTGCGCCTCTCCATACTATGATAAAGGTGTGCCTTTGTTCAAAACACAACTATATAAGAACAAAGCATGATAAGCTGCGTTGAAACACCAGGTGCATTTCAAAAGAGTATTGTTTCTCCTTTGGTCCTACAATTAAAATATTGAAGCAGGAGTTCCACTTTTTTCTAGTACTCTATTACCTCTCAATTCTGGTATTCATTATTCAAATAGGAAAATACAAGTGGAAAGAATAGAATAGCAAACAAAAATAGAAGAAATAAACCTCCACTAACATACATGTGTTAATTTGTGATAAATGTGTCATGTCAAATTTGAGAACAAAGAATAGTATTTAAAATGCTATATACAATTTGACATATATGGGTGGAATATAAAATTAACATTTCATATTATAAAATTATTTTCCAGATTTATTAAAGATTTCCAAGTTTAGAACTAAACCATAAAAAGAGATACTAGAGAAATAGAAACCACAGAGATAACCATAGGCTAATATTAAATGATTGTAGAGCGGAAAAAAAATATAACCAAGGGAAGACATCACGAAGAAAATTCTGACCACACCCACAAATTCTATATGACTGAAATGTAAGCAACAAACTAATAAATAAGTAATTAGGAAACAGCAACCAAACTATAAGGAAGATAAAAACAAATGGAAATTAGGAAAAATAAGTATTTGCAATGTATTAAGTTGCTTGTCTAAATCCTCAGTGTTTTAAGCAGTTCACAGCAAGGCTGTGAAGGCAGCTAAAGTAGCACACATCTACTACCCTTGCCAACAGTCCAAGCACCAGATCACAGAAGGGACAACTTCAGTCCAAGTTTTCTCCTAAGCAACCATGAACTCCAGGTAAAAGAGGTGAGGCAGCCTGTGTGTATAAAGCATTTATTTTAATTTTTACATCTATTAACCATAAACTTACGAAAGTCTAGAATATATAGGTTAGCACGGTATCTTTTATTTTCAGTCTCAAATATTTTTGCTCCACACAATTCACTGAAATGCCTCCTAAAGTCACACTGTGCAAATGTATTTAATCTTAACCTTATTTGCATGTTATTGCCGTCATCATGAGGATTAGACTTCATGACCAGGGCAGCCACATCTGAGGCTTCACAGTTTAATCCTGTAGAACCTTGTTCCCACTTGACTAAAATCTTATTATGTCCTTAGTTGATCTGCAAACTTAATTGGGTCTTAGTCTTTATCTCTTTTCTGTCAGCCAATTATTCTCTCTCCTTATCTTGCCGACCAGGATAATTTCAGCACAAATCTTAAACCTTCCAAGTATTTATTGTCCCTATGATCTCTGTCAAACCGTTAGCAAGCATTTTCAAATTCAATTGTAATTTAGAGGATGCTTGGCCTATGTATATTTCATCACATATTCATTCTCATATAATAAATATTTTTATTTACATTGTCACATCCTGTCAATTAAAGTGTAAATGTCACTGGTAAAAAAAAAAAAAAAAAAGAGTTCTCACCATGAGAGAAAGTAAACACTACAATGTAAAGTTCAGTTCGGGAGAAAAATGTGCAGCTCACAAGAGAAGAATAGTAATGACCAATAAAGATAGGAAAATAGGGCACCTGGGTGGTTCAGTGGTTGAGCATCTGCCTTTGGCTCAGGGCATGATCCCGGGGTCCTAGGATTGGATCCCACATTGGACTCTGCAGCGAGCCTGCTTCTTCCTCTGCCTATGTGTGCATCTTTCTATGTCTCTCATGAATAAATAAATAAAATCTTAAAAAAAAAAGATAGGAAAATATTTTATTTCCTCACTACTCAAGGAAATAAAAATAAGGAGAGTTGTGAGTTTTGGGGAAAACACATTCAGTTTGTAAAAAGGGCAATTTAGTCTTGAGTATCAAGAACATTCAAGAAAACGCCCATTAAATCAGAAACTCCAAGTCCTGTAAGTTATTCTCAGGAAATAAACACAGATCTACACAAAATTTTATGTGAAAAGTTTCTTATGACAGTGTTGCTAATAATAAAAAATAAAGGAGCATGAATACACATACAGTTGATGATTAGATAAGTAAAGGAAGAAACTGGCTACATTATTTAAAATAGACTCAAAAATATTTAGGGACTGAAGAAATGCTCTTAATTAAAATGAGAGGGGTACAAATTAAATATCTATATAAGCAATATAACTCAATTAAAAATATTTATTTATGTATATCCATAATTTATTTTTGTATTTTATAATATGCAATTATGTTACATAATATATAATCTTAATTGTGTAAAAATATAATTGAATATATAAAAATTCATGTTTCTGTATACTGTCTCATATTTTATGTATTATATAATTTTATAAGTATAATATGTAAGTATATACATATATACATGTTCACATATACATGATTGATAAGATAATATACATACAACTATAGAGAGGAGTTTGATGAGGCACTGGGATTCCAGGTGATTTTTATTAGCTTTCTGTATGTTCTAAATCTTCTATAACATACATTTCTTCTATAATAAAAAACTATGCAGGGAAGCTGAAAACCAGGCCCTCACAGTCTTCACCACATCACATCATCCACCTGGCCCTGCACTCACAGACAAGAGGAAGGTGGGTGGTGAGAGCTGGGCAGCCAACCACAAGGTGAGCCAGTGACAAATGACAAGTGACAGCACACTGGAGCAGAGCATCAGTAATGCCATGCCTCCTACAACAGCATACAAGCAAATATGAAAATCTCATGCACAGGTGCAAGACAAGAATGTGGTCCATATTCACCTAGGACTGTGGGAGAAGGGAATTCTGGAAAATACAGTTCTCGCTTGGCTAAGTTGACACAGGACAAATCTACATCAACCAAGGCTGTCTTGGTCCCCAAAAGAGCTTACTTTTCAACTAAAGGATCTGTGAGTGAGAAGTTGGAAGCAATACTGTAACTTTTAGAGTCCCTTCCCTTAACATGTAAAACAGAAGTTTCTGTTAATTCCTCAGAGTTTGATTTTCTTAGCCAATTCCATCCTTTTTACTCTCAAGAATAATAAGAATTCTTCCAGATATGTAAAATAAGAACAGCCCCCATCTTACTCCTAAAAGTTTAGTTAAGGAAACCAAACTCCATTTCCCTTAGTCTCCAAAAGAGGGACTTTAAAAAATTTTTATGTGGCAGAAGAGAGAATATTTATTTGAATATTTATCAGATGTGAAGCTATTGCTTCCAACTTTTCACTCACAGGTCTGTTGCAAGACAAGAAAGAAAGAAAAAGAAAAAAAAGGGTCAGTCTTAACTTGAAAACAAATAAATTGCTACAGACTTAATACCAAAATAGTTAAATTACTTTATCTTCTGTTGTGAGAAGCATATGCCCCATCTGAAATGTTCACTGCAATTGGTTCCAATAAACTACATTTGAGAGAAGTTCAAATGCCCTTCCTCTAAAGTAGCATGCAACTCAATCCAGATGCATTAAATCTTTGCCTAAATGGGCAAGTTATAAATATGTAAGCACACAAACAAGCATACAAGAATACATTGATAGTAGTGCCCATTTCTTATTATTTGTTCATCTGGTGCTTCTAGAATCTGAAGCATGTTGGTGAAAGTGCATCATTTATTTCAAAGCCAATCACAAAAACCCTCATCTTGAGGGACTTTCAAAATGGGATGCATTACAGGGTAACCACAATAATTCTCACAACTGGAAAAAAAAAATAACACATCCATACTACCTGATGTTTACCTTGCTTCAACATCTCCCCATAGAAATTTTGTCTTTTGAGATTCATGAAGATTTAAATACTGATTCTGTTTGTAAAAACACTTTTCTTTGTAAAAACACTTTTAAAGTAATAAAGAATATAACCTAAAATGTATTACATTTGGAGAAGATTTGGAGTTAAATAAAAGGATTTGAAAATATTGCTTAAATGTGGAAAGATAACTTGTAAATCAATTGTTGTATGTTGTGATTTTCTTCTGCAAAAGTTATAATAATAACAACAATTGAATGATGTGGAACACATATTAAATGAGTCTCTAAAGTATTGTAGCAAAATCCATGAGTAGAAAAAGGTTAAAATGGAGAGGCAACTATAGAGAAAACACTTCAGATAGAGAAATGTGAGGTATGTGAGAACACTAAATCTACAAGTTACATTCGTTTTACATGTCAAATTCTGCTAATTATGCTCCTCAGACTTTTTTAAAGATTTTATATATCTATTTTTGGGAGAGAGAGAGAAAGAGAGAGAGAATGAACAAGCCGGGGAGGAAGGGTAGAAAGAGAAGCAGACACCCCACTGAGCAGGGAGTCCAATGTAGGACTAGAACCCAGGCCTTGGGATCATGGCCTGAGCTCAAGGCAGACGCTTAGCCAACTGAACCACCCAGGCACCTGCTCTCAGTCTTTATAAAAGAGTGTCATATCTATCAATTTGATAAGTTGATTTTCCAACAGCCATTATTTTCCCCCAAATAACATACCATCCTCAATAAAAAACAGACTATTAAAAAATAATGTTTGTGGTCACCAACACAGGGAAATACCAAAAATTTAAAGAAAAGTAATTTTTTTCTTTAAGTTGCTATCATCAACCAAAAAGACTTTCTCCTTATGGCCTCTCTCTTCTATATTCATATGTTTAAACCTGCTGGGTAGTTTGCATACATGACAGCTTACAAGCTTCACTCCTGGCTTTGTCAACTAGATAACAGATCAATGACATTAGACAAAAGCAAAGTGAGTAAAAGTGCACTGTCTCTCTAAGAAAATCACCTTACTTCTCATTCTGAGATAATTTTGTCTTGGTTTTTGTATTTTAGTATTAAGTGTTTGAAAATTTTTAAAAATTCCCTCCTTCACATTTTAGAAATTGGATTAGGTTTGATCCGTGATGACTCCAATGACAAAGAAACTTGAGGTTCTATGCATTTAAATGAAACCTGGCAAATTGTTTCACCTTCTCATAGTCCATTGCTGCACCCTGAAAGCCTTTCCTTCTCCAATATTGAGGATGGATTTTGCAAACCCCTGAAAATGCTGAATTCAGGTGTCAGAAAATCCCTTGCATTCCAATGGTTTTCTTAGGTCCACTGTGACCTGTGCCACATTCTTCCATCTTTCTTGCACATTGTTCTTGATATAAATATACACAGAATGAAGTTAGACAAAGATTAAGCAAAACACCAGCTCAGTAGATGCTCCATTTGCTACCTAGTCTCAGAGGTACTACATTTCTCTTACCTAGTAGCTCCAGATTTTTAAGTCAATAGTCTAGACATACTTGGATATTTCAGATAAAACACTCTTATATGAGCTCACAGACTGAGTAAATTCACTTCCTTGTAGAATAACTAGTTGGAACTTGAAGTTTAATGTAGCCTCAACTGTTACACAATTTCCTACAAAACTAGGTTCTTTCTTAACGAGGAAACATGGCTCTGATCAGAAGTGCTCATTAACTAGTTTAAGCGCCCCAGCCCATATCTCTTGCTGACATGGGGTTTCCTGGAAACTATATTGGTAGGTAAAACCTGCTCTTGATCAAGCTTTAAAGGGAGGGACCCATATTGCCTTTCCTATTTGGTCCCAATCAAATCTAGCTACCTTCTCTGCACCCATTAAATAGACTGGAGCAGAATGCCTACATACCAAATGTGCTACAGCCACAACCCAAAGAGGTCTCCCATGTTCTGTGCTTTTTTTTTTTTTTAGTTTTTGTTTTTTTGTTTGTTTATTTGTTTGTTTGTTTTTTAAGTTTTGAACAGTATGAGCTACAATAACCTGCCCTTACCTGGGAAGGAAAGTCCCAATATGACCAACCCCACTGAATTCTTACAAATCTCACTTATGTGGCAGGACCCTGAATTATCACTGAGTTTGTCTCCTCCCTTTGGTACTGCATATATCAAGACCGCCAACATACTGGCCACTTCTTCTTGCCCGTCCAGTCTGATTAGCCCAGCATGATGTCATTGACATAATGGACCCTCAAAACATTCTGTAGAATATCCAGGTGGGCCAGGCGCCTTTGAACATTGCAACAGAAGGAAGAAGAGTTAACATACTCTTGGGGCAAGAGTGAAATTTATACTGTTGAAGGCTCTCACCTGCATTACTCAGGTTCCCTCTGGTTCACGACCTTGGTGTGAGGGCTTGCCTGGGGCTGGTATTTCAAACCCCTCTGAAGTTCCACTACCATCCCTTATAATTAGACCCTAGGCATTCCTCTGCCCTGTCAGCCTTCTGGCTGCAGATACAAGAATTTCATTAAATGTTATTGAGAAGATTATCTGGCTTTCACATTTTGCCTAGAACTATTGAGCCAGTCATTATCTCTCTTCAACAAAGAGTCAAAGACTCAGCAGCAGTCACTCATTTCCATAATCCCTAAGTGACCATTTCTCTCACACTTTCCAGTGCCAGAGACATTGTAGCAGCCAGTGCACCAAACCCACCCACCTTGGTTTTCACCAGTTTGTACCAGCCAACTTTTTAACAAGTGCATTTTATGGTGAGTTGTGGGCTATCAATACTTCATCCCATCAGTGATCTGTTCCTCCCTGCCCACCAACTGGAGAATAATTCATCTCCATTTTCCTGTTTTGAGTCAACTACTGATGGACCACTTCTGATGCTAATTGTTTTAGAGCAAGTTCCCTGGAAATAAACACTGAGATGGACCATTTCATGCAGCCTTAGAAGGAGGTGTTTTGGTGGAATATACCAGTAGGGAATTGAGAAAGTCACATTGCAAAGAGGGATAAACTTGCAGCGTGATTACACTGCAGCTTAAGAAAGTTCCAAGGAACTTTGGAGCTGGGATGGCACTTCAGATACCTCAAATTGAGCCAAAGAGCCAGACCTCCCCACCCACCCACCCACCCAGCTATGAACAGTCATTGACCACAGACTATCCCAAGGAAAAGAAAGACATTTCAGGGAAGTAGGTATTGATTACCGAGATGTTTCTAATGAGGGGTTCAGAGCTGAGTGGTTAGCATCAGATGAAGACAAGCATATCAACCTTAAAGAGGGTGTCTGGGCAGAGGCCTCAGTATCCACTGCTCTGTAGAAAAGCCACAGGATATCACAAAACCACAGAATATCATGCAGGACTCTGGGAGTAGAGAAATGGATTTTGAGTTATGGTTTCACTATGCTGCTAAAATATAACAGACCTTAGAAGAAGCAGGGTAACACAGATTCATGGAAACTTTTGCAGGTCTTGAAATTAAGAATTATGTATCGTCACAAACCAGCAGATCCCTTTGTCTCTGGATGAATGACTAGCACGACTGGAACAGGCATTTGTTTATATGAGACGATGCCAAGATTCTAACGTCAAATTTCTCATCGTACATCAACAGGAAGGAGAAAAGACCTCTTTGTGTAAGTTGAGATTTTTACAAACTCTTCTGTGAGCTGTAAAACACAGCACTGTGTGGTGGAGTTCAGAAAAATCAGGCCCAGGGGAATGGAAGTTGCTACTGGATTGATTTAGAGTGAAGCCTTACAGAGGCAACTTTGACTTCACAGGAGACCAGAGGGACTTACAGACTTTTCACTGTTAGTGAAACTAATTTGGGAGGATGAATAGAAGAAGGTCACATTGACTGCCCTGGAGAATAAAACCAAAGAGAAGAGCTGGATGGATCGGAGGCTTCTGTTGAGATTTAGAAGCTGGTGTGACAGTTCTGACTTGGCTCCCAATAAGCAGCTTCCTGGGAGGCAGGGATAAGGAGGCCCACCATCTCTTGTGAAAAAACTTTCCAGACCAAGCTCCGGTTGGAACTATTATCTGAGGGATGCACGCAACCTTCTGGGTATTGGGATCTGGGATGTAGGTCAGAAATGCCCGATTCTGCTTTGGGAAAGACCACACATAGAACTCCCAGAATATGGGACTAGGGCATATGGACAAGAATGAAGTAATAAAAAAGTCTTGGCTAGAATGGTTCACTAAATGTCTGGACCCAAGAAAATAAAAGCTTGGGAAAGACAACCCCACACTTTGCAAAAGACCAAGTCCCTGAAAAGAAGGCTATAGAAAGGGCAGGAAGTTCTATCAATGATACCCCTTCATGTTCTATGGGTGTTAAAGGCAAAGGGGTGACTCCTGGCTCTGAAGATGGGAGAAGGCAGTCAAGGACTCAGATGGGAAATATTGCCTACTTTCCTAGTTCTTTCTGATGTTAGTGTTAAAATTGACAATGTTAGTGCCGGAGTGGCTTAGTCAGTTGAGAATCTGACTCTTTATTTCAACTCAGGTCATGATCTCAAGGTCATGGGATCCAGCTCCCATGGATCGGGTTTGGCACTCAGCACAGAGTCTGCTTGTTCCTCTCTCCTTGCTCCTCCCCCTCATGCTCTCTCTCTCTCTCTAAAATAAATAAATAAAATCTTTAAAAATATATCTTTTTTCTAGAATTTACATTTGATTTTTTCATATCTATTATTTCTTCACATCTGTTCTCTATTTTATATCTTCAAAGATACCATCCATTCTTAAAGCTGTGTTTAGATTGCCTTACTCCATTTTTTTTTTCATCTTTTTTAGAGTGAATTACATCAGGGCTCTTACTTTATGTTAGCTTTTCTTTTTTTATTTTTTTTTTTTATGGCCTTTGCAGTCACTTCTTAAATGGGTGGGAGTTCTTTTGCTTTTGTTTTGTTTTCTTTTTAGGTTTTCTCCCTCTCTACAGGCCTTTACTCTGCCTCTCTGGCCTCCTCCAAAATCTAAGACACCCTCAAGTCAGAAACAGTTCAGATGGCAGCATGGAACTCCCAGTCAGAAATGGTATTTGGGATGCCACAGATCATTTTGCTGAGCTAGAGCGGCTTGAGTCACATCCTGGCCTGAGGTATTTCTTCTATCCTTCCTGGCTGTCTCAGGTAATTAGTTTTGTATTACCCATAGCCCTAGAAGATGGCAAATCTCAGATGTTTTTCAGCACCTGCCCCAGACACAGTTCAATAAGCAACCTAGGCCTTAGTCCTAGATCTACATCGGGTATTTTTAGTAACCATTGCCCTATAGGAATCTAAACTCTCTTGAATAAAAACAGGAAAAAAAGCATCCAAAGTAGCAATTAGAAGTTAAGCTTAGACCTAACGTAACCCTCCTCTGAAATGCATGCTCCCCTTGGCTGTCAGCTTCTATAATGAGAGGCCAGAATGCCTATGGACCTGGGCAGCTTGGCAGGTCAGGAATACATCATGAGCAAAAGTGCTTATTTTCTTTAATCTAAAAGAAGTTATACTAATGCAAAGAAAAGGGGATTAAAAAAGGTGGTCCACGGTGTAACTGAGATAAAAGC